>NC_045562.1:52146326-54570076 GCF_009819795.1 Aythya fuligula
TGGTTAAGATGAATGCTTCTATTTAAAAGGGGAAATATTTCTACATGTGCATATAGTTTTCCAAGAGTGTACCATTAATTGATTGTTGATAATAAAAACCAAAAGCAAATATAGCTCACCCCAGCTCTTCCCGCTTTTTTTCAGGGGGTTGTTTGGGAGGTGCTGGGGCGGGGCGGGGGAGGGCATGTTTTTATTTCGGCAGAGACTGAAGGTGAAAGTCGCAGGCTCGGGACGGGGTCATCTAAAGGAGGAGGGGGTCTGCAGCGATATTTGTCACCAGCCTTCACGTCGGGGAGGCCACGGCCCGGTGGTGGTTGGGGAGGAAGGTGCATGGGGTCGGAGCTTTTGTAGCAACCCTGACGGTCAGAAAGGGCCGGAATTAAGCTCAACCTGTTACGATAAAAACGGGGAATGAAGCACGGGTCTGCTTTGTCCGCGGGTAGACCACTCCTGGAGTAACGGGGGTGAATTTTGCTTTAAACGCCCGCAGCATTTTGGGGACAGGGCCTGGCGGGCGGCGGGGGCAGCGCCAGCCCCGACGGCGCGGCCGGGCCGGGGCCCCCCGAGGGGCTCGGGGCAGCCCTGGTGCCACCCCCCTGCCGCCCAGGGCCACTGTGGGGTGACGGCGGGGCCGATGAACTCTGTCTGACTCTGGCAGAGTCGACGGGGGCGGAAAAATAAAAGGCTGGCTTGGGGGGCAGGCTGTGGAGCAAAACGGCAGCAGCGTTCCCTGCAGTGCTGGAGTGTCTGGAGAGGGGTCTGCAGCCAAGGGCACAGGGAAAAGAGCCAGCAAAGCCCGGCAAGTGCTGGTTCACTAAAGAAAATCCTTCAATAAGCAGTTTTAAAATGCTGCAATAAACCATATGGTCAGTTTTCCAGAGGGAAAAACAAATAGGCACCCTGTATGCAATTATTGAATGCAAGTTGTGTTATCGCGTGGCTCGCTTTTACCAGTCCACCTGTTCTCCCAAACACCAGAGAAGGATTTAAGAACATCTCTGCTCAAGGCAAGCTGTCTTTAGGAATGAGCCGTCTCCAGCCGGCAGCACAGCAGCAGTGGCGGTCAGTGGCAAGTTCCCCCTGCCCGATTCACCTGCGGGGCATGGCCAAGCTGACCCTTGTGCTTTTAGGGACAGCGAGACCCGCTCCTCTGGCACCCCAGCCAGCCAAGGGGCATCCAAAGATACTACAGCTGTTTGGGCCTTGTGGTGCAAAGCTTCCACGTTACAACATGCACTGTGATTGATAAAGGGAGGAGATGACAACACACTGCTACGTGTCTGGGTGTTTTCTTCCCATCAGTTCATTACTTTGTCTGCTAAGACCTGGGGTTTGCTTCTAATATGAGGGCTTCAGATTCCCAGCATTGGATCTAGCTATGTGTCTGCTAGGCTGGAGACCTTTCTCTCTCCTAATTTCACTACAATGTAAACTGATTTGCATTCTAATCTATCTTCCTCTGGATAAATTAAGTAGGCTGTGGCCTTAAAACCTCCCATACTCCTCAGGGCTCAAACTTCTAAAATCTTTTCCAGAGCTGAAGCCTGTTGGTGATGACACTTTGCAGAAAGGACATCCAGACAGCCCCAAATGCTGCAGGGTCTCTCTCAGTAATGGGTCATACAGCACTAAGATCACCTCTCTATTACTGACCATGATTCCCCATTCATGTATCTGAACTTCTCCTTGGTCCTTTTGGCATGCTGCAACCTTCTGTCCAGCCACGTATTCCCTCCAACCCTAAATCCTTTCCCTTCTGACCCTAAATACTTTTCCCTCTGACCATAAATTCTTTCCCCTCTGACCATCAGTCCTTTCCCCAGTCACTTCTTTCCCTGTTCTGGTCACCCCCCAGCAGTGCAGGGGACCACAGGATGCCCCAGACCATACAGGATGGACCTGTCGCAAGAACCAGCGTGCCAATAAATTCATAAACCTTAGCAATTATTCAGTCAGGTAGAAATGGGTGGTTTGAAAACACATGAAGCTTGTTGCTCCAGCCTGTTTGAAAAGGAGTATTAATTAACTAAGTAATCTGCAGCGTTGCTGCTGACCTTCCCAAGCACGGAGTCTAGGAGGGTCACGGGGCACCCAGAGGGGTCCCAGGCCAGAAGAAGACACCAAATGGCTGCTGACCAGCGGTGCCAGTGAGAGTCAAAGCTGGTCCCTGACACTGACAGACAGCGCTCGCAAGGCAAGGAGCTCTGGGCAGGAGGACCTGGCAAGCCCAGGGATGCTTCAGTGAAGAAATGAGGGTAAGGTGTATCACTGGCGTTTTGACTCATGTTATTAAAATAAAGAGTAATTTCTTTTAGAATTCAACATCAATCTGACATGAACATGAACTCTTGAGGAGTTCAAAGGTAAATTCACATTGCTAGTATTACAAACTTCAACACAGCAGTGTTTGTAGCAACTGCGCCGTTTTTTTGTCTGCTCTTTTCAATGCCGTGACTGGAATTTGGGCCTAATGCTGAATTTGGCTCTGGGGCAGCTCCTGCACTATCTCTTTCTTCTCTCCCATACACAAACAAAAACTTGTTTACAATATGAATCTCTGAGATGGATGGGTATTTACATGACAATGCAAAAATGAATTTTATTAGTAAGGAATACATAGCTAGCATGTAGGAAAACTACAAGTAATATAAAATATTTTTCACCGAGAAATGAGTGTGTCTAAATGGTTTAATCTTTACATATCATCACCTTCTTAATAAAGCTATCAAACTGTTATCAACTTTTTGATTTCAAAGAGTCAAACATTACTCTATAGACCACCCTCACCATCTGTAAGGCAGAGCAGCAATACAGAGGCCATACTGCAATGGGATCTGAAGCCTGCTGCTTTTGTCATTGGTTTTATTTGGTCCTTCACATGTTGGCACCTGAGAGCTGTTGGGGAACGAACTGATGGCTCCATTTGGAGTGCTACTAAAATGTGTCTCCATCTTAGAAAACCAGCTTTGCTCTTTGTGCTTTGCACAAGAGCTCACGAGGTAGGCCAAGGCCAGGCCATTTGAGAGGAAGCCCATCTTCTCGCCACATGGGGGGCTCATCCAGAAACAGCTCAAGAAATTTTGGTGTGAAATAAAGCTCCCTTTTTTCAGACGGGACATTTCCTGTGGAAGGAGGAAATCAGCTTTTGGGCTAATCCTTCTCATGATGATCACATCAGCAGGAAATTAAAGTTTCTGAACATGGACAGGAACGTCATTTCACATGGTTGTGCAGTTCCAGGCAATGCTTTGTCCTAATCCTTTCTGGAGTAGAGGCAGAAGGGAAATGCAGACACTTCCTGCTGTTTCAAGTGGCTCAGAGGACGAAGCTCAAATGTAGAAAGTCTATCAACAACATTAGATAAAAATTCAGGGTAGCCCTGGGACGTATGAGAGGAGCTATGCCTTTCCAGAGGTCTGAAATCTAACATCATCACTAAGGCCTCTGACAATGGGCATAAGCTGTGAACAGGGCCTTTGTCAGCCTTAACTTCCATATCATTTAACAGAAAGATGTTTACAGAAAACAAATCAACACATCAATTTCCCCTAAGGAGAAAATCTACCCAGGGAGCAAAGCCCAAATGTTATGAGGTGAATACTCAGCACCTTGAGAGCCGCTGCACTGGGGAAGCTTTAATTCTCACTGCAGTTTACCGAGGCAGTGTTAATGCAGTTAAATACAATGTATGGTTACATGTACGTGCTCTACAGACTGTCACAAGGTGCAGGTTGGTCTTACCTGCCCAGTCTGGTGGGATTCACAGAAAGGTGGCAAGGACGATCAAGGGCGCATGCCATTCTAGATAGGAGGAAAAGTTACTTGTGTTAGCAAGGGAGTGTGCTGTAGTGTACAAGATTACATTTATGTGAATGCCAAAATACTGACCTGACTGGAGATGCTAGGTTAGGGATTCTTGTTTTTTACCTGTTTAATCTCACCTTTCAGTGAATGTTTCACTCTGCCAACATCGGTGCTGAAGATACCCATGGCCAGCTTGTAGCCAGCTACCTAGCAGTAGCTAGATCAATGATGTTGAGTCAGGTTTATCTTAAAAAGTTTATCTTTATTCACTGACATATTTACACAAATAAAACCACATGTAGCATGCCTCTTTGTTCTGGGTACACCAGTGCAGCTCTGAGTGATAGAGTTCCCAAGGACCAGCTGGTAACATTGATGCTAACAGGGAAAGTAAACTCCTGTCCTTCCTGCACAACTCTTTCTTCCTACAGAGATGGCTTTTATCAGTGTTGTGCAATTGAGAATAAGATACATTCTTCCAAGCACCACTACTTGATTATATTACAGGGGTAAAAATCTAAAAGGATAACACACAACAGTGCCATCATTTGATTCCTGCCTTACTATGGAGCAAGTTTAGCATTGGTTAAAGGAGGTACCTCAGCACCCGGACAATCAGACTGAGACCCATGGCCATGAGATTTTGCTAAAGTAAAATTTTTAGCTAAATTCTAAAAAACACTGAACTACTAAATAAGAGTATCCAGCCAGTACAGTCTGGTTTAATAAAAGCTTCTGAAAGTGATATAAAACCACCAGTTTCTGGGTTTAAGCCAATCTCTGCTTCCTAAAGATGAGACCTTTAACAAAGACTCCTCCTGAAAGATTTCTTGTGTGTTCTTCTAAACCATCCATTGTTGCTCAATTCCAGAAATAAGTTCACAAACTGCAGATCACAAATTTTAGGCTTTGTTCCCATATTCTAACAGCAAATGGGACCATGACCTCCCAAATTTGCTTCATTTACCTTTCTTCTTTGTCTTTCTGGGTGGACAATAGTCCTGGCTACCTTCACGCCCTTTGAAGTGCTTTCAGCCCTGGACTAAGTGCATTGCACAGCTGAAGTCAAGTACTCGTGTCTGCAAAACTGATTCATTTTTCCTGTTATTACTGATTACTTCCATTGATCAATACTTTCACTGGTGCATACCACTAATACATTTAAATGTCAATGTGGGAATTAATTATCCCAATTTATTTTCTTCCAAGGATCATGAAATCCAACTTTTTCTGAGACTTTGGGATATAAACATAAATTTATGACCAGATTTGTCTCTAAAATTGTCCAGAATCTTTTGTACAAAACCTCATAAGCTTAAAATAATTTTGAAGTATTTTACTTCTAAGGCATTTTTTACAAATACACTTAAAAGTAATACAAATGAAAATCCTTAATCACTTTAAAAATTAGCACATTGAAAAACTTGCAATTTCCAAACACAGTTACATGTGGGTTCTGAACAAAAAGGGGTTTCTCGAAGCAATGAAAAATATTAACGATACAAGAGATGATTCAATTATATAACTGTGTATTGTAATTCCCAATGATTTATAAAAGGCAAAATTCAGATATGCTATGCAATAAATTATCATTAGGACGAGACTATGGTTTGGTCTAATAGAATCCCATTATTTAGAAATGGAAAAAGAAACCCTATTAGATTATATAGTTAATTCTCTGCCAGTGCTGAGGTCACTGCTCTTTTACTCTCAGCTCCTCTACATGAAAATTGTTGGCGCAGTTGAACGGTCTTCTTCTGCAGACAGGGCTATGGAAATAAAAGAGGAGTATATATATATACATATATATATATATATATATATACATGTGTGTGTGTCTGTGTGTATGTGTGTATATATATATATAGATATTATATATAGAGAGATCATATTTCCTGGACCTGCAATGACCAAGAAGATTCATCTACTGCTGGTTTCAGTGTGATTTAAGTAGCATACAACTTTTGAGAGCAAAACCATAGCGTGGGAGACACTCAGTTTATACTGAAGAAACACTAGAAATGTGATTTATCCTGCTCCATCTCTCAGCAACCCTGCGGTTCGCACCTAGAAATGTCTGTGAGGCTCCAGGTGATGCCCAGTGCTGTTTGCAGCCTGGCACCAAGCTGCCACATGGCTTTGGGAGTTGCAATGACACCTCCCAAAACAACTGAGCCATCGATGCTGACACAGGCAGGGCCAACACCTTGTGCTCCAAGGGACTGGGAAAGAAAAACTTGCTTTGGGCAGGGGTGCTTCTGTTTGTCTGTCCAGCATCATTACACTGCAATGTGTGAGTTTAACAAACTCAATATTAACTACACTGATGGCTAACAAACACAGGTACTAAAATTATTGCTTACTTTCCGTGGCTGTCTGCAAGAGATCTGAGAAATAACTTGTGTGTGTTGCCGTGTCAGGAGGCACAAATCCCATCACCACTGGTGGTACAGAGTCAGACAAGCACCAACTTTAAACAAGTATCAGATACTCCTGGTCAGCATGGCTCCATGAGAACACCATATTTCAAAAGCCACACCAAGCTGATGTTCTAAAGAAATGGCTTCAAACTTATTTTATTGTCACAGTGTAATTTATTATTATTTTTTTTTTGTAACAGAAGTCCTGGGCTGGGTAGCTGTCCCACCAGCACACCACTCAAATGAAAGAGATGGCACTGATGTAGAACTGATGGAAAAGAAGATTTGAACAATTACACAATGCAGATAAGCCATTAACTTGTACCAGGATCTCATGACATGCTCTACAGGACAGTTGGGCTGCAGCCATAATTAAAGCGGGCCCTGAGTCATTCCGGTGTAGCACCAAATACTGACAACGAGGAAAAGAAAATCTCTGGTAGCTTCTGTGCGAGGGTGGGCTGGGGTCAAGCTGGTGTCTGATGCAGGCTGGGGCTGAAATACATGTACATGTATATTTGGGATACTGGGCTGTGAGACAAAATTGTCATTTTATTACAATTTTATTTAACAGACTACCATCTGGAAGCATAATCACATCTAGCTAAAGACCTCAACCTGCTTTTCCGCACTGTGTCACCTGTAGGAAGGATATTATTCTATTATGTTAAATTTTGCATTATTCTCCTAATCCTGTGCTTAAATTACTCAGATATTTAAGGAGTGAAAATGCTCTTCTATGGGAGCGACCCGATGGATCTCCTCTTGCAGTCAGAGGCAGCAGGGCTTCACTTGGACACCCCCTGCACCCTCAGAGGTGTATTAAGCACCCAGCCCCACCTTCATCTCCCCCCAAAAAAGACACTGCCCAGACCTCCCTGCACTTGTGCACTGCTTAGATTTCACTTGCAAGATGACAGCAGCTCCTGCAGCGTGTGGCGTACGGACAGACCTGAGTCATGGAGGAGGAAAAACATAAAACAGCAGCAGCCTGAGTTTGTGTTGTCTGGGATGAGACCAAAGACTCCCCATCCCCATCCCCGTCCCCATCTCCGTCCCCGTCACCGACCCCATCCCATTCCTATCCCCGTCCTGGGGCAGATTGTAGGGGTATGGGGTCAGAGAATGAACAGTCCGGAATGGGTCTTGTCGGGCCTCCCCCTAAATTCACTCCTGAAATTCTGCCTGGAATATTGTAGTGACAAAAGGTGAAAAATCAACAGGAGCCATGGTCTTTGAGCGTGTTGCTTTTATTAGCTGATAAATGCCACTTCCATTTTTAACCATCACTTGATGAAGGCACTGATAGCTGTATTTACATGTTTGGTGGTAGGTTTATTTTTATTTATATATTTATTTTATTTATTTATTGGTTTGGTTGCTTGTTTTTCCCACCTGTGGAAAAATTGTGACAGATGAAGTGCAGGAAAGAGCCTACAAGGCCAATTTGTTCCATTACACTGAAAAACTCCTTGCAAGGTAGGAACATCAACTAGCCTCCTCTGCCAAAAGGACACCACTAAGACTTTGCCCACTGCTATCCTGGGCCCCTTTAGGATTGCTTTTAAGTACACATACATGCAAAGTCGTTCCTGGCCATGGGCTCATTCCTCTTCCAGCAGTACTACTCATTATCTTGGAAAAAGGGTCCCCTCTTTTCTGCCTACTAGCTGAAGATGCACTTAGTAAAGCTCATACTCGGCTTTGGCCTAGTTGGTCAGAATTTCGCTTTAAGAGTTTCTATGTTAAGCCCCAAATTTCATGTGAAAATGGTTTTATCAATGGCTTCACCTCTGCGAGGCAACTTCCCCATTCACAACACTGTGCAAATATTGCTGCAGTGGCCAGAGTTAGGAAAAACAAACAAACAAACAAACAAAAACAACTTTTATGCTACTTTTTCTAGGTTTCATAATAACAAATATTTAGCTTGTCAGTGTTGTTTGTTAACAGGTAAAAAACTGGATAAATAAACTTAAATCAGGCTAAATATACCCTGCAACCTAGTGTGCTTCTTAGGTTCTTTCTGTCATCTGGGAAGCGAGTGGAAGGACAGCGCAGCGGAAACAAACTGTAAATGAGCAGAATTATTGGAATGGTCCCTCCCTTAAGACAGACATCTTCAGTGTTAATTAAGAATTTTAAAATACTTTGGTGAAAATTTATGATAGGCTTAGTTTTATTTTTACTGATTTGTTTGAAAAAAATTCAACTGGGAAGTCTTTTTCAGAAAGCAAATTATTGTCGCTGCCTCCCAGCACCAATTTATTATCCAAAGTAATAACCTTGGCAAAAATGCCGGTTTCAACTCTTGAATAAGAACTTGGTTCACATGTCTAATGCCCTGTGTAAGAGAATTAGCAGAAACTCATCTCAATGCGGTTTCAAAAGAGGAAACTAAGCAGACAGCCTTGTTAATTTAGCATATAGACTTGGAATAAAGTACAACATCCATCATCTCTTGAAATTCAATTAAAAATTGGTCTTGTGTCCAAGGAGAAGGAGCCAATTTTCTGCTGGAAGCAGAGCCTCGGAAGATCACTAAAACCCTTTTAATGGCTCTTTCATTGTGGGAGCCAATGAGAACGAAAAACCAGTTTGGGAGTTCATGTCACCCCTCCCATTAAAACCTCCAACATGTGCGAACCTCGGGCTGGGCCTCCAGTTGGCGATGCCGTGCTCATGGACACATGGGGCATTCAGATGTGCTCCTTCGGTGCTTCCTCGGAGCCATCCTCGTGCCTTGGGAGGCTGCCAGGGTGCCAAGCTTCCAGGCTGCCCCCCGAGTAGAGGGCGAGCACAGGGGGAGGCTGTGGTGCCTGGCCCCCGTGCTCCGCATCTTGCGGGCCGTGCTCCCACCGGCAGGGAAAAGATGCTGGCAGACACACTCTGAGGTTTAATATCTGGGGACAGGGAAGCCTGAAAATATGTTAACAAGATTTTCAGCATTAAACACGATTTTGTTTCAGATTTCAGCTGTTAAACATCTTAATTTGTTTTTGCTTTTTGCTCCGGTAGCGTAATGCTAATAAACTCTGACAGCTTGTGACTCTGCGACGAGGAGGTTTCTCAAACCAATCTCTTTGCCTGAAATTTGATTTACAAAGTGCCTCAGTCCTTCAGCTGGATGGCAGCAGTCGCCGTCACAACGCTTGTCATGTCTTGAAGCAGGAGCACACACTGGAAGCCTTAAAAAGAGGAAAAGAGGGTGGTTTTTGCTTGTTTGTTTATTTTCTTGTACTGTAGGATTCACTGAGAGGAAATAATCCTGTTAACCATTTTATATTCTCTTTTGTCAGTAAGCCCATTTCTGGAAATGCTGTCTTGTAATGTCTGCCACACTTCCAAAGAAATAGTGGTTGTTTTCCTGGAACAAAAATTAAACTCTAGCTGCAAAACCTAGGCAGCATCTCTGCACTCTGTTTTTATGGTATAGCATACTTTTAATGATATTAATCCATTTTTGGATTAGTTGGTTTAATGGCTAATGCAGTAAGCATTTGGGCTCACATGTTCTTGTTCCAGCCCTACCTAGCTCTGGGCTTCTCCCCACCAGCAGCCCGGTCAGGCACCTCTATGGGTGCTCATCTTACAGCTGCAGGTCGCTGCTGAGCCATCAGGATCATCTGCTCCAGCTATAGGCCACCCCTGGGTCACCTCTTCCACAGAAAATCAAGTTTTTGTCCTTTAAGTGCCCTCTGTGGCACTTCACAGGCTGGCGAGGCCAGCACGGCCCCCTGGAGGCCCCTGCTCCAGACCCTGCTCCAGCAGGGACACCCCCAGCAGTGTGCCCAGCGCCACGTCCAGGCGGCTTCTGAAGGTCTCCAAGGAGGGAGATTTCATACCATGAAAACCCAGAGAACAGGCAGGAAAAATAGAAGATGAGCACAGACACCCGCTCTCAGAGGCATTCATCTAGGCTGCTGCTGGCTCTTGACCCTGTGCTGGGGAGCTACCAGGAGGTTTAAGCAGAAGGTTTCGGCTGGCTCCCTCAGCCCCGGTGCAGGCAGGAGATGCCCCGCTGTGCTCCACACTGAAGTGTGGGGCTGGCTTCAGCCCAGCTTGGCCAGCTGCTGGCAGTGCAGCTGAGTCAGTGCCGGGCTTGCTGCTGGCTGATGGCCTTACTCCTAGACAGGCTGGCTCCGCTCCTGGCGGGCTTCTTGCTCTGGTGGCTTTTGCTGCAGTAGCCAGATAGCCGGGTCTCTCTGAGCTCTGCAGCACTGCACTGTGGTCACGGTAACAGCTAAGTGCATGCTCCATTGCATTTTTTTTTAAATTTCATTTTTGCTCTCTGTACAGAGTTTCCAACATCTTTATTGCCATGGCTCATCCAGGTTGTAGCCCAAATTAAATTCGCTGAGTGAAGACATTCTTTCTCTCGGCAAATTAGTTTCTGTGCCCCATTTATCCGTTTGGAAACAGACACGTAACAACATCTTTCTGCCTCACAGGGGTGTTTTTCAATCCTATTCCAGTAATGATTGCAAAGTGCTGTGCTGCTTTCTGGGGATGCTGGGCCCTGTAAGCATCAGTCATCACACATGTGGGCTGGGAGGAACCTGCAGACTCATATCCCTTTTCTGTCTGTACTACTTGAAACATAGTTGAGACACCCAATGAACAAAATCTGGTGCTTTCAAACAAGCCCTGTGGCTCTGGCTATCTAGCCTGAGGCCTGCTGAAGATGTCTGATTGTCTGGGGATGTGATATTCTCAAAAACCCCCAAGTCCCTGAAGCTGGGTGCTCAGGTATTGAGGTATTAAAAATGATTCAAATCTTGTCCAAATTGTTTTGTGTTTGTGCAATGTGAAGGAAGTAATTGGTATTTGTGTTCAAGCTGCAGCTCGGTAGTGTCAAAACAGAGACATTTTTCCTTAAAACTATAAACCAGTAAAATGATATTGTAGAGTATGTTTTCTTTCTGTGATGAAAGGTACTAGGGCAGACCATGCAGAAATACATCTTACCACATTTGCCTTGCTAGCCACAGGGATTTAATAAAGATCATCAGCGCAGCATGCACATAGCCCTGCCACAACTGGGTTACTTCAATCGCCTCCTTATTTACGTGTTTCTGCAGGAGCCCCCATGCAGGCAGTCTCTGCCCCGTGTGCTTGCAGCTGCTCAGAGCCCAGTGGGCAGCCACCACATTTGTTTACAACCCTTTTTTTGAAACAAGGCAAGAGATTGAAGAATGGTGTATTGATAAATTTGGAGAATTTCTGTCTTCCAATTTAGCTCTGGCATCTGTGGGGAAGCTGATTACTTTTTACTGCACAGGGTAAGCCTTCAGTGACTGGGTTGGCAGCACACAGGGTCACTGCCGAGTGCATGAACACAGCCACATGCTGCTCAGGTACAGAAGAAGCTCAAAAAACCTTGAAGCAGCAAGGAGAAAGGTATTCACATGTTGCATTCATGCTGTAAGCAGATTTTTCCTATTTAAGATAAAGAGAGAGATTGAGAAAGCCAAGTATTGAGCAATAATTTTCTATCCTAACCTTTTTATCCGCATTTATACCTTGCTCAAGTGCTTTGTCTCGGTAAGGGGCTGCCACTTAACATCCAGCCTCACGTGGAAAAGCCTGGCTTTGAGGGTAAAGAACCACCTACACAAATTTCACCAATATATGGAGAAGTGTGCCCAGAGGACCCGAGCTTGTGCAGCTCAGGCTTTTTCCCCTCCCACCCTGATGAGCCAGGCTGTGCGGCCTCCCGAGCTCCTCAGCCCTTGGTTCACCCAAAGGTCCATCAGGACCATCACCTTGGCCCATCAGAATCAGGTCCAGCAAAGGTGACTTAAAGATGCAGCTTTGCAAGTGGAACTACAGCACCATGCTCTGCACCGAGCAAGACAGCAAAAGCATTAGTTAACCATGATAATTTTTTTATCCCATCCTTAGGAACCTGGTACAGACAAGTGGTTTTATTCTGTTGTGAAGGTCTTCTCCCAATACAAATATTGGTACTCTCTCACACAGGGTTGAATAGAGGAAAATGTCTCCTTTGCAGAAAATATTGATTGTCAGAGGTTACACTGTTGAACCTACATAGGAATAGCATGAGTGGCTAACATCTGGTGATCGTGTTTCTGGGAATACAGTTACTGATTCCAGTCATGTGTATTTGTGAATGCCCTGAAAGCATAGGTCAGTTCTTGTTTTTAAAATATTTTTATATAGTTTTTATTTTGTTTTATTATTATTTTTTTTTATATAGGTAATTATATTTAGGGTCATGCAAAAAAATCTAGGAGCCTCTATGTCTGGGTGCACTGCGGAGAGCACCAGTCCTTCCCACAGGTGCCCCGTGCTGGAGGTGCAGTCTTGGCAGAGAGGCTCGTTGCCTTTTCGCAGGAAGGTGGCACCTTTTCACAGGTGCCAGATGTGCCGTACAGAAAGCATGTTTCAGTGAGCTCCCAAAAACCAGACACTAGGCAAAAGATTCCTTTTAAGAGACACCACGCCTCACACGAGCACTGTTTGCTATCAGGTGTCAGTGACCGTCTTTCTGGAAGCAGAGGCTTGACCCAACCATCTGGGATATTTTCTGTCCCTTGGGCCTTATTCCACTCTCACACTCAGCATGGGAAGTGCCACAGAGTTTCCAGAGGAGTGGGGGCACGTCTTAGCTCCTGTGCTCGTTATCAGAGCAATACGTTACCTGTAGTCAGAGGCGACAGAGAAAAGGAAAGATTTGCCTTTCTATTAATTTTTCTTCGGTTCCTACAGCCCTGTGAATGGCTGCAGGAGGTGTAAGGCAGCAGGCTACCTGCTTGGAAACCTGCAGCTGCGACCCACAGGGGTGGTGTTTGCCAGGAGAGTTTGCTGCACGTCACGTGTGGCGAAGCAGATGGACTCTGCGGATGAGTTAGCAATGACTCATAAAATTGTCTCAAATAATGGATTTTTTTCCCCCTAAATGACTTAAAAACCCATATGCCATGGGGAGGAGAGCTCCAGCAGTTATCCTTGCGGAGCACGGAGTCTTTAGTAAGGCCCACAGAGCAGCAGCTGGAGCCCTGCGGAGGTGTAAGCCTTCCTCCTGCTTGTTTAGCTCACATGGCATTTTATAAAACAAATGACCAAGAAAACTAAAATCCCCAAAATACCAACCCCACACAATGCTGTGAGGACAGTTGCAGCCCAGGCTGTACTTTCCATCTCTGTTTTGGGCTCTTATTGCTTGCAAAACTTGAGCGGCTTCCAGTTCAGTCATTTCCCCTTATCAGGAAATTCAGATGAAATTACATTCCCACCGGAGGCTTTTAGAGGTATACAGGAGCCCTGCTTGCCTTTACAAGAGATGTATTTATTTTTTTTCCGGTATCTTTTTTTTTTTTTTTCCAGACGAGGGTCGGCAACCTGATTGGGCCTGGTGTGCAGCACCCCTCTGTGCAGTTGTGTCCCTGAAGTGGGGCATTTTGTCACCCGGGCACGTGAGCAGGTTACGGTGTTGGTGAGGCAAGCAGGCAACATATAGACATTTTATACAGTCTACTGGATTACTGCAGCAATAAATACCTGCTGGGGGCTGCGCACCCACTGGTGCCCTTTTCACATCACAAGTGGCTCTGATTGGGTTGGGGCTGCCAGGTTGCATTCACCAGATAATGATTATCACCACAGTAATATTCACCACAAGATACCATACCAGAATTAAAGGGAAGAAAAAGTACACAAAGTAAGTAAAGCAGCAACTTTTACCAATGGGATGTTCGTGCTCCACAATCCCATCTCAGACACATTGCATGCAATGCAAGAAGCTGATTGTTAATAAGTAAAATCAACACCACCAAAGGTAATCAATGTTTTATTTATAAACATACATTTACTATAAAAGCTGTTGCATTTTAGACAAGTTTTCCTAATTTCCAGAGGCATTTTAGAATAAATAAAATCAAGGAAAGATTAGCGCAATTGGTATTCAACATCAGCCCCAGCCAGGACAGCGATCCTTGTCCTCAAGTGGACATGCACAGAAGGATGGTCCCCTTCTGGTTCACCAACCTTTAGGACATTCACTGAAAACTACAGATGTACTGCATCAATAACACTACTACATAGCAAGAGTAAGGAAAAATACACCATGGCAAGTGGGGTAGTGAAATACAGATGGGTTATGACACCTGTTGAAGGAGTAAGAGGCTAAATAAATTCTGAAACATCTAAAATCCATTACATATATTGTACTTGCTTAGCAATAATAAATCATTTTTGCAACAAATACATTTACATGGTAGTTCAAATGTAGTAAAGCGTTCTTTCTGTTTCTGTGCTTAAAGTTCCTGGTAAGAAATGTATCATACTTGTGTGTTTAACCTGAAGGAAGGAAAAAGAAGGAAAAGGAAGGAAAAGAAAGGAAAAGGAGGGAAAAGGAAGGAAGATTTTAGACTGAATGAATTTGCTGTATAAGATTCCAAAGGAAATGTAAATCAAACATCAGCAGTTGGCAAGTACAATTTAGAAAACTGCTGAAAATTATTCTGTGCTGGTGAACAGATGCTTCCTGGGGGGAAAAGCTGTAGTCTGAAGATGCTGCTTCATTTTGCTTTACATACAACCAACGTCACCAAAACATGCATATATGAAACGAAGGGATAGACACTGGGACAAACTAAGCAGCTTCAGGGATGCAGCCGTGTGCCTGCAGCGCTATGCACACCCCCTCCCCAGCTCTTGCTCATGCATTTGAGTCCCAGCCATGCTCCTACACAGCCTGGGCTCTTAGCATCAAGTTATTGAGAAGCGGATCTAGCCTCTGTGACAACCAACCCTTTTGTACACTTGTGAGCAGTCTGCACATCTAAACCACGTCACACGGGGAAGCAGTGACTCACACCAAACAGATGTATGAGCATGCATTAAAGGTCTTGGTTAGAAATTAGGCCCAGGCATCATTTGTTCGCATACCCTTAATGCAGCCCATGGAATTGCACAGATGCACAAAGTAGTTTATAAAATCTGCTTCTGAATTTCCATGTTACGCGTTATTTGCAGGAAAATGCTGTGATGTCCACATGCAAAGTGTAAACCTCCTGGTTATCAAAACCTTTCAGCAGTAAGTCATGCAATCGGTTAATCCAAATATTGGACTCACTGTTTCATTTCCAAAACATTTTTTCTGATTTTTGATTAATTTTTTAAAAATATTCCCCAGGTGAAGTCCGTGAAGGACTTCATTTTTTTTTTTTGATTTATTGCATCCATAAGTCAGCACTGACTGTGTGCAATAGCTTTGCAGTTTCTAAGGCACAAATTGAAGGAAGTAACATGTAACTTTCCAGCAGATCTCCACAATCTCCTCACATGACAGCATTGTACATGTGTTGCCAATGACACGCAGTTCTGCATGCGCATGTAACTCACATGCAAGCAATTGTCTAATGTTTAAACCAATAGTTGCTAGCTATATTACAACTCAAAATTATTGCTTCCCTAATAACGACTTAATTTCCATTTACCAACACATCAAAAGACAATGGATGTACACAGACATAAAACAAATCTTTTAATTTATTACAGTTTTAAGGCAGGATAAGTAACTTTTTCCCTCCATTTTAAGTTGCATCTTGAAGAGCTAAAGTGGGATATCTTAAATAACCATTTCCTTTACCAAACTGTGCTATAAAATTTTACAACTGTAACACATCCCCTGAACTTGTCTGTGTACTCTGATAAACTCACACAGCTCTGGCCATTGCTTCCATGAGCTGCTGGAACACTTCAGTGAGGAGCAAAGGCTTAACCAAAAGGCATAAAGGAAAACTTGCCCAAATGGGGGGAAGCTTTCGCCTACTGCCATCAGCCTCCTTCCTGCCTCCCTTCCAGGCTCACAGGCTTTGCTTATCTTGTTGGGGTGGATGTCTGGAGGAACACAGGTTCCTGGCTGCATAATTCATCCTTAACTCGTGTGATGATTCTGGAGGGGACCCAAACCACACATATTTCTCCCCACGAGACTTCAACCAAACGTAATGATTGCAAGGGAAAGAGCAGATCCCAAAACAACTCAGACTGTCAGTGGGAAAGCACCACGCCAGACAGAACAGCTTCACTGTAACCATCACACTGCAGCTTGCAGGCTCGCAGTTGCGTCTACCCACGCTGCTGCCTCTCCCCCACATCACCCTTTCACCAAATTCAATGACAACATCAGCTGCTGAACTTAGAAAGAAGGATTGCTCCTGACAGGAATCTTGCAGTCGTTAATGGTATGCAGTCTTTAGGTTTAATGAAGAAATCTTTATTTGAGAGAATATTGAGCTATAGTCATGAACATTACTTGAGGTACACAAACAAAAAATCCTATCACTAAAGGTGCAATAATTTATTTGTATAACTCCTACCCTCCACTGAAGGTAATATAAACACAAATGTTTCAGAATTACAGGATGTATTATCAAACTAGTCTCTGTATAAAAAAAGTTATAGCTTCAGTTATAACAGAGAAGTCATGTGCTGTGATGCTTAGTTTTTCAAATGCACTGATTAGGTACTACCTTAAAATTACTTCTCATCTCAACTTGGCATATTCTATAAAGGTTCTGTAAACTCAAAATTTTAATTCCTAGAAATATTAACACAAAACAGCTTTATTGCATGTTTATTTCCTTATTACTTTCAGGAGGACAAAGTAACAGACTGAAAATCATAGACACACCTGAAAATGTGGGATTTTTTTATAGTACTTAGGCATTGCCTTACCAAATATGGTCATATATATGTCGCAAATTTCTTAAGAAAGGGCAAAACAACATATTGCATTTTAAAGGAGCAGGTGCAGTGCTTTTATGAGTTTTTCAAAATGAGATGAGGGCCACGATGTCCATGATTCAAGCTCTTACAAATGATTGTCTGGAGGCAGCCGATACATATGAGAAGAGAGTTCCTTCTTCAAAGTAATTAGGACCGAAAGTCATGTCACAATGTAGTTGGCTGTCCAGCAGCTGGAAAGAAAGAAACAAACAGAATTCAGTCATTGGTTTACAAATTTTAACAAACGTTCCTCCTGAACCAATGGAGTACATAGGATTTTCCTGATATGAGCCTTATCATTTTAAAAAAAACGCATCTGGAAATATGTGTCATTGGTGCCCTGCATCTCTTCCTTCCTGCAAAGTTGGGGCACTAACTGCAAAGAAGGTTTTTGTGCTGTTTGCATTCTGCATGCACTTTTATTTAATTTACTCGGAAAGTACTTGTGGGTGTACTTACTATTAGGCTCTGCAGTGGCAAAACAGTAAAGCAGAGGACTGATGAGTCATCTTCAGCTGTGCCTGGTTTGTGTTACGTGGTAATACAGAGCCCTTGTGTTATCTGGCCATACAGGGAATCTCTTGAATTTACTGCTTGCCTTTGATTTCAACATTCACAAATCTCTAACTCTTTGCATTTTTGGCACGGAATAGTGAGCTCCCTCAGTAACTAGGATTGTGAGATTTTGTTGTTGAGAAATAACCTACCAATAAAATCCCATCCACTTTTATTTAAAAGTAGAAATATACTCTGGACTACTACATAATCTTTAATGTGTTTCTCCCTTAAGTTTTTTGGTAGTTGATTTTGAAACAAAATCCCCCACAGTTTCAAATAAACAAGTTTCTGCAGCAAAAATATCTCACTGAGATGTCCCTAAGCATCTTAAAGCAATACTGATTAATCCTGGGTTTGTCAGAGAACATCAGTTGTGTGCACTGCTGTGTAGGTATTCAGACATAGGCAAGGATGGAGGCAGGGAAGAGCTGTGAAATCAGGCAACTGACTTTGTATTTAGCATCAGACTTCCCGGAACTGGAAGGCAAAACACTAGTATTGTGCCCCTTTGTTCTTCAGTTCAGATGTGGAGTCTGTCAAATTTTAGTTTAAAATGAGTGACTAACTGTGTTTGCAGTTTTGTGACATCAAAATTTCAAAGTCCTTTTGAAATTGTCAAAAAAAAAAAAAGGTGTAATTTAAATTTACATGGCCCATATTTTGAGATTTTGCACGAGGAGTGGACACAACAGGAAGAGACAATTTGTAGGAAAAAGACAAAACCTTCCCATTATTATTTTTCAGAAACCATACGTTTCCACAAAACCTATTCCCACAGTCATCAACACAGTTCCCATTGTGCTTGATATGCACAAATGCAAAACCTTACAGCACAAAACACTGCACACAGTTCTGTACTGCATTTTCTAGCACTACAGTGGTAGAAGATCGAGCCTACAGCAGCATATAGACTGATATACAGTTTTACTGAGCCTACTGAACCTCAATTCTTGTTTAAGCAAAAAGGATTAAAAAGAAAAGAAAAAAAAGAAAGAAAGAAAGAAAGAAAGAAAGAAAGAAAGAAAGAAAGAAAGAAAGAAAGAAAGAAAGAAAGAAAGAAAGAAAGAAGACTTATCACCTTCTCTTCCTTTTTGTATAAAGATAGATGTCCAAACATGCATTATAAAGGTCAGGACTTCAACCACATGAGGCAGTTTTATGGTATCAAGCCTGAAGAGGATAATCTATTTCTGAATGTGTTAGGTTAAATAATTAATACAACGAGTTGCTAGCATTTCTTACCAGAATTAAAAAATAAATAAATAAATAAAAATCACCACAGAAATAGTTATACAACAGCACACTCTAGCTCTGCTGATGGGTAAATATCTCTGACCTGAAATAGCAGAGGAAAAAGAATCTGTTCTACTAGCAAAGGTGGGGAGGTATCTTTCCTACTCCTGGATTTCTATTGCTTTTGAGGTAGAGGAGGAGAAATAACAAGATAAAAGTGCTCTATATCCCTGCCCATCAGTTACAGCTGTAGGCAGTGAGTATACTGAACACGAACATGTGACAAAAAGGCAATGATTACTCCCATGGATTTCTTCGGTGCCTTCTGAAATGCTCTAGCAATTTGGTATCCAGCACTAGGATTTTCAGGTGATCTAACGTAAGGCAGGAAAAGTGCATTGAGATTTCTTTGACATGCAATTGTCTGGCTCATTCTTCAAAACTTGTAGCCAGCAACATATTAGCACATGTCTGAGGATCCCACCACAAGGATTCGTTGTGGTAAGTTACATTAAGTTCCTAATATTTTCCTTCACCCTTTTCTCTGCAAATAGATGCCTGGAGACATAACAAAACAAAAACAAAAACAAAAACAAAAACAAAAACAAAACAAACAAAAACCAAACCAAAACAAAAACTTCTCAAAATAAGGCCCAGGATCCTAGATCTAGTGGAAGCAGCTATACTGACTTGTGTGAAGTAACAGATTCAAGCCTTCAGGACATGCAATGTGTGTGCACTCTGTAGAAGTTTATATTTATGCAGAAGAACTGCCTTATAGCCTAGTATTGCTGAACAAAGATCCTTTGTGCAAGATTTAATGAGCTTGGAAGTCTTTTTCATACAAGAGGATGACTAAAATGAGATGGGAAGGCTCCCCTTTCTATAGCAAAGCTATGCCTAAGTTGCAAAGCCATTTTGGCACAACACTTTTTTCCAGGAGGAGAAGAGCCCGTCAGTTAAAAGGATGGTAACAGTGCTGTTAGAGTTCACCATGAAATCAGACAAAAATACACATCCACCTTAGGACAGGATTTGATACTTACTTCTGGATCGGATGTAACAATCATTGCAGTTGAGAAGACCATTTCTAATCCTGACATCTGTTCCACTTGCTGCATCTCCCAGCTGTCCCTTGCAAATGCCACACTGTCAATTGAAGCACAAAGTATGACAGGTCATGCCCCAGTATCTGTCACAACTCTCCCAAAATTTTGACTTTTGTTTCAATATTTTTTGGAACAGTGAGAAAAAATAACCCCCCAGAACCCAGCCCATAATCTTGTGGAGTACTGCATATCAGTAACATTTTTTTTAATTTTTTTTTTTCAGAGCCAACAGCATTTAGGACTGGATTTCAGCAGTCAGTACTCATACAGAGGTAAAGTTTAAGTGGTTTTAAGAGACACTTGATTTTGATGTTGCACTCTAGAGCCAGCCTGTTTGCACAGGAAAATCTTCTAGAGGCCAGAGGTTTAGTTTGAGTAAATGTCAAAATAAATAAATAAATAAATCTACATAAACACCTAATACCAACTAGGGCCGGGATAATGCAGATGGACACTCTGAGTTCTCTAGATAACACTGTCTTTAGTCATTTCCTGAGACATTCAAAAACAGAGACAAAAGTATTTCTGTTTAGAACTCTGGTGAAAGCCAGGATATACATAGAAATGCTGAGAAAATCTTCAGAATATAAAATCTTGCAATATTTTTGGATGATTTTCCACAGTCGAAGCTTTCCAGCCATGGGTCAGAGAGCTTACAAACTGACCAGATTCAAGGAAAAAAAAAATCACAAGATATCTAATTTTATATTTAGAAAACAAGTACAACCGGAAAGTTACATGATTCCTCCCTCTGTAAGTTAGGAAGCTAAGTTTACTTGCTAAGTTACAGATTTTAGTTCATCTAACATCTGACAATAGACTGTATAGCAGTATTACTTTCACTTATCCACAAACAAACATAATAAGCATGCAAATCCCTGGTCATCTCATTTCCAGTGACACATCTAGACCTTAATACACTCTCTCCTCACACAGGATGATGACCTGAGATTTTCTGCAGGTGGGCACAATAAGAGACGTACCCGGAAGCACTGAATATGGAAGTAAAGACCAAGTGTTTCAATAATCATGGCAGCTCCCTTTCCAAGAGGAAGCCCACAGGTGGAACAAAGCTTCTTTCCACTGACAGACCTAGGAGACAAACATTGTTGTAAGAAAAAAAGAGCAGTAACTAAAACCCAAACAAATATTTGCACAGGTTTAGGGGGAGGGAAATGATGGGAGAAGGGAGTGCTGGGGGGGTTTCACATCAGAAATGCAAGTTGGCCCTTCAACCATTAGGACATTTTCTACTTGAAGACAGTTTAACACAAGACATGTATGATTCAAAACTTTGTCTGAAATAAGGAGGGCTTCTGACTGAGCCCTGGGGCTAAAGCAGGCTTTTGCTGAATCAGCCTGCACACCTGCCACACAGATGCACATCTGCCATCCAAGCAGAGGAGTTCAAATGCTTGAATGCACAGAAGCTCGGACCCATTTCCTTGCCAGTCTGCTGTGCTACATCAAGGGAGATGCAAGCCCTTTAGCAGAGGCCCGGATGGATGGGAATCATGCCTGTGGATGACCAGGACCCAGCCAATGACGCAGCAATCAAAGCAGATACTCACATACATTACCTGACTCGGATTCTCAGTCTGGAGTTTTCTCTATTTGTTTGCACATGGGTTTGCTTACTGCAGGTCAGAAGGCAGGAATGCTGCTCTTACACCCAAATGAGCTGGCTAAGTTCAAGCAGCAACATAACTGCAGTAGCACAGACCAGGAATCAGGCACTTACTAACTCAGTTTAGCCTATGTTGCTGCAAATACATGCCTGTTATACTCCAGTTAGTTTAGATAAAAGCTGAAATCAGACCTTCATCTGTACTGCAAAAATACTTCAGCTCTCACTCTAAGATTCAGTCCTGTCTAGACATTTCTAATAAATCAGCTGTTTGATAACAGCTGGGCCCCAGGTACTCTTTTTCATAATGTTTTTAACGGCAGTGCAGGTATACACTTATATGTGCTTCACGCTCTTCCCTTCTCACCTATCTGCCAGCCTGTCAGAAGTGGTGTTCATCTAGTGAGATGAGCCTGAGAACGAATGGGATCCCCTGTCATTATGTGTCATCCACGCTTTTTAGAGCCAGGGCTGAAACCAGGAGAGAAACTTCAGGATATGTCAAGTGTTTTGAAAAGATGGTTTGATGAAATTGTACGCAAATTTACAATATCTCACTTCATGTTTTTGGTGCAACAACCTAATAAGCCACCAGAAGAGACAGATATGGGCTGCATTATGATTAAAAAGCTTTTTTTTTTTTTCTTTTTTTTTTTTTTTCAGAAGACACAGAAGCAGCACAAAGAGTCATCACAACCAAAAACTGTTCTTGCCTCCATCTAATCTCTGTCACTATTGAGCACATCATTTTCTATCCTACCATGTACATTGGCAGCACAGGCAGTCAGTGTCTTTTCTTGTTTCATTCTTGTTACTACTTTTAGAATAACTTCATTGGATTCTTCTCCTCACCTACAACCATAACCCTTCTGCTCCCATCCCTTTTTACATTATCCTAGAGTCCAGATTTGTTTCCACTTCTTCTCCACTATCAGATTTATTATATGGACAATAGAAGAATCAAAGAATAAAGTGCTTTGAGAATTTTTTTGAGAAGTTTTCTAATGTTTTACTGGAAGGATTGATTACATCTTATCCATTATTTTCAAAACTAAGATTTATTTCAGAAGAAGATCATGGAAAAGGGACTCAGATCAGGTTACAGCTGCTAAATGATATGACGTAGCTATCAAGAATAGTTACGTGTAGTGATAAATGATTTGCAATATCATCAAAATTGCAGCTATTATTAGCAAAAATAGGAGAAGTTGTTCACATAAAAAAAATCCCAATAGTTTCATGACAATGCAAATGGCATTGGAAAGAAAGCTTTGCTATCAAACCTGAAGAAAAATGTTATTTAAATATAACAAAGTTTTGCTATGGTTTCTGTGTTGTATGATTGCCCTACTTAATAAGCTAACTGATTTTAATATATCCCAAATTATTGGTGATTCAGTCAGGCTGCAGTTCCTATTTATTTAGAGTTGGAACATCTATCTCACTAAAAACTGCACAGCTCATTGACAGACAGAATCAAATCTCCAGGAACACATCTTAGTCCTGAGCATGTGACTTTTCACTATAAAGACAACATCCTTTGACTTAAATGCTCTGAGCTCATGCTTTAGTGCTTGCTTTGACTGGAGCTTATATTATCCTATTTCAATTTCATTGAAATTTCAATGATCAAGCAGTCCTATAGCTGCCTTCCGAACTGTGTTATTTTAAAACACAACGATACTGCTGAAGCAGGCAGGAAATATGGAAGAGGGAGCTACATGTTTATTATGTGGACGGTTATGAATTGCCACATTTAGAAGAATAAATAATGCATCTGCATAATACTAATGCGATTTATACTGCAGCCGTTCACCAGTGCCCACAAGACGTATTCAGTCTGCAAAATTCCTTATTGACCTTTTGTACCTGTTGGGTGACTGACTCGGCGCAGCAGGAGAGCAGGGAGACAATGGCCCGGATCGGAAGTTCTCGTGACAGCCTGCCCTAAAATACAGGAGAGAAAATGCATTACTACAGCTGAAAATAACAGAGGTTTTATCCTGAGAAGGGTACATCACAAGGCATAAATCTGATGTCTACTGCCATTTTGACACAAAACAAACAACCAGCATGCATATTTTGGTTCAGAGTCTTGATCTGCTTGCTATTGCTCAATAAAATAACTCACAAAGTAATTACCCACGTGCTGACTCCTACCAACACAACGTAGCTTGATGAAGAAGGGTCAAGGCAAGGCACAACATCTTGCCAAGGGAATGTGCACAGAGGCACACTGGTAGAGCAGACAGGGGGTCACTGATGGAGGGTCTGTGCCCTTCACTGGGTAAAAACAAAGCTGTCAACACTGAAAAGCGGACTATTCCTATCTGCATCCATTCTATCTTGCAAAAATTTGGTGAGGAAAAACATGCACGCTTTCTGTTATCAGCAATCATAGGATTGATTCAATCTCTCACTGCATGAAGTTGCTAACAGATTAGATTTTTTTTTTCAAACACATGAGTAGTTTGTTATGAGGATTAGGTAACCAAACCTCAATCTACATTAGTTTAGACAATATACATGTACAAGCTTTATAGAGGTGACATAGTTTGCAAGGAGACTGTTCGTATATACACTACAGAAAACTGATGTTGCTTCCTCATTACAGATACACTTTTTGCAAATATTAGGTAAATGTATACCCTGTTCACTGAAAGAAATGGCATTACCTTTTAGTACACAGCAAAGCATCAGAGAAGAAAAAAATATATGCAAAGTTTCTAGCAGAAAGAAAACATTAATCTGTAAATATCCTCTTTTAAATGCCATAATTCTTAAAGAACTATTCCAGTGGAGTGGAATAAGCGATGTGTCTTTAGAAGCCAGGGAATGAAGCTCTCAGATACTAACTTCAGTGAGGCAAACTTCAGCGTGCCAGTGAAACCTAACCTACAGAGAATGCTGAGCAGGGATATAGGGGAGGAGAGAGTCAGCATGAATTCGCACACTCTGCAGTAACTCTTATTTTATGTTCTCACCTCCTTCCTTCCCCTGTGGAGTTCGGTTTCTGTCCCACACTCTGACCCAGGAAAGATCTTTGCCGAATGTCCTCGGAGCAATGCAGGGACTGTTTCGTCAGCAGCTGCTGGTTCCATGAGACATCTGAAATGGGAGGTGGGGACATCTCAATACTTAGGACAAAATGCTTTTGTCAGTACTGATTAGCCAACAAAACTTGTGGATGCACCATAAAGCAGACAACAGACATGAAAGTCAGAATTAGGCAAAGATGACCACCTTGACCGTTGTAAGGAAACACCAGAAGCTTTCAGTTACATACAGTGCTGTGTTTTCACATCCCCAGCCCTCTCCTCGGATAGCTTGTACCCCTTTGAAAGTACTGTCACTTAAAAACAAATTCTCAGAAAACCAACACGAAATCAGAGATGGGCTCTGCTGCATCAGATGGGGTAAAGTCCTGCTGCATTCCCTTCCCTTACACATAATAGTATGTAGAGTTGATAGAAAGGTGGTACACTCACAGTTCTCCATGAGCTTATCAATAAACAATTTCCTTCCTTTGTAATTTCCTTTTATGTTTCAGATGAGTGCCTAAGGCCTGGTGACAACACCAACCTCTCAGCACTATGCAATGAACTGTGGTGCCCAGGCAACCAACCATCCTGCCCATCGGACAGAGCACACTACATGGATCCTTCCAGACAAATTTTGTGGCTCACTGGTCAGGAAGGACCTTACCTTTCAAAGCATCAACTAACTGGTTTAGAGGAGAAGCAAATTTTTACTGGGGTCTATGAAAAGCATATTACGTATTTTTTATATCATCAAGGTCAAAAAAAAAAACTAGTCCTGACTATTTAAGATCTTAAGGAAAGAGCAAGGATGTGATGTGTCAAGGGGCAAGAAAGGAGCTGCCAGAAGTAGAACAAGCTGTTGAAGAGAAACCAGAAAAGCGTTATTAGCAGGAATTAAAACTGTCAAATCTCTTAAGTTTGCTTAATCACTACTACACATCCTCAAGGTTGGTTTACTTGGCAGCATCTTTTGCTTTCTTTACTCGAGTAACCTTTATCAAAGAGCTAAGAACACAATAAAATTGTGACAGGGTGAGCAAACCTGCTAAACTAAATAAACTGCATTTGCATTTGGAACAGGAAACAATACAATAATAATACACAAGTAATAATGCACAAGTAATAATACACTAATAACTCTGAAACCTTTATTATCCATGGGTGGTTCATTATTTATAATCATTAATTTTAATGTTAGATTGAAAACGAAGATCTAAAATTTGTTTTTAAAATCTACAATTCCTTAGTCCTACTTATTTACTCTCCATTTATTAACTCTCCACTGTTCACTTACATTAGACAGTGATACTAAATTAGTGAATCTCCCTTTTTTGAGGGTGACCCTGTTGACAGAAATGCTTTGGGGAAGTTTCTACATTATCAAGCAAGCAATATTTATGGGATCTTTAAAATTCTATCAAGTTGTATCAAGACAAATCCTGAATGTATACTGGGTAATGTAACAGATGGAAGATAACTGTGACATTACTGTAAATTAGATTTCTACTTGCAGCCAAAACATTAATTGCTGATGTAAATATGATTTTAAATTTTACCTTATTTCTCTTTACTAACAGAAAACAACTTTTGAATTTGAGATATTCAAATTTTGAAGAAGTAAGTGTGCTGTTAATTTCCAAAATTCTCTGAGTTAAATTGCAAGCCACTATAAATACCTGCAAGATTTCTATCTGGGTAAGAATACATGCGTATGAAGGTCTTGATTCTCACCCTGAGTCAATGGCAGATTCAGCCGGGCAGGTGAGCTGCGCTCCATCATTGACACCTGGTGCTCCTGTTCACCTCCTTTCAAGATACCCGTCTCTGGGTGTCCTGAGAGCACTTTATTTCCACTGCCAACAAAAATAAGTCACATTGTATAAATAAAGCGAGGAAAAAATCCAACTAGAGTCTAATGGTAAAATCAGATTTTTGAATGTAAGTGCAAAAATGTACACTTATTATGTGCAACAGAAGTTTTGTTATATGTGTCAGCACTGACAAACCAATGGGTAAAAGCCATGAGTTAACAAGTCTGACTCCAAACGTGCCAGGTGTTCCTTCTTACGTCACACACAGCCACTTACATGCACTAGAGACCACTCTGGATTTGTGGAAAATGGTTTACTTGGTAGAGAAACAGCTTCTTTCAGTGTTCTCTATACAGCGTTCAGCATCATCAGATGCTTTGTGAAAGCTGTGATTACCAGTTTGACAAAAGACCAGTACTTTGAACACCATTTGGCAAGCTTGGGTATGGCACTTCCGAGACAGACAGGCAATCTCACATTGCTTCTGAGTGAAAATGGCTCCTTCTCCTTTATTCATCCCAAAGGCTTGTGAAACTTGTAAGCAGAACACAGTGCAGTGACATACACAGATGTCCAGGCTAAGATCTGATTTTGATCTGGTTGATGTAACAACCTCTCAGAGTCATATGCTGAAAAGGTAAGCCTTCTGACATGGCCAGCTAGCACCACGCATGGCCATATATACATAAGCCTGATCAGGATGTATTACACCTATCACCACGCCAATGAAATGAGAAGACTAAGACCAAATGCACTTTATTTCCTCCTCTAGTAGTTGTCGCACCACTGGAACCACCACCTTGAGACGTGCAGTTATCACAGCCTCATGGTCAGATGCTGATGTTCCAGCATCAATCATTGGCAAATGTGATGTCCCAGAACTATACAGAACACAAAACTCCAAAGGGCTAAGAAATGCCTAGGCTTGATCCATACCTCCTCTTTTCTTGCCAGCGTTCATTTTCCTTGCTTTTCAGAGCTGGAATACTGTCCTGCTCCCAGAGCAGTTTTTTCTGCCTTGTAACTTCATTTTGTTTGCCTTCCTCTGGAGAGCTGTTTGAATCAGTTGTGTTCTAGAAGACAGCAGGGGAGGGAACAAGGAGCTTCTCTTGAACTCAGCATCAGCATGCACATGAGCAAAGCACAAGGTACCCCCAGGTATATTGTGTTTACACACCTTATCTTCATAAAGAACACCTCACATTATACAGTGGAATCATTTGACTTTAATAAGGCTAACTTTGTATTTAACAAAGACTTCAGCTAACATAGCCAATTAATTGGATTAAATGGAGCTCAAAACAAAAAGTTATGGGCATTTTTTAAAATAAAAGTTAAGTTTTTGACAATTATGAAACAGCATTTCCGTTATGTATTTTTGGCAGAAATGCTTAAATGACTCTGAGAGGCTAAACAGTCCTCTGCACTAGTCTTTGGAAGATTTTGTGCAGGGCCTCAGCCTATGATAATGGGAACTCTGCTGCTGGCAGCCTTGGGCAGAGCACTGCTCGCATGCTCTGGGCATTTTAAAATGGCAACGCCAGTACTACGTTCAAAATGTACTGGAGTGGGTGATACCTGAGTGGAGCAGCTTGTGTGAGCCATGGCATGGGACCTTTCACTTCTAGGTGTAGTCACTGCCCTGAACAAGCAACTCCACACAGGAGTTACAGTTACCACTATACAGCCATAGGGACAAAGGGCTGTGGCTGATGACCCTGTCTGAGGATGAGTGACAAGATGAGCTAGGAAGAATGCAAGAAGAAGCAGATGATACAGGACATCTAATCCTGAAGTTAAATGGAAAAAGGCAGATGACTTCTTCAGTGTGGCTGCCTTGGGCAGGAGAAAATTTAAGTCTGGGAATCCCACATTTATTGTATTGGTGTCACCTGGGGGGGTCTGTTCTCTGGCAAACACTTAGTTATATGTTAGATGCACGAAGTTAAACATTTTGTGCAGCATATGCAAGAAGAGAATCAGAGAGTGAACATTCCTCCATTTGCTTTGCTGTTTTCTGGAAGGGATGGCAGGACAGAAAAGGTGGAAAAGCAGGAAGGTAAGATTCAACCCCAACTCAGATATGCTTAAAGCACTGTCTGACAGTCAAGGTTTCGCATGCAGGGAAATAACTTCAGATTTTGTTGGCTTTGAGAGGGTAGGTAAAACAAACAGAAACAGGGGACTTTTTTCACAGCACCAGTCAAAGAAGAGAAGTAGCTGCAAAAAAAGAAAGTTTAACCCTCTGCTCCAGTCCAAAATGGGACAATGCCAGTTGATTTAGGAGTACATCTCTTCACTTGTGAAAATATACAAGTTACAGCACTTTGAGGTATTGCCAGTTATGGAAGGTATCCAGGAAATACTCCAGGAAATACTCCTCTCATTGTTCCCAGACTTCGCTAGCCTTTAGCAAAGAGTGAAACTCTGCACTGAAGATGGCTTTGACTTTATTGCCTTAGGATTCCACAAGAAACTCACCTCTGTTTTATTTCCTTCAGTGGTAGAGGAAGAAGAGGAGAGGAGATCAGCAGAGTTTGAAGAAACGATGAATGGAACTACAGTATCCTCAATTATCTTACGTTCCTAAAAAAATAAAAAAAAATAAAAAAAAAATAAAAAAGAGAGGACCAGGAGAGAGTGGGAGTTAAAAAACAGAATTATAACTACATGCTTAAAAATTAGAAGTGTAAAGTTTGGTTACATGTTCATATTTATATGTCTAGGAAAGAACTTATGTTACCAAGAATAATGGTAATACCTCAACTTTTAATTTGCTGCAACATTTTAAAATCCCCCACCTTTCACCATTACCATCTTTGAGACGGGATGCCCATTTCCAAACTGAAAAAAGTATTCCACTTGGGATGGCACCACTGCTTCTCACAACATTGGTCAATTAAATTACATAAAAAAATAAGAAATTACACCTAGTACACAAGAAACCTATTTCAAAAGCTGAAAAAAAACCCTTTTTCTTAAGATTACAAGCATGGCTCTCAAGCACAGATGATAATACATCAATTTGCATAAGGTACTACTAGTCAGACTAACAACATTGATATTTTCCACGTTTCTGCAAAAACGACCCATATATGACAGAATAAAAACACTATTGTCTATATTGTAAATATACTACAACTGGAAGCTTTGGACATTTCCTATGACTTTTTTTTTTTTTTTTTAAACAGGCTAGATTACAAAACATCTACATGATGAAGCCCAAGGCGGACAATAACTTCATCTGGAATTCCACCAAGTCCAGACATCAAGTATATGCCAAAGCACAAAAGACTTTCACTCTGCAGGGAAGCCTGAGCGCGCCCAGACACAACCCTTTTGACTCACCCAGCCTTGCATGGCAATTAGGCACCTCCACCTCTGCAGAGACGCTGAGGATACCTGTCTAAATATTTAAGTAGTTTTCCTCAGTGCCTATGGTAGTGTTTAAGAGAAGCAATCCTCCTGAGAATTCAGCCTTGAGAAGTCTTTCATTAAATAATTTAGGTATGGGTTTTCTTTTGGTTACATAAGTGGGTGCATTTAAATACAAGAAAGTCAATAAACCTCCTCCTTTCAGCCTTATACCTCCTCGTAGTATCTACGCTCCTCCTCTTCAACTTCTCTCTGTGCCTTTTCCCATTCCTCTTTCAGCTTGTCTTGTTCCTTCTGATACTTCTCCTGTAGGAGGATACAAATAGAGGTGAATTCAGAGCATATCATATTGGGAGTAAAGTCTGTGGTATCTCTACAGTGAAAATGAACCTGTTAAAAATGGCTCAATCAGAAACAGGATGAAACAGAAAGGTAAAAATTAGAAACATCCATGGGTGTCAAAAAAGCTTCCTTTCCTCCTTTTCCCACTTGCTTCTATCTCTTACAATTAAGACCTTCAAACCATATGGAACTTTTAGCATACTACAAGAAGTTTAACCTGTTAGAAGTTTTTATGTGCTTAGACAGAAATTAAATTTATTCTAAACAATTTCAATAATTCCTTGTTTATTATATAGTTTTAAGAGTTGTAAAAAGATATCACACACCTGAAAACATTTAAGCATGGATTTTGCATTAATAATTACAGCTAAGCAGAATACAAACAAACAGGTTTTGCAGATGCTGGTTTTGGAACTAATTCAAGAGAGATGTCGGTACAATATAATGGATGATGAATAATTGTGCAAATTTAAAAGATAAATAAATAGTTTGCAAAGGTTTGATGAAGGTAAGCTCATAATTGCTAAGCAGTTCATTTTCCTCCTTGATGAGATCATTTTTTGAGAATTAATTTCACACAGTTTTATATGAAAAATTACCTTAAAGAGATCTTCATAATTGTGTGACAGAACTGGTTTGAATATGGGGAAGAATGGTGACTTCTATATGCCTTTTACAACAGTTCCAACTTCTGTTCAAATTAGAAACCACATCTGCCTAATCCAAAATAAATGCATTTACTGTCAAAAGAACACCTGCATTTGTCAGAAAAACCATGACGAGAACTTTACACCATTCCAAGAGGAAATAAACGTACTAGCTAAAAAGAAATAAACCTAAGAAAGCAGCACAGAGACACACAAGTAGTTGTACAAGACGAAAAGACTCCATTTTACTGTTCTTCATCCTTGGACGGTTTGGTGCTCTTGTGTTGCATGGAGGAAACATATGACTTCTTTGGGACCAATCAAACCTAACCAGGATCAAAAGATACTACTCACTGACTACTTTGATACTGAGTAATATCAAAAGACACTACTAAGCGCAGGGGAAATTCAAGTTCTCAGGGCTGTTGCATTTCTTCCAATGACACAAACCCAAACCTTTTATAGAATACTCTATACCACCAAGCAAAAGCAGTGGTTGTTTTGAGGAGGGTTCTCCCCCTCACAAAACAAAACAAAGCAAAACAAAACAACCAAACCAAACCAAACAAAACAAACAAACAAACAAAAAAAACCACCACCTTTGTGTACAAATTTAGTTTGATGTTTTCCAACAAGAACATGCAAACACAGCAGAAATCTACAAAAAGCTACTAAGACCATCACTTTAAAGAAGAGTTGCACAAGCATCAGGGTTAGGAAAATATTAGTCTCAAGAAAGAGGCTCTAAGTAATTAAGAGTCTCACAGTTTATGCTCAACATACTTTAAATATAGTTGAGGATCAACATCTGGTTGAACTCTGCATTGGAATGCAGAACTAAATCCTTTCAGTCCACCCAGGGTGTGGGGAAGGGAGAAGTAATACTACATAAACCACAGAGAGTATTTGGTTCATTCATATGCTACAGAACTCTCTAAAGCATACACAGAGGGTGTGGAAGACATGACATGAAATACTTGACTTTTGTCTAAAGGAGCTGGAAACATCTGAAGCACATGGTGGAAGAAATGTAGCATCTTCCTTACCTGAAGCAAGCGTTCTTGCTCATGCTGCCACCTTTCCTGACGCTTCCGCTCTTCTTCTGGATCCCAGGACCAGAAATTGAAGCGCTTGTGTGAAGGAAAACCAAGCTATTAGACTTTAATTCTTCACAAGGCTACCAGAAGGCTGCACCCCCTCTGGCCTGCCCCCGGCAGTGATGTTAAAATGGGAAACTCAGAACCAGATAATGGTATTCTTAGTCAGCAGACCATATCCTGAGCTTCACTGACACTTGGGTTTTCCCACAGGTATCCAAATGAGAGAATAATCATTTGGTTTGCAAAGAAAGGCTTGGGAAACTTCAACTGGAGGGAACAAAAAGAAAAAGACCTGAAAGAAAGCTCTAAGCAGCACTGAACAAAGATGCCTCCAGGTGCCCAAATTTAAGGAAAACTTCTATTTTTCTTCTCTGTAATCTTCTGTGCAACATGCAAAGAAATTTGCGAATGTGAAATATATTCTCTCATTTCATATGTCTGCCAGCACAACAGCCTAAAGCCTCACTTTAAATTTTTATCCAGGGAAGAACACTTCAATCACAGATCTAGGCCATGTTTTGGCTTGGATTCTGTTTTTTCTCTCTCAGTCTGATTTAGGGATGTTACAAGGCAGTTTGCATTAAAAAAAAATAAAAAAAATCACTTTTGTTAAACACATATATCTAAACCAAAACGACAATGCAAAAATGGTACTTACATTTGATTTGTCACCACTATCAGAATCAGCTAGAGAAAAAAAAAAAAAGGAAAAAGGAAAAATTAAACTTAACAAGACAAAACAGCAAAAAGTGCTTAGCCTGCAATTAAAGCTATGTTGTTTCTGTATAAAAAAGCCTCACGTTAGTTTTCTATTTGTTCCCACAACCAAATGCAAGGACAAATTGCAAGCAAACAAACCAGAAAAATAGACTACACCCATCACCAACAAAGCTACTTCTAATTTGGGTACAGAGAAGCACAACTTTAACTAACACCAGGTTCTACTCTACCACTAGCTACTGCTGTCTACTTCTGGCCACAGCCATTAGCAGTGTTTGAACACTGAGCACTACCTACTTTGATTTACTTTTCCCTTCGTGGTTCAGTGCAAGGAAGGAAAAAGCATAGCAAAGCTACAAGGGTGGGACTACACTATTCAAGAGCCACAGTTACGAAGAGGACCGTTGCCATTCTCTATTCATGTCTTCAGGCTGATGTAAAGAAATAAGGAAAAGGTATTTAGAGGCAGGTGATTTCATTTGGTGCCTGAAGCCAGAGCATCACAGCAATGTGTAACCCAACAGCTCTTTGTCAACTGTGCAGCAGGAATAGATGCTTTCTACGGAAGTGAGAGGCAGAAAAAGTCCCCGGGATCGTCAGCTTTCGCCCCAGTCCCACAGCTGAAGACACCTAGGACTCGAGGCAGCGCAAGGGATGAAGCTGCTCTTAGTGCTGCATTTACCTGGCTGTGAGAAAAACCGTGAGCGCCGCCAGTCGTTCCGCACCCTAAGCGGAACCGCGGCCCCGCGGGGCGGCTCTGCAGGGGACGGCACAGAGACAAAACAAGAAACAGGGCGGTCAAAAGGTGGTGGTGAGGCTCAGACCCTGGCCTACTCGGCCACCAGTGGGGTTTTTATTACAGCAGCTTTGTAACAAGCTCAAAAGGTTTTAAAGGCCTTGCAGATCACAAGGACTACCCAAATTTAAATGCTACTTTTGCAGCATGGCACCTAACCCTATATGAGAGCTCTAGCACAGAAATGCTAATACACTCTCGCATTTGTTTCTGTTGTACATGCATATTTTAAAGGATTATCTGATCTTTTTCATGGTATACATGCTGTGAACACTAGAGAGCAGCCAAGTGTTTCAGCATCATTTAGAAAATACTAGAGACACCTACAATCTGTCACTCCGTATTTGGACTGATTTGTGCTTGAAACAAAACAATACTGTTGGCAAAGCCTGTTTGGAAAGTACCTTCCCACCTAAAACAAGTAAGACTTCTCATTCCTTTACTGACATTCCTGTTTTCCACAGTGGATTACCTTCAGTGAAATGCAGGGATAAATCATTATATTACCTATATATAAGCTGACAACCTCGCAAGTTCACAGGGGGAAGAAAACTTCCCTTTCTCCCTCTGTCTCCCTCTCTCTCTTTCTTTCACAATACCCACATATATGCATCTCTAAAATCAATATAAAATAAAACTACTAAATATTACCAATCTCAAGCAATACTTTGTCATGAAGGCAAGAAAAGTAAGTTCTGCTTTGCAAGAGCTTGTGATGCGCAGAGGTCAAACTGGGGGATGTGGCCAGATATGTGTGTTGGTCATCTATAAAGAGGAGCTACACACAAGCAGCTGAGTGAGGAATTGTATCCAGGAGTTTTTACTGTGAGATAAACCCAATTATTAAGCCATTTTCATCTGTGAGCAACATACTAATGAAATATAATACTCATGGACATAATACAGCTTTAATTGTTAGGCCTGGCCCCCTCCTTTGTGTCACAATTCTGCTGCTGTGGTTAAGGGGAACAGCAAGAAGCGTCCCTCGCATCACAGAAGCCACACTACCAGTATCAGTCAGATGCAACTAGAAATTAAACATATTATCTTCCAAACCTTCCAGGCCATTGATTAGGCATTCCCCCTTGACTACGACGGACATGCATACGTCCAGCTGAATTCTCTGCAGCTCCCAACCTCTCTTTCTGCTCACCTTGTCGATCAGAATTCTGCAGAGTGACCTGGCTGGTCTCAGGCAGCTTCTTTAAAAATGGCAATACTATACTCCCTTCTTGTTCCAGGGCCTTCGGTTTTATTACCTGTTGAGATGTTTGGGAACAGAAAACTGCATTCAAAAATCACGAGGTACAATCAAAGATTAACTTAAACCCTTTCTATTAATTTCTAAAACAACGTTATCAAAGTTTAATAAGCCTCTATCTCCAGAATTGCAATATGAACTTGCAATATTGAAGCAATGAAAATAACCATCAGTTGTTTGTTCTTGATACACTGCACACCCAAGCTCATCCTAACCCAGGACCATCATCTAGTGTACCTGACAGAGCAATATGGTGATGGCCATTTGTTACCCCTGCCACATACACAAAATCCACTGTCTACACCTTTTGGATACTCTGCTCTCCCAGTGTGTGGAGGGACTGGGCTTTGCAGGTTGAGTTCTCTTTTCTGCTACAGCCAGTTTACAGATTCAAATGCTCCAAGCAGACACCAGGGAGTTTCTTTGGAGGAGGAACTCTCTTATAATCATTGGATTTGGCACAGAAAACATCTTTCAGGGTCATTCCCTGACATATTTTGAATGAAATCCTGTTATGACATTATACAGAGAGAAAATACCAACCAGATATTTGCACAATATCCATTTCCTTGTGAGGTCTTCTTTGTTTCATTTTCCATTCCCTTTCTTTCTTGCTCATACATACCTCCTGCGTAGCAGGGAGCACTATTTCCTTCTGCTGCTCCATTTCAGGTTTCTTCACATCTTTTTCACTTGGAGCAATGTCCTTGGAAGGGACAGGACTTGGAGGAAACTCTAAGCTCTTCACAACAGGGCTGGCACAAGCTGCAGTTGACTTGAATTGCTTTTGATCTGAACCTAATCCACACAAACAAGAGAGAATGTCACAAGGTTAAGATATTTTTTCCAGATACAATGTAGACTTATTTCATATCTTCTTTCTTCAACACTGGCAAAATTAATCTCTCAGAAAAGACACAACTTGAAAGATGAATTTCACCTGATGAAATGCAGATGCTAACATTTGAGTTGGTCACTATGGGACACCCTTCATGGTTAAAAAAGGCAGAAAGGCACTCCTTTGAGAAGGATTGCACAAACAATTTCAGACACTTCTCTTGTCTGAAATGAGCTGTAACCTATTAACACATCTACTGAGGTACAGATCTCTGTAGTGCGCATTCCTAGAGCTGTGTGATGAACACAGCTCTAGGAATCCTATTCTAAGGTGCTACCTGGACAAGCAGCTCTACAACAGTTAACATGGTCTCACTGTCAGCACTGGAAGATATGCCAGCTTGGCTGTTTCCACTGAACCAAGTCAGCCAGGCATCAGAAAGCAAAGAAATTGTGGTAAAAGGAAGCCTTGGACTGGAATAACCAGGTTGGGACTCAGTTCTTAAAAAAAAGAAAAAGAGCAAACCAACAACACCCACACACAAACAAACAAACAAACAAACAAAAAAATTGATGCTGGTTTACAAGGACCAGGGACCAGGAGCACAAGGGCCCACAGCTGAGGTCTGTGAAAACCCAGTGGCTGCTAGCTGGCACCACCATGGAGCAGTTTCTGCCATCCCAGGCAGTGCACAAGCACCCACACATCTCTTAAACATCCTGGAACACAATCTCAGCTTCTCATCCTGTTCCCCCTCCAACAGGTACCTCTTTGACAAGCTAGGAGAGGGAGCTAAGAAAGGGAGGCACCCCAAAGCTGCACTAAGAACGCCCACACCAGCAGACACAAGAGCTGTTCCTGCTGCCTGGCAGATGCACACCACTTTGGAGCAGTTCCCACACCATTAGTGGCTTAGGGGTCACAGCATGGAAGTATCTGGCTTGTACTGAACAGCAGATGAGGTTGTCTGTCACACAGCTTGGACCACATCTATCCCTCCAAAGCAGACGCTGAAAATCCACTTTGTTTTACCATCGCAGCTTTCTCAAGGTGTTCTCCCAGCTTTCTTTGGCAGACCATATTAACCTTTGCTACCAATACTTAATGTTTAGCATTTCTCACAGGTGTGGAGCTCCTCACTGCTGACTGTTGAGAAGAGGATTTGGTTGATTCATTCCACACCTGCAATCTCTACATTACTTGCCAGCTGCAATTCCAGATTGTTACACTCTGTGCTGCTATGAAGTGATTTTTTTCTACCCGGAAGTCTAGCCTATTTCTAACTATGAGACAAAGTAATTAAGCCAGCTGATGAGCTGTCACTAGCAGTACATGTGCGTCATAGTTGTGCCGCACATCAAGAAAAGTCTGGATGTGCTTCTAATCTTGGAGGATGGTACTCCATTGATGTTTGAGAGGCAAGCTCAATTACTTAAGTCACATTTATCTTCAGCAAATTGGAGCAGCATATTTATATACCAATTACAGGCAGAGATTTCCTTTAAATACCTACTGTAAACAGTCCCTTTTACTTACCTCTACCAAGCTGAACTTTAATAGACCCATTTCAAAAAAACAAACAGAAAAAGACCATGAGCTTAGTATGATAGCAGGCAGTAGATAAAATGCATGCTCAAAGGTAATATTTCAGAAACACCATTCTGAGGATAGCGCTTTCAAATTTTACGAGTAAATTCATTTCCCCAGATTAGGGATTGTGCATAGAGCCTTTAAAGCAGAAAATCAAGGCTGTGCACAACATTGTCACCTTGCACCTGGAGCAGCGTGCAACCGTGAATGTCATTTCTGCCTTCTTCTGCACTGTCTAATAAACCCTCTTGGTGCCGCTGCAGATGCACTTACTGGGCTGCAGCTGCTGTAGGGTGGGCATCAAGCCCAGACCAGCGGTGGGCCAGGACAGGGGTCAGGGCAGCAGCCACCCACCTGGGGATGCGCCCAAACGGCTCCCGGGTCCTGCTCCGCCGGGGCTGCCCTCGGTCTGCTGGCTGGCTGCCGGATCCGCTTCCCCCGGGGAGGCCTGCAGAGGATGGAAACGCAGTGAGTGCACTGGAAATAAAAGTATGGGTTAATTCTGTAGAGCAGTGCTCGCTGCTGCTTCGTAATGTGTTGGGACCAGGCTGTTTTAGAGCTCGGTAGGGAGCTGTGCACTGGGGAGCGAGTCTCTGAGCGGTATGTGCTGCTCTGGCACCGAGTCACTGGGCTTTAATCTCCTTTTCTAAGCGTTCAGCAAGCAGCCATTATGCAGTTGCTTTGGAATAGCTCATGCAAGCTTTTAAAATTGGAGGATATCTTGAATTGTGTTAGCTGGAGATAAGCATACATTTCACCCCTGGTTTTCTCTTCCAGAATAACACAAAAACGTATGCATCAGTGAATACCCAGCACATTCGAGGGCTTTAAAAGTGGCAAAGTAATTAAATACTTCCTTTATTTCACGGTTGTCTAAACAATCAGTTATCTGAAGGGAAAAGGCAGAGTTGGTAATAAAGGTAATGAAATACTTGAAATGTTATTGGGAAAGGACTGAAAAAAAAATGGTGAGACCATATCAAGTGAATAATCCAAATCGTTTTGAAAAGCCAGCTTCCTGACCCAGGACAAGCCTGTTGCAGAGCTAAACCACACCATCAAAACAGCAGTAGCATTTCAGCTGATTTATTCAGCAGCTTCCCCTTTATATCTGCTTTCCTGGTAGGCAAATCAGGAAAAAAAAATGCAGCAAATCAATGAGCTACCGCGCGGTGCCTCTAGCACATGAGAGAGCTAGAAGATGGCGCATCCAACTGAGGAAGGAAAAAAAAAAAAGAAGCAGAGTACGTTTAGAAATGAAAAGCAACGCATTTCAGAAGCGATCTTTGTAGACTCCCTTTCCTGTTCCTCAATCTTATTAACAGCTGCGAGAGAGGAAATGTGCTGAAATTTCCTCTTTTCTGGGGGCAGGATTCACACCTCTGCCCTCTGCGCAGACGCTGCCTCCCCTCCACACAGACGGCCGTGAGCCTACAGCCCGCATCCACGCAGGCCCCACGGGCAGCAGGCCTGGGCTCCCCCTGCCGTGTCACCGGGACGTCTGGTGGCAGTGCCAGCAGGATGCCAGTGCCAGCAGGCACCTTGTGGGCACACTTTGACTTCAAAGAGCTTTGCTGTTAGCAGTGGGAGCAAACCCCTGCGTCTCTGCTCCTCTCTGGAGGGAAGCGTGCTGTGGCGAGGGGCAGGGAACGTGTCTGGGACAACTCCCTGAGACCAGTCCTGGTACGGGGCTGTGGCCAGGGGCAGTGTTGGGAGGCAGGACAGGCACCAAGTGACAGTGGTGAGCGGCTGGAAGTGGCAGTGTATCCCCTCTGGCACCTGCTGGGGATGGCTGCCCCAGACAGGGCTTTCTCCTCAGTGCCTGGTGCCTTCCCTGCACCCTCACCTCTGCCCACCCAAGTCCTCTGCTCCAGGCAAGGTGCAGGTGGCAAACCCAGACAAATGCAATAGGTTTTCCCCTTGTCATTCTGCTGCTCTCTTCTTCTGTATAACCTACCTCGCCCTTCCCCAGCTCACCTTGATACCAGCCTGTGTTTCAGTGAAAGCTTCTGCCCCTTCCTCTACCCCAGCAAAAAAATACCACACCTAAAGATGTCTCCTTCAACCTCAGTTCTGGCTCCTGACAGGACAGCAACTACTACTGGGAATCTTCTGTTCACTCCCACCCTTGTGCAATGCAGAAATAAGTATTTCTTCCTCCACGAGGACAACCAGGCAGTGTAACAGGCTGCCATCTCCATCCTTGGAGGTTTTAAAGACTCAAATGATTAAGGACTTAGCAACCTGGTCAGCTCCTATAACCAATCCTGCTTTGACCAGAAGACCCTGCTGGAGACCTACAACCTGAATTATTCTGTGATTCTACAACCTGCAGTCCTCCGTTAAAACTAAACAAATAGCTATTACCAAAAGCTCACTGTTTGCCCTCTACAAAGTACATTTTCACTGGAAAGGCAAAAGGTACCTACCTGATAGCTCTATTCATCATTCCAAAGTACAAGCCTTCCAATGAAATTGTTTCATGTTTCAATTATTAATATTTATATTATTATTATGTAAAGCAACGGAACTCACCCTCCACTCTCAAAAAGCAACTGCTAAAACTGAGAAATTAAAAGGCTCAGCAAACACATGGAGCCAATACTACCTTATCTCCTCCAGTTCTGGAGTTACCTCAGGAACCCACACTTGGTGTTGGGCCACGCTGCTATCCTGCGTAAGTGAAATCTCAACTAAATCCAACTATGATCTTACTATCCAGTATGGAGGTTGAGCTAGTTATAGATATAGATGTTATTTATAGAAATTCTTTCAAAGAGGAGTAAAAAAAAAAAAAAAAAAAAAAAAAAAAAAAGGAAGAGCTACTGCTTGCTGCAGGATAATTGATCTTGGAAATGACATACTGCAGAAGCCCTGCTCCTGCTCACGAGACTTGACTCTTTCTCCTCCCTCTGCTGAGTAATTAAATGTTAGCAACATAAAGCTAAAAATATAAAACTGATTAGTAAGTAATTTACAAAAAAAGATTAAGTGAACTTCACCGGGGAACTCTCATTCCCAGTGTATCTAATTCTATTTGTAATACCAAGTAATGTAATATTATCTAGTATTTTATCCGCAGCTATAAGATACATTGTAAAAAAATCATGTACTGATGGAGCCAGTAAAATGTCTTTTCTACCACAGACTACCACTTGCATTTCATAAACATTTTGTAATCAAAGCACAATGTTACCACTGAATATAAAAAAGCCATTAAAACATTCAATTGCACTTGGGAAGATTGTATTTTGACATGGGCACTGAAAAACACCTTAGTGAGTAATGTTCCTTGGGCATTTCAGAGCAGATCTGAGACTTTGGGATGTAGGACCCATGCAGCCTGTCCACACCACAGCATTCATGTGGGAAGAGGCATCACTGCCTCTGCTGAGGGTACCTAAGAGGGAAGCTCTTGTGAAGTGTTATCAAACTCCTGTTCGGCATGGCAATATATCAGCTCAGTTTGTGGCCGACAGGATCTTTTATCCCATGGACTAGGATATCAATCCAGGTATTTCTTGAGCTATGATCCTATAAGCCAGAAACAGCCCCATTGCCTACTGCTGTGGCAGAACCTTTCTTACAAAACCCTAAAAATACACTAGCTAGGAACTCTGAAACACTGAACTTCACAACTGCTACAAGAATTCAAACTCCAAAGGAAGTTACAGCAGAACTTTATTAGCCCTTATTGTAAATTAAGTCAAACTGCAGGTCAGTTAACACTACTTGTACACAAAATCACATAAAATGGTAATACTGTATTTTCTATGAAAACATGACAAAACAAGCTGTCTGGAACCAGCAAGAATGCAGAGAGCTGGAAGAACCAGGTGAGAACTACAGTGTGAATTCCGTAAAGTCACTCAGGAATGAAATTGGTTGCAGTATCAATAGCCACATGTACAAATTACCCAATGCATCCTTTAAACTTCTATGATGGAAATTGTATATGTATCAGCATTTTACAGGTTATACTCAAAGCCTTTAAAATGTCATACAATGATTTTCTAATTGAAGCTAGCTTATTCTGTTGCGAGTGGTAACGCTGAAATGACCTTGGGCTGCCCCAGGTAAGTGCCTTGCATGCTATGCCAGTGCAGTGGTGCAGCCAGACACTGCTCTGACATGTTAAATCATCTGCCCCTTTCACTGGCAGCTAGATAATGCTATAATCAGATCAGCTATTACAGCCAAAGACCAGGGTGGATCAGTAATTGACAGAGAAGCCTTTAAAGTGCTGCAAGAAATAGTGTTAAGAATTCTTGTTAGAGTCATTTTTGCTCGTTATCACTGCTCAATTGGGCAAAAAATAATCTCCTATCACTTGCAGACACTGAAAATCAGATGGGGGTCTGCGTGATGGGAGATATGGATGCTAAATTCATAACCACATCGCAAGCAGAGTTCTGTTCTACCCACTTTGAAGTTTTGTTGTTCTTATTTCTCACTCTAACCCTTTTTCCCTTCAGGTAGTCCAGCCCGCCCTGCATCTTCCCATGTATGGTTAAGGAAAAGCTGTCAATCTGGAATATATATACCTTACTCTGCAAGTGTTTCTTGTAATGAATCAAAGAACAAAGACTTGTCTTACCAGATATGTACAAATCAGGATTTCAGTCCTGCTCGCTTGTAGTTTGGCCAACAATCCCCAACCACAAGAAAGCTTATACTTTAATCTCAGTTCAATCAGTGGATTTTTGAAGATGAAGGAGAGTGTTACTTGGATATAGAAAAAAAAAATGTTTCTTTTGTGCCAAGCATGCAGTGAGTAGAAACGGACAAGTTTAAGCTGGCTAACTAAAAATTAAAAGAAAGCCCAAATCTCCCCACCACCACCACCCCACCCCGATCTTTTTAAAGTTGCTGTCTATATTTATTTATTTTTTGGTTGATCAGAGCAAAGCTATAATTAGAGCTATAACAAGCCAGTAATTTCTAAATGGCCATACAAAGATTAGTTAAAATAAAGTGGTGTTACACACTGACAAATTAATCCCCCTACACTAAAATCTGCACAAATATTGTTTTAAAACAAAACATGTACTTTGCCAACTTCTAATTCAAAGAGTAAGAGGATACAACTTCTCAGTATTTGTAATGTGCATAACTGCTATGTATGATAGAAAGAAAACACAGCCTAATGGCTGAAAGACAGGACTGAAGTGAGGAGATGATTTTCACGTTGTTCCTGGCATTGCCTCTGACTGATCAGAGGATTTTGAGCATGTCAGTCTTTGGGCCTCTGCCCCAGTTTTTGCAGAGGAAAAAAAATAAAAAAGAGGTGTGCTTTACCTGCCACCTCTCCTAGCTGCACATTGTTCCACAAGCACCAGTGGGATACTTCCATCCTACTCATAGGCCAAATTTACCCCTCCTAGCAAAGTCAGCCTTGAATCAGAGGCAAAATATAACTACTTTGAATAAAGGTATGTCTCCTGTAAAATCCCCCCAAAATCTAAGTACTTTGTATACACGATACAGACACAAGCCCAGTTTTTGGAAAATATTCTTCTTTACCATGCTTCCCACCTGCTGCAGCTTTTTGCATCCCATTTCATAGTGAATCCAGACAGGAGTTATTAATATTTCCCAATCAGTCGCTGGTCACCAATCATTACAGGGTTCGCATGTATGTGGGGGTTCTTTTTTGTCTGAAAGACAACCTACATTGAGGTATGGAGTAACCCATACAAAACGGTTCTTACGCTTCTCTAGCTCCCAAAAAATCACACTAGCATTTCAAGTGGTACAACTTGATTAAACTTTTTTCCAAAATTCAGGCCAAGAGAGCTGTTGAAGTACAGCTGCACAGCATCTTCCCGTATTGCAGACAACGCCTGAGGCCAGCCGGACAGATTTAGAGCAGGGCTACACAGCTTCAAAGGGAAGGCTGCCAGGCAGAGAGAAGACAGGACCGGTCAATTTGACAACTGAACTGAAACAGCAGGGAAGCAGCCATAAGAGGGATGGAGGAGGAAGGGGCATGCAAAGAACAGGAAGAGAATCAGATGAGGAGGACAGAAGGGCCAAAGGTAATATCTATATGAAAAGGAATATGAACTTTCACAGCAAGAGAGTCTGGGCAGAAAGTGAGCTAATAAAATACATAAAGAAAACTAAGCTAGGAGCAACTAGAGGAAAACAAAAACAAAGCAACAAAAACTAGAAAGAGCATCTCTTAATAGACAGAGGAACTGGTGCCTGTGAATCTTAATCCAAGCCAGGGAAGGACAGAGCTAACAAGTCTCTAAACTGTATAAATAAAGGAAAGTGTGCAAACAAAGGCAGTGAAAGCAAGTTTAGAAAAGACTTTGAAACGTGCTCCATTGCATCTGTTTGTATTTTTTTTCTTAGCAGAAATGTAGTTGCTTCTTCCACTTCAGACAGCTCTGCTTCTTCATCTTGGCTGCCTCCTATCCCTGTTTGCATCTTCTCCTCTTCTCCTAAAAGTTCAGTAGGGTTAAACATCAGACAGAAACTTTCTGAGTGGGTCAAACTAAACACATGCTTAACCAAGCTCCTACAAAGAAAAACTTTTCTTGTGAAAAATGCTACACCAGTCTCATAAAAAGCTGTAGCGGCCAACTGAGCTGTTGCCTCATGAAAGATCGTAACAACATCACCACTAGCTAGAAGACAGTCTTTACTTCAGCCTTGCACAGGTTTCTTGCAGCTGGAGGTGATAAAAGTGGCAGCTTCAGAGGTCTTACTTCCAAGAAGGTGTTTTATGAGGAGTGCGACAAGCCCAGATGGCTCTTTTCTTTCCAGGCTTGGATTCCCAGCCTTCCTAGGAGAGGCTGTATCTTCCGAGATGAGCTCAATACTCCAGACCGCAGATGCTGGCTGACATCACTGTTATCAGTTGTTCACAAACCAAAGTAAAACAGGGACAGGGGGAAGGCTGAGTAAAGTGACTCCAGGTAGCTGCCCAATTCCAGCAGGTAAGCTGGCCCCAGCCTGATGGCATCTATATGGAGATGTCTGGCAGGGCCAGCCTGTGCCCCCACACCAGTGAGGAAGCCAAGTGTCGGTCCCATGCTCCATCTCTGTGGCCTGGCACCTCAGCCCTTCCCATCCATGAACTAGGGCATTCCTGTACACTTGACTGAGCTAAGTTGCTGCCTGGAAAATTAAAACTAAGCATCTGGGTACAGAGAAGCAAGTATTTAGAAGGAAACAAATCAGTGAATCTTATCTCAGGCTAGCAAATTTGCTTCCAGCCACAGGCAGATCTCCCTCTCTCTGCCCCCATCATGCTCAGTGCATTCCACTTGTTTGCCTGCGGTAGACTCCCTCAAAGCAACCTCCTCACCGTGCTTTGCCCTTGACATGCCTGACACACACACCTTTGTTTGAGGCTGAAGTGCCTGGAGTAATTGTAGTGATTTGCACTACCCAGTCACATTAATGATCAAATTATGAAGCTAATGATAAAAAATCCTTTGTTGGAATGGAGAAATAGCACCATTTGGGTGCATGCTCATTCTCTCCAGACGACTTCACCATTAAGCACGCTCAAGTTTACAAACCAGGAGGTTATTCTGCAAACATCAGATTTGCAAAGAATCTGGGAATTCAAGCAGTTCTGCCTGTTTGCCAAAATCACCATGAGGGCTAAGACACTGAAAGCAGAAAAATTAGAATTCAGCTGGCCACATCATCACCAAGACTATAGAAAGAAAAGGAAAGGGCATCAATCAGGTACAAAGAGGCCCATCAAACAGGTACAAAGAGCCCCTAACAGTGGCTGCTACTGCTGAATTTTCTCTCAACTCTTCCACAACTCCTAAAAACGGAGACAGTAATATTTATGTTTTGCTAATTTTCTGATCACCATTGTTATTGCTTCTAATCTATAGCAAGCTGTGGCCCCTCTCTGCCCTCCAAAGGTTCCCCTTCCCAGCTCTCCCAGACCAGATGCAATGCCTACCTGGCTTCTCCTTTGGGACCAATTAATTCTGAAGCAAGAAATCTTTGCTCTGCCATCCTGCAAATCATTCACTCTTGCCTATACACCAATTCCCCCTGACAAGATCAAGTCTGTGCTCAGCGCACATCCCAGCTCCCAGCTACTCTGCAGCAAGTAGACTTCAAAGCCCATCTGTCTGTGGCCAAAGACTGCCATGAAGCAGGGAAGTAAGATAAGACACAAGCCCTTTGGCATGAATGAACCATCCCTCCCTGCCCACTCCCTGTTATCCACCTGGCCGATACTTGGAAGAAATCTGAGATGAAAGGAAAAAATTATCATAATCCACATTTCACTGCATCTCTGATTCTCTTTGTTGTTACACAAAAAAGAATGGCTAAAACTCCCTGTCCTGCCACTAGTTGCAATCCTTTAACATACTTTATTAGTAGTCCAGTCCTTATTTCTTGTTTTGTTTTTAACCATCTACTTCTGTGATAGTTTTGTAGCATCTAGATTCCTGCTGTGATATGCTCCAGTTTTTTTTTTTTCTGCCTTTCTCTCTGGGGAGGTGGGGGAGAGAGATGAAAAGGTAAAATTAATTTGTTTCTTTGATAAGGCAGTTAAGAAGCACATTGGCCCCTTGGAGTATTTCAATAACTTATCCCCTTCTCTAATATTTCTGAGAGGGGAATAAAAGCTGAATGCTCAAAACTGCCAGCACATCCACATCCTCATTTGAAAATTGAAAACTGAGACTAATTATAATGGCTCACACAGTCCAATTATGTTGCTGATCTAATCAGCTAACATCAGGAGAAGAGCTGAATAAGCGTGCACAATAGCTGGGACACAGAGTCAATTTCTCCCTGGCCCAGCACATTTAAAGCATGCTTATCAGCTGCATGCCATCCAAAAAAAAAAAAAAGAAACGTTGGCTGCAAAAAGTTTTTGAACCTTCCCTTCCCATTTCTCTACCCACATCCCAGAGGAAGAAACCTTTAATTTACAAAGGATTTTTTTTCCTGGTCTGGGCACACCCTCTTGAAATAAAACAAACATAACCACTTGGGTTTCATTAGTTAGTGATTAAATACATTATGAGACAGAAAATTGGCAGAGAAAGTAAGGCTGGTTTGTTCGTGTTGCTCTTACTGTTGGCTCTTTGTGCACACTCTGAGTGGCAGGCCTCTGTAAACTGAGCTCAACACTTGTGGGGTCCTTCTTCAACTCTACCGAGGGCCTGTCCCCTCTGGCTACTCCATCAAATTTCAGAGATCTGCTTGGCGATTGAGTAAATATTACTGTTGTACACTCTTTATCCTTTTCTTCAACTCCGTTGAAATTCTCTCCATTCACGCTGACTTTTCCATCTACCTGCAGAATACAGTTAAATAAATACATGGAGGAAATTAGCATTCAGAGAAATTTAGGAAATTAGGACTTCAACACAACATTACTATTGCTGTTAACACAGTCTACACCATCAGTGCAGGACAGAGCCAAGCACACATTTCAACAGGCCAAGATAGAAGTAAACCCCAGTCTGTGGGGTCATAAAATACAGACAGAAGTTCAGGATATTCCTGGATTTCCCAGTTTCCCACATTTCGCTCTCCCAGTAACTTACATGTACCCTTTATGCACATCACATACACAGTGGATTTTAAAAGAACAATGCTTTAAGCTATACTTAGACTGAAATTTTGGGGTTTTGCATCGTGTCGTGCAAGAAGCCAGCTGGTCCTCCAGGATTAGTTACACCAGCGAGCTGCTGTGCAGTCTGGCAAGCTCACCACAGCATTACTAGCACATGCTTTCTGAAGCACTGCTGGGTGAACTCTGAAGGCTCAGGAGCAGCAGAATATATCCATTTGTTTCTGTACTTTTCATAACAGGGAAGTGAGGAACCAACAAATAAAATTGGGCATTCCACCTTCTCCATGAGGTTATAAAATAAATAGACACTTTCCCAGAAAATGATTTTATGCAGTCATCATGGAGATGAGAGAGCAGAAACAGTTTAACTACTTTGTTCTCAAGGTTAAGCCTGCTCCTTGGAGGGCTTATATTCCCCTTGAGGAACTCCTAAGCAAGGAAGAAAATACATAATAAGCTCTAGCTTCTTCCTTTGCACTGACACAGCTTTCTCTCATCAATATGTTTTGGATGGGCACAGCACTTAGAAAGTCCCTTCAGTTTGGCAAGCTGTTTGTAGAAGTCCAGGTATATACATAGAGAAAGTCCCGCTTCAAAAAACTCGTGTGACAGTCACAGTAAGAGCCCAGCTGGGATCTGCAGAGGGACCAGAAGAGCACAAGGTATCAGTAGCACCATATAGCTCCTGCCTAGCTACAGCAGAAAGGTTTATAGGATTGTCAGCAGGGCTGAGTTTTGGAGAAGAGCTTTGCTACTCTGCACAGAGATCCTTCCTTGCAAAAGGATCATCACAGGAGACAACACGAAGGTGATGGAGAAAGTACAGAGAGACTGCTCTGCCACTAATTGGACTTTGGGGGAGTAACAGCAGAGACCCGTGATTTCTTAGGGAAGCCATCGGGATATATGTGGTGATGAGTCATGTCAGGGCTCTCCACAGGTACTGCATAAACAAAAAACGTGTAAAAACAAGCTCCGAGGTCTGGCTTTCTGTGGGAACTTTTGGCTTACTTCATTGCTATTGAAAAAATATGCAACAAGTGTCAAAACTGCTTTACCAAACTGAGACATGGTTTAAGAGAAGTCCTTGCCAGTTCATCCTCCCTGCCCCGCTCCTCTGTTCACTATTCACTTATCTCCAATACTCTGCTTATTGAGTAAACAGCTTAGATACCTCAAAAGCAGCACTCCAACTTAGTATATGTGATTGGTGCTGTGCTAAGGGCAAACCCCTCCTGTTAATGTCTTGTATATGTCCAGAGACCTGCTCTTCATCTGAGGATGAGTACTGAGAGGCCATCTCCAGGGCGCTGGGCATCCTCAGCTCTGACAGGAGGGCAGGGAGGTGCGGGCAGCTAGCACCTCACACAGCCAGCTCCCATGCTCTACATGTGTTTCACCCGTCCTGACTGCTTTTCAGATGGAAAGTTCCCTCCCTTTCCTCACTGCCTTCAGCCACGCTGCACAATCCTTGGTTTATTTCCAACTGCAAGTGTGGGCAGACGCTGAGCCCCAAGTCTTCTGGGATTGTGTGCTGGATTATCTGCTAGAGAGGTGGGTCATGAAAGACCTCAGAAATATAAAAGCCAGAAAAACACTGGCAGGCCACACCATCGATTTTAATGTCTCTGTTTAGACTAAGACATTTCTCTATTTATATTAGGGAGGAAAACCAAATGTTTGAATGATCAGGACAGATGCCCCAGCTGCAGAGTTAAACAAACATACTCCTCTCCTGATCTGGAGCAAGTCAACACATTGTCACTGGAGCTGAGAATCATCGACAGACTGGTGATTCGGGGCAAAATAATGCTACAGCTACATAACAGGGAATATTAGGATATACGTGTATAGGGAATGGTTCTTACTAAGACAAATCTCACTCCTCCACATCAAGATCTAGACAGACGTTCAGTGGTGGCTAGGGTGGAGAAGCATCCACGTGTTAGTTTCTCCCTGTATATGTGAACTATGTGTGGATTAACATAAATGTGATGCATACAGGTCTTGGACCTGTGAGAAAAAAAAAGGGAAGGGAAGGGAAGGGAAGGGAAGGGAAGGGAAGGGAAGGGAAGGGAAGGGAAGGGAAGGGAAGGGAAGGGAAGGGAAGGGAAGGGAAGGGAAGGGAAGGGAAGGGAAGGGAAGGGAAGGGAAGGGAAGGGAAGGGAAGGGAAGGGAAGGGAAGGGAAGGGAAGGGAAGGGAAGGGAAGGGAAGGGAAGGGAAGGGAAGGGAAGGGAAGGGAAGGGAAGGGAAGGGAAGGGAAGGGAAGGGAATCCTACTTCCATTCTCCATATCCACCCAGTCCAAGGATATACTCCCAAGGTTTTATATCCTAGTTTCAGTATTCTCTGAACCCTCCCGGCCAACACTCCAAAGCCTGTATCTGGGTCCTCATTCAAGGCAGCCCCAATTTTGTCCAAATTCTCTTCTTTTATTCCCATAATCTTTCTCTAATTCTTGCAACCTAGTGCAGCCACCCCACCTCTCTCACCAGCAGTTCCCAGTGACATCACTGCCCCAGTACCAATCTGTTTTCCCTCAATGTGCATGGGCACCCTGTATGCCTTCTTTACTCCAGTGAAGCAGCTTTCCCCATTAATCCCTAGTGAGAAGCACGCTTAGGACAAAGAGCATCTCTGGGCAAGCTGTTTCTTAACCCTGAAGGAGTAGTGACTCTCTGAAATAGATGCAGACTACAGTGTTTCAAAGGCTTGTGACTTGGCTGATTGGGACAGACTTGTCTGGGTGTGGCAAAATCAGATCTTTGACACAAAAGCCAGTTCAGGTATTGCTCCAAACATCAAGGCCTCCAGGGACCCCACCCCTGTCCTTTTGTTATAAACACAAACAAACAAAAAACATGACAACATACTCTTCCCTAACCTCTTTCTCACAAAATGCCTTGCTTTTATCCTAGAGGCCCCCCATTTCTCTCTTTTTCCCCCAAACAAATGTAGACTGATGGAAAATGACCAGCACAAATACTCCAGGATCAAGTTCCTCAGAAGGATGGTAGCCAAGAGAAGACCACTAGGCTGGAAAGCACAGTGCATGAGGCTGAATTTTTTAACATCAGAATGTTGCTACGATTTTTTACTTATATTGCATTAAACATTTACATGCTGAGATGATTTACTCAGGACTTTTTTTTGCCTCCCATTTGACTCTGAGGAGTGCAACATATCCTACCTTAAAGTTCTTTAAAACTTCCTGTGTATTTTTGGGCTGAGAGTAAGGCTTGGGTGTCAGCATAGGCACAGCCTTGGAGACAACACTTTTGCTGGGAGATGTGCGGCCTGTCGAACCGCTGGGCTCTAACTCAGCGGTGGGCACAATGGTTGCTTCAATGGTGGCAGTGAATTTTGGAGCAGGCAGCGACTGTTGCCTTAAGTATCTCAGGGGATTCGGGTCTTTCAGTGGGGAATCTGGCTCCACTGAATGACTTCTTTCCAGGATTTTTGGCATCTGCAGACGCTCGAGGACAGCTTCGCTAATGGTGAACCTTTCGATGTACTGCTGGAGGATGCTCTCAGCCTCCTCCTGGGACTTGGCGTTCTTGTACGCCTCATGAAGCTCCCGCTCTCTTCTCTCTCTGCATGGGAGAATACAAGAAAGACCATCACATTAAAATTAACACTGCAAATCATTCCTGCTTCCTCTGCTCCATTGATATCCTTCCCTCTCCCCCACTCTAGTCCTGCAGGCCTGGCTGCCCACAGCTACCTATCACCGAAGAAGCACACCACAATTTCAGACATACCGCCGCACTTCAGTAAAATACATACTTCTCTTCCACAATTTCTCGGTAGGTTTTGATGCTTTTTCTGCGCTCATTTGATCCATCTCCAGACAATAACCTTTCCATTTTCTTTCTCTCAGCTTCTTTTTTTATTAAATCCTGGGAAGCACTCCTTCGACGACTCTTCCACCGAGCCAGGTCCTGCGGGAGAAGGAAGGCAGCTGAATGCAGAGTTGCAAACAACTAAAAACTGGCCATAAGAAATCAATGAACCCAGTCAGCAAAGCTCTGCAACGCGCTTGGTTGGCTTGAGATATGAGAGAGAAATAAGACTGTGGTTTGTATCCAGCTATGTAGACGCATTCTTGTTGAAGTAATGATTTTATTCTGTTTGGAAGCTGCTTGTCTACAATTGTCCAGAGGACCCAGCGATTCTGGTTCTTCACTTCTTATGTGAAACCAACTTGATACTAAGACACAGAAAGCCATGGGGGATACCTGCTATGGGCACCTACATCCTGCATCCTGCTTGTGTTATGAATTCACAAATATCAGAGTGTAGAAAGACAAAATTTGTTTCACAGTAAAATACTGCAGCAAACAAGTGTTTCTAAGCTGTAAAATTTCGCTGCAACCAACCAGGAAAGGAACAAAATTTTACATGTAAAAAATACCCTCTGCAGAACTTTTGCAATAAAAATAACTTCATAGGAAACTGTAGGGGCATGTTTGTCATTAACTTTACAACATTAGGAGATTGGGATACAGACAGTATTTCACACACTCTAACAAATTCTGGTTTTAATAAAAACCAGAGATTCTGTACACACACTTAATTCAAAGGCTATTTCATTAATTACATGGTTTTCCAAATATTTTAATTGCATTTTTATTGGTAAACAGCAGAAGGTACTGCAAGCATAACTTATTTTATTAAAACCAGGAACAAACCTTGTCACTTTTAATTTAGCTTAAAACCACAAATTATTGACGTTACACTCAAGGGAATGCTCATTAAAGTATTTCTTCTCATGACCTACATATATCAGTCCATAATCCCCTTCTTGAAACATGGCCTTTCATTTTCTTCAGTTACTAATTATTCGCATTGAAGTACAAAAGCATTTCTTTATTCAGCTACTCCCACTATTGCCTATTGTTTGGAAATTAGTTTTTCATTAGCAAATTTCATAACATAAGCCCTCCTCCTCTTTTTGCAATTAAAAACCAGACGTTTATCTTTTCCAGCTCTGCTGCTTTAGAAAAACAATAATAATAAAACAAGCTATGAAACTGTTAATTGTTGGCAAATTTACAGCATGGGCATATAACAAATATGAGGCCATGAATGTGGTGTTGTCTCTACAAAGCCCTCTGAATGCCAAGGACATTCCAGTACAGGAATTTTTAGTAGCTCTTCAGAACTTTTAGTTTGGTGTGTAAGGTGCTGAGGGCCTGGAAAACTTGCACACTTTAGCTCAGAGGATTTTCCATTCAGCAGCGAAGAGTCCTCAAACCTCTTGAATTCCTTTGGACTCATTCTTATCTCTGCTGGGAAATTAAGGCTTCCCACACATACAGACCACTCAGTTGAAATCCTTCATTGTTCTACAAAAAGTTATTTATTAGTTGTGTATACTGTTCTTTTGGGGGCTTCTTCTGAATTTTCTATAAAAATGTCTCTAAGATGTTTTGTAGCAGCTGTCCTTATAATTGGAAATCACTGTACTAGCTGCTTGAAGAGATTTAAAAATAACACAACTCAGACAGTCCTCATTGAAAATCAGTCTTTAGGAATGAACAAGACTGATACTGAAACTCCTGGTACTAACCTACCAGCAAATCATGAACAATGTTTTTGTGTCCCTGTTGATTTGCTGAAGATAATGCAAAAATAAAAAGGAGGGTTTGGGAACAGTTTGTAACGCAAGCAGGGTGTACCTAACTTGAAGGGTAATTTGTTTGCTTGGATAAGATGGAAAATATTAGCATTTTCTGTATCTATTCAATTTATTAAAGTCAAATCCAACCTATACATTTATCACCCTACTTATTCCTATATTTTGTCACTTCGGGCAATTGCTAATTAGAAACTTGGAGAAATCAGTGAATATAAACTGTTCTGCTTCCATTTTTACCTACAGTTTAATTACATTTTATTAAAAAGAAAAATACCGAGTGCACCTGTGTGTTGTATAAAGTACACCCAATTATGACCTTCTATGCTTTTAGCAACAACCTATTGGAAAATGAAAAAAATAAATAAATAAAAAAAATAAGATCCTGTTTTTATTACAGGGCAACTGTAGGTTTAGCAGGTTTACTTGTTTACTTTTTTGCCCAGCTAGCAGGCTTCAGCGCCAGTGTTGCAGACAATGTTGTACACTCACATCTTGCCATCTGGTCTCATCCTCTTTCAGCTGGTTGTGTATGTTCTGCAGTTTTTCATGGCGAGCTTTGCTGTGAGGCTGAGACACAGCTTCTTCTTCACATCTCATGTCGAACATGCTCACACTCCTAAATGATGAGGGAATAACAAGAAGGGCAGTGTTATTTGCAAGCTTATGTTCCCTCAACTTTCTTAGAGCTAAAGCCACATGAGGGTGCTACAGCAGAATCAGACACCTGCACCATTACGAAGCTCCCAAAAGCAGCAGTCCCCTAAAAGGCCCAGTCAGCAGCCATATGACTTCCACGCAGCACTTCAGGCACTATACTCCTCAATTCTCTCTTGTTTTCATTAGCCAGCAGCACCTTTATTTCTCACTACGAAGCGAAGCGTTACCACCAACACTCAGTAGTTGTTAAAATCACTGTATTCAGAGCTGAGTTCAGAGTATTTAACTTTTTGAAGATGTTTCCCACTGAGCTTTCACTGACCCCTCCAATTATACTGCAGACAGCAGCTTCCATTTTACTGTAAAACAAGAGAGGCTTGAGAAGTACACTGCAGGTAGCATGGCTGGCTAAATGCTACAGAAACCTGGAGAGCCTGCCCAGAGAAGTCCATGCAACACAAACAGCATGTTGCTTCCTCCTCTCCCTTCCCTGCCTCGAAGGAGCTCAATGCTATCAGCACCAACTTATTAATCCAGCCAACCTAACAAAGGCAAAGCCAACTGTACAACAAACAACCGTAATCAGGACAGAACAGTTTCTTCATACACATGCTATTTCTGTCCCTGACCTTTGGAAAGCTAAAGGAAAAAAAGGTCATGGTTTGAGATTATACAGCCATTCACATTATTTAAAGATCTCCACATGTAGATAATGGACTTACTACTCCCCCGTACTACCTATTATTAGTAAGACATGACCTCAGTTGTGCCATTAAAAGCAAAAAAGCAAAAAGAAAAAAGCCATGCAGCTCCACATGAGGTAATTTCACTGCAGTCTTCAAATGATCATCTGTAGCTTTAGGTGAGCTGACTAGCAGGAGAAGCACCAAATGAAGACAAATTTGTAGGCAACTGTGTACGCAGTAATTAAAGTGAATACACGTGGAAAGCTGTGCATATACATATTTAGCTGTCATCTTATTCAGGCAAGCAAAGATGTGAGCGACCCACTTTATAGGAAAAACTGAAAGGCCTGGACAGTGGATGGAAAAGGACATGCACAGTTCCCATCCCATTAGTAGGCGTTTATACAGAAATAAATGACAGAGCACACACCCTACTGCCTTTAAGCATGAACAGTGAGCATATTACCACGCTTCATCCCTTACACAGAGTGCTGAGGAGGGGTACTTTGGGATTCTCTGTGGGTAATTTACAGGTTGCATTACTCAGGATTGGATTGGAGCACTCTCAAATAACAGAAGAGAGAGCAAGTTTTGCTGTTGTTTTTAAAACTAAAAGCCTACTAATGAACATTTCCATACCAGCCATATTTTGCAGACTGCTGAGGTAGGTTGGGAGACAAATAGCATAATAAAGACACTGTTGCTGTTTTTTTTTTCCAGCTTAAGTGCTTTTGAAACTTAGTAAGAAAAGCCTTTAGTGTTAGCTATTTGCTTGCTGGGTCTAACTGGTTGTGTACCTTCTTGTACCTTTCCCTCATGTCAAAGAGTATTTCTTTCACTTAAAGTAGAAGAAAGCAGAAGACCCAAAATGCTGATAACTGGTTCTAGTGCATGAGGACTAGTCCTTGGTCATTTGGGGTGGGAGAATAAAGATACTTTCAAGTAGGAGTCCTGACCTCCTAATGAAAGGCTAGTATGTTTTCCCTGCATTCACTCAGGGTACACAAAAATGGCAAAACAAAGGTTTTATGGCTATTAATGCAATAAAAAAGGCACTCTGGAAAAGGCTTCAACCTACAACAGGACTGAAACCATGCACTACAAGCCCACATGAACCTTCTATTCTAATCATCACCTCACGCTGCTCACCCTTCATTGCCATGGATAAGCTACCAGATGGGTTCAACCTGCCGTCAGCCTAACGTCAGCTCTGCAGTAACAGGTTATTGTGTACATCTGGCAAGAGAGCAATCTGAAGGAGTCAACTCAAAGCACTGTTCTCCGCTCTGAGCAGCATATAACAGGCATTATCGAGATCCACCTCATTTCCTCAGGACATGGAAAAGGCCACCTGAAAGGCCTATGTTGGTTTCTCTGCCTGACACATTCATCCTTAGAAGAAAATTGAGGCCAGAACTCTCTGGGCTTCTGTCAGAAGACACTTTCACTATGAGTCTGACATCATTTCTTCCACTTTCTTTCTTCCATAAGCTACAGATGAATCCAGTCTGCAACCATCACCTGCATGAACAGAGCTAGATTTACATCTTCCTTAAACTGCTGGGTCACAGGCACACAGGTGGGAGATGTAATAGTACAGAATTCCTGAATATGAATTTTCTGCCTTGAGCAAGGCTAAGGGGATTGCATCCAAACTCTGGAAGCGACAGGCCCTTCTGGTGACCAGCGTACCACATCTGCTGCTTTAACAAAGGTCTGGGAAAAAAAAAAAACACTGTGCAGACCAACCTATTTTGAAAGGCTAGGTCTTTGGGATGATGTGAATTTTTAAGTTACACTACTATATTCTTGCAAATTACAGTTGTTTTTGTTAGAATTATAATACAGTAATACTTTTAAAAAATCTGAAGTATGAGATAAAAACGTCTTCATAGGCTTGAGTGTTCAGACCATTTAATTTAAGAGTCTGATCTATGGTAAAAAATCTCTTTTATGAGAATATGTTAAAATCCTTATGCAAAGCATTTATTATGTGGCTGCATTACCACTTATAAACATACTAAGACTTAAGAAACCCCAACAAAACATAAAAAAGAGACAGGCTGGCTAAAGAATCAGACTCTAGTAAACAAATACTCAAATTTCTCAGACCACTATAATTCAATTGTTGAGCTTAAAGTATAAAGCATAAGCCTAAATGAACACTGGGTTGTCACACTGCCACCAGAATTCATCCCATCTCCTAGGGAGGTGAGGGACTGGTCAGCAGCAACACGTTAGCTATAGGGAAGGCAACTGCAAGGGGAAGAGAGAGATGCACTGCATTTCAACCACATCGAGTTAACCTTCTTGTGCCTCTCCCGCTTCAGAAGAGACCATATTGCCAACACTTTACCACATAACAGCATGCCCAGCTACACCACTCTGTATTTTTTGCTCTGCATTTTTCGAAATCTGGAGAGAAATGAAGATGCCCCAGGATAACAGTGCAGTCCCTGCCAGGTCTAAAATGGCTCCCACGTCTATACTGGGGAGAACATAACAGGAATTGGAAAGTGACAGGAACTGGAAACCTGACAGAGGGCCACAGGAAAGCCTGGGGAGTGGAGAAAGAGAAGAGGGAACCATGAGCAACCTCTTGCTGCCCCCCAGCAGAGAACTATTATCTTATGCAGTGCTCACGTTGTTGTACTAAGCCTTTAATTATGTCTGGGGAGTCTCCAAGCAATCACAGTGCCTAGCCAGGGTTGTCTCTTTACTTCCAAATTACACTGAATATTGCTTTTACAGGAGCTGGAGACAGCCCTGGGCTGCTGACATGATCTGATGGTCACTAACCAGCAAGGGGAACACTGTCAGCCTAACAAGGGGGTTTCTAGGTTCTGCTGCTAGAATAAATAGCACTGAGTCTAGGGCTCAGTTCAAGGCATGGTTTTCAAAGGAGACTTGACAAACATTTTGGAAGCATTTTAAGTGTCAGTTCAATTTATTTTTCCTACTCGTGAGACACATTTTATTAGATTCTTCCTAAGTACTTCATCTTCAAGAGGAAAAACACGATCTTACATTTATAAGAAATTTAAAGACAATTTAGGAAGTAGTTGTTCTATAGCACATCTGGCAAGGATGATAATAAGGCTTGAACATTTATTATTTTGCCTTTTAAAACAAAATTGGAATCGATGTGCAATAAACAATGTAATTTGTTCACATCCTTGCTACTCTCACATTATACAGCCAAACACATTGTGATGCCTCTTTGAAGGCATCTCCATGTACTTTCTAAAATGTTTGCATTTGATACAGACGTGCAAAACTGTGGGAAATGTGAACAGATCAATCATACAGGTAATGCTTTATGAAATGGCAGGAAAGACTCCACTGTGAAGTATAATATTGCTGTGTTGCTATGCGAGTTATACCTCATCTCTTGATTTCATTGAAAAGATTTCTACTTGAAAATGATCACATTTACTCTATGGGCAGAGGACACAGGCTGTGCACAGCATAAAGGAAATACATCTGCATAGTACAGGTCTTGTAAAGAATATTCAGTCCGTGATTCTAGCCTTTATCATTAGAGGAAAGGTTGAAAAATATATATGAGTCTCTGCATACACTTGTCATTAAAATGAAATAAGAAAACCCTCTCCGCCATTTCTACTTTGTGATTTAATCCAGGAGACAGAGAAGGTCATATGCATTTCTGTGAACAGAAGGATATTAAAGACACTATTATGTGGGTAGTCCCCAACTATTTCTTTGCTTCTAAATGACTGCGCTTTGTAAGTGAGAATAGCTAATACATTCACTGAGCTGTTTAAATGACATTGCATATTATTCTGAACTACAGTTCACATGCATCCACACACAATAAAAATGTTTAAATGCAATAAATGTCCCAGTCCTACTACTTTTGCAAAATGTAAAACATTGAGGTGAAGTGCTTAAAAATTAAGTTTAGTATATTATTAAATTACTCCCAACGTAGAAGGGATTCAAAAGAAAGATTTAAAAATACAATAAAGGAACAGCTAAAGATATATTTTCCTGATAATTATTCTGAAGATCACAATGAATTTTATTGTACTTTGCATTTTCCTTTTTCTTCCTGGTTGAGTTGTACAGGTCATACTTTGTATGACCTGTACAACTCAATCTACCATATCCCAGTACCCAGCCCAGATTCAACCCAGTTGTCCTTACCCATAACTGATTAGAGGCAATGGAAATTCAGAAGAAATACAAAAGAAAAGAAAAAAAAAATAAAGGAAGGAAAATAAGAAAAAAAAGAATAAGGCTTTAAGCAACAGCTGCATATTAGTGTTATGCTCAGTTTTTATGGGCTTTTATATATAAATTATTTTTAGCTGCAATGTAAGCCGTATTGCATTCAATTTTTCAGTGCTTTTCTGAAAAATTTATTTGCTGGAACACTGCAAAATAATAATGAGGCATCAACTGCATTTTAAATTAGTAGAAAGACTGGAAAGCATGCAGTGTAAGTTGTTTAAAACAGAATCTTGTGAACACAAGACAACTTACTCTGCGTCATCAGACACAGCAGTTCTGGGGCCGAATCTACAAGACCAAATACAAAATTAGAGTGTTGGTAAATACAGTAAATAGTAATTGCAACTGGACCCATCTGATTTGGGTAATGTTTCGTTGAACATCCAACCTCTACTACTAAAGCATACCAAAAGAGAACCAATCATGCTGTTCAGAGATAATGTATTCAATACACAAAACTTACCTAATCATCTGATGGTCAAACTGCCTAAGAAAACTGCCCATCCCTCCCTGACTAATGCCCCAGTTATAAAAATGTGCTATGGTATACCTAAACTGGGTTTAGAAATGAGTTAATGAAAATAGACAATATATTGACATTTACATTAAGTGGTTCACATGCAATAAATGGAGACAAAACTTAACAGTTACATTCCACAGTAGTGCTCAAGTCACCATTATAGTAGGGTAATATTTTTGTTTGTTTGTTTGGTTTTTGTGAAGCTGAAACAAAGGTACTGGTAATACATATGTCAGTGCATCATTCACCAAAGTGCCTGTCTTGTTTAGAGTCATGCAAATGACATGTTTGTATCTGGGATTTATCATGAAAGAAAATAAAATACAAAAGTTGACACTGCAGCATTTTCTAATCACAGAGAAGCAAGACACACATGTCTAGAGATGCCCAGCAGAGTCCAGTTGAACCTCTGCTACTCATAAGCAATTTTTTTTTTATTCACATAAACAATGCAATCAAATATTTGCTTTCATTAGCTGTAGAAAAGAAAACAATACATTATACAGATATTCTTTTTGTTTCTCAGAAGTGTGTACTGGCATACAATATTTTAGTTTGGACTGAAAACACACCAAGCAAAGCAAAATCTGAATTCTGAAGTGTGCACACAGTAGGAGAGCAAGGGGTGTACAAGCTGCGTGGTTCACACCATACAGAGCTCACATTTGCAGATGCTCATCCTTGGCTGACAATGTTTCATTTTTGTTTTCCTCAGGAACCTCCTGAAGCTTAGACATTTGATCAGGGTGGACTTCATTAAGGCTATGTTCACCCACTTGGGCAGTACAAATAGTATCGTCTTGTCCAGCAGGAGGGAGATCGCATCTTTCCTGCCCTTGCTGCTCTTGTTGAGGTAGCATTACAGGTTTTCCAGAGCTAGTACCGCAGACTTGAGGACATTTTTCAGGCCTGAGTGAGCCAAAGGCAGCAGTGCAAAGAAATGTATTAAGCAACATTTGAAAAATCACATATACATAATGAAAATAATAGCTGTAATTTAACAAAAAACTCACAAACCGAAATAGCTGACAAGCTAAATGAGATAGGTGCATAAAACTTAATTATAACAGAGTCAAATGCTTGTACTTCTATTTTTCCATGCCAGTAACATATATTTCCCTGGACACCCCAAAAGATTAAAGCTTTATGTACATATTCAATCTAAGGTCACTTCAACATCAAACCACTGTTCAATTCTACAGTAGGTGACAGCGTTTTTCTTCTCCCGGATAAGCTACACATCAATTTTTCATCTGCATATGCACAGGTGCACATGTACATGCTTCGCATGTACTTTGAAAAGGCTGAGGAGTGAGAACTTTCCAGTCTTGCTTGCATGTGGCTCAACCAGCCAATGCACAACTCTGTTCAGAGGTTTACACCTCCAACTTCCCTGCATAGCCCTGCTCATCTGAGCAAAGACACCAAAGCTTATGAGGGGGAGCTAGTTTCAGAGTCTTCTTTTCCTGTCTGGGGGTCACTGGCACTGGCTACGTTCTAGACAAGCATCTAATCTACCATATCCAGCACGACTTTCGTGCTGGAAATATTTTTAATGATTAGCTCATATTCAATCAGGAAACTCTTCAAATATAACACAATCTTGCTATGTCTATCTATTGTCACACACAATTAGAGCTTTGCATCTGCTAGATCTCTGGTCTGAGTTTTAGACAGCTCTACCAAAAGGGCCAGAAAACCTGTGCTGCCTATCAGAGCTGTTTGAGCAGGAAGAGTCAGCACAATTTAAGGACCAGTATGGAATAAACCTCTGCTGGGCCAACAGCAACTCTTCCAGATCAAGAGATCCAGACAAACAGTCCACAGGACTCACTAGAGGGAAAGAGAGAAGCAACTTCCTTACCTCACAGTTTTCTTTTCAAGTTCTCTAGCTGTGCCCTGCTTAGTCTGCTGCTTTGAAAATGGCATGGGAAGGAACTGTTTAACACTTGGCCCCGGCTGTTTGAGAAAAGCTCCAGTTCTTCTGGCCAACATGTCATCTCTTTGCGGGTCTGGAAATTTCACTTTGTTTTCTGTTCCACCACTCTGCTGATGAGGGATTTCAAGCTGTTCTTGGCTCTCTTCTCGTGTTACAGTGCTGCTCAGAGAGACAAGTGACACTGTTCCGTGATAATGCTCACTGGTACAGCCCCCAGGCCAGCAGCTGCTGAGGCAACGTGGGGTACTGGTACTCAAAACACAGCTGCAGCGTGATGGACAAGTAGGCATTTTTAGCTACAGCGCAGGGAATGAGAGCAAGAGGAAACTAAATCGAGTGCCACGCTTATGTAGGAGATATGTTAGAAGGTGGGGATTGATTAAAAATATATGCAAGGAATTGTTTGCTTAGAAGCTGGCATTAAAGTCTGGAGATTGCAAAAGAAATCCCCCCAAAAGATGAAAGACTGTTTTCATGCTGGACGGCAATTAACAATTGAAGTACTTAAATATTATGAAAGAAAACAGACTGTTTTATGTTCATAGGATACATTCTTGTAAGTAATTTCATAAAACAGAGCACATGCCATGATGAATGAGTAAAACACATCTTTAAAGGCTGCGCGAAGAATGGAATAACATTGCTGACTGATCTCAGCTCACACCACACACAAACCAGGCATGGAGCTCAGAGGGATCTGCTTCTGTTCTCTGACCTTTCTGCTTCCCGTGGAGTCTTCAAATCCTTCTCACGAGCTACTGCCTCCCCTGGCCGCTGCTGCAGCAGGTGAGGAGTTACTGGCAGGGGAGGACAATACATATGAACGGGGCTCGTGGTACGCCTCTGAAAGGTCCCCAACCTCCTAACCAACATATCATCTCTCTCAATGTCTGGCAAATGCTCATCGCATTCTTCCTCGGCACTTTCTTGCTGTTTGTTTGAACTGCACAGGGCTTGCTTCTCAGAGCCGATGGAAGTGGCAGGGGCGGGTGACAGCGTTCTCCTGCGACATTCATCTGTACCTGACTGCGCTGCCTCACTGGCAAAGAGGTGGTGAGGAGGGGTGAGACAGACAAAACATTCCCAGGTCAAATGAGGCATAAGAGAAGCCCTTCAGCTCAGTTTGCAGACGTTTTATAAACACACAAACTTAACTGAATGAATTGCTTGCTAAATGCACTCATCAAAAACTCTTGCTACAGCCACAGACTAAGCAATTAAAGAAAAGCCAAATAAACGTAAGCTCTATTAATATGTTAACTTCCCAGAGCTGCAATTCTCTTCCAGATGAACACCAGAAACACAGAGCTCCTTGGTTTCAGCATTACATCTTCAAAAAGCAAGTAAATCCATTAGGACTGAAGAAAACATGTTTTGAACACCACTAAGGCCAGAAAGCTGAATGCCAAATCCCTAATGTATTGAAAGCAGACGGAGAAAAGCTGCGGGAGTTCAAGAAGCAGAGGGCTTTAAAGATAGCTCAGGTTCTGAGATACCAGTGGTTTCACTGATAGCCAGAAATGTTGAGGTAAGCTGTCAGAAAGCATACGCACAGCGTTGTTTTGCACAAGCCTAAACACATTAAGGGACTGTGGAAGCGTCAGATGACTTCTGAGCAAGGCTGTGCGTGTCAACAGCTCTGAGGTGTGTGCCACAGTCCACCCCCATGCAGAGCGGCCTCTTGCGAGACCAGGGCTCGCTTCCAGCTCAGCGGTGCTTCCTACACCACACCAGTACCTGGGCTTGCTCTGTGGCTTGGATGCTGCATCGAAATGGAGCCTGCCAGTGGCTGAAGGAGAGCTTTCAACACCAGAGGGGATCTCCACGCTGTCTTTGCTGCTTGCCTCTTCTGCTTCACCCCTGCGGGAAGCTCTGCCAATGCTGAGCCTGTCCCATTTCTGTTGATCGATCTCAGTTACTGGCCCAAAATGCACGAACTTCTGCTTGGGGCCACCAGCCTTTTTGTTTGCTCTGGCTTTGCGGACAGCAAAATCGTCATGGGCTGCTGCTTTCACTGTGACTTCAGCTGGTGGAAGAGTGTCACTGGGACATTTGAGATCTTCTTCACTAGTCAGAATGAGGAATAAAAGAGTCCCCCCCCAGATGAGACCCCAGAATAAAGCAAATTAAATGCTTCTAAGTTTAAAAAGGGGCTTTATTTTAAAATGCAAGGACACAGGTACAGAGAGGTAGGGCACACTGTGGCCTGACAAATAAAATCCAAAGATACCAAGGACCAAAGATACTGTTTACCTGCTAGGAAAACATCTATGAAAGTCCTTCCTTAGGGGAAGGACCATAGCATAAAAATAGTTCCAGAATTAATACTTTACCCTAAAAAAAGCCATGGTTCCCTGATGCAGACCCAGGCCATGTGCTACATGGGACCGTGCAGCACCAGTACACCCCACTTGTAGTGTGGGGTGCCGGTGGCATGAGAGCACCAGGAAAGGCAACTCACTTACCCTCCAAAGGGGGCACTGAATCTTGATTTGAAGGTTGCCTTTAATAATTCACCTCCAAAGTAACGGGGAAACTATAATATTTTTGAGACGAGAGAGTGATTGATTCTCGGTGGTTTGTATTAGAGCTGAAATTCCACACAGTAACCACATTGTTTGGAGAGCGCCTGAACAGATGGCGACCTCTAATTGGAAAATGGCATGCGCCTAAACAGGAAAGCCAGGAGTTGTTACCCTTTCCTATTGGAGTCACAAATCACCTGCCTTCATTAGAGTTCATCTCCACAGGGAAATAGCCTAGAATAACGGCTTTATACCAGCTCCCTTTGTGGAGGGTTAGTTTACAACACAAGCATCTCTACACCATACAATGAGGCTCCTGCAACTTCTGCTTTAGTGAAAGATAGCGCTGGTATATTTACTCGGCACAGTAAAATACCATGCAGATATATTAGCTCAGGTCTCAAAAGCAGTAGAGGCACATTAATGCAAGGAGATGCTGATCCTCATAAAGCCCCCAGAATATAATGCCCCAAGTCCTGCAGATAGCTCAGTTAGCAGCACTACATGGACCTTTCTGCTGGTCAGCCTCCAGCAGCTTCACAGCAGATTGATCCACAAGACAAAAGGAACCTTCCTGGGATGACAGCAAAAGCATCCAAAGGCAGAGCTACTACGAAACTGCATTTTTCTTCACAATGGACACACTTCCATTTCACGATAGACAGCATCCCTACATAGATTTTTGGACTCCTCCTGAAAATCTAAGTAGGTAAAGACTTGCTGTCATCAAGGCATTCTGCAAGGTTAAAAACACAAGCAGACACAAATGAATTGTGACAAAATAAACATGCTTCTTAGGGTGCCCATCCTGTCCACAGGAAGCACAGGATGACACTATACCTGGGCTCCCCTGACAGTTTCAATCTTTTCCAGGTCTCCAAATCTGCTTTTGTTATAGATGCATTCACAAAAAACGTATCTTCTTGAGGCTGAGGAAGGACACTCTGAGATTTCCGTTTAGCCAAATCGTCTCTCTCAGTATCAGGTACTTTCACTTCTTCCTCCTCCTCTGACTTACTCTTCTCAGTTTTCAGAAGTGTGTTCTCCTTGTGTGTCACTAGTTGCCTCGCTGCTGCCACGTGCACCTGGCTTCCTCTAATTTAACACACATTCCGTTTCAGGAAGAGAAGACATTTCGAGGGAGCAATGATAAATCAGTGTCATTAGAAGAGGTTCAGAGCACAAGAAGATAAAACTGAATTTATAAGCAGATTATTTTACATTAATTTTAGGAAGTAAACATGAGAAGTTCTGACATAAAGTGATTCCACCTACAGTATCCCGCTCATGCAGTATTGAGACCACTTCATTGTATGACTTCTGTTCCTACCATGAGCAACAAAAGCCTTGGAGTTATTCCTATATCAAGCATTTCTGCAATAAGCCTTCCCTTAAATAGTTACAAATATCTCATTTCCATAATATTAGTGAAGTGAATTCAAGTTTTGCTCACAAACATACTACAGAGTTTCTTTGATCTTAGAGTCATGTCAATAGCATTAGAATATTAAAATTTGGTTATGTGTTCTTCAGATGCTGTGCCAGACTACTCATTACAAAATGTTAATGTAATCAAATTAGCAGCAACCAAAAGGCAAGTTATGCATTACTGAAAAGAGCTACTAGATATTCAAAGAAAATTTCTCAATGTATCAGTAATTACATTCAAGATCCCATGTAACGTGTATGTAGTGGTTTTATCTAGGATCACTTCTCTTTGCACAAATAAATTTAAAAAAAGTTGTTTCCTGAAAATGGTGCATTCCTAGCAGATACCTATATTCAGCAGTTTCCTAAAGGTCTGTATCACTGAGTTGAAGAAAGATTTTTTAGGCCAAAATGTTGTAAGCCGTACTCCATTTCTAAAAACAATACTATGTAAGAAACATTAGCTTTATGTGCAACAATTCAGTGCAGTATAGCAAGCACAGGTATTCAGAGCATTAACCAATGACTTAGATCTGAGTCCATGATTTATGCAGGGTATTAAAAGGGTATTAGATGAAAAAATTTTATCCAAACACATGCTTCTAAAACGTTCAGCAAAAGAGGGAACTGATGTGCAAACATATCTTCAAAGTTTATTTTCCGTTACTCACACTCATGAGCTGCCTCTACTTGGACAAAGAAATTGTCTGGTTGTTGTTATTTTACACTGTCAATTTAAGCTCACGGTCCTGATACTCTAACAAAAACTTCCAGTAATTAATCTAGATTATTTTTTTTTTGTTCACTTTATGATAAAACATTTGCATTACTTTACCCAGAAAATTTTTTGTACTCCAGACAACTTTAGCCCTACAAAGCAACATGAAATTAAGCATTGTAATAGAAAAAGAAAGACCATGAATGCACACCTTGCATGTTCCTGCTTTTCCACCTGCAATGGCTTTTTACTGTCTTCCAGTTTACCTTTATCTTTATTTGTGTAGGGTCCAATTATAAAGGAGTTAAATGGAACTATGTGTTTGGGCTGATTCATTCTGGCTCTCCGGGTAGCAAAGTCATCCTTCTCTAAATCAGGCACTCTACTCGCTGCTTCATCTTCTGAACCAGAATCCTTCCTTTGGTAACGTGTCATGAAGGGGTTCTCCTTGCGAAGGATGATGTCTGGGGTGCTTCCATTGTCTTCACATGCTTGCATTTTACTGATACAGAGCAAAAGTAAAGAGAGCTCTTGATGCATGAGGGGAGGGAGAGTGGAGCAGCAACACACACCTCCAGGTCATAAACCAAGCGGAGTTAATCAAATACGTTCCAGGCTACTGTTAGATTTGGCAATGACTTGTTATTAAAAAAAAAAAAAAGGAATCATACAAGTAACAGATCTGCAAGGACTTCACATGGAAATCAATAATGTTGGATCTTTACTTATTTTAGTGACAGCTAGAAGAAAAAGGAAGAATTTGTTTACCATACTATGTGAATGTAGCACTGTACATGGCAGTGTGAAACTTCTTCAACACTTCAAAGAAAGAAAGATTTGATGCAAATACCTGATCCCTGGCCAATGCTGAATCCTGAAATACCAGCTAATATCTGGTACACGTTCATCTTAATGGCTCTGCTTTTTTTTTTTTTTTTTTTTTTTTTTTTTTCTGAGAGAGAGAGGGAAACCTGAGTAATCACTGAGGCTGCATGCCCTAATATTCTTAACTGGTGTTTTTTTTTTTTTTTTTTTTTTTTTTTTTCCATGCACATTTGTGCTCGATTCTTTCCCCCAGAACCCCAGAATAAGCTCTCTGTGCTGATGCTGACATACAATAGGGTGTTGAGTCTGCTAGAGATAGTAGCGTGCTGGCACACAGTGCTATCTGCCTTGGTCACAAATGACAGCAACACCAACACAACCTTGGTGCCCCTGAAGATTACAATTGATAAAGACCCTTGACAGCTGGTGCCAAGAAAGACTAAGCTTATTTAACTTGCAACAGTCAATATTCTTAAGTAAACTGAAGAGACAGATGGCAAGAGTTAGGCCAATCTCACGTTTGAAAACCAAATTGTATTCAATGATATTTTGGAAGTTGGATATTGAATATTAGAATGTTCTGTGTAGCACTTTTGTAGGCTGCAAATATCTAACTTTTCCTCTTTCTTACAGCACACTGTGCTATACAAAGGAATAAAAAGGTATCACGTCAGATTAAACAAACTGACATGAAGAAAGCAAATCTAAACAGCTTACAGGTTGTTGTCAAGTCTCTCCTCTATTTTAGAAAACAGTACAGTTATAATTAACTGTGTTTCTAAACAGTATAAACTCCTACACACTCCTTGTACACACCACTTCTTTCATGGCTTCAGCTGCCCTTTCAAAGTATTGCTAAACAAGCTTTAGAGAAAATATACTGATCTAAAGCAGCTGAACTCTTCCTAAAGTTTTAGGCACAAGAGAACAGGTACCTAGAAGTCATATGCACTGGGACCTGTTCTGCCAAATAAGCCAGGGAATATGATTAACTTGATTCATTTTTAACCAGACCTTACTACAGGTACCATTACTCTTTTCTGAAAACTAATAATCTGGAAATAATTTTCAGAACTCTGGCCATAAAGAGGACGTGTAAAATCACGTAGTACTCCATTAAATCATGTTTATATTTACTTCTTCAATGAAGATCCGTAATTTTTTGTCTGGTAAGGTTGGGGGTATTGTTTTGTACTTTCAGTTTCTAAGAATTATGTATAAGCAAGTGATTATTCAGTAAAAACTAATGATTTTTCCAGTCTCATGTCTATCAATGCTACTGAGCATCAAACACACTATTTCTGAGATGGGTGTTTTCAGCTACAAAGAAATAGGGCCTTAAAATATTCAAAAGAACAACTATGAGTCACTGTGATGAATAACTGAAGAACTTAGGGCTTTTAGTATGTAACTAGACTTCCACAAATGTTTCTAGGTTAAGAATATTTTCCATTCATTTCCATTCTGTTTTTACTGGAGTCAGAGATAAGCTGTGATGTTTTGGGGTCTCCTGAATTCACTGTGTGACAGTTTTAGAAGTGCCTTTTAAGGTCAATTTACCACAGAGATAGCAAAAAGTGTAGATGTGAAGCTTGCACTGCATATTTGCCAATCGCTCCTGTACACCCAGCCCCAGCCCTTGCAGAAACACCATACACATCCATGCTGCTACAGTAGGTGCTGCCTTGCAGAGAATCAGACCCTGGGTGTTTGTGCTGAATGAAGTAGGGTCTCGTACAGGCTTGTGGATCTGTCTGTTGCGTTTCAGAACAATGAGAGGGTTTTGCATGCTTCTGCACCATCAAGATAAGAGTCCACATCCCTTTCACAGAGAATGTGCCAAGAATTCTTGGTTTGCTCACATTTCTCTTACCCTCCCTTTCTGCATCATCTATTAGAACAGACATAATTCTTCTCCTCTTTTTAGGGAGTCTCTATGAATCTGATGCGTATCTCTCAAATACAATAGTGTAAACAAGAGACAGATGCATACAACAAGCAAGCATGAAGGACCATACGTCAATAAAACACCGTGTTATAAAGAGACAATATACTCCTTTGGGAAGGGTGAATGCTTTTTGGCATGCAGTCGTACAGCAGCTAGTTCAGTGGAGTCCTTTCCGAGAACATGCTACAGCAATGGAGATAAGCACTTAGATTCCAAACAAAAAATGCATTTGCATACAAGTTCAAATCCTTCCTGTGCCAGACCCAGAAATGTCCCCACTGAGTTTCAGCTTTAGGAACAATTAGATGCCTTGTAGAACTCAAAGTCACAGTGGGTGTCATCCAGAGGTCAAAATGTCGAGAGGAAAATGCCTGTAAACAACTCAGAGCGAGTGGAAAACAACTGAGAACCTCAGGTGAAAGGAGAGAGGCTGACAGTGTAGGAAAAAGTTCAAAGAGGAGGGGCAAAAGGAAAAAGAAAAAAAAAAGATCAGAATACAGAACCAAGTGGGACTGAGAATTGTTCAACGCCACTAGTGCGCAGAAATATGAATTTGATTTCAAGGAAAAAAGAGAAAATTGAGAGGTTCGAAGTCCAGGGAATGAGAATGAGACGTTAAGAAAGATGATCAAATGCTCTACTGTATCCTGAAGCATCGACACCAAATTCTTCCCTTCTCCTCACTCGCTATACTTCCACAAACACAGAACCTTCCTTACAGACCCATGTCCCCGATACACCTTCTGCTGTGTCTTCCTATGATTCCCAGGAGCAGGCTGCTACTACACTACAGTGAAGCTTGGGATACAAAGCTCAGTTCTTTGACCCTCAGCTTGGGCAGAAAACCAGCAGCTTCCTCCAGCTGCCACATTCCAGGAGTTGTGTCTGCTGAGAGCAAGGAGGGACCATGGCTGGTTATATCCACTCCCTTCTCCCCTTCAGCCCTGTCAGGACAACAGATTGTCCAAGGAAAGAGGAGACCCAATTTCATGCTAAAGAGCCAAACACTTGCCCAGATGTGCTTCACTCCTGAAGAACAAGTAAGTGGGTCAAACACAGGGTTGGAAAAGGGGCTCTAGGATAATACCTTCCAAATGCAAATGCAGGCAGTGCCATTAGTTGTTTGCTGCACTGCTAAACACAAGCTATTACTATGTATCACCATGAATACCAGCCTTGGACTCAGAACACAATTATGCTCATATCCTACTGGTTTATGGGTTCCTGATCAATGAGCACACTAGCTGAACCTGAAGGACTAATTTCTGACTGACAGTCCTTCTTTATTAGGGCTTTGTAAAGTGGTACTCCACGACCACATGCAAACACTGGTTCTTGACAGCTTCTGAGTGACCTAGGAAAAGGACATACGATGTGTAAAGAGTGTGACTTTTATTTGCACATGATATATGTGCACATGGCTGTAGACCAGCTTAATTTATGTGTAAGCAAGCTGTATAACATAAGAGCTGTACTTTCAGCTTCTACCACCCTCCAAACCCAGTCCATAGACCCGCATCTGCTAAATTACCCACTGTCAAGATTTCACCCCATGATTTACCAAATTCACATCTCAAGAAGCTGCCTTAGTCAGAATAGAAATGCGGTGAGTATTTTCCTCAATAATCCAAAGGAAAATGTTTTAGATGGAAGGACATTTGGACACTTACCCTTTAGCCAAATCATTTTGATCATCTATAAGAGCCTAGTCTGCAGGCACAGTGGTTAAAAATCTCTCTCATGCGGATGGCCCGCAAAGCAAATATTTCATGAGGACTTGGTATCTGATCACGGAAAGGCATGGCAGTGAGCCTACGCATCAGTCAGCTTGTTAGTTAAAGAACAGGAAATAACCAAATTGAACCATATCCAAAAATAAGTAACACAGGTAATAAGTGAAAAACTACTGATACTCCATGCCAAAGTCAGTCAAATGGTGATTGCAGAACTATGCCTCCACATTTGAACTGGTACATGTGTTAACAAGCACTTTATACTTTTATAGTTCCTGCCTTTAAAAATAAATGCATCATTTATTAACACGGCTAAAAACATTAACCACATAAAAACTGTGAGTCAGTAAACTAAAACACCCCATCGCCAACAAGTATATATCTGAAACTTTTGCCTTAAGAAGGCATTTTTAATACACATTTCTATGTATTTTTTATTAAAATGCAAGAAAGCATTAAGTGGGAAGTGACGTGTAGTTTGTGTAGTAGTTTCCTTGGAGTTTGTTGTATGCTGTAACACAATACAATTGCTCAACACAAATTCAGTTAGCATCATACAGCTCTCCAATGCACAACTGCCACTTCACAAGCTTTTTCATACCACGACCTTCACTAAAAGGCTAGCCATTGTGAGTGCTTAGCAGGCTGGATTTTTGTTAGAAGTGAAGTCACAGTGGATTGAGGAAGCCCACACTTCAGCCAATCCTAAAAATATGAAGCGTGCACAATTTTTCACACTCTTGGGCTAACCTGCCATAGCGCTGGGCTGCTGACATGACCTTAATGCCAGCTTGTTCCAGTCTTCGTAACTTTCTGATCTCTTCTGCATCTTCCCCCTCAGGTGCTGATGTTTCTTTTGCACTACATGAAAGAGACTGTTCTATGGAGTTTCCTTCTCTTTGACTGAAACCTACTTGATGTTTAATAGGGCTTTCCTCAGGAGCCACAGAGCCCATTTTCTCCTTTTCACACAGTTCTGACGTTTCATTCTGTTCTTCTTCTATGGTTTCAGGTTTGCTATTGAATTATACAAGGTGGTTTAATGTATGTTGTGCCTGATACATAAATACTTATTTATTATAAGCAAATTTTGTTGATATCAAGATGTCAAAGGATATTCTGATGGATGGCGCAGGAAGATAGTTATGCTTTTTAACGGAAGTTGCTCTGAGGCCAAATCAGAAGTGAAATATCTGTTGACAAAACCAGCACCCAGAAACACATATAGCCACAGTTACATAAACCATACTAATACATAACATACATATAAATTAATTTAAAATGCAGGAAAAAACATTACCTATTTTGATTAAATACAACAAATGTTGCTTTTAAGTATCATCTGTCAGTGAGTAATTGTCTTGAGAACTGAGAGAGGTCATCCAGAGCAATGTTGTCCAGCCTTGGGTTGAGTCATCCACCATGGTGGTTATAGTAACCAACATTGTGTCAAACACAAGCAATACAATGCATTGTATGGTAAACAATAATGATATAAAGACAATGAGTTTCTCGTTGCTTTTCTACCATCTTCACTAATTGCTACAATTGATCAGTACCACCTCAGCAAGCGATTTATTACAGCAGAAGGTGCTCCATACATCTCATGAAAAGAACAATAATCAGCTGTTTATAGCATGGTCAGTGAGGAAGGGAAAAGTTAGACAGGCCAGTCTTACCTGAAAGGTCTGTCTCCTAGTGGTGAAGTCGCGGTGCTCCAGCTCTTCCGATACTCTTCTCGCTCAGCTTTCTTTTTCCGAAGGGGAGCAGGTACATAGAAAGTCTGATTACTCTTGTTCGGGAGGTACTGGTTAAAAGGCACAGCTGATTTAGGTTCACCGTGTGAGGTCCGCCTTGCCAACATATCATCTTTTTTCACATCTGGCATCTTTCTGTGTGGCAGGTCAGTTTCTGAGTCACTTCCTCTCCCTAGTGAGGAAGGAGAAAAAAGTCCTTCTTTTCATTTCCATCCAGGTTTTTTAAAATTATAAATCAGAGAAGACGCCACCAAAAAAAAAAAAAATTAGAATGTGAGTATCAAGAAATGAACTCATTTTTACCTGTATTTATATTTAAAAATCAGACACGATGTAGTAGCTGTAGTATCTACACAGACAGTAAACAGTTTTTCTATCAATCCTTATTTTGTACCCCTGACAAACTTCAGCCACAGCTCATGATACAGGATGTTCTGACAAACTCGGGGTCAGATTAAGCCAGATTTGTCACTCACAGAGAACAGCTAGAGAAACTTATTTGGCTAACTGACTCCTAGTTGTATGTTTGGGTATGTTTGACCTGGTTCACACTGCTGAACCTACACTTACACTTCCGTATCACAAGCTCAGTAAAAAAGGGCTTCATACTGCATTTTTATCAGAACAGCATGAATATGCATGTTTCTGGAGACACGTATTAACTGTACTTCGAATGCACACAGCATCAGCTTTGGTCATAACCTAAGAATATAAATTCCTATATATCATCAGCTGCTATAAACTGTGAGACTCAGATGGACTGTCTTCAGTCTCTTCAGCTGCCTGGTCAGTTTGTCTCCAGTTCAGTGCAAACAGACAAGGAAACTTCATCCTCAGATGGGAAGGGGCAATCTGCAGCATTTATGGGTTAGATCGGTGCTGCAAAGACTGAAGAATACTTGTTGACAAAGATATCCAGTGAGAGAGGAAAATCAAGAAGTTGCAGAGAATAAGATGGGAGATGAACAGAGCTGAGCAGCCACTTTGTTTTGTACAAATGAACTAAGCCTCCTGATATTTACAACCCATTTAAAAATCACATTCACAAAAGCTTAGCAAAGACTATTCCAGATTGAATATACAGTTGAAAATAAGACTCCCAAATGGTGGGACAATTACATGAAAGGGCATTTGCAGTGGAACTGCCCTCACAGCCATTTGGGAATACACTTCACAGACATTCACTGGATTCCCTGCACCATCATGAGCCTTTTTAAGTAATTCACAAAGAAGCCATATAAATAGTTCTCTCTCATCATCACAGGCCCTGGTTTGATGAGTGCAATACTCAACCAATTCTTCGATCAGCATTCAAAACTTCTCCCAGCTTTGGAGTGTTGTCTCTCCAGCAGTTGGCCTCTTTGCAACACTTGCATATGCAATAGTTGTTCTCCCTCCCTGGGGCGAGGGGGAAGCCACCCAGGTTGTGTCCTCTTGCTAATTCACTCTGCTAATAAATTACTAGCTAATTCGCTGAGCTACCTCATGAAAAACTGAAAACAATGAAGTCATAAAAAATCACAAGTAGCTTTGTATAATTCAAAGTAGGGGGGAGGAAAAGAGGTCCAAATATGTTAGGAATGTTTTTTTGCAAAGAGCTTTTGAAGCAGATTGCATGATTCAATGTTTGCACGGAGAGAGATGAAGAGGGAAAGGGAACAGTAAGACAAGACAAGACATAATGGAAATGAGTGAGACAAAATTCACAATGTACTTTTTGCCAGTAATGTTTAGCTTGGACAATTTTGGTAAAGACCATATGAAAACTAACAATGTGATTGGTAACCTCAGTCTGTAGCTCAACAGAAAGTGAAGATACAACCAAAAAATCAAGTGTCTGAGGACAGCAGAGGTTTGAAGAGCTGTAATACCATTAAACTAAGCAGGGCCAGCTTAAAAGAAAGTGAAAAGATCCCTTCATGTTATTTGCTATCCTATTTGCTCTTGACTTTGTTCTGGTGTTTATTTTTGTACTGCATGAAAACTAGTCTTGAACAAGCAGACAGAAATGCTGGAGCAGATAACCACAGCGGCAGCAGAACTGTAACAGATTCCTCTCCCTCATTACTTATGTGCCTACAAGCACATCCAAGCTGAGTACTTCAAAGAAAAACAGCTTATTTAATTATTCATATTTTACTCATAAAATTATTTTCAGCTCAAATTTGAAAAAAAAAAAATCACTTGAATCACTTGAGGCCAGAGCACTGAATGGAAGATGCAGCTGTGTTCTACATTTATAATATTAATTTTGTTCTTCTGCATTTCCAAGTAGAAGAAGAAACAGCCAGTTTCCACAACCCCTAACAAGCAGTTATATACTACAGACTTGTACACAACAGAGTGTCAAGGGGCCTACATGAGTTCATAAAAGGCACCACACACAACTGCCAGCCAAGCAGAGGATTTATGCATTCCCAAATACGTTCATTTGTGGCTCTATGCAGGTCAGACTGTAGTTCTACTGCTTTAAATGAACTGTTCTGCTCCATCACTGCTTTTGTTTGCTTTGTGCCAAGTGACAGGGCCCAGGTAGGACACCAGAGCAGTCCCTGAACAGAGATAGGGACTGCAGGTGGCTTAGTGAAGCTCATATCACTTAATGCTTCTAACTAAACTTGTCATCACTTTACGATCACTTACATGACCTCCATCCATTATTTTTTTTTCTAGGAGTACAAGGAATCATAATTTTATTCCGTATCACATTCTTGGGTTTTTAAAGATGCTATCTGAGCTGAGAGAGAAGCAAAGCAAGCAAAACCTTTTCCTCCATCCAGCTTTGCATAGATAGTATTTCTATCAACAAGTACATGCAGCTGAGTGAAACACCAGCCTCTTGGGGCCACAGAAATAGGTCAGGCAGGGAAGAGGTGAGCCAAGCTACACCTCAGCTGCAACTCTTGGAGGAGTGAGCTGTGAAGTTAAGGCAGCAGCAAGCAGGGAAAATGGGACATATTAGAAAGGATTTGCAAGACAAGTCATACATATGCGAACTACATCTGCGTGCACCCCCAGTCTGGATACGGTTAAAAATCAATTTTTAAGAACAAGCTCTCCATGCTTGCATCTTATTTTGTGCTTGTCGTGGACTCAAGAATGTGACAAGATAGTATGTCTTAGCTGTGGCAAACAAGCAACCACAAAACCTTACTAAAATCTGCTAATGCAGCAGAAGCTGATGGGAAGCAGCTACAGACTGGTGTAAGTGACTGCCCAGCAAACAGGCAGGGACCTCGGACACTTCTTCAAGCAGCCAGGACAGGGCAACACATCTCAATTAGGCCACATGAGATACGCGTATTTGCCTTTTGTCTCATTGTAAAAGGCAGAAAAATGCTTTGTAACATGGAGACTATCTTCAGTTCAGTGTCTTAGGGGGCATAAGGCTGTTCCAAGGAATCAGCCCCAGCACATGGTTCTGGATGGTTGACCAGAATCAGTCCCAGTAAGACATGCCACTCTAAACAGCCAGGCAGCAGCACAGCAGAGGTTAACTCTACTCTACCCTCAGCTCCTTTACAATTCATCTGTGATACCAGCTCTCCCTGCCAGCTTTCCAGTTTTAAGGAGTTCCCCATCACCTCAGGAAATCTCTCAGGCGTCCGGTTATGATTAGCACCAGTTTCCTTCGCACTGCCAAAAGCAGTACGAACATCTGGTTCCTACCAAAAAGTCTTTCTGCCCTTCCTTTTTTATTAAATAAATAACATTACTAAGGAGAAGTGATTCATGTGTGGAATATAACTTCATGATGAAGTTCAACTGACTCATTCGTGTATCGTGAATGTAACCAAGCGGACGGAGCCTGAATCAAGTGTCCTTTTGTTCTGACCTGGAATCCTGCTCAAGACAGGTAACCTAAATGCGTGCTCTACACCTGCCCCTTGGCAAATCCTTCCTCATGCAGCATGCTGTGTTTACAAGCCTCAGAAAGCCTCTGAAAGAAAGACAAGGAAGGCAGAAAAGCAGATCCCCTTCTGTAAGCCAAGAACTGCGTGTCCTGACTCAAAGGTGTACAAAGATGGACATGGCTCTGAATGTGGGAGCTAGTCTGTTGCCCAATTTCCTAAATACCACAAAAACAAACATGGTACTTGGTGACATGTTTTATATCAGACCTGAAAATTCTGACAAGTATCAGATATTTCCATGTCATTTATCTGGCTAGGGTTTATCTAGGCAGCATTCTGTTCACTTCAATATTTCCCCTGTTCCTACGCTTTTATTTCTTGCTCCAGCCTAGTTCAAAAGTTAAAATGAGTCTGCACAACATCCTCTTACACCGTAACCCAGAAAAGCACTATCCCAATAATAAAATTACACTGCAATGATGTAACTCATTTTCCAATGCTACGCTAGCCTAACTGAGACAGACTTCAAGTAAGCTGTTGGCAAAGTCATCTAAACCTCAGGGAGCACAAATCAGCATTCACAGAGCAGCTCTCCCGCTGGATTAGTGATTCAGAGGCTGCGTCCAGCTTCTGAATGGCACATTTGCTCCAGCAACACGTATGCCTCCCTGCGACCAGCACTTACCATCACTGCTTCCTCTGAGCACTACATCTGGAGACGGTGTCTGCTGCGAGCGGGAGCCAAAGGAGTCCAGGCTGTCGAAGGAATCATCTCTGCCGTGGCGCGGTGGGGAGAGGGAATCGCTGCGCTCGGAGTCCCAGCAGTCTATATAACCGCTGTCACGAATGCTGCGCTTTGGACTCTCAATATCCTCTGTTTCCTACATGGGAGTACAGCAGGTAGCTCTTCATAAAGAAGCCACTGACATACCAATGAGATTCATTACACATCAGGTAACAAAGCATCTTGCAGAGTGCTAAAAATCTCTTTCCCCCAAAAAAGGATTTCCTTGCTTTCTGCCCCTTCTCCCCTTCAAAATGAAAGTGCGAGCTTGCAATAAAACCCCATTTTATGCTGACCAAGAGCGAGGCATGTTATTAGATTAGCACGATGAACTGAGAAAAAGTTGCAACAACCGAGTTAATAAAGTGATCAAAACCGAGAGAAACCTGAAACTTGACTTGTCGTCCACAGTCCATAGCACCGACAAAAGCACTAGCATTTTAACATCATGCCTGCATCAGGTTTAAGTCTGCTGCCTTCCAAAGGATTCCCCCCGCCCCTTGCCTATCTATTGTATCTGGCTGGGACACCAGCAGACAGCATTTGTTGTTGCTGCTTCAGCTCGGCAAAATAATGAAGCAGTGTGCCCCAGCCTCCCTCTACCTTGAAGAGAAATTCCTGTTATGAAAGAGGGATGTCTTTCTGAAGCAATCAGCAATGAAAAATATGCAAAACGCTTTTCCTGATGCCTCAGAAGAATTCAGTTGTGCTCTTTACTCTTTGCCAGCTCCTGGCTCTGGGGGATATGAAAGCACTTGTAGCTGACCCACATGTTCAGAGCAGGGAGAACAATGGTTGTCTTTGACAGCCCTGTGATTATAAATTCTTTCCAGTGCAAGCAGCACATACTAAAACACTGAAACTCCAGCAGAGGAAAAGGTCAATAGAAGCCATCCTCACCCTTGCATTATAATAAATCCCTTGTTTTAGAGAGTGTCTTAACATTAATTACAATAGCACAGGCGGAGAAAAACAAAAATAACTACTTTCATTCAAAGATAAACCTGTTTTTTTTCTCCCCCGACAGTAAGTAAAGTCAGAAGTGTGGGTGCCATTATCAGACTGACATTTTGCTACCCGAAGAGACTGGAATGTGTTTTTTTCCCCTCTCCTTCCAGCAGCACTTGAATATTAATTCCTAATTAAGAAGCACCCCCTGGTTACCGCTAGCCGGAGCACAATGGCTACGTTCAGCTCGGCTCCCTCTGTCCCTGATGGCTGAGGTTTTACCCGTGACCGTGCTGCCAATGACGAGGTCCGTCCCCAACATCCCCGTGTGCCCTGGCAGGCCACCTCCGCAACAAAGCACGTTTGCTGGAGAAGCGACTGCGGGAGGAGAGCACTGCAACAAAAGCCTTCACGGAGGAAGGCAGGGAGGCTCGAAGCGAGACGGAGACGTCAGACCCAACGTCCTGCAAACTTCTCAGGGAGAAGGCTTAATTAGTGCCACGCACTGCTATGCTGCCAAAACACCACGCTAAGGACAGCAGGAAAGGTTCCCTAAGGCCAAGCTGAACTGTGGTAATGTCGGTGAGCAGGCTCCCTGCAAACTGAAGTGTTTCTAAAAACAAAATGTATCTATCAAAGTAGTAATCGAATCCTACACCATTTCCCTCCCCATCCTGCTTAGTGCATGAGCTACAATACTGACAGAAATGCCAGGGAACAAAGCTCTGTCTCCTTGCAATCTGCATGAGTTACACAGATCCAAGAACAAAAATAAAATCCTATCAAAGCCCTGTTTGTGGCACGATCCAAAATCCTTTTAAAATCCAAATTCCCTAAATCCCCTCATCTCTTCACACCAACCAGCTATTCCCGATCCTCAGGCACACTTCCATTTTCCTAAATTACCGTTATGTGAGTGACACAGAAATGCTCAGCGGCTACAGGACTTAAAACTCAGGCAAGAAAAAGCCCCATCCTGTGTTTGCTATCTTCCAGAGTTTGAAAACAGTCCAATTGTGAACTAATGAGTTCTGCAGACCCTCCTTTCAAAGGCCTGTTTATGCTAATTCTGTGTGCGGCTCACCAGGAATTAGGAGGCAGGCACCAGGATGGTGGCCGAGACTTCTGCAAACATGCTCTTTACGGCCTTCCCCTTGGCAAACCACCCTCCCCACCAAACACCGCCTGCCAGATGGGTACTTGTCCTGCTCTGCACAAACGCCATCTCCCAAATGTTATCAGTGGGAAAAAAGAAGGTGGTTATCTGCAGGCCCGACAGCGCACAACCAGCCTTTCACATTAGCTAATTCAAAACATGGCACGTCGCTGTGTGGTAGCAAAAGCAGGACTGCCAAATGTCAGATGCGTTTCTGCAGGAACTTCCCCCCGTTAAATATAATCAAAAAGCCATGGATGTTTTGTCATTGGGAACTTCCAGTTGGAAAGCAAAGAGGAACGTGTATCCAAATGGTTAATAAAATTAAAAACAGAGTAGCAGGAATAAAATTAGAAATGAATAGCCCTTTCAGTATGAGAAGTAGAAAAAGATGAAGCCAAGACAACTTACATCTGAGCTCTTTTGATTTGCTTATTAAAAAAGAAGGGCAGGGAGGATTTATAGCAGAAGAACTAAAACAGGCTGAATTTATGGTAGATTTAATTATTAAATTCTGTGGAAAAAAACGCCAGTAGAGAATGTGATAAAGTGTCTTTTCATCACTCAAGCTCAGCTATAAAGAACATCAGAGCGTTACACAGCATGATTAACATGTTCTATTTTACGACCAAATCCTCTTCAAATTCAGTAACAGAGAAGGCCACAAGAGCCAAAGTGGAATACCACAGGGGCACAGAGTAGAGAGGTGAGCTTGAAATGAGACGCCAGTGGCCCTCGTATCAGCACCACCTGAGCAGACTTTTCAGGACTTCGAAGAGCTCTGTTTTTACATTAAAGGAGTATGTAGCTTCCAGCTTTTATGGGATCTCTGCTCCGCTCCCCGTTCCAACATCTGCAACAAATCAAGCCCCAGACTCTTCCTTTTGTCTTCAACCTGCAGCACTCGGCTCTGCCGGCCAGGCGCTCCGCTGTCAGCTCTGCGGAGAACCCTGCCTTGTGGGGCCAGCCTTCTTCGTCCCACAAAAGGGCTCAAGGAGACCTCCAAAAGTGTCTAATGGATAATTAGGTGCATAGATATGACCTGAAGAAAAAGGAGCCTGATGCTGTGAGATAAAAAATTAAAAAAGAAACTATGATGCCATAGCACTAACATTATAAAAACTTGCACTTCTGCCGTAGCTCCACTGCCCACCTTTGTTTCACCTTTCAGGTTTCAGACTTTGGAGGGGCAACTGCTCCTTCTTGCACCTTCTATTTGGAAACAACTCAAGTATAAACTTAATTTCTTTATTGCTTAGTCTCAGCGATATCACTCACATGGCAAAGTCCCGAGTGATCAGTGCAGGCCTTGTCAAATGAAGAACAAAATAAATCTCTACAGAGAAGCAGGAAGTTCCCTTCTCTCCCTATTTCCTTTTTTTTTTTTTTTTTTTTTTTTTTTTTCCCCACAGAAACTGGGCTCACAAACAGTGATTTTATCAGTCTAATTAGGGTTCTCTTGTCACACTAGGATGTAGAAACTGCTATCAGTCAGCCAAATATTTCTTCCTGTCTAGTGGCAGCTCATTGCTGGCCCTCTGAGACCCCTGAGTGAAGAGCTGCAGCTGGTGCAGATAGATGTAGAAGCACACAGCTTGTGGACAGTAATGAGCGAAGAGGTTTTGTCCCCAGACCTACTGCCCATGGTGATTCAGCAGGTACATGAGATGGGGAAGGAGTGGCAGGCATGAAGCGGTTTGGGAGCTGCAGAACGTATCTCACATCATTTCACAAGCTGTTTGTCCAAGACACACAATACTGGGTGCTTCCATCTTCTTACGTGCCCACTCCTTGCTGCTGTCACCCCCAGTAAATGAATGCTTAGATACCAACGCTAACCACTACTGAGGTTAAGAGTCCCAGGTTGCAACCATGCTCCACCACTCAACCACAAATCCCCAGACCACTCTACAGCAATGACAACTTTTCCTTTCCAACAGAGTTCAGCTTTTCAGAAACCACTATGCCCTTTGTAAAACATCATCTCTTCCTTCTATCCGTCAGCTTTATTTAGATATTTCGGTTTCATGCTTTATGTTGCAACTCAAAAAAAAAAAAAAAAAGCTACCCATGAGAACATGAGAATGAATGTTTTAAAGAAAAGAAATCTGCTCCTATAAGTCCTGCCAGCTTACTTTTGAGTCTTAACTCCCCTAGCTTGAAACTCTGTGTCATAAATTCATAAATGAAAATAATTCAAACCAAAAACTAAGGAAATGAAGACAACAGAGACACATGACAATTCTAAAGCCCTGCTTCACATCAAGTGCTGCATCATTAATATCACCACCAAGCTGGCTGCCAAAGAAAGTCATGTTTATGGCGTGGAAGAGTCAGACACATTTTCAAAGGAGGCAGGGGTTTGCTAAGTAATTTGTACTCCAGCCCAACATCTCTCTTATACTTAGTACGGAACAGGTTATTCACGGGAATAACAATTTCAACTAAATCCCCATTCCCAAAATGTAACAAAACAATACCTTTCTCATTTGTGCCAGCAAACCTTCAAACTCCTTCAGGTTCAGGGTTGATCCACTATATGACGTGCAGCTGTTTGCCGCTTTCCCTAGCCAATAAATGGTGACTAATACCTGCAGAAGTTAATAGGAATTAATTGAAGCCATCCTCACAGTTACTTAGCTTAATTTACTTCCCTTAAGCATTTCTCATTTATTCTAAACCACACAGCAGTACAAGACTTTGTTATAAACCTCCATTGAAAGGGAAGTGTCTGTCAATGGCTAAGCATAAATACATCAGGCAACTATGAAAATTTAATCATGTAACTTAACACGTTATATTCCTGGTATTGTTTTTATAAAAAATGGAACTGTCATGTCTGCCTGGAAAGCAAACACCAGAAATAGAATATGTTTGCCTCTATTTCAAGTAAAGAAAAGGTAATTCCATTTTTAATCATCTTAACATAGTTTATCAATTGATACAGGAACATTTATTCCCAGCGATCTGTTAGCTTAAAAAAATGCTCAGCCCAAGATTAATCAAAAACCACGAGCATCTGATTGTTTCCATTACACTAAACTGGAAAGAGTTAGTGGTTGCATTCAAGTTCTGACGATGTCTATCCGTAATTCCAAAGTCAATTCAAAACTAGCACAGAAGACAAGCCAAGAATTGCACTTGCAAATGTTTATATACCCTCTCACTCCTTTAGGTAGCAAAGAAATCTGATCTGACATGGCTGGGTCTGCAGTTGTTTTAGGGAAGGAGAAATTAAGAGGCTCAGGATGGTCACATCCAACACCTCCAAAAGCACCAATATTGAGGTCACGCAAGGAAAGCAAACAGTCCTCTAGACCCACATGTGTCTCCACTTATCTAGCTGCAATATCTTTAAAGGTACCTGTGCAGTAGCAACTTGGATTGGAAACTGTTCATCTAAGGAAATTCATGTCTGTGTTTTGCACTGGTTAAAAATATCAAAGCACCACCTCAGAACTTATGGCATTTTCTCATGTAGTGCTCGTTACTTCTGGCTATTCCATGACATAGCAAAGTATTTAACTGCAGAACAATCAGGAAATAGTTTGATGTGGAAAAGATGTGCAAACAATAATAAATGATAATTGCCTTTAATAGCTGCCATTAATCATCTTATAAAGTGAAATAAATGGAAGTACATTACTTTATGTACTGATGGGACAAGCCCATATAGTTTATACTATAAAGCGAATTAAAGAAATAGGGCTACAAGAAAACCTTTGGGGGTGGTGAGGACAGGCATCTCTGCCAGACCTTTCCCTAAAACATGCACTCAATTCCTTCAGTACTCCCTCCTCAGTCACATATACTAGGCTCCTGATTATCCTTTTTCAACCAACTTTCTCTACCATCTCTGTCCTTCCTACAAGTGTGATATCCAAAGTCACACACAGCACTTCAGCTGAGGCCCTGCCAGAAAATACTGCATGTGGCATGCAGATTGTTTAAAAACACAACCGTGGTGCATAATATAAATAATATATATGCCATTAAATTAATTGCATAGAGTTTTTTATACAGTTCAAATTTTTTTTCCTCATTTTTAAGATTATATCCAAATTGATACTACTGTGCTGAGGAAAACAAGGTGGTTTTGTCAATATTCATTTTTTTGTCTTGAAAAAAATAAGTATCTGAACAATTTTCCTTCAACCATCACTACTCAACACAGAACATCAAATTTATGTAAAGATCCCTTACTGTACATGTTCTCAAGTTAAGTGGAAACACTTGCCAATCTAGCACTCCTAGCAACGAGGAAGCTGGCCAATTCATTCAGCCATTCCGTTCTCTGATGAAGGTTGTGGGATTTTTATTTACTTCTGCTAGCATTTGGTCACCTTCTATCTTCTGCCTTTCTTTATCCATGCTTTTTGTTGTTTTTTTTTTCCCCCAAAATAATGACACATTTGCAAGCAATTCCAATTGGCTGCAAGCCGAGATTGCAGTACTGTGCACCTGGAAAGTACACATTGCCCGCAAACACACTGTGGAGAACACTTTTGAAACCTTACCTTTGCAATGACACATCTATACAAATACACATAGCCAGCACCCAGAAGTGTGCTAAAATGCTGAAAGCTGAACTCTTCCCCTACAACTTTGCATGTCAGATGCAGAAGATATTACTTTAATGATGGTGGGAAAGACAGAACAAAATAGTTTTTCTTTTCTTTTCTTTTCTTTTCTTTTCTTTTCTTTTCTTTTCTTTTCTTTTCTTTTCTTTTCTTTTCTATTCTTTTCTTTTAAACCTGCAGTCATGATTACTGGCTTGCGAAGTTATTAGGAAAAGGTCTTGGAATTTCCTAGCAGTTTATAGGGATGTAAGCCAAATATAAAATTGAATTTATAGCAGTTTACAGCTGACTAAGGAGCTAGTGCTTGCTAGGCTTTAGAAGAATACCTAACTCTGAGTCCAGCAAAGTTTAGCCATTTTATTTTCCACTTAACAATTACAGAATCCATTACCATTGCCATTAGTTCAAATCAGCAAGAAATTAAAGTTAAATGGAATTAGCCTTTCAGGGAAAACATTTATTTGGAAGAAAAGCAAGAAAGCTAGCAAATCTCATAGAAAATTTGTATGCAGATGGAAAGGTAATTTGCTTCATTTTAAATCCTTTGTGCAAATTCACTTTATGTCTATATAGCCATGAAAGGTTTCAAAGCAGTAGCTTCATGGGCGAGTCAGGCCATTCCCACTGAAAGTTGTCCCACAGTAGACAGCACAGAGATAAGTTTGCTTATTTCTTTATCTAAGCAGACATTCTCTGTTTTATTTCTCCTGTAAGGCTGCTTTGCCATAGCCGCTCTACCTATGTTTCCAGAACAACCCAGTTAGATTTGTATTCAGGACCTCTCAGCGATACTCAGCTATACAGGGTTTTTGCTGTTCTAGCTCAGGACAAATACAAGGTAAACCAGACCAAAAAAAAATACTCCAGGTCATGTACTTACATTTTTCAGCTTCCTACTATAGTCAATGTTCCTGGTTGCACACACACACACACAAAAAAGAAAGAGGAAAAAAAAATCAGAAAACAGACACACTTTTCAAGAGCATGTACGCAGCAGATCATGTTTTCCCTAACAAAAGTCTGCAGAATGCTTCTGCTGGCTGGAAACACATGAAAGCTAAGAAGATGTAGTTCACACATTCATTTATTCATAACGTGGGAGTATTTTGTCACCATTACTTCAATCATTAAATTATAATTCTGGAAGTACAAAAGAAAATGAGTTTGTAATGGTCCCACAGTAAAGTAGGACAGAGCCAAGAATATTTCCTTTAAACAGAGGTGCTGATTTGTTCAAAAAAGAAGACCAAAGACCTCACTGCTAAAATCCACTCTGCAGTAATCCAATAGTCAGGTTCTGCTCCGTGGTAAATCATGCAACCCATACAGATTCTGAAAGCAACTGAACATGCATATGACTCCAAGGAAATCAACACCAAGCATTAATGAAATATAGCAGGTGTTTCTGTAGAAACAAGCACCACAAAGAACAAAGCAGATACGCAAAGCAATAAAGATCCTGCCACTTACAACAGAGCCTGCTGAGGAAAGCATATTCTACTGTCTGACTGTATACTCGAGCACTCAGACTCAACATGGGCATCCTTCTCAATTTATTTTTTACTAACATTTATCAAAAAGGGAGTAAGTTTGTTAGAAACAACACAGCAGAATGTTTGCACAAACATAAACAACGTTTCAAAATTCAGCAGAGAAACCGTTAAAAAAAAAGAATGAAGGAAATGTGTATCACATTTAGATGCTAAAAAATAAATGAGTATTTCAGATTTAGTACAGATTGTCTCCTGATTATTGTATAACGGAATTGCTGTCTACTATAACATTACGTCAATATTAAAGGTTAGCTGACAAAAACAAAAATAAATGTACTTAAATCTGTGAGAATAACAAAAACTTAAATACAGGCCAACACATAAATGAAGAACTTTTGATATCTTTTTCAAGCCAAAATTTTATCCATCAATACCTACATGCTAAAAAAAAAAAGTACTATTTTTTCTTAATAAAATAGCAGTGGAAAAAGGTCTTGTTTAACAAGTCAAGAAGAAATTCCTTACAGCATTAGCTCATAACCTTTATAAGCTGAATGATCCAAAGAAAATAGATCTAATACCTACTTCAATTAGCACCTATATGAAAAAAGGTTAAGAACTGTCATTACATTAATCATGTGCAATAATGTCATATTTGTCCTTTACCACTGGACAAATACCTTTTTTACTGTGTTAAAAAAAAAAAAAGTCTTCGAAGAGGGAAAAATCACCTTCATACTTGAGATCTAGCTAGCAGAAGACAGTCTTGAACATATTTCTCTACAAAAGTCATGGACTTGGCTTGTACACCTCTCTCGGTTACTCAGCATGAACTTGGACAGTACTAGAAAAACATTTGGCTCATTTCCACAGCTGCTTTCTCTGAAGAGCTGATGGGAGAAAAAAATCCATGCCAGTGAGACACTTCACATCTATCGAGCATCGTACACAGCTGAGGGCCAAGGTAGCTCTGCAGTTTATTACTCCTGGTGGAAGTTGCTTACATGCTGGACAGCTCTCCTTGGAGCTGCATGCGAGCCCCAGCCTCCAACCTGCTTCCTCCGAGCTGCTCTGCTCTCCTCACCTCCAAAAGATCCAGCTTCTTATAACAACCATTTATCTCTGGTTTTGTATGGAGATTAGGGGTTGTTTTGCAGCTCTCTCCAGCCACTCGCCATGATTTTACAGGACGTGACGAGGAACCTCCTTCATGGCAGGATTACCAGATTTAGAACTAGGCTGGGAAAATCTCGTTGCAGGCTCATTACACGGTCCCCTCTGGTGCTGTGTACTCTACTGGTATGTACATGCAAGAAGTGCCTCAGACTTGGAGCCAGAAACTTGGAAAGGAGCAAAAAACGGGAGACTATTCCTCAAAGCAAGGAAAGTGGCCAGTTTGATTTTTCAGAACCTTTGAATTTTCCCAGACAGTGCTGAACACCAAGAAAACTTGCCCAGCTTTCAGTGCCAGAAGGGAAAAAAAAAACTAGAATGCCGCTGAAATTCAGTAAATTGTTTCCATATACTTTGCTAAAATGGATATGTCTGACCAGGATTTCATTAGTGATTTTTTTTGGCCAAATCTTTCTGGCCAAATGAACCAAGGCCATTCAATCAACTCAGCAGTATTTGCTTGTCTGTGGAGCAATAACTTTTTAGTATAACATGACAGACCTGAAGAATTCATGAAAACTTCATGACAAAAACAACTAAAAATCTTGTTAATTTTATGAAACACAGTGGGTGCTCTTGCTTTTTGGGGGTGAGGAACTTGACTGGCACTTGTATAAATGAGTAAAAAAAGGAGTTTGACTGTTCCTACACGATGGCAACATCTTCCCTGAAAGGATCATTTTCCGTTTAAGACCTCCATGACTGCACAGACTTCGACTGAAGCCTGCTCTCTGAAAACTTAAGCTAGTCAGTAATTCTTTCTCTGCCAATTTCATATCCATACTTCACATCACTTTGTAGTATAAAATGCTGAAAATACAAGCACTAGAGTCTGAGCACCTCGCTATAAGGGATGTGTATAAACCATGGCAAAAAGCTATTAATTTTGGAGCTAGAAATTTTTTAAAATCATTTCAAAGAAAGAAAGAAAGAAAGAAAGAAAGAAAGAAAGAAAGAAAGAGTGAATTAGTTATTAATTAGTTATTAGATTAGTTATTAGCAAGAAAAAACTCTTGATATGTGTGTGGTAATCTGTGTGGCAGTAGGTGTGTGGTTTTGGTAAAAAAAAATAAAATCTAAACTGTGGCGTTTCCAGTTCATGAAGTTTGGACAGAAATCCTCAGCCCAAATGCCGTGTCACAACCTATTGTTCTTGATAGAAAATTAACAGACCATGCTCATTGTCTGCACCTTGTTGAGTCTGAGACCTATAAATGTCTTATAATGCATCTTCAAAACAGTTTAATCTGTGATAATAAAGCAGTGTTTTTTTTCCACAGCCTACATTGTTCATAAATTGGGTAGACTAAAAATGCTATCAATTTAAACTCACAAACCCTGTAAGTCCCACACAGTCTCTTTGTTTGAACTAAATCAGTATTTTAAAAGAACTGTGGTTGATCTCTTTGGGAAAAATAACACGTAGACAAAAACTGTTGAAGAGAATGATGTATTCTTCCCAGCACTGGAAGTTTCAAAAATCTCAGCTTATTTGCTTTATACATGTGACAGTTCTGTACCTTATTTGCTCATCCTCAAATATTTATCATCTAGTCACATGCATCTGAGAGTGTAACATGCTCAACACAAACTGCTGTTGTACTTACTTGACAGTCACTCTGTTCGATGTGTCCTGCAGGTCACCAGGATCAAACAGCTGAGATTCTTTAAGTCCCAGCTCTTTGCAGCCTCTTAAGAATAAGATGATGTTGTCCTGAAACAAGGCACAAAAAAAGTTACTTCTAACTTTTCTTCATTTGAAAAGGTAATCTTACTGAACCAGTATCTCCCTAATTCAGTAACAGCTCACTGAGTCGCATCATTAGCTAGACAAAGAACTAAAGCCATTGCCAGTCACATAATTCAGTAAGACAGTATATGTTGTGCTTGAAAACCAGATAAATGTGAAATCAAACTATATATATACTAACAGCAACAAGTTTGTTGAATTTTCTCTTTCCAAACCCAGATGTTGGCAACTTCTTTACATGAAAAGGCCCTGATAATTTCCCCACCTACTGCTGTAGGCTGCCAATAGAAGTCGAGCATGTTACAAGGCAGAAAAGAAATGTCTGGATTTCTGAAACAAGTGGGAAAGGCAGGTATGGAACATGAACGTCCTTTCACCAATTAAGCAAACAGTTTGTTCAGAAAGCGTTCTGCATGTCAATACAAACACAAGCCAGTTACTCCTATTTCCCACAAACATTTCCTTGCCCCTCTGACCTTAAGCTGTCAGAAAAATCTCTTTGGGAAAAGAGGCAGGTACTCCCTCCACAAATAAGAATTTTAAAGTTATACTTTAGATAACCAGTGTCTGTAAGCAGAAGCAACATCAACTTTGTAATACCATTCATGGAGGATTTACACTTACTGTTGCATTAATCAATGATCAATAATCAAACTTACTGATGTTTGACTTACTGTTGCCTTAATCAATAACTGAAATTAAGCCCAAGCTGATGCAAGCCTCTTTCAAACCAAAGAGGGCTGATGGCACATGGGTTTGCGCAGAGGGATTAAATCTGTATGTGTGCACAGGTGTTTTTATACTTACACATTTGCACATACATCACCACCCCTTTACGGAACTAGTGAAGCTATCTTACATGTATGTAGATAAGAGCTGAAGATCAAGTGAACAAGTTACCAGATGTGTACACTGCTATCTCAGCAGCTGCAATGGTACGTGTGTGGACAGGTGTGGACATATAATGTACAGCTTGATATCCTCTAGGGCCTCTCATCTAAAACCTCCAGCAGGAGGTGACCTGCCCTGTGAGCAGTTAGGAGGAGAAGCCCCACAGTGTGTGGCGGACACCTGAAGGACAGACTCCCACCTGTATAAAACTTGGGAAGCAAAGGCCTGAAGAGACCGGGCAGCTCTCAGCTCCCGGCTACCCCTGCGTGCAGCAGGAGCCCAGAGCTGTCCCCACGTCTGCTGCCAGGCTTTTGTTGGTGTGCCCCTGACGCAGCCCCCTTTACGCTGCCAGGGCGCAGCCATCAGCATGCTAATCGCGAGGGTTCCCTGCGTGCCAGTAGCCTCGCACACAAAGCTTGCTGTCACCAGCCACCCCGCAAAAAAAATACGGACCTGGAAATTTAGAGGAGTCCAAATCTCCCTTTCTTCCCTGGCTGAAACTTAACAGCTCTGGAGGGGAGCCAGAGGGAAAGGAACAGCAGTCGGGAGAGCAGAAAGCCCATAACCTAGAGAGACAGCATCATTCATGACATGAAAAGATGCTTGTAAAATTCTCCATCTGGCTTACTGTTTGCATGATAATTTTTCTGCAGTATTTCCAACTGCAACATGAATAACTCTTGTGTTTAGCCTTTGAAGGCGGACAGTTCTGGTCATTTCCAAATGGTGGGTGGAGCGATGTGTAAATCTAATAAAAATGCAAAAGCATTTGAAAAAAGAAGTTCCCAACAACATTTCCTAACAAAAATACAGAGGACATACAGGACACAGTAACCGAATAGGTTCAGAAAACAATCAAGGGAGGGGAAACTCTGGGGATAACTAATTGCACCCATCCGTATGCCAAAAAGTTCACATCCAAGTTATGATAAGCAGGAACGAAAATATCAGTCATTTGGCAGCAATTTACTTTGGGCTCTCAGTTCTTCTGCTGATGAACAAATGTCCGCTTCTCAAAATAAAAATCACAGTGTCACAACCTTATGCCTGCTTTTGTACGTGCTTTCATTTTGATGGTCATCATAAAAATAACATTTGCCAGCAGTCACTAACACCATAGCCCTTCGGAAGCTGGCCCCTTATTATTGGCACAAATAACCAAGCATGTCAACAAGATGCAATCACTGAACACAGAAAGAAGTTTTCACTTCTGTTAAGAGTCTCAGAGTATTTATTTCTCAATGGTCCTAAAAATGGCAATTTATTTAAAAGGATAAAACAACAACAACAACAACCGTTGTCAAGTGGTAGATATTCAGGTAGACCTGTCTATCCTGCCTATTGCCAAGCCAAAATGTACCTCATAATACTATAAAAGTTTTTCCTGGTTTGCTTCGGTACAGTTGAAACTTCTGTTTGTCACTTCCATTAAGACACTGGAGAACAGCACTCTTAAATCACTAAAAGGGGAAAGGAGTCTTATCATTACCACCCCACTCCCAGGAAAGCCTTCTCTCTGGATTACTACACCGTTCACTGGCCAAGTCCTGATTTCTTCAGTTCTCAGAAGATTTTTTTTGCATTTTTTGAGAGAAAATACAGTTCCTTATCTGTGAGCGCTACCTGCTCACTTTTTGTAATCGCCTATTGTAAAGCAGCGCTTCTTTGCTGCTGTTGAAGTAACTAAAAAGGGAAAAAAAAAACACGATGCTGCACACAAGCAGCGATGTGTCTAAAATATCCCTTTTTACCTTCAATAAAGGACTGAAAACACACAGCTAGCGTGCATGTCCAGCTCCGTACAATTTGGCAAAGTTAAATGGGTCACGCAAGTGGGTCACAGTGCAGTGGCGAGGATCACAGCCCAGTCAGCTGGGCTGCCTCAGTTAGCAGGGCGGTGTCTTTTACAGTGGGCTCAAAGACAACAACACTCCCTGCCCCATACACATATGGGCACAGGACCAGAATTCGGTCCCTCCTACAAGGCAGTAACACACGATTTTCTTAATACCTTACAGGGAGATGATAATGCCTTTCTCTGAGCGGTTACTGGCTGCAGTCACAGAGCTGGAGCAGATGGAGGATCAGTTGCTTGGTCAGCACATCATATCCTTCATGCCCGGGGGACCCACAACTGTCTCCTGCTGCCTTCTTGTGGTTTTGGTTCACACCACTAGTCAGTGACTCACTTCAATCAAGCATCTTCTCGTTTTGTCCTTTGTATACCCAGAGGAAGACTGAGTTAAAGATTACAGCCTAAATTTCTTTTGCAAGCTGTACAAGATTTTAGAACAGAAAAGCAGCTTTTATCTGTAAAATAACCTAAGCTATAAACAGGTTGCTTACAGAAGACAAATGCTCCAGTGTAGTGACAGATAAAGGACACACTGGCTAAAGCACAGGATACACTGACAAGTTGAAAACTAAATGATTTGTGCTTGCCTAAGCAGAGCCCTGACAGTTGCTATTAGGTCAGCACTGTAAAAGCAATGAAACTTACTCACAAATGTTGGAAATGCAAAATTTATCAATTAAAATGTTTTGCTATCATGATTTCAGAACAGAAAAATTAACCAACACAAAAGACAACGAGTTTTCACAGGCAAAGACTGCCATGGCCCAGCAGGAAGGGATGGGAAGGAGGTAGGATAGACAATCAGAAGTGCAGAGCACTGGCTCCCGGGGTCAGCAGGGAGCATGAAGCTCAGCCCCGACCCTGGGAAGAAGGGAATAAAAGCCTGAACATGCCCCCAGTTTGCTTCTGCTCTCATGCTGCATTGCAACACCATCACTTGGCCATACACGCCGGTGTGCAACTCACATGAGGGTGCAACTTGCATGGGTGTGCAACGTACAACCTCACCTCTACAAAACCCTTTCAGCATAATGCATAACCAACCATAGATAATGCATACGGGAATGGAGGTAGAGGGACTGCACCCCCATAAAGGTGCAGGGAGGGAGATTACGATACGCACTTACAATATTTGGGGTTGTTTTTTAAAAGATGGGTAATGTATATAACGTATAGATTGAAAAAAATGTTCATTGTATAGTTTTGGGTTATTTTCCTTGCACACAAAGTGGAGCACAAAATCCTAAATCCCATAAAAAACAACAGAAATTGGCAGTTGTGTAGGACAGACACCCTGGAAAGCCACCGCAAATTCACACAGTAGCACTGCCAGCACACAAGATAGTTCAAGCTAGCGAGAATCAAATATTCACAGCAGGCAAATTCCCTCCATAGGATCTGCTGATCAGATGCAATGGAAAACAGCTTGAATTTGGCCCACTTCCACCGCTTTCATCTGCCACAATAGCGCACTACGTATTCTCGCTGGATCCACGCTGCAGATCAGAAGCGCGGCTTATCGCTGTGGAATGATCGGTCGTCAGATGTACCACAACACGGCCCGGATTAGATACCCAGATAGACGCAGGGCAAACAAAAGAAACCCCAGCTATACGTCTGTGTTGAATGCATGTCACAGCCCAAAGTTTGCGGTCTCCCGAGCTGCCTGGCAGGACAGCTGCAGACAACCAGGTGGCATGTTTCATCTCTGGAATGCTGAAATTTTCCCTGTTCCAGAATAAATTGGATATTTCTAAAAATATCTATTTCCAAACCACTTTTCAGAGCAATTTTGAATTCAGGCTCTTAAAAGCCTTGTGTTTACTCTCAGCATTTCTTCCTAATTCCCTCATTTTTCCATTTTATGTAAATAATTAATGATGAGCGCTTATTTTCGTAAAAGCACTGGGTCCCGACCGATTCACAGCCTGAATGAAACGTTCGTGTCCACCAGGGAAGACCTTCTATGAGAAGGGCTGAGAACGTCTATGTATATTTTACTGTATATAGAGTATGCTTTCCTGCATACAGGAAAATGTTTCCTGTGAACAACACATTCACAAAACACCACTTTCTGTGAGATTTCAAGTTAGTGGGCTGGCAGCGATGCCCTCCAAGCCAGGCTGCATCCCTTTAGAAGCCTGTAGGTAAAGGCCTCACCACACCAGCACTGAAGAAAAACCCCACAGTAGTGTTACAGGGTGCGGGTTTAAGGCTACATAAACCCCCACAGGATTTTTGCCTCAAGTAGCCAGCATTAAAAGCAAGGTGGGGAAGAACAGAGGGTGACCCTGGAGCAAGGAGGGAAAGAAGAATGTCCCTACCACCCATCTGACCCAGGGCAGCAGGATCTGCAGTGGCAGCACTGATGGCCAGGCGAGCAGGCACTTGCAAAAACCCCACTACAGTTCACCACCTCATCTCGGCCCCAGATACCACCCCAAAGATGGCAAAAGGATGGTAGAAAGGCAACTGGAAACAGAAGGAGTGGGCTGTCGTACTGCAGCTCTTCTCCCTCCTCAGAGCAGCACACCCAGACAGACAGAAAACAGGAGAAGGGCAAAGGGGAAAATGATTACCGTGTGCGATCATGTGAGCCCCTGGGAGAAAAAAATAGGGCCAGAGAATAAATACAGTGATGATTAGATTAAAATGAGAAGAATAACACAGTGGCAGAAGGTGAAGTTGTACGCCTCTGAAGGCAGGGCTACAGGAACAGCAGGGAAGAGGGCCAAGTTTGCCTGGAGCGCCAGCAGCAACAGTACCTCTAAGAGCTCAGAAAAAGACAACACAGACAGTCTTGGCAAAGAAAAGCCAGCCTTTTTCTGCTTCTGTTTGGGCAGTCGACAAGGAAAGGATGTGTCTCCTCAAGCCCTGCTCCATTCTCTCCAAAAAGGAAAAAAAAAAAATTAAAAGCTCCGTGAAGAAAGTGGGTCTGTTGGGAGCAGGCTGCACCTACACAAAACATAGCAGAAACCCCAAAGGTGGCTCTAAGCAATCTTGAAGCAATACCTAGGACTGCTAGGACACATTCTATACCAGACCCTGAAGATGTAGCTGGAAGTACCAAATTCCCATCAAGGTGCTTAAACCCTGCTGCTTCCAACCATACTTAAAAGCTACAGGTGCCTAGATCAGGAAGATGCTCCATTTATCTTTCCAGAGCTGCTCTTAGCAATTTTGGCATCTAGCAACATCTTTTGCTGATAGTTCCAATCATTAGAAGCACATTCAATGTACATTAATGAAGTATTTCAACCGAAAATAGTAATTCAAACAAAACAAAACCATGCCATGAGACTTGGCAGGGGGAATCTAAAAACAAGCACAAAACAGATGAACAGCATTACACAGACCAAGTTGTGAGTACACTTGTCCTTCAGCTATCAAAAAGCACATTGTTTAAAACTAAAAGCTTGCAATTCTTTGAGAAAATCAGAAGTCCAGCAGCAGTACTCAGTCTTAAGAAATCCTTTGTTGTTTTCCTAAATCTGTCCTTCACCACCGGGTGATTTTCTTTTTTGGAATCTTTGCCCTTTAACAAGTTTCAAACACATCTGTAAGTTTCTTAGGTGACCCAGGGCATTATGATGGTTGTAACGAAAGTCACCCCAAAGGAATGGTCGTATTCATAACAAAAGGCAAACACAAAATATAAAATGACATTGCATGTCTTGGGCAGGTAGTGAAAAGTTCATGCTGGGTATGGGGAGCAACCTGGGTGTTGAATGAAATGGATGATGTATCTTATTTCTGCAAATTTTTAACATGAGCTCAAAATCTCTGCAGCTCTGTATGATATAAATGGAGGAAGAAAGAACATAAGCAAGAGCAGCTTTCAACTCAACAGGCAAAAGCAAACCACGGGGGGGTGGGAGGGGTGCGCGCAGCAGGAGCACACAGCAGACCCTATGAGTCACTAGCTAAGCAGGTCCTGAGATTTCTCCTTGCTGCATCAGTTCATTATCCCTGAAGGCACAAATAAAACATTATACAAATGGGGGCTCAGCAAACATCCTAGTCTTTGGGGGAAGAGAGCAATCAGATGACGTGTATTCCCTCCAATTTGCCAGACCCAAGATACACCCAGAGATGGCTTTGTTTACAGCAATGGAGACAGAACAAAGGCGAAAAAAAGCCCACATCATTTTCAGGCTATTCACTGGCTCCGATACTGATGAAATCATAGCCAGCTGTCAGCATCCACCCAATCTTGGAGAAGTGGTGCCTATCTGATGCCATATCCTATGGTAACAGCCACACTATAGCCAGGGAAGAGGTGAAGGTTTCCTTTCAGCCTGTTCTCCACAGCTGTTTAGATCACAGTGCTTGGCATGCGAGGGTTTGCACCCCATTGTCATTGCTTCTTCTGTTACCCACTTTTCATATTTTTGATGAATAAAGCCCATCGAGAGCAGGGTTAAAATAAATAAATAAATAAATAAATAAATAAATAAATAAATAAATAAATAAATAACAAAAAACACATGCATCGCAGTGCAGCCTCCTAGACGTTGCTGGGAAATCAACTTTTAAATCCAGAGTCCGATGGGTAAAAACACCAGGAGAGGGGAAAACACCATAGCAAAGACACAAACCAACAAGCAAACAACTTAAACCTGGTTCCTTTTGCTGTGATGGAAAGGACTGTTATTTACGATGCTTTGTCCTGTTGGTTGGGCTATGGAGAATGTGTTGGGGAAAGAGCTACAAAAAAAGAAGAGAATGAAACATCAGGACAGCAGTGTTCTCAGTGCAACCAGCGTTCAGCATCTGTGGCGTGCACCCCATCTCACCCATCCTCCTGGCAATATTTGTGCTATGTGAAGAAGGGTGAAAAAAAGTCATGAAGACAAATCTGACCTTTGTTTGCACTCACATTTTTAGGTATTGCATTAGGAGTGCTGGGAGCATGACTATCCTAAACAGAGATTTCAAGGGACTCTGAAACAAGGCTTAGTGCCACACCATTTCTCTTCTGGGGAAACTGGATATTCTCCATTCTGAGTGCATCCCTGTGGCAGCTCCCCGCAACTGAGATCTACAATGAAATAGAAAAATGGGCAATAAATTCACAGCTACGAAGAAAATACTGTTTTCTGAGTTTGGTTTCTTTGTGTGATTTACTACCAGGGCATGATGAAGTGTCAAGGAAAGCACTCAGTATGACTACCTGCTTGGAAGATCTCAAAGACAGTCATCCCAAACAAACTGCTTCAAGTAAACTAAAATACATAGACTTTAAATCTAGAGTTATAAATTGTAACTATTATATCACACTGTGAAAGCTTATCAGTCTGCGTTAAAAATAAATAAATAAAAATGAAGGAATTCATAAATGAATGAAGTTGAATTACCTCCTGAGTTATATACCCAATAAGTACTCCCTAGGGGTAATCCCAAGGAACACTGCAAACCACTTATGCTGCAACACAAACGTGTCTTTTACACTTTACATACAGCAATCAGCTACAGCCAAATGCTGCTGAACAAACCTTTACCTCTCCTGACTGCTGTCAAGGCAATTGTGTGTTAAGCCATAGCACAACAGATGTTTCTCAAAAGCTATTTATATACATGTTCCTGCTAAGACATTGTACTGTGCATGTAATGAAGATTACTTATGTGAAGCAAGCCTATGTGCTAGATTTTGACCATGTTTTCTTTAAATATATTTGTAGATCAATTACAAAATACTACCTTTTCTCACATAGCCTACCTCCCTTTCTCTGCCTCCAGATTCCAGGCTTCATAGGATCATTTTATCACATTTGACATCTCAGGGCACTGTTACCCTATGCCTGCTCTCTTTATTTTGACTTGACTGTTGAGAAAATAACCTTATTTTCAAGGAAAGAAAAATTTCTCCACCTAAAAAGGTGTGTCTGAGGGTCATGAGTTACTTGCCTAGCATAATCCATTACAAACCAGTATAAGAAACCTAAAGCACATCTGAAAAAATACTTCTCAACCTGCAATCACTGTACTATTCCTAGTTTTTCTCTCTCACTGGAAGCAAAGCAGATAGCAAGGACACAAAGAGTAACTGGAAATGAGCAGCAGAGAGATTTAAACCTGCCACTTCGCTGATCAATCTGATCAATCTACAAACTGATCAATCATATAAGCAAAGCTATATTGGAGTTACAGCCTTAATTCCTATCTTCCCCCTGTCATTTATCAGCTGTCTTCCTACTCAGACACAGAGGCAGATCACTTTGAAACTGCAAAGGTACAAAAGAAACTGGTATCTAAAATTGAAATCAAAGTGACGTGAAACCTCCGAAGGTGAATGCATGACCACAACCTGGCAGCCTCGTAATGCGTCTCCTAATTACAGCAACAGTTAAGATGACTTTACTTTCTCATCCCTTTCTTTTACAAGGTATATTAAGCAAAGCTATCTGTTGTTTAAAGCCAATGAGCAGGAGGAGTTGGCCAGCACTCCGACTTCTCTCAGCAGACAGCAATCAGCCACACAAGGATCAGGATACTGCATAGCCAAAGCAGTTGGGGGGCCTCTGTGTCCCGATATCCCATACAGCTGCTGTAGGTGGGCCTCAAAAGATGCAAGGAGGCTGCCTGGGGGGGCTGAGGGCCTGGCAGTAGCTGTTAAAATCAGACCAAATCTCTATTCCCGAAGGCAAACAGCAAAATAGTGAAACAGCCAAGGAGGACTCATTCCTGCTCAGTTCGTGACCTCCGCAAAAAAAGCAACAAATTCCTTTTCTCCTTTCAAATTAAACATCTACTCTTTATTGCCAAGGAATATGTTTTAATAATCTGGGGTGTTCAAGGTTTGATAAACATCAGAAATCTCTTTGCTGCTGTTACATGACACCTGAAATACATTTTCCCCCCACTCACAGCTTTGCATTTTCATGCCAACATTACATAAAACATACTGGACTTCTTTAACGTACAGGTTGGGGTTTCCTTGCAAATACTTCTAAAAGAAGCCGTTCAAGTCCAAAACCCACCAATTTATTTATTTTTAATTGGCTTTTTATACTGAATGAAGTTCCAGCACATTCCATTTGGAAAACCTACATTATTGTTTCTATTTTCAGCTTAAAAAAATAATTTCACATGTAGATGTCTAGAACAATTTCAGTGAGGAAAGAAAGGGGAAGAAAATAATTTAGTTTGTTACAAGTAGATTTTATAGACAACCAAAATATCTGTGCAAAAAGCTGTAAAGTAAGTCAGTGCCTATTCTAACTTTGACCATATAGATTTTAACTTCCTAAATCACTGACTATCACAACACTCAACCTATATATATGATGTTTCTTTCTCAGATTTGAAAACATGTGTGTGGTGTCCAGTCACCTTGAATATCTCCAGTTTCAGATTTTTAACAGTAAATACCCAAGGCAAGATGAGCCACCCAACAGGTTGGCGGCAATTTATTTTCCATCCATATTCAACTACCAGCAAAGCACTCCCCAGATGCAATTCAAGAACTAACGCAATTATTCATGAAGCTATGGCAGCTGCAAACTTAGGTGGACTACACCAAATAGCCAACCTAAATTACTTCTGTTGTAGTAATCTAGTAGTAATCTAGTCTACAGACATTGTGCAAATACACCTTTGTAGGGCCACTTGGAAAGCAGGATTCATGGATTAAATTTGGATGGCAGCGTGGTTTACAGTTCTGAATGCTAAGCTTTCAGGAAGAATGAAAAGTAGTATAATAATATAATGTTTTTAAGACTTGCCTTAAGTTTATGGGCACAAAATCAATGGTTAAAACAAGAGGGAAAGAAAGGAACTCTTCTTTAATGCAGGGTGTTCCTATTGCAAGGCTTTCTCCCAGCTCTTGCAGAATGGTTCTGGTTCTTCTGGGCAGTGAAAAATAAGACAGAAAAGGATCTTTCCTCCTACAGAACAGATATTCCTGTACTTCCACTTACTGTAAACAGGCTGGAGATGTATTTGGGATGTAGGGCTACATCCTACCTCCTGAAAATGCAGAACGCTACAAGGGTAGGGAGATGACCACAGGCATCGCACCGAGTCTTATGAACACAAGCTATGGGGTGAGAATGGCAGAAATAGCTTGTTCTGTTGGCGGTGGGAAAAGAAAGGGGAAATAAATCAGCTCTCAGTGATAAATCATTCCTATCATTTCAGCATATATCCTACCTGCCCTCCTAACTAGACTTCAGATCTCCTTTTGTTTATAGAGGAAAACAACCAAACCATGCTTACACTTCAGTCATGAGTAAGGCCAGCAGAGATGTTCATGCATTCTTCCAACTCCTCACCAACTGTTTCTGAAAACCTTACAATTTAAATCCACATTATACGAGTAGATACAGCTTAACTGATAAGCATGTATAAAGGAAAAGGGTAAGCTTAAAGCAATTACCATGTATTCCTTTACTCAACAGAGGGACTCAGACTACAGCTGGTCCATCAGAGAGAGGTGTACCTAGAGCACAGAACCCAGCAAGATTATTAGGCCAGGCTTCAAGGGCCATGAAAGCAGCTGTACTAGCTCCAGAGCCAACAACAAACCGCCAGCAATTTAGCTGAGTTAAAGCCCTGCAGAGCCCCAGTCCCAAGCCAGCTCACATGTCTCCAAACCGCTCCCGCAGACGCATTTTTCTGGAGAAGGCGAATGTTACACACAGCTACCCAAAATCAGCTCACGGCCAGCAGGACGTATTGGCTTTGGCAAGAACCTCAACACTGCCCTTCCTAGGGCCTGGGCAGTATCCATCAGGCACAGCACTGCCGTGCCTGAACGCATGCAACCAGATCAGGCTCTGCACTGTGCTCAAGCTAAGCAGGCCTACAGGCTGGAGACCCTACTACAGAGCCACCTGGGACTTACGAGGTCATCAGATGTAGCCCCTCTAAAAAAAGGGGTTACAGAGCTATGCAACCACTTTGTGTGATATGGGGACACTGCCTGAAATGCAGCAGCAGTGCTCTTTGCGTTTGAGCAAGCCAGCCTGGATCTGTAGAGGGGTTTCAGCAAGTTCAGCATTCCCCAAATCCTCATTTGGGGGCTCGAACAGGATGAAGGCACTTTAAGGTGCCTTCCAATCCGAGCCATTCTATGATTCAATGACTCCATGACCCTGCACATGACTGTGGAGAGCCTGGGCACACAGGTAGTGCCCAATTTCTGGGGCTTTGAATACCTGCAAACCCCAAGGTGTGCCCTTCTTTGCCACGAAGCTGATTTCACAGCTTTGGGCCACTCACCCCCAGGACAGGCAAAAGGTCCTGGACTCAAGCAGCAATCATACAAGGGCTGTCCTGAGGCCATGCTGAGCTTCCATTGTCTGGTATACCCAAAGGACAAGGTTATATGCAGTATATAAAGAGTATTTGTGTACTGCTATACAGTAGAATAATTCATACTGTAGAATAATAGCAGAATAATAGATACTAAGAAGGAGAATACTGACCGCAGTCTGAAGTTTTTTGTTCTGCAATTTGCTTACGTAACAGTTTGTACACAGGACTAAGCGCTGGATTTCTAACACTTCTCACTAAATTTCAGCCAAAAGAATAGAATAAGTAATGTGAACTGTTGGGAAGATAAAACTATCTGCAAGAATTCTTATGCAAGTACTGGGACAACACCAAGTACAACTGCAATGACACAGTTCTTCAAACGTATCCAAAAGCCTAGAATTCAAGCAGTTTCAGTTCTCTAAAATCGTATTTTAGAAAGTAAATTTTAATCAGGATTGGGTGGCTCAAAAGATTGGGTAATAGTATTTAAAAAAGCAAGTGATTAATCTGTGATCAACTAGAGAGTAAGGACTAAAGAGCATTTAAGGTCTCAAGCACGCCTGGAAACCAGCCAGCTTACCCTAATACTATGGGTGCTGACTCCAGGCAGATTTGGGAATTTATACTTTCTCACACAGACCTCATGCTTATGAGTAGCTTCCTCTAAATTAAAGTAGAGCCACTCCATGATTCTCCCCAGAAATCTGCACTGTAGTCATGCTTATGAAAAGCTAGCGACATTTAGACCCCAGGCTTGCTGATAATGCTATGCTGACAAATGTCTTGTTTCACCGTTACCTTTCTCACAATATCTATGTGTTGTTTCTAAATTACAAGCTTCTGAGGTCATAGACTGTGGTTTTCAAATACCATACAGCATCTCGTGTAAAAGGGATGGAGAGATTCCTACCAGTAAGCTTTATACTTTGCTGGAAAACGTATTTTGATCACTGTTGACTGTACCATTCAAAGATCTGAGATGCTCAGAAATCAAGGCCAAGCATTCTGAAGATACAGCTCCTAAGCTTCTTCAAACTAATAATTATATGGGATTGACTTTTTCTCTGTTGGTTGTTTTAGACAGAATGTAAGAACAAGCAACAACTGGTGTTGTATTCTGGAGATAAAGTATCACCCACTCTGAGACAATTCTGCTAATACCCTGCTTACTCAAATATTTGTCTGCAATGCTTCTCTGAGAGGATGTAATAACCTCACTTATTCCTCGTCTAAAATTCTTGTCCACTGAAATATTAAATTCCACTCAGCCACTCTTCAGCACTGTAAAAATAAAATACAGGCACACATGCTAAGAAGGAAGATGAAGCTAGCCTCATCCCATTTCTCAAATAAAACAAACAGAAAAAAAAAAATCCAGTCCCCAAAGACAAACTATCAGGTTTCTTTTTTCCATAAGTTTGTTCCTAAACACTGACTTTGTAGCAAATTTTACCTGCCCGTCTGGTGCACAAGAAAGCATCTATTTATTTATTTCTACTGGCCTCTTTGGAGGCTTTTACAAAGGTTCAGACAGCACTCTCTGAGGAATGTGCCATATGATTTACAAGTTTGCAACTGATTTTGCCAATGATTAATGCAATTCCTGCATTTGTTCATAATTTGTTTTATGGAAGAATATACATTGTGTCCAATATATACTACCAAGCCTGCACTGGCTTATATTTGGCAAAATTTGCTTATATTTTATCTGAAAACAAACAGTACAGCAAAACAGCATGCCTGTGTCAGATGTGTGTGGTGTTCTCGGGACATTTCAAGTTAGGCTTTTCATGAAATTGTTGTGGTTTAAGAAGCAACTACTGCCTGACCTCTTCAGGGATAACAGGAGAAACTTAATGAAAGAAAACATCCGAGAACTGTACAATGAGAAAGGGTTTTTCTATTTCTGCATGTCAGGTAAAAGCTGTATAAATTGTTTGTCTACATCAGCAGTTGAGAGAGTTTTATTAGCTTGTGCTACTGACCTGTGCGGACAGTTTTCTGGCACTATTTTCACAACTTGTACAGTATCGCCTCAGTTATCCAGATCTTCTTGTTATCCCAGCAAGGGTCAAATTCCTGACATGTATTAATTACGCTGAAAATTACCCTGGATTACTTGAAACCTCAAATAACTGATCCTATTCACCGTCCTCCCTTTTAAATAACAGAGGACATACTGTGTGGTGGTGCTAATACTTTGTAGCTGATCCCTGTAACTCCAGAAATTTATACAGAAACGTCACACTTCTCATCTAGCAGGCCTGCTGGCTCCGGTCTGGAAACCAGGACCAAAACGCAGATGTAGTTCATGGAAATTGTCCTACTCATGGCTGTGGGGCAGAAGGTCGGAAGGACAGACACTGTTGCTAGGTAGGGGTGGTAAAGTTAGGATCGGTTTTGGAAAAAGCCAGCAAGCCTCCTTCTGACCGAACTAAAAACAGTATCTGAAGGGACAGGAGTGATGAGGCAGCTTTCACTATGAGAGGTTATTAGCAGCAACCAGGGCTGCTTGGAAACGCCAGTGGGATTTGCTGGCGGGGCAGCCAGGCCACCCAACACACAACCAGCTCCTCAGTTATATATGGCAGGAAGCAAGCAGGGCAGCAGCAGCCTGGGCTATCAATTTATGGCCTGAAGTTCGTCACACCAAGACAGGTGCAAGGGTGAGATTCACACCTGGCATTCAGTCCAGCTGCCTCCCAACGATACCAACATCAGTACTGGAGAAAAGGATGAGAAGGGGAGCTGGGGGGAAGCATGTTTACCCTTGGCTGGAAGGGGAAACACAACTCTAAATTCTGCAGGAGAACTCGTACAAAGAGAGAAGCCAAGGTGGCAAAGCAGCGTACAGCACAGTCTGAAACATGTTGCCTTGAGCTCAGCAGACACCCGCATGCATGCACACATTTAGCAAGTTCAATACTTATTTACAAGCCTGAAAAGAGAGCTCCCTTTCAGGCGTCTCCCAGCAATAAATCAGCGCCCACTCCGGCCCCACACAGCAGCAGACAGTCCCCACCCCAGCGACAGCACTGCCTGCATGAGGATTAGGGGCAGAAGCAAACAAAAGTGGCAATATGGTGAGGACTCGAGCAGGACGCCACTCCGAACACATAAGGACTGTCTCTGTACCGCAGTAGTAACTTTCTAGGCTATTATTTATCTGGCTTGTCCAAAAATGAATGTGTGATCCTCCCTAGTAAGCCGTGGGGTGGGTTTCCACACCGTAGCACAAGGCCACGCAGACTTCAAGAGGTTAACAGTGGTGTTGATGTACCTCTGTCAGACAACTCAGCCTACCGCCGCATTTTTGCACAAGCAATTAACTAAGCCGCTTCCTTTGCAGCATTAATTTTAACAGGTTTACAATAGTATCATTAGACCTCTGGACATTTAAAAGGAAGCGCATTACAATTGGGAAGTCCTGTGCCAAGAAGGAAGTGAGTGGCTTTAATCCAGGAGCACTGAGGAATGCAAAAGGCAAGGAGACTTCAGTGTCAGATATTTCAGCCTCTGTGAACTCTTGACCACGGCACCAGACTGCACAATTTCTCCAGACTCTTCAAGCAGAAAAATCACTGCACGTTGGTCTTTAAGGCAACTGGGACGTACTCTGCTAGTTTCCCCTTTTGCTCGTTCGTTTTAAGCCAGGGAAACAACTGCAGTGTGATCTTTGGAGGGAGACACGTCCCGTCATCTGCATTCAGCACGTACGCTGCTGCTGGTGACACGCACATCATCTGACAGAAAGCCACTCGCGCCGCCCGGAAAGGTTTTCTGCATGGAAACAGTACCAACAGTTGCTAGCAGACGTAAACGGCAAGAGAATTCACTGAGCTGAGCCACAGCCAGCAGGAGATTAGGAGCAGCATTCTTCCTCTACCATCAGCCGTGCATGGGCTGGGGTCCCACCAGGCTGTTGCTAGCTTGCGCTTGCTCTCTTGTCACAAAAGGGTTTGGTAATAGGAAGCCTGGGCCCCGCTGGCCCATTTCGAGTTTGCAGATCTGTCGGTCTGACAACAGCGTGGAAACTTTTGTTCCCGCTCGCCTGGAGGGGACCGCTCAGGTTAAGAGCTGCCTGGAAGGCACCCTCCCCTCTCACATCTCAAGAGTTGCCCAGCTGTCCAAATTCTCCAGGATCACAAGGATTTTATAGCAGCACCACAGATGCTGTGAGAACGCAGGGTAGCAGCAAATACAGCAAATATTCTCATGCCAGTCAGTGCCATTTCCACTGCAGTTAGCTCTCTCTCTGTCAAACAAATACCGGGATCGAGCTGTCCCCCGGAGCAGAGGCTACATGTCACTGAAAAAGACAGTTGAGGATAAGGCAGTATTTATAGCACAGACCCACAGGCTCCAACCTGTGAGAGGCTTTCCAGAATGAAGCAGTGAGCGCCCTAAGTGCAGTTTTAAACACAGCCTTTAAACTGGGAATTTTGGGGTAAGACTTTCCCAGATCCCCATCTCCTTTGAGTTTGGCCAATAACTTAAGAATTGCATCCAAGTCTAAACTCCCTAGCTACAGCTTCACGGCTGCTTAGTGCTGATGGAAGTTCATTCTGGTGCCAGCAGGAATGGCAGCTCCTTCCCTGCCACAGCGAGCTGGTCCCTTCCTTCCTGCTCACACAGTTGCATGCTACAGCTCTGTGATGAAGGAGAAGGGTGGTTTTCAGGCATCTCACAGTTGTCTGCTCCAGCTAACAGCCATATGAGCACTAGTGCTGGCATGGCAGAGGGTGTAGGAAACTCACATTTGGATTAGCTGAAAGCAACCATAGCCACAGGTCTAGTTTTCCTTGTTAAGGAGAAAACCTGAAAATACAGCCGATAGCTACTTTTTAGCCTCAAGACATGGGAAGTCATAGCCCTACTGATTTTGAGTGTGCTGGGCTACACACGCAGCACACTAGCTCTTTTCTTCTTTCATCCACATTGCCACACTGATCAATTTTGCACCAGAAGTCACACAAAGATTGCCTGGACATAACCCTAGCAGTGCTGCACTCATCACAGGCAGCACACTCATGCTCAGGGCATGTAATTCCTCCACGAAAACTCCTGGAAATGCCCAGCTGTTGAGAGAAGTGTTGGCAGCAGGAGTTGGCCTGCAGATGCTGGAGACATCCTGCTCAGGAGGCCTTTCATTTCTAAGGCAACGGCTGGAGGCAGCACTGGCTTCTTTACTTCAGTTAAGTGCAACCCAGAGAATGGCATTTTGTTTGCAAAACTATGATTTTTCTGGTACTTCCATGAATTAAGACCTTGTTCTTCAAAAGCTTGCCATTTCTGAAATATCACTTGACCAGAGTCAGTAAACCAACATAATAAAAATCATGGCTGAACTTGGAGACTTTATGATCTAAAAGCTAACTAATCTAAAAATTAATTGAGGGGTCAATCTGCATTTTCCACAGGTGCAAAGTGAGCTCCTGCTGGAAACCAGCTGCCCTCCCCAGCCCCAGGAAGGACTCTGTCATTTATAGTAAAGGTTAATGCTGTGATAAGGGCAAGTTCACATTTCAGCTGCCTACCATTAGGTTTTCAGCAGCGGCAATGTTTTTCTTTTTGCCATTTTCAAATGTTATCCCTACAATCCTTCACTTTATTAAGCCTCCTATGTCAAAAAAAAAAAAAAAAAAAAAAAAAAAAAGTGTAAATAATCACTACACAAAGCCTTTATTTGTATAGTTTTTAAATAGCATCTTCGGAAGTCAGTTGTCTTCCTGCCCCAACAGGTAGGTTCCTTGCTTTTACTTGAGCACTTTTTTTCTAAAGGGTGGTAGGTAGCTAACCCTTCTCGAGGCCAGGCAATAAAACTGTGCGAAACAGAAGAAAAATAAAATAGAAAAAAAAAATCAGAAAGGAATTGCTCCACTGTGACCATCCTCTCGGTTTTGCACACAGAAAAAAGTTCTCCTTACCTCAGAATTACATATTAACATTTAAAATCATTCAATGTGAATGAAGTTAATTATAAATCTATTAATTAAAGCCGTGGTTGAAAACTGTAGTGGGGAGTGCAGTCTAAAAACAGGCTGTGAATGACACAGGAATGCCTGCGATATTTTTGTAAGTGTTATTTATTATTTGTATTAACATACCGTCTAGGAGTCCTGGCCGTGGTGCAGGACTCATGGGGTGAGGTGTTAGACAAAAACAGACCAGCAGATGATCCTTCCCACAAAGAGCTTACACATATTATTAGCTCTTGGCCAAAGCAAGTCACGACACTCTCAGTGGCAATGCTCAGCAGGCTCAGGGCACAGTTTAAGCTGACTGTGAAGCTGCACCATTGAACCCTAACTCATCTGGTTTGGGAAGAGGCCATGACAATGTGACAGTTTGCATCCACCCATAGCTGTGGTGCACAGCACGCACCCTACAAACCTTCACAGACGTTGGCTGCTGCCATCCTGGCCAACGAGGAAACCGTGCATGGTGCCTGGGTCCTGTATGACAGACTTCACCTGGTAATGAGGGAAATGCTGCTGGGCACTGGCAAGAAGCATGGCAGAAAGGGACAGTCCCCTGAGCATGGCAAGCAGGGGTCCCTGCCAAAAACAGCTTTGCTCACCGAGGGCACCGCAAGCACTGCAGCCAGGGAAGCACCCACAGGGAGGGACCTGAAGACAGCACTGAGGTTGGGCTGCAGAAGCTCTGGCTGTGAGTGCTGGCTGGGACCAGAGGTGTACAAAGCACACAGAAACTTGAAAAACTTTCAATTTCAGAACCACGCAAGGTGTCCCTTGCCCCAAGCTTTGCCTACAGCCATCCAGCTCTGCTGGCAGCTAAAGACAGAAGGCACTCTCCTGGATATTAAGGTCAGCTCATCAGCCAGACTGCAGGACACAAAGACTACTGCGAGCTGGTATTTGTAGCTAAACTCAGCTCCAACAGTCAAAGGCAAATACCAGGTTGGCTCATTTACCTCCAGTGTTTGTTTGTTTGCTTTTTGATGGCTCACTTCTTATTAATTTCCTATGATTTCAGCCTCTCTCACATCTGTACACCAGGTTAAAGCCCAAACTTGGAGGTCTGGGCAACAAAGCCAAGTGCAGCCATGGAATAAGTCTTTGGTACATACGATACTGTCAGATGGATGATTAGTTTCCAGCATCAAAAGTATGTGCGTTTCTGAGCCAAATTCAACAGCATGGCAAGTACAATCATTTCAACCAATAAAATATTAAACAAAATGCCAGCATTGTGTTTTGCACTGTTTTTTATTTAAATGGGAGGAGAACGATGCTTTCTGGACAGTATTTGCATGGTTAATTTGGAGCAATAAAAACTTTCAATTCAGTCTAAAACAACAGGCCACTCGCTCTGTGCTTCCTGCCAAATTTGAGCTGATGGCTGTTTTCGTCGTCTGACAAATTAACTCCACTGTCCCTGTAGATTGTTCCATGCGGGCCCTGTTTACAAACACCCTGGTTAAGAAACACCTGTTAGTTTATTTTTGTATTCTTCATAAAACTTTGACATCTTTGTGTGTACAGCATACAGCTGAATTCATTACACAGGAATGTTACAAGGTAAAATCTGTCTGGCTAAGATGACACCAAATCAAATAAGCAGGAAAATCTAAACGAAAAATTAATTCAAAGGAAAAATAAAGTGAACTTTCAGGAAAAAAATAAGCATACAGAAACACTGCAAACGCAAACTTTTTTTTTCCTCCCTTTCCCAAGGACATTATTGTTGTAGTGTCCATTTACATTACAGTACAGGATGAGCCAAAGCACACAGTGCTGTTCCAAACCACTGGCCAGACAGTAAGTATTGTTCTAGTCAAACATTCACATACCAGAACTGAAGGCATGCACAGGAGGTATAAAGAAACCAATTACTACTAAGAAGATCCACAGAAACCATGACAGAATGGTTTGCATGGGATTTTGCTCTGCTGTTTGATGCTTTGTTTTCCACCAACATTCCCAAAAATGCTTGTGGGATGTGAGTGCCAAGAACTTACTCCTGTTAGACAGTGAGGAAATCTTGCTTCTGTTTACTTCACATGTACCACACCTCACACAGCAGGACTTCTTTATGGATACAATTGTGCTGGTAAATGAATTTGTGCAGCAGAAATAAGAAGCACAAATTAAGGAAACAAATTATCATGGTTTATGGATCTAGACATTTCAGTAGAAGCTGGCTCTTTCCAGAAAGTGCTATATGGAATTAGAGGGAGAGTGGGAAACTAAAAAAAATATATTTTCTCATTCTTCCTTCAACAAAAACATAACAACATGGAAGTACGAGTTAGAAAGATTAATAAAAAACAATATACATCAATTAAAGGTCCATGTATTTTTCTATCTCCTTAAATTATTTTTAATTCTGTGACATTATATTTGTGTCTTCACTATACTTGTGTCTTATAATTACATTTTCAGGCTCATATCATGAAGAAAAATCATTTAATTTGCTGAACTTAATTAGAGGTACAAATTCCTGAAAGCTAATGAATACAATGCTGAAATACTGTTGAGACATCATATGACATCAAAAAACATTGGAGTTTATGCAACAGGACAGCATAAAAGCAAATTACCAGCACCAACAGACAGGTAGCTATTCTTGATAAGGTTCATAGCAAGTTCCCAGAGAACATTTTGCCAAGAGAAACTTCCTAGGAAAATAATCACTGAAAAAAATATCTTGCTTTCAAAGGAAGAAGCTTTTTTTTTTAAACAGTAAGTTACAGTTCTGCTCACCTCAGTGCAATAACTATGCAACCAGGTGACTTTCACTGGGCTATTTTTTGCATTGCTAAGTCATACAAATATCACACATACAAAGATGAGGACCATGCACAAGCTGAAAACTGGATACCATCGTAAACAGATTTTTATTCAGTAGTGTTGAAATATGAGCCAAGATACAAGCTAAAGTTCAGCCCTTTAACTTTGTCTTGGCTACTTCCTACTATTATATGTGAGAGTCTTTCACACAGTCTCTGAAGTAAGTGTCTAAGCTCCTGTGGGGATTGTTCAAGGAACTGAAGTAATGCTATAAACTCTCCTAAACTCTGTCAAACAAAAGATAAGGCAGAAACCTTTTCTTTTCTCACAGAGTGACATTATTCAGGGACAGGAAGCAAGAACTAGAATATTTTTAAAGGAAAAAGATAGTTGACATATAGTGGTTATCATTATAGAGCATTGCTTACCTAGGGTGCTGCAGATGTGTTATTTTTATAGAATTAAATATATAATGATATAGTTGTACAAAATTGTAGGAACCTTAAAAATAAGTTGTGCCCACTCTGAACATCATACCCAATGAAGGAAACCAACAGCAACTCACTGAAAAATTGTTGGTTTTGTAAAAATCACTTATATTCAATGTACTTTACTCATCCATCATTGTGGTCTTTTAATTAAAAACTCAGCCAAAATACTTTTCCAGGCTTGCACAATTAAATACATGAAATGATACTTCTGGAAAGCTAACAGCTTTAAAACAAAGATGTTCAGTATCAACTTCTAGCATGAGAAAATTTCTCCTGGAAACGTGGCTCTTTCAGCAAAGCCTGTTAATCCTACATGTGTTTAATATGTTCCTTGGATGTTTTGTGAATTTGCTTTTTGGTGGGAGTATTAGCTATCTGGATTAATGTATAATGAACAAGAATAAGAAAGCATTTCATCAAACTTCATACTCACTGCAAGTCTGAATACCAAGCCATTGGTCCTACGTTTTATTTCATTAAAGCAATGCATCATCTCTGCTGTGATAACAGAACCAGTCGGCACTTCCAGAGATGAAAGCAAATTACAAACAGGCCTGCCACGCTGAGCATATGTAATTCTATATGTAATGTTGCATACAATCCACATCCTGACTTAGGCCTGCAACCAGACAAAGATCATCTTTGTCCATTTATACAGCCTGCACTTAATAGAGTGGTGTGCAAAACCCTGAGTCCTTACTCTAACACTGCCATGCCATGAAACAATAAATTTTGCTTACATGATTACATGATTGCTGTTCTGGTATACAAAAGGTCTGCAAATAAGCCATTCTCTCTTAAACCGCATGAGGAAATCACCAGTAAGAATTTCAGAGTAACTGCAGGTTCATCTAGCTTCAAACACCAGGAGAAGTTTGAAGAATTCAATCTGTCAACAGTAGAGCAGTTGCACATAATACTTCACAGCAATGTTATAAGAAATCACTCAAACACCAAATATAGGCAAAATTTTTAGAGTTGATAATAATTCCAGATGAATATCTCAGCATATCCCCAGTAGAGGCCTACAGTTTAGTGTTAATTTCCTTCACTAAAGCGTACTTCTTCATTTGTCCTTATAATAACAAAGGAGCAAAATAGACCATCATTTGGAGAAATAAAGTAGACTCAAGTAGACATTTTGTAGAGCTACATAATACATGACTGTTTATGCCTCTAGAGGTTAATGATGAAACAAAAGTGAGTACTTTACCATTACTCATAACTTTTAGCTGCAATTTCCTAAAACAGAAAACCTACCTGTTGCCTCTACTAGTGAATTATATACTTATTTTATCAGCTATAGGGAAGAAATTAAGGTAGAGTGATTAAGTTACACTTTTTAGGCAGAAGCAATATTTAGGAGTTCAAAAGCACACATTTCACTCAAAGCAAAAGAGGTAGTTATGCTTCCATGGTATTTCCATGAGTACTGGAGGAAATCACACACACTGAGGTGAAATAACTGGAAAAGTTACTATATACTATGTCAAGCCAACCAAAGCTAAGATAATAAAGAGAAATCAGCAATAAATAAAGGAATGTCCCTCACATGCAGTCAACCATCGAGGAGTTCTGACTGTTTCTGGAAAGTAATGTTAATTTTTTTATTTTTTTTTTTTTTTAAGGCATATGGACATGGTACAGGTGTGAGAGAAGAAAAAGATACACTATGTGCTCAAACACAGTAGTGATGTCTGTACCTTAAAATATTATGCCATAAATTCATGCTAACAGACAATCGTACTCAATAATTTTAAATTTGCACACAATCCTTGAAGCAATCGCTCACCACTAAGTAAAAATGGCAACAAAAGTCAACAGGTACAGCACTAGACATGTTTCAAAGCACGTCTCTGTTGGAAGGCTTGCTTAGTTTGGAATGATCTATTTACAGCATAGTAGGTAAAAACACCCATTAGCAACATTCAAAAAGTCAGAAGTGCCAGTGAACTTTTAAACAGTCTACTACTGTATTAGGAAAAATATTTAGAAAAATAATTACTTAAGGTAACTAAAGGACATGGGTACAGAAGTAAAAAAAAAAAAAAAAAAAAAAAAAGTCACCTTCCAAGACAAAAAAAAAAAAACAACAACAAGCTGCTGTATTATTAATAGCTTGAAAAACATTTTTTTTTCTTACTGCTTTGTAGACATACATCTGGCAAGTGAGAGCTTTATCTCAAAAAATGAGAACACGCACACAATTAATGTTTCCACGTCCTTCCTTCTACAATCAACTTACCTTTGGGATTTTACACATGAATAAGAAAAAAAAAAAAAAAAACCAACAACACAATGTAATTTAATATCATCTTCTAAAAACAGTCATAACAAAAATGGAATCTTTTATGAATGGGGTACAAGGAAATGAGAATTACACTACTGGCATCTTTTGCAGCAGCTTATTCCAAGTACACCTTTCAATTAGGCTTGGGTAGGAATAAGCTAGATGGGTTTTAGAGGCAAAACAAAAGCACACGGGGAAGCATCACAAACGGGGTGGTAGGGATCACAAATGAAATTCTAAAACTATGTGGTATTCATGCAGAAATGGGCCTGTCAATCTACAGCTAGGTAATTACATTACGGAACCAATTTAAAAATGAATGTAGCACGGTTTCTGAACACATTGAAACTTTTTAATGCTGGATAATAAAGGAAGGTTGACCTTAACTATCAGCAACTAATACATTCAGAATCTTGCAAAACTAAGTTAAAACATCAGTAGTGTCGTAAGAGAAAAGAACTATGTATGCAAGTGTATCATTAGTCTAAATTGAGGATGGTCACCCTCCACACACCCAAGAGGCCCTTTTATTCTTAGCCACATCTTGAGGCCAAAAACAAAACAAAACAAAACAAAATCAATATAGCCAGATTTCTGTCTCACATACCCTACACCCAGCACCCATTCATACCCACACTGTCCGTCCCAGCAGCAGGCACAAGACCGTGCCACCCCCTTGAGGTGACCCTCTGAACACCAGCACTCCAAAGAGTTGGAGAAAACTGTCTCAAGGGTCAGGTTCAGCCCACAGGCTGTAAGTACATCCTCTGTGGTCTTCCTTGCTCATGACAGATTATGGCCAACTTCTGCTCTGCCCGTAAAGTCAACACGAAATGGTTCCCCAGATAGTCCTGCAATGAATGTTATCTGCAGACTGTGGTGTTCCGAGGAAAAGGCAAATGAGACAAAATATACAAATACATTTTTTTTTCTTTCCAAAAAGCTATCTTTTTGCGGTCACAGCTTGAAAAGTATACAATTGAGTTCTTAGGGAGCTAGAGCCGAAACTCTCAGACAGTATATAACCAAGAAGATATTTTTCCTCTAAAAATACACTCCCTCCTGAATACGTCCCCCTTCTAAAAAAAAATAGACTGGAAGGTCTTCAGATGTCTGCACTGTTCAGATTTCAGCAGGACTGTCTGAGTTCAGTAAGTTAGAAGAGTTCAAATTACAAAAATAATTGCTATCTAAATCACACAGTCACAAAACCAAGATTTTTCTCCATTTGATATACTCACCAAACCTGCAATGGGGGTCGGTAGTCTATTGATCTTTTTTATCAATCCCGGCTTTATTGCATTCAGCAACCTGTCATGAGAAAGGAGTATTTATGAGTGCTAAGTCACAAAATGCAAATTATCAAACACTTGTGCCCAGCGTATAAGCATTTTATTATGGCTGTGGAGATTCTCCCCATTTTCCCCTCCCAAAAATGCGCGTACCCAAAGCTTCATCACTGAAATGAAGAAATTGAAAAGAAGGAAAAATATCCACAGCACAGAATCCCAACAATATTTCCTTCATCTCCCAAATTGATGTAGATCACATCAGTCTTGACAGGCTGTGGGAAAATGTTGTCACATCAGTCTGCCTCCCCTGCCTAGGGGCAAGGCATGTCTGGAAGGAACTGAGAGCAGAAACCCTGAGGGTATCTGGGTATCACCACAGCTCAGAAAGAACAGTCCAGCAGTTTCTGTGCTGCAGGGTGAGGAATTTTCATCATAAAATCCTCTTGCAACAAACTGTGTTTCTCTACCACCCTTCCCCCAAGAGAAAACCTTATTGTGCTTTTTATGCAAAGGCCAAAAATTCAGTCCCAACCACTGGAAAGAAAATCATCAGATCAAGACACTCATTTCAAATTCAAGATCTTGAAAGAAATCAAAAAAGAGGCCTATGGTAGTTTAAAACTCTAAAAATTAGAGTGTCTACAATGAAAGAGAGGTATCTCACTTGGTGCAGGCAGTCTCCGTTCAGGAACTACCCCTTCCAGCAGCCTACCATAACCACACATGGCAATGAACACAATGTGAACCAGGTTTTGGGGAGCTGGGGGGACTTTTTTCTTTTTAATCATCTTGCAGTGAAAAACTGTGCAATCCAGCCTCATACAGACTGCGGTACTATTCCTGCCTTCTGCTTATGCTAACATCTAAAACTAATATGTCCTAGAAACAATGAAATGGGAAGAAAAGAGCCACTCTTTTCCTAGAGTCATCATTTTATTTCACGGTTTTTTGCAAACAAAAACTACTTTATTTTTCCCAAAGGCACAAACTTATTTTTCAGACTTGCACAGCAAGCAATATAAACTAATATTTTTCATTTAGCTGCTGCAAAAGTCAACTAACGATTTCTTTTTCTTTAAAGCACTTCTTACTGAATACTCTAGTTTTGTCACAGTGCCTATTCTGACTCAAGGAAAAAAAAAAAGTATTAAGTAAAGCATCCCATTTTCTTTATTACTAAAATGCGAATAAATCAGACACAATAACCAATACTGCAGAAGCACATCAAATGCCATAGACAATAACAGAAAGTAAAATAAAGAGCTCTTAATGGAAACCCCAGAAGTCAAAGCCCATTCTAAATAAATCATCAAAGTGCCTTGTACAGGCTTCCCTGTGAAATAAGGGAGAGGGATAAAATGAAAGAAAAGATCAGGGAATAAACAACACTTTAGATCACGGCTTGGAGTCTGAAGAGGGAGGAAATGGGACAGGGCAAGATGGAAAAGCCTGTGGAAGAAAGGTCTCTATTATTAAAATGTTTACCTCCTGTTGGAAACATCTCTAAACAGTCTGGCACTAAAAACCTTCAGGACTGGCTCACTGAAGAACGTGCCAAAGGCAGCTTTCTTCCAGAGTCGACTGGCTGCTTCCAAACCATTGCCTCATCTCCAGCAACAGTCCAGATGCCAAAATGCCAAGTGTTGCAAGCTGGCTCGGCCACCAACCTGGCCAAAAAGCTCCAGGCTATGTGACTCTCACAACCCTAACCCTGGGCTCCTTCAGAGGAGAAGACCCTCAGACATGAGGCCTGCGAACAAGTGAACGGAGGAGACAAACTCTGCAGCCTTCCTCTGGCCCCATGGCACCGGCCCCCCAACCACAGCAGGGTGTGTTGACTACAGCAGGGTGTTCATAAACATCAGCTGTCACTTTTCTGCACCACTCAAAAAATGTCTTGTAAGAAACAAGCGGTACCATTCAGAAACATTAGCAACCAGTACCCGGCAGAGAACTGTGCTAGCTAACATAGTACAGGCAGCAGAGAAGAGACAGCGTGACCACAACCAGAAGCAGCTATTTTTTCTGCACTTAACTGCACAGCAAGGCTAGATAACAGCACCATATGCAAAAATGGACAGGGGAACAATTCGAGTCTGTTTTCCAATCTTGTGGGTTATCTCTGAGAATTTTTTGAGACTACACCCCTCCCACCACCCAAAAAAAAAGAGAGAAGACAAATTCACATACTTCTTGAATCCTATCTTTGATAACTTAAAGCATCAGAAGCACTGCTGAGCAGATCATTCTAGTACATTAAATTATGTCTTTAAAAATATCTTTGTATTTCTGCAACTCCTGAGAAAGGTATGGAAAATACTGTGGCAGTATTCACTCTCCTGTTCCTGCAGTAGGAAGACACTTGAAGGCATCTGCTCAAAAACACACACCTAGTTGATGACATATTACAATCCTCCACCTCAAACACCTGATCGGGGTGGCCATTTTAGCAATGCTGGCCATCTAGTGAAGGCACTAAGGTGTCTACTGGCAGGTGCTGATAGAGGGTTTGGGACAAATGGATACCCACTTGTCCTGAGACTTGGAATGATCACTCATTTCTCTGAGTACCTCCTATCTCCTACTGACCCTCTCTCCTCCACAGAAGTAGTCCTTTTTCTTGCGCAGTAAAAATCATCAGAGCTCAGGTATATTCAGGTAGATATCCTTTGTTGTGAGGACAACAAAGGCAAATGCACTGTTTGCTCCTAAATGTAAATTAGGAGCCCCCTTTCCCATCCCCCAAATTAAGATCCACCAGTTGCAAGCTCAGGTTTTCCCAAGCATACATTTAGTTTACATATTTGTATAGTTGTATTCTTCGAATAGAGAAAATCCACAAATGGATGCTCATCTTCTAAAAAACACAACAAAACCTTTACACCACTGTGTATCACATTCTCTTACGTAAGATAGTGTATAAACGGTCAGAGCTGAGTGCTGAAGTTGGAATAGAAGTGTCTTTTTTGTTTGTTTCTTTGTTTTGTTTTTAAAAGGTACTACTTTTCATATTCCTGCAACTAGGAATCTAGGAAACCAGATGTCAATGGGACAAATCCAACCAAGCAGTCCTGAGTGAAGAAAAAACAGAATTATTTTAAATCTTCCATGATTTTTCTATTTTCCCTTCCTCTCCAGTAAGATATTGCTTATTTAAGGTCTCATATCACATGGTGAGGGAACAGTGGTGGCAACAAACCATAAAACAATGTCCTTTGGTACTGTTCTCAAAAGGAGACTGTAAGTATAGTCTCCAAGCTTGGCCCTTTTTGATAGCAGGGGTTTGGTGACCAACAGGCATTTTGGAGACAGCTGGTAAAACAAGGTTAGGCAGGACTCTTAAAAAGCTTCAGCTTTCAAGCAACTTGCTTCTTACAGAAAACATTTTGGAGATTAACGGTTTCTTAACAGTTACTCTTAACAGTTACTTTTGTTAAATGATATGGCGAGGAAAAAAAAGAAAAAAATAATAATATAAAGACTTCAGTACTTCTATTGAGGCTGTTTTAGTACCTGATATAATCTGCATTTCTCTGACATAACCAAAAAGAACATACGACAATGAAACATTTTATCAGTAAAAGAAGCAACGACATAGCAAAATGAAGCAAAGACAAGATAAAACAGTTCTTTAAAGGACTAAAATACAGTATGATGAAGGCAAAAAAAAAAAAGCAATCCTACCAAACCCCCAAAAGGCAGCAACCCAACACAGGGTAAAATCAAAGCTCTTCAGGTTCCATCTGTAAAACATGAGTCTCTACACATATGCCTGACCCATTCGCAAGATCCTTCAGGCTCTTAGCAAGGATTTCTGTCCAACCCCTCTGGCATTTACGCACCTGCCCTGAGTCAGGTTAGTCCTCTGTTCTTCACTTCTCTCCTTAAAGTTCTCACCCACTTCCAGTGCAATATTCACACATCCATCCACCCCTTCCCCTGGCCAGATCCTGGCTTAGATCCTTTGGTAGTTGGCTGCTACATGTTGCTGGTAAGACTCTGCACAGTAGATAAAACCTGAGAGCTGCCTTACCTTATGGAAACATCAGGGCACAATGGCACTGGAAAGCTGATCCATTCCCCCTCTTATAGGGAGAAGCTAGGTCATTTCCTTCCCCCTGCAAAACAACTCTGGTAGGTATGGGAAGAATCAATTGCTCTATTTGGTACCGTCCCCAAGGCTTGAAATTCCAGAAGATAAAGTATCTCTGCAGAAGGACTGCCAGGCTGAAATCAGGACTAGCCACTGTGTGACTAACCTATGAGACCTTCCTGGGGTTGTTTATCAGCAGTTAAGAATTTGAAAAACCTCTGCCAGGAAGAGAAGGCGTTTCAGGCAACAGCTGATAAAAGATCTAATGAAAAGCACCAAGACAACTGCACATGAAATTCTTGCAAGAAAGCGTCAGTTAAGAAAATATTCGGAGGATGGTTGCCAAAACCCAGCCTCTAAGAAGACCTTGTTTCTAAGAGGAAATAGAACAGAAGCACTTTCAGAGAATAAGCTTCAGAAATGAAAAAAAAAAAAAAAAAAAAAAAAAAAAAAGAAAAAAGAAAAAGAAAGAAAAAGAAAGAAAGGTTGAGATGATGTGCCATTCACAGATGATTCCAGCCTGGATGGATATGTATCCAACAGAGTTCTTCGCTCAAATAGCAGATCATATTCCTAAAAAGAAAAGCTTCCTAGTGACCTGAACTTAAAGTAAGAAGGCGTTTCATATTTGAGAGTTCAGGAAATTCAATCCACAATAAGCCTTCAAGAAGACATTTATCTTTTTTAATTTTTACAGATTTATATTCTAACAAGCAGCCTCTCAGCACTTGACAATTATTAATCCAACCCGTTTCAGTATCTACATATTTTTACCTTATGCTACATAGTGGCAGCTCCAAAAAGCCCAAAAGTAGTTGAAAAGGCTAGGAAAACCCACTATTAATCTTAAATACAGGCAAATCGTATTGAAACAACACAGACAACAAAAGTCAATAGATTTTTGTTGCAAAGGAAGTGTCAAAGAAGTTTCAAAATATCGAGATGTTCCTGAGGTCACAAAAATATTTTTGGGAAAACATTCTTGAGTGATTGCTAATGATGCCCCTGTTATTATTTATGTAGGGTCAGATGAACAAGGTGCTTTTTTAACATGCGAAACAGAACTGACTTTGTCATATAAAAGGCTCACAGTCCCGTCTAATAAGTAAAAGGAGAATACAGAACTACGCAAACCTGTAGGACTGAGAAAACAAGTCAGCCAAACACAGCATTGCATGGGCCTTGCTCTGCCAAAGACTAAAAATACGAACGAGATAGAGGCTTTGCAAAACAGCTCAAGAAAGGCAAGAGGGAAGATTGTGCCTTCACGAGGACTATTTATACAGAACCTACTGCCACAATGTAGACACGCAGACTGTCTCATGTACCTGTAGATTTACAGCTCTCAGCTTTACAGGGAGCAACAATAAGTGTGGATAATTACCCAAAGTATTTATCCAAAACAATTTCTTAAACATAAACTCTTGGAAAGCCGAAACCTCTCACAGGATTGCCTTGCTTTGCACTTCAGCAAAACTCAGTTTGAATGGATCAGTGTTCCGTAGTCTCTTGCTCTGTCAATCACCAACCTACGCTGGAAAAACCCTACTATTTAGTCTGCTGAGATGCATATTTCTTTTTTTTGACATAAATACAAAGACAGGCCATTCTAGTTGTGCTCAAGCATGGTCCTCAATGGCCATTCTCCCCTTCTCATGCACACAGCTGAGCACTATGGTTTACGTTACCCTTGACCCCTCACCTAAACCACACAAATAAATAGCTCTTCATTTTAACACAGTAATAAAACTTAAAGATTAAAAACTCTGGGTTCATATAAAACTGTTTCAGATGTCCTCACATGAACCTAAATCTTAATGCTTAATGAGCCTTGGGGCCCGTCTCTCTAAACTGGAGACATGCCAAATCCATGATGCCGATAATGTTTTGGCTTTACAATACACAGCCTGAAAACCACAGAACACCAATCCCTTCTTACCTCAAGGCATGGGTCACATTCAAAACTTCAAGTATGTCTATGAAACTCAAATACCTTCTTAGTTTCCAGGAATAGCAAATTCAAACAAAGCTTAATTAAGCATAAGGGGCTAAGCAGCCACTAACTTCGCCAGTGAGGTATCTGGCAAGACAAGAGGCTGTGTGATGTACAGTGCAGGGACAAGTGCTGAATTGATACCAGGGCCACACCACTGACAGATAAGTAAAATAACATATACAAATCCAACAATCTACAATGACTGCATACTTGTTTTCCCCTACCAGCTCTCCCCAAGTGGCAAGGCAATTTTAAGTAAATGACATTAACTTGCAAAACCAAACAGATTTTTAAACAGCCAAACAACTGAAATACCCTATAGATAATTAAAGCTGTTCTGAAGTCTAGTTCCACACCTAGCAGTACCACTGATGCAGAAGACAAAGTTTAACTATCCCATAGCATTATACTTGCACTGATCTGGCACATATCCAGCCCTCACTGAAAACAGCATTCATGTCAGCCCAAAGCTTGGTCAGATGCACTGCAACCATGATGCAAGCCCAAAGAAACTCTGCTCTCCGAGAATAAGCAGCTCATTCATCACCAGAGACATAAAGAACACAAGCCAAGGAGATCTCTTATTTATAGAAGAAAATGATTCTCATGACAGAATAAATGATAAATTCCTTTAAGTAATTCTTGATCACAATCACTTTCAGCTCACGTAGATTTATAGCCCCACTTCATGCTTTTCTTTAAATACTGTTAAAACAATCAGTATCCATGAATAACTCCTCATGTCTTTTCTCACACTTAAAAGTACAATAAAGATTGCAAGTTTTATTTTTTAAGTGCATATATCCCTAACATGCATGACTGAAGGGAAGTGCCTTTCCTAGAAATTTTTCTGCATATGAAAAGGGTAAAACTTTTCCCTTAACTGTACATGGCCAATTTTACCAAGTTCAGTTAAAAGCAACAAACCCCCTTTGTATTTGCTCTTTCAAAAAATAGAGTAAAGAGCAGAGTCAAAGAATGCTGATTACAAACATTAATCACTGTTTTTGGACACTTTAGTAACTTATATAACACCACGTGCTAATCTAGAAAATAAATACCTTGGGGAAAAAAAAAAAAAAATTAGGAAAACGTTCATAATCTAGTATCCAGAACTGCATATGCAAGTGACATCTGTCTTTAATCACATATGGTTATTACTCTTTCACCGTATTTATGCCATGGCTTCCCAACAGTATTTGTTAGAACTTTCACATTTGAGTGAAATCAAAGATTTATTATGGTTGCATTTACTGCTATAAATTGATTTACATACAAACATATAGCAGACACGCAAAAAAACTGTTCTACATATGGAACCCATGGCATTCACACTATCACGACACTCCTGTACTGCACTGCAAGGCCAACTCATTTGTGCTGATATCTGAATCTGGATTTGGTTTAAGGTCCACATCCCAGCTGTTGTTACTTTTTAATAACGCTATGTTTTGGTCCTATTCCTGACATTACAATCTCATTAACATTACTGCAAACTTTCAGAGTGGTGGGGCAGCTTGATTGCTGAGAAAGCTCGAGAGAAGATATGATTCCAATTGCTTCTCCTAAATGCTTACAGGTGCATTTCCCTACTCACTAGGCACCTTCAACCCTTTGATAGTCATATCAAGTAAATAACTTGGATTTTCAAGTCTCACATCCCCACAGACCTTTCTAACTGCTGAATGCCCAACGTGACAGGCGAGAATCTGCAGCAGCAGTGCAGGGCAAGGAGGGGAGGCAGGCAGCAGGGAGAACAGAAAGGAACTTCTCTCCTTAAAAACACCTCCAAGAGTATTAGAGCAATTAACAACCGGGCAAGGTTACAAGAAGTTGTATTCATCTTTGCCTTCATGTAATGATTTTAAACTTACTAATAACAGTTGTTGCATGATTAGAAATAAAAGCAACTTCTATTCCCTTACCTACTGTTTCAGTAAAGCTGAACTAACCATATCAGTGGGGCAGGTAGGGGCAGACAGCATGAACTTTTTCCTGTTGCAATCAACCTTCATTCAGATGTCTGAATCTAGAGAATATCTAGGTAAAACCTAACTATTAAAGCTATGTAAAAAAAAAAAAAGGGGAAAGGGGAAAGGGGAAAGGGGAAAGGGGAAAGGGGAAAGGGGAAAGGGGAAAGGGGAGTATGCTGGAGCACAAACTGGGAATTTCTAGAGATATTTGCTGCTGTTGATGTTGCATTCCTTCCTCACACAGATTTCTGTCTTGTCCCCAGGAAGGCATATTTGTCCACACATGCAGCAGCGTAGCCAGGAAGCTCCTCAGTCTTTCCATACAACAATTTAATACACAAAGCAAGAACAGAGCAATAACTGCCTCTGTTTAGCTGTGTCTGATGTCCCTTGCTGAAATTGCCATTTGCACCGATGTCAGGCAGCTATGCTAAAAAGCCATGAAATCATTTCAGAAAAACAGAAGTAGTAGTCATTGGCTTCTAAGCACAGCTGGGTGAACAGCCAGAGCTGGTACTGTCAGGGAAACTGCACAAGTGGGCTTTCAAAGCCAGCAAGAAGGAAGGGCTTGTGTTACTCTCATCTGTCAGCATACAACTTGATGGCATCCTGCATTGTTTAAATATGTTCCTGAGCTGAGCCCGGTGAGCTAGGAAAGAGTCATAATGAGGCTGATCGAGATGCCAGTGACCGAGCAAACACTCCCAGGGAAGCAGGCACAAGGACTTGCAGGTGCCTGTGGCTAGCTCAGGAGCATAAGGCTTCCCCACTAGTCAGGCTGCTGGTGTACAACACGTCCCTCCCAAGAGCCTGAGCTTTTGGCATGGTGTAGTTTTTTTCATGTACTGAAATATGTGCATAGCTGCTGGATGTGAATGAATGATCTGTAACCAGTGTAGTGACGTCTGCCTGAGTTTGCAGTGGAGTGCTACAGCAGTACCTCAAGCGTTCACATCTCAGTAGTCTGCTAATTACCAGAGCCGCAGCTAGGAGAGATTTATGAGTCAAGTGTCTGTCAGCAGGGAAGAGAAATGCAGCAAAAGCGTTGCAGGAAAAGGCGAGCGTCACTACAGGTTCTGAAATATCCCTTGAAGGAGCAGATAAGAGAGAAAAGGGAAAGCTCCTGTTACCGCCTTGCTGAAACAGGAACCTACACCTGACGAAGTGTAGGCCATAAGCATTGCAATCAGCTGGAGGGAGGCCTGGCATTACTGTGTGAAAGGCTCCAACAACCTGCTGCAGACAAACATTTCCCCTGTGTCATTTTGCACGCGGCTAGTCTGGCTGTTAGCAGACTGGACCCCATCCCTGGAGGTGTTCAAGGCCAGGCTGGATGAGGCTGTGGGCAACCTGATCTAGTGGGAGGCATCCCTGCCCATGGCAGGGGGTTGGAACTGGGTGGTATTTAAGGTCCCTTCCGACCCCAACCATTCTGTGATTCTATGGTGCCTACCTCCTCCCATTTTGGGGCAAAAAGCCTGCATGGTCCAAGGGCAGCTTGAGACCTGTTTAGGAGACTGAGGGCAAAGTGGCTGTGTCCACCTGCTGACATCAGTTCCCAGTCTTGTAGCTGCTGGGATCCCTCAGGACCCAAGTTCACGTTCAGTCCTCATCTCAAACTACAACAGACAACAAGAACACTGAAACACCCATCTGAAAGTAAGCCCCAGTCCATGCTCACATGAACATCACCCGCAAAAGTGCCTGACTGTGAGTTGTCAGCTAATGACACTAGCAATTACTGTGGAGACAAACTGAGGCAAGTTTGGCTTTTTCCTAAAACTTTCAAGCAACAAATCAGATAAACCAGACCAAAGGTAATGTCTTCTTCCATTTTAAGAAACCTAAGAAACCTCTAATTCCTTTCTTGCATTCTCTAGCTTATCAGAGATTTTAAGATGCAGTTTTCATCTACTTTGTTGAGTCGTGACAAAAGCTCAACAGATTGGAAGAGAGAGCTTGAATACTGGTAGATTTTGTTCATAAGGTAGGTACCCCGGTGAGGTCTCTGACAAAACAGAAAACTCCTATCTACAAAGTCAATATTGCCTGTGGTAGCTTTACCACCAGTGCTTCACTGAGCAAGAGATATAAAAAATAACTATCAATGCTTCATCTGCCAAAGCTTGTACTTTTCAAAGATGCATTAAGAGCTCTGTGTTACACCTCCAAATTTCTACTGAGTTCTTACAGCAGACTTGGATGCAGCGAGGAACAAACTTTTATTGTTGGTGTCATAAATTCTTCATCATCAGAAAGCCAGACTTGAAGGTCTAAGTGGTGGCTCTGGTTGATGCTATGCAGCCTACTAGAATTTCATCCACCAACCACGGCTGCCAGATGCCGCATGTAATACGGACCTCTCAGGTCAGAGGTTGAGGAGACAGGTCCCTTCAGACTGGTTTGCACAGATCCACAAGGGTGAGCAAGGACGAGCAGTTTGCCCAACACCATAGAACAAGTTAGCAGTATAACCAAGTGTTGTCCCTTCACCTGCATGCTACTGGAGCTTACAGCCTCCTAAGAAAGACATATTCACACTTTTTTTTTTTTTTTTTTTTACCAAATCATTAGTTAAGCTTTCCATCTACAGCATTTAAATCAGACTACATCTGTGTACTTGCAGATAAGATTAGAATCTAATCTTGAAATACACATCCCTTACTTTTCATGCAACACAATTCAACCTTAACATTTAAAGAGCACTGTGAAGTGACTCAGCACTCAGTACTTCAATTGAACACGCAGAGGAGTGAGATCTTGAGCAAGAGGCAACCCTTGCATACAGAGAGGTAAACGCCACGCTCCTTCCGAGTTACACAACATTTGAACAACAATAACAACTACTTCCCTCCTCCCAAAGCCACTCCTCAGCAAAGACATGCAACTACAATCAAACAAGATCGTATCACTTCCTTTATGCTTTTTTCCACTTTAACAGCTAAAGTTCAAGGTATCTGATTAATGACACAAGTGAGATATACAGCGGTATTTACACAAGTAAGTTTCAAAGCTATTGTAAACTACCTACAGTTGACTTACAGGATATTAGCTCAACCATACTGCTGAAAACAGACTCCGAGTTCCAGCACCTTTCCTAGTATAAAACAAACAATAGCTGCAATGTTCCAGCTAAACATCTCAGGAGATCTCATTCATAAATTGCAATAGCATTCAGTTCTGCACAAGCGTCATCCTTCTGGTGTGCAAAGACAGCTGTTACCTACTTCAGGGACAACCCTGCCTGCCCAGGGAAAGAAATCCGTCCATACAGACGATTCAGGTCAGCAGATTCCCCCAAACTCTTGACATCCTGCATGGGATTTTCAAAGAACATGGGGCATTAGGGCACACTTACAAATTTCTCTTAAAAGTCACCAGCTTTGGCATCCAAGGCCACAACGTGCTTTTGGAAGACTCTTGCCAAAAACCCACTGTTAAAACCACAGAGAGAAACATGCAAAAGTTAACTTGCATCTCTTGTCCAAAAATTACAAAACACATCATTCAAATACACCTTTAGGTAAAATTTGGAGGATGTCTAAACTTTCCAGAAACTATAAAAGCAGCTGAGTATTGATGGTGTTCAGATGGTTAACTCTTGACAGGTCCAAGACTCTTGGACCTGGAGTTGCTCCAAAACACTTCACTGCAGTGGAGACATCTATAGGCAGGTGTGGAACACCATTCGCCAATCTGTGGTTAACATCTTTAAATAAAAGGAAACCAAAAAGCAAACATCGTTTTCACTTCACATAACTCAGCTAAGGAGCTGGGGTGGAGTGAGGGAAGCACTCTGCAAAGCCTGTTTTCTTTAAGCCACATTTCAATCCTCACCATAACAATAGCATCGGCACTGAAAGGATGCTGCTGTCAAATACCAGTGTGCACAACGTCAAAGCTTGCAAAAGGAAACTAACAGACATACTCATTAAAATTCATTTCATCCATAGTCAAGAACATATTCAAGGCTCAAAACCATAAGTGTTACTTACTCACACAGAAGAATGCCGTTTTCTAACCCAGAACGGAAGTCTTTCTCACCAAAACTTCTGCCTGTCACTTGCTGTAAAAAAGTAGGGGGAAACAAAAGAGCGGCATACGTTAGAAGGTGTGCTTTTCAAGAGCAATTCATAGCAAACAGTTAAAGCATCTACTGCAAATGAAACATCCAAATTTTATGGCATTGCCGAAGAACTAAGTTGTGTACCTCAACAAGGTTCTTCTTCCTGTTTCATTGAGCTATTTAACCCATCAAACAGAGATATTTTTTGCAGCTTATTAAAAATCTAGTATTGGGTTTGAACTTTTGCCTTTAACCTCTCACCTTCCCAGAATAAGCAAATCGAGCCGGAAGCACTTGCCCTTCAGCCACACACCACCATACTCCTTGCCATATGAAATGACATTTCTCATCATGAAGTCAACTGTGAGCATGAACACAAACTTGGAGGAAGCTCAGGTTCTGGCACATACACAACCCTCTCAGGGATGCTGGGACCAGGCAGTACATTCTGCATTACAAGCTCTTAAGCTCTCCTCTTGGAGATGGACCACGAAGGAACCATCTAGGAATCCTAATCCTGCCTGAGGGTGCTGGATGCTAGAGGCATGACCGAAGCCCTGTCCATGACTCATTGCCCTGTTAACAATGGCTTGCCTCTCATCCTCAAATCATTCTCAACAGATGATGTGCTCAGCTAAAGGTATTACCACCAACAAATATGTAAAAATAGTTATGTTTAGAGAGAACTGAACAGAAACAAACCAAACCAAAACAAAAGGCCTGCCTTGTTTTCAATTGTCCTCCAGGAGGTCTTCTCCTCGCCCAGCCAAAACATTGACCGGATGCTTACAGAGTTCTCATGGCTTGCATCCAATCTTTCAGCAAGACCCTTGCTCTGGGCGTTGCTTCCACCACAGAAGAATAGTGGACTGGGGACACATCTGTCCTTACGTACCAGTTCTCTCCTTGCTGTTCCATTCAGAGACAAGACCCTTCCCCTCCCAGTTTCCTGTCATAAAGACAGCAATTTATAAAACCTGACAAGTTTGGCACTTTCCCACGGGATTAGTGGCTGCACTAGCTTCGCAAACGCTGGTTGTAGCTACACACAGCCTTAGACAGATGACAACACTTTGTTGGAATTAAAATGCAAGTAAGAAGCCTAAAACCTAATCCCCCATTTAATTGTAAGCATATTGTTTTTTCAATATGAAGGAGCTTCTCCCACAAACAGTTCACAAAACTTAACCCCCCCCCCCATATTCTCAAAGTCAAAAGTCAGATTTTATTCAAATGCATATGAAGTAGAACAAGGCACTGGGTTGCCCTCACGCTTCAGCAGAAACCAGACACAATTTGCCAGAAGGAAATGATCTCTGATCCTCTAAACTACTTCTAATCATAGAGAATCATCTCTAATCTTGATCGGCTGGGAGAGAGGGTAATCATGACAACATAACCATTAGCATTTGGGATGAATAATAGACTCAGCACATCAAAATTGACATTTATTTCATCCACAGTATGGTAATAGAAAGGAATAGGAAGAGCTATTTCATAAAGACTTGACTCACAGGGGAAGAGCTCTGTGCAGGAAAAAAAGAAGATGACAATAATTTTATTTCCCTCCTCCACCTAAAGCAACATCAAACGTTGTAGCTGTGGAAGTCAATCTTTTCATGTGTTTGTTGAACATCTGCATTCACCAGGGAGCAGTACCAAAACTGTGAACACAATTGAAGTAAGAATCGACCTGCCAAAAGCTCTCCCATGGGTATTGCTGTCATTACTGCTGGTGTAGGAAGGCTGCATACATAATATCTTGCTGCAAGAATAACATCATGAAATGCAAATACACAGCTGGAACAACAATTCATCTAGTAAGAGGTACAACAAGAACTGACAGCAGGTGAGGAAAGACAGGAAGGTCTAGAAACAGTGCGTGTCTGTTTAAAAAGGAACTGGAAGTAAATGAGGCATGGAAAGGTTTGTGCCTATTCTAGATGCTGCAGCTGCAGAGGGGAAGCATTCGTCAGCTACAAGTCTCCTGATTTAGCCAATTAAAATGTATGAAAAGTGCATCAGAGAAAGGCTTGAAACTAAAAATAAGACTGAAGATGACATTATAAACGTCAAAGATAAAAAAAAAAAAAAAAAAAAAAGAAAGTGTGCAGGGAGGAGCAAGCAGCTGGACCCATTTTTTCCAAGAGGAACTTAAAGCTCCGTTTCTTGGCACATACACACAGCTATATGCATGCTTACACATGGAAAATACATGTTTAATTATGGTATCACAAAACTGTTGTGTGTTTCACAGGCCTATGCTATGAATACGATCTGAGCATGGTTCTGTGCCCACCAGTTCATCTTCTCACATATCTGGGAACAAGCCTCCAGTGACTGCACAATATTCTGAAAACACTGGCATGCAGAGGGCATTGTTTATGCTGCTGCGCTTTACTACTGAGCTTCACTGGACAAAAGAGAGCTGTAAATCTGCAGCCAGGTACAGAAAACTGGAAAGTGGGGGGAGCAGATCTCTAGCCCATCAGCTCTCGTACTATAGAGGAGTGGTATTCAGACCTGAGCCATGTCACCAGTATAGACAACACATTTTGGCAGTCTAGGAGAAAGCAAGGTATGCTGAAGAGTTACCTATTCACTTCTGCAGTGTCAGCACACTGTAGCACAGGGGCCCACAAGTTAGAGGTAAGCATCTTAAAGGAAAAACACAGCTGTATCCTGCTAATGATTTCTAAAAAACAAAAAAGCCTGCCACTTCTTCAGTGTTTTATAAAGCTGATAGGAAAAGAGTTGTTTTTCCATGTCATACTGCAATGCAAAAATAGAGAACAGAAGTGAAACACAAAGTTTCACTAATAATAAACACAATTTATTATTGTGTTTCATTTACATAAGAAGGAATTGATTTTTATTCATCATCTGGATGACATTTTCTTCTCTAAAAAGCTGCAAACGTCTTCATCCAGAGCAATTATTTCACTGCCGGATGTGTTTCTCAGTTTCACTACCACTTGGCAACCCAGAAAACTAAAGCTAAAATGAGTAATAAAAGGAATATTAGGAGACTAAACCGCAGCACACTGACTCTCCATGACAAGCTTATGGCAAGGGCTCTAATAAGTATTTATACACAGTAACACTTCTTCTATACAGTATTGTTGCTGATTAACTCCTTTGTTCCTTGCAGTTACGCATGCCACTACATCTATGTCATCACGCGTGGCTGTCATCCAGCCACTAACCAGTGCCACATTACACAACCCTATTTTCACCAAGCGTCAGTCCGCTTTGTTTTCCTTGCATTTTGTGTTGCTGCTGGTGCTTCATGAGACTGAGCTTGCTAAGCCTCTGGTGGAAAAACAGCTTAAGGGCATGAAAAAGAAAAGGTGACAAATTAGTGAGCAGATGCTGTCCTCAGGTGAAATTTATCTCAGCCAACAAGCTACAAGTAGATGAATAAACATTAGGCCATCAGGGACAACACTTTGAGAACAGCTAGCCTGATTTGCTGGATGCACATCTGAAAATAGCACGTAAAGCAGCAAACAAAAATATAGACACAGCAGGGAGAGGTCTTTGTTACCCATTACACATTTTGGAGGGCTTGTGAAGCATGTCAGGAAAAAAAAAAAAAAAAAAAAAAAAAAGGGAAGATTTTCAATAAATTTGGTAGGCTGTTCATTTCTTTATATATAGGTATGCTGCATTTCAATTTTGTGCAATCACTTCACCATCCCATGTCAACTTTTACTTAAATGAATAAGTCCAACCCACTACAAAACTAGAAAACATACTACCTTTACTCTACTTCAGGGAGTTGTAAAAGTAAGGCTTAACCCATAATAATCACTTGTATGTAAATAGGAAGCACCGGACCATATAAATAACAGACAACATGAGCCACCAAAAGATGATGTAGGACAGATTTTAGGACATCAGGTTTGGGCACTTTAAGAGTAACAAACTCCTACTTTCCAACTTCCAAGATTACTTTTGAGCTAATAACACAAATATGCCAATTAAATTCCTTTTTCACATAGCAGAGACAAGAGATTTCTGAACTAAACAACACTGATGAGGTTCAAGTCTGCTTTACAATGGTGGACAAGGACTGCAGCGAACTGGGAGAGCCTTCACTGGATCCTGCGTTTGATGCTTTTACAACAGGATTTAAACTCGTAAACTTCTATCAATATAACCCAGCCCTGAACAGTCATATTGTACACATTAGGAAACTAGGATCTAGCACAGAATCACGGCGTGAATTTCTGTTATCAAGGACAAAAGCAGCATAGGCTCAGATTGCCCAATGTAGCCACCAATGAACCACCTGAATTTTTTGTGCTGCAGAGCTGGAAAATGTAAAGAATGCATGGGAGTAAGGGGAGAGATTTCACACTTGGGTAGCAAGATTAATCTGTAAAGAAAGCACTTAATATTATTTATCTTTAGATCTTTCACATACTGGTTATTTAACTTCAAGTGCAATTTGCGAAGTTAACTAGCCGTGCTGAAGTCTCCTTTGTTCTCTTCTTCCTCCTGCTGTTTACCCTCATCCTATTCTTTGAAGTGACACAGAGCTGACTTGCTCTTTATCACACTTCATAGGAACTCCATTTTTCCTTAGCAACAATAGCATAAAATACAGGATATCATATTGCCTCTCTTTGCTCTAAAATCCCTTCTGCCACTACCACACTGTCAGCTGGGTTAGCTGACAGTTTGGTGTCAACATGTAGCATGGGAGAACGATGCCACTGACACAAACATGCCCCCAGCCCCTTTGATGGACACAATTCTAAGTCCTCACACAGAATGATTTCTTTGCTACAGGATGATAATCAGTGCCTTTTCCACGAAGGGAGAGACAACTAAAAGCCACCACAGCTAATTTTTCATGCCCTTTGCCTAGTTTAGTGAGCAAACAATACTAAGAATGGCATGTATTTATATTTAATGCGTACACTAAAAAGAACAGATCCACTTAGCACTTAATTTAGTAAACCTGACAAAGAAAATACAGAAAGAGGAGTAAAATAATTGCACCAAACTCCCATTCCATCCCCATTCCTCCTATTAAACAATTTTTCCCTGAGAGGAAGACAACAGAGCTCCACTTACACCCCAGACAAATCAGAAGGCTACAGAGCAGCATTGCTTTGTTGACTCGGCCTGGAGCTTAGTGGGCTGCTGACAATCCCCCCTCGCTGCTTCGTAACTCACCAACGGAGAGAAGAGATCTGCCTCCGAGCACCTGCACTATAGCTCTGCCTGCTGAACGGCCAAGAAATGTGGACAGAAGATGACTGCAGGCAGAGGAGGCTTATTGCTGCTGATAAAGCACAGGCTTCACGATTCCCTTTTAACGCACCACTGCCATCAGCAAGTATTACCTACCCAAAGCTTTAAAGTTAAATCTGGGAAGGTTTTGCTCTCACTAATCCTGCCCGTCACCAGAGCTTTCCGCATGAAAATTCTGCACTGGTAACAGCAGCATTATACATATGGTGTTGCCATACATTGTTTGGATTTATGATCACACAGAGCCGCGCGCGTCTCTGCCAGGACATCTGGTAGTATAATCCCAGCTGGCTGGCAAACTGCTAAGGAGTGTTAAAATTTCACGATAGAGTAAATCAGTCTTCTTTTTAATCTCCCCTCCCTAACTCTGTTTGTATACATGCCCAGGTGTGCTGCCAAACATAGCAGCCTTCCCTTAGGGGCAGGGTGGGACAGAAAACATTTCATTAAAGGCTGAATGTTTTGTGGAGAGCAAAGAGCAGCAAGAATAAACTTAAAAGCTACTTCCATCAGACTTCTCTTGGCTGCAGCACAATTCCCAAAAGCTTCACCTACCAGCAGGTCATCTGTTACATCAAATTTGTATTTGACAGTCAGTAAATTGCTAGTGCATCATTGTCTTACGGGTAACCAGCTTCTTATCTGTACTTCAAGCAGTATTATCAAAATTAGATACCAGATGACAGATATGACAGAACACCCCAAGATACCTGGTTTCAATCAGTGGTTCAGTTTAGGATTCTTTTTATTACCTAAAAGAAGAAAAAAAATGAGGCATCTACAGGAAAAAACTTATTTCCTGTGTTGTGGGATCCATCATTTCTTCCTTAGTTTTAACATGAATTAAAGAAGGGGGGTTGCAGGCTCTCGCACATAGATTTACCAGTCAGATGTTTGTCGTTTATCCTCCTCCTCTATTTGGGAGAATAAGGAGGAATGAAGTGTTATTTCAGGGAAATAATTTCTATTTGATGGTAGCATAATGGTACCACAATGATACGTTCTTTAGCTCTGTGCTGCTTTCTTTAAGCACGCAACCTCACGCAGGTCAGAGGAGCAGAGACTGGGAGGAGTACATACCACGTAGACACAAGTGCAACACACACATGACAGCAATGCAGGATGCACCTCTTTCATCCAAGGCACTCTTTAAGCCAATCCTGGCCGTTCCCACAGAGCCTGGCCTCACTCCACTTCAACGTCTGGAGGAGTCATCTTTTTGGCGGCCGACTAGGTAAATTGAATCCCCTTTTACTACTGCACTGCCCATTCCACTTCAGGGTGAACCAGTCCTTCCTGGAAGCTCCTAGCTGCACCTTTGAAGGGAAGAGGAGCAGATGACTAATAATTACTAGCTCTCATGAACACCTTCCAGGCTTACCTTTCCCCAAGGTCTTGTTATTTTCTTACCCAACCAGGCTAAACAGTCTGCTCATTGAAAACTGAAAGGCTGAGAGAAGTTACAATGAATTTTCTAGCTTCTTTATTACGATTCCCTAGGACTTGCCATGTACAAACACCTGCACTGCCTTCCTACTGTCCTTCTTTCAATGCATGCAGAAAAAAGTCTGTATAGTGAGCTACTCTCCAAAGCAAGAGCTATTGATTTAGCCTTTATTGTTTCCCTAGCATGATGTTTCTTAAAGGTGGAATTGGTTCTAATAGAGAACTCAAGTTTTGGCTACCAAAATCAGTGTAGCTGGCAGCCTAAAATGCCCGTCTCCCCCCCCCCCCCCCTTTTTTTTTTTTTTTTTTTAATAAAGTTAAAGCTTTTTTAGAAAATGCCTGAAGAATTTTTCCTTTGTTTCACGTTGATTCCACTAGCAACTGTCCAACAAAACAGGAAATCAGGTTTCTGGGCATTGCTGAAAGGGCAAGGAGCTAACAGACAAAACTCCAACCCACTCCAACCCATCGTAACGCCCTTTTCCGCCTGCAGCATCTCACAGGAGCAAATTCACAGACACTTGAAAAACCACTCCTCCAAAATGTATGCTACATTGCATCATTTACATGTTGAAACTGAAACAGCTGCTAATAAAACCCTCTATTTTCTCTCCTCCAGCTTTAGAGAATTTAGGGCTTTAAACACTTCCGATTCAGGACTGTGTGTCAACTAATTACAGCTGCAGAGATGGAGCACAAGTAGCAGCTTCCTCACTGAGCTCAACGTCTTGTCTCTGCCTCAAAGCAATGAAGAGATCAACAGCTCTGTAGGAGATGAAGGGATCACTGCAGTATCCAGATTTGTTAATTGCCCCTTCACACAGCTCTAACCTATTTTATATTATTGCTGCATGTATGTGTTACAAAACCATTCTGCTACTTTTTGGACAAGCAAGTTTTTTGATGCCAGTGCACTGCTTTGAGTTGGGAACGTGCATCTTGGCAGACAACTTCAAGACTGCGCACATTTAAAGCTGGACAGAGACAGGAACACAAGAAGCTGCAAGTACAGAGGCCCAACACCAGAACCACTTCAGCTTGTCATTAACCTCTGTCAACACACAGTCTACCAGAGCTCAGTAATTACTGAGCAGTCGCAATGAAAAATGTCTGCCAGGAGACACCAGCTTCCCTTTTTGAAGAAATCAGATGTTCACCTGAGCCAACCATTACTGAATTTAACCAACCATTTACAGATGACACTTTATGTCTTTAGGTCTCAGAGGAGCCTCTCAATTGCCACTGATGAGCATCACTAGGCACCAGCCTACCTTGAAGCTTTTAAATTTAAAGTCATATCAAGACAATTCCATATGTAAAGTGTCCCATTTACAGTCTGTAATTTAAATATATAGATAAAAGTACAGCTTAGCAAGACATTTTAAGATCTGACCTGATTCTCTTGACAATAGGCCCGGAAGCCCAGAGCAAGCAAAGCAAGAAACTGTCTGTGGGAAATAAGTCATTTTATATTGACAGCACTGGAAAGCTTAGCTTAATCTACTGTCAGTGCACTGCAAAACACTGGTCCTTCCAAAGGAAAGGGAAAGGGGAAAAACAACACTTCTGAGGGCAGGATCTGAGCTCCTTGGATGTTCCCTCCAAACTCTGGGTCATCACTTGGCATCTCCAGCAGGAACAGAGCTGCGTGCCATAATTTTTCAATCACTTGCAAACAAAACCACAGAACTACCAGCTTCTAAACAGGAAAAAAAATGTGCATTTCAAAAACCGTGGAATGCAGAAAAAGGATCCATTTTCCTGCAGAAAGAAGGCTGACCTTAATTCAGGCATACAATTTCAAGGCCTTCATTAGTAGCACTCTGGAAGTAGATTTGTTATTAATCTAAGTGTGCTTTTGTTCCTGCCTCTATAGAGACGAGCTAAGGGAAGGCATTTAGGCTTTGAAAGCTTTTCCAGCTAAGCCAGTTTTTAAACACCATTTGGCCACCGAGCAAGGGTGGAGCTACGTTCCCAGTGCTGTGCAGAGCAGCGAGGGCCTGCTGCTCCCTCAGGGCATGCAGCAGCCGGGGATGGCCCCAGCGCAGTCCGTGTCCTCCCCGATGGGGCCTGAGCATGGCAGGCAAAGATGTGTGTCATACCAAGGCCACAGCACCTGATGTGGCAAATTGATGATCTAGGTCCAGGGTCTACGCCTGGAGTCCAGTCAGGATCAAAGCGAGACAGGGCCAGAGACAGGACTGGGGACACAGCCACAGCATGGGTCTAAAGTTCATCCAGAGAAAGACCCACAGCAGTCACTGAGCATTCAGTGAACCCTTGAGCTGTCCTGCAGAAAGCAAAACATGGCCCTAAGTCAGGCTCCACTAAGAGTGGCTACATCAAGTGGGACAGAGTGGCCACGGCCAGAGGGCTTGCACTGCAAATGCCACCTCTATGACAGGCTACTCCACATCTCCAGATGCTAGCAGAGATGGTAATACTGCAACCCACAGGCATTAAATGGTTCTCAAAGACCCTCTGATTCACTTTACGTATCATATAGCAATGGAAAACCCCTTTTCTTCTCCCCTCACACCCTATATGAAAACTGGAGAGGGTGACACATCCACAAAGAGAATGCTACCATAAGGGAAGAAGCAAAAATGATAAAACAAAGGAATAGAAAGGTATGGTGAAACAGAACAGCCATTTCTCTCCAAAGTACAAAGGCATTACAATCCAAATGGAAAGCCTACTGCAGCCTTTAGTAAAGAAAACTTTTTTTTCTGTTCTCCCCAAATCTGCTCCATGCCTCCAGTGCCCTACACCCCGAGAAACCCTGCAGAAGGAAATGACAGCTGCCATTACTTCTCCAGACTAGAGAAACAGTTAAGAACAGCTAGAGTCAACTAATGTTTTTGATCAAGTCTCTTTCAAAGTGGACGTGATTCATTAGTAGACTTGGCTGCCTTAAATAGAAAATAAAGTACTTCAAGATTTCAAATGACAGAGTGCTCTTCAAAATGCACTTTCTAGAGCAGTGGCCAGCTTAGACAAAACTAAAAAAGAGAGCCTCCTTTTTCCCCCCTTCTGCAACATTTACTTCTCTCTCCTCCTCTCCCAACCCCCCACCATTACTTTTTTTCCCCAGCTGAAGACCATTTAGACCTATCTTTCAGCAGATTGCTCCCACAGGAGATGGCCATCTTGCAGTGTGTAATGAGCACTAGAATTGAAAGACATTTTTCATTCATCCTGTTTAGCTGTTTAGCTGGAATAGGGCAGCTCCACGTAGATACTGATAGGGTTTTCTGGTAAACGTAATTCATAAATCAGTATCGTTGTCCCCCTGCAATGATAAACACACCACTTAGAGATCAAGAGCATCAAATCAAGATCCATTTACAAGGCTGCCCCTGAGATACAAAACAGCAAGGCTTCGCAGGGTAGATTGCTCCTATTTTCTCCCCTGCTGCTCCAGATACAGGGAGTCTTTGTTTGGAGGACATTGAGAACAGAGCGAGAAAGGGAGGAGGATTGATGATGCTTACAACAATAACAAACACTGCTCTTTTCTATGGCGAGAACACCTGCTGCCTCCATCAGTTCAGGCTCATCCATTATGCAGCACGCCAGCAGCGATGGCTCCCGAAGCACTGAGGCCATGACAAACCTGACCAAGGAGCAAGGAATGGATCAAGCAACCTCATGTTATCAAACAAACAGTCTACCCGAGCACTCAGTCTCTTCCCTGTTTAGTGCTGTATGAAACGGATGCTAGGAAGAATTAGATTAAGCATCTGGTTCAAATACAGGAATAAATGAAATTGCCTTCAACGAAGTTTGTCAATTTAGCCTTGTAGTAAATAAATTCCTGAAGAGAGAAGAAAACCCAACAACTATTTTAATTGCTGTTACTTTTATTTTTACTCTTAGTGGAAGCCATGTAAGGTCTTAAATGGATTGAAAGGAATGTAATTATTTCACTGTAATGCTTTAGTAGTGGAAAAGGAGACTATTAAAAACATGCTTAACATTTCCAATCTAAACAGTAAGAACTGCAAGTCTCAAAACATTTGCTACCTTTCTAGAATTCTAAAAATCTTTGGAGTTGGCCACTTTCCCGTCAGACATCAGGCTTGTCCCACGAACATTTTCATGCTTCTCCCACACCATCGCCTCCAGAGGCAACTCCAATGCTACAATAAACCTGCAGCATTGTCAGGACCCAACATTGAAAGGTATCTTTAAATGGTAAGTGCTAGAAAGCAAAGCACTTTTAGAATGAATTCACAACTTTCAGCTGTCAAAAAGAAAGGAAAAAGCCTGACTGATTAAAGTTCTTTGTCCCCAGATTGGTTTTCCAAATAACTCCGGAAATTCACATCCAGACAGCAACCTTTCCCAAATCTGAAATTAAAAAAAACACCTAAGGATCTTGAAACTATTCATTAATTCACTCCTCATACAACTATATAAAAAGGAAAATAAAATTGCTTTAGGTTACTTAACTACTTTGATTAAATCAGACCATTTTCAACTTTCACATATTATTCAAATAGCAAATGAAATTAAAGATGAGTAAATATCCTCAACTTTATTCCTTTTAAAAAGCACAAGGGTATTGACAACATTATGTGGCACTCTTCAGTAGTATTTTACTTCTAAATGTGGAGTAGCATTACTGCTTTACAAAGAGCAAAATGAGCCAAAACTCTTCAAAGAGGGTCAGAGCAATTAATAACCTCACCTGCCAGAACAAGAATCCTTGCCTAGTCTACAAGCAAAATTATAAATAACATTCAGAAAGAAAAAAACAAAAACAAAAACAAAAAAAAAAAAAAAGAGAGAGAGAAAAAGAAGAAAAAGAAACCAAGACTACTACACATTTAAGTAATACAGATATCCCGTGTATCAGCCAACATTTTTTGGACAACACTGCAAAACATTCTTTTGGGAAGGCGTTCACTTATAGGAAATCGTATTTCTCTCCCCTTGTACTTTATTGTGAAAAGGTATTTGCATGACAGCAGGAGTTTTGTTGTTCAGTTCGAATACTCATATAGTCTGTTCAATCCTGCCCGTTTATAAGTGCACCAAAGTCACATTAAAATCTAAAATAAAACCCCCTCGTGATGTTTTAAAAGCCAAAACTCAGGAAGAATTCAAAGCTTCTTTCTCTCTGGCTAAAATTAAAATTTTCTCTCATAACCAGCTGACCCTGATAGGTGCAAATTCTAAGCCCCTTTTTCTAAATATTGCCCAGCCTAGGCTGCAAGAAGCAGTCACCTGTGGCAATCTACCAGGAACAGCTGTCTGATAACAACCTGTCATCTGGAATTAAGGGCAAGAGTTTAAGACTTTACATGAGAAGGGGAAAAAAAACACATAATGTTCCTGATTTCACGAAAACAACCCCTTACAGAGAAAGACAATACACTTTCTGAAGTGTTTGTGAATGCACCTCCTAGCTTTTCACTCCATGGCTATGAGTAGAATATGAAAGTGCTTACATGGAGCTGGAGAAGCCACTGGAAAACCAATGTTACTTTGCCAAGCCCGATCTGCTGATACACTTGCAGCCACCACCTGACTTAGCTATGCCAGTTAATCTGTCTTAAAAGCTAATTTTTCTTCTGGTATCAGTCCTACCATTACTGTTTTGGTACATGACGAGAGGCACCAGGTATCTGAGCTGGCTCTTTTTAGCCAAGACAGGAATACCAGCACACTCTCCAACCATCTGCTTTTATCATCCGCTGCAAAGGTTGGCCAAATAATTGTAAGTCCAGCACATTTGTAGCCTTTTGCACATTCTGCACTCTGACTCCACGCTTTAGAGAACTGCTAGAGGTTTTCTCCCCGTTAGCTTGAAGCAGTATTTCCTTATTCTCACCCTGCTTTGCCTTTTATAACAAGATTTTTACCTGTCATTAATAAAAGGAGGTATTTTTCCCTCAGCCACACAACAGTAGTGGGTACAAATATTTAATAAACCAAACACCTACATGGAGCAAAGGAATTTAATAAAGGCATGTTAAAAGAGAGAAGGATAATCCTGCTGCTGCTTCACATGGTGGATGGCTGGAAAGGTGTAAACGGGAAAGAAGGAATGGAGGGCAAGCAGGGTCAGGTGACTTCGTTGCACATCATTGCATCACATCCATTTTGTGCTTATCACTTTCAGCTGAAGTCTGGGCATGAACTTTCTCTGCTCCCTCAAAATTTGACTTGGGCTAAAACACGAGGAGACATGAGGATAAAAATGAAGCTGCAGACAGAAAAGTCCTTTAGCCATTAGGAGCAACACATAAATCCTGTTGATGCAGGTTATCTCCTGACAGAGAAGCACAGCTGCTGAGTCCAAAAATTACAAAACCCGTGTTTGTCCAAACATTAGGAACACAAGAAGAGGGCTCAAAACATTTATTCTAGTTGTTCCTTTTCTATCTTCATGAGCTGACACTGTAAAACTACTTGAGGCATTTGCATTAATACAAATTAAGCGGGATAACTAAACTATGTCTCTAGCTAGTTGTGTCTTCTTACTGCTGATCTGAAGAACCATTATATAATGGAACTAAATTGGATGTCTATTAACATGAAAATACAGATTCAACATCAGAAAAAAATAATATTTTTGTACATTTCACATCCAAACCACAAGCCAGCAAACACTAGAATTTTCTCCAAGACTAATAAAAGTAAGTTACTTTGTGGTCTTTGGTTACTGGTCTAAAACCAGATACGTTACTTTAAAACTTTGTTTTTATGTATCAAGGCTTACAGTTTAAACCAGACAGCAAATGAAAATGAAAATTTGGACAACTGAAACCTGTTTTTGAATACTGTTTAGGACACCCTCCATCTAGGCTTGAATTGCTTCTTGAACTGCTCCACAAAACCACATCCTGTCCTCATTCAGTTGTGCCATTTTCTCCCTCATCCTCTAAAGCTTAGTGCCATATGAGAAAACTGATTTGCGCCACTTTTAAGGGACCTGAAGCGAGATCCTGTAGAGACATAACTGCAGAGTAATTGTGTTAATACCACAGATTTTCACATTTTAGTGGCATTCTTTTTGGCTCTTCAGATAACAATGTTCATTCCAGCTTTGTGCAGGAGGAGGAGGAAATGGAATGGCCCTGTCTAAAGCCAAAGTTAAGAAGTGATATTGAACAGGCAAACTGAATAAAAAATACGCTTGTCCCTTGCTACATCACCAACAGATGGTAATGTCTTTTGCAGAGCTCTTAACTAAAAGCAGGCCATTACCCCTAGGTGCCCAAATCTGCCATTAGTTTCTTCTATAACAATTTGCAAGATAACCTTTTAGAAGTTGGGCAAGCTGAGCAGAGGTGTTTACTAACATGAAAGGTAAGGTCTTTTTAAAGACTTGTCCAGGGAAAGTCAGTGAAACACGTGACAACACAGTACCCATAAACTCCTGTGGGTGATTTACTCTGATGAAATAAACCACATGTGGAAAATGAGGAAATAAAAACACAAATGTAAACAACAGAAATCCAAGCTGATGCATTTAGGTGAGCTGTCACAATGCTGTGTGAAGGAGATGAAACTAAAAGAGCATATACAATGTTTGTTTTTTTATGCTTAATGTTAGCTAACAGTCCTTTCATCTTCGCTACCTCCCTTCAAACACCTCCGGTTTGCTGCTGCCCCCAACGTACCATCTCCTCTCAGTGCTGACCATGTTGCTGTTATAGTCATAATAGCACATTTACACTGATTTACCCAATTTTGTACACTAAGAATAAGTATTTCCACTCAGGAGCAGAAACTAATGTCTAGCTAAGTATCTCCTGAGCTTCTAGTTCGGTTTCTCATTCATTTTCAGTTAAGCATGTATTACTTGATTTAAAGGCAATAATAACCACCCCAACAGCTACTCAAATTAGTGTAAACTAAGCCACTCAGCTCTTGATAGGGAACTAGCTTTGCCTGAACCAGCGCAGCCCTGTGCAGGTCCTTTCTACACTAGAGTTGAAGGTGCTACTGCCTGCAGCTAGCAACTCCCCTGCACTCCAAGAAGGTTGAGCTTTGCTTCTTCTGTAAGTGCCCTCAGATAAACAAAATCCTTTCTTTGTTCCTTCCCCTTGTAGTAACAGGAGTGACCAGATGGGAAAAATCAACCAAAGGTTTTCCTGATTATATCAATTTTATTATGAACAGCTGTTTTTCTCCTACTCATCGCTGTATCTTACACAACTTCTCAATGGCCTTATGCACACCATCATTTCTGCATTTATCTACAATCTATTATTTTTGTAACTATCCCTGTAAAGGGCTTTTAAATCTTCATATTGTAGATGTGCATTCATTCAACAGCTAAACATTTAACATAAACATACATCTAACATTTCACCAGATTAGAGGATCTTTCCAGCTAACACATTTTACAGGTTTTATCAGTTTGCAAATTCACAGAGCAGCCACACAGGGACTAACACTTACATGTCTCACAATCAAAACAAACAAAATCATCAGTCCTTAGAAGATACTTAGTAAACAAAACAAGGTGTGTGCTGACTGCAGCATTAACATAAACAAATGCCACCAAAATTATGTTTCCCATACTTCAGAAGTCAGCACTATCTCCAGATTCTCAGGAAGACAGCACAGCTTGGATTCCTGCTTGGTTGCCTTAATGACAGGTGATCAGTGCCTAATAAAGGACTCAATGCTAGTACCTTGCAGAATGAAAAAAAAAATAAATCATAATTTGACAAAGTCACAGAACAAGACACTTATGAAGCTGTTTGTAATTAGCTTGTGAAAAAAAAAAAAAGAAAAAAGAACAAAAAAAAAAAAAAAAAACATCAGCAGTAAACCTGCCAGCTCTTTGGCTAACTGCAACCCCAGAGATTAGGAGGGAGATGAGAAATACTGGCACCAGCTCCCCATGTAAAGGCTGAGGATGTGAGAGGAGAGGAAGTGGAAATGGAAAGGGCAATGGTTTCACAGCCTGTTCCACCACTATCGTCTGCAAACTATCTGTACGCATTAATGAAACAATTAGATTACGCTGCTAACAAACCTAGCAGCCTGCATTCGTGTCTGTGATGTGTGTGCACTAAGCAGGTCCGGATGCACACTGGCACACAGCTGGCTTGAATCAAACATAAGTCTCATTGGTATCAGTGGCTGCCACCTCTCAGCTGTGTTAAATGATGATAACTACAAACATTCCGTATTATTTTCATATTCGCTCGCTCTTAAAAAATCGGGTGGCAAATAAAGCAAAAAATTCTGATGAAGTTGATTGGTTTTGAACATTGAGCATAAGCCACACAGAATATTTTTGAAGGAAGCTGCAAAATAAAAACAAATTTAAATTTTAAAAATGTGTTTGGAAACATTTCAGCTGCTTTTCTTTTTAGTATTTCCCATGTAACTATTTGTGGTTTGCTAGGAATTTTTTAATATTCATTTGATTCAACAAACAGATGCCAAAGCTTCATCTCAAAATTCTGCTTAAGAGTTTAATTTATTTTTTGAAAAGGAGCTAATAGGCTTTAAATATCTAACTCTTCTTCAGCAAACAGCCCAGAAACAAAAACCAGCCAAAGGTCAGACTTGCTAAACACGTATCTATGAAATTCAGATGAAAACAATGCTTCCTGCAACTAATACTTTTTCTCTGTTTCCCACTGGGCTCAGAATTCAGTCTTTTTGCTATTGGGACAGAGGGCAAAAATTCTTTTCTGTAAGTAAAGTGTAGAAATACCCAGCTGTGCAACTTGTAATCTACACAGAGCCACATCAAATGCATGCATGCTTCGGGTAGGCTATGCCCCCCTCTCCTGCCCCAGTTATTCATATAGCCAAGGCATGAGATAAAAACAGCTATCTGATGCATAGTTGGAAACAGGGAATTCCCTGTCACACTCAGTCTGAGACAGATGCCTGCACCTGCACCACAGCAGCCCTCTTGGTCACTGTTCAGCCACCCCAGCTCAGCCTCATGTCCTGCTGGATGGAGACCTTGGCCACGTTGCCACCACTGCTCCTCCTCCCAGCATCACCACCAGCTGCTGGAAAACATTTTGCAGTCACTCCCTGGATGACTTTGAGGGTCCTCAGTGAATTCTTGAGAAATGTGAAACCCAGTGGGAGGAAAAGGACAAGCATGACTACCAAAACAAGTTCTCCCGGAGTTGTGACACTTAAAGGCAGGTACCGGTCTGGCTTGCAGCTCAGCCATCAGCTGCTTAGCTGAGACAAAAAAAAAAAATCAACGAATCAAATGAATCATACAAACCCAGCAACTGGGCCAGGAATCTCTCTCTCTCTCTCCATATGCAGACTTTTTTTATGAACGTTATCTTTGAGGTTAGCTATTTAATCAGCATATTGTTTTATAAAGCAATGCACCTCTCACCAGCCTTTAAAATCTAATTATTTCTGTGGACCAGTCTCTCACTTAATACAGTTACTTTGCACAAATAAGGGCACCCAATTTGAAGGCGCAGGTACTTGTATATTAGAGATGGAAGCACTTTTTTACAGGGAAAAACTGCTCACAACTGTCATATAAGTAGGACACACACACACAAGGATCAGGCTAATAGTTCTGTAAGACCAGATGCTAAACTTCCTCAAATGTGCTCTTCATTAAAAATAAGTAACTTCTGAAAATTGGGTAATTATCCATATGTTCCCTACAACTACACAAACAAATAAAGGAAAGGTTGGATGTGGTGCTTAGGGACATGGTTTAGTGGGTGACATTGGTGGTTGGGGGATGGTTGGATCAGATGATCCCGAAGGTCTTTTCCGACCTTAGTGATTCTAAGATTCTAAGAAAGCAGCTTTTAAAAACTGAAATATGTGCAAGTTGCTGTCTGTTTCCTCCTGTCCCTCGATATATGCTTAGAGGTTGAATTTCACTGGTCTGTGCTTCCAAATGAAGTCACACAAACCTTGCAGGTGCAAACTCCATGATACAGGAGAACAGTCCTTATGGCTGAAGAAAACAAGGCTACACACCTGTTCACAGAGGAAACGTCTGCCTATGCAGTCTGCTTATTCTAGATCAGACAAAACCCTACCACATAAACACATATCTACAATTTCAGTGACTGCATGAAGTCCCATTGTTCTGTTCATCTTGAAAAGATAAGTAATTCTACCACATTTAAGGCAGAGTTGCTGATATCCATTTAAGTGTCCTTAGTCCTCTCCTCCTTATCTTAGATTGTTGTTGTTGTTTTTTACATTTTAATTTTATTTTTCTCACCAATGTGATTTCAGGTATTTATGATACCACAAATATTGCTGGAAGACAAGCCAGCACTTAATCCACTCACATCCATTTAAACACTAGCTCTCACAAATTCGTGATGGTAGCTGTCTGATAGTGCTCCTTAGCAGAGACATACCAAGTAGTCAGCTGCAGAACACGGAAGCCATAGGCCAATTTACAATTCCAAGCAAAGAATAACTGTCTTTGCACCATCCTCTCAAACTATCAGGTTAGTAAATGTACTTTTTGCAACCAATTTCGCACAATTTGTGTTCTGACAGCATCTTTTTGTTCCATTACTAGGCGCGCACAGTGTAAAACACTTCAGAACTTCACATCTCACACACAAGGTCTCAGCCTGGCTGGGCATGTCCTGTCCTCTCCAAAATATTTAACACAGAAGGCAGCACTGCAAGATGTACTCTGTCACCATCAACCTGCTTTTCACAATACAGAGCAAAGCTAAAAGGATTAGGGGATTTTAGCAAGACGTCGAGTTACCTAGGAATCATCAGCTGTGATATTTATTTCCTCAACAGCAGTATAAAAGGAATAAAGCTATGCTAGAAGGGCATTTTCATCTTTCTGAGCCTCCTTCATTAACGAGATTAATCATCCTTTATAGTAGGGTACAATGCCAGCTGCTCTTGCCAATATCGTACAAGCTAGGGACGTGACTTTAAAAGTCCATGATCCTCCATATCTAGCACTTGGTCATTATTCAAAGGGCATCCATCTCATCTCTTCACCATGCAGACTGGGGGCGGGGGGGAATGCGTTGCTCTTTTCCACATTAGAGACTTTTCTGCTGGAGGAATGCTAAAGAAATGCCATTGTTCTCATCAAGCACTCCATCACATCATTCTCTTAGACAAAGTCAATCTTGTGCTCCTGCCTTAGCTTGCAGAGCAAACACTAGCACATCTCAGGTGAGGGTGCTTTCTAAAACTGCAAGTCTTTGCAAAAGGATGAAATTGATTCTGCGTAAGTCGGGTTCATTCTGTATTACACATTTATACTAGAACTCTGCTGATGCATATAAAGGACAAGCCATATTTCTTGTAAAAGGCTTGTCATTTGGCATGTAGCACCAACTGCTTTATTCAGTTTTCTCCAATTAGCAGAGTTATTTTCTATCCAATTAAAAGAACAGGGTACATTTAGTCTATGGACCATTCTAGCACACCAAACAAAAGTCTTTTGTGATCAGTGAGAAAATTCACAGAGAATGCATACAGCATAATCATTTTGCATTATGTGTGAAATTCCACATCATTAACCCATGAAGAAACAAATCTTCCCCACAGCTCCTCCATATGTAGCTTCAGACAGGTCTTTCTGATCCACACTAAAAGCAAATTGGCTCATCATCTAACGCAGCCACTTGCACACTGGGGAAACAAAAGCAAAGAGAGGTCTGTGTGTGTGGCAGGCAACAATCACACTCTGGGAGACAAAAGCACAGTTGTGAGGCAGAAAATGCTGTTTTTAGAACTTACAGTGGTAACAAGTAAACGTGAAACATAAAGGAAAAGGTAACTTCACCCCTCAACAATCACAAGCCAGCTGACCAGCCACTGAAAAGTCTTGCCCTGTAAAGAGTCAGGAAATGAAGTGTTTATAAGGCTATCATCCACAAGAAGAAATTGAAAAGAAAGCCCCCTTGAAACGTAGTTTCACAATCAATCAATCCATAAAATCTGAGTTGAAACGGTATTCAATCAATTTTTACATATACATAATATCTTTAATGCCTGTATATTTTCAATGATATATCAGAGGTGGACTATTTCTGTCTTCCCATTGGAACTGGTGCTAATAATGCTTTAATGAGTCTGGGGCTAAGATGTCCCCTCTTCCTACATGACAATGATAATAACCTATACATACACTTGTGAGTTCTGTTTTGCTGCCAGTTTTTGTTTTCATTCTTTATCAGAAAATCCCATGGCAATGCTCACTTCCAAACTACCACCTCACCCAGAGAAAAGATTTCTATTCTACCCCATTCAGTCTCCTGTTGTTGCGACTGAAGAGCTATGTGACAATACTGAAGAGTGAGATACATTTGGAACTGGGAAAGTTATTTAAGTCAAAAGACAATGCTAGCACAAGAACAAGCAGGTATACATCAGTCATAGCTGCGTCTAGGTTGAAAACTTGTGTTTCTAACCATGGAAATACTCAAATGCTACTCAACGAAATCTTCATAACCACATTGCTTCACTGTTCATTATTACTTCTAAGATGAGGTTTGGCCATCTTTTTTTTTTTTCTAGGATTACATGCCCCAGTTGCCTGTAACAGTGAGGGTTTCCACACAACATCATCTTCTCTAGTCCTGTATCCTATGGCTTCTGTGCTGCAGCAGGTATCCTCTTTTCCTAAAACTATTCTAGTGCTGACAGCAGATGACATTTTGGTCACATCCATAACAATAAACTTCTCACAACAGCGCTCTTTTGTGTGCTTGTTTCAGCTGAATTCAGCTTTTTTAATATCTTCATCTTTTTCCTGCTGTAAGCATGTACGCAATCTCTGAAGTGCAACATGCTGACTTTCACTGGTGGGATTTCAAGACTGGAATCTGGAGAACCTAATCCCAGCACAAGTGTAACTGAGTGAGGGTACCATGCTAGAATTCTACAGTTCCTGTGCTAGAACTAGGTAGTGAAGAACAGCCAAATCCACTGCAGAAGAAGGTCTAACAGGTTTGATATGCTAAGAATATGACCAGTCCCCCAAATGACAAGCAGCAGTTATTTTTGTTCTGGAGCAGCTTTATTTCACATAACTGCCCAAGGGCACTGAAATGTTTAAAAAGGCAAGGATGAAAACTCAAAACAAAGAATTAACAAAGCTGTTTTCAGTGCCATGTTTAGATATCGTGCAGTAAGCCTGGAGCAATGCCACACAACAAACAAGATCAATACTGAACAGCTGCCCTTGTGCACTGAAGGGCATCTTGGGCATTGAAAGAAACAGAGACGGCTGGAGAAAGTCTGCAATCATGTAAGTAAAGATCACAACCTATGCTGCATCTTAGAAAGAAGACTGGGAAGGTCACCTAAATACCAACACCAACTTTTGAGTGTTTATCTTCAAACTGCCTCTACATTCTTAAAAACTATTTTTATTAGTATTACAATTCATGTACGAATACTGAATATTAGCCCTCAGAGGAATGCAATAGCTGTGACGTCTTATTGTTATGTCCACAACCAAATATTGCTGGATCTTGTTTGAACCATGGTAGAATTTGCACACAGAAATCTAAAGTTTTGTATTTATTTCTGTTTTAGCTGCTATCATGCCCAGAAATTCAATAAGCCCTAATAACTGCAAGCTAAATTAGGAAAATGATTAATTCTCTGTACTATGTTTGAGAGCAGTTCCTAAACAGTTCCCCAAATTATTTCAGTGTGGAGTGCTCCTAGTTTCAAGAAAAACCTTTAGGGTTGTTCTGAAATTCAAGGTGAAAAATCCTTTCCTAGAAGAGGCAGGTAGTTTAGATATTGAAACAAGTATATACAAACTACCAGGGAAGTCATCAATTGTACATCTGTTTTGTTTCATGAAGGACAGAAGTGCCATTTGGAAGGGGGATGCGAAAACAGCCTACACTGCCAGATCTCAGATATCAAAACTTTATAGAATAAATTGTTCAGAAAAATCCTGCTCCAGGCAACTCTAATGAGTTGACTTGGGGCTTTATATAAAAGGACCAGAAATGGTGTGCACGCTGAGTGAAGCTCAAGACGCAGCTTTATAAGTTGATAAAACAAGGTTGTGCTTCAGGCAAGTGGTGGTGGAAAGAATAGCTGAGGAAGTACATACCTTCAATGCACTTTATGTCCCATTTTATAACAAATAAACCAATTTATGGATCACTCAGCATATGAAATCACTTCCACACTTTACAGAGCCAGATTACAGTAGGCACCACAGTCTCTCTGCTTTTAAATACTTTGGGCCTCTTCCACAGGGGAGAGACAAAGAGCAGAGAGTTACTGCATCCCCTAAAATTTTGACAGGAAGATCACTAGAGAGACAAAGAGCTCCTGACCAAAAGACTGATGTAGTCGGACGAAGGAAAGGCTCTGTTCCAAAGCTGCACCGTCCAGCTCACAGAAGAACTCTGTAGCCTTGTCTCTCAGATGTCTGCATTGATGGTAAGAGTGCACTACTCCAGCGCTTGAAGAAAATCTTGTGTCTCTCACTAGTTCCTGCTAGTGCACCAGTCATCATCTAACATATGCAGCAGCTGGATAAACAGAGCTTTGCACTGAACATAAAGATTTCTTTTGATTTGTAATGAAAACCATCACTGGCCATCACAGCTCACCTGCCACAGAACCAATAATAGTTTTAAATGTCAGGCATCAAAGAAGCCTAAGCACGGAATACAGCCAGAGCTCTGGCACTCATGCCTCTTACGACACATATTGACCACAGAAATAGTTCCCAGTTTTCCATATGTAAGACTTTTCATACCTGTGTTGCAGACCTCACTAAAGCATGATCCAAAAACAATATTAGCCCTAAACGGAGAGGTTTTCTTCACAAGGAAGCAATAACCCTCCTTAAAAGGAAAGCATTCTCCTCTTAGTTCCTTTTTCTGGGGTTCTATTAAAAAACTGACAATTACGGGTACTTGACGCCTTCAGCCAGCTGTCTCTCCCTCAGTGCCTCCTAAAGGCTCGTGTGGACAGAAGCCAGAGAATCCATGTTCTGGTCTCTGTGTTCTCTCTCATCTTTGCCTTCTGCCTCCCCAGGCAGGTGTCCCTAAGAGCACCAGGATGTGCAGAGTAGCTGTGGAGCTTACACAAACTCAGCTAATGATAGCGATAACACAGAGCATGAAGTTAATGACCTGAGCAAGCCAGGATGCAGTCCCATGTGGCCTTCCATTCAGCCCTGCACAATATTAGATGCATTATGCACATCTACCCCTGCATTAAAAAAAAAAAAAAAAAAAAAAAAAGAAGGAAAAAACACTGCCACACAACCACAGCCAGCTTTGCAAAATACATGATGTCTTGTCTGTGGACATAAGAACTAGAATGCAATGTTATGGACACCACTACATGAAGGGCTGTGCACACTTGCATGATGTGCAGTGGAGTAGAGTGCAAAGTCCTACGCTCTAAATGCCTCATGTGGAGGAAGCTGGATGACTGCCAGCAGCTGTAAGGAAAGAAGAATAGGCGTGGGATCTCAGAAGAAACAGTATAAGCGTATTTGTATGTGGCGAGGTGGATGGTGATGAGCCAGCCTGAAAGCCCGCAAGCTGCCTCAGAGAAACCTACATAGCCGAAACTTTCTTAAATGCCTCCAGAAAGATACAAAGAACTTGTACACAAAAAATTAGCCTTAGTCCCAGTATTGATCTATAGAGGAACACTGTTAGTAAGTGACATAAAACTACAGATCACTGGCTCTTGAGTCCAGACTGTTCTCCACCAGACCTCCCACTCTGCTGATCTCTCTCCAATTTGTACTGAAGAACACTGAGGGAGAGCACGTCAAAAGTCAAGGCAAACTACATCCACAGCACTCCTCTCAGCCATTGAGCCAGTTACCTCACCACAGAAGGTAACCAGGTTGCTCAGCCACAATGTGTCCTTCGAAAATTGAGGCTGTCTATTCCAAATCACTTCTCTTTTCTTTGTATGCCTGTGAACAGCTTCCAGGATCTATTTCTGCCGTAACTTTCCTGGGGACTAAGGTGAGGCTGACTTCTGCAGGTCTCCAACTGGCCCTTCGTGAAGACTGGCCTGACATTTCCCAGTTGCAGCCATCATGGAGTTCTCCCAGTTGCCATGACCCCTCCGTGACAGAAAGTAATCTTCCTTCCACTGCCAATGTACTGCAGAAGACCTTTTCGTTGCTGTTCACATCCCCCACGCATCTCAGCTCCAGCTCAGTTTTGGCCTTCCCAGTTTGGTCCCTGCATGCCCAGGTAAGGTTGCTGTATCCCTCCCAGACAGCCTGCTTATTGTTATTTTCACCTTCCCTGCTCTTCGCTTGCATTCCTTGCTCACTGGCAGCTGCCTGACTTCCTGCACTCAGAGTGGAAGAAACTGAGAAATGGAGTTGAGGAGACTGCCCCTGAAGAGCAACCAACTCTCTTGGGACGCTCTCCTTCAGAGCAGCCTCCTATAGGATACCTCCTACCAGTTTCCTGAAGAAGCTGATGTCTGCTTTCCTCAAGTCCAAGGGGGTTCCTCTACTTTTAGCCTTCCCTGATAATTTTAAATGTCACCATCTGACACTTGCTGCTGCAAAAGCTGTCACCAGCTACCGCATCCCAAACCCATTCTTCCTCATTCCTGCAGAACCGCTCTGCTTGTCAGTTTGTCCAGCACCTGTGTCAAAAGATTGGGAAGCAACTATTAGGGGTGCGGGCTGCAGCTCCCAGGCAGTGCACAATGTCACCATAGAGGATATATGCAGATATACGACTGTATCTGTAAAGACGGAGTGAGCTGACAGTCAAAAAGCACAACCAAAAATAAGTGCTCTGGTGTTGTTCTTCTCACGCAAGGCAAGAACAACCAATTGTTTAGAACACAGAGGATCAAACCCACGGAATTTCCAGGGCACAGCTTCCAGCGTGACTTCCAGAGAGGTCCGAGGTACCTCCAGCAACCATCTGAATTCCTAGGAAGCTGAAGAGCTTAAGCACACCAGGAATATGCACTGATGTCAGCCTAGCTTTTCAGTACTCTTAAGAAAATGGGAAAGGAAGAAATGAAAGAGGCAGTCATAGAATTTGACAACATAGTCTTTGTTTATCGTTTTGAGGATCTTGATCTCCGGCATACATGGAATTTTCAGAAGGATTTGACTGTCACGAAGGGAAACAGAGTCCAGATGTCCAATACTCAAATAACAGAGCCTGTGTGCAGTTGTTGAGGAATCAGTGAAAGAAGTCTGGTGCATTTATGTTCTGTTTGAGTTCTGAAATACTGTTGTCTGATGAGATAGCTGTGTGAATGTTTGGATTTGGACAAAAGAAAGATCTCTGAAAAGCTGCAGAATACAAATAACCTGCTCTAGGGCTAGACTAATGTTCAAGTGTGTTTGTATTTGCTTGATTCTTTCTAAGGTCAAGCATAGATCAAGGAAGGGTTAGACATGAAGGTCATCTCCTGTTCTTCTGTGAGCAGAATTTTTATTTTTGTTTATTTATTTTAAACCAGGAATCCTTTCTTTCAGGCTTTTCAAATGGCTGAGTTATGAAATCCCCCCTGACAAGCTATCTCATCTGCTTGGTTGCTCTTACCACCATGGGTCATACAGCAATAGTTCAAAGAGCCTCCAGAAGGCTGCAGCTTTTTAGATAGCTACCTATTAATTTGCTTCGGTTTTGGCCTTCGTGGACAACACTTTCCAGTTTCCTATGTTTTTGCTCTCTGCAAAACCATCTTACTCTTAGCTTGGAGCAGCTGTTAGAAGACATCCTCACTATGGCTTTTTTCAATCAGGCTCTGTATCTGCACTTCTGCTAGTCTACAGTAAAAACTCTTCTGAAGAGACTTTTGCCAAGACTATTTTTCAATGACCTTCCCAAGTATGTATTGGCAGCCCCGGCCATACCTAGAGCTTACTCTCCAAGTAAGAGAGCTGCAGTAGAGTCAATATAAAGGTGAGAAATGAAACTTCATACCATACTCACTATGAAACAGTAGGAAAGCTCAGAATCCTCCAGCTTGAAGAAGCAGACCCAACACACACACACTCTGTAAGAGGACTTTGGAGCAGCTATGCACAGGAACAATCTTTTACAGTATGAAGTCTTTTGCTATTTCCCAAGCTACCTTCCTGCTGCCCAAAGTCACTCCACACTTACGGTCCAACTTTAAGTTGAAAGCAGATTGCACAGATAGCAGTGAAAAATACTGAGAATTTCAAGAATGCATAATCTTTACTGACACCTGGCAAAATAGTTGTTAGTACTAAGACCTGTAAATCCATGCCAAAGAGGCTTAAAAATAAATAAATAGGGAACTTTAGTCATCTGATCTGCATTTGCAAAATTGCTGTGGGAATAATGATTGTCCCTGTTTTCTACTCTCACCAAGCATACCATAGCATTAGAAGTGTTCTGTCAGGCCCACAGAATCCCTACAATTTGGGTGCAACTCAGGAAAAGAAGTGTAATAGGAAGAAAAAAAAAAAAAAAAAAAAAAAGAAAAGAAACAGCACTGAAAGAACAGAAGAAATTATTGGAAAGCTTCTCATCAGTAAGATGCCCAATAATTCAGCTAGACTGCAGCACAGCCCTGCATCAATATAATTATTATTGTGCAGAGCTGGCAAGATTTTTAACACAGACACCTTACAAACATCTCGGCATGTCATAGCACTTCTACGTGCCCTTGCTCTTTGTTTTGTGAAACTAATAATACCTTCCTCTAGGACAGAGCTAGACTGCAACTTATATTCCCCTTCCCCCTTTCAACACCGCACATGTGGGAAGAGTTATCATTAAGGTCATAGACTATAAGAGACAAAGCTCTGAGCATCTGTGAAGGTCCATCTATATTCATGACAACACCGTTCTGTTCAGAGGGTACGTAGCACGACCCACACACAGCTTCCTTCCTCAGCAGCACCTTTGCACAAGGAAGAATGGAAAGAGGTGGCCTTACTTTTCCCTAGTGATGGTTCTTAGGCCCTTATCTCAAAACAATATGTGTGTATTCTCTATCTCTAGCATGTAGTATTAGCAAATAGTCTGCAAAACTTTCCAGACCCATTTAAAAGCATAATTAATCTTGCAAATAAAAGCGCAACCATAAAACTCCCACAGAATCCATACTGGGATTGATGAAAAGGCATCAAGGGGAGTCAAAAGTCTACCCAAAGAGAAAGGAACTTTATTTTAAAGTTTCCCCTTACTGATACTTGTGCAAACGTAGGGAGAATTTTTGGACCAGATAAGAAACAGCTGTTATCACTGATTGCTGATATATAAACCGAAAGAAAACATATTTAATGGTATTTTACCTTAGGAATCATGCTTTAATCTGTCAACTTCACCTGTATTCACTCTGCAGTGTTAAACCACTCATACCTTTGGACAGAATTAAACATTCACAATCAAGAGAAAGAGGAGTTCTACTTAAGCTAATACTGAAAACTCTTTCCATTACTATTTAAGCCTATGAGGACTCCAGTTTAAAAAACAAAATGCGACACAGCTATGTTGCAGTTTCCTTTCCTAGGTGGAAGGATTGTTTCTTCCATCAGAACAGAATTTTGTGAGAGCATCTTTTCAATTTAGCTGTGAGTGTAACATTTTCCTGGCTTATGTGGGCTTGCTGATGTCATTACATAGCCAGCTGCCTGTTTATTTTCATTTAGTTAAAAACAACCAAAAAGAGAAAGTCTTGAATTTGCTGTTACCAAAATGTACACATTACACATGGCACAAGAGAAGGCTTAATGTACACGCATTAAGACTACAAGAAAATTTAAGTAATGAAATTCACATAACACCACTCAAAAATAACGAATCTAAAGCAGTCTCAGAAGAAAACAGGTTTAGTGATCTCCCAGTCACTCACCATTACTTTAAGAGACAGAAATAAAACTCCAAAGCTAAAATACAGTAAGCCACTGAATATAGCACTTCAGTAAAGAACCATCTGAACTCTACTCACTAAATCATGTACAATATTTAGAGAAAAGGTTGCTAAAATCTTTTGATGGCTAGCAATGGAAACGCACCTGTCCAGTAGCCACAGCAGTTTATATAAAGCGGCAGATACAAGCTATGCCAACACCTACACAACCTCAAACAGCCTAAGCAAAAAGCAATGGAAAATTAAAATAGAAGATGCTAATTTGGATTTGATAGGGTGAGAGTAAAATATTCACTTTAGAGTAAAAGTCATAAATCGTTTCCAACAACATACATGCAATCCTGATGGCTCCCAAAACCCTGACCTCTTTTTCAGGTTTTTCTAGGAAAGAGTTTGACATGCTAGTGGTACTCACCTTTTCTTGATGAGCTCTTCCTACCCAATGAAAGCTCCTTCAGATACTTTAACTTGTGCAGAGTGTTTACTAAGGTCCCACACAAGACCCTGTTCTCTAAATTGGGAACCCACAAATTGGATGGATGGATGGATGGATGGATGGATGGATGGATGGATGGATGGATGGATGGATGATTCAGTGGGTAAGGAAATGGCTAAATGGCCACATCCGTTGAGCTGCAGTCAATGGCCCAATCTCTGGAGACCAGTGATGGGTCGTGTCCCTCATGAGTCCCTATTAGAATTGGTACTGTTAGTAACTTCACTGGTGACATAGGGAGAGGAATGGGGTGTGCCCTCAGCAGGTTTGTGGATGACACAAAGATGAGCATGCAGTTGATGCTGTTGAAGGATGGGATGCCATCCAGAGGGATCCTGACAGGCTTGAAAGGTGGGTCCACGCTTGGACCTGTTGGAGCAGGTCCAGAGAAGGGCAGTGAGTATGTTCAGTGTACTACAGCACCTGTCTTATGAAGACAGGCTGAGAGAGCTGGGGTTGTTCAGCTTGGAGAAGAGAAGGCTCCAGGGACACCTTATTGCTGCTTTCCAATACTTAAAGGGGGCTTGCAATAAAAACGGACAGAGACTCTTTACCAGCTTGTAGTGACAGGACAAGGGCAATGGTTTTAAGTTAAAAGAAAGTAGATTTAGATTAGATATAAGGAAGAAATTCTTCACTAAGAGGGTGGTGAGGCACTGGAACGCTTGCCCAGAGAAGCTGTGGGTACCCCACCCCATGGCAGAGGGGTTGGAACTAGATGATCTTTAAAGGTTCCTTCCAAACCAAACCATTCTCTGATTCCACTATTCTAATTTTCTAAATTAGCTGTCTGCTGCCCACAACTCCAGAGAGCACCTCTTTGCCCCATCCACCAGATCCGGCGCTACAATCAGTCTCGCTGAGCCAGCACCCCAGGCGGCACCCAGATGAGATGACTGGCTGACCCCTGCTTTTCTTCCACTTCACTGCAGCTAAAATACAGAAAAAACAGACTCAGCAAGTGTGCACTGCAGATAAAAAAGCTCAAGAGAAAGGTTCAAATGAACTTCCAAGACTCTCAGTGCCTCAAAAATGGGATGTGCTACTCAATTCAAAGTCAGTACACTGCATGTATGACATTTCAACGTTAAAATGTTATTTAGGAATAAGAAACTATGAATTTCATAAAGTGTCTGAGACCCCAAAGCACAGAATTAATCTGCAGACAAAGCTCTGCCCCCATCACAATGCAAAAGGACTGGAAAATGTTTCAGATAAAATAGGTTTGCATCAGCTATAGCGTAAACCCATACAAAATTAACTTGGGCAACAACAGAAACATATTTCAATTTGACCAGACCAGAACTTCCTGACACCCATATAACAGTCTCAGTTCATGTAACTCAAAGCTAAGAGACTTGAAGACATGCTACACGCTAAGACGTATGCAAACCGAGACTTTCATAAAGTTTTTTATTGTTTATACAGTTGGTAACCATTTACTGCTAAAGGCAATATGCAGTAAAGGTTTTTTTGGTGTTTTTTGTTTTTTCTCCCTTTTTTTTTTTGAGTTGATACCACATGTTTTTGCAGACAAAAGAAAAAAAAAATCCTTTAAAAACCAAAGCAGCCAGATTCATTTTGGAAAGAAGCTTGCAAAATCCCAGCGAACCACATCTGCAGAGTAACTGCAGTACTGAAATGAAGTGATTCCCACTAGCTCCTAGATCCTGTGTACTAATGTAAAAGTATTCCTCTGCTTTAACAGAGCGCTGTCTCTGGAAAAGGCTCCTCCTGCCTTGCCTACCATCTACCCTGTTAAAACTGGTTAAGCATTTCCACTCCATCTGTCGATCTGGTGTCCTCATCTCAGGAGATTCTCTGCTGACATCCCTACAAAATTTAGTAACTAAGATGTGAACGGGGCAGCCAAATGAAGCAATAACCTGTAACTCCTGCAGTAAATTTCACTGGCTTGGAAAGTTAAATACCTTGGACTAAAGTAGTCCCGCAATGACTGCAAGGAGCTGCACGAAAGTAGTGACTCCATCTCCCAGCTCTGAGCAGTTAAACTGTCTCATTTCAAAGCAATTCCGCAAGTTGGCTTTAGCTGCAAGCATTTCACATTTTAAAAAGCATTTTTTATTTTTTATTTTTTTTTAACTGCAAGCCTGCAGTAGGAAGCCACACATATTCAGAAAGTGAACTCCTAAAGCCAGTCACAGACTTGACTTGACCACAGACTACTCTGAACTCAAACACAGAAGTTTGACAGGAAAGCACAGTCTACCCCTACAAAAGATGGGCTTCAGCTTCTTACCAATGAAAACCCCAGGGAAATCCAAGAAGCCTGTCTTGTCTCTCACTTCATCTGTTCATTGTAGGGGAGAGGGGGAAATTCCATCTGTGCATAGAAAGTTCCCAAATCCAGCACTACAGACTGCATGCTGTTAAATTAGTGCATTCATTAGTACAGTGTTTTGGAAATGTGCCTGTACATTGTGTGGGAAGAAGGAAGGATCTTTCATTTAAAAAAAAAAAAAAGAAGAGACAGAGAAATTGCCCCAAGCTGGCCTATCCTAACATCTCAGCACCAGTAAAAATTATCACAGATCTTTCTCTTATGAACTTCTATGCAAAACAGATGATCCCAAGCATCAGAGTAACTAGTAGTGCAATTACAAATTGATCATACGTGGTATATCCACTGAACAAACAGCATATGTGATATACCTTCAGCATATAGTTGACTTGGTTTATTGTTGCTTGAGATCTGCTTTAGCCCAACCATTATGGGCAGTTCTCCTTGAATCCAGCCCCATGTAGATCACGAAGAAGAAACCGAGCTTTTCCAATTTCAGAAGCAGAAGAAAGGCACCTGTCTCAGAACCACCACAGATACTTAACTGCCTTTCCTGCTTTTACTTTTTACGATCACCTGGCGTAAGAAGTCACTTTCCCACTTTACTTATTTTGATGGACCACTACAGCTCACTTTGTAGTGCAGCCACCTAAAATAATGGCTGAACCTGGCTTCTGCCATCCCTGAGAGTTGTATCCTCTCCGTGTTGACTACACTGGCTGAGTTTTCACACTTGGCAAGAAAGGTGATTCCTACCAACCGACTTTGACACCTCATTTAAAAGGTTTTTCCACCAGGATCTCTACTTAAAGGGCCACATTGACTTACAGGCACCGAAGAACACTAATTCCCTCCATTTCTTGATGCTCCATATAACTTACAGCATCTAATAGTACCGTTTTCATTCTTCTCTCCCCAATTTTAAGACCAGAACAGTATCGATGCCCATATGTCTGTATACAAATGCTCTCAAGATCTAGTTTTACACTGTGTTTCAGCCTCTGCCTTTCCCATGACATGAAAACTCCTGCCTACATGTCTTCCATCTGTGGACTGAGGTTTCAAGAACATGATGCTCATCAACAAAGTCCTACTCAATCCTGAACCTGCAAGCACTCAAGCGCAGCAGCAGTTTTATGCATAGAGATGGAGGTCCTCTGAGTGCAGTACAACTACTCGGGTGTGTAAAGTTACTTATGAGCTTAAGCACTTCAGGTTCTGTCCTTAATTTTTTAAGCAAGTTCTCTGCCAAAAGGGCAAGGAGTTTCACAACAATCAGCAGTTCTTGGGAGATTTCCTCTTCTTGTTCTAAATCTTATAAGAACAGCTGTTCTGGAGAAAACTTGGCCATATCTGAATGTCCACACAGCCTCCAAAACCACAGGTGCAGGCTGCAAGCCAGGGATGCATATGTAAGTCTTCCTGAAGGTCTATGGGATTCAGGTTTTCTCCTTTCTCTAACTATAAAACCACCACCAAAGGCAGGGGGATCAAAAATTAAGCTTCAGCGATGGACATACTTGTTGCTCATGTTATAGCCAACACTATTAATGAGATTTCAGGTTGCGACAGTTTAGCAAGACTTTTTGAGCTGTTCCCACGGCTGACTAGCCCCGTTGTATTAAGCTTAGAGCATCTTTGTTTGAATATCTCAGGTCAGTAGGGAAATGGGCAGCAAAGAAGCAGACCACGCAGCGTGTGGGCAAGGTTCTCAGGGGGCAGAGGGCTACCTTGCTGTATTACTAGAAAAGACGTTTGTTTAAAGCATTATTACAGTATTACACGTGCTGTAATCGGCAAACTCCGGCTGTAACAGCCCCCAGAGTAATTGCTACCAAAGTTTTTGTTCTCTGTAAGCTTTAGCAATTAGCACTAGACATGAAGCAGACGCTGCCACTTCCAGTTACTGACCAACTTTAAGAGAATTCACAAGGCCTACTTGGTTTTCTCAGCTAAATACTTGGGTTAAAAAGAGGCGGTCTCACCTACAGTCTTAGCGATTCCTATACCACTTTCCAGCATACCTACCTTCTATCTTCTCCAGCAGAAAACGTGCTATCAGTCAACTATTCAACAAGCCAGGCATTTTTTTCCTGCCATCTGCCACTGAGAACCTAGGTGGAATTCTGGAAAGTTTTTGTTTTGCTCATATTAATTTAATAAGAAGCATATTAATTTGCTTATATTAGTCTCCCAATGCATCAGGAGACTTGAAATCACATAACTAGCTACCTACCTGGTTCTTATGCCGCAGGCACCTTTTCCAGAAGTCATCACAAATATGTGTCAACAGTCAGGGTCCAGAAAGTGGGAAAAGTGAAACAATTTTAGAGAGTGAAGTTAACATGAAATTATTAGCTTTGTGGTTAAATCATTCACTTAATATGTTTTTGTTCAGTCAGCTCAAGAACAAATTTGCATTGGGGGATGATATATATAGGCTTTTTATATTGTTAAAGCCTCTCAGCCACATTTGTAACACCAATCACCAATTATGCTTTATTAGATGCTAAAGACAGTCTATTCAATGTAATACGACTTAAATAAAACACTTTAATAAACACTTCAAATTCCTCATCTACTCTTTGCTAGCTGCAGGACTTCAATAAAGTCCTGAAGATCAACAGAAACTCAAAGAAAAACTCTGACAGCTTTTCATGCTCTTAATTGTACTCTGTCTCCCTTAAGGTGTAAGATGCATTGCATACCAAACTGTACTTAAAACAATTAAAAGTCAAGAGAAACCATGCCCTAAACATTCTAGCAGTGCAAGGTTAAAGCAAAACCTCAAAGTTCATGGACTACTACAGCAGCAGCAGTATCAGTAAATGCATTTTCTGGTATCCACCCCTTGAAATCCCCCAGTCAGCGCTGGCTGGCAATGGACAGCAGCTTCGCAGCGAATACGCCTGGACTCGTCACACTTAATTACAGCATGTTTCTCCCATCAGCTTGTGGGTGGGAGTTAGACAGGGGACCCTACATGGTATGACTCATTAATTATCTGAAAGATTTCCAGATAGCCAAACTGTTCATCACGGTCCTCACCCACAACAAAGTCCCAAGTCAATTCTCGATCAGCATTTTCTTGGCTTGCAGTTTCCCTACCCTGCTCCACTGCAGCAGTGCTAACTGTGAAGAATACAACCTGCACAGCTCAGACACTGTGAGACCTAAACACAGCAAGGATCCTGGGATGGGAATCCCAGGGTAAAAACAACTTGCTTTCTAAAGGGTTTTTCCTCTCCTTGCTCAACAGGAGAGCATAATTTGCTATCCCTACAGAGTCACCAGTGATTTTGTCCATAGCAGAAGTATTACATAAAGGATGAACCTAACAGAAATGAGTAATACATAAGATTATGTCACTTTAAGGTTTACTGCTAGGGAGGTTGTTTTTGTTTCAATACAGAACTCTAATGAATCAAATCCTTCAGAGCTCTGATTCCATGCATTGCTCTCCTGAAATCCTCCACTTCAAAACCAAAACCAGTGCCATCCACAAAGTCTTATACATTGCTCTCATTCTATATCATAATAAAATGTTAAGGGATGGTAGAGTAGTGCTAATGGCAAGAAAATCAGCCAGCTTCTGTCATGAACTGTGCAAAAAAGTTAATAAATAAAACCAGATAGAGTTGGTCTAAACTTTTTTTTTAAAGTTACAAAATAAAAAATTGTATGTTCATTGAATGGCCCAGGGGTCATACTGATACCTTTGTTTAGATACATGTAGTACCAGGGAAAGGGGACAACAGAAAGAAAAGTGGATGTAATGTATGCACATATCTACAAGTGGCAACACTCCCAAACCTGCCATATAGATTTATTGCATCATCTGTGTCTCAGTCAAAATTCATTAGCTCCGTGTGCATGTATGTGAGTATGGGAGAGTGTGCGTGTGTGTATTCACACATCTGCTTTCAATCACTACGCTGTGGAAATCCTACACAGTAGACACATTAAATGTCTTTAACTACAACCTGAACCAAACTGTGAAAGAGACAGAAAGAATGTAAAAAGAAGAACTTTTCCTTCCTTTCACAAAGGGAACTGAGAAAACGAGTCATTAAATATCAGGATTGCTTTGCACTTTAATTAAAGTGTCAGTAGAAGTTTGGTTTAGAAAATGAAACCAGTGAGTATGAAAAATACAACAGACAGGTATTCTTAGTAGGAATTACCAAGTGGTGTCATACCAGCTTTTGAGAAACAACTCAAAGCTGAGACATATTATACCCGTCTCCAGTGAAGGCAAGTGTGATCCTCTCTTAAATCTGATTAACTTGCTGTAGATCTGCAATAAGCAAGGAGATCTGATTTTCTATATACAGCTGTGTGACTGCAATATGCAAACAGGTGTGGGGAGTAAGGGAGGCCAACTATATTCCTTGAAAGGTTAAGGTCTAGAAAAAGCTATAATGTACTCTACGCTTTCTCCATTCACTGAATCCTGCGTCATATAATGAGCTAATTCAAGTTCAAGTGGCAATGTATTCCCAGGGACTAATGATGAGAGCAGTTCCCAGCTCTAATCCACCTGGCAGGGCTCTGCTCTACGCAAAGTGTCTCCAGAGGCACTAAGTCATACTACAAAGGTGATTCAAGCAGTGGTTAAATCAACCAGGGCAAAAGCAGTGCCTATAAATGTCTCTTAATACCAAGCTGCAAAAGAAATAACTGCTTTGATCACAAGCAACCCACAAGCTGGAGACTGCTTTCAACTTTAGTCCCGTAAGAACCTTGGTGGTGACAGCATCCTATCTACAGCTGTTACAGGAGACTTTGGGTAGATGCTCTGAAAGTCACAGCCAGTTTCATTTCTTTATGTGTCCTGCAAAAGGGAGGCCTCCTTCTTAACTTTCTGACTCTATAAAACATAATTTTGTAATGAAAATTGGGCCAGACAGCTCTCCTAGCTCTATTTACACTTAGACTTTTGCATTCCTACTCCACTTCTGGTTCTGAAGCAGCATCTATGGGTCCGAAGGAGGGTTTAAACCACCTATAGAAGTGATATTTTAAATCACTCAGTTGGAAAAAAAAATGTTTTAGAAGACAAATAACAGGTTTCTACAAAAAAGCAGTACTCCACATCTATTGATACCCCATGTCTTTGGCTAGTTGACAGCTGTATTAGCACTGGATTTAGCATAGTTAAATCTTCCCATCTCTGCAGTTATCCTTCATGGAGAACTTCTATGCCAGGTCAAACTCAAAATGGATTTTAATGAACACCATAAACTACTTGGGAGGGAATTTATAAATGAAATAAGGAATAGTAGAAATCTGCAAGGCTACTGGAATTCTACAGGCACAAAAAAAAATAAAAATACTTTCTCAGTCATTTGCTCTTGTGAAACAGTTTTAATTGTTAGAGTTTTCCTGGCAGGACAACACTCCTCCTCCCCTAGATCTTTTCATTCCTCATACAAGCCTTTTAGGATAATGACAGCAACAGCACATCAGTATATATGACATGCTAAGAGTCAAGTGACTTTTAAGTTATTTGCCACTGAGTTTTCTTCTGAATTTTCCCAAACATTCTGCATTTTCCCATCCATAGATGTAGTTTCATACAGAACACTTAAAATACTGAAGAAGCAGCCTTGTAAAGCTGCTGAAAGTTGAATAATGATTCCTAGTATTGACCTCTTCAAACGATGTCAGGTGGTTTATCTTCAAACAGAGATGATATCAACTGCAACAAAATGTTATCTCCATGATAAATATGTCGTCTTAAGCTGCTATGGAGAACAACTAGCTGCTGATTTTTTCCATGTAATGATGTTTTCTTTAGTACAATACAAATCCCTTCTTCAAACTTTATTCCTGTTTCTTGTTTGAAGGTGCTAATCAATATTACAAGCAGGGAACGGGAGCAGAGCATCTGTACATTTGTATGTACTTACCGTACTGTAAATATTTAAGTGCATAAACAAGGATGATTTTATAGTAAGGAAAAAAGTGCGCAACTTCAACCTATCACTTGAAACGCTCTCACACAAAATACTCAAACCGACTCTGCACAGAAGTTATTTTGCATGACTAGTCTAAATAGGACATTCTCGTCCAGGTCCTTTATCATAATATCATTTAATACAAACCAAAAGCCACCTTTCCAAGCCCAATGCTTGACAACCAAGACCTACACTGAAATCACGCCTTTATCAGCAATGCCATTTTTCCTGTCCAGTGTAATTTCCTGTCCCCTATCCCCGGAAACCTTCCTGCCAATGTGTGTTCTGACCTGTAGGGCTGAAAAAAAATTAATGCACCAGCATAAATTTGATGATGACATTTCATAGCAGCCAGTAATAAGTGAAGTGTCCAAGTATATAGGCCTCCAAATTCTGTTCCAGAGGACTTAAGCCATTGTGTTGCATCTGGCCAGAAATGCTGGCAAATACTGATGAGATTATGACTTATGGAAAGTCAAACCTCAGCACTAGACCAGCTTAAAAGAATTGTTTTAATTTGCAGTCAGAGACCAAACATAAATCCATTGTTTATTATTTGGCTGCCCTTTCCCCAGCTGTCCAGCTTCTAACATCAGACACCTTCACTGCTGTGCTATCCCCCACAAGTCTTACATTTTTTCAAGTCTTGAACTCCCAGAAGCCATTCCTGTAAGAGATCACATAGTACACTGCAAGAGATCCTTCATGATAGGACCAGAGTGAAACACGAAGAGCAGTGAAACATCAAAAGAAAAAGAAAATCTTCTGAAGGATTCCCGAGAGCCATTTGCAGAACATTCTCCAAGTGTCGTCCATTCTCAAACAACATCCTCTCCCAGCATTTCATACAGCAGATGTCTCCAAAGAAGAACAGCTATTTTCCATTTCCTGGGGCCTCCTCCCCTTGGAGACCACTCAAGCCTTCCCATGAGTTAGCACACACCTACCTGTCAAATGCGGCCACCCTCCACCTCGTTGCTGGCTTACCATTATGTCTACCATTTTGTTGGTAAGCCATATAAAGCTGAGTGCGAAAGCCATACTTTTGAAGTAAGTAAGAGTCTACTAAGAATTCCTAAATTACTGAGTGACAACTTGGGTGTCATAGCTGGCACCTGTATCTCCTTAGGCCATAAGGTAGAAACACTTGCTTTGAACACATTGCTAATACCAATACAGACAGAGAATGGGAAGAAAAAAAAAGGGGGGTGGAAGAAAAGAGGGACCCCTTGCTAAAATGAATTCTTTGGGACGGTAAAGCTGTGAACAAGAGTTTATATTTCCCCCTTGCTTAAATAGCAAGTGTTATAAAGCAGAAGGATCACAGTATCAGCCATGGAGGAAGAAGTTACTTAGCCATGAAAGCTACCAGTGCCCCACAGGAAAGCAAGACAGCACAGTGCGGTAAGGTTTAAGTAACTGAGTTTCACAGTGGTTTTTCGCATCACAGACTCAACGTGCATGCCCACTAAAAACTCCGCTTTACTGCAAAAGCCTGATTTATAACCTGAGTATTTTGAATTTGTGAAGGACTTGGCTTTTTGTAATAAAGGTTTTAGCGTCATGTTCTACAAATAGAATGTTTTCTCCATCTTTTGGAACATTTGGATTTTGTCACTCTTAAAAGCTGTCAGAATTTTAAACTATTAGGCAGCTCCATAAGAGTGAGGGGGATGGGAAATGGAGAAATAAACTGGGGGGTGAGGGTGGAGTATGGCATTCCATAGATCAAATGGTATCAAATATATCATTGCACAGACATTTGTTCCCGGTTCTACCAGTTACTGCATGCCACAAGCTACAAGCAACATGATAGCAGTTCCTAAATTTGTCCAAAAGGAAGAAGCCATTTGGACCTGTTGCAAAGCCTTACAGTTAGAGGACAGAAAAAAATGATACAGTCAGAAGTTCCAGACATGAGCTATTTTGACAATGTCCAGGGCAAAAGGAAAAAAAAAAAAAAAAAAAGGAAAAAGAAAAAAAAATTAAAGGCCTTTGCTACCAAATTAATTCCACAGGTAATTGAGACAGTTCAGCCCAACAGCTGAAAGCAACATCACAATAAAAGCACAGTGCTGGGCTTGGCACCCAGCAGGACTACCTCAGCTGCCCTCCCAGGGACTGTTCAGATAGCTTAATGAATATATATATACATACATATATACATATACACATCTATATACGTATATACACACACACAAGCACACATACACACACGTTAATATATCTATATATACACACATGCGTGTACCAGCAAGCAACAGGCAATCAAAAGAAATCTGAGATACTTTTATTTTACCCAGATAGATTCAAAAGACAAACCTGTTCTGAAATTAACTTAGGCAGATATAGCAGACTCAACCTATCCTTCTGCTTTCCCATTTGGTGATGAAAATAAGCCACACACATCAACTGCAAGAAGGAAAATAAGAACACCCAGACACTCAGAGTTTCAGAGTTTCATAACTGCCCCTTAAAGGGGGAAAAAAAATTAAAGGAAAAGAAAAAAAGGAAAAAGCCACACACAAACACAGCTTCGAGAAATGGTAAAAAAATAAAATAAAAAATGAGAGAGAGAGAAGACAGAAAGAAAAAGAAGTGGATGGGGGAGGATAGGAGGGGCAAACCCAAGAATTCCTAAGCACCCTGACCAGGCAGAGCATCTGTCTGGCATCTGCTGAGGCCATGACAGGAGCTCACTTCATTTCAAAATTTTATTCTCTGAATATATATTGCCTCTAAATGACTCATGTTCAGAAGAAAAGGATGGAGTTGTCTTTAGTTTCCGTGAAAGAATACATTTGAGAAGACAAAGCAGTAGTTTTCAAACTGCACTTTAAGATCTGTGTATATTAATCATATTCCTGCAGCCCTTTTACTTGTTTGTTTGCTTCCCCAGCCAGCTAATTTGTTCTCATCTTTGAACTAAACAGAAAAAGTGTGGGATTTTTTGCTGGCCACACGAGTGGATGGGAACTCCTGCACTTGAGCTCAGCACCTCAGCCGCAGCTGAAAATCAGCCCCTGGATTTCAGAGGGCGGTGGGATGCACCGAGTTGTGGTACCGAGAAGCCGCATTGCCTTTAACCAGGCATCTGCTGCAGCTCCAAAACCAGCAACAGAACACCATTTTTCAGGAGACCGACAATAAAAGAGGGCACATGGGAAATTAAAGATAACTTTTATCTTTGAGTGGACTCAGCATCTCCTAGTGTTGCCAAAGCACCCCTCCTGTTCCACAGGAGCCTCCTGGCCGGAGCAAAGCAGGGGATGGCGGTGTGGGTGCTGGGGACCACCCCATGCAGGGCAGAGACCACCTCAGGGTCACCAAGGTTGCCTGAGGCCAAGCCCAGCAGCCTTTGGCACCATGCAGCTGGTGTGACTCCCCAGGAGGTGCCTTGGGGACCTATGCCACGTAGTCACCTCCACAGACCTCAACCTGGGTACAGACCCTCTCCTCAAGACCAGGGTGAAAAGCATACTTAGCCAGGCCCAAAAGCATGGTGATTTGACATGAGAAGTGCAGAGGAGGAGGAGGAAGTGGGGATGACCCTGTAGAAGAGGATGGGCTGAACAGACAAGAGGAGGCACAGGCCATGGGAGCAGGAAGACATTTGTCAGCCCCTCACCTCTGCACAGCAGTGTTAGGGCCTGGCCAGAACTGAAGTAATACTCCTTAAAAATACTGCAAACCATCTGTAAACATTATTCACACGAAAGCTTGACTCCACTGTCATTGGAAACCTAGGCACTGAGCTAGAACCACACGAAGACAAAGCACTGGGTTATTTAGGCTGTGGATTTGAGGCTACTTTTTTCACTGCATTCCTGGCCTTCTACACATTTTCTACCAGACAGCAGCCTCCTCCAACCAAAAACTAGCAGCACATATGCAGAACCATGGGCAGCCTTTTGGCTCCAGCCATGTGCAGCCACCTGCTGGCTCCGGGCATGCAGGATTTCCCCATGATCCGGGCAGGAAGGGAGGAGAGGGAAGGAGACGCAGGACAATGTAGCAGCAACACTAAGACAGCAACAGAGTGGACCAAAGGCAGACCGGGACCATATTTTTGGCTTAACTTGAATACAAAGACACTTGGAAAATATAAATTTATTCATGGGTGCAATGGGCTTAAATAAATGGTGTAAACTAGAGGCCTGGTCCGTAATTGTGTCCAGAATATTCCCTCCTTACTGGATTGAGTTATGGCAGGGATAACAATCAATGCTATATATTAGTTGCTGTATAAATTAACATTAAATCTACATTCTGGCACATTTTAATCTATTAGGTTTCTAGTTAAGACTTCCTTCCTGATAATGGCCTTCTCACCATGTTAGTGCATCAACCCAGCACTAGAATGGGTCCCAGTTGGGCTCAAAAGGTACACCAGAGACAGCAGGCTTATCTCCATGGCATCCCTTCTGCAGGCAGAGTGGGGTCTGCTTGGCACTTAAAAAAATGAGCGGAAACTCTGCAAGTCTTATGGTCAGAAAGAGTGGCTGACACCGACTTACTAGTAGCTTTTAGGCCAGCAAACCTTTTTGGCAAGACAGAAGAGGAGGGAGGGTATCAGGATGTCCCCAGACAGTGATGTCTGAGGGGAGCAGGGAGAAGGAATTCCAGGAACAGCTGGCCACATTGGAGATATCTGGTTTCAGTGTATGTTTTAAAAAGGAATGGCATGCTTAAAGATGGCCACAAGCATCAGACAAGCTGTGCTCTTGCAACAGCCTTCCCCTTTTTGAGTTTTCCAAGTTCACTGCCATCAGTGATACAGCTGGATGAGCCCGTTAATGGGCTGGCACATTGCCTTCTACAACAAATAGGCTGCAGTGCATAAAGCTGACAGGAAAGGTGCTTCACTGAAGGCATTCGGGCATCACCATCTATTACAGAACATTTTCAGGGTAGGACATGCACTAGAGATGGCTAACTACATTATGCCTCAGTTCAGCCCTCCCAGTTCAAAAAGCTTGTTCCTAGGTCCATCTGGAGACAATGCTCATTGACCCACACAACAACCAAACTAGAGGCAGACATTGCATCTAAATGTTGAAGGAGGACTGGCCTGGCCTCACCAGAGCTCCTGGAATCCCAAAGAAAGAAGGCGAAGAATGGTCTGCAGTGTCTCGGTCCTCACCATCAACTCCACACTCAATGGAGAACAGCACGGAGAATACCTCAGCAGCAGAATGTCAGAGGTAGCTGCCGCAGCACCAGGTCAGGCCACAGCTCCTGCATTTTGCATATGGTCAGCTGGATAAGTTGTATTCATGGGACACATTACTACAGGATGTCAGAAACACAAGCAGTTACTTTTAAACCAGGGAGCTCAAGGAAAAAAAAAATACACCAAGAAAAGCCCACACTCCCCAAACTGCACTATCTTTTGGGGCATTTAGCATGAGTGAACTAGTCTTACTCTTCAGTACATCAAGAGGCAGATACAGCCATCAACCTAGAGGGAAGTATACAACGTGTATTAAAAGAATTTTAAAGTTTTACCATGTGAGGCAAGCTGTAGAAAAAAAAATCAGTCGCTCAGTTTGCTGGAGACCCAGACAGGACAGTAAGTTTTTGCACAAAGGATCTGGGACAAGCTTCTATGCAATTTTATCTGGGTATTTAGCTGCCGGACAGGTTAAATCACAACAGGGTGTGAAGAGTAGGCATATGCACCCTCCTTCACGTGAAGGACCAACCAGTGAAGAACTACTGGATTAAAAAAGAATCCACAAACAAGCTATTTCCTGGCACATCAGCCAGGTACAATGGAAAAGGACACTGCTCAACCAGCTTCACTTCATAGTGAAATCCATGCTATGGATGGGTGGTCTTTTGTCTAGTGTTAAGGAGCAGGCACCATCAGCTGCCTCCAACTGTGTGAAGCTGGCCACCATGTCCAGTCTTCAAACTTTGACCCCTTAACTGAACCAAAGGGGGTGAGATAAAAAGAATACGTGTCCTATACCCACATATTCAACATTGTTTGTACAGCCAGATGCAATAAAAGCCATTAGAGGCCTGACAATCAAAATCCTACTTCAGACGATGTGTCATACTGCTTTGACTCGTAAATGCATGTGAACATTTGTAAAAGGAACTTCAACAGAGTATGTCATAACATTGTTATGTTGCAATTCATTTTCCCCTGAAATAAAGATGGTGATGTTCTTCATTCTGACAGTCACTGAATTCTCCACAGTAACTCAATTTTCAGAACAAGTTTAAGCTTTCACACCATCTTACCCCAGCCAAAAAAAATCAATATACCAAAAAAATAGTTTATATAAAGTTCAGATATTTAGCTCAAGTGAGCCAATTATCTGCTTTTGAGAAAACCAGTTTTGAGAAAACACTGTTAAAAGGCTACTAATGAGCCTAAAAAAACATATCCTACCCTATTGTCCATACCCATAAATATGAGGGTTGAGGTTAACTATATACAGACCAATAAATTGTGCCTGTCTTCTCCAAGGCTTTCTGCAATAGCACTCAAGAAATTACACCGAGAGTTAGCCAGCAGCTTTCTTCCACTCTTTAGAGAACAAAAGTCTGATTTTCAGAGGTGGAAAGCTGATGGTGCTCACATATATGAAGGACTGGGAGTGAAACAAGACCCATTTGTGATGCTCATGCTCACGCCAACAGGATATAGCTACCTTCTTTACTGTATTTGGGGCTTTTCTGAAAGTCAGCATGAAATAAAGTCTGGATCAAGTTAGTGCAGTAGGCACACTCCAGCTTCAAAAATCTTTTACTTAATCCTCTTTGGTTAGCTTAATTTCGTCAGCTCTCCCCTTACTTCAAGGTCAGCTACTTCACGGAAAAAGGGTATATTCTTAGGTTTTCAGAAAGCACCTACAGGATTTAATATAAAAAGGTATTTTTCTTGGTGCCTGGTTATCAAGTGTCTGCCATGCAACTTTCCACATTCTCCTTGCCATCAACAGAAACCTGCACAAAGCTACCTTGTGCTAAAATCTCAAGTTTCTCCTCATTTCCACAAGAGACACTAGCTGCAAGCATTTTCCCAGGGTTCCAGCCAAAACTTTTATTCTGCTTACTTATGCCCCCATTTGGGATCCTATCCTCTACTTCTGCCCACTGTCATAGTGCAGCTATTGTTCTGTGAGGTGATTTCATGCCAACACACCAGAAGATACTAGTATGATGTAGACCTTTATGCTTCAAAGCCAGACAGGTAAGATTTCCTTTCTAATCAACACATCTTACAAAAATGGTCTTACAATGGAATCCTAAAACTTAACTTAAATATATAGCTTTCCCAATTCCCTGAAGCTTTCATTTGAGATAAGCTCATGTTACAGTCACAGTACAAAAGCAGATAGAAAAGCAAGCTTTTATCATAACTTTTAGAGGGTCACCACGTACTTTCTACATAGCCAAAATGTTGTAGAACCTGAAGAGTAACCAAGGCAAGACTGATTCTTTAAGAAATATACCTTTGACCTGAATTGGACACTACCACTTTGCTCTCCCCAGAGCATTCCAAAAATTAGCTGCAGTGAAAGGTAACATAATTTTAAATCTATGGTTGGTGTATGGGTGTGGATACACATACACCCTTAGTGCACTCCTTCTCTTTAGACATCCCAGTGTCATGATGGAACAGAATCACCGGCCGGCAGGACTTGAGTTTATCAACAGTTTGCATCAATAATACTCAATGTATTTTGTAACCAAAAGGTTGTATGTCAAGACAAGTATACTGATCTAGATTGAACCCAGTTCCACACAATATACTTTTAGGAATCCTTTATTTTGTTGAATGCCCACTGCTGTTAACCTATTGTGGGTCATACCAGACATGCCACTTGGACTCTAACTCATACTCCTTTCATAATACTAAGCTGATTCGTTGATTACCAGGATGAAGTTTACCGTGGTTGCTAGTCAAACTTATTATGAATCCTGTATTAAGGAGAATTCCTTAAATTTCTTCTTCCACCACTACAAAAAAAGACATGTATCTGTTCTTGTTCAATGTACCTAACAGCCTTATGCAGTTTTTACACCTAGTAGTTGGTTCAAAAAAGGTAAGTGAAATTTGTAGATTTTTAAACTAAAAATAGATCCCTACTTCAAATCTGCCACAAGACATTTTGGATTTCAAAGGAAAAAAAGCACAACCCTGAGAATACTGGGTATCAAATGAAATATTTCAGTTTGACTTTCCATTCTTAACTACAGAAGTTAGTGAAGATGTTATTGAGATAAAGCAGATTTAGAATAGCCAGCTGATATCAAGCAGATCCACTACCAAGACAAATAGACAGAGTAAACTTCTACGGCCTTTACGGCAGAGAAGTTTTGATCTATTAACCTCCACATTCTGAATTTCAGCCAAAGATTTCAGACAACCTGCATACCAAGGAATACACAATTCCACACAACAGCACAGATGTTACTGACTAGTCTGTCCCAGACCTCTCTATTAATAATGGTCATTTCAAAATTCCTAATGTATGGACTCCTAATTCATCATGACTTCTTATTTCCGGAAAGAGATCATAAACACGACGAATGATTTATTCCAGTTGAATTGTCTACAGTAAGTCAGAAAATTCATGCTGAACAATGTCTTTGATGGGCTTTATCCAGGAAGGTGAAGAAAGAAGGTCTACTATGTTCATCAAAAGAGTACAAATATAGCAGCTTATAATTTATGAGTAAGGGAAATTAATCACTAGGATTCCATCTTGGTGGAATTAAAAAATAAATAAATTAAAAATCTAACTATCTAACTAAGGGCATTTCAGCTCTGCTTCCTTCCCATTAGAACCTGTAAGGGTGGCACACAAATCTCCTGACCCCACAGCACCCACACTGCTCTATCATTTAGGCCAGGGCCAGCTTTAAAGAACACAGTCCGGTGAGGTATGGGAACAATGGCACTAAGAAAACAGGAGACAAGGAAACTGCCTGAGAGCATCCAAGAGCAAAGAGCTGATACTAAAGCAAGAAAAATTCATTAGGTCACTTAGTGTCACATCACAGGAGACAGATTGAAAGCCTCAGAGAGAAACAGTTCAAGCAAGGAAAATGACATTTCCTTGCTTGTATAATGCGTATGTAGGTAGCACAAATAGGAAGGAATAGCAGGGAGCTGGAGAGATGATTTTATATTTCAGGTAATTACATTTCTTGCTCTGAGATTTGACTACTGCCCTGGCTTGTGCCACAGCGCTCAGTTGTGTTTCTAACCAAGTCCTTTATACTGAGGTTTTGATAGCTGATTGCTAGTCACACGTTGCTCATTTACCGTGAGTGCCTGGCATCCCCACGCATGGAAGAGAGCCATAGCTGCGCCTCTATAATGCTACTGAATGCTAAGTACACTGCAAAGAATGCAGGGTCTGGAGTCTCAAATTAGCATACAGTCTTGAGTCTATTTTCCCTGAACCACAGTCCCAGTACTTGCAGCAATGACATGAAATTAGATTCATGTTTGCAAAGAACTTTTTTGCAAAGATGCTGTAGTGATGAGCACCACGAGAGGCTGAGAAAGCCAGTGATTCTGTCCTTGGGATTGGGTTTGAATAGCACATAGTAAACATGGCATAGGACTGCATGTTGAACAGTGAGGAGAAAGTGAAACACTGAATAGCTGCTCATTAAGAGCTGCACTATTCATTCTGTGCACTAAAGAGATACTCAGAAGAAACACAGCAGTGACCATGTATTTAATATGCATGTCCACGAAGGAGAATTGCAGAGAATAGCTTGCAGAGACAACACTATTATATTCTTTTAGCAGGCTTGACCCTGCAAATTTCATCACGTTCTCCAAGACTGAAGACAGAAACTTACACATGTAATTATTCAAATAGCTCTTACTTCACTGGTGTTTAGCAGTCTTCAGTGAATGCAGGTTGTAAGATGCTGGGTATTGCATGAGTGAAAAAATCCCACCTATTTCCCCAGCAGGAATACAGCACGCTGTAATCTTGGTAATTTTCTGTTTTTTATGTTTCTATGTGCAATTTAGTCTCACAAAAGCTGCAAATACAGGACAGGAGATAAACTGCCAAAAGGCTGAACAGTCAAAGTGTACACTCAAATGAAAAATAACAGGGGAAAAAAAAAAAAAAGTAAGTCCAAGGAAACCATCATTGGCATTGGTATTCACTCGTTTTCTTAAATGCTCCGCTGTTCATGAGGGCATCAAGCTGGATTTTCTGGTACTGTACCCATGAAAGCTCTGTTGGTGTAGAAAGCTATGTATTCTAAGACAAATTCACTGAAACTTCTTCAACTCTTTATTAAACCAACTGATCTGTACGGTAATAGAGGTCACTGTAATAGATTAAAAAAAATAATAATAATAAAATCAATATACCTAAGAAATGCAAGTCATTTATTTTCCTGTGCCAAACAGTTGGTTGTTTATGTTTTGTGTTATAGAATTTGTTTCTGTTATTTAACTTAAAGCCTCAACAAAAGACAACAAACTGGGCAAGGCCAAGTTACTCTTAAAAAACATGTCAAAATTCTAAAGCAGACATCTCCTGTACAAGTTTAAGGGTGTAACCTTACCATAACAAACCACCACCACCAAGAAACCAGGAGTCACTCTCGCAATTTACAAAAAAAACAGTATCTGTGGGGTAGAGGACAAAACTAGTGAGTGTCTGGACTAAACAGGGACATGAGACCCCATTACCAACAATGGAAACGCACAAAACATGGTCTTTCACGACACACACTTGTGAAATCACTCCATCAAGGACTGAATAATTAAAGAAGTCATCTTCAGCTGGAATCTCATTCTCCAGCCTGGAGCACTGCCAAGGCTGTCAAACTCCAGGTGGTGCTGGGAATCTCTGTAGGCTTCAGCACACAAACCCAACAAAGGTAAATCCTGGGTGTTGCACCAGGGGGCTGAGAGGCGACCTTACTGGTCTCTGTGATGTCCTGAGGAGGGGAAGGGGAGAGGGAGATGCTGGTCTTCAGCAGCCACTTTCTCTGCACCTTTTGGCTGCCCCTTCTGAAGAATTCCCTGAAAATATTTACCAGCCTTCTGAGGAGTCACCTCTTCAAAGGAAAAATAAAAATTCAAAAAGTAACTTTATAAAGGTAACCAGAAAAAATTCTTCCCAAATAAGCACAAACCCAGTGCAAGAAGTGCCAACACCTACCTACCCCTGCACCCAGTCCCTGCCTGCATTATTGCTTGCTCCAGAAGCAGGATCGACCTGGACAGCACCTGCCAGCTGCAGCTCACCCACCCTCCCTGGCAGTCCCAGAAAATAGCTCTCATGGCAGGAGGAGATGCATCCTCAGCCTGGATGCATGGCCTGGCCTGGCCAGCACCCCTAAGGGGATGTGCATCTTCCGAACGATCTAGCCAAGCATCCCAAGGCTAGAAATATTTGGATAGCAAGAGAAAATGAATGGTTGTTATAAGGGACACCTCCCATTTAAATGTATAAAAATAGGGTGTTGCAGACTACTTTGGGGTTTGTGGGGCAATGCTGGTAGTTTTTAACTTTAATTGCAAAAGATAAAAGGCCCAGAAAGCCATGTTCCATCCATTTCTCTGAACTTACCTAGTAAATGTTTCTGCTCATGAAATCCAAGTAAGCAAGTCAGTTTTGTTTCTATAGTCTTCAGTTTCAAGAAGATGTACCTTCTATTACAGACATGGTAGCAGGAATTATTGTTTTAAATAGGATTTAACATTATTCTTTCCTTCTAGAGAATGAATTCTGTTGTGTCAGATCATATTCATGAACACACACCTTCTTTTCCACATATTTTCCAAATATAACATGTGCTGATATTTTATATTAGCAGTGTCTTAAACCAAAGTCACTCAAGTCTAAAAATACAACATACATCAGCTGAACAGAGTATTAGAAACTTATCTCCTGTTGAAAGAGCCATTAGTTCTTTTGCCCTTCTATTCATAGTGTTGTTCTTTCTCTTAATGAAAACCACCTTTGTTTTTCTCCTTTCACACCTATGGTTTAGCCCATGAGAGAATTGCTCACCAGAAGCACATGAAATTCATCCTGTGCACTCAGGCAGCAGATAAATCAGGACAAATTGATGAGCCCAGGGAAAGCATATTCGTATGATAAAAATTAAAGGCGTTATCACAATCCTTTCTAGAATTGCACAGGATATTATAGACACAATGTGTGAATAGGTGTCACTAGAGCTGAAGTCAGACGCAGATCATCAGAGACCGATACGTCTTCTTAGCATTCTCTTCATCATGCAAGAGATCCAAAGCCGGTGAGAAATGCATTAGAAAAGAAGCAGATGTTGGGGGAGCACCGAGTTCTTCTTTTTACCTGCTTATCGGCAGCAAAACAACAAGCATAAGGAAACAAAGCCTCTTGATGCAGCCTGGACCCGTGCCAGGTCCAACTAAACTACCAATTCTTGATTTTAATCACAGGAGGAGCTCAAAACTGGAGCTCCCAAACCACGGCATACAAGTAGCCTCCAGGTGACTGCTAAGCAGCAGAAAAGCGAGAAGAATGACTGTTCAAATACCAAGGGTCCCCAAAACCCTTGAGAGAAGGCTGGGGAGACATGACCTGCAGCATCAGCACCATGAGAGAGAAGGCACCGGTGCCACCATTACAATAACTTTATTCCCAGGACTGTGCTACCTACGTGCCTAAATTGGGAAACTACAGCAATCATCTCCAGGGAGTGAGCACCACAAACAAACTGAGGGAGACCTTGTTGCTTATAGACTTCACCAAGTGTTTGGGGAAGGGCTGTATACAGAGCCCCAAGCATACATGCAGTATCTGTATGCCCCGAGAACAAGCAAAGCTGAACAAGGTCTGGCTTTTAAGGTTTTGGCTTCAAAATATTGCGGGGAAGGGAAGAGGTGGAAAAAAAAGAGAGTATTGATGGTAAGCCTTTACCCTTTGCCCACAGGGCAAAGAAACTAGAACTCCAAATACGAAGGATGCAGGACAAGTTAAATTTTTTAAGCAGCCCAGAATTACTGGTTTAATGGGTCTGCCAAGTGACAGCACGCTCCCGGTAGAGTTCTGGCAGCAGAAAGCCCTTAATCCAAGTGAATTACTAACTGGGAATAATGTCAGCAAAACAGCTGTCAGGATGCTATGCTGCTCAAGCTGAATAGACAAACAACTGCTTAGGGTCAGAAAGCAACACATTCAGCACAGCCTCCAAACAAAGAGCAGGAACTAACACCACCATTTAACCAACACCTGCCACCACTACCTTCTACCTTAAAAATGGGAGTGTGAGGGAAGAAAGCAGAACCAACAGAGGAAACAAGCAACTGTTCTCTTCAGAAGCAGCAGCGTAACTCTGGAACAAATTTGAGAGTTGTCCAAGTCTCTTTCAAAAAGAAGATGTGGCAAGTCAGTACATATCTGTGCTCAATGCTTCTCACTTTCCAGTGAAGTGGAAAGGGATACTACGTGCTGGCACAGAAGAACTGTTAAGAAAAGAAACAACTTCACAGAAACTACGTACCAGAGAAGCTATGTTAGACTCAGTGAGCACCTTACCGAAAGCAGGATTGCTAGCTCATACTTCCCGTAGAACAACCTGCACCTCCCCTGCAGCACGCCTGCAGTTCTGAGTCCAGCCAGGGCTCCCCAAAGTGTGTGTATGGACAATATATATATTTACACTGGATTGCAAATGCCTGATCTAGCTTATATTCTCTGAAGGGCCCATCTGTTACAGGTTGCCTTCTCTTCATGCTCTTTATCCAAATTCCACTCCTCCCCATGTCTTCCCTTTACTCAACTACATTTCTTCTTTTTTTTTTTTTTCTCTGCATCAGATTTGGACTGGTGTTGTCCAAATGGTGAAAGAGGACAGAGATAATTTCAAATGCATTCATCGGACACTCAAGGCATAGCAGCTGCTCTGAGCCAAGACCTTACCCACTCGGTTACGAGCCAACAGACAGTATGGGAAATAAGAGATACCAAAAGTCTTACCTAAAAAACATACTCTGGTTGCTGTGATAGTGCTTCAAGTGGCAGTGCAGCTTTATCAGTCCTTCCAGTAACACAAAAAAGAAGGGCCCAAGCAGAAACCCAGGAAGAAGAAGAAAAGCCTTGAAGCTATATGCACCAGAAGACACAGGGAGGACAGATGATGAATTACACAGAAGTTATTTGAGTGAGCTTGTAATAGTCATTTTCCCCACCTAAGCCACCTAAAACACTTAGGGCACAAAGCATGCAGACAGCTGGCAGCATCCACGTGACAAAGATGCATCAAGTGAGCACCTTTTGCCACCTCATCTGCTCCGTATTAACTGATGGATTACTTGGCAGTCGTTTATGGAAAACAAAATCCCCCAACCTTGCCCACGCAAACAGCAAGCAGAATGGCCCAGAGCACCCTAGCCACCCGAAAGTCAGATCTGAAGTCCGATGGGCTTTGATGAGCAAGGAGGAGGCGTTCTGCTTTATTAGCAAGAGCAAAGTCTTAATTCTCTCAGTTGCGCTAGTCCAAATACTCTGCCACTGCACTGGGAGTGAAAGCTATACTTACCCCACTCCAGAAATTCCCAAATATACTCTTTCCCTGAGCCTCATCAGACTTCTGGTAGGAAGAAATCACAGTGCTGAGGAGCAGGACATTTGCACAGGCCAACAAACACTGCTTTGAGTGTGTTTTTTTACAAGAAATTTTCAGATCCACAAATGCAGATGCATGTGGGGAAATTGTCAGGCTGCATCCTAAGGAAAACTGTTACGATGCACTCACAGAAAAGAAGGGGCATGAGTATACACAGCTGAAGTGACCTCCCCTTACCAAAAGCTTTCTACATTGTAGAAGAGTAATTCTTCTAACACACTTTTCGTTGAAGAAAGATTTTCTTCATAATCAAAGTAAACACTGAGTACCAACATGTTTCTGCCAGGCACCTCGGCTTTACAGTCACTGTCATGTTTGCTGTACCAACCACTTACGCCTTGTATGCAGTTGTAGCTAAATCTGAGGGCCCCCTCCTCCCCACCAAATGCAAAAATAGAAGCTTGTTTTGCTCATTCACTCCACTCCATCTGGTGTTTCAGATATATGCCTCATCCCTCACGATCTTTAAAGAAAACCTCAAACTTTTCATTCTCTTCATTGAGTAGTTCCTTAGAGCTCGGGTCCTTTCTCAGCAAGTACTGACATCTACCCATTTCCCACCCTGAAGCTTCACTTCTGTTTGAAGCCCCCTGCCCTAAGCATGTACTGGAAATGCTCACTGCCCATAGATAGCACCAGCACCCCATTCCCCACCAGCCCTTTTCCCACCACCACCTATTCCCTAGTAGCACTGGAGCCCAGCTCAAGCCACGGGAATGTGGCACGTTGATGTTTCATATAAGAGCTCCCCACCCTGCACAAAGGCTGCCCCCACTGCTAATTCTGGAAGTCAGCTCCTCTTGGTGTGCTGCATGCAGCCCTGTGCCCATGGCACACAGCGATGGGGTACTCCCCTTCCTCTGCACAGACATCCATCCCCCTTGTGTCCTCCCTTCTCTCGGGAGATACCAAGGGACAGGAAAAAGGCAGAAAACAAAAGCTTTCAGCACAGTTTGAGACTGTGCCGCTTCCAAGTAGTCTGCTCTGGCTTTGATCTATTGATTTCAAGGCCCTTCATGTGGGAAGCTGAAAAGCAAGTTTTCTCCACACAGCTCTAAAATAAAAAGAAAAGCCAGTATGGCATTGTAGGATCAAATACAGCACTGAAAAACCAACAAACATGGAAGGGGGGGTGAGGGAACCACAATACCAGACCTGCCCAAAACCAGAACATGCAATCAGGAGCCTTGGTTGAAATCCAAAAATGCAAAATAAAGAATTAAAACTATTACACAGCATTACTACTTCAGAGACACTAGCAAACTACAATGAATGGAAACTAATGTTTAAAATCCCACAGCACTGGTAGACAAGTTTTCTACTAAATGTGACTGGAATGTCATCTGAGAGCTAACCCTGTGCATTTTCATCAAGTTACACCCTACCCTACACAGCTGCCCACAACAGTTTTGCTTTCTTTCTCCCCTGAAGTTACTCATGAGAAGCAATATGATGGAAAGGAGTGAAGTACCAAAGCATTTATTACTGAGGTGCATTTTTAAATGAAAAATCTTTTTGTTTGGGATACTCTGAGGTGCCTCTAGCACCAAGTGCAGCACATCCCTCCTAAAGGCAGCTGGAATAAATTCCATTCGATGCTCATCTTGAGAGAGCACCCATACGAAGTGAGCCTCTTCAAATCTGACTGCTCACTGCTCCCCGGGAGAAATAATCATTGAAAGATAAGCGAGGGAGGCGAAGCCTCACCAGCTTTATTTTTAACATCCGTCTCCCTTTACACTCGCCTTCTCGCAGGGAATTTCTGACCCCGCAGCTGTGCTGTGCCAATCCAAGGCACGCTGGATGCCAGGAACCACGATGCAACAGCCGCCACCTCCGTTTTCAGAAGGGGCCGTGTGCCTGGGCTGTTCCAGGGGAGCAGCGTGGCATTCCCTGCACCCTGTACCTCCAGCAGGCAACGTCCTCGCTCTCCACACAAGCGGCCATCAGTCCAGCACACTTGGCAGAGCAGCAACATGGGCAGGGCAGCACTGAGCTGAGAGAAGGAGAAAATCAGGCCCCGGCAAGATCGAAGATCTGCATGGTCGTAATTAAAATGTTTGGAGGGTATTTTTGCTTCTCTTTAGAAAAGGCAAGCTGTTTCTAATAAAAGATAATTTGAGTCGCTTGAACTTTGTTGATTTATGACTTTTTTTCATGTTTTTCCAAAACCAAAGGCCCCCTTGTCAAAATAAGAATTGGTTTTGGGAGAGGTAGGATGTTAGGCTATGCTTTTGTACCATTTCTTTCAACTCAGGAGAGAGTCACCTTTATGACTCACTGATTCTGAAATTTCCTTTTTCTCATTAGTTCCATTTTTCTGGAAAGCAGTTTATTTTCTTGGCTATCTTTAATTGATCCAAACACTGACAGAAGACACACACTGCACATGCATGCTCCCAAATAAGGACTTCCTTTTTTTCCAAACCACAACTTTAAAAACCAACTCATCAGAGTCAGGAAAACAATAAACAAAAAATATTTATATATTTGCTTTTTTTTTTTTTTTTTTTTTTTAATAAAAGAGAGAGAGAAGGAGAGAAAGAGAAAAAGAAAAAAAGAGAGAAAGAGAAAAAGGGAAAGAAAAATAAAATATAACCCCCAAATCCATACCTATTGTATTTGTTTTAGGATGTTGTAGCAACCCTTGTGCCAGAACCACAACCTGCTGGGACTACAAGGACATAATGTAGCCCTGTGAGTTCACAGAAAACACTGCTCGCAAAGCACCGAGAAGAGATTTTAATCTCAGTCCAGTGTCCTCTGTAGCCACACAAACATTCTGCTCCCACTTGAAATCAGTTATTTATGGGCATCAGCCTCCTCTTACGCAAAAGAACGGCTGCTTCTCAAGTCAGAGTAAAGGTTACAATTATTTGTGCTGGTCTGTGGCCTGTTGTTGAAATACAAATGGAAAGGTTGTTTGGGGCTTTTTTCCTTCAACTCTGCCACCCCTGGAAATGGCAGGTGTATTACCTTTTACAGATTTCAGCCCCTCACTGCTGGGGAGAAAAACTTGAATGTAAGAATTGACTTGTAAGAATATAGTTGAATATAATTAGGCACATGTAATGTGCCGAATTTATTTTTTAAATGTTCCTTTAATCCATCCAGAGACTTTAGTGCTCATGATTGTAATACTGAACTAAACATCTACCAATGTCTACAGGAAGGAAAACAACTGGAAGATATTTAGTCTCAGGACGAGGACTCTTTTTTTTTTTTTTTCCCTGTTTTCTCAGCACACTGAGTATATACAGCCACTTTCCGTATAGCTTGTAAACAACAACAGGGGTGGGATGAAGTGGGGGCGATCTTGGAGGCTGGAAGAGACATCACAGAGAATTTTTCCTTTTGTGCTGTTCCTGAAACTCGCTATGGATCGCATAATGGAAGAATCCCAGTCCTGTTTCCAGCATGAACCAGGATCATGGAGAAACGTCTGTGAAGGAAAGATTAATGGAGATCATTTCCCTTTTACATTACGCATTCAGCTGTAGAAAGCTGAATTAAGGAATTGCTTTCTCTCCCTCCACCATGCTGCTCCTTAGCCTGTGAAGTGCTCCATGAATCATTGACAACAATGCTAGAGCCAAAAAGCCATGGCAATATTATTTTTCAAAATCTTAGCTTGTCAAAGTTGATTTCAAAATCGAACCATCTTTGACACGAAGCATGAGATCTCCAAAGAGCAGAACCTAGCGAAACAAGGCTTCTCTTCAAACAACCAGATGAAAAGAGTTCTCTGCTTTCCCCACTGACCAAGAAGTCCCTAGACTATTTTAAATCAACTTTAACATCAGGAGCAAGCTCTATTAATAACTCCATCATTAAGCGAGCCATTCTGTGACAAGGATTACTAGCAGCAGTCATTGTATATACACACATAATCAAAAGAAACTAGTTAACAGTTTTGAGTGAGTTATACTAGAACTGAGCAGATTGACTACGAAGGTAGAGGATCATTCTAACCAACTAATACCAAGAACAAAGAACCACTTAAGAATTTAATTCTCAATAACTAAACTTGCACATCATCTCAAGACCTGAAAAGCAAGGGGAATAATTTAAATTCCTTATTGGGCAATAAGAGCAGTGTAAAATGAATTAAATAAATCTTACCAACCAAAGGCAATCAATCATGTTTTCAGTTTTCCAAAATGAAAAAATAGGCTTAGTAGAAATAGTTGGATTGGAAGACAAACACATTTTATGCTGCCTTGAGGAGTTTCCACAAGGGAAAAGGGAAACTCAGCAGTGTACCCTGGAAATGCCTGTTGAAAGCCGAAGGAGCTTTGCCTTTGTGTGGAGAAGGATCTTGTTCATGCGAATTGGTGCTTAAACGTGACATTAATATAAACAACCAGTAAAGTAGGATCAAAAATAAAATTAAGGGATATTCACCCACCCACTTTCAAGAAACCACAGATTCACAGAATAATTCAGGCTGGTAGGGACCTTAGGGGGGCCCCTAGTTTGACATCCTGCTCAAGCAAGGGCAGCTCTAGGCCAGTCCAGGTTCTTGTGAGCTTTTTTCATTTGGGCACGAACCCACCAAGGATGGTGGTTTCCCTGCCTCTCTGAGCAGCCTGCACCAATGCTCAACTGCCCCTGTGATGAAGAAACTTTTCTTCACGCCAAGTCAGAACCTCCCCGTTTTAGTTTATGACAAGTATCGCACGCTCCTGGCCCAGGCCCCTGTGAAGGCCATGGCTCTGTCCCCCCAGTAACCTGCCCATACATACAGGGGGTGCTGCCAGGTCCCCACAAATCCACCTCTTCTCCAGCCCATCTCCCAGGACACGTGCTCCAGCCCCAGACAGCCTGGGGGCTCTCTGCTGAGCTCACTCCTTATCAATGCTTATCAATGTCCTTCCTGTACTGTGGGACCCAAAACCACACACAGTATTGCAGGTATGGCCCAGCAAGCACCAAGCAGAAGCAAACAACCACCTCCATCAACTCACTGGCTCCAGAAAATCCATGACGAGCTGACCTTTCCTGCTGCCAGGACACTGCTGCCTTGTCAGCTGGTCCCCCCCGGCCCTCTCCAGCAGAGCTGCCCCCCAGGCAGTCACTCCCCACCCTGTGCTGCAGCAAGGGGATGGTCAGCCTGTCCCAGGTACAGCAAGTACATTTCTGTTTAATAAATAAGAGGCAGTAATGGGCAGGGTTTTTTTCCAGTTTCAGCTGGGGTGTGTTCTAGTTCATCACATTCTTACAAGTCTGTCCCTAGGACATATGCAGCCCTTTCACCTGATACTGTTCTTAGCATAGCTGCAAGAAGTTTCAGCTATTAATTTTGATGCTATGTTACTGGTACCATAGTAGCACTGTTGTAATCATCGCAACCGAGGAGACCAAGTGAGGCAAGGGAACACAGTAGTTTCTTTCTTAAATGACATGTTGGAGGGATGGAAAGTTAGATCTTCAGAGCCTGCATGCCAAAATGCTCGCACCTTCCCCCTATGCAGCTGTATCAACTGCCCTTTCAAATGGCACTTTCACTCCCATAAATCTTGCTTTCTTTGTGGCATTCTTCCACAACTGGTCTTGTTGGGATACTTACAGAGAATCAATACATGAAAGTGACCATCTGTGGATGAAGAGCTCCTAGACTGGTAGCTTTTCCAAATGAAAGATAATATCGTTTTTATAACCTGTGGCAAAGTAACACTACCTAGATTGGCCAACACATTTTAGAGGCTAGAAAACGAGTCTACCACATTGATCATCTAGTTAATTCTCCATACTTGGAAAGATTCCACCTTCCTTTCGAGACGATAAACACTTTCCTTTATTTTATTTTATTTTATTTTATTTTATTTTATTTTATTTTATTTTATTTTATTTTATTATTTTTTTTTAGATGTAGTTCACACTAGCAGAACAAATGTAATGAGGTTTAATAGCTGTGTTCAACAGGTCTTTACCACCAACCACATAATGACATTCCAGACTTTGGTCTTAAGGGCAGATCTTTTACCTATTTTAAAATTTTAGCAATGAAAGGAGAAATTAATTCAGTTTTAAGACAATTAACAACTCAATCCTGCATTTCCTTGACATTATCCCTTTATCAATAGCATTGTTGTTCCCACTACTCCCACTCTTGTGCTAAGAGCTACTTGTAACGTGGCTTAAATGGATCTCATGACAAGGGAATTGGGTCCATGTACACAGGACACAAGGTCAGCTGCCAGGCAACTGGGAGAAGAAAACATTTCTATAAGATGATAGTCTGTCAGGTCAGAGAGTTTGGGCAGGTTCTTCCACCCCTTTAGAACAATCTATTTTTCATTCCACTGAATGACTAATTCAGCCAGAACGAAGAGCATCACATCAACCCCATCTGCAGCCACTAAATGCTGCCCTGGAGATGTAGAGAAAGAAGAGAAGAATTCCTCTCCAAGTCCAGTCACAATAACCACAGTAAAATTATTCTGAATTCACATCCATCTTGGACCAGAAGTCAGCCACCTTTTGACTCTTTATAGCTCCCACGTTGTGGGAAATATTCATCTAGCCTAACTTTAGTTGTCCACAAATCAGGCAGCTATTTGCATAGATTCCTTCTAGTCTGAGGAACACCCTCATCTCTCCCACCAAGATGAGAGACTTGAGATTAGTACAGACAGATCAGCTGGAAAGTTAGGGCACTGTCAAACCCATCAGCCAAAACTCCCTTCCAAAGCATGAGGCCCTTATTGAAAGCCCACTGAGGTAACTGAGAATCTCTCTGTTGAAAAGTGTCTGTTGGATTTCTGTCCAAGTAACTGTGAGACTGCAGTGGCAGCTGAAGGTCCCAGTTGGCTAGAGGAACCACCATTCTAGGACTAGAGTCCCTGTTCAAGCACCTTAAAGTTTGCTTGAAAGCAAAGGTAGACTAGATGTCTATGCATACTTGGGAAACACTACTGCAGTAGCAACCTGAAACCTCTTGCAGGATGTAGGTTACTCATAGGCATAGCCAATCAATGCTCTTAACCAATACTTTCAATAAAAAGAGCTTTATCTCTGATGTTCCTCAAAGTCGGGGCACTATAGTCAGCATCATACCACATTTCCAAGGCCATATAAACCAGCTTGTAAATTACTTAAGTTCCAGACCCCTCCAGCAGATTATCCGATCCAGTCCCTTCCCCACACAGAAAAGATTTTGTCAATGAACTACTTCTATCTCCATTTAAGTCCCATTTTTGCAATGGAAGACATAAGCCTCAGCTCTCTAGAACTTCTCCAGCACAAGAGGGAGAGATGCCCTAAAGAAATGTTGTTTCAAGACAGTAAAAAGACAATAACATGGTTTACTTGGCTGAATTGCTGGTTTTATACCCCTTGCATCGTTTCACAGCTAGGGTGGTGTAGAAGTGACCTGTCTATTTTGCTGTGCAACCTGATGCATCCAGAAATAGTAAATAACACACCGGGTCCCACTTCTAGAAGCATGGCCACTGTTACCAAATTAAAACTGCTGCCTTCAATGCAGAAATCTGACAGTGGTAAGGAGAAAAATTCAGAACCAACAAACCCTTCTGTCTGGGGGATTTCTCCATAACAAGAGGACTCTGTAGGGGAATACATATAAGAGAAAAGTGACAGACTTGTAAGTTGCTGCATTTTAGCCCATACACATCTAGAGGGAATGGCAAAGTCAAATGCTGACTACGGGGAACAGAAAACATGCCTTGTTTATTATTACCATACAACTATAAAGGAAGCTTTCTTATCAGCTGGCAAACTTACTAAGGAATACAAGTCTATGGAAAAGCCATCCCTAATTGAACCAAGTCTCAACAATGAGGATGGAGCATATTAATGAGGCAAGGATAGGAGGTGCGATGATGAGATAACAATACCCTGAGGAGTTGCACCAGTATTAAATGCGACTTTATTACTGTATTGCTCTTGAGTCTGTGCAGCAAGAATAACTCTGTTTATACAGATGTTCTTTCAGCCATCAGTTATTCTAGTTTAAGCACACACACTGGGAACCTTGACATTTTAAAATTACAGGCCAGTAGATTAAATTAGATTTGTTATTTCGCTTTAGTAAGCCACTACACTTTACAAGGCTGATATATTCTTTCAGTGAAACTGAGATGCACTAATTGAAATGAGATACTGCACCTTTAATAATGCAGACCAATGTAGCTGTCTCACAGGGTTTTTCATCAGGTGCCTTTATTTTAAGTCTTCTGAGTGCTACTTATATGGTACATTTTATCATTAAGAGGGCATTCTTTACTTAAGTAGTGCATGCCAAGCTAAATTAAAATAATAGAACCGGTTTACTCTAACACAGAGGGAAGTGCGGTTGCTATTTATGCAGAATTAAATATGTGATTAAGGCTGAACTCCAACCTCCTACCAAAAGTGTCTCACGATCAAAGCAGAAAGCCCACAGAGTCCCCAAATGCCACCTTGGGCAACGCACAGCTCACATCAAGTCTAACACCACTTGAAATCAGAGCTCAGGCCCCTTGGCCTGCTCAGGTGTTCACCTTGGCGCTTCTGGCTCAGAGCTCCAGGGAGACACAAAAGAGAAAGGATTGTTACGAGGAACCACCCAAACTTCAGTGCAACTTGGGCTGCCCTATTCTGTGAAGTAACTCTGACGGAGGGAAAAGAAAACTCCTGGCACCCCGGAGACGTGCTCTGGTGAAACATCAGATGCTCCAGGAGTAAATAAAGGCCTCTGAGACCTTCTGCCTGGAGGAAGGGAAGTACCTCAGTCCTTGAAGATTTAGACATTCACCACTTTGTGCCTTGGCTCTCCATCTGTGAAAGAGGACAGCCGCCCTTCCCAGCCCCGCCAGAGGAGAAATGCAGTGCCGACCACAGGGCGGATTCCTGTCAGCGCTGCACAATGGTGACAGCGCTCATACGACTATTCAAACCAGATGAGAATCCAGCCCGCCAGCCACACAACTTACTCTGTAGAAATAAAAATGCACAGCCAGCTCAGAGTTTCAGATCTGCCCATTTCTGCCCCCATTTCCTTGTGCAGCTCTGTTTCACAGTCTCAGGCAGGTTTTAAGCTGTCTCCCACTGCTGACGCCCCCACTAAGTCTGTCTTCTCCATACGAGGCAGGTTCAGCAGCCCTGCTTACAACAGCTACTGTTTATTTTATTTTCCTTTGAGATTTCACTTCACTTTAAACATCCAGAGCAGAGTTAGAAGCCACAACTGGATGTTTGCTAACACCTCTAGGCCAACAAATACACTGGTGAGAGACGACCACGGAGCCGACTGGAGCCGATGGACTCAGGGGCTGGACACAGCATGAACCCTGTTTCTGGTTTTTGCCCAGATCAATAGGGTTAGCACACTGAATGTAGATACCCATAATAAACAAATAAAATCTTGGGAATGTTAAGACTGCTGCCGCTTTTCAGTAACTTTGGACTAATACGTCAAGTTCTGCCTAATTGCTCAGTCCAAGCCATCGGGGGAATGCTGACCACATTTTTGCAAGAGGTGATAACCCTCATGCCCCAGAGCTTACACCGGGCTGTGATTAGAAGGAAATATCATTCTTGAGGCAAATTAAACCACATTCACTTCGCAGGCGGCTCCTTCCTCCCTTCCCATAGCAGGAGCACCCGCTGTGGGTGCTGCCGTAGAGGCAGACGCTCCCCCCAGCCCCACGGCCACAGCAGTGCCCCCGGCTCCTGCCACGCTCCCCAGCAGGAGGAAGGTGCCAAGAGTAACAGTCCCACCTCGCACATCTCACCCTGCCTTCTGCACACCCAGAAGATTAAAGACAGCAATGGAGGAAGCACAAGAAACCATATACGGCTTCCTTTATATGCGTGTGGGTCCTTTGGACCTGCATCAAGTGCATGAGGCATTGCAAGCCCTCGCACCCTGCCTATGGGGCCCTGGATAACACAAGGATGGGTGTGAGACCTCCCATCACGGCCAAACTGCCCAGGAGGGATGTTTCCGCCTGACCCAGAAGTTTCTGCTCTGAGACAGGAAGGCTTACACTCCCTTAATTATTATCATGCCCGGGGTAATTGCTGGCAGCCTCGTTACCTACAGAGGACTGCTCTGCCGTTGAGTGCCTGGCTCTGTCAGCCGCCAGCAGCACTCGCGGTCACAAGGTATTTTGCGTACCGCATGTATGGCAGGGTCATGTGCCTCCCCCTGCTACAAAGCGGGATGTACAGCTATGGGTTCGTCTTCCCAAGACAACCAGCGTTCATTTGCGCTCCCCTTTTCCTCTCCCAGGCAGCCCACTCACCTCCCACAGGCACAAAACCCCATCTCTCCCCGGTCCTCACTGCTTTGCTGCCTCCGGTCCTGCAGCAGCCAGCCAACTGTGTCGGTGCAAACTCCCCCAAGCCTGACACAGCATTACCTTTTCGGCTGGCGTCGGGGTGAACCCTGCATCCCGACAGACTCCAGACCCTGTGCCCGACCCGCCTGCAGTGTCCACCCGGGGTTTAGGCAATCTTGAAGTTGCAGCGATTTCCAGGCGAATTCGCCTAGCCTCGCCAGGAACCCGGCATCTCCTGCGGCTTACGGAAAGCTGCAGATTAAACGCAAAGCCCGCAGCTGCCGGCAGCTATTCCCCTGCCATCTCGGCCGATACCACCCTCACGCGTGTTCCCGACCCGCAACCGGACCACGGGCTATTCCCAGCTCCTCTATTACCCCACGCCAAAATATTTAACCCTTTCGTTTCGCCCCCCAAGCCGGCTGTTTTCCACGTTTTATCACCGCAGCCGAGCGGCGAGGCGGCCCCGCGGGGTGGGCACGGCCCGGAGCGAGGGGGGCACGGGGATGGGGGCACCCCGATGCGCGCCCCCGGCCGCCCCGATGCGCGCCCGCGGTACCTGCGCGGCCTCCCCCGGCGGGGGCTGCGGGGATGGAGGCTGCGGGGATGGAGGCTGAAGGTTGCGGGGCTGCAGGTTGCGGGGCTGGAGACTGCGGGAGCGCCATGTCCCCGCAGTGTGCCGGGGGGGGGGCCCGCAGCCTGCCCCCCCTCCCCATAGCCCAAGGAAGCCCCCCGCTGGGGGTCGCGGCCTCCCCGCACCTGCCTCCCGCTCCTGCTTAGGGCCGGGGAGGGGAAATGCGATTAAGGGATTGAGCCGGCGGCGGCGGAGGAGGAGGAGGAGGAGGAGGAAGCAGCACCCGCATCCCGCCCGCTCCTTACCTCGATCCACTTTTGCGCCTCGCCGAAGGCCGGCTCGGGCTGGGGCTGACCCTCTGCCGCCAGCTCCAGCCCGGGGCTGGCCATCTGCGGGCCCCCGGCTCGCCGCCCCGCAGCGGGGCCGTGGATGGCCGTCGGGAGGATGGCTCTGATTTTTTGAGGTGCCCGCAGCCCCGCCGCTTCTCCTCCCTCCGAGTTCCCTCCCTCCCCCCGGCGGCGCTGCTCGCCCGCACTCGGGTCGCCGCCGAGGCTCGGGGCTCGGGGCTCGGGGCTCGGTCCTCCCTCCGTCCTCCCTCCGTCCTCCCCCGGTCCTCCCTCCCTCCTCCGGTCCTCCCCCGGTCCTCCCCCGGCCGCCCCGCCCGCCCCGCCGCGCCGCCAGCTAAAAATAAACCGGGAGGGCGACGGCGCCCGTGCCTTCGGGCCCGAGGGGAGGAAAGCCGGGGGGTCAGAGCCGTGCCGGGGGGCTGCAGCCCCTGCCAGGGCGTGCTGAGAGCCGGCTGCACCGGGGGGGGGGGGGGGGGGGGGCGTGGGGTTGGGTGGTTTTGCGTGCAGGGGGAGAAAACGCAGCCGCCGCCTCCTGCGGAGGCTCGCACGCCTCGGCTGCGGTGGGTGAGGAGCCCCGGCTGGGGCAGGTGGGCTCCCGAGCCTGAGGTTAAGCAGAGAAGTTTCTAGAAGGATAAAATGGCAAGGCCTTCTTAGAGCCAAACCCCAAAAACTATGGCATTCAGCTGTTCGGGTGTGAAGGGTGAGCCAGCGGTGCTTGTCCCAGCTCAGAGGGGTGTCTGCAAGCTGGGAACACAGGCATGCGAGTGCTGACCCCAATTGCTACGGGGTTTTGTTGAGAGGGGTGCCCCGTCAGAGCTGGTGGCTTGCTGGGTTTCAGCAAACTGATGGGAAGCAAGCTGCAGGACCGACTCTGCAGCACTGCCTCCTTGGAGCTGTGAATTGGCCTCGATCCAAAACTTCTGCATCCTGCTTGTTGTCAGAAACCAGCCAAATGTGCTAGCTCTTCAAATCAGAACTCCTCAAATCACCAAAATTCATATACCCAGCTCCATTTCCATTCCATTTTACCTTTATGGTTGTCTACTTTTCACTTTGAACCTTATTTATGGTTTGAAGCTGCGAGGTACCTGAAAAGCAGCAGGTGAGGTTCACAGGGATTTTCCTGAGAACACCAACTAGATGAAAACGCCATTTTTGGCAATCTAATCTCAACCATCTCAAGAGAATAATAAGTATATTTAAAATGCCTGTGCTAACACAAACTATTTTCTGATTCTTGTAATATTTAAATACCACCGATGTATATCAGACATCAATTAGATTTGTTTTCCTGGGGCAGTGGAAGACTAACAATTTAAAATAATTATCCTGCTTTTTTTTATTATTACTCTGCAATATCAAATGTATGATTTTGCTGTCTGGTGATCTCAGCATCGACTCACTGGGAAGTAGGAGAACAAGTTATGGGGTGGCCATCATACTGCTCAGGGCACAAGTTCGGGGCAAGGACGACCATCACCACCATGTACCTGGTCTTAAATTGAGAGCTGCACATCCAATTTTCATTTATACCATCACTTTGCAAGGGTTGCTGAAGCTCATGTGCCCCAACACTCATACACGCATTCAGGCACTGATTTCTTTTTAAATCGATGAAGTTTACATGAAGACAGGTGGATGCAGAGCTAGTGCAGTCCTTTGAAGAGCCCTGTCCTGTGTTTAGTGGTGTAAGAGAAGCCCTGAGTGGCAGCAGGAATCTGGCCACTTCTTCCCTAATCCTAATCCTGAACCTGCTTCTCATCTGGTCAAATCCGATGCATCATCCTCACCTCCCTGTTCCCATGGAAACACAGTGCTAGCATCAGCCCAGCTTTTTATTTATTTATTTATTTATTTTTTAAGCCACCATCTGCCTGGGAAGCAGTAGGGCTTTCTGTAAACCCCTGGAATACCAGTTACAGATTTTTGCAAAGGTTTTTCTTTCCCTTTTGCATCCATGCTGGTTACTGGTACAAGAGGCAAAATATGAAAGCAAGCACCTTAGGAGCTCCAGGAAGGTTTTCCTAATGTCACTTTGCTAGCCTTGACCAGCAGCATTACCAGAAATACAGCCAGCCTCTCTTTTAAAAGCCTCTCTGTTAAAATTGGGCAGCAAATGGACTTTGGAAGAGCAACAAAATAGGTTAAGTTCCCTTGTAGCTGTTTGCAGAAGTGTCTTGTTTTAAAACAAATGCCTCAGTTCAGCTTCTCTGTTTTTCTTCCCTGTAAAACTCAGGCTAATATCTCAGCAGCCCTCATCGCCTTATCGCAGATCTGCATCTGCACTTATCAGACAGGGAAAAGCCTTTGCAAGAGCAGACATCTGTGCCAAGCTCCGTACCTTACTGCAGGTGCATTCCCCCTGCCCGAAAGGAGACTGTGCCCATGGGCAGGTAAAGTAACTGTGTACACCAGATGTGGAAAAATGTGTAATGCAGAGGGTGAGGAGAAGTTACAAGCAGAGGATGAGGGTCTCTGATTAACAGGAATCTCTCTGCTGCCATGATCAGAAGGAAAAACAGAGATGTTAATGAAGATACGGTTTGGGGTACAAAGGGGGCTCCACTTGTATCGGCTGGTTTGTTCTTCTCCCCAGTTGGTTTGCTCTGCTGGGAAGAGGAGCTGTCCTATGACTTTCAACGTAAAATGTAGTATCTTTAAAAGGAGCAGGGGGTTAGTAAGGCCTGGTTTGTGTCATGGCAGGCCTGATTTTATCCCAAGAAATAGCTTGCATGAGGGAAACTGTGCCATGGGCAGTGTGTGCCGTGGCGATACATCTCCCTGAAGGAAGGGGTCAGGTCTTCGATGCATCTTCAATTCTGGTCTTCAGTGGTCTTCATCTGTCTTCAGCTCTGGTCTTTGTGGCCAGCAGCTCTTAGGCTCCTTCTGCTTGTGTGCACCTGATGCCAAGCCTTCTTCTTCAAGGAGTGCCTCCCACAGCGTGCACCCTGGAACACAGGCTCCCTCTGCTCTGAAAAAAAAATACTCTTTTACCCTAAACATGTTGCACAATGAGCAAAGGGGTGAAGCAGCAGAGAATCCTCCTGGGTTGCTGCTCTTTTCTTTGTGAGCTGCTACAAACATGCCTGAGGCCCCTCGGCTGGTGGAGAGAGGCTGCTATCCTGCTGGCCCTGGGGCTTTGCTGCCTCCTGATCTGCTCAGCAATCTGTCGGCCCTGACTGGCACTCCGAGCCCTGCCGCTTCCCCCATCGCAGGCACAGCTGAGCATCCTGCATAATCTCTGGCCAGGTTTAGGAAAAATCTGAGCTCAGCTGTAAGCGGGCTGCCCCAACTAAATAGCTTCTCGGCTGTTTGCTTGAGGACTTGTACCCATTTTGCTGCTTTCTCGTCCCTTTGGCAAACCACTGAATGTCACGAGGAGAACTTGAGGCTGAATGATATTTATTGTAAAAATACTGCTTTGAATGCCTTCATTCTCTAGGGTATAAAGTAAGGGTAGTCGCATCCAGCACAGCTCTGCATCACCTCCCCATGATCTGAGTGCCACCACTGGACTCGCCCACCTGCAAAGAGCGACACAAATGATGCCTGGTGGGGCTGTGGAAGTTGGACAACCCTGACATAAAGCATCCTTAGCATGACTGCTTCTCAACTGGTATTAATCCTGCTGGAGAGTATTTGGAGATTTTTCTACTGACTACCACGGGCAGGCTGTGTGCTTTCACAGCCTGTTGTGTATGAAAAGCTGAGCAGAGAGGTGGGCTGAGCCTGCAGGCGAGAGGAACCCTTACAGCAGCATCTGTCAAAGCAGAGGAGAGCAGTAGGAGGAATCTTCACCAAAAAATAAGCATTTTCTTCATTGATAAAACTAGATTCTAAAACAGTTTGACAGTCTCTGAGGGCAGGCTGGTAAAGGTATCTTCTCAGAAGCAAGAGAAAACATCAATTTTGAGAAATGATTCAGAGGAAGACTGTTCACATTCAGGAGTTTATTTATTTACTTATTTATTCATTATTTGTTTTAAAACACACAAGCTAAAAGCAGAGTAACACGGGGGCTTTAGTTGTTATTTCCCATGAACATCAAGCATCCTGAGATGACGAGTGCATGTCGGATTGCTCAGTCACTCGGGCGGATGCTGTGACTTCACATTTTATTTAATTGGGGCATCTGCTGGGGGACATTTGCAGTGTTCAGCACTTGGCCGTCAGCACCTGTTTGTTTATTCCTGCCGTGCTGCCTTCTATCACAGTCACTTTCTCCCTGCTACCACTCACTCAGCAACATATTGTCAGACTTGGCATCAAGGATCTGAGTCATTCTGAGGAGTACAGGGGTGGCTGGATCATCCAGGCTTGCTTTTTCCCTGGAGAAAAGCAGCGTTGTCCCTTCTCACCTTGTCCCAGGAGACAGCACAAAGCCTTTTGCAGAGCAGTTTTTCTCTAATTGGGAATTTGAGATTGAGTTTTGAAAGTTAATGCATTCAATTTTTACCTGCTAGCTGAGCACTATTTAACACTTTCCTATTTGTCTGTCTTTGCATTTAATTAATTGCTCAGACTTAAAAAGCTGTTGGCTATTCGGGGTCTGATATGCCACAATGCTCTTCAGCTAGCTCTGAGCCTCATGAATCAGTGTGCAGGCCATTCAGAATGAGCGATCGTGCCCATAAACGCCCGTAAATATTCAAGTCGAACATCGCTTTCAAAGCATAATTGTTTGGGCTTTCTCCATCCTCTCCGTTCCCTGCGCAAATCCCTGATCAATATCTCTCTGGTCTGAATGCTGATATGCTTTTAGGTGTGGGTTTTTCCCTGCCCAGCCCTCCTCTCTGGCTTTGGCACTTGGTTCTCCCTCTTCTCAAGGCCTCCAGCTCCCACGCTGATGGCTCTGCTGATTGCACAGAGCCTGGCTCAGCTTCTCCTTTAATCCACGGCTGTGCTCAATGCTCCCACTCACCCAAACAAGCACTTCCTTCCTTCGTAATATTGTTCTCATCAAGCCCTGCCTTTCCTCTGGTGTGAGAAATTCCTATATCCCCAAAACAATGTATAATCAATCTTGCAAATCACTGCTACCTCACGAATAACCTGCAGAAAGAAAAAAATAAAAATAAAAAATAGGCCAAATCTACCCTAAAGCAGGCTATAGCAAGGTAAGGATCAGTCTCTTCTCCCAGGCACCAATGATAAGACAGGAGGGAATGGCTTTGAGTTACACTGGGAGAAGTTTAGGTTGGATATTAGGAGAAATTTCTTTACTGAAAGGGTTGTGAAGTATTGGAACAGGCTGCATCATCTAGAAGGAACTGCAGAATGGTATCTTCCCATCTCTTCTCTCAGTAGGTTTCTCTGTGGTGCAGATAAAAAGAGGAAACCTATGCCTGGAGTATCCAGACTTGTTTGGGATATTAGCTGATTCACAGTGAATTCAAATATTCATTTACTCAAAATAAAGAAACAGGCAGCTAGAAGTGGAAAATGGAGAAGAAGAAGAGAAACAGAGGGGAAAAAAAAAAAAAAAAAAAAAAAAAGAAAGAAAAAAAAAGGCAAGAAAAAAAGTGATTAAGAAAAAAAGTGACTTCATGCAGGGCAACAATTTATTTTATTTAGCAGCATTATAACTTAGTTCCATGACACAGGATATTTTTTTTCCTGCGTGTTGAATTTCTAAAGGATGACATTTAGCAAGGGTTGTGCTTGACTGGAAGCAAGAAAAAGCAGGGTAGTGTAGGCTGTGGGTGAGCTTGTTCCCTGAAGGCAGGCCGTCTTGCTCGGTGATCTCCTCCAGTCTGACAGTCCTCGCAGAACAAGACACTCATCAAAGCCTGTGGAGGTGCTTTGGTGCAACACGAACCATTTCTGGGACAGACAGCACTCGTCATGTCGTCTCAGGCATGGATGGTCACATACATATCCATAAGAGTCAGGACATCACAGCCAGCCACCAGTCCAAGCTTGAAATAAAGACTCTTGATGTTGTCTTTATTTTTCTCATCCCCTGTTCCAAAGGACAGAGTACTATTTGCAACCCTGACTGAATAAGTCTGGGAGTTAGGAGGAGCTGCAGGCATCTCCCCAGACAGCAACACATCCTTAAACTGTGAGTACCAACAGGTTGTTAAATCTTATTGATATTACTTCTCCATTTGCACACAGACAGCAGGTAAAAACTCATTTGCTGGAGATACTGATGGAAACTGAATACTTCCCCATGTATGTGAAGCATGTAGGCAGGACAACAAGTACTTGTTGGGCCTTCCTATAACCCTTCAGTGCTTCCTGAGAACTGCTTCTTCTGCTGCCTTGGGGGTCAAACCTGACTTTCCTGAAAGCCCTGGGAGCTTTCCTGAGTGTAGAAGGTGCTATCCTACAAGAGCGTGGTCAGAGAGGAGCCAACTCCAACCCAGCAATGACATTACTGCTCTGCTGGCCCCGACTTAACAAGCAGGACGTGTTCACTCAAGCCCAAGTACCGCGGGGCAGACTTTGGAGCCAAGCTGGCTCTCCTCCAGCCTGCTGTAGGAATGGATGCGGTGACACAGGTCTGTCTGTCAGACCATGTGGGCATATTTCCTATTTAAGTCCACGCTGACGAACTGTCAGGGACGAGAAGACTATTACACCGTGTTGAATCTCTGTCTGAAACACTGGATGATTTATTACACAAGAGCTGCCCACCCAGACGAACGTGGGGCTGATGAGGTTGCCAAGAAATCACTGCTCTTGACTGTAAAGCCAAAACAGTTCATGAGTTCTCCCCTTAAAAAAAAAAAAAAAAAAAAAAAAAAAAAAAAAAGCAAAAAAAAAAAAAAAACCTTTATAAGTTATTTTCATAAGTTTCTCTTATTATTGCTTTTTTAATTATGTCTTTCTGTCTGGCCAGCAAAAATGCCTGGAGTTTTTCCCAGTTTAGAGGCCCCAGTGCTCCTCTGTGAGCCTTTAAAGGAAGCCCAAAGGTCAAGAAAACTTCACTGCTCATTAAAGGGAATGGAAGGCACTTTCTCGGAGTTGATAGTCCATGTCAGTGAATTGATTTCCAGTACCTGTTGAGTCTCTGTCTCTTTTTGGCTGCTGATGGGGCTGCCTGTCACCTGAGCTCCTGCTCTAACTGAGGAAAGGACAGGCAATCTAGAGCTTGCAGAGCTGTCACACCTGCAGCTGATCCAAGGCAACACTTTGGAGTATATCTACTTTTTTTTCATTAATCATTGTTTTCCAAAAGAACAATATTTACTGAGTATCTTTCTTCTTAAAATATAGTATTAATGTATTCTCTCCTCACTGCATTGATGATCCATGCTCAGGCAACTGGATGGGGATTTTTGGGATTTTTGTAAGACTTTAAAGGCACTAGATGTTCAGATCTCATTTTTTAATTAATGGGATCAAGCACCTAAGTCCTATCCATGCCTTAAAAAAATCCATTCCTAAGACACCAGTGACACCATGTTTGCTCAGTGTGCTAGCAGGTCAGCAAAAGATCAAAATGAAAATGGACCTATAAGAGGTTGGAGCTCTAGCTTCACGAAAACCTTGCAGAAGTCACAGCTCCAAGGCCAGTGCAGGGAATGCTGGCACCATCCATCATTTGGCAAACTTGGACAGAGGGCCTCCTGTTAACTTTAGACATTTTCTGTGATGATGTGTTTCTCTGAAAATGATTGTCTTAATTGCTTTTCAGTGCTGAATTAGACCAGTTTATGTCATAGAATCAAATAATTGCTTGGGCTGGAAGGGACCATAAAGATCGTGTCATTCCACCCACCTCTGCAGCGGGCAGGGACACCTTCCACTAGACCAGATTTGTGTCTGCTGCACTTCAGGCAAGCTTCATCTTAAATCCTTTTCCTTGTAGACCACATTGCAAACAGAATGTAGTAAAGATTGTTGAAAAGGAGGGACAGACAACTGTGGGAGTACCTCGTGAGATTAGTCAGCATCTTCCATGCCTCAGTGAAACTGGGAAATCATGAGCCCATCAGGGATAAAGACTCTTAAACGTTGTTGGCAATCAAGACCTGTGGGATCTTCATCCCAGTGGGTAAGGAAAGGCATGCAACAGGTTCTACAGAGTGGATTTTCCAGCACCAGAGGGTGACTGGGCTCTTGCCTGTGGGAGCTCTTGTAATGTGAAACTCTGTCTTTTTGCTGTCTTCCTAGGAACCAGTGCTGCCTTTGCACTTCAGGATAGCTTGGCAGTGCTCAGATATTCATGATCTAAACCTAGGGGAGAGGCAAGAAAAATGGAGGGTCAGATGTAGAGAGCATCTCCTCATAGAGAAACAATGGTTCTTCAAGGCATGCATTATGGTAATCTGTGGGCACATCCCAGCATCACCAGGTTGCTACAGTCTTCCCTCTCCCTTTCTGCAGCAGTTAATTTCATGAGATGCTCTGAATACAGACTGCTGAAAGCAGCAGAAGGCACTCACAGCATAGGAGAACCCAGCTGGAAACCATTGTGGTGTGCATATGCACATGCTGGAGGTGCTGTGCTGTGGATAAGTGTAAGAGCTGTACATATTCTCTGCTAAGCCTGCCAGTTCTTAGAGCTGCTCTTCTCAAAAACTGTAGGGCTCTTGCTTTCTGAGGCCTTGAAAGTGCTGGGGACTCCAGGAGCAATGCAGGGGAAATGAAAGATGTCAAGAAAACTCTGCAGCCCTTGGGCAGGTGAGAATATGGATGCTGACCTCTGCTGTTTTTTACTAATTCTGGTGCACCCCCATCATGAGCTTGGCAAGAGCACATTGACTTTCCATTTAGAAGGTCATATTTATATACATTTATATTTGTATCTTTCAGTGCTCAAGACTGTCAAACCTCCAGAAAAGAGAAAGAAAGATGGGGTTTATGAAACCTGTCTGCTTCCACAGGAATGCCGGAGTCCCAAAGAGGAGGCTATAAAGTGGGAAGAACACATAATAACTTCCAGGATTCATTTCTTATCTTCCTCTTAAACTTCTGGCCCTCGGTGCATGAATTGTAATGACTTTATTGGAACACTCTGCATTTCAAAGCTTGTGATAATACAAAAGCCATCCCATGACTGATTTCTTCTTGCAGAAACACCGTTCAGAAGTATGGAAAGAGATGTTTACATCAACAGATATCCTTAGTTTAAAACATGTTGAGTGATTGCGAAACTTAGCACTGAATTTCCAAATCCGTTTAAGTTCTCAAGTGATCATAATATAGTTAACACGTCCTTTACAGAAAACATGCACAAAAATAAGGAAATGAATGCTTAAACACATAATAAATCTTTCACTCTCCCCAGAATAAATGCACTATTCTTATCAGGCATAAACCATGGCCTATTTCGCCATAATCGTACTCATAAATCTGGCTCAGTTATTGTATACATTTTACTATCTGTGTATTTACTTTTGAAGAATACTTCTATAAATTTCCTAAAGATAAAGGGATTCACTTTTTTTTTTTTTTGTAGATATCTACAAGTTACTAGCTCTGGTCAATAATAGCGGGATATCGTTGGAAAGGAAGGTATTTGATGGCAATTTATCTTAAAATTATCTGTGCGACTTTAGTTTGCACTTAGTTTAGTTAGTTGAATTGGAAGAAGAATATTGATACCACTTATAGAACCTTTATATTTATATTTAGAGAGATAGACCTTGTTGAAGAAAGAACATACAGTATTTTGGGGCACTGCTGAAACAGCTGTGTTATATAGAAATACACCTTTTGTTGTGCTTTGAAAAGGAGTGGGGTTTACATCTTCATGCACAGGCTGTGTAGGATCTGGGACACATGTCACTACATGTTATGTTGCTTTCAGGCACAAGGTAGATGGTTGTGTTGAGGTATCTTTCTATCTGAAATATTACAAAGCCCATTTTGCTGTAACGTGAACATAATGCCCCAAGAAAAAGCCAGACTCTTGGGTTGTCTGTGTGCATTTCACAAAAGGTTTTGACTCTGTGAACCAAGGTAATTTGCTGATACTCATGTAAAATTTGATCAACTAACAAGTCCTGTCCTGGAGGGTGTTCTTAATGACTTTATTTTGGAAATGTTTTCTGTTTACAACTGGAATTAAGTGATCTGGTATTGGTCCTGGTGTTACTGAGAACAGTGTTTGCTGAACTACCAGGGAGTGCACCGAGGGTGCTGACAGTGCCATTTATACATGGGGCTGTTAAGATAGAAAAGTCCTTATCAAGCAGAAGTTATGTGCAAAGGGAAAGATAATGGAGGAAACCATGTATGACTTGTCATTTGTAAGTGGTTGTTTTTAGTTAGCTCCTGCTCGTAACAATAATCATTTGCACATTAATTGATTTGAATCTCTTACATTGCATTCGGATTTATGTTCCTCTGAAAAAGGAAAAAGAAAAACAAAACAGAAGCTATATTTCCAACAGGACCATCTGGTTTGCTGTGGATGTTTCAAGTTTACATGAGTGCAAAAGCAATTGAAGAAATCCACTGAAGAAAAATCCATTAAGGGATATGAAATACGAAGATACCACATCTGCCTCATGGCATCTCTCCAGCTCCTTGTAAGCTGGTACAGTTCGTAAGAGCATACAACTATGGGTTCATTCTCCTCTTATATTCTACCCCAGGGTCATGCCACTGGCCATTCACAGAGGTTCGGTGCTTTTTTGATCGGATTCTGTATAATGCTGTAATTTTCTTGAGATCAGAAATCACACTAGAGATTGAGGTACATCATGATGTACTGATGTTTTTGATTTTTTTCTTACCATCAGCATGCTTCTCTGAGATGGCACAATGCTGATAGCATCACAAAAATTATGGGCAGGGAAGGGGCCATTTGGTAACTTACAGTGCCATCTATGGAAGGAACACAGCACCAGCCTGCAAACTCAGGTCTCATTGCCTTCAACAACCTCGTTGTGCACCTTCAATAGCCAGATTACAGTTTTAACCATCAGCTCGAATTGATGCACTATAGAGGGTGCTTAGAATTGTGCAGCTCTCTGAATTACCACTGGGATAAAGAAACTGGGTATATGTTAAGCCAAAGAGGGATGGTGACTTCATGATGAGCAGTTAGAAACTGGTGTGGAAGAGTCAGGTACGAGTCCCTGTTCCAGCAGATATTTTACTGCTCGTATGCAGAGAGCAGCTGCAGGAAGAAAGTGGGAGACCCATTCACCACAAAGCACCAAATAGTCACAGAATCACGGAATCACAGAATTGTTTAGGTTGGAAGAGACCTCAAGATCATCGAGTCCAACCTCTGACCTAACACTAACAAGTCCTCCACTAAAGTGAAGTAGTTAAACTTAACACTGGGGGCTTCAATCCATGTTTTGACTGTAGATCGGGGAAAAAGTCGAGCCAGAGAAAGGGCCTAACCCAAGGCTGTCTGTTGTGTATTTTGTCCCCCTCTCCTTCCGAAGGGCTGACTGGCCTATGCCTCTATCATTAGGACAGTCTGCCACAGTGCGAGCATTAAGCAGAAATAACCACCTCCCTTTTGCCATCATGATTAAGCAGCCCTGCAGGGTGTGCTCATGAAAGCTGGCAGCAGAGCTGGGTGTTCAGCACAAGGTGCTGGTGAGCTAGCCTGACTTGGTTTTGTGACCCTGAAGAAACTGGATGAACTGTTCTTAAGCCGAATGAAAGACAAGATTAACTCCAGTTACTTCTATAAAGTCATCTTGCCCAACCTTGATTCATTCAGACCGTGAATCTGGAGGACATAAGAACAAAAAAAAAAAAAAAAAAAAAAAAAAAAATGGAAACAAAAAAGAAAAAATAAATAAGAAGAAGAAGAAAGAAAGAAAAGAAAGAAAAGAAAGGAGAAAAAAAAATGAAAGGAAGAAAGAAGAAAAAAAAAAAGAGGAAGGAAGAAAGGAAGAAAAAAAAAAAAAAAAAGAAGAAAAAAAAAGAGTTCACTCTGCAGCTGAATTTCTTGCGTCTACCTGAACACAGTGCACTTCCATTTTCCACACTGGAAAATATCTAAATATCTACTTGCAAAACAACTCTTAGGAAAAAAAAAAAAATGCACTGACATTTTTCATTTTTAGAAGAAACTGTTTGAAATCTTTCACTACTGAAAACTACTTTTTACATTTACTTGGAATTTACAGAAAAATCTTAAAAGTCTTAAAAGAGATAAGCTCAGTGGTGGAGTAAGATGGTACACCACAAGAGTGAGGGTACAGGCTATGGGACTCTGGAAGCTAAAGCTGGCACCATACTTTACAGCGTGGTCTGATCTTTATGGAAGTGAAAAATGCAATCCAAGCTGAGGATTTGAAGTTACACAAACTTGCTTGGGCAGAGGTACAGTCGAGGGTGGGTTTTGCCAATGCCAACGTGGTCACCCTTAGATGTGTGGTGGGAAAAGTGGGGTGTCCTAAGAGAGACGCTGCTCTGGAAAACAATCCCCAGATGACTGCCCGCCAGCCATCCTGCAGCATACATCACGCTGTGTGGCTGCTGTGAAGGAATGCAGACCTGGGTTGCTTCTGTCCGCCTGGTGTGTCTCATCCGGAAGGCTTCCCCGACGAGCAGACTTAAAGCTGTGTTAAAACGAGTGCATCTGGGCCACGAGACATCAGTGAAACTCATTACTGATTCAAGTACAAATTCTCTGTGTTGGAGCACTGTACATTTCTAAATACAAAGACCCGTCCAGACTGCAAATATTTTTCAGATTAGCCAGAGTTGTAAATGAACCACGAAATGAGAGGCCTGTCCGTCTGTGCTGTGGACGGTGGTTGCATGGCTGAGTACTGTCAGCGTGCACTAGCTGTAGGTCTGGAAGCCTTTTTCCATGCAGAAAGGTCAACTACAAGTCCTTACAATAAATTACATGAGTTTCATAGCATTTGGTTACATTATGGGTGATTTCTTTCTTTTTAGAGCTTACAAAGTGTATGCATGTTTCATAGTATTTGTAGAGGTTTCCCCCAGTTAGTTATCTTAGGTACATGGGATGGATTCTTAAGGGCACTGCTGCTGCACACCCTTTTGCTTTGTGGTGGATTTCACTGTTAATATTTACTTGCAAATAAGATATGCACAAGCATTTATTTTGCTCCAGACAAGAGTGAATATAAATACACAAGCAAGCAGGGGTTGGAAGCCCTTTCTATAGTTCCTGCATCTCCTCTTTCCTTTCTAAAGCAGAAGTCAGTCTGAAAGCTTCAGTGAACGCTTGCTTTGGAAATGGGCATTTTTGCAGACTGCTGACAGCAGTGCTACATTTACTATAGAAATACTGCAGTCACACAATGGTTTGCCTATGTATTTTCTGGGTCATAGGCCAGAATTCTCCTGGGTGCTAACATTTGCAATCAAGCTGAGTTTGCCAGTGCGCAGTGGGGCTATTTTCCTTTCTAAAGCTGGTCCTAAATGGGAATTCTGAGTGTCACGCCTGCTTTAACTGGTTTTGGTTCCACATAGAGTCAAGGTCATTGCCATGAGGGGCTGGCCACTGACCTCAGTACACCCAAGCATCAGCCCACAGGTCAAAATCCCCCGGTTTAGGCTCTCCACCCTGCACATTCACAGCTGATGGTGTTATTAAGTGACTCTGCCAGAGTACTAAAGGGATACCTGGAGGGGTCACTTCAATCAGCCATAAGGAAGAGCTCAACCAGAGTCCAGACTCACTGCACCCAACCTTAATTATCTAACTGAAGAGCCTAATTTAAGCAAGTGCACGATCAACTTTCCCTAAATTCAATGCAGTGACTGATTTTCTTTTTGTTGCAAATAAATATTTTTACAGGTGAATATGCTTCTGAAAAGTAGCTCTATCTCAAGCATTTTGGAGAAATGCCATGCAGGAGCTATTGACTCTCTTTAGGTTTTATGATTCTTATTTAGTCTGAAAGGTGTCTTTTATTATTGTTATTATTGTTGTTGTTATTATTATTTATTACAATGATCCATGTTGCATGCTGTGTATTTTACAGTGTGGCCATGGTATTAAATCTGTTACCTAAGAGGAAATAATGAAACTGGTCCAGTCAACAATTTCTTCTGGACAGTACAAGAAAACCTGAAGATAAACGATGTGACTGGTGCTGTCCCTCACTGCCATCAGTGCTGCTCTCCTCTCTACACAGAGTTTTTTCTCCACCCGTTGGCACATATTCTCTGTATGAAGCTATTACACGGCTATAACAAGAAGCACACTTTGGCCTGAGTGCTGAAGCACTGGAAGGAGAAATATTGAGGTCTTGCCATAAACACAAAGAATAGTGTGGGACTGGATAAACCATATCCAACTTGTTATTGTTTTGTTTCTTAAGGAGCCTTATAGAGCTTATTTCTTAAGAAGCTTTCCAGCAGCATTCTTATGAAAAAAAAAAAAAGATACAGAGAGGGAAGTTGCTCTGTTGGTGGCCACTGCTGATGAAAAGCCTAAAAATCTTCTGTCTGAGAAGGAAGGCAGAAAGCCCACACAGGTTTGCTCTCTCCTAATGCACACAAGCTTTATCTATTATATTGCAGCCTGCAAATATGTTAAAAATGTATACTTTATTTATACAAACTCATGTTACTGCTGCAGCAAAAAATATTTTGAGAAGCAGTTGAACTTGTGAACACTTACACTTCAGACTATGGTTACATTGTGGAGATTCACGTTTTCTGCCTGGATATGATTTATAAACACTGGATTTAGTCAGGGAAAGTCTTCATAGAGCTTAGCTGTAATTTCCTGTTGTAAATGGAGTCTGATGAGTGAGGTTATGAAATCTTGGAAAAGTTTAATTGTCCTAAGGAAAGAAAGCTGTCCCACTCAATGTAGCAGAATTTGGAGAGTTTTGTAAGAAGGATTGGCAGTTTGCTCACTTTCTGTCCGATCCAGAGTGAAAAATACCAAGTGAGGGGCTGCCACTCGAAAGCAAATGGATTTTTGCCCTCCTAACAGGACGGGCTCCGGCTCCAACTGTAAGCAGCAGTGGAAATACCATCAAGTGTCTGGCTCAGGAAATCACCTCAGCCTATACACGGCTTCAGCTGTGCTTAAGCCCAAGCGAAGTCAGCAGAAATCACGGAGTAGCTGAAAGCTGAGGTGCTCTGTAAGATCAGAGCCTGAGCGACACAGAAATTAGAAGTAATTGCTCCTGTTGCACCCCACGAGATGAACTGAGCTGCTCAGTGTTTGAGCAGAGGACATTTCCCTGCACTATAACCCCACCAAATGTCATAGAGTCTATTGCCAAAGTGATAAAATGACACTTCTTGACCCCGCACGCATGGGGAGTGAGTGTCCCCATGTGATTGCACCTCACAGGGGCCCAGCAGGACAGTGGGTTTACCTTTCAGATATACCACCTAAGCTTATAGGGAAAAAAAAGTTTTAATTAATAAATAAATAAATCCATACATAAAAATGCATATTGTTAGCTGCTGCTGGGATGAATATCTCAGGATTATTATTTTTTTTTTTTTAAATGAAAGAGATTTTAAACTCCATTCCTCCCATGCTTTTCAGCCTGTCTGTGAGTGCTCTGCTCACAGCAAGTGTATTATTCCCTGCAGGCAGTGGGCACGGCGCTCTCCTAGGACTCCCTCTGGTTGCAAACCTCAGTGGGGACAGCCATGAGCTACAAACATCCAGGCAGGGGCTAAGCAAAGGACTGAAGCAGTCTTCTGAGAGGCAGGTATCCTTGCAAGCAGCCATGGCATAGCAGGCCATAGAAATGAGGCAATGCTCGTAAAACGTGTTGTGCAAGACCTGCTTAAACAGCACTATTTTGTTGCCCTGGAATACTGCACTTTCCCAAAGAGCAGCTGTGCACCCACATAAAAACTTTTTGTAAACCCTCACAGCCTCATCCAGGAACATGCATTGGATCAATTTGTGTCAAACAGAGGGCTTTGCACCTATTATAAAAGATTTGCATGATGTTTTACAAGAAAGTTTGTCAGGGCTGCTGTCTGTGCCACTTGCTTCCCAAAACGCAGCAGAGGTTACTTCATGGCTTGTTGCCACAGTCTTGTTGGGATACAGAGAATTGAAAGCCAAGTCATCAGCTGTGCCTTATAGCTAAGGGAGACCGTGTCCACCTCTGCATGTAGCACTGGGCTGCAACAGGAACCTCTAAGAGCTTTTTTTCTGAAATAGGTAAAAAATAACTCTCCGGTATCCAACCCTTCTCTAGCTTTGTTCAGTAAGAATTGATCCTGTCACAATAAATGGCGTGACCTGACCTTCAGTTTCATTGTTCAGTGAAGGGAGAAAGAATGGTTGGTAAGGTCAGACGAAGCATCAAGGCAGCCAGATAGTGGTATTTTCTCAATGACCTTGTTCCTTCATCAGCACTTCTTCATTCTGTAAAACCACCAGGAACATGGTCACGGCTTTACCACCTAAATCCTCTGTTTGTCAGCCTCAGTACTGCAACCAACCCTTTTTTATATATACAATAATATGCAAATTTGGGTTTATGAATACTCTTCAACTTCATCGTGGACCTAAACTTTCTTTGGGATGGGAGGGGAAAAAAGAAGAAGAAAGTATTATTTCTTGAATTATGATATATTGTGATAGAAGTCTGTGGGAGAAATGTATTGAGGTATTAAAAGGGATTCAGGGGATTATATGTCAATATAATGTCAATATGCCAATACAGACCCTCTTTTGAAGGTGAACATAAGTTCACCTGACTGTTCTCCAGGTCAGTCGAGCTGTGGCTAGCCTAACTCTGAGCTTAGCTAATAAGCCACACTAAGAGGTAGAGAATAGTAATTTAGGCCAAAAGCCAAACTGGTGTAAATATAAACCTGCCTCAAAAACAAAACAAGATATAGGTAGTTGTAGTTCCAGCTCTGCCATCAACTTCATGCATCACCTTAGGTAAATCACTGAATCTATGTCTTAGTTCCTTACCTGCAAAATGGGAATAGTAAAACCCCATTTCTCCCTCTCTGCACACATTAAGAGTGGGAGCTGTTCTGGTAAGGTTTTAGCATGCATAAAGACTTGAAAAGAAAATGCAATTTGGTCTTCCCATAGTGTTATAAGTAGTTGTGCCTCTCAGCTTGATATTGAATGATCTTAAGCAATAACTGTCTTGTGGCTTTTTTTTTTGTTGTTGTTGTTTGTTTGCTTGTTTTTTGTTTTGTCTTGTTTTGTGTTTTATGGGGCTGTGCTTGAAATGCCAAACCTACTGAAACACATTTGCCCCATCTTGTTCCTCAAACACGATGCAGATCTCCTCACACTGCTTGCTACTATGCTACTAATGTAGGATTGCTTCTCCTCACGTCTTGCAACACCAGCTAACCACATCTGAAACTCACCTCGGCAAAAAGTACATAAGAAATGTTCACATCAGCTGCACCTTGCTTGTTATCCTTACGTTGGGCTTCACCTACAACTACATTTATGATGCATGCACTTTTTTAAGGATCTGGGAAATGTCATTAAATCACCTTATCATGATGCTGCTGGAAGGAAAACCCTTTAGAAATGAGCAGGAATTCTCTCCTTGTCCCATTTTCTCCATCAAGTTTTCTCTGCCTTTCTCCAGCACCTCATTCAACGCTGGTTGTTAAATTCTGGTCTCCTCTACACCATCGCTGCAGGTACAGCCTTGCTGGTGCCACGTGGAGGTGGATAACAACTTTCCTCCTCCTGCCGGCCTCGCTCCTGCCAGCGTGACTCCCAGCCTGGGCTGCGTTTTCCCAAGTGCTTGCCTGTTCCCACTCAGTCCACAGTCTCACTGAGCTGCACTCCTGTCATCAGCCTCTTTCCTTACTCCCAGAAGGAAGAAACCTAACAAGGAAACAACACTGCGGGGATTGTACGGCGGTTGAAGACGCAGAGGGTGTTGTATCAGCTGCAAATAACCCACGGACCTGAGCCAAAGGCTATTGAAATGCATAGGAGGCTTCGGACGTTACATCACGCCGAAGTTAACAGTTGGCTAAATTGAGGATTGGGTATTGAGCTCTGCGATCAGAAATGTGCTTTAGCATGTGAGCGGTCCCACTGAAAGCAGCAGGGCTAGGTGTGGACTTCACGTTATGTACCCGTTCAAATAAAAGTGCTGCTGGATCTTTAGGAGCCGTCGTTGGTGGCTCCTAAATCAGACTCGGAGCCGAAAGTTTCCCAATGCTGCCACCTACAGAACCGGCTACCTACAGCTTTCAACACACAGCAAAGAGCTGGTAGGAAAATGATTGCAATCTTCAAACCCCATCCAGCACTGACAGTGCACAATGTTCAGTCCTAAACAGATGAACCTGAAATCCTACCTGAGATTCTTAAGTATTTCTCAAGCATGTCCCAGGAAAATTCCCCACTGAGAAATTCCCAGTTCATTGTGTTGGGAGTCCACCCCTAGAAGGCTGCACAAAAGCCGCAGCAACCTGTTTACTCAAATTTAGCAAGCTGCTCAGTAAACTCCTGACGTACCTGGAAGAGCAGCAGCAACCAGTCACCAATTTCTGTCAGAGGGGGGCATGAAACACTAACAGGCCTCAAAAGCTACCTGCCTGCTTCAGTGATTGTCACAATGAAAACCCAGGGACACACCAGGAACAGCTGCACAGCTAATATTGCCAGTTATGATCAATTCAGCTTTCAGATCCTCATCCATTTTTTCTTACCCGTTCCTTACCTCCTTCACCAGAGGCAACTCTATCCCAGCTCCCAAAACCTTGGCCATCCCCAGCAATTCATCTTCCTCTAACCAGGTTGTTTAGAGGAAAGCCCAGCTGCTTGCCAAGCACTTGTTCTAATTTTAGTAAGGGAAAACAGCCTTGCTGGTGTTGTGCATGAGTGGATAGATGACACCCACTCCTTAGTTGTTCTCTTTACTTCCATCCTGTGAAACTGTACCTGGGACCAGAGGGCGAGATAACAGAAAAGGCTGCCACAACCCTTCACCTGCTTTTCCACAGAGCCAAAATTATTCATATATTTGCCTTTCAGGTGATTTTGAATTCAGAAGCTTGAACTGAACAGTGAAAAATATTTGAGATGATAGAATAATTTCACTAGCACTGGATTTGTACTGTTAGGTTAAAAAAACATTGGTGCAATGACTCAGAAATACAGTAGGAACTCAAAGATGGTTTCAGGTGCCTTTAATATTACCTGTGTGACTGTCCACAGGCAAAGCTTCAGCACATGCCCTAGGCAACACCTAACAGCAGAGCAGTCCCTGCAGAACAAAAGCACCTTCCCCCAGGTACAGCACACAGCTGTTGGGGCTCTGCTCTCCCTCCTAGCGCACCTGCTTTTGGTTTTGCTCCTTCCAGCCTCCCGTGCTCAAACCACAGGCAGCTTCCCTCCTCAGACTGCGTTGCCAGGCTGCCTGAGCTGCAGGGGCAGCAGTGAGGAGATTGCTCCAAGGGGGAAGCTGCAGCAGATGCCACAGGAGGCCTCCCTCCACTTCTCATCAGCTTCAGGGGGAGCTGCTGTTGTAGGACAGGGACGCACAACAGCTCTCTCCTTGGCAGGAAGCTTTCACCCTCCTGTTAACCATCAGACTGATGTTTAGAATTGAAGTACCATGATCTTTTTGTTAAGCCCCAGAATCTGAATTTATTAAAAAGCATTGTGAGTCCCTGCTAGCTTCAGCCACCAGGTGACTGTAAGGTCCAATACAGAACACTAGGCATGGCTTCAGGCAAAATTGGTATTTTGAATTACCTTCAAAGCCAGGAATGTTGCAGCATACAGGTAGCAGCAGCCACCACAGAAGTTATGAAGGTACCAGGCACCACACAGCACAGAAACCTACTGGGCTGGCTGGCACCAGCTAGAACAAGGTGTTTAGAAGGCCTTAGCTGAAGGGCACTTTAACCTTTGTTACAGCCAGCTGTAGTATGGGCAGAGAGGTACAGATAAACAGCAGCTAGATGCTGGTAAGAAAAATACTTCCTACTGAAGGTCAGTTGCTTGAGGCCAATGAGTGTGTATTTCATCTTAAAACTTCCCTACCGCTTCCTTTGCACTCATTCAACATGAAGTTTCTTCCTGCAATTCAAAATTCATAATGTGGGGTTTCCCCCGTTTTAAGGCTATTGTGGAAGAAGTGTGATATGACCTTTGAAGGATCTCCCACACATAGTAACAAGTAAATAAGCCCCCACTAGCTAGCTGAAAATTGTGTTCCACAGCCAGATTTTTTGCCACAGGTAGAAAAAAAACATTCTAGTACCACCTTCTATCAGAAGGTGAAGTGGGACATCAATCAATTCACTGGGCATGCTGTTCACTTGTGCTGACAGTACAAATGGCCTCCCTGTAAAAAGCAGACACCTCAGGCCTACATCTGAGTGTTCATTTATCCCACCTCACCTGAAATTGAAATAAATGTGATGTCAAATTGCAACTTAAGAGCTCGAGCAGAAAAGTAGTGCAGCTCTGAAACATGTTATCCAGACACTAAGGCATCTCCATCCCCATCCCCAAAGGCCTTCAAAGGAAAAGCAGCAACTGCCCTACCCACCTGAGGCAGGTATTATTTAACTCAAGAGAAGGACTTTGAGGGTCCCTTGAAAGCAATATTTATACGGTGTCACATGCAACTCTGGAGAAAGGACATGAACACTGAACTCCACTTAGTCTTCCAGCAGAAAGTTTTATTCTCATTAAGGACAAGGAAATATCAACCAACAGCTCAATTAACAGACACAGATTAAACAAGCCCTGTTAAGCATTTTCTACTTAACATGTGAAAAAACAGAGTCTAAAGACATCCAATGTGTCTAAACTGTTCACGTTAAAACTTGAGCTCATCCTTTAACATAAGCTCAACTGATGTTGCTCCTGTGTATAGCAAAGGGTGGAAACAATTTAAGTTACCAGAACAGCTGTGTTTAACAAGTACTGAAGCACTGGAGTTTAGACTGCATTTACTGTGTGCTATTAGACTGTTTTCCTTGCGCCTCTTCAGAGTCTCAGGCAGACTTGCAGAAAGCCACAGCAGAAAAACGAACTTCTCCTTTCTCACGTTCTGTAAATTGCCTGCAGATCTTAGCAGAATCCTTAAAAAGAAAAACAAGGTTTAGATGATTGGGACACACACTTGCTGTAGAGGCTCTAGGGAAGTCTGTGGCTCCTCCAAGTCCCCACAGAGAAATTACTAACAGCACCAGCTAATAAATATACTTACAGATATCTAGGTCTGTATGACCTTATTACCATGGTGTAAGGAGTAGTTTCCACAGCAAGTACAGAAACTATATCCTGCAAGCACACCCTTCAGCCTTTTAGAAGCCTCATTTTCAGGGAATGAGACAGACTGTGGGAAGTCTTACCTTCAAGAGCAAGTCATCTGAGCTTGTGCCATGGTTCACAGGAAATGGCATGCGCCCATCTGTAAAAGAAAGTGCTATCACTCAGTGTGCTTACTACTTCTGTAAGAATAGAACTCAGCACAGCAAGCCCAAAAAACAAGTATATAAAGGTCTCTGGAGAAGGTCAGAATAAGTTGTCAATACATGCCCAAATGATAAGGGGACCAAGTATTCCCAGCTCTACAGGAGATGACATGCTTTCCAAGAGAATGTAGGTGTTCAGTGCAACTCACCTTCTATTAAAAATCTAAAAGTGAAAACTATGAATTGGCTTTGAGGATGTCAGTAAACAGCTTGACTAGCAGCAAGCTTCTAGCCCGATCCACCAGCTCTGCTGTACAGCGTGAAGCAGGCACACTCCAACTCTAGAGCTCTCAGGACCTTACCCAGCTCATACAGATGTCCATCCACGTTGGCAAACAGGATGAAGTGGAAGTTCACGCTGTTGTCATCAACCTTAGGACAGACCATTAGATACAGTAGTTAGACTGAAAAAAGCTTACTACTATGAATCCTACCTGTGACTACAAGACAATGACAGCATCAGCAAGAAAAAACACCAGAGAACTAACAAACCAGCTGAAGAGGCCTCTGCAAGGCTTCTAAAAGGTAAAATCCCAAAAGCCCTAACACTAACACTTTAGGAAGTCTGAACCTAAATTTCTAGCCCATTTGAGGAAGAAATCCTGCACATTCACCTGGAAGTCATTTGTTTCTCCTGCCTCATGAGCCATAAGAGTTATCTGCCAGACAAAAGCATGCAGTGCTCTACCACCTTCTATATTCTCTTCTCCCAGGATTTTACCTATTCGGATCTTACCCGACACTGTCCTTCTTGTGCAACAGAGTTGTGGACTTCTTGTATAGCCTGAAAAAGAAAGCAGATACAGGTTACTACATCTGTAAGTAGTGATAGCCATCAGCTACTTTTATAGTTCATGTACCTTATTACTTGCAAAGTGCTTGGCTCTCTCTTCAGGAGAGAGATCAGCTGTTTCATCAAGGAATTTCTTCAGGGCAGACCCCTCATCTGCACAAGATAAAAGATTTTGTTCAGCATAGGTAGAGAACCAGTTACAGACCAGACAGCTTACAACACTCAATGCTCATTGTGCTAACTAGGAGTAATTGTATTCAGCCTGGAACCATCTCCAGCATAAACATATTACAACTACCACTTAAAGTGGAAGTAAACTATTTATCCAGAAGCTATTGATGACAATCTACACAAACAGCCAGAGTTCCAGTGCCTCAGGATACTCTGAAGACTCATCTCAAAACAGACTTTCAACTGGGACTTGGCATTCCTGATTTTCCCTGCAGACTTGGCAGAAGCTTACCAGCTTCATGCGTCTTAAAGAACGGTACCAGTGGCAAGAATGCAGTTTTATCTATCCATATTCTGTCAACTGATATTTAAGTTCTGTCCTTTGAGACTCTGCAGATGAATATAGCTCTTGGTTATGCTAGGCTTATTTTGTCTTCCCAGAGCATGAACTAGTAGTGCAGTACTAGGACACACTGAATTCCTAGTCTTACCTGAAAAAGATGCCATAGCACTCAGGGGTGCTATCTCAGAGACACCTTTCAAGGAGCATAAAGCAAAGCTGGTCTGAATCTTGCCTTCCACACATCCTTTTCCTTGGTGTAAGAACCCCTTGGGTCATGTGGGATTTCAAGTTCAAGGGACAGTGACAAGAAGTTGCTGTATTTTGCAGTTTGAACAGGAAGGTACTTTTTGACCCAGTGACAAGCCTTTCTTTTCAAGAACTTGTAAGCCTGCTTGCTAGGAAATGGAAGGCTCCAGTCACCTGTTACCTAGGCCAGTTTTGTATCTTTTCCTATAGAAAGGGAACCAATCAAACCCATCCTTTATAGGAAGTTTATTTCCACACCCATATCATCCTGTATTACTTTCCTACAGAAAAATGAACAATTTAAATTGATTTATGGACTACCCTGAGCAAATCTATGACAGACATAACTGTCATTATGAATTTTATCTGTTCAGTTGACGTCAACACCAGTGACAGTGGCCACTTCTGAACATGATGCTTCCAAGTTACAGATACATTGGCCAGTCCTGCCGTGCATCCTCCCCCACCCTACGATACTCACTAGGGTACCTCTGCAGTCACCAGAGTCAAGACATTCACTTCTGCAATTTGTGCTTCTCTCCAACATATACAAAGCCCACTTACCAGCAGCAGCACAACATGTCTACTACAGCTCACACCCACTTAGCCTTCCTCTGTTGTGAAGAACACTGGAAATTCAAGCACTCCAGAACATTCATACTCACCAAGTTTCACCTTGTCTTTGTTATTAGCAACTGCGTGTATCAGACCAATTGTCCCACACGAGTTACTGACAGTCTGCTTCAGGAAATACACCTTGGAACTGATTTCTTGGTCCTTTATTTTCTCAGTCTGTTGTTTCCTGAAGTTCTCATGCTGTAAACACGTAATCATTTCAAACATTTCACTATAGCGTTACCTTTTTATTATGCAAATTGCCACACAGACAGATATGCAGGAGAACCAATACCAGGTCTAGACAGAAAAGACTCGCACAGAGTCATCTTCATGGCATGGGTCCAGTAAAGCATTGTAATGCCTACTCTGGATGCAGGCCAAGCCTTAATGGATACCTGCATGACTCAGTCATATCCAAAAGCATTGCTCTTGGCCTCTCCATCTGTGTAGTACACTGGAAATAGCTTGAGGGGGAAGTCATAATGGATAGGCTCTTTTATCCTCTCAATTGTTTTGCCTATTTAATGAGACTACTCAGCATGTCTCCGCTTTTGTACCATTAGGTTACCTCCCTTCACAAACCCCTCCCTATCAGCAGGATGTATAGACCAGTGTAAAACCCATTGCTACTGAAAGGTTATAACCTTTCAGTTAATTAACATCAAGCATCTTTTGTTTCAAAGACCACCTCCTCATTCAGTTCTTCAGCATCGGCCGGACAAAGCACCTTAATCACCCAGGAGTGGTTTAGGCCTTCCCGAGCAATGATTCAGCATGATGGCTGAACCACCATTCCCCACACTCAAGGCGGCATTTTCTTCAGCTGGGCACACAAACCGAAGCACAGGAGGTGTATTGGAGCAAGCAGCCGTATTTTCTGGCTTGTTTTCCCTCAGCTCAAGCTGTTTGGAGGCGAGTGCTGAGCACAGGCACCCACCAGACCACACCCACTCCGCAATATCTGACCACTGCCTGCCCAGACAGCATCCCTACCAACCGGGAAAGGTACCCTTACTAAACAGGAAGGTTATAGGCTGCCAGCTTGTTTTTTTATTTCATTTTAGGCACAACCCAGCCTGCAGAAACCCCACAGAGCACTGCCTGCTGTGCAAGCACCAGGGCGAGCTGCAGGCTGGCAGCTCACCCTGCCACCAGCGAGGGGATGGGCAGGGGATGCCCGGCAGCCCTCGGCACGGCTCAGGGCCCCACCTACCTGCTCGGTGAGGGGGAAGAGCAGCAGCAGGGCGCAGGCCGGGCTGGGCACGGCGCCCAGCGCCTCCTCCTCGAAGCCCAGCACGTCCACGAAGCGCCAGCCGGGGCTCACACCCAGGCGGGCCAGCACCTGCGGGGCACAGCGGGCGGGTGGCACGGCCGCAGCCCCTCAGGGCCCCGCCACCCGCCGCGGTGACACAGGGAACAAGGAGGAGGAGGAGGAGGAAGGCGCCGCGCACTCACTTTGTTCAGCATCTGCAAGACAACGAGGGGGAGACGGGGGCTGAGTGGAAGCTCAACGCCTCGCCTCCCATCACCTCAACTCACCGCCCGGCCCCCCGCGCGCACCTCAGGGTTGATCTCCATGGGCTGCCACGCCATGGCTGCAGGCAGGAGGCGATGTCCCCTCACGCGGCGATGTCCCCCGGTAGCGGCAGCAGCACCGCCCGCACCTCGCCGCCGCCCTCAGCGCTGTGGCGCGGAGCCGCCCACCCCGGCCCTTATATAGCGGCGGGACGGACCACGCGGCGCCGCGGTGGGGGGGGAGCGAGGGAGGGAGGAGCGGGGCGAGACCAAGGCGGGGGGAGGAGGGGGAGACCCCGGCCCCAGTGGTGTGGTGAGGCGGGGGGGAAGGTGCTAGAAGGGGCCCCTCGTCCCGCCCTGCCACCCAGCGGGGCTGTCGCTGTCCCCAGGGCCAGCATGGGGCAGGTGCTCCCTCTGTGGCTTAAAGGTGTTCAATACAGGCAGTACGTGCTGTTGAAACAATAATACGACAAAAAAAAAAAAAAAAAAAAAAAAAAAAAAAAAAAAAAGATAATAAATGCAACAAAACCCGTCGTCGTCAGCCTGCTGGTTGCATCGCTGCAGCTCGGTTCAATTCCTGCCTTCAAGTCGAGCCCTCTGCAGCTAATTATAAAACACCGGGCTTTTTATCTTTTATTCATGACTGACAGCTTCTCCATTCTGGCCTCGGGTGTGAGCACAGCAACAAACCCAGGCTCTGACACACAACCTGGCCTGATCTCAGCTGAGCAACCCCTCTGCTGTGAGCAGGAGCTTGGCATGGAGACATCCTAAGAGCCCTTCCAACCCGAGGCATCCTGCGATTCCTCCTGTCACAGTAAAGGCAAAGCAGTATACACCGATCAACACCAAAGATTTCTTTTTTGGGGGGGTGGAAGATGTCACAGTAAACAACAGCATCATTTATTTCTGTCTTTTCCCCTTAGGTTTTAGCTGAAAGCATTGACACCCATCAGAAAGCCCAACATGTCTGTTGGGTACACAGTACCTTTGACTACCATACTTTTTGTGATCTACTCTGCCTGTGCTGGAAGATGCAAGTATCCCAAAAACTTGAATCAACAAGTATGAAGCTAACGATTGCTGATACATATGTAGGAGACTGCACGCAGCTCCTCTGAGAGGATGACAAGTCTTGCAGCCCAGAAAAGGGAAGGCTATAAATGGCAAGAAAAATCCTGCTTCTGAATTGCTCAGTGGCAAATGGTGGTTATAACTCCAGCCTGCCTCGGAGTAGTAGCAGCGCTCAGATCTCTGGGTTACTGTCATCCTTGGGATGGCCACTACATCTGTGCAAGCAGCACACAAGGGCCATAGCATTTCTAAGGGATGATCTGCCAAATCTATCAGTACATTACACTTAAATAAACAGTAAATGTAACTGGTAAAAATCTGCTGCAGTTGCATAAAGATGCCTGCCTCTGGGAAGCCACGTAAAAGTGAGTGCTGTGTCATATCCAGTACCCATCTACCTCCTTGCAAAGAGGAAGTCTCTGTACCATCTTCCCTCAGTGCAGGTAGATGCATATGGCAAATTTAACCCAATTCTTTCCCATCATTGCAATAAAATCAGATCACCAGAAAAATTGACTGGAAATATTTGTAAACATTTTGCATTGTCCAAATATAGTAATACTTGTGGTGTTTAACACTGCCTGTGAGTAAAGCTTTCACTCAGATGCCTAATCTGGAAGGAAGAATCTTCACTACATATATAGTCTTTGGGCAGATTTCTTTCTCCTAAATATAGGGCCCAGTGGTAATATTTACTTTCTCCCTGTGTTTCAGTTTAAGGTTTACACAAGGAAGATCTAGACCTAAATTTAAGGGCCTTTTCCGAGTTCAGAAGCTCTCCTAACAGGAGTGACTATGACAAGCAGGGTGGTGTGGGAGATGGAGCTGGTCTTATGCAATGCAGAGCCCCTGATGTGGAAACTGAGGTCATAAACTGCTTTAGAAGATCATTTTCCTATTTCCTCTGCCAGAAGCTAAGCCCTGAGACCTTCCAAGTCCCTACCTTCAGCTGCATTATCCACACCTCCCTACCAAACACCTCAGACCTGTGCCTTCCTTTGTTTTCCTGTGATATTATTCACTTCCCAAAAGAAGGACCCCAAACCCATTTCTGGAAATCTAAACTCCCTACCTCCCAAACAGACAAATCGTATCCTTGGCTTGCCGGTTGGGCCCAGGGCAGGAGGAGCTGTGCACCGCTGCATCCCACAGGAACCCATTGCTGCAGGTCAGCAATTTCTCGGCACCTGCCCATATGCACTTACACTGCAATGTGCTGAAAGCATCGGAATCACTGTGATTATCTGTTGTAAGTCATTTATTGGGCTGGGGTAAAAGCCTGCCTGAGAGCAGTTATTACAGCTCAGTTATATCATAGTAGTGTGCTTGAGGGAGAGGTTGCCCTATACAGAAATGCAGCATCCTTGAAGAGTTGCTTGGACTACTTTTACTAAGGCCAGTGTCGACATAACTCGTAGCACAGCTATGTTGATACCCTTCCTATTATCATAGGGGCATTTAGGATCCCTTCATAATTAACAGCAAGAAGAAGAAATCTGAGAGTATAACTCAGTGGACCAAATGGAGATGTTAGCTTTGGGCAGAGACAAACTGCTCTAGAAACACCAGTTTCTTTCCCTTAATAATAAAGGGGATCTGTGGGACCCAGCTCAGGTGACTTTTAGATGGATGAATCCAACCTTATCTGCCTGGATATTAGCAAATCCTTGTAGCTTGCCATAGCTAATGTTATGATAATGTATGATTGAGCATGCATTATGACATATAGCAAGGACAGACTTTATTTCTGGTTTGGAATTTCCCAAAAGTCAGCAGGACTGCCATAAGCCTGCTGAGGCAAGACGAGATTTGCAAGGACTCCACATGCACAACTTACTGAAAGCATGAGAGGCTTTTAGCCTGGTAGGTAAGTGGCTGTGAAACAAGACGAGTTCCTATCACTTAGCAACAAGTATGCAGTAGGTGATTGGAAAGCTAATAAAACACAGTCTTATTTTCCACCACTATCTTTTTCCCTGTCAGGGTATCTCCACATGTCAATGGCTGCATCATTGTGAAGGACAGATGTAAGGGAATTGCAACTGCGTTTGCATACGGGTTCCACCAAGCACACGTTATATTCTGTGTATCACCATTCCAGCTATACCACAAAATGTGTATAGCTTTCCAAAAATGAAAAGCTGGGATGTGCTGAAGAAAGCCTTTCTCCCAGATTCGATGGTGGGGAAAGCCCCTTTCTGGTACGTAAACCCTGGTGGGCAGCTGAGCCCCGCACAGCTTGCTCACCACCCCCCAGAGAGAATCAGAAGGGCAAAAGTGAGAAAAGCTGTAGGCTGAGATGAAGATGGTTTAATAAGTTAAGGCCTTAAAAAAAATAAAATAAAATAAAAGATAAAAAATAACAACAAAGAACAAATGATGCAAAAAGCAATCACCGCCAACTGTCTGACAGGCAGCCAACCCCTGAACAGCAGTCTCCTGGGAAACTCCCCCCACCAAGATTTTATTGCTAAGCTCAATGTTACACGGTATGGAATATGCCCTTGGTCAGCTGGGAGCAGCAGTGTGTGCCCAGCTCCCTGTGCACCCCCAGGCTCCTGGCTGCGGGGGTAGAGTGGGAAACAGAGAAGGCCTTGAGGCTGGGAAGCACTGCTCAGCAACAGCTGAAGCATGGGTGCCTATCAGCACTGTTTTGGTCCCAGATCCAAAACACAACATTTTATGAGCTGAGGTGGAAAAAATTAACTCCATCCCAGCCAGACCTAGTACACTATGCCATAAGGTGCCAGACATAAAACATGGCAAATATTTCTGAGGCCATAACAGGGACAGTGGGCATCTGGGGGCTGTGTAAGGTAGTAACATCTCCCTTTTCTTCTGGTAAATTGCATGAACCGCAGCAGTAATTCCTCTGTATTAGTGCCTCAGCCCTTAGAAGATCAGAGAGATCAATAATGAAAGCACAGAAGACTGTTATCATAAAGGGCCTGTGTCCATGAAAGCTTCGAGCAGGACCAGAGGTGTGTGTTTGCATTGCTGAGTTGCAGCCAGCTTCATTTAAACACTTGTGCGAGGATTCTCAGTGACTCAGGAGATGTTCTGGCCAGGAGGTGGAATGAGCAGGGACTGCTGAGGTGGCGACCTGCTGAAGCGTATGAATTCTTGGTTGAATATATGATGAAGGAGGCATCTGGTAACTGGAGGCAGGCAGCACTGAAGCTCTGCAGATAAAAGGGTTAGGATGGTGAGGCTGCTCTGCCAAGGACTACCTCTGTGCATATCGACTGCCAGCAATGATTCTGCAGTCACTGCAGCCAAGTCCTCTAGCATGTAAAAAATGCCTCCACAGAATGCAATAGCTCTTCTGGAAATCTGTAGGTGGAAGTGTTCCCTGAGGTGCTAAAATGTAGCTTTAAAGGCCTGCCTTCAGCATTTCAGCTCTGAAGAGTGTGGCTGTGATTTTCCAGGATTCGGATTTGTCTGGCAGGATGCTCGAGATTCTTCACCTTGCCCCTCTGCAAAGTTGTGTCCACCACAGGCGATGGTGCCTTATAGGATGCTTTGTTTCCTGGTCGAAGCAGGACGAACAAGGAGTGACTCCTTTCTCTCTCCGCAAGGAAAGGCAGAAGGGAAATAACTGCTGACAAGGGTTTCTTAGTTCCAACCAGATGATACACTATCTGTTTTTACTTGGTATGAAGGGTTGCTGGGCTTTCAACAGATGAGGAAGACACATGGGCAGTTATGTCTCATTTTTCTTACATGCTTTCTTTGGGTGACGTTAGCAAGCTACCCGTCTTCCTCTGTAGGCAAGAACAACCCATCTTTCCAGTCTGTAGGGGAGAACAATCTCTCTCTCCTTCCTCGGTCTTTGTTTAGGTAATCTATACATTCTCGGGATTAGGATTCTTTATCTGGAGATGCCAATTACACATCTCAAATAAGAGGACCTCATTTTGTGTGATGTTTTTGTGTAATACATAAAATAGGTAATAATAACGAATTCCAGTTTTGATGTAAAGGTTGGATGATATCTGTGATAGGCACCTGTGTCACTACTTATTTTTTCATCCACCCAGTGCCTCTCATATGAAGGGGTTTTATTCTGAAATGTTGTTACTCCGCCAGTTCAGCAGCACAAAGCATCTTCCATTGTGTCCTGGAGCTCAGATTTTTCTTTCTTTTCTTCTCTCTCTCTTTTTTTTCTTTTCTTATTTATTTATTTATTTTCCTGGGGGCAAGAGGGGCTAGTGATGGGGATTAATCCAGATAGAAAAGGCAGTCCTACAACCCATCTTTTCACACCAATGGAGACCTTTAGCAGGATGTTGAAGTAGCTGACAATGGGAATAAGTGAGCAACAAAGCCACATCATAAAAAAGCCATTCAGCTTAACTCGGTCACAGTATCCTGAAAGATGCCTGCTTTGTTCCAGGCATCTGGCACAGTTCTGTGTTCCTGCTGGATCTTATAAGTAGTTTTCTGGTGAAACATTTCCATCTGTTTTATACATGTACATATATATATATATTTACTGCCACATATAAATTCTGAAGCAAGGTGTGCTCAGCTCAACATGTTCTGCTGAAAGCTGTGCTTCAGTAACAAAATTGTCTCAGGTAGTACAAGTCTCACTACCGTTCTGTACATCAACGGGGACACACCACGGTAAGTATTGACTCCTGACCTATATGTCACTCTTGGGAAGTCCAAGGATTTTGTTTTTAATAAGGGAAGCACCCCGAATTAAATCTTCAGGCACAGACCAGTTGTGAGTTCCAATGTGAGTTCATTTTCTGCATCTAAGCCAGCCCCAGCTACCTCCTCTTCATCACTCCTAAGGCCCGTGGCATATCTTAGAGCTCCCAGCCACAGAAATACACAGGTATTTTTGGTGTGCCGCTCTGGGGGGCTGCTGGCTTGGGAATGACTCAGAGCAGCACAGCTCTGACGCTTTCTCAGTGTGACTGCAGCAGATGCAAAGCCTCGCAGGCCTAGATCTGCGCTGTTCTTCTGATCTGCTAAACGGAACCAGCTCCTGTGTTAATTACAAATTAACAGTAGCTATTCACTTGTACTTATAAGACACGGCTTTGATTTCAAAATATGTAAGAGCAAGAGACTTAACCCCATGTTTACAACCACTTTCCAGAAGTACATCTGGCAGATCATACCCCTTTGGTTCAGCTTTAATTCTGTCGCAAAGTCTTCTACAGATGGTGACCACCCAGGGAACTGCTAATGAAAAGCAGTTGTGCTGGACGTGGAGCTTTCACCGGCTGGGGGACACGGCAGCGCCGGGGCCCTACCACTCTGTCTCCCCAGGGCATGCCACTGGAGGAAAGTTATTAGCTGTGGATGGTTCAACTGCAAGCGAGGAGCATTAAAACACAGCGAAACCAGCCCAGTTGTCCCTTGTAGGCCTGCCTTTGCTCTGAGCTGCTCTCAGAGCAGAAATCTGTGGTGCCACCTTTGCATCTACCTCAGAGCATCAGCAGTGGGGAGCAGAGGGAGGCTTTTTGTCCTCTCTGTTCCAGGAATTTTTCCACATTCTTCAAGGAGGAGATCGATTCCAACCCCCCACCTTCAAGAGAAACGTTTCGTGTTTGTTGCTGATGGAGAAAGGGTTTTCCTGAAGATCAGTCTAACAAGCACTGTTTTGAAATGCTTACCGAGGCTGCATGTAAGGATGAAGAACACCATCATTTGGCCCTCAAGCCTTACTCGTCTCAGTGGAGGTGTTTGGTTTAGGAATGTGCATGCAGAAACACATCCCTGTCTTAGTGGAGAAAAATATTTACATGGTGAGGGGAACTGCAGCATGGATCAGAAAAACAACGGGACTGTATCGCATTCTGCAGCTGTAAATACAAATGCAAAACATGCCACTCTTTCCAGGGTATGTTTGTACACACAGGGCAAAATTCCCATCGAGTGCATTTGCAGCCTGTTTTTTTCTGGCTGTATTTAGCGCACTAGACACTGGACTTTTGTCTCTTGCTTCAGAGACAAAGCTCTCCTGTTAGTAAGCTTACTGTTTCCATCTTTGTCTTAGCTTTTTCACCACTTAATTCGTGTTTATTAGTGGATGTGAATGTGTAAACAGCTATATATATGGAAATTGAGTGGGATAGCCATTCTGACCTGAGACCTGGGTTTGCTGATGGCCTCGCTGGGAGCTACCCTGCTGCACCACCTTGGATGTCCATCGGGAGCGGAACCAGCAGCACTTCCAGCAAAAGTTCCAAGGTGTGAGAGGGCCGGGGCTGAAAGCCAGCAGCTGCTGGTGTATTCTCAAAATAAGGAAAAAATGTAGTCTGAAAGGCAAGCAGCACTCCCAAATCTTTGTCTTGTACTCACTTTTCAGATATAAAAAAGTATTGTAAATCACATGTGTCAGTGCCCATCACAAAGCAGAGCTATATTTCTTGCATTCGTTTTAAGCATCCAAGGCAAGACTAGATACCTTTTAGCTTTGCAAATTTGAGCTATTTTCTTTATTTGACTAATTACAGCCCTTGCTTTCTTAGGACTTTGGAATATTTTTTTGTGTGCCAGAGACACAAAAAACAGTAAATGGAGCTTGCTGAAAAGTCAGCCCTTCCATCCCAGTGCCTAAGCAGCTGTTGTAGGATTTAAAAATTCTGCATCTTTTCTTAGTTTTCCCTCACTTGGTTGCTCTAGCTAGAAGGAAGTCCAAAATGGGTTGTTTTCCTGCAGTGATCAGATGTTGAAAGTCTTCTGGTTCTTCCATTTTAAATGTGTGGGTTTTTTGTTTGTTTGTTTCAAATATTGCTATAGTTTTCAAGCCAACACCATCATCCTGCTTGCCTCCCCCAAAACTTGTAATGATAAAAAATGGAGCTGCTCCAGACTTGATGAGTGGTTGGTCGCCTTTCCTTCACCTCACTGTCAGGAAATCCCTGTATACCACTGTACAACAGACAGGGAAAGGATGGATCAGAGAATTACATCTAGTAAAATATCTCAAAGATCATAAGCCTGTAATGAAGAGAGATATCCTGTGAGTCTAATTCTTGAATCTTCTAGCTGTATGTGCGTGTGGTGGCGTTCTTTATTTGGGGAAATTTATTTGATTTAGCATTTTGAGATGGAGACTTGATAATACAGTGATCAGTGTGAAAATGTTAGAGACTCAGTTCCAAAGCAAATTACTGTTCTGCTATAACTGAATTTTCCTCATTAAGTTTCTATGTTAAGCTCAGTTTTTGGAATAATATATTCAGTGAAAGGTTATTTGATGGTGTAGGTTCCTCTGAAATATTGAACCACGATTGCACCGCTAGATGGTAGTCTTGCTTATTCCATATTCACCGCTTTTCTACTTTCATCTGCAGAGAGAAACCGTTTCTCATGAGACAGGATTGGTGCGTACTTTAACTATCCCCCTACAGGGAATAACCCTTAAGTAAAAAGCTGGGATATAAAATAAGGCAGAGGAAGAAACTGTATTAACTTCTCCTGAGAGGGCAATCAGAGGCACAGGCAATCTCAGAGTAGGATCTGTAAACCCATGCTGCACTGAGGAAGCTAGTGTGCAGGCAGCTATTTGCCACTGGAAGCTCAGATGGTCGCTCATTCCTTGTTGCAAAGTCAGATGGACATTGACCAAAATAAATTTGCAATTTGCATTCGTAGTTCAAACATTGGGACAGCAAGATGATGATGAAATGATTTGGTTATGAACTGGTAATATAGAAAGGCCTCTCCTCTTATTATTTGTAATGTTTAGAAGTATTGTTTCAGTGGATGTTTGTGGCTTACAAAAAGAGGTAGTAAGGGCTTCGTATCAGTACCTTTAGCCCGCAACTGCAGGAGCCATTTCATTGTACTCGGAAAGTTAACACATCAGATTGCTCTAAAACAAGAGATCTATATTTGATGAGACTGGCCGAGCCTATGCAAGCAGTATATCCACATGGAAACGTTTCAGAGAAGTCTGAGTGTATTGAGCTGCTGTCCATTTAGGATGTATATGAAATTCCTTATTTAGTTTCCTCAACACTTTATTTTTATGACTCTGCTTACTATACTGCAAACCAAAGTGCATTATATGGACCATATAACTAAATGTTAATCATATTTTTAACCACATAGCAAAAACCACAATGCAGTGCTTTTACACTTCTCATCAAAGGAATGTGAATTTATGACCGTCTTGCTTGGCCACTGATGTCAGGAGAACATATTAATAGGCTATTCACTCATAATCTTGGGTAACCCAACAGTTGCCTTGCATCTCTCCGATAGATGAAGTGCAAATTCCAGAGAGAGTTCTGCTCCATTATGCCTTCAAAGTCTCTGCATAAAGGCTTTCCCTGCTGCTGGACGATGTGCTTTCTTGGAGAGGAATGCACCCTGATTTGCAGACATTGGAATTCGATGAATCACCTTTGGATGTCTCAGGAGGTCATCAGTCCTTCCTGAGCTGATCAAGATGATACATTTCTATCACAGATAATTAGGACTATTTGGAGGGTTTTCTTTGGATGTCCACCATAGTTCTGGATCTGAAAGAGTGAATTAAAATGTGAGTCTTAGCATAAGGAAGTGTTGTTCTTTTTATACAAATCTTGACTAACTCATGTCCACATTTGAGAAAAATGCAAGTACCACTGTAAACAAGAAGAATAAATTTAGGAGTAAGTGTTAAGTGATTAAGTATAATTTCCAAGTGCTTTGCTCTGAACTATGACATCTTTGTCTAATTGTCGCTTCTTCTTGTTCATCACAGTAGTGCTCATAATTGCTTTTTTTTTTTTTTCCTGTTCTTTAGGCTGATGGATGTCAGTATGACCTGCTAAAAACACGAATATTTCTAATTAAAGATGTTATATTCCTATTCATCTTAATTGTCCCTATAATTATAGTCAGTCCATCCAAGTTCTGCTGTTAGGGGCATAAACCCAGAAAACAAAATAGTGAAGGTTCTGGAAATGCAAAGAAAAAAAACATCCCTTCTAGATTAATAGATTCACCATTAGAAATGGTGCAATAAATTTTGAAATGGTCTTGGGCACTCTTAATAGGATTGCTGAATGTGTTTTAATTTAAGAGAAAAATCAGCCTGGCCATTTCATTATTGTAACTGTCTTCTTTGACCTCCTAGGGCATCTTTGGTTACTCTGATGTGGCACTGTATTTTATTAGTGATTGTTTTGCACCTGCTTTTCCAGTCTTTGTAAGATTGTTAGGTGGAAGAATGAAAGATCTGCTTGCAGTTGCCACTCAACTACTATGTCATTTTATTTTTTTTTTTGCCTCAGTAATGAGTATTTTTTTCCCCTGTAACCTCAAAAGCTTACGCTGAAAGGACAGAACCCCAAGTATTTGGTAAGGCTTTAAACAGAAGGAGCTTCTCATAGGTGTGCTCTTTTAAGCCTCGCTACTAACTCCCCACAACGTCGCTGTGATCCCCTGCTCCTTCCTCTCCAGATGCACCCAGGGCTTCACTCGCAACCTGCTCCTGTTGTTCTGCAGGTGCCTTAAAGCCTCGAGGTTTCCAGGACTGCTCCTTTTGCTCATTTTCCACGTTTGGGAGCACACCCTGAACCTTTCCCCCTGTGCGGGCTGGGTGCCTTTGGAGCCCCCCCACCACCACAGGGCTGCCTGGAGCACCCCCAGCGCGCTCCCTTTGTCAAGCAGCCGCCTGCCTCTCCCTCCTCCCGGGGGGCAGCACAAACCACCGCTGCCTCCCCACACAACCCCTAGCCCCTGGGGGTCGGGAAAGCTGCCCTGGAAGCCACCTCAGCCCCGGAGGGAAGCTCCTTGGCGGCCGGGAGCCGCTCCCGGAGCCGCAGGTGGGAGCCGGCCGCCCCGACGCACCGGCGGCGCCATGTTGTGCGCCCTCCGCCGCCGCCGCCCCGCCCGGCCGGCCCCCTGCGGGCCGCGGCGCTGGGCGGCGGCCAGGGAGGAGGGAGAGGAGCCGGGAGGAGAGAGGAGAGGAGAGAAGAGGAGGGGCGGCGGTGGCGGCCGGCGGCCGGAATCGTTTCCTGGGTAAGGCTGGGAAGCGTTTCCGGAGGGCTGGCTGCATCCCGCAGCGGGCTCCGGGCGCCTCGGGAGCGGCGCGGTGCGGTGCGGTGCTGCGGGCAGGGCAGGCGCGCGCTCCCCGCGGCGGGGACGGGGCGGTGCGGGGCTCCCGGGCAGCCCCGGAGCCTTCCCCCGGGGAGATTTGGGTGGGTTTCGGGGCTTCCCGCGATTTCAGCGCTGGTTACTGCTGCTCGGGGGCCGTGCGGGTGGGAGCCGGGGGGGAGCAGCCCTCGGGGCGCAGCGCGGAGCCGCGTTAATGTCGGGCGGTGCGGGGGGGCTTGCTGGCGGTGTCCTGCTGGGGCTTAGCCTTGTGGCTCTGCCCCTCCAGCACCAAATATTGCAGCGCACACCGCCTGCAGGGCGCAGTTGTGCTGCTGCCGTGCCGCAGGCTGTGCAGGGCACTGCCCGCAGCGGGCTGGGAGCCGGGCAGGATGCGCTGCGCGGCGCTGCCCCGGGGGCCAGCTCCGGGCGTGCCGTGCCCTCCGGCTTCTCACCGGGTCCCTCCGGCTCCTTCTGCAGCCCACACGCCACCACCCTGCTGCCTGATGCTCTGGTGCTTTCCAAAAGCCCCAGCGAGTTGGCTGCCTTGCGGTTGAAAGTGTTTTCTGCCTAGGTTCAGCTGGAGGGTGTGCGGATGCTGGAGCACTCGGAGGGGGAGACATCCTCGTGCGGTGACCTTGTGGCAAAATCTTGGCTGGTTAACTTCTTTCCTGAAAGCAGCCAAGCTAAGCACGGGTGTTTTGACTCTTCCCTTGCAGCAATGAGTGTGCAATGGAGCACTTTAGGGCTTTTCTTTTTTTTTCTGGTTGTTTAAGGGAAATCAAGATTTGGAGAGGACTCTTCAAGAAGAATACAAGTTTTGTTGCATGTTACAAGAAATTTATGACCGTTCTTAACACTGAGGCAGCCCAAGTGAACTTCATCCTTTATGATGAAGGAGAAGGTCTAAGCAGTGGGTCACAGCGGTGTGGGAGCCATTTCTTAGCAGAGGGGATGCACAACTTGCAAGCCTGGGTTATTGTTGTTGTTTTCAGTTTTGCAGCTAAGGAGCCAGTGTGCAAAAATGATCAATTTTGGTGGGGCACTGGGTGGATTCTGCTGTTCCCTTGGTCAGAAGGGAGAGTGACGTGCTTAGGAAATGCTTGGGGGTGTGTAGTGAGGACTGGTGCAGTGTTGGAGCTGAAGAGAGTTGTGACTTGAGGAGCTGGTTAGGAGGAATGTGAGTGCTTGAGATTGCCTGCTGTAAGGATTTCTTACCAGGGGCTGGGAGAAGGCCACAATGAATCCTGGTAGTTGGTAGGTGATGGTAGGTAATCAACTGATTGCATCTCCATCAGATGGCAGATCTGTGTTTTACAGAAGCTCTGACCTAGGATGTGCAATCCCACTTGAAATCCATGCTGAAAAGAGACTATACCACCTGTATGGCTCCTTTGGGTAGAAGACAAGGGTTTGCCTCTGTCCTGTGCTGTAAGCAAGGAACTCAGCTGCTGGGAACACCAGAGCAGAAGGAGATGTGCAGGGCACGTTAGCTCCTTACTTGCTAAACTGCTGCTGTCCTGCTGCAATGGAGAAGGTGACAAATGATGGGGCGTGTTGGGCAGGAGACTGGCAGGAAGGACTGGTGGGATGGGTGGGAGCTCTGGGGGTTATCGGGCACATCTTCTCACTTGTGCTTCTGGTGGAGCAGGTGCAGAGAGTGGCTGGGGTAAAGAAACAATCGCACCAGAGGAGACAAGGAAAGCCTGGCTCGTCTAGCCTAGGAAATGAGGCCTGAGAGGGGATACGATTGCAATCTGCAGATACAGCAGGGATATAAACAGTAGAAACAGAGAGGAGCTATTTAAACTAAAGAACAATGTTGGCACGAGAACAAATGGATGTAAACTGGCATGAATAAACTTCGGCTGGAATTTCGTTTCTTCCCTAAATGGAGTGAGGTTCTGGAATGACCTTCAAAGGGGAGAAGTGGGAGCAAGACCCCTGGCTGGCTCTTAAAGATATATTGAGGAAGTTTGTATCATGTGCCTGGCTCTGTGGCATTAAGAGCTGAGGCTCGGTGACTCAGGGAAACCTTTTCTGTACGTGTGAGTTAACCAAGTACAGATTTTCTGTGTTAATGTTTCTTATTTTAAAAATCTGACATTCAGAACTGACATCAGAATAAACTGCTCACTTTACGGTTTGTATCACTGCTTAGAAAGGATTGTGATGTGCTTAGTGGCTGCTTCCTGAAATATTTTACAAGTTTAGGTTTTCTTTCCTCCAAAACGTTGTATTGGCTTGCAGCAGTATTTGATTATGGGGAAATGTCTATTTTTCATTGTGAAAATTGTGCAAAAGACTATTTTTTAGTTTGTGTATCACAGCAGTTTGAGTTTATTCTTCAGGTTACAAAATAAACCGCAGAAAAAGTGTTTCTTGATTGAAGAAATTGTTAAATCCTGTAAAAGCAGGAGTTGGGAGGGGACAGCTGATCCAGATGGTGTGAATTGAGACCAGTGTTCCCAGCTACGCTGCGACTGGAGGGCTTGAAAGTAACTTTGAAGACAAGTCTAGTTTATGTAGTTGTCTGCAGGTTTGTTTCATTTGCTGTTAGGCAGAACAGCTGAGAGTTATCTTGAGTGGTGGTTATAGCAGTCCAACTCGTAGAGAAGTCTGTAGGCCATTCTAAAAATATGGTGTGCAGCACAAAACACAACCAGCTGCAGATCCTGCGTAATAGGTCCTGTGACTGTCAGAAGTACATGACAGCTTCCAGAAGATGCAATAAATATAAAAAAGGAAGAGCAGCAGTGGTGGGCCAAGGCCTCACCTGTCTGCCCTGGTAGCCAGCTGGGGCTCGACCCAGCCACGTGGCACTCAGCTGGCTTCATCTCTGAGCAGCACCTCCCAGGTGTCTCCAAATGCTTCTGCAGCTCGATGGGCTGATGGCCCCCAGCCCTGATGGGCAGCATCCCAGCACCTCTGGACCCGTGTCACTGTCCTCGTCTCTCTGTGGGTGAGCACTGCTGGCTGCTGCCCCGTAGCTGTGAGGAGTTGGGAGTGCTCTGTGTACTGTTCTGCTTTAGCTTCCTTCTTAAAATAAACAAACAACTCCTTCACCTTCAGCCTCCTTCTGTTCCAAATCCTCATCTGATCTGTCTGCAGCCCCCCGGGACTGTATTGCAGCCTCCACGGCCTTTGCCCAGGAGCACAGCTTGTCTGCAGGCCTGCTTCTGGTTGTGTAAGAACTCCCTCCTCCTGTTTCTTCTCTGCTGGATTCCTTTCTCTGGTGGCTCGTAGCTCCCATGTGGCAGAGGCAGTGAGAGATCCTGCATTATGACATTTATAACTTTGTAGTCCTCTGTCTTCCTCCTCCATTTGTAGTTTTACCTGACTGAAGAGCTGCTTACTCAGCTGTTCTTTGAACAGAGGCTGTCCCTGAGTTTGAGTGCCCTTTCCAGGAGTCCTTCCTACCTCTAAAGATCCTTTTAGGGTGGGAGGATCGGGACTGCATGCAGTTTTCAGCAAGTAGGTGAGCTCTGGGGCTGTGCAGTGACATAACCGTGCTTTGTTTTCGTAGCGATTTATAACGTTTGATGAGCTTTTGGGGCTGCTGATGAGCTCATTTCATGGATGCGTGCAGTCGTAACCTCGCGATGTTGCTCCAGCGTACGATCATTTTGGGGCCTATCAGCCACATAAAGCTGCGGTTGTGCCTTTCCCATGTCCGTGTCCTTCCATCTGCTGTGTTTATTTGCATTAGTTCTCATCTCTGTGCTGTTGACTCAGTCTCGCAGGATTGTCTGGAATCCTTCACATCCTGTCCTTGCCGCCCGAATAATGTTTCATCAGCAAACTTCCTCGGCCCGTTGCTCCGTGCCCTTTCCAGGTCTCATGTGAGCATCTCAGGCAGCCCGAGTCTGAGCACAGGTTGCTGCTGAACTTCACTGGTGACTTCTGGTTGCTCCAAGAGAGACTGTTTACCTTTATCCTTACCCTGCTTCTGTTTTTCCACCCTCTGCATGTCCACGTGAAACCTCTTCTCTTACCTCTCTCGGCTTAGTTCCCATGAGGAGCCCAATACCTGATGGTAAGCCCTTTTGGAAACTCAAGGAGATGGAAACAAATGGATATATCCCACGTTTGGTACCAGCTCTGAAACACTTATAAAGCAGGGCTACTCCTCCTGAAACTGTGGACTTTTCCAAAACTCTGTCCCTTTATTACCAGCATCTGTTAAGCTCATTTTGAGCCCAGTAGAGGTGCTTGGCCGTGCAGTTCATGCTTCCCTGAAGCCCTGCTGAAATCCTCGCCTTTTGCCACTTTCCTTTCCCCTGCTGCATAGGATCCAAGGTGGATCTCTAATTCTGTCTTCTGCAGTCAAATCCTTTTTTTTCTTAAACTAAATTATGCTGAGCTTCTGTCTTCTCCCTTGAAAATATGTCATTCGCATAGGCAACTGCTTAGATATTTTCATTTTTTATTTTTTTTACTGCTGAAGAAACTTTGCATCTGTGTGTTACACTGATGAGTGCCTTTAAAGTATTCTGCGTAACAATTAGGGTGATTAAAAAGATGCAGATTCCTGCTTTTATCAGTAGTCTGCGTGCTGCATGTGTGGTGCGCTTAGAAACCTGCCGTGGATCTCAGCTGAATGGAGTCAGGTGCGATTTACTCGAGGATATTTCCTCGGGAATGTAAACGATCAACTTCAGTCGTAGCACATTAAGAGTAACAATATGTGACAGAGAAGGGTTGCTACGAAATCAAAACATGTAAATTTTTGCTTCTGATCTCAATATGGGATAGCCGGTGTCTGTAGTTGTGGTTTATTTTACCTTGTGAATAGTGCTGCTGCTGTTAAAGTACTGCTCTGCAAATTTCTGGCAGACCTCTTATTGACAGCTTAATCTTTTGGACTTCACGACTCCAAAAACCTCTGCAGAAATCTCAGCGGTGTCTCTCTCCAACGTGGCCAAAACCGAGTAATAACCTGCTGATGTAGTCTCCTAGCCCTTATTGTTTGGCTGTCCTTTTTTTCCCTGCAGAAATCTTTCTCTCTCCTTTGTCTTCCTGGCCGGGTTGTGTTGCTCCACAGGTAATGTATCCCGGCAGACAAGCATCAGCCCTGCCTGCCCTGGGGAAAAGCCTCCTGGAAGCACGAGGCTTGCTCTGCGATGACACGCTCTTAAGCCATGTTGAGTTCCTTTGTTGAAGGGTTGTTTTTTTTTTTTTTTTTTTTTTTTGTTTTGTTTTGTTTTGTTTTTCTTTTAATGCAAATATAGCTTAATTTTCAAAGGCACCAAGAGGAGTATTTCTAAACTTCTGCAGATATCCACGGAGAATGGGTGTTTGAAACAAAAAAACACCACACCCCAAGGGCTGGATACAGGCACTAAACGTAGCTCAGTCAGGACTAATTTTTCTTATGTTTATTAGCTGGCTGTGGGGGGAGGTTTCCTGGTTCCAAAGGGAATGAAAACGGCAGGAACAAAATGTTCCCTACCGTTATGAATCAACTTGTTGGAGCAGAATAACCCACCAGAAATTTTACATATTTTTGTTGTTGTCTATTTGTAGAAACATGCCATTTCTTTGTAGCGTTTTCAGGGTAGAAAGCACTCCAAACAGTTACCAAATTACAATAATTTGGTGTGACTAATATTGGCAGGATTTAGTGAAGCCTTTATCGGGAACCTCTTAAGTGTAATTTCTCAAATGGGATGGAGGGAGATGCTGCAGGGCGCTTGCTGGCCAGCTGCCTGGCTTAGAAAATTCGGAGCTTGACGTGAAGCCATCCCATGTATGCGGTATAGAAATTCACTGTAAGGACCTGGAAGCAGTAGTTTGGGTAAATGTGGCAACTAATTCATGGCTAAGGTGTTTACATTTGCCTAACTAATTCTGTTTGAGGGGAGGATTATTGCGAGGAAGGGATGGTTCTCAGCGAGGTATTGACCTGTGTGCCTGTGGGAGATGAAAGGGAGTCGCAGGGTGTATCCAGGAAAAGAAAAGCCATTTCTGCAAGTGTCTCTTGCTGTTTTTTCCCCAAAGTGCCTAGCTGGGCGTTTTTCCCTGGGTGTGTGCAGCACTGAGGGTGTTTTTGGCGGCACAGCCCCTCAAAGAGCTGCGTGGGCCTGACCCCTGCAACCGGGCTGAGGTGGGGCACGGGGAGAGGCTCTGCAGTGGGGAAGCTTGGGACCAAAAACCCTGTGCCCTTTAAGAAATTAAATTTCATTTTGATACTAGTTTTTCCCAAAGGTACAGACATAAAAGTCAGCTTAAAAATACAATAGAAATAGCATACATACTGGTGGGTGGGTAAAGGGAAAGGTTATGAAGATAACTGTGTAATGCATGCGTAAGGAAAATGTTTGGTACCTGTGTATATGGAAACTGGAGCATTAACAAAGCAAAATAGCTTCAGTTCGTTCCATCTTTGTTCTTCAGAAGTATTTGGGATTGGATTTGTTGTTATATAAGTTTGTGGGCTGATAAGATGACTACCCAAGGAGATTAAAATAACTTGGTGACAAGACAGTATTTGCTTCAAACATGTGCTGTTATTTAAACATGCGCGAGAACTGCTAGCAAACAATGCTTGACTATATACATGTATTTTAACCTTATTTTTATAATCTTTGCATGCTGTTACATCAGCATTTATCTGTTTGTTGGTTGTTTTTTGTTTTGTTTTGTTTTCACCAATTCTTGGCAATTCTAAACTCTTTTCAGTAAAATATCCTGTATGTTTTCAACTGATGCAAGAACAAATTGGGGAAAAAAACAAAGTGGGGAAAAAAAATGAATAAACTTAATGGTCGAGATATTATATATGCCAAAACAGTATCCAGAAAGTTGACTGGTGGAGACGTGTGGGCATTTAGAGGTCAGTAGGTCTCTTTTGAAGACGAAAGTAGATGTATCTGAAGGTGACAAAGCTGGGTGCTGTTGGTCAGGGTAGTCACATCCATGGTCCTGGGGAAGGTTCTTTGCAGCCTGACAGCATGCTGATACCTCGGTGCCCTCACGTTGAAAGATGTGTGATGGAAGGCTGTTCAGGGAACTGAAAATAATGACAGAAAGCTCAGGTGTGGCAGTGAGGGATCTGTGTGGGGAAGGAGGATCTGGAGGGAGAACCAGGAGGCTCCCGGGGATGTCACCACTACGGTGAGGCTCGCTTCTGAGGAGGACCAGGAGGAGTGGGAACATCAGAGCATTTGTACCAGCTTTGTCCCTCAGGTGGGAGTCAAGCTTTTGTAGTTTCCCAGCTTGCTTTAAGCTGAGAATCAGCCAGCTCTGCCATGGCCTGGTTGTGCTACATCTGCGTGCACGTCCCTACCGCTGCAGCCGACCTTGCTGGTGGGCGCTGTGTGGAAGATTTCCTCTGGTAGCAGCCACTGTGGTGGTGCTGGGAGCTCCTGGGCCTTGCCTCGTGGTAACCTGCATGCTGTAATGAGCCCAGCCACCCTGCAAGTGCCTGAGAAGACACAGGAGCCGGCGCCTGGCCGCTTGCCACCCTGCAGCACAGTGCGTCTCGCTGCTGTCCCAGCCCAGCAGGTAGGAGTGCTGCCGGTGTGAAAGAAAGACATTTTGTGGGATCTGTCCAAATCCATAGCGGGTTGAACAGGAGGGAGACCGAAATTCTTCAGCTGTGCCTTGTTCAGCCTTCCAGTGGAAGAGAAACCCGTCTTCCTCCTAACGCGTGCCCAAGGTTTTGCGAATATACAAGGTAAAATGATTATTATCCTAGATTTAAAGCCTGGATTCTCCTTCCGTGAGTTCCCGTGGATGGCTAAATCTGTGCCACTTTGAAAACCCCTCTGAAGACAGATAACCTGGGCTTCTCTGAACCCTTCCTGGAAGATTCACTTTGAGGGATTTGGCCTGCTTCTCTGCTTCTGCCGTGTGCTTCTGAATAATCCTTGAACTGTAAATACAGCGCTGGAAAAAATAACATTTGAGCTGGCTGACAATATTGTGGCTCACATTAGGACTTAAATTAAGAAATACGAGCTTATGCTATAAATCAAAAATTTGGGTTTGTAACCCCTTAATTTTTGGCCTGATAAATCCTATTACTCCCAGAAAGCTGTTAAGGTTCATCTCAGTAAGTGCTAAGGATGTTTTAAATCCATGGATTATTTAAGTTCCGCCTGTGCCAAGGTTTAAAATAAGACTGCTAATGCACGGGACACGCCAGCTGTAAAACCAGGAGTGGATGGTGTGGAATCAATGCAGGAGACACCGAGCGACCTATCCAACTTCAGACCTACCTAGCGTTCAACTTTAACTCCTGCTGCCTGGACTGCTTTTGCTAGCCTGCTGTACAGGGACAGAAAATTCACTATGCCTATTTTTTCACTAGTATCATTAGTATTCTTGATTAAAAACACTCAAGGATGACCTTATGAAGCCAAGTTGCCCACTGAAGGATCCTTTTCTTTATATTTGATAACTGCGTTGTGTGCCCTGCCAGGAATGCTTCTGTGGAGGGATGAAGATGCTGAAGCTGTTGAGTTCAGGCTTGCTTGCCTGCCCCTTGGCCATCGAGGCTGAAAGTTGCACACTTTTCATTTGGTGTACTCTGCTGGGCAGGGAAATAGGGGCTGCAAGCGTGCTCCTCGCTTGGTGGTGGTGTCCCTCTCTGGCTCTCCTGTGGAGTTCTTGCTTGGTGGGTGGGCATTAGCACCTCCTGGGCTCTCCCTGCTGCTGAGTGGAAGTGTTACAGAGCTTCCTCAAGCAGGAAACTGGGCTTTCCCAGTTTTGGGGTTGCTTTTTGAATCGAGACTGCAAGAAAATGGTTTTGGCGTAGGTGAATGCAATGCGTTGCTATGGCAGGATATGAAGCCTCCAAGCAGGAGGAGGTGTGGAAATTCTAGATCTCTCAAGAGAGAGGCTTAAGCTGAATTTGCTTAGATTTTAAAAACTGATGGAGGTAAGGATATCTAAGGATAGTGATGCGCATACCCTGTGAATCTAAATCGAAGGTATCGATGCTTCCAAACAATGGCTCAGGAAAGGCTCGTGCCAGTGAGCTCAGGTGGAGGCAGCAGCTAGCATATAAATAGATTGACAAGAATTTTAATTACACAGCGGAGCTAGATGATGAAACCGGCTGCAAAACCCAGGAGCAAAATACGCCTAAATCTCTTGGGCAGCATTAGGCACCAACCTGGAAATAGCACTCCACCATGGAGCAGTGGGGAGGAATGCTCTGTACCAAGTATAACATAAACACGCCTAAAAATGTTTTCTAGGCTTATTTTATTTTTTCCCCTCTCCTTACTTGTTTTAAGGCCTAGATTTGTTCTGAAAGATTCTAAAATTATCTAAATTTGAGAATAAAGCTGATTTGTTTCACAGAAACTAAGTTTGGGTCTGGGAGTTTTAAGCTATGCTCCTTTGCGGTTTCTTGGCAATTCCTAGCATAGTGTGGTGTCCGTAACTTTTATTTATCACTTTTAATTCAGAAGTGCTAGATAACTCAACTGCTGTCACAGCACAACAGGAAATTCTAAAAGGCCTTGAGAGATTCAGTATAAAGCTAGCAAAACGGCCACAGCTGGATGGTAAAAATGAAAACAAAACCAGGCATTTTCCAACAAGATGTCATTTGGATGTGACAGGCTCAGGGACGAGCAGCAGTTCTGCCTTCCTCAAAAGCTTTTCATGAAAGAACCTTTTTTTTTTTTTTTTTTTTTTTTTTTTACAGCAGAGCAGTACACGTGTTGAAACTTGGCTCTTACAGAGAAGCTTTCTATAACGTGATACTGGAAGTATCTGCTTGCCATATGGAAATTGGTAGTAACATTACCTGCGCTTTTGAAGTGAGTATTTCCCTATTTGTTAGCCATAACTTGAAAGCACCGCAGTATCTTAAGCTCAACGAAATGCTTAAACTTGAAGCAAAACAGTTACTTTAAAGGAACTTCAGTGATGGAGAACCTCTCTGTTTTGCAAGGTGGGAGCAATGCAGCTGGAGCAGGTTGGTGTCACTGAGCTGCAGGAGGCTGATGGACACAAACCATTGCCCTGAAATAACAGCATGGTCCCGATCCCCTCCAGTGGGGAACAAGTATTGGGACAACCCAGAGCCACTACTGAGTAGCCTAATTCTACACTGTTGTCTTAAAAAACACCAGAAATGGCTTCAGAAATTGAACTGTTGTTGTAGAAAGCTCTCTGTAACAAGGATACTTGCTTTCTCGCCTCAGAGCAGGTGTGGTCTCTGGGCTACTATTGCACATCTCATGGTGTAACAATTTGTGTTGAAAACACCTTTTTTCCTTACAAGATAGAGAGCAAAGCATTCCCACTGTTAGCATGGGGTTAATGTCTTTTAATTACGTGCTTTAAATACAAAGCAAAGAGATGTTGGATAAAACTAGGGCTCAGGAGTGATGGTAGCACACAAGTTTCTTCAAGATTGCTTTTAGCAAAAGGGATCTGTTAGGCTAGATGTCTGCTGGTGAGTGTTATCACTTAGCTCCTTTTGTCTTGATTTAACTAATCTTACCTTTAGCCTGCATCCTGTTTCTGTGTAAATCACTAGTTGCTCTTCTGTGAGCAACCACCAGCTTTGGGATCATATGACTGCTGAGGAACTCTTGGTGTTTGAATTGTGTGTGATGTCCCCTGGCTGTGTACAGCACTGCCAGTTTTGTTGTTTATTTTTTCTGTGAATTTCTGAGCTGCTGCTCTTAAGATGAGCTTTTAGGTGGAAGCCTATAGTTGCTTCTCCCGATAAGCTTGGCACATAAGCCCCGGAGAACTTCACTATGCTGGATGCGTTCTCATGCTCTCGGGTATCAAAACTGGCTTAAACCTTTCGGTTTGATTTCATGTCGGTGACCACTTTGCACAAACACATGCTTGGGTCACCCTGGGACAGGCATGTGGAAGTGCTGAGGAGTGTGGCGTGCCGAGGGGAGCTGAGAGGAGGATGCCCCACGTGCCCCTTCCCCAGCACGGGGCAGTTCAGTGCCTCTTCCAGAGCCTCATGGCAGGGCATCGCTTCCCTGCTCTAGAAAAGGTTTGTGTGACTTAAGCACAAGTTGTTTGTTTTCCACTCGTACATCAGCCCTATTTGTAGAGAATTTTGTGGGTTTTCAGTGTTTTGCTTTTTTTTTTTTTTTTTTCAGCCTTGAAAGAGTTTTTAAACTTCCACCCTGCACATTGAAGTATTATTATTACTATTTTATTTATTCTTTGCTATTTCTTGGTTTTGGTTCTAATAGAACATGAACCAGTGCACAAGTTATTTATTTGCTTAAATGGTAGCAGCCTCGGTGTGTTTGCAGCGAGGTGTTGTGTGTTTACAGAACAAACAGTCTGGTAATACGTAAAGTTTTAAAACAAATATCGAAGGAAAGAATAACTAAAAACATGAAGGGAAATGGGAAAAATTGCAACATACGTTTATCCATAGCGAGGCTGTGCCAGAGTAAATGACTTTTATTTCTTTGTACCTTGAGCTGTGAGTTGGGTTAAGTGTGTTACGTTTATCTGGTCTATAAGGAAACATTTGTTATGGCACGAAGAGGAAAACGCTGAGCCACGGGTGCTAAGGTGATGAAAGGCCTGGTTAAAGGGGAAAGAGGAGGCTGAAGAGCAAAGGAGCCGCCTTGGCTGGAGGAGGACTCGTGCTGGGATATCTTCACAAGAGCTTTGGCAACCAGAAGTTAGGAACGTGCAGAAGACGTGTTAATCTTGCTGGTATTCAGCGAGATGTTTGTAGGCATGGCGATGTATCGAGCCGCTATGTAGCGTGCTGCTGGGGTCTCGTCTAGGAAGAAGTGAATCATATTGATAGTGAGAAAGATGATTTGAGATTCTGTGTGAAGGCAGCTCCTCGTACTGAACACGTTCATTGGCTTTGGCCCAAGTGGTACCCAGCTTTTCAGGGGGAGATGCTCTGAGCTTTCTCGTCTCATGTTTTCTCAGGTCTTCCCCAGTTTCCTTTCCGGCTCTGCCTCAGTTTGCCTTGGTTTATCACACTTTCTCTTCACAAAGTAGCACAGTACCCTGCTGTGCTTGGGATCCCGGAAAGCTGGTTGAAGCTAGACTGTGCTAATGGGCTTTGGAAGCAGCACTCAGGGTAACTTGGGCTGCTTTACTCGGCCTGGGAAAGGGAAGGACCTCTATAAGGCCTATAATCCAAAGATTAAAGTCTCTATAAGTCTATAACCCAAAGGCCTATGTGTAAGGGCTCTCTCTATACGTTTGTATATGTCAAGGTCTATATATAAGGTGTCTATAATCCAAATATTTGGTCTTTGGACTGCCTGTGGCTCCATATTTTCCCAGGCTGAGGATGCAGCTTCTGATGTGGCCTCTCATACCTTGCCGTGAGGTGGATTCACAAGGCGTTGGTAGAGCTCTGGCTTTTCCCTGCTTGCTTCAACGCAAAGACATGAGGAAGGACTTGACTGCTTATGTGATTATAGTAACAGGACATTAAATGCAGGCGGTTACCTCATACGTTTCTATTAATTAAATGGTGTATTTGACTGTGAACTAAAGTAGACTGTGAGTAACCTGAAGCCCCATTGGGTTTCAGGCTTAGCTTGTGCTTTATAGTTGTCTGTCGTAATAAATAAATATAAAAATAACACACACAATCTTCCTTCCTTGATTTTTAAATGTCAGCACAGCCCTACTTCTGTGCAAGTGATTTTATCTTTAAACATAGCACCGGGGAAGGATGAGCAGTCCTAGGAGCAGTGTTTGGAGGTCAGTTTGAGCCCTCCTCCTGCTTAATTCTGTAAGAGATGTTGTCTCCAATATCCTCAGACCTATGGGTCTGAACGGTTTAGGATGCTGCTATTCAGTTACCACAGGGATTTTGATGGTCTGGGAAGATGTTTTTACCTGCCAGAAAACGACTTTGTTCATTTTACTTAGCTCATGAGGCAGCATCAGGGTCTTGGTTTGGCTGTGGGCTGACGGTGCCTGAGCACCAGCCGGGTTGGAGCGCCTTTTGGACAGCCTCTCCTGGCAGACAGGGTGACCTTTGTAGTTTGAGGATATTGTTTTACAGATGTGTGCTTTTAGGCCTAATGGCTCAGCTGGTACTTCTTTAAAATTGATGTGTATCCAAGAGCTAAGTCAAACTGTGTGTCTGGGGGCTGAATTAGGCTGCCGAAGGATTGAGGTCAGGATACTCTTCGGTTGCAAATATTTTCTCGTTAGCTTTGACAAGTAGTGTGTCTTCTTGCCATAAAGAAACTGCAGAACGTGAGGCAAAATTACCGGAAGCCAAAGATTTATTGACTCTTAGATTTTTTTTTTTTAATTTTTTTTCCGAAAAGGGCTCTAGTGCTCTGTGGAGGAGGATGGCTGTATTTGGACTCAAGTGCCCAGCGTCTGCTTACTGACTGCAGCACTTGATGCAGAGCAGCATTCAGAAGCCACGTGGCTTTGCGTGGAAAGCAGCAGCACAGCTGGGGAAGGTTACTGATGGCTCTGTACATGATTAAACATGGGCAGAGGCATGGAAGAGGTGGCACAGAGCAGAGGAGGCACCAGCACGTGTGCCATTTGGCTCTCGTTCAGCCTTTCCTGGAGGGTTGGGCCATAAACTTCTCTCCTCCATCTCCCCCTGCAGATTGTGCTCCCTGCCAAGGAAAACTTAAACCTGCAGAGTTTTCTTTTCTGTGCAGACATACCTTTTGACTGTGATCATGATGGAACATCTCCCTTGCCATGGGTAACCTTTTGCAGCACCGCTTGTGTCCCTGCGTGAGCACAAGTATAGGAAAAGATTAATAAAGGCTTTCCAGCTGCACCTTTTTTTTTCCCCCTCCAAGGTGAAGTGCATAGGAAAGTTCAGTGTGGCTGATGTTCTGATTTTTTTTAATGTTTTTGTAAAAACAAATAATTCAAGCTTGCTATTAAATGCCCTTTGATTTTCTTTCTTAATTCATCTGGTTGTATCCAACTGCCTACCTTGTATTCTTAGTGTTGTTTGGGGAAAGTTTTATATTTAGGAAAACACTTTATTGTCAAACACTTTTAACATAATATTAAAAAAGAGTGACAGATAATATTAAAAATGACCAATGAGAAGATTTATGTTGTGAAGGCAACTGTGTTTCACCTTATGAGACATCAGAACAACATGGGTGTTGGGGGTTGTGCCACGAAGGTGCCCGTCTCCAGTTCCCCACGTAACTGTGTAATTGTGTTTCATCACGAGAGGGCCTGTGGATGTTGGTGGTGCTGGGGAATTCAAGACGTGCTCTAATGTCTGGTTTATGCCAGGATTCCTGCATATATTAAATAGTTGGTAACTGCGCTGATGCGTTTTGGGAGGCGGCTTGAGTAATGCTGTGCAGTCGGCGGTAAGCTCGATATGCATCTGCCTTTTCTTCCTGAGTCACAGCGGGATGGGAGATGTAGGCGTCCCACGGCTTCATTTTCCATAGCCTCTGGGGAGATTTCTCCACCTCCATCCCTTCAGAACCTTGGAGGGGTGAATTCCTGTCTCAGCTCCTGCCTGGCTGCTGCCAAGGATGCTTTTTGTGGTGCTGTGCACACCCCCCTTCCACAGTTACCTGGGTGGTAGTTTGATCTGTTAACCTGGCTTCAGTTTTGGCTTTCAGATGGAAGCTGTAAGTGCTGTGGGTGCCAGCATTGCTGTTAGAAATGGCAGCTGCTGGTCGTGTAGATGATAACTTGCACATTGGTGGATATATCCATGGATGTGGTCTGACATCCAGGAGTTGGCACAACTGAAATTTGTCTGGCTGGTTACTTGCAGTTCATCCCTTTTTTTTGTAGAGAATCTTTCTCTTTAAGATGAGAAAAGACTTCATAAGTGACCTGGAGTCACCGACAGAAAGAGCTGTCTAGGCCCTGCTTGAAGTTGTTTAAGTGTTTAATCATTTTGTGTTTAATCAAGTGTTTAATCTTTAAATGTTTAATCATAAGTGTTTTTTTCTTTTTCCCCTTCAGTGATCACTTTGGTCAGAGCGGAAGGCAAAGCCCACCAGCTTGTTTGCAACCCAAGCAGCTGCACTGTTCTGGAGGACTGCTTCTGGCACTCTGATGAGCTGGGGCTCTCCAAGTTGAAACGGGAAGATTTTCTTGGAAATGTAAGTTAGGTGCTTTTGAGACTTGCCTGATTCCCTAAAATATGTGCAGTTAAAAGTTTGGTCAAAGCTGTGATGCATCAGTATGATTAAATGAGAACAAAACAATGTTTGTGGCTAAGGGCTGCATTTCATAAGTTTCCTGTTCAGTTCTTTAAAAGCATTGATATTCAGCTACTTGGTTCCAGAGCTCTTTCCTCTCCTTAATGGAAAAGTTCAGTTTTGGTGGTTTTTTTCATGCCTTGACAACTGCACTCATAGTTTTAAATTAATTTACAGTAAGACAGGTCAAAACAAGGGCAAACAATTTGGAAGGGAATTTTTAGACTTTTTTTCTCCAGACTTTTTTTTTGGGGGGGGGGGGAAGAGGGTAGTAGTGTTTTTTTCCTTTTTTTTTTTTTTTTTTTTTTTCTACAGAGAAACCAGACTTGAGGTTTTAAGGCAAAGGTTTAGGCAACAGCAGAACAGCAGTAGTTATGGCCATCTCATCTGCAAGGATACAAGGAAGGTGCTGCTGTTAGCTCTTCCAAGAGTTAGTAGTTGAATCCAAAAAAAGGCAGGTTTGGAAACCTTCAAAGACCACATTCAGGCTAAATATAATTTTATATTCATGCTGCTTCTTTTCAAGAGCTTTTATTGCACATCACTGAGAACAAGCAGAAAGAATATGTGGAGAAAAGAAACGAACAATAATGTGTATGTTGTTAGAGCAGAGTAGAACGTGATGAAAGTGGTACAACTCCTGTTACCCATTTCCACTTCTTTTGGCCAAACTTGGCAGGGATAGTTGCACAGCACCTAGGAAGTGCAGGAGGAGGTGAAGCCAAAATGTAATTTAGTATAATAGCAGACTCATGAGACACATTTATAGTTTATAAATATGTATATGATAAATACAAATATATATGCATTGCAGATAGTGATGAATTCAGTGCCACCTCTTACTGTTACAAAATATATATGGCCTGTATAAAAGCAGATTGTGGAGCGGGACTCCTTTCTGCTTGGGGCTGCTAACTGAGGGCATGTATACTGAGTGATTAGCAATTTGGGAAGGGTGTTGCTTATGTCACTTTTGTGTTGTGCAGTGGTGGGGCAGCTGCGGTTTAATCCGTCTTGGACGTGAAGATGGTAGTAGCCTTCTTAGCTCAAACATAAGTTGTATAAATTTGTATTTCTGAAAATCTTATCAACTGTTAAGATAAAAGATACACTGTGATAAGTCTGAATTGCTGCTGAAGGAATAATGATGAGAGGAAAAATGGAATGTTAGATACTGTTTTAACTTAGCAGCTGCGGTTTCTGTGATAAAGGCACATAAATCCCTTCACATGAATCAAACCACAGTTTAGGAATTCTTTTAAATATTTTGAGCCTGTTTTGATTATGTATTTACATTTAAAAATACTTCAAATTCCGAGAGGAAGTTTTCTTCACTCTTCCTGATGCTGTGTGAAGTCCTTTGAGAGGAAAGGAAGGGAGTGTTCAGAAAGCTATTTCTGACATTAAAGGGCTTCAGAAATGCTGAGTGCATAAAACCTTGAATTTGCCTTTTGGGAGTTTGCGTTCGCAGGACGGGAATGGTTTAATTTAGAAGTCAGTGGTCCGTGCAGGGCCAGGGGAGGCATGCACAGGTCTGGGGAGCCCATCAGGCTCTGGCATTGGTCCCCAGCCCTGCTCTGCTGGAGGTGGGACCGGCAGGATGCTGCCACCTGGCCCAGGGCTGGCCACTCAGCTGAAACCCATCCCCAGAGCTCCCCTCCTGCCCAGTGTGCCACCAAGCTGAACAAATTCCAGTGCTAGTGGAGCTTGTAATCAATTAGTCACAAGGCAAAAAGGATGGGAAAGAAATACAAAAGGCAATAGCTGGGCTTCTAGAATCGGCAGGGACTTATTAAGGGCCATGTGATTGACAGCTACTCAGCACCTTCATTTGTGTGTGAGCAAGCTGTGCCAAAAGCATCCATAGCATAGGTTGCACATATGGAATTGACTTTTATCCCCACATTTAACTATTTGCACATCCAGGGACATTCTCTGCTTCGAAAATAACCTGACCTGTATCGCTGCTCTCTCCAATGTAGGTGTTTTTCCACCTCATTCCCCAGTAGTTTCTGGTCTATGCATTCAGACTAAATGTGGTTTCTTCAGATCCTTTAACTTTGTCCTTATCTGATTTACATCAGCTGCCTGAGGAGTTGTGAACTCCCCTCACAGTTTGTACTCAGCATGCTTTTCTTTTTAAATTTTTTTTAAAGAAGGTAGATGTGAAGTGCATGAATCAGACTCCAGAAGCGTTTCTCCAGCGCCTGCTGTCTATGCATGAGAAGGGAAACCAAATTCTGGAGGGAAAAGCTGTCATTATGGCAGCAGAAATAATTTCTGATTGAGACTTGCTATTCAGATGCTTCTTTTATGTTTCCTATTTCAATCTCTAGCAGAGTCTGTGTATTATATGGTGAATTAAATGGCTTTTTAATAAGCTTGTAACTACTATCTCCCAAACTCTGTAATTTAGACACTTCTGTGAATAATAGCACATGATGTATAATAGCATGTTGCCTTCAGTCTTCTAAACTCTAATAGAGGGCAATGCTGCACAAATGTATAATTAATTAGGTCTTAATTTTTAGTACGTTGCAGCCTACTTTATGCAGATATCTTTATTTGTATTGCAGTGCAATTGAATCACTGGAATAATTAATCTGCTGAGGAGTTAGGCTACCCAATTACGATAGCAGAGAGAATAATAAATGGATCCCCACTGGAAGTTATTTTTGTTTTGATTGAGTAAAGCATACAGGCAAAACTGGTAAAAGTCCTCAGTTTTTAACTTTGGAACTGGGTTAGTACACACATGCACACCTCAGGGATCTCTGCTGTTAGTTTCCGATGGAGCCCTGCCTCCACAGCACGGCTGGTGCCTGAATGGGAGCGTTGACCCCTAGCTTCTGCCCAAGACAGCTGTGTAAGGGCCACTGTCACCCTGCTGTAGTGGGAAGAGCAAATAGTTTGTTTCTGGACAGGACTAATGAGGCACTGCAGTGGAGTGGGATCTGCCCGTGCCTCAGGTCCTTACAACGGCTGGGATTTCAGGCACGTTGAAATGTTCTCCTTTAGAGTTATGGAATGGTTTGTGTTGGAAGGGACCTTAAAGCTCATCAAATTGCAACCCCTCTGCCGTGGGCAGGGATACCTCCAACCTGGCCTTAAAATCTAACACTGCCAAGAGGTGAGTGTAACTGGGAGCAGCGAGTGGTGACATGCTTTCTGTGACTGGAGCTGATGAGCTTCCAGAGGAAACAGTGGAGGATTTCCAGTTGTGTCTCCTTCACTGATGACACTTGTGTCTTCCAGCCAGGCAGACCTGTTGAGTGTTGGTAATTCACTGTTATGCAGGAAAAAAGGAAGGAAATTGCAAGCTATTTTATGTACATAACAGTCTTGTTGATGGCATTGCACTTCTAGCATCTATACTGAAATAATTGGTGTTGAATTATTTACTTGTTGATGTTCCATCCCCCATGAGGGATTGTCTTAGCGCTGCTTGGTGGATTATTGGAAGGTAGCCACTGAGCATTTTTCCAAAATATGGAGTGGCTTTCATCATACTGAAGGACTTCAGTTCAATGGAATTGGTAACAGGAGAGTGAGAAGACCTGGTCGTCATCTTGCAGTTGGCACTCAGATAATAACTGGGTCTTTAGTCATGCAAGAAAATGAGGAGGCCCACCCAGAGTCCAATGGATTACATTTCCTGAGCTGATGTCTCAGGTCAAGGGGACTTTTAAAAGGAGATCCTGGGAAGAAGATGGGATTTGAACGATCTGGAGGTTACCCACTTCAGAAGGTAACAGCCTGGAAAAGCAGGGACTTGGACAGCAGTGACGGTTGCTCTCCTAGGACAGGAAGGCAGATACTTGGGCCTAACATGAATGTTAAATACTGCATAATGCAAAGTAAGGTTTTTCGTATATCCTGGCTCTGTAGTGATCCCTTTGGGTAGAAAAACTGTTTTGAAGCAGTTGCCACTAAGCCTTGCTTTAGTCAGCTGGTGTCACAGTTTCCTAGAAGGAGACGTGCATAGGCCCAAATTCTCGATGGCTCCATGTGTCTCCGCAGTGACAGCAGCTGGAAAACTGCAGGGTTCGCAGCCTGGAGGAGTGGAGGCTGGAGGTTGATGGCTGTGCTGCTCTGCCTGGTGAAACCCGAGGACACGAGGCTCGCTTCAGAAGCATAACAAATCTCGATGGCTAAATTCTTAGCCTCCAAAGACAACTTAATTACTTTCTCTGTGTTCAGAGCTGATTGTATTTCCCTAGCTTATGAAATGCATAAAGCCTTCATTTTTCTTCAGTGGGAAATAAATTCTTCTGGTTTCCTCTCAGAGGGCAGTGAGGTGCTTTAATCTATGGGGTATTGATTTATCTAAACTTCAAGCCAGGACATTAAGTTCTCTGAGAAAATAGATCTTTGCCCACGCATGGCTCTAAATATATACTTCCTGAGGTGAAAGGGTTGAGTTGTCTTTAGCAACACATGCACTACTGAGATAATCATTAAGGAAACTGTACATTCTCCAGTGCTTAATATCTAATTCTCAGAACAATTTAAGCTTTGGGCAATTTATGTGGAGTGTCCTGTTGCGTCCTTTTTCTGTGGAGCAACAAAAGGAGGAGGAGAGCTCTGTGGCTGGGGTAGATGGCTTCCAAAAAGGTCTGTCAAATCAATGGATAGGAGATGCACTAAAGCATCATCGAAGTCCGTATTCTAGAGCTATGTAAGAGGTGAGTCTGAGATCAGACAGCACTCAAAGCAAAGCTAACTTGCTCTGAGCAGCTCTTGGGTGCTGTTTGTGTGGGGTGTCTTCCCCACTTCTATGAGTGTCAGAGGCTCCAGTGGGCTGCGCAGTGAACAAACACTAAGCCACAGACTCTCCGATCTAAAAGCTTGCATTTTAAGGTTGACTGTATGGTCTTCTTTCTGGATCTTGGCACTGCATCTTCCTTAGAAGGTCCTTACTTCTTTTTCCATTTCCAGAGCCAGACACGTTGTCTATTCCTGAAAACATGTTGGCTTTAGCAGCATCTGTTGGGGTGGCTAGCACAGCATGGTATTCTAGAAGAGCCTGCACTATTGTCTTCTGGAAGACAATAGTCAGAATAACATCATTCATTATCTCAGTTCTGTTCATGCAAGGCTATGGAATTTGTGGTTCATTTTTTTTGTTCTTTTAAACCATGGCTGCATCTTGAATATGGATTTCTGCTGAGCCATTCCAAGTTCCTTTCTAGAGTTAATGGTTTATTTAAAAATCATAAGAGGTTTTATAACGAAATGTACAAGTTTGCATTTGGTGTGTATTAATTTGCATTTGTCACTACTGAATTTCACTGCTGTTATTCCTTGTCCATCCATATCGCTTAATTCTCTCTGAGAACTGACAGTCCCTTCAGATATTGCCTTTCAGCATGTCAGCTGCTGATGTTACTGCCCTTAACGTCCCACTCCTCCATCCTTGCTTTCAGTTCATTGAACTATGAAATACTTCAAAACACAAGGGCATGGGAGGCAGGCTGCTGCAAACCTTTGCTGCTATTCACATTGAGCCTTTATTTTCTCACTGTTGCTGGTGATTTCCTAACCAGGGTTTAGTATGTGTGCATCCCTCTACCCATCCATCACCTGGGAAAGCACAAGTGGTAATCCCTGTTTCCATCCTCTCTTGACTGGGTAGGAAACACAAAGCACACCTTGTTCAAAACGCTTCAGGAAATACCGAATCTCAAAGCTGCTCTCAAAAATCGCTGTGTGTTGTGGTTGGCCAGGGTCTTTTAATGTAGTGACCAGAAAAATTTGGGCTTGATTGCCAGGTCTTGGTGGTATTCCCAGAGCCAGTCCAGTATGGGTTCATTTGTGCTTTTAATTCTTTTTGTAAAATATGTCTGTATGAATAATTGTGTGTGTAATGCGGTAGCTCAAAGAATAAGGAGCAATTCAGGCAAGTAGTCCAGAGTCTTGCCTTAGTGACTAGTTATTTAAGAACTATGAAAAATAATAATTTAAAATAAATGTTTTAACTGAGATTAACTTATTTTTTGTCTTTGGCCAGTAAATGTCAATTGCTTTAGAAACATGGAAAGCTTGGGTGTGTTCCAACCTCATCTTTCAAGCCTTTCTTCTTCCTTTTCCGTCTTTACTTAGCTTTATGCCAAGAAATACATCAACTCTGGTGACTCAGATGTGAGAACTCTATTTCCTTTCATTTTTAGTCCACCTCTTATATACATGTGCCTATATACTATTAACTTCTAAAAAGCCTCTATTTAGAATTAACACTAATCAGTAACGATGAAAGCGTGTGGTTAATTCCATGGTTAATTTCAACTTGTATTAGTTGAAATTTCTGGAGCGTGGGTCTGATGTGCAGTGAGATGTGGCTGCACAGCTGGGCACTGGGCAGATGCTGGCGAACACTCAGAGCTGCAAAATGGGAGTGTTCAGCTCAGGTTTCCAGCACGGTGCTGGTTCCCATCCCCTGGTCCAAAATTGCTCGTTATGACTTCGGTATCTTTAGATAGCTGACGGAAAAGCACATGCTTTGAAATACAGCTTTACGAGCATTTCTCTGTGCTGTAGTCCAAATTTTCATGAGTGCTGCGGAGATAGTTGTGTTACTTTTTATTGACCCCCAATGGCATTTTTATCTCAAAATGTGTGCTCCCTATCCTGAGGAAACAAGGCTTTATGGTTCTATTAAATAAAACATCACATCAGAATCCATACACATGTGGTGAATGTGGTGTTACGCTGGTTAGAGTTTGGCTTGATGAAAGCATCACTTGACATGTAGCTCTGGTTTTGGTGGGTACGAGCCTTAGTTTTTGAAGGTTCTTATTTCTTCTGTATTCAAATGTTAAAAGATATTTTGGGGTAGCTTCCAACAATAAAATTAAACTGACTGGCTTTCCTGTTAAACTTCCTGTGCTTCCTGCTTCTGTTCTGGCTTAAAATTAATGGTGTTAAAAAAACACCCTTTCTTGTGTCATTTCTACTTATGATTTTAGCCAGAATGTGAAGGCAAGGAAGCATTATAACACTTAAAAAAAAACAAAAAACAAAAAACAAAAAACAAAAACAATAACAACAAAAGAAAACAACTAAAAACCAACCAACCAAAACAAACAAACAAACAAAACACCTTCAGCATGATTACCTTTTTTTTAAATGACAGCCAGAATTTGAGGTTTCTGTCACCCGTTTTTGTATAAAACGGGTATAAAAGGCTTATCCTTCAACACACTAAGATTTCAGTGCTTATACGGACAGAGAAAAAAAAATGAGTTAGTAAGAAAGAGCAAGCAGTCAAAAAAAGGACACTCTCTGTAAAAATTACTTGAGTTGATGGAAAATTGGAAGATTAGCCCAGGTAATGGCATGTGTGTTAATTTGGGGAAGTTTTATCAAGCAATGTGTGAGCACACTGCTGGGATTAAATGGTGATTGAGCATTAGTCAGTAATTCTATACGTGTGGGTCAAGTATATGCTCTTGAGTTGTTTCTGTATATGGTGTGCTGATCGTACCCATTATTTTTGTGCTTTCCAAGACAGTAGCCACTTTCTTTCTAATTTAAGTCGTCTTTTCTTAGGACAGTCAATGCCAATTACTTCAGAAGCATTGAAAACATGGTGTGTTGCATGAACATCGTCCTGGCTTGTGTTTGTGATTCTCCCTGTGCGGTTGTGAGGTGGTCATTTAGGATAGAACAGTTATTTCTTTCCTTTGCAGTGCTTGAAAATCGCCTGTTTGGCATTTGGTGCTGCACAGTACAGATGAAGGTGTCTGGAAAAAGAGCATCATGGCAATTTTTGTTATAATAATGTATGCTAAGTGAGAAAAGTGAAGAGGAATCCTGCAAGCAGACTCTTGCTCTGGAATACCTTTACTCTGAGTTTTCAAAGCTGAAGCCCAGTCTGCACTTTCTTCTTGAGAAGCTGTAGGTCAACTTCCCAAATCTCCCCAAACGCACAGCTACAATGCTATGGGTAGGATGTGTTTCTGGGAAATTAGAGCCAACACACAGCAGAAGTGTGGGAAGGGAAGAAATTAAACCTAAACTTTAACAAGGGTGAGGGAATTAGGAAGGGTTAAAAAAAAAAAAAAAAAGTGAGGGTCATTAGTATTAGATATGTAAATTAGTGTAATTTCTGACGTAGGCTTTATTTGTTGGGAAGTAAAGCAAGAAGACTTCAGGCAGCAAGATACAGAAACACAGCAATGCCAGCAGCTTGTGTTCCTGACTTTGCATCTGGATACAAGCAAGCACAGCAGTAACCCCCTGGCTGAAATTATTGCAGGGCTGTATAACATTTCCAAACAGCACTTTGAATTTGGCCCCACTGGAGACGAGAACAGTTACAGTTCTGAGTATGCCTTATCTCAGCGTCTTCTCCTGAGAGCATGGTTCCAGAGTGTGGTTTTTCTGTTTTTAAAGGTTGTGCTCAGGCACGGATCGTTTTAAAGGTTTTAAATGCAAGAATGGAAGAGCAGTGCAATGTAGTAAATGGGGATCTAGGTTAGGACACCTGAGCTGGTTGAACCGAACCTGTGCTCTGGGTGGGTGACAAAATTGCACTGACTTGAGTAGCATTGGGCTTTCACACAGTTTCTAGTCTTGGCCAGCGATGCAGGAGATGCAGGGCAGGCAGTGCTGCTTCCACGTGTGCTGCTTGCCTGCCATTCCTTGTGCCTTGCCCCATCTCTGCAGGAGTGCCTCTTGCTGCATTATGAGCTGCTGGTGTTGGATCCAGAGGGCCTGTCATATCCTGACAATCCAAAATGTGTTTTTTTTTTTTTGTTTTTTTTTTTTTTTTCTAAAGGGGAATACAGGGAGAAACTAACAAACCTCCGTCACTTTTTGCAATGCCCTTATTGCTGGTCAATAACCCACCTATGTACCACGTGCAGGCTGCCAGCTGTCTGAAGAGGTGTGTGCACTTTCTTCCCTTGCCTCGCTACAGGATATGTTTCATTTCATGAAGCTGGTACGCTGAAGTAAGAATTAGGAACTCACAGCTTTTATTTGTTTAATAATCATCAGCAACAAGCAACTTCATCAGTCTGGGCTGATGCTGTGGCAGGGTGCATCTGTGCTTTAGAATCAGCCTCACTGGTGTTTCTAATGTGATCCTGTACCCTAGTTGATGTCTCTTGCATTATTTCTCCTTTTTGCATTTAAGAGACTGTTTAAAAGAAAAGGGTTTATATGTTAAAAAAAATAAATAAATCACTTGTAATGAGTCACTTGTCCAGGCTTTCTGTCCTTTTCATTTTTATAAGGCAAATAAAGTTGTAATGTATGTAAACAACACTTGGACTCTACGATAGTATTATTTTATGGCACTATGCCTGAAGGTCTTTAAGCCTTGCTGTTTTATAAATTCACTTTGGGTTTCTGTGGGGGGGAAAACTGCTGATATATTCAGTGAATCTAAGGGATTAAGGTGAGGAGGAAGCTAAGTCTCCTCAGCTGCGTGTTGGAGTTTTAGAAACACCAACAGGAGGATGTGAAAGATGTTAGGGAACAATCTGTTCTCTGTTACAGTTTTAGAGACCTCCAGTGAAAGAGGGCTTTTTTTGTTTCTGCACACCCTGAGGAATGCACTCTTGTATAGGTGGGGTACCTTTGAATGCTTTTAACAGCTTAATCGGTGCATAAACAAAACCACCCCAAAGGCTGCTTTGTTAGTGGAACAACAGTGCTTGTGTGGTATGCCTTTCTGGCTAGGTCTAAGCAGGGGTTTTCTGGAGGCCTTTTCGCATTTTTGGTGGTAGCCCTATGAACTCAGAGAACACCCCCGCTGCGTTCCTTGCTCTTCGGTCTTGTCACTGGTCAGTGCTGTGAAAGCCTTGTCTACAAGAGCATTTGCTCATACCTTTTTAAGGTTTGACACGTATGTCTCTTCTTGGCAGTTTGCAGGGGTACTTTTCTATTAGGTTGAGATTTTACAGCGTTGTTCACAGCAGTGCACACCAGCGTAAGCTGGTGCTTGTGGCGAGGATGCCTTGTGGGCAAGCTGCGAGCGTTAGGCTACAGCCTTAGCACTGCGGGCTGCTGCCGGGTTAGACTTGTGTGCTGGGAGCAACTGGACGTGTTTCACGGCTTCTGGAGAAGCTAAGTGTTCAGTTCCCCAGGGTGAATTTCCTTGATTAGCTGTCAGACTCTTTAACTTTCCAAAAGCTGCTTCTTATCTGATAGTACAAAACGGAGCCTGACTGTTCAGGTTGGTGCTGGGAAGCAAGGAAGACTCCCTGTTCCTGCTTGTGCTGCGAAGAAGCTGGGCACCTGAGGTATGTGGCTTATGAAATGCTTCTGAGAATTGTCTGAATGTGGTTTGTTTCCCTGCAGAGCATCAGGCCGTGTGGTGGATTCTGGACCTGCTGCTACATTTCAAACATTATCTCAGATGTTAGAAGAATCTAAATTCCTGTAATGCAAATGTATGGCTCTAGTGCCTTCACACTGCTTACAGCTGGCTTGCGTTGTTTGCAAGGCCAGCAGAAGCACAGAGGGACCACTACAACCTCTGCATCCAAACACCTAGTGGAGAACAATGCACCAAAACGTTGGTGTGGTGTTCCTCGTGAATAGCCCTGCTCATGCACTGATATTTATTTATTCATTTTTAAGGTCTCAGCCTGGGTTTTCTGTGGTTGATTAAAATTGGCCTTGCCTTTTTTTCACGTAAAGCAACTTGACGTTTGTTAGCTGGGACAGCTAAAGTGTGCGTACATGTGCTCTCCTTTCATTGCAGCTGTAAGCTAGAGATATTTTCTGAGGGGTTTTGGGGCCATTTTTTGATGTGGAGCAGTTTGAACTGTGCAGGGATTTTCGGTGTGTCCAAGTGGTTTCTAAATACTCTGAGCCACTGGTTAGCAGTGACATTAACTCTGTGTTAGGAGGAGTTCTGAGCAGTTCAGGAATGAAGTTGTTGGAGCAAAGAGAGGAGCATTGGCACAAGCAAACCAAACAAATGAAGACGCTAGCTAAAGTATGCTGCAAACTGAAAAGTGGGAAGGGATTTGTTTTTAAAGGACTTAGTTCTTTTACAGCCGCTTTGAACAAGAGCCGAGGAAGAAGACGACAGGACTTGTGATGCTCGTCTAAGCATTTTGCAGCTGACAGCATTTCTTTCAGAGTAACTCCCATGGCGTAAAGAGCTAAGTACCAGGCTGGCGTAACTGCTCAAGATGGGCAGGGTGACAGCTGGCCACTCTTTTGCTATGCACGTGCAGTCTTTCGTCTTATGGAGAGCTTTCTGTGCTGTAAAATGAGGACAGGAATCATCATCTCCCCTTTTTTACCATCATCTCTTGTGTTCAAAAGCCTATGTCCTTGCATAGGTTTATCACACTACAATATTTCGTGCAACAGAAGGTTGGCTTGTGAGTGTCTGGACAGAAACGGAGTGCTTTTTCCTTTTAATGTATATGATGGTGGATTGCTAAAGACTCTTCACTGACATTTGTACCTTCCAGTTAGTGAAGCACACTGTGAAGACCAGAGGAAGAGCTAAAAGCAGGGAGATCCTGTTGTGTTAGTAGTGATGGTGACCTTTCTACTGCTGTGATCCTGGGAGACCCATCTGCTGCTTACTGCTGGATTAAGGTTGCTATACTTGGACAGAACGTATTCCAGTCTTGCTGTATCTCACAAGCTCTTATTTAAAGAAATTATTCTACTGTGTAATGTTACTCTTTACAAGTCTGAAGTAAGCATTTTAGCAAAACTGAGTGCTCATTCACTGGCCTCGACAGCCCACAGAAACCTGGTGCTTTGCAAGTGTTTTCTGTTCCACAGAACTCCCGTTTCCCTTATTTTTTTGGACTGTTTCCCAGTATTGCCGTTTCATGCTCTCCACATCCAGCGGTGAGGTAACACAGCGTGCCTTTGTCCCCGCTCAGACGGTGCCGTTTTGGAGTGGGAATCGGTGGGAGGAAGTGGGCGGCTGGTGCTTGCAGGCCCCAGGAGGAACGGGGCAAAATGGTCCCCATTGATGGGGCCCTGCTAGTGAATACCTTCCCAGGTCTCTCACTGCTTGATTTTTCTTGGCTCTGTGAATCGCCTGAGTTGCTGAAAGCTGCTGGCTCTCAGTGCTCAAGGGTGTTTTGCGTGGTTGAGCCTGAGGTACCTCAGGCGGCTTCCTCGCCATCTTGGGGCTGCTTGTCCCCCTGCAGCCCATCCAGGCTGGTCCTGTGTCGATCAAGCTTTTGTGGCAGAAGGCTTGTGTCCTGTGGTGAATAGTTTGAGCTGGCATGGCGAAAGATGACTTCAAAGACAGAGCAGCCCTCAGGTGTGACTGAGCAAGGGTGCCTTGGCTGCCTTCTGCGCCATCCGGCCTCTGGGCATGGAGAAGGGGAATGTGGTGCTGTGGGGTTCGTGCTGTGCTATGCTCAGGGTTTGCTTTCCTCTGGTTGCTTTAGGGCTGTCTTGCTACGAGGTAAACCGTCAAGTATTCTTGCTGGACTTGGGTAGTTCTCAAGGTCCTGTTTAGTTTCACTTGGGAATTGTGAATGTATTATAAAGCTTGCAGCAGAAAGGGGGAGGATTTCCTCTCTCCCTGTTAAAAATAGCCTGTAGCCTAAGGAGGAATCAGAATTCCCAGAAGCTTGACTCAATGTGCTGGGCAAAACTCATCCTGCTGCAGGCTTGCTTGTGGCCTCCCAGGGGGAATGGGTTTTGTACAGCCTCTAGCAGACTAAAGGCCACGGGGAGAGTTGCTGCAGGGGGGAAAGTGGGAGAGAAATAGCCTATAAAAACCAGCTGCAGTTGACTCTGAAATAATTTCTCTGATAGTCTGGGAACTTAGTCTCTGGTATTTGAGGCTAAAGACTAGTTAGTGCCTGGGGCTGGTGTCCTCTTTGGAAAAGGATGTGTAACATATATCTTAGTGTATTAGACTTCAATAGTTGGAGATGCTCCCTGCAGGCCTGTGGTGCTTACAGGAGGCAGGAGCTGCAAGGGAGCCAGCCTAGCCAAAGGCTGTTCCGGAGCTGCAGTGTTCCTAGCAGCAGCACCCTGTTGCAGCTCTTCCCAGATTAATTAGCGGTGTTTAATAATGAACAGTGCTCCCCATGATGGTAGCGGTACTCCTGCAGCAGGTACTGGTTCCCCACAGTGTATCCAGTCCTTGATCCCTTATGGGAGAACAAGCTTGAGCCTGTTTCCTCTGCACAAGCTGTATTTCAACAAATAGGTGAGATGATGTCAAAGCAGAAATGCAATTCTTATGCATTTTGCTTGGTGTGTAATGCATACCTGGCTCTAGTTCTTGTAGTAAGTCTCACTGAACAGGGTAACTTACATGAGTATGCTGTTACCGTGTTGGAGAACATCATTGTTCTCCAATACAATTGAGAACTCATGGTTCAGTAAAGACTTGGCTCTATTTAAGTCAAGTCTTTTCTTATTACTTTACAACTCTCTTTCTTTTTTAGTGATTCTACTGTTTCAGACCATGGGGAATGAAAACATTCGAAATACGAACTGCAGTCCTCTCACCAGTTACCATAGAAATCTAAATAAAGAGTGCTTTGCAAATAGTGTAAATATAGCACTTTAACAGCTCTCACTTTCTTAAAAAGACATGCCACTGCTCAGATTTCTGTAGGAGTGGATCAGGTAAGGGCCATTGCATGTATTCAGAATAAAAGTGCTGTAGAAATGCTGCGCTAACACTATTTGCAAAGTATTTTCAATATTAGAAAACTTTTCTGTTTCTGATTTTCATATCAGTTTGCTGTTGAGATTAGCAGTGATAAAAGAGACCAGAAAGGATGCTTTGTGCTCTTTTATAGAGTTGCAAAGCACTCAAGATTGTGTGGATTGTGAATGAGTCACTTACAGAGCTGGTCCTGTAGTTCCAGTGGGAAATGAGACCTGGTGACATGCAGAGGAGCTTAAAATTGCAGCCAGAAATTCAGGATATTAGAAGCCTGGAAGTGCCTGCTTTTCTGGGCACCTCTCAGACCCTCCCCTGCTCTCACAGCACTCGTTGTACAGCTCCAGAGGGGAAAAAGGAGGGAGTTGAATTTGGATTTGGGCTGCTTTGTGCTCTGCAAGTGGCATGGCAGTCCTCAGTCTGGTCTGATCTCAGACACGCTGGCTTGTGACCCAGCATTGTTAGGAGAGGAGAGCTGCGCCAGGTTTTCCCCCTGCCCTGAGGAACACGTGTGGTGTGTGTCTCCTCTGGTGGGAACTGCTGTGTGCTCAGAAGTGCTGCGAGAAGATTTGCTGCAAGAGCAAATCCTGTCCATCTACCTGTGGCAGCGTGGTATTCTCATCACTTTTCATTGTTATCAAAGTAAATATGAAGGCGTTTTCTGAAAGCAGTCACTGATTTCAGCAGTCTTCATGTGCTTTCAGTCATCTGATATCATGTAAATCACTTTCATATTCCATTGATTTTTTTTTTCTTTTTTCCTAGGGCTGTCTGGATGGTAGTAGGAACCTCCTTGTAGAAAGGCAGCTAAGCATGTAAGAATTTTAAATGAGTTTCCATCTGGTGTTGTTTTTGGCTTTGTAACAGGAATAAAAATGTTTTGCATTTTTACAAAGTGGAGGATTTTTTTTTTTTTACCCTCCTGATAATTAAAAATTGGATCTGAAAAGCAAAATGGAAATTTACTGATTTGCAGAGCTAGATAACTGAGCTGTGCCCTTACACTAGCACACAGCTGGGAGTCCAAAAAGCATCTGCACCATATGATGGATGGGCAAATGTGGCTTTTTTTTTTATATATAGAAAAATCAGAGCTGATACAGCTTTTTGCTGCTCTCTGAGCAGTGTGGAGGTACTCCTAAGATGCTGTGCTCTTGCAAGCTTCTTAATTAGCTTTACCAGTCATCTCTAATTAAAACAAATTACAGTTCCTAGGTCTACATCAGGTTCAAGTGTTAGGTCGGATAATTCTGTGCAGTGCTTCCTTGGGTGTTGACGCTTCCATTGCTACTTAACACCCTGGCATAGGTTTGGAGAAAACCAGGCAGTAATTCTGGACTGGCAGGGTATTGATGCTTTCTGGAATTCCTTCCTTTTTTTAATTTTTTTTTCTTTTTGCAGCTTGTGCTCATCACCTTGTCCTAGCAACTCTGTCTGGATGAAGTGGTTGGGACTTCTTGTCTGGGGAGAGACAAGGCTTTTGCAGGGTGTTTGTTTGTTTGTTTTTTTCCAGTTTTGCTGCATTTGTCCTGTGGTCCAGAAAAGCAGACACCTTTCTAATGAGTGGGGTGATATTGCATAAGGACAAATGGGAGATGATGACTAATTTTTCTACATTTGTTTTATAACTTGACACTGGGAAGGTTTAATTGAGCAGGATTTCAGCAGGCTTCAAAATTCACTTTGGCTGTGCTTTGTCTGAATGCTTTTTCCATCGCTCTTCCTTCAAACTGTTTTCTTCCCTTTCTGATCCTGTTTTATGGTTCCAGAGGCTTCAGGTTGCTTCAAAGGCTCAGGTAAGGCCAAAACCTGGCTCTTGTATTTATCCTGATGCCTGCACTGTGCTCTCCCCTTGAAGATTGTCAGCCCTGTAGGCATAAGTCACAGGGCTGAGATCCTTGCTTTTTGAGGGCAAAAGGATCTGGGGGACATTTTCTTTTTTAACAGGATGCAATTGGTGGTGTTTTGAGTCCATCTTCTTGACATTCTGCCAAAAGAGAAATAGTTGTTTCACTTGCAATTTTACCCAACCTCTGTGATGAGGAAGAAGCTGATCTGAACTCCGCTGTGTTTTTTTAATTGATCTACAATTACACTTTTTTTTTCTTGTCCTGCTCTCTAAAACAGCCAGCTCAGTAAATCTAGCAGCTATTACAGTAGTTGCCTAGTGGCTGTGTTTTTAAATGCTTGCAAAAAATAGTAGATGGTAGAATTGAGCTAAGCACTTCTCTCCTTAGATCTGTGCTAATATGGGGTTGCACTTCTTTTCCTCCACCAAGTCATCAAAATTGAAGGCAGTTCTCATTAAAGATTAACGTGATAAAGAAAAGTTGAATTTAGATATAACGCTGCCAACTAATTACAGGCTAGCACTTGTGCACTAATATAAATCTTGCTTGTTTATATGTTTAATTGCATTTGAAATAATCTCAGCTATAAACTACTATTTTTTTTATTTTTTTTACTTAAGGCCTGCACGTGGCGTTTGTTGGTCTGCGTGTAGCTAGTGGCTATTTTTCTTTCCCTCCACACAATAAAGGAATTTAACATTTAATATTTAATACATTTACTATTTATTTTTCAGTTTCTTCTTCAGTTATCTAAGATCAAATGTTTCTGAGGTCAGGGGCTCTGCCTGTTTCTCTCTTCAAAGGAACTGAGATTCGCAAAACAGTGCAGAAGTGCTAAGCCAAAGGCTGGAGAACAAAGATGAACATTTTAAGTCCCCAGCTTCTGACTTAAATGAAAGGAGGGAGGTCAATGCAAGCTCTGCCTCCAAAACTCATGAGCCGTGTCCATGAGAAACACAGAACTGACTTAACGTGATGCTGAGGAATGGGGAGGTGGAGTTGTGCTGCCTTCCGAGATACAATACCATTTTTTTCCTGTATTTGTTTCTTTTTTAATTATTATAAATTGAAGTGTTACGTGCAATCACTGAACTATGCAGCCACTTGGTTGTAAGAAGTGCACGTGGTTGTGCAAGCTGTGCGGTTCTGAGCGCTGCAGAAATAAGGGCTTCCACTGAAATGCTTCAACTTTAATTACAAAGAGAGAGAGAGTGAGTGCATATTGGTACAGAAGGCTCTCTGGGAAAGGAGTTCTCACAGAATTAAGAACATCCTTTTAGCCAAATACCTTTGTGTGGGAGGAAAACTAATGTTATAGCAAAGCTGGTAGGTTACTGCTGAAAGGGGCTATCCTTATTTTATTTATTTATTCTTATTTCCCTGTGCACGTTGTGTGATGTGGCCCTGCCTCCTTGTTTCTGCCAGCGCTGGCACTTTTTTTTTGATTCAACGCTAGGAATTAAATACACCATCAGGGTTTGTCCTACTCCTTATCCCTTGGGGTTCTGGTGGCTTATTTCCCTGTGTAGGACCCTGTACAATGAAATGGATACAGAAGCTCATACAATTCTTTCACTGGGCACAGCTGCTTCAGATTTGGGGTGCATTGGATTTCATTTTTTCAGAAATATCACGAGTTTCTTGGGATGCTGCAAGAGTGGTCTGTCAGGGCTCCTGAGAGCTGGAATTGAGCAAAGACATTGAAATGCAATGGATGCTCATCTCGTACGCTTTGCAGTAGGTAAAAAGGAAGCTTTTTGCCCTTGAATCCTTAGTGTCTTGCAGCGTATTGCTGCTGCTCGGGATCTGTGCTGCTGGGTGGCTGGTAGCCCTGCTGTGTTTCACACCTGTGCCGCTGGTGTGGATTCCCAGAGGTACCCAGAGCAGCCGGGTTTGCCTTCAGTGCCTCCTACCTGCGTCCCTGTCAGGAAAAGAAATCTGCTCTGTGCACCTAACCCCCTCTGTGCACCTAACCCCCTCCCCAGCAGCAAAGTGGCTATCGAGCCTTTTTCACTGAAGCTGTTTACTTTGTCAGAGGAAGACAAATACACGCTGATTACCACCACGCTGATTGCACGGAGCCATTCCCTCAGTCACTGTAAATTGCAGCAGTTCTCTCCTACCACCACCAGCTCAAGGACCTTTGGTACCAGACTGGCCCTGAGTGTTGCAGACATCAAATATGTACTTGCTACTGCAGAAATCTGCCAGAAAAGAAAGTGTTGCAAAACGTGGATGGACTTTGAGAATCAATGTTACTAAAGCTTCTTTAATGCAAGGGCCAGGCGTGTGTGTAAGCCCTTGTGCTGTGCAGTGCTGCTGTGGCTGCTGTCAGCTCTGAATCAATCACTGCATTTGACAGCACTTCTGCAGCCAGCTCTCGCAGCTGTAAGACTTGTGCAACTGCAGCAGTGTTGTACAGGTTTTTCAGATGGTCTAAGTAAATGCATCTTCGTGGTTTTATTTAGTTCTTGCAGATGTTGTCCTGAAAGGCCCTGGTTATATCCTGTAGGACGCTGCGCATCGCTTCCTGGAATTGCTGAGGGAAGATTGTGATTCTTGATGTCTTAACAATTGATCAGGATTCAGCAATTTTTCCGGACCTAAAGCAAGAAGTTGAGCTAATTTGCTGTGTGTTTGCCCACAGCTTGAGCATAACCCAGTAAGGATTTGAGGATCAAACTGCTCCGTCCTCAGACATCTGGCTGCTGGGAATGGCTTCTGTCGATTGCAGTGCTCACACTAATGAGCTGGTGCAGCAGTTTCTTGAAACACGTGCCCTGTAAGGGAGGTGGAAGCTTCTTACACTCTTCAGTCATAGGCTGTGGTACGTGTTACTCCTCAGCCTGCAGTTTTGCTCAGTCTCCAGTTTATTGTTGTTACCAGTCGTTCCACCAAACAGCAGCTAAATGGGCCGCTTGGGAAGAGCTGCTCTTGTTGCAACCATTTATAGGCACCTGGGTTTGCTGTGAGTAAAATTAATGGAAGCTTTGTGCTCCACTCAAATGGAGCCAAATTTATTACCTCCTAACCTTCCAAGGGATACAAGTAAAACTGCACATAAATTACACACTAATTAGGGCTTCATGATAAAACAAAACAATCTTTATATAGCTTTTTTTGATATAAAGTGCCTTACCTGGACCTGAAATGAAGGAAACCTTAAGAACAAAAAATGTGTAGCTTATGTTTACTAATGATATCTACTTGTGTGTTGTGTTTTATCAGTGGATCTGGAGATGTCATGTGGGCTTCCAGCAGCTTATCTCGTCCTGTAAGTTAGGGGTTAAGAGCACCAGAAGCTGTGCATTTCTAGGCAGCAAGTCGCATTACAGGGGGAGGTGACAGCAGGCATTTGGCTCAGCTTCCCTGCCTTGTGGGCAGGTCTGGCTGAAGTCCTGAAGATGCTTCTGATCTTGCAGGGGTTTGGTGTGAGAGTTGTCAGTCTGCGGCTCCTCTGACTGCCTGCTGAGGCTTTCTTGCTTGTGAGCAGTAGGTGCCTTTGTTTTTCTGTGGCTTGTACCATATCCCATTTGCTTGGTTATCACTTTGTTGTACCCTGCTGTTGTCCTCTGGGTGGAAAATTGTGGAGAGAACTCAATTCTGTTTCTTATGTACAGGGCAAATCTAAATGGAGGGTCCATAAGCAGTGTCCAAAAGAGTTATTTAAAGGATGTTAGGTGTTATCTCTTCCAGATTGTCTTATCACATCTGTCAAGAAGCCACAGGTGCTATTTGTGGTGCTTGTGTGTTTTAGTAGGCGTCTTGCCCATTTGACAGCAAGCATGGACAGTTTGTACAAGGCTACTCTCACTGTTAATAGTGAAAGAAAATCCTTGGTCTTCCAGTTCTGAGCTCTCACTTTGTGTTTGGCCTCAGTTACCATTTTTCATTGACCTAATATTTAAAGAAATCTCTTGAAGTGGTACTTGTTCAGCTGGATCCAAAAAGAAGTTTAGGTGCCTGTAAGTACCCGGCAGTTGCAGCTAACTAGTAGGAGCACAGCTTGCACAGCTGCACAGTTGTAGATATTTACCTCCCACTGTACTTGAGAGCAGTTCAGCTTAAGGAAGGCTGAGGCTTGCAGGAATTACCATGTCCTCCCTTTATGTTTGGGGAGATTAAAGGAAATGTATTATTGCTGTTAAACTGCGTCTCTGAAGGAACAACGGAGTCTTTAGAAACAAATTTTAAGTGCAAAAGAAGAGTTTGATCTTCTCGTGCTCTCAGGTGAAATAAATTCAATTGTTTTAAGACCTCTATAGTAGCTCTCTTTTTTTTTCCCAACTTTAACCACTGTTCCCATGTTTCCTCACTGAAACCATGTTTTGTCTTCAACAGTTATTTGCAAAGAAACCGCATTTGTTGTAAATGTTGTAAATTTGTTGTAAACAAAGGCAGTAGAGTATCTTAATTTTTTCTGGTGCCTCATATCTTCATCAGGAAGAGAGGGGCTTTTTCTAAGTTGGGATAGATGACACCATCAGTTGTGTTTTGTGCAATTTGTTAATTTCCAAGTAACAGTTGTACCTTCTTAATGGAAAACCGTAGATGACAAAATTTCTAGTTGACATTTTAAACATGACCTCGTAGCTGGAGAGGAAACATGGCATGTTTGGAAAAAGCATGCCGATGCACTGTGTTTCTGAGCAGATGCCTCCTGTTTCAATGTAGGTTAAACTCTCCAAGAACAAGTTTTGAAACAGGTTTTGTACTGAGATTTCGCCTTGTGTTTTACTTTATATCCATGGTTCTTGGAAGATGCAGCACAACATACAGTCTAGTCTGTGACTGTGGCAGCGAGCCCCCATGTCAGCAGTGCAGAGTATCTATAATATCTATGGTAATTGGCAGCTCTGACAGAAAAAAAACACGAAATAGATGGCATGATTTTTAGTCCTCTGTGAATTCTAATTCTTATTTTCCTGTTGAATGACCTACAATTTCTTGTGTTTTTTTTTTCCCCTATGTTTTTGACCCTAACAAAGTGATTAATACGTGGGTTGCTGGTGGCTAGACTACCTACAGTATAAGAACAGTTTGGCTTGTAACTTGTTGAATGGCACTGGGGCTTAAAAAGGCTAGAAAACTGCAACCTTGGCCAGTGAGAGTGCCTGGCGTCACGTCTGGCAAATGAGCTGGCTGGGAGTGAACTTCGCAGGAACTGCGGAGAACAGCCCAACTTGAAGAAAACCAAGAACGTCACTTTCTTTAAAAGGTATCCCTTCAGAAGTCTTCTAGACTATTGCAAAGTCAGCAATAATCTGCCCCAAAATTACTGAAGAAAGGTAATGTTTTGGGTCATTTTTCACCGCTATCTTCTCTTGCTACCCTGGCAAGGCGTGCTTTTGTCTGGGCACTTCATCCGCTACCGAGTGCAGAGATGGGAGTGCTGCTCTCTGCCTCACCTGCAACAGAGGTAACGTGCCAGATGACTCACTTCATATTTATTTCCTCTCCTGGGGCCTGTTTTATTTAAGCCATCAAAATAGAAATCTTTGCTTGGCTTACACAAAGCAGAGTCACTTCCTTTCCTAGCTGTCAGGATTCACAGAATTAGCCCAGTTACGTTTTTGGGCCATTACAAACCTGCTAGTGAAAAAGAAGGCAAGTGCTTGTGTGGTGTGTGTATTTTTTTTTATTTTTATTTTTTAACTGTTCTTTTCATTGTGAATTTCTTGCACAGAAGTGGGAAGAGAAGCTGCTGCTGCTTCTGCTTTTTGGTCTGTCTACTCTCCAAGTGCTTTTTCAGCCTGAGGCAAGCTGCTGTGGCCGACCTACATTAGATGTGAGGTGGGCTGCTGTGTCCTCAGCTGAGGCTTAAGGTTTAATCGTAGAGCAGAGTGCTTGTCCTGGAGTAGTTATGGATTATTTTCTAACTGGAAATAGGCTCGATATTTTATTTCTTTTAATATTCTGTTTTGAAGTTAGAATCACAGAATCACAGAACTTCTAGGTTAGAAGAGACCTCAAGATCATCGAGTCCAACCTCTGACCTAACACTAACAGTCCCCACTAAACCATATCTCTAAGCTTCCTCTAGAAGCAGAGGCAGAAGCAGGATTAATTAGAAGGATGGTCAGTAGCACCCCAGGGGGCAGGTGGCAGATGGCTCCTGGCAGGAATGTCCTGAGAACATGAAGGTGTTCTCTCAAACCAGGTTTTTAAACACACATCTATCTCGGTGTGTTATATGTAGGGTCTGTTGTGGGTTTTTTAAATCCATTTAGTGCATTGACTTCTCTACAGATTTGATAGCTTGTGTGCACAGAATTTAAAAGAAATGTAACAAACAACACCACTGGTGTTAGTGGTGGACGCAACGGGCAGAACCCACTGGTTTCACTAGGCACAGATTTTGTCTGCTAATTGCTGCTGCAAAGAGGTTCCTCCTCTGGCTTGTACCAAAGCACTCTGCGCTGATTTGAGACCATGCTTAAATCAGTGTGATGGAAAATCCCTCTGCCAGTAGTGCTTTTTAATTCCCTCAGGAAGGGATGCAGAACTCCCTGGTCTCTGTTATGTTTTTTAATCTTTGGCTGTCTTTGAACTGCAGTGTTGGTGCCTTCATCAACTTTATCTACATTTTGACTCTAATACTGTAGGGACTGTTGCATCAGCTATTCAACTTGCAGTAGCACTGTCACCTCTTTGCCAGGTAAGCATTTTTCTGACCAGGTATCCAGTGTACAGGGACTCCTGTGATGCTTCTCTAAGCAAAACCCCATTGCTGCCTGCTGCACTCCACCTCCTGCACCTGCTGAAGACCGCAGGACTTCTGGGCATTGCCCAGCTGATGCTTCTGACATAAGGTCTCTCTCTAACAAATGCTTCTTTGCAGCTTGTTACCACGGGCTGTGCATGCTAGTTTCTTTTGGAGGGCTTTTGCTCTTTTGCTTAGGCAGATGTTGGGGTCACCCTTCCCATGTGAGCAGGGCTGTCTGTGGCAGCTGCTGTGTCCTCCGTCTGGACCTTCAGAGGACGAGGACCTGTTCTGCTGTGCTGAAGTTAGGTCAGGTTCCTCACTGCCTTTCTCTGAACGCTGTCTGGTATTTATTCAAGCCCCTCTGTGTGTTCCTGTGAGCTTCGGGGAAGGCTGCAGTGAGAATCCCCCCTGCAGTTCATTAAATCACTAATGAATGATGGAAGCGCGGTTGGCCAGGATGTGAGTCAGGCGCGGTGGTGAGGTTACGTGTGTCATCTGAGTCACTGTGCTGATGCTGCTCTTGGCCTGTCCCTGGCGTTAGGTCTGACATCTTTCAGTAAGGTTTAAAGGCGTGGTGAAAGATTACGGGCACGGTTTCACATCGCTTCAGCCTGCTCCAAAGTCAGCGTTACGGCTGTTACCGACAGCAGCTGGTGAAGGCTGTCCCTGTTCTTCACGCTGCTACAGCACACCTGCTCCTTGTCCCTTGCACCCTCGTGGCCTCCTGTACAAGCTGAGTGGTTTGATGACCCAGCTGAAAACTAACCCCTCAGAGAAGAGGAGAGCTTTTGGTCTTGCCCAACGTGGATCCAACCCATCATGGGAGCCCTGGAGCCAGCACAAGTCGGGAGGTTGACCCTTAAGAAACTATTGGATTCCTGCACGGCCTGCTCTGTCCCCACGAAAAACCATCACCACAGCCCAGCTCTGGACAAGGCATCGCTTTGAAATCTCCTGCCTGGAGCAGGGAGAGGGATTGCCAGCAAGAGGGGAAGAGCACAGGGGCGGGCAGGCTGGGGGTGGTGGTGCTTGGACTTGAAGCAGCCGCAGCCAGCATCCTTCTGGCGGTGTCACTGCGGTGAGACAGCTGAGCTGCTCCAAAGCCAGCTGCTGCTGGGAGGGACAGGTGGCTTAAATCAGCGTGGATGTGAAACCCTACCATGGCGTGAAGCATTTGACTTGGCTGGCTGTGGAACAGCAGCATTCACTTCGTGCAGCTGAAGGTCTGTGAAACGATCCCTGAAGCTGAGGTGAGCACCACATGGTCGTACTCAGAGTTCGCGTTGTTGGGTCCGGCACTCTTTATTCCATTTAAATTCTGCCTAGTTCACGTAGGCAGAATTATTCCATCATATTTCCAGCTTTTATTTATGCATGTAGTAAGCTGAGCATAAACTTAAAAGCTATACTAACTTCCCCTGTCTTTACTTGACTGTAGGAGTAAGTTGATTTTTACATGAAGATTCAAAGTTGGGTGTCCTTGCAGGCATCTAAAACGTGTGTGCAGGTCCATGCACATATCTGTACGTACATTTGTAGTCCTGCAAACACACATCCTTGCTTTCAGAAGGAAGTCTTGGAGCCACTGGCTCTGTTGTAGGAAGCTGGCTGTGCTCAGTATTCCTCGTTGGGTAAACTGCAAACAATGGGAGCTCTTCCTCCTGGCTGCTGAGGGCTTCAGCTGAGGCTGCTCATTCTCATAATGTTTCCTGGCAGCTTTAGGGTTTGGTTTTTTTTTTTTTTTTTTTTTTTTAAGTGTCTGGTACAGAGTTGTGATGTTTTGACTTACAGCCACCTCTCTTAAGTCTCGGTGCTGCTGTGGCCAGGGACTTTCTTCCTAAAGGTGCGATCCTGCACTTGTCTCTGAACCCACCAGAGTACCTCTTGGAGGTGCCATGGCTGAGGGGAAGATACTCCTAAGCCAACAGGATTTCAAATCTGATTTTTCAGTTCTGGCAAGACCTCATGGAGATTCTGTGAAATCTGTCTGGGTTCTGTGAAATTAGTGGCTAAACTCCAGTTGTTTTACGGGAGCCTTCCTCAGACTTCTGCATTAGTACATCAGCTCAATTAGATTTATATATTACATGTTTGTTTTTTTCTTGTTGTAGAGCAGCTTCTTTTTAATTTTTTATTTCATAATACTTGGCATCTTTGTCACAGTTTAGCCTGAAGATCAATACGCAGAAAGCTCCCTGTCAAAACCTGCATTGTTCTCGTGCTTCTGGTTGTTATTGGTACTTGTTTAATGAGTCTGGCCCCTCTGCCTCTGGTGTAGAGGTCACATTTTTGCAATATTGATTAACTTAACCGTTTTGAGTAAATTTTACAGCCCCTGGCTGCTGCTGACCCTAAATTCCTGCAGCACCTCCAAGCAAGATGCTGAACATAGTTCGCATTCCTGGTGCGGCACAAATGGGTGTGCTGTCAGTCGGTGGGTGCTAGGACACAGCACGGCAGTGTGCACCCAGGAAAATCCTTTATTTGGAAAAAAATCAGTTGAATTTACTGTGGAGCACTGCGTTGGTAGGTGAGATCCTTCTTGCTGTGGTTATGAGTGATGCTCTTTGGTTTCATATGGGCTTGGATGGCTTTGCATGAATTGGAAATCTTGAGGTGAGTGCTAATCAAGGCCTTATTAAAAACAAGGGGGTGGCAGGAGATTTTAATCCTTTCTGGCTGCGAGAAGGGAGCAAGGGTGAAGGAACATGATCTGGGTGAATTTAATATTCTTTTTATTGTAGCTTCCTTCTGGAGCACGTGGTATTAGCTGCTGTCAGGTCTGTCCTGACGTGGTATTTCCTCTGTTTTAATGAAAGCGGTTGTAGCAGCGTGCAGGGCATTTTACTGGAGACACAACAATATTGCAGCAACGTATTAATTCTGACGTTCCACTTTTTGGAATAGACCTGAAGTGTAACTATAACCATGTGGCAGTGTGTGTGTAATGTCCTGTGGGAAAACTTCCTTCCCCTTCAAGAGGAAGTTCATTTAGAGACTTTTGCTGTAATGAAGACGTAGCCGCCTTGTGTCCGTGGGATTTTAGTTAAAAATACCCCACCATGCACCATTTGCTAATGAAATCTAGGTCTTGAGACCTTAGGAATGGAGAACCTGAAAAGAACCAAAATGAGCACACTTTGGGCATAGTATAAATCTAATTAATCTGCAGCCTTACTGTTGTTAACTTGTTAAAGGCATTGGTAGTGCTTGTCTTTTGAAAGAGCTTCCAAAGTAAGCAACTTCATTCCTACTCTTTTGAATAAATAGATTTATTTTTTTTTAGTCTGGTCCCTAGTTGGTATATCCTGACTTGTGAGCACACATTGTGTTTTTTGTCCGTATCATACACCAGCAGAAGTCATTACTGAGAAGTGTTAATTTTTGGTAACAAGGCAGAAGCACTGAATGCAGGCCTGCAGCACGTCGTTCTTTGAATATCATGCGTTGTCTTTCAGATGAATTAAGAAATTGCGTGTTACACAATGCAACTTGGCTAAATTTAAGGGAATAAACTTCTGAAGCCTGTAGGATTAAGGAAAACTTTGTATAATTTATGGCAAAAGCTTCGTGAACGCTCTCCTCAAGTCAGAAGTAATCCTAAGCTCAATGCCAAGTCGTTGTCTAAACAGGAAGCAAGCGCACTATGCACAAATAATGTCTCCATTAAGTACCAAATTTCTGTCATCTTGCAGTTTACTCTTTAGGCATTGGTTTTCATGACTTTCTTTTGTAGCTGATGCTTTTGTATCTTTCGTCTTCCTAATTTCTCTTCTATGGAAAGCGTATTTTCTCCTGGTGGTGCTACAGGAGTTGGTCAGTGTTTCTGCAGTGTTTCTACCAGTGGCCTCCAGTTGGTATATTTAAAATCAACAAACAAATAAAACCTAAAAGCATACACTAGTGAAGAGGTTTCAGTGTCAGAGCAGATCCTATGATGCAATAAGATGATTGTTTGTTTTTTTTTTTTTTTTGTAGGTGATCAAAAGGTTGACCTTTCTTTTCCTCAGGCTGTTGTTCCACTGATAGATCTCCCTGTCAGAGATAAGGAATTGAGCATGTACTTCAGAGCACTAGACCCGTGGCCTTAACTAAAAATAAATAAATAAATAAATCTAAATATATTTATCTTGGTCGGAATTGTGAAATCACAGCTGCTGTATTTTTTTTTATCTGCTTTACTTCCTGGAGAGATCAACCCTGGATGGTGAGTCAGCTCGCTAGCAAAAATGATTAATCGAGCAATAAGCTAAATAAGGACTTTCCTATTAACCACAAGCTATTCTGAGCAAGAAATATTCCCAGTACTCGCTGACCCTGTTTTGTTGGCTTTTGTTTTATTTTTCAAATTAAAATCGGTTGTTTTATTTGAGGTAATGGAGGTGGGACAGGTCTGGTAGTTAATTCTAACAGCAGTTCTGCCTTAATTCCACTGAGCAAATGGATAAGTGATGCATCCCAAATCCTTCATAGCCTCGCAGAAGATCTTTTATGGTATAGAAAAAATGTGATGTCTTCTCCCCATTCCTCCTGAACAGAAATGGCCAGGGCTTGTAAAGAGAAGAGAAGATCCCCTTTTGCAGCTGAAAGCTCCTCGGCAAGAAGTTCTGGACGTGCTGTCCTAGCACGCAGACTCGGTATGGTTTCTGTTAGCACACACTGCAGAAGTTGCAGTTAAGGGTTCTGTATTGGCTGCTGGCTGGCTTTGAAGCCAAATTCAGGAGGGCTTGTAACAGCATCATTAACATTGATTATGACTAAAACGGGAGAGAGACCTGAACCTTTTATTTTGCATTTTTTCATTGTGCTCATTCGAAGTGCACAGTCTGAGAGTCTGCCTGAACTTTCTCAAGTCTCCTCTTGGGCAGATTTGCCTATATAGATTTCTTGAATATATGAAAATAAATGTAAAAGAAACAGCATGAAATAATGCAGATGTGAGACAAAGACGCTCTTCTAATGGCATAATAAATATGTGGAGTGAGTGGATGCCCAGGCTGATGTGAAAACAGCAAAGGCCAGCAGTACTGGCAGAGGGCCTGGCCAAGCAAGATGTGGAAAGGCAGAAAGTTGCAGAGGAGCCAGGCTGGCATTGCTAAGTGCCTCGTGGTGAAGCACATCTCTTGGGAAACGTGGACTGAGGAGTACCTGGTTGGGAAAAATGTGTTTCTGGCTCGTGGAGCTCCTGCGTTGAGCAGATGTAGTATTAAACATCACCTGGTGAGAGGGTACAGTGCATCCTGCTTGTGTCTCCGGCTCTTCCCCAACAGCCCATCCTGTTTTGCTGGGTTTGACCTGTGAATGGATGCGTGGAATGGGAAGGGGAGAGAAAATAATGAAAAAACGTGGTGTGCCCTGAGGGGGGAAAGGATGGCTTAGGCTAAAATGCTGCCTCCGTGTCCCATGGGGATGATATGTGGTGGAGTGACTGCATCTCCTGCATTATTCATCGCCACTGGCTCCTGCTGTGCCGTGGGTATTTATCACACGAATAGCAGTGCTGTGGGTTGCTGCAGAAAAGGTGTGTGTGACCTGAATGCTCATCGCCCTCAGGTCTTTCTCCAAGTGACAGATAAGACCTGGTCTCCAGGCTGGTATGTCTGCTGAGAAGTTGAATTGTTTGGAAATGTTTTTCTCTCCAGTAGCTTCTGGACAAACATCTTTAGTTGCCTCTAACCTCGTGGTTTACCCTCTGTCCCATATATCGGCATGAATTCTCAGGCTTTCAAGTCCTTCCTTAAAATTTGATGTCTCCATAAAAGTAAGTTGGCTTCTTAACGTGTAGATGGAAGAATGCTCAGCTAAGTAAGTTGCACCCATTGTGTGGAGGGTTAAGGGTAAGATCTCTGAGAGGAGTTCCAGGCTCCTTTGCTTTCAAATACTGAATAAGATTTATTTCCACTTTTATTTTTTCCCCTTCTCTTCAGCTCCTCCAGCTTAAGCATTTTCAAAGCACACTCATGTTGCTGCTTAAGTGTTAGCAGCAAATCAAACATGTGGCCTCTGTCAATTGTAAAGCTTGGGTCAGGAGAGATAAGAGAACAGAAAACACAACCTGATTGCCATCCACCGGGGGGAAAACAGAGGCTGCAGTGGTGCTGGGGCTGTGCCCTGCCAGTCGCCGTGGAGCACTACACGTGTACCCTGTGGGGATCGTGCTGTGCTTCTTGGCATCGTAACCCAGGACCGCTAACCTCAGCCCAGATGTCTCCTCAGACAGTTTCATGATAGCAGCCACTTGTCTCTTCTGTCTGGGTTCTGCTGCAGGCTGAGCAGCAGTCGTGGCTGTAGCAATGCTGAAAGGTGGAGGAAAGGGATGGGTTTGGGGACGGAAAGTTGGGAGAGAAGGGTTCATGCTGCCTGGGGGGATGCTGTGTGCACTGCAAACCCATCTCAGGGCATAGGAATTGTGTGCGGGACACTTCTGGTCTCTCCTTCCCCCACCAACGGGTCTGCATGACTAGATTGCACCTCCTTGGTGTGCAGGATTCCCTGGGTTTTGCCTGGAGGGTGAAGTCCCTGCTGTAGGGCATGGTGCAGCCCCTCAGGCAGCATCACCTTCATGTGGACAGAGCCGCAGTGCTGCCTGGAAAACAACTGGTGGTTTTATTTTAGAGGCGTGAAGGAAGAGCACAAGGTAGGCAAGGAAGTTCTGGGTAAGAAGCTTAAAGTAAACATGGGAAGAAATATAAGGAGCAGCTCGTGCTGGAGCTGGAGCACGCTGAGAGGCAGCTATTTGAGCAGCAGACTCGTCCTTTGCCCTGGGCAGGATGCGAAGCACATCTGGCAGTTGCCAAAATGAGGATACAGATTCGGTCCAGAGCAGCGTGAAAGGCAAGTTTGTTAGTCTGCCCTTTATTCCCCTTGTCCCTTTGTGCAAAACTCTAAAAAGGAAAAGCCAAAACCACCTTCCAACTTCCACTTCAGACGTTTTTCATAGAAAGATTCACTCAAATGGAGGAGATGGAGCTGGGTATCCGTCGCGGATATCAAGCCCTTCTCTTCTCCTTGTCCCTTCCGTGGTTGACATGCCTTGTGGGGAGGCAGGAGACCCATCCCCTCGTTCAGTCCTGGCCCAGCAGGACCTTACCTTCCTCTCTGCCCTTTCCACGAGCATGTCCTGGCCCTGTGGCATGGCACAGGGGGCTGCTGGAGCCCTCCCTGCGGAGGGAGCTTGGTGATGGGCTGCTCATCTGGGTGGGTGAGAGCTGGCTTGCAGCCCTGGCACGTAATGTAGAGCTTATATTTCAAAAAGTCTCATAATTCCTACAGGTAGGATTAGAAGGTCATTGCCCAGAATGTTTTTCTAACCAGGAAGGGGAAGGGTGGGGCCCCTCCTGCAAATAATGGATTACCAAATCTCTTCATTTTTGTTGCACTTCTCAGAGCTCATAATTAATGCAGCGCCACACAAGTTTCACTTGTAGCCACTAATTGTGAAAGAAATGCTCCTGAATGCGCTGAGATATGATGGGATAAGTGAAAGTCTTCCCTCCCAATGCATCTTCCTGACCTTCAAAAACTTGGGAAGGTAAAATGCCATCTAAATGATGCTCTCTTACTTGCAGCCCTCTAGGGCACTCAGTGAATTAATGTATAAGATGCTCCCTTCTATGGATTTGGAAAAATCTGCTGTCAAAGAAGGTAAGATTTCTTTGCAAAGGAAGGTAGATACTAAAAACGTCAGGAAAATCTTGAGGCAGTGACGGCAGCTTTCTCCCCTACCCCCTTCTTAATGACTCTTTTACCCTTCAGCGTGTCATCAGCATCCTTCACTCGTGTCAGACTGAAGCACAACTTGTTAATTCAACTGGCACTTTCCTTGCTTTAAGAAAATAGTAATCTGTGTTTGCTTGTTTTTTAATTATTTCCACGCTAAGGGCCCTAGAAACAGCAGAACAAAACTCAGCTCCTCCTTCTCTTTTTCTTTTTGAGAACCTCCAGCAGCCTGTGTTTGTGGGGTGGTTGCAGGTGACTTACCGGCGGGCTAATGGTCTGGAGTTAGGCACTGGTAATTGGCTTTCTGGAAGGAAAGAGAATAATCCATCCCTAAAATAGATGACCACGTTGTACTTATTAAATATTGATGCTGTGCTGGACTCTTCCTATTCCAGTATTTTTAAACTGGGGGAAAGAGGTGGAAATTTCAAGAAGTGAGATCCTTCACTCCCTGTTTAAAAGACGCCTAAGGCAGAGCTCCCAGTCTGATAACCCAGCTGCAGCGTGTCTGCGTGTGCAGGGGGCAGGCTGGAGCGCGATACCTGGTACAGGGTTTGTAGTGATACAGTTCATTCATCACTATGAGATGAATGCTGTACATACGTAATATATATTTTCAGTCTCCATACATAAATTAATGTGTGTTTCAATTCCATGCCACGCATGTGGCCTGCAGTGGGGCACGGGGGGGAGCTGCGGTGGTTCCTTGCTCACGAAGACCTGCTTAGCCTCAGGAAGGTGGCTTTGGTCTGATGCTGAAGCTCACGGGGAGTCTTCATCAGCTAGATGTTACTTCTACAGCTCTCTCAAAACAAAGTGAGGTTTGTGCTAGCATCTCAACAAGGGTGATAGCTCCCTGATCCCTTCCTTGCCAGCTGGTGTTTCCTGCTTGTTTTTTTTATTTCTAACTCAGGTGCTGTCATGTGCACGAGGCTGTGCTGCGTGGTGGCACCTGTGAGGCTAGCTGAGGAGTGAACTGCAGGTCTGTGTCCCATGGAAATCCAGCAACATCTAATTCTGTTTCAAGTGTACATAGCTGTCACTCCGTCTTTGCAGAGGAGGGAGATGGGGACTATTTGGTTTTCTGCACTTGCACCTAGAGCTGCCTCAAGCAGCCAGTTGTTTATTTCACTAATTGAAACAGTGTGTGCCTCCTTTGTCCTTTGTGGGCGTTAAGCATCTGCTGATTCATTTCTGAAGGATGCTCTCCGTGCTTGCATGTTATCTGCCTTCCAATTTACCGCTTTTAATCAAGTCCTAAATTAATTATTCTCGTTCGTATAGGTTTGGGAGACAGCTTGCTGCGCTGTTGGCTGTCTGAGGTTTTCTTTGAAACATTAAGTTATGTAAGTAGGAAGGGGGGAAAAAAACAAAACACAACAGGTCCTGTCTTCATCCCCCAGTCGTTGTTCTCCAATCTGCCAGTTTTCAAGGCAGGCAGCGTGGTGAGAGTGTGGGTGGGGAGGTGGACGTGTTGTGCGGGACGTGGAGAGCTGGGGAGGGCTGGGCTGGGTGAGCATCCTCAGCTGGGAAATAAAAAATCCTGGGGGTGCAGCAGCCCTGTGGCAGGAGCTGATGGCAGCAGCAATGTCTCCTTGGATCTGAAGTTGTTGAAACTTTGTTTTGCACTTTCCTACAAAGAGTTATTGAAGAATTTCCCAAGGAGTCTTTAAAGGCACAGTCACAGATCCCCTGTGCTGGGGAAGCTGTGATTTAGCCATCGTCTTCCTCCTGCGTCTTGCAAAGGGAAGGCAAGAAGAGAATTTGTCTCCTTCCAGGCATAAAATTCCTTTTGAGTTGTCTGGTTTTTATTGAATTAGCCACTGCTTCTGCTGCTATTACACTAGGCTTGGTCTAAAGCAAATTAGGTTTCAGATATAGGATGAAGAGTGTTAATTATAACAACGGCCACACCAGCATCTGTTTATCTCAGGAAGAAACCCTTAGAATTATTAGGGAGGAAAAAACCTAGCCTGTGTGCCCGGTCTGTGCAGAAGGTTGGGGTCTTAAGGCTTACCCCAGGAAGGTTTGTTCATATGAACCCTGTGAATCTCAAACAGAAGTAAGTGCCTGCTTGCTTGGCTTTGCTGGCACGAGGGTGTTCACATAGCATGTTCTGTCCCTCAGTGAAATCTGATCGTCTGGTACAAAAGTCCACACAACTGTGCCCATTAAATTGGGTTAGAACATTAGGCTAATGAGCACGAAGCATTGTTCTGCTTCCTTCCTGCCCACTGGAAGAGGTGGCAGGTTTTTTTAATCTGCTTCATTATTGCAATAAAAATGAGTATATTTTCTCGATTCCTTCAAAAAGCTTTAAATTTTAAAATTATTTTTCATTTGTTTACAAAAGTTTCAACTTTTAAGCCTCCAAATGACAAATCCAATTTTAAAGAGAGCGTTTTTATCTCTCTTAAGTACCAAGACAAAACAGATCACTTAACTGGGATTTAGAGTTCTTGAATTCCTTTTAGAACAAGGACAGGAAAGAACAGCTCTCTTAAAATGGAATATAGTTTGGCTTGGTTTAGACTGGCTTTTGCTTTAATAAAAAAAATAAAATAAATTTGAAGCTTTACAGCAGATGAGATTTGTATCTGCAGTCTTGCATATTTATTTCCTCCAGATGGGGAGAGAAATATGAAGCTGAATAATACCTTGAATCCTAGAGCGTGGTTTGACAGATCTGCTGCCACTGACGGAGCATCTCCTGATGGGGAGATAACCTCGCTTCTATCACTATGTGGCAACAATTCCAATATATTTTTCAATACCAAAATCCACAGCATTAACGTAATCGTTTACCAGAGGGCAGGAAGGCTGAGGTCTGACTGTGTTGTAGTGTACAGACTGCAAAAATGAATGATGTACTTGGTGTCTGCTGAACACAGGCTTAACGGTGAAGATTTTTGACTTTATTTTCTGAAGCAGGTTATGAATGTGCTGTTTAGTGAGGACTTCTTGCTGCTTTTTTAGTAATTTAGGGCTCTTCTTCATCTAAAGGCACTTTCTCACCAATATTCAGTGTTTATGCATGCCATCGTCCAACATCAGCTTATGACATCCGCCTGGTTTGTGAAGATCCCTGCGCCATAATATAAGGATCCAGGGGTCTCTGCCTCTGTTCTGCTTTTACTTCTCCTGAGAATGCATTGCAGAATGCTGTGGTAGATTTTATGGGGCTAACTAGAGATGATGTTGGAGTTACTTGGTCACTTGCACTGCTTTTCTGGTTCCCAGCCTTGTGTCGCCTCCTGGTGCAGTGGAGGGTGGCTGTGAGCATTTGTTCCATTAACCCTGACCTCCAGCAGCTCAGCAGTTCTCATTAATCCCTCCTTGGCTCCTCATAAACAAAAGCCCTAATATGCCACACTTTTGTTTTGCAGCTTTCCTCGTTTCTTCATTGTGACCTGAGAGGGTGTTGGTGCCGAGGTCTCGAGGACTTAGTACTCCAGTGCGGACTTCCCACCAGCGAGCTGGGGAGGGTAAGTCATCTGCTGTGGGTCCAGGGGCCTGCTGGGGTGGGGGAGCTCCTTCTGACCCTCTCATATCTCACATCTCAGGCACTGAGCTCTCAGACCTCTTCCAGCACAGCCAGGAGGTGCCTGTGTTTCTACGTATCGCTCACATTGTTATCGTGACATTTCTTAACAAAGATGTTCCAGCTCCTCTGCGACTCTAGCAAGAACAGTAATTAATTAGTCTTGCATATTGTAGGTTTTTTCAGCTGTTTGTGCAACAAAGCACTGCAGCTTTGCCTCCTCACTTGAGAAAGGGTTGTATGCAACAAAGGTGTGTTGTAGTAGTGCTCTTCCTCTGTGGTACCAGTAAATCTGCTAACGTGGACACCCCTGGTAGATTTCAGTGTACTTTATAGCAGGAGTGTGGCTTCCTGTGATGTGTTCAACAGTTCAGGGTGTGCTTTGAAGTGGGAGAGAGCCAGCATCAGCTGCTTTGTGTTACTGGCTGAGGCTATCTACGTGAAGGGACTTAGAAGCCTCTGGCACCGTGGCTTTCCCTTCCACTGCAGCAACCTGACAGGCTGGGTGTGCTTCCCCACACCTGGCAAGCCATGGGGCTTCCCATCCTCAGAAGGAAGGTGTTTGAGAGGTCTGGCATTGTCTATCCATAAAGAGTGCTGATAGCTGGGAGGCTTGGGCTAAGCGTGTAGGTCTGGACTCCCTTTATGTCTTTAATTATTGCTGGAGTTAGAGCTATAAAGGTGCCTGATTTTTTTCCCCATAAGAAGCCCAGGAAATCTGCTTTGAGAATACTGGCTCTTGTGAACTTCTTTCAAAACGGAGCTTTCTCCTTTGTTCTTCACAAGCCCTGTGTTCAGAATCTGACATCTGACTGTCATGTCACACTGCCATTGCTGCCCCCCTCAGGTTTCAGTGTACAGCAGTTAGACTATAATTATGTGTGTATTTGGATTATTTACTCACTAAGTCATGTACTCACTACGTCAAACCATGTTCCCAGCTGTCCCTGGGCGCTGAGTAACCTGCTGGAGTTGTAGTACGCTGCATGCTGTCTCTCTCACGCTGTGCTGGTTGTAAGCTTTGCCTGGGTTATGGTCTTCTTCAGTTGGGAAAGGATGGAATCTGGCTCTGGGAGCCTGGTGTGCAAGCCCTGGCTGATGGCTTCCTGGTTACATGCTGTACTTTCCTAATGAAGGTAACCCTAAGTAGGGGAGTTTTGGCATTTATGAGCCAAAGACTTGCGCTTGGCACATTCAGTAGCAGAACGGGAGGAAGAGCTGGAAGGCACAAATCGTAGGAATCCTGCCTTTGTCACATCCAGTGGCAGAAGTCATGTTGCTTTTTTGACCAAAGCAAATAGTCACGAACTGATCCCCGTTGTGTGGGGGGATGATGCTGCTGAATCCAGGGGTAAGTGGGTCCCCAGAGGAGGTGAAGCAGCTGAGGTTGTAATTTCCTGCTGGGGCACAGTGGTTATTTGTGCCCCCTTATTCCAGGCAGAGAGGAAAGACCTGGCCATGTGATTTTAATAATTTGGAGAACAGTGTTTTGTTTAGCTGGTTCTTGCCTGGTCTAACTTTTTTTTTTTTTTTGAGTTTTGAGATAATTTGGTTCTTTTTCTAACAGCTAGGAAACTATTAAGGGAGTCATGATTAATTTGGTCAGTAAATGTTCTTGGAGTTCCTCCTTGCTAATGAATGCTTTCAGACAAAGAAAAGGGAGGAAATATGAGCTGGGCAGCAGTCTGTCTACCTCTGGTCTTATTAGCTGATAATGTTACTGTGGTCAAATTCTCGTGATGATCTAACGAGGAGGTGCTGGGATTTGGAGCTGTTGAGCTCCCTTTTCTGCCTCACATCAAGTTTTTTGTGTTACCTTGGAGCATTTGTGTGGTTTTGCTGCCAAAGGGAGTGCTCGAATGTCTGTACTTCCCCAGATTACTGACTTTTGACTTTGTTGATTGCAGCACTGCAGATTCCAGCAGCCTGATGGAGGCCTTCAGAGCCTCTGTGGGCCTGCAGCTCCGTGACCCCAGGTCCAACCAGGAGCAAGACTGAGCACGTAGTCCCACAGGAGCACAGCCAACCAAACACACTCATCTGGCTGCAGAAATCAACACAGGCAGGAACACTCAGCAGTTGTGCAAGCACAAACACAGCTAGTGCCCTCGCCCAGGCCCCTCTTGGGCAGACCAGGAGGAGAGCTATTAATGGGAAATAGGAGCACGTCCCTGGGGTCAGGGCAGGCCACAAGCACCCCAGGAATGTGCCCGGATCCCCAGCTGGAGGGTTGTGCAGCTGTGTGTGCTGTTGGTAATATTTACACATACACCATGTGTGCTATTTATGGTATTTGTAGGGTGCAGTTGAGTTTTAAAGAAGGAATTAGAGGGGTATAGAGGCAAAGGATGTAGGGAATGGCCAGAAGCACCTGATCCTTCTCGGGAAGGTGAGGCTGAAACATGTATGTTGAAACATGCCAGTTGCTTGCCCACTTTCCCCCAGCAGGATGGAGAAGTGTAAAGGTGAGAAGCCTTGGTGGGTCAAGGGCAAGTTGAATAGGTGAAGCCAAGCTGTGTGTGTGAGTTCCCTACTCCTGTAGGCAGTGACCATCTTCATTCTGAAGGGCTGACCTGGAGAGCTGCTGCCCTTGACTCATCTGAGGTCACATCCAGCCCCCATGGGGTTGAGGTTCCCCTGGGACAGCCCTGGCAGAGGCTGGGTTAGTGTCTGTGGGGTAATAGGGATTCCCTCACTTGCCACTGAACTTCTTTGTGTGTGGAGATAAGCTTTTTATCACGTAACCTAACACACAGCAGTTCTGATCAGCTTCACATGATGCTATGAGCTTTACTCCCAGGCACTTCATCTTCTGATAAAACACCCTGTAACCACAACTTCTTGTGTTTACCGCATGTGTATATATAATATCTGTGTTGAATATGGTTCTCTGTGGTTATTAAAAAGCAAAATACGCGTTTAACGTGTCTGTGGAACATGCTTTAAGGATCAAAGTCCATGCCAAGAACAAACTGTGTGTGGACACAGCAGTAGCTCAGGTTGTCTTTCAGGTGCATCAGCATCTTCCTCTGTGGCCCAGTGAATGAGTTCAGTTTTCATGGCTGCATTTCTGCTGAGACATTAATTTCTGTAATGTGTGGGCCTGTATGTTAAGGGCTGACCCAGAATCATTAGTTTTGTAGGCTTAGTAGAAAATCAGTGGTTGCTGCCACCTCAGGCTGTACTTGGTGACCCCTTTTTACTTCAACAGTTTCTTATTGTGAGACATTTCAGACTATTGGGTACGAAGCCATGCAGTTGGTGGAGTCTGACCAAGTGTGGCCCAAAACACACATACTTGGTGGTGTTTCACGGGGAGGTTTGTGTCCCATTGTGATTGACCTCCTTTTGGCCTGTCTCTGCCCTTCCAGCAGAGGAGCTGGAACCTCAGGGGATGACCTGGAACATTTGTTGCTTGGCAAATGTGGTAGCTCCCCAGTTGGGCCCTGCAAGCCTTTTTCCATGGCATAAGAAGCTATCAGAAAGCTTCTGCTGTATGTTATCTTCACTTAAGACTGGAAAGAATAGCTTCTTGGTTGTGGAAGATGCTATTCACAAAGTCAGGCTGCTTCCCTGGTGCCCAATGTGGCTCCTAACAGCAGCGCTGTGCAGTAGGGTGGGAAGGAAGCCCTGGGGAACTCCTCAGACTGCAGCAGGTGCATGGCATGGGCTGTGCTTGTGCTGTCATTGTTTATTGTCGCCTTTTGCCACTGGTAATGGCAGCAGAAGATGTAGTAGGGGGTAGTGCAGGACATGGTTCAGCCATTTTTACAACCTTGGTATATCATACTTCCAAAAAGAAATAAATTTTGTGCTATATCGATGGCAATTGTCCTTGCAAACCAAGGACACAGCTCTTGCCTTGGGGGAGGGCATCGTGGAGCGGAGAGACCTGGAAAAAAAATTGAGTCTGAGCTGGTGGTTTGTTGCTTTTTTTCACCAGACTCATCTGCTTTGTCAAATAAAGTAAATTAGTACCGTGAGGTAGAAATGTACAGTATTTTTTTTAAAGCATGTTTAAAGAGAATCCTTTGTTGTTTTTTTTTTTTTTATTATTATTATTTTTAATGGAGTATTGTGTTACTTAACAACATTGTTCCTGGCTCAGGATTCGGAAGCATCAGACACAACACAAAACTCAATTCTGATTATTCAGACAGATTATTAATTTTTTAAAAAAATTTCCTAATAATAAGTTCTTCCATCAGACTCAGGAAAGGTGGAAGTTTTTATGTGATAACTGAGGGTAATAAACCATATCTTGACTTGTGTCTCAGGTAATAATTTTTCCCTTTTGAACGCTGAGAATCCTTTCCACTGCATGGTGGCAGAGAAACGTGGCACGTGGCCTGTCAACCTAGGAACAACTTACGCTTTACTGCAACATCTGTCAGTATAATATGGGATGTGAATGGAAGAGGAAAGAGAAGAGGTGCCCAGGAATGTGCTTACCTTATTCTAAAAGCATTTCCTCGTTATCTTTGAGGAAAGAATCAAAGAGCCCCAAATGAGGGCCTGTCTCACAGCTACTGTTTGGTTGTTCACGCGTACTGACGGCAGTACGGAGCTGGAGCAACAGGCAGAGAGGATCATGTCCACTGCGTAATGCAACATCCAAAAAAGGATTACCAAGTGGTTTTTGTCAATATACCAGCTATGGGTTTTGAATAGGCATTTAGTTAAATGAAACTACAAATCCAACATGCTATGGTTTGGTTGTCTCTTGTAGTCATCATTTTTGAGAGATGGTCAGGTTAAAGAAGCACGTTGGCAAAAACTCCTCTATTGTTTTCAGTATAGTTACTATTTGGTAAGCTTCTTCCAAAGTATTTCATTACAACATTGTTACGTAAATCATGAAGTTTTGTTGTAGAACTATGGGGGTAGTTTCTGTAGCTTTCTTCTAGAAGTATGTTAAAAACACAACTTTATCTTTCCTTATTTCATTAACTAGTCTTAAATATTAGGAGTAATTTCTGCAGCATCACTGGAAAAATATTACTTTATTACTAAAATGCTGCAGATTGTATGGCTAATGTACAGCTGTGAAGTCAATAGAAATGTTCAAACATACAGAAGAATGGTTTGGGTTGGGAAGGACCTTAAAGGTCACCTAATTACAACCCCCTGCCAGGGGTAGGGACAGCTCCCACTAGACCAGGTTGCTCAGAGCCCCATCCAGCCTGGTCTTGATGTTATATGAAAGTATATAATGTCTCATTCATAAAACCTGTCAAAACTGGAAACAAAGGAGAGTTTTATTTTGTGTGTACTTGATTTGGATTCTACAGTGCTGTTCTGTGTAAGTTCCTCATGACTTTCCATTTCTTATTCTTTCACATCTCTGTGAGGAGGGAAAAAAAAGACACACGTACACCAATCCCCCCTCAAATACAAACAAAGCAATAACAAAAGAGCTTAAAAAAAAAAAAGTGTAAATATTATCCTGAATCGTGCTTCAGAAATGGTTCATCTGTTTTCAGTCATTGCTGGTTTCAGCTGCTTCAGAGCAGTAAGAAGTCAGAGAAAAAATGCAGAAGGCAGATTGAGTAGCCTGTTTACAAAGTTTCATCCAGATTTCTACTAGATGAAAGTCGTTTTATGCTTTGAAACTTGATACCCCAAATCTTAGTTATCTCTTTTTAACTTTGTGTTCCAGATATGTTTGTTATTCGGTAATTTTGCAGTTTTATAACCCTGCTGAATTCTAGTCCCGAGATTGTGGTTTAGGTTCTTGTTCACCTCTTGGTGAATTCCACAGACAAATTGCGGACAGTGGGTTTAAAAAAAAATCACCTAAGAGGACTAAACCACTAGGAAGCATCTCCTTTTGAGACGCTTAACCCCATCATGTTACCCAGTTCGTGACTTTTACGATGAAGCCCCATTAGCTTGTTGTTAGCTAATTATTACACCCTTCAGAAGGCTGTTCTTGGACCACATCTCTCTGATGTTAGCTGTGTTCTAATTTCCAGCCTAAATTTAGTAATGACTGCTTTAGGTGCTCTTTCTTCTTGTGCCAACATTACAGTTTTTTTGGTGCTTCTCTCAGCCGTCATTTTGCTGCAAGCCAAACTCCTAATATCCATGTACAAGACAAAAATCTGTTACCTTGATTATCTTCCAATTTCCCGTGTTTTCCATTAATCACTCTGGTGTGTGAGGGACCAGATGCTGCTGCGCTGCTGGGATGAGGCCTGGGCATTGCCTTGTACAAATGCTCTGCAGGGGGCTGGCACCTGACAGCACATTTTCCTTCCCTGTGAGTGCATCGCACCAAAAACAGCGTAGGTCAGTGCCCTGCTGATGTACCTGGGTCTCTTCCTTCCATCGTGGCCCAGCACTGATAGCAGAATTTCTTAGCAGTTCCCTGAATGACTGACCTTGTGCTCTGTCATTTCACTTCATTACTTTTCTATTACATTCCTTTCTCAGGCTTCAGCTTTCCTTCTGGTGATTGCAGCTTTCTCCTTGCAGAAGAGCTTCCGTATTTGTGCCACCAGCAGATTTCACTAACACCTTTTATGACAAAGTCATTAATGATAATACAAATAGCAATTTTCTTTCAACATCCAATACTTTCAGCTCTTCCCTATGACTTGTATTTCCTTTCCCCGTTGATTGTGGCACAGGATGGCCAGAAGTTCCCAGTTTTCTTCCACTGAACCATTTTTTGGGACCTTTCTTTGAGTTCAGCCTTGTTACCTCCTCTGAGGTAAACATTTTGTGCTTCCCTCCATGCATCAGAGTTCTTCAATACCTTTGATAATTGTCCATTCACTAAGTATTTTTTTTATGGTCTTTGAAAAATACGCTTCAAGAAGCTGCCTGGGCTTGTCTGGGCGGCTGAAGTTTGTATGTGTGAGATCAAAATCAAGTATGAAGAAAGCCTGTGCTAATGTCTTCCATTGCCACAAGTGAAATAATAGTTTGTTAAAATAATTTTGTTCCAACGTCAGTCCTCTGCTTTGAATTATAAATTGTATTTTAGACAGTTGTGCCTGTATATATCTATATGGATGTGATGTGATCCATATAGATTAATATGTGATAGGGCTCCACTTTTTTGAGGGGAATCCCTGCCCTGAGGTTTTGAAACACAACCTTCACTGCATTTGTTTGCATTTGCTACCACCAGGTCCCCAAGCAGCAGCACCAGCCAGTGCTGGGGCTCTGGTGCATTGCAGACTGGGGATGTAATGCGTTAACTTAGATAGCAATAGGAGTTGAAAGTCTGGTGACAGGAGGAATGAGTAATAAGAATCGAACAGAACTCTTGTGGCTTTATTTTGGTGTTTCATTTCGAAGGTAGAAAGAGAGTGGCAGCTTGGGACAGCGACAAGGGAAGTTGCAGGAGGTATCTGTGGTGGTTGGTAGTGGGACGACTACTCTAGAAGGAGCTGTCTAAAGAAACCATTTTTTGTTTTGGTTTACATTGCTGCTTTTCTGTCCTCGCACTCTGGAAACCATCTGAGTTCAGCTTCATCTTATGTCCAGCTTGTCTTTTGAGGGCTTTCTTGTAACCATGGGAGTTGGAAACAGCCCTGGCTTGAAGTCCTGCTCTTCTGGCAGTGTATGGGATCCGCTTGCTCCCTAATGCCTTTGTAAGGGTGAAATGCAGGGAGAGCCTCTTAGGCTCTAATGCTAACATGGCTGCTAATGGGTAAGGTGGATGAATGAACTGGGAGATAGTCTCAAGTAATAAAACACAGTCATTCTCTTTGCTGTGTTTCAGTGCTTAATGGAGGATACCAACAAAATGAGAAATGTGGTCATTTGGGCCTTGTCCCATTTGAGCAGTTAATGAACATTTTGGGTTTAGCAGATGCATCAGTTTGAAGAAAGAAATTGTAGCTAATGCCATTAGTTAATTGAGAGCTGGCAAGCACAGAAATGAAGACATTTTCTGATGTTTCTAGTACTATTTTTCTCCACTTCCAAGTTTTGCATCCGTTCCTAGAAGGACAGCAGCAACATTGTGTTCGTTCCTACAATATACAGGGAAAAGGTGGCATAGTAGTGCTGAAATGCTGTGACAGAAGTCCCGGTTGTGCTTGAAAAGCTTCCCGTGGAAAACAAAACAGAGTGGCATCTGCAGCTGCAGAAGGAACAGACGCCTTCTCGTGCAGAATTACTGCCAGTCAGCTCTGAAAAATGCTGTTCTCTGATCTTAGTGCAAATGAGATTCAGAAATTGCCATTGTAACCCCAAATATTGTAACCCCCCTTGTTTTGGTCTTTGCTGGAAGATCGGTGGTAGCTGATGATGATTGCTCCATGCAATGAGGTCTGCGTGCAGACACACCATGGTCACTGCCCTCTGAGCCTCGCGTGCAGGCAGATTGAAAAGCAGCTGGCTGGGAAAGCTGTGTTTTTTTACTATTTTTATTTATTTTTATGGAAGGCATTCCCCTTGCACATCCCCTAGCAGAATTATTTCCTGCTGTTCAAAGCCAGACATTAAAGGAAGGATGGTGCATTTTGTCAGAACATCACCCAGAGAGCACTGCAATGTGATTTTATTTTTTTTTGAGTAGGTGTCCCTTGAGAAACTACTTGCAATGGCGTTCTCCCTTCCCTGCTGTGTGTAGCTGTTCTTCGTGGCTGCTGAATGATGGAGTCAGTCACGCTTGGGTGACTTCTGTAGGTAATTTGCAGCCTTTTGTCTTTTTTCATATCCTTTTTCTTGGGCATCTGCTGGCAACCTATTGTACATACGCACTGGCCACCAGAACCTTGTAGATTGTTTGAATGCAGGTGTAATTTATAGCAAATATTGATGGAGGGGATCCAGGGAAGGTGAAGGAGTCAGCTGGCCATTTAATACTCTCATAAGCAGCAGCGTACTTGAACAAATTCAAGTAAAAAAAAAAAAAAAAAGGTTTAATGTCTTCTACATGCATGGCACTTAGATTATGAGTTGGTTGTGCTACAGAATTAAGTGAAGCAAATGATCCTATCCACCCAGTGTTTGGACATAACTTCTTGATACACATTTAAAACAAATAAACAGAAAAAAACAGAGTTGTATTTATTTTTCACTAGTGTCAGATTCATACAAGTCAAACGAAACTATTATGCAGTGGTTATAAACACTAAGAAACGTAGAAGAGCTGCGACAAGCCCTGTAAAGAAGATGATTTAGGAAGGTGACAGCCTCAGCAGAAAGTCAGAGCAGACTTCTCTGCAAGGTGATTTATGCCCTCATTTACGCATGGTGACGAGTGGCTGTAAGGTCTGGCACTGCAGCTATCAGAAATTTGAGGGCATCAGGTGAGGTGGATGCTGGTTTTGGGGATGAGAAGGTGCTGTGCAGGCTTTGTGTGATGGCTGTCTGCAAGTGCTCGCAGTGCTGGGCTTCTCCGTGCCTTCACCTCGGAGAGAAATCATGGAAGATCATCGAGAAGGACCAAAATAATTCTTCAGGCAGAGTCGAATTAAAACACTTCTTGGAGAAAAATCATTAGACTATATGTGCATGTGTGTGTATATATATATATGTAGTTTTTCATTTAACTACAATGATGTAAAAGTTACTATAAAGCATGACTTAATGTGGTTTTGCAATAGAATAAAATAAAATAAACAGCTGTTAAAAAATAAACAACAACAACAATAAAAAAACAGATTAAAAACTCATACTTTGAAGACCTGACCTGATGCGTTAGGTACACTTAGGCTTACCTCAGATCCGTGTGCAGGTGGATAGCTGGGTGGTGTACATTGAATAAACAAATCTGCCTCTATCCTACTTTGAAAGGTATGTTCATTCTGCTCACAATTAAAAGATAATTCTTGAAAAAGAACAAAAAGCCAAGCTGCTGCTTCATTTATCTTAATTCTGGTGTGTTCCTGCTGGCAGGTACAGCCCAGCCAGTAGCAGTGTTGTTTCCCAGGACAGTTGCCTTACCCTGTCTGTGTGGCACTTGTTTCCAAATTGACTTCTGATAGGTCGGCTTTCATCCAGGTTCTAAATTTCTGCTGGTCTCATTTTATACAGAAACTAATAAAACCTCTGCTTTACTGAGAATGTATCTTCATGTTGTCTTTTTCAGAGATTTGGGGATTGTTAAAATGTCATATTTTAAAACAGCTGTACATCTGTGTCCCTACCTGGCCTCTCCTAAGAGTGATTTGTTCCCGTTGTGGCCATACTTCTTTAGGAAATCCTTATTCTAGTGGAATTCAGTTGTTTAAGAGCATAGTTATGGGGATTGGGAGTTTTTATTTATTTAATGATGTGATGCAGACGGCCCCCTCCAATGCTGTCCTGCTAGGGAGGGAAGGCCAGATCACCAGGGAAGTGCAGGGATGCCAATGGCAGTGGGAGGAAGAAGTGGGGGGTAGCAGGGGGGCTGGATTTGGGTTGACTGAAAGCTGATACAGAGCAACAGCTGGAAGGGAGCGAATGAAATCAAAATAAAAGTATCTTTATAAATCATGTGGTTGATGGGTAGTGGGTATTGGGAGACATCTGGGAACGTGAAGGTTGTTCAGGTAGTCTGAGAAAAGGGGAAAGCTGAAAATTAACTTTCAGATTTTGTACTAAATCTTGCACTGAAGATAGAAACAATGGGACTTCTTGTTTTTAGGCTAAAAGATTTTATACTTGGTATTTGACAAGTTTAGGAGCATTTCAGTTAAGATTTTGAATTTGTGATTTGTGATTTTTTTTATTCCAGGCTGACCCTGATACGTGTTGTACAATTCTTGGGTCAGATGGGGGTTTTGATACTTAAAGAAAAGTGCTGCACTAGTATTAAGACTGCATTCGTGTAAAGCCAGTAATGGTTTTAGAGACAGATTCAAAGCAATTATACCCTGTTGTTGTACGGATAAGTTCTGCTTCCATAGTGATCTGTTCACCAACTTGTTGCTTACTGATCGCTTCACAAAAATTAAGATGTTTGGTCTCACCTGCTGCCTGTACTTAAAGCTAAAAGCATACTCTTTCTTTCTCAATGTTTGTTTTTCTGTTGGTATTGAGGGCCAAATTAAACTGCTGTATGACCCGAGACTTCTGTGTGCCTCAAAATTTATGTAAGCTTATTAATGGAGGCCAAGCACTAATAATAAATTTATGCTGCATGTATAACACAACAGTTCATCTACTCTGACAACATGACCATGAATAATTTATACACATAGTTATCCTGAAATTTGTAGGGGTCATTAGCATTTTAATGAAAAAGATACAGCTGTTGCACTAAATCTTCACTCATTTTTTTCTCCTCCCCCAGCTAAGCGTTTCGATCCGTACTGGGAGAGCAGCGGACGGCGTGCGGTGATGTGCTGACTGGCACTATGGGCAGGCGGTACCCGGGGGCTCACTATCGGCCAAGCAGCTCGTGTACGTATGCACTTGGTCTAATTTATTTGTCACTTTATTAATTTGGAAGACGGCTAAGTTTATAATTTTTTTTTGAAATAGTATTTGTGAAAGGATGCTGACACACTCTAATCAATACATGCAGCTCTCCCGTGTGTATACCCAAATGGTAAGTATATGGATTTATGTTCAAACTGCAAAGGCATTTTTGAGAACTTTGGAAATAAATAAAACAAACAAACAAAAAAACAATGTACAGTTTGACTGGACCAAGTCTACAGCCGTGTGCTGTGTTCTGTGTCCATGATTCATTTATTACAGGGTTCAAAAGTTTAGCTGCTATTCCTTCTCACTCCCATCCCAAATTTTTAGCAGCGCGTACCTTCAAGTTAACAGACAGCTTGAGCCTATCCTAAAGCGTCACAGTGCACTATTGCTTTAATTGCTTATAACTGCAACTAACAGCACCAGTTTTGGCTATTGATGTGTTTGAGGTCAATACCATTCACTCTGTATTTTCTCTGAATTGTATCCTCCTAGATTATATTAAGCTATCTTGTACTGAAGGGTGTCTTCTGTGTAAGCGGCGCTTCCTAGGGGGTCCTTTGCCATCAAGAGGGTGGAACTGATGGTGAGGTCCAGTAGAACGTGATTTTGTGAAGTTTTTCTTAACCCCAAGGCTAAATCTTGGAAAACATTTTTACTCTCTGCTGCAGACTAGTTATAGGTGTCATGAAGGAATATGTTAAAATGGTTCGTTAGAAACATTTTAGATGGTACTTTAGCAAAGAGTTTGCCTTGGATATGAACATTGGGATATTGTCAATGCTAGAACTGGGAGAAGAAATGGCTGGTACAGCTTTGATATGTCTTGATATGTTTGAACCACTTGATCTTATATCTAGGAAGTGGCCTTCAAGCCTGGCCTCTCATGCATCCTGCAAGACATGATATCCGTGTCCCAGCCCAGGCTTGAAGCTCAGAGCTTTACAATGATCTTTTGTAATGGTAGATAGTCTATCCCATTTCTACCTAGACAGAACAAGTAATGGGCATTACATTATTGCCAGAAGAGCCTAGGATGTTTTTCCTATTGTCTATTTTAATAGCTGCAGACAGTGATGAACTGGAATTGTTTGCCTGGAGAAGGTGGGCTTCTTCTCTGGGGTTCCTCACGGGCAGTCAAACACTGGACAGGCTTCCTAGCAAGGTGGTTGATGTCCCGTGCCTGTCAGTGTGCAAGAGGCACTTGGACAGAGTCCTCAATGGTATGTTTTAACTTCTAGCCCTAAAGCAGTCAGGCGGTTGGACTGGATGATCCTTGAAAGTCCCTTCCAAGTGAACTGTTCTGTTCTGTCATCTGCCAAGTCAGAGGTTAGTGTCAGGAACAACTGATGCCAGAGCTCCTGTCTGAGGACAGGGATAGCAAAACATCTGCTTCATGGTTGCTTTATTCTTTAGTTTATCCAAGTTTTCCCTTCCTTTAACCTGTTGTGGTCTCTAAGCCAGGAAATTTGCTTTCTTTTTTTGGTTTTGCTGCTGTATGATTTGTGCGACTTCCTGGTGCCTGGCATAATAAGGGCTTTGGGCATCCAACAGTAATGGCACTGAAATTGCCCAGTCTTTGGGAGATACATCTCTGATAGCAGAATAGATCCTAGTGAAAGTACTGGCAAAATACATCATTTTGTTTTTGTTTTCTTTGTGTAAGTGATGAGTAATTGCAGCATCTCAGTTATTGTATTTCAGGCATCACAGTTGTTGCAAATACAGGAATTGCTTTACCCTCATTTTCTGATCTTCCTGTTGCACTGTTAAGGACTTGGTGCAGTCTTAAGCCTTTGTCTCTGACTTTTCTTTTGTCTGTCTGCATGGATATAGATAACCACCCTTATGTAAATAAATTAATTCTGTGAGGGGAAGAACTAGGTGTGTGCGGAGTATGCCAGTTGTATTGCTCCTTTGTTGGTAAGATGACCTTTCAGTCATTTATGGCACTGACTGCTTTGTTGAATTATTTCATGAATTTAGCAAATGTCGTATTGCGTAGTCTTAGGAAAGGAGCAGAAGTTTTTATATGCAAGGAAACGTAACAGTTTAAATAGAAAACAGCTTATTTGCAGTCCAGTGCTAGGAAATACATTTGAAATACAGGTGCTGAAGGCATAGAAGAAGCAAGATGTTTAAAATGTAAAATTGAGAGTGGTGAATTTAACAGGTGCCTGCTAGTTTAGACTTTTTAAACGTGTAATTAAAGAGAAGTGATGTCTCTTGATTACTACTATGAAGAAAACAGTCTTGGGTGTTTCCTTGTCTCTACTTAACACTGCTTGTCTTGACTTCATACTAAACAGAGCCTCCCTTGTATGCTGTTTTGGTGGTGGTGTTTTTTTCTGTGTTTTTCTTCTGAAAATTATAGGCTTAACAATGGAAAATCTCCAGCTACTGAGAAGCTACGTTTTGTAAACAGACTTCTCCTTCATGAATTTCTTGTAAGCTTCATTCATACTTTTATCTCTTCTAATATTTGCCTGTAAAACCTACTTTTCTGCAGCGACCCACTTGGAAACACAAGAGTTGTGTTGTTTAGGTAGCCTCAAATTTTCTTTCACACTGGCTAAAATTTTGGTTCTCCACACCAGAGCAAAAGGCTTCTGTATGTCTGATACAGCTTTCTGATGTGATGCCTGTACATAGTCTGTCCCCAGAATAATTAATTTGTATTAGTTACTGAAGTTGAAGCAAAGAATTTCTGAAAAATTGAAGTTGGTTTCAGTACCATTTTGTTCTCAGAAGACCTGAGAAGCGAGGAAATGCAGGAATTTCTGGGAGGTAGTTTCAGTACTTGCTGACCTTTGGAGTATGCCAGGGTGGAGGCACAGTCCCACACTGGCACTCGCTGGAAGGGACGTGCTCGTGCCTGCAGCTCCGTCTTCATCCTTTCCTTCTGCAGAAGACAGCACCACGTCTGCCTTGCGTAAGTCGCCCTGAGCAACTCTTTGATTCAATCTGCAGTTTCCTGCCCTGTATCTTCTGGCCTTTCCAGACTTCGGTGTAAAGAGATCTTAGTGTGAGACTCAGGTATCAGCACTGCTTGGGTCATGCTCAGGAGGTGCAGTTCTCATAAAGTTGCTGACAAGCTGCATAAAATCATTATATCTTAGATGGGGAAAAGCCAGGAATACAAGGAGTACAATTTACAAAGGTACCCAATGGCACATATGTTGCTCTCCCCCTTACAGCCTCTCTTGTTTAGGTTTCTACCTTTCCTAGGTTTAGGTTTCTACCTTTTCCAGTCTCTCTGGAGTCTTTCATGACAGCTTCATCAAGGTCCCTTGGGAAATCCTGGCAAAGCCCCAGGACAGGTGCTGGATCCCACAGATAAGAAGTCAAGTCTGTAGCGCTGACCTCCTTTGCCAGCTCACTGGGAGCCTGTGGAGAAAAAGCTTCCTTTGGATGCATATTGACACTTCTCTTTATTTCTTAATACAGTTAAATACTTGCAGGTCATTGCAATACGCCAGCTCCCTGACAGGTCCACTTCTTCTCAACGATAAAACTGGAGAAGAGTGCCCTGAAGCTGAAGGTTTCCCAGTAGCTCTGCCACACGTTCATGGACAACCACCACCTTATGGGGCTGTGCAGTGTGTGCACTTTGGTTCCCTCAGTGTAAAAGCACCTTGTAAAGGTCTGAGTTGTAGGTGGTGACAGCACAAGAGAAAGGAGTATTTTAGCTAGCACATCGAGACCTTAAGACTCCTTGCTGAAATCTAGGCCAGTAACGCTAGCAGCTTGTTCTTTGCCACTTGTTTGAAGACTTTCACAGCCAAGTTTGTTGAAACTGAACACACTTTTAGCCACACTTTAGAGGAATATAAATGTCAGTAAGTGCTGTTGCTTTTTTTATTATGTTCTCCTTCCACTTTATTATAGATTGATCTGTTTAGTTTATGGGGACCATAAAGAAAATAGGCATGCAATAAAGCATTGATTTTATTTATAAGCATGCCCTTTTGTTTTATATAAGAGTTCTGTGGGTAAAAGTTTCTCACTGCAGTACAGCAGCATTCTCAAGGAGCTTTACTTGCTTCAGTAGGCCAAAATTAAAGTTATCTCTGTATTCTAGTAGCACAGAAACACTTAGGGGAGTTACTATGGGATATGGGCCTCTTAATCATCTCGCAGCTGCCTGTCAGCTTAAGCAGTACTGCAGCAATTGGTATATAAACTGTTCCTGTGTGGTGAAGTATTTCCTGGTTGTCCCATTAAGGTTTGGTTGAGGACAATACGTAGTTTCACTGGCAAATGTTGAGTCTGGCTGAAATTGTTCTTTGCGTAATGAGCCTTATTTTAGTTTGGCTTTTAATGGAAGAACAAATTACAAACTAAAAATGTGGACATGATTTCTGGTTTGATGCACCCTCTGCTCTGAAATACATCTTACTCCATTACTGGGAGAAAGGGATATGTGGGGAGGACACGGGTCTAACTTTAAGACAGTTTTAGCAGATGTGTACATACAATCACCTTGCTTAGCATAGATACAAAATGTTTTTAATATACGTGGAACAGAATGAATGTTGTCAATGTGAAAAATCTGTAGTTCCCTCTCCTTAATAGTCCTGATCATCTCCTTTTACAAAACCTGGCAATCAATTTAATTGTGTTCTAAGACTTGTACTTTTTTTTTGCTCACTTGTCTCAATTTACTGTTTGCAGTTTGAAATGATTTTGAAATGAAAACACCATGAATAAATTAAATTAGGAGGTTTGATTCTTTATATAGAGTCTAAAAATATATACATTTCATTTTCTTTCATTTTCTTTCATATATTTTCTTTCATTTTCTTTTCATATAGAGAGTTTTCTGAAAGGTTGTCCCATTCATTTGGTTTTCAGATTAACATGTGTAGAGCCCAACCTGACATTAAGTACAATCTTATAGTAACAAGAAAACAGTGCAGGTGTACCATGCTCTTTCAAATGTATTTTGAGTTATCAGCTATGAGGTAATTGCTGGCTCAGAACTATTACTGCCAGTCTGGGTAATTTGAGGGTAAAAACATTTCTGGATAACCTTATAAGAGCTTAATGTGTAACTAGCCATAAATTTATTATATGTAATTCAGAGGGCAACTGAAGTTTGTTGCAGGTGAAATCCTGATTCCAGGCCACCAGGAACTTAATTGCTAAAATATATTCTTTTAAAAGGCAAACCTGAACTGTCTGTGTATCTGTATATACACATAGTTGTTCCTGGAGAAGCTGTTTGTGCTCAGGCATATGCAGTAGGCTTTGTAGGCTTTGTGGGAATAGTGAAGTGTTTGCAAACTGCAAACAGCAGGCTTGCAGACGAGATGTGTGAGAGGTGGATAATGATAATCGTAATTTTTTTATTTCTTGTTCAGCACAGATGCTGTGCTGGAACTGAGCTCATCCATCACATCTGACAGGGGGTCAGTTAATTTTTTTTTTTTTTTTTTTTTTTGCTCCTTCTGTTAATAATGCTGTCACCTGTGCTAAATCTTTGCTTTTGTTGCCTGTGCCTCCTGACCCAAGAGGCTGGTGCTGCTGAGTTGGTGCCATCACAAGCAGGTGGAACGCTGGTGTTGCGCTGGATCCTGCCAACCTCTTTAGTCCTGGTCAGGAATCAGTCATCTTTCTAATAGAGCTGCTTCCTGGTTATGGGGTTGTCAGATGATCTAAGTTAAATTTATGTGGAGGCTCAAAATTCCCTGGTCTGCATTCAGCCTGAATCAGTCTAAGTCATTTTGTGTGCCAAACCTGTGACCACCGATTCCCTACTGTTGTTTTATTAAGCACCCGGAAGGACTGTCTGTCCTGCACAGCATTTTGGTTGCTTTGGTTTTCGTAATTCTGATCAGGTCTGATTACATCTTATTTACCTTCAGAATTTGTAAATGCTTTGGGGAGGCACTTGAGACTGAAGTTGCAGGATTTAGAGGACCAAGTCCTCCTTACTTTGTCAGTCTCAACTGCAGAAACTTCAGTTACTATTTCTGAGTTAGTCTCTGTAAGAGAGAATGAAATGAATGCTTGCTCTCTAGAGTGAAGCATGCATTTAAACTAGAGTTGTTTATTTGTAATTAACTAGTCTGAGATATTATCTTTATTTGCAGAGATTCAGTGGTTAATACCTGTAATAATAAAATAAATAAAAGAGCCTAAGGCTCAGAAGTTAAATTTACACAATAGAATAAAAAATAAGGCTGAAGTTCAGTTAATAAATGTCTGAAAACGCGTGGATCAGATGGCAGAAGGTCTTAATATATTTGCTTTCCAGTAGCCAAAAGATAAAACACGCTCCGTCTCCTTGCCGTGACAACCCTGGTTTTGCCTGCCAGACTTTTCCATTCTGCATAGGGGTGAAAATCTGATTAAGGGAAGAAAATCAAATTTGGAGAAGACTTGGTACCTTGTTTTTCCCTTTAGTAAATGCTGGCTTAATCCCGATGGCGTGTCATGGTGACGCCTTCTGTAAATGGCAGCGCTGCTCCTTGTTTCCTGGGGTCACTTGGCTGCAGGACACTCCGAGCAGCGTGAGATGAGCTGGGGTGGTCGGCAGCACGGCGTTTGTCATGGCCAAATCTCTACCGCTCACTTACATGCATCAAGCTTAATAATATTATAAGGAAAGAAGCAGTATGTTTAGCATATTTCTTGATTATTTTTCCCTTTATAGCTGCTAGAATCTGTTTTGTGAGATATTTTGTACCTCGCTTCTTGCTCGGTGAGGAATTGGACTGGAAGGATGGGACGGAGGAAGGAGAAAATGGCAAACGAGAGGGTGTGCTCCACCAAAATGCCATAACTCTTTGCAAGACCTTACGTTGTCTTTTCCTTAAAAACATCGCTGAAAGGCAGATCGACATTATGGATTTCCATTAATAAGCGCATCAGGAGAACACAACCCTGCTGCTGGGCTGGTGCAGTCAGTTGGCAGCGTGGTTAGCTCTGAAGGGAGAAATGTGATTTTGTGGCAGCAGCGGCTGGCAGGTGGGGAAACGGGAGCCAGGAGGGGAAGCTTGTCGCTGGGTGGTGGTTTCAGTGGGGCTACTTGGGCAGAAGGGGCTGGAAATGGGAGAAGCTGCATTCACAAGCAGGTCGGGGAGGTGATTTTGTTGTGGTGTGAGGGCAGAGCCAGGGTGGGTGGAGAAAGCGGTGATGATGCCCTGCTTGAGCTTGACTAAGTGGCCTCAAGAGATCCCTCTGATCCTCAGCAGCTCAGAGGTCCGTGTGGAGGAGTCTGCACACAAGTGTGAGGACACGTGCAAGCTGCTTGCAACCCTGCTCCTTTCCTGCTCTTGTGATCCCCAAGCTGCTCTGTGCCCTTTCAGAGTCTAGGGCTTAGCTTGCTTTGCTGGCTTTGCTGAGCTTTCTCCCCCCAGCCTCCAGGCTTGGTCCAGCAGAGATGTCATTGCCGGAGGGAGCCGTGGGGAGAAAGCCACTGGCTGTAGGAACACCCTTGGTTGCCGTTGTTTACCACAGCATTTCATCCAAGTGTTTTTCCCTCTCCTTTTCCCTTCTGAAAATATTTTAAATCCCCTGGAATTTGTGTAGGTACATGGGCTAAAAGGAGCCCTTGATTTGAGTCTTTTAGTCTCCGTTCTGATTTCAGCTGCGTTAATGTAAGCCCAGACTTCATTAGGAGGTTTTCAGCTGAAATCTGTTTATTACCATTTAGCTGGTACTAATGGAAGAAAAATGGAGATGTGAGAAGATGGTGCTAGGATACTTAATTGTGAATTAATGTTTTAACATTGCCATTTACCCTTTGAAGCTGGGGGATTAGCTAGTGCCAAGCTGGAACCATTTTCTCCACCTGCTTAGGCTTCAATGAGGTGAAGTCTGCAGGGCCTGTGGGCGTAGCCCCACAGCTTGATTTGGTCATTAAACATCTTGTCTTCAGCAGAGAGCCTTGCAGAAGGGAAATCTACTTTATGAAAGGTTTGTATTATTTCTTTTCTATGTTCCCTCGACACGACAGCAGCAGTACTCATAGGCACACAGAAATGCCTTGGCTTCCAGCGTATGCATTGCTTGCATCCAAACCAGAGACTACAGCAAAAGTGGCTTAGCTCCAAAAAGATGGCTATAAGAGGGACCTGTACAGGAGGCAGCTGCCTAGTTTGCTTTTAGTGATTCCCTCTGGTTGGATCTGCTCTGCAGACTGCATTTACTAGTTTCATATGCTGGATGTCATTCTGCAAATTGTTCACGTGAATATGCCTTACTGCTGGGTTTATTTTACCAGTGCTGGTGTAGTTTCATGAGTAAGCTATAGGAGAGTAATTGGGGAGGGGGGGGGACAAAAACAGATTTGCTAACCTCCTGATGTTTTTGCTGCAGTATGTTGTATAAAACTGGAGAATATTGTTGAACTTCTGCTCTTAATAAATCATACATTAAGAAAATGATGTCTGTGTTAGTTTTAATTACTTGTTCTCATTAGTTGTAGACCAGTGACTACCACACTTTGATTGTCAGATAGATTTGAAAGCTCAGTAGATCATCACTGTTATATTATCAGGGTTTGTTTAGAATACTTAAATATTTTATTTTGTGTTTTCCTTTGGTTTTAATTCTTACATGATCCCTCTTTTCAGATTTCAAATTATAATCTATTTCCTGATGCATTGCTGACGCCCCGTGAGCCATGTCAGAAGTACTTCAAGGTCAGATGCCCTTTAAAAGATTCTGCTATGCAAATATATGAAACTTTCTATTTTTTCTTCTTCTTCCCAGGCCAATTTTTCGCTTTCATTCTGCACTTAAAAAAAATGAAAAAAGAGCAAGGATTTTCATTTCTTTTTAACACTGCCTTTTTGAATAAATTCTATTCAGCTTTTTAAAACCTATTCCTATAGATTACATGATGCAAAAAACTCTTATTTCAGTTAAAGCTAAATCAGTCATGCACTAATGTTGTTTCTCTTTGTAATGACATTTTCTCTCTCCTCCTCCCAGCTCTGTAGCGTTTATGACATGATTGAGAAACATCAATAAAAGCCATTCAAGTAATAGTGTTATTTATATTATTATGATGCTTAGAAAACTGGGGCTTTTTCCTGTTCAGCACGTTATGCTGGTGAAAGTGTATTAATCTATCTATAGCTATGTGTGTATATAGCAGACGTATGCAGCTGAGACTGATTTCTTTTTAATAGTAAGCAAGCTAGAATCATTAATGAATTGCTATGACAGATCCTCTACCTACTTCAGTGCTGTCTTAAAGCACCTGCATTTTGCTGATATCTGGGATGGGCTTCCTTTGGGAATAGCTGGGATGGGCTTCCTTTGGGAATAAAGATGTGTTTTGAGCATCGTGGTGTCCTGTATAAAGGAGGTGGGACAGGCTACCTTTTTCTTTCCTCATGCTGTTCTGTTGTGCAAGCAATTTAGGCTTTCTTTTGTGTATTTAAGCATTTCCTTGCATTCAAATATTTTTCCAGCCCTTCATTTAATCCTGGGTTGGTAGCAACTTCTGACCTTGAAACCCAAAACCTATCCTTGCCATTTGTTTTTCTTCTTTTTTTTCGCCTCTGTTGTTGCTTCTCTTCTTCCCAGCTTTATTCATGATTGAGAGAGGACGGTGCTGGCTGTGCCTCTTGCAGAGCCTGGCCTGGCTCGCGAGCTGACGTCCAGCAAGAGGGCAGGGTGCTCCTCTGTACGCACCTCCCAGTCCTGCTTGTTTGCACAAGCTCGGGAGGGGAGGTGGTACCCAACAAAAGGTTCACACTGACATTTTTCTGCAAACAATCACACTACGAGCAGCCCAATTCGGTGCCCAGCTTATCAGCATTGCTCGGTGGTGGCCAAGGCATCACGTGGAGCCTCTGGAGGCTTTGCTTCAGTCATCGGTCCACGTGCCAGTGTTAGTCATAAATCAACTGGGCAGCTTCATCAAGTAGATTAGCAGAAGATAGTGCATCTTGTTTCTGTGTCTCTCCGGGCTTATTCTTACAGTATTTCTGATATGTGAACTTCCAGCTGCAGGATGTTGGCTGAAGATAATCCGGCAGGCGGATACTTAAGCTTTATCAGGGAGGATTATTATTTTTTTTAAAGAAACTTGTTCAGTGGTAGAAAATAGTGGCAAACACGGTAATGCAGCAACTCGACAAAGGACAGGAATAACTTTTGGTCTTGTTTCAGATTGTGGCAGTTGTATTTATTGATGAAAAAATAAATGCTTCTTTTAATTTCCTGAAATGTAAAGGAAAACTTAATCTAGTGAAATCCGCAGATATCGTGCAGTTCCACAAACTGCAAAGGTCAGGCAATGGATGAAACTTACTCTGCCCTGTACATTTATTTTTATATGCAACTTCCAAATTGTCAGACTTGAACTGATTCAGAAAAAAACACAAAGCATCAGTCTATAAACAGTTGTGTGTTTTTTTTTATGTTTTTTAGATTAAAATGTGCTTTGGTAAAATTAAGTTGGATCAGACGTGACCTTGCTTGCGCTGGACTTAATTGTTTTTAGGCAAGATTCAGGAAGCAACATCTATTATGTATTTATGGGATGTACGCTTTAAAACTGGCTTTAAATTATGTGATGATTGTGTTTTAGAAGTCTTCCATGACTGAAACTGGAATTGTCAATAGGGTGTTTGTTAACTGTTAGGTGAAGTGACACAGGCTGGTGCACAGTGTGCACGGATGGTCCATCCTCTGAAGAACTTGCAGTTGGTCTATACTGATAGAGAGGTATTTGAGGAAATATCAGAAGTGTGAACTTGTAAAACTTAGTTTAAATTCTGTTTTGAACAAGCTTTAGAAGTTATTCTAGGTGGGTGATTCAAAGAAGAAAGATGAAATTTGGTCTGCTTGGTTTTAAATGGAGTGGAGTGATGGTTGGGAGCACGTGGCTTTGCAAGCCCATGAAAGAGCAGGGAATATGAGTGACTGTGCCTTTGGTTATTAATGCTGTGAAGTGCTCCTTTTCACTGCGTGTTTACATAGATATTTGTTTAAAACCCATATGTTTAACCTCTTGTAAATCTATACAGCAGTCCATTCCATCCGATATCAAACACACAAGGATGCAGCACAGCTCGGCTGGAAGTCTCTCTCATCAGCTAGCTCAGCTTAGAGCTTCTCATTCCAGGGGAAGCCCCAAGCATGTTCCCTGGTGCAGTGTGAGCAGTCAGTGATAGCTGAGAATTGGTACCAACAGAAAGGGTGTTCTGTGCTGTGCCAGGTGGGAGCCATTTATCAATTGGCCTCTTCTGTGGTTGCCAGCTATCAAAGCACTGTGAGCACTGCAGCGTGCAGGTTGAGGTGCTCAGGGAGTGTTTGTGCAGATTAGTGGGAGCCGTGAACAGACAGCAGAGGAACATGTGATATTTCTTAAAAATCATTTCTTCAGAGTCTAAAAATGTATTCCCTCAAGAAACTGTATTTTTCAGAGTGAGCTGTACCCCAGCTAATTAAAATCAGAAACTTGTCCACAAAGAGAAGACTGGTTTTATTTAACTGTGACGTGTAGTCTTAGGATGTATGTCACATCCTTAAGCTTGAAGTTTGTGAGCTGTAGAAATAGTGACCCATCTTCATCTCTGGAGTAGTCTCCTTTTAAGTGGATTGAACTAGAACAGGACATTATGGAGTGATTTTTGATAACCATCTCCCCCCCTCCCAGAAATCGAGTACGGTTTTGTGTAACACAGTGCTGTGTCTAGCAAAGCATCCAGGTTGCTTCCTCCTCTTTTTGTCTTCCCTGTCTCTCCTCTCTGCTTTCTGACCCTCATCCCTCCTTCCCACAAAAAGAGAATAAAGAAAATAAAGAAATGGCAGAGAAATTTCTGATGTTAAGAGGCAGGAGCAGGCTGGCCAGCCAGGCTGACAGTTAGCAGTCAGTGAGGAAGGAGCAACATCTGCCTGCAGTCTGTTCACAAATTTCTCAAATATGGCTTGTCACTAGGAAGCAGAATAACGGGGTCCTTACCCTCTTCCTCCTCTGAGGTGGTAGTGGTGCAGAACTAAAATAAAGCGACAACCTGGGCAGTGCTTGGACTCCGAGGTGTTTGCCATGGGCTCCTCTCCTGTCCCCTGCAGTCCCCTTGGGCCACAGAAACTCCGACAGAAAAAAACCTGCATCCATTATATAGGGTCAAGCTTTCTGCTCGTTTCTCAGCTTCACAGTCCTGATCTCTCCCTGTTTTTCTGCCTCTGTTTTTCCTTATTAAATAAGCTAAGTTGTCTATTCTCTTACCCGCTTAGGTTGTGGTCATTTTCCTACTGTAAAGCGAGTACGTAAAGTGCCGCATCCCTTCACCAGAAGCCCTGGCAAAATACTCCGTAACGAATGTGTTTCATGGCTGCTCCTTTTTTGCTCTTGCAGTCGATTCCGGTGTGGACGCGCTGGCGGTGTTTATGGCAAGCAGCAGCACGCCGGACGCCGTGAATCGCAATAACCCCGCCACCCCGCCGACCACCCTCCACCTGCGCTCCTCTCACAACGAGCTGCTGAACGCGGAGATCAGGCACGCCGAGGCCAGGAACAGCACCCCCCCCAAATGCAGGAAGAAATACGCCCTGACGAACATTCAGACGGCCATGGGCCTTTCCGACCCTGCAGCGCAGCCCCTTCTGGGGAGCAGCTCTGCCAACATAAAGCTGGTGAAGAACGGAGAAAACCAGCTGAGGAAGGCGGCAGAGCAGGGACAGCAGGATCCCAACAGAAACCTCACTACCACGGCAGGCATGAACGTAACTTCTGAGAAGTTTGAAGGTAAAGAGCCAGCCCCGCAGGACTCCTCTGGCTGTGAAATATTACCCATGCAGCCCAGGAGGACCAAGAGCTTCCTGAATTACTATGCAGACCTGGAGACGTCCACTAGAGAGCTAGAGCAGAGCTTTGTGGCGATGGAGGATAAATCTGCCCAAAGCAACAGCCAGGCTTCTACCATTATTGTCAATGGGGAGGCCCTGCCCCGGAAACAAAACAAGCAGTCAAGCCCAGAGGATGGCCAAACTGCCACGGTGTCTTCGAGCCCTGAGACTAAGAAAGACCACCCGAAAACGGGGGCCAAAACGGACTGTGCGCTCCACAGGATTCAAAACCTGGCTCCGAGCGACGAGGACTCCAGCTGGACCACACTGTCCCAGGACAGCGCTTCGCCGAGCTCACCCGACGAGACAGGTAGGCCAGCAAAAGCTGCTTGTAGTTTTGGGAACATGTTGCTGAGTCTTGTCAGGTGATGGCTGGAAGGAGTGGGGCGACTCAGCATTGCTTTTAGTGGGGAAGTGGTTGAAACACAAATATGGGCCACCATACAGCTCCCCATCCTTTTAGGGAATGCTTGGCAGCCTCCTGTTTGGTCATAGTGGCTTGCCTTTCCCTTTAGGAAGGGCGCTGTCAGCTGCTGTATTCAGGGCCCTAAAAATCAAGAGGCCTTAATTTTCGCAGTAATTGCAAACTGCCTCAACACCATCGCTAATAGGTGAGCTCACCATTGCGAGTTTGTGATTGCTTCACTGCTTGGAGGGTAGTTGTTATGAGATGTACCTAACTGTCTGGAGGTGCCTGGTAATTAATAGGCATCATTGCCTTATATTTGCCTACAGATGGCAAGCAGAAACCGTTCTGAGTAAGAACTGTTGCTTTCGAGCAAGGATTTCCAGGCGCAGAGATCTTAGTTTTCTATTTCAACTCTGTGAGCATCCCCACTCCACTCCCAGTCACTTGATACACTTTTATATACTTTTCAAGACCCATTTAACTTGGGTCATTTAACTAATGTGTTTGATTTTTTTATGCAGCAGCTCCATGCAGTAATTCAGAAGCTGAAATCATGGCGTGTCATTTTTTGAAAGCCTGGGCTCATTAATTATTTGAGCAGTAATGGTGACTTCTGCACGGGCTTTGTTGTGATTTACAACACGTCTGTATTGTTTTTAAACAGCAGAGATCTCATTTATTCTGGTTCATGGACTTTGTAGATAGACTTGGATATAAAAAAAAAAAAGATACGACCGTCAAAATGAGGGCAGGCAGTGCGATTCTCAAGGTGATGTGTGGCTAAACAAATGTGTCGCATGTTGTTTGTATTTTAAGTGACTTCATTTATTACAGTGTAGAGTTGTTGTACTGTTTGGAGGTTGCAGTGATCCAAATTCACAGCTTCATTACACGTCTATAGCATTTGTGGCAGTCTCGGTTGTGTGTGATTACAACAAATAGTGAGTTTGATTTTTTCTTAGCGTGTTTTTTTCTACGCACAGCAAGAAGTCCCCACCCACTACGTGACACACACTGGATCCTCTGATCTTTTCTGACGTGTAACAAACCTTTTGCTGTTCAGAGAACATTTGTGCAGTCATCTCTTCGTGTGCAAAATGAAATTTGTTTTCAGTTGACTGAGATTGCTGCCTGTGTGTCCTGAGCAATAATGTGAATTCAAGGTGTGTGGCAGCACTGATGGCATTTGCTGGAGAAAACATCAGTAGGAGGTTTTTAGATAACAATGCTGAGTGTGTCAGCTCTGCCTTTGTGCTTGCCACAGGCTTGGGGGCAGAAATGTGGGTAGAAGATTTACATGCAGTGAAAACTAAATGAGAATAATTCCAAGTAACTTAATTAAATAAAGGTCACCCAGGATGAGCTGGTGTAAGTTTTGTCTCTCTTTCTGTTAATTAACGTGTTTAATTTTTTTCTTCCAAGCTGTGTATTGCCCCTATGTCACGTCCAGGCTCTTTCAGCACTCAGCAAAGAGGATTTTCTGGGCTATGTTTAGGGGCTGGCAGCTTTGCTAATGCTTGATAGGAAGGGTACCACCAGGGCTCCTCTCTGCCCCTGCACCTGGGCAGGAGGAGTGCACTGCATGTGGTCCTCCAACCCTTGTGCTCGTGCCTCAGCAATTAACGGCAGCGACCAAAGGGAGAAGGGCATCCAGGAGAAAAATCTGCAAAAGCAGACAGTTTTAGTTATATGGCTTCTGGGAAGGGAAAAAAGATGCAGTTTCAAGAACAGTTAATCCATTAAATAGTGAGAGGAGATGCCTGGAGAATTATTAATGTCCAAGCCAGAGATACCGGGTACTTTGCAGTACGTGGATGAAAATTGCAATATGCTGCTTTCAGGTCTGTTGGATCGTTTTGGCATTCTCATCTCTCTCACACAACTTTCCTATCTTGGTTAACTGAATGTCTGGGGGTTTTCGTGGTTTATTTCCTTTTACTTGTTTTTGGAGGTATGGAATTCAACAACCCTGAAGAATTTACTCTCAAGTTTAACTGCGTGCGCTGGGGATGCATCACTGCTTAGACAACGTCCTCCTGAGCTGTCTTTCAGGCAGGAGGCTTGTGTTTGTGATCTCGTGAGAAGGTGTTTTCAGGAGACTGGCCTCTTTTTCTGAGTCAGGAGGCAAACATAACACCGCCCAAGTTCAGGAAGCAAAACAACTTCTGGTCAACGACTGGCTGGATATTAAACAGACATTAATGCGGTTAATTAGTAATACTGTTAAACAAATGTAATGGAGCCAATTAATGACAAGCACAGTATGGTACGCTGTTAGGGTTGTGGCTTGAGGATGCTCCTTTCTCTTCCAAAGAAGTTCTCTGTATCCACAGCTGGACAAGAAGAGCACTGACTTCAGCCGTCAGAGGTTTTTATGAGGTCTTACAGTTTTCTGACCGTCTTACTGAGATTCAGTGCTGCAGAAAAGAAAGTGTCCAGGCTGATTTGAGAAGCAGGAAAGAGCTGTGGACAGCAAACCAATACTTTGCTAGAGGTGCTTAGCAAGAGTCAAGCCCGAATGGGTTTCGTGCAGCCTTTCCCAGAGCTGATTCTCTCCCAGCACTGCAGGTGGCCCTCCCTGAGCAGGCGAGCTTTCCCCTGCTGCCCTCAGCCCCCACAGTGGGGGAAGAAATAATTTGTTTGCCCAAAACCCAAGAAAAATACTGGAATTTAATTTTGCTTCCTGTTTCATCATCGTTTGAAGCCTCCTGAAGATGGGGAAGGAGACTAAGAACCCCTGATCCATGAGGAGGAAGGCCCTTGGGGTCTGTACAGCTACAGCTTTATTTTATTTTTATTTTTTTTTGCGGCTGAGCAGGGACAGCAGCCTCCCCCCGCTGCCCAGCTTCTCAGCCCTTGGCTCACGCAGCGTGCTGTTTCTCCCTGGATGAAAATATCAATCAAAGGGGAGTCAAAAGTGCAATTTTCCTCCTTTCGGGCAGCGCTGCTGCTGGATGTGAGTGCCATACGCTGAACGCCTGCCTGCTGCTGCTCTCCCAGCAAATGCAGGATGGCAGCTTAATAGCTGGTTACAAACAAACAAGTTCAGCCCCGTGCAGAAATGACAGCAATGAGACTGGCCCTTGGGGATTGGGAGTTTGAATCTTGTAAATAGATCCTGCTATGCTGAAGTAATAGTGTGTCTGGCTGGAATAGCCCCCTAATACAATAAAAATTGCAGCAAATCATGAACTAGTCAGAAAGATTTATACCAATGGTCAGTCCTGCCCCTGATTTTAACCAGCGTCTTTGACAAAATTAAAATGAATGTCCTTTAAAAGCGCCCGTTTTCCTCTGCAGTACCTATCTGATACAGACAACAAGTATGTTATTTACTACAGAACATGTTTTCTCTGCTCCTGAGTGTGGAAAAAGATTTATGGTGGTAGGAATCCAGTCAATTACACTTGGGCTAAACCCAAGTCCTGTAAAGCCGGGGACAGAATATACTGTCACCTAACAGTTATAGGATTCCAAGTAAACACCCCATTTTCACTGACTTTCAGGAGGGCAATGTGGTTATTTGTACGACGTCCACAATAATGATCAGCGTTCAGGGCCTACTGGTGGGAGGCCATAAAATAAATGGAAGTTGGTAGAAAATTGAACTTGAGAGGTGCCTCTTGGGCACCCGCTGCGGCTGTCGGTTACCCGGAGCTGCCCAGGGGCAGCCAGGTCAGCCTTCCTGGGGTTCTTAAATCCTCAGCTTCTGTTCTCAGATAAGTGCTCTGCCTTGAAACACGAAGTTTTCAAGGTGAAGAGGGGTGATCAGCACCCTTTTGCATTTGGACACTTCATAAAAATAGGTATATAAATTGAATTAACGTGCATAAATTCAGGAATCGGAGAACAGATGTTTTACACAGCAGCGATGAACATCCTCTCCCAAACTGTTACCAGCACCAGGGATTTGGGGCTATACAGGACACGTTGTGTAGTCACAGCTGTAGTTTCATCCTTGCTGTTTACCAGACAGATACAGAAGGGTTCTTTGTTTTGTCAGAGCCATTGATTTCCCTCCCCTGGGAGGCTTGATCCAGCTGCCTGCCTCCTGTCCCCGAGGTGCCTGGCAGTGTCCCAGGTGAGCACAGAGGCAGAAACGAGGGCTTGAGCTGTGGAGGATCGACTGCAGGCTAAGCAAGACACTCATCAGATAGCACTCACAGAGCGTATTAACCAGCTGGAGAGAGCCTGCAACATCTACCCTGCAGCGCAGAAAAGAAATTTGTTCCTTTCCTGGGCCTGGCTTTGCTTTAAACATCGCTCCCTGGTAACCTCTGCGACATGGTGCCTGTGGGGTCGGGGATGTTTGTGTCATATTCTTTGCAAACACAGCTCTCTGCAGCGTGACATCTCTGAGTGCTCTGGGGCCAGAGGACATCGAGCTGACAGTTGTCTTCTAGTGGCCGTGCATTGGCTACCAACACCGTGCCAGCTCAGTGCTTTGCCCAAAATAACGTCAAATACAGACCCATCCTAGCGCATCCTAGCTGACATTGCTTCATTAATTTTGATTTATTTTTTTTTTTCTGCCTGAACTTCTGACCACTCGATAGGAGTTTAAGAAGCTGTCTTATTTTGCCTGTGATGCATCACTTCTTGTACACTGCTGGTCTTTTTGTGGATGTCTTACTTGGTGGTGTAGCAAAGCACACAATTCCTGGTCTGGATGAAAGCAGAGCGCTGCTTTAAGTGCTGTGCTATGGTTGTGAGTTGTTTTAAAATCAGCATTTTCACTCAGTAAAATATATGGCTGTGGGGTAATTAATGCCTATGTAGCTGGAGGTTGTGGTGAGACGATGTAGGAAAGTGAATGTTGGCATTGTACTACCACCAGAGTGGAAGCTAGAGCGTGGTTTGCAAGATCTTCAGATCCAAAAGTTTTCCCTGACTGTGTAAATTACATTGTTTTGTGGTGCCAAGGGACATTTGGATTTGCCTCTCAGGGCTCATTGTATAGAAGAGGCTTCTGAGCATCTGTAGGGAAAACTTGGGTTCCAGGAGTGATGGATGGGTAGCTTCATGTTTCTTACTTGACAAATGATTTCTGGGGGCTTTTCAAGCTTCTGTTGTTCCAGGGGTGTACAAGTCTCTCTCATCTGAGATTATGGAAAGGAGTTCAGTTTCAGTCAGACACATTACCACGGAAAAGGGAAGTGAAAACAACCTCACAGAAGGAATTCAGAGGAGGTAATGGGAAAAAGTCAGGATCCTAATGGCCCTTTCAGAAGGATGTTAAGGAAGGAGGCTGTGCAGAAGAAAATCCACCACTAATAGCAGACTAACAGTCTTTCTTTTTTCTTTTATAAAAAAAAATAAAAATCAGTTCATAAAGCTGTAAAAGTAATAGCTTATTAAGACCAAAATTGATCCAGCAAACCTCTGCCTCAGCACTTCTGAATGGTGCATAAAACCCAGACCGAATTTCAGTCCGCCTGACTGATGCTTTTGAAATGGGTGCTGAAATCTGCAGGGGAGGGAAGGAAGACCCATAGCTACCTTTGGAAAGGCTCTTAACCTGCAGACCACTGTTCCTTAAGGCAAAATGAATATTTAAGAGTAGCTGACAGCAGAGAAGGGTGGGCTGGGTGTGTTGTGTGTGCTGCCCTGGCACGCTGGAGCAGGCCAGGTCCTGGTTTGCCACCTGAGGTGCTCCTGTGCCTCAGCTGCAGTAGGTGCGATAAAGGAATGGTGTTGGCACTCGGGTGGGGGCATCTATTGATGCCTGTATGAACCTGGGCAAAAAGCATCTAAGCCCCCTTTATTCCTGGATTTCACAGAACCCAGCAGTCTGCCCCAGTTACTCCACTGAGGGATGTCAGGAAGAGCCGATGCTTTGGTCCTGTTGCTTTCCATGTGCTTCAAGCTGGGCCTACAGGAGTCACTTAAACTTGCGCTTTCTTACAGAAAAGTAAAGTTTCTTATAGAAGTCGTGAAAACTCACAGCAGGCAAAACCAGAGGAGCTTTGGATGAAAGTCTTTTTCAATCCTGAAGTACCTTTAAGAGAAAACGAAATCCTTGCTGAGGGTTGGGTTCAGGCTGTGGTAAAGGAGATGTAAGTGCAGTGAGGAGCACAGACCTAACCTGGGGGAGCTCCTGCCCTGCTGTATCCACACCTGGAGGCCTCTCTCTTCATCTCCCCAAGTTCATGGCTCATTCAGACCCCAATCTTTCAGTGCACCGGTTCCTTACATGCATACCTCTCACACCGTTCAGCTTTCAGTGACTGAAATTGAATTCGGGAGAGGATTTGTGTGGTGGGCCTTGGCATGCCTCACAGAACTGGCTCTGAACTCAGGCTTCGCTTGAGAGTGGGTATTTGCTCCCTGCCCTAAGGGACGTGAAGCCTTTTTTAAGCAGTCCCATGAAAACATGTACATTTGCCATTAAAACTCAATTGCTTGATATTTCCTGGTGACAGGACGAGGGGGAATGGGCTTAAGTTGAGCCAGGGGAGTTTTAGGTTGGATGTTAGGAAGAACTTCTTTACTGAAAGGGTTGTGAGGCATTGGAACAGGCTGCCCAGGGAAGTGGTGGAGTCACCATCCCTGGAAGTCTTTAAGAGACGTTTAGATGTAGAGCTTAGGGATATGGTTTAGTGGGGACTGTTAGCGTTAGGTCAGAGGTTGGACTCGATGATCTTGAGGTCTCTTCCAACCTAGAAATTCTGTGATTCTGTGATATCAAGATGTGTGGAGCCCCTGGGTGCTCAGCATTAGGCCGTAAATGTCCAGTACCAGGATGCCACAGAGCCTAGGGTAATGACATTACGTGGGTTTCCTGTAGGGTCTGAGATTGGGATTTCTAAAGCCAGCAGAGTATGCCCTTCATTTTGCACAGTGAATCTATCCATGATACTCAGAGACGAGAAATCCTCAAGCTGAGGGGGAGAACAGCTCCAGATCCCATGGGTGTGTTTTTTCTGCCTGCTCTCTGTGTCTGGGGCATTTGAAGCTTAAATCTGTTTTTATACCGTATTATGATACAGGGGTTGTTTTTAACCACTACTTGTTATGTAGGCATTATATACGCACATCACTTGGTATTCTGGACTAATTTATAACTTAATATCAAGTAGTCAGTCTTAGAACTGTTCAAGAAACTGTCTTAAATTGTTGTTTTTTTTTTTCCCTAAACAGTGTCATAATTTAACATTAATTCAACTAATTCTTCCAATTATTTTCTTTTTAATAGCTTTTCAATTCAGATTCTGCAGGGCTAAATTTAAAAATTAAGCCCTTCTTCCATTATTATCTCAGAGGTAGTTGCAATGAACTGACATGGGCACAGTAGCACTGTCATAATACTCAAATAACAGTTGTAAAACTGTAGGGTGCATTTCTTGTTTGTGTGTAAGCAAGCACCACAGGATAAAATACTCTAAATCTAAGGTTATAGCTTCTAAAAAGGGAAGGAAGTAGATTTTGGCTTTCCATGAACCTGAGAAGTTCTTGATAAGGAAGAGAAGAGCCCTTCCTCCTCCCCATCTCAAAATGAAAGCCAATTTGAGAATGCATGTCTCAAATTGTCCAAATTAGCTTTTGAATTAGAATATATTCCCATTCAGGCCTTAATTTAATTTTTACTTTTACTCTGCAAGAAAGAGAAAGTCAGTTACCCTGGTCATTTTGGCTGACATGATTCTTGGCTTTGCTTAAATTATTGATTATAACAAGGGGAGGGACTTTGTGATGAGAACAGCGCTCCTGCTAATAGAAGCCTTTCACTAAATCAATTTCTACCATTGCTGCAATGCACCTCCGGGGAGTTAGAGGTTAGCAGCCTTAAGAAGAATTTTGTCCTCAAAGAGTGGATATTTGCCATACGTTTTTCTAAACCTTCTCATGTTTATACAGGCAGCTAAGGGGGGAAAAAAAAAAAAAAAAAAAAAAAAAAAAAAAGAGAGAGAGAGAGAAAAACACCACAAGTATATTTCCGGGGTTGATTTGCAGGGTGAGGGGCTGTTCTGGTCCAAAGTTGAGCTGATTAAATCTTGATGTGATTGATATCCAGGGGCTTGTGGGCTGAAAGTACTGTTTCAAAAGCTTGTCTCCTGAGCAGAGTCAGTCAGAAAATATATCAAATCAATGTCTTGCAAGCTGGAATCAATTCAGTAGAGAATACACTGTATGCACACACTGCTGCAATTCCTCTGTAGCAAGCTCTCTCAGTTTTTCTTGGCTTCCTAGAAAATGCAGTCATTTATATGGTCAACATGTGGTGTTTCCTCTGTTATATCTACCGTCAGTAGAATAGGGGTGGCTTGTCCTTTCTCCCACCCAAAGCACCATTCCTCGTTAGACTAATTAAGTAAGTGTCTGTTTAAGCATAGCAGTGTGTTTTCCCATATTTGAGCTGGAAACTGATTTGGAGGTACAACCCAGAAGGAGAATATGAAGCTGTTGGGACATGCACAGAGCAAACTTTAAGGATGCTGGTAGCAGATCAGTACGTGTTGAACTATATGGGAGCATCTGGTAACTGTAAGTAATGCTTTCTTTTTTATTCTACTTCTTCCAAGCTATGGTTTATAATGCCTCTTAGCTCTGGGTGTTGAATACAATTAATTCATCTGTTAATAAAAATGGAGCAGTGGAAGATCAGCTGATACGTGACAAAGGCAGCGTGCATGGTGCAGAGTAAATACTGTAAAGGTGTCATTTCTGGATGCTTGGCTTGTCACTTAAGGAGTGAATTGACAAGTGATGTTTTAGATTTGTGATCCATAGAGCGTGAAGGTTTTTACATAGGTTGGAAATCCATTGTGAATTGGACTTTTATTTTCTCCTTCACGTGTCACAAATGCCTCCCCTGGGACTGCTTTATTTAATGCAGCCGAGGGAGGGGTGCGTGAGGGAAATCTGGCTAGAGCAATACCTGCAGTTGTTCCCTGAAGTTCAAGGTAAAGCAACTTTTGATATACCGAGTGAGCTTTGGGGGGTTACAAGGGTGAGCTGGTTTACAGCTACTATTTGATAGGTATCTGTCAAAGAGTGTTGACTGACATCTTGGAAACTTTTTTTGTCTGTTTTTAGTGACCACCAGTTTTGCCAGTCCTAAATCAATCAGTTTGGCTGGCTCAGAAAAATGATCTTTGGTCAGGAAGCTGGTCCACACAAAACCTTACTGTAAACAGTTTTTTTTTTTTGTCTTCGTTTGTGGAATTGTAATTAAATAATGTAACTGTATTTGCTCCTTCCAAAACCGAGCAATAAGAAATAGTGTTCTGTTTTGGTGTTTGTAAAAATCATTTCAAATTCAATTCTTTTTTTGTAGGTAAGCCAACATCACTTGTCACACTATGTAGCCATAGCAGGTTTTCAGATAATATTTCTTGTTAAGCTTAAATTGCCTTGTTTTCTTTCGTGCCTAACCAAACCAGAATAATGAGGCTCCATTTTTTTTTTTTGCCCCTGGAGCCTTTCAGTAGATTGACTAAGGAACTTTTTAGTCTCCTGGCTACACAAATTTCCTTTGGTTAATTGTGCTCAAATATAGCCAACGCTTTGCTAACAGAGACCTAACAAGAAGGAAGAATACATATGAAAAATAGAGATTTTAGGACTAAGCTTTTACTTGCACAGAGCAAGAATTTTATTTGACTTTTTTATTTCATGAAGTGTTGGTGACTTGGTGGTGGTTTTTTTTGAGGGGGGGAGTAGGGTGGATTTAGAGTTCCATGGTGTTTTGTTTTCTGAAATGGGTGTGTCAGGCTTTGTAAAATTGCATTCTGGATACATTAAGAAATAAGTCCCTTTAACAACGATCAAAATGAATGTGGGATCATTAATAGCAAGTGTCTTTTCTGTATTTCTCTTGATTCCATGTCATAGTGGAACTCTGATTTCATAACTGTACGCCAGACTTCTGTACATTAAATATACTAAGTGTATAACTTTATCGGAAGTTTCTCCACCCTGAGATTATCCAACTCTAAAATTGCTTCACAGGGAAAGCGCAGTTTCTTAAGAAGGCTTCTCAGGGAGCAGAGTGCCATGGAAGTTGCCCCATTCTCTGTTCCTTTCAGTGACTTCTGTCCACGTCCACTTTCTGTGGTTCTAGTTTCAAGGAGCTGATCCAGAAATCAGGGGTGCACAGTTCAGCGCGCTTAATGCTTCCCAGAGGAAAACTGCCTGGCTGTTCCGGAGCTTCTAACTTGGGAGTGACTCTTCTTAGTCTGTGACAAGCTTCAGCTATAGCAATCCCAAATAAATGCGTGGGCTGTGCCTCAGAAAGAATGGTGGTTTCCCAAGAGTGGTGCTGACGGGAGGGTTGTTTCTGAAGTGTCTCTGCCAGGAATACGAGGAGATGCTATCTACATGCTTGACCAACCACTACTTCCAAATTTTGGTAACTTCACTATAATAAGTACTTGATGGTATTTTAAAAAAGGAGGAAAAAGAAAATCTACCACTGATCTAAAAGTTTTTATTAACTGTACAATTATTTTACATCCTCTCTTTAATTATAAAAGAATGCTTATTGGTATCTTGCATTTATAAAGGCTGTTTGTTAGTACAGATGAATAAGAATGGTTGTTTCAATTTACACCAAGAAACCAGTTAAAAATAACATGAAAGCAGAGCTTTAACTTTTCTCTTAAAATAAATACACCCAGGCCCCAAGCAGTAGTCTAAAAAGTATTTGTCTTCAAAAACAAGAATTGAATGTAGGTCACTGTTTATCTTTTAGATTAAGATTTTATTCTAATTAATTCTAATTTTATTCTAATTAGATTAAGATTTTATTCTAATTTCATTTTTTCATTTTTTTGGTAAACGTGGAAGTTTCTATGGTTTTTAGTGAAACTTGTCCTTTGTTGTGGGCTATCTTCAGATTTTCTCTTAATTCCAGAAGTTGGGGACTTAAATACCAAACATCACAAAACGCAATATAAAATTATAAAAATAAATAAAGTCTGTCAAAGCATTGAAAATAAGCATACATTCATGAGTGGAGTATTTCTTTTCTGTTTACTGTTATTTATTGTTTTAAAAGTAAAGTTTCTGAAAGCCTTGCAGCTTCAGTTCTGCACTGATGAACAAATCTGGAACTTCACTTGGTAACAGACTAAAGCGTGTCAGTGGGACATGCTTTTGTATTTTGTGACTTGCTGATGGGCAAGGTGGTGGTCCATGTCTGGAAGACAGAAAACTCTCTTCTTCTATTAAAGCTGTTGCAAATGGGTCAGTTTAAAGGCCACCACATCTGGTTCTTTTGACTTCAGTTATTTTTCTTTTGGTTTATCGCTTTACAGATCCTGTGCTAGTGCTGCGTGTTGTGCTGCCCGAGGTATTTTATCTAGGCTAACTGTTTGCAGAAGGTGACAGGATTCACTGGGAAATGACTCGGTGCAGGAACAGTGAATTCCTAGCTAGCATCTCACATGTATGTTGCTGTCATCTCTCCCTTCTATCTCTTAATTCTCGTGGAATACAAATAATGTGAGACACAAGCCTATAAACATTTACTGACAGAGCTCTCTTGAACAATAATAATGGTGTTATGCAGAAGCTTGTAGTTTAAGCATCTAATGACATTAATTGCAGTCAGGTAAAGGAAAATAGTTGAGGTTAAGCTCCCCCTCTCCACCGAACACCTAAATATGTCTCTCAAGAGCAATGGGCTCTACGCTAATCACTAGATCAGAGCTACTCACAGTGCCTGTACTTCATGGCGCTTCTGATACATTCCTCTTTCCATATTCATCAAGGTATTGAAACCAGGTAAATGTATTTGCTTGTGAAGACATTCCCATGCATTAAATGGCTCTGTACAATTTAATGTAGTAACGTTGTCCTTTTAAATATGTGCTAATAGAAAATTGAAGGTGAAAAATGTGTAGGGATAATGATATTCAGTCCCGTAACTCCTGTGCTGCTGCTGTCATATCAAGTCATTGTGTACCTTTATGAGAAAAATTTTTTGGTGCATTTTCCTTCTGGGAATGTATTACCCCTCAGAGGAAGCTTGGGTATGATAAAGCAGTTTGAAGAATCTCGTATCAGATGTGGCTTTTTAATCTGACACGGTGTAATTGTTGTGGTTACTGCTATCAAAATCTTTCAGTCCTGTTGTTAAATCCACTGTTTCCAATGCAAACCCTGTGCTGACTTGAAGCTCGAGCTTGCTTATGAAGGTTACAGGGGCTACGGGTCAGGTCTGTACCTCAGTGGGTACATCAGCTTGTAGGAATAGCCGTATCCAGCAGACCTTAGACTCAGTTCTTCATGGATTGCTTCTTACAGGGGTCAGTAGCACAAATTTATGAGGAAAAAAAAGACTAAAAACAAGAAAAAACAGGGCTAACTACAGCAGTCCTCCCCCTGTTATATCCTTTCCACTTTTAGCAGTCGGTGGATTTAGGGCTTTCAGACTTGGTATGCCATTCACATTATCTTCTTTAATTGTTCTTGATAGACCTTTCTAACATGAATTTATTTAATCATTTTTGATCTCATTTGTATTTCTGGCATACACAACATCCTGTGACCAGGAGTCCCGCAATTTAATTACGTGGTGCATGAAGAAGTACTTCCCTCTCTTATAAAATTGCTCTCTGGTAATTTCGTTAGGTGCCCCCTGCTTTACTGCTGTAGGAAGCAGTAAATAACAGCGACTGTTCATTTCCTTTCCATCCTTGCCTTCTTCACACCATTCGTGGCTTTACAGATTCCTGTGACATCCTGCCCTCCTCCCACCGTCCCTCCAGGCTCCTACCACGCTCCATGGCTCTGCCTGCAGAAGCAGTTTTATATTTCTCTCTCTTTATGGCTTTTCTCATTCTGCTGTGCCCATTTTTATAATGGGCTGTGTGGACATGTGTGCACTAGTCCCGTGATAGTGCCTCTCCACATTAAAAGCGCAGGCATAAGGGTTTTGTCTTGCTCTTCCTTCCTAACGTAGAGTCACGCTGCTCTTTTCGGAGAGCTTGTCAGTGACCTTGGTCCTTCCAAGTGGCAGAAGGTAACTGACTGCCTGTCACTGCATGTGAGCAGTTTAAGGAGCAGAACAGAACGGTAACAGTAAAGGAACTTTGAGAAATTAATAAAAACCAGGACCTGGAAATCCATCTGGTCGGGAAACTGAAGGCTGCGCATTGGAAAAGCTGCTCTTGAAGCCATGCGTGTCCTAGTCCTGGAGGGCCTTTTGGCAGTCTTTTGTTTTTCTATATCAACCAGGTAAATACAAATCCAGAAGGGGAAAACTTCTCATTGTACGCAACCACGGCTTTCCCTAGAGCCACTGCAGCCCTTTGGCACATCCACAAATTACAGCATTTCCACCAAAGATCAGGTGATGTTTTCAGCTGGGGAAGGACCACACTATTCCTCATACATATCTCGATCTTTCATGGTTTGTGACAACTTGGGGTGACAGCTGTGTTTTTTTTCCATAGTGCTAATAGGTCTCAATGGCTTGTGGTATGTCATATGCTGGAGATATTTTGTGTATTGTTTTTACTGGATCTTGGCATTTTCACATTCTTGCAAGACAGGGGATTCTAGCTCAGGGTTCATAATAAAGAAGACTTTTGATGGTTGTTATGATCTGGGTATATGCATCTTTAAGGAGTTTGTCCTCAGTTTTTCAAAGTGAGTTTTGATGATAAACCTTGCGTCGAACAAGAAAACAGGAGGTGCAAATTGCAAGTGAAATTCTGTTGTGATTCTGCAGAATTCACCCCTTTTTTTTCCCATCTCAAATGCTTGTCCAGCATAAGACTCCAGCTGATGTGCTAGTTTTGTTCCTGGCTTCCATTTCTTGTTAGACTTGCCAGGACGGTCTGTGACACAAGTTATTTTTCTGAATTTTCTTCTAATTCTTGGTGGTGGTTATCTCACTGATACTAGTTCTGTCTCCTTAAATCTGGATTTCTGAATCTAGCTTCAATTATGTCCATAAATCCATCCCTATGAAAAATAAATACAAAATTATAGCGCTGGGGTGACATGAAATAGATACAAGAATGCAAATAATGAATTTGTTTGTGCTGGGTGGATGCTTTCAGAGATGATTTATCTCTGAGTTTGCTTAATGCCTAAAGATACCTGGATGCTATGAATAAAGTTTTAATAGAAAGCTTATAATGATGTAGAGAGGGGAAATACTTAAACCTCCGGGCTGTGGTAGCCCCGTTTGCTCCACCAGCGGGCTTCCCTCTGGCCTGGAGGAGGCTGCGGCCCATGGAGAGCCCCCGCAGGAGCAGGGGGTCTGGGGGGAGCTGTCACCCATGGGGGACCCGTGCTGGAGCAGTTTGCTCCTGGGGGATGGACCCCGTAGGACGGAGCCGTGTGGGAGCAGTGCTTGAAGAGCTGCTGCCTGTGGGCAGTCCCCACAGGCTCAGCTGGGGAAGGACGGCATCCCGTGGGAGGGACCCCATGGGGAGCAGGGCAGAGAGTGACCATGAAGGAGCAGAGATAATTGTTGAGTGGTCTCCCTGTCCTTATCTCAACCCTTGAGCCCTTTCCATGGTATTTTTTCTCCCTTTCACATTGAGGAGAGGTAGTGAGAGAGCAGTTGTGGTGGAGCACAGCTGCCCAGCTGGGCATACAAAGCCCTGGGCATGGCTCTGGGCAAGCTATTTCATGTATCTCAGACCTCTCCTCCTACCTCTGCTCACTGTGTTTAAAGTGGAGCTCACTCTCTGCTGCTATGAAGATAAATTCATTCATACAATGCTTTGTGGTGCCCCAGAACAACCACCATGCTTTGCCACGCACCCACGTTGACTGAGCTATGTGCAGACCTTGTGCCAGAGGAAGGAAACGGCTCTTCTTGCAGGTTTTACTTTTTTCTTCAAGAGAAACATTTAATTTCAGAGAGTAACACGCTTGTAATTCAATTTTATGTTCTGTTTTCATTGAATCATTAAATTCAGAAAAAGAGGGTTTTCGAAGGCATTTGCACAGGGCTATGAATGAAGCCGTCAAAGGAAGGTGGTTTTAGCCAAGCTGAACTGTGTCTGCACCAGTGGCCAACTTCACTGGCTCTTAATTAGCCAATGATAGGCACAAAACCCACTAATGAGAGCTTCTTTAAAATTTCAGGCTGTCAGTGTGTTTATTCAATACGTTCTCCAGAGAAGTGCAGTCCTGCCTTTGGCTCTGCACCTTGTTCCCCCCTGAATTCGGCAGGCTTCCTCGTATTTTACATTAAGAAAATGATCGGTTGCCTGGCACCTCACTTCTTAGGCCATTTTTTATTCTCTGCAGTTCATATTCTAATGGGAAAAAAGTGCTGACTGTGGCGGATCCCTTCTTCCATGCTCTTACTGTCATTCAGATTGAAGATGTGTGCTAATGCCACCAGATTTAAACTCAAGGCTCCTTGCCTTCCTCAGCTGGAATAAATCTGTAAAATTGTGGCGTCTGAGCCTGCTGCCCTGCCTGCAGCACGCACAGTCCCTCTGAACAGCGCCTGCTTCCCCTCTCGCAGTCAGAAAGGCATCGGTGTAAAACTGCTCTTTGTGTCAGCACTTACAGCCTGAATTTAGCCCGGATTATATTTGTTCGTTGCCCAAAATTAAATCGTTAATGGTTTCTTCTCTGAACAGCTGCACGCTAACATATGGATTCACATTGATCAGACAGAGTCAGGCTCTGTATTTTAGCAGAGAAGCACATAAATTCAGAGGTGCCACCACGCTGATGTTTCCCTGCTTTTTCTGCCAAAGAGTTGGCTGCCGTTGCTGAGACAGACGAATTTTCTGGGGGTGGGAGAGGCTGGGCGCTGCGTGCATGAATTGCTCTCCCTGTGCTGGGGTGTGCTGGGCAGGGTGCCTGCTGGGGCGGCAGGGCCTGTGGGGACCCTGCTGCCTGAGGACTGCAGTCCCTTCTCTCACATGGCTGTTGGGTTTTTTGCCTTTAGATCAAGCAAATCCCCCTTCTTAAACAATGCAAAGCGGTTAAGTAAGATATAAACCCAAAACACTGGAGCACATGCAGCAATCTTGTGGGGAAAGGTACAGGAAGGAGAGAGATGGTGCCAAAAATCAGAAAAGCAGATGCAAACTGCTGCTGCCGGATTGTTGTAGCCCTGCAAGCTAAGTCACGAAACCACACTTACTGGTTTGCTACTGAGGAAGAAGGTATTGGTCTGGATGAATTTAGTTGCTTTTTATCTCTCGAGGCACAGCACAATGCACGCTCACCATGGGTTTGGAGCAAGCTAGAGGTAGGCTCTGCTGTGTGCTGACCTATTGTTATTTTTTCAAGCAAAAGCTTTTGCCACCTAGTGGAAAAAAACTAGCACTTCAGCTAAGCAAGAAACCCCCTCACCCTGGTCATATACAAAGTGTGTTTACACGCATGGGTCACTCGCTAGAACAGGAGCAGATTATTCTGATTTCACTTGGAATTTAGAAGCAGAAATCTTCTGAGGTGATGGTGCATTTTGTTCACGTGTTATTTAGGGCTGTGTCTCATTTAAGATGGTGAAGAAAGGGTGTTTGTTTGTGTGCTGCTCTCTCAGGATGAACACAGTTTAACAAGTGAAGGAAAGCAATGAATCAAGTGATGCAGAAGTTTTTGCAACCCACTACGGCACCTACAAGCAATGATTCATCAGCGTTTGCTGAGGTGCTCCATCCTCATGCCACTTGATTGCCAGTGCTCTTGCTGTGCCACCATCACTCTGTCCTCCTCCTCCTCCTTCCTGCAGGTGGGGTGAGCCTTCCCAGATCATGGCTTGCTTCTTCCTGGACCACAGATTCTGTCACAACAGCCCTGCAGGGCACCCCCAAGTCTCATTTCTTACCTTTGCCAGACTTTGTGTGTTTTGTGGCTGGCTATTTCTTGTTAACAAATGGGTTAGTCCTCCCATTCTTACCTATTTTGGTCTGTTTTCCTGGAGGGAGCACGTGGACGTTTCCTTGCGGTGTCTCTGAGGCACTTTTCCCTGCTCCTGCTGTTAGTAACAACTCCTGCAAGCACAAGCAGAGGGGCTGGTTTCTCAGCTTCACCTCTGGTCCTCAGGCTGTGTTCCCTCTCTGCAGAGACCTCACAGAGCCCCCGAAATCTCCCTTTTACTCAGGACAGGCGGTACTGTTCTGGATACTCATCCAGAGCCACCATCAACAGGTATCTCAAGGACCCCAAAGCTTTTTTCCCCCTGATCCTTCCATGATCCTGCAGGCTGAGCACGCACATCCTCTGATGCTGTAGGTTGGGGCTTTCTTGCCCCGTGGTTTCATGGGCTCCTGTTAAACAGGAAAACTGTTTCTGAGCAATAATTCCCCAAGCCTATCTCCATCCCTCTTGGGAAAGTGTAGCTTTTTCTCTCCTCAAGTCACTTGCCCTTGGTTTTCTTCTCTTATTGTGCTGCTGCTTTGGTTCCTATGTCAACAGCTTGGGTTTTGGTGGTTGAAAGGGAGAAGGTGCCAGGCAGGACCTGCAAACAAGTGGGTTTAATGCTTTTTTTCTTCCCTCTGAATGTTGACTAATCTGCTTTCCTCTCTCTTCCCTCAGATTAGTCATCTCTGCTTGAACGCCTTGTGTGCCTGTAGTAGCTCATTATTTACATAGCAGGACAAAGATCACATTGTCTTTTAAAAAACCTATTAAGAGAGAACAGCACAAGCACTTCATCCCAAGCTTCTGTAGGATTTGCAAGTCATCAGGCTTTTCCGGTAATGCCTTATATCACAGGTGGCCAAAATGGCAGCTCCTTTTGGCACGGGTGGTGCTGGGTAGGGCTATGCCCGTCCACACCACGCTGCAGCACTGTTTCCCGGACCCATTTGGAGATCTCCCTCCTCCGAGCTCCCAAAACGAAATGCAGGCAGCTGGCTCAGCAGCCCCGTGAGGAGGAGGAGGAGGAGGATGGGGTTGTCATGCCAACCAGCTGCCTGCTGTTCTGTGAGGAAAGGTGACACCGAATGGCCGGCTTCTGCCTGTTTGTCACTCCTCCTCGAGCAGCGCTCCCCACATTAGGCAGGCTTGCTTGATTTATAATCACCCGTCCCGGTGACTTGTGGCTCTGCTGCCTTTATTTCTGAGATGCTTGGAGAGGCTACCTGCTGCCCATCGCTGCTCTGAATTACGAGGAGGGGCGGTACCATCAGCAGTGCTGTAAGGCATGAGGAGTGAGGAGAAAATTTGTCTTCTGGGTGTGTTTGGTTGGCACACCCCGGCAGCTGGACCTCGTGCACTGAGCCCGCTGCTGGAAATGAATGGGATAAAAACATTCGGGGTCAGTGCTCTTTGTGTCGCGCTGTTTAATGGAGGGTGCTTGTTTATTTTTGCCTGCACTCATTAATTTGTCTTCCTGTCCCTTCTCATGCCTTTCTTGATCTTCAGTGTGAGTATGAGGTAGGCAGAGGGGGGAATACATTCCCTTTAGGGTCAAATGCCAAATCTGTTGAAATCAGTGGGATCTTCTCAAGAAAAATCAGTTTGTGATTTTTGTTTGGTGGTTTTTTTTGTTTGTTTGTTTGTTTTTTTGTTTAGGCCCAGGAGATAGAAGGAAAACATTTTTTATTTCAAGACCCTAAGGGCTCTGAAGAGGAAGAAATGCTTTCCCCCACCCTACCCCCCTCATTTTTAATAAATCCTTTCTATCCGTTCTATCATTTTTAATAAAACCTTTCTTTCCCCCTTCCCATCTTCTCCTTGTGTGCCCAGAAGAACAATATCTACAACAAATACATCACATTATGAGCCTGCTCTTTCCTTATGCTTTCACGCCAGCAATGAAGGAAGCCATCAGGTTTTATGTAGTGGTTTCCCACTGCTGCCTGAAACCTGGGACAGCATGCTCTTGGATCCTGTCACCAGCCCATTGTTTGCAATTTTTCTCATTAGGAACTTTACTGCAGATCCTGTACTTTAAAATGAGCTTTAATAGTTTAAATTCCTTCGTGTACAATGTATTTGCTGGGATGTGAGCAATGGAAGGGCCAGAGACTGAAAAAATGGATTTGTGGATTTACTGATGGCCGGATTACTTTTCTCGATTTGGAGGAATCTGAGCATGTCCCTCTTTGGACCATTGTGCTTCCAGCCTGGACACTGAATGCTCCTTTTCTTTTCAATTAACTTCTCGATGTGGAAATATGCTTTTGAGAGAATCAAAGTCTAGATCAAGTCCTGCAGTTGGATGGTATCCCTTTTGTTTGGAAGATTATTTTAGGAAGAGCAGACACAAAACAAGAATTGAGAGAGCTAAACCAAGCGTACCTACTTTCTGAAAGGAGAAAAGTGAGATCTCTCATCTTTATCTTCGCACAGTATGGGTATTTTATTTCCTAACCTATTTAGATAATGAGGATCAAGTGCTTGCAGGTATTGTTGGGTCTTGCTGGCAAGCAGTCTCACTTGGTCATTCAGCTGCCACACAGTGAAAGGACTGACAGAAAATCAGGCCCTTCCCGTGATTCCAGCGGAGCTGCATTTGCATCAGCTGGAGACTGCATTTACATCATCAGCTGCTTCCAAGTACAAGCAATGATGGCCATGGAAGCGAATCCCTTAAAAAAATTTAGTCACCGACTTTTGTCTCCATCCACTGCGCCGTGTTTGTCATCACCACCAGGTTCTCACTGAAGTGGAGATAACACCAAGCTGCTGCTTTTATCAGTCTATGATTAGTTTATCTAAAGGAAAACAGAAAAGGTGCTTCTAGTCTATTTTAAATTATTTTTTATGTTCATGTACGGTTCCCGTGCTAGTGCATTTTTCCCTGAGGTATCAATTATCAGGTTTTCTTTGTATCACAAAATATGATCTTTTTCTTCCAGGCCTAAGCAACCTGTAAATACACCAGGCATCTTCCTCTACCTTATCTCTGTAAAGGGAAGGAGCTAGATTGTTTTTTTTTCCAGCCAAGAGTGTTGAGATTTGCTACTGAAATGAGGTGGGATTTCTAGCCTTTGTCAAGAAGAGATCCAGGTTTATTTAATTTAGCACAAACACAGTGCCATACAGCCTGATTTTCAGTACTGGACTGGTGATAAATCAACTGACGACAGTGGTGGGTGGGGTGTTTGGCTTGTTTTATGCTGATAAATACCGATTTTACAAGGGACAGCGGAGATACTGGATTATGGGGTAACAGAATTTGGTCCATAGGAAATCAAGTGTATAACTAATGTTCCCCTAGATATATATATATATAAAATGAAAACTTCAATGCAACTTACTCTTTAATTAACAAATACTGTGTTGCACCTTTGCATTCCTGCTCTTCTGGAAATTTCCTGCAGAGCTCTGGCCAATTTCTTCCAGTCTGTGTTTTTTCTGAGTGACTGGCCTGGGTCTCCCCTGGCAGTGGTTTCTAGCTCTGCCTGCAGAAGAAGGCCTGAACAGGCCGCTCCCGCTGCATGGCACTTGGCCTCTCTAATTGTGAAACATCCACAAATGACACACCGACAGCAAACAGTCCGGAGCAGCAGCTGGAAGGCTGCTGTGTTTAGGTTCAGGGCGCACTGTTTGCAGCTGTCGTGGTGCCACCGATAAGGCCTGCACTCGGTGAGCACTGCCCTGGAGTGACACAGGGTGACTGCTGTGAGGGAACGGTCATGTCTGTGGCATTGTAAAAGGATGGAGAAATAGATGGCCTCACATACTGCACATGTTTGCTCTGAATGCTGCGGTAATTGAATGAGGGCTAAAGAGTGATTCGTAGTGGCAGCAAGTTGATTAGTATTCTTTCTTCCCCTGAAACAGCAGTGAAATAAATGATCGAAGTCCTACTTTTGCAAAAGAACCTCCTCACCAATCACATGTGCTCTTCAGTAAAATATATTGTTACCATCTCTTTTCAGTATCATAACAGTTTTCCTAGATCAGCACCAGATCATAAAATAGTTTTACTTCGAAATAACAATGTAATTCCTAACTTCTCTAGTTGCTGTGCCAGGCTTAGTACCTGATCCGTAGCTACAGCATGGAATTTGAGTGCACACCGTCAGGTAGCTGGCAGAGGCTGACATTTGGGAAAGGGAGTTACAAGCAGCAGTATGGTACACTGTATGGGCTTTATGGGATCTTCTTCAGAATGCAAAATGTGTTCACAAAGCTGTCCTAGCCTGAATTACCAGCTAAATGTGTTTGTCTTTATGGAGGTTTGTGCCTGCTAGTTCTTTCAAAAGAGAGAAGTAGCGGTTTCCTTTTGTGTACCAGGCTTTATTTTCCTGGTATTTTTGAAGTTTTTACTGAACTCCTCAGTTACAGTGATACCAGGATGAAGGCTGTATTAGGTGGTGGTGTTTTTTTTTTTTTTTTTCATTACAGGCTGCTTGCTTCAGCCATTCAGACAAAAATTCAGACACAAGCATTTATTTGAGTGAAACTAGACAAGACAGTTGCAGCAAGAGAACAAGTCTTTTCAGACTGTTTTACTCCTTTGTACGTTTATTAAAAATGGAAGCATCTATTTATCCCTTAAAAAAACAAACAAACAAAAAAAATAGGTACTTTTCTAAAACTTTACTACATGCTTTTTGGGTTAGTTCTTTCTATTTTCATCTTTAAAGAGAAATGACTAACACGAATTCCCCATTTGGTTTTAAAAGGGGATGGTAAAGCCTTTCAGGCACTGCCTTCATTGTGGGCTCCTACTTCTGATTTTTTCTTTTTTATCATCCCTTTCCCCTTCTTTTAGAAATGATCCTATCATCCCTGTGGTGCTGAGTCTCCACGTAAGCTGTGTGGTGACAGTCCAGCTGTCCAGGAGGTGGTTCACCCATGAGACCTGTGGAGCTGTGGGGGCAGAGCCATCCAGCCTTGCTTCTGGTGGCCCTTCCACACCTCGTGCTCAGGCAGTGCAGTAAGAGGAGGTGAAGGGTGAGCTGTAGCCTTGCTGCTGTGCTGAGCTGTGCACGTGGAGCTTCTAGCCCCCTGCCTTTGGGGCTGACACTGGACTTCATCACCTGTGTGCATGCAGGCAGAGGAGTCACCCCTATGTACCAAGTGCTCCAGAAAAACTGGCTTTCAAAGATCTGCAGCCTTGTGGGAACCTGCATGGCTTAGAGCTCATCCTTTTGTGTGGTTGTGCAGTGGTCTTTTCCACTGATCAGAATCTGAATCTTTCTTGCTGTAGAGAGAGAAGCTCTAGAGGTAATATGAAGCCAGGTTCTTAATCTCAATGTCTTTTTTTTTTTTTCCTGCAGTTCAGATACAGTGGTTTTATTGTACTCTATTTCAGAATTGCTTTTCTTAGTCCTGTTGCTTTATGCATTTCATGCAAGAAACCTCTTCTAGTATAGCCTTCCAGGAGACCCTGGCCTTCTGTAATATGCGTGGTAAATAAACCAACCATAGTACAAACGGATACACATTTTTTTTGAATTATGTCCTAATTTTGTTTTGTAAGCCATGCTTTTCATATTATCAGAACAACAACAATTTCCAAAAAGCACACACAGGCCTGTTTCTTTGAGCCTGTCTGTGCTTTTGGTTTCTCACTGTGATAGGCCTGCTTCTGTTGTACAGAAATTTTTCAGTTATTAGTTTCACAAAAAGTCTTTCTAGAGGGAGTGCATCCACCTTTCCTGGCCTCACATCTGCCTTTTGGAAGGCATGATTGTACCGTATGTCATCAGGATATAAGAGTTCATACCAGCAGTCTACACGGAGTCACAGTTAGAACTATTTCATCAGCAAATCAGTGAAGGGCACGGAAAAGGCCAGGAGATGCCAGGCAGAACTTTACGTCCTGGGAATGACTGGGGAGGAATTGCAGGAGAGTTCCTGATGGCCATAAATCATCTGCCACTGAGGAAGCCTGTATGTCTCGGTCATCCACAGACTAGAAAGAGCCACTTCCATGTAATATTTTAAGCTCCAAAACCTTGGAGACATAAAAGAGGAGTTCTTAATTTGAGATGAAGTCCAAGGTGTTCAGTTATATTTTCTCTTGGGTTCGTTACATGCAGGTTGTCTGGTGCAAAGTGAACAGAATTGGCTTGCGTAGATAGAGATGCCTGCTTCCCTTCTCCCTCGTCTTGTGGCTGGCACTTTCCCTTTTGAAGAAAATTGGAACTGAAGGGACCATTGGGTGTAGGAGGGTATCAGTAGGGTGCCTTCATGTTCCCTGTGCCCTGGTAAGGAACCATCCTTACAGTGGCCCGTGCAACAAACAGTAGGCTTTCTGACTCCATGTCATGCTATTTAACAACGTCCTTTAGTTTCAGAGAAAAAAAAAATATTTTACTACCTATAATTCTATATTGAAGGAAAGAAAACGTGTGGGTGTCCTGTAGTAGGTCTCTGGTGCCACAGTGCCCTGTCAGATTGTATTTGTATGTTGACTCTTACTTTCAGCTCTTGTGTGCTGTATCTCTTGCAATGGTTCATTGCCTTTGACTTGCACGATGAATGCTTTCATCTCCGAGAGCAGGCAGTGAAGTAGGCAGGCTTTCTAGTCTGTGTTTTTATTCCTTTAACTGACTGCTTTGGCAAATGGTGTTTCAGTGTGAGCACATCAGGTCTGGCTTCGTCCTGTTCAGCTGTGTTCATTGCATGGTCCCAGCCCAGTACCTCTGCACGAGGAGTACCCCAACACGAGCACCAGGTGTCTCACCCACGGACATGCATCCTGGTTTTGTGTGGGAAATACAGCTCTTTGAATGTCCTGGGCTGTAGTAATTGAAATAGTTTTGTTTAGGTCTTTCTGGCACAATTATTGTAACAAGTTTGTTGTGTCCTCTGCATCCTTGGTTGATTGGTTTGAAAGAAATAATGCAGTGCAGCCATAGCGTAACACTTTGCTAATTGTATATGTAAATACGTGTGCACACGTGTCTGTATACCAGGGACAGAAGCAGTGTCTACCTTAAAGTGAGGAGAAGGCATTTCATGTCATGGCAATGCTGAAGTATGATTGTTTAATACCATAAACTGCATGAACCTGAACTAGTCTGAAATTCTCTTCTCTATATAACAAAGGCTTATTATTTTCCTGTTCCAGCATGCACGGAAAGGCCTGATATGTGTTTTGTGAACACTGGCATTATTGTGATGTTTTGTAATTCCATGAACCGGTTATTTACATTTACCCACGTGTACATGGACTTGCAGATGTCACCGCACAGACTTCAGTGTGATATTTAGACATATTCAGTATTTGTACCTGTCACTTTTTGCCTGATGTGATCAAATTATTGAAAGTCTTTTGCTTTTGTTTTATTTTTTTGTGGTTGGGAAAAGTGCAGGTAAGTTGTTGGACTGGAAAAATAAAACATGCAAGACTGAAGGTGAATGGGGCTTTAGAGCACGTAAGACCTTGGAGTCAAGAACTACGTGGGTGAAGGCAGTAGAGAATATAGAGGGGGGGCATATAGAAGTGGGTGTTCACTGTACTTGGGAGTTTTTGGAGTTGATTATTTGAATGTCACTGTTTTCAGATACTGGGCCACGAATTGTGGTCTGTGAGGCTCATTATTGAATTTAAGTGTAATGATGCTGTCGTGTTTCTTCTCAGCAGAGCTTTCTCAGATTAGTCTTAAAGTCATAAATCAGTGACTTAAGAACTGTGAGTGGCTTTGTGGGAGAAATAACCTGGGTTGTGTCCTAAAGTGAGAATCAGATCAAGTTATGCCGTTTGTGTGCATGCAGGTGCATAAATATGGATAGCAGAAATGAGAGGGATTCAATGGGCAACAGAAGTGCTAAAGCACTTAAGAGACTTGAGGTCAGATTAACAAGAAACTTTTAATTCAAAAAAGACATGGAAGAGAAATAAAACTGTATAAATCAAGATGTTAAGATGTTCTGTTGTCTTTTCCTGTTGGCTCTTTTTCACAATAATGTAAGAAAACCCTCTGTAAAATGTGTTGTCCATCAGTTTCAAATTATTGACCTTCCATTTGAGCTTCCAAATTATTGAGCTTCCATTAATTTCATACAAGTCACAATAATGGAGTGTTTATCCTATCAGCTTCAGAACAATTTCCTAAACAAATTCCAGCGTTTCTGATGGGGTGGACATCTTCCCCTGGTCAGGTTATTCATCTGCCCTCCGCTCTGTGTGTTTTGAGGACTGTCTTTGAAGGTTGGAAAAGTTGCAGGAGTAGATGAGCCGCTGCTCCTTGGTATAGTGCTTTCTTTCTTTTTCTTTCTTTTTTTTTTTTTCTTCTCGCAATAGCTCAGTTCAGAGTGCCAGGATCAGTTCTCGTCATGTCTGCTCGAGTGCTGGTGAAATGTCCAGGAGGGTACTCATCTTTCCCTGCATCTTGGCAGTTCTTGGAGTACAGCATAGCAGCTGGTTGATAGCGCTGAACATAATGACACCTCCAAAGCAGTTTAGCAGTGAGGTTTAGAAGAGCACTGGCTCCCTTCCCAGCCTCTGAAGAGCACATAGCCCTCAGAAGACAATTGTCCCTGTGGTGTGCACACAGGCAATACCCCTGCCTTTCTAAAAATCACTGTTTTTTCCACTGGTGTCATCTCTTACATGCATCTGTAATCACATATTATTCTGGGAATGTCTCTGGTTTTGATATGTATTGCTGGCATGTTCTTAAGTTAACAGGAGGTTCACCAGAAGAGCCAGCTTATCATCCCTGTGTTAGCACTGTTGGTGAGTTTTGTTTTTTTCCTACCCCACTATAAAGCCAATTCAAACCAGTATGTTTGTGACAGTCATGGTTGTATGTAAAATGATCAGTCTGTTCTTTTATTCACATGGTTTTGAGCAAGCAGTCTCTTGGATGTTGCAAGTAAAGCCAGTGCAGGTTCTCCGATTGTTTTATTGTTTTATTTGTTGTTTTGTTGTTGAAGCTAAACCTTATTAGAAGAACTAGTTTATCTGATGGCATTAGGAAACCTCCATATTGGAAGGGCTCTTTGGTAAGATTTCCCTCTCTTTGTAGGCTAATTGAAGCCATGCAGGTTTTGTTACCATATTGTGAGACTCAATAATTCAGTGAGTTTTTCTGGTGTTCATTTTCACAAGAGCAGTACATCAGCAGTACCTGCTGTGCATTGCTTGTATCACGGAGAAAGCCCATGAAAAAACTGCTCATATCTTCATAGCATTGATTCTTTTTTCTTTTTTCTTTTTCTTTCTCTGTTCCCAGCAGATATATGGAGTGATCAATCGTTTCAGACAGACCCAGACTTACCACCTGGCTGGAAAAAGATCAATGACATTGCTGGGATCTACTACTGGCACATACCAACAGGAACAACTCAATGGCAACGTCCAGTGTCCATTCCAACAGATCTCCAGGGCTCACGGAAAGGATCCCTTGGCTCCATTACTCCATCCCCTACTCCAGAAACTGAGGTAACACACTGTCCTGTTATGTGCTGCATACTGCATAAAAAAATATTGATATAAGTTTTTGAAGTAGCAGTTCATTACCTAAAGTAAGCTTTAGAACACAGGGCCTGATATTATCCCAAAGCATAGCTATTTGTTGATATATTGATGTATATTTTGTACTAGCTGTGCCTCATGGAGCATCCTAGACCTTGGATGCGTAGGATGAAATCAGACATCTCACATAAATTACTTAGTGTGTGATTGATGTGAAATGATTGTAGTTCTCTAGCATGTGCTGAAGCACTACTCCATTATACAGGTACAGGATACGTAAAATTTTTGCACATTGTAGCAATCTTTTTCTTTTTTTGTTAGACTCTTTGTAATTGCATCTTTCTGTTTCACGTGGTTGGAGTAGCACACAAAGATAACCTGAGTCATCATTTGAGACACCAGTTCCTTTACAGGGTAGCTTCTATTAACTAAACAGCAAATATTCTGAAGTATAAGCCTCTTAACTCCCATGAGTACAAAATATCTGCACAAGTGGATCACTGTGTTGCAGTCAGTCTTTAACTAAAAACAGAAAGAAACACGCTCTTTTCTTCCACATGGGCTGAAAGAGCAATAGATGATACAGCCTCTTAAAATAATCCTTGTAGGCACCATCCAGAAGGTTGATTGATGTCATATATGTAGAAATATAAAATAAATCCTCAGAAAGAAGAGTGTGCTTCAAAAAGTGCTATCGTTTTAGTTTTATAAGTTGGGAAGATTTTTGTGGGCTGGAGTACTAACACTATCAAATCATTTTGAAATGTAATCTTTTTTGAACTAATCTTTCAGAAGAATGTGCACAGTTTTTACAGAATCAATGGAAGTCTTTGTACTAGCTTTGGTTTTTGGATCAGGCAATGCTTGATCTTTATTTATTTTTAATTGTATTTAGATATGACGTTTCTTCTGTTCTTGATTTTGTTGATACGTGAACCGGAATAACTTAAATGAAAGCTAAGAGCAGTTAAGGACATCCAAGTGTGTATTATAGTCTTGACCCTTATCCCAGATAGGCTTAAACATGTACCTTCTTGTTCCTTATTTCAGAAGGAATGCTCCCACATGTTCATAAATGTTAGTCATAAGGTTACAAACAACCACAACATATCAGTTACAGTTCACAGTCGAGCTCCTGTGGAATGCACTGTGCACCAAACACATCGGAAATTATTTCTGAGAGAGATTCATGGAGAAAGACAACAATTTGTATCAGTCATGTAGAAAACAAGAAAAATACTCAGAAATGCTGAAAGTAAAGTGCTGCACATTCTTCCAGTATAAATTCCTGGAATGTTTAAGTGAGGGATATAACTTCACCACTTCACCACTTTCTTGTACTCTAGGATATGGACAACAGGGCTTCAATTACAGTAAGTTAGAGATGTCTTTCAGGAGCCCCCAGAAATCAGTTTAGTTGGCAGAACTGCAGAGACAGAATGCATATATTCATTTGAAGTATTTTTCTACCCCGGCTTAAAATGTCTCTACAAGGAAAATGTCAGACCTGCTAGTAATGTGGCAGATGCACCTTTAACCTTTTATTATTCTGTTTGCTTTAAAAAGAGAAGAGTTTGTCACTATAAATAATGATAATTCCCAGCATTACCATCAAGAGTATGAAATGTAGGCATTGTAACAACATAGGTTTTAATACAGTGCAGATGCATAAAATAATGCATTTGAGGAGTTATTCTAAAATGTGGTATGTGCAAGTACATAATAGGCTCGTTTAGGTTTTGATGTGGAAGTGCTAATGCACTGGAGAATCAGATCCAGCCACGATGTACGCATTTGCAGATCTTTGGCAGCATCAAAACCATACACTGCAGTTTAAAAGATGATGCAGAAAATAAGCAAGTCTCTAATACTTATATTAATATGATAATATCATATGGCTATTTAAATTGTAGGTATAGGCTGAAGCATTTGTCTCTTGAGGGTTTTGCATTCATCTATAAGCTTCTAACATACCATTATTTAAATAATACTGATTTATTTTATTTTGACTTAGCCATTACAAAGATAACATTGCCCTAAAATTCCAGCAGACTGATAGGATTAATCTGGAAATCTGTGGTCTGGCCAATCTGACACGTCACAAAACATGTGGATTTTGGTCTAGAATAGGGGCTCCCAAGCATCTTTATCCTGGTGCTGCCACTGGCAGCAGCAGCGGTGGTGGACAGGCTCCAGCTCCAAGCTGGAGCACGCGGGAGCTGTGCTCGGCTGCTTCCCACAGAGCTGTTGGAAGCCTGTGCTTTGGGAGGGCTGTTGTAGCTCGTTCCCATGTGCTGGTATTTGTGTTGTTGTCTTCTGAAAAGGCTGGGGAAACTGAGGTGTTAGAGGGATGGAAGAGTATAATCTAGGATCGAAGCATGGGTGGTGCTTCTTACCTGTCCCAGCAGGCTTCCATGAGTCCCTAAAAGTCTTTTTATCCTTTTCACATTTTTCTGTGAAACATCACGTGCTAGAGCTGAGATGAGTTTATTTGGGCTATTTCAGCTTCTGGGTTTGTCAAATAAACATTTAGAAACACTTCTTTATTATTATTTTTTTTTTTTCCCCAGGCTAATGTTATTTTCACCCTTTGTCTTGTTCCTTCTTTTTATTTTTTATTTTTATTTTGAACTTCATGTCCCTGTCTCTCAAATGATATGACAAACAGAAACTTTGCTTCCTTTGACACATGTGGTAATCCAGTAAGAGCTTCTTTGAGGTCCCGGCCCCATTTGGTGATGGTAGCTGTGTCTTCTTAAAGGCTGACTCATCACAGGCCTGCATCACCTGTAGGAGCTCTTCTGTAGGTAACGTAGCTGCTAGCAGCTAATAATTAAAAATGAGGGGATTGGTAGGAAAAGCTAACAGCTGTTAAGCAATTCAGAGGTGTGCTCAGGCAGAGTTACTGATGGGAATTGTTTTTCACAAATAATTGCTCCAGTGGGAATATCCTGAAAACACTTCCGAGGTGAGAGGCTCAGAGCTGGGCAACCTGGAGGGCTCATCTTGAGAGGGTTTAAAGCAGTGAGTAGCTGGGGGTTTGGGGAGCTGCCAAGAGGGGCGTCTCAGCACCCAAATCTCCTGTCCCACCTGGCTCTTGTTCAGGACTATGGGGTCCCTGTCCCTATGGGGAAGCAGAGGGACAGCTCCACCACCAGCTGCTCCTGCCAGGCTTTGCAGAGGACAAACCTCAGGTTGCTGTAGGGCTAAACCCACTCCTCTCTCTTGACTGCACCAGTGAAGGCCTCCAAAACCTTTTAGAAAGTTGAATGGAAAATGAAAGGGTGGGTGGTTTGTTTCTTTTTTGCTTGTTTTTTACTGGTTCTGTTTTTGTTTTTAAAGGCTGGTAGACTTTACAAAACTATTTCTTCAGCCAGACATCTCTCTGTACTCCTTACTAATCCTCCTTCCCTTCGCTGTCCATTTCTTGTGCTTTTTCTCTAGAAAGTATTTGATCTTTACCTTGTATGTACCTTATCCTTGTATATATCGTTGTGTATACCTAGTTCCAGTAGTGTTAGTCTTTTAACAAATGTGCCAATCAAATGGAAATCCTAATGTTTCCCCTTAATTGCTGTTTATCAAAGGCTGTAGCAGCTGTGGCCAACATTCATATTCAGATTCATTTTGCTTGCTTTTTAAGATCATAGTTAAAGAGTAATTTCATTGTCCGTTCCTAATTTATATTAACTTCCCTTGTTTCAATTATTTGTTTTGGTAAGTAACTGTTAGAGGCATGTCTTCTCTCCCCTTTCCTCCAAATGCCACGATACAGTAATTAGCTGAAGTTTGAGGTGATCTGTTCCCTAACCCATCCTGTAAATATCAATGCTAACAACAGTGTCTTGTGTTTTTTTTCTTTTTCTTTTTTCTTTTTTTTTTTTTTTTTTATCAATGTGCTTCTTCCTGTGTGAATAATTATGTGTCTAGAAACAGCCATGGAGTGATTTTGCTGTACTGAATGGGGGAAAGATTAATAGTGACATTTGGAAGGCAAGTATATTGTCAGATTTTAGAACCTTTAATACTATTACCCTTGTTTTTTGCATGGCAGTGGCTGTTTTTTCCCCTTTTATTTTTCCATGAATGTCATTCATAACCTAGGCTGAAGTGAATGGGGGTACTGCTAGGGATGTCTAGCTCACAAACATGCTGCTTTTTCTGATCTTTCCACTTGGAATGGATTCAGTCTAAACTTGCAGGGCAACTGCCATAAGTAATGAATAAGATGCCTGCACTGAATGAAATGCAGCTTGAGACTATGTATGCATGCCTCTTTTCAACTTCAGCCAGAAATACTATCGCTTCTTTGCAGGGAGGATTTAATTTCCCTTTGAAATAAGAACTAACGTGGTGGTGTCCTTAATACTACGCTGACAATGCTACCTTTATCTCTAGGATCTGCATGCAGCCACTGTGAACCCAGACCCAAGTCTGAAGGAGTTTGAAGGAGCAACGTTGCGCTATGCCTCCTTGAAGCTCAGGTACAGTGACTTCAGAAGTCTCTGGAATGACCAGATCCATCTCATGCTTTGCTGTAATTTATTTTTTTTTGTGATTTTAAGGTTGATTTTTATTTTTTTTCTGTAACAGAAATGCTCCTCAGTCTGATGATGATGATTCTTGTAGCATCAACAGCGATCCAGAAGCCAAGGTCTGTAACAAGATACACAAAATGGCATCATGATTAAAAATTTGCAATTGTGAACATAACTTGCATGCTGCAGAATGTCTCCTTGGTTGCGAAGTTAAATACACTCCTCCTTTTGGCACAATGTAGATTGACCACTCAAGACTTACTCCATCAAAGAAATTTGCAGATTTGTTTCATTCAGTTTGGCCAGGAAAATGTGACAGTGTTACAGCTGGAGATTCTACTGTCCAGAAGTAAGAAATGACCCCTTGCACAACCAAGCAAGTCTTCTGTCCTAAATACGAGAGGGATCTGTAGTTTGTCGTGGCTGGATAGCTTCCTGGGGCTTTCCATGACAGCATTTGTTCTGTATTCTGAAGTCTATCCCCCTTTTAAATACCCTTGTTCATGTGGCTTCTCAAATTCTCAGCTAGTAACAGGGTATCTGCTTTTTTAAAACAAGGAACTTTGTATTTTAGAGAACAGAGAATGCAATTTAGTTTGAGGATAAAATTTGTGAAGAAAAATGAGACCACTATGTGAGCAAGTACCATAATTAAATCAGGGCCTTTACTGATGTAATCTAAAGTTTTTGAGGGGAAAGAAGTAGCAGAAGGTCTTGAGTGCTTGCATACATATCTCCAGATTTGTCTTGTTGACAGTTTTGCCATGTGCTTGCATCCATTTTTAAGGATGTATGTGAATTGCTATAATTGGAAATCCAAGTAATTTCAATAACTGTTTTGGCTGTGCCATGTAACTGCAGTGACTGACAGGAGCAGAAGCTGCTTATATGCAGAAAGACAGTATGCAACAGATTTAATAATTATAATAGCATTAATGATATATTTTAAGAGAGAAAACAGATTGATCAGGGCACTTAAACGTCTTTGTCATCTTGATTATTTGGCTTGTGATGTTTAAATCAGATGTAAATAAGCGTGCTCCGCTCGGCAGGCTGGCAGTTAAAAAGCAAGGTTTCAGCTGCGCTCCTTATAATGATGGGCACGGTAATGGAGTGGGGGAGTGATGAGCGTTAGGTAGCAGTTCTCAGAACCAGGAAGCTGTCCCTTAAAAGATAAGTCTGAGGGTGTGGAAAGCATTGCAGGGAGACAGTATTTTGCTAGGTCTGATTCTTTACCAGGTGCTAGGTAGGATTAGGGAGCCCCTCCTGCATGGAGGACTGTGGCAGTGTTTGTGTGGACAAGGAATACTTGTGTCAGCATCTCCCACCCTGTCTGGCTAGCTCTTTAACTCCAAGAGTTATGGAACTGACACCCATCCAGTATCTGTGAAATTGGTTGAAGCCAAAAGCTTGTCTGTATCAGCTGTTTGTTTCTCCTGTTTAGGCCAAACCATGCTGATGACACTTACATGAGTAATAGCTGAACACTGAAGCATTCACAGGAGAAGTGACTGAGAGGAGCAAGACGAGAAATAGAGGAGGAATTACACATGTATTTTATGTTTTTCTAAATCTCTTGACTCAAAGACAAGCAGCTGCTGCACAGCCATACTTGGCAGGGATGGGAGATGGTCAGGAAACTAGAGGGAGATCCCATTACCTGTGGGATCTTCAGTGCTCACGCGGATGGTAAGGGTGTGTGTGGTAGGTGAATTCCTTGCTTAGCCCATTGTACCCGAAATACTGTGAGTAAAAGTGTGATAAGATTTGAAACGGGTGCCCTGACACTTGTATAATGCAGAATTTTAGCCTCTCCTCTGCCACGTGGCTTGCCTTAACTGTATTTGTTCAAAGCCTGCTCTTGTGTGGCAGCAAGCACAGATTTTTTTTCTTTCATTACAGCCTAGAAGGAAGCTTTTTTAACTCATTAAACTCTCTATTGGAAGAATTTGTTAAAACGATCCTTGTTAGAGAGATTTTGGAGATTTTAAACCTATTCATGGTAATGGCCAGTACATTTTAAAAATAAATAAATAAATAAATTATTAAATTCCCTCAGTGGCACTGAGTAATGCTGTCTTTCAGCAAAGGGAACTGTGCCACCTTGTGGAAAGCTTAGGTAGTTACCTTCCCTAGAGACTAAAGATTTTAGCACTGCAAAAATGTCAGTGTTAAGAAAAGTATGTCAGAGAATTCACATAGATCCCGTAAGAAAAAGGATTTATGCAGTGATGCAGTCAGGCATTCAAAATTGTGCATAAACAAACATTTCCCTGTATATCACGCGTTCAAGGTACAGTTCTCAGCTTCAGATCCTTGGCATTTGGTGCAGGTTGTCTGCACAAGACCATAAAAGAGAAGGGGATGGGGGAGGAAGGGGAGGATGATTACATCGAGCTTCTCAATTTCAGTGATTTATTTTGGTAGGAATTTCTTGAAGAGATGGCTCATTGCGCTTGACAGGGATACTAATTCTGCATGTGAAACATGCACAACTGGAAATGAATTTTGAATTGGTGCTTCCCAGGAGACAGATCATAACCTTCCTAGTTAATTTATAGAGAAACCTGTGCCTTCCTAATTGAGTTTCAAGGGATGTAAAAAGATACTTTTCCCAGTCCTGGACTGTAAACTTCTCTGGCTTGTCTCTTTTTACAGTGCTGTAAAATATGATGGCTGTGTGTAAAAGAGTAGAAAGATGCTAAATTTTTTCCTTGTGGTGGTGCACAGAAACTGAACCTCCTGGGAAATCTGTCTCCATCTCCAGGGAGGGGCTGAAACATGGAAGAGCAGTGGGACTCGATTTCCCTGAAATCTGAACAGAATTGGCCTGACATTTGGACTTGCTTTTTTTTTTTTCCATTCAAATGTGGTTTTCTGCTTAGGCTTAATGTAGTCTTTCTGTATGGATTTTCAAATTCCCAGTCTATGTTAGCTTGTTCAGCAGGGCTCTGCTTTCCAGCTTTGCCATTTTAGAGTAGCTCTGTATTGATGTCTAAGAAATGGAAGACGTATTTATATCTGCTGAAGTACTAAGCAATTGCTCCAAAAGTCTGTTTTCTAATTTAGAAATCAGTAAATGTTCAGTGTCTCAAAAGAAAGGAAAAGGACGTCATTTCTAAGTTGGGTGGAGGTAGGAGATGCTGATGTCAGGTATTTAAATTTGATGACTTATCTGCAGGTGAATGACAATTCAGTTGAAGATCCAGAAAATGAGTTGGTGATGAACTCCTATGCATTTCCTGAGCACTAAGGATTAACCAGTTGGGCCTTACGCAGTGATGCAAGGGACGTTTCTGACTAGGTGTCTTGTCATGCTACTTGTGGCTGTCCTGAAAGCAGCCTGTAAGTGGTATAATTGAAATATTCTTTACAAAATACTAAGTGGCCCCCAAGGAATTAATTTCCATCTCTGTGCTGCTTCTCTTGCTGTGGAGGTAGGTACATGTGGCTTGGAGACACCCTGTTTTCGTTTGATTCCCATCTTTTCCAAAAGCAAACATCCTGGCTAGACACAGGACTTTTAGCAGTCAGCCTGTCTCCTTAACGATGGAGATGAGTCTGATTTCTCATCCAAGTGAAGACTTAACCAGAGAACAGTAGTTTCTGTCCTGTCAAGTAATTAGAAGAAAGGATAATCTTTCCACTTTAAAGTCTGTAATTCTCTCTCAAATTCAGAGTGGCTTCTAAAATTGTTGGTACAAACAGGGAGCATTCAGTGCTTTTCCAGTAGTTCCACAGTCCTGTATATAAACTTCTTGTGAGCACATGAAACTCTACAAAAAGCTTTGATTTAGTCCATCTCAACTAAAATCTGGGGTTGCTATCTCCCTATAATATGAGCGCTTGTTTCCTTGAGCATTGTAGAAAACAAAGAGCTGCTGCCTTTAAGTACAGCTGATCAGGTTTGTAACTTTGGATGGACTTTTTTCCAATACCTTGTAGAGGAGATCTAAAATAGCCACCCTCCCTACTGGAAAATTCTTGATATGCAATTCCATTTACTTTTTCAGCTTCTGCCTGTAATCCCTTTCCTTGCAACTTAAGCCATAATTACAGGCAGTATTTATAAGTGATTGTCAGATGAGGCAATGGAAAAAAAAGTTCTGGATTTCAATATCACTTGGGCGTGGGGGGGAGCCTTATTTTTTCAAGTATTTTTTCTAGCAGCTGAAATTTTCTTGTGAACAGCAGAAATTTCTGTTTGGGTGGTTAGCCCAAAGAACACCTAAGGACGTCTTTGAAAAGGCTGAAAGGCAGGTGTTTTGTTTTGTTTTGTTTTGTTTTTTCATGTTGTTCATGAAACAGCATAAAAATGGTTGCTCAAAATGCAGGAAAAAAGATTATATTCGGTGCTCATGGATCTTCCTTAAGTGATATTTGGGAATGTTTTAAATCAGAAGAACTAGAATAAGATTTAAGTACTTTCATTTTTTTTTCCTTTTGGTATTGGCCTATTTTAGACTTTCAGTGGGAAGAATGGTAATGTGGAAATGAAGTCTTAATAAATACTACTAACATCTACTGTGTCATTAGGTGATGTTATAAGTGATAATGTTATGATGTGGCATCCATCATAATATGGATTTCCATCTGTAGAATATTTTCTTCCATCTTGTCCCTAAATGGGGTGTTAGTTATAATCAAACACAAAAATTAGCCCAAGAAAGAGGAAGACAGAGGTACAGACAGAGGTGTTTGTGTACAACAAGAGGTTGTACCCAAATCTCATTGACTGGCTTGTTAGTGGTATACATAGCTACAATCTGCTTATTTATTATAATATATGTATAATATAAATATCTGGGATAATATAATTTAATTACTTGAGCCCTTCAAGATTATGAGATTTATTGTTAGATCCTGCAAAAATATTGCATGTCTTGCACTCCTAGAAATCCAGCTTCTCTCTAAGATCTAATTAGATACGAGTCTGCTGTGGCAGATCAGGACATGGGTGACTGAGCAGCAGAAGAGATATGCAGGGAAAGATTTTCTTGAAACCTTTCTTAGAAAAAGGTTTCACAAAGCCATTCCTCATGGGAGCAAGAATGGAAGATGCTTTAAAATCTACCATAAGTCTCCAGGTTTGTAGAGCAATAATAACGTCTTGAATTTGGGGACATTATCAGTGTTTTATTTATTGAGATACAATGGACAAAAGGTTTGCACTATAGGCTGCTGGATTTCTACAGGAGTGGGAAAAGAGAAGATAAAATACGAGAACCCTTTTGTCTCAAATTATACTTTTCCCTTGATGCAATGACATAAGTGTTGTGGGTTTTATTTTAATGTTTCTTATTTTATCTTATTTTTAATTAATCACAGTTTGCTCAGTGCTCTGTGGCTCAGCACAGTATCAACTCTTCCTGGGCCAGCAGTGCTGTATGCGTGACTGATAAGGAGTCCTTGGGAATGGGCAGAAACTGGGGGAAGAAGCAATGTTCGTCACACTTATGTCCCATGGCAGAAAGCTCCTCTTGCTGTTCTGCAGATCGATGGATTTGGTGTGCAGGAAGCTCCCTGTTTAGCTCAGCCTCTGCTGGTATTGCTTTGTTAATACACTGCTGAAGTAATCACAGCTTGCAGCCCTTCATACTCCCCACTGGAGACCGATTATTTTACCTCTAAAACAATATATAGCCTCCACCAGCTCCAGTTTTAGAAGAGACTGTTGATCATGAACTGCCTCTGGAATATCTGTTCATCATGTTGCTGCTACAAAATGAACTGACCAGATGATATTTTTGTGCTTCTCTTCAATTATTTATATTAGCTTGCCAGTTGAGGGCGGCTCAGGGAAAGCAGCCCGTGCTTGTCTGCAGTGTCACAAACTTTATCACTATGTTGCATAGATTTTTAATGAAAAAACACAGAGTGCATATTGAGATACTATATATCCATATGCATTACATATTTATGTATGTTATGTATATACACAATATATATTATTTATACACAGTTTGAAAACAGCATGGTAAAACTTTGGTGGGTTATTTGTCTATAGTGGGCTTGCTGAAAGCTAGATTTATGGAGGAAGTTAATTTAAAAATCAATTTAAATGCAACATTGTGTTGAATGACAGCAATATTTAGATAGTTCTAACTTGTGTGCATTTTTATTTTGGTATTAGTTCTAGCTCTAGATGGTACTTTAAAGGAGCGGAGGTCTTGGGTGCCAACATTTCTTGCATTTCAGCAAAGAGAAAAGGGAGTAGGAGGCAATATTTACCACTTAGGAGTTGTAAAAGCATGAGATATGCAATACATTGTGGCGCCATGTTGCTACGTTTTCAGGTATGCAATATTCCATATGCTTTAAGATGATAGCTCTGCAGTGCTGCAGGGAGGCAGTGGGACAGTGAATGGGTCCTCAGACATGGGAAGCCCACCAGGGTTTGGGAATCAAGATTTCTGGACTTGGGATTCACGTTCATTTCGGTCACTTTCAAATAAAAGAGTGAAATCAATCAGCAGTGATTGAACTTCACTGACTTTTATATCCTGTCCTAAATATAATCACTGCACAAAACAAATTACTCTTAACAACGTTGCTTCTAAAGAGACCTGAAATCCTGACTGTACTGAAGGCAGGTTTTTTTGCCATTGTTTCATTAAGGTTGAGAGTTCACCTAAAGACTTATTTTTTTTATTTTTATTTTTTTAGTTGGATGTCATACATACTACCTTTGAAATTGCATACAACAGTACTGAATGAAGTACTTCTGGCTCCGTTAGAACCTCTTACATCCATCAGCTTGCACAAGAGCCCTCATCAGAAAAATGGCTATATTTCACTTAAGGTTAAGGATAACAACTGCAGAGCATCAGTTTTTTAAAAATGAACATACATTCTTCCATAACCTGTGAACTCCTGCAGGGCTTGTCTTCACTGGCAATGCAAATATGTGTTTCCTAGTGTCTTTTTTGTGCATAGCAGAATAACAAAACCTGGTTCAGTTATCCTACAGGTCAGTTATTCTGCAAGATAGACCCTCACTTGAGCATTATTGTAACAATCATCCTTTGTTAGTTTCTGGTGAACAAAGTGACTGCCTTTTCTGCACAGAGGAAGCATATTTTTTATTTCACTATATTAAAATGAAAACCAAAACACCATTTGTAGCTCAAAGCAAAGTCCATAACCCCAGCCTTTTAGGGTATGAAGTTAAGGTACCTGCAAAGCATCTGAAATCAAAGCCTATTCTTTACTGAGAAGACCAGAGAAAAGGCAATTTTAATTTCTTCTTCAGAACTGTATTTACCAAATGGGTATCAGTTGAGAATAATAGCATCCATTCCATTTTGCTCAACTGAGTAGGCTTTTTACTTGATCAGAAATGTAGTAATGAATAAAAAAAATGGGATTCATAAAAATCTTGAACCAGCACAATGGTCCTGCAAGGCTTTCTTGTCTTGATAGAGTGGATTTGACCTCTGGCTGTGAGCCAGTAGGCACCACTGAGACAAGTATTAAACTGAAAAGAAGAGAGCCACTTCTGTCATCCCACGCACCGGAGTCTGAGTGTCTGGAAAAAATGAGGCTGTAGTGTCTTGGAGAATGAGCGAGGGACTGACAAAGCAGAGAGTTCAATATTGACCTGCCCTAGAGATATAATTTATTTAAAAAGTTAATTTACAGTATTTGTAAAGCCCTCACATTCTACTCCGCAAGAGCTGAATTTATAACCCCCTCCTTGCAATAGCAATTACTAGTGGATTTCTGAATCCTGTTGTGACTTGAGCATCTGTGTGCAAATTTGTGTATGATCTACACATTCTCAGCAGTTCAGATAATACAACATGAACTGCAACAGAAAGCTGGAAATGGTGAAAAATCTTATTAGTATGGGTTTGTTTCTGCATTTCGAATTTTGTTAATTAAGAAGTTTTATGTGACAACTGAGCGTTTCTATGAGAAAATGGATGCAATGATGTCTGTTTGCAGCAATTAAATGGAAGTGTTTGTTGGTTAATTGCATAGCAGCATCTCTTTATTCTTTTGTTACTCGGTTTGGCTTTGATCATCTCCAATATTTTCATCTGAAATCGATGCAAATTGATGGATGCAGGCAAACATATTGGGACGTATTTCTTTCCTCGGATGCAGCAGCTGTATTTTATGGTACTTCCAAAACATAAAGCAAGGAGATGGGTTGTTTTATTTTGAAGCCATTAAAGACAAAGTAATTGGAATTTTCAAGATTGTGCTGGCTGCATAAGGAGCGATTAATAATGTGACCTACATGCTGCATCTCAGGCACAAGTCTGCTCAGTGGCCTGTGATAAAAGGCCCTATTGAACACTGTAGTGATTTACGTATATCTGCCGACAGATACAGCCTTTAAAAAGGAAAAACATAAAGGGAAATGAAGAAAAAAAGCTCAAATTAAAGTCCTGTAGAAGTAGAGAAGAAATCAGTAGCATATGTATAAATCACCAAGGAACACATACCCAAATGTGATCGTTTGTAGTAGGTACCAGCAGCTGTGTGACCTAAAAGCAGTCAGTCTGTGTTTTTAGCATGTTCCTTAGTTCATTGTACTCAAGCTGATGTCCTAAAGCAATTTTTCCTTGTCATGGGGTCTTGTCTACCCGTGTCCTTACGATCCACCCAGTTTCCAGTACTGCTCTGATTTCAGTCTTGTGTAATTGCCCTCTGCCTAGCAGGGGATTGCATTTGCTTTGGGTTTTTAATTATTTTTTTTTCTAACGCTACCTGTGTAGCACTACATGAGGCAACAGCTAGAACGTGGTACTTGCTTTCATGCAGAGATATTGGAGTCCTACATTGCTGGAAAAGCTCCTGCTGATGATTCTCTTGGAAAAGTTCTCGCAGAGCGGGACCATTCCCTGTTGGGAAGGCATTTGTGACACTAAAGAGCAGGAGAGCAAACCATGATTCGCCAAATTCATTCAAACCTCTAAAACTACTCAGCTTTATGTGATACTTTAAGTCTGAATTGCACTGTGAGAGAGATTTACAGCCTTTTACAGGGTTTGGATTGCAGCATTTATGAGTTGGGTTCTTTGACTGCAGACCATTAACTCTTAAACAGTAATTGGATTTGCAACTAGGCAAACAAATGCTCTCTGCAACTGGAAAACTGAACGGGGATACCTGCCTTTTCATTCCGTATCTTTAATCTCTCCCCATCCCAAACAGTAATGTGCAAATGCTTCCAATGCAGTACACCCTTCTTAAACCTGTCGTTCTTCCTATGTATGTGTTCTTTGGTTTGCTTCAGACCTAGCTGTCTTTGCCAGCACTTGGAAAACTTGGAAAGAGTCTGGGGACATTAGATTCAAGCAAGCAGGAAAATCATGCTTCATTTATTCAGATACATTTTTCTAAACCATCCTTTTTAGGGACTTGATATTGAGATAATGCAGAGAGTCCTAACCAGGCACAAAAAGCTAAGATTTTGTTTTGTACGTTAGTGGTGAAAACGTCTAACATGACATAAAGGTACAACAAACAAACGACAGTTTGTTTACGCCCTAAGGGAGGGGGGGAAATTATAATGAGGTAGACTTCTGTAGGCTTAAAGTTGGCATCTGGATTACCTTGAAATGATCGTTTGCCAATAATTAGCTGTGAGCCTTGAGCAGAGGGACTTAACCAGCTGGCATTACCAGGGGTGTCTGTTTTAACAAGCTCCTAAGCTCTTAGTCAAGGAGGGCTGCACTCTGGTTTCCAGTGTGGCTGGTTTTGACTCCACGTGTTAGTTCCAGGAGAGAGGAGGCTGCATGAGCAGAGCTCGCTCAGCTCAAGGAAGCACTTTCTTAGCTTGTGAGTGTGGTTGGATGGAGCTGGGAACCGTGATGCCATGATGCTCTGCCAGCTAGTGAAGCACTTCTGCTGCCGTGGCCAGCTCAGCTAACCCTGATGTAACAACTAGGTCGTACCTAACTGGAGAGACTGGGTGGGTTGCTTATGCTGTGCTTTGTTTCTTTTGTTTTAAAAAGTACTTCTCAGCGAGATAATTAAGAAAACAAAAAAACACCAATGAGAAAACATGAAGTGGATCTTCTGTAAGTTTTCTACAATTACTGGCAATGCACAAGAGGGGCATGCAGCATGCACGAACACACTTCTACTGCCCTCCCCCTTGTACAAGTGCATGTATATGTACTTCTGTTATCTATTATACTCATGAAAAATAAACCATAGTATCTATCTCATGTTAATCATATTAATTAGAGCAGAAATCTGCTCAAAAGTCTGTCCCTACCTCCAAGTCAGACCAGCACAGGTATTCAGTTAAGCCACACACAAAAAAATTGCCAGGTGCCAGAAGCTGCCTGGTTTTCTTTCGTCTACCTGTCGTGGAAGCACTGAGGGGCTGGAGGTGAGGAAGGATGCCAGGCTCCCCCTGTGAAGGGGAACGTGTGGGATGGACAGCAGAGCATCCTCTTCAGCTCGCTGCGCTGTCATGATAGTGGGCTACAAAGGGAAAGAAATGCAGCAGGTGCCACCACTGGTGAATTTAAAACACAGAATAATGATGTGTAAGAGAAGGAAAAAAAGCAAAAACACCAGTTCACCATGCACACCTTCGTTACTAATCAGAGCTGTGCCTGCTGTCAACTTGAGCTGATTGCTTTTCACCAGTTGTTGGCCTTAAGGTATATACTCCGTTCAGTGCAAGGACTGGATTTCTCTCAGTGTTTGGAAATCAGCTAACAAATTGCAGATGTTGATGAGATATGAAGAATAATGAGGAAGCAATATGCTTGTTACATACATTTAGCTTTTCATTTCTCCTCAGCCAATTTAGGAAATTATTCTCACTGCTAGTATCCTATACCCAGTGCAATATTGAAATATTTGTATTAAAACCCAAGCCAAAACAGAACAAAAAAGCCTTCCGGCCCAGTAAAAAAAAAAAAATCTGTATTTAAAAAGCTTGCAAAGATAAATATTTAATACCTGCATGGGCATCACAGCACTTTCAGCAAGATTCATGAGCATCTGATGTGCCAAAACTAATCCTGCAATTTTAAGATTAGATGAGCTTAATAATGGCTTAAAAATAAGGGGGGGGGGGGGCTGATAGCTTGTATAGCCCTGAAGTGAAGAGGACCCCCTCAGTGGTGACTCCTCCACTGTTTCCTCTTTCACCTTCTTCCTCGTCTCTCTGTGCAGCTGGAAGGCAGCACCTCTGTGGCTTCCTGCAGAGCCGGGCCAGGCAGCAGGCGGTGTAGGAGAATTTGCGTATTGGTTTCCTTCTTTTTGAGGCAAAAATAATAAAAGCCAAGAAAAACGTGGAGGCACGGGAGGCTTTTGCACAGGGTGTTTGTTGTCTTCTGCCTTCGATGAGAAGGCTCAGTGCTGATTAACACCGATCCTTGACCCACTTTGGAAAGAGGAGGCCGAGGCTGAAAGAACAACGATGATGGACAGTGGCAGGTTTTCAGTGAATAATTCTTCCTTGTCCCACCTTTGCTTCTGTAACTTGTGCCTGCCAAATCCTGCACCTCCACAGGTGGCAGTGAGGCTGGCAACGAGGATTTGAGTGCAGGGAATGAGCGCAGGGTCAGTCCTGAGGCACTCCTGACTTAAATAAACAGTTTCTTCATGTTATTCTAGCAAAACTGGAGTGCAGAGATGGGATGGGATTTGATTTAGCACTGTTTGATGCCCATTGCCATATTATATGCCTAGAAGGGAGCAGGAATTGTATGTGGGGTGGCTCAGGAACTATTATTGTTGAACCTTTTGGGACCATCGTAAAAGTTTGGTGTGTCTGTTGTGCATCCTTTGCTGGCAGTGTGGTGCGACACAAGAACGAGATGCTCGTGATGTTCTCTGGTTAAATCTTAGTCTCACAGACAAGCTCCCATTGCTTTACTGTGCAGTCTGTATTTCACCTGCTGTAAAACCTTGAGAGCAAATATGGTGTGGTTTGGTGTTTCTTTTTCAAAAGTTGGTGTTTGTTTTTTTAATCTCTGCCCTGGTAAATGTAGGGTAAAAATACTTCCCTTCAATTTCTCTCATTTTGTTTTGTTTGCAGAAAGCACCATATGTGTAAAGCATTGCCACCATAGATTGTTCTGCCAACTCCGTGCTCTGGTTGGCTAAACATCCTTCTGCTTAAAAAACTGTATAATTAACTTGTTTTGTTTTAAAGGTCATTTTTAATTTCTTCTAGGAAAATCCTGCCTTCCTCTTACGCTAGCTTATCATTTTGTCAGTCCTTTAACTTTGTTATTGCTGGCTACCTTAAACTTACTGTAAAAAATGATTGCTGTAATCCACAAAAAAAAATCCAGATAGAAGCCAGGCAGTGAGATATACTATGAGCATGAATTTCACAACAGACTTAATCCAATAGTATTTTCTTTCTTGTCAAGTAGAGCTCAAGATACTTGCTAAAATTTCCTTCTATTGTATCTGGGCTTTTTCCTTTTTCACTCTGTGTGTGTCTGTGTTTGTGTCGCGGCAGTCACTGTGTTGTGCACTATGATCCATGTTCAGATATTTTCTGGTTTCTTTTCTAGTGCTTTGCTGTGCGCTCTCTGGGCTGGGTAGAAATGGCCGAAGAAGATCTTGCTCCTGGAAAAAGCAGTGTTGCTGTGAACAATTGCATCAGACAACTCTCTTACTGTAAAAACGACATCAGAGACACCGTTGGCATCTGGGGAGAGGTAAGAACAGATAAACTTGTCCTCCTCTTGGAACATCCCTCTCGTGTTTTAAAACAGCTCGAAAGAAGAGCTCTAAGGCAAATATATCCATGTTCTATGTTTGGGATATCTCTATCCCAGCTGATCCTGCTAGAAAATATGAAAGGGTTCAAGGACAGTGCTGACATAGTTTTGTTCCAAACTGCAGGGGCCCCAAAGACCTCACCTTAACATTTAAGTCTTTACTAGTACACACCTGTGCAATATCAGAGTTGGGGACACGCAAGCAAAACTGTTCAAATCCTTCTCTTGGCCAGAGGTTTTAATGTGATGCTTTGGAACAGCATCTTCACATGTTTCCCAGGGACAACAGGGCTTTAAGGAAACCCTGGCTGGCGTGACCTGTGCTTCTAACATGGGTGAGAAGGTTGAGAGTGATGGACAGATGGCGTATTTTAAGATGATTATTTTATCAGTCTTTCAGAAAGAAATGAATTTCATCAGTCTGTCTGTTGGTTCCTCTCCAATAGTTCTTGAATGCATTGACCAGTGTTGTTCAGTTGTGAAGGGTGTCAGATTCCCACAAACTGAAGGAAAATCAGAGTGCAGAGGGCAGTGCACCCTCATCAGCCTGAATGCTGCAAGGTCCGTGCTGTATTTCTGGAGTGGCAGCAAATACAGAGTAACACGGTGGGAGCTAAGGTGCAGACATGAAGGCAGGCAGAGGTGGTGTGGTGTGGAGAGCAGGTGTGCTGGGGACAATGAAAGAGCCGAAGGTGTGGAGGAATCAGTAGATGAAATAAGACAGGAAAAACTGGTGTTATAGTGGTGGGATGTACAGAGGACACGAGACAAACCCACAGGAAATCAGTCTTCATTGTTTGATTGTTCATGAAACAACATCCTTAAACTTCAGTTACATCTCATCTTCAACCACTTTCCTGGCCTGTTTTCAGGGGAGTTACACTAATGTGGATTTACTGCACAAGATCTGAATGAAAAAGTGCTGCAAGAGTGAATGTTGTTAGCTTCATTGGTATTTATCGTAGCGAAACAGCACTACCAAAAGAAGAGAATTGCCTGTTTAGGTTAAATAAAGAAATAAATTGGGGAAAAATCCTTCATTCTCTACAGTCTGTGGCTTATGTTCTCAGTCGTGGCTCAACCACAGCAACGCAGAGACCCTTCAGAGGAGCAGCTGGGAGGAAGAACCTGTTTAAAAATGAAAATAATGTTTCTGGGGGCACACATTTGAAGTGCTCCATCTATAGAAAGTAATTTCAGAAGGTGTTTTTTTTAATGTAAGAAGTGTGTATTATGCATACAAATAAGCAAGATAACCGGTCTGCCTTTTCCTTACTTCTGGAAATGGTTTTATTCAGTTAGCATACCTAGACAAGCAGATAGAGATGACTCAGTTGTAGACTTTGGACTTACTGTTGTTCCTGGCAGGGGTGAAAAAAAAAACACCATTCTCTTCAAATGTGTGTAATCCCATCTATTTTTAAGAAAACAGAACTTTGATGAGCTTGAAATGCTTCCTTTGAAATCATATGTTTTATATTGTTTAAAATCTAATGTTCAGATTTGTCCTTATTCCCCTCTGTCAATCCCATTGTTCTTTGTTCAAAACTCTTGCCAGTTTTCAAGCCAAACTGGTGACAAGTTTTGGTCCCCTGGAAAAGAATTTTTAATTCATCGTGATATTCATAAAAAATAAAATAAAAATGAGCATGACAAAACAATAGAGATGCTGTGCTTGAGTAGGTGGCTCCTGAAGTAAATTGTCTTCTTGATTTAAAAAGAAATCATTACAACCACGTTTTTCTGCTGGCAATGTAGTGTTTTGAGAGTGATTGGAAGAGGCATGGTTTAGAGAGGAATCTGAAAAATGTGGTTGTCATTGTCATAACAGAGCTCGTACAGCAGAAATCTATTACGAAGCTGGAACTGATGGCTGCAGATAGGGGTTTTAAGATTGCCTCGAGATTTATTTTAGCTAGAATGTAATGAAAGTGAAATTGGGACTAGGACTATCCCCAAATTTTCATGAATAAAAAATAAAGAAACAGAAAAACAAACCACCCTGAATAAAATTCTGACCCTACAGAAGCTTTGTCACTGGCTTTGGTACAGGCTTTCACACCTCCTCCCAAGACAAATTCCCTGTAAATTTCTAACTTTCACAGTTCTCTAGAATCTAAGGGAAAAAATAAAAGCAACTCACCTGTTTGTATCACTACTTTGCCGTGCATTATATCCCTTTACCTTCCAAAATCACTTCAGTGAAGATGGACTGATGCCATTGGCCTCTATACCACCATACCTAACACCTCCCTGAAATGCCTTTGGGTCTGAGACTTTCCTTTATTCCCTTTCCCTTCGTGGTCCTTCCTGCGAGAGCCCTCCTCCTTGGAGCATCAGGTCCCTGCAGCTCTTCAGCCATCCGAGACGATCAGGTTCCGCGTGTGTCTAAATCCTTTCTCCATGCCCATTGTGGTATTTCCATCTTTAAAATAGCTTTTGTATAATAAAGCAACAAAACGTAGCAAAATATATCGCTTCTGGCTGCAGCCAAGCCGTCCCTCGAGCATTGCAAGGATAATTTCCTGTGACTTATGTTCTTTATCTGTCCATTTTTCCAATCTTCTCCAGCTAATTTGGATTTAGTTTTATTACCTTAATCCCAGCGTATTTTGCATGATGAACAGATTTTACCTTCGTGTAATAATTTTCTTCTGGAATAAATACATACGTAGAAAATGGGTCAGAAAAGCAATCTTGTGGCACTTGGTAACATTTTTTACACAAACTACTTACTGCTTCAGACCTCCAAGCACATTTCTCACCCTTTTTTCTTTATGGTGAATATGTTCTCAGTTTTGTTTCCTCCATCCTCCCGGTCTACCTATGCTATCCTGGCTTCTGTCCTTTATTTCCCATGGTTTTGCCCCATTTACATGCATGGTTATGGGGCTAAATGATGTTTTTGTGCAGACACCAGGTATAGCAGCCTGCCGCCCTCTCCTCTCCCATGCCCCTCTCAGAGCTCACGTTGCCAGCTCTGTGTCACAGTTTGGATGCTCATTAGGGGATTTTGGGGGGGAGAGGTGGTTGGACCCACATAGGGCAGAAGGTTTAGGCTGGGGTCCCTGTGGTTCACCACCTTCCCCCATCAGTGGGCAGTGCCTGCCCCTCGCTGCCTGGCCTTGAAACCCTGGGGGCAGGGTGACATCAGTATATGTCACATACAAACACAAAATTAGACATCATTAAAACTTGAGCCACTGTAACCAGGCAGGGAGAGGGTTTCTGTGTCATTGAGGTGAAGAAAAAGGTCATTTCTGAAATACTTGTCAGTGGGAAGTCAGACCCTTTCCATTCTTTCTGTTCATTTATAGACTCTGGCACAATAGAGGGGAAACAAATTACTCTATATTTAGCTGATAGTTCCCACCTTCTTATCAGCAGGAGCTTGTCGTATGTCTCTGGCAATAAGTCCGGGATCATTTCCATGGGATCCCACAGTCTGCAGCCTCTGAGAAGAGAGCTATTAAATGTGGCAGAAGAAGCAACAGCCTTTCTGCAGATGCTAGCAATAGGAGGAAGATTAACACTTCTGAATTAGCATCCAAAGGAAAATTGCCCATAAATTTATTTCCTCTAAAGGGAAAAAGAATTCTCCCTGTTCTTACATGCCAGAAAAATTAGGGAGAAATCCTGGCTCCAGGATTCTGCAGTCACTGGCAGAATTTGCATTCATGCCTTAATGCTATTTTTTTCCCTTTAATTAATCTTTCTTCAATGAGTATCCTATAAATCCTCTGGCACATACAAATTGCTGTCTGTTCCCATGACCCACTGGCTAAAGTTTATGGAAACAAAGCACGTATTGTTTGAAGGAGGGAACTCTTCCCTAAGAGTATAGAGAGGTTGATGCAAGCCTTTACTATTAACACAGTTCTTCTGCTATATTTAGAAGAATTTACTAGAGATAGGATAAGCAAAATAAGCTATTGAGTTACTCAACAAATTGCGGTTGAATGAGTCAAACAGTTGCGTTTAAAAGATATCAAAGGTTTTTGTAATTGGGATAATTCAAAAATATAGGAGTAACAAAATGCTATCTTTTATCTTTTTCACACTAGAAGTGAACAAGCTTGTTCTATATTGTTCTTGGGACAAATTGAAACTTTGAGTTTCAGTGGGACAAACTTTGAGTTTCGGTTTGTCCCAAGAAGATGAAGGCATAACGCCTTGATCCCAGTTTTGAGAGGGGGACGTACTCTGTAACTGTACCTTTTCTGGAGTTGCAGGGCAAGGACATGTACCTGATCCTGGAGAACGACATGCTGAACCTGATCGACCCCATGGATCGCACAGTTCTTCACTCGCAGCCCATCGTGAGCATCAGAGTGTGGGGCGTGGGGCGTGACAACGGCCGGTGAGTCTGCACTCTCCTTGTTCCTACTGACCTGGTGCTTCCTATGTCTTGCCACATACACATACAGGAGTGTGGGTATATCTGGAGTGAGTTAGGTATCAAAACCATCCATTTGGTTGGGTAATTGTGACCTGGGATGATGAGAGAATAGGTAATTTTTTTTTCTTACTCGTGGTACGTTTTTTTTTTAATCTCTGCTTTTCGTAGCATATCGCTTGTATCCTGTTTTGCTAAACCTGTGTTGAGGAAACATTTCAAATGAATTCAGCTAGGCACATCAAACGGGACATGCAACTTTGTTTTGTTTTGTTTGTGTATTTAATACCATTTCATATCAAACCATGTTTTCAAATATGGCCCATAATGTAGTTCTCCTGGCTGTGTGAAAGCAATTCTTCCTGCTGCTGCAAAATAACTGTGCTCCTTATTTTTCCATGAGTGTGTGCATTTGTTTCCGCTTTCTTGGCATGTTTGATTTGACTGAGGGAAAAGTAATAGTTTTACTCCATGACTATTGCTTAAAGCTTCTGATGCAAGAAAATTCCAAAGCGTGTTGCAGAAAAGTGAGTTTTTTCACTGACACGTGACTGACGGTGAGCTCAAGCTGCCCTAGGGAGCAACCCTCAATGTGTGTGTAAAGGCTTTCCTGAACAGGAGCCTGTCTTGCATTAGCTCTCATTCCTGATTGATCTTTTGGGAGCATCCTTTTCCATGCTCTATCTGCTATGGAAACAGGATTGTGAAGGTAACTTATTTAGAGCAGGATAGCGAGCTGTTTCCTTGTCCCACTGAGCTTTCTTACCTATACAGAATATTTCCACTCACATAGAGCAATTCCAGGATCTTCAGGCAGAACCCATCCTGGGTAGTAAGGATTGAGTCATGCTAAAGCGTTGCTGCCTTTTGTGGTCATGTTTGAGACAGAACATACTATTTTTACTGGCATTTGCTGTGTTTGCGTTGTGTTTTTTTTTTTCACCAGAGTAAGTTTGATTTCAGATTCTTACTCCTTCAAGAATTTTGATGGATTCTTCAATGTATATTGTGTGTCCAGTATGGCTTTTGGGACTGGAGCCCATGCTTTTTGAAATGCAATTTATTTAACATTTTATTAACCCATTAAAAAAAAAAAAAAAAAAAAGATAGTTGGAAAAACAGAGTGTACATTATTTGTAAGTAAACTCAGACTGCACGTGATGTTAGTTAACAGATAGAAGATCCAAAAGACAAGCAGAAAGTTACAAACTTGTGACTGAGCAGTCAGACGTACAACGTGTTCTGCATATAGAGAGGGTCAGTGTAGGAAATGCACTCTGGAGGGTAGCATAAATGATGTAACATTTGCTCAACAAGCGCCAGCACACAAGAAAAACGCTTCAGGTGACAAGAACCTGAGCTGTGATGGAAGGCCAAAAGAGAGCCTATCATCTCAGCATTTGGTTTGCTGTTTGGGAGTAGAAGAAAACCTCACTGCTGACTTGGAAAGGAAATTGCATTGTATCTCTTTTCATGTACGCATTTGCATGCAGACCTTGGGTTCATTCTGGTAAAATTAGCTGTGGTCCTGAGGTAAGAAACACCAGAGTCATGCAATAACTGCAACCGCAGCTTTCCCTGACGATGAGTTTGTCATCATTAGAGAAAAGAAAGGGGAACGCCTTGCTGTTTGTAGTGGATTAACTGTGTGATATGGTGACAAAATCCCACTTTCTGGCATGAAACTTGCCCAGAAGTTGTTGCACATGGAAGTTGATCATTAGCTACATTTCGTGTTCCAAGAGTCCATATAATAAAATCAACTGGGTTTGTTCTGAAAGACAGTGTTTAAATACTGTAGAAATGCATGTTTTCTTCTCTTTTGACCTTCTTGAAATGCATAATGACCCACTAGCCCTCATTTTTAACTGCATTTTCCTTGTAGTAGTTTTTTTGGGTAGATCTGGCTTTGCAAGATGAAAAGGTTTTCTAATGACACCTGACCGGATGATTTTCTAAGCAATGCCATAATGAAAGATTGATGAAATACAGCGATTTGCTGATGAAAGTTTAATCTAAGGATATGTCAGCTAGCTCACCTCAGGCAGAAACATCTACTGGGAGGCTGTAATAATTCTCTCCATACATTGCACTGTTATCTTGACCTCTAGAGTTACCATAAAAAAAAAAGAGAGAGAGAAAAAAAACATACACACAAAATAGTTGTGTGATAAGCAAAGACTCCATCATTTTGTTGACCTAAGCTGTGTGGTGATTCTGTGTTTTGAAAAGGAGCATCCTTTGTTTCAAATTAATCACTTAGTACAGTGTGTTTGACCTTAGGAAAGACCAGAGTGCCTTCATAAAATCGTGAACAAAAGCAGGTTCCCACCAGAGAAGCTAAGCTGGAGGTTATGCATGCATGGCTGTATGCGTAGACTCTGAGCTCCTGTGTTTGATATGCATGTATGGGCAATGAAGGAAAATAAAATATACTGTACCTGGCCATCCTTTTTGGCAGAGTCTGTGTTTCTTAGGCGACATCTTGTGACTTTTTAAGAGTGAAAGCCATTGCATTTTGTTGCCTTTACCAAAAAGATCATGATACTTCGTTTATTATTTCTTAAATATGAGAAAAATCCTGGCACTCAGTTAAACTGTGTGACGGGTGGTATCACAGGGATACCAGCATCATTTGTGGAGCTGCAGTCCCTTCTTAACAAGTAGGCCATGACGTGTTCTTTTCTGGGCATTAAAAGCATCGTGGAAAAGATCAGCTTTACTGAAGCTGTGCCAGGGTTGTTCTCTTCAGTTGTGAGCTGCAGGACTGTACATTAATCATGCTTTTGGTCGGGTTTTGTGACTCCTTCTCAGCTGCAAGGTGCATGCCCTTTGCTTTCTGAGCAGCTCTAACTAGTAAGGGAGGTAATGGCCCATCCATTTTCACACAGAATCACAGAATTTCTAGGTTGGAAGAGACCTCAAGATCATCGAGTTTTGTACAAGAGTTTCTGTTAGCACATCCCTTAAATCCTCCTCTATCTTCATTGATCTTCCACCAATGCAAAGCCCGGCTCAACTTTTAAAACCTCTTTCATGAGTTTGTTTTTTTGGTATGGTTTGTGTGTTTCTGTGGAGGCAGAGAATGGAGGGCAGTTGTTCTTGGCTCTTAAATGGGGGAGATTCTCTCACTGGGGCTTCGTGGTCTCACAATCCCTGAACAGACAGTGCCAAAGTGTTGTGCTCCCTCCTCTGCCCTAACACCACCCGTTTGGGCAGGTGGTGGTGGTGAGGATCTCTGCAGCTGTGTGGATGTCCATACTCCCATTTCTTTGGACTGCTCGTGGTTCATTGCTCCCTTAGATATCAGGACTAAAATGAGGCTGGCAATCAAAAAGGGGCAGAGGGGAGGACGATGCTGGAGAAAGTGGCACGATGCACACACTGAAAATGAGGCAGTCAGCCACAGGGTGGGAGGTAGGCAGCAAAATGAATGAATGCCCCAAGTCAGATGGGAATAATCCTGTAAGGCTGGAGGAGAAGAAAGTCTCAGCAAACCAGGAACTACTTTTCTCTGGACAGCCAGATTTGGAGGTTTTCACTTGAACAGCATTGCTACAGCAGGTTAAGCATTTTGTTTTTAATTGTGAGTGCATGTCAAGGTAAGAGGGATGAAGAAAGGCTTGGCAAAAGAATTGGTTTGTTAGAGGAGAGGAGGGGGAGGGTGGGGAATCTGGAGGCTGTGCAGCAGGTAGGGTGGCTGTCTCGTGGAGTTATAACCCCTATTTCCTGGCTGAGACTGTGTATTTACATGAACTACCTGTCTTGAACCCCACTGCACATCTATCATATAGGCATCAGATTTGGGGAGGGATACCTGGCCTTAATTAGGTAATTTAAAGCTAAGTGTGTACAATAAAGATAAGTTTAGTGTGCCTGGGGTATCTGTAATTTATCATTCCCCCTTTCAGAAAATATTCTGTGTACAAGCAACACAACATCAGGCTTCGGTGATGTAGTGTGGCTTATAATTGCATTGTTCAGGGAGGTGTTGAAGGCCTTTTAGATTTGCCTTCCCTTTAAGGTGGTGATTGAAACCCTGAATGTGCTCTGAGGTCAAGCCTTTCTCCAATTCTGTGTGAGAAGCTTATCGAGCTGGGCGAGATAACAAGTAATAAACTTTCTCTTCCGCATAAAGAGACATGGTCAAGAAAAGCTGAAAATAAAATAAATTAAAACCGAGATGGTGCATGCACCCGCTCTTCTAAGGAGATAACACCCTTCAAAGCACGTGTAATTCCAGCTGAACTCTTCAAACTCAGAGATGCCGTGAATCAATATTGCCTATTCCCCTCGGGCCTCGTAACCTTGGAATGAGGACAAAGCGTGCAGTTAGGAATCAGGTAATAGGGCACAGGTGAGGGATTACACAGGGGAAAAGGCTTGCTCTGGCTTTTCTCACCCATATACTTTGCTGGCTTTTGTAAGTAATCTCTTCTTTTCTCCTTTTCCCTAAGCCAATTGTACCTGAATATCCTTTTTGATATATTTTGATAGCATTTTCCTCTCACTAAACAATAGTTTAGATGATTTTCTGTACAAAACTTCAGTTCATGCCCATAAGGCCTGACATGCCCATTTGCAGGTGCAGTGTGTAGTAAGGAGTAATGAAACACTGCAGCTGTGAAGGGAGAAATGTATTTTCAAAGAAATGTGGTTAAGTGGGTGCAAAAAGCTGTATGTGTGCATTCTTATTTTGGTTAACAAAAGTGGTGTGTTTTAGTTTCAGAGTTTTAGCCTAAAAGACATAGTACGTTGAAGGTGAGTTGAAACAGGGCCATACTAACTTGAAATAAGCATCTCTAGTTTTCCTCTAATGTATGGTTTTGTATCAGTAGTGGTTTACACCATGTTAGGGCAGCATCTCTAATATCCCTTCTGCCCAGTTCCACTAATGGGATGAAAAATGATTACATGTGACAACAGGGGATTCTTTCTCACAGTTAAGTCAAATTGTATATCTGAGCCTGGACTACAAATAACCACAGTGATGCTGCCGGGTTATCTCAATTAGTAGAAAAGATGGCATAATGACTTAGTAAGGCTTAGTGTGTTTGTACAGATTTGTGCTAGAAAATCTCCGTACACTCCCTGGGAATCCAGCTGTTAAAGGATTTAGGATACAACTAGGGTAATCTGTGTGATAGCCACTCAAATTCTCAGGTCCCTTGATAATAGCTGGACTGCCTGTGAAAAGTGTCTGTGGCACAGGAGAGCTACTGTCTGCTGTTGTAGGGTAGAAATCTGATGCTTCTGTTATTCTTTCCACTGTATGTTAATCAAACAGGTGCTGCATGCAGGCTGAGCTCCTGTATTTACCTGCTTTAACTTCATGGCAAAACACTGATGCAAGTGATGCAAAAGGCAGCTGCTTTCCTGCTGGGACAGCAAATGTCCCACTCCCAAGCTCTCTGCAAGCCCCCTTGTTTTCAACACCAACTAGAAGCTTGGGTCTTAAGTGCCAATGAAAGGTGATTTCAAATTAATTTATTTACTTTGCCTTGTCATGCACATGGGTGCACGTGCAATCAGTTGCGCATGCAGAGACTGCACTAAAAAATAGCATCCTCCCTCTGAAGCTGTTCAGTTACCAATAAGATGGGCATGTGAAAACCTGACCAGAAAAGGCACAGAGAGCACAGGTCACCAAAGAAACAAGCAGTGTTTAAAGAAAAATCATGCTAAGAATACTTAAAAGCCCCATGCTGGCTGAAATGCCCGACACAGCTCCCTGTTACCTTGATTACAGCATGTCTGTGTGAGCAGTAACAGACGCTCTGTCATGCGGGAGCTTATTTGGAAAGGTCAACGTTTTGTAAGACATATTTACTTCGCTCATTGTTTTGTGTGGTAGGCAAAAACTTGACTTCCTACAAATGATTACTGGACTGGGCAAGTCATTTCTGGTAAAGTAATTCAGAGGAGAAAACTTCCTGGGCAGTAGAAAGGGTTTAATTTGATTATCTCTGTGTTACACTACTTAATGAAATGTGGGGCATTCATGACTTGCTAATACAGCAAATTAAAAAGCAAAAGTGCAGCCAGAAAATGATCCATCTCTTGTTTTTCCTTCTCCTCAGGCAGTTCATGTGCGGTGCTGGAGAGTTATAGATGGGATGTTTCTATATGTGCCTTCACCGTGTAAATATTTACATCCAACCTACGTAAACACTTTGCATCAGTGTTATACTCTGATATCAAGGGCACTTGTGAGATGCCTGTGTATTTGTAAACCACTGAAGGTCTTCTGAAATTCAACATGTGCTAGAGTAAAATAAGCTCTCAGGGTTGTGCTGTCTCTCTCTGAGCTCTGTCACAAACTTGACTGAAGTGCACCGCTCTAGTCATTTGGAACATGCCTCTAAAACACAAGGGGATGAGCTTGCTCTCAGCTCCCCACTTCAATTATTTAAATGCTGTGTCTGCCTCAGGATCCCTTTCCCTGTTCACTACTAGATGATTAAGATTCAAATATTTATATGCAGGATGTCTTTATGGAAATCAGAGCGTGTACAGCCTTAACCATTATGTGTGCTTAGAAACCGTTTTCACTTCAGGCTCATAATTCTGCGAGCGATGCGTTGGCTTGGTTCCTGATGTTGGCTCCACAGGGGAAGGGCCTTTGTTTGGCTGTGGTATTCAGCACAGTTCGCCCTCCGGCCATGGAGACAGGTAGCCTCCTGAAGTCTCTTTGATATGTGCAAATTGATTAGCAGAAACTTAAACACTAATTTGAGTAAACTGAAAGATTTTTTTTTCAACAGATGCTTCACGTGTCTTAAACGTTTAGGGTTTTTTTTTTTACTGACTGACTTGGTTTTGTGTTAAGTGTTAAGTGAACGTCTGTAGTTTTGCAGGAAGAAACTTGTGCTTGATGACACTGAAAATTTGATGACACTGAAAAATCTGTGCATTATATCTTTCATATCTCACATAAATGCTATTCATCTTAATTCAACTTAATGCTGTAAAAATAAGTTAAATTTATAATTTGAATGATGCATTAAATACAGAACTCAATTGCCTCTAAAATTTATTGCTTGAAGTTCTCCTTTCTGCACTGTGACAAATTTCAAAGCTGGCTAGAAGTAGGCTCTTGTGCCCTCTGGGTCTGACCAAATTCCCCTTTTAATTAATGGGAAGTCTTTCATTACCTTCAGCATGGGTTGGGTTAGTCCATAACTTACAGGTGCAGGGCTGGAAACCCTGGGCATTGCTGAGTACAATCGTGTAAGACCTCGGGGAGCAGCAGGATAGTTCAGCTGTTATTCCCCAGCAGGGCTAGGGTGGTTCTTGTAATAGCCGAAAATAACTGGTGAAAAAGAAAGCAGCAAACGATGAATCTTAAAAAGAGTACAAAGGAGTTTGAGGTCTGCAAGGTCAGGAAGGATGGCAGGCATCAGTACCTGACCTGGTATCCTGCTGACTTTATGTTTATCGTGGCTGAAGTCAGTGATTTTTTCTGTTTTAGCCAAGCTCCTGTGATATTGAGCTTGCCTTTGTTCTGGGATGCCTGTTACTGATACACGGCCGTGTTTGGGGTGATGCTGTGTTTGGCAAGAAGATGCATAAAGAGGAATTGTAGATTACTTGAGGAATAATTTTTCAGTAGCTCCAACTGGAAGGGTCTACCTGGGTCCTTATGGCCTTTCCTCTGCATTTGCAGACAGTCTCTTAATGGTGTAGGTCTTTGGGCAAGCCAATAGCAGGTCTAGGTCAGTTAGCTATGGATATATTGAATTGCTTTTGCTTTGTAGCTGTGTATCATCAGCCTTTATTGCTTGAGAAGTTTTATCTTCTGCCTGTTCCTTTTGGTGCAGTCTGAAGAGTCTAAATAAACCTTACATGTATGTCTCCAAAATGTAGATACACATTTGATATAAAAAGTACCCAAACCCACAAGAACAGATGCACTAAGAAAGATTTTTTTTTTGGCACCGTGTGTATTTAATTAGGAAAATTGCTTTTAATCTCTGCTATCGCTCAACTTCCAACAGCAGCATAATGAGATGAATTAGGCAAAGCAAACTGAACGCTTGCTCGTGGCCTCTATTCATTTCTGAAGTACGTACATGGCTTCAGGGGGCTGAGTGTAAAAAAGCAAACAAAGCCCTTATGGGATATTGCCAACTGAGGCGTTCAGAAATGGTAATCATTTTGTCACATTAGAACCTTTAGGGGTAAAGGTAGGATTTCAAACGTCCCTCACCCATCCACAGATGCTGGAAGTGTGTTCTGCAGTGTGTATGGAGATTCTTAGATCCCTGTCCGAATCCAGGATTTAAACTTTATGAAATGTTCCCTCACTTTCTCCCTGCTCTTTTTGAAAATAATATGAAATTTCAGATAAATCAGAAGATTTGGCAGTGCTGTGGCTTCTTGATAATTTGTGATGAAACTAGATAGAGAGGATGTGCAAGAATGGGACTCCAGATCCACCATGCTTTGGATTTGCATCTGTGTGTTTCAGCAACACTCCCCAAATCCACTTCTTCAATCCACAGTCTTCTGAAGATCTGCCAGTACCTCCAGGGTGGGTGCAGCGAGGATCTCGGCTGCTGGTGGTGTTCACCTTTCTGTAGCTCAGCCACGGCTCTGCTGGCATTACAGGGCTGTGTGTTGGGATGTGTGGTGTTTTGCTCCAAGTTAAATCAGCTTCTGGCTGTGCAAGAGGAATATTTGATGAATCTGGGGAGGATGTGCTCCCATCCCCGTGCCTACAGCATAAGCTAGGTTCGTTTGCTCGGTTGCCCTGCTGTTCTCTGCCAGTTTAACCGGGGAGCTGGGCTCAGCACCAAGTGCATGGAGACCTGCCCAGATTCTTCCCTGTTAAATATCCATTCCCTCACTGTTAGCTTGGCTGAACCTTATCTCCAGTGAGGAACAGAGCAGCCTGGGGATATATAACCCAGCTGGAGACCCAGGAAAGGGGGCACATGATAGCTGGGAGAGGCTGGAACGACATGTGTTGAGTTCACATACCAGGCAGGCCCCAAAACATCCCTGCTGCCTTGAATTCAGCACATCTATCAGTGCAGGAGTTGAACTTGTTGGGTGCTGAGAGCTCTCCTGGGAAGTGTTCACCTTGTCAGGGCTTGGCAGTGGGGAACATGTTGGCCCATTTTGTCCTGCAAGCTCAATTTTTCTGCTGCCTGTAGGGAAAGTGCACCACTGACAGCCCTCCCGCTTCCTGATGAGGGGTTCGGGTGTGAGCTCCCACCTCTGGCTGGCACTGGGGAACTGGACTTGGTGCAGTTTGTGCTAGAAGTGTTTGTGATAGCTCCCTAGATATAGCCTGTATACAGAATTTTAAATGCATGTCCAAGGTTAGCCACTGCACAATTTTGGGTTGGGCTGAGGACTGGCAAAGTTAAGTTTTGCCAGAGCTGTGAGTATGAATTATGGCTGTGGTTCCTAAGCAAGTTGTATGTGCACAAAATGGAAGATGCTGGGCCCAAATTGCTTTCTCATTTTTGGGAACTGCCGGCTGGCCAAGCCCTGGGAGATTTTCCTCTTGCTGACGGCAGAGGTAAACCCATTGCTCTTTCTGTAACTAGAAGGCACAAACGTAGAGCAGAGAGCGTGGGGTAGGGGAAGGGAAGCTGAAAGGCTGACAGCAGGGCTCAGTAGTGGAGCCAGCATGCTCCTACCCAGCCATATCTTTACTGAAAGGTGCACAGACCACAAGTATCGTGTACCAAAATAACAAAACCAACAAGGGATTAGAATTCGGTCCCAGTTCATTTACTGGATAGCCAGCTAGAAAGCTGAAACCTGGGATGTTTCATTAGGCTAATTTTTACACATTTCCAGTGTTCAAGGAACAGTGGTTCTCTCCCACAAACTGTTTCAGCATATTAAAACAGCAAAGTTTGGCTTCTCTCCTTAGGAGCCTTTCAAGTTGGTGTCTAACGTTGTTCTCACAAGCGCTGTCGTTTGGCCAGCTGGAAAACCACCATGGCCTGTAAGTGCTGTACTTGCTGAGAGTGAAGGAGGGGAACAGCAGCAGAGAGAGAGGGCAGTTCTCATCGCTGTCAGGTTAATTGTCGTCATTTTCAAGCTTAAATGAGCTATGCTGAAAGAGTCAACATTATTATATGGTCTTGAATTCTTGCTAGTGCTGGGCATCCAGCACGTCCAAGAAAGAAAGCGCTGGATCTGTTTCTTCGTAGGCAGCATTGACAGCTTTGTTTATTAAATTCCAACCTGTTATTCCCATGGAAATCAACAGAAAGCTTTCGGGATGGCACAGGTTGCATAATTCAGCCTGCCAAACCTTGTTGATGGCACACAGGAAGGAAGGAAGGAACCTCTGTAGACTCTCAGGGTATTTTTAGGCTGTGAACAAACATCCTGCTCCAGAAAGATCCGGGTGGCTGGAAGGAGCACCTGCCAGCAAGCCGTCCTTGGATGCTTTTCACCCTTCTATCTGCGGGGGGGAACACCCCTGGTTGTGTTCCTTGCCCTGCTGGCACTCGTGTTCAGCCATTCGTCCCCCCGGCACCCAGAGGCACCCACTTTTCTCTCTGAGGTTTCCCAAAAGAGAATAAAAATGGGAGCTGCAGGAGGCTGGTTTTCCTGTCACCTTTAGAGCAAAGCAGCCCCTCTAAATTAGATTTCCTATTGCCGCATGTGGCAGTTCGGGAAATCAAATTATTTGGCGTGTTTGTTTTTACGGCTCAGGGATCAATCCCACTCCGAGCATGAGCAGGTGTAATTCCACTGGAGTAAACACGGTTGTACTTCTGCCTGACTCCTCGGGTTTGGCAGTACATCTCGGCAGCCTGTTCAAGAGACTTTCCCCGTCGCAGCCGGTTGCAGTCACGTTGTGAACACGCTGCACGGGGTCGGGGAAACTGCGGGGGAAGAGTCCCTGCACACCTCGGCATCCCGCAGAAGATCTCTGCTGTCAGAGCACATCGCCTGGCAAGTTCACGGGCTGGAAACGTGGTGCAGGGGGTGGAGAGGGGCTTCTCCAGCCACTCAGAGCCCATGGTAAAGCCAACGGGAAGGGAGAAGAAGAGCAGAGCCCTTTGGGGGAAGCGCCGCCGGCTCGCAGCTGGAGCAGGCGAACAGAAGCGCGCCCAGTCTGTCAGGAGAGGGGGAGCCTGTGTGGTGTGTGGTGCTCGCTGCAAAATGAATGAGCTGCTGTGCTCGGGGGCAGTCAGCCCCCACTGATGGAGAGCCTGTGCGTGGCGTGCATCATCTGGTGCCGGGACGCACGCTGCGGGCAGAGCGTTGCGTTGGGTGTTGGCGTGCCACCTGCCTGGAGTTACACTCCTGCTCGCTGCAAGAACAAGGTAAGAAACTTAGAAAGTGGCAGGAAAAATCCTCATGCCCCATCCCTATCCCCACCCCCTCACAGACAACAGTCTCATGTTGGTAGGAGCCTTTGTCTCTAGCTGTATTTTCAAAGCCGTGGTCCATTAGCCTAAAGCCTCTGTGTGGATGCCTGCGAGGCAAATTGCGGCTCCTGGTGTGACAAAGGCAAGTCAGATCTCTTTTCTCCAAGAGCTGCCACTTAACAGCCTTTGGGAGAGCGCTGTAGCAGAAATGCTGGGCTGTGTGGAAAGCAGTGAGTGTTTGATGCTGCTCTCCCTTCAGATGCGCTCATTTGAGCAGTAAGCAGTAAGTAATGGACCTTGATGTTTAAGGGGCTTGGGGGGGTCTGTATTCAGTTCAAAATTAATTGTTCCTGAGCCAGCTGCAGTTACTGGATGCATATTGACCAGCTGGAGTCTGTAGAGGATAATCATGATTTGTTTTCACTGCTAATGTTGCATTAATGGGCAAATAGGTGCTGTAGTTGTGAATAGCAAGAACCTTGTGTACTGAAAAAGAAGAAACCTCTCTGTTTTAACTCAAACATTCAGTGTGTACATAATGATTTTTGTGTCATTCCCAGATAACTTCTAGCCAGCTAGTCTGGGCTTTCTTCCTTCAGCCCATACTTGTCAATGGGCATCATTCGATCTGTGGCAGTCCAAAAGAATTAAACATTTTTCAGGCAGAAGTGTCACGCTGTGTGTAGGGATACATGCATGTAAAAATATGTGTAGTTGAAGTGAAATAGTTAATGGCTCTTTTGACAGAAGAGGAAACTTCGTGATTTAAATGTAATGTATTGCCTTGGGGTCTCTGGGCTTGCTTAATCCTATCTGTATTCATAAAGAATTTGCAGCAGGAGAAATTTCATTGATTTGTTAATTGATATATAGCTTTGAATCCTCTTTACGTTGGGTGCAGAGGGGAGGGAAGAGAGACAAGCACATTAATCTTTTTCTTTAAACTCAGCAGCTTCACTCTTAAATTAGGTCTCTCACACCTTACAGAGCTTCGTTTCTCTCCCTGTTCTGGGCAGTAGGCTTTGCTTCCTTAAAGGATACTGAACACTGTGGAGTCTTGATATTTATTAGTGAAATATATGAACTGTTTAATCTCTTAAAACCATGGCTTTAATTATGGTTGTGTAGCTGTTGCCTCACAGTTAATGTAAATATAACAACTTGTGAGTGAGGAGAAGGATGTTATTTAGCCCTGGAGCATTTCTCAGTAAAAAATGGCTTGTTTATTTTCATGAGGATTTAGAAGAAAGATAGTGTGGCTTTCTTATGTAATGCAAGTTAGATTTGTTAAAGTACAGATTAGTTTTCCCTTTTACAAGAGTGGATGTATATAAATAGTTTCAAGACTCTCTGTATGAAGTTATTTTAAACACCACTCAGCTGAAATACAGACGGTGTGAGTTAGTATTTTGGGTGAGGAAGCGGCGTGTCTGTTGGATGCCTCTGCACTGGGACAGTCTGTTGGGTGTCCTGTGCAGCAGGCCGTTGTGGTTTGCCGTGCAGACTTTCCTGTGTTTCATGACGTGAAAAGTCTGTGTTACTGTGGACACCACTCTGATCTAATTGATAGGAGCGCTAATATTGATTCAATGCTCTCTAGGCCTTTAATTAGCGATCGAGTGCAGGTTTTGCTCCAGCGGACTTCGAGATAGGTTGAAATGCCCTCATTCTCTGGGTGAAGTTAATCCAGGTCAAAAACTTAAATCAGGGAATATCAATTCAGTAATAAGTGCTCAGCTTCATGTCCTTGTTTTAGAAAATAAGTGGCATGTCACTGCATTTGGTTTGGTGTCTGCCAAAAAAAAAAATACCCATTTTTCTTACAGTATTTTGATTTAATATTAAATTATTCTCTATGTGTTTTATCAAGTTTCCAAACTGATGTGCTGCAATATCTTTTTGGCTGAATTCAGTAATTCTATAAAAAATTAAAACAGAGAATCACTGGGAACACTGACCTGCTGTTCAAAGTTCTTTTCATGCTGCCAGGTTCCTAACAAGCCAAGCATAACGTTTCCCAAGGAGAGGGAAAGCAGTGGTCTGCAGCGGGTAAGGAAAGCCCTTCAATGTAGGCTTACATCAGGTGAGCGAGTGCCCGGGGTATCCATGAGCTTCAGGGGTCTGTAAGGGCAGCATCTCTTTCATCTCAGGGCGTCAGTCGCTGTGCACAGGTGAGGGAAGCCCTGAAGATGTGGTGAAGTAACCTGGGGTTGCTCCGTGCTTATTTTTGGTCTGGGCTTGAGGAGTAACAAGGACCCATCTTGCCTGTCAGATGCCAATGTGATGTCTAGCACCCAAACCATCAGTGGGACTTACAGATTCAGAGCCTCTGGTCATAAGAGCAGAGTTCAGCCATTACAAAACGTGGGTTCATTTGATGTGGCAAGCTGCCTCGTATTTTCTTTTTCTTTTAAAAACAGAACCCGACTAGGTTATTGCAGTCTTCATAATATATGATTAGCAGCAGAAGGCTAGATCAAGCCATCAATTTTTAAGCAGAAACCTTCTTTCCTACCAGTAGTGAATTGCTTAAAAATTGATGGCACAATCTGGCCCACGGTGAACAGGGACTTTCTGCTGTAGGGCTGGGCTGTGCTTCAGCTCAGTCTCCGTGCTGGTGGTGAGAGGGGCCCAGAAACACAAGGCCACAGCTTGTTGGAATAGTCTGATACTTTTTGGAAGACAGAAAGCCTAAGGATCATTTACAAAAAAAAAAAAAAAAAAGTTAAGGAGCTACTGAACCCTTAGAATACTGTAAGCTTTTACATTTTACATTCAGCGAAAACAAATATATTTTTCTAATGGCATACATAGGCGGAAGAACATAATCACCCTCTAAGCAACAGAGGGACTTCAGCTGCATGGAAATGAAGGTCGTTTATTTGATCATGTTATGATATTGAGGTGTAAGTACATTTTACATAAACATTTTGCTGCATAAAGTGTTCCTACACTTTGTAATTACAAATTAGAAAACCAGAGCAGGGCCTCAGAGGGTACACCTGGGCAGGGACTTACAGCTGTAAATAAGGTGCCACGCATCAGTGTTTTTAACCAAGTAAAATGTGCCTGGAAATAAAATCTTCCAGTAATTGAAAGCAAAGAAAATTCAGTTAGTCATTATCTCTGAGAGATGGCCAGAGCGGATTGTGCCTTGTGTAGCCCCACGTGGAGATGTCTGAGGGCTGTGGAGGTCAGAGGGCAGACCCCTGCACTTGCGCGTGGTGTAGGCGACACGTGGCAGCCTGGTTTACTTCTGATCTGCTCAAACAAGATAACTGGGGGAGCTGCAGTCAGCCAGACTCTGGGGGAAGCTACGGGAATGAAGATGTGTCAAATGCTAACCTCTTCACCCTGTTAGCTGAGTGTGTCAGACACCCAGGTGGCCAGGCTGTGTTTAAATTCACCTGCCGGGCACAGGGAGGGAGGCTCCTTTGCTCTCACGTGCAGCGCAGTGACCATCAAAGCATTACTCGAGCAGAGCAGCGTTACCCTGCTTCTTTAGTAACTTGCCAGAGGTGCCAGCAAGAGCAAAACCTGCCAAGTTTCTCGCTGCGGTTTATTTTCCATTGCACAGTGGCTCCGCTTTGTTGAAGTAGGAGACTCCACAGAGGCTGTGGGTTGATGCATTTCTGCTCTCCTGGGACAGGGGTGAGGACAAGGACACATTGTGCTGTTCGCTCTGCGAAAGGAGAGAGGATGAAGGGGGGTGATTGGGGGAAGTAGGCTACCCTGGCATAACTGCAATGTGCTTGGAAGTCAGAAAACAACCCAGAATAAATGGGCCTGGCAGAGATCATCACCTCCTTCCCGGGGAGGAAGCATCCCCTGGGGGCTGTCCCTGGCAGGGATGCTCCTTGCTCACATCCCCGCAGGCTGGGAGGTAACAGGCTGTTTTCCGCACAGGACTTGGCCTTTTCCCCTCAGAAATGAATCTCAAATGCTGCATAGCAGCCCTGGCAGTATTTTCTAGGTATCATCTTCCCAATATAGGCAGGCTCTGGCTTGACCCCTTTTAACTCAGTCAGCTTGGAAAAGAATATATAGAGCACTGCACTGAGGAACTTGCACAGCTGCTCTCATGGCATTTCTGGCACTTAGAGCCATCAATAAAATCTGCCAGGAAACTGAAAACTTTCCATGGCTGCTTTCTATCCTTGGGGTGCATTTTGTTCTTTTTTTTTTTTTTTCCTTTTTTTATTTTAAAGGTAAATGATTCAACTGTATTTGAGCTACTGGAATATGAAAGGAACACAGGCAAGTAGTCTTCTGTATGAAATTAATTCATTAATTACAAGGCACTCTGTGAAGAGCTACTGGATTAATTTGGAAGCTGTAATTAACTGATTAAAAGCGGGATGCAGCCCTGCTGGATGTGTGAGAATCCCACAGCCGGAGCCCCATTCGCTGCCTGGGGAAGTCCGGCAGCCTGACTGCTTGTGTTTTTCTCACCTTCCTGAATTTCCTTCTCTGGTTTTTTGTTTTTTTATTGTTTTGTTTGTCTGCACTTGCAGCTGTGATGTGCTTGTTCTGTACAAGTGCATATTGCACAGTGACGGGAAAATTAATAGATTTCCCTTCGAGAGTCTGCACCAGCGGGTCATGGCTTGTGTTTAACTGTACTACATTCAAAACCTGCTAGATCCAAGGCATAACTTCTTCTAGTTCTTTTTTCCATTCCCTAGTACATTGTGTCTAAACTGCTGGAAGATATTTCCAATGTAAAGCTTTGTTGGGAGAGGTAATCACTCCATGTCCACTTCATATAAAGCCAGTGATTAACATGTGGAGATGATGATCCCTGTTCTGCTGCGCATACTGCTTGGAAACATTGACTCTATTCTCCTGGAAAGTACAAATCATACTCTTTTTTTATTTGTATTTTCAAGTTGACATTGAGATAAAGAATCAGGGCTGTCTGTGCTCAAAAAGCTTTCAGTATTCACAGTACAGAGATCTACTTTTAACCTCTTGGTCTATTGCATGCTGGCAGCCTGGTGAAATCCTTTCCAGCCCAGCTGAAAGCCTGTGGAGCTGGAGCGAAGGTGTGAGTGGGGTTTTGGTTGAGGACATCTCCACGGGTCACCACTGGATGTCAAAAAGGGGGAACTCCCAAGTTCACCACCTGGAAAGAAGCAGAGTAGAGGGCCCCGTATTATTTCTTCTTTACAACCGGACTACGGCCCGTGCTTCCACCGTACCATTTCTGGGAATGTCTGCTACGTTCATAAATATGGATCTTGTGTCCAGCTTGGCTGCTTTCACTAGCCACGCTGTGGAGTGTTTTGGACAATGGAAAGCACACCACTACTCTGCTTATGCTGAAATCAGTAATACTAAGATGAAGGAGTCTATAAATAGAAAAAAAAATCCATTACAGGATCAAAAAGTAACCATAACAATTATTTAAATGCCTGAATCAAGCCTTTATAGAGCAATTTGTCATCAGCTCCTCTCAGGAGCAGCCTCTGTACTCTTTTGACAAGGAAAATAGGTCAGGGCTGCATTGTGTTCTAACAGCAACTGTATGCCAGCAGCTCAAGGAGTTGCTGCCTTTCTTTGTACTGGCACCTTGGCCCTCTGCACAAAACGGAATGAATGAGTCCAGGAGAAAAATGAAGCCTGGATTTGTTCTTAAATAGAGAGATCAGAAACCAGGTCCTGCACATGAAGAAAGAAAATATTAAGGAATGAGAAGAAACTGATCTGGGGAGAGAGTTAACGTACTAGGATTTGTGGATGTTGCTGTGCTGTCCTGGTAAAACTGGGGGATATTCATGATCTAAGCAGTAAGTCAGAATCCTTTTGTCAAGGATGTTACTTCTGTCAGCTACCTGTGTTCGCCGTTGTGATGACAGAAGTGAGTAAAATAATGGAAATAAACTTAGGTGAGGGAGGGTGAGAATTGGAACATCTAGAGTTTCAACAGTTCTTAAGGTCAAGCATTAGGAACTGCACCAGACAAGCTTTTTGTTTGTTTTTTAACAAATTTTGTTCTGGGGTATCTAAGGAGATCGAGTGTATTTGTTTTTCTCAAGCAATCTGGGTACTACATTGGTAAAATGGATTTGTTCTTTAGGCAAAAACAAGGATAAACTGCTTCAGTACTCAGATGTACTGAATGCTTCATTTATGATATAAAACATTAGCTTTAAAGGACACGAATGCGTGTGCTTTGTTTCTAAGGCATGAATATGAAATCTTAGTAGAACTTCATGCTTTATAGTTTGAGATTTGCCAGGTGCAGAAGATGGGATCTGTAGAGGTCCTTTTTGCATAGGTATTGCCACTGGCTCGTCTCAAGTCATTGCTGAAGCAGACTTCTGTGTGCTTGTTGTAAGCCTGAAGTTTTAAATTCCAGGCTATGACATTTAAAGGGTGTTTCTCGTCTTTTTAAAATGTGGCTTTAAAATCAAATCCAACAGTTCCTTTAAACATTATATAAGTGCCACAGCAAGCTGTGCAGAAGGCTCGTGGAGTCGTATCCTGCAATTAAACCTCCAGCTCTGGACATATGCACCCATGTGTGCTCGCACCCCCATGTTGGATGGGCGCATTCGTTAACCATATGCACATTTACTTAAAACCTGGCTTAGAAAGCCTCTGTTTATTCCAGATCTACTCCCTAAGCCATTTCTAAGCAACAGATACCCGTGTAAGCTTCACAAGCTTGCTAAAGTGAGATGTCTAATGGGAATTGGATCCCTTCCCTTCAGCGTGTTCTGTCTCTAATCCTACCCTTAAGTACGCGGGGTGACTTTTCCACTCCACTACTCGTTTCTCAGAGGCAGAACTAACCAGGGTGATGTAGAGTCCCACAGTTTTTGTGCTTTGCGTGAATCTTGCTCAGATGAGTCCTTAAAAGACCTGAGGTCTGTGGTGCATGGGGGTGGAGGGCAGGACTGCATAGCCCATGGAGACTTGTTTGCGAGGACCTGTTGGAAAGCTGGATACATGGTTGTGCTTTGCAGAATGTGGCTCCTCAGCCTGGCTTTCCCTGACGTCTAGAGGAGCAGAAAGCAGCTCCCACCTCCACAGGCTAAAGTTGTTATCTATGCAGTGGCACTGTGCGTCGCAGGAAGCTCTGTCCTGTTCTCAGGGAGAGGTGGGGAGAAGCAGGCAGCAACCCACCTAGCTTTGTGGAAATGTCAGGTGAAACCAGCTGCTTTCTGCACGTGGCACCCCTACAAGGACACAGTCCTGGCCCTGTCCTGCCCACCTTTAGGAAGGGGTATACAAAGTGTTGGTGTCTGCACAGTCCTGAGTTCCTCAGGAATGAAGGCGTGCAGGGAGTTTGTGCTCCTGCCGTCAGCTCAGTGCCTGTGCGAGGTGGTTCCCCAGGCTGTGACTTCTGCAGCGTGTGCCTTCTGGGGCAGCCCGAGTGACCTCAGAGCAGGAGCTTGTGGAAAAGGCACTCAACGTGCTCATGCAGATCTATATGCTCCTGCAGTTTAAACAACTGTAAGGTTTTCACAGCCTGAACAATTGTTTGTTTTGTCAGTGTCTGCTCTAAGTAGAGTTATTTTAGAAGAAGGAGGGTTTGTGCAGTTTGTCAGTCCATTTTTGCTTACCGCGTACTACTTCCCCTGTTTGTGTGTGGTATTTTAAGCTTCATTACCTCCCCGTGTTGATATGTCTGTGCTGCCTCTCTAAATTCAGCTGATGCCTGTTGGCTTCATTGCATGTTTCCAAAAATACGAACTTCAGAGCAACAGGATTCAACCAAAATAAGCGCTGGAAGGAAATAGTTGCAGGACACTTGGATACGCTGTGCTACAAACAAGTAGTGAATACGAAATGTACAGCACTTTACAGCCACCCTGTCTCATCGTATGCTGGAGATCTGTCTGTGTGAGTGCTTTCTAACTTGCTCTTTCTCTTTCTTCATGCTTTCCTGGATTCAGAGAGAGGTAAATGATTTTCATTTTCCCATTTTTCTCTGTTTATCCTCCTGGCATGCACAAAACAGTGCTTGTATCAGTTTGCTTGTGAACACTGTCCTACAGAAGCTAAAGTTCAGCCAGGTGAATTCACGTGTCTGTCACCTTCTCAGCTTGCTATTAACTGCACTGCCGAGTTGAATTGACTATTTCTTTCTTTTCCAGGACCCAGACCCTCAAGTTTTAGCACAGTTTAAAGCCATGCAATACAGAGGGTTGTGATGTTGGCTTCTGGTGTAGATATTGCTGTTCTCTGTAATCTGAAATGCAGAAAAGTTATATTAAAATACCATCTTTCATTTTTAAAAAGTGTGATGTTAAGAGCAGGGGGCTAGAGGAGCTAATTATAGTGGCAGCTGGAAATGTTGATCCCTTATTTCCCATTTTTTGCATTCGTTTTGGTTGCAGCTGGGCTGCTCGCTCGTCCTTTGAGCGGGACGAAAAGTTCTCACCGGTGTGTTGGGTTTGTTCGGCCGTACAAAGGGACCGTTTGGGACCCCGGACAATGCTGCCCGTGTGTGGGAGCGCACACAGCGAGGCATTGTAGTCCCGTGCTTTGCAGCACAAGGGCTGCAGCCACGCCAAAGTCTCCTGCTGCTGGAATCGTATCCCACGGATGAGATGTGGGTTTTGTTTGCCCTTCTAAATTGCAAAGACTTGATGCTGGGACCGGGTGGAGGAAGAGTGGTTTAGAGATGCAAGCGGTTGCTCAGGTTTGCTTTGTGGAATATAATGAGGACGCTTTCCAGGCTTGGCTGCTTTTTAATCAGTTCTTCAGGCAGCGCTGGCCTAGGGAAATGTTTGAACTTTCCTGATGATGGCTTTGCAATCTAATGCAGGCTTCATGCGTGCGGGAAGCCAGCATCCTCCCGGACGAACACGGGCAGAAGTGTGCTGCAAGCAGATTCGGGGGTAGTGTCTGTGCATGACTGCGGTGTTCTCTGTCTGCATAACAAAGAGCAAGGGGAACCAGTGAGCATCGCTTATAAAACGATTCTCAGCGGAGACATTAGCTGCTCTGGTGGAGTCTGCCGTCTTCGCTTAAATGCGCAGCGCTGCTTTGAGCATCTCAACTTGATGTATTTCTTTATTAAATCGTTAAATATTCCCTGTAAACAGCGGCCTACATCTTCCAATTAGATCTGGAAGACGGAAGCATTGTCAGAAATGTCTAAGTACTAATTTGTTAAAATCAAATTTACGGGATCGATTGCACAAAGGCTATTCAGTGGTTCATAGGCATAACAACACGTTCATCTATTTTAAGGAAATACAGCATCCATGAAATATGATGGACCGGCCGTCCCGAGGACTTAAACCAACAGTTTGTGTTGCTACAAAAGGGAAGCAGCAGCTGCAGCGGGCCTGACAAGTTTCCTCATTTGTGTGCTTTCCCTGAGCCACGCTGCGCGGGGTCGGAAGGCAGCCCCCTGCCCATGCATATTTCATAAACGCTGCGAAGCAATTAAAAAAAATCACCTTGAAAGATAAAATACAATGTCAGCGGTCATTGTCTCCACTGGTTTTCGTAGGATCTACCCCTGAAGTTCTGTCTTCATTTACATTTGTTTTAAAAACCAGGGGATGCCTGAACTGCTGCTTGACGTCTCAGCCTGCCCTGTCTATCCAGCAGCTGGAGAGCAGCAGTGAGCCCCACCTGCCCCCCGAGCCCAATGTGGGACACTGGTGGCCACCTGCAGGCACATGGTATGGGGGTCCTCCATGCTCTGGTGGAGGTGCATGGACACCCTGGTGCTTGCCCTCACCAGCACGCTGCCAGCACTATGAGATGGAGTCTCTGGGGCAGCCTTGGTGGTGAGCACAGCTGATAGGCAATCCTCCTCGCCTTGCCCATGAAGGCAGTGCTTCAGCTGTTTGAGTGTGAGGTGAGGTTGGGAAGGAAAACCAGCATGGAACAGGAATCGTAGCTCTACGAGGTGTGTTGCTGCTCCTGTGCTGGCACAGCTGAGGGATCTGGAGAGCTCATATATAACGTTGCACCTTGGCATGGCTCTGTTTATGTAAATCTCTGGTCCTCCGCAGCCCTTGGTAGTAAAAAGAGAAGGGTTTGTAACATCTCAGAGCCATCCTCTGGCTGGGGAGGCAGTGGCAGTAAGTCTAAGGGGAGCCCTGACCGAGAGGAGGTGGCAGCCAGCCTGGAGATGTGGGAACACATCTTGGGGAACAGCTTCTGCAGCTTTGTGTGGTTCAATGTGCCAGAAAGAAAATGGAGTGAAAGTCGTGCAAATGCTTCCAGGCTTGGAAGCGCTGGGCTCCAGAGGGCCGAGCTGGGTATCAGACGTATATCAGCTCCATGAGGGTTTTAACAAACTGACTTGGAAGGGCGCAGAACAGTGGCAACGATAAGACATCAAAGAGCAAGCGGCAGGCTGTGTGTTTTAGGGCTGCCAGATGAAAGCCTCTGAGTATCGCACAAAGTAGCCACGGCTCCTCCTCGAGAGCTGGCGAGTGACGTTATCAAGGAACGAAGCGAACTCAGCCTTCCAGCAGGGGATAATTTGCACTGCACATTTTATGCATGAATTAGAAAAACAAGCTACACTCTGTCAGCGCCAGACCCTTTGAGGAGAATTTAATAAGTGCAGAACTGATGTTTTGCTTCAAGGAAACCCCATTTTTTTCTTTTTTTTTTTTTTTTTTCTTTTTTTTTAAGTTGTATTAGTATTTAAATAAGAAGTCTCTGCTTGCTTAACTACCTCGGCCAAAACTGAATGCCCAGGGCCTGTAATGGTGGAGAAGCTTGCCATACTAGGTTGCAACTGGGGAGCAGCCAAACAGCACAGGAGCTCTGTAGGCTGGAGTGAAGAGAAATTGCACGGCTTTTGTACATTTTTAGGATTGCCAGCAACTATCAGAAACTTTGGGAAAATTCCTTTTCTCCCACAATTTTTCCAACTCTAATCATTGATTAGAGAGGAATATATGTGGTTAAATGCAGAGAGACTGTCTGGGGGAAATGGGAAGGAGAAGACTCATGAGTGGGGATTTTTTTTCCTTCTCCTGCAGGATTTTATTCCACAGTGGATGAGATAGTTAATTGGTGAAGAGGGTTATGAGTTTCCTTTGAAGGGAGTGGAAGGAAAGCAATGGTCTCATTCAGTGTCTGATATCTGGCAGGTGAAATGCAAGTTGAAAGGTCCTCAGTAAATCTTCTCCAAAGAGATTTTGCAGCTTGTGTGAATGTTGTTTCATCTAGTTCTGGTTTCTTGCCTTTGGATTTTTCTCCCCAACATTGCAAACTACTTGATGTGAGCCTGCTAAAAACAACTGGCCTGAGCAGCATCCCACACTTGTTTCAGTTACAAACCATTTCCCTTCCTCCTGTGTGAAACAGCAGTCTTGGTAAAAGATTTAAAGCATTAATCCAGAAGCCTTCTAGTTGTTGTCATATGTATTACTGCACAGCTTCTTGCTCCTCAACGTCTCTGTGGTTCGTGATACTGGAATATTTGTGTGTCACAGAAAAACCTAATGAGCGTGATCTTGTGCTTTGTGGCCCCACACTCATGGGTGCGTGTGTGGTGTGCATCAGGACATAGAAATCAACAGTCATTTTCTGTAGGCTCTTTTGGGTGAATTGGAATGAATTTTAAGCCAAGCCCAGAGGATATCATTTTCTGCTCTGAGGATTCTTGTTACAGTTTGTAATACATAAATCTGCAAAGCAATTTAAATTTTTTGCACAGGTATCATTTTAACACAGTTGTTTAAAATAGACACAACTCAATTTTGATTGATACAAGTAAAAATTTCAGGGTTCAAGACTAGGCTGTTGGCTTTATTATTATTATTAAACAACGAGAGAAAAAAAAGGGTTAATGCAGTTCTACACACCTTTGGAAAAGTAAATTTATATTGAGAAGGCAATGGAGGATGTGCTGCTCTTTCAGGCCGTACCTAATTGGGATGTCTCCTAGGACTTCAGCGTAATAATGGCAAATGGCCGTGACTGCCACTCAGACAGGACAGCATTAGCATAAATCACATTTAATGTGATTATATTCATCCAGGGTTAAGCATCTAAGTGATGCCTAGCCAGGTGTTAAATAGGTATGGCTATCTAAGTTGCAGACAATTACTGTAGACATTCAACAATTAAGGAGGGTAAAAGAGCAAATAAAAATGAAATTCGTTTCTACTTAGCACCTTACATTGCCCTTGCAGTTCTCTAAATTGCTTTTTAAAATGTCTCTTGGTAGCACTGCACTCTATGAAAAATTAAGAAATTTCTGCTGTATTTTTTAACTATTCAGCAGAGCCAGTCTTGCCCATTAGTCTTGTGCAGCAAAATAAATTTCTCACCTACTTTTCTGGTTTTCTGGCTTTTTTTCCAGAGTACTGATTTACACCCAGCTCCTGTATCCTGAAAGATACTGGTGGATCTTGTACTACACTTGCAAGTGATTAAAACATAATCCAATCTATGCAGTCTCCTTCTCTATAATCCTGTACCAACAGAGCTGGTGTGTTTGTGTTGTAAACTTTCAGTAAATATAAAGCTTTTTGCTGCAATGAAATACATTATTCTCCCATTAAACTCCCCTGTTCTCCTTGCTGAAGGGAATTTTACCAGGAGCTGTGGTTCAAAGCCTACAAATTTCACAGGTGCACACATCTTTCTGAGATGGGTAAGACTCCAGCTGGATGAGATGTGATCTATTAATCCTGTGCTGTAATCTGTATCCAGCGATGGGTTTTATAAAGGCTTTTCATTTTCTTCTCTCCCTTGTTCTCCCAGCAAGGTGTAAAGGCAGGAGAACGGTCAGAGGAGGCATTTGCCCTTTTCCATAAATTTCTATTACAAACACGTTACTTGGCACTTCTTCATTATCAAAGGGGCTGGTTGCACATAAATCTCACTTAAATGTTAATCAGCTTCAAGTGAGCTGCCATAGAATGAAAGAGTAAGCGACCCAGAAGGGACCTGAAGCAAAAGAAGCATCGGAGAGCAGTCTTAGGGCTTGCTCGGTACTCGAGGCTCTGGGCAGATTGTTAGTTGCCTTCTGGTCCTATGTAAGGAAATAAGGCTTCTCCCAAGTTTTATTCTGTTACTGATGATGCTGGGACAGATGCTGTGGAGTGCTCAGAGCCATGCCCTTTGCCAGGAAAGCTTTGTTGTCCCTGCACACAGAAATGCCTGAAGCAAGGCTGCTGCTGGGGATGGAGGAGCCACCAGCCTGCTCAGCCTTCTCCAGGTGCCTGCTGCTGGCCTGCCCTGTGGGGGTGCTCCTGGGAGCGTGGCATCGGGGTGACTTCAGGAATTAAGGAAATTGGAAGTATTGTTTGCACGCTGTCAAAATGGGAGAGGGTGGCTTGCTAGCTAATTTTGATTGATGACTTGAAAGCAGATGGTGCTGGCAGGGCTGGGGATGATGCACTGCCGCCAGTTTCGAGGAACTCACATTTCCTCCTCTGTCTCAGCAGATTTATAGACGTGGGCCCTGATCATCTAAAGGTTTATGCATATTCACAATTACCATATGTAATTAGCTGATTTACTTTGTTCAAGCTGTTCAGGTACTTAAAGTGAAACACTGGCGTGTGCGCCTGAAACACCGCTCTGCGGGCTTTATTAGCTCAGTCAAAATTGATGTAGTAGCTGGTGTTTCATTCGCTGCTGTAACGGTGCTGTAATTTCATACCGCCTTGTTTGCACATGCATGCTGTTACACACAGAAATATTTACAGAAGCAGCAGGACCAAACGCCAGAGTCGGGAGGTGCTTGTGAGAGGTGTTTGTGTTGAGGCCACGTTGCCTGAGCCGAGGGGTCCAGGGCCCTCCTGGCAGCTCCATCCCAGCACCCACCGGCAGTACCCACATCAGGAACTGCTGCTTTTTGCACTTCCTTAGGTTGACAGAGTGTGAGTGAGATTTCACAGGACAAAGAAAAGATGTTTCTCACAGCTTAGGGGGCTTAACAGGCCAAACAGGAGAGAGGCATTAACACTTCTTCAAGACATCCGTGGTGGAGAGTGTTAGGTGACCTGGGGTTGCTACCAGCTCTGTCAGAAAATGAAAGCGATGCGTTTTGACTAAAAGGAACATTTTTGTGGGCAGTATTTGCCCTTTGGCAAGTGCAGAGCTCTCATCAGGACTGCTGTCATCCTCCTCTAACAGGGACAACAGGAGCAGAGAGGGAGGTGGGCCCCTCGCCATGACTATGGTGACTTGGTCCCTTGGCTGCTGTTAGGCCTGCAGGGACAGAGGAATGTCGCCTCTGCCTGAAAAGCAGGCATGCTCATTAAGTGCCAGTGCTGTCCTCCTTCCACATGGCTCTCCTTTGGTCAGAAAACTGAATTTATGCTTGTGAGAGAAGTGAGGCTCAGCGGGCTGCCCTGAGTCCATGCCTCTCCCTTTAAAGGCCTGCTGAAAATACTCTCGCCTAAGGTGTTTCCAACTTACAGGGCATAGTTGTGAGTGTTGTTTAATCGTGACTGAAATCTTGTCTTTGATCCTGACAGAACTCAGTCTTTAACACCATTTTCATCATTCAACTCATTTTTATCTCTACAATCCTTGGAGCGTTTCACAGGGAGGTGAGGTGCTGGCTAAATGCATGTAGTGTTACTTTACAGACCCCCTTAAGGCCTGAAATCCTCACATCTGATTCTAGGCCTCAGGGAATCTCGCTGCAGGGTGAGATTTCACGTGGCTATGGGGGCTGGTCAGCAAAACCCATAAGGGCTGGGTGGCACAGAGCCAGAGCCCTGCCTGTCCTGGTGTCCTGTGTAGTTGGTTGTGGCAGTCACAGTCAGTCTCTGAGGCTGTTAAAACTTGAGTTGCTGGCAGTGCACTACATCTTCCAAGCCCCTGTGACTTGCTTTGGTGGCTTTGCCCCATCTTGTTTTTTAATAACAATATGTTTCCGATAGCTTTCTGGCTACCAGAAGGTGCGAGTTATCATCTGTGTTTGTGCAGCCCCTCAGAGGTGATGGCTTTGTCTAATCCTGGTACCGCACAGTGCTCCAGGGGCTGGGCAGGTTGCTGCTTCGTTAAGTGGGTTGCACAGCATGAGCAATTCAGCAAAACAGCACAGGCTACTGCTCCTGGGATCATCTTGTTAAGGAACACATAAATCACTCATTTACGTGTCCTCAAAGGAGTATTACTGATTTGAGGTTAATGCTCATAAATGGTAATAAATAGCCATGCAACTAATGGTACCACAGATGACTTTCAGTGCTGTTTAAGTTAATGTGAGCACTGGTTTCAGCTCTTACATCTGCCCTCTGAAAGAACAGGCTTGTTCCAGCAGTGAGGTGTGTGCAGCAGGCTCCCTGTCTCTGCATCTTTGTTAGCCTGCAGCGATGGTCACTGCCAGCAAGTTTGGCGTGTGTGTGATTCCAGCTGGGAATCTTCATTTTGCTTTTGAACCATTCAGCTAGGAGGAAAGAAGCCCTTTTAAAGCAAGGCTTGGCACACGTGCGGAGAAGCAAAGAAGCACCATCTTTTTCCAGGACACTCAATGCCTCAGTGAGCTTGCAGTGCAGTGCAAGGGAAGAAGTTGCTGGGAGGCTCTTGTGGATTGTGGCTGAAGTACTCAAGCATGAAGCTGGAGCTAGGAAACCTCCAGGCATCCTCCTTAATAGACAGCACCTTCCTGGACTATTACACTGGACTAAACCACAGTCTCTGGTTTTCCACAGTGACTTCAGGACAAACATCTTCAACTCAATTAGCTTCTACAGTGAATGAAGAACTTGGCAATCCATGCTAAGTTGAACCCTGCTAGGGATATTTACAGACTTTACATATTTTTTGAAATATTCCTATATACAAATCACATGGTTTAGGAGGGAAGGGGGACGTTATGGTTCTTTTTGTCCACATGGGATATCCCTCCAATTTCTTCAACAGTTAGGGTGTTGCTGGCAATTGGTTACATGTAAAGAGGAAAGGCAGTGAAAGGGGCTTCGGGTGTAGCAGGCTGCTGGGGGCTTCTGCTTCCCTGGTCAGTTCTAATTCCAGTTAGCAACTCACCACCACTCTGCTAGAGAAGCAGAGTCACAAAGAAATCTGCAGACAGCACAAGGGTCCCAAAGTAGGATGGGGTGGTGGCTGCTCAGAGGACATGAAAAGGCAGAGGTGCAAAACCAGAGAGTGCAGTGTCTGCACTCAACTTGTGGTGACTGGTTGGTACAGTGCAAATTATCTCTTTTGTAGGGCATCCTTATTTAACTTTTGAAAAAAGAAGGTCAGAAATTTAGGCCAATTAATGTGAGCAAAGCTCAGCAGGTTCACATCTCCCTTATGCAACCAGATCTCTAATTATTATCTGCATATTTTAAACACTTTTTACAGTCCTTTGAAATACATTGTTCTCTACCTAATGCTGTATGCTGTTTCTCAGCTTTTCTATCATTTAAGAGCTTCGCATGTTTTCTTTTTTGTCTTATTCTGCAGTTCTCTCCTCTCCTTTGTCTTCAATAAAATATTTGAGTAAATTTTTTTGGTGTATTTACAAATGCAGTTGGAATTACAGGTTGTAAGTTCAATGAATCGCCAGTGTTATGAAACTGTAACGAGCTCTTTAATTGTATAGGTTAAGCATCAAACCTTAGCTATGTTTTAGGGTATGCAGTTTATTAATTTTGTAGATTTGCTTTGTCTAAGGCATGCTTTATTGTCTGGCAGCTGAGACGTAACACTTGTTAAATTAAAGCAGGATTTACTGTTTTGCAGGTACTACTGTTTCTAACGTGTTAATTCGTTTTGTCTGTGCAGAGACTTTGCTTATGTGGCAAGAGACAAGGACACAAGAATTCTGAAATGTCATGTGTTTCGATGTGACACACCAGCAAAAGCCATCGCCACAAGTTTACACGAAATCTGTTCAAAGGCAAGTAGATTTAAAGGCAGCTGCATTAGTCTGCTGGGAGATCCCTGAGCACAATGCATGATCAGTGATCTTACGCACCGTTGGTTTATTTTTTCTCTCTGGCAATAGGAAATGGTGTAGAGAATTGCTAAAGGAAAGGACACGAATGGGCATGGTGGGAGGGTGAGCATAAAGATCTGGGTTCAAAATGGAAAAAGAACATGCAGTTTCAATGACAGTGAAATGTGATATGAAACTTCGTATCAGACCTTGTTTGAATGGTAATCTTCAAGCATGAAAACAGTTGCTAACATGATAGTGCCCAATTAAAAAAAAACAGTGAGATGGAAGGAGTTAAGCTACTGTAGTTACAAATAAATGAAGGATCTTGGTACCTGTAGTAGTTCAGTCTGTAATGCTGGAGAGGACTGTTCTTTTCTGTCCTTTCACCCTACATATCTGTCGCCATTCCCTGGTTATTAATTTTGGTTTTCATGAATGGTCAGCTCATGAGTGTCCCCTGTACGGTCATTTCATGCAGTGTTAAGGCAGCACATCCTTTACAGCAGGAAAATCTGTTTGAAAGGCTTTATAGCAAGAAACTTAAAACAGACTGCTTGAAACTATTTTGAATTCTCTTACTGAGCTGTGGTGAACTTGAGACTATATTTGCTTTTTTAAAAATATTACACTGCTCATTCTGGTTTTTGTTAAAACATGTCACATTGCACCAGAGGAAGAGGGGACAGTGGGGACAGAAGAACACGATCAGTTCTCCCTGTGTAACTTGTCCTCCTCATGAGTCACAGCTCTTCCAGAAAAGCTCATTATTAAACCCTTGGGTTTTAAAATTCTGCTGATTTATTTTATGCCTGTGCTTGTTTCCTTTTTACATTTTGTGTTCATGTTAGTGAGTGAAGGTCAGAGATGTCAAGTTCCTCTCTGTAGCCAGCTGTATAGTCTAAAAATGTTTAATTTTTACAACACTGCAGACAGGGCTACTGAATTCGTGATGTTTCACACCAACAAAGTGCAAATTTACCCTGTATTTATTACTGTGACCTTCCTGGCAGCAGGGTTTGCCCGAGGCAGCAGCAGAAGGTTGTCCTTGTGCAATGCTGCCCGGGGACACGCTCGGCTCCCTAGCCACAGGGGCTGAGGCTGGCGAAGCCTGGACCTGCTGTGTCCCTCGTCCTCCAGCTTTCAGTTCTCGCAGGTGTTTCTAGCAAGTCTAGCAGGGAAAAACGTGCTATGTGGGCCCTGCCACAGCTGCTTCTACCCAGCCAGCGCAGCATCTAGGAAATGCCACGGCGGCTATACACAGGGGTATCTGTGCTGTCAGCAAGGCAGCAGAGCTGTCACGTGTGTAATTGTGGCATGAAACTCCCAGCAATAATTTGGGATCAGAGAGCAACTGAGCGTTTTCAGCCATAGCTAAGTGTAACACGGAATGAAATAGGGTTGTGCTGTTAGGCAGAGCCTGTTCCTTCGTAGTTCAGCAATAGGTATAACCCTGATTCAGCCAGCTCTTGGCATGTGCTCTCTGGCACACCGGACCCCTTTGCTGAGTCAGGGCTTATCCCTAAGCTAGTTCATATCATTTTTCATCCTCGGGGGAAGTACTGTCATATGTCCCTGTAACAGAAAATACTTACAAATATGAAACCTAGAAGGAAAAAAAAGAAAGAAGTTTGCCAGAAGTATCTTCAGACCAAGCGTTGTCTGCTGGAACACTAGTTATCTCTGTAGCTTAATTACAATTGATAGTCATCAGTGTGAAGAAGTAGATAAAAATGTTTCATACATGAGCTTTGGAAAACCTCCTTTAGCTTCCCTGGGTCCCTCCTCAGTCACACATTTTTAGGGAATAATCATCCAAAGTGCCTATTTTGATGTGTTTTCTTCTAGTGCTAGTATTGTACATTTTGGGGAGGAACACGTTCCATTTTGCGTGGGATTTTTAATTCCGGAAGAAACATAAAAATGGAGGAAAAAATGACACGTAGCAGAAGATAGATCAGAGGAACATAAATAATGAACACACTTCTTTGTACATTAAATATTTATATTTCTTGCTTTGTTACTCCTCCCTGCAATTTTTCTGTTGATAAAAATGGCTGTGTTTTTTTTAATTTATTTATTTTCCTCTTCCATTTGTCTCTCACCTAGGCTTGGGCGTCTCTTAGGCTCGTAATGTAGATAAAGAATGGTGAATAAACTGGCAGCAAATTAAAGTTCTTTACAAAGTATAACCTGTTTAGTTATGTAATTCCTGACTAATTTCTGGAATGAGGGTTGTAATAGGAGTAAAGTTATACTTGGAGATACTACTGCACTACATTTTTGAAAAAATGTCACGTTATCACTGTCTTACTCAGATTATGGCTGAACGGAAGAATGCTAAAGCTATGGCTTGCAGCTCACTACAAGAGAGGAGTAACGTCACCCTTGATGTTCCTCTGCAAGGTACTATACATTACAGCTTAAATCCTTGGGATTGTGGTATTTTAGATATGTTTCATTGCTGCTGCTGCTTTTGACCAAAATGGGTGGAGAGTTTGGGAGTGTAATCCTGTTTTAACTACTGAATCTGGTAAGCTGGTATTGTATGAAACATTTCTAATTCTTGGTCATGTTTATAGTAATGCAGTCATGACAGCTTGTGCATTCCAAAATACGAATTTTGCAAACACAAAATCTTACTTATGGCTACTTGCACGTATATCCTGCTCACATCAAAATACTCCTGACTTTAGACTGCACAAGTTGGCCAAATATGCCCTAAGAGCACACTACGCTCCAGTTAACCACATAGATTCAGAGGAGCTGTAGGACACCTCCCCCTAGGTTTTATCATCAATTTTAGCAGCTTCCAAGGCAAGAGGTGCAAGTGGGTTGCCATCCAACCTAAGGGTCTTCTTTACACACTCTACTGCATGGTAAAAGCAAGTTGCCTTTGCATGCCTTTGTTGGTTCTAGCTGAATAGCTGCTGTTTTGAAAGTATTCCCGGAGAACAAATGTACTATGTGCGAGCTTACAAGAAAATACATGCTTTTAGATCCACCAGTTCATACTAAAGAGCTTACCCTTAATCCATCAACATGTGTAATTTTCTGCTCAGGCAGAAGTATTGATTACTTGTAGCCTGTGCTTAACACATTAACAGGGATGGTATTAAAACAGTTTCCAGACTTTACATGGTTATGCAATGAAACTCAGGTCTGTATGTCTCAGAGGCATGTTCATTTATATTCCTTGTTGTTTTTTTTTAATGTGTCAGCAATACAATGTGACCCTATTTTTAGCGTAAATGAAGAAGAATTGAAGTGAAGAATTAGATGATGCAACATTCTAATTCTCTTAGAAATTATTTGTCATTATTCTTGTCAGAGGAAGTGTCGATTTGTTTTAATCAATACAATATCTGCAGAGTATAATGACTAGGTAAACTATTTTATGTTATTGATGAAATAAAAGTCTTTTTCCCAGCCGTGAGTAGTGATAAACAGAAATCTATCTTTGCTCCCATGCAGTAGATTTCCCAACACCAAAGACAGAACTGGTGCAGAAGTTCCACGTCCAGTACCTGGGCATGCTGCCTGTAGCTAAACCTGTGGGTATGTACCACTGTGACTTCTGACTTCAAAGGTAACTTCCATAAACTCTAAGGACTGGATTCTGGCTCGCCAAGTGTAAATGCATGATTTTCAAAGGGTAGCACTTCTTGAACGTCAGTCATAACAGCCAGACTTGAAGACGTCTTAGTGTTCAACACTTTATGTAAATGTGTGTTTTGCAACCAGGGTATTTTGGGAGCTGCTAAGAAAGCATTTTCTTTATACTGCTTTCTCTGAATATGAGCTCTGCTACTAATGAGAAGGGCCTTAGAGAACTGAAATGGTGCAGCAGCTAAACACTTTTTTTTCTAAGCCAGAGGCACCTGTTTTGCTTTTGCAGATGAAGAAAACTAACTTCACAACCCATCATCAAATTCTTTTTAATGATTCCAAAACAATGTGTTTTCTGTACTCCTATGTGCAAATAGAATTGTTACTGTTCACTTACATGCATTTTCTTCTGTTTCAGGGATGGATACTCTGAACAGTGCTATTGAAAGTCTGATGGCTTCCTCTAGCCAGGAGGACTGGATGCCAGTTACCATGAATGTTGCCGACGCTACTGTCACAGTCATCAATGAAAGAGTAAGGCAGACTGTCTTGTTTAAAACATATTTAACATGAGTGTTGAAAGCCGGGAACATACAAGCTCTAGAAGAAAGTGTTCGTTTTTACTAGAATTCATTTACTTACTTTACATTTTATTTCTTTCCAGGGCTGTGAGTCTGCACACATATGTGTTTTATAGAGGCTGTTACTGCTTGTTTCAGCTTTGGCTTTATTTACCATTCCAAGCATATTCTCAGAAATATAAATTATAAGTATTCATTAGATACTTAAATTCAGTGTTATCCTTTCTAGAAGTTTTGAGCCTAAAATATTGCAGGATAAGCCCTAAGCAGCAATCCAACTTTATTCTTGGTATTGAAGCCAAAGGTAATACTACAATTTGTTTCACATCCCGTCCTTTTATCTACATCTGTTGATGACATGCTAAAGCAACATTTCTATACACCAGTGATAGGGGAATATCTTTTGAAGTCACAATAGCCATGCATTCTTCACAAAATTACTACAACAGTTTTAAACGTGCAGTACTTAAAGATGCACAAGGTGCTCAGTGGTGATGCTCCAAGCCCTTGTGTTCTGCTGATAGCTGAGAAGGAGAGATCCAGCACAGGCCTTTGGACACCGGGTATACGTAGATAGATAAAAGGAATTCCACAGTACTGCATCAGTGTTCCCTCCCTGTTTATTCAACCTAAAGTTGGTAGTAAAGTTCTGTAAAATACCCCGTAGTAATGCACATTCGTTTTATTCATAACCAGAATGAAGAGGAAATCATGGTGGAATGTCGTGTACGGTTCCTGTCCTTCATGGGAGTCGGCAAGGATGTTCACACATTCGCCTTCATTATGGATACAGGAAACCAGCATTTTGAGTGCCATGTTTTTTGGTGTGAGCCAAATGCAGCCAACGTATCAGAAGCTGTTCAGGCTGCTTGTATGGTAAGTGACCTTCAAAAGGCACCTAACAGTACGTAAGATTTTCCGCTACCTCAATAAACGTATTTCCAAATTTGCAATTATATTAATTTTCTGAGATAGAAGGAACACACAAAGCTAGTAATTGGGATTCTGATCTATTTAATGAGTTTGAAATGTCAATTTAGTGAGCAATGCCCCTTTAACGTCTTACCTCCACCAGTGTTTCAACACCTGTGTAAGGTAGAGATCTCTTCCTTTGTTACAGAAGTTACCTAGTGCTGGAAAAACACTGTGCTTAGAGCTGTGTTATACAAGGCAGTGACAGTGCACTGAAAAATAATTCCTGTTCAAGAACAGATGAATCCAGAAAACTTATTTTTCAATTTACAAAGGGTTGTTCCTATGACTTAGTATAGCACATCCGTCATGTGCTAAAGTAGAGACTGACAGACCCACGTCCCATTGACTTCAGTAGGGTTGTTTGTCACAGTTAAAATGGAGGTTTGACTGTATTTCATGAGAAAATATTAAAAATGTATTTTAAATGCTCTGAAAGTGTTGGACACAGTGAGGATTGCAGAATGCTTTTGCTCTGTTGCAGTTACGGTATCAGAAGTGCTTAGTAGCCAGACCACCTTCACAGAAAGTTCGGCCACCCCCACCTCCTGCAGATTCGGTGACAAGAAGAGTTACAACTAACGTAAAAAGAGGAGTGTTATCCCTCATTGACACTTTGAAACAGAAACGCCCCGTCACCGAGATGCCCTAGCTGCGTACAAGAGAAGATTCTCCTAACGTTTAACTGCAGATAACAGTAGCTACACTAAGGAAAATGAACTGACAACGTTTGGCCTTCCATTTCAAATTGCTGATGCTTTGTCTTCAGAGAATTTATCCTTATCAAAACAATGTTAGACAAGCATGTTCTCTCGTTCTTGCCACCATCGTGTGATATGAAAAGAAGCATGAATAATTTTTTGCTGTCAGTGAGTTACACCATGAGCAATGGAAGGTCTGCTTGACTGTAAATACATGAACATTACCGAAACTCACACAAAAAAAGAATATGGCCACGTCCTTCCCAGTGAACTCATGCTAAAGTCCTTGGAATGAGTGATGCCAGAGTTGATAGGTTCACCGTCCCGAGCTGGATTTGCCACAAACCAATCTTAAATCCTACCGCACTTTGCTCGGTTTTCAACACTGGAGTAGGTACCAAGGATCAGCTGCCGTTGAATTACTGTAGATTAAATACCAAGTTTTATTTTTTACTGAACTACACCTGTTAGTTTTAAATTGTTTGTCAGCATTGGTCTAGCAATCACTGCAGCATCTCCCTGACGTGCTTTTGAATCATTGCGTCATTTGATCGCCTGTTTCTACATTATGGTTGTAAAGAAGAATCATGTCTGATACCAAACCAATGCTGAAAAATCAAGGAGTGTTTTCAGTAATTGAGTACAGGGTGACCCACTGAAGCTTTTCATTTTTAAACGTATAAATGCAAATGTTGGCAGTTAAACTCATTGTCCCGAATCTGTCATTAATCCGTCAGAAATACAATTTGTTCCACACAGAGCTCATACCAACCAGGAATAAGAAAGAATCGGTAGTTTTACCCTCTTTAAACTCTTACAGAGACTAAAATGTTGCCTATCTTTTCCATATGAGTATTTGATTGTATGTTTAATTAATTTTCTGGTTGCACAACTCCCCCTTCCCTTCAGTTTGTTGCTGAATACTTAGGCTGTCACAAAAAGAACAATCATATTTTTTATTTGCACAATTCAATGAAATTTCTTTTACTTTTAATGCTCTGTGACAGAATAATGTGAGAGATGTTTTCTAACAGGGCAGTGCTTCAAGTGGGACAACTTAATTTCAATGCTTTTGCTCCAAAGGCCTCCTGTAATTGCCTTGATCCACACAGTAGTGCAGATCCTGACAAAGTCAGCACAGTATTGCCCCTTGAAATTGTACTTAATGCTAATCTTCAACTGCAGTTACATATCTTTAGTTTCTCCCTTCGCCATCTTCTCTTTAGACCTGCAGGTTGGTACAAATTTTGGAAATGGAAAATTGAAGACATTTTAAACTAGCATTAAAAATGTTTTGCCTCCACTTACAGGTATGTTCCAAACTGTATCTGTCTCTGAAGTCTGTAAATTTGGTCACAACGTAATTCTAAAAGAACATTGCCAATGCTGTTTTTTACAAGGACTTTTTATTTTACTCTACTAGATTGTTCTAAACAAATAATTTTATTTTTTTTTCATATTGGAAGAAATCAACAGCAATACCTGGGCAAAGCAAATTGAGAATAAAGGGGAAAATAATTATGATTCAAGACATTTCTGCATGGAAAATGTAGAACTATTAGAGTAAACTCAGCCTAAGGTATGAGCAGGTGTAGGTGAAGGCTAGCTATGCAACTGTGGACATCTAAACTGGAGGAGCTGAGCCTCCTCTGATCTCTGCATGACAGGGAGTCTGCACCCATGGCAGTGGAGCAATTCTTTCCTTTCCTGCTGCCTCCTTTGGACCAGATCTGTTGTTCATACAGTTGGAAGCGAAGTCAGATCAGCCTAATGTGAAGAAACTTAGAGAAATCAGTCAGGTCTCTGAATGTGATCCAGTTGGCTACTTGGCTGTGCGGATGACAGGTTATGCCAAGCAGGCAGGGAAAGCTGGAGGTGATGGAAGGCAAACCCACCCCATTCAGGATTTGGATTTGCAGCTGTTCTACAGAGAATTTTAAGCAGTATAATCCAGTTTGGTAGTTGTACCTACACAGTGCTGAGTCTCCCCAAGAGAGATACAGACTCTGTGTTTAAACTAAACCCCCACTTAAGAACCAGCAGTGTAAAGGTAAGAACCTGGGCGAAGAACCTTTACACATCCATGTCATCAAGGCTAGAACATCTAGTTAGCTTTCACTAGCAAAACGTGCAGCTGCAGGAAGGGCTGAAGGAGAAGACAGGTATTTGAAAAGCTGTAGTCACTTGCCAATACATGTTTTGAGTTTTGTGTCTGTTACCAAAATGCTGTTGATTTTGCAAATATTTAAGCAGTGTGCCAAATGGTCTGAATACATTTGGCCCTTTTGCTGCAGCAGAACTCCTTATTTTCAAAAAAATTAAACACACCCAGGTGTTTGCAGAATCAGAACTATTTTGCAAAGCCCATTACCTTTTGTTAAACAATCTATCAAGACACTTTCACCATGGCCAAAAATGTATGTATGCCATACGTGCGTTTGAGTAATTGTCACTGTTTTAGTTGATGTTCTAGCAACTCTTCAGTTATCTATGCATTTTTTTATAATACCTAGTGATTCTGTAGGCAGGCAGCCATGTTCAGTATGCCTTGTATGTCTGATGCCATATTTTAAATTAACCTGTTAAATACAGCTTAAAATATTTTTATTTTATTTATTCTATTTTTACTGAAATATTCTGCATTATTATGTTGATGTATTGTCTTTACTGGACGTGATCTTGTAACATTCTCTACTCTGTATACTATAGGTTGCCTAAAAAAGGCAAGCCTTGTAATTATTTGTAGTCACATTTTTATTGAAGCCTGTAGAAAAATCATGTAAAGCAAAGCTAATTTCTTAATTTTTTCAATGCAAGTAGTAAGTTAGAGGTAAGTATCACATGTCAGTCATGTCATTAATGTGCTCCCTTGCAGAAGCAAGGAGATTTATATTCACAGTCGGAAACTAGAGATAAAAGCCTTTCTTTTGAAATCTGCAGTGCTGGCTGTAGGTTTTATTTAAGCCACTTACTTTCATTTGAAGGGGGAAAATGGGATGCGGGAGATGTAAGGCCACAGAGGCCACCTACAGGGGGGTTAAGTGGGAGTAACAAAAATTGCATGGAAGGGGCATAGAATCCACTCACAATAAAATGAGTTCTTAGTGATAAACATTATGTGCAGAGCCACCTCTACCTCTTGAAACAAGAGGCCCCTCTGTGATAGGAAGAAAAGCTGGGGAGTATCTAATAGCTTAGGCCAGTTCTGTGTAATTTACTGAGAGTTTGACATCCCTTTTAATTTTATCAAGCATTTCATAGGTCATTGTTTGATTAGGGATCTAAAATTGTTAGTAAAGCACCCACAGAAAACAGAACTTTATTTCAGCAGCTAATTGGGGCTCAGCCTTTACAGTGTTACCAGTAATGCCGTGATTCCTTCCTCAGGCAGGTCAGTACGTTACTAAAACTTGTGCTGTACAATCAACAGAAGTAAGTTGGATTTATTTTAACAGCACTAAGAAAGAAGGAAACAGCCACTGTTTATTAGCAGAGCTCAGTCTTGCACAAAGCACCGAATTGACACTGAAAAGGATAATTTTCCCTGCTGTTGACCACTTCTGCACATTTAAATGTAATCTGTTCTGAGAATAAATTTAGCTGCATAAAATGATTGTCTCAACTGTTACTGGGCCATGGAACTGGAAAATTCTTTTTTTTTTTTTTTTTTTTCTTCAAATTGGGAGGGAAAAACATACTGGTTGTTTAGAGTCAATGGAGCTTTTTGCATCTGGAAAGCTGAATTAACAGTTTCTAGATGAAAGTTACAAATATGCAACTAGTTTTCTGCCACTTAGTTATGAAAGATACAATGTTACTGTAAAAAAATCACTTTTAAAGTGTTTGAGTACTCAGGCTTCTATCTACAAGACAGCTGAAGTTAGCCCTAGATATCGCCACCATGCGATGTTTGGTGCTTGCAGAGTAAGCTGGTGACCTGCACAATCAAGTTCTTCACTAGGGCTCTTTGATATTTTTGTTAAGTTCATAACTGGTTTAGCCTCCACAACGTTTCAGAGACTCGAACCTCGCCAAGCAAGATAAGGCCAATGGTGGAACACCATGATGTTTGTTATGTAAGTAGCCCTGCATAGCTGTCATCAGACAAGTGTGTGTTCATCTTGAAGTCATTTCAATAACAACTAATAAATGAGTGACACCAATTTTGATACATATATTTTTTTAATTTGAGTTCATTTCTGTAACTACAAAATCTGTTATTTTTAAGGCATTTAACAACAGTATTTAAAAAAACACACTCCTTACTTTCCTTTCCTTTTGTCTAGCGTTGAATCCTCCTTTAAGATGGTTTTGAAACAAAATGGGGATTTCTTTTCAGTTCTATCCATTAGAAGCATGCAGGTCTAGATACATCCTTAGAGTTTCTCCAGAAACAGAGCTTATCCTTTTCTTGGAACAGGTAAGGAGCACAGGTACACAAGGATATACAGCAGGTGAGTGATGATTAAGTACAACAGCTGGTGAGGATTAAAAACACTAAGAGAAGTGTTCACTGATTTGGTGAGGCACTGATATTTACGTGATGAACACGAGGCAGCTGTCTACACTGGTGGTGTAATACATCCTTTTTTCCTAAAGCTCATCCAGCTACATTGACTGGTGCTAAGGGAAAACATACACGTGTTAAAACATTTTCTCTGGATAGGTCTAAATCCTAACAATCCCCAAATTACCTCTTACAGTCGTTTTGTCAGTTTGCCATTTTCATACTTACATTGCCACATTTAACAATAAATCAGTTATTAAAAGTGTGTGTCCCTTTCATGCTATGCTCAGACTATAAAACAAGTGTAGGTATTTACCAGTTACTCTTCGTTTGCTTGCAGCAGGGAGCAGGTTAGAATCCCACAGCTAATTTCTAAAGAAAGACAAACTACTCTGTGCTTAGTCATTATTCAGATGATTAGCAATACTATTTATAAAAATAACCTACTTTGACAGTAACGCCTCTTTTCAACTCAGATGAGTCGTGGCATTGTCTGACATTACATTATTATGACTATTCATTATTTTTAGTATCAGACTATCTAGTTTCCACTGATGATAGTTTTTAAGCACTTGGGGGTAAAAATTGAAGGAATAAGTATTAGAAAGCAAACCATGTGTTTGGCCAGGTGCTGTACAAAATTTCACACCCAGTCAGAAATATAGCTGAGCTACCTGGCTTACTGTGCAAGGCTTAGTTTCCATGTGTCACAGTCTAAAACGTAATTTACAAAAATGTTTTCTAGCACTTGTAAACACAATCAATCATTTACTAAATGTAGGTTCACTCAAATATGTGAATATATATTAAATGTTCATACAGATGTATGCAGGTCATAGGGAAAAAGAAAGCTATGCTTTAACTAGTCATTTTAAAGTGTAGAGCAAGAAGCTGTAGTATTTTTTTACCTCACTCCCCCAGTGGTCTACCAGACTTATACATCTAGACTGCATTCACTTTAAAATGTAATTACAGATTTTACGTGATTAACATGGCTATTTCCATCCAGGTATCCCATAGTATGTTTCCCATAGTTAGATTATCCTGAATAATGATAAACTGTAATGTAAGTGTGTAAATGAATATATTCAGGAATCCTTACCTTTTCTGTAAATCTGGAGGAAAGTTTAAGGACCCTTAAAGCCACGGCCGATTCCTTAGCACGGTTGGTTTGACCACTTTTAGGCAGAGGTGGTGGAAGTGCCCTGTCACTCATGCTCTTTGCTCCAGTCCGATCAAAATAGGAACTGGAAGTTGGCATCCCGGGTTGGGGACGTCCATATGGTGATATCACTGGAGGAAAAACAATTTCCACAGGCTTCAACACAACCTTCTTACGTTCTGCGCGCGCCTTTCTGGCAAGCATCTGTCTTCCGTGCACCTTGCCAATGGATGGCAAATGAGCTGTGTGTTTCAGCACTCGAGGAAGACCTGTGCCTGCAGCTGGGCTGACAGGTTTCTTCAGTTGAACATAACTGACTGGTTGGCTGACGTTCTTTTTTCTCAGTTTAGTTACTGCTTTAGATACTGAAACTGCAGTATTAATATTAGATGGTGATGGAACTTTATGGTGATGGAACTCAGCCCTCCCTGGCTTTGTACCACTAGCAGTAACACCATTTCCATGTTCTGTCACTTTCCATTGCTTTTTTTCATCGTCCTTTGTTTCTTCTGCAGTGCTGCCCAGTAGTCCTTTAGATGCAGCACGAGCCAAAATGTCTTGAACGGACACATTTTCAGAAGAATCTTTCTGAAAATTTCAAAGGAAACAATAATACATCTACGCCACAGCTGTAAACTCATCACATTGATCCGATTCCTCAGAATTTACCCACAAGAAAAGTATGGCAGACTCTAGCAGAAATACTTCAGTCACATTTGATAAACAGTAACTATTTATTCAAGAAATAAATAATATGGCTGTTGGGTAAAGTGGTATCTGCACAGTTGCTCTTCACAGACTTTGCCCTGAAAAGTAGAAATGAATTCTGGACTTTTTAATGCATCTCCCTTATTGATTTGCTTTGTAACATATCTATAACACTGTGTGTGAGAGAGAAATAATTACTAAAATACAGAATTATTAATAATAATGTCAAGCATGACTGATTTTCATGATACTGAAAATCTCTGTTCATAATACATAAGCAAAGAACGCAAACTATATTAACTAGGAACTAGGTCAATAGCCAAACACAGAAGCAAGGGGGAAGAAGTCATTTAAAACTACACAAAAAGGGTAGATACCTGAAAAACAGAGGCTGCAGTTTAACTTTTCAGGGTAAGTTTTGTTAGAAAACCCCAATTTCTAGAGTCTCCTAAAGTCTGATCACTGATGCAATTAGGAACAATTGGTTCTGTGCAGTAGAGTTTCACTGAAAAATGGTTCAAATCAATTACCTAAAACAAGTGTTTCTTTCTCTGATTGGAGAGAATAGGGTAGACATATGTACACACCATGATTAACTAAAACTTACTAGCTCAGAAAGCCAGGTTTGAAAATATTCTATATGGAAAAGAAAGAGGTCAATAATAGATAACCTGAAAGGCTTTTCAAGTGTGATCCTCTTACTCTCAAAAAATATTCCCCTTTTAATTCTCCCCAGGACACACAAGCTTCTTTCAGGCACTGGAATTGGGAGTATGACAGAAAGTGATACAAATAACCAAATAAGATCTTGTATCTTTAATTTTCAGTGGAATTTCTGATTAGCTCCTCCTGCTTTCTTCTTTTGGTGAAGAAAGTCCGACTTTCCTCAGCCACAAGATGAAAAGCTTGATGCTAAGGGGTACAAACCATCCCTACAAGGCCTTTCCTCAGACTTTTACATTTAGCCAGCAAAAGCCTTCTGCTTTTCAACCCAGATCTGCATATGCCTTAGTTTTGGAAAGAAACGTTCATACCTATTTTAGTAAAATTATAATGAAGTTTTAATCCCTACTGCTGACATTGCCTGCTTTGATACTGGCAAGGCTTGGTGATACATACAGACCTAACGGATAACTTCCCTAGACACCATTTATCATGATTCTCAATCAAACTGCATATTCTATTCCAAGGTGTGACAACAGTGTATTTCCTCTAAAAATGTTCCTCACACAGACCTAGATTAAGTGACTGCTCTGACCACAAACTGCTCTGACATAAAAAGCATGTTGGAAAGATGTGCTAAACATAAAACCCTAGGAGTTGCACATTTCAATTAATTATCTCTAGAAAATCTGCAGCATTGCTCCCCTGATATTTGGTCTTTTTGAGACATCCAAAGATGAGCAAGGTTTTTGTGTGTGTGTGCGCGCACGTGTATTTTTAAACTGTTCCATTTTATATATTCTTTTGTGGAAAATGACAATATTCTTTTTCTGTGTAGCGCTTTTAAATTGTAATTTTCTTAGCTTACCTCTCTTGCTATAATAGCTAGGAAACAGCCACTGGAAATTTCTGATAGTTCTGTTCTGAAAAAGAAGTCAGTGCAGGACTCTGGATTGGAGCATGTAGGAAAAACAGGAGGAATAAGCCTACAGAAAATAAAGAAATGACCAATAGATATTATTTAAGGATATAAAAGAGGGTAAATGATATATTAAGAGCAATTTCCAAATTATATCTTGCAATGACAGTTTTATGAAGCCTATTTTCACTTTAAAAAAAAAAAAAAAAGGCAACTCAAGACAAACATGAGAACTCAATTAATCATATTAACCACCAAATGCTAAAATGCTAATCCTTAGTCTGATTGCTATATACAGGTCACTGTTACCATGAGTCTATTTAATGGATGAGCTGACCCTGAAAATTAATGCAGAATTTAACTTAAAATTGATATGGCCAAAAGAAAAGCCATGAATGGTTTGGAGTCTCTCCTCCATACACCTGTTTGCAGTGTGTACTCTTATGTAAGGTAGAGCCTTTGCAATGAACTATATCCTTAAAGAAAGCTCAGCGTGAAAAGTGGGTACACATTTGAAAATGCCCTTGACATTTTCACAGCCGTAAGACTGGCTGTTTGACCGCAAACTCCAGCATGGCCTTACCATTTTGTTTGACACCACTCCAGCAACGCAGAATAATTCCAAAACACCTAACACACATTAAGTGCAACTGGCCCGAGAGTTTCCTGAGAGTCCTCCATTCTCTTGGAAAACCAAATTAGTACTAAGGAGATGTGTGATGATCACACAGGGTGTTGTATTGGGATAACCTGTTTCTCTCAAAGCCACTACTCCCAGCACAGGTGCCAGTAGTTATGTGACAGTTTTTCATTCTATTCTGCATTATTTTAGTCAAACGTTAGCTAATTCTAAGGAAGGTGCCTAAGGAACTGTCATAAGTAATAAACAGCTCCAGCTTTCACCTTAAGACAAGTATCTTCCCACTACGTATTTTATTTACAGCATTCTGTTACTGCTCTGTTTACACTGGCTACCAGCAGCTTTATTACAGCAACAACTATGCATGGAAAAAGTCCAAGATCTGTGCGTGACAATGAAGGATTCTGGAGTTGGCATTTATGAAGTTCCAGCAGTCTTCACTCACAAATTTGCTCAGGTCTGCAAAAATTCTAATGTAATTTCACCTTCCCTTTCCTACCATCTGAGATTTGAAAGTACAAGTATAATTTGGTGGTACGACAAGTTTCATAACATTGCTGTAAAACATAGATCTGTTTTTGACTTTGGGGAAAAATTTGGGTGAGAGGGGTTTTTTCCTGAAAAAGTCAAAGCTCATGAAAAAAATCCTGTGTTTTTTTTTGTTTTTTTTTTTTTAATAAGTATTAAATTCATTATTTATATAACAAAACTATGTACTATTTATGTTCAAATAATTCAGAGACCTTTGTGTTCCAACGTCCTCATAATTCACCTGCAGTAATAGCTGCATAGACTTCAAGACATGACAGACTAACAGAATTTCAAAGCCTAAAGGAAAAAATAATTTAGAGTAGGAGGCCACAAACACGTTGGGACTAGCACAGCACCACTGACAAGACATGCCCTGCTTTCATACCATTTGGAGTAAAGTTTCCAGCTTTTCTACCGATGACTTGAAAGAAAGATGCATTTTATTGTACTGTATCTTAGCACGTGTAACGTCTTTCTTTTTAAAGTCTTTGGATTGGTCATAGTTAATATTTAACATTTTAATCATACAAAATGTAAATACACTGAATGCTGTCTTGAACCACAGTACCTTTCCTCAGGATGGCCAAGTCATTAGCTTAATCTAGGATAGTTAAATAAATAAATAAATAAAGACGGTATTATTCTCTCATGCAACAAAAACTCTTAACCTGCATCCTGTAATCAATTGTTTTATCTATGTGCGAGCCAGTACCAACTGTTTGCATTTATGCAACTGACTACAAGGAAAATCAAAACATCCATCAGACTTCTAACAACTTCTTTAGCTGACAAGGATGACAGCTGACATGTTTTAACTACATATACAGTATACACACAAACACACATACTTTCTTCATCTATATATATTCGCATCTATTATGATTACACAGGATGCTCTGTAACTATAACATGTTCCCCCTCAGAAGTCCATTCATCTGAATACAGGCACAAACTGCTGAGCAGCAGAGGTTCTCATTCTATATTATGACATTTTAAGACTTATCTTCTTTCTCCTTTTCCTTTTTCCTAGAACTGATCATTCTAGGTCAGAAGCTGAGAGCACACTAGCAGGCTCATTGAATTCTAGTCTCATTTTATCTTAAACTAGCTTCTTTCTCCTTTAAGCTACTTACAGGGTGAAAGCAATAGATGAAAAAGTTGCATACTACTTAGTACTCAGAGCATCAAAAGGAACAGAATCAGAGGCAGCAAAAAAAACATTGTAAATGTTAATGTAATAGAAGAGACAGAACAATCTAGGATAAGAATTATGCTACAATTTAAACTTATACTTTAAGTTGTCCATAGACAGAACTACTCATTTCATACCTAAATTGTTTTAGTTTATGTCCTTCCACACCAGATTCCAGTGCTTTTTTCACTACTAGTTCGTTCTCTTCTGGGTAAACTGAAGAAGTGCAGTAAACAATAGCTTGTACTTTAACTACAAAAATAAAAACATATATATATATAAGTGCTAAAATTCTTCCTACACACAGTGGTTTAGTAAGAACCAAAAGCAGCATAAAACTTATGCTTGTATGTCACTTTTACCAATAAAGTATATTAAAAAACTTATGTGCAGGAGGATAATCAAAACCTTTTCAAATATTTGCAGATTTCAGCACAAATTCAGGGCTGCATCCAGTCTTTTCACACAGCTGCTAATGGGAGGGGGGTGAAGAAAGTAGCAGCATGAACATGGAGTCAGAACCAAGTAAGACTCAGCCCATTCTCCACACAAACCTGAAGATAATTGTATTAATGGCTGGTGAATATTACAGCACAGAAATACCCTTAGTGTTGTGAGGATCATTATTTAGAGCTTTTGGTTACACACTTGCTGTTAATAATCAGCATGTCTTGAACAATACTACAACTGGTTGTAGTACAGTGAAGCTGATAGTACCAGGTGTTCTCAGAAGCCTAAGAGGCAGCACACTCACATCTCATTGCATGCATCAACTCGGTAAGCTGCCGCTCAGCAAGACGACAGAGTTTATCCTTGGACACAGATCCTTGTAAAAGGTCTCTTAGCAATCCTGCATCTAAATACAAAGAGTTGTAAATTTATTAATACTCCTGTTATTAGCGTCTTAAAATTCAGTTCTTAGCAGAAAAAGCTTTGGTAACAAACTATCATTACTGGTGCAGTGGGAAGGTAGGCTTTATGAATTACAATACTAAGGAGTACCTAAACAATTCTTTCTTTCTTAAGTTTACTTCTGATTACTACTGCCTCTTCTTTGTTTCTGTTTAATGAGAATTGGACAATGAATAGACTTACATAAAGTCAATAAAGGAACGTGATTAATGGAAAACTGTATACTCACTGGTATATTGAATGATATTTTTCTGCCTATAGTCTTTTTACTTTAGGAAAAGATATATATCTATATATATCTATGTGTATATATATATACACACACACATATATAGATATATAGATAGATATATCTATATATATCTATGTGTATATATATATACACACACACATATATAGATATATAGATAGATATATCTATATATATCTATGTGTATATATATATACACACACACATATATAGATATATAGATAGATATATCTATATATATCTATGTGTATATATATATATACACAGATATATATATACACAGATATATATAGATATATCTATCTATATATCTTTTCCTAAAGTAAAAAGACTATAGGCAGAAAAATATCATTCAATATACCAGTGAGTATACAGTTTTCCATTAATCACGTTCCTTTATTGACTTTATGTAAGTCTATTCATATTCCATATGAATATATTCTATATCATATAGAATATGATATATCATATTCTATAGATAGATATATCTCTATATATCTATGTGTATATATGTATATGTATATATATATGTATATATACATATGTATATATATATATACACATAGATATATATAGATATATCTCTATGTATCTCTTTTTTTTATATATATAGATAGATACACACACAAGCTGCCACCCAGAACAACCCCAAACTTCACACTATTGACTTGAAATTGCTTTTACAAAATGCTCTTAATCCTTCAGTGCCACACAGAAAGATTTTTTTTTTTCTTATTGAGAATCCTAAGCTAGGCCAAATACACTCCCACTCATTTTATGTAGAAAAATCATAATTGATTTTACATTATTCTCTTTTGCACAAGTAGACTACTGTGGAAATCCATTATACACACAGATTTATGCAAGTCATGTAATGTAAGTTTTATAGTAGTTAGAATTCTAAAAGGAAGTTTTTAGGGAAAGGGGTGTTTTGTTTTTTTAAAAAAAAAGTTACAATGAAAAAGTTTATTTAAAAAAGTATCAAAAGTTACCTCCATGTTCACTTAGAATAAAATCTATTGGATTACTGAAACCCAGTCCAGAGCATTGTGGTATCAACAAAATCACTTTCGCGTTTTGAAGTCTGGGATCTGTTGGTCGAATCTCAGTAAAATCTTCATATAACAACTGAATATCTGAAAGAAAACAAAAAGAGTGGGAGGGAGGAAACTCGGTGGTTCCACAAGAAGGCAAGCCTGCCCAATTTTAATGTGGTAAGGTTGAAGAAACAATGGTGTTCCACAAATTGCCATAGAGCTACAGCCTGCTAGACCAGATCCTCTAAAGTATGTCCCGCTGATTTCAAACAGCCAGAAGGATTAGGCCTTACAGACTTCCTCTGAAGAGACTGATAATGGGGTGCCAGTCTTGTTACAGTCTGTTCTGATCACGTCCTCTGAGTAAGCTGGATGAATGCATGGATTTTGGATTAATGTTCTTACAAACAGGTATAAATCAACCTGAAAGCAACAGCCAAGGCACCAAATACACTGATTCCAAAGTTCCCAGACACCAACCATTAATATATTAACTACTTATGTGGAGAACTTCGGCATGACCTATCAGGAGTCTGAATCTATGACACGATTAATCTGCGAACTTGATAAGCTTGAGTGTAAATGAAGAGTTCTCAGTTCACCTTGTAACAAAAAATAAGTTGTTACTACCCTCCCAAACCCTCAAACAAGTGATACTAAATTCTGATAGAATTATCGTATTTATAGATATCACAAACATGTAACATATACTGATCTCACATCTATAGAGATACCACACCTACATAACAATACCTTATGCAAATCACCTGTTTAAACACATACTTTCACATCCCATATGATTGAACAAGCTCCTCAGTTCATCTGCTTTTGCTGAAGATTTTACACCACAAACAAAAACTCTGGACATGCTGCGATTTCTCAGCGCTGACATATGGGCGATGGTCAGATGGGAACCTACATGAGCCACTATAACGTCGCCATCCATATTCAGCAGCGCCTGTACAGAGTGTACAGCAAGACTGCGGGACTTATCCTACAAAATAATGACACAAAAAATTAAATACAACCAACTAATTTGGTTTCTCACAATACCACCCTTTTCCAAATTAGGAAGTTATTTCACTGTTTTCATGACAAACAGGAAAGAGGGGAGAAGAAAAATTAATCAGATATAGCTAATATAGGATTTAAAAAAAAAATACAGACTCGAACATCTGAAGTCAAACTCACTAAATTTAAATAGTTTAATGCTTAATGGAACATAGTATCTATACGTGAAAAGAAATGTGTGCGTATTATCCCCTTAAGAGGGGACTCTTAATGACAGTTCCAGGAAAGACAAACATGGTACATAACATGCAAAATTCATCCTCAGGTGCAGCTTATCAAGGAAAAGTAAAGCTATTCACACAGCTCCAGAAGGAGAGCGATATAGGCGAAATGAAGCACTTACAGATTAAAAAGTAGTATTTTGCTTAAGTTCGGACAACACAGTGACAGATTTGCACACAGAAAGTATAGACAACACGTGTAAATCATCTCACACTACAGATACTGAAGAGGAAAAAGTGACATATATCAAACATCTCTATCAAATTCCTTGAAATGGCAGAGTGAAGATATGAAGCACAGGTGCAAACTTTTGGACAAAATCTGGCAAACACTTATGTTAGGGGTGGGAGAGCAGCTCTAAGTTCACATTAGTATCTCTATATACACATCAGTCAAGAACCACCTTGTCCCACTAGAGAGAAATGGAGCTTTTCAGGGTTCTGTTTCCTCACTTCGAAAATTTTTAAATAGTAACATTCAGAATTTGCTTCCATAACCTATTGAGAGCATGTTTATGCCTGAACAACTGAATAGGACGGTCACACAATATGTAACTTCATCCTAATATTATATTATTTTAGTTTGCAGATTAGTATCACTCACTTAAGGGTGACATCAACTCACCTGTAGTAAGAGTTTGCAATCTGCAAAAAGATCTGAATTCAGCAGTTCTTCTTTAAGAGAGGAAGGAAAAAACAATACATCGTGGCAATGCTGGTCCATACAGTAAGTGTAACGGTTGAAGTCTGACACAGATTCAACTTCTGTGAATCCCTTATTCTTCAGATCTCTGACGACATCTTGAAGGCTGTTAACATACAGCCCTGACCATTAAATATACAGTGCTTATTTAAGCAGTATAATTCACGTTGATATCGATGACCTGGATTGTTGCCTTTAGTGATTTCTTAGTGGGTGTTGCCTTTAGACTGATTTCTTTAATGTGTATGTACACACACCTCTGCAGGCACGTAAAACATTTATTGTATGTGTATCTAAAACACATATTTTTACAGACTAAACACACAAACAAATATAAAAACATAAAATTGTAATACTGCCTAATGCAGGAGGAGAATTCACACTATTTAAGACATCTAAGTTCCATTTCAAAACACTTAAGTTACTAAGTCTGAGTAAGTCTGATAACAGAAATAAAGAAAGAGGCATGTGTCTCCAGAGGATGATTCAAAGCATCAATATGCAACTGTCCATGTGCTCTGGAGACCCTGTAGCAAATTTACTGCTGAAATAGCTTGGTTCTTTCAATTGCTTTCAAAGTAGTTCAGCTCACCAATGAATTTAACAGCTAATATCTGAAGTAATCCTTCTGTAAACATAATGAAGTTAGAAATGCTGAGGTTTGCAATTCGAATATAATGAAGATTTAAAGGTATATACACCAAGACTTGTTTGTTGAAATGCAGTTTTAGATAGTGCTATAAACTTATATAGTACTTTAAATGCAGAGCCAACACTGCAGCTTTCAGACTAATCTTAGCTAAACTTTACAAAATTACAACTGGTGTAAAACACCTTTATCTTAAAAAGCCCGTAATGTAAGCACAAAACACTGATCCAAAACAAAAGTATTAAAATGTTTAAAACAAGATAAAATGCATTATCTGTATAACAAAATGCATAACAAAATAACCCAGTATGGTTTAACTTATCACCGTGGGACTGGGAGCACTAGTGTTCATATGGAGTGATACACAGATTAATGATTTTTAAAAGTGTATTTTAATTTCACATTTATGCTACCCTTACAGAATAAACACCAATTTTAAGTATTGCACCTGTCTCTGCACCCTTGGCCGATGTTATCACTTACAGCAATACACCCACTTTTTAAGAGTTTTTCATCCACATAGTTCTTTTTAACTTTCTAAAACAACAGAATATAACAAGCTCTATCTTTCATTTACAGTTTATGAATACCATTACTGCAATATATAAAAACTTCCAAAAAGCATAAGGCAATGTTACTGTACTAAGCAGTATTTACTATAAGAAACTTAAGTTCCTGGTACTAATATAACCTGGAAATTCCAAAACAAGTGTATGGGACCTATGTGATGGCATATGTAAAAAAAAAAAAAAAAAAAGTTATGTGATACTTTTAAGATGTTACCTGGTCTTAAACGTATTTATCCAGACACACAAAGGTAAGGCAGAAGCCCTTTGTTCATGCTTCCGTATGGTTTCTGGTAGGATGTATTCAATTGAAAGAGCATCATGTTTAATGCGATATCTTGCTAGTGCAGCTGCCAATTTGATCCTAAAACTACAAAACATAGTCACAGGTTTAATACGTTTCTACCAATGTTTGCACCAACTACTGACATGCAACAATTCCATTACAATAGTGTCTTGCTCAGAAACCAACAGCGAGACTGTGCTTTGCAAGCTGTTACAGAAAATACATAGAGGTATTTTACTATATACATAGTGAGAGGTATTTTACTATATACTGGTATAGCTGAAACTATTTTATTTGAATACACACAGGACTAGAATTCTGACAAGTGACTCCACAAGTCAGGTTTTCTCACCTTTAAAAGAACAAGGCAAATATGTATTAGAACTGCAATCTGTGGAATATAACCACATTTTTGTTAGGTATTTAATGACATAAAACACATGCATTTGCAGAATGAGCATCTGAAAAAAGCTGACCTCTAAACATACGCAGAAACAATAGAATTATGATGGAAATCGGGAGTCAGTTTTGTTAGCATAAAATCATAGAATGGTTTGGGTTGGAAAGGACCTTAAAGACCAGGTAGTTTCAACCCCCCTGCCATGGGCCGGGAAACTTTCCCCTAGACCAGGTTGTTCAAAGGGGGATGGGGATCCAACCCAGCCTTAGACACTTCTAGGGATGAGACATCCACAACTTCTCCGTTACATGAAATGTCAGATGAAATATTCCTGGTCTTTTCCTCCTAAAAGCTTTAGGCCTAATCTCGATACACGATACTTCAAACCAAATAAAAATCACTGGTGAGCTACTTCAAATATTAAGATACATTGCTTACTGCCTTGCAGGAATACCTTGCGTTTAGGATGTTCACAAACTTTTGGGGCTACTCTGTAGCTAGCAGCAAAACAATTGTGTCTACCAAATACCAGTTGATTTCTTCAGACTTAGGAAACAAATACTTGAATACTATTTAAAATGTTTATTGTACCTATTGTTTATTTTCTGTCATTACTTAAAATAAATACATATTATCAAAGTTCCAAAACAGCAGCATAGCTAAATAAATGTATGTTATTCCATTACACAACACTTAGGCTCTAAACTCTGCTACTTTCATAAATATGAATGTTTACTAAATATTTCTTCTTTCCTAAAATTGCATGAAAAAAAAAGTTCAACAACTCCACAATAACGTAACTTTTTTCTAGTAAAATAATCTAGTGAAGTATAGTTTGTTAGCAATATTTTTCTTAGCTATAAGAATATGAAACTTTCCCTTCAAATCACTTTCTCATCAAAAATTAAAAACAAAGTCCACAAAATTTCAAGATGAAAGGCGTTTGTGATATTCACAAATTAAAAAAAGGCAGTGGTTATAAAAATCTGTTTCTGCTAATATGTAACACACACACAAAAAAAGAAATTCTTAGCATGCATACCTGTATAGAAAATGTTCTATCTTCCTAACTTCTGCTACAGGTTCCTCTTCATCAAAAATCTCTCGTGCTTCAAACTTTCGGTCTTGGAGGTCATAAAGCATCACAACAAGCAAGCTGGTTAATTCATCTGGCTGCAACAGAAAAACAACTGGATAAAGAACATGGCACAAAGCTTGTCTTACTTCTGCAAAGAGATCCATATCAGACAGCAGTCTCCCACATAAGAAGCATAAAAACCTCCAATGAAACACTTCTTTCTGAGAATATGTAAATAATTCCTCATGAAGAATTCGTAAAATTAGTAAACTACCAAAAAAAAAATTTAAAAACAACAAAATATAATATTATTTAGCTTATCAGAACTTAAAAACATCCTTTATACACACAGATAATGTAGGATATCTTAAGAACTTTAACTGTTCTCAGAATTTAAACTTGCAAGTTATTTTCTTCTCATAAAGTAGTTCCCTCAGTAGCTAAGGTAACAAAAACTTCCTAGCAATTTGTCTCTTGTAGGATTCTTTGATATATAGCAACTCATGAGCTCAAACAACTCTGCAGTTGGGACAAATGTAAAATTTCTTTCCCATGTCTAAATGTCGGAATAAGGCAGCATTTCCTTAAAGACACTAGTTACAAGAATTTCAGTTGCATCTTACTTTCTCACAAACATGACTGAAACAAGCTAGAAAACTCAAGTTACTAGGGACACACGTGAAACATAACATGTTATTACCTAAGTCTCATTTCCTTACAAGCATAAGCTGAAAATCAAACATTAGTGTTAGATCATTTGCCTACTCACATCAATCTTCGTGATTAACATCAGTTCAAATTCATCTTGTAATTTTCAAAAGGCATCAAAGACTAAACTAGAAGGAATAGCAGATTATTCAGCCACCTCTAGATTTTCTTTTCTCATTACAGCAGGGAAGTATGATGACAGAGTAAGCTGGACCTACTGTTGCCAGAACAAGTACAATGGTTGTACACAATGCAGTTTGTCCAGGAAATTACACTTGGGTTCAGTGCTTTCTTTTGTCTGGTAGGGTTTACTCTATGCTCTCCTCTCACAAGGGGACACAGGTGGGAAGGAAAGCACAAAGGGAAGTTATTTATTTTACTGAAAGCATGTTTAATATAAAAACAACGGGAAACCAAAACAGAATCCAGAAGTTTTCCCTTCAGAAACCCTGATTTCTGTACTTGGACCAGCCTTGCTTTTATACCCACTAAGACTGGACAAGCTGCACATTGCATTCAACAGGCAGCATCACACTAAGAGGAAGAAAAGGACCCTTGCCTGCAGGACTACTCAGGATGCTCCTGGGAAGTGGCACATGAGTTTGAACTGCCTCATAACAACAAATACACGCAACCCAGGAGTCAAACTTCCTGGTCAAGCACCATAATCTCTAGTATTCTTTTCCTGGCTCACGGACAACATCACAGAGCAGGTAATACACTGCAGTAAGCATTATGGTTCACTCTCCTAGTTTCTTTCTTTGAAGCTTTTAATTCCCAGCATCAGGGTACAACACTCATCTAGTAGCTTCGAGATGAATGCTTTAGGCAAATAACTAAAAAAAGACGGCAATATTTCAGACTCAGGCTACCATCCAGTCAGGATCCTCCGGAAAGATTCTGATTACATCAACTCAGAAAATACAAAATATGTTTCCTTAAAAAAAATGTTCACTTACTATTGACTGACAAGGGTAAACACAACTGTCTAGCAGTATTTCTTCAAGAAGCTCTTGATCTGGAAAAAAAAAAATATTCACAAGTTATACTATGAAATACAAGACTATATGCAAGAAAAATAAAAACTTATCAACTACTAGAAAAAAGCCTGGAAGTTTGTATCATGAAAATTAAAGCCAAGTTCACCCACAAACAGTAACAACTCTATGCATAATTATCTTACATGAAAAAACATAGATTTTAAATGCTTGATTCCACAAAACACTACCAACACTTAGATATATTTAAACATTTGAGGGATAGTATTCGTCTAGTAGTAACCTACTACTTCATTTGCAAAAACTTACCCAAATCTCTGCTGCCAAGCTGAAACTAATCACTTAGATTTTATACACTTTTCCCTGCTACATCACTTCTGTTGGCAATTCTTTGAAAAAAGTTTTGTACTTACATTTCAGAGCATTGAAAGCTAGTTCGTAAGACACACGCTGGGAATACTCATCTTCAAAAGTTAGCGCAGGAGATACTGAGTCATCGCCATACCGCACTAACATCTTATCTTTAGGTTTTTTATTACGAATGCCTTGAAAAATCTTAGCGGCGTTTATGTAGACAGAGTCGTGACAGACATTCTTCCCAATCAGAGTCATTGTTCTTTTCTCAGCAGATCCTTTTACATCCGAAATTTTCATTTCACTCAAGTGAAAAGTATCATTTGTAACATCCTCATGAAAAGACACCGATTTACTTTTAGAACGTGGCATTCTTCCAGTCCTTGATGGGGCAAGTGCAAGTCACAGGCTTGCTGCCTCTGCAAAAAAAACAAAGTTTGCATTGAATTATGACATTTTCTGTTACTAGAACACTCTTTTACCTTCATTTTCAGATTTTCCATAGAATTTGTTTCTAGGCTCTAATTCTGCAAATACATATATACTTGCGTAAGTCTGTCATAGAATCAGAGAAGCATTTAGGTTGGAGAAGACCCCCAAGATAATCTGGTCCAACCTTTAACCTAGCACTGACAAGTCCACCACTAAACCATGTCACTAAGCTCTACATCTACATGTGCTTTGAAGCCCCCCAGGGATGTTGACTCAACTACCTCCCTGGGCAGCCTACTTCACAACCCTTTCAGTTGAAGAAAATTTCAGTGAAGAAAATTTTCCTAATATCCAACCTAAACCTCCCCTGCTGCAACTTGAGGCCATTTCCTCTTGTCTTACCACTTGGTGCTTGGGAGAAGATGCTGTGGTCAGACAAATGTCTTCTTCTGTTGAGAGTCAAGCACCAGTGTGCCTAGTGTTAGGTGCAGCACAGATGGATCCATGGAGCGAATGTAAATTTATTTTACGATGTCATATTGAAACCTAGCAAGTAGTTCTACCAGAAGAAAGCTGTGACTCTTTGCTAGAGTAGAGTTTCAGATTACCTAAATGAAACCAGAACTTGTATGTTTTGAATGAAGAAAAATTTTAAATGCTGTCAAGTTACTTTGTACTAATTCGATCTGAGGACAGATATCCCTCATTTTGCAGAAATGAGGACAGCACCTAACATGGACCTGGAGCTCAAACCCCTCCTCCAGCTGAACACAAAATATTTATTTTGAGAATAAAGTGAACCAATTTTTGTAGTGTCAGGACTTTCAAGCCTTGTAGAATTCCTGATTGTTTGTAAATTCTTTGACAAGCTGCCTTTACTGACACTGCTATTAAGATGATTCAATGAATATGCTTTCCCCAAAGACAAATGTCATCTTAATAAAGATGAGATGACAGTGCTCTACCCTGTGCAGACACACTGCATTGTTGCAGTACTGTTAATCATAGCTTGGATTACTGAACTGTGTGCCAAGCAGAGAACACCAAGCTTGATTAATAGGAAGCTCTGCTGGGAGGAAGTAGAGGGGAGAGAAAAGACCCATTCCATTTATCTATGGAAGAAATGAATCTCAAACAGATTACTCAGTTGAGGGGAAAGAAAAAACAAACCGTCGAGATCCCAAAGATCCCAAAGCACTGAAAACAGGCAGGAAAGTATCTCCTCACTTCTGGTTCCAAGTCATAATCCACTAAAGCAGTAACAATGATCAAGAAGCCCACTGTTAGCACAACAGTTCAATGAGTACTACCAGTAGCATCACAAGGCAAAAGTGGAGTTGATTGTGTCCATTACCTGTGCAAAGGGATGTAAACATCTCTCTTCTGAAAACATCTGTATTATGGAAGCTGGCAGACTCCTGTAACACAAATTACTGTTATCTAAGTACAAACAATAGCAATGAAGATAAGAAGACTGCAGGTTTCCATTAGTAGAGTAGGAACGTGGCAAGCACTGAGCAATAAGGCAGCTGGGGAACCGAGCTACATAACCTTTCTGCCAGGCAGTGCATCTTAAGAGGCTTCAGGGTGTTCACAGTGGAGGAATAACATTTTTTTTTTCCTTTTTTTTTCCCAGTGATTGAGTAGAGGTCTCAGCAAATATTTGGAGGGTTCAACATCTATAAGACTACAGGAAAGTCCCAGGAACAGCACATAAAGAGAATGTGGGTGACAGGGAATAAAGCCTTTATGTTCAATCTCTTGAACAACAAGCTTGGGGTGGTCTTTGCCCTCAGTCTCTAAACCATTTGGGAAAGAATGATACACCAAACGTCTGCCAAGTATCCTCACAGGATATCCACCAAATACAACTGTCTCAAGGCCATCAGGTCTAAATCATTGAGAGATTTTTCAGTTATCACTTCCCAACACCAGAGGTGCACCACCCTTTCCAGCACGAGGTTTACCAGTGAAGAAAAACTGTGTTCATTTATTTGAATGCTGTTTCAAGCAAAGCTGCCCACAACCCATGCAGTCTTGCAATTACAAACTGAATTAACAGCACTAGACAAATGCACTATTTCTGGCACACAATATAGATCGATATGAAGAGCAAGTCAGAAAAACAAATGCTTCCAGTTTATATGTAACTTCACTTAGATTTAAGTCAACTAACATAAACAGATGGCTTTTAGGATGGCTCCAGCTTTAACTTTATGAACTCAAGTGAACAGAACTATGACATTTACTCACTATAGACTCAAATATACTCACTATTTTGTCAGTTATCACCTACTTTTGGAAGCCTCTACCACAACTAGATTCAGAAAAGGCAATAAGCAACCCCTCAGCATTTGGGTTATGCCAGGTAAGGCAGGCTGGCCACCTGTTCACATTAATGGGAATTCACGCTAACAGGAATTGATGCAGAGCGGCTGTGGGCATGGACGGGGTTCCTTATACATCAAGGGAAAAGCCTTGGCAGCTCCCTACTGTAGTTTACCCTGGTAATCGCATGGGTACACACAACCATACCTGCTAACATCAGCCGTGACCGTCTGTCCCAGAGCTCCTACAGACTGCCAAGCTTCCCGCAGTCCTAATCTCCATTAACGAAGCTGGAGGTGAAGGAAGACGAGTTAAAAACCACCGACGCCAGCCCCAAGCACACCCCCCAGCACCCCTTTAACAGCAAACATACCGAGCCAGGAAGCAGGGACCCACCCAGCAGGGCGCTACCCACCTGCACACCCACCCCACGGGCTCCCCGGGGTGCCCCATGAGCCCTATGCCGGCCCCTGCCCCGGGCGGCGGGCACCGAGCTCCCCCGGGTGCCCCGGGGCCGTTGGGCTCGGGCCGGGGCTCGCCGCTCCTCAGCAGCAGGGAGCCGGGGTGCTGGGGGTGCCCTGCGGGGCCTGGGCCGGCCGGGAGGGGGCTGCAGGGGCCGGGCTGAGCCGCCCTTAAAGCCCGGGTCCTCCCCGGGCCGCCTGAGGGATTGCAGCCGCCATGGAGCCCGCCCTGGCAACGGCGGGGGTGGATCTGTGCGCGCCGTCAGCCCGTGACGGGACCTCGGAGGAAAAGCCCCATTTCTGGGCAGCGAGAGCTCACCCCGTGCCCCTTCCTGGTTTTGGGGCTTAGTGTTTGGTTTGGTTTTGTTTTGTTTTCGGTGGTGGTGGTTTCTTTGTTTTGCTTTGTTTTCAACGTTTACATCCCCATACGGCACGAATTCTTGTAAACTCAACGTCTCCTTTTAAATTATAAATCTTTCATACACACATATTTTACTCCATCAAAACCACCTCCAGTTGCGGGGCTGGAAATTGCTGGATATCGACGCGTAACACCGGTTACCCACCCAGACAAGGCACTCACTGTTCATTTGCACTTGAAATTAACAAGGTGCTCTGAGAGCGTTTTAACCACTTCAACCTCGTTTTTTATTCCATCTTGATACACATAAATGGATCAGGCCTTTATTTACTTCCAGGCTTTTTAATGGTTTACAAACAGTTTTTGACACTATTCCTAATAGCTGAGCCATCACCTTGTCAAAAATCTACTTCATCCCCACAAACCTTGTTCCTGTTACATCCTGTTATGGGCAATGCTTAAATTCTGCTGAATAAAGGAAAACAGTAAAATCCCCCGTGATTCAGTTAAAATCTACGATGCCTGACAGCATGTCCTTTCCTGCATGTTGCCTGAGCATCTGCCACATGCAGAAGTCCTAGAAAGTTAAGTTCTTTAGACTCGCTTCTGCAGTAGGACTGCTCAAAAACTGACTAACCAGGATCAGGGGCTAGGTTGACAGTATGTTTAGTATGGCTTAGCACAAATATAGCACATACACATTTTTAGAAATTGAGGCCCCAGACCTTTTGGGGAATGTTATATATGGAGTGGTAATTCGTGTCGAGAAAATGGTTGATATTAATAAAGAAGGGGGAGATGTGGGAGTGTGGCCATGGGGGTCAGCAAGCCCCATGTTTGATGGTAACATCAGACTCTTAACGATGAGGCCATCAGGAATGTAAAAGAGCTTAGAGGGAACAAGAAACGGTGATTCAGGAGACTTCGTGCAGTCTCTGGTTTCTTGTTCTCCGTTAAGGCATGGAAGTTTCTGGGTGTTTGCTGTTGCTGTTATATTCAAAGTTGTTTGACCAATGAAAGGTTGTTTTTGAAAAGGACTGCTGTGGGGAGAAGGGTATATGAGGGGAGTCTGCCCTCAAGATAAAGAAGGCAACACGATGAAGTTATGTCATCAATAAAGAAGCAGAAAGAAGGAATGAAGAGGAACAGGCTAGCAGAACAGGGACCAGGACAAGAACAGGCACATTGATCGCCTCATGAAGATGGGTTCAGCCAGACTCAGCAAACCGCTCAGAGAAGCTCACACAGAAAGTCACTGGGAATGGCACACCAGAGCTGGAGAGAAGCTCAAGCTGAGAGAAGCGGAGCTGTGCACACAGCTGCCCCTCGCTGGTAAGCAGCTGCACATTATGGGGAATCATACGTCCTTAGAAACAAACTGTCCTGGTAACCTTACAGCTTATTCTCCTTATTAACAATCGGACAGTTTATGATCCTGGAACATTGGACCAAATTGAGGTCAAGGTGTGGGACTCTGCTACTAAAGACAACAAGGTTGCAGTGGGACTGCTCAGCACCTGGCAAGCAATCTCTGAGGCCTTAAAGAGCCCTGTGGGACCACAGTCAGAAACGTGTGGTTTGCCAGACAGTGCGGGAGCTGCAGGCTCGTTTACTGATCCGACTGCTATGCCATCGGCCCCTCTGCTGCCACAGCCATCGAAGGCTTTTGCTGTTACGCCCCCTGCTGACCTGGACGTGCCTTTTGACCCTGGACTATTGGCCTTGAAAAGGAGACTGGTATGTTTTTATTCGATCTGGGAAGATTAGGATACATAAGGCCCGAAGACCGAGTTGCTTGACAACTTAAAGCGAGACATATTGTTCAAAAGGAATGGAAAATGAAGACTTGTTTGCAATTAAGACAAGGAATGAAAAATGGAGACTGTTAAGTCATGGAACTTCAAGGATTGTTTGTTACCTTTTCTGATTGTATAGGCATACTTGGGTTTAGTATGTAAAGCAATGTTCTGTATATTTAGAATGTTTGATGTTCGTGTGTGTGTTGGTGGAGCGTAACCTCCCCACACACCCAGTGCTGTTTCCTTGCCTTTTATACCTTTTATAAATATTACAAAATTCAGATTGAGATGAGACTTCATTTATAACAAAGACTATTCAGGGGGATTGGACTAGAGGATCTCTGGAGGTCCCTTCCAGCCTCAGCTGTTCCGTGATTCTGGGATTCTGGGACAGGGGTGGCTCAGGCTGGCTGTGAGGAAAAGGTGCTGCACCGAGAGGGTGGTCGGGCTCTGGAAAAGGCTCCCCAGGGCAGTGGTCACAGCACCAAGCCTGCCGGAGTTCAAGAAGCGTTTGGACAATGCTCTTGGACACAGGCTCTGATTTTTTGGGTGGTCCTTTGGAGACTCAGGAGTTGGACTCAGCGATCCTCATGGGTCCCTTCCAACTCAGGACATTCTGTGATTCTATGACCCCAGTGGAGAAGTGGTGAAAGGTGACAACCAGACCAAGATACGGTAGGTTTGCCAGGATGGATTTCAAGTTTCCTCCTCAAGTCTACTTCAGCCATGAGCTAGGGACGGCCCTCTGTGTGGTAACAGGCCCTGGTGGTGATGTCACAGCGTATCCCTCCTGTATCCCTCCTATGTCCCTCTGCCGTGGGTGCTAGCTGTGGCCCAGTTGCTTGTGGGGCCTGTAGGAGGAGGACCCAGAGAGAGCATTGTGCCTATCTGGGGACATCCTGCTGCGATGGAGAGGCTGAGAGCCCTTAGCGGTGAGGGGCAGCGCGAGGGAGGTTGGGGGCTGAAGCAGGACCCTTCCCAGCAGGCTGCTCGGGGCTGCATCTCCTGCGGAGATTTCTCTCCAAACTGGCCAAGATCCTCGTCCCTACCAGCTCCAGCCCCCTGCAGCCAGCAGCACCGATGCCACCTGCTCAGTTCTTTCCTTCCTTCCAGGTGTGGGCTGCTGGCCCAGACGTAAACGTCGCCAGGGCAGAGGCAGGGTGCCAGGGCCTGTCCCTGAAGCAGCCCCGACCTCTGCCACTGTTGTGACTTTGCTAGAGTGCCTGCAAGACGAGGAGGTGAGCTGGGGGCTCCCCACCATGATGCAGCGGGGTTCCCTGGGGGAGCAGGGGGAGACTGTGCCTGGCGGCACCTTTGCCCTCCTGGTTTTCTCGTTCAGAAGCCCTGGCACAGGGCAGTGCCCAGCCTGGAGCTTCTCAAGGAGCAGTCATTTGCCCGGGCCCCATCCCAAGGTCCCATGGCTGCCCAAGCCCAGAGGCCAGGGGCTTTGTGTCCCTATTGCAGCTTCCCAGCCCCAGCAGCACATCCCTAGGCTCTGCAGAGCGAGGGCAGGCAGCTGGTGGCGCGCTGGGAAGAGGAGCAAAGCAAGTGCAAATGATCCCTATGGTTGTCTGTCCCCAGGGTGACAGAGCGCAGACTTACTGCGAGCTCGAGACCGTCTTGTGGGGAGATGACAGCTGCCTGCAGTGCGGTGTCGTCAACCGGCTGCTAGCAGAGGTGTCCTGGGACCTGACAGCTGACCAGGTGAGATGGTGCTCTTGGAAGGCGATGGGAGCAGCCTGCCAGGCATTGGAGGGCAATGCGGAGCAGCACAGACAGGTTTTTCTGGCCTTGGGGCCCAACAGAGGCTCTTGAGCCAACCTGAGCCTCTTTTTCAGGGCGTGACAGAAGACACGAAGGTGGCTGCCAGCGACGTCCTGGTGGCTCTGGCCCGCTCCCACTTCAGCTTTGTGCTAGCTGAGCTCCTGGCCCAGCTGAATGCCCCAGGGCAGATCTCCAAGGAGTTCGTGCTCATCACTGTGGGCAAACTCCTCAGCACCAACGGTACGGTCCAGCACCACCATCCTCCCTCCCTCCTTCCCTCCCACTTTGGTCCAGGCTGGGAGAGCTGGGATAGAAAGGGATCCTTCCCCTCTCCACGCCAGCCGTGCTGAGCTGGGGGGCACCGTGGCTGCAGCGCCTCCTCCCTCGCTGCCAGTGCCGGCTGGGGGCTCTGACCGTGGCCACTCTCCGTTCTCTTCGCAGCCCTGCAGTGCATCCCCTTCATGCGCGTGGTGCTGTTGGGGCTGCGCACCGTGGTGGGCCAGTTAGGGAGCGGCCGGATCCTGCGTGCTGCCTGCGGTGGTGAGTGGATCCTGGGGAGGGGCAGGGGCAGGGGCAGGGCAGCCCCTGGCACCTCGCTCTGGTCTCAGAGCGGGCATGGCGGGCCTGAGCCCACGGTGCTGCCAGCCCTGGGCCATCCCAAAGCATTGGGGGCACCTGGAAAGGGTGGGTGATGGTTTCTGTGGGCTGGAGGTGAAGGTGCCCGGGAACTCCTGGGTCCCTTTGCTGCCTTCCTGGGCTTTCCTACCGGGTTCATGTGCCCTGATGGGCAAAACTTGGGGAAGGGAAGGACAGAGGAAGGCTGCAGAGGAAAATGCTGGAGCCTGTGAGGAGACGGTGTCATGTGGAGGACAGAAACGGTGTGGCATTGTCATTGAGACACCTCGAGCACACAACTTGCCCTCAAACCTAGATCTGCTCCTGAGCTGAATGAACTGTGCTTCCAGCAGGCTGGCGGGGGGTGCCGCTCCCTTCCCTGCTCCAGGCTCCTTTTTCTCTTCTCTTGGTGCAGCTCTGGAGCAGTGGGCCAAAGTGGTCAACGTTTACATCTGCACCTGGAAAGGATGCTCCTTGCCTGCTACGGAGAAGGAGCAGCTGTATGAAAACCTTTCCCAGGTGTTCTGCTCTGTGGCAAGAAACTGGCTGGACTGCCAGGAGGAAGAGGTGAGAAGTGCTGCTTTCCCAGCTGGGGATGGCAGCAGGGATGTCCCCGCCTGTGCCTCTGTCTGTGCCCAGCGGGCTGGCTGCAAGAGGCCCCAGACTGGCTCTGTGCCTGGGGCTGGGGGCTCCCTGCGGGGAATCAGCTGAAGCCCAGGGCATTTGGGCAGGCAGGGCGGGGGGTGAGGGGTGGGGAAAACCTCTCTGCCCTCCAGAGCAAGCCCATCTCCTGCAGGGCAGAAGGGAGAGGGAGAGGGAGAGGGAGAGGGAGAGGGAGAGGGAGAGGGAGAGGGAGAGGGAGAGGGAGAGGGAGAGGGAGAGGGAGAGGGAGAGGGAGAGGGAGAGGGAGAGGGAGAGGGAGAGGGAGAGGGAGAGGGAAGGAAAAAGGGCAAGGGGAAGACCTCTCTGTGGGCAGGGCAGACCTTCAGCCTTTGACGCTGGGCCTCCCCGGTTCGTCTCCAGGACAAGCAAGCTGTCATCGGGGCCATGACTCCCTTGATGCGTGTCCTCCTGCACAAGGAGGAGCACCGGGAGCATGTCTGGGAGCAGCTCCTCTGGCTCCTGCACCAGTATCGGACGGTCCAAGACGCCTCCAGGGTGACCAAGGTGAGGTGTGGCGCAGGGCCTGGCACGGCTGTGGGGTCTGTGCAAGTGGCACAAGGGCTCAGGGATCTGTGGCATGCAGGGAGGAGCCAGGGAGCTCCCCTTAGAGAAACGTGCAACAGGGAGGTCAATGGAGATGCGAGGCTCCCTCGGCTCTTCAGGCAAGGGAAGAGCAACCATGATGGGGCCAGGAGGGAGCCAAGAGGCAGTGGGGCCCACCTCTGGGAGATGGGAGGCTTTGCTCCCACCTCCCTGGGGGCTGTTTGCACGGGGAGCTCTGTTGCTGTGCACAGTTTCTCCATTCGCAAGTGGCTTGACATGGCTTCGGCCCTTTCTTCCTCTCCTGTTCTCTTGCAGAGCCTCCTTTATTTCCTGGAGGCCCTGGAGCAAGTTCAAATCCCCGTCCCCAAGGGCAAGTGTCTTGCCATTAACAGCGTCGTGTACAGCGAGGTAAGGGGAGCCTGCACCCACACAGCCACAGCAATTCCCTCTTGGCTGAGTCTCGGGAGGACTCCAGAGCCCTGAGTCTTTGAATGCTGCTCAGCCTTGGCTCCTGGGTGGCTCCTGGGTGCTCCAGACCTGTGCGTGTGTCCCTGGGGACGCTGTGGGGTGGGCTGGGTTTTGGCTGGGGGTCCTCTTGCCACAAGTGCCCAGGGAGATGAGAGCTGGCAGCGCCGTTTCTTTTCGGGCCCTCTCAATGCTGCTGGGACTTTCTCCACCATGTGGGACCTTGTTCCCACAGCTCACTGACGACACCAAAGAGCACAGCCAGGACCATAAGGCAGAGCTGAGCCAGTGCATCCTGCTGCAAGGTAAGGAGAGGAGCTGTGGCGATGCCCCGTGGTGTCCCGGCAGCTCTCTCCCAAAGCTCAGAAATGGGGATAAGCTGCTTGCTAATGCAGGATGGGATTTCCTCCCCACAGCTCGGATCTGCCCAGAGGAGACGATCCTGTTCCTGGAGTCCCAGCTGGGCCACGAGAGGGAGGCCGTGCGCGTGGCAGCCCTGGGTCTGCTCGGTGCTCTGGCACGCTGTGACGGTCAGTACTGCGGGGTCAGGGCTTGGAGGGCTCTCTTCCGCCCTCTGGGCTGTGCCTCCACGCATGCCTCACTGGATCTCTTGCAGAGCCCACGATGGCAGAGAAGCTGCCCCAGGTCGTGGAGGCTGTCAAGCGTGTGTGCAGGGACCCCAGCATCCGGGTGAGCTGCTTTGGGAAGGGACTGTGCCATCGGGGTCAAGGTCGGGGTGGGAGAGAAACCTTTTCCCTCAGGGCAGAGGCAGAGCCTGGCAAGGCTGGACTAGAAGGGCTCTGACCTAGACAGCCATTGCCTCGCTCCTTCGTGTTTACCGGAGGGAGGCCAGAGGTGATGCCGCTGCCAGCATGGGCAGGTCCCCGTGCCCCTGTGCTAACCACACTTGACCCCTGGCAGGTGAGGAGGGCAGTTCTGCACTTCATCAGGGAGCTGCTCAGTGCCAATGCCCAGAGCTGCTCAGCGTGGGACGTTGTGGGCTACATCTTCAGTGAGTTCAGCCAGAGCTCGAGCAGAAGGGTAAGGACAGCGTGCAACATCTTCCCTGGGGAGATCTGCTGCCAGGAGTCTGGCATGGGAGCCTGCTGGGGCCACGCCTGAGCCTGGGGCAGGAACTGAGAGCAACCGGGGCGGGGTGTTCCCAATGTTGTCTTGCAGGCTGCAGGACTCCTGTCTGCCCAGGAAGCCCAGGAAGAAGGAGGTCTCCAAGGGCTGTGCATGGACGTCCTGGGGTCACTGGACATCTCTGTGAGAGGGATGGCCAAAGTAAGTCCTCCTCTGTCCTGCTGCTGCTGCTCCTCTCCTCTCCTCTCCTTCAGGCCATTTGTTCCTAGCCCCCTTTGCACACCTGAGAGCTCCCCCCCAGCATGCTCTGAAGTGCTCCGGGAGATGCACACCATCCTCCCCATCTCTGAGCTGAGGCAGAAATGCTGACGGGCTGAATTGTCTCATTGCCTACAGCTCCTGTGGCCGAGGCTGCTGATCTATGTGATGCCAGCCAAGTACACGGGCATGCTGATCCCCCTCTCGCGCTGTCTCCGCGCCCTGGCTGAGAGCAATGAGCTGACAGCAGGGCACGAGCATCACGAACTGGATCCCGATGTCCTCAGCTCCCTGTTGCAAGGTAGGAGTAGCAACTCCCCCAATGAGCTCTGCTGACCTCTGGGTCTGCGTCCTGCAGGGACGGCAGCGTGGCAGGGCACGGTGTGGCTCGGCATCTCACCCAGCATTTCTTTCTCCCCGCAGAGACAATGCTGACTCCGCACAACTTGCTGGCTCGCCTGCTGGTGGTGGCGGGGTCTCCTTTTGCGGGCAGTGAACTCCAAGCTGCTGCCTTGCTGGTGATGCAGAGCCTCCACAGCAGGATCCACGGAGCTGTGGGGGCCACGTGGAACACCGAGATTCCCCTGCTGCTGCAGTACCTCCAAGGTAAAGTGCTGCTGGGGAGGGGAAGGGGAGGGAGGGCATGGCAAGTCAGCTTCCCAGCATGGCCTAGAGGAATCCCCGCCTGGTGCCCAGTGCTTGTTCTGCTGCCGTTTCATTTCCCTTCCGGGGAGCCAGCACTGAAGCTGGGGGGAGCGGTCCCACAGCGATCCATTCATCCCGGTGCATGGATGGGGCCCTTCCTGTCCCCTTGGACAGCGTGCTGGTCCTGGTGGCACCTCCATGGCCCTGCTGGGGCGGTGCTTGTGGGGAGGGACGGACGGCTGCCTCTGGAGCGGGTGCAGCCACCAGCTTCCCTGGGCCAGGCCAGCTTTGCAGCAGCTCTTCTTTTGTGGCTTGGTCCCAAGCAAGGTTTTTTGTCTTCTTCCTACTTTCTAGGAGGAAAGGGGAACATCCCAGACGCTGCCGAGTGGGAGCGCCATCTGCTTCAGGTACTGCCTGCTCTCCTCACACGGGCCACAGCTCTCGTGGAAGGCCACCCTGGCGTGGCCGTGTGCCTTGGCACTGCCTCTTCCTGCTTGTCAAAGGCCAAGAACCATTCGCTTCCTCTCCTGTTCTCTCCTGCAGTTCCTGAGGGCATCCCTGGAAACCATCGGGGATGACGCCTGGACCAAGCGCCTGAGCTGTGCACTGAGCCAGCGGCTGGACAGCTCTCCCAGCAGCTCTGGGGAGAAGGTCGGTTCCCTGCCCGGCTCTCCCCTGGCAGCGCAGCCACGGGGCCCCTGCCCACGTGCGGGGCTGGGGCTGGGGCTGGGGCTGCAGGCGGTGCTCTGCCCACAAGGGCTGTCTGCGCTGCTTCCCCGGCCCTTGCCCCCCGCGGCCTTTCCCTCCGTGCTGAGCGGGGCTGGCGAAAGCCCATCCCTGCGTCCGGGCTCGGCTGCTCCCCGTGCGCTGGTGCCTGTCCTGCTCTGGCCCCGTTGCAGCACGCCAGGCTGTTGCTGCATCTCGGGCTCGGCTTTTTCCCTTGCAGGCTTTCCTGTACAAGGCTCTTGGGACAACGCTGGGAGCTTGTCAGGAACTCCCACACGTCCAAGAGAACCTGCTGCAACATCTGACGAGAGCACAACCTGAGGAGCCATCTGAGGCCCAGGTGAGCTTCCCTGCTCTGTCCCTGGGCCCTGCTCCAGGCCTCTTCCAGCTCCTCATCGCTGCCCACCACTGTGGCTGGCCATGTCTGAACGGCTGGGCCTGTGCCAACTGCCCCTTGCTCTTTTGTTGCAGGGAATCATTTCTCTCGTCTGCCAAGCCGCCGACAGCCACTTCGGCCTGGTCTTGGAGACACTGACAACATTTGCTGCCACCTCATGCAGTGTTCGGGGCTTGAGGGTTTCCAGACGCAGGAAGGTGAGGTGTTTGGGGTTTCACTCCCTGGCTTTCTTCCACCTGCTTTTCATCGTGGGCTGTGGGGGGCCATCGGGCGGACGTCTCACAGCATCTCTCGCAACGCAGACGACCCAGGCCAGCAGGAGAGCTGAGGCCACTTGCAGTGCTGTCATGCTCGCCCACAGCAGCATGGCACTGCGTGCCTCCAAGGAACAACTGCTCGCCCATGTGGAGGCAGACATCGCGGGCAACATCCTGCTGCTCTCCATCTCCAGCAGCCAGGTGAGAGCTCGGGGAGTGCAGGGGCAGGGCTGCTGGGTGCCCCAGCTCCAATCCCTCCGTGCTAGGGCATCCTGAGCCAGGCCATCTCTTTCTAAAGGTGCCCCAAGGAATGGTTTGTCCCAGCAGGAAGATCCAAGCCCTTCCCCTAGATTTCCCCCGTGTGCACATGTTCCTCTCGCAGCCCGTAGCCCTTCCTCCAGTTCAAAGGGTTTTTTTCTCTCTTGGGCCCCAGAACTTGCAGACCAATCTTGCTCTGGTGCAGAGCATCCTTGAGGTCGGCTGTGCCATCCAAGCTGTGGGGAACTTGGGCAGCTTCCATCCTGTCCTGAAGCACAAGCTGCTGCTGATCCTGCAGGTGAGTGCCCAGAGCCAGGGCTGCCTTGCAGGGGAGTTTGGGGCCATGCCAGGGGGCAGGAAGGTCTCCCTCCTGAGCTCCTACAGCCGTGTCCCCAGCTGGGCCCTTGGGTGCTGGCAGTCCGTGGCCATGGCTGGGCAGCTGCTGGGGAGCTGCTCCATCCTGCAGCGCCCCTGTGGGAGCTGCGGGAGCGCTGCAGCCAGTGTCTGGCAGTAGTGCCCATCCCCGGGCAGGGTGCGAGAGCTCTCCTGTGCCCAATGCCCACTTGGCAAATTTCTCTTGCAGAACTTGCTGAAGACGACTCTCTGGGACTTCCCGGCAGCGTCCCTGCACCTGAAGGTGATTCTGGCCCTGGAGCAGTGGAGGTAAGAGCGAGGAGCTGCGGGGGCTGTGAGGTGGGATGACGTTCCTCCTGTCGGGGAGCTCCCGAAGAGCAGCTCTCCCTGCCACAGCCTAGGCTGGTTGGATTTGGGGCTGTCGATGAGGACAAGCCCAGATGCCATGCGACCCTCTCTGGAGAACGCTAGGAACTCCTCTTTTTTGGCTTCCCCTTGCCAGCAAGCTGGAGATCTCGTTCAGCAGCAAGGAAATTTGCAGCCTGCTGTCTGACTGCTGCCGGGCCATCCTGCCACTTCCTTCAGCGGCTGAGCAGATTGGGGAGATCGGGAACGCAGAGGAGGCAGTGCTGCAGCTCCAGGTAACTTGCTGTCCCTTCCCTGCCCACCTCTCGGTCAGGACCCCTCCCCAGCACAAGCTGTGTGCTGGCAGCAGCCGTGATCCTGCATCTCCGTCCCTCTCCTCCGCTTTCAGTCTCTGCACATGGCCACGAAGGCTCTGGGCCGGCTCATGGCAGTCCTGCTCAAGACAAAGCCGAGCCCTGTCCACTTCGTAGACATCGCCGAGGTGAGTATCCATGGGGTGACGGGGCAAGCATCCCTCCTGCCACCAGTGGGGACCCTGGGGAGTTAGCAGAGGAGCAGGAACCTCCTGCTGCCACACCAGGTTTTTGTGAGCTCGGGGAGGCCAAGAAGTGGGCCCTGCAGGGGGGAAAGCCAAGAGGCAGCCCCTGGCTGGCTGCAGGGAAAAGCTCCTGGGTGGGAGCAGGTGCGTCTGAAGAGAGTGGGGCAGTGCCGCAGGGCAGGCCCTCAGGGAAAGTGCCAGGAAGGGAGGGAAATGGAGAGGGATGGCGGGCAGGGAAAGATGCCCCTTGGCAGACAGAGCTGCTCTGCCCCAGGTCCTGTGGTTCTGGTTCTCCTTGGACAATCCGTGGGAGTGCAAGAGGGCCCTGCAGGTCTGCGCCCAGCTGCTGGAGGACTGCAGAGATGGAGTCGCTTTTCAGGTGAGGAAGGATGCCCACCGTGTGCCCCCTGCTCCCTCCCCAACCACCTGCAAGGGCCTGGCAGGGCAGCTCTGCCCAGCTGTGCACGGGCTGTGGGGTCCCCCAGCGCAGCGCTCTGGGGTGGCCCCTCTGCCCAGTCCTGGCCTGAGCAGGGCGCGGGTGGGAGACGCAAGGGAGTGCTGGGGCCACCTCCAGCCCTTGTTCTTCCTCTCGCCCCTGCAGACAAGAGGTGCCTACCTGCCGTTTGGCGCCTTGGCAGGATTGCTGGGGCCTCTGACCTGTGAGCCCATGACCAGCTCTCGCCAGCTGGCCGCAGCCTGCCTCAGCTCCCTTCTCCACATCCAAGGTGAGTGTGAGTAGAGCAGGCGCCTGCCGGCCCTCTGCCCCGCCTGGCCCTACCGGGATCCCCAGCGGGGGCTGGGCCCTGCCGCCAGGAGGGAGAGGAGAGGCACGGTGCTCGGCTGCTGTCCTGTCCCCACCCTGTTTGTCCTCCACCTCCCCAGGCACCTGGGGAGGGATCCTGGCAGAGGGCCACCCAGTGCCACCTGCCAGCAGCGTTTCCTGCAGCCGGGGGCACTCAGAACCTGGCAAGGGCCATCCTGCTGCACCGAGTTCAAGACTGACTCCCCTGGCCCTTTCAGCAAAGGCTGGGAAGGGAAGTTCAGTTGCCCTAAGTGGGACTCCCCTTTTCTCCCCGTGCTCGTTCCAGCCAAGGCCACGAACAGGGTGTTGGAGACAGACGACCCTGTGAGCTTGTGTGAGGGGCTGAGTGCTCGCAGCGACACCTCTCAGCAGCTCCAGACCTCCATCCAAATCGCAGAGGTAAAGAGTGCCCTCAAGCTTGCATTATGTTCTGAAGAGCTGGAGCAGAGCCGTGATGCGATCTCTCCTGGTTCTTGCATCTTTCCAGATCGTTTGCAGAAACTTCCCCAAAGAGCAGGCCGCACACTTCATGAATGCCATCCAGGAGCCCTTCCGGCATGCCAGAGGAAGCCGCGTGCGTGCTGCAGGCAACTGGATGCTCACCTTTCTGGAAACATGTGGCAAGGACATTGGTCCAGACGTAAGAGACATTTTGCCATGCCTTGGACTTTCTCGCTTTGGCTGTCGCACCACACATCTTGCCGCTTGTGTGCTAAAGAAGCTCTCGGTGCAGAGTCAGGGCTCGGGCAGGGTGCTAGGGGTGAAATTTCGCCTTAGAGCGTGAAAGCGTGGCAAGGGAGCAGGCGTGGCTCATGGGCTGAACGTCCGTGTTCCCAGAGAAGCGAGGACGTGCCAAGACGTTCTTTCTCCCCTGCTTCTTTCAGGTGCAAGGAATCCTCTCTGTCCTGCACACCTGCACAGAGTCCATGCTGGAGCCCTCGTTCATGTACTTCGTGCGCCATGCGGTGCTGATCCTGGCCCGCCATCACCAGCAGCTCACGATGAACGTCATCCTCCAGAAGTTTGTGCCTATGGACAGGTACATGCGCTCCTCCCTTTCCTGCTGGGCTCAGAGAGCCGTAGCTTGCCTCCCCTCCCCTAGAGCGATCCAAGGGAAGCAGCAGCTCCTTCTCCTCCACCCAAATGTCGAAGGTGTGCTGGTACCACTGGGAGGAACCGGGCATCTTCAGCCCGGCTGCTGAAGAAGCGTGAGGTGAAGGCATCCCAGGTCACAGAGCATACGGGCTCACGGCTGCACATCTCTTGGCAGAAACACACTGGAGCTGTGGAGGACTCTGGGGAGAGACAGCATTGGCATCGGTGTGCTGAAGTGCTTAGCGAGGAAGCTGAGGAGAGTGGGAGACAACAGCTCCCAGCCCAGCTCGTCCAGTCGCAGCTTGCACGCCCAGCAGCCTTCTCCGGAGTCCTTGATTGTACGTTCAGTGGCAGAGGCTTTGTGTCTGCTCCCCCACTCCCAGTGCGAGGGCAAGGCGTTGGGTGCCCTTTGCAAGCGTCTCTGGACACCGCCAGGACACTGCTGCAGTGTCTCAGCAGCTCGGGACGGCCGGGACAGCCGCTGCTCCCAGGCTGCAAGGCTGTCCTGGAGACGGGGTGTGCAGGCAGTAGAAGTGCCCCAGGCAGCCAGTGGGCTGGGGCTGGTGGCAAAGCTCTTGTTTAACGGGTGCTTCTCGGGTGGTCTCATTTCCCTGCAGGTCACCTGTGCCATCTCCGAAATGGTGTCCGTGCAGTCCAAGGAGGGGGTCCAGAGCTTGCTTCCCTCTCTCCTCCCTGGGCTCCTGCTGCAGCTCAGCAAGGCGCTGGGGGAAGAGATGCTGTTTGCGCCCCTCAGCCCCTGGAGAGGGCACGCTGAGCATCAGCGGCAAGAGGGCAACGTGTGCAGGTCAGGAGCAGGAGGGGCAGGGCAAGGGGGGCTTGAATTGCCTAGCCAAGCATGGTTGGTTGTTTCCTGTCCTGCTTCCTAGGCGGGAGGCCACTCGAGGCTGCAGATTTGCTTTTTTCCTCCCATCCCTGTTTGTTTGGAGCTTGGGATGAGTGAAGAAGCGGCTCGTAAAGCTGCTGAGCATTCTTGCTCTGCTAAGTCTTCCCCTGCGGAACACTGCTCTGATCTGAGACTTCTCTGGCTCTTGCTCTTTCCCCAGGCCTTTTTGCGAGACTCTCATGTCAGTGCTGAGCAAATGCGCTGAGAAGAACTGGCTGACGCCATTCTGGAGGCAGCAAATGTCAGCGCTGCTGGAGAGCCCCCGCACTTATGCCGAGGGCATGTGCCTCCTGACAAGGTGAGAGCCCCAGGGCAGCATCTCGCCTTCCTCTCGGTGGCTGCGCCCAGGGGAACGGCTGCCGGGGCCCTTTCCTGCGTGCTCGGGGAGCTCTGTGCAGGGCAGAGCAGCGCCTGTGCTGGAGGAGGGGAAGTCCGCGGTGGCAGCCTGCAGCCTTCCCACTTGACCGGGCGTTGCCCCTTGTGCTCTTTGTGCAGTGTCCTGGTCCGTGCCCAGCTCATCTCCCGGGAGCTGATTGAGATCTTCTCCCAGTGGCTGCGCTGGCCATCAGCAAACCTGCAGCTGACGGCCACGGCATTCTTTGCTGAGGTGAGGCAGTAGGAGGGCAGGGGGGTTCCCGAGGGCTTTTCTGAAAGAGATTGCTGCTTGGGCTGCCTCTTGCTGTGGGGAGAGATGAGAAGAAAGCGTCCCCATCGAGACTCCATTGTCCGAAAGCTCCTTTGTCCGAAGCCTGCTTGTGTGCTGTGCCTGGGCTGAGGTTGTGTCCTGACTCTCGTGGCTGTGTTGCTCTGTTGCAGCTGATGAAGGAGCCGCCTCTTGAGAAGAGGAACATCCTGAAGACTCTGCGTGTCTTGGCTGAGAAAGCACACCACCGAAGCAGCACCATAAGGCAGCTGGCAGCGAGAGCTCTGGGCAACGCAGCCGGCAGCATGCCCGTGGAGGTGAGACGGATTTCCCTGCGCTCTGACTGCAGGGATATTCCCCTCCCTAGCAAGACCCCGGGGGAGAGCTGCTTCAAGGGCCTGGACAGAGCAGCAAAGGCAAAAGCAGGGCTCCTTCCTAAGGCCACGCTCCTTTCCCTGATGCCAGCAGGGCTGCCGAGGGCAAATTGGGTGCCAAATGTCAGAGGAACAGTGCTTTGGAACAGAGCTGTCAGCCACGGAAAGAAAGAGCAGCCCTTGGAGGCAGGGAGAGCCCTAAGTCTGTGCATGTCTGTGGCTTTGCAGGTGCGGAAGCACGGGAGACAATTTGTCCAGGTGCTGCAACAGAGCCTGGCGGACACTGCCTGTCCCGAGGTGGCTGCAGAAAGCATGCTGGCGCTAGCTGAGCTCGTGAGGGTGCTGCAGGCGGTGAACTTGGGATCGGCCTTTGAAGACATCGCCAGGTCCACCAAGATGTTCTTCGAGTCTGTGAGTGAACCCAGCTCTTCCTGCCGCTGCTCTGAGAAGCGTGGGGTGGGCAGGGGCCTGCACGCGCCGCCTGGACGGCCTCTGCTGGCTGAGTGTCTGCTTCGGCCTCGTTATCCAGCTGACAAACGGCTTTCTGGTTGCAGGAAGAAGAGTGCCTTCGCTACTCGGCCTTGCGCCTCTATTCAGTCCTGGCCTCCTCAGCCTCGAGCAAGCGGTCGTTCTTTGCCGGAGAAGTCGCGGAAACATGGGTCAGCCTTTTCCTGCACCTCCGGGATCCCGACTTTGCAGTTGCCAGTGTAAGTGCCCTTGGAGCTTGCTCCCAAAGCCCCAGAAAGCTGCGTGGCCATGGCCAAGGCGTTCTGCCACTCCTGCCTGCTCAGCGGCTGCCGGGCGTCTCTGCAGATCCCCCCTAAAAGTGTTCCAGCGAGCCTTCCGCTGTGCTGCCCAGGGCAGTCTTACCAGCGAGCATCTCAGGCCTCTGGGCCCTTTTGCTGGCCACGTGCCTTCGTGCCTGCCTTTGCCTCCCGGAGCTGCTGCTCCCCTGGGAGCGGGCAGTGGGGAGCAAGCCCACGGATTCGGCCACCAGGCAGCAGGACTGGGTCGGGTGCCAGCCTAAGGGATGGAGCAGGTCCCCTCTGCTGCCGCCAGTGCATTCCCCTGCCAGCGAGTGCCCCTCGGGCAGCCCCCCGCCGGGTGGAGCTCAGCAGCACATGGCTGGCTGAGCTCCCTGGGCAGGTCCCAGATGCTGCTGGAGGAGGAATGACGGCACAACTCTCTTTTTCAGATGTGCAAGATCACCTTCAGTCTCTGTGTTCCATTTATGGGGCTGAGGCAGCCACAGGAGATCATCTATCTCTCCGAGAGGCTGGGTGCACGAGAGCTGCAGGATGCGCTCTGCAGTTACCTGGTAAGTAAGCTGTGCTCCAGCGAGACGTCAGGGCCCTGCGGCCCTGCCCTGGCTCCCTCAGGGGAGCGTGCGGTGATGCACGTGGGGCTGGCCGGGACTGGGACATGGCCATCCCTCCTGGCCACCCACTGCCTCTCCCCTTCCCCCTGCCCCAGCTGGCTGAGGGGCAACAGAAGGCATCTTTTTGGACCCCCGTGAACTTGTGCCTTCCTGTCTTGCCCTAGGCCAGAAACGCCCCCCCCATGTTGGAGAGGCTCCATACCGTAGCCAGGAGAGGCTGCCTAGAGAACGGGCAAAGGCTGCACCCATCGACCTTCGAAACCCTTGGTGAGAGCCCGCACTGGAACTTACCACTCCCTTTCCTGACCAGAGAGCTGTAGGGGCCTCTGCTTTCTCTGTCCTCTTTCCTCCGGGCCCTGCCTTTGCAGAACAGGGCAGACACCGTGCTGTGTCCCATGGGCTGAAGATGGGGTAGACAGGGACGCACGGCTTTGCCTTGCAACCTGCCTCCAAGTTCCTTCAAAAGCTTGAGCAACCATCAAGGAGTGATCTGAAGAGCCTTGCACAGTGGCTCCCCAAGCATGTGTCCCAGCTGGAGGGCAGGGCTGGAAGCCAGGGCTGTGGAGCGGTGCTCTGATGGTTGCCTCTTTGCTCTGTACTTTAGCTGCCATCCTGGCAAGGAGAAGAAGGAAATGAGGCTCCATCAGAGAGCAGGTTGCTTCACATGGGGCTGAGCTCCGGATCCGTGGGGCTGGGCAGAGGTCAGAGCCCAGAAGCAGCCCGGCAAATGCCCAGCACCAGGGGCCGGCCAGCCAGGGGGGAGCAGCTCCAGGGTGGCAGGGGGCACAGCTGCCTGGGCTGGCTGCTCACAGCTCTGTCTGTCTTGTTGCAGCTTTCCGGGGCCTGAGCAGCACTGAGGACACCCGAGTACGGAGAAGGCAGACAAGGCCCTCTGTGACTGTGGCACGCTTTGGCAATAAAACTCTGTACATGTACGTGGTCTCACCGCTCGCTGTGTCCTTGGGGAAATCCAACTCAACGTGGCCTCCCCTCTGTGGACAAAGGGTCTTTTTTGTAGGGCCCGGGGGGCACGTTGGGGCCTGTGGGGAAAAGCCTGGCAGGATGCACAAATGGATTCTGAAGGAGTTGGTGGACCTAACTGTGAGGCCTCCCAGGATTATCCATCAAACGTCACCACGATCAGGAGAGGCTGCTGACAAACGGGAGAAAGCAAACGTCGCCCCTCCAAATTGGTTTCTTCCCTTAAAAAGAAACTTAACTTCCTTAACTTCCCTTAAAAAGAAACTGCTTGCCACTTCTGTTCCCAACGTGTACATTTCATGAGAAGCGCAGAGAACGTATACTACTATAACCTGGATCTTAACTTTTTCCCCCAGGTTTCACTAAAGCGCCCTTTGCACCCTTTGCACATTCCAGGAACTCATCTTGGGCATCTTTGGAAAACTGCTCTCAAAAGCAGTTCTCAACATGTGCTTCTGGGATGGTTTTACTCGGGTGGGCAGCTGAGCTCCACCACAACCACTCTCTCACTCCCCCTCCTCAAAGAGGAACAGGGAGAAAAGAGGATGCAAAGGGCTTGAGGGCTGAGATAAGGACGGGGAGATTGCTCAACAATTATCGTGACAGGCAAAACAGAGTAGGGAGACAGTAACATTTATTGCCTATTCCTAACAAGCTAGAGAAGCGAGAAACAAAGGAAAGAACCCCAAAATGCCATCCACCCTCTTCCACCTCCTCCCCCCAAGCGGCGCAGGGGAATGGGGGCTGTGGTCAGTCTATGGCACTTCATTCACTGCTCCTTCTTGGTCACTCTTGTCCTCTGTGCTGTGGAGTCGCTCCCATGGGATGCCATCCTTCCCAAACTGATCCTGCGGGGGCTTTGGTTTTAAGAATCTTGGTGCTCTGAACAAGAGAACTAGGTGGGGAAACAAGATTTTATACATACCTATGAGTAGGCAAAATTGCATTAAAAAATCTCTCCATCATCAATTTCAGCTCATAACAAAACTGCAGAAAATATACACAGGAGACTCCAAACTTCATCTTTACCGCACAGGTCAAAAATGGGGCAACAATGCTAAAATCAGAAGAATAGCTGCCCAGGATCAGACCAAAGGTTCATCTGCTCCGCTGTTCTGTACCCAACAGCAGCAAAAAGCAGTTGTCTAGAGAACAGAATAAAAATAGGACAAGCACATAATACCTCCCCTAGGTACCTTCCTGCTATTCAAGCCATTTGCAGCTCAGGACTCTTTGAGCCACCCGAGGTATTTTATGTGACATACTTCTCATTGGACTTCTATTCCAAGAATTATTCCAAACTCTGCTTAAACCCATGGAAACTTTTAACATACACCAGCATCTACAGCAAAGATTCTTCATATTGTCTGAAGAGCAATTTATTTGCTTTGAGCCTCTTCCGTCTGATGTAGGTTCCTCACATTCCTTTCTATCGCAATAGACAATTTAGTCTGTTAGGTTATTAGTCTCTAAACACTATGCCTATGCCTGTGGTGATTTTGGAGACCTTGCATCTCCACTAAGACTTATTTTTTCCAGGATAGAAAGTCCTATTATATACATGTGCTCGTTTTATTGTGTTCCTCCCATATTGTATACTTTTGGAGATGGGGGGAATTAGAAACATAGTTTTAACGATGTTGGGAAACCATGGAACCAGTGACATGGAAGTTTTAGTTTTTTACTCCTTCCTGCTTTTTCATTTATTTATTTATTTATTTATTTATTTATTGAATGCTATGCATTGAATGGATACTTTTATGGAAACTGTCAATAATGGGGAACAAGGCCTTGCTCCTGAGTGGCACATGCCAGCTCAGAGTCAATCTGCCTGTGTTTGAAACAAGGACTCTTTTTCCTGTGTGCATCATTTACCTGCACTGATTTTATCTGCCATTTTATTGACTGGTCACTCAGTCTTACAAGGTCTTTCTGACCTCATTTCTAACACCTTCCCTCATCCTCACTACTCTGAATGTCTTCATATATAAGCAAACTATTTTATCTCATTGCTTCTCTCCCTTTCCAGGTAGTTGCTGAACACAAAAGAAAATGCCAATGTGAATTACTGGAGAATTCCACTGGTGACTTCCCATTACAGCTTCCATTCCTATCTTCTCATCAATCATTCTTCCATGCAGGGACATTTTTATCCCCATTGTTTTGAAATTACAGTCCAAATATGGTAAAATATAGAAAGGCAAAAAGACCAAAATCTGCCAATAAGGCTAATGCCCACAGACTTCTTGTCGTTGCCGATTTGTGAAATGTTGAATTTCCCAAAGAAATCAAGAAACCCCAAACATTTGATTTTTCAAATGAAATGGCAGGTGCAGACAACGAATGTATCAAAACCTAAGATACCTGTTCATGTGACTTTCCTATCATCCAAGTCTGTCACCTGCTAGAAGAGATTTTTCATGACTTTTCACTCACAAGAACTTGTATTTAATAGGCTGTGAACTTGTTCATAATGAGTGATCAATATATAATTTACTTGAAGTAAATAAGACATTTGCTGAGGCGATCGGCTCCGGGGCAGACGTGTTCTGCAGCGGAGCAGGGGACCGAGGCGGGCAGGGCTTTTTGTCCGGCATCGAGGCCACTCGGGGGAGCCGCCGGAACCCGGCTGTCCTCGCGAGGGAGGCTGACGAGGCGAGGGCGGAGCCAGCAGCGCCCCCTCCCAGGCTGTTAAAAGCTGCCCCTAGGGAGCGCGAGCGACCAGGAGCGCGGCGAACAGGACGGGCAAACAGGGCGTGGCAGTTCGCGCGGGGGGCTCATCGTCGCTCTTTTGCAGCTGCCTCTCCCTTCGGTGCTTGTAACCTGCTTGCGTAGAACCTGACCATGGTATCGACCAGGCAGAAAACCGTGGCCTCCGCATCTCGTGAGGCATCTCCAGCCACGGTCACCAGTGTGGCTACTCAGACGGAGGGCTCGGGGAAACACGCAGCCGTCCAGGTCCTGGGCTGCAGAGTGTGCCCCAGCCTTCTGTCGGTCTCCGACAGCAGTGGTGGGTATGCCTGTGGGAGGTGTGCCCAGGTTGAAGAACTGCTCAGCCAGGTAGCGGAGCTCCGGGAGGAGGTGAACAGGCTCAGGAGCATCAGGGAATCAGAGAGGGAAATTGACTGGTGGAGGTGCGCTCTACCCTCTCTGAGGCAGGTTCACGAGACTGCCACGGCACAGGCGTCTCCTGTTACGCAGAAGACGGAGGTTCACTCCTCCAGCCAGGCAGCGGGAGGAGACCTAGATCAAGGGGGGGAATGGAGGCAGGTGCCTATTCGGGGTGGTAGGCGAGCCCTCTCTCTGCCCACCTCACCTTCTCATCTACCCTTAAATAATCGATATGAAGGACTAGAGCACGACAATCTAAATGACAAAGTAGACAAACACCCGTCCCAGTTGGAGGGGGCGCCTAAGACAATGCAACCTACACGTCGCATTGCCACATCATCCTTCAAAAAAGAAAGAAGGGCTATTGTTATGGGGGGCTCCCTCCTGAAAGGGACAGAGGGACCGATATGCCGACCGGACCCAACCCGCAGAGAAGTCTGTTGCCTCCCTGGGGCTCGGGTGAGAGACTTTGCCAAGAAAGTCAAGCGCCTGGTACGGCCCACTGACTACTACCCGCTACTGGTCTTTCAGGCTGGTAGCGATGAAGTAGCAACGAGAAGTCCGAAGGCGATCAAAAGAGACTTTAGGGATTTGGGGCGACTACTTAGAGGATCAGGGGCGCAGGTGGTGTTTGCCTCTGTCCTTCCGATAGGGGGGATCGAAGCTGAAAGACGTACTGTTCGCATAAACTCGTGGCTTCGAGACTGGTGTGACCGGCAGAATTTCGGTTTCTTTGATCATGGGAAGGTCTATGCTACACCGGGCCTGATGGCACCGGATGGGATGCGCCTCTCTCGGAGAGGGGTAAGGATCTTAGGTCAGGAGTTGGCAGGGCTGATAGATAGGGCTTTAAACTAGAGTCGAAGGGGGAAGGGGCCAAAACCAGGCGAGCCGGTGAGGACCTAAGGGATGGTATGCTAGAATCAGAGGGGCTGTGTGCCAGTGGGGTCCTTTGGTCAGATCCACAAGGTGCTGAGTGTAAGGAGACGCACCTGAAGTGCTTTTACACAAACGCACGCAGTATGAGGAATAAAATAGATGAGCTAGAAGTCCTGGCCCAGTCCCGCAACTATGACATCATCGGCATAAGCGAAACCTGGTGGGATGAGTCCTGTGACTGGGGTGTTGCGATAGATGGTTACAGGCTCTTCAGGAGGGACAGGCAGGGTAGGCGAGGTGGTGGGGTGGCGATGTATGTGAAGCAGGGGCTGGACTGTGTGGAACTTCAGGTCGGCGATGGCAAAGTTGAGAGCCTCTGGGTAAGGATCAAGGGACGAACGAATAAAGGGGATGTCGTTGTGGGAGTCTATTACAGACCGCCTGGCCAGGACGATAGCGCCGATAAATTATTCTTTACAGAACTAAGAGAGGCCTCGAGATTAACTCCCCTTGTCCTTATGGGGGACTTCAACTTGCCGGACGTTAACTGGGAGTGCCACACGGCTGACACGAGCAAGTCCAGGAGGTTCATGAAGCACCTAGATGATAACTTCTTGGTACAGGTGCTAACGGAGCCAACTAGGAAAGGTGCCCTCCTAGACCTGTTGCTAGAAAACAGAGAGGGTCTGGTGGGAGATGTGGTGATTGGTGGCCGCCTCGGTCATAGCGATCATGAAGTGGTTGAGTTCAAAATTTATGGTGACAGAAGGAAAAGTGCCACCAAAACCTCATCCCTAGATATGGGGAAAGCGGACTTCAGGCTGCTCAGGGAACTAGTCAGTAAGGTCCCCTGGGAAACTGCTCTTGAAGGCCTCGATGTCCACCAGTGCTGGTCACTCTTTAAGCGATGCCTCCTAGAAGCACAAGATAAGGCAATTCCAAAATATCGCAAGTCAGGCAGGCGGGGCAGGAGGCCGGCGTGGCTGACCAGGAACATTCTAATGGAGATTAGGCGGAAACAGAGAGTGTTTCGCTACTGGAAGGAGGGCCAGGCGTCATGGAAAGAATACAGGGATGCTGTTCGTGTTTGTAGGGAGAAAGTTCGAGTGGCCAAAGCACAGCTAGAGTTGAAGCTGGCTGTGTCTGTGAGAGAAAATAAAAAGGGTTTTTTTAGATATGTAAATGGAAAAAGGAGAACTAAAGAAAACATAGGGCCGCTCCTTGATAGGGAAGGTCTCCTCACAGACGATGACGTAGGCAAAGCAGAGACGCTTAACGCCTTCTTTGCCTCTGTCTTCAATGCCGATGATGGGCTTCGGGACCCAGGGTGCCCTGAGCTGGAGGACCGGGACGGTGGGGATGACAAACTCCCAACTGACCCTGAACGTGTGCGGGATTTGCTACTCCACCTGGATCCCTACAAGTCCATGGGTCCGGATGGGATTCATCCCCGGGTGCTGAAAGAGCTGGCGGATGTCATCGCGGAACCTCTATCAATTATTTTTCAACGATCCTGGGAATTTGGAGAGGTCCCGGTAGACTGGAAGCTGGCAAATGTTGTGCCAATTTTCAAGAAGGGTCAGAAAGAAGACCCTAGCAATTACAGGCCTGTCAGTCTCACGTCAGTGCCTGGTAAAATCATGGAGAAGTTGGTTCTCGGACTCATTGAGGCGCACCTGGGGGACAAAGCAGTCATTGGTCCCAGCCAGCATGGGTTTGTGAAGGGTAGGTCCTGCCTAACTAACCTGATTTCCTTTTATGATAAGATCACCCGTATGGTGGACCAAGGGAAACCAGCTGATGTGATTTTTTTGGACTTCAGCAAGGCTTTTGACACGGTTTCCCATAGGATCCTACTGGACAAAATGTCCACCATACAGCTAAATAAAAACATCATACGATGGGTGAGCAATTGGCTAACGGGCAGGGCCCAAAGGGTTATGGTAAATGGAGCTGCGTCAGGCTGGCGGGCGGTCACCAGTGGGGTCCCTCAAGGCTCCATTTTAGGGCCGGTACTTTTCAATATTTTTATAAATGATCTGGATGTAGGAATAGAGGGTATTTTGAGCAAGTTTGCTGATGACACCAAACTTGGAGGAATTGTGGACTCAAATGAGGGCGTAAAGGCCTTGCAGAGGGATCTGGACAGGTTGGAGAGCTGGGCGATCACCAACCGCATGAAGTTCAATAAGAGCAAGTGCCGGGTCCTGCACCTGGGACGGGGAAACCCTGGCTGCACGTACAGACTGGGCGATGAGACGCTGGAGAGCAGCCTAGAAGAGAGGGATCTGGGGGTCGTGGTAGACAGCAAGTTGAATATGAGCCAGCAGTGTGCCCTGGCAGCCAGGAGGGCCAATCGTATCCTGGGGTGCATCAAGAACGGCATCGCTAGTAGGTCAAGGGAGGTGATTGTCCCGCTCTACTCTGCGCTGGTGCGGCCTCACCTCGAGTACTGTGTGCAGTTCTGGGCACCACAGTATAAAAAGGACATGAAACTGTTGGAAAGTGTCCAGAGGAGGGCTACGAAGATGGTGAAAGGCCTTGAGGGGAAGACGTACGAGGAACGGCTGAGGTCACTGGGCCTGTTCAGCCTGGAGAAGAGGAGGCTGAGGGGAGACCTCATCGCAGTCTACAACTTCCTCGTAAGGGGTTGTCAAGAGGCAGGAGACCTTTTCTCCATTAACACTAGTGACAGGACCCGCGGGAACGGGGTTAAGCTGAGGCAGGGGAAATTTAGGCTGGACGTCAGGAGGGGGTTCTTCACAGAGAGGGTGGTTGCACACTGGAACAGGCTCCCCAGGGAAGTGGTCACTGCACCGAGCCTGTCTGAATTTAAGAAGAGATTGGACTGTGAACTTAGGCACATGGTCTGAACTTTTGGGTAGACCTGTGCGGTGTCGAGAGTTGGACTTGATGATCCTTAAGGGTCCCTTCCAACTCAGGATATTCTATGATTCTATGATAAGACATTGTTAATGTTAGCTACCAGAGCGCCATGTGTAATATAGACGTCTGCATTTAGCATCATGTTCTTGACCCTTTGTGTTGTTGCTCTGTTGTGGTAGCTCTGTCAGACATACTAGATTAAACCTATGAGGAACGATGCCATTTTTATCTGACCCAACACAGGTTGCAAAATTTATCTGTAAATAGATCTATTTATATAGCAACAGAAAGTTAGTAACAGAACAAAGACATCAAGGGTTTTTTCTCTTGTTAATTTCTGTGTGAGTTAACTGTGGTTTAATAGATCTGAATTTGGAAGCAAGTTTTGTTGCAGAATTTTTCAGAAATATGATGGTTCAAAACTGAGAGTCACTGTAATGTTTTGGTGGCTCAAAGATGTCTTTGTTTTGCTTTTAAAGCATTTAACAAGAACTGTGTCTTAAATTTAAAGCCTTCAAGGAGATACTGTGGGAAAAGACATATGAGAACTACTTTAAATTCCATTTTTTCTTGTATGCCATTCCTTCATGTTGATGCATTACACTTACTATAAATTTCTGAAATATTCTTTGGTATTTTGATTAGGATCAGGTCTCCTGCCTCAGAGGTGGAAGATTTAAGTACTGGAGCAGAGAGTCAGTATTTCATTAGAGTTAGAAGTTAATCTGAATATAGTATAATAACTTCAACCTTAAATACCATTCAACCATACAAAAACTAATTCCTGGCCTCCAAACTAAGCTGAGAATATAGGACTGAGAAAAGAAAGGTGATAAAACAAATCTTCCTCCCTTGCTTTTCTAGCCTACTTGCAAATCCAGCCAAAATATCTTAGAGGTTCATTTTAAAAATGTCAAAACAATTTTTGACATTCAGTTTGTCTGGATTTTTTTTTAAGCTAATGGCCAAATGAGTCCAAAAATTGCTACCAGCTTCAGAATGATCAACTGCTCACTGAAATGGTTGCCCAGATACATGTATGTTCTTTACTCAACAACTGTGCTTTCATTTACTTTTTGTTGTTGTTGTTGTTGTTATAATGATTACAAGAATCTTGGATTATGTTTTCTGATATTAATAAAAAAGTTTAGTTTGATCCAGAACATCATAATTTTCCCCATTCACTCTTCCAACCATTTCTTTTACAGCTTGGAGGACCTTGGCCGTAAATCAGTAAGAACAATGAAAAGGCTTAAGATTTACGAATATCCTGCTACTAAACAGTAGTATTAATAAAACATTATTTTAGAAATTTGAAGCATGAAGGACAAGGGAAAGCTGATTTTGAGGTCTCAGAAAGAAATCTGAACGTGAAACACCAGAATAGTTGCTGTTAATAAGATGTGTAGAGGCTTAGAAAAGGAGTGCTTGGACAAGAGGAACGTGAACTGCTTCAGGGCAACAGGAGTAAGAGAGAAATAGAGCCAAAGTTGCTATCCAGAGGCCATCGAAAAAGGAGCAGAGAAGAATAGCACAGCTTCCAGTCAGAAAGAAACATGGTAAAATGGCCATAATTGCAGTAGTGATTAATGTATTCTGGCACTAGTGACCTTAGCTTTCCAAGTCTTCAAAGGCTATGATTAAGATTTTTGGTAGAAACACTGTAGTCAGAGTATTCATAAAACAATCTTCTTTAATTTCATTGGTCTATAAGTTAGGTAAGTGTTATTTACCAAGAAAAATGTAAGGTTATGTTCCTTGTTTCTGATGGTTATGACCTTTAACTAATATGGCAATCGTTGCTGCTAATGTTAGGATTCAACAGTGATTTTCTACTCATAGATACTTTTAAGAAACATTTCCATCACAGGCAAGAACTCCTGTTGGCATAAGTGGACAATTCTCATCATAATTTCATGTAACAAATCTGAACTTTGGCTTATCCTTCAAAAAAACAAAAACAAAACAAACAAACAAACAAAAAAACCTTTTGAGTTGTGCTTAAAATAAATGTAGCTACATTTACAATAATATTCCTTGAAGTAAAGAACAGAAGAACAATAACCAGTACAGATGAGGCGATCGGCTCCGGGGCAGACGTGTTCTGCAGTGGAGCGGGGCATCGAACAGGGCTAATTTTTCCGGCACCGAGCCCACTCGAGGGAGCCGCCAGGACCTGGCAGCCCTCGTGAGGGAGGTGAAGGAGGCGAGAACGAGGAGTAGGCATTCGCCACGACCAGGAACATGGCGAACAGGACGGGCAAACAGGGCGTGGCGCATCAGAAGGGAGTGGCGCGGCAGTTCGTGCAGGCAGGGCGAGCAGGCAGGGCAGAGCATTCCCCCCTGCCCATACGAACACCTCCTCTAACAGTGGTCTACCGCTAGCTCAGCTGCAATGGTGTACACCAGGCACAGTGCGCTCTCCAGGAAGTCTGTACACACCCAGACCAACTGCCCGCTCAAAACTGCGGCAGTTCAGGTCTCCGGGTGCAGGGAGTGCCTGAGCCTGTTGCTATCACCTGCGGGGGGCAAAAAGACTGTGTGCGTGAGGTGCGAGCAGGTGGACGACCTGGTCTGCCTTGTGGCAGAACTCAAGGAGGAGGTCGAGAGGTTGAGGGATATCAGGGAGTGTGAGTGGGAGATAGACTTGGGGAGCAACTCCCTGCGCAGCCTGAAGGACAGGTGCTGGGGTGAGACCCCCCAAATGGGGGTGGACCCCCTGCCCTGTTGCTGTCAGGCAGAGGCAGGGGACCTAGGAGTTGAGGAGGAATGGAAACAGATCCCTGCTCGACATCGCAGGTGATGCCGCCCCCCACCAGCTCCACTTTCCCAGGTGCTCTTATGCAACAGGTTTGAGGCCCTGCAGCTTGAGAGACCGGTAGCTGAGGAAGAGGTAGAAAGTCTACCCAGGAGGATGCTTAGGGTGAGGAAGTCGACTCCGTGCCTCAGGACAGCAAGAAGGGTGATCGTTGTGGGCGACTCCCTTCTCAGGGGAACAGAGGGACCTACTTGTCGGCCTGACCCTACCCGTAGGGAAGTCTGCTGCATCCCTGGGGCCAGGATCAGGGACATTGCCAGAATGCTTCCCAACCTGGTCCGCCCCTCTGACCATTATCCTCTTTTAATAGTCCAGGCTGGCAGTGATGACATTGAAGAGAGAAGCCTGAAGACCATCAAACGGGACTTTAGGGGACTGGGGCGGTTAGTGGATGGAGCGGGAGTACAGGTGGTGTTTTCGTCCATCCCTACGGTGGCAGGGAGGGGTACAGGGAGGACACGGAAAGCCCACCTGATAAACACGTGGCTCAGAGGCTGGTGCCAACACAGAAATTTTGGTTTTTTTGACCATTGGGCACTTTACTTGGCACCTGGCCCGATGGCCACAGACAGGTCCCTATCTCTAAGGGAAAAACGGATCCTAGGCCAAGAGCTGTCGGGACTCATTGAGAGGGCTTTAACCTAGGTGAGAAGGGGAATGGGGCTGAAACAAGGCTTGTTAGAGCTGTGCCAGGGGGAACAATGGCAAGGCTGGGAGAGAAGGCAATGTCAACTGGCGGTTAGCAAACATGATGCCCATCTACAAGAAGGGCCAGAGGGCAGACCCAGGAAACTATAGGCCTGTCAGTTTGACCTCAGTGCCAGGGAGTAGATTATCTTGAGTGTCATCACGCAGTACTCATACTGCGGGTCACTAGTGGCGTTCCCCAGGGCTCGGTACTGGGGCTGGGCCTCTTTAATATCTTCATCGATGATCTGGACGAGGGCATCAAGTGCACCCTCAGTAAGTTTGCAGATGACACCAAGTTAGGTGCGTGTGTCGATCTGCTCTAGGGTAGGAAGGCTCTGCAGGAGGATCTGGATAGGCTGCACCGATGGGCTGAGGTCAACTGCATGAAGTTCAACAAGGCCAAGTGCTGGGTCCTGCACCTGGGGCGCAATAACCCCAAGCAGAGCTACAGGCTGGGAGATGAGTGGTTGGAGAGCTGCCAGGCGGAGAAGGACCTGGGAGTGATGGTGGATAGTTGGCTGAATATGAGCCAGCAGTGTGCTCAGGTGGCCAAGAAGGCCAACGGCATCCTGGCTTGCATAAGAAGTAGTGTGGCCAGCAGGGCTAGGGAGGTGATTGTCCCCCTGTACTCGGCTCTGGTGAGGCCGCACCTCGAGTACTGTGTTCAGTTTTGGGCCCCTCACTACAAGAAGGACATTGAGGTGCTCGAAAGAGTCCAGAGAAGGGCAACAAAACTGGTGAGGGGTCTGGAGAACAAGTCCTGTGAGGAGCGGCTGAGGGAGCTGGGCTTGTTCAGCCTGGAAAAGAGAAGGCTCAGGGGTGACCATATTGCTCTTTATAAGTACATTAAAAGAAGCTGTAGAGAGGTGGGGGTTGGTCTGTTCTCCCACGTGCCTGGTGACAGGACGAGGGGGAACGGGCTAAAGTTGCGCCAGGGGTGTTTTAGGTTGGGTATTAGGAAGAACTGCTTTACTGAGAGGGTTGTGAGGCATTGGAATGGGCTGCCCAGGGAAGTGGTGGAGTCACCATCCCTGGAGGTCTTTAAAAGATGTTTAGATGTTGAACTTAGCAATATGGTTTAGTGGAGGACTTGTTAGTGTTAGGTCAGAGGTTGGACTCGATGATCTTGAGGTCTCTTCCAACCTGTGAAATATTTCTTTCCGTAATCTAATTACAGCTCAAAAATACAGATATAATCTGTGTCACATCAATTGCCAACATTCATAGTTTATCATGAAAAACAAAAGCATTGCATACATTCCATAGAAACCATTTGTGCAAGACAATATTGATTTATGTATATGCTAATAAAATTGCAAAGATGCCAGCCAGGAACATAAAGGAGATCCAGTAAAGAGAAGTAAAGCACAGTCAGATAATTTGACACCAAAAAGGAGCGGTCGTGTGGTTTGGCAAGGTGTAAGAGAGAACATTCTTTCACCTGTCAGGGACAACATGTTCAGGTTTTAGTGACATAAACAACTCATTTAATTTTCTTCTTGTAAAATGGCAAGCACATCTATACAGAATGGAAGGCCCTGAAGCTATAAATGCATGAAGAACTGAAGCTCAAAAGATTTGTTCGTGTTACTACAATTGCAAATAAAATTATAACCTGCCTTGTTAGTAAAATTTTTGTGGAATGTGTTTAATGTGGTGCACAACACTTTGTCTGTTGTGCTCCTTTCTCCTATAATTCAGGTTCAGAGACAATCCTCAAGCGTCTAGAACAAACAGAGCAGATGTACAGAAGTGGACCCCTTTGTTCTTCTCTAGTACCCCCACAGCGGTACTAATAGAAGTCAGAACAGATTTCAGCTAGTGGGGTCCTGGCAGCTTTCCCTCTCACAACCTGCATCCATTGAGCTGAATTTAAACATTCCTACCAAATTCAGTGATACAGGATCAAGACTCTTGCCTCCTGCTTCTGCCCAGTTAATGTCCACCAATTATGTCAGCTTTGAGATCCTTAGTGTGTTGTGGCATTTGTCCCAAATAATTTTTCAAATTCCTTCCATCTTCAGCTGAGGCTCCAGCCTTTTACATAGAATACTAGGAGGACCTGTCTGCCAGATCAAACAACTTTGTCTGTTTGTCCAGGGCACCCATGCCTGATGTTGGGACGATTTAGCAGATGTGCTTTCCAGTGATCTTCCCTGTGACTCACTACCATTCAGCAACATACTTTTCACATATTTCAGCCAAGGCTATTTTCATGTGTCTTTTAAAAGTTTGTCATATATTAGGAAGTGTTATAAAACAAATCTGTGAAGCTTAAAACCATGGAGATTCATATTTTCTGGGCTTAAACCCTCAACTAGTTTGGCACATTATTGTAAGAAACCCTCTTGCAATCCAGTAGACTTCACGGGATCAGGCTCTCAACTATCAACTAAGGCAGAAAATGGGCATCTTTGTCATGATTTTCTTGCTTTCTTTGCCTACTGGAAATTATTCTTTGAAGAGCTAAGTCTCAGTTGAATGTCAACATGCTGACTTTGCCACTTAAGATACAGGGCATCTTTGTTATAGACTATCTTCCTGATTAAGAGTGTTCATCGTGGTGCCTGTACATATTTTTCTCTGGTGAGGAAGCTGAGCCCTGTTTCAGAAATCTCTGGCACTGCTCTGCAGATAACAATATTTTAGAGAAGGCCATGAGTCCAACTCTCCTTGGAATAATGCCAGCCATTTTAAGTCTCAGAATTAACTTAACTCAGCCCTATTCACAAGATCATTCAGTTACCTCTCAAATGTATTTTATATGAAACAGATTTGTGAAAACCGTTTCTTGAGCAATACAATTTCAATGCAGCTATTGTGGCAGTGCATATGCATTATCAAATCTTTGGCTGGGAATGAGGTTGCTTGATCTATTATGCAGTCATTGGAATAAGAAACACACTGTGCTACTGCTTGTTGCTTTTTACCATTTGCAGCTCACTTGAAGTGCTCTTGCATGGGATTTTTCCCTTATAAATTATTTGTCACAGTTTTCGAGCAATAACAACAAAATACTCCATTAATAACATGAATCGACAAGTTTTTTAATATGTCTATTGCATTCTGATAAGTACTTTCACCAACACCTAGCAAACAGAGATAATGAAAATGCACATTCTTTGTCCTGACAAGTCACAGCTGCATTTTCATGTTCCTGAGTGAACAAAAATGAAATAGTTCTCCCAACCAGAGATGAAAAGAAAATAATTCACTCAACAAGCAGAGGCAGCATAAGAGTGTTCATCAAAGTTGGGAAGAGGAAGCGCAGGGTTTGGGGATCACAGTTTGTTCTCTGGCCTTTTGCTGGAGTTCAGTGTTGTTCAGGATATAACCTGAAATTATATGAAACTTGTCACTGGGTGCCTTCTGACATAGCTCAGATTAGTGTCTCTTTTTAGACATACTGCCAGAGAAACAGGTAACCTGCATACCCCAATGACTTTCACACTTGGCTTCTTGTTGTCTAGGATAGATGCTGCTAAGGGTTGGAGCCTGTCTTCACAGTGCCTATCCTTTCCTCTCTTCATATTCCTCACTGTAAAACTAGTTTATTTCAAGGAACAGAGCACAGCAGAGGCCTGACAGAAAGTCTGGCACTTCCTTAGGCTCTATCCTGCAATGTTTAAGTACTCTGCAAAATAAGGCAGGTGTAGAAGACACAACCTTCCAACTGCTTTCATGCATCTAATAGTAGCCTTGTAGGCAAGGAATAGTATACGTGCCACAAACATGTAAGTGACCACACTGTTGAAGTACGAAGACATAGAGATAAGCTCAGAAAACTGAGCTTATTTACAAGCTGCTGATTTCAGATTTTCAGGTTTCAGTTGGTTTTATGCAGGCCAAAGTCATCACTGCAGTATCAGGTTGGCCAACATGCAGTGAAGAAGACAATTTTCTTGCCTGTGATTTTAGCATAAAAATTTTTACACTGTTGGTCTCTTGCTGTTCTTATTATGGACTGGCCTGTGTATAGAACCTTGCACTTCGTGTTATATTTGCTTTTTTGTATTACTCAGTTGATGTTGGTGATAAGGCTGCATTTTCTGAGCAGTTAATTCATTAGCATTATTAGCTAGGGCTGCTGAATCCCATTGCATACCACTGTGATCATATTAGCTCTCTGAACAAAACTTTCCTGAACAGAAATAGCAGTGTGCTTATCTGTCCTAAATCAAAACAACTACATTGTTTTGGCTTCATGTAAAATTTCACTGATTCTGCATCTGTACACTGATCTGGTTCAAGCAAAAGAACACTGTGTGCATGAGCATGTCACAACTGAGTAACCACTCTTGAACATTACGTGTTCCCATAGAGGCTATTAAAATCAGAATTTTGATGGGAAAAAAATGGTTTTATTCAAAGTACCGCAAGGAAACTAGAAGGAAAATACTAAACAAAAAGAAAGAAAATAAAAGATTGAGCATAGTGCACAGTTACCATCCATCTCCTTTTTCCAAAACTTTGCCTCTACCAAATTCTTGGTGAAGAGCTCGTTCCATTACACTAGTGAAGGATATCATAACATGAACTTGTAAAAATACATAGAAAACTGTTGCTGTTCTATTCTTTCCATTGTTAAAAAGCTCAGTGATGGTATTAATGATAATAGAAGGACTGCAGGTCTCTGAGTTTCGACTTTGATGATGAAATGAATCTGTTTGATATTTACTTATTTATTGTTAATTTGAAGGTTTTGTTCTTAACAGCAGTTTTATATGCGCCTCTGAATTTCCCCTTCTCTATAAAACCTCAGTGAAAGGAAAATAAAAGCATGCAAGTCTAGGCACTATTTTTTTTTTTCTGAAACAAGATCTTAAATAAGTTTATACCTAAATTATAGAACAAGACCTCCATTTTGTAATCTTTCTTTTCTAATTTATTAAATCCCTATCTTGTCCATTCAGATCACCTCCCCTTGGTTTCAGCAGCATATTACTGATCATTGCAAGCCCTGGACAGACAAAATACTGCATTAGCTCACCCAGTTTGAGCTAAAACTGTATTAGCTAAAGGTCTGAATTAAACATGTCCTTGTTACATGAAATCGAGCCATTTCTTAATTTATTCATTGAGATGACTGGCATTTATGAAAATTGATAAATGTTGCTATAGCAAATGAAAAGCATTTTACTTTGGCCTGAGGATATTCACCCAGCAGTTTCATGCCACTTAATTAGTGCAACTTGTAACTTGAGGTCTACCAGTAAAAATGAGAAATAATTACAACGAGGTTAATTTCAGTGATATTCCAGTGATTAGCCTGAACCTTCTAAACAGGCATCACGTTGCTCTTGAGAAACCTTCCAGGTTTAGTGTCTCAAGTTTGTCTTTAAAGTTCACAGCATGAACAGTCAGATGACAGATTCAGAACTTTGGGCAAATTTTCTCGTGTTCCTTTAGCGGTTTGAAGCTCTGATACTTGGCAATAACCCCCACTGATGTGAAAGCTCCCCCCATGTGTGGAGAGGTCAGTAGGGAGTTAGCCTCCTGGTCTGAAAGATTTATAGAAATGGGTTGTGTTGTAATTTCATTTCAACCAAGAGAACAGGTAGAGGTAGCTAAAATCACATTCTATGTGATGCTGAGTTTTTGATGTTTCTAGTACTCCCAGGCATTATTCAAGCTCTTCAAGCTTACTTTGCAGAGCTAGAGTCACAGTTACATCCTGATACCTGAACTGAAGCATCTGTAAATGGAAATATACTACCTGATATGGTTTAGAATAAAAAGAAATCCCAGAGGGATATATATATATATATATTATATATATATATATAATAACATATAAATAACATTATTCCCAAACTGAGTTTTGCCAGATTAATACAGATTTATTTTTTAATAATAAACTTTATAACACAATTCTGTAACATTGCACTAAATTTCCTACACATAATATGTATATAAATTCAACAGAGGACACAGTCAATTTGGCAATGTTTGATCAGACAGCTCAGTTATCTGATTGCATTAATGCTACGTATCCAAATTCTCCTTGTTCTGTCTTTATATCTCTCCCTGTTGAAATCCAAGCCCTGGAGTCAAATAAGAAAATTTCCCTAACTCTTTGAAATCTTTGGATCAAAGGAATGAACGACAGCTGTGATCTCAGAGAGTAAAAAAGCACGTGTTTTGGTAAGCTGTATCTCGCTGTTCAGAAAATATGACTGGAGACATAGCACATGGTAACGGCAGAGTTAGGGGCCAACTCGTAAGTCCGAGCTTTGCATGAAACTGAATTAATTAATGGCGTGATTCCTGCTGGTAATGTTCACTACTGGACTCGCAGTCGTGCCTGGTTCTCGCTGCCATCAGCTCGGCTGCGAGCCGGGCGCTGCGGCCTCCCCTGGAGCTGGCGCAGGCCGCAGGCCGCGGCCGTGGCTGCGGTGCCACCTGCCGGCGGCTGCCGGGCACCAGCCGGGGCGGCCCGGCCTGCGCCAGGGCGGCCATTTCCTGACCCACTGCCAGGGGGTTGCTGTGGTGTGTGCCGTATTGCTACCCTGCAGGGAAGGCTGCTAAGGTGTTCCGTGTGCGTCGACTTCAAGCGCGATGCAAAATTCAGTGTTTGTTCTCTAGCACCTAAGACAAATGGGAAGTGGTCTACAGCCTCCTTTTTCTTGCCCCTGCTTTACCGTCTGTCCCACTCCCCTATATAACCAGTATGTGGTGGGGACACACCCCGCGTCCTGCACAGAAGTAAAGCTAGGCTTAGATTTATGTTTGACAAATGAGTTAGAGCTAATGCCGTATCACACCTCTCACCCAGGATTTATTATCGCTGCTCCACCAGATACCCCTTGTGGGATCACACGAGTGAACACTCCTCAGCCACATCAGGACAAAGTCTGGTGGCATAGCTTTATCTGTTGTGGAAGGTGGTTCAAGCTACACTGCATGGTTTTGCATGGATGCACAGGAATGGCCATGTGTTCTCTTCAGTCAGCAGAATACGTTCAGAGAGGGCAACATACAGCTGGGAGCCATAGCACTGTGAATCTCTTGACACTTTTTTCCTGTGACTATTTTCTGTCTGATTTCCACCTTGTCTTTCGGTATGGCCCTTTTCCCTAGGGTCTTTTAACAGAAGTATGCACAGAGCTCAGTCTCATTTAAAGTAGAGCGAAAGACTTACCGTTTTGTTTGAGTCTTCCTCGACTTACTGGGTATGAAACATTTTAACATTAAGTTTGGCAAATGCATTTCCCCTTACAGTTTTACAGATGCATTTTCTATTTAAATCTCAGAAATATATCAAAACATTAAAGTGCTGAGTAGTTAATAAATACAACAAAACCAGTAGAAAAATATTGTGGTTGCCATTATGTAGCCTTTCTTCTGTGTCTCCAGTTGGATGAATATGCCCAGTTTTACAACAGCAGAGAGGCTGTTTAATTAGATTTTTAAATTACATTTTGTAGACATGTGAAGAAGAAGGCAATAGAGGCCAAAAGATACCCTGGCAGCAGAGAAACTCATCATCTAGGCAGCATTCTGGAAGAGAAGATAATTTCCCATGGCCTTACTACACTGGAGGAAGAAGCGTTGCAAACTCTATCACAGAAAGAGTGCTTATGTGAGGACTTCAAACTAGAAGGCATGCTGAGGGTCTTTATGTATTTGAACACCTTATGCAAACATACTAAGATAGAAAAAGAGACCTGAACTTAGGGCAGCATTTTAGAATTCCTACATCAGTAGCTTCATACGCAGTTTCCCAAAGTAAAAACTAATTTATTGAAATTTTTTTAATGTATTATGGCAAAGCTAAAGCTCATTTTTGGAAGCTTTTTTTTTCCTCTGGGTAAATGCTATATGTCAGTCTTCAGGAGTGGCAGCTCAGCACTTTTCACCACCTTTTCATTAAGCACACTTTAAATGTAAAAGACACCTATGGGTCTACTATTTCTGAAATAGAGCAGAAATCACAATGCTAATTGAGAGTCAAACTTCTCAGACATTGTTTCTTCCTGGATGCGGGTCATGAACTTAAATTTAACTAGATTTAAAGACCTCAATGGGTAAACAATTCAACATCCAGGGTCCCACTGATCATTGGAAAATTATTGTGATGTGAATAGTTGTTTTATGGATGATGACTTCTGAGCTGTTTTTTAAACTTATCTGAGTACTGTGAAACTAAATGTTTTGTCTGGTACTGATGAATGTATATATCAATGTAATTATCAATTCATTTCAGTATTTTTTCTTGCCATAGTATCATCTCCTAGTATTTAGCAAGCTTGCAGCCAGAAGGCAACATATTTCTGCCAGAAGGACTGAGGCATATAACCACACTATTTTAACTCTGCATTATGGCAGCGTATATTTTCAGGCATTTCCCTTTATTAAATGATGAAAGGGTTCCTTCAGCTGGAAGCTGGAAAATGACTTGTCTTGTTTGTTGCTTACAGTACAGAAAGCAAGAATCAACCGCCTCTCTTTTACCTTTTTTTTGACCCTGCATCTCTACAGCTCGTCCAGCAAGGGGAGTTGTAGGAACAACACAGCCAATTTCTCCCAGGCTTAATCCTCAAGAAAAACACCTGCAGTCATTAGTAAAGCGAGTTCCCCTTTTTCTAAAGTACTATACAATAGTTCAAATATAGGACATTTATGAGACACTCATTTACTGTCTGCTGATTTATTCTCAGTTTTGCTGAGGATTACAAGATACATTGTGAACTTAGTATTTTCCAGTACTCATGGGTACTATTTTTTGTTGTTGTTGCTTTTGCTTTCAATCATCAGCAACTCTGTACATGACATCTGTGCAATCCAGGTGCAAGAGACTTGATGTTATGAATATGGTTGAAAGGAAGGTTTAATTTTGTTTATCTTTTACTTATTTATTGGAGTATTTTGAAACAAAGAGAATAGCGTGCCATAAACAAAGGTATTTAAAATGGCAGCTTAAAATCATTGCCGGTGTATGGCAATAGATATTTACTATCAATAATCTAGAAGACATCAGCATACATTTTTCCCCTACCTTATCTGTATATTGGTCCATTTCATGACTAAAATGTATTAATTCTATTGTTATATCTTGGCCTCTACCCTTGATCTCCTTCATGGACGTTTGTTTCTTACTGTTCATTTATCTTATGGTAGTACTCTGTCGGGATCAGATCCTGCAACAAGTTGTCTATGTGGGTTTTATTTCAGTCCTACACCTCTACCTGCCAATGCTTTTGTACTTCTGGGGTGTTAGGAATGCGAGTAGACCTAAGAAACAAGGGCAGCAAAAAGGCAACTTACTTGCTTTAAGTTAGTAAGTACAAAGCTCTCTGCAGGATGTGGGTCTTATTCTTATCAGGTTTATCCAATAACTTCCCTCTGGCTAGTTTTTGCTGGCTGGTTTGGTTGTTATCTTTGTTCCTCATGACTCTATCCCTAACTGTGCAGTGTCACACTGGTCTTTTTTCCCTCCCTCATTAAGTGTTTGTAAGACCAAGGCTTATTTTTCATTCAGCAAGCTGGGCACCCTAGTAAACAATAAAATAACTGTCCAGCTCCTAAAAGCATTTGACATTCGTGCACAAGGAATGAATATAAATTGATTTGAGGCCCACTGTGACCGGATACTTACACTTTTTGCCTGAATGCCTTTTATGGCCAAGTGATGTGCAGCTCTGGTAGGTCTTCTAATTCTGGGTCAGGTGTTATACTACGAGCTCCCTCGTTAGGTGCGTATCTAAACCGTAGATCAGAAGAAGCCCCAAGGCCAAATACAAAATACACAAATCTGTATTTTAGCAAAGTTTGGGTTAAGATAGGGATCCAGAAATTTACAGTTAATGCTTCCTTTGAAATATACTTTTTTTTTTTTTTTTTTTTTTTTTTTTTTTTTCCAGGTGGTTTGCCCAATACTTCTTCAAAGCTCCAGGGACATGGACATAAGACTCAAAGTGCCAATCAGCAGTATATATTAATTTCCAGCTATACTGTCCTGTCTATTGGTTATATCAGCCTGGCACGTTCCTAAATCCAGGTGAAAAATAATTTTACTGAGATGAAATTTGTCTTCTTCTCTGCCTACTTCATCGTATCATCAAAAGATGCTTTAGCAACCACTTGACTGGTGATAAATTTATGTGGGTCTTGCCACACACAGTCAGGAATTTTTCCGGTCAGATTGGGGCAGAGAAATCTCCATGCAAAGAATAGGTGAGGAAAGGCCAGAAGCTTATCCTGGAAGCTTCCCATGCCATACTTGATGATAACATTAGACCCTCTGCTTCCTTTAATCAAAAGGATGGACTTTTAGCATGTGTCACTGTGAACATGTTTATTTGTTTAGAGCTACTCGATCAAGTGGGAATGGGAGACAGTCACACAGGATAACCACAAGCAGAGCAAGCCCACAAGCAATCTTTGCAGAGCTGTGCAAGTCTGGAACTGAAAAGGAAGAAAATGGAGGCTGGGTCGTGTCTACCTCAGCCTCACCAGGCAGAATCACCAAGCTTTTGCACCAGGAGCTGATGTAGGGAGACCATGGCTCAGAAATGTCATGCTGAAGGGTTTCTAGGAACTCCCCAATGTCTGTCTGCCCATGTTCTGCCCATGTTTCTGATATATGTAAAACACCATAAAGCTGTTTGGGATATTTGTGTTTCAGTAGGAAATTGCAGGTCTGGTGGTTATGGCATCTTTTGGGGGGAACATTTCTGATCACCTTCAAGCACGAATCTTTGGTTGTAAACAGAAAGGTGAAGCTTGAGGCATAAATACAGTGCAGTTGCACCCTGATAACTGCAGGCACACAAAGAGACCAGGTGTTGAAATGCAGGTATTTGAAAATATGAAAAATATATATATGTGGATCTAAATTTGTGGATCTACATTTGATACCACTGTGAAGGAAAGAGTTGCACTGCTTTTAGAGATCACCTTGTATCTGCAGTTTTTTTTAAGTCAGGGCAACTTGACTTTTTCCAGGTTCTGTGCCTGAGCTAATGTGCCATCAGGAAATGCAGGGACTTGGTCCTACTTCAAAGTCCAGTTGAAACTCAGAGGTGAATGTGAGCCATTATCTTCCTCATGCTCTTTTTCTGAGAGCCCTTCCTTTGTTTACTCACTCCTGAAACAAAACTTATCTGCCACCCTGTTCAGACTACAAAGAAATTGATTTTCCTTCCCCTTTCATCACTTGCATTTTTTGAACTACCACCTTATCTCCAGCTTGAAAGCTGGGATAAGTTTGTGTCTTCATCTGAGTATAGCTCTAGGCTTCCACTGAGAGCACTACAGAGCATGCTTTAGCATCTAGTGAGAACAGCAATCCTGCTTCGTGGATTTAGATTCAGTATAGGTAGCTTTGAAAGGTCTGCAGTCAGTAATTACCCATCTTTATAATATAATTTTTTATATTGCAAGATCCCAATCAAGACTAGGGATTACAAATTTGCTGGCTAAAAATGTCTAGGGTTTCGACAAGTATGTTCATCACTGATGTTCTAATTGTATAAAGTAGATGTGGATGTAAACAGGAAAGTATTTTTTTCCACGGCTAATAAAAATAAATGTAGAAAAAAGTGAGTGTAATATGGTGTCAGATTTAAAAGGTAAGAAATGTATCATTGAATGTCTGATGATCTCTGAATTTGGCTTCTATCTTGCTCAATTTCACAAAATAAAAGCCATAAAATATATGTTCATCATCATTGATGGGTAATATTGTTCAGGAATTAGTATATGAATCTTTTTAAGGTACAGTAGGAGTGGGAGAATTTACAAAGTCAACCGTGTCAAATTTCTGAATAAACATTGCTAAATATATTTTTATATATTATATATATACACACATATCATTATGTTCCCCAAGCTCGCAACAAACTGTCTAGATATAACAAAACAGGAATGCTTGGATTTAATACTGAGTGAAAGAAAGCAAAACTATTCTGTTTTGATACATATTCAAATAGTGAAGGGGTACCTCCATCTGTAATGGAGTCTTATTCTACCATTTTTTGCTAGAATAAGAAAGACAATGCTCTGCTCAATGGTAGAGAGTCCCTAATCCTTTTTTTTCCCTGAAAATGATAAATTACTACTGTGTATTTATTGCAGTTTTTCATTATCTTTACTGCGTGCCCTTTAACTCATTGATAGGTAATTAATAATAAATTTGGGTTTGGGATTATTTTCATTTGTAACATTACTCTTGGGGAATCGTAGCCAATCTGGACTGTACCTGACCTGACTTTCCAAGTTATTCTTAAGAGCAAGGTTATCACCCTTCAGGCTTCTCAAGCTGAGTTGAACATTAATGTTTTCTAAGTAAGGACCACAATTAAAATTCCTGCATCCTATTTTTTTTCTGAATTGCATTTAGGTGGCTACTCAAGTAGCTAACCAAGAAAGTTAGTTTTGTGATCTGGCCTCATAACCTTTTGCACTTGCACTTTTGCTCTGACGTAACAAGAAGCACAATGCTGTCTTTGTCAAAAGTACAGCCATGTCCTTGAAAACTATCAAAATCACTTACCCATTCCTTAAATCATTGCAGACTCACATGCATGCACACGTGCACACATCCATGAGGGTAAAAGGCTTTGCTCCTTTAGTAGGCGTAATTGAAATGCCGCTTGTTTTTAAATGCAACTTTAAAATGTGCCTAATAACAATAATCTCTACTGAACTTTCAGATGCACTTTTTGTGCATCGTTTGTATCAACATGCCTCCTCATTTTTGTGCTGTGAAACTAGTGAGCCACACCTTGCTGACATTAAGGGAAGGCAGAGCACTAATTGTGTGGTTGGAACTTGGGGAGAACAATTACAGTGACTCCCAGGATGCTTTCAGTGATACACAAAGCGGAGCATCAAAGCGTTTTCCTTTGTTTCACATTCCCACAAAGCAAAGCCATAGATTTGCTTGATGTATGGTAGTTTTTTTTCTCCCTTCTGTGCTGCCTGGAGCTTCCTGCTGTTGTCCCTGTTCTCTGTTTTCATCCCTGTGCCCCAGAGGCTTGTGGTGCCTCTGCCATGAATTGTTTACAGGTAACATGTGCTGCGTGTGGCCATGCAACTCGGTGCCCTTCAGAAAATCCTACAGCTCCCCTTTCTCCTCTGTCAGTAGGGCTGGGTGCCAGCAGCTCCTCACTTATGCTCCAGCCACCTCGGCTGTGTAAGAGGCACAACGCTGCCTTGCAGGGTTCTTTGGGGTAGCTTGCAATACAGGGCAGTGTGATCTGGATGTGGCAGGAAAGGCAGGCTTTGGAGTGGTTTCCCAAAGCAGTCATTAATAATCAGGAATGAATCAATACAGCATAACCCACTGTGCTTCCAAAAGAAGTTATGCATCCATTCCTCTGTGTCCAGAAATGTGCAGCTGCCCCTGTAAGCACTGCTGCCATAGCCCAAATTGTAGTAGTTTGAGCTTTTAACTTTGGAGGTCCCCAGTGATGGTGGCATCACAAACGGAGAATTCCTGAGGAAGGGAGAGCCAGCCTCCTCTCCAGATCAAGAGGAGGTGGTTAGAGACTACTCTGAAGATGTGAAGCTGTAAACCAGCTATAACCCCCTCTGCTGAAGAGAAGAGCGTTTGTGAAACCAGTGGTAGTGGCCAGAGCCAACTGGGGGAAAAAAAGGTTGCAAGAAAAATAAATAAATAAATAATAATAATAATAATAATTAATAAAAAGGAAATGATCCATACACCTCTTATTGGGGCCATATTCAATCAAGGTGCTAGAAGACAGTTCAACAATTTGAGAGGTGGAAGTCTCATAGGCCAACAGAGTCTTTGCAAGTTGAAAGACGTGATGTTTGTGCTTCCTTGGGCTAGTAACTGCTCGATTTCATGAGGAGGTTGAATGAGATGTGATGAAGAAGGCTCTAATGCAATGCATCCTTCAGATGTGTCCTTAGGAAGTAGGAGAGGCTTCTCATTTGGAGAACCGAGGCAGACCTGTGCAGTAAGCTTGTACAACCAAATGTAAGCACCTGACGTTGTGCTCAGAAATCTGCAGGCCTCATTTCCTATCTGTTTAAATTGTCTGTGATCTGCTGATAGTGAAGTAGAAGACCCATATTACATGATTATGGAAGATTTATCTAAAAATATGAATTTATTTAAGTATTCTAGTATCAGACAAAAAAGCCATGGCTTGACAAAGAAAGAGAATAAGATGAGGACTAGTATTATTTCACCAGTGTAGTGTATGCCTGGTAAGAACTGTGTTTCTAGTAAAGTTCTGAAATTCAGTTGCAAGGCAGAATTACCTAAACAGTGAAAGTTAAATTTTATATTTTGAATTTTACATTTAAATTTTTTATTTTTCATTCTGAATCAACCCAGCACAGCTCTAGTGGAATAGAAATTTTGAATTAGACCTAGTCTTCATTTCAGATATACTTTTTGCAGATATGTGGCATCTGCTATAAAAAGTTGTGCTTGATGGTACCTGTTATTTTAGAGATTTCATTTTCTCATTGCATTTAAACATATTCCTTCTGGATTCAGCCAGCAGGTAGGCAAGTGGTCAGGCAGAGAGGGAAGTGAAGGGGTGTCAGTGCTTACATTCTGTTTATCATAGCCCAAAAAAGAGGTGAAAGAAAGATCTTGTCATCCCTTAGGCCATGGTTCTGAGAACATTTCCCCTGGTGACTTGTGCTGGTGCAAACTACATCTCATCCCCACAAAGAGTTTCACAAAATTCCCTGAAATACTGCAGTGTTTGGGACATTTCAGCTCTTTAAATCTGGTGGGGTCTTGAAAATAATTAAGTCACTTTAAGTCAAAATGCAGGAATATTCGGTCAACATTATGTTATGGCAAAAATTTCCTCATGACATAACAACCCCATAAACAAGGAAAGACTGTTATACTACTAGTTAAAGTAACATTATGCCTGTATGTAAATAAGCAATGTTAGCTTGCCTGACTTGCTCAAGGACCTCTGAAAGCACTTGTGTAGCAAAACTCCCATTGACCGTGTGTGACCAGGAGTGACACCTTGGGACAGGAAACCTCTCACCTGCCTGTGTATACTGGACACATTTACACATGCAGTTTTCTGAACATGGTCTCACCTGCATTTTTTGGGCCCTCATTTTGCCTGACATTGTTAGATCCAGCACACACTCTTCTTCCATCAGACTAAACCCCAGCTATATTTACCTTCCCGAATTTGTGTAGGATGATGCAGGAGGTGCTATAAGACCTTTGCTACTCCCCTGGATTGGAGGAATCTGTCCTAGAGCTGTCTTTGAATAGTTTGCTTGTCTGCATTCACCATCTATCTTTCAACAATCAGCACAAAAGGAAAGAAGCCAAGTAATGCTGCTGGTTAGAAGTTTCCCCTATTGTTCAGTGAAAATGAGCACATAGCCTAAAGCTAGTGAAGCGGTCTGAGGCGCAGGGTTACAGTCTGCAAAACCATAGCTTAAAAAAAAAAAAAAAAAAAAAAGAAAAGAAAAAAAAAAGAGAGAGAGAAAGAGAGAGAGAAGGGAGAGATAAAAAGAAAAGAAAAGAGTAACAGCACATTTTTTTATAGCCCTGAGAAGTAACTTAATAGACTAGGTCTTGTATGTCTTAAGTTTTTCTTTACGGAGGCTTCCTCAAGTACTTTACAAATGCTTTCTTTAGCTGGGGAATTTGACACTATTGTTTAATACAATTATGTGGTTGCAACACTGAAACGTAATGTTTTTTTACAATGAGGGATTTTTTTGTGCGGTTGTGTTTTCATTGTTTGATGTAGGTGAGGTGATCTATACCCAGGTCAATGCTTTGGAATGCTTTAAAAATGTTTTTTTTTTAAAAAAAAAAGAAAGACAGAGAGAAAGAAAACCCCACCTTCTAGATTTCCTATATATTAGATCTCTTTTACTCCGTTGCAAAATGCCAAGAACCTAAACAAAAGCCTGTCTATCTATAAACAGAGCTATCAGGCCAAAGAGGGCCCTGCTGAGCTTTCATTCACCTGCTTTGTTTGTCTCTCGTCCTTCATGAGAACCATATTTCTGTCAGTCATGTACTTTATCAGATTGGCTGGTTGGCTATGGGTATACTCTGCAGAAAAAAGCAAAGAATGATCATTTTAAAGCTTTATGTAAAGAAAATACTACGTATTACATACCACTCTTGGTTACAATTACACTGTCACCTAAGTGGGTTATATCATTATTATGGGATATGGCTCATTATGAGGAAGAGAAGGTTACTTCCCTGTAACATGAAGTTTGTGAGCTATGTGTTGTTTGTTTTTGTTTGTTTGTTTTGTTTTTGTTTTTCTGCAGAGCATTAGTAAGTCTAACTTAACAGGCCATAAAAAGCCATGCAAATAATTTTTAACAGTTTTGTATTGAATAGAAAGAGTATAAATTTGAAGGGTGTCCTCTGGCCTCTTCATTACATTGTCAGTGTTCATGTAGTTCATGTTCTGCTGAGAACTCACAAAGGCAGCTGCTGCTTCTGAGCAGCTCTGCCATACCATCGAAGTAATAGAACAGTACTAATATTCACTTTGAAAATCAGATGGGGTAGGGAAAAGGAAAAGAGAGCTTTTAACTTTGTATCTCTCCCTTCCAGTTCTTCCCAGCCAGCTTTTTCCACCTCAGAGAAGGAAAGCAAGAGGCTTGTCCTACTGTTCCCTACGATCACACCACAGAGTTCATGGGAGGTCACCTGGGACAGCACCAGAGCAGAAAAAACTTTGCATGGCCTGCCAAAGGGTTTGAGGGGATATTTAGACACTTAAAAACAAAACAAAACAAAAACAAAAACAAAAAACAAACAAACAAACAAAAAAAGACTCCTTATCTTAGTGCCTGGCAGCTGTAGCTTTGCAGGAACCCCCAGCCAGCCTCCTCCTGGCCCTGGCCACGCTGGTCACACATGCCACCAAGAGGAGGAGGTTGCACTGGGGACCTTGGTGGCTGTGGGCCTGCATCCACAACTCATCCTCACATGTCCCACAACTCTCGGCTTGCTCCAGCTGGGCTGTATCTGCCATTCCTTCTTCTCTAGGCTGGGCTTGAGCCTGGACACCTCTGTGCTCTTCCTGCATGTGCCACCAGCAAGGGACATTTAGAATAAGGGAATTTCCAGGGTTTTATGTATCCCTCTAAGCCTTTTCCCTTCTCTCTTGATTTTACCCGTTTCTGTTTGTATTTCTTTCCTTCAGAAGTTTTATATCCCTAAACAAGCATCATTCATGTCTGCTAGTAACAGTTTGGTGAGCAACCCAAGGAAGAATATAAGACTTTTCAGAAAGGCTGTGTGGTTTTCTGTTTTTTTTTTTTGTTTGTTTGTTTTTTTTTGTTTTTTTTGTTTTTTTTTTTTTTGTTTTGTTTTTTTTTCTTGACAAAGGTAATAGCTAGTGTTTGGCCAATAGCTTCAAAACACCAGGCTAGAATGCATAAAAGGAAAATATAGCAGCAGTTTTGTTTTGTTTTGTTTTTGTTTTTGTTTGGTTTGGATTTTGTTTTGTTTTATTTTTTTTCCAAAATGCCTTTCTCTTTAGGTAATACAAGTGAGGTCAGCTTCCAAACATGAGGTTTGTATAAGCAGAAGACTACAGGCCCAGAGCTGAGTAGTCTGTGTTGGAGACATCAGGTTCAGCTGGAAGGAGTTTGCATCTGGATGTGTAAGTCAGCTGAGACTCAGGAAGACAATTTCCCAATATGAAGACTTTGAGACACTTAATGTTGAGACAGCACTGCTGGATCTTTCTGTTCTTCAAGACATCAGAAACTGCTTGGAGTTGGAGAATATATGTGCAAATTACAAGTGGTCACATTTGACTGCACTGGGTTTTCAGTTCTTGTACCAGCCCCACAGGTTCCATTTGTACCTGTACTGCTTGCTGGAGTTTGACTGGTGCATGCCCTTTGCAAGACCTCACAGTTAAATGCATGGCTAGCTCTTCATTATTATAATGTTTTTAAATATAGGGTGGCATTATATAAATGAACTGCCTTACTCAGCAGTTTTCCACAAATAATAGGCACTTTATTAAAAAAATTCCAGATCAGCTTACAGCTTAACCCTAGTCATTGACAACCATCATTAACAACAAACGACTACTTTTCAGGGAATGAGGCTGGTGTATAATATTGAAAGATCAAGTCTGTGACTGACATACTTTTTAAAGATCCTCAAAATTAGATACCTCAAATATCCTTGCAGAGTGATGGTTTAAACACCTCCTCTCTGAGGTCTCGCATGAGTTAGGAGGAAAGAGTCATTTGTTGAGTTGCAGATCCTCTTATTGATGTAGTTTGAAATAGTTGGGATATTTCATTGCTGGCATAGTTTATAAACTGAGGAAAACAGTCTATAGATAGTATATGGTCTAATAGACAGCAAAGAATTCTTTTGCTGGTATCGTTGCCAACCAACTGGCTTCTTCCTGCACAGGGTAAGTCATTAATTTTGCACTTTTTACAACATAGCTAAGCTGTCAAGAGCTTTAAGCACCATCTGTGCCTGTACTTACTTAAAAGAACAGGAACATCAGAAAATCCTGAGAATATGAGGGGAAAAAAAGTGATGCAAATGATTCAGAATACCTAGTAGCCCTTGCAATATGCCATCCTCCAAAATCAGCCTTTGTTCCAAGCATCTGCAAGTAAAATGTAGCACATAGGCCTCATTTTCTTATTTAAGGAAATGGTTTGACTGAAGCAGGCTGTAATATGGCCATGTTTTAGATAACCCAAAGGTAGATGGACTTCCAACTCTTTTTTTTTTTTTTTTTTTTTCTGATGGAAGGGCCACACTAGTGGTGTGATCGTTGCTTGGCAGTGTGGCTGCAAGAGGAACTGATGGGGAGGGACCTGTGGGCTGAAGGTAAATTAATCTAAAAAAAAAAACTTCTGTAGTTCAGAGTTTAGGAAACTTGTGTATTTATGCAAGTATTTATGATCTCTGCATCCCTTTACCAAGAACTGATATAAATGAATGGGGAAGGCATTCATTTCTTCACAGGAAAGAACTGCTTTTTTGCTGCAATGGAAGCATGGCCTCAACACTGCGAAGGGTGGATTTTTCTGCCTTCTGCAAAATAAAGCCAGCAATCCCCATTAGCTCAAGGTAGTGGCTGCCCTTCATGTTTTTTCTCTTTTCCAGCAAAGCCTCGCTCCTGGAGACATTTTGTTCTTGCAGTTGTCCTGGCAGCCAAGGGGACAAAATGGCCGTTCGCTGGCAGCTGGGCCTGCTCCTAGCAGGCTGCTGGTGCTACTGTGCACCAGGCCTTACCCCCAGGCCTGGCAGTTGCTGGTAACTCTTGAATCCACCATTTTCTCTTGAAATGCACAGAGAGGAAAAAACACTGCTCTTCTCACAATTTCTCTTCCTGAAGTTGGTGGAAAATTATAAGTAAATTTACATATATATATATATATATTTGGAATAGGATATGAAACCATGCTGCCATTGCTGCACTTAATCCTAATTCAAATTGCTTTTGCTAACTAATAAGTAATTTTAAGAAAGTTTACTTCCAAACATTGGTACCAGGTAATTACAGTGCCTGCATACTTCAGCCTTACAGGCTACAGCTTCTGATCACACTCCGTAACAAGTGTATAAGGCCAATCGTATTTGTTTTCAAAGTTCTTTTGTAAGAAATTATAACATTAGGTCACAGTATAGATGACATTTCTAAGCTTTATGTACATAATCTTCCATTTTTTTTTCTAAATCAGTAATAATATTTTCAACTTTTAATTGTATGCGTTCTCCCATTTTAGAAATACGACAACAGGCCAACCAAGCACCTGAATAAAGCACAGCTCTCTTTCTGCCTGTCTTTGTGAAAGATTTTATATGCTGACAGAACACAGGCTGTCACCTTCTTGGCATATTTTCATTTACAAAGTTTCTAGAGATATTTTCTAAACATATATTCCTTATTTAGAAAGAACTAAAAGTTTTGCCCGAAGAGCAACTAGCCACTCTGAATATTTGCCTCTTTCCCCAAGTGTGCTTCCTCACGCTTGCCCAGTTTCCTCTACAGCAACAATAAAGCAACCAATTCCTATTAAATTGTTGTATTGCCTTTTTGTCTCTTCATCAGGAAATCTCTTCCCTTGGTTTATATGACACGCTTTATGCAAGATAGCATTTTCTTCCCCTCTAAACAAGGGTTAAAAAAATGGCCAGTACAAGACAAAATAAATCAGATCTCTAAATGCCTCTGGAAAGCCAGATTCCTCCTCTGACACCTTAAAGCTTCATCTCTGGCCATGGCCTAGCATATCTCCACTGTTCTTGTTTGTTTACGTCCTCCCTGTGTGTATTTTCACCATGACCTAGAGATTGTCCCCCAGCGGAGGTGATGCAACATGTAAGTGCAGCATCCCTTCTGTGACCGGCAGTGCTGTGTTTGTCTCCCCGTGCTCCCAATCTCCACCAGTAATGACTCCAGTTCTGTTTATCGTGGGGAATCAACACAGATCTATTTACTGTCTAGTAGCCTCAACTCTCCGAGATTACTCCCAACTGTAGGAGTTGTCCCAAAACATCTCCACTGCGGTGACTGCATTAGCCAGCACCTCTTTGAAATGCAGGCTCCAGGTGATTGACTTCCAAGTAAGTGGAGCTGAATGGGTTTAGGCAGATTAACATTCTAGCGGTGAGTGGCAGTCATTCCAGGGAGCTAAATCAAATTCTCAAGTGCTCATTAGCAAGAGGGAAAAAAAACATAGTTTGAGAACATAAAAAAACAGCGCATAATGGAGAGATTTGGAGGAAGCTGTTTTCTTCATTAGACTTTTTCATTGATGGCCATCTCCTTTAAACACCAGGTCATGTGGCACTGCTGCCTAGCATTTTTTTATAACACAAAGCATGAAGGTGCGGTTGAACCAGGTTCACTCCAAGTTCAGCATCAGCCTGGGAAGGTGTGTGTCGCACAACATGCATTAGCAATACTGTATTTCAGCAGCAGGGTGAAAATTGCTGCGGCTGCCATTTGCTGTCCAGTGTTAGAAGGAGTATTAAACGCCCCTGAGAAACAAAATAAAAGCCTGCTGTGATGATTTCACTTGGGTCATCCAGGGCACTGCATGTGCTCATAATAATTTGTCTGTTTGGAGTGTCCTAATAGGACATAATTGCATAAATTGTCATGTGGGGGAGGTAGAGAGGATGTTCACTGCTTAGCAGTCCAGACTAGAAATACTGCTCTGGCTCAGGGCATGCAGGGACAGCGGTTTCACTGCAGGGTTGTAAAGGTGTGTCAGTGCTAGCCATGTCCAAACAACATGCTGCTGATATCTACGCAGCACTGAAAAGCATTGTGCCTGGTTCCTGGTGCCCTCAGCAGCCACCCCATGCACCCCCTGCCCTCCAGCCTCCCCCCCAGCACTGGCCTCATCGCTGGCCTCAGCTTTGGGTGGCCCATGGAACAAGCATGAACCATGGGCCTGAGCCTTACCAGTGAGTGGAGTAGTTTACATTAATTAAAAATATTTACTGTTTTTTCTTAAGCTTGTTTTCCCAGAGTTCTTGGAGTTGTGCAAACAGATTTTGTCAGTTTAGGCAACAGCACTGCAAAAGTTCACCTGTTCTCACTGAAAACATAGTAAAAAGCATAACCAGGAAAGTTTGAAATGATTTACAATTTGTCCTATCGAAGAAAAATCAGCTCTAACTGGTTAAGGTTTTCTATGCCCAGTGCAGTGTTGGAGAAACCCCAATTACTTTTCCCATGTCAGAACCAGCAGAGGCAAATCCTGCCTCATATCTCACTCTTGCTGCTTGGTGTAGTCCTAGAAATATTTCCTCTGCTGCTTCATGCTGAGATAATGAATCTAAAACATGGTGGTGAGCAGACCCTGGGCTGTACCCAGTGTCTATGATGGCCTGAAGAAGAGGAATCAATGTGGGAGCAGGGACAGCCAGGCCATCAGTCCAGGCTGTGCCTTTCTTTTATGGGCTGGCTATTGTTGGCTGTCTGGGGGTTTTGTAGCATGGACATCTATACGCACTCAAGGGATAACTATTGAGATAGAAAGCCACGATGTGTTCAGGCTGCGCTGGTATAGTCTCTTGCTTCTGCAACCCAGTCACATAATGTGAATCAGATTTGGATGCCTGATGGAAAGCCTAGCAGAGAAGGACCTGGGTGTCCTGGTGGGCACCAAGTTGAATGTGAGCCTGCAAAGTGCCCTTGCTGCAAAGAAGGTATCATGGGCTGTGGTAGCAGGTCCAGCAGGTCGAGGGAGGCCGTCCTTACCCTCTGCTCAGCACTGGTGTGGCTGCATCGTGAGTGCAGGGCCCTATTCTGGGCTCCCAGAACAAGAGAAGCATGGACATACTGGAGAGAGTCCAACAAAGGACCACCAAGATGGTCAAAGAATTGGAGCGTCTCTCCAGTCAGGAATGGCTGAGAGAGCTGGGCCTGTTCAGCCTGGAGAAGAGGAGGCTTAGATTTAAATCAGGCACCCACAGCAGGCCCTCTGTTCCTGCTCCCAGCTTGCTGGGTTCTCTGGGGCTGCATTTCCTTCCCCCCTGTGCCCTCACCTGCCCTGGTGTTTGGTGTAAGCAAATCTCAGCCTCTGCACAGAGACACCATTGCCATGGGGAAGCACAGGGAGTCACCATGAGGCCTGGATGCAGTTTGTTGAACATGTTCCCCTGACCAGAACCCACATTTATAATGCTTCTAGAAAGCTTCTTCAGATGGGTATGAAAAAAAAAAAAAAAAAAAAAAAAAAAAAGGCAGCAAACAGAGCAAGATGTCAGGAAATGCTTTTGCTGACTTGACACAAAAAATATTTTTCTTATCCAAAATGACCGAAGAAGCTGAATAAGCCACTTCACCTTCCTTCCTTTCCTCCTCTCCCTCACTAGGTTTTCTGTTTCTGTAAAGGACATTTCTTCAGACCTCTGACAACCTTTCTTGCACTACTCATGTTGTCATTTACTCTCCTGCATAGTCAGCTCCTGGGACTATTCAGAACAGCAGACACCTCTTGGTTTGGCTGCCCCTAGCTGCCAGCGAGGAACCTCGTGTACATGAACCATCACCACCAATGCTGATGGACACAGGTCCCCAGCAGCACCACCTGAGTATGGCAAAACCTCCTGCTTGGACCCATCATGCACACACGGTTGTGGCAGAGCTTTGGTAGTGGGTTTTTCTGGAAGCAGAAATCAAACTCATAGCAAGTCAACTTTTCCTCCTGAGCCTCTCAATCTCTCTGCTATAGGTCCTGATAGCTTTCAAGGAGCAATTTTGTGGGTATAAGCCAATTATGCTCAAAAGAACTGCATACTACAGAAATTCTGAAGGAATTCGTGTAATTTCTTCTAGGAAGTGTCATGTATTGCTCCCATGATCACTATAACAAACTGTGATCCTAGCAAAAAAAAAAAAAAGACAAAAAGTACCTTTGTGTTCAGAATCCTGGTTCTTTGCTAGTGTAAATAATTGTTTCCTTCCCCTCTCCTTTGTATATCTTTCTTCTTCTGAGCCAACACAGGTAAGGAGGTTGGATCCTGTTCCTTATGTATTGCACATCAGGAGGAGTTTCATAAATCCTAATCACATTCATCTGCACAGCCCCATTGAGAGCACTGTGGGCACAAGGCGGTCTCCTGGATCATTATCAACAGGAATGACTAGTGAGCAAGTATCTGTCAGAAACTGTGTGAATAATCAGTGTTCTTTTTAGGCAGGGAATGCACTGGATGATCTCCCAAAGTCCCTTCCAGCACTCTGAATATGTGATAACATGAGGAGAAAAGCACCCCAGCTTGGTTTTCTAAGTCAGCTGTTTGCAAGACTCCAAATATCAGCTAAGGAAAAAAACATCCTTCTGCCTGCAAGCAAAGTTCATTGATAGGTGTGCAAAATCACATTGCTGTACTCCCAAACAAAGCTGTCACTTTATGTCAAATTTTCAGAAATATTTAACAATTTTCTTCCAAAGGATTACCACATTTTACTTTAACTGTGAGGCTTTTTTCTAATGACAGATTCCTTGTTCAAGATAATGCTTTTTTGTAACAGCTGTAATGTATGAGCCTGGAACTGGAGCCTGGAAGGCAGCAGCCGTCCTTCTGCATTGTTAGTTTAGAGAAAAAAAAAATGTTTTGTTAGAATTCAACCCAATGATGCCCTGTGAAATGATTATTTTCTTATGTGCTTCATTGGAAGAAAATCCATGTTAGAGAAGAATTAAATTCTAGACATTTAGGTAAAACAATTTTCAGCATTACTCTTCTTTCTATTTTCCACAAGAAAACTAAGAACAAGTACATGCTTTAATGAAAATTTCATTTTTGAATAAAGACCCTCATTTCTAAAGGAGAAACAAGTATTTCACTCCATTAAACTTTGCTTACTGATAGTATGAACAGAAGTGTGATGGTGCTAAGCTGGAGCTGCTGCAGCACCTTGTGTGCATGGTCAGGTGTGTGCCCAGGTGGGTGCTGTGCCTTGATGTCGGGGCAATACCTCCCCTGCTGCTCCTGGCAGTATCAAGGGCTATTTAAGCTGAGTTCAAAAACTTTACTTGAGCTGCATTTGGCAGTGCTTACATGATTTTCTCTGTTGCCTAAAGTTCAACTTGTACTACAGGCGTGGTAGGAGGTGAAGGAACAGGTACTTCTTGGAGTTCTCTGGGTTTTTGTGTTGTCTGTTTGCAGCCTTTCATGGATGCTCAAAGCCCAGATCTTGTTGTCTCCACTTGCTCACATAGTGTCTGTTACTGTTTTCACTGCAAAGGGTCTATGATTTCCATTGCCTCCAAGTTAAACAAGTGAATTTTGAGATAAAATGGGGCTAGATGGATCTGTCTGGGTAAAAAAAAAAAAAAAAAAAAAAGAAAAAAAAAAGGAAGTGAAACATGGTCCAAATTACAGAAGTAGAAGAAAGAAATAGAGGAAAGCACAGTACATCTCAGAAGGAAAAATAAAACAAAATGAAACAAAGAAAAACAAAAATACCATGGGCATTGTAGTAGTAAGTGCTGCTAACAACACTGCCATGCTCACTGGTGTGAGCGGAGGCACCTCTGACTCAGGGTGCCCCACGTTCCTCTCAGTCTCTCTTGCTTAAATTCTGTCTATAATGCCAGTAGATGTTTTGGCTTTGTCAAAGTTATTATTAACAAACCACTAATTACCAAGCTAATACCGTTTAAAAAAGCAATTAAGGCCTATAAAATTCATATAAACTCTCTGTTTTCGCAGGAGCAGTTTGGCAGGGGTGGTGGAGTCCATTACCTTCCCGGCTCACTTCCAAGCAGCGTAAGTCATCAGGACTGTGCTGGGAGGGGAGCTGGGAGATTGGTCGTGGCAAGATAATAAGAGGTAGTTTTTAATTTGTGTTTGATTTCCTAGATGAAGGAGATGTTCAACTACTGAGCACTTTGATTAGTATTAGGACTGCAATAACTAAGCTGAAGCAATTCCTCCTGATCTAGGTTTCTTTCTGGTTGATTTAATGAACACATATAAATGCTAATCTGGTGAATGAGCACAGATGAGTTAGTACTGGCTTCTTTCTGAACTGCTGGGTTAAATGCAAACCCCTTGACCTCATCATCTTCTCTGTGTATCCACTATACATCTGCCTGCGGTGCACCTCTTCACCACCAGGACCAAAAGAACAATGTATGAAACAATGCTTCTGCCAAAGTAGCACACATTCATTGGTAACAGGCAATTTTAGGGCACACAAATTTATTTGTCCTTCTCTTGCTAAGACTGCTTTCTCTCCTAGAAAGTCACATTAATCATGCTGTCAAATATTTTTTCAGGGTTTCTGATGGGAAAACCTAGAGAAGAGCTCATGGTTATCATTATCCCTAATAGAGCTTGTCCTGCAGGAGAGCCGGAGGCGTTAGGTCATGGATCGGGTGCTACGCAACGTGCTGCGAAATGTGGATCACATCCCATGTTTTTCCCCATAGATTTTATCTTCTGAATAGAAAATGCCTTTTTCCTTTGTCAGTCTTCCTGAGGACAGAGTACTTGACTGGACTGGAAGTGTTATACAAGAAGAATTACCTTTTTTGTTAATATTTACATGTATACAAAAGTCAGACCAACGATGTCCATGACACTGCTTCTGACTGTGCCACAAATTCTTCCAGTTACTGCGTATGTGTAATCAATACTTTTACTTTGATCTTATTATTATTATTATGTATGATTTGATATATACAATCCTCATCATTGCTTCCAGGTTTATTAAAGGACAGTGAATTGCTTTGAACATTGTAACCAAGTCTAAAATAATGTGTGAGTATTCATGGGCTGTGGTTTTTGTTTATGTATATACAGCTTGCAGTTTTCACACTGAGTGTATTTCACTTTTATACTACACATTTTTAATACATTTTCAGCCACAGAAGATTTAATTCCACTTTACAGGAGTCTTGTCTGAACCCCCAGATTAAGCTGAATAGGTGCTGGAAAATGCTGAAAAAGAGGAAAAAATAAAAAAGTACAGATGCTCATCATTAACGAACTGCAGGATGCTACAAAAAAAAGTTAAATAAACTGGAAAACATTTTTTGTATAAAGTCACATATCTGTGTAGTACTTTTCATCTTGGTGTACAGGGGTGGTGAGCTAGGGGTCTTCTTTCAGTGCTGGGACAGGACACACTATGTTGTTGTGATATAATCATGACCAGCATATTCTCACATGTTCAATTGTAAAATAATTACCATCAAATGGTTTGGAGACTGAAGCTGGAGGTACAAAACATTTCAAAATCAGATTAAAACTGTTTCTTTGAATTTTTCTATGGGTAGGTGGAGGCAAAGCAAAGCAGGATTTCAGTGCCCCTCAGAGTACCCCAGCCAGAGGTAGTCACTCTCCCCAGGCTTCAAGCTGGCTTGACAAGCAATCAGAGTGTTTTCAGCTGGGCTATACCTGATTTGAGACAGCTTGCTTGTTCTGTGCAAATCCATTTCTAACAATGGCTCATGGTACAATTTGCTCTTCAACATCATATATATTGTTTTTGCAGTTCTTGTTTGTTTTGTGGAGGAAAAAAAAAAAAAAAAAGAGAACAGAGAAACTGTAGTGAGGTTGAAAATTTCCCTGTCATATAGCCTTCTGTCCCTGCTTAGCATCAAGGTGTGTGGATATTTTGTCATGTCTAGTCACTCCATCCATACCTGCTGCTAATGCTTGGCTCTCCCAGCAGCCTGCTCCCTCCTCTTCCTCCTCCCCTCTTGCATGACCAGTGTGTGATTTCTGTGCCCCATGTGAATATTTGAAGGAATTACTGTAAAGGGAGTTAGATTTCATGGAGGGTGGTGTGTGACACCTGCCACTCTTTCTTGAAAGTGGTTATCAGAGGCTTTCATCCCCGCGTGATGCCTGGTAATAGAAAAAAGAGCAGGTTCCACATTTAAATATCACCACAGAACTGTGCTGAAAGCCAAGGTAATGATAATTTCCTGCTGAAATTCATCTCTGGGCATACGTCCTTCATACAAATGTCATTCTAGGGTGCTTGGGTGGACTGGAGACCACCCAGCTCAGGAGCTGTGGGCTGATACACGGGACAGACAGGGAGACACTTTGCCCTGTGCAGCAGTGCAGGTGGACAGCCATACCCACAGCCTGCAAAGAGGCCTTCTGGTGTGCTATGATCTCTTGCTGCAAGTGGAGAAACAGTTCTGTGATCATTTGGTTTCTCCCCTGTCCGTGAAATCATGCATTTTTATATTCTTGCAAGTAATCTGAATTGCAATAAATGTTCCTAATAATGGCTTTATCACAAAAGCTAATTAAAAAAAAAAAAAAAAAAAAAAAAAAAAAAAAAAAAAAAGCTTTAAATATTAACTAAATAAATATTTAAATATTAATAAAGTTCATGTGGGATATACATGTATATCCCCTGTATCTGGGTGACCTTCCTGTTTCATGGGCCCGTTTTCCTGCTGTACAGCCCTGCTGCCTGCGTGCGCACAGGCTCTGTGTGCAGGATGTGTCCCCGTTCCGGAGCACTTCTCTCCATCCAAGAGTGGAAGGGGTTCAGCTCTCATTATTTTTGAGTCACTGAGTCAATTGCCTGTACTTTTTCTGCTAACCACCCGTGACTATTATGGGATGTGTGTGAACACCCCCTGCCTCCACAGGCGCAGACCTTCCTCCTCCTTCCCCTGACCTCTGCACAAGCTCACACCCACTGAGCACACAAGTGTGTGCATGTGCTGTGGCAATACCTGCAGTTGTCTCAGGGCCTCTTGTTCTGGGAGACAGAAATTGTGAAATTAGGCAGCTTCTTTTGTTTTCTTTTCCCCCTTTGCAGGGATTAATAAATGGCTGAATTCTTCTTGGCTTGATTTTTTTTTTTTCTGTTCTTAGAGCTTGCTTCAGTAAATAACGATAATTTCCTGCTGAAATGCTTCTGCTGCACTTTGCCTGTTTCACTTCCCTTCAAAAAGAAGTGACTGCAGAGTAAACACCAGACCAGTGCTCAGCACGCCTCTTAACCAGGGTTAAATCTAACCACATTGCCTTGTGATTTGACCCAGCTCCTGATTTCACCAGCTACAGCTTCCAGCTTCAAGCTAGAGAAAGGTTTATTAGTTTTAAAGACTGCGCCCAAGTTTTAGGCTATGTATGGTCAGCTTTTCACAAGTCAGAATAAATCTCCAAGATCCTTTGTGCAAACTACCTGCTCTTTTCATCTGGGAAATTGAAAGAGGAGCAATGCTACCTTCAGAGGCTTTTATCGGAGTATTTTCAGGCTCTCATTTTATTGTAAGGACTGAAAAAAATGTTCCACATATGTGAGAGCGCTCAGCATAAAAACACCAGCAAGGGCATTACTCTTATTTCTGTGCTGGAAGAGGTTTGTGGAAGTAGAGAGCTGCCTTCCCTCCGGAACTCCACTAAAAGCAGGAGGGACAAGGAGCAGCCGTGTGCTGCAGCTCCCTCCGGGGCTGAGGTTAGAGGTGCAGCGAGGGTTATCTAAGGGCATGTTTATGTGGAGCAGAGGTGTACCATGCACAGGGTCCTTTTAGGGAACTAAAATGCCCTAATGTGCCTCTCCAGCTCCAGGGCCCCCCAAGGAGCATTTGGTGGCTGAATGCAGCAGGAGCACATACCTGCCATGCCCACTCCCCTGGGGTGAAGGGCTTGTGTCAGAGATAAAATAGAGCTGCTCCTATCAAAGGCACTGCAGCTTGCTCAGTGAAGAATTTAAGAAGACACCTGTAGCTTTTCTTACTTTTAGCTTGGGGAATGCATTTAACATGGGGTTAGCTGTAGCTCTTTTCCTCTCCTACGTGAGGAAAAGAGATGAGACTTTTATCCTATCCATGAACTATTTCTGAGCAGACTCTTCTGTGCAAGTCTGTGATGTTTTTTATGAAATTATGTGTCTGGATTTGACCTGTGAAAGGAAATTCATTCTCAGATTACACTCTTTTGGACACTGGAAACTGATTTGAAGGCCAGCTGGTTTAGTTAGCAAAGGGCATTGTGTCCAGGCCATGACATCTCTGCACATCCCAAGTGATAGAAGTTAGTTAAATAACTTTAGACTGGTACCAGTAGCAAAAAAAAAAAAAAACCTGTAAATATGTTTTGAGAAGGAGCTGAGCATTGATGGTATTGGGATCTTTGTCAAAAAGAGACATCTAAACCTGCAGGCAGAGACAGCTCAAGGTCTTTCAATCATGCTGGCAAGTAGATGATTTCTGGCCATGCTGGGCTCAGCAAGCTGATGGGACAGAAGAGAGGGTGGTCACGGGAGGAGACCAAAGATCCATGAGGGTTTCCTTGTGCTCTGTCTTTCATTTCACTGCCCTCCTCACAAGCTCTATTCTCATCTTCTCTTCCCTAGAAATGGGGTTCCAGGGAAGTGCGGGAGGATGCACCTCTCTGCAGCACTGGAATTGTCCAGGGCTCCAGGCTCTGGAGGCCAGAGGTGGGATTGGGTATTCCCTCGCTCCCACAGCTCTTTCTTCTCTTCTTCCAGCATCACCAAGGTAAAGAACCTCCCGTTCACCTAAAAAAAATGTAGTCTGCTCCCCTGTCTATCTACTTTGCCTATATACATTTGGTGTTGTCCACATAAATGCTTCTCCTAGACAGAAGACAAAATGTCTATGGGCTTCCAAGCTGGACTTCTCTGGAAGAAATATTGCTGTGTCTCAGGCATACTGAGATCTTTTACATAGGAAAACACAATATTTCACAGACTATTTTCAAACATGCTTGTCCTCCAACCTTCAGCTTTAACTCGGAAAAAAAGCAAAACCCTCCAGGATTAAATACAGTATTAATTGCAGACTGTGTTTGCTTACTGAATTGTGTACAAATATTTAACCTGTAATCATACACTAGGAAACACTTTGTGTACCAAAACAAAAATATAGAATTGAAATAGAGGCTTTTTAACCTTATAATAATTATTATTATTATTATTACACAATAATAGATATTCCTTACCTCGCCAATCAGTTTTCTCTTCTTTAGAACCATTTCATTACTGGGTAACACACCTTGCATTTGTGTTTTCCATGGTTTCCCACTTAGTAAAACAAACAAACAAACAAACAACCTGTAGGGGGGTTCATAAACTCCTGAACAAACTGCAGCCACCAAACTTTAAACAAGTGGTTTCTTGCTGCAGCAAAATCAGCTCTTGGCAGTGGTGATAAACTGTAAAATATTTATTGCACAGCTGATACCACAATAAGCCCTGTTCAGAAGGAAACATTACCAACTGGGATAACCTCCCCCCCAAAACCACTACCCCTCAACTTTGGCTATTCATTGCCAGAAATTTTTGATTGCCTTTTTAAGATCAGTTTTGGAGGACACCTTCCTTGATCAAATGCTGTTGCCTTTAAAGATTAGTGCTAGCGGCCTAATCACACTGCACTTAGCTTAATTTGCTTTGCTATGGACTCATTAAATTCTTTTCTTTCGGTTAGAAACCCCACCATGGCTTGGCAGAGGAACAGGAAATCTCTGCTGGGTGCTCCAGGGCTGTGACTGCTCTTTCGTTTTAACCCACAGTCTGGAAGGTGCTGCAGCAATTTGTGGCTCTTCCCTTCCTATGTAAAGAGCTCACAACCATTTAAAACACTTTGTCAGCTGAACAGAGAGGGAGAAAAATTACTCAGATGTAAAAATGGCTCAGACTGGTGGTAGATCAATTAGATCAATTAGACCTGATGTTTAATTTTAGATTAAACCTAAAATTAGATTAGACCTAAAACCTCCAGTGGTAACAAGCTCTACAACTGATGATACTCAAATCAAGGATCCTTTCATCCCATCCCACCTTGTGATAGATCCAGCACTTGGTGGTCAAGGAGAGGCTTTCCTGAATGGCTGCTGTCATCTGGATGGATGATGTACACTAAGAAAGAAAAGTGAGCTTCAAGAACCGCCGGGCAACACTTGCTGCTTCTTTGAACTGGGCTCTGTGGATCTGAGTACAGTAAGAAATGCTCTACCTGTCACCACCAGCACTGGATCTGTGTGGAGGTTTGGCATTACTGCTCTGCCGGCAGCTGTGCAGTTCAGAAATGGTTGTTATTGCAAGGCCTGGAAACCCCTCAGACAGCTGTGTGCAGACCTGTCGTGGACACCTGTGCACCTGCCAAGGTGTGCAGGGAGATGTGCAGGACCTTGCAGTCCTGCGTGGGTCAATGGAAAGCGTTTGCTGCATTTTCTGTAATATTGATTAATTTAAAACAAAGTCTCTCATTTAGAAGAAATAATCTGCAGATGTTGGCGAAGAAGAACTTCTGCCAGTAATGCCTATTTTGCTCCTCTGAACAGAGCAAATGGAGCATAAACTGTCTGTACACGAGGTGTATTCCCAGGGGAATTTATGGGCAAATTTATCAAATGAAAACACTGTAGAAAAGCCTTGCTTCTGGACAAATGGGCCCTGTTTTTAAGGATGGTGATGCTAGAATACTTTAGAGATTTTTCTACCACTGAGCCCCTCTGTTTGCTTTTCTGGATTATTTTCCCTTAAAGAATTTAACTGCATGAAATATTTGAGGCAAATGTTGAATTCTCATTTCAATTAAAGTACTTGATGGCAATTTCCCTCCTGGTTATTCGCTCACCAATACTGGTAAATTCTGAAAGATTTTTTTATACTTGCCGCATTTGCAAAATCTGGAATTGCATCCCTTTGGCAACTTTTGACTTATGATAGTTTGGAGGGAACACGCTGCTAACTTGAACTTTGCAGTATCTGGCTCTTTGGCTTCTTTACACCAACAGTGGTTTGGTTCTTCAGTTCCTGCTTAAAGCGAAACTCTCTTAGGTAGTCAAGTGTGGTTCACTCAGGTAAAACCAATGGGATTTTTCCCTACTGTAAAAAAAAAAAAAACAACAGAGCACAATTAGATAAATATCTGTTTGGAAGGACAAACTCCTTTCAAAACAACATTTAGGTTACAGAACAGTAATAAAGCAATATATTGTATACTCAACCCTGGATATTTCTTTTCAAAATTAAGAAGAATTAAGAAGAATCCTTAATTCAGAATTCATAAGAATTAGTTAAGAATAAAAAGAAATATTTTTAAAATTATTCGGAATTATGAAGAATGAATTTATTTCACTAGCTTTTATTCCCATTTTTATTGATTCTTTAAAGATTTAACTTTCAGGACTCTCAGTCTGTTTGTTAGGAGCTTGCTTTGTCCAGCTGTCCTAGATTAAGATCCTCTGTCCAGTCAGAAATTACAGAAATTAACTTGGGGGGAAACAACAATGACAAAACAGCTGCAGAAACGTCCTCCACAGGCAGACAAGCAGATGAAGAAGATTTTAAGATCACTGCTGATGGGAACTGTTGATCTGTTAAGTATTTGCATATATACGATTAAACATTGTCTGTGCTAGGCTTTCCAACAACAACAAAAAGAACTCTATTTGAACAAAAGTCACCTAAGCTGAAACCCTTTTTTTTTTTTTTTTTTTTTTTTCCCTCGCATGACAATGCAAGCAGGAATTACTACTTTTAAAAAAATCCGATGGTGTGTGCTTCCTGTTCCAGTTTGTTTAGTCACTCGTCTGAATTAGATCTCTGTTGGTTGGTTTCATTTACTATAAACAGGTCTTGTGCTTTGTTTCAATACATCAAAGCCCATAGCCAGGCGCAGACAGGTAATGTAAAAGGGGGTGAGAAAGTTTACAGCCTTGCTTCATTGTTTCTCTAAGTATTCAAGACAACGGTCAGAGGGATCAGACAGAGGTTAAAAGAAGGCTTGGCTGCTTTTTTTATAAACTAGTTTCCCTTTGTTCCTTTTCTAGAAACCAGATGTAACTTTAGGTCAGAAAAGGGTAAAATGAGGCACATGCTTGACCGCTGCTTTGGGGTGACTGGAGTGGAGAAACCTGTAGGCTTCACCCCTTGCTATGCTAACTCCAGCGATGCTGTCCTTCAGGTGAGTACAGACGGTTTGCTTTCCCTTCAAATCTCATCCACCCCAAGGACACAGATGACCGAGGAGGGTATTTTCTCTTTCCTGACACTAGTGGAAAAAATAAAATAAAAAAATCACTGGCTTAGCCCTTTAAAGATAAAAGGGAATTGCTCCCTCCCACAGTATTTTTAGTAAAGCTGCTCTAAAAGTTTGCTTCCTTCCAGCCTTTGCATCTCTACAGGTTTCCCTCTCTCTTTTCTTTTTTTTTTTTTTTTTTTTCCCTTCTTCCTTTTTTTTTTTTTAATCTGCCCTCCTAAAACAACAGGAATGCTGCACTGGCCCTCCGCCAGCAAAGGCTCAGCGAGCAGGGTAAAATTTCAGTTCAGATTTACGGGAAGGTGTTGGGAGTAAAAATCTGGTTCGGTGAGTTTAAGGCAAGGGAGTAGCCAAGAGACAACCTTGCTACTGTGAGCGCAGGGAGAAAGGGAGGAGGAGGAGGAGGAGGTAAGGGGGACAAAAAGAAAAAAAAAAAACCCGACCCATACTGGGGGGGAGATACCAATTTTTCCTCTCTCGGAGTTTCGGCGTGCTGCTGACCTCCGGCAGCGCTATCAGGGCTGCAGGCTGGAAGCGGGGCGTGCAAGCGCAGCGCAGCGCAGGAATGTGCGGCTTAGGGCAGAGGCTTTGGCTGAGCCACTGCTAATCGCACGGCTTTCTCCCCACATCGGACTTCTCAAAAACTCTTAAAAAAAAAAAAAAAAAAAAAAAAAAAAGTTGCATAGAGCCAAGAGAGGAGGTTAAGGCTCGGAGAGCGGTTGCTCCGAGTGGCAGCGTCGTGAGGAGTTGCTCAACCCTCCTCGCGTAGCGGTGGGGCAGGAGGAAAAATGCGTTAGGTCGCTGCCCCGAAGCTTGGCCTTTCCGTGCATGGTGCCGAGAGCAGCTGCGGGCGCACCGGGGCTCCAGGTAGGTGCCATCCCCTTCTGGTTTGCTCTGCTGTCCCTCTGTCCTTCTGCCAGGGTTCGTTCTTCTGCGATTGGGTTGGCAGCGTAATGGGACAGAAGTTTGCTCAGAAAACACATTTTGAACCTTTTTTTTTTTTTTCTTTTTTTTTTTTCTGGGGGGTGGGGGATGAAACCGAGAGGACTGCAGGGATTGCGAGTGAAGTTTTGGTGGTCCTTTCCGAGTGAGAGCTTTTTTGTGTGCTGAAGCCACGGCTCTGCGAGCAGATGACAGATGAGAGGCAGAAGCAAATATTAACTAAGAAAGAGTGAGAAGTCATCTGCAGGTTTGAAACTTTTAATTGAAAGGTGTACATTTCTCTGCATCAACACAAAATTACAGCGTGATGTGCCTAATGTCTTTGCAGTAAATTTCAGAAGAAATATTTCATTTGTTTGGCTGTTTCTTACTTTCAACACTCAAAATGCTGCAGTTTGTGCAGCAGGCAGTGGTGACACAGCCCTGAGAGACGTCAAATGGGCTCAGAGATAGGCTGCTGTCTGGGAGCCTGTTACACACCATTAGCATAAGAATGGGATCTTATCTTGGAGAAGTTTCTGATGACCGTTTGAAATACATGTATCAATCGGGAGGTCAAGCCTCTCCTTTGCTCTGAAAGTAGGTGATTAGATGAGACATGCCGGGGGCTCCTTATCCGTGTTATAAGAAATAGCTGGTGAGGGGTTTTTCGGGTTTTGTGTCAGAGGGAAAGCTGCACAGCTCACTTCGCTGTAGGAATTTAAAATCAAACTTTGTGCTAAGACAGGTCGGGACCTAACAGACCGCAAAATCCCTCCTGAATGTTCCCAGCACAGTGGGAGTGCTCTCGCAGCGGGCAGGAGCATAAGAAGGGGCCGCAGAGAGCCGCTTGCGGCCAGCACCAGCAGACTGCCGGTGCCTGTGCGAGCCTTCGAGCCTTCGCAGGGGCAATTTGGGCACGGCTGGGTTTGCATGATGTGGAGGGGAACCCAGGTCTTTTTTGAGTGGTAGACCAGCAGCGTGGCTGCCACAGGTGCTGTGGTGCAGGGTGAGAGGTCAGCCTTCATGCTCGCCAGGCCTGGCGGGGAGCTGCAGGCCTGTGAGGCAGCGGCAGCCTGCGCTCACTGGGGGGAAACTGGAGATAACGCCGGGAATACGCTGCGGTCCGTGTCCAGCCAGCACATGCCAGAGCTGCTAAAAGGCTAACAAACTGCTGTCTGGGAGATAAACGACGAGACAAACACTCTCCTTGCGCGTTTGTTCTTTCTCCCCCACTCCCCTGCCTGCTCTCTTCCCGGGACAGGGATTTTTTTCCTGGCGGAGCTGAGGGCAGGTGCTCATGGCTCTCATCCCCATGAGGTGGGACTGGGCTGTCCCTGCACTGCCAGGCATTGCCGTGCCCTGAGACATGGACAAAACACCCGGCCCCGTGCGCTAGGTGTTGTTAAGGGAATGTTTGGAGTCGGCTGGCATGTAAATAGTCGCTAATTGTTTCTGTGTGTCCCTGTGGTGGTCTGGGATGAGAAATCTTTGTTTGAAGTTTTAGAAAGTAAAGGAATGTGCTGCCTCCAATAAACTATATTTAAAAACATCAAAAACCTTGGAATAAAATTATTTAATATAAGCAGCAGAGCCTGTAGGGAGTAGTGCTTCAGTTGGAGTTTGCACCAGGCTCTGCTTTCAGGGCTGTCCATGTTTTTGGGGTCCTGGTGGCCCAGCTTGGCCTGTGTTGGCCAATGTGTTGGTTCCCTGTAGGAGCTCACAACACTGAGTGACAAACTCTAGCAGATGTTACGTTACTCTTACGAGAGAAGCAATAATTATATCTCAACTTTTTCATTCAGACCACTGCCCTTGGTTATCTGTGCATGATTTCCCAAATCACCAATGCTCTGATTTACTGAGAAATTTAATAGGGTAATATATGCGCGGTCTGTGAAGAAATGGTGATAGGTCTCTAAGTTGCCAGATTCACTTCCTGCTGAAAATGACAGAAATCAATGACTTTGATGGAAGTAAAGATTGGGTTTGCTTCATAGCAGGGAAGTAAATCTGATCTGATGGCCATGAGGGGACAACCTCCATGCCTGCGTATCAGTGTATGTAGCTGTCTTCTTAGCCAAGAGGTTTAGATCTCCAAATTACCAATGACCTACACCCACAAACAATTCCATATATTGTCAAGTCACTTTGAAGCTTGTTTTGCATGGGGATTTTTAGGTCCAGTTTTCCAGCTTCTAAAACGGATCCTGTGAGCAGGACATTTTTGCATGCCATTTTAGCAGAAGAAAGGACTCTGACCTTTATCTCTCCAGTGAGAGGCCTAAAATAATATCTCTTTCTGTTGTTGTAATTTATTTTTTTTCAATAAAATGCTTCTGGGTACACCTAGCTCTTGCCAAGATCAGGAACATCTTCTCATAGCCTTGCAGAGACAATGTAGGCTTTGTATAGCTATGGCTGTTGGGGTTTTGGTGACACAGTAAACTCAACAGAGCAAAGCAACTTCTTAGTAACTGCAAAGCTGACTACCTGGTATGTGAGGGCATTTTTGTCCTTTCCAGTCTTTCATTTGCCATGATTACAAGCAAGCTTTTATTTGAAAAGAAGAGAGGGGTTTTTGATATATATTTTTTTAAAGCAAATGTTTTACAAAACATGCTTAGAGGCTGGATGTTATCTTTTACCTAGCTAGCTCAGGAAGCAGAGACTAAATCAGCATAGATGAGCTTATTAGGCATGGGTTGGAAAGAAACTACAAATGCATGAGAAACCTCTGCCATGTGGTATAAAAGAATCATGAGAAAACAGTAACTTTCAGCTATTTCCAAAGTAGGCAAGGCTTCAACAACCACTGAAAAATGAAACACTCTCTGTCCTATTCACCACCGTAAGGACCATCAGGAAGCAGAAGCACCACTCCAAGTGACATTGTTCAGGGTTTGTATTTGTGTTTTGGCCTGCGAGTAACCAGTGGATGTGCTTGAGTTTTACCTTGAAATAAAATGAAATACTGCCTCTGCATTTTTGTCTTTTGTCAAAGAAACCTAGTGATATCCACCATGGCTCAGGGTGTAGGTTCAGCCCCAGTAAGTTGAGTTCCTGGTAGAAGGAAAGATGTCATCTATTACTACATGGTCATAGGCCTGGGATTCCTGATCTGGGTGTTGCTGCCCCGTGTGTAACCACACTGCCACTGCTGTGCTGGGTTTCTGTGCGAAATACCCAGCAAGGGACAATAACTGGGTACGGCATGGGGTGGAGCACAAGGAAATTGTGAGACGGGTCAGTCAGGTGTGAAGTGTGGCTGCTGCTGCGTTATTTCAGCAGCACGGAGGCAATATATTGTATTTCTTAGCGAATGGAGAGCTGGTACATGGAAGCACAAAGGTGAGCAGCTTACTCAGGCATAAGGCTATGAAAATGACTTTTGTAATAGTATTTGGAAGATGAAGCAGTAGGTTGAGATCGCAGTTATGTAAGTCAGAGAAAAGGATGTTGGTGCTACTGAGATAATGAGAGGGTTAGACCCCGGAGAAGAGTTTTAGCTATGAGGGTGGGTAGAACAGGCAACATCTTGGACATGGAAACAGAAAGCATCAACAGGTCTTAGCTGTACCTTGAAAGGAAGGGCTGCCTAAGAAAAAATTGCACCCTGCCGGCCAACAGGACAGTAATTCTCACTGAGGAAAGGAGAGAAGAGATTTTGGGTATCCCTTGAGAGTGAGGGTGCCTGGCACACTGTTTTATGTGTGTTGAGCTTGGAAGTGTCCAGGCTTTCAGCAGACTGAAGAAAAAGTGGGTGAGGGACATCAGCTGGGCTGGGTATTGATGGGAAAGCAAAGCAAAAGAAATTGAACTATGGGGGAATTTGCAATTGAACGTGGTAGAGAGAAGAGGGTTGAAAGCAAAAGAGAAGTCATCAGGGCTGATGGAGTGGAAATCACAGGAAGGCTGAATGGTGGGACATAAAGGGGGAGGCTAATGGATGGTGCTGAATAGGACCACTTGAAGGTTAGTGCAGGGAAAATTCATCAGTGCAGCCTGAGCACTGCATCTCAAATAAACAGTCTTTTTATGAGCAAAAGAAAAGAATCAGGGCAGCAGAGGAAGGGAATACGTGAGACGGACATAACATGATGAGGGGGTGATATGGGTCATCGGCATAAATCAGCAGCAGTGAGAAAGAGGCTTGTGAGAAAAGGAAAATGGAGAATCAAAACCAAAGGAGGAAGGTGGAGGAGCTGGGTGAACGGGAGGCGTCTGCAGGGCAGGGAGGGTGTCAGAAATGAGGGATCCTTGTAAAGAGACAGAGGGAGGACAAGGGAAAAGATCAAACCACAGGGTACAGTCTGACCCTAGTCAGGGAAAATCTGAGAAGGAGACGCTTCATTAAGGCTGGAAAGCCTTGCTGTTGAAGCCACGAGGAGGTTTTGGGACCTGGAGGGAAGGAAGTATGAAGAGATTGTGGCTAACTGAGGTCTTTAAAGCTGGAATGTGTGCTGTAGGACAGGCAGGGCGCGACTGTGGGATCTTCCCAGGCTGGGTAGGGAGGAAGAGCATGAGCGGGGAAATATGGCACCGAAGGCAAAGAGGGAAGGTAGAGGTGAACACGAATGCACACGCAGGGGCATGTTCTTGAAGTGTTTTTACAGTAAAAGAGCACATTCAGTTCACCTTAATAAAATATTCACATTATTAACATGACCTTAGGCCATGTCCACGTCATTGTGCGTGCTTTTGGCAGTAAAATTCCTGTTGGCTGTGGATGCTGCAATTTCTCCAGAGTTCATGCACTGGTACCCGCATTCTAACATGAATGGTACTCCTCACAGGCAGCATTTCTGTCATTAGTGCTCCCATTAAAGATAACACTAACAAGGTGCCTGAAGCACACAGGAACATTGCAGCAGGTAAAGCTGCAAGCAGAGAGAAATTTGATGGGCAGGTGTCTTGAAATGGATGGGACTGAAGTACAAGTTTTTGCTCTTGAAGGCTGATTCTGTCCTTTATTTCCTGGCTTTGGGGAGTGGGCACGAACAGACCATGTGTGCTCAGTGGATGGGAAGCTGGAGGTGCCTCAGGTTGGGTCGAGGTGATCTGCACCTATCGTAGCTGCCCTGTGTTGCGTCTTACCAGGTGTTTTTGAGGTAAAGAGGGCAGCAGATGCTGCTGACAAAGTTGTCTCTGTCTTTTCACCCTGACGGCCCTGGGTCACAGCGAGCTCAACACAATACCTACATCCTTCAAGGAAGAGAGAGACGAAGAGCTTCCCATACAAACTAATTGTATTGAGCAATCCTAAACGAAAAGGCTTCTCTGTGCTCTTTCCACAGGTTGAAGCACCAAGTATCATCTTACCTGTGTGAATCCCAGGTCAGGCTGTACATGTACAGAATAAATCTTCCCAGATGCCACAGAGGTGTCAGGGGTGTCTGGTACATGGAGAGGGTCTCCATGTACCAGACATGCTTTGTCCCTTTGTTTTTACTCCAACACGTTTTACCACTGGTGTTTGCAAGTCCTTCTTTGAGGTGCTGAGGAGACCAAAGACAAAGTCTTCCCATGTTTGTTTTTTTCTTCTCTTGAAAATTCTTTTGTTTTTATTTTTATTTTTACTTCCAACAGTACTCCTCTACAAACTCATGTGCCCAGTGAGCAGCAAGACAGACTGACAAACAATATTAGTTTTTCCTGTCTGCTAGCCGTATGACTCAAAGTAAGAATATTCCTGCAGAAATTCCTGTGGAAATTCCTGGCCATTCCCATGGCCACCTGCCTTGGGACAGTTTATCAGCTCACTCTCTGCTTGATGTAAGGGGCACAGTAGGTACAAACCCCACAGCTCTCAGGGATGCAGAATGAGCTGCCCTAAGTGCACCTAGGTATTGTTAAACAGGTGGTCTTGGCTTTCTCATCATAAAAGCCCAGGGAAAGTAGCTGTTTTGCTCATGGAACAGTTCCAGACCTTTCTCTGCCCTCTCTATAGCGTTATCTGGAATTTCTACTGTGGCTTTTTGATTCTTGGCATTGCCATCTAGATCACAGGACAAAAACAAATAAGAATAAAAAGAGGAGTATGCTCTATTTCTTTTGGTATTTCTTCTGCTTCCTTGTGCAAACAGTGGCCTTTCTTACGTGCTGGTATCAATGACCACTGACTTCAGTGAACTCAGCAAGAGTACTCTGGTAACCTCTGTATGTGAGGAGGACAAGCCTTTGGTAAATTTAGCTTTGCAGCTGTTTGGGGAATACCTCGTTTCTTCTAACCAGGTGTAGGCTTCTCTGTATATGCACAAGAAGTATCAAAACAGGTGAGTCTTGGTGTTGTATTTTTAATTCCCAAAGCACTGGCCTTCATCTGTCAATGCTTGGTTACCAGCTTTGTCTCTGGTTTAGAGGGAGGTGATCCTGTGGGGACCACTTTTGCTCACTGTGCCGTAGTTTTCCCACCAATAGACCAGAAATACATTTTTTTCTTCTTTTCTGAAACACTATACACTATAGGAGACAAACTGTTAAAGAACACACTGCTTGTATGTGAGAGATGATAACAATACACCTGCCTCTGGCATGAAGCATCTCTCCCTCTGAATTTTCTAGTAGTGTGAATTTTCCAAAAAACAGTGGTGATATTTTAGTTTTTTTAAAGAAGTACATTGTGTAAAGATACAGGATCTCCAAAGAAAATGAAAGTGAAACCACTGATTGTGCAATCTACTTACCAATAGGCAGAGTAATAAACCTAGTTTTATGAAAAATGTCATGTGTCCAGAGGTCTTTTGTTAAGCCCTAGAAGTTTAGATTTGCACTAAAACTTACCAGTAATAGTGAAAATCAGCTAAAGGAGAGAGCTCACCATGAATACTGTGAGTATGCAAGGCACAGACTGCGTAGGGCAGCCAGTGTGCTGTAAACTGGGGTGTAAGTTTACATATCTTTGGACACACCTTTGTGTTTTTAATACACAGGCAACTGTATGTTCCTTTTTATTGTACTCCAAAGTAATCAGAAAAGATCCTGCTGTAGCTTGGGAGCCGTAATCATGCTGCCACAGGGTGGCCACAAGGCTATCTGCCCCCCTGTGTGCAGTCGTGCCCTAGGAGTACCCACAAAAGGGTCGGACAAACCCTTCCCAGAGCTACGGCTGGCGCAAAGAGGATCAGATAAGCTTGGCAGTCGTTGTTGTGCAAGCTCCTTTCTGAGCTCTGGATTCAAAGCAAAACTCAGACAAAACCACAGGGCTGAAACTCCTCGGTGGACTCCATCCACGGCGTGCAACAGGGCAGCCAGCATGCAACCCGTACAGTTGACTCACCGCTTCCCCATCCTTCCAGGTCCGCCTTTGCCTTCCGGCACGGGCACCAGTTTTTGGGGCCACCACGCTGCTGAGCAGCTCTGCCTGTGTACCTCAGTGATCTTGGGTCCATGGCTGGGCTCCCAGGTCCCAGGCTGGAGCAGGATGGGTGTTGGCAGTGATGCAAAGCAAGGCGTTGATGAGCCATGGTCTGTGGGGTGCGTGGGCGCAGCCATGCTGGGTCAGAGCTGCTGGCACCACGGAAAGGCAGAGGGGTGAACCTCCTCCCCAGCAGGTCTGGGAATGCTGGGTGACACGGCAGGTGAAGGAGCCAGGCTGTAATTTTCACTGTGTTTCTATACTGTTCAAATCGGGGTTCCAGCTGAGATGCCAAAGAGCAGAAAGGGCCCAGCAGCTGCCTTACCTCTGAGAATGGAGCGCATATCCAGCAACAAACCCTGTAACATGAGCAAAGAGAGAGCAGCATTTTATTGCTTCTTCTACAGATCCAAGCCATTTCTATCACATTTCCTCTTCATCTAATCTTATCTGCTCTGTGTTGCAATCCTTGCTGTGCTTCCCTATTTCCAAATCAAAGCATGATCTCTGCAAAAATCTGAGCGCGGCCTCCATTTTGAAACACGGCCTGCTCCGAACAAAGGCTATCAGTCTGCTAATTCGCTGCTAATCCTTACCTGAAAAGTAACTGATGCCAAAATAATTGCGTTCTCTTGAGAGTGTCAATCACCATTAGAAAGTTTTCCTCTCGCTTCACGCGTACTATTGTACGTATATGTGCAACTGGATGTAGGACAAGCCAGACAAGAAGAAAACGAAAAGCATACAAATGACTGGTTCTGCAGGAAGAACACCAGCGTGAGGTTTGGGAAACCTGGGTGCAAGTCCCTGCCCCACCACAAAAAATGGTGTGACTGAGTAAATAACAGTGTGGCCAGTTTGCTGGTTGCTGTGGGTATTTCCTATGCCTGTAATTTATTTTTTTTCTGCTTGTTTTAAGCCATTGTCTTGATGGGTTGGTTGGACAGCTGTGCTGGGAGAGTCCTGGGGATGGAGGAAGGTGACAATCAAAAAGAAAAATAAAAAGAGATTTAAGCAGGATATAAACCTCTGAAAATTTCCATGCACTTAGTGGAGACTTCAACTTCTAACATCCACCTCCCAGAAAATACTGCTCACACTGAGCAGGACTGCAATTGCTGTGGCAGTAGGAGGCTGCCAGGCTACCTGCAGCTGAGCTGGAGAGCAGGGTTTAGGGCATCTAAAGGTAAAGAGAGCCAAGGAAAAGGTGCTGGGGGCTGGGAAGGACAGGCTGGATGGAGGAGCAAGGGAAGGAAAGAAGGAGAGGAGGGGAGCTGGCAGGGGAAGGAGACTGCCTGGAAAAGATGATGGGGAGTTGATAGAAAGAGACTTGGTGAGATAACTCAAATAGAGGTGACCTAGAATTGGTGGCTGGGCAGAGAGACAGCAGCTACAGTAACAGGGTCCAGCGTGGGGGCTGCAAATGGAGCCCACCGGGCAGGGGGCCCCAGGGACTAGAGGGACAGAGGTGAGCTTGGGGCACAGGTGGGACAGGGATGGGGCTGGGGAGGTGAATGGAGCCCAGGTGGGAGCATTTGGGATGGTGAACTTGGGGCTTTCCAGCCAACAAGCCTGGAAAAGTGAAGTGTTGGCTGAGCAGGGGCAATGGGAGAGGGATGCGGCTGGGGCAAGCCCCATGGTCCTATGTTTTTCACCCATTCCCACTGCTGCCAGCAAACCCCAGGCTGGGCTGCTGCCTCCTCGCTGTGATTTGGTCAGTTCCTTCAGCTAGCTGAAATCTGCCTGTGGTAAATCGCATGTGCCACCCCTCCGTGTGACACAGACGTCAGTGGGATGCCACATGATGGATTTTTTTTTAAATTTGCATGAAAAAAAAAAAAAAAAAAAAAAAAACACCTCACCAACGTAAAAGCTTTGGAAGTAGTGCACAGATACATCCTACTCAGAAAAAGTATAAAGTGTGTAATTCAGACAGTACCAGGTTTATAGTCTGCATAATCCTAATTTGCCTTCTGGGGTGTATTTTTATAGCGTGATTATTCTCTTCTGACATTTATTTCTGCTGTGTGGTGGTTTGGTTTTGGTTTTTTGTGTGTTTTTTTTTTTTTTTTTTTTTCCAGGGCTCTTGCCTTACAAAGTGCATGAGAAGGAGGGTGGTCAGCAAGCAGTTTACTTTACACTTCCTTTTCCTGCTGTTCAGGGTGTACGTTGCTAGTTCTCTTGCACTGCTTCCAGCTATAAAGAGAATGATTATTCCTTGGCTTTTTAAATGGGGTTCACCTCTTTACATTTAATTACTTCACAAATAGTAATGAGCTACTCTGCACAACAGCTATTTGACATTGATTTACTAAAAAAAAAAAAAATGGAGTCACAGAAGGTAAATTAAAAAGTTTACCATAATGCTGAGAGCACAAATTAGGATGCCATGGCCAGGCATGGGAGAAGTTTCTTAGTTAAATGTCTTCTATACTGGAAAATGTTTTTTAGGATTAACAAGCTCTAGCTACAGATTTATGTCAAGTTTAAAAGGTTATTTTGGGTGAACAAAAATAAACATATTCCAATAAGTTGAAATGTGTTATTTCAACAATTCCCAAATGCGGCCACTACATTCCTGTTGCTTTAGGATGATATTTCATTTAAAAATTTGTCTGAATTTAACAATAAGAAGTGGGTAGAGAATCCAGAAATGAAATGTTTGATTTGGGCAAAACAAATTTCCTCCTTTTTTTTTTTTTTTCCTGGTGCATTTCAGCTAGCAATGTGAGTCAGTCACACTGCTCGCCTTATGACTCTATTTTCCAGAAAAATTAGTTTTGTTTTAAGACTCTCATTTTTGAAGCGTGTTTCCCAGCAAGATCACTCACAGCCCTCAGCACTCTTTGCTTCTGCAAGGGACTGCGGATCAGAAAACGTTCCCACCCCAAAATAAGGAACAAGCAGTTGGTGACCATCTGTATGAGGCTTGGCTTAAATGACATGGCCAGTGATAGACAGGAACTGGGTGCAACACTAGGACAGAAAGCAGTTAATTGTGAGCCAGTTCATCTGCCTCGGCTGTGAGTTCCCCTTCCTCATGGTGTGTCCCCTGGAGCATCCCCAGGAGGGTGGTGGGGATGAAGGCCACCTAAGCAGGTCCACCCTCTGCTCCACACGGTGCGTGGAGGAGGCCACCATCAACTGCAAGGGGCTGCAGTGGTGCAGGATCTGGCTTGCAGCATCCACGTTCCAAATATTGGGTGCTCCTTGGGGCATCTGTTGTGGGGAGCATGTGTGGGGTGTGCATCTGGGGACAAGTGGCCCCAGGGGCTTGGGGATATGAGGAGAAATTGCAAGAAGAGGTGTCCTCACCACCACAGCTTCTGCACTGGGAAGGGGCACTGCTAGGCCGTAGTACCTACACCATGGTCTGGCAGGAATGAACAGGGCCAGCACACCTCTGACTGCTGCATTATAACTCTTCCAGAGGTCTGCTTAATCAAAGTGGTTTGCAAAAGCTTGAATCAGGTATAGAAACCCACCCTGTGCTGCTGGGGTGTTTGGGTCTCCTTTTCCTCAGAGCTGACTGGAGTTAAGCTGTTCTCAGGCAAGGAACAGGACGTTTGGAGCATGGCCCTTGCTCGTATTCCTGTAACACACACTGTGGATGAGACCAGACTGGGGTAGGCAACTCTAAACAAAGCAAATCTACACCTCTACACCTCCCTCAATGCCTGCAAGTGCATTGGCAGAAACGTACCCAGAGCCGCATCAGCACCACGCAGACTGCCCCCGCCATGTGGGATTTACATTTTTTTTTATTATTATTATTTTTTTTTTGGTATGAGCAAACAAGGATGGACAGCACAGGTCCTTTTATTACATTCTTCTAAAGCAGAAGTGGACAAATGAAAGATGCCTGTTGCATTGGGTACCACAGACAGCAGAGGGAAAGGCAACCTCTGTTCAATAAACAGGAAATCCAGAGGCAGAAACGAAGCCTGCCCAACAAGTGGCTGAAGATAAGGGTGAAACCTACTGCTCCTGAGGGGGCTGCAGTGCAGTGGATCACGCTGCAGCTTTCATTGAGCAAGCCTGAGCTGTGAACATGCTTATGGCAACTAGTGGGTGGATGATTCACAGCCAGAGAAAAGGAAAAAAAAAAAAAAAAGAACAAAAAGGGGAGGAGTTTGCACCTCTCCAATAGACAACATGATGTTTAAACCCTTCTCCTAACCAGGCATTGCCCATTCTCCTGTTCATTTAATGGGGCGTTTTTAAACAATGCAAGCTTGCTCCTTTTCATATTCAGAGCTGTGGTCAGGTCTACAGTACAAGTTTTCATGTGCCCAGTTGTGTTGGCCAGACCGCAGTTCTTCTTTCTCCTTCTCCTACCCCCCTGCTTTCCTGCACCAACTGAACTAGGGGTCATACCTGACCACCTTCCTCAGGTAGGAAAAGCTCCCACGCATCCATGGCTGTACTGGCAAAACTCCCTGCCTCAGGGAGGATCTATTTCAGTGGGAGGCAGAGGGCCCGAGCAAACTGCAGGCCAGATTTTGCATGTATTGGCTGTAGGGTACATCACACAGGTGAAACACAGCCTGGATTTTACTTGAGCCATCCCGCAGCAGCTTGCCACCTCAGCTGTCTGATGGTGGCAAGCCGTGTCTGAACCAGTTATGACTAATTACTTGAAACTGGTGAAAACCCACGTGGTTTTCTGGCTTCCCAGGCTGAATTGGCATCACCTGCATATAACCTACATTATTGGGGTTGTATTTGATCATTTCTTTCCCTTTGTATCCTTTCTGTCTTTGGTTTTTAATTTAATATTCCTTCTCTCCTTCTGCTTTGGTTACTTTGCCTCTTAGTGCTTAGAGACTTCCTGCCCATATATATTGCACATTTTTAATGAAGAATTTCAGCAGCGCCTGGCATTCACAAGTAAAAGCCCTCTGCAGATTTTGACAGAAGAAGGAGTTATATGAAATTACTCCTAATCTCTTTATCCTTGTCACACCACTCTGCTATGCAGTAATACACCAAAGAATTTCCAGAAAGCAAAGGCTGGCAACTTACAATACCTGCCTACTTGGTGGAAAAAAATAAAGAGGTGAATTCAATCTGCTGCTTTTCTGTAGCTGTGTTAGCAGGGGGACAAGGGAGAAGACAATTGGAGGGAGAAAGCTGGAAGAAACAAATGCTATCTCTCTTTTTGTTGTTGTTGTTTTGTGATTTATTTATTTTTTTAATAAAACCTTGAGTCCAATCAAGCCATTACCCTCAAAAGTTGAGATCATGTTTTGAAAGTTTAAAAACGAGGCATTTTGGTTGACTTTATCACGGTGGCTATCAATGGTACATTGTTAATCCCTGTTAGAGTGGCAAAGCTGAAAAACAAATAACAGTGTGTCCTTGAGTGCACCAGTTATGTGCCTGACAGGTTTTCATTTTTCACCCTGTTGCATAATGCTGGCATGCACAGATGACACGTAGCATATGAAACTTTCTGGGTAGGGCTCGATCCTCCTTCCATTCAAGTCAAGGGCAATATTCTTCCAGTTCTCAAAAGAAGCAAGGTCAGAACGAGCGCCGGAGCCTACCTCGCCCAGTCCGAAGGCAGACGGCCGTGTTGTAGGGGAGGTCAGCTGTCTCCTGCTCCGAGCCCAATCCCACATGAGCTTGTGCAAGGATTTACTTTTTGAAATCCGATAGCAGCTAATGGCTTTTATCACTTGCCTGCTGCGTTCCCAGAGTTCATTCCTTAAAAGAATTCAAAATAAATAAATAAATAGAAGAAATCCCAGCTAGTATTTCCTCCTCAGATGCACGCACGCAGAAAACAAGACATTGATTTTCTGGTACTCCATGTTTGTCAGTCTTAGCCAAGCGTTGTGTGTAGGTGTTATGTGATTTTAAAAAAATAAGATGAAATGTGGGTGGGACTGAAAATGCTGTTGCTATTATTCATCTATTTATGCCATCATACATGTGTGATCAGACAGTGATCTTGTGCAGCAGCTAGGAACCTACGTATTGCTTAAATCATGCTCCTGTGAGAAGGCCAGAAGATGTGTATAATCCTCCTACTAGATCAGCAAGATTGGTATACACCAAATTTGTATTTTGTAGTTATAGCCAGCATCAGCCTACACATGTGATGAAACATCAGCATGGAAATCCATATCTGTACTTTTTTTCCCCCCTTACAATATGCAAAATCATCAGGATTCCAATGGGGGAAAAAAAAATGTGTAAACAAAGAGTTACCAAAAAGTGAAGTTCTTGTAAAATTGAAACTGTTTGGGTCAAGTTTGCAGTACAATCTGATCTGCATAAAAATAAAAATTCTAAGGAACATATTTCCACTTTTCATTTTGGAGCACATGATGTGGAAACTGTAGGAAACTTTAAAGAAGAACTACAGGAAAAAATGAATAAATCAGAAAAGAAAAAGAAAAAAAAAAAAGATTTTTTATTTAAAAAAAAAAAAAGAGAAAAGTATCTTTTTTATCCTTGTTTCTAGGGTCAATTTATAATAGAAATATATATATGTGTGTATGTATGTATATATATATATATAAAGCCTGTTTACACACCTCTATTGTCACCTTCCCAGTACAAGTAAAGCTGTGGCATTAACGTTTGATGGCCATCAGGTTTGTACATGGGAGTTTAATCCTGCAGGTTCTTTGAGCTCTGTTTTAATGTACCTGTGACATACATAGGCCATCCAAAAAACTAGATGCAGATCTGTTATCACGACTTTGCAGGCTCAACCACATTCCTGCTGCCACAGAGAGCAGTTCTTCTAGCTGCAGGCACTACAAACTCGCTGCAGTGCTAATTATTTGATCATCTCCCTCAATATTCCCAGATGTAAAAGATTTCTTTATTTTGGTTGCTAAAGAAGGAGCTCAGTTTTCTTTCTCTGCTCCCTGTTGGTACATCTCTGCTAGTGAATTAAACGTGCCCAGAACCGCTCTCTGGCATGGATGCTGCCAGCCTCCCGAGGAGGATGCTGCCTCCCCTGCCAAAACTGAATGGCTGCACCCATGTGTGAAGGTTGCTCTGAAGCTCACACCAACCAGAGGTGTTTGCCCTCTGGTTTGGGCAAGTGGTATTTAAGTGACATGGACCAGAGCTGTGCCAGGCACCTTAGGAACCTTAGGAATCAGCACAATCAGTTTTCAGTGCCCAGCAATGCTCACTGACACTAATTTACTCCCATCGGGGTCGTTTGTACACCTCCGCCTTCCTTATTGGCACCGATCAGCAGAACGCTCTTCCTTCAGAGGCTCCAAGATCAGGTGCATGCTGATTATGTCCCCAAGCGAAGTATTCTCATTCAAATAAAAGCACAATTAGTCCTACCAGCATTAGCAAGTGTTATAGAATGAGGTTTGCACAGAAAGAGAATGGGACGATCAAGATAAAACCCTAGCAGCTGTGGGATCCCTGCCCAGGAAGCAGCAGCGAAACAAGGCAGAGAGGTAGCAGCAGATGCTGATGTTGAGAGCTGCCGGCTGCTGCCAAAACGAACTGTCTCGCTGGGAATAAAGTCAAGAATTTATGGGAAAGAATAAGACAAGAATGTGTTTTCAGAAGGGGAGGAAGAGTCTGGAGGCTCTAACGGCCTCTTTTGCTGTTGTTTTGTAGGAGGGAAGGCATAAATATCGTAGGCACAAAAATATTGTAGGGCTAAATTCCATTTTGCCTGCATCTATCCCAACTGGGGATGCTGTTTCAAGCGGTTCGTTATGGCTGGAAGAAAACAGTTGACTTGTGATTCCCATGGAAACACAAAGCAAGCTGCCTCCATGTAACTGAGACCCACGGGAAGGGCAGGGTGGGAAGGCGCCGAAAGCCACTGACTCCACGGCTGGGCAGGATGGCCTGAGTGAGACTTGGCCACCTGATTGCAATTCTTTTGATGAAACTTTGGAGCTACACTGCCCTTAGCCAGATTTTGGTGCTATTTGTATATATACCTGTACCCCCAAATGGATTGAGGTAGTACACTCCTAGAATAATATAAAATATGTACGTTTCCTTAACAAGAATGTTGGAGATCAACCCAATTCAATTAAATTTAAAAATTTTCAAAGCAGCAACATCTGTACAGAGAACAAAGTATCCTCTGCTACACGGCAACATTACATCCAAGGAAGATGCTTTTCTGTGGAATATGCCTGCTGATTTAACTACCATCTGAGACTTTTTTTCACAGATTAATTTTCATTAGCCACTCGTTTCACCCACACGTCCTAGGGTAGCATTTGTAAGAACCAACAGCAACAACTTTGTTTCTCAGTTATGTCTAGTTTAACTAACAGCTAATCCTCTTAGCTTTTATACCTTCGCAAACAGGGATTTATTTGGCTCAAAATTTTTAATTAGCCTGATCACATGGAACAGGCATTTAACAACCCCAAGGCAAACCCGTTTCAGACATCAGAAGTGTCTCCCAGCCAGATTCAGAGAGCTCATTCTGGGAGACCTTTGCTGCCGAACTCGACTAACAGGGTGGGTGAGTGACTGGCACCCAGTTTTTCTGCATAAGTGGGCAGCATTCTTCCATGGTAGCCTGCTAGCAACATCCTTTTATGGTCCTTTGCTAGCCTCTTATCTCTGCTCACCCCCCAAAGCAGCCCCTCGGTTTGTGCTCAGAAAAGTCCATCCAGCTCCTGAGAGAGAGTTTCTCAACCATCTCTTCCCATGGGTTTGGTAGGACTGCCAAAAACCCGATGGGACAGGGACAAATAAATGTGTTTGCAGGCTGAGCAGAGAGGGTGAGGGTTGAACCGACAAGGCTCTTGGTCTCAGTGGCTGCGTAGCTCAGGCAACATGCAGGCTGTACCCCGGGAAGTGCGGGGTCACCGCTGTGGGGCTGGGACCCGTATTCCTGTGGTGCCTGAAAACCATCAGGGAAAGGAGTGGATAATGCAAAGTGGAATCATGGACACTGGCAAAAAACGCACGAGTGAGTGCTTGCATAACATGCTGAACAATTAACTAGTAATTATTAACTTGAGACAGAGTTAAACTCCAGGAGGGACAATTAGATCCAGATTGATATGACAGAGCTCAGTGGCTTTTATTCGTGTACTCCCCATCTCCCCAGATCAAAAGACGTGTATAAAAGCACCAAGGGGCTCACCAGCCCAAATCTGCAGGAGCTGGCCATAGGATAAGGGCTGCAGCTGTGCACGGCCCACCCATAGGTGCTCAGAAAGGATCCTCTGATCCGGGAAGGGATCCCTTGGCAGGGATCCTGTGGAGTTACACCAAGCGTTATCACTGCCTTGCAGGCAAGGCTTTGGAGAAAATGAGAGTGATAGTCTGAGACTAGGGGGGAAGACTGCGAGTAGTGGCTAGCAGGTCAAGCTTGTTGAACCCTTCCAGGAGTAAAACCTTCCTCTGTCAGCTTTTCAAAAGGCTGCTGCCAGCAGAAATGATAGTGGGCAAGTCACCATGCAGTTATTTTCAGTCTCTGTTCTCCTCTTAAACACTCTTTGGAACATCTTAAAACACCACAAAATAGTAGAAATCCATAAATAAATGAGAAATAATCTCAGCACACTCCACTTAACTTCCTTTAAAGTTGCCAAGTGGCAAGTCCTTGGCATCTGCCACTTTCAACCTTGACTTCCCAACTTTCTCTGAGCTCGCCTAGACATCAGCTTTAGTTGTTTGCCAGTTAACCCCAGATATTTGATACATTTGTCCCCACATTCTCTGCATAGTCATTCCTGGCTCCAGACACTGCTCTTTAGGATGCCAGTGCTAAATCTCAGAGCTGCATCGCCCTGCCTCGGCAGGGGAGCAGATGCCTGGAAAGCCTTTGTGGTGAGCAGAGCACAAGGCACCCAGCGATGTCTCAGCACACACAGAGCTGCGAGAAAGCTGGCTGGCCAGGCTGTTTTATCAGTCCTACCTGGGATGAGCTGCCCCTTTTGTAAACAACACAAAATGCCTTCCCATCCTGCTGCTGCAGGGAAACCATGTAGCCACAAGGATCAAGTGCAAATGCAGGGCACTTGGCTTAAAACATCTTCGGTCATGTTCTAGCTGGATATAAAATCATTTTTAAAATGAATCATTATGATGAATGGATGTAAAATCAGTCAACGTTATGTTGTTTGAACAAGAGCTGCGTGATCAGGCAGAATTTCTGTTACAAATCATAGAGCAAAGAAAAACCATGAAGCATCAGAAGTTCTTCCTTAGCAAGTCAGGTTAAAAAAATAAAAATAAACAACAACAACAACAAAAGGCAGTCTGATCTCATCTTAAAATTTAAGCTGCCAGAGGGCAGCTGGAAAGCTTGTAGAGTCCGGTCAGTTGGATTATTTATCTCAGTAGCATCGTTTGCAGACATTTGCAGATAACACTAAATATATGAATGCTCACAGTGTTGGTGACTTTCATATTATATTATTTCATATCATCATTAAAAAACCTCTAACCATTAAAAAACTTTCTCACTGTCTCTTACAGCTAACTGGAGGTAAAACATGAGCCAAATGAAAATCTGGCAGAATGATGTGATGAGAGACATGTTGTCAGGTAGTATGACAGAAAACTAATGAATGCATCTAAACAATGAGGGGATCTTAGCTTTGACAGCACAAGTTTAATACACCAAATAAAGCGAAATCTTTGCTACTTCACAGAGTACCAAGATGAGAGCAATTGTGGGAATTCAGCACTCACAACGAAGCCAGTGAAAATAGTACCCTTGGAAAAATTGTCAAGGAGATGAGTTAGCTGAGAGCTGTGCAAAGGCTGCTAAGGCTCAATGAATCCAATAACCAGGAAGAAGAAAATATATAATATTCATGAGATATTAACTAAAATTGAGACTGGACCAAGACAAAACAATATATACTTTTTTCCAAATTTCCAGTCAATTTTAGGCACTTGCATGCTTTGGTTTAGCAACCTGAGTCCCCCGAATGAGCACTCATGCAGGGTGGGTCTGCCTGCGGATGTGCCCATGGAGGGCAGGGGCTGCACTGCGTGGTCAAATTACATCAGGCTCCCTGTGTTGTAGGTGGCTCGGACACCGACTGCCAAAGCAGGAGGGTGGATTTCTACATGTCTTGCTAGAGTATGGACACATTGGTGATTAAATATTTGGGATCACTGGCATATAACAAGCTTTGTGTGAATGTTAATGCTTGGTATGCTCAACATTCAACCAACAAATGAAGTTCTGCAGTGAAGATGTGCAGTGAGCCTGGGCAAAGCTTTTTACTGAATTCCGTAATCCCTTGGGAACAAGCAAGCAAAGCACATGTGTAATTGCTCAGCTTCTGGCTGAGCAGGCTCAGACTCATCAGCCTGGAAAAGAGACCACCGTGGGGGTGAATTGGTTCAGGTCTACAAAATCCTGAGTGGCGTGGAGAGGGTGGATAGGGGTGGGCTCACGGTGTCTTCCAAAGCAAGAAGGAGCAACTGTTAAACAAAGCTGGTAGGAGTTGTTCTCAAAATGACCAGGGGTATTTCTTCATGCAGCACAAGCAAGACCTGTGAAACTCTTTGCCAAAGGGTGTTCTAATTGCAAAAGGTTTTGCACGCACTCAAGGGAAGATTGGGCAATCCTCCTTCCAACTGAAGAAAGATTCACTACTGGGCAAACAACGTCAGGCTCAAGGAGTGCCCTGAGTTGAAAATGGCTGGAGGCTGGAAGAGGACTTGGAGGAAAGAGCATATATGTTTTTCCTGCTCTCATTCATCTCTGTAGGGGTTGCTTGTTGTCGCTGTTGCAGATTACTGGGCTATACTACCCAGATTACTTAGTACAGGGACCCTAAAGATCTGAAAACACTTTTTGCTTGGATGGGGGACAATATTTCTGCTGGTATTCTGGATGAGCATGGCTTGGACAGGTGATTCCATGTGCCGTCTTCTGCTAAACTGGAGGGGAAAGCACTGCAGGAAGTGGTGGTACTGCAGTACCCACAGGGAAATAAGTTGCTCCCACAGCTATACCAAGAATTTTTGCAGAGGTTCTGGGTTAACTGGTGACACCAAGTTCTTCTGTTTTCCTCTCAATAAATAAAACACCTTTCACAGCAATAGAGTGCAACTTGTATTGCGCTTGTGCTTGAGAACATATAGCAGAAAACATAATACTCAATAGTTTAAATTAACTTGCTTATCTTCAGACCACCAGAAAAAAAAAAAAAAAAAAAAAATACTATATTTATCTCCCTCTTTTATACCGCAGCAATGGCTAGCACTTCGTCAAAGCATATTGCATCACTGCAATTGCATTGCCATGAAGTGTGAAGCTGTGAGGTGCTGAGACTTTGAGCAGCTCATTCTGGCCCACATTTTGCAGGTTTATAGTCTGAGCACCTCTATGCTATGATGCAGCATGGTACTAGAAATATATGTTATGAAATGAGGAAGAAAAATCACTCTGATGTTCCCACTGCTTAGGAAATGATTGTTTTTAAAAAGCAAAAAATGTGATACTGCAGATTTTGTGCATACATGAATCCACAAAAAGCATGAGAGTGCATCAAATGCCTGCACAAATGCATGCAGTCATCAGCCTTGAGTTTTCTTTCTGTAGCTGCAAGTAGTTAGGGTAAGTTTTCATACTGACTTTTGTTTGAGATCAGTACACATCTGTGCTGCCAGGCAATACAGCCTCTTATAAAGAGTTCTATAAATAGCATTTGCATTTTTTAAGTTGTATTAGCTGCTGTAGCATTTTTAGCTTTTGTCTCAGAGGGGATAAAGCAACTTATTCCTGATATTAGTCACATTGCTTAAAGCTCTGCTGAAAAGAATTCAGACGCTGTAATGATAAGCACAATATAAGAGCATATCTGAAATAGTACAGCTATGTTGTCTGTAGTGGAATTATGCTAATTTGCTTCAATGAAGAATGCAGGCTCGTTAGGTTAAGAGAAGCTGTCTTGAATCATAATCTGATATCCCAGCTTGGTGGGTTCTGACTGATACATTAATTTGCATGATTGAGCACTGTATCTTTTTTTTTTTTAATTATTTTTTTAGATTAGAAATGTGGGGCATTTAACTTGGGTATTGCTTCCCCTTCTTAGTCACAAGGGAAAAGAGTCCCTGGAGGCACAAGTTTTAACAGAATGTCCACAGCAACACCAAAGGGTTGAAACCTCTTTTTGAGAGACTGATAATAGAGTCTCACCATTTCCTTCTTCACTCGACTGGGATAAAATCAATAGGAAATTTAATTTCTAAAAATAAGCTTCACGGGGATATGTGGGATGTGCTAGCTTGTCCCATTTGGCGCTGCATGGGGCTTGACAGTGATGCTAACCCAGGGCACAGGACATGTTAGACTGTTTGCTGACTAGAGGTAAATCCTGTACAAATACCCAAGGGCAGCTCCAGTGGCTGCAGAAGCCCAGGAGCTTGCAGAGCTCTTGATAACCAGCAGCACCATGCTGCAGGGATGGAGGCAGGTTTGTTTAAACAGTGGCAATTCTTCAGTACAGCTCTGGAATGTCAAATCTGTCTCTCCTTCCTTTCTCCCCCTCATTGCTGTCAGACCAAAGATACATTATCGTGGGTGGGAGATCTGCACACCAAAGGAGTTACAAGCTAACAGTTTATTTTCTGTTCTTTAACAAAGAATACAATCAGCGCCATGCTAACACCCAAAAAGTTGACTAACAGGCTGATGAAAACGAAGTTTCTGTAAGTGTTAATCCGCGTGCCATTTTTTTGCAGAAGATCACTGCAGGCTCTGCAGCACGGTCTGCAGACTGATTCATATCCTGGAATTTCAAGCTAATACATGGTGTGATCCCTCACAACTGTGCCTGGCGCACATTTCTTGAGGAATGCACATGAACGGGGTTTAGCACCATAAGAAAATGTTGATTGACACTGATGATTTGCTTAACCTCAAGCCAGTGAAATTGTATTCAATCTATCAATAAAGTTGCATCAGTCAAGAACTAGAGATTGCACATGAAGAATGGCAGCAAATCCAAGAGGTTTTTTTTTTCCTTCCTCTGTGCTTTTATTTGCTTATTTATCTCGGATAGGTTGCCTTCACTTCTTTGCATCTAGGAGTGACATTGTTCCAACATGCCATTGCCTTCGCTCCCAAGAGAAGAAGCCTGGCATGAAGAAACATCTCACCTTTTCCCTAAATGTGTGAAGGGCTTTTCCGTCTCCCTCCTGGCCACAGTAGGAAGAACTGCTGGGCTAGGGGGATGTCTGCCCTCAGTCTGCCCTCACACAGATGCTCAGGACCTGGAAAAAGCATGGCAATAACCATCCTCAACAAGGCTCTGCCAGACCCAATGCCCAGTGGGGGATAAAGTAATAATATTTTATTATATATATACTTATTATATATATTAAATATAAGACTATTTAGTGAAGAAAAAATAAGTGTCCAACTGGAAATTGGCAGACACAGCATACGACAGACCCCAAAACAACTGTAGTGGACTCATTGCTCTTTGTTGTGCTGGACCCATTCTCCAGCATCCTTCAATCAGTCATATTTCTCCACTTCCTATCTGAGTAATCAGAATGGAAACACTGTATGGCCTAGATCCCTTTTTTATTTTAATAATGAAATAGATGATGGCCTTCTGACTTTTCCTAGGATTAATGGTGCTTTCTGCTAGTACTCTTAGAGACAGTGCTGTACTTTATTGAGAACAAAATCTTTAAAAGTTGCCAAGATGTTCGTCTTCCCAAGTGTCACCCCAACATTTCCAGTGAGTAGCCTGATAATGTGAGAGGTCAGATAAACACATTATCTCTCTCAAAACACTCACAGAAACCTTAGCAAAATCCAGTATTATTTGAATATCTAACTTTAATCATTTCACACTGTGTTCTCCTTCAGAGCTGACTGCATATCAAGGGAGGTGAAGATACTATGTGAAAATACTTTAGCAAGTGAGCTGGGATTCCTTCAAAGAAAAGGCAATGCAAGCATAAGCCAGTAATAGCATTTAAAAGCCCACAAGTATGTAAATGTAATTTGAAATACTATCACTGCACAAGACTTCAGGATTATTCCAAAATAGCAACCAAGTTTGGGTTTAGATTCAGACGATAAATTGCACAAGAAAAAGGAAAGTGCAATCAATCATGACAAATCTCATTTTCAAGTTTGCAATACCATTCTCACACTTGTTGACATTGCCAAAATGTTAACATTTTGTTTAGTTTCAGAATTGGATATTTTATTAGTGCTGGGCAACTCTCAGACTCTTGCCTTGTAATCTTTCCCAAGGCATCTTTTAAGACCTTCCTCATAATCCAGTGATGCTTGGAGTGTTGGCAAGCATTAAAATATGATTTGTCATCTCTCTTCACAACTATCTGCAACATCCATTTAGCCCTCTGAATGTATGTTATTTCAGAATGATGGTTTCAATACGTCTATTTTCCCGTGTTTGAGAAACAGAAAAATCTAGCTGCCCATGAGTGATGTGCAGTGCCACAAAAATGACCCAACTGTGAATGAACCACATGGACAAAAGTTCAATACCCTAAAAAAAATAACCCTATATCCACATGGAATAAATAGAGCTGTGTTGAATCCAATTCATCCTTTCATTTCAGGCATTTAAATCCTCACTGGTTAGGAGACTGCTCTGAATCCGCAAAGCCAAGGATCTGGCTCTGGTACAGATGCAGCTCAACTCAAATGCAGACTCTTGTTCTCAGAAAGGTTTTGTTCTAGCAAAGCAGAAGACTTGCAAGAACAAGCTGAATCTGAGCGTCCCTCTGTCATGTGCAAAGATTAGTGAGAGCAAACTGTGTAGTTCCAGTTTTAATGTAAATCAAATCCAAGCCTGTCAAATGTAAGTTCTAGCCTGCAGGTGAGCCGGACTGAAACCCAGTCAACCGCGAATAGCTGCACCTGTACTTAAAACCAGAAAGCATTTTTTCCTCTGAAATAAATTTATTGAGCAGCTCCCTCTTTCATAATAACAAGGATGGTTCTGTATGTCAGCTTTCAAAGTACAGCGTCTGCATAACCTGAAAGTTTGTGACATGAATTTTGCAGAATCTGGTGAAAGGTTTTTGAATTCTAAAAATAAACTTAGGAGCAAGAAGCATTTTAAAACTTGAATCAGAATCCTGTGATCCTCAGGGCAGATGTATTGGACAGATCACTTGGTGCAAAAGTTGCAGTTTACCACTGCTCTCAGAAAATGCATGAATATGCTTTTTTAAAAAAATATCTTTTTTTTTTTTTTTTTTTCATGGAAAAGCAGATCCAGTGAGTCACTTTGAGCATTAATGGAAGATCTAAAAAAAGTAGAAATACCATAAAACTACTCTGGGAAACTGATACACTGGCTAAATGCTGCAGCTTTCTGGTACAGAACATTGTGTTATTCAGCCCTTCAGCTTTCATACAATAGATGGGAACACTACAAGCATAAAGCATTACTGGTTGTGTGTGCATAGGAGTAAATGATATCTGCTTTTAGCCCTTACCCAGGAAAAAAAAAAAAAAAAAAGTAAAACAAGTTTAGCAACATACTTTTGTTGCACATGTGATGTAGCTTCCATAGAGAGGGTATTGCTGGTTCTCCTAGGCTCCTTTTATGTGAAGATTTTTAGTAAGAGAATCTGCCTTTGGCTATTTTTATCACAAACAGGAAAAAGGCTCATTGTTTCATTTTTCTTGCTGAACCGTTACCCCTCCAGGTCCCGCTCCCCCTCCAGCCCTGGCAGGAGAGAGTCTTGGTCCCCCCCAGCCCTCCCTGTTGCCTCCTCAGTGGGAGGTCATCAGCCTTGTTCTCCTCCTCTGTGGGGTCCCCGTCCCCCTGCACCCACCATCACCTCTCTTTCCTCACTCTGGTCAGCCCCCGCAGACGTGTCACACCCCATTTGCCTCCCCCCCTCACATTTGGACTTTGGGCTCTCTCTGGATGTCCCCATAGTGTCCCAGTTCTCAGTAGTGTCCCACAGACAGGCCCATCAGCTTTCTGCCCTCTCATCCTTGCTGTTCTCCTCTGTGAGCTACCCTGGTCACGAACATGGCCCTCAGCTGGGCTGCTTCCCCCTAGGCATAGTTTCTTTTCTGATCTTTAAACCTCTCACCACTTTCAGCAGAGCCTCTGGCATGATCTGCATCCTGCCAGTTTGCCCCAGGCCCAGCTCCATCACACAAGTGTTTTTCTACCAGCTTCCCTGTTTTTCTGTGCTTGGCTCTGTTGGTCTCTTACCTCAGCTCTGTTCCCCTTCTCTGTGGCTTCCAGCACCCAGAATAGTGGTGCCAAATGCCTGGGTTGAGAGCAGGTGACACACCAATTCTTCCTACACCCAGGGACTAATTGTCGTTTCTGCTATGTCTTTTCAGTACACAATTATTCACTTTTCTTTGGAGCCCATGGCAGTGAATTCTGCATTTACTGCCTTCTCCATCCGATAGCCATTCAGGAGGTATTTTCTCCTTGTAGATCACACAGTTTCTCCTTTCTCACAAACACTGCTGCGTTTCATTAGTTGGCCTTCCAAAACACCTTACTTCACCCCAGGAGCTGGGTTACACCTTGCTATCTGTCCTTCTCCTCAGAAATTACAGTTTTCCTCTGATCTCTTCTCCACACAAGATGTTTTCCCATCTCTGCTCCACCTCCCTCTCCAACTACCACCACGCTGTCAGCAATTCACAACTCCTATTCCTCCTGAGCCACTCCTGTAAATCTCTGTGATTCCCTATTAATTTTTCTCCAGACAGTTATCGAGTCCCTGTCTCCAACTTCCCAAACCTTCCTCATCTTTTCATGGTTGGCCATCAAACCACTGTAGCCACATTGCTGCCTCTAGGTACCATCCTGCCTTCGAGATGTTTCTGCTCCAGGAAACCTCCTTCCACCTTGGGGTTCCCCAGTAATCCACAAACGTCTTCTGCTTTTGCCTTAAATTCAGTGATGAGGTGGATGTGTTGTAAGAAGCATCTGAAGCATCTGTCTACTGAAGATATTTTTATTTATTTATTTATTTTTCCTGCTTGGAGCGATTTAAGAGCTAAATAGTAGCTTCCAAATATTTAAGCACAGTCCTCAGAAGCTGTCCTCACAGAGATCTGTATCAATATCTCTGTCGAGATTCTCAGCAAAGCAAATAAGAACAAAAAATATTTCATTCATGTGCTTGGCAGTATGTGCTGGAAAGGCTGATTCAGTCCCAGCTTTTCCGTTCAGCTATAAAATCTCCATATGCACTATCTTCCTCAGCATTATTTTTAAATAGAAATATTACTTATCTCCTGGGGTTCATTCAAAGCAACAAACTGCACTCATGGAGTTTGATTAAAATGTTCCATGTATTCAAACGTTAGGTGCAGAATTAGATGGCAAAAGTTGCCCAAATTTAACAATGGATGCTAGGGACAATGCTAAGAAGACTGCTCACCACTAAAATGTGCACAGGCTAGTTTCAATGCCAAGGTTAAAGCCCAAGAAAATAGAATTAAGGCATTGTTAGCAACATATTTTGCTCATTTAGTATGAATTCTTGCTCCACATACAGAGTCCAATCTGCTACATCACTAGAAAAATAGATAGATAGATAGATAGATAGATAGATAGACAGACAGACAGACAGCAAATGCATTTAAATACAAGTATTCTCCTTTAAAAAGTAAACAATTTCATTTTTATATTAATAGAAATATGGGAAAAAGAAATGTCCTGTACCAACCTGTAGCTTATAGTTATTTCATTGATATGCATAATAACTGTATTTAACAAAGTAATTAATGAAATCCTTAACTGATATGTAAGTGGAAGAAATCTGTCTTCCTAGTGTTACCCTTTTAAGGAGAATATTAATAAAAACACTATGCTGATATTAAGGTTGTTAATTTTTTCAAACTTTTACACTTCCTAAGCAGCAGTCACAGACATCTGTAACTACTCTGGCCCTGAAACTCTTTTTTTCTACCTTCATGCCTGGGAGCACATCCCTGGAGCAAACAGCACCTGCTGGGAGGGAATCCTTGCAGACTCCATGCTGCTTGCTGCAGGCGTTTTGACACTTCAAAACCATAGGGCCCTGGGCCAGGTTGGCAAAACATGGGTTTGCTGTGTTACACGTGGATTCAGCATCTCCCCTGGAGCAGGGCCACCCCACTGGCTTGCTCTCGGTCTGCTTGGGCAGGCACAGGGTCTCTGAGGTGCGCCAGGAGCATTTCCCAAATCACACAGATTGACTGCCTGGCACGAAACCCAGCCAACCAGCACCATTGAAGCCTGATACTGAGGTTCTCCTAGTTCAGTAAGTTATACCAGGGAAAAAAACAGAAGCAGCTTAGTTGGGGAATGTTTGCACTTACATCAAACCCAGGGTGAACACGTCTGTGCTTTTGAGCCATTGCTTTTCTAGCATGGTTCTTTCCTAAGTGTGACTGTGGGTGGCACCATGCAATGCAGCAATACATGTAAAAGCGGTTGAACAGCTACAAAGAAGGGAATATTTTGAAATATTAGTCTGCAGTATGAAGTTGCTAAATCACTAGCATGGAGTGTTCGTACAAAACACCGATAAAGTAAAAATAGGCAGCTCTCAAGAAATGGATGATAAGGGCTTGAAATACCATTTTTACAAACAAAACAAAACAAAACAAAACAAAACAAAAGAAAGAAAGAAAAGCTACAAACAAGGGAATGAACAACAACTGTGGGGAGAGAGCTGTTTTTCTGAATACAACAACTTGTTTTTAGGGAATTAGCCTGGTGTTATATGATTTTCTACAAGCATTCCTCATTCTTTGCTAGCCAGGTATTTAACAAATGAGCTCTACTGAAAGTGCTTGCAAACATTTTTTCCTATCAACGTTTAGCTTTCCTGTGAACCACAAGCAAGCTTTCTAACCTATTTTGTGAACTTTGCAAGGCCTGTTCCCTCCAAGTGAATAGGGATGGCTGAAATCTTGCCCAGTTAAAGCACTAGCAAAACAGCTCTGTGATCAGCTAGCAGAGACATTTTGTAAATAGTTCCCTTGCTATCTCTTTCCTCTTATCATTGGGGGGAGACTTTGTCTGGCCAGCACTGAGGTCTCATTCTGCAATAGATGAAGACCTACAGGGCATTTTGCTCTGAAAGCTCAGCCCAGAACACTAAATTAAGGACCAACGGGAAGGTATGGCATGGCCAGGTAGGATAGACATCCAGCCAAAGCTACAGCTGGAGAGGTGTCCTCATGCATGCCACCTTCAGGACAATGCTGAAAAGCCCTCTCAACTCACACCTCGTATCTCTGCCATTTTCCTATACGATAAAGATTCTCCAAGACTTGCAGTGATTATTTTTCCCCTCCCACCCATTTCTCTAGCAGCAGGTACTGGCAGTCCCTCTGCTCCAGAGGAGGGGATGCAGCTCTAGTCGGAGGCAATCGGTGCAGCTCCAGCATCTCCTGGGGAGGTGGTTTCGTAAGGCAGGTTAGGGATGGGTCTGAACATATTCCTCCCAGTACTGTGTGCTCAGACACAGGAGGTTCTTTACTGGGAATATAAACTGTTCAAAGCCTCTGCAGCAGCCCCTCTGGGTCTGCCTGTGCTGTCTACCAAAGCAAGCATTGCCACGCAGGATGAAATACAAATGCATCTGTTGAAAGGGATCTGGAATAAAATTAAATCCTGCCTAAGATTCGCTGAGTACTGTAGGGAAGAAATTTCCCCTTCTGTTATCTGATCCCCACATTATAGTTTTGCTGTTTGATCTGTTGTTAGGGCTGCTAACACTTTGCAAGTAAATTGATGTTTCATTGAAAATGCTTTTTTTCCAAAAGCTTGTGAAATTTAGGTGCTTTTTCAGTTTTAATATCTATCTCTTTTACTTTTGTTGCTCCCAAGTTAGCCTGAGGGTGTATGGTTTCTGTACTAAACTAACGTTTGACTTTACGGTCCGCGTGTTGTACAATCCAGCACCTCCTCTTTTTGTGGTAAGTAAATATTCAAGTGTTATGGTGCCCTTGAAACCTATGCTCTGTGACAAAGGTTGCACAGCGAGGAGAGAATGAAATGCCAATTTTCTGTGGGTCACAGTTCCTTCTGTCAGTGGTGCGTTAATCAGAAACTTGCCCCTGGTTATCAGTGAAAGCATGGTGTGGGGAACTTTGGACCAGATGACACAGGCAGACTGAGCCTCCTGAGAAGCATCCACCTCTCTCAGAGTGCTGGAGTAACTCCAGTGTTGTGAAAAACCCTGAAAGTGGAAAATAAGGAGAAACACGTTAGACTCAGGTCGGCCAGAAGCCGTCTGCATTTGTTTGAGAACACAGGCAATGTATACCTGCAGGTCTCATTGCAGGCTGTGTGACCTTTGCGACATTATTTTATCTCATCCTGTCCAAGTCTGTGAAGATCCAAAGGTATCAACACTTCAGGGAAATGCCTCGCAGTGGTACTTCAGTCCTTCATGTTCGCAACTTGCCTTCAGACCAGTACTCTATAAAAATTCTACTACTGCTCTTACTTTGTTCCAAAGAAATTTAAAACTCTTTGGTTTTGGATGATTTTTATTCAGAGGTTAATCTCTGAAAACTAGAGAAAAGGTTTCACAAGCTTACGTGAATGAAAGACTGCATTTTCACAAGGTGGTAGTTGTACAAAGGTACATAGGGAAAATACTTTTTTCTTATTATTATTATTGCTTGCACAACAATGAAATAATAAAAAGTTCAGTTTCTGTTGTATTATATTAGCTTGTCTACAGGGGCAGATCTAGTGGGAGGACCCATCAAGTTATTATCACCATCCTGTTTGTCCAGGGTGACAAAATACAGCTTTAGCTGTATCATAGCAGAGCCATCACTTTCCTGTGGTTGCTACATCAGGCAGCTGCGACTGGTTACTGAATTTCTCTGAAGTCCTTTTGCCTGCACGGGCCAAGACTATGCACAATCTGCGCGGCCCTTCAGCCTGCAAAGAGCTAGCAGGCATTGCAGAACTATTTAGCACCTTGGAAAAGTGAGCACCTATTAGCACCTTGGAAAAACCCCAGTACCAGTGTGCCTCTCTTCCACTTCCAGATCTTATTGCTGCTGCCTCAGTTTCCAACCCTGCTGCAGAGTGGGCCAGCAGCATTGCTACACAAAGCACAATGGTGATAAACCCTAGGTCTCGTCCAGATGAGTGGGCAGCACCACTCGAAGGTCTTCTGGTGAAACACTTCCACAACCCAGAAATGCCGAAGCTGCCAAAAGCAGGCCTCTGCAGAAAGGTAGTCCCATTCCCCTAGGTGTTACTGGGAAGGTATGGGAGATATTGAGTATTCAGGAGAGAGAGACAGCACTGCAGCACTGCTCCCAGCAGCTCCTGCTCCCCCAGAGCTGGTTAGGCAGGGCCACGAGCACAGATAAGCTCTTTCAAACAAAACCCCACTTTCTGCACAGCGATCCCACAGCTGACAGCCACAGCTGAGCCTCCAAACAGCTCTGTGGAGCAGCAGGTTGTTGTTATTCCCACCTGCACTTGGGAGATCAGTGCGGCACCAATAGGCTGACACGGTTTGGCAAGCATCGTACTGCAAGCCAGAGGAGAAGCCGGCAGAAGGTGGGTCTGTCCCTGCCCTGCCATTTTACTCACCGTGCTCTTCCTCACAGCTCAGGAGCAGATGCTGTAAAGCAGCTCTGAGTCTGTGTTTTTGTTTTGTTTTGTTTTGTTTTGTTTTCCACAGGTTGGCAGCTGGGAATTAATAAGGCATATGCAAAGCCACGGTCAGGTCTTGCAGTTTGTCCTATGGCAACGTGTCTAGCTGCTCCGGGGAGGTCCATAAGGCTTTTCTGCTCGTGCCAAGGGCCTGCCCTACCAGGAAGTCATGGGTCACAGCAATGGTGGCCTTAAATACCAAATGTGTGAGAGATTCCCCTTCCCCTTCTCCTTTCCCAGGCGGAAGGGGAGGGGAGGTGTGTGCGGGCTGGCAGAGGGAGTGCCACACCTGAAAACACCTGCAAGTGGTGGTGGTGCGACGGAGAGCTGCGCCGGCTCGCGTGTACCTCAGTGAGCAGCACGGGCTGCAGCCACAGGTCTCACTTTGCCACCATGGCTGGCCACACTTCAGCCCCTCTGGGCTCACCTGGGGAAACCTTCTCAGGGGTCCTGGTCACCACCAGCTCCAGGGGCCTGGCACCTAACCACAGGAAGCCCACCACGTGGAAATGCTTCTTGTTGCCCTGTGTGGCCAGTTATTGTAGCTAATCTTGACAGCTAGAGCAACCATGATGTAGATTTTCTTCTTAAGCAAATGCCATTAAAATACACTCTCTGCTCAAGTTCAGAGAACCTAGATGAGACAAAACGAATCAGTGTTTCTCAACCCAGGACATGAGACATGTCAGACAAGGCAGTATCACAAAACCAGGACACGCACCGTGGCCTAGGTATTCCCCTCGTGTCCCCATGAGCACACATCTGCCTGCCATGTCCATGAGGGTCTCCCAGGCTGGGAGCAGCCACGAGGTGCAGGTCCCTGGATCCTTCCTGGGCTCTGCAGTTGTTCTCTCCTCCCGGGGAGTGGCAGTGGCACCTTGTCAGCACCGCGCTCTGGTGTCCTCTGCTTGTAATTGTTAACTTGCTGGGAATGTAAAAGCTCTGGTTAGTGCCGGTAGAGCTTTAACTTCGGGGCGCTCCCGAGCAGCTGAAGCACGGGATCAGCGTCTCTGCCTGCAAGGTAACCCACGGGAGATTTCTTTTCCTCCTCTTTCTCTTCAGGCTCTTCCGACAGTGTTTTATCCTGTGGTAAGTTATAGGGCGCAGCAAAAAGTCTTTTTGCTGCCATTTTGGTTTTGAAGTTTTAGCCGTCGCTTGACTGACCGCTCTGCTAACGCTGAAGATTAATTTGGAAATTTGTGTACTCCCATAAATTAACTGTTCCCTCTCAGCTTTCAGCCAGGCACGCCTGGGCTTGCAGGCAGCGTTCGAACAATACGGAGAAAGGTTATCATGACTTACCTGCCGCTAATTATCTATTAATAGCACCATTTATGTAGTGTGATTTTTCTTTTTTTTCCATGGCATGTTTTCCCCCCTCTCAGCGTGTTTCCCCTTCTGTGCTTTGCTTGCCCCGTGGAGCACAGGGGCAGCAGACACGGGGCCCCCTTCCTGGCGTTCACCTGCCCCGGCGCCGCGTTCCCCATGCGATGTTTGCAGGGAGGGTGGGACGGAGGGCTGCCTGGTAAAACATTGACCAGCACAAGAAGCCCTGCAGGCACCCGGGGGAGGCAGCAGCAGGAGCCCGGTGGCCACCAGCACCCACAGGAGTACGCCAGCTTCTCCGCAGGTAATGTTTCCCGCTGCCCTTCCTTTGGCTTTCAGAGGCAGAAAGGTGACGGTGCTCAACAGTAGGGTTTCCAAAGGTTCCCCCAGTAGAAATTTGGGGTGGGAAAAGTGGTCAGCGCCGCTCTTTGTTGGTCGGTTTTGCCAGCTGTGTTTGGCTGTGTGGTGTTATCTAGTGCGCGGGTTGATTAACAGCTAAGTTGTTTTGGTTTTCTTGTGCTTTCATTTACAAAGAAAATCATGTACAGTTGCATTTGAATACTTCATTCATGGTTTTCTAATAAAATTCAGGACAGCTGGCTTCTGCTCATCTTCTAACCAGCGAGTACGAAAAGGAGTCACAGTTTCTAAAGAAAATGTGTAATCTAATTACTGCAGCAGGGATGTGGTTGGTGACTCATGCTGAAAAATACTTGCTGATTGTTGAAGGAGCTTTGCAAAAATAGACAAAGTGACTAATTTTTCCAGGACTTTTTCCCTTATAATTCCTATGTTCCAAGACCGTAGATACAGAAAAAAATACTGGTGTTTAAGTTCCCAGTATAATATTATGTGTATGTTACTGAGAGGTGAAGCTGAATAGATTCAAAGAATTGGTTTAAGTTTACTCAGGGACTGAATGTGTTTACCACCCAGAGGAAACTTACTTGTTCATACCGGAACCATTCCCCGTGTGTTATTTCCTAGTTTGGATTATTTTTTTAATGTAAATACCCATGGTGGCTCCCCAGAAATCACTTTTGGCATCCCAGGTGACTATCAAGTAACCCTGAAGTGTTTTTTTTTTGAGTGCTCTATGTAAAGGGAGTGACGTGTGTTCAGTATGCACGATTTAACTGCAGCGTGGTTTGAGTGTGAAACAAAATGCAAGGAAAGAGATATTTTTTTTTCATTTGTTTGCTTCCAGTTTCTTCTTAAGAAAAGAGAGTCAGTGCTGGGTCCTGGCTGTGCTTGCTGGTTGCTTTCTGATGTGACAGATCTTCTTGATCTGTTTGCTAACTGGGCTTGCACATGACATGCTATTTATGCTTAGTCAATGCCTGGTGGTGTTAGGCAGTACTGAAGTGTGGTAACACATTTACTTTATTAAAAGTAGTCCAAGCTAAGTGTGGCTTCAGTTCTTAGCAGTACTAAAACTGGTGGAGCAAAGTGCAAGGAAAAATTACCGGAGAACAAAGCAACTGGATTCCTACAAGCATCTGCTTTAAAGAACTGAAGTATGACTCAAGTAAAAAAACTGGTGAAGGCTGCCCCAGAGTTTCAGTCTGTTGCTGAATTCTTAAAGGTAAAGCATAATTTTGATTGAAGGATGTGATTTTTGTGTGTGTCACAGCTAATGTGTGATGCTTGCCTTCTCCTTCCAGGAGTGGTGATTCCAATATTAGACAGTAAATTGGACGGATGTAGAAGTTCTTTCTCATAAGGAAATAAAGACGTCAACTGTTATCTCAGAGCCTACAGAGAATGAAAAAAAAAAAAAAAGAGAGAGAGAGAGAGAGAAAGAAAAAAGAAAAAAAATAAAGAAAATCTAAGCCAAAAGTGGTGACAATGTTATCTTGTCTGTTTTCATACAATGATAAGGTTTTAGCTGGTGACTATAAGGAAGCTTATGTGGCTTAAATGGAAGGAATAGGACAGTTAACAAAACCTGTTCAGTCTGAGTCTTGTCTGCAGTATTGCAGACTGCTTTCAGAGCAGCTCCAACCCTTTTCCATCTCTGAATCAAGGAGCCAAGGGGAAACATTATCAGACAGACAGGTTTCAGGGCAAGGGGGCCATAACGATTTAAAGGCAACTGAGGAAAAGGTGGTACAGCCCATACTTTATGACCAAAGTAAGTTGTGTCAGTTGTGGACCAGTTACTGGTCCCACAATAATTTTAGTTTGATCCCACAATAATTTTAGTTTTGCCTGAGGAATTATTACTAGGATATCAACAGCACTGCCAAATCCAAAGCAGATTCTGTGCTAGAAGGAGCTGAGCCCCTTACTCAGCAGTTATTCTCTACTGTGAGTGGTTTTGGGGCACTTGTTTAATTTGTCTTTCAGGTGATCTGATAATCTGGATATTGTGAGCAACTTAGATTGTTTCGCTAAATAATAACATTATTATTTGCTAAAATGGAGTGAGCAGATTTCATTTCATGGGCTGTGTTTCCAGCAGAGCTGTTTACCAGGACTCGGTTAGTTAAACTTGTGTAAATATGCTGAAAGCAGGGCTGCACGGATATCATGAGGGACGCCTTTGTCTGCAAAACATTTTTGCTGGGTATACAAGGTGGAAAAGACCGATACTAACGCTTAGCCTGGGCTGTTTATAGAGCTGCTAGCTAAAAAGACGTTGGTCTTCACCCTTAAAGGGAGTTCCTGTGGCAGACATTATTGCTAGAACTATGCATAATAAAATATCGTAGATTCCACATAGATCTTACAGAGACCCTTTTCTGAATTAGCACTGTGATTATCCTTCATGGGAAAGAAGAAAGATCTATATTTGAACCATAAATAGGCAGAGTAAAAGGATGTATTAACATTGGAATATTCTTTTTCATATACTTTTGGCAAGGAGTGATGCGTTCTTAGCAGAGTTGAACAACATTTCGATGGCAGAAAATGAGTGCTGCCAAACACAAAACTCCATATAACCAGAACTACAGATGCATAAATATATGTGACAAAACTCATCCATTTATCTCCTAAAATTATCTTTCTTAAATGAGCCCAGTCACAAAATCACATGCCGCTAATGTGTTCAGCTGCTCAGCAGGCAGACGTGGAAGGACCAGGAGGTACTCATCTGCCTTCTGCTCAGTGTCAGACCTCTTTAAGGACATCCCCTTCCAGAGATCATCATTTTTTATTTTTTTTTTCACCTGATACAGCAGCTGGATAAAGCAATTGCAGATGCTTTGGGCTTGAGGCAGAAGTAGCCTGAAAGTCTCTTCATTTCTTTTACAGCAGTGCGGCTCTGCACTTTTCTCTCCATGAGTGTAGGAAAAGCTTTCCTCTAACTGTCCACTTGTACAACACCCACATGATAGGATTGTCTCCTTCACATTACTTTGTGAGCAATTAGCATAAACCATTAGCATCTAATTCATTTGTTTCCTGGAGGCAGAAGTGTGAATTTTACTGAGGGAGTTTTACCTTTTATATAAGCAAGAGCTTTCTGAGGGGAACTATTTACTTTTCCAGAGCCAGTTGCAAGAGCATATTTTTGTGTAAATAAAGCGTTTTTCCTCTTTCTGTTGTGGTGAATGAAATGATCAGGTAAAGTGCAAACCTTAAAAGACAATGATTACAGGCATGTAAACTTACCCTTGTGCATTTCCAGCTGAGCATAAGGATTTGTGCTTCATTGAAACCTCAGCTTTTCAATTTTGCTAAAATAATGCAGTCTTAACCCATGAATTACAGCTGAATAAGAAATATAATTTCCATGGAAAGAAGTAACTTTAATCATTTTAATTACCAAAATTATTTTGTGCTGAGTGCATGTATATGCAGTTCCCAGTGATGTCAATGAGAAATGAATGCTTAGATCTTGATTTAGTTTTTCTGCTCTGCAATGTGCTCTTTCAAGGAGAATACTTCTTTCTGCAATTTGTTGCTCTCAGTAATGACTTTCACAACTTTTGATCTCATCAGAAGTCAGATGTTGTACAGATCAGAGTGCAGAATATAGTTGATGATTAAACATACCTACCCAAATGAATGGCAGCCCTGCCCTCCCCTCCCCAGAGCTGGGTCACAGTGCTTCTCTTTACTCCCAATATTTAACAGCAGCTGTCAGCATCAAGCAGTATTTGCTCACACACTGAGAAACAGAAGTAGAAATAATAACCAATAGTTTCAGCAGAAATATTTTCCTGAATGCCTGACTTAAAGAAAGCTTACTTCTCATACCGCAGGATCCAGACTCACGTGGATTTACTGGTCTGCTTCAGAGTTTCAATGCATCTCCCAGGGCGTGAGAGTGAAACGAAAGGCACTGAGAAAAAGCTGCAATGCCATTTAACTCTAGTATTTGAAGCAAATTGAGCTTGAGAAGTCTACAGATTGCCTCTTGTGTATTTAATAAAATTTGACTTAGAAAGGAAACCAAATTTTTCAAACTAAAACCTTTTTGGTTGTTGAGTGAAGGAAGTCATGTTTTCCAGATGCGAGGCCTCTCCTAGCTTTTCATCCTTTCTGAAGAGCTGTAGGGAACACTCATTATTCCAGTCCTTCCTACCTCCTGCAAAGATATTGTCAGACAAAGAGTGTGGCTCTATAGCAGTGACGTATTTTTATAATGGTCACCAGTCAAAGTGCATGTCTTGCTTGGATCTTTTTTTCTTCTGGGCATCTTTTGTTATTGCAACTGAGAGCAGCCCCAGAAGCAGCCCTTACACAGACCATAATCTGGGATCAAACTAAGCCTTATTGAACTGAATACTTTCACCTGAAAAATTGGAGATGCTTTGAAGGGAAGATTGCTATGTTAACATTCAGTAAGGCACAGAAACATTTTTTTCTGGCCTGGTTTATGGCACTTCCCCAAGCAGTACTCAGGGCAGCCACTTTATCGTGAAGTTCTTCCACTTGAGCAGCTTGCTGAGATGCTCAGACCACACCTGTAGTTAGCCCTGTGTAGGCATGCAATATTATAAATGAAGCTGAAACTAAAGATTTGCCATTGGAAAGTGGATGAATTGGCAGCTCCAGGTTGAATTTATTGGGATTACTCTATCTGTTGGTGTTAATCAGTGGGATTGATAGCCTAAATCTTTATTTTGCAAACGCTTCTATACCTTGCATAGTGTTCATTCCTGCTAACATTATCCTTGGGAACTACATCAACATTACTTACTGCACGCCCAAGGGGCTTCACCAGGCTATGCTTATGAGTAAATACTAGATCTGACAGGGTGCTACCAGACTGGGTCCTGAACTAGATATAACAGAAGGGATGACTCTGAATTGAACCTCATGAGGTTCAGCAAGGCCAAGTGCAAGACCCTGCACCTGGTACGAGGCAACCCCAAGCACAAACACAGGCTGGGCAGAGAATGGATGGCGAGCAGATGGAGACCTGGGGGTTTTGGTTGATGAGAAGCTCAACGTGAGCCAGCAATATGAGCCTGCAGCCCAGAAAGCCAACTGTATCCTGGGCTGCATCAAAAGCAGCGTGGCCAGCAGGGCAAGGGAGGGAATTGTCCCCCTCTGCTCTGCTCTTGTGAGACCTCACCTGGAGCCCTGCATTCAGCTCTGGGGCCCCCAGCACAAGAAGAGCATGCAAGTACTAGAATGAGTCCAGAGGAAGGCCACAAAGATGATCACAGGGCTGGAGCACCTCTCTTATGAAGAAAGGCTGAGAGAGCTGGGGGTGTTCAGCCTGGAGAAGAGAAGGCTCCGGGGAGACCTTACAGCGGCCTGCCAGTGCCTAAAGGGGCCTACAGGAAAGCTGGGGAGGGACTCGTGGTCAGGGAGTGTAATGATATGGCAAGGGGTAATGGTTTTAATCTAAAAGAGGGTAGATACAGATTAGATATATGGAGGAAATTCTTTGCTATGAGGGTGGTGAGGCACTGGCACAGGTTGCCCAGAGAAGCTGTGGACGCCCCGTTCCTGGAAGTGTTCAAGGCCAGGCTGGATGGGGCTTTGAGCAACCTGGTGTAGTGGGAGGTGTCCCTGCCTATAGCAGGGGGTTGGAATTAGATGGTCTTTAAGATTCCTTCCAACCCAAACCATTCTGTGATTCCACGATTCTATGAATGATGACAGGAGAAAACAGGCTGCAGTACCAGAAAGTGATAGGATGTGTCTAAGAACCTCTCTATCTCTCTTCAGACACCACAGCTACATGAAAATGTAGTATGAATGCCTGCAATTGCTGCTTGGAAAGCTTGTTTGACTTGGTGGTGGGTACCATCACCATGGGTGGAGGGCAGTAGGTGGAGCAGAGGTTACTGGAGGTATTACTACTACTTCATTTTTACTTAAAACTTCTTGCTAGCAAGTCTTGAAGCATAAAGCTTAGCTCTGCATCAGCCGTTGGGTGTAAGTCCCTAAGAAAGGAGACTCTTTGAAACTGTGCAATGCCGTGGGTGGGCACCATCAGTACAGGTGGAGGGGAGTAGGTAGAGAGGAGGTCTGGAAGTTGGAGGGGCTGCCTGTGTTGGAGGTTTATTACACCCCAAAGAGAGCTTTCACCCTCAATTAAAATCTGCAAAGTGCCTCCTGCTCCATTTTGCACCATACAGTTGCTTTCCCATCCTCCTCTCAGGAAGGCTGTTGTCTCTGTCCATGAAGGTGCATGAGAGGACAGGATGCACTGTGAAGTGGGACGTCAGCAGTGGGAGCTCCCGGCCTCGATCTTTTCTGTTCAGAATGGAGAAGTGAGGAGAGATGTGACCATGGCTATCAAACTTTAGAAGTGAACCCAATGGTCATTTAAAGAAGTGCAACACTTTTCTGAACCAAAAATCTAAAATCTAAAAGAAACTATTAAAAGAAAGTCAATGGATAAAGTCACAGAGAACAAAGACTTGGTGTTGTATGTGTGAATTGCAAAGAAATGTCATCAGTTGCTTTCTGCTGGGAATATAACATTTTGATTAACAGAACAAATTTTAAAAAAAGATAATATACCTAACTGGGAATTATTATTCTCCTTTCCAGTGTAGGGAGTGCATACAACTATTTTACAAGTCTGAACAGAAGGATTTATTATAAAAAACATCCCTGTGATTCCCTACTACCACCATAAGTACAGATAGCCCATTTCAAGACCAGAGTCATGAACAGCTCCATAATACAGTGCAGCTCTTTTGGTAGTAATCTGTTTTCTGCTGCAGAATATTTTGATTTAAATTGCTGGCGAATTAATGATGATGTTGTATACAAATACAATGACTGTCACTAACTGGAGGAGTGTACATGCTTGCAAACAAGGCATGCAAACTGACTGCTTTCTGCACAGATGTAAAGGACTTTTTTAAATGAAGAATCTGTTTCTTTTTAGTCACTTAAAGAAAGAAAGAAACAAAAAAGAGTGAGCAGCCTTTCATAAGCAGAAGCAGGATACATAGAGAGCTTTGTTTTTAAATTAATGACACGTCTGCCTTATGGAAGAATAGAGGGAAGGAACGGAAATTAAATCCGGTTAAGGGGAAAAAAAATGTGTTTCAGTGTATGTCCGTTTAACGCTGTGGTCCCAGCTCTGCTCTTCATTTGCATTTCATACAAGGAAGTTTCAATAAAGAAATCCTTGAATTACTTGGGAGTGTCTTCAAGTCAGTGTGAAAGCACAATGAAAGCTCTCCTGCGTATTAGTTGTAATGACAGGGAGGTTACCGGGATCTTTGTCTGTGTTTGGGGAGAGGCATATAGGGTCCACACCAGCCAGCACATTTATAATTTTAAACACATTGTGATCATGTTAATATAAATGTGATATAAGCTGTTTTTACTTGCTTAGAGGCTTTGCTGGCTTGGTAGTCTAGTTGAAGATTTGTTTTATGAAAACCTGAATCACAGAATCATATAGGTTGGAAGAGACCTCCAAAGAAGAACTAGGTTAAAAAGAAGACAGTAAGAAAAAAATCTCTTGAAAGATGTACACAGAATTATGTTTCTCAGTCAAATCTTAGAATTTCTAGTGGCCGTTAGCAAAACTGGCAAACTTGTGCTTTCAATAGCTCTTCCTTTTCTTCCCTCGTGGAGGCAGCCAGCCTTCCTGAAGTCCTTCCCGATGAATGGAGGGGGCTTGGTGCAGATCTCCAGCAGCTTCACTGGCCTTTGCGTCCAGAGTCCATGGTTGCTCTGCTTGGCAAGTTATTAACTGGCATGTAAGTTTGTCATAGAGATGAACTTTGAGGCCTGGTAGTTTTCTTCTTGAATATACTCTTTTGCAGAACTCAAATTTTGACAGTGTTTTAGGAAGTCAAAATTTGATGGTGTTTTGGGAGTGGAATTGTGCTAACATGCCAGCTTATGAGAGATAGGATCTGTGTCTTCTCTTTTCTTTTTCTGCTTGCCCAATCTGGTTCAAGGGAGTTTTCTATTTTGATTATACTTGGGTTTTCCAGAGTTGTAATTAGGTAAATTACTTGTAGTTAATATTGTGTTTTTGTGACTGAAGTCCAAGTCATTTAAAAGAAATGGATTTTCTAGCTCACAGAATAGTTCCTATGTTAAAAGAGCAGGCACATCTTTTTTAAAGGAAGTAAAAAACTGAAAAAATCTCTGGTCTGTGTCCTTCAGACCATCACCATGCAAGATCGACAAGTTTGCGTAAGGGAGGAGGGGCATCTGCAGTGATACGACAAACAGATTTGCAAGTAAGCCAGTGAGGGCAACTTCCCTGTGCTTCTCCCCTTTAACCCAGCGGACCACCTTGATTCGGCAAGAGTTAATGCTCCATACTCCAATATCTGCAGGTGGAGTTCTGATATCAGAGATTATGGCAGTTCCCGACAGAGGAGCCTTTGCACATAGTTCAGCAACTGGCATATGGCTATTCCAGATCTAACTTGCCCCTGATCAAAAAATATTTTTAAAAAAGCTACTTTTTTAGTAGAGCAACTTTATAAATGTTAAATATTTTAGCTATGAGGGCATTTTTTGAGGCATCAGGTGAGCGTTATATTGTGGTATTTTTATGTGCAATTAATTTTCTTACTTGCTTACACCAATATTTGGGAGTAGCAGTTTTTAGTCAAAAAGCTAACTTACAGAGATTATAAATTTCCTGTCAGCAAGAGATTAATAGGGTCATTTTATTTATTTATTTATTTATTTATAAGAAAATTAATGTGGGGTTGGGTAAAGAAGCTGGGAGTTTTTTTTAAAGAAAACCATCACCAGAATGAATGTACCAGTCTGGAGCATCTGTTCAAGTCAGCTTTCAAACAGGATTTATTTCTGATTCGTGCCCTATTCATCATTTATTCCTTTGCTGCTCATGTGGAAAGGAGCAGACCCAAACAGCAGGAAGATGTGGCCCCTTCCACGGGCCTAGAAGAGAATATGAGCAGCAGAGGCCTGGGAGTGCAGGGGGGGCTCTGTACCCGTGTCCCTTCCATTTGTGAGGGGGGACACATCAGGATGCACAAACACTACCCATGTTGGATGGGTTGGTGCTGAAGAGGAAGCATTCCAACCTCTGCAGTTTCTCAGGTCATTAGATGGCAATTAACATAGCACCCCACGTGTAAAACGCATGACCAGGTAACAGGACACTTATTAATATGCCCCTGCCAAAATCTTTCCTCAGGGTGTTCCAGTTTCTTGCTGGGGCCAAGATGTTCAATCATTAACTGCACCCAAAATCTGCGAGCCAGGTATTTGCTGGGTGATGGGACCAGGTTCCCACAAACACAGCTGTGCTGTCGTGCTTGTTAGATGGCTCTCTCCTTCCTACTCCAGAGCATTTGTAAAAATAGCCCATTTCTTCTGCACAGCCTGCAGAACCCCCTCCTTATGCCTGGCTGTGAAATACGACTTTCCCATTCACCTGCTAGCAGCAGGATGTTTTTCTGTACAAGCTGGATGTAATAGCACAGTATTTCATTCGTGGTGTTCAGTGCTTTGACGCTCTCAGCAGCAGGCTGTGCTGTGAGATGTGTGTGTGTGTGTGTGTGTGTGTGTGCATTTTTGCAGTATGTTTCTTGGTTTTGCAGGGTTGGTTTTCAGCAGGAGTGGCAGGGCAAGGTGGGGCACTGTACCAAAGGACAAATCATCCTCTGGGTGCTTGGCTTGGCAGCGCTACCTTGAGCACAGTGTGTGTGCGTGGGAACATCACACCAAGTGATGGATAGTTAGGTGCAAGTTTCTCTGCGTTTATAAGTGAAATAACCTTATAGCCATATGCCTGAATTTCAGATAACTACTTCACTTCTAAGCAACCAGAAGGAAAACGAGCTTTTCCTCAGCTGAGCTGGAGGCAGGTTTCAGTAGAATCACACAAATCTTCTGAGATACAACAGATGAACATTTGTGGCTTGCACATTCTATCTCAAAATTTATTTATTTATCCTACTGATCATCATTTGTGTTTGGAGAATCTTTTATAACCAGCAGTTTTCGCTCTGGTGGGTGCAGGGATCCTCTGGGAAGGCCGTGCTGCATCAGTCCAGGCAAGCACATGCAGCACAGCCTGGTCTGTTTTGTCCATCGATGGAACCATGTCTGGGCTTTGTTTCAGGAAGAACTGGTGGCTCTGTCCAAACAAGGACCTAAAAGCAGACATTTATATGATGTGGATGCTCAGCAGACCAGGACAGAGCATAACTTGGGGAAGCAAGCTGTTGCACGGTGCAGATGTGCACCCAGCACTGCCCTGAGCTGCTCCAGGGACCAAAGCAGGCAGAGCATTTCCTCAGCAGGGGCAATGGAAAGGACATGTGCCTTCCTCTGTGTCCCTTCTCCAGGCCAAAGGGAGGTGCAGCACAGGTAGCATCCAGCCCTTCCTCCACTGGTTGGTGAAACATCAGTCCTGCTGCAAGCTTCACTGGGTGTAACTGGCTTGAGCCTCCTGCTAGGGGTGGAGGAGCTCTTGGACAGCCACAAGCTACTTACTTTTCCAGTGCTTCACTCCATAAGGGCACAGCGTGACCCACACTGTACTCTACTCCCCGAAACATGATGCTCCTTCAGAAGGGAGTATCCACAGTGCAGCTTCTCCACAAGAGACAAGAGCTAAGGAGGGGGTTATGTTATGGCTGGTTGAGATATTTTTTTAAAAACAAAACATAGTTTCAGTGGAAAGCACGCATGATTAGAAACAAAAGTGTTCAGAAGGTATCACAATTGCAATTAAACATTCATGTCTAGGCTGTAATCTCTGGGCCAAACCAAGAGAACCACTCCACAGCAGCCAGGAGGACAGAGCCAACCTGAGACGTGAGACCCCCAGCAGCAGCATTTGTCATGGGACTCTTGCATGCACTTCTGCCACCTAAACGCAACATATTCATCTTCCCCCAGCCTTATCTCCAGCCGTGGGTGCCTCTTTCCAAGCTAGGAACTCACACCAGGGGTGGTAAAACATTGCATTCCCAGCTTGACAGGCATTTAGGGACTCTCTTGACAGGTAGTGATAGGTTCTCCCTGCTGCTATTACAGATTTTCCCTGCTTTCTTGCAGTTCCTTATTCTCTTTGATAAGCCCAGTCTAAATTTATTGTTATATTCATTCTGGCTGTAAAGTTGAGCAACTGTTGCCTTCCCTGTTCTGATGAAAAACAAGAACATTGTTTGGTATTAAACAATACATTGTTTTGGGGCTTTTGCTGCTTTTGAGAGTAAGAACATCAGAAACAAAGCCCAATAATGGGGTAATAAATAATCTGTCTTTTCCCTTTGCAGAAATAAGCACACAATAGTGTGCTGTACATTGGCTTTCAGGGGTTTCCAAACCACCAGGTAGACAACTAGTGAGATTGTTCCCTTATACATCCTTATTAAAGGAGATTTTAACTCTTTAGATTTCTACCTGTCTTAGGTGTTGGTTGCCTGTTTTTATTAGGTCAGCTCTTTCTGAATATGTCTCCTTTGCAATTATTGCCTCAAAATTAACCATTATTATAAAGAGCAACTGAAAGATGAGAAAAATAAGAGAAAAACAATTTATCTTTCAACCATTATGTTCCTTCTGTGCATTGCCCTCTTTCTAGGAAAGGAGGGAAGGAAGGAAAGGAGCTCTCTCTGCAGCCAATAATTCTGCTAATGAACTGCAAAAAGCAAAAGCAGCAGGTAGGGTTTTCCAAACACATCTCTCCTTTTCATGAGTGCAATAATCCAATATTTTACCTCTCTGCTGTAAGACATACCATTAGATGTTTTCATTACTTCTGTGACATCCCAGTAACTTTGCATTTGTATCTGTAGCATACTTAAGAAAGCTTAAATTTAGTGGTTTTGGAGCAAGAAGGACCCTTTCTAGAGTCTGTGTTAATTTAAAAATAAGTTACATGCTTAACAAAATGAAAATGTAGCATAGCCTTGGAAATCTGATTTTTACTCAGGGTAAGAATGTAACTGCGTACTTTTTTTTTTCTTTTTTTTTTTTTCATAATTTTGTTGTTAAGGTTCCTGCTAGTTGAGCAATGTAACAATTAAAGTTTGTGTCTGAAAGACTGAACTTTTGTTTTTTTGATATGTTGTCATTTTAAGGTATGGGTATTTAAAGTCAGACCTCCCGAGGCCAATACCTAGGCACTTACACAGTTTTCAAAGGCTCTTGATCATGCTTAGCTCCTACTTATCTCAGTGTGAATTTGACAGACATGGACTGGAGGATTTAACATCATTATAACCGGATGATCTATGAGTAACAGAACTTATTAAGCCTGGTTCTCTGCAGTGCCACTGTAGGAATGCAGAGCAATTCCAGCTCCAACCTTTGTATTTCTCCCTTGCTCCTTTCTGCACCCCCTTCCTTTTGGGTTGAGCAGGTTTGGGGGCTGTTTGGGGCGCACGTGCACTCAGACACAGGTCATTCAGCCCTGCCAAACACTGCTTCTTGGGGCAGGGAAAAGCCTGGCTATAACCACCTCACCCTCAGGCAGAAACAAATTCCATTTCTCTCATTCAGCCCTGGTTTTCCTGAAGCTGGCCAGCAGGCTCAGAAGTTATGAATGAGTAGAATGGGGCTGGCCACCATGGCACGGTTTCATACACCACTTTTTTTTTAGGAAACCAGGATAAGAGCACCAAGTGTTCGTCACAAACAGGAAAAGTGTGCAGGACCTGGGAATTGTATGCAAACAGGGAAATCAACTCCTAGGCAAAGACAACGAGGTCTATTCATTACCTATTTGCTCTGTCACAGTGACAAATACTGTGCAGAAATGCATTCCCTCCGCTTCCAAACTTAAATGTCCAAAGTAGTTTACATCTGTGAACTTTGAGTTTCACAGAAGCTCTACTTCTGGACTGCCTGTGGTAATCTGGAGTGGCTTTAGACATTTCACCATGAGTTACTGCTGGACTTTGCTCCCTTCAACATGCTGACCTTTGGCCAGCTGGGGTAGGAGGAGAAGCTGGTTGCTCTTGGTGAAACATGATCATAGTGTACCCAGGGAGGGACCTTTTGTAAAGTGCTCCTTAATCAGCTCAGGTTGTCATTTAGGGTTTGCATTGATTTAGGTTCTCCTGATAATTTCACTAGAAGAGCATTTCAAAGCATGATTTCTGTTGTTTCTGTGACCTAAGAAGACCCCACCATGGTTGACCTAAGAAGACCTCACCAGACAGCCTTACACCTTAGACATGAAGGTCTTTTCTTTCTTGAAGCTGACCATGCTCTGAGTACAACTGAGTATCTTTGTTAGAAACTGACAATCACTTAGAGGTTCCTGCCCTTGGTTGTATGTGGTCACAGTAAGATCCACGATGGATAATTTCCTTCACTTGTCTAAAATTTACAACCCTCCAGCTTCAGGAGGCACTGCAGTTATGCTGTTGCTGAAGCATAGGGAAATGAATCACATCCAGAGCCAACATGTTGTCAGGCTTGCCTCTTCCCATGAAGTGGGCACACGCTGAGTCGGAGCACATACCAGCCAGCACCTGTGGTAGCTCTCAGGGGCCATGTCCAAGCCCTGAGTGTCTCCCCAGCCACCATCTGTCCTCCTCTTCCTCACACAAGTAGGAGCATTAACTCTATCCTTGCTCCAGGTTGCAAGTGGTCCATGGCCCACGTAGCAACCATCGCACTGTGTGACTGCATATTATGTTGAATATTGAATATTACGTTTAATCTTCTAAGGATTTCAATAGCAGACCAAAGTAACCTTTTCATGTGTATAAAATGGTCTTTTCAGAAATAAATGTGTGAATACAAAATTGTACGCTTTTTTCCTGTCTGAAATGACGTACCTCAATGATTGCATAAGGAAATGACTTTTGCTTTGTTGGCATCATCAATGTACTTAGGAAATTACATGCAAGGCAATTTTAATCCACTTAGGTTTCATTTTTAATAATAATTGTTCCCAAAATAACTGAGAATTTCCAAAGAATGTCCATTATAATGACGCAAAAGCAGTCACAAGCCCCAGTATAACCTTACTTCTCTTCATTGTTCTTGTGGCACATCCTCTGGGTAAAATTTTGCTTGAATTTACAAAGGTCAATGATCAAAACAAAGGAACCTTACCACCTGATCACTTTATCTGTACTTTCTGGTATGCCCTGTCTTGTACATGCCACCAGTTTCATACCATGAAACATGTAAGAAATTAAATTCAATTAAAATTAAATCCTTGATGTAACATTCATGTCAAAGCATGCCTAGATATGGTGCTTAGGGACATGGTTTAATGGTAGTCTTAGAGGTCTTTTCGAACCTAAATGATTTTGTGATTCTACAAATGAATTGGTTTAATTCATATTAACAAAATTTCCACCAACAAAAATTCAACCAGCTTTTCACATTCACTCCTCAACTATGCAAGTAATTTCTTCTACAGATAGAAAATAGTTTTTTTTTTAAACTTATTTTAATATATACGAGAGGTATTCAGACCTCAGTCGTGACATGGAAGTCTAAGTATTTGGATAGGTGGCACATGGGTGACAACCTGCTTGCTGCTACGTTAATCTGTGTACTAGACAACGTGTCCACACTCACAAATTATGTGCTAAATCATGCCATCGAATCTGAGTAAGACTGAGACAGTCTGCACAAAAATGCCTTCCTTTTTCTTTAGGAAAAATCTCCAGTAACAAAGCAGGAAGGGAAGCACCTTCAAATGCAGGTCTCTGCTTACCTCCAGTGGTGCTCTGAAGATAGCATGCACCCATAGAAAAATCAGATTTCAACCAATTTACTGCTCTGAAGCATCTCTTTCTCTAGATATTTGGTAACGTTTGCCTTTAGAATGCACCTATGTGTATTTTCACCAATTAAATGCATTTCTGTAAAAAAATTACCTTGCATGTTTTTGAGAAGGGTGAGGGGTAAAGAGTCGCTGATATTTTTGTTCCTGAGAAAAATTTAGCTTTTTTTTTTTTTTTTTTTTTCCTCCCAAGAAAAGGGAGTATCTCACTGTATTATGGTCATCTGTCACCTGGTTAACTGCAATTTCCTGTTTAATTGTAAATGCTTCCTTGCAAACAGCTAAGGTCTCAGATGCGTGGTGAACATTATTTATGCCCATCAACTGAGGACAGTAGTTCCCATTGGTTACACCTCTATTAATGAATAAAGCATACCAGGCTCTCTTCCCTGGACCCAAAGTCAGCACAGCACACAGTATTTTATCTGAAGTCTTCTCCTTCCCCAAAAACCAAGCTGGATTTGCCCACAACATCTGGCAGCCCCTAGCCCATGCTCTTTGAGACTGTGGTCAGGACAGTGCAGGTTGTTTGGGCCTAAAACACCACCAAGAAGCACATGGGCAATTAAAAGATGTGAGTAATTGCCTGGTCCCAAAGCCAGCTCTATAGGCAGTGCCCCAGGAGGCTGGGTAGAGGCTCAGGAGAGATGTGGGAATGGGTCAGGGCCTACAGGCACCTGCCCTGCAGAGAACTATAGGACATCAAACAGGGCAGAGCTGAGGGAGTAGATGTAGAGTCCATTTTGTGCCTCTACCCCCTCCTTGAAACAAAGGAAGGGATGATTCCTGTCTAATGACCTTCTCATGCAGCTTCTGAGTCTAACCTCAAGGGTTTGGTTATTGCCAGTTTGGAAATGTCCTCTTAAAAACACAGACTTCCCACAGGAGATAGGAAATGTGGGGATTCGGTGTGCCCTGGACGAGGCATGCCTCAAGCTTAAATTTTGTGAGTGGCACAAGAGCAGCACATTCTAGGTCATAGTAGAAACATTTTCTTAAGCAATGAAGGGAAGGAGTGATTTAACTAATGGATTTAATAATTGCACCTTTCAGACCATTCTTCTCATTCTTAAACACTTCAGCTATTATTGGCCTTGAAATCACAGGCACTTTGCCTGTTTTATCTTGTCAAATATCTGTAGAGGAAAGTTATGTCAACAATGCTCTCAGGTCTTTCTTTGAGAGCAAAGTGTTTTATAGCAGAAGTGTGGTCCCATAAAAAAAATCACCGTATTGTGGGGTTTTGTGACTGCTGACCGTTAACACTGTCCTTGAGCGTTTTCAAGTTTAATTAGGGCAGCTCTACCCGGCAAGGTGACCTGGGGTCTGTCTGGCTGTCAGAGGCACCACTGCTGCCCGAAAGCCCCGTGCAGGCGTTGGGCCCCATCTCAGGTGCAGCCATGGAGGTGAAAGTGCCCTTTTACTGTTTGAGCCTGTTTGGTTACGGTGGGTGGTTTCACCACAGGGTTGCAAAGTTCATAGCAGGAGTTACACTTGTTTTTCTGTGCCGCGGAAAGAGCTCTGTATGGAGGTGGCTCTAGGACTGCATGTAACAGGTTTGGTGGAGTAAACGCTGACAGAGGGGCATTGGGCCCCTCCTGTTTCCTCCACTGAGGAAGCTCGTCTTATTTTGGCAGCAGAGCACTTTTGTTTGTGTTGCTTAAAACCAGAATGAACTTGGGAATGGTGTTTCTGATGTAGCTCCACAAAAGCAGACAAAAGCTCTGCTGAAGGAGGCTTGCAGCCGTACTCCTAGAGAGGGAGCAGGCAGGAGGCCACCTGTGGACAGAAGGAGCCTGGGCGATGGGGTGAGGTGAGGCAAGGCAGGAGCTCCTGAGGGCGTGTCCCCGTGTCCACTCGGCCACGGGGACAAAGTGCACCGGGCTGAGGTGCCAGGAGGGAGGACCGTGCTTCTGGCTCTGGATGCTCCTCTCAGCCTCCCCACTGCCCTAATGTCAGAGGACAGGTGTCTGGGCCTGTCATTATCCCTTAACTCTAAACTAGTTTTAAACTGGACCTTGTCACATCAGCTTTTTAACATATGAAGTCCAGTCCCAGATATTCTGGCAGTGATATCCTGGTAGAAAGCTCATCTGCTTGACACTCAGACTTCTTCAGTAATGATGCCTTCACTACGGATGGCAGCACAGACTTTGTCTAATCCATAGAAAGCCACATTTTGTAATCCTGACAATGAATCAGCATTCTCTGGCATGTCAATTGTGAATGTGTAGCAAAACACAATGTAAAAGGCAGGAATTAATGGATGCTGTATACGCCCCTGCAGCTTGTTCAGTCTTCTCTCATCAAATTTTTTCCTTCATGTTACTGGAAGACAGAAAAATAAATTTGTCTTCCTGAAGGGAACTGTCAGTTTCCTTATCTGATTACCTCTTTTTATAAACGATTTCCAAGTGGTGTGTGATGTCTTATTTTCAATAAGATGTTGAGAACTGAAATAGATAAGAGTATGCCCTAACCAAAGACAACACCTGTTAGCTGGAGGAAAAACTCTTTCTCTAAATATTGCTATGATCCACTGTGAGCTGTACAGGGGAAAGCAACTGCTGAAAGAGAGGAAATGGTGCCTACATCTGCTAACCACACTCATTTTCATACCTGGGGTCTGGAAGCCTCCCTTCATCCTGCTGCCAGTAAGAGTTTGGAGGTCTTTATCCTGCCTCTTCTGAACATGCACCACAAAACCCTGTGATGCAAGGTCTCAAAGGGAAAGAGCGAGAATGTTATGTGCTGGGAACCACTCAGACACCCAAATTGGCTGGCACATGGTTGGCTTGTGCTGGCTGGACACCCCCACTACCACAGGATATGGTCACTGGTTGCCCCTCCTTCCCATGGGCTTGCAGTGACTGTGGAGCAGACACCACCACTCTGTGCCTACATCCTCAAGTCCTCCAGTACCTTCAGCCTCTTGAGACCTGCAGCACTAAAATTCACTCGCTGCAGCTTCTTAAAGGTTGCAGCTTGCTGTTCTACCCACTAATCTCACTGGGTGTTTCAGTCAGCTCCTTGGTACTGAAGAAAGGCCCTCGTCTACCTCCTGTGAAATGTCATCAGCTTCTCCAGAGCAGGAGCCGATCAGTAAAACTGATTCAGCAGGCTTTTAAAGAAAACCTTCCTTTGTTTTCCCCTGAATTTGTGCAATGCTAGTAATCTGACAAATGCTTCAGGCCAGCACTGGTGCATAATGTTTGGGGCAGCATAAGCTAAGGGTGCACAGGGGTGGCTGTGGGGAGCATGGAGTGGGACCTTAAATTTGGCAGTTCACAAAATTTGTGAAAAAGTGGTGCGAAAAATCAGTCTCAAGCAGCCACATCGGGCTAGGGAGTGCTAAATCGTCTCTAATTAGAATGTTTTATTTACCAAGGGACCAAAAAGCAACCATCAGATTAATCTCCCTTGTAGATATGTCTGTCCAGAACCCAACCTGTATTTATTAATTGGAAAGCAAACATCCTACAGAAATGTAATGATTGTGTCTATATAAAAATTCTTTGGGTTTTTCTGGTTTCCTTCTGTATTTTTTAATGTCCTAATTAAAACCCATTACACTCAATGGTTTCATTCAGTATCCATCTTCTTCAACTTTGGAACTTAAAGCTTGCTTTCAGGCTGAAATGAAAGCACAGAAATTTGCACAGAAAAACTGAGCTTCCCCTCTAGGAGATCCTCTGTGCTGACTTTGATTGCAGGGCAGCAAAGGGTTGGCTAAAATGAAACAAAAACTTTGTATGGCGACAGTTAAGGTTGTCAGGGCAACTCTGGCTGCCCACAAACCAGAGAAGCCTGAGATTAAAACACAGAAGGTGAAAGCCCACCGTGTCCTTGGCCACCTGCACAGCTCCGCAGGACTCTGGTCAGCAGGTCCCTAGAGGAACCCTACCTCCAGCCCTTGCTTGCAGTGCCCACACAGCACCTTATCGCAGCAGCAGCAGGATGCAGGACTGCTGCTCTCCGTGAACCTGGCAGGCTCGTGTGGGATGACGCTGCATTTAGGAGCACCTCCAGGACTGCAGTTTTGATCTGGAAAAGCTCCCAGTTAAAATCAGAGCCAGTTTTCCCCCTGGTGGAACTCCACCTCCAGGGCTGTGACGTTGTCTTCTGCAGGTAGGGGCATGGGAGGTGGCTGGGGCTGGCAGGGCAGGAGGGGAGTCTGCCTTTGTGAGGGCGTTTTCTGGGAATCCTCCGTGATGTGGCAAGATAAGGGCCAGAGCACTGACGTGGCTTACGCACTGAGACAGCTTCAGCCGTAGAGAACCTGGAAAACTGTTGGTTTTGGGTGCTTGCCTGGGTGCCTGAACACCTCATATAGTAAAAGCTTTTTTAAGATTTTTTTAATCATACGTTGCATACTATCCATCCATAGAGGGGGAAAAAAAAAAAAAAAAAAAAAAAAAAAAAAAAGAGAGAGAAAAAAAGTTTTAGTGCTCAAAACAAGGGGCTGTACTTTCTCTGAATAGTCTTAGCAATTTTTGGTCTGCACCAGCTTTAAGTCAGGAAATTGAGAACTGTGCTGTATTAGCTCACATTTTATAAGAACAGGTGTAAAATAGGATGTTATTCATTTAAATAAAGTGATGTTGCCTCTTTAAACATTCAAATAGGCAATAAAATGGTTCTACAAACATGCGAGAACCTGTTTCACCAAACACAAAAAGGTTTTGTTAAAAAGAGAAGTAGAAGAAAGAAAATTAAAAAAGAAAAAGGGAAAAAAAAAGTTGTCAGTGTTAACATTATGAGATCCTAATTTTTGTGTCTGTATCGTGGCTGAGGTGGGGTTTATATGCAAATATACTGATAAACTCTAAACACTTTTGAAATCAGAGACCTTGCAGGTCAATCATAAATGTATGTGTCCTTTTGGTGAAATATTTTAGCTGGCACATTCCCTTCTTATTCTAGTACAATCTCTCAGTAGTCTTTGAAGACCAAATGTGACCATAAAAGCCAACCCACTGCTCCCTTCTCCTTTCATTTTCTCACGTCTGCACCATCACAGGATGCCATGCTGCCAACCTGAATACCTCCTGACAGCCTGTTTCCTAGCATGCTCATCAAAAACACTAGCTCTTATCCAGATAATGACCCTCCCCAGCTAAATGATACACCTGCCATCAGCCTCTGGATGTCCCAAAGCATTTGGGTTTGATCTTTGGAAAAATCCCAGAAAGCACTAACAATGCTTTTTTAGAGGTTTTCATTGTGTGGAGCCCACATAATTAGCAGAAGCAAGAGCATGTGTCTGTTTCTAGAAGGGACAGGTGAGAGGAAGCTTACAATCTCCTTGAAAGCCTTTTCTGCACCAGGGGGCAGGTTCCTAGCTGATACCCATTAGCACATTCCAGTGCATCTCACTTTTTCTTCAAATATCCAGCCTTTTCTCTCAATGTATTCAACAGAACAATTATTTAGGAAAGGCCTTTCACGTGTAATCCCACTGCAGGCAAGAACAAGAGGAAATGGAAGATCTATGGGAAACCAGCATGGACGGAAACAGATCTCTGCACTGTTCCCATAAACATCTTTTGGGATTTGGCCCCTGCTTAGCTATCAATCATCAAAAAGAGGAAATAATTGCATATCTATGGTAGTATTGTAGTGGAGGGTGACACTTCATGATTGCAGTCAAGCTGTACCTCAGGAGAGAAGATGTGTTTCTATTCTTACTGCAGCTTGGGGATACTCTATGAGTAAAGTACAATATGGCCTCCCCAGGCCTTCTTTTCTCCAGGCTAAACTTGCCCAGATGCTCTTCATAAGACTTGTTCTTTAGGATGATACCAGCATCCTTATAAAGAGACATGAAAAGTTGTATAATCACTATGTAACGCACTGTGCAAGAAGCCAATCAGGCAGTAGGTGCCTAATGCCGGGGAAAACTGGAGGACACACAAAAAACTTGCAGAATTCTGCCCAACTTTCTTAGGTTCCCTCTAAAAACACAGCCTGCAAGACAAAATAATGTATTTTTGATTCCTGCCATTGGGAATGCTAACACATCAGAACGTCATGCAACAACTTGATCTGCTGATGTTCATTGTTTTAAACAATAATGGGGCATATCTTGGAAACAAACAACAGGCTGGGGCTAAAAGTGAAAGTACAAAATGAAAGCCAAGAGTTTGAGCCGCCTCCCTACGGGTTCCTGATCTGCATGGTATGCTGAAGAGCCTTCTAAAAATGAGTACACTGCACACAAGTTCATCGGCTTGCTAGCAGCAGTGCTTTCTCATTCTGCTTACACCAGACTACTCTTCCCTGTGCATTCAAATATGTGCATGATAGGTGAGCTGATAGGATTCATGTCATAACGCTTACAGTTAAAGGTTAAGATTAGCTTGTTTTCCAACATAAAAAAAATGCAAAGTCAAGAGAAGGATTCTGATTTAAAATATTAATTAATCTGGTTGGTGGGAGTTTTGTGAGTTTATACCAGCTAAATAACATTTATACTCCCTTCCCTGTATAGATAAGTGAGATTGAAGGATGGGCCTGATTTTGGCAGAATCTCCTAGATTTTAACCCCAGATTTGAGACTGGTTCTTTCTACAGTCTTGGGCAAACCTCTGTATTTCCATGATGTGGCTTCCCTGCCTGCAGAGCAGCGCCTGCTTCTCTGCAGCCTTCTCACGACTAACAATTTAAGCTTTGCAGAGAGGAATTCTGAAGATAAACGAGATGAACCAGGTTTGGGCTGCAGGAGTTTTGGGTCCAGGATCTGGGCTGCAGGTGTGTTTGTGCAGTGCCTAACACACCGTGGCCACAGTGTTGTGGATAAACAAGTCTAAAAAGTTGGAGCAGGCTACACACAATCACCATTTGGATTTGCAGTGTGAGTAGAGCAGAAACTCTTTCTGTTCACTCCCGGCAGCCACCACGATGAAGTTTCTTTTTCCAGTCCTTGCCATCCTCCAAATTTCTCTCTTCAGCTTGGAGACTTCTAATTTTTTTGAGTTGTTCTCTCTGCAGCCTCTGAATCCCCTATTCCTTTTCTCCATTGACCAGTGTCTGAATCTGTAGTATAAGGGCATCTCCAAGTTTGCCTGCCCAGATTAAGCCACTTTAAGGACAAGAACAAATCATTACCAAGAACAGACTAATACAAGCTGACAGCACTTTCTCCACAGAATCCATCCCTCACGTAGTGTCATTGAGAGGTTAAGACACTTCTTCCACGCAGGGATGTCCTGATGTTGCTGGCTCTGTGCTTCTTTGCCGGAGCTTTGGACCAAGCTTTACTTGGGCAAAAAAAGAGACAGAAGAAAGGGATGGGAAACAGCACAGCCCAGGTGGAGGCCCTTTCTAGAGCCAAGCTGAGTGGGGCCATGATCTGCCGGTGCTGTGCTCCTGCTTTTTGCCTTCCCTGCAGGCCACCCTTTCCCCGGATTTGGTCGGCTCCCAAGGCATGCCCTGCTCCCTCTGCTCCCGCCGGCCTGTTATGCTTGCTGCTTGCCAGACTGGCGAATCCACCATCCCAAGCGTGTTTTGGTTTGGTTCCTCCTCTTGACCGCTCGAGAAGGTGTGTTGTTTGCTTTGCCTAAGTGCTTCTGGGGCCTAATGTCCCGTTGTTATGTACAGACCATTTCTGCTGTCATGAATCATGTTTTACCACCCCTTTGCCTTTGCTTCTGCACCAGGCTTTTTTCTTCCAAGCAAACACATTTGAGTTCCGTGTTTGCGGCTGAAGCAGCATCCGCCAGGCGTTCAGCACGAGCTTCTCGCTCCAGGAGCCACAGACCATTTCTCGTCAAGCATAAATGGGCCGAGTTCAGCCTTAAAATAATTTTTCCAGACACACACGAAGAAAAAGGTTTTACTGAAAACTTTGTGCCGTCAAGCAAAATATGCCCTTCTCTTATCTTATCTGTTGTGAGTAACTCAAGCTATTTGCACAACGCCTTGTGCTAGGAAGGAGTTGTTTGTACATGTTTCACTCCCTTTTCTGCAAGTTTTGAATTTTGAATGAAATCTTTCTGTTCAAATGCTCCCCCCCCCAGTCTTCACCCCACCCGCGACAATGTTGAAGTTTCTTTTGCCTATTCTTCCCTCAAGGTTTGGCCCAGCCCTCCCGAAATCCATTCGTTTCAGATGGTTTCCTATTAATTTTCAAGCCACTGTTGAGAGCTCTCGGCATCTGGCAGCGCTCACATCCCCTTTCCCTTCTGTCCCACCCACTCGGCCTCGGCCCGAGAGCCCTTAACAAATGACTCCCGAGGAATTTACATGGCTAGCACTGGCTGACCAATAAAGCAATGCACAAACTCCATAACCGGGTCGTGCAGCTCGTGCGATTAGGGAGGAAGGCTGCTCCGGCGAAGGCACGAGCCCTCCTAACCCATTGCAGTTGGATCGCGGGACTGGGGTGGTAAGGGAAATGCTGCTTGTTCCGTAAAGGCTTTCTGCCCAGTTTTCCTCTAGCTGGTTGTTGGGACAGATCGTGTGTCAGCGGCGAGGTATCGGATTGGGGTTTTTCCCTCCTTTGGACGGGCTTAAAAGGTTGTATGAGAAGGAAGCAACTCCTGAGCTGGAGCTATGAGCTTAGTTTATGAATAACTACCAGGACCTACATGGCAACTCACACAGAAAATGTCGGAACCGTAAAAAACAAAATAATGATATGTCATACAGAAGAAAACAAATCAAATCAGGTTCCGGAAAGGTCCTTTCTGATAATTCAAATTATTGAAGTGAAAGGTAGCCATTTACAGCTGTCATATGCTTTGTTTTCAATGGGATTGGCTCTGCCGTTGTCCTTTTGTGCTGACTGTTACTTTGTTCTGTACTTATTCAAGAGATTGACACCAAAATGGAGCTTTGGAAATGGGTTATCAGCCTTAAGTGTAGAATTTGTGGCAAATAGACTGAGGATGGCTAAGAAGTTTGAATATGTATGCCAGTATTATTAATATAATTGAATTTATTTAACTCGTTCTGTGTACTGAGTATTTGATAATTTTTTAGAAGAACAAAGTTCTGACATTATTCTATTTACATTGTACCTAAGTAGCATGTGAAACTTTTAAGGTGGGTCTGTGACACAGGACACGTGACGTTAATCTGTTCATCCTTATTTATTTATTTGCTCATTTATTGCTTTACTGGGGTCAGTGCTGATAACAACAGCAGAGTTTGAACTTAAACCTGAAAAAAAAAAGCACTTGGCTCTATTTTTTTTTTAAAGAAACGGAAACAGTAAGGTTCAGGTGTGCTCCAGCTTAAACCAATGGCAAAAGTGTTCACTCACATGAGGACCAGATACAGCAGTTGTGTATCACAGCATCCTGCCCTAAGCTAGGTGGGACAGAAGCCATGTGCAATGTGCTCCACCAAGCTTTGCATGCCCAAGCCTGCCATGGGTGAGCCAGCACTCAGCGTGTACAAGGGATGTCACAGGAACACATTACTATACTCCCTTGCATCTCTTCCAGTCGTATAGTCGCAGTTAACTCCAAAGGCCTTTACACTCAGCACAATCCACAGTGACCCATGTTGGTGTTGGCTGATGATGTTGATCCTAAGACCTTGCCAGGTGCCTGAAAGACATGAGAAATATTTTTAATTAGATGAAGCTAATGCCGTTAATCTAACAGGCCTGCTGAATTTGTCCTTCTTGCTCATCCAGACAAGTCTGCAGGACCGTCTACCAAAAGTTTGTTGTAATGTTGCTGGTTTGATTATTTTTCCATGGGTTTCTCATTTAGCACTGTACTGTATAACTGAGATTAGATAACATATTGGATAAAAATATATAAAGTTAATGAAAGAGGAGGCATTTTGCTAGACTGTTTAATCATTTATATTCAATTTTTTATTCCAGTTCTAATCTTTGCTGAAGAATAGATATTAAAACAGATGATTTTTGTCTTCTTTCTTCAGCCTTTAATTTGAAAAAAAATAACGAAACAAACAAACGAAAAAAACATACAGTTAAGGTCAGCAGAAGGTGAATTTCAAATGAGGTGTCTCAAATCCTATTCTTTTTCTGAAATGCACAGTGATTTCTTTTCTAAACCATGGGTATTTCCAACAAAGCTATAATTTCAATAGATTTAAATTGTTTTGAATTAACTCAGAACAGCAAGGGTGCCTCCTGAGAGAGTCCCTGCCTTGGTTAAACATTTTTTTAAATTTATAATATTAACCCTGGGCACGGGTAACGAGTACTGGAAATCTCTTCCTTGTACTTGTAAACCTTGTTTCTCAATTTCAACCCAAGGTTCAAAGGTTTGCACAAACTTCTTAGATCAGAGGTCAGGTACAAATTGCTGCACTTTGCAGCTCCATTCTGCCGATATGACAGAATTTCACAGCAAAGACGATTGCCTTTCATCCCCCTCTCCTCTGCACACACGGGCAACGCCAGGCAGTTAAAAGCGTGATATGTACAAGCCAGCCATTGGTACCTGGGTTTAATAAATAACTAACTGGGTTTCAGTGGTGCAAGGTGCATATTATAAAAGGGGTCAAATGTCAGTGCACAAAGTAAAAAAAAACATGCAGTCACTGACTAAGCCAAATGCTTTGAGTTTAATGTACTTTCGGTGGCAAACGTTCACATCCAACTCTGTGGTTTGCTCCATGCTGATTTTCATTTCTGTGACCGTAGGGGAAGGGAACAAGTTGGGCCACTTTCAGCTTTCCTTTAAATCATTGCTGAAATCAGAGTGGCAGGCTGGGCCCCCCTCTTGTTGTTGCGGCATTCACGTGGTAAACAAAAAACTGTGAGAACGCAGCAATAAAAATAGCACAAAAGATTAGTGCGAACTGAAAAGTCTTAAGCTATTTAATTGTTATAAAATCAACTGAGCGAGTAGAGTTTGTATGAACAAGCCGTGTGGGCTGTGTTTCGTTCTGGCATCTCTGCAGGAGCTGGATGGAAAAAAAATAGATCAGAAAAGCTGAAAATGTTTATAAAAAAGTTTATAAAACTTTTTAGATGTTCTCACTTGCATTGTAGAGTGGAACATGTTGCAGTGATGCTAGCATAGGTAGATAGATAGATGGATAGATAGGTAGACAGACAGACAGACACAGACAGTGTTCTACATTTTAGTAACAACAACAAAAAAATAATAACAACCATGCACACACCTATCCCTACACCTCAGAGTTCAGGAAAACATTTGAAGTGAGTGAATGACTTGGATCACTCTCTTTTATATATATATATATATATATTTTTTTTTTTTTTTTTTTTTTTTTTTTCTCCTTAGAGAGAAGAAACGGAATAGGCAAATGTATCTTTCCTGTACAACAATTAACAGATGGTTCTATTTTTGTTTTTGCTTTTCAACTGTCAAAGTTCTCTTTTACTGTCTTTCTGACAGCAAAATCTCGCAAGCTTATAGTCCACACAAGGTGAAACGCTTCTTCCTTTCCTGGGAAGTATGCTTTTCAAAGCAGACCATTGGTGAGGAGGACACATTTATCTGTACCAGCATCTCTGCAGAGAGCACTGTTTAATTGCTTTCATGGTAAACAGACTCGGCAAAAAGTTTCCCATCAAGTCTAGCTCATCTACTATAGGAAACACTTGTTATATATGAAGTGATTATGTTGCACTTTATTTATAAGTCACATATATTCCTGCTTGACAGTAGTAATAAGAGGCTTTGTGGACTAGATTGAAATATGGGAATCTGGGGTGAAGGGAAGGGTTGTGTTTCCTGATTTGGTAAGCTGATAATAGTGATTACACAACCCATCTCTCATCTTCTCAGCTTCCCTCAACATGTGGCTTCAATATCTTGCAGGATAGTAACTTCAGGCTTAGCCAGCAACCGGTCCTATTGAAATATCTGGGAGTTGTATAATTATTTAGAGTTGGACTGGCTGAAAGACGGAGCTGGGGCAAACTGTACAACACACAGGTTACACAACTTGTTGGGACAAAGTTCTGAATGACTTGCAGCAAAGTGCATTATACAACACAGGAGGAGACTGGGTTTCACTTACCCAAACTTTCTTCAGAAGTGGCTTAAACCGAGAGGGTTGACTTTGCACAGCAATAGATCAAAAACACTCAGAGAATGTGTGCTTCATTGCCGGAATGCATATTGCAGAAACAGGGAAAATAAAAATTGTTTGGGTAAGATGCTGTAGGTATTGGTGGTGCTTTGGCATATTAGTAACTTTTTTTTCATCAGCATTGCTTCATTCTTACCTTGGTAAAACTGTATATACATGAACAGACTTTGTGCTTGTGATCATAGAAATACAATGACATTAAGCACAGCCCAGGCTGAGGAAAGTTTTCTCATTATATTGTTTGGGTTATCATTATTAAAACTTAGATTCTTTTGCTTGAATACTACTTTTGGAGTTTTTAGGCCAGGAGGTCAGATGGTTGAGGGACCTTCATCCTGTGAATGTTCACAGTTGTGCTTTCATAGCACTGATGGATAATGCAAGTGGAACATCTGACAGACTTTGTAGGATTGCTTTCCAAATCAAATATGCCTTAGAAGGATGCACAAAGGGTTGGCAACCAAGTAGACAAGAATCTGGCACAATGCAAACTTATTTTGTAGGAGAATTGTAATTTCAGTTCCATTTGTTTATTGTGTATAAAATGTTTATTGTGTATAAATGTTTATTGTGTATAAAACCACAGAAAGTGTTATAATATGGCTAAGAGAATAAGGTCTGTCACAGTTAACCTTTTGTAATGATGGTGATGAAAACGAGAAGTTTAACCTTCAAATCCTAGTCTGAAGTTGTAGCCAATTGTTGACTAAAGATCCAGTGTTCAACTCTGTCATTAACATTGAAGTTTTAATCTGGGAAATTCCAGCGTGTTAACTTAAGGAATAATTTCAGGTGTTTTCCTCCTAAGGAGCAAGAAATTAAATAATAGACTTAAAATAACTTTGCTATCATTTTTAACCAAATGCATTGCCTGTGATTGGTGCCTGGAGGATATAACCAGTCCCTGTAAGAATTTTAAGGCAGGGTTTTCAGTAGTACTCATCAGTATCTTAAATACAACCCTATTGAAGCCATTAGAGTCCTACAAATGACATCGGGGGAGCAGTGCTAGGTGCTGAGTACTCTTGGAAATGTCACACTTAATTTTTTGTTTCTTTAAATTGTGTGCATTTTCGGACGTTCCAATAGGAAGCAGGACCAGCCACAAACAACACAATAAAAAAATAAATAAAAATGAAGCCAACAGCTTTTAGGGTGTTTTAAATGAAACCAACCACTGCTAACATGCTTGGGCCACTTAGGACAAATTTAAGCAACTGAGAATAGTGCATGGACCCCTGCTTGGCTGTAGCTCCATGCTGAAAATGGCTTCTCATGCCCAGAAGGTTGACCTACTCCATACCAAGAAAAAAAAAAAAAAAAGGCCAGAAAAAAAGGCCAGAATAAATTCAGAGTTTAAGCTTGAAATACAAACTCTTCCACTGAAATTAGTGACCTGACCCCTGCTGATAAGAACCAGATCAGGATCGTTGGTGTCGTTAGCAGAAGTGGAAAAGTCATCAGCTAGTCCAGGGACTTAGTAGGTCAGAAAATCCTACTGTCCCGGAAAACTTTGTGTGTGAAGGAAAATATGCTGCTGCTGTGCCTGGTCATGTCTGAGCATACAAAGGAGGTGATGCGGTGCAGCAAACGCTGCTGCATGTGCATCTCCTTGGGTCCCCCACATCACCGGAGCCGAAAGGTGCCTCCCTGGTGACCCCAGCGTGACTTGGGCATGTCTGATTGCTGCAACACAGACACACACATAACTATGGGAATGTGCAGCACTGTAGCAGTGCCAACAGCAGGATAACTCACGTGGCAGACGTGTCCTTGTCAATACCTGGCACAGGGCTGATCCACGAGATTACTTTCCCAAGCTGCTCACAGCAAGCAGCTCATCAAGTGAACCACTTTCTCTAGAGTTGTGCCTAAGTGACCCAGACTTGGGAAAGCCACCTTTTCGAAGCATTTAAGCTAGCCTGGGGCAACTTTTCCACCCCACTCAGCTGCAGGTAAAGCAGTGTGTCTGACACACTGCAGACAGTTGTCATGGCCCATTGGCCTCAAGTTTTTTTGTTGTTTTTGTTGTTAAATGTCCATCCTTCATTCATCATCCATCCCTCTGCTGAGCACAGACTTTTCCCTAGTGATCTTCCCTTTCCGGTAGGAATGAATTACAAAAAATTTCTGTGACCAAAAATCCATGCTGAAATGCTGTGCTCCCTCTTGCATGATGCAGCACAGGATTCAGCTTCAGACTTTTGCATTTTGTGAGCAACAGCAGGTCAGGTTCCCAGCTCTGGGATCCAGCTCCTGCTGCCCTCTGTTGAAAACCGTATTGAGGAGTAGCGTTTGATGCTTTAAATGTAAGTTAATTTGGAGTCAGGCACATGAAACAATATTTGAGCCACTATGTTATTTCTGATCGTTGGCCCTTTCCTTTTGCTGTTCAGATGGTAAATCTGTAAAGAGGCAAACTGTTCTCAACAAGAGCATTTCTGTAGATACCCAATGTCTATCATAAAGTTACACAGTCACTATTGGTAAGCTGTTGTTGTAGTTTTGTGTATTTTATGTAGGTAAAGTTGCCATTAGAAAAGAGTCAACTTAAAGACCTTTAACTGCAGCAGTGCTTCTCGAGGTGCTACTGCAGGCCAGCAGCAGGATTACTGTTTGCCCTTATTATTGCAACCAAAAAAAAGTAGGAAGGTCACATTTAAAACAGTAGCTGGTATTTCACTCTGTCAACACAGTGTATTTAGTTAAAATGTTAGTGACTGACCTTCCCTCTGCAGCGGCAGGGGCTGCGGCTTGCAATGCAAAGCTGCGGTGGTTCCCAAGGCAAGCAGGCCGGCGTGCTTCCGTGAGGGCATGTAGTGTAATCTCAGCAGGAATTTGTACAGTCCAAAGCTCCCAAAACTGTCATCAGGAGGATAGCTGGCACAGAATTTAGGGGTCTGGTGCTGCACCTACTGGTGGGGTGCAGGTGCCCCCGTGCATCCATGTGAATCTCTGCCCTTTTTTCCTTCTCCCCAGCCTGCTTCTGGGGAAAGGTCTGTGTGAGATGCTCCACACACTGTCTAGGCTGATAGCAGAGCAAATGTCAAAGTTGTCTGCAGCCCACGGGTGTCCCTTGGTGCTCCTGCTGCCTGCTGTGGGGCCAGCACCCATGGTGTGTGACTGCTGGCCCACAGAAGGACACATGATGCCACCAAATCTATGCAAAACTGGAGGGATGAATTAAAGCAAACATGAGTAAAACCCTTTATAGGGAACAAGAGTGGAGTTGACAAGCAACTGCAGCCACAAGGACACCAGCTGTGGCCCTGTGTTTGCAAAAGCCTCTTTTATCATAGATGGATCAACAGAGGTGCAGGTGGATGCATAACTTCACGGGGCGATGCTGAGCACTGTACAAGACCAGAGATAAGATGCTATAGGGACTGCCTTTTTTTTAAGGCAATCCTCTTTGCTTCAGCAAACAATGAAGCTTTCTGGGAAAGCAGGTGGGATTGCCTCACTTTGTACCATGCAATTATTTCCCTTTTTATATTTCTCTATCTCCTCAGTACATAACTGGCCTTTTTTTATGCCTGCCTACCATGTCCTAGATGTAGAAGTTACTCTCCTTGCTGCTCCTTGTGTCTGCAGACCTAGAGTCATGTCTTTGAAGGCAATTGGATTTCTTCGGCCTCAATCCAGCAGCACAGGCCACCCCAGAGATGCAAAAGCCAACCCTTCTTAGCCATGGGAAAGAGAAAAAGCAACAGCAGAGAGGGAACAGCTCTTGCTCCCAGTGAGGACAGGGGAGACTTTTTTCTTCCCCTCCCAACAGCAGCCAGCTCTTCTGCAAGCCCTTGGGCATCGCCTTCCAGCTGGGGCCCCAAGCTACCTTCATCCTGGCACGAGACACCAGCTCTTGGCTCCGCATTGTTGTTAATCAAGGCGTGGTGTTTTGATTTAATAAAAGGTCTGCCATGGTGAATCAGCCTGCTCACAGTGTGCTTTAGGTCAGTCCCTGCCAATGTAGTAGGTTTCCCATTTGATAGTCTGAGCTGTGAGGAAAGAAAAAAAAAAAAAGAAAAAGAATGTTAAAAAGAAGGTAATTAATGTTTAGGGCAAGAACTATTTGCACATGCCTGATTGGCAGCAGGGAAGGAGTTTCATAAGCAGGAGGAAGTGAAATTTGAATGGTTTTAGTGAAACGTGTACATCCGAGAGCTCACCTGCAAGTGAAAGAGAGGCCTTGAAGCAGAGACGCTGACCCAGAAGGTTTGCAGGTCTCTCGATATGCTGGCAGAAGTTAGCATCCACCTAATGAGGTGTTGAAAAATCCAGCAGACTTTACCTTTTTCTAAGAGAAAAAAAAAAAAAAAAAAAAAAAAAAGCCAGTCTTGTTTCAGTCCAGATAATCATTCATTTAAAACTTGGTCATCTCCAAAGGGCAACCTTTCTGATCAGAAATTAATATTTATGCCTGTCTCTCTTTTATGAATCTTTACCATGGAGATCAGGTGTACGTTCCTCTTTGGAGGCTAGAAACCAAGCTCTTATATTTCACAAGACACTGCATTTTAATGTAAAACTTCTGCCTCTGCTCTTGACACTGATCACACCTCAGGGATGTGCTGAAATCAGCCTGGCTTTATTAGGACCACTGGACTCACAGAGTTGGCTGCTGGGCCTTGTGCACCTCCAGATGCATGGTAGCAAGTTTCCATGACTAGGTTACTGGGGACTGAAAGAAGGCATTGGTAGTGTTGAACACTTCAGAAATAGGTAATTTTGAAAACAGTTTTCTCAAGAATGATTGCTTTTCCAGGTGGACAGGTTAGGCTGTGCCGGCAGTCCTTCAGTAAGGCAGTAACAACAGGAGGAGGGAGCTCTCAGACCAGACACCCTGCATTTCTTCTCATCAAAATGGGTGATGTCTGAGCCTTGTGAAGGTGTTGATTGTGTCACTGTGTTGGTTGGCAGTGACTGTTATCAGGTGCATATTTAGCTACATCAAGTAGGCCTTCACAGGCTGTGAAGCTGCACAGAAAAAATAAATTCATTTGATCGTGAATCTTGATTCCCAATAAATTACAGAATGATAAAAGACATTTTAGGTTCAGGGTGATTTTTTTACTCCAATACGGTAATGTTTGCAGCTAAGGTGGCCATCAGCACCGAGCAGGAGCTTCAATTACAACTTCTGGTATTAGAAATCATCTTAGTGAGGCTGTGAGACCTGGTGCAATGCAAAGTGTTGGAGAATGAGCCAGTTCCTGGACAGCCACTGGTGGCCCCAGCCGAATCATACCGGCTGGTTTTGTTGGGGAGGGGAGGCTTTGCTCCATCTTTCCTCTCTCCCGGTGACCATCTGCAGCCTTCTAGGCTGTAGTCTCAGTGCCTGAGCCCTGAAGATAACAGAATACAGAGACTTTTATTTTGTTAGCTGACCTAAAACTGAAGGTAATGACTCATTTTTAAACTTACCTAAACCTGGGACAATAAGTAATTCACTTGCCAACAGGTGGCCCGTGTAAAGGTAATGATTATTCCCCAGTAAAGTGTCTGTTTAACAAGTTTAACATCTTCAGGAACAAATTGTCAAGAGAAAAATGAAAATGTTTTTCACCACTTTAATTTCTTCTAGTGATGTCAAATAATTCCCAGAAGTAAAATCGAAATGTCTGACTCTGACACATTAAAAAGGGGGAACATTTCAATCTCAGAGAAACAGTTTTACAAACAACATTTTAAAACGAGAAGTTTTCAAAACTGACGCACAGTCGTGAAAGATCTGGCTCTGAAAGAAATTATGTTTTCTGAAGCAAAAATACTGCCTGGGCATCACCATTGCTATTAGTGCCCCTCCATCTTCTCTGCCTTCCCCTCTACTGTCCATATTTTTGAAATGGCTGCATGGCTAATTAATCAGAGATGATGCAAAGGCTGATGGAGTTGTAAATATCAGTGAGGAGAGACCAACTCTGTGGCACTCAGTAGGTAGGATCTACTTAAAAGGTAGCTGGGATATGGCTGAGCACATACGGCCTTGGTGAGACAGAGAAGTGGGGAGAAGACTGAAGGGTGGTCTTCCTCCCTGTGTACCACAAGGGTGAAAAAAGTCTGGAAGTCTAGAGAACTGTGGAAAGAGACACAAAAATGATTCTGGTGAAAAGATGACTGATTGTGAAGAATTAGAGTTCAGCCTGCGAAAGTTATTAAAAAGAAGACAGAGTTGTGACTTGATGACACAACTTAAGTATTATAAGGTAAAAACAGAGGTATTGAAAGACTCTTTACTCAGAAAGGTTTAATGTAATGCTAGCTGGAAGTAAAAGGCAGACAAATCTCATGAGAAACAGCATACACTTGCTTGTCAGAGGGAATGATTAACAAACAACCCATAAAGGGAAGCGCTAGGGTTTGCAGCAATTTGATGCCTTAAAATCAAGGATTTCCTGGATGTCCTTCTGGAAGATGTGATTTACTCAGATAAATGTTATAGGACTCAATGTGCCAATAATAATAAAACGTAATGGCCCATGTCATCCACAGTCACTCATATTAAATGACCTGATGGTCATTTCCAGCTTTAAAAGTCAGTAAATTAACTACTCTGAGCCCCAAAGTGTCTTCTTTTAATTGTGCTTGGAGAGGGATCCCAATGCCTTGCAGTTGTAGTAGGTGGCATTTTCAACCTCCTCCTGTATTTCTGCATTTCCTGCCCTGTGTCTGGGTTTGAATGAAGAGAATCGTTTCCCCCTGATGCTAAAGTGTATTTATTATTTCCCACTTGACTGTTCCTATGAAGGCCTAGAGGAGCCAGGGGATGGTACCGAATGGGTGCTTCTCTTGAAAAAATGAGCTTGCAGGAGGCCAGGAGAGAAGGGTGGCTTTCTGGTGGTAGCTAACACCTTCTAACGAGTGTCCTGCTTCTTCCTGTGTCCAGGTTTTATCGGGCTTTGAATGAGTTTGACATCATGACCGCTGAAGACTCCACTGCAAGGATGAGCAACGATTCCTCCAATGTGGCTGCCACAAAAGTCCCCGAAGGCGTAGCCGGTGCGCCCAACGAGGCGGCTCTGCTGGCGCTGATGGAGCGCACCGGGTACAGCATGATCCAGGAGAACGGGCAACGCAAGTACGGTGGCCCTCCTCCCGGCTGGGAGGGCCTGCACCCTCCTCGCGGCTGCGAAGTCTTTGTGGGCAAAATCCCCCGCGACGTCTATGAAGACGAGCTCGTCCCCGTGTTTGAGTCCGTCGGCCGCATCTATGAAATGCGCCTGATGATGGACTTTGACGGGAAGAACCGTGGCTACGCCTTCGTGATGTACACGCAGAAGCACGAGGCGAAGCGAGCCGTCAGAGAGCTGAACAACTACGAGATCCGCCCCGGCAGGCTGCTGGGTGTGTGCTGCAGCGTGGACAACTGCCGGCTCTTCATTGGAGGCATTCCCAAAATGAAGAAGAGAGAGGAGATCCTGGAGGAGATCGCCAAGGTGACAGAAGGCGTGCTGGATGTCATCGTGTACGCGAGCGCTGCAGACAAGATGAAGAACAGAGGCTTCGCCTTTGTGGAGTACGAGAGCCACCGAGCAGCAGCGATGGCCAGGAGGAAGCTCATGCCGGGAAGGATCCAGCTGTGGGGACACCAAATTGCTGTTGACTGGGCAGAACCAGAGATCGACGTGGATGAAGATGTCATGGAGACTGTTAAAATCCTCTATGTGAGGAACTTGATGATTGAGACCACAGAGGACACCATTAAAAAGGTCTTTGGGCAGTTTAACCCCGGCTGTGTAGAGCGGGTGAAAAAAATACGTGATTACGCCTTTGTGCACTTTGCAACCAGAGAAGATGCCATCCACGCCATGAACAACCTCAATGGTGTCGAACTGGAAGGCTCGTGCCTGGAGGTTACCTTGGCCAAGCCGGTGGACAAGGAACAGTACACTCGCTACCAGAAAGCAGCGAAAGGAGGGGCTGCAGCAACACCCGAAGTAGCTCAGCAACCTAATTATGTTTACTCTTGCGATCCGTACACACTAGCGTATTATGGATATCCGTACAATGCCCTGATTGGGCCCAACAGAGATTACTTTGTGAAAGGTTAGTAAGCACAATTAGGGGAAGTGATGGGCAGGCTTGATCTCAGGCTGACGTGAACCAAGGTCTGCCTGAGCCAAAGGACAGCTGGTGCTTGGCACTTTTTTCTTAAACACTCTTTTATAAGTCTTTTTATCATATGTATGGTCCATCTCATTTAAAGTTATGACTACGCAGAGTGTGTTTATCTAGAGATAATTGCTAAAGTACATGCCAGTTTGAAGGAGGCATCAAAACTATGCTAAAAGAATGAGCAAACAGATGAAGCGTGGGGTAAAGAAGAGAGGGATCTTTTTTTTTATGAGTGTTGTACTGTCTGGGTAAATGGACAGTCCGAGGACTTCAGCTTCTGATGCCTCCTCCTGAACAGCTTTATCCTGAGTATTAGACATCATGACAAAGGATGCTCCCTCTGCCTTCTCCTAGAGATGTGGGTCTGGTGAGAGCCACCCAGCAGACCTGGTCATCCAAAGGGAAGGGTGTCGGGGAAAGCCTGTTGGAAACTCTCCAGGTGTCATCTGCCCTCTGCATTAGGATGACAGCAAGTGATGTGTCCTTCATAAAGTCTGTTAAGAACTATTAGCAGAAGGAATAACATGAGTGCAGAATGATTCTTTTATTATGTATGCTTTAATTAGTTATGGATTACAACCATTACAACCAAAATTAACTGGAAATCAGTTATTCATTTAAAAAAAAAAAAAATCTAGCAGTTTTAATTGGTGTAATAATTACAGTTATCCTGTACTTACAGGAATTGTAGTTTCCTGAAACTTAATGTGCATTTCCATACAACAGGCAGTTTAGCATGAATGTATTATTCAGGCACCCACGTAAAACAATAAATATTTTTAACTCTAGCTGATCAAGAATTACAGCCTCAGCTCAAATTCCAGATCTGTACTTGTCATGAACCACAGATGAGCTAACCAACAGCCTAAATGTGCAATTAGGCCATCACAGAGCACATTAATACCACAATGTCCAAAGTACTGTTTTAAAGTGTGTGGTGCTGCTAAGATAAATAGAGGCAGTACTGTTGGAGATGTGTAATATTCACATACACAGAAAGAAAGCAAAAGGCTCTATTTAAAATATATTCAGTGGTGGGACAAAGCTGATTAAAGGCCAGGTACAGCTTTGGGCCACCACTACATGGCCCCATTGCTGAGAGGCTGTTTCCTCTGGAGGACAGCTGAGAGCAGAAGCTGTTTCTGCTGCATAGAAATCGCCTCTGGAGGAGCCTCTCTCTCCCTGCTGACTGTACAACGCTCATAAAACTGGCCACAAGAGTTGCATCACCATAAATAAACCGTTAATTTACAGTCAGAAAGATCAAGAGCAAAACTTTCATAGTCTTACTAGGTGCATCTAAGGCCAAACTCTTCTGTTTTCATAAACAAAGTCACTTAGATCAAACTGACAGCAGCAGCCTCATTTCTAAGTACATGCTTCCTGGTTTCCCAAAGTCTGAGGTGGCTTGCACTCCCCATGATGCTGTTACTGTCTGTTATTCACCATCCTCTTCTATGTTTTTATCATAAGCAGGCAGCATACGAGGCAGAGGGCGAGGTGCAGCTGGCAACAGAGCCCCCGGCCCCCGGGGCTCCTACCTGGGGGGGTACTCCGCCGGACGTGGCATATACAGCAGATACCATGAAGGCAAAGGAAAACAGCAGGAAAAAGGATACGAGCTGGTGCCCAACCTGGAATTACCTGCTGTCAACCCAGTGGCCATTAAGCCTGGTGCAGGTTAGTGTGAGCAGTTGGGTTGGGTATGCCTGCAGGATGGGGGGGAACACAGAGGTGGCTGGAGAGCTCCTGCTCTGGTCTAAGACCAGCCCATGTGGTGGTGGAGATGGTCCCTTGTCTGGCTCTGGCTGGGCTTCCTGCAAACATGCAGTAGGACAGGTGACAAGAGCATCTAGGAGCCCTTCAGTCCAGAGGAAAAAAGAGCAGAAGCTGCCTCCTCCTGTCCCCTTTTGCACCTCCTCAGGAGGAAGTAGACTTTCCCCTTTGTCTAGTCTTGTACACCAGAGCATGGTAACTAGGAGCAAACTTCCTCTCCCCAAATTTCTTTTCTGTTAATTTCACCCTGGGCAATTGCCTTCCCAAATTTCCAGCCAGGCCAGAACTCTCCCCTGCTCAGTTCTTATTTCTCCAGTTCCATGAATTTGGGAAAAGGACCTGGGGTTTTCCCATGGCAGGAAAGTCCCTGGTTAAGGAGAGCTCCTTGATCACCATCAGCAGTGTGAGCAATGCAGGTGTCCTGCCCACAGCCACCAAGCAACCTACAGCAGACCTCTGAGCTCTGCTGAGCTGCGGGGAGCCAGCCTAAGGGCCAGGGCAGGGTTTGCCTTTTTCTGCCACATCCTCAGCTGAATATCCAGCCTTTGCTTTTTTTTTTTTTTTTTTTTTTTTTTTTTTTTTTTTTTTTTTTAAAGCAGCCTAAGGCCTAAGGAAGAGATGAGGGTGAGAGGTACAAGCTCTCTTGTACAAGTCCTCTGGTTTTCTCTCCACTCCTCTCCCCATGCAAATTTTAATTGCAGACCTAAACAGTGTTGAATACTAAAGCTGTAGTGGTTTACCGGGACGTGTTTCATAATGTCAGTGGAAACTACAACCTGCATCTAATGAAAACTCTGAAGAGTTCTTCACAACAGCTGCATGAAATAATGTGAGAAGAGGTCTAGAGAAGTAGGAATGTTGTTAAAAGATTAGGACCATTTCCAAAGGAAGATCTGAGACTTCCTGAGAAAACTATCCACTCGCAAGTAGAAAATATTACCACTATGTATGTTTGTAAAGATACTTCAGGAATTCCAGGTATTACTAAAGGATGCTTGAAAAGTGATTTTTGAAACACGTGCTTGATTTTATCCTAGTATTTATTAGTGGTGTCTGTGTAATTAATTCAACTACCAAACAAAACCTGAATCTCAAGTCTAAATGTTTCTCACTTGAAACATGTTCAGATTCAGATCTCTTTATCTGGTCTTTCCATCTCACGTGGTTCCAGCGCAAGCTGTGAGCACAGAAGCACTTGGTCTCTTTTCTCCAACCAGACCAGCTGACCTGGTAAAAGGAACTACGTGTGAGACTTACCTCTGTTATCAAAAGGAAATTACTCTGAAATCACACTACCAGAATGGAGAAGTAGAGAGGAACAGACTCTGCAGTTTCCAGTTTCCATCCATTTAGAAATATCTTAAAGTTCTTTTCTTTACAAATGGTTAGGAAACTTTTGAGACAACACCCCAATACCCCAGCTGCCTGTTTCTGCTTTTCTGCCAGAAGTTACTGCAGAATGGAGCACGTGAGCTTTTGCCTTTTCTTCAGTGGGACATTATCCAGGTTATTTAAAGCACTGATAAAATTGGGTTTAGCTGACCAGGTGGAACTGGTGTAGAAGGAAGGCTGGAAAAAGTCACAGGCAGAAGTCTCTGCTTGAGATAATGGGACATCACCGGAGGTGGAAACACCTCTGCCTAAAAGATATATGATCAGATCCCTTGTTGAAGTCTCCGTGATCAAAACGAGAATACTACTTGCTGAGACCTGTCCTGCCCACAGGCAGAATTGCACACTTCCATATTGCTAAGTTTCATCCCAGTGAAACAAAGCTGTGTGCTAATTTGGCTTCATTTCTGGCTTAATGGCTGCCCCTCTCATAGTTGCCAACATCACCTCTTAGTCCATCTTTATTACTTATCCCATTTTCCTTACGAATACAAGTCCTGCAGAAAGGCTTCAGAGCTGAAGGCTGAACAGCACATTATGAGGCAACGATGGAATTACAAATGTTGTTATTGGGAATGTCTAGCGAAGCACATTTCTTCTCTAAGCAGTGAAGCTCCCCTAGAAGCACACACATACTCACTGCCTCTGAACACAGTTATTCTGCTCAGAGCATTTTCCCTTTATCTGGAAGACCTTAGCTCTAATTATTTTGCATTGTCCAATTTTGGCATGAGGAGCATTCTCTTAAGAGTAATTTCTTTTTTAGTGCCATTAAACAAATTGATGCTGTACCAGAAAGATGGGATAAAATGTATTTAGCCAAGTTAGTCCTGGGAAACATACAGTAGTAAATCAGCTGGTATTTCACAGGGTTGGCCAAAGGACAGGATATAGGCTGGGCCAGTTGCTGCCTGCAAGTTCTGCAGTACAAACTTCACTTTTCTTTCCTGAAGTAACCACACTTCCCTCAATCTCAGCAGCTGGAGCGGGGACTTCACCAGGGCAGTAGGTGCTCCCACCCATCTCTGAACTGAGGCCACACTCTTCACCAGAGAGATGATGGTGATGGTCAGAAGGGGCTATGTAGATCCAGGGCAGGGTTCTGGCCCTGGGACACCCATGACAAGGGGACAAGTACTGGGAAGAGCAAGCAGCACCAAGCCCATCACCATGCACAGCTCCTGACAGCATTTGTGGTGCTCTGACCTGCAGGGAGGGTGGAGGTGCCCCACGTCCCTCACTGGCACATGGGGCTACCTGTCCTGATGAAAGCAGCATGGGAGAGCTGGCATAGCCAGGAGGGAGGGCTGTGTGCTCTTTGAGATGAGGCTCTGGAGACCCTCTCCCAAAACACCTGATGTCTCTGGTCTCTCCTAGTGGCCATCCCTGCGATCAGTGCCCAGTACTCCATGTTTCAGGCCGCGCCACCAGCCAAGATGATGGAAGATGGCAAGATCCACGCAGTTGAGCACATCATCAACCCTATTGCCGTCCAGCAGGACCCAGCCAGTGCAGCAGCTGCTGCAGCAGCCGCAGCCGCAGCTGTAATACCGGCTGTGTCAACGCCTCCCCCCTTCCAGGTGAGTTCAGGGTCATCCCAGTACAGCTCAGGGCTGATTTCTGCTCCTGTTATTTTGTCCCATGTGCCCAGGACATACAGAGAAATTCATCTCATGTAACTTGAGACTCATCTGCAGCTTATATCTGGCAGCTGAGCTACACCTTATATAAATATAAGGGTATATTATAAGGCTATAAAAATATGAAGGGTATGAAAATATTAAAATGTATCTAAAGGAGGGAAACAAAGATGGTGAAGGGTCTGTTGGAGAAAACGTATGAGGAGCAGCTGTGGTCCCTTGGTTTGCTCAGCCCGGAGCAGAGCAGGCTGAGGGGAGGCCTCATGGCGGCCTGCAGCTCCCTCACGAGGGGAGCGGAGGGGCAGGTGCTGAGCTCTGCTCTCTGGGGACAGCGACAGGACCCGAGGGAACGGCATGGAGCTGGGACAGGGGAGGGTCAGGCTGGGGGTTAGGGAAAGGTTCTGCACCCAGAGGTGGTCGGGCACTGGGACAGGCTCCCCAGGGTCATGGCACCAAGCCATGGGTGGTCAGGAAGCGTGTGGACAGGGCTCTTAGATACCAGGTTTGACTGAGGCTGCTCTGTGTGAAGTCAGGAGTTGGACTGGGCGACCCTCATGGGTACCCTCCAACTCAGGACTTTCTGCGACTCCAATTCCAGGGCCGCCCCATAACGCCGGTGTACACCATGGCCCCCAATGTGCAGAGGATCCCCGCCGCCGGCATTTACGGGACAAGTTACGTGCCATTCGCGGCGCCTGCCGCAGCAACAGCGACGATAGCCACGCTACAGAAGAATGCGGCCGCTGCCGCTGCTGCCGCCGCTGCTGCCTACGGAGGGTACGCTGGCTACATGCCTCCGGCATTCCCTGCTGCCACCATCCAGGTGCCCATCCACGACGTCTACCAGACGTACTGAGACTGTCGGCACGGAGGGCGGCAGAGAAACAAACACTGAAGGAACACTTTACTATTTATGAAGAACGTGCCTGCTGCAAAACAGTAACGTCTGGACTCTGTAAACTGATGCAGAACCTGCAAGTGAAGAATGTCATGGAAAAAAACGTGTTTGAAATGTTTTCTATGCTTGAAGTTTTCACTAACTTTTTTAGGCTATTTTTAAAATTTAACACGCCTGTATTCATACATTTCTAAACGACCTCAGTGCATTGAGCCCATCGCTTATGTGCATTTATACGCATCATAGTGGGGTTGCATAGGGTCTTTTTTTTTTAGCAGTTATATTTTCAATATATTTGTGGTATGAAGGTTATTTTTTAGTAACTTCTGCACTCCAGAGATGTCTATTTTGTAGTGCCTTTAATAATATATCTGCTATATATTAAAAAGCACACCTGAGCAGCTAGGGAAAGTTTAAACAATATATTTTGAAGAATATATTCAATATTTAAAGAATACATACCTTAGATTTTTTTTTAAGAAAATAAAAAACAACAAGTATCTTATTTAAAAAAATGTTATACTGGAAAGTGCAATTTGAAAAATGTGCAAGACCTCTGCATTTTTGTGCTGGCATTAATACAATCTGTTTGTTATCATTTGAAATCAAAAGTACTAATATTGGTTTTTTGGAAAGAAGAAGAAAAAAAAAGCCTCCTCACACAGACCTCTTCACAGTGTGATTGGCAGGCTTATAATAAGCAAAGGAAAGGCTCTGAGTTTTCCTTGAGAACTGGATTTTCTATTTATTGAAGCTACCTGTAGTTCAGCCTTGGAGCACGTGCAGAAACGAGCACCTGATATTTCGTGCAAGGTGTCTTGACTTCAATCTTCATCCAGTATAAAACCTAGGCTCTTTTTAAATGCTCTTTGTTTTATTCTTTGAAGTAAATGCTGTAGTGACTGAGAATGTATGCTGTTGTAGGCAAGAGCACGCCTGCTCCTGCCAGCAGGACGTGCAGTGCTGCTTACCCATAGCTTCATCATGTTCTGTGAGAAATTTCCAAGGTACTAGGGGTGGTAGTGATACTGGAATTAATACAGCAGGGCTGGCATCCCTCCCGGCCTCCCTTCCACACTCGACTCCAGTTCTCCGCACCTGGAGTTACGCATGCACATCAGGGATGGGAGGGATTGGACCTGATGATTTAAAGATGTAGAGCTTGTAAATACACATTTTAAAAGTCATTTTATGTTGCAAATTTACATGGTATGTGGTTTGCCACAAAACAAAGGCAGTTTATTTCGATGTTATAAAAAAAAAGTTTGTTTTATTAAGAAGTAAATATATTATTGCAGTGTTTTGTGGCCTGTTTAAAGGCTTTTATTTAGTAGTGCAGTGAATGTAAAGTATAGTAAAATGTTAAAGAAATATCTTGCCCATTTGATGAAGAATGTCAGCTCTGCAAACACTACTCCAGTGAAAGGAGGTGTGAAGCAGGGACTGAGTAAACCATTTTGCTTTGCATTTTATGGTATAAATACCAACTGAAGGGGTTTCATATAAAGTATGTTTTGACAACTGAACCACTTCCAGATCACCTCCAGCTCAGTAAAGTGACCTTCTAATGCATATTTTTCTTGCCTCAAAATTGAGCGGTTGTTTTTTAGGTGCTCTTACTCAGCAAAGCTGAGCTCTATGTAAAACTGTCCAACTGCTATCAGAAGCACTGTGAGGAAGTTAACCATTAAGTCGGACTCTGCTCCTCTGTGCCCCTTCCCCGGAGGCTTTTATTGTCTGTCCCAGATCTTTCGGAAACGCAACCCTTAGCCCCAAAACCTGAAGGCCCTGCCTGTTTTTAGGGTGAGAGGAGGTGAAGCGGGCAAGGCCTTCCAGAAATACCCTGGTAAGGATGCTCAAAAAATGCTGGGGGTTCCCTCTAAGGCCTTGTACAGCTCAACACTAAATGCCACCACGGATTGCAGCACATCTCAATGGCCTCCAGGCATAGTGGGCTCTGCGGTCCCCTTTCCAGCCCCTCCACCACAACCACAGCCAACTCAGAGGAGGGACGAAGGGTGATGGTTGCCCTCCCATCCATCCCCTCCCCACTGGTTCCTGCTGCTTGCAGTAGGGACAGAAAGGAACCCAAAGAGGGTGAGCCTCCAGGCCACCACACCAAGGCAGGAGAGACAGGACGCGGGGCCATAGCCTCCTGCCCCCGTCTTTTCCACTTGCTTCTGAACCATTTCATGTACACTACTACTGAGGTAAGTCTGATAACTTGAAATGTGAACATCTTTAGGTTAAGAACAAACTATTCAAAGAAATATATATATATATTATAAAAAAAAAAAAAAAAAAGGAAGAAAAAAAAACTAGTGTGCCTTATTCTTGAAAGAGCTGATATTTTAGGTGTTTTATTGTATCTCTGTTTTCTGTACTGTCGGAAGCCTCTGAGTTTATTTAGTTCTTGCTCTATTTACGGTACATTTCTAGGATGTAGTGAATAAAGCATTCTTTAAAAAGAGCGACTGATATTTCTTTGTGACATCCCACTGCCAGGTGAAGCCTGATGCTGCGCAGGCTTCCTGGTGGGCAACATGCTACCTCCCAGCTGGGGAGGGGGTGCTTGGGGCAGGAGGGCAGCAGGGTGCCACAGCCTGCATCCTCATGGGCTCCTCGGGAAGGGGAGATGGCCTGGAGGACAGGACCCATCCCAACATGTGTATGGGGCACCTCACCATTCTTCCAGCGGCCTCTGATCAGCCCCAGACTCTTTTCACATCCAGTTTAAAGACCATGCCTGGATATGAATGGAAGAGACAAAGCTGGTGTCCTCATGCTTTCCATTCACCAGCTGCACAAAACCTCTGTAACCCCACTGTGCTCCCAGAAGTGCTGGGAGCTGGCACTGAGGTGCCCTGTTGAGAGAAAACAGCACATCATTATCATCTCAGCTCACTTTAGCCTTCAAAAGCAGTCCTTTCAGGCACAGATAACTAGGCTGCACCTCTCGGCAGCATTGCAGTCCTCCAGAATACCTGTTTGCTTCCTTGCTCGAAGTCCATCTGAAGAAAATTTGCTGCAGATACCAAGTCTTGGTAGAAGAGCAGTGTGAGGGAGCAGAGTTAAACTCTGAGGCAAAGCAGAAGGAAGGCAGAAGTGACTAAATCAGGCATTAGTGTTAGGGAATAATCCGAAAGAGAAGGAGAAGAGAACAAATATTGCACTTCCTTCCATGTCCCTCATTAGGAAGCAAAAGTATCTGCAACTTCCTTTCTTTAACCATCTTTTCCCACAGTGCCTTCAGGTCAAGGCATTTCATGATAACATGCCTTGGGCTTGCTGGAAGATACTAATCATGAAAGGATCATGAAAGGTTTCCCTGTCTTCACTGTCTCTTTTTTTTTTTTTTTTTTTTTTTTCAATTGTGAGTGTGTGTTAGAAAACTGAAAGGCTCTGGAAGAGTAGGATTTGGAGGTGGGAGACAGTCACCTAATTCCACCTGTTTTCCTTGCAGCTTTGGTTTAAGGAGTCTGCATGTCCCAGCAAAACTCCCCAGAACCAGGTCACTGTACATGTATCTTGTTCAGGGACTGGGTAATCACAATGCTACAAGCAGCTTTCAAGGAGAGATAGTCACATTAGGACTTTACCTGTTGGGCAAACCACCAAGTTACACAGGAAGACTAATGTTTTCCCTGCAGTCCCTTGCTGACCTTACCACTCCCTAGAGGTCCACCTCCATCTGGAGATGAGAAAGAAACAAAAACCACAGCCCTTACAGGTGTTCAGAGCTACACAGACACACACTCCACAGACATCAGCTTTTTCCAAGTGAGACGAAGAATTGTGCCACACTAAAATGTTTTAGTGGAATTTTCCTCTTTCCCTTTATCCATGCTATCCTAAATTAAAATCAGTCTACAGAGCATGCTCTGGCTCTTTCTAAACAGACACTTCACAAGAGAATTTGTTATTTTCCTAGATTGCTGGTTTCTTATTTCAGTGTTGTAATACTGTAATTAATGATTAACCCATCATAAGGTTCAAATATGCAAGTCATTCTCAGGATATTAACATAAACAATGCCAGAGAAATGCAACAGTACTTTTAAGATGACCTTGCTGCCTCAGGAATGTCAGGAGCCTTGGGCATCGTGACAACTCAGAACATTGCCAAGTTGATCCCATTCCCTCTCTGACCATATTTCTTGATGGTCTTGAAGAGCAGACATGCCCTTCTCTGGTTGGTATCAACTTGAAGTGCTAAAAGCAGCCTCGACTTTTTTTTTTTCTGGAAAGAGCACACATTAATACCTCTGTGACACAGCGACTATATAAACACATTAACAAGAAATTCAAGTGGATTAACACCACTCTGATATTGCAACATCTTATTTATATAAGCTCTAGAGCTCACAGCATATGAAAAATACATCTTCAGTGCATCTAAAAGGCATGCAGAGTATCCTATGTTCTGCTCTGTGACTGATGTTACACGTGTAGCATCTCTGGGCTGGGTCCTCAGCAGCTACTGGCAGAGCTTGCTGCTCCCTTGATGCGTATCAGCCACAAAAGTGGCCCATCATGCTGACCTGTAAAACAAATAAAGGCCAGACCTACCTCATCGCAGGGGAAACTACCTCTGCTGTGCATCTGAAAGTCAGCAGAGCCAGGTTTTATACACCAGTGTGTCAATTAAATGCTGAATCACGCTTGACTGAGTTTCAGGGCTATGTCCTGCCTGGAAACGAAACAGCAGGAAGGGTGTTGCAGGGAGAAAGTGGAAGTTAGGAAAAGAAAAAAGGCAGTTTTGTGCATCAAGTCCTCTCTTAACACGAAGACAGGCACCATGAGATTATAGCCATTCAAGATGCTAAAGAGGGGAAAAAAAATCTGGAATTTGATACAGACCAGACTGTAGAAATATCTCCATACAAAATATTTCCTGTCAAGCCAACGAATTAGATCAGATTATTTCTTCCTCCAGCCAGAAGGCCAGGACTGGTGTTTGCCAGTTTCCTAACCAAAGAAGACAGAAACTCAGCCCTGAGGTCCTTAATGGGGCAAAACTAGAGATCCTGCTTGCAGGAGGTGACAAGTCAAGGGCTAACTCTTCATTAGAAAACTGTGCAGGAAACAGCTCAAATGTGCTCAGACTTGTCCCACCTGCACCAAACAGCCCCATCTTTCCAACATGGTGACAGACATCTCCATCTGAATGGGCTGTGTTGGGCAATGCCCTGCCCCATGGCAGACTCTGAGGCTGCTCCTCCGTCCCCATAGGTGTACCCACAGCCACCTTTCATCCTGAGGGAAGATCAGTGGATTGTCCCACCCTGTTAAAAAGTTCTGCTGTCATTCCCAAGGGTATTCATAGAGGTAAAATCACAACCTCTGCTTTGGTTGTGGGTTTGCGCCTACCCTGGCAGCTCCCATGCTTCTGTATGTGACCAGGTTGTATGGTGGTCACCAGACAGAAGCAGTACCACATTTCATGCCCTGGTTGTCCATGGCTGTACTTTTACTTTGAAGCACGATATGCTTTTGTTCATTCTTTCTTACCTCTCTCCAAACCACCACATTTAATTTTTGCCAGAGGTGAACAGGTCTGGCTGCTCTTTGAGCCTGTCCTTGGACGTGTTTGCAATGTCACTGAGGTTCTGTGTCAGCTTGGCCTCTGTCTGCAGTCCGCTTGCTTGTGGGAAGTGGGAAGCCACAGTTAACCAAACGATCTCACTGAAGCGTGACAAAAACTGCAAGCAGCCTACACAAGCCACGGGAGTGACCTCAAGCTGGCTTGCTGAGAGAGAGAGGCATTTAAATTGGTCAGAAGCAAAACAGCCTACACTTACCAGCAGTTCCTTTGTTCCAAAGCTTTGAAACAATAACTGCAGCAAGCAATTCTCACTCCTGTAGCAAATCTGCAGGTTACAGAGCAGGGTATCTTGCAATCACTCAACAAGGTATGCGATAACAAGGGATTACTTATTAAACCTATACGCCTGCACACAGGGCATCCTTAGTTTCCCCAGTCTGTGACTTTTCGTCTGCTGTCCCTTATCAGAGTGTTTTCCAGCCACGTGGATAAGTGAAGGATTCCCTCAAGGCCTGGCTCCACTCCAGGCAGCCAGACATCTCGGCTCACCAGCTTTTGTGTGGGACACACCACAGCCAGTAGCCGCAAGGCTGGCCTCCAGGCTGCACCATGGGGGCACCTGGAGATCGCCAGGCAGGAGCAGTGTAGATGCTGAGGGCACGGCAAGGTGCACGGGAGGGCCCTGTGCCGCCCAGGCAGGGCTCTGGTAGGCAAAATGTGGGGTGGCATCAGCACATCAACAATGATCATGTCACCAAGGACATATCCAAGCAAGAAAACACCTGATCACCTTGCCCTTTGTTGTTGTGTAAGTGGTCTAGGCTTCCCCTCCAAGAACTCCACAGAGTAAGAAAGGAAGCAGCATCCTCTGTGGGCAACATTTTTACTTTCTCCTTTGTGGGAGGAATGACATGTACCATCAGTAGGCCCCTACAATTAGTTGTTGGGACAACAACAAAGTCTGGTTCTTCAAACCAGCATCTTCTTCAAACCAGGCTACCTCCACTAAACCTCTGCTACCTTCAGCTGGAGAGCTTCTTGTTACCACCTGAAGTGTCACAGCAAACCCTTCCAAAAGACAAAACATCCAAAGGAGTGCTACAACGTGCGGAGGCTGCACCAAGCCACACACTCTGTGCAGACACACCTCCTCCCACGGTGTCACTGTTGGCCATGCCCTGACCCCATGGTGCTGCAGCAGGACCTGGAGCACACCCAATGGCCCTCGTGCCGTGGAGTAGCCCCAGGAATCATGAGGTGAAGTACGTCAGGATTGCCCTACATCAGAAATGAAAGGTGGGGAAGAGCATGATGTCTGAGTCAGACTTGCAGCCTGAGTCATGAGGCGAGGCATTTGAGGGAGACCAGAGGAGACACATCTGAAGAATTCACCACAGGTATCATCGAGACAAACTGGGAACCTTGACATTGGGGTGGCATCCTGAGGCTTTGGTCTGGGGGAAAGCTGATCAGATGGGAATAGGCATCATACTGTGGCAGGGAAGAAATCATTTCATGTCCTTAGTTTGGACAGACATCCCTCCCTGCTGGAGCTGTCCCCCCACAGAGGGAGTGCAGAGCAGCTCCTCCACACCAATGCACCCAGCACTGGCCTGTCAGACTCGGGACTTTGGCTGGGCAAGCAGGTAACATCCACAAAAAACAGGAAAATGTCTTAATTTGTCTTTTCTGTTTTTCTCTGTTGAGCACTGAGAAGGGCAGCGATATGGGTGTGTTGGCCACACACTCCTCTTTCCTCCTAGCAGCCCAGAAGGGAGATGCACAGAAAGGCTAATCTTGTTTCTGCCAACAGACCCTGTGTTAGTCTTCAAGCCAGACCTCCCTAGAGAGACCTCCTGCTCCATCAGAGGCATGATTTTTTTTTTTTTCACAGGATCCCACAAAACAGAAATAAATGGAAGAAATAATTCTGTCTGTCTCTTTGGATCAAAAAGCTTATTTCTCTTATGCCGGGGAATATACTGAAATCTGATTCACTCCAAGAGATGGAAATAGCCACATACATGTATGCAAAGTGCCTGAAATTCAAATGAGGATTTTGTATTCACCAGTGAAGTAAGAGGGATGCTTTTTAAATGGCTCTGATGCTGAGCAGTCCTGTATCTGCAAGGTGACCAACACCATCAGTAGCAGTAGGATCATTACAGACATCATTACCGCTGCTGTCAAAGGTGCAATGTTAAGTGCATCACAATTTAGGAAATGGTTCTTTCTTCCCTGTAGGCACCATCAGAGGCTCATTCAAAACCCATCACATGCTTTCCATAAAACCAGACAGTGTCCGTACCCTGTCCAACAAGGCGTTGCCAGTTGTAGTGTACACAAAGTAGTTACAACACACTGTAGTTCGCATTGTGTTTTTCCTGTTGGTTTCAATCTTTCCTCATATGAAGCAAAAGAGAGTTTCCATGGAGCACAGACCCCAGGCTGTGTCCCATAACAGGGCTGGGATTCACCCACAAGTAAGTGCTTCATCTTAAGCTTTGCTGGTAAGAAAGACTGGGGCTGAGCACGGTGTCAGCATGTCTTCAGCATTCACAAGCATCACTGCCGCTCAGAAGTAATGGATAGACACTCACCACTGCTGGGGCTGGCTTCAGGTGAGCTCCAGCCACAGGGTTGAAGCCCCAGGATCTGCTTCAAGTGTGACAGACGTGAGCCTACTGCCTCTCCTCTGGGGGCACAGAGCATTTCCTACATATTCCAGTGCCTCTTTGGAAGTGACGATGAAAAAGGCTCTTTGTAAGAGAAGCTCAATTGCTTACAGCCTAGTGCAGGAGCCCCACCAAGGACAAAGGAATCCTTTAAATGAACCTCTACAATTTGTATTGGCAAGGAGAACCAAGTCCTGTTTGGCACCGCACAGTCCCAGAGTCCCAAACTCCTTCTGACCCAACACGCCCTACCCAGCAGCCACGTTCCCAAATGCCAGCCAGGTGGGCCTTCCCCACCACCTTCCCCCGAGCCCCTAGTGCTGCTGTTAGCATGAGAGGTCACCAGCTGCACAAGGGGCTCCTTCAGAGCTGGGGGGTCATTTATTGATGTATGAGATTTTGAGATATGCATCCCATCTGTGTGGCTCACGAGGTTTTTTGAGACGCTGATTGCTTTGTTACAAGCGTGCCATCCGATTTTGTTCAACATTTCGGCTTTTGTATGGCTGAGCAGGAGTTTCTCTCAGCTTGTTCCCTTTGGGGTTGGGACTAGGACAGCACTGAGGTCTTAAAAGATTAGATTTAGGAATAATAAATGATGCATTACATTTAAAAAAAAAATCCACTCCCTGAGAAAGCAAACTTCCTCGTCTTTCTGTGGTGTCTTTGTGAGTGATACGCGGGGTAGAGAGCATACGGAAATGTACAGCACTTGGCACTGCTGCGCCTCAAACCCGTTCTCCCACATTTTACAACCAGCCCTGGCCACGTGACCCACGTGGAAAGATAAACCGAGACATTTAATCCTTTCTTTTTTACCACAAGGAAGTGAATTTTATGTGGTTGTGATCATTAAATTACAGTAAATGATTTGCCCACAAGAGGGAAAAAAAACACAATGGTTTGAAGTGGGAAAGGCTGGGGAAGGGGAGCTGCTCAGGGCCAAGCGCTGTAGCTTGAAAACCCTCCCGGTGAGCTTTACTCTTTCACCCTGGCTGTGGCATTTAGGAAATCAGTCCTGTAACCTCATTGCAGGTGAGGATTGCTCACCACTTGCTTTTGCAACCAGAGTGTTAACAACCACTTTCCAAAAGCCTAGCTTTCGCATCTGCCCTTTGAGTTCAAGCAACAACAATTAACCTCAGGTAGCAAACTGGGAAGTTGGTGAGCACCGTATTACCCCAGAAAGCAGCAACCTTTACAGTTTTTCTTCATCTCCAGAACACCATCAACTTCTGAAAGAAAAGCTTGATGCTGGGATGGGGAAAGCCAGTTCAGCCCAAACACCTGGACACGAGATGGGTCGCAAGTGGGAACATCACAGCTGAGGGCTGTGGTCAGCCAGCTGGGATGAGAAGGCCAGCTGGGGAAATACTAGAAGAAACATAAGACAAGCAGGAAACTTTGCAGACCATGCCTGTGACTCACTCTGTTTGGCCCATCCTACAGTATCCCACAGTATGCACGTGGACCTTTTCCTGTTAGCTTGCAGACCTGCCCCACAAACAACTCCCGGTGCAAAGGGCAGGGGTAGGGGTGCCCGTCACCAGGACCGTCCTCCCTACAGGCGAGGCTGCACGCTCGGCTTCTGACAACCCCAGCTCTGTGCTTTTGTTTTTCTTGTCTGGCTGCACTCCCATGTGCTAACACAGACCAGCATTTCCTTTATGGCAACATTAGTCTGAGTGTTTAAACAGCTTTTTGCTACAGTCTGGTCAGTTTGGGATGCAAGGAAGCCTTGGTATAACCACAATAACAACCAAGGCTGAAAAGTTCCTATTCACTGCTGTCCCCTGGGATGTGCTAGTGAAGCATCCTCATGGGCAAAGCTGTTTTTGTGTCTCAAGCCCTGTGACAGTGTGATGCCCACACACCCAGGGGTGCTCACCCACCATTTAGAGAAACGCTGCTGCCAGCGCTGGTGCTGGCCAAGCCAGCCACTGAGATGGGTCACAAGGGAGGAGCGAGGGCTTGTGTTTAACCAGGCTCAGCTTTCTGGTGCGGTTTGCCACATCCCCGTGCAAACCGTTGCCCTGGCACAGGGCAGCAGTGAAACCACAGGATGGTGAGGCTGGCAGGGACCTCTGAAGGCACCTGCTCAATTCACACACTAAGCATGGATGCCCACCACTGCCAGCTCTGCTGCTCCCATTTACTCTTGCTGGCAGTTTTTTTCCGGAGAGAATTCCTGGGCACGAGAAGTCTCACGTGCCTGCTAGCAGCCCTGCTGTATCTCCTCCAGAGCCTGCCCAGCCAGCCTCTGATCATTTACTCTTCTCATTCTTTTCTTTCATTGCCCACCTTCTCAAGGCTTAGGAAGGGCAGTGGGCAAGCACAGTCACTGAGAGGAAGACGCAGGACCCAGCACTGGCAGCTCTTTCTCACACCAGGGCAGCAAATACAATTGTTTTAGGCCTTTTCCCCTTCTGAGAAAGCTCCAGCACCACCTCCTCTGGCTTTTCTGCTGTTTCCACAGATGCTGTGATCACCCTTATCAGCCCTCAAGAGGTTTGACTCCAGTTAACTCAAGAAATGATTTTTCATGTGTGTAAAAAGCTAAACCTGAATGGAGAGCTGACTTGGCCACCACGAGCCACGATAGATATTTTCATCTGATCTTAAAATGACCGTGCAAAATCTGACTTTGACAAAACTTAAGAACACCCTGAAATGGCCTGCATAAGATAAGCAATGGCATATAATGCACACAATACTCTTAAAACTCATAATTCAATGCAAGTGGAGATTTCCAGAAAGATCTTTAAGAAGAAACAACTAAAACATCCCGACACCGCACATTATCTTGGAAAAAAGGAGAACATGAAAGATATTTCAGAATAGCCTTCTGATGGCTCATTACAAATTTAAAAGCATTATTATAAATTGTGCCTGGCAAGCTTTCCTCAAGCCCCTCAGTATTTTTGTACTGTTGATTCCACGCTTATAAGAACAGGATTTTTTTGTTTGTTTTTGTATTAATTGCTGCCTGTTTATTCATTAATTGGGTCAATCCATAAGCCCCAGAAGGTTTAAATCCCATAGTGAGTAGAAAGTGTGCTAATTGTCTCTCTGTGCACTTCCAGAATCCTTTTCTTTGGAGTTGGATGTTACCATCGTGATGTGATGGGCAGGAAGATCACCTGGGGCTGGACTGGGCTTGGAGGACTCAGGTTTTTTCACAGAGTCATAGAATCACAAAATGGCTTGGGTTGAAAAACCTTAAAGACAACTCAGTACCACCCTCCTTCCATGGGCAGGGACACCTCCCACCAGACCAGGTTGCCCAAAGCCCCATCCAGCCTGGCCTTGAACGCCTCCAGGGATAGGGCATCCACAGCTTCTCTAGGCAGCCTGTGCCAGTGCCTCACCACCCTCAGAGTAAAGAATTTCTTCCTTATATCTAATCTAAATCAACCCTCTTTTAGGCTAAAGTCCTTCCCCCTTGTCCTATCACTCCACTTCCTGACAAAGAGTCCCTGCCCAGCTTTCCTGTAGGCCCCCTTTAGGTACAGGCTGCCACTATAAGGTCTTTTCCCCACAAGTTTTCCACTTCTGTCATGTTGGAAGTGGGTGCAGAATGAAAGGGCCAACACACAAGTGCATGTGGGAGCACACACCTCCCAAAACAAAACATGAAAGCCGCTCTTTTAATGAAACCAGAAGGGGGAAAAAATGAAGGTAGAGTGGAAAAACCTGCAAGAGGTCAACAAAAGAAACAAAGGGCAGCTTTATGTAATCAGCTATTTCACTCCAGAAATGGCAGGGCTGGTTAAGGCACTGCTGCCTGGCATTTTCAACACAGAAATTCAAGGTAATTAGGGCTTTTCTTGTACCAAGAAGATAATGACAAAGAACACGAAAGATAAATGTAAGATCTAATAGTAAATGAGGTTGGAAGGATGAAAGAAGAGAGCAGACAAGGAACAGGGCCCTCCCTTTCAAAAAGCAAAGAACTGCTAAGGAAAATGGAGGTGATTCTCTACATTTTAATTTTATGCTTGGATCAGGCCAGACAAAAAGCTTTTGATGACTCTTATGGGATGTATTGATCAAAAATGAAAGCCAGGTTCAAATGAGCTAATATCTATAATTGAAGAGTAAATAAATTGCAATCTTCTGCTAAGAAAGCAACTTCTGAGCAATTGATGACTGACATTAAAAAATAAAACCACATTTTTTTCCAGTAACATGTGAGGCTCAAACCGATCAAAACTAATTTATGTTTAAATAGACATAAAAGGATCGGTGTTAAGGATGAGCCACTATCACCATGAAACAACACAAGAACTAGCAAATGATAAAGCTGGGCAAATCTGTGCAAGATCTCTGCCAAAAAGCTGTTCATGTGCATCCACTTGAGCTGAATCCCAAGCAGGACAAACGCAGACACACCGAGGGAGCAGTGCAGCACGGGGCAGCTGCAGTGTCCTCTCCATCCTGCTGTCCTGGCCCTTCACTTCTGCTCCTGCAGGATGGGCCTCGCAAGTTCGAGCTGCCAACACCTCCCCCTTGGTAGGAAGACTTGCCCTGGCAGCTTGCTGGATGACAGCTTGCTGGCTGTCTGTTGCCAAAGTGACTGCTTGCAGTGAAATTTTGATTTGGGTTGGACATTCCCAGTATAATGAGCCTCACGTGACGGCTGTTTTGGTCCAACATAGCACGCGTTCTTTGACAGAAGAGAGACAACTCTGCCTAGTTAAGCTTTTGCATTTCCTCGCTTGCTAAGCCCCAACTTCTGAGCAGCTTGGTTTCAGCTAACCTGCTTGCTACTACAAGGAACGCTAGGAGAGAAGATGCTTCAACGTAGCCCAAGGTTAAAAGTGTAGAAGTGGAGTCACAGCATCCATTTTCTTCTGCATCATTCACAACCTGTCAGGGAACTCATCACCCCAGGAAGGCCTTTGCATCTTTTAGCAGCTGTACACCCAGAAATTACGGGCAGCTGCGCTGACTCAGAAGCAGCATCCACCTCCACCAATATGCTGTCTCCAGCAATGGCAGAAGTCAATAGCTAGGGAAGAGTAAGAACAGGGCAAGTTTATCTACAGTGCCCAAGTATTCAACCAGCCACAGCAGATTTCTCGAGGTGAACACATTTTCTGTTTATTTAGTAACTATCAACAGATCTCTCTTCCAAGTACTCTCTCTTCAAATCAAACTAAAGGAAACTTAACTGAATGTCCCACCATTTATTTTGCATAGCTATTTTCTATGTTCCCCTTACTTTCTAACACATGGTTGCTTCCTTTTAAACTACATGACTTTCCTGTTCCCGAAACATAGGATGAGAACAATATTTTCAGCAACACGCAGAGGAAGTGAGCAAACTGAAAAAGCAGGGACAGCATTCATCTTCAGGGATGGCACAGTAAACAGTCAGTGCTGCACCTCAATGTGCTGACCCCAGCCAGCAGCACCCGCTCAGCAGTTCTGGAAATGTAGCCCCCATTCTGGTGCTGAAGCAAAAATACCTTTTTTGAGGCACTACACTCAGTTCAGAGCAACGCATCCTTGAAAATCTGGTCTTCATGCTTTTTTGTTGGTATTTCACTGTTGATTTTATGGAGAGAATTACGGATGAAAGAGCTACTTTCCACAAGGCAGCTCAAGATTAGCATATGGAGAAATAGCAGCCACACTCTGCCCACAGGAACAATTAAAGCTTACAACATACCTAATATTGCAGCAAGCTATTTGTATTGGCAGCTAGACTGCATCTTCAGGGGCAGAGGTTACCATAAGTTTTCAGGCTATTCAGATCATGCCTGAGCACTGTGCTGATTAGGAATATAGCCCACAAGCTGGCAGAAATGGAGCAGATGTAATGGAAATGGACGTGGGGAGCATAGCAGTGATCATGTATCCAGTATGTTTCATGCACTGTACACAAGGGGAAGTGAAGGCTGGCTTCACCTGGGAATCTCATTTGTCCAGGATCTACCTAGGACGTGCTGCAAATGATTTCCAAGACGGGAAATGGTGGAGCAGAGCAGCTGTAAAGTTGGGCTTTGGAAAAACAATATTCACCGAGAGCATAGAAATGGAGAAGTTGTGAGGGCTGGAGGGGTTCCCTTAGACATGTTCTAGAAAAGGAAGGTAGGCAAATGCATTTTCTTAAGAATTATTATGGATGTTGCCTCTAATCTTGTTTGGAGCTCATTCTTTATTAAAGTCACCCTAGCTTCCACCATGTGCTACCTGGAAAGCTGCTTTAAGGCATATCTGATCCTTGCATCCACACTGTGCTAAAACGTAGTCGAGCAAAGGGACTAACAGACACACACTGCAGGGACACCACTGAAGTCAGCATTCCCAGCACAGCAGGACACAGGTTCTGCCACGCGTGTTCCTCCTCCATATGCTCTGCATAACCCCTGCAGGCCTGGACCTGCAGAGGAGATGCACCTGGGGACATTTGGCACTGGGATGCAGTCACAGCAGCCTGGTGAAGCATGTGCAGTGCAGCTGTGGGTATGGTAACACATCCATGCAGTCTTGAGCAATTCACACTACTCGTACTGCACAGCTCTAACACAGGGATACAGATCAGCATGCAGCTAATTCATTAGTGCAAGTATGTAAATACCTACAAAGTGCTTGGAAAAACTACAAACACATTAATTGCTGCCTATCTTCAATGAACCTTCATAAGCATTTCAGGACTCTCCCATTTAATACAAAAGATTGCATCTTGCCTCTTGATTCTGTAGCCTTAAAAGTCCTTGCAGCCTAGTTTTATTCTCCCAAGTGGTATTTCACAGGTAGCATGCTGGCTTTGCTGCAACTGCTTCAGAGATGCCCTTGCCAAAAGGCAGTGCTGCTGGCAGGAAAGGCAAGGCTGGAATGGGATGCTAGCTGATAGGGACCCTGGAGCAGAAAGAGGAGACAGCTGAGTCTCACGCACATCTCTGGGCTGACTGCAAATAGTGGTCTTCTCCGTTACAGCTACCATAGAGAGCTTGTTAAACCTAGGTAAGTCTCTAGCACACCACAGCAGTGAGGCTACTCTGGTGATGCTGTCCATAAATCACAACCACCTCAGCACAGATGAGCTGAAGGGGACAGCATAAAAAAGGTCAGGGAAAATAGCCACTTCTGCACAACCTCACCCCAAAGTGCACCAAACAGCTCACAAAACATAGAATCACATAATTGTAGACTGGTTGAGTTTGGAAGGGACCTTTGGAGGCTGTCCGGTTCAACCAGCAGGTTGCCCTGGGCCACGTCCGGATAGCTTTTGAAGATCTCCAAGGAGGGAGACTCCACAACCTCCCTAAGCAACCTGTGCTGGAGCTCCCTCGCCTGCCCAGCACAGAAGTGCTGCCTGGTGTTCAAAAGGTATCTCCTGTGCTCCAGTTTGTGCCCACTGTCTCTTGTCCTGGCACTGGGCACCACTGAGAAGAGCCTGGCTCTGTCCTCCTTGCACCCTCCCTTCAGGTATTTGTACACATTGACAAGGTCCCCCCCGAGCAACCTCTTCCCCATGCTGAACGTTCCCAGCCCTCTCAGCCTCCTCTCACAGGAGAGGTGCTCCAGTCCCTTCATCATCTTGGTGGCCCTCTGCTGGACTCTTCCCAGTATGCCCAGGTCTCTCTCACACCGGGGAGCCCAGAACTGGACACAGTACTTCAGGTGTGGCCTCACCAGTGCTGTGCAGAGGGGAAGGATCACCTCCCTTGACCTTCTAGCAATACATTGCCTAACGCAGCCAATAGTCCCATTAGACTTCTTAGGGGCAAGGGCACACTGCTGGCCCATGTTCAGCTTGGTGCTCACCCAGTCCCCCAGGCCCTTTCCTGCAGAGCTGCTTTCCAGCTGGGTGCCCCCAGAACCTGCTGGGGGACACAAGGCTCTGCACCCCTCCTTGGTGAACTCCATGAGATCCTCGTCAACCCACCTCTCCAGCCTGTTATGTCCCTCTGGATGGCTGCATGGCCCTCTGATGAGTCATTCACTCCCCCCAATTTTGTGTCATCTGCAAATTTACTGAGGGCACACTCTGCCCCATTGCCCAGATTACTGGTGAAAATGTCAAACAGGACCAGGACCAGTACTGATCCCGGGGGTACTCCACTTGTTACTGGCCTCCAACCAGCCTTGGCACCACTGCCCACTGGGTCAGTTCTCTGACCACCTCCCTGTCAGCCCATACTTCAACAGCTTCTCAACAAGGACCTCGTGGGGGCAATGTCAAAGGCCTTAGTCCAGGAGACAACCTCCACTGCTCATCCATCGGTGATTTCATTAGAGAAGCTTATAAGATTGGCCTTTCTGCAGGATTTGGGTTTAACTCAGCTTCACCTGCCCTGCTGAACTCTGTCAGCACGATGCCCAGGGAGAGCAGCAGGGACAGCCCCGTGCACCTCAGTTCACGGGAGCAAAGGCTATGTGGGAGTGCCAGGTGGAAGCAGCAGGGTGACCCAAGGTTTCTGTGAGGACACCCCTCATGGGATGCCTATGAGGTGCCAGCCATTCCTGTTTGCCTCAGACAGGTTGGTTTGGGGCACTAAATCCCCTTTTGTACACTGGTAGGGCTCTGGAAAACAAAACTGACCTTCACAAAGGCCTACTTTCATGAATGCGTTGTCCACAGGGGGTGGAACGAACATTCAGTACTGACTGGTGTGGCACTGAAACGCCATTGCCTTGTTCCCAGACTTTGTTCCCATTTCATCGGTCTGGAGATGTTCCATGTTCCTCAGGAAGCAAGAAGAGGATCCTACACAACAGACTGCTCAGGGTCAGGTTCACGTCTGACGCAAAGTTGTTTCTACCATCTGATTTTGTCCTACTGAAATTATAGGTTCCTAACCTGAGCTGTTTGAGATGTCATGAAAAAAAATAGAGGCACAAAGGCAAAATAATCTTTCTTCTTACTGAATCTCAGCAAACATATGCACTGCCTTTCATAACCTGAAAAGTACCAAGAGTTTAAGCCATAGAGGCCAAGTTATCTTTGTGAACTTTACAACCAGGAAAATTTACAAATGGCAATTAGTAGATCCAGAGGCCAAAATAATTAACCCAGATAGAAAGCATGTAATAAATCTCCAGCATTAAACTCAGGGAGGCTGACACAGAAGAACCACGACAGAAGTTATGCAGTATAACAACAGTGCTATGCTACAGCCACTGACTGCAGCAAAAGGAATCAGTATTGATCTTCTCGTAGGAGGAATTTTGCAAAATGTCACCTAGTTTTTAATAGGACCTAGAGTTGCTGGACGGTATTTAAGGGAACAAGAGCAAACTACAAATGACTGTATAGATCCCTGATAAGATACTTTTTCACCCAGTTTCACAGTGAACCTTGGAACCAGAATGAAACTCTTTTCTCTCAATAGCATGCAATTAGGTAAATTACTTGTTATAGATAAAGTTCTGAGGAGAGATAATACTTACAGTGAGACACCATAATCCTTAGGAGTGATTAAAAAAAAAAAAAAAAAGAAAGAAAGAAAGAAGGTCAAGTACCAGGTAAACAGTAAAGAAATTCTAACAAAGCTGGATTTTGCTGGGCACCCATCTCCCTCCCAAACCCCTCCTGGATTAAAGTAACTCTCTTTTCCCTTTTCCTGCAGATTTCATTCATTGTAATATAATTACTTTTTTTTTTTTTTTTTTTTTTTTTTTTTTTTTTTTATCTCTGTAATACAAATTGCCTTTGGTTATTTAGCAGTAACACCTGAGTGCACCTGAAGGGTGAATATGTGAAAACTGCATAGCCCCAAACACCTCTATAAAGTGGTGGTCTTGTCCCCAGGGCACCAGCCACCCACAGGTGCCAGCTCTGACGGGATTTGGATTTAAAGAGGTGGGTAGCCTCTCTGCAGGCTTCTGAGCTTAGCCAAAGCAGCTATTCTAGCATAGTGCTCTATTTCTACATGTGTCATCTCTCTAAACCATCAAAAAGTACCTCTGGAAATAAAACAATAAAAAAATAATAATAAAGTTCTAGTAGTTAAGTAGGGGAATTACTAACATGATACACACTGTCCTGGCTAAGCATCCCCCTAAACGTATCAGGCAACAGCAAAAAAGCATCAAAGTTGTATTTTTGTATTCCCTCTGGAGTGGTTTATTCACACACACACACTACAAGAAAATTGCTGAGTGCTTGCTGCAAGGCAAACCACAACAGCGGCCTCAATCCCAGCCAGACCACCAGCAGCAGGATCTTGGTACAGATATATAATGATATTTAGGTGCCTCGTTTTTAATATCCTGAAACATCTCATCAAAATGAGATGTCAAACCACGGTGACTCTGCCCCTTGGCTGTCACCAGTCTGTGATAAAGCCCCACTATCCACATACAAATTCTCCAATTTTAGGTCCCGTGATACTGCTCTCTTTGAAGTTCACCCTCTTGTAATCTTTTGGATGTCCTGTATGAACAGGAATTTACGAAGTCAGTAATTGCCCCATGTTCCTTTACTATAGGCAGGGTTGGTGTATGTAATGGATTTAAGCCAATACTCATACCAATGTGGTTCATAATTACCTTGTTGTTCTGTCTGGATGTCTTTTGTGTTTGGAGGTTTTGTTTGTTTGTTTGTAAAGAAAATACATGCTATAAAACAGCAATTCAGCAGCTGCAGTGCAACAGAAATGAATGGTGACGTACATTTTGCTGCTGTACAAAGAAGTTCTGCTCCCCAAGCTGACCTGCCAGCAGCAGCTCCTGTTAGGCTTAGCGCTTAGTAACATTTCCAGGCCTGTGCAGTACTAATAATCATCTCTGAGACAGCTAGTGCAAACCAATATTTGTAGCTAAGAGGGAAGGGGAAGGAATCACCCACCAAGCTGGGTTCAGGATGACCACCTCCAGGGAGTAGCTAGAAATAGTGTCCTGGAAGAAGGTTAGAGCACCAGCAAGGACCACTTGAACTGGACCAAATTACCTCCAACAGTCTTAATATACCTGCTACCTCATTTGAGTTGAACAGTCTCTGCTCTCCAGCTATCTTCCAACGTAGGATTGCAATCTGATGCAAAAGTGAAAGGTTAAATCAGCATTTTGAGAAGAACCTTCATCTCTGGGAGCAAGTGCAGGCTCAGATTACCACAGTGAACCTGCCGGAACAATCAGGAACCTCTGTATGACACATCCTGCCCCATTTCTTCTGGCTTCTTCAGAATTTACAAATGGCACGTACCAGTGCTTCCATCTCTTGAAGTGAAAGCCAAATATTGAACTGCCTCAATGATTTCCCTTTCCTCAGCCTAACTGTACGTGGAGATGGTCTCATATACAGAAGAGACCTTTCATGTTAATATTACATTTGCAGTGAGCTGAGCATGAGATTTGCTGCAAATCAATAGCAAGAGCAAACAAACTCTTTCTTCCAAGTCAGAGATGTTGCCCTACCCAGTCCCCACTTATGATTACTGAACTCAAGGAGACACGTTTACAGGGTGCAGGGAACAGTACCACAAGGCTAAAGTTGATTCCTATGCCCATATCCATACCATAACAGGATTCTTTCCACACACAGAAGAATATAAGAAGAAGATATAAGGACTAAAGGACAAGTACTGAGGAGCTAAGAGTGAGACAGTCCAGTCAAGAAAGATCAGTGGAAGAAATCTGTTTGCCCAAAACCTGCTTTTCCAGGCTACTTGACATTGGTCAGAAACTGTAAGTTAACCTATCTTTGCTGACCTGATCCCAATGCCTTCGGCAGGCGTTTTCTCTTTGTCTCAGCATTATGCCAGACTGCCCCGACCAGGTGTAGGACCACAGTCTGGACTGCTCATGAAGTCTTTGTTCCCCAGTACTCTGAAGACTAACAGACTACCTCCAGACAGTTCTGTTCATAATACTACTGGCCCCTGGGTCTGTAAATTAAGGCATAGCTTCTGAGGAGATGAAACAGCCCTTTCAGAACAGCAGCCTTTGCACTGTCCCATAGGATACATTCCTTCATTTATCTAGACCTTAATAAAAAGCTATCAGCAGGAGAAATGCTAACAAGGCACCAAGTCTACATTACTCATTGCTTCTTAGAAAAAGGAAAACAACTACGATTAAGTGCAGGTGTTTTGAGGTTGTTTTTTGTTTTTTAATCATTTATTTTTTGCCCACTAGTGCTGCCTTGAAGTGCCCGGGCAAGAAGAACAGCACTCGTGTGACCTCTAGAGGTCTCAGGAGTTAGGCGAGGAAAAGTCTCCACAAGAGGAGCTCTTGCAAGGTGCTGACTTCTTTGGCAGGCACCTGGGCCCCAGACATTTTCACCGTCACCCTGCACCTCTCCTCCCCTCACCCCAGCTGGCCCCAGCTGTTTTACATTTCTTCTTAACCTTGCCATCAGCCTTGCCATTTTCAGCCTCAAAAACTGCTGAACCCACACAACTGAGAGCAGTGTCATCCCAAACCAGGAACAGGCACATGGGGCAGGAGCTCTGGGCTGCTTTGCTGCTGTCAACTCAGGAGCCCAGGGTCCCAGGGTAACGCTCCTGGTGTGACAGAGCTTGCTGGCTAGAAGCACTGCTCAGAGTCATTTGTGGGTTCAACAGTGCGGTGCCAAATGAGTGCACGTCCTACGCATTCCACTTTGAACCGTGGTGTTTAGAAATGCTCTTTGATCCAATTCAAACAACCTCTGCAGGATAGTGAACATGGCATTCAAAAGCACTATTAAGGCCATGCACCTGAAGGTGACTGTGGCTACACGCAGCGTGGCCCTTATCTCAACACCAGGCCCCTGAGTTAAGAACAGTAGGTAAAAGCAACACAAGTTTCACTCACCTCTTACTGGCAGCCACCTAAACCATTAACATGCTGAACAAAAATAGACCCAACTGCAGCACATGACACGTTTGGACAGCTCTGAACCAAGTCGAGTGTCTTGTGGAGGAAGCACATCTACCAAGTGCCTGTGAAAAGGCCCATGAGCTGGACAGAAAATGGGTCTGAATACACATGGGTGCTAGAGGGAACTTAGGGCAGTAAGGTATCCCCAGAGAAGTCAACCTTCCAGACGGTGTGAGTAGAAATCTTCATGCAGGTGAGGGCCCCTAGACACACTTACCTGCTGGAACCATGCAGAGGGGCAGGGTGAGATGGTGTGAGGTGACAGTGTCTCCTCAGGGGGTCCCACTTTTCCATCACAAGCTGCTGCAAGCTTGGACATACAAGCATAACACTAACAAAACATTAACAGCCACTCCTCTGTCACTGAAATGCAGTGAGCAGCTTGGTAACGTTCAGCTAGAACCAAAAACACAGAATGAATGAAGAAGCCAGACGTACAACTTGCCTGTGGTACACTAATGATACAACCATACATGCATGCATTAATCACAGTGCCTTTCTTTATTTGTTCACATTATACTGGCTCAATCATTTCCTGCTAACATGCACTTAAACATGTTAATGGAGAATGCATGAGCAAACAGAAACAGAATACGTTATTATTACATAGTATTTAAGACCACTATCAATCAAATTTTATTAGTGGTAAAACATAGAAAGCAAATACAGTGAATCCTAATTTACTCATTTTATTCACTGAAGCTCTGCCTACAATCATATGGGTTACATTTAAACAATAAAAATATATATGTATTTTTTGCTCCAATGCTCTTCTTCCTTTGCCAGCTCTGTCACTACGTTTAGAGTAACACAAACCAATATAGTGACAGACCAAAGGGAACACAAGCCAGTCTTTGGCATAGAGTCCCCATGCAACTCCCAACACCATAGATAAAATAATTTGCAGTGAAGACTAATAAAAATAATAGCATTGAAAAAATTGTTTCAAGTTCTTTTGTAACAGAAAAAAAAAATGTGAGTAGATATGCTAACATTGTAAGGTACATATCCTGGCAAAGAATAAACATTCAGAATGGCAGAGAAAGCAGACAATATGCATTACTCAGAAAAAAAAAAAAATCAACACAGTTCTAGGTAGGTTATTTAGAAGGTAGAAGTACTGAATCACATTTAAACTGAATCACATTTAAAACAAACATTTTCAGGAAGTAGAATGAAAAACTCTTCTCTTTAAAACTGCAGCTGCCATTTATCTTGATTTGTTCTTTCCAGATGTTCACTAGATTTGCTTTCTACTCTGAAGAAGTGCCCAAGAACAGACAGAGGCGTAACAGTTCTGTACATCTGGAATTAAACCATGTTTTCCACCCTGCTGTGCTCCCCATCAACTGTTATCTCCCTCAACAGCTGTATTTGGATATTTATATTATTGTCCTATTGCAAAGGTATCCCTGGATTGTCTTCTCAATCACAATAGCTGGAACTTCAGCTGGAGATGCAGCACTCTCGTGGGCAGACAAATGAACACAAGACCACACATGACCAAGAAAATATATGATTAAGTGCACCGCTAGCCTGCTGTGAGGTCAGTCCCTGCAGCCCAGGTAAGCAGAAGGCAGGCTGCACTGCTTGACACTCACCTTTGTGGTAGCTGAACTTAACACACTGTACTCCTGACAGCTCCCAGAAGTTAATATGTAAATTAATATGCCTTCATCTTTTTTTAAATGTATTTGTATATTTTATTATTTAGTGTTCACTGCCCACTGCCATCAAATGGTTCCCAAGTGACTGAACTGGACAGCTTTTAGAGCTCAGTCTCACAAATCCTTGAGTGTAGCCAAATGGGAGGATGGGTTAAAACAGTTCCATTAAGCTAATGGAACAATTGCAGTGTATCATTGTTGGCCTTGCAGATCATCTGTGGCCCAAGGACTAGGAATTAAATACTGTAAAGTATTTGGAAAGAAACAAACAAGAAAGAGCCTGAGCTGGGGCAGTCGATATCTCAGTTATTCCTTACCGCAAGCAATATATAAACAGAATTGTTCACTGCCACTCTGCAGAAAGGAGATCTTAAAAGAGAATATAGCGCAGTTGGAAGGGACCTTCAAAGATCATGTAGTCCAACCACCACAGGGCTAACCAAAAGCTAAAGCAGATTCATGAGGGCGTTGTCCAAATGCCTGTTGAACACTGACAGGCATTGGATCTGGACACAATGAAGTTTTAATTTGTAAAACACAAAGGAGAAACTCTCCCTCTCTCTCATTCCTTTAATTGAACTGGATTTATCTCTACAAAAAATAATGACTACTTCTTAGTGGACATCACAGTCGGTGAGAAAAGAGATATTCAGTTTGTTCTGCTCCTTTAAACTGTCTCTAAGTTATTCACTCTGCCTGCAAGTACAAAAGAGGTGGTTGCACACAAAGTACAGAGGCCACCTTCAGTCTTATATCCTGTTGTTGATGAGAAGATTTTAAGAACGAAAACAAGAGTCACCACATTATTTTCAACAGGTAACAGAAATTTTTAAAATGAGAGAATAGATGGATTCTTCCTGGCTTTAAATGGAAATGAAGGAATTCCCTCACCCCATGCTTTCCCCTTCCCATCTCCTACACAATCAAATTACAGGTCTTCTGTTTCTCAAATGAGGACAGACCTGCATAATCAGGAGTTCTTGCCAAACTCCTGCATTTCTTGAGAAACAGCTCTGAGATATTTCCCATACTTCTGGCAGGGTCAGAGCAAAGCTTTGTTAACCATAGGATGAAACATGCTTATAACGTAACACCTGAATTCCTGAAACATGGGATAAAGAGCACAGAAGAATAGGCACTATTGAATCCGTAAAAACACTGCTCTAGCTTTCAACTCTTCATGACTGTATTTAGTTGTACCCTGACAGATTTTTCTTCCATTTTCCCCCAGCTCTTTAAATCCACACAATCTTTTAGCATTCACAGATTCTGTTGCAAGGAGTTCCTCAGCCTTCTCACACAGTATATAGTCAGTCCCATCCACTACCTCGCAGTATATTTGATGCACCTGGTTCCTAAAGTAGAAGAGAGAGCAAACAATAACGCTTTTCTTTATACCACCCATAAGCCTTGGACAAACACTCCCTTAGCCATTTTTTCTCCACCGTGAAGACTCATGTTCTGAATACCTTACCTTTATCTTTAAATACTTTACTCCCCAGGCTTTGGGGACAGTATCTTTTTTCCACAACAAAGACCAAATCAGTTTCCTAAACGAGGCAGTATAAATGTCAAACCCTGAGCACCATGGCAAATGTCTGCAACCATTCTTCTGCACAGGGAGAATGAACAGCTTGGTTTCTAAAGCAGATATTCAAAGTTACCCCAGTTGACTGGAAGCTGATAATATATAGGGAATACACTTGAGACTTTTTCCACATACTGAGTTTATTCTTGGCTAGCTACCCAGTTTATCTTTACATTAGAACCTGGACTTTAAAGCTTGCATTATGTATGAGAATCAAGATAAGCTTACAGCATTAATTATTCCACACAAAAGAAAACCTGGCATTGAGAATTCAACGCATAATTTACATAATAATAATAACTACAAATCCCTCTCTTTCAATAAATTTGGGCATGACGACTGCATCGCTTTGCCATTTTGACTCCTCACTCTTAAGTTACAGCTTCACAGGTGTGCTCCTATTAACTGCAACAGTTACGAAAACTCATTTTATCACATGAACTTTTGACTGGGATCCATTACAGTGTCCTTCTGCCTCTCCCACTGCATCTAGAATATCATGGTTTCAAAATTCAGGATGCTTTGTAAAAGCAATTTATCTGCCAAGGGCATGCCTGGGCTTTTAAGCTTCTCACTTTACCGTGAGACATCTTCTGGAACTTTTGTCTGAGGAGTTAAAAGAAATTAACACAGAGGAGAGGGCTTTTTAGTGTTGTCAGCAAACACATTCATGTACACTTAAGTAGCAAGGTGTTGAACAGGGAACGTGTTGATTATGGCACTACTTTAATGATAGTGCTGTAAGATCATGCTTTTGTGCTAAGTAATGCGCAAAGCAACCTTGGCATTCCTCTAGACAGCTGATAATTTAAGTACATTTAGATGAGCAGACAGTGAGGTGGACTGAGAACTGGCTGGATGGCAGAGCTCAGCGGGTTGTGTGAGGGTGTCCACGGTCTAGCTGGAGGCCTGTAGCTGTGTCCCCCAGGGGTCTGTGCTGGGTTCAGTCCTGTCCAACTTACCCACCAGTGAACCAGATGAAGGGATAAGGATGCACCCTCAGCATGTTTGCTGCTGATACAAAACCAGGAAGAGTGACTGATTCACCACAATGCTGCATTGCTATTCAGAGGGACCCGGCCAGGCTGGAGAGTTTGGCAGAGAGGAACCTCCTGAGGTTCAACAAAAGCTACTGCAGGGTCCTGCACCTGAGAGGAATAACCCTGTACACTAGTACAGGTTGGGGGATGACCTGCTGGAAAGCAGCTCTGCAGGAAAAAAACTGGGAGCCCTAGTGAACAGCGGGTAAACCATGAGACAGCAATGTCCCCTTGTGGCCAAGAAGGCCAATGGTATCCTGGGGTGCATTAGGAAAAGTGTTGCCAGCAGGTTGAGAGGTGATCCTCCCACTCTGCACAGGCCCGGGGAGGCCACACCTGGAGTATTGTGTCCAGTTCTGGGTTCCCCAGTACAAGAGGGACATGGAGCTCCTGGAGAGAGTCCAGCAGAGGGCTGTGAAGATGATTAGGGGACTGAAGCATCTCTCATATGAGGAAAGGCTGAGAAAGCTGGGCCTCATTAGCCTGGAGAAGAGAAGACTGAGAGGGGATCTCATTAGTGCATATAAATATCTTAGGGAAGGGTGTCAAGATGATGGGGCCAGGCTCTTTGGTGGTGCCCAGAGGGAAGCAACAGGCACAAACTGAAACACAGGAAGGTCCACCTGAATATGGGGAAACACTTCTGTACTGTGAGAGTGACAGAACACTGGAAGGGGTTGCCCAGAGAGGTTGTGGAGTCTGCTCCCCTGGAGATATTAAAAAACCCACCTGGACGTGATCCTGTGCGACCTGCTCTAGGTGACCCTGCTTGAGCAGGGGGGTTGGACTAGATGGTCTCCAGAGGTCCCTTCTGACCTTAGTGATTCAAAACCAGGTAACAGACACATGGGGTGAGCATTGGTCAAGATCAATACAATGAGCAGAGACTAGACACTCACAGCCTATTTTAACAGTCTCACAAGTGACATTTAAAGGCCCATTTTGAACAAATGTCCAGAGCAATGAAATATCTAGGGAGGATGAGAAGCCCTTCCTACTGTTAGAATCAGAAGGAAGAGAAAGGAGGAGAGGCCCTGTGACTTGGTGAGGAAGAAGTCCTGTCATTCTGGCTTACTGTGCCTGTAGTAACAATGGAGCAATATTTAGCAGCAGGAAATGATTAAAAGGAAAATCAAGGTACAGTCATATTTAGTGGTATACTCAGTGGTAGCAGAAGTGAAAGGCACACCAGAGAGCAAGATAGAGGCAGGTGGAGCCTATGAGCAGACATGAACAGTAACCAGAAAAAGCCCTTAACAAAATAAGCTAACTTAGGCAAGCTAAAAAAGGAAAAAAGGGCAGTGCCATGAAGCAGTAAATTCCAGGAACTGTCACAATCTCACAAATACCCCACTTTTGTTCTGGCAGAGAGAAAAGGCCAGCCAAGTTACAAGGTGCAGCCCTCTGAATAGAGTGCTCCCTGCTAGGCTGTCTGCTCCATCACTGCATTGCTCCCCCGATCAGCCTGCAGTCGTGACCACCGTTCATTAAGACGGAGCACAGACTGCTCATCCAGCAGCCTCATCGGGGCTGCACTCCCATATTAAAACGCAATGAAAGCCACTAATAAAGCCATCCACTGAGCAATGTCTCAACATGCCGTTGCAGCCTACTGAGCTGGTTTATTGTTACAGAACAGAAGACACAAAGATCTCAGAAGCACACCTACCCCACAGCTCCACTGAAACGAGCTAACCCAGTACATTCATACCTACAAAATGAATGTGTTCATCTGCAGTTAAGCTGCTTTCCCAATGATTAGCACACTCATGAAAAACACCATGATAAAAAAAATCCACATGAAAAACCTGTCCATCACTTTTGCTACTTTTTTCCACTCAATTCCTTTGGCCCGGTTTGCTTTATGGTCTCGAACACAGTTAGCAATGTACTCGATATTCTTTATCAGCATTTTGTAACAGGAACAGCAGTTAACGTTCTCCCTACTATCTTCACCATGAACTCCACAGCTTTTGTTCAAATTTCCATTCAGCTTCTCCTTGACATCACTGTCGTCATTTCTATTGGAAAGTTGACTCCTTACCTCTTTGTCTCCCCCTGGACACACATCATCCCCCTCTAACTTATGTTCTTGCTCCTTCTCTCTTTGCGGACTTGTACAGTTTTCACCCACATCATACACAAAAAAGATTTTTGACATGTAGTCCAAGATAACCACCCTGGCCCATTGTGGAACAGGCTTTGCTTCTGAGCCACAGTGATGGACATTCATGATAATGATCGTCAGTGCAGTGGAAGCTGTGATCATGGTCATAGTTGCTATGTAATACTTGCCTGGAACACAAAATAAAATGATATTAAAGATGTTACCCTAAAAAAATCAGTGCAGAAATAATGTGACAACATAATGCTAAGCATAAGTGCAAGTGAAACCAAATTTTAATCACCCTGATACTCTGTATTTAGATAACAATTACTGTATAAGAATATTGATTAAAGCATTAAAGTAAAACCTCACACTCATTACTGGTATGCCTTTATCAGATGAGTGACTATTGAATAAGCATTGTAAAAAACGTTTAAAGCATATAAAGCTACATTTAAAGCACATAAAGCTCACCTATTAAAGGTACGTTTTCAGAGGGAGGCATGATCTCTGCAACCATAAGCTGAAACACGGTCAGAGCAAGAAGAACCGTAACGCCTAGAGACACTTTTTCTCCAGAGTCTGCAGGGAGATAGAATCCCAGTGGGGCGAGGAAAGAGATCAAAATGCAAGGAAGCAAAAGGTTAAATATGTAGAAAGAAGACTTCCTTTTCAAAATCAGTGTGAATGTTACATCTGGATAAGGCTCAGAGCAGCAGCCGTAAGTGATTACATTCTTAACCGCTGGCATGCCATGAATCTCCCATTCCACATCTTCTACGAAGTCAGAAAGGTCACCACTATCAAGAGAATTGATGATGTCTACCTGATTACCATTATAAGTCCAGGAACCAAACGTAAGGTTGCACTGCTGGCTGTCAAAAGGAAAATAAGATACATCCACTACACATGAGCTCTTTGTGATAGCAGGCGCATCCCAAGTGATTTTTCCATCATATCTCAACACAACATTAGTATTCACTGGTTCTGAAAAGTCATCATCTGCCCTAAAAGACAGAAAAGTGATAGTCAGGATTGACATGCAGCAACTTAATGTGTAGGCTGGGGAGAGTCAGGAGGAGACCCTCGCTTTACACCATTAAAGGCATGCTTCTGAAACCATATTATTTACACTAATTTTTATTAGGAACTGACTATTAACTATATTATTTACAAGTACCAGTATCCACTGACACAGTAGGATATTCAAAAATCATTATAATCTGCTGTTCATTACTGGCCTGGGAGAGCAGACAAGTTATAGATCCTTTGTATACCCACTTCTTGTGAACACAATCTTCTAGAGCTCTCCAGCAGCTTCTACAGAAAGCACTTCAGATCACCAGGGAGGGAAAGTGTTCAACTCCCAATGCAACCAAGGAAGCTGGATCAATATTCAAACGATCCTATGGATTTTTTCTAAATATTCAGATGTTCAGAAACAAATATTAAGACAAAAATATATCCCTTCCTAAGGCAAAGTGTATTGATGAAAGTTCAGGCTCCATGGGTCATTTTCCTTCTACCCCCTCCTTCATACACACATTCAAGCCAATTCTCTCCAGCCTCACTCACTTGTTATATAGGACAATATCTGGCCTCCAGACCAAATTGCTTGGAATCCTGATAGAATCCAACCCATCATATTTATCCTTGTCCCATTTGAGGTACGCATCATACCAGCTTTGTCGAATCCATAAGTAAGCTGTCAAAATTTGGTTCCTTTCATCCTGCATAAAAAATAAAAATATTTTTAACTGACTGTTAAAAATAAATAAATAAATACATACATACATACATCTTAGATGCTGGCAGTCTGGCAGTATTTGTTGTGTAACTTTAAAGCAATGCTTGGAACAGGCCAGAATACTAACAGGCCACAGCAGCACTTCTCAGACAGGTACATATACCATACAGTGTAGAGGGGTCTTATGTATTCAATCTTTCTCTTGTCCAAGCCTTTCTCCCCCAAAGGATGGTTCTTCTCCCTGCACCCTCCCAAGCTTTAATCACAGCTGTCTAAGGCTCTTAATATCTCATGAGTTTTCTTTTGCCAGCTTCAGAATACCAAACAAAATTTAGTCCAAAACTCTCTGAAAGCTTGTTGATTCACAAATCAGAAGTGTTTTTCCATTCTCCTTACAGACACATTTTTTTTGCCTTAAAAATGTATCTGGCTGAACCAAATTTATAAGAAGTTAAAGGCTGAAATAGGGAGATTATGAGAAATTGCTTCCTAGAAAAAGCATTTGCTCTTTTTATTTAATAGCAAAAGTTGCCTGGATGCTACAATACAAACATCTAACTAAAACTACAAAGTCTTTGCAATTCAGCAGCTATGTCTGTAGACATGCAATGGAAGTCCTAGAATTGCAATCAGATAAGATTCTGTTGAGAACCAGAGAACAAGACCCTTGTGAAGAAGCATTACTGAAGTCGTCACAACAAAATTTAAGTTGCTTTCCCACTCCAAGCAAGTTTACGGTTAGCATGTTTCTGCATATATTCAGAAAAAAACAGAACTGCATTTTTACTCACCATGTCTTTAATTTGGGACAATGTTATCTGAAGGGTAACATTCAGCACTTTATCTGTGTCTTCCACTGGTCGTAGAGCATTTGAATAGTCTTCAAACAGTTCATTGAACAGCATGTGAGCATATTTTCCTTTGGCTGATTCTACAGCTAGATAACACGTTTTTGTTCAGTACATCAGATTAAGCACTGAGCAATATCAGAAGATAGCCTTTTTCTATAGCTTCAAACAGCATTTGCTATATTTATCATTCACATATTGTAGACTATCATTTAGTGCAAAAACAGAGTAAACCTGATGAAGTTATTCAAATAAAGACAGCATTCACCTGTAGTAAATGAATAGCTAGCTTTAGCTTTTCACACCCGATGAAAAAAAAAAAAATCTCTATCCAGAGATTCCTGCCATTTTAAGTGTCATTACCTCTATTTACTGATTTCTTTCATAGGCATAGAGATTATTGGCTTAGAGTCACACATCTGCTAAGCTAAAATTAGAAGCCAAGCCTGAAGTCGAACCTGCTCCCAGGCTAATAGCTTGTGATGTCTCCTTAAATGCAACACTGCTACTTTCATGCTACTTTCAGAATTTACCCTCCCTCTGCCCTTAAAAAAAAATAAATACAGCACTTGGAAGAAGTCTAAGCTGCTTTTCTTCACAATTTGACAACTACATGAGGTATGAACACATCCTTGGACTAACATCTTTCCCAAACCATGTATTCCTTGCTATCCAGACTTCCTATGGGTATTCCACTAAAATTTCAGATTTACCACACTTCTGCTGTTCCACACTGCTTTGTGCATCGCTGTTTCTCTAGGCAGTGTCTGCATTACCTTTAGACAAATTCACACATTTCTGCAGGCAAAGGACAAGGACAGTAACATTCACAAGACTTGTGCGAATGCCAGCTGGCACAACACAGGAAACAAGTGCTATGGAGGACATTGCTCTTTGGTGACTCACAGTGACTTCCTGGACTTACCAGAGTTCAAAGTTAACCTTCCTGATGAAAAAGAAATCCTAACAAACCAAAGCTTCACAAGGAGCATTTGGATCTATCTGGTTCTACACGATCATTAATTTTGTCTATGCATCAGTAAGACCAAAAAAAAAAAAAAAAAAACAGATGAAGGGGATTTTTGGAGCTCAACCATGTAGGATGCATCAGGACACCAGCTCCTACCTGAATAAAATAAATGCCAATACAACATTTAGCTACCAAAAAGTGTTTCTCACCTTGAAGCATCACGGCTGTGAACAGCAACCTGATAGAGACATGAGAGGAGGATGGAATTTTTCTCTTCATTTCTAGACCTTCTCACCATGCAAAAGTGTAACAAAACACAAGTTGCACAGCAACACAAAGTTGCTGTGGCACTGATGAGCAGCTAGAAGCAACTCGGTCCTCCCTCAGCAGCTGTGTGTCCTGGAGCAATGGTCTCAGCTCCTGCAGCTGCCTGGGGCTCTGATGATCCCTCCCTCTCTCCGTAACCTGAGAGCTGCCTCCTTGAAGCTAACGCTGTGCAAGACAACAAACAGATGGGATATCAGCTGGAAAACTGTATTCCATTGCATTTCTCACTACAAATGTGAGATTTGGTTTCTTCACAGATCGGACATTTCTCATTTCTTCATTGGGCCAAGTCTTACTGCCTTTATGTTCAGCAATAGCTTCTCAACACCGGCCCAGTGAACCTATGAACCCTCACCAGAAAAAAAAAAAAAAAAAAAAAAAAAAAAAAAAAAAAGAAAAAAAAAAAAAAGCAGTAAGATTTGCCTCAGTTGGTGTGGTTACACTGAGTACCACACATCCAACGTGTCACATAGCAAAAACCACAGCCTACCTGCTCGCATACGGACAGAAGTGTTTCCACCTACCAAAGTGACACCACGTGTAAGATACGCAGCTACAGCAACTGCCAGGCCTGGCAGCACAGGCAAGGTTTGCAGAAGCACAACACAGCTGTGCAAGCTACAGCTTCCACTGGCACGGACAACTCCATGATCAGTCCATGGCACAGGAATCAGGAGCAGGACTGGATTCTGTAGATAAAATGCTACTTCCCAATGTAGTACAATTTCCCAGGTGAGCTTAACCAGGGTTTACAAATGATTACAGAATTACTGGAACAGCTTTTGCATTTAGCAAAAAGACTCACAGGAGAGAAGTGTGACTGTAAAGCAATACCATGGCTGGACTCCCTTTACCCCAATAGCCAGCTCATTGTTAGCTCTGCCTGTATTCCTCACGTAGTTGAGTTAGCTTCCTCACATTGCAGGCATTTTCTTACAGGTTTCTCACAAACAAGAGGAGGTGACTTCCTCCTTCCCATAGACCACTGCCCCTCATCATATACTGCAGTGCCATCCTATTAGGACAGGTAGAAAAATAATCATTAAAATGGACAGGTGAAAAGGCAGAATGAACTATCAGTAAAAAATTGTTCCAGAACAGTTCAGATACACACAAAAAATACTGTTTTACTCTTGTGCATTCCCTTGGCTAAAAGGAAACTGATCCCTTCACAGGCACAATTTCTATGTAAGAGCACTGTGGAGATTTTACCTTTTTAAACCTGCTCCACCAGAGGCCCAACCAGCGTCACTCTCTGGCTTGGCTCAGGCCAGTGGCAGGTCCCTTTTGGAGCCAGCTGGAGCTGGCTCTGATCTGATGTGGGGCAGCTGCTGGGCTCTGCTCACACAGGCCACCCCTGCAGCCCCCCTCCTACCAAAGCCTTGTAACATAAATGCAGTACAAGTACCAGTCGCTGGATAACGTCTGCGCTTCAGTGGGGTCTGTAAATCAGTGACATTTATGGCCAAGTTCAATGGGTAAGCACTAAGTAATTTCAATCAAAGCACTTGTAATGAAATCCATCTCCCTCACTTCAGTTGCTTGTCAAAAGGGGGGAAAAAATGGAAAACAGTTTAGAAGTCAAGAAGGTCAGAGCAGCCCTTAGGCAGCATGTTAACTGGCTTTTCCTGTGGGTAAAAAAGTGTATGCTGTCAGGTGACAAAAGTTAGGGACAAAGAGTTTGGGGGGGATACTGTCACATCAGTGCTTTCTCAGGTGATACCTTGAGCCTAGTTTATCATTTTTGTCAGCAAGCAGCTACTGCTTCTTACTAATTACAAGGGAATGACCAGGGCATTGCTTTAAGTGTGCTGCTATAAGTGCACAGGAACCGATATGAAGTTTGCTTTGCCACAGGCTGTGGGCAATCCTGTGAGCAGTTACACCTGCAGTACAGCTGTGCTGGGTAGCACAGCCTGATACACAGAAACTCACATAAGATCACATATTAAAGAATCCTGAACCTTTGTTTTAAGGTGTCCTTTCCAAATAAAATTGCAGGTTTTCAAAATAAGAAAATGAGGCATACTTGCATGTGTTGATTACTCAGTTTATTCCTATGCACGGGTTTCATTTTATTCATTATAAACTTGTGAAGGAATAGATCATAACCAGTACTTTCCAGTCAAATATATCCAGGAGTTGCCACATACAGGGCATGCAGGCAGTGAGTCTGCATACAAAAGACACTTACAATGCTACATTAATTGCAGTGCTTATAAAAAAAATATCCAAAAGCCTTCTCAATATTAGAGTTTAAAAAAAAAAATTATCAGTACACCAGACCCATTCAGCTTTTTATAAGAAATTTAATCTGTAATTTTAAACCAAATGTCCCTTAAGTAGACATTTTGTGTAGAGTATTAACATTATTTGTTATTTAATGATCTGAGAGATTCATCTACAAACCCACGCTTCCTTGCAATATAGTTTTAAATTGTGGCTTAATCTATGGTAATACAACTCCCAGATGAAACATCCCATTTAACATTTGAATGGAGCATAAATTTATACTCAAGCAGTTCTCTGTTTTTACAGTAATAAGTTCTGCTACAGAGTCGGGAACTGACACAAGTACAAAGCAGCTTACAATGATAATTTCAGAGTCATGGTTGTTTGCAAGTCAGAATCAAATCATTAACCTCTCCCCAAACTAGACTTGCTTCCAGTGAAATCCGAAGTTCCCTCAGAGTGCGTCCACCAGCAGATGGCCCTGTTAAGCCAGCCTACCGGTTTACCCAGACACTCCAAACAATCTTTGTTTATTGCATAAAATCACATCACATTTTAATCTACTTTGATTAATTTCTCTGATTATTTGCCTTAAATTTAATACAAGATTAACAAAGAAAATATGTTCTTTTAAAGAAGATAAGCAGAAGGAACAGAACTACTTAATGGCTGAATCTGGCTCTTGGATCTGCCTAACACACCAGGCTAGTCACGGGAGGATCTCAGTGCGAGCAAACATAAATCACTGTCAACAACTGCACAATGTGAAACCATATTTAGAGCAGAGGCTGCTTCTGCTGAGGCAGAGATCAGTTAAGGCACAACATCCAACCCTGGTTGCGTATGATTTTATTCAAACATTTGACTTTGTGGGTACACGTATGGGCCATAAACAGAGCAGAACATTGTTTTCATGTTTACATTCAGGGTACCATTCGTTCAGCAGTACACTGAACCTGTATAACACTCACATGCCATGCAACTTCTGATGGTTGTATGGACAAGCACAGGCTGCAATCAAAACATCAAAAAAATGAATTCAGTGTACTGCCTTGTAAGGTAAGTTTGACTTTGCATATACCTTAAGGACAGACCAAAGTCAGGGGGAGATATTTTCATATTAATAACTTCCAGTTTTAAATATTTATCTTGGACAAACCACAAACAAAGCAGGAAAAAAGTTTAAAAACATTTTAAAAGTTTGTTCTTTCAATTAAAGATACCTTTACTCTCCTGCCTAAATAATTATCTGTTCCTGAAGCTGAGGTTTTGACATGTACACGTTCAGACTTTTTTTAAAAATGTATTTTCAACCTTTTTTGCATGGAAAACATTAAGAGTTTAAGCCTCCAACTGGAAAAGCTACAGATACTGTATTATCACAGGCCTCAAGGCTGTCTGCACCATTTATAATCCATCCCTTCATCAGAGAACAATAAAGAAGAACAGATTGGTTTCTAAGCACAGTTTGTAAGAAGTGTCTCACAGTCTGCTTCTACTTGCCTTCCTGCCAATTTTTCTCCCCAGAAGCTGTTGTGTTCACATTCTTCACAGCATTTGCTACAGAATATTATCTTATGATGAGGTCAAGCAGCACACTAACTCCTCAGAGTCAAGACTCCTCTCCTTAGACGAAACAAAGTCCTAACAGCACAGGTAACAACAGCTCTTCTTGCCAGCAGAACAGCCTTACTGTGCCTGCTCTGGAGAAGCAGAACACAGCACTTCATTTACATGCAGCGTGTTTCTCTCCACCTCATTTTCTCAACCCACCTACTGCTTCCTCCTTCCTTCTCTCTCAAAATCCCCTACCACCTGAAACTAGCATACTCATTCATATTTTCTTCTTCTGTCATACACACAAGATAGGAAATACACTAGGAAGTGTTCAGCATGTTAGGTCATGAGATGATGTGGAATATTAGCCACATTTTCCAGAAACAGAAAAGCCTAATTTAAATGTCAGTCTTTTTTTTTTTTTTTTTTTTTTTCCTGAAAGTAAATTTAATTTTTGGTCCTCTTACACATACAGCTCTATCAACCACCTTGCAGCACATGAAGTAGAGGATCCTTTTGTCCTGAGAAACCTTGCATTGTTTAGTAAGATCTAAATTGCAGTGCATTCATCCTTTTTCACCAGGACAGGGTATTTTATCTGTCCTTGCAAAGCATTCAGTATCTGTCAGGGTTAAGAACAAAGCTATTTTATAGCTTTAGCTGTCAGAAAGCTATTTTATATACAGCTCTCTCTCATTGGGGTCACTTCCAGCTTTAGATCATGCCTTTGAGTGGCTGATCACAGGATCTATGCTCTACGCAAAGACAGGCAGTCTGATGCTCTAAACAAATTGGGATTATTATAGAAATTTTTTACCCTGTTACAAGAGTGTAGAGAGACTCAAATATCTTCTTCTGCCTGATTGCTCTTGCGACATGGAAGACAACACAGTACCTCAGCCTTGAGAAGTAGAAGGAAGCCCCCCAGGTACTGCTGTACAGGCAGATGACAACTGTAGGATCCCCAGAACACAATTCCATCGGCTCAGGTGGACTTCACAAAAACTGACCAAACTCAGAAGTTTACTGAAGACAACTAAAGGGCAGACATCATTTCAGATGCTAACTCAGAGGTAAATTTTATCGTTAAAATTCAAAGTGGAGGAGAGGGTCAGAAGTAACATCCTTATAAAGAGGTACAAAAACATTGTATACGTGAGGGAATCTACATAGAGGCAATCCCTAGCACCCCCTAAGATAAATGCCTTCCTGGTAAGCTCACATCTACCTTGCAACACAAACTAAATTAAATCTAAACATTTGTATCCTTATCCAAGTTCCCTGCAAAGAGCTAAGATTAATATTGTGTACTAATACAGAGCAGCTGGCCACAAAGGCAGGATGCCAAAGATAAAGTCAAGAAAGAAACCAGACCATAATGTATCAATCTAAACAGAACTCCAATTGCAGGATGACTGCTACCGCAGTATTCATACCTGCTACTTGGCCAGTGTTGCATACAATTTTGCTTACATTGTAAAACACATCTAGACAGACACTAAGCAGACATTTTTGTCACAAATTTTGGCATTACCTAATTATTTCAGCTCCATCTAATCATACATAACAGTTCACCCTGGGAATTTCTCCACATTTCCAGGATTTAGAGGAAGAAAAAATTGCTTTACTGAGAATATAGATAGTTCCCTTGACAAACCACTCCAAGAGTGGTTTTCTAAGCTCATTAAACTAATTTCCAAGCTTACAACTACTGCAAAGTTGTCTACTTATATATATATTCAGAAAAAAAAAAAAACTCTAAATTACCACAATACAAAAGCCTTATTTGTGCATAACAAACTTCAAAATAGGATGAGACAAGCACTAACTACTCATCTTTGAGGGAAAAGAACTTTTTATAAGTTCTAGCTATTGAAGCATCTTATAGTATGTGCATACTTTCATTCTTCAGGCTTCCTCCCAAGATGCATCTGAGGCTGGGAAAATTTGTTGGCTTTCCTTTTTAGCTACTTTTCTGAAAAGTGAGTTTTGATCACAAGAATGCTAGCATAAACCCAGAGCAACTCTACCTTCAGAGAAATTATTCTGGGTTTGCACTAATATTAATACGACCACTATTGATTTCTTAAGTGTCCCTTTTGAAAGCAGCTTGACAGGACAGAAGTGGCAGAAAACAGAGGAGACCCCACAGAAAAGAGATACAGACCTCTCTGCCTTACTCATCTAACCAAAAATTGTTCATTAAGTCACTGATATGGCAAATCATGTTGACCTCCAAGAAAGCAGCTCTGGCTTCATCTCTAACAGCAAGGGACTTGAAGCTTCTTGTAAGAGAGGCATAACAGCTGGATGCACTCCTTTTCCTTGCAGACTCTGCCAGTTTTCTTTTCCTGTTACAGAATCTGACCAAGCTGCACCATCAAGAACACACTGCCATTTGTGCTAAAACTTGGCCATGCTCAGCTCACTCAGACGCCAGCTCAAAACCAGATGCCCACAATAAGCAAACCATCAAGAACATTAGGTCTAGATGCTACAGCCTGTGAGGGAAAGAACAGACAAGCCAACAATTAGAACAGACTTCATCTGAGGCTGAACAGTATTAAAGACATTTCTTGCATCTCACTGTCTAGTGTCATGCTCCAGTTAGCTGTGCACTTCTCACAGAAGTGGTACAGGCAGCATTGTAACCAGACAGGCTCAGATTTTTGGGCTGGACAAATTGCCTCCCTACAGGTCCCTCAAACTTTAGGCAATATTGTCAGGATAGATTCCCACGCACACCCATTTTAGGCTACACTTTTGAGTTTTGCCAGCTTAAGAGTAACAGTATGCCATTCCAGCAAGCACCTTCTAGCAGGAACACAGCTACGTTATGCTATAGACCAGGATAAATTTCTCCTTAAGCAAGATTAGTAGTAAACCTGCAGTTTTACTAAAAGCCTGTAACTGTGCTCATTCTGGCATAACAGGCTCATTTAGATCTTGGGAACAAAGCACCAACACAAGCTGAAGACAGTACCTCTTGTCTTAAGCATCTGTGAATACAGTGGCTGCAGAATAAACTTAAGAAAGGCTGTATGAATACCTTTGGTTTTCATCTGTAAAGTTCTAAGTGGTCATCTAAAACCGAGATGTTTCATCCTTTTCAACCTACACCAAGTGCAATGTAATGAATGCTCAGTACTTCTTTGGTTAACTGGCTGAAAAACTTCATTTTGCCCATAAATCAAAGATCTGCTATCCAGAAGTGTTAACCTGCAACACTGATCTCAATCTTATGGGCTTAATAACTGCTGTGTTTGAAGTTCCACAGAAGGTGATTATGAGGTATAAAAGTAGTTAAGACCAAAATTGTGTGTTCTAGCAGAATGTATAAAAGTATAATATGCTACTATAATCACACATTATACCTGGCTGGTTTGTGCACTTTGGGAAACATTTGCTGCTTGTCTGACAACAATTGGCAGGGGGCCGTGAAGTATCTTTGCCAATTGCTCAGCTGCCTTTTAGCAGGATGAAGGGCATGAAGAGTGTTTTATTCTAAAACAGAACAGAACCAAGATGTTGGGGAAAATGCAAGAGACATTACATCACAGCCTACAGGTAGCAGAACTATGAAAGGACAGACAATCCTACAGTCATCCTGCTTTTGGGAAATGTGTATGAAATTTCAAGAGGCAATTCCCCTAACCAGTATAAAAGAGCTAACATAAGAACACTGTTAGAAGTTGGAACAGTTTTAGCAACAAATTCCTTATTTACTTTACTCCTGGGCTCTAGGCAAAAGCAGCATATTACACTGCCATTTCAGAGAGCTGCTCTGAATTCAATGGTATTAATAATCATTGATATCTGCTCAGGTCTGGAGTCTTACTTGGTTGATTTGGACTCTTGACTCTGGTTGATTTGGTGGTGGGAAGCCATAAATAAGGAAAAAAAGCATTCATTTCTTGTACACATTCTCTAATTCTTTCCTTTCTGCCAATAATCTTATATACCTTCAGTAATCTTCTGCAATCCTAAAAATTAGTGGTAAGTATGACAGTGGTATGGCTGAGCTCTGTGTTGCAGTGAACAGTGAATACACAGCCAGCCTGAGGGAAGGGCTGGCAGATCGTTACAACATCTCATTGGAAGGCATGACCCAGTGAGCTGGCAATGATTGGTGGATTCAGCACTACACTGATGCTTCTAGCCAAAATTATGTCATATCACAACACAAAACAGAGTCTTCTTTATCTGTTTTGATCAAAAAGCACTGTTTTCCCTTTAGTTACTTTAAAATAAATGTACTTTTAATGCCTACTTACAGCTTCCAGCTCTGCAGCCTTAGCAATTACAACGCTCTGAGGAGGTATGTCCTGAGAACGTGAAATGAAACAAGACATCTTCAACAGAAAGCCAGAGCAGGGTAAACAAAGCAAGAGCACTGGCATGACATGCCCTGTGTGCTGCTATTACAGCTGCTGCAGAAGGTCTGGTGTCCTCCTTGCTGTGGAGTGAAATAAGCAAGTCTCCACAGCATAGAAGTAAACATCTCAACTGCTGGATGTACAGATGTTATATCACAACTATATCTTACTTCTACGTATGTTATAAAAGGAAGTCACTGTCACAAAAAAAAAATAATAATAATAATAACAACAACAACAACAACAACAATAATAATAATAATAAGTCTAGACACACAAGAGGCACTTTGGGGGGTATTTCAAGCAACAAATCAATGGAAACCCTTATTTTTGTATAACATTATTTTAAGGTCTTCTTTTGCCAGCTTCTTCCCAGGTGCTGGTTGCAGACAAGAAAAATATATGGAACATGCAATTGCTTGTACTTGCAGATTAGCCTCATAAAAGCTCCTCAGTAGTTTTTATAGCAGGAATAATACTTTATATAAAGCCTGAAGAGAAAACCTTAAGTTGAAAGGCATTTGTCTATTTATCTTAGCTTTCTGGACTTGGGCCTTTGGGATCAAAAGACACAGTATGTTGTAGAGCCAGACTAGCAGGGGATGTTTTCATTCCACAAGAACAAGAAGTACTCAGGGACCTTCGTGTGAAACCTGACAAATATCTAACTTATATTTCCTACTTTGCTTGCAATAGTTATGGAAAGATGCCTTTTCTTGCAAATTTTGTCTACTCAAAGAACACAAATGAACTTGGAGGTACAATTCAACAATGAAAAATTTAACTGTTCAAGTACATACACTTGATAATTAATTAGTGCTGTACTAATTAAAGGGCAACATTATTTCTGTCATTCTAAGGAATATATATTTTATCTAAGCATCACAATCTGGAGAATGAAAAGCATGCCAGCCAGGTGTACAAAGACTTTTTAAGATACAAAATACAATTAATCACTTCTTTTACCCTTGAAAAGAGTCTAATTAAATACAACAGTTATAAATTGTAGAAATTGTAAGAGTTCAGGCTTCTACATTAATATTGATTCACCAGTATCTCAACAGTAATACATAATACAGTAATTTCTTCCAGCAGACAGTGATTAGTACAAGAGTAATTTAGCTCTTTCTGCAGTCTGTATGCTTAACCTTTCACACTTAACATGATAAAAAGTGTGAAATCATTAACGTTGTAAGAAAGAATTCAGGATCTTTACAACATCAAAGTGTTAAAAAAGGAAAAAATATTTGAAAATCTGAAGTAACCATGTTAGGATTCTAAGCCGATGAAACTCCTAACATTCATGAGAAAACAGGTTCTTGGTTTTACTGTCACAAAAGCAAACATATAGCTCCAGCAATTATAGATCAAGCACTACATTTATAACCCTGTTATCTGAAAAATATATGCCAGCCTATCAAACGATGACTTTTTAGGTAAGCAGGAAAAACTAATTACCTCTATGATGGCTGTACCTTAAACATATTTTCATGCTTCTTGGTGCTGGGATCAGAGAATTCAGCAAAGTTGACATCATCGCTGAGTCTTCATCACCTCTTCAGCTACTTCCTAGACTTCACTTCCATTTCAGGGGTACAAAATGAAAGTCTCTGGTGCCAGCTACAGAATGTAGACAGAAATAAGAACAGAGGTATTTTTTCCTCTTCTATCAGTATCGCACTGAAGACAAATATTACATATAAAACAGACATCCTTTTTTCCAGTAGTGCAGAACAATCATTGTGGAATTTATTTGCAGAATACCAGATTCCCCAGAAGCCAGACAGATTTCTGAGGTTTCAGAAAGAAAGTATACACAACAAAAGAAAGAGGCTAAGATCAATACTGGCATTCCTGTTTTAAGTATCTATTTATACTCTAAAAATATTTGCAAGATCTTCTTGTCTCCCCAGCTGAGAAACACAGTTTATTGCTGAGGTCAATTAAATAGGAGAGTCCTGGTACTTAGTAAGAACAGCGAGGCATAGCCACCAAGCTGTTCTTGTACCATGTTTATTTTGATACCTCCCAGTTCCACCAGCTACTTCCATCTACTTGGACAAAGAACTTTGTCCAAGTAGATGGAAGTTCTTTGTCCAAGTAGATGGTTTTCTGCTGTTAAAAAGCCTTGACCAATTTCTGCCTGTCTTGAACACATTTTGACTTAAAAAAGGCAAAAATCTTAGAGGCTTTTCTTCTTCCCCTGGAACATGCATTTTAGGTCAGACTCTTCCACTGGAATTCAGTTCTCAGCTGAACAGAAAGCTCTCGCTTTCAGATGCTTCCAGCGGACTATGTCAGTAAGTAGGGGGGAAGAGGGGCAGAGAGGAAGAGATGAGCTTATATACTGTGGAAGGAGACAGGTACATTTTGCACCTTCAAATACCTCATTAGGAAACAGTAACAACTCATTTTCAACCACAGTCTTTCCTGCCACCCTAAAGCAGACAGCAGTAAAACTAAAATACTAGTTTACTTCTCTGCTGAAGTCTCACAATGAACACAAAGCTGAATGCCAAACTACTTTTTCTATATCAAATAAGTCAGTTCAGCTAAAGACATCCTCTGGCAAGTCTTTCCTTCTCAAGGCAAAAAAAAAAAAAAAGACAGCTTCCTAATCGCCATTTTACATTACAAGCATTAATAATCCACAGTAGCCTTTGTATTCTGGAACCTCAGCTGTATTTCTCTAGGCTTTGGTTGTGGGTTGTTGTTGTTGTTGTTTGAAAGATTTGCATCTTTCTGTGTCATCCTCATCTATACAACTTCTGCAAATGTATCAAACGTTTACCATTTATACTAAAAACCCTTGTCAAATCTTGCAGGAAAAGCATTGACGTAACCAGCAGTCAATGGAGCCAAAAGAAAATGCACTTGTGTCAGCCTTGATCTGCCTAAAATCATGCCCTTCTTCAAGGCACAGGGCAGCCAGCTCAGCCTCTCAATCTCCCTGGTGGCACAGGGCCGCTAATCCCTCAGAGGGGCTGGAAACAGCTTCTGCGATAAGGTCATCACAGGAAGCAAAACAGGTTGTTTTTTTTTTGGACTAGCAGGGTATTAACTCAAACATCAGCTGCTCTCTTAATAGCCTACCTTAAGCCATGGGGTATGACAATACTTCCAGGACTTTTTCTAACTCCTCACCTTCACGAAGGAGCCACAGTGACTTATGTGAGTAGCTGAACCGAGCTGCCTACTCCATGGTGCTTTGCAGCCATCCTGGGATTTCTCGGATTAACCAGAAAGCAGTGGGTTAGCTCTGACTTAGAGCCAAACCCCTTGCCAGTGAGACAGGGGGAGAAGACAGGAAGAATTGAAGCAAGAACACTCACAGGTCAGGACAAAGATGGGGAGGTCTCCTAATTACTGCCGTGGGAAAAACAGACACAACTTGAGAAAACATAATTTATGGCCAGTTAAAACAATCTGGTAGTGGAAAAGAAAAGATAAACCGGGCAGCCTCTTGTCTCTTCCTATAGATGTTAGACATCACATACACCAAGGACAGAAAAAAAAAAAAAAAAAAAAAAAAGCTTGGAAACCTATGAAATCTTGCAGAAAGCACATAAAGCAGCAGCTCCTTATGCAGGTATACAGCAAGCCTCTGCTCAGCCCAACCAGTAAGAACCTCAGGAGAAGTCTCTTGGCAGATGCACCATTAGCGGCACCTCAGTCAGACATTACTTACGGTTAGGCATTATGCAGGAGTTACTATTCAAACAAGCATTTCCAGTGAACAAAGCCAGCTTTTAACTGAAGCACAGTTAAAAACAAAGATCTCAGATACCGTGCTAACCACTGAAGTCTTGCCACATTGTAGTAAGTCCCACGCTCAACACAATGCAGCTCTCATAGTAAAAAAGAAGAAAGAGTAACAGTAAGGAGTAGCAGATTGGTGGTGCCCTGCAAAGTGTTACCTTCCAGTAACCAGAAGGCTTGAGAAATCATGGCTAATTATTTCCATGGCAATCACACCAGCATTAAATTCCAGCCAGCTCCCACGCTGTAACCCACATCTTTGCTAGAAGGCAGGGCAGAGTAAAATACTAAGCTACCCTATTTAGCAGCACTGTTGTTCCAGGTTTGGAGCAGCAATAGCAGCAAGGATGATCAGGCAGCTTGCTGCAGTTCTCTGAAGGTGCCACGAGTCCACCTGACCCATCAAAGCCCTTCCCAGTTTGACCACAGGGTAAAAAATATATTCTATCCCATGGCACTGCAAGTGCTGTAACTACAAAACTGGAAGTACTCTAGCCATCAAACTTCACAATTATGGTTGAAGGTTCCTCAATTTAAGGAAGTTAAGAAAGCACCTTAAAATTCAGGAAAAAAGAGAACAGGCTGAATTAAGGACAAGTAACACATCCTAAGGAAATAATTAACTGTTAAGTGAACTGTGTGATATTTTAGCTATTTAAAATTCTGATCAGGCTAATTATGCTCAGAGAGAACTGGGGCTAGCAGATTCAATTAAATATTTTCAGAGCTAGTGTTTGCTGCGCAAAAATGTTTCAGCCCCCCATCTAAGCAGAAGACATTGCTTTGAACACATCTTATGAGTATCAGTGTTTGTTGTTTGCTTTTGTTTTTTTAATTCAACCTTTGGTGTCTGTTATTAAACTAGTTGTGTAGGTTATATTTCCTTTTTGACCTTAGTGACAACTTTTTGTATAGCCATAAATTGTAATATATTTTGGTTTTTAAAAGTGTAACTACCTGCTGTCTTACAGTAATTAACTTAAATTCTCAAGTTTTGCTTCCAAACTTTAGCCATTTATTACTCTAAAAAAGCCGAGCCTACAATTTCTAATGCATAAAAAATAATATTGCTAGTAAGCATAGGCTGTTTTAAAACTGGAAGCATTTATTAATTCAAGTTACACAAAATAAAAGCATCTGTAGACTTGCTGTCAAGGCAGACAAGGTCCACACGCAGCAGGTCTGACACACCCACCCTTGGGGCTGCAGACAGTGTAAGCAGCGCCTGCAGGCGAACTTCAGGAGCTGTTGTGGTGTGAGGTAGAAAAATCATTGCAGACACTGGGACTTAAGTTACTGCCGCTGACTAGAAACTATGTGGTTAAACTTTCATAGAAAGAAGAATTGATGAGCTTCTGTTTTCCCCCCAGTCTCCATGGCTATGGCCTCTCTGGGATCATGCAGGGCCACCTCGCCAGGCAGGTGATGTCCTCCCCGGGATACCCGCAGTATGTGGCAGTGATGACAGTCCCCAGCCAGAAGGAATGCAGGCCATACTGCTCCCCAGAAGCCCCAGCAGCCTCAGGGCCCATCGGAGAATGGTCAGAAATTCCCTCCTCATGACTGGCACATTATCCATGTGCACAAAGAGCAGCCCTTCGAGTGGTGAATGCATCACATAGCTCTGGAGGGCCAGGACAGGGCACACCCATGGCTCTTCAGACAGCCCGAGGCTGATGGTATGTCTCTCCTGGCCAAAAGGAGAGATACACAAATGAAACACCACTCTGCTTTCTGTCACCTGGGTGTCACTCAAGTGCAGCAGTTCTGGCTGCAGTGCAGCATGGTGCTTTGCCACCACCTCTCCTACTCGAAGTGCCCCAAAAAAAGCTGCAGTGAATAAGGCACGAAACAGTAAGCATTCGTAATGGGATATACATACAGACTCCAGAGCTCCTAAGAGGGAGCGTGACACCTCAGTTGTTACAGGAGTGTATTTATCCCTCAGAATGCCCACTTGCAATGGGTTATAGCCCACCATGCAATGGGTTATAGCATCTTCCAGAGGATCGGGGTTACCGGTCAGTCTTGACAAGTAAGACAGTGCTGCCACATACTTCAACGTCTTTGAGGATGAGTAAAGAGACTCCACAGCCAAAAACCCTCTAAGTTGATCCTCTGGAATGGGCCAGGCTGCAGGCATCCACATGCCTTTCCTAAAGGCAAGGAATTTATTTAGTCCTTCAAGGTAGGCTTGCCACAGCCTAACATCCCCCGAGCACTCCAACAATGACAATGTCTTCAGAGACCAAGGTCCCAAAGAGCGTTTCCAAGGACGACTAAACTCCCTTCCTATGAGACAAGCTCTATATTAGCACATGCTGACAACAGGCACAAGCATGCCAGTCAAGGCGTGATGAAGAGAGTGTTTATGTGTGACTTTAGGTGTGACACACACCTAAACAATGCTCTAGTAGTTTATCTGCCTAGATATTCGCTTCACACACAGCTACACCCAGAGCTGTTAACAAGCTGAGATATTTTTCAGGTGTGAAAGGATACAAGTCCCACACCTGACACATCTCCAGCACTAGGTAGGGGAGCACTGCAGGAACTTACAGAGTGGTAGCAGAGAAGAGAAGGTTTAAGAGCCAGCCTTTCCAGTGTTGCCTACAGACAAGACTTTCCAGTGTTGCCTACACTGAGAAGGTCACAGAGCACACTCCTGATCCACTCATCCCCCTCAGCAGCCCACTGCCCTGGCCAAAAGCCACCACACATGCTTGTTACCCCTCACAAATCATGGCCACACTCACCAGTCACCACCGTACTGCAAACTCCACACTGCTGGGAAACACCAGGACACCACCACCACAGTCCCACATGATAGCAGAGGATCCGCCTGGCTGACGAGGCCCAGCTGCAGCCACTCCATGCCCAGCTCCTGGTCCAGCAGCTCCCAGAAGGGTGGGGAGGGGGCTTGGATGTGCATGGGGGCTGACGGGATGGTTGAGGCATGTGGAAGCTTGGTAGGCTTCTGATGTGGGGTCTGACCATACTCTGGAAGCCTGTTGGAACCTCTGTGTAGTCATGGATTTATTCCTAGTGTGTGGCTTTGTCACTTCTGGACCCCTGCATGCATTCATGGGGTGTGGCACTGCAAAAACCTTGCTGTAGCATACTGTGTGTGTTGCCAGGCTTCAGGCATTGCTTTAAAGAGGGAAAAAAAAAAAAAAAAAACAGTATGTCCTTACACTTATTGAGAACTTAATCCTTCACCACTGGTCGGGCTGTTGGAGGCTGTTCAGGTGAGTCATAAAAATATAAGGGACAGAGTTATTCATTTTCCAAAGAAGTTCAAACAAAAGTCAAAGGGTGTTGAAAGGGAAGAAGCTTTTTTTCTGTTTGTTGCTTTTTAGACTGACTTGCTTGCTGTTGCTAATGTGGATTTGTTTCAGTAGATGAGCTCAGCCATGTTCCTGAGAAGCAACCCTTGGGCTTCTTGCCCCTGAGGACTCTGCTGTTACTGGAGTGCTCAGGAGATAGACACCAGTGACAAATATACTATGAGGGCCTGAAGAATTTTCTTGCCTTTAGAGAAGGCATGGCTCTGCCTGCAGTTTGGCCAATTCCAGTGGACCAAGTGAGAGACTTCTTGTTTGTCATGGAGTCCCAGGATCTGCCTCCTGCAAAAGTAATAATGTACATGGAAGGACTGTCCTTCATCTCAAGAATGGTCGATCATCCTGATCCTCTTCAGGATATCTGATATCTGTCATATGATATCCAAGTTGAAACATAGGGCTGGCCCTTCAAAGGATAAATGCTCTCCTGTAACTATCAAAGCACCGAGATCTCTCCTGGGGACTCTGGAGTCTGTGTGTAGCTCTCCTTATGAGTGTGTATTGTTCTGTGCCCTATTTATTGTGGCTTTTTGGGGGGCACTCTGCATAGAAGAGATGAGAAGAAAATCTAGCTGATGGCTGGTGACTGGCAGCTGTGAATATGGGGGGAGTTCAGCAGCTCACTGTGACACTGAGAGGGATGTTGGTGTTGTCCAGGCTGCAGTTCCATAGCAGCTATATTCAACCCAAACAGGTGCTGCTGCTGTCTCAGTCTATCTACATGGGCCTGACCCTTGAAAATTCATAAAATCCTTCACTGAGCCCTGTTCAAAAGGTATATAGGACCAAAAGAAGCCTTAAATTGAAGTGAAGCTAAACTATCACAGGTGACCTTGCTTGGTTCCAAGGATCCCTTGTAGCAGGGAACATTCTGTAAGAGATGACATAAATAACCCTCATCCTCTAATTGGGGCACTTCTAAGATTTCATACAGATTAAATCACTTATATCTGTGAAGCAGGATCATAAGGTTGAATGTCACCTTCTGTTACAACAAGGGTGTTTGAAGTAATGGCATCTTCTAGTGTGTCATGTGTTCAGGAGCTGCCTAGGTGACAGCTAGCTCTGGGGAGAACAACCAATGTAATACTGAATTTCCAAGTCAGAGAAAAGTGGCTGCAAGACCCATTTTGCTGCCTCTTGTGCGGCCAGGAAGGCACTGATGGACATCACACAAGTACAGCAGGTGGTAACCAAGGCAGCATGGGGGACAGTGACTTCGAGGCTGTCCTCAGGTGTGCAGTTGAATGTTCTGTCCTTACCCAGCAGGTCTCTGTTAAAATCAAAATACGAACTGGTAGTCTGTTAGAGCTGTGAGAAAACTGTTTTTTAGAGAGGATTTAGGGCTCACTGTGGTCAATTCAAAGTTAGGAAAGCCTCTTGGGATGTCCCTGGTGATGACCTCAGTGATGCCAAGGAAACAGGGAAGAAAGTTACAGAGGAGGAACCTTGCAAAAATCAGCTGAATAACTGCACAAAGCAGCTGTCCCAGAAAGGTTTCTTATCAGCTGTGTAAAGTTCCAGGTGTCAAAAGGTTACTCCTGATGGGGAAAAGAGCTCCTGAACATATGTGTAAAAGCTGTGCTGAACCTACAGGTTCACGTGTTTGCTCAGCAGCAATAGCAGCTTACACCACTTTGTGTCCTTTTGTTTTGCTATTTATTCCCTCCCTGTGGAGTCTCCCTCAGCTAGTATGCTTTGTTTGGCTAAATCTGGAGCAAATATAAAAACAACCTCAGGTTAAAAATAATTGTATTAACTTTATTATGTAGTCCAGCAGAATGCTGTACTGACCCAGCTGAGGTCTGGTAAGAAAATCACATACATGTAGGTTGGTACTACTGCCAAAAATATATATATTAAATAAATAAATAAATAAATAAAAGGTTTTCAAAGGTTTTCATCAAATTACATCCTAAAAACATATAGGATGAAATAGTCATCCTACAGTACACCCACCAATAGCTGTTATTGATGTGTATCCCGAGACTCTGTTACTGCAGCAACAACTCGTGGATAGCAAAGCCAGACAAGGAAAAACAAAATTGTCTTTGAGTGATGTATTGTTAAAACTTCCAAGCAGGTTTCACTGCACAGCTGCTAGGTGTTTGCTCATCACAGCGATGAAGTTTTGCATCATAGCATAAAAAATTGTGTAATCTAATGGCACCAAGATGCAGCCACTTCCTAATGAAAGTAAATCAATTGGCTACCTAAGCTGACAAATTTAATCATATTATACCCTATGAGTGTGACCAGATAGATCCACTTTACTGATAAATACCCGTTCCTCTTTTTCCATTCTCACCCTCTAGAAGAGTGAGGCAAAATCTTGTGTAAACATGATCCTTAAAAATTCCACATAAATGAATACGAAGACTAGAGGTAGAAAGCAACTCCTTATGGAGATCAAGCCTTAGGCACTGCATCCTCCCAGCTTTGGTTGTAGAGAACTCAGACCTTAAAATTATTAAAGCTTTTTGCATTACTTTCACACATGCATTCTGCATTGGGTATTTATAAAGATAGCTAATCCTTTAGCTACAAATTCCAATAGCATTATGCAGGCAGTACCCCAATTTCCTGTATAAGCCTGTCACTCCACGCTGCACCCCGTCCTCTCATCCACTGTCACTTCACAGTACGAGCTCTCCTGTCCTCACGCTACAGGCATGTGGCACAAGGTTTGCTTGCTACCAGTCTTTGGGATAAAAGCCTTTAGGGGCTTAAACAACAAAGATCATAGAGTAAACTACCAAAGATATGGCACCATTGGTCATGGGATAGAATAAATGTGCACATGTAATATTTGTTGTGCTCTGCATTGTGTATGAGGAAAATTTCACAGTAAGGTGAACTTTGTCTCTGTTTTAAAAGGGAGAGAAGAAAAAGGTAAGGAAGTCAGTCATGAAAAGGAAAAGCCAGTGGCTGTGAGAGGACATTACCCAGCTCTCTACATAACACTGAAAGCATCTGGAAAATGGCATGTTTTCCAAACATCCTGAGAGGCCATGGAACATGTATTTTGCACGCATGTAGAATTATTTCAGGTGCAGAGCAACCCATCCGTGTGCCGTGTCCTTCCCTGTTAGCACCAAAGCAGTTACCTATTTTGTTCCATTCAAGAAAAAAAAAAATTGTCCATGCCACAGTGCAAATCTCATGATCGTCTACTTTTTACATGCTTTGGCAGTTTCACTGCTGCAAACCAAAATGCTTAAAGACATTTAGGAGATGTGTCCCTCAGCCATTGCTTCATGGTGGACACGCTGAACACAGCACCCCTACCTGGAGGGAACTAGCCATGGAGACTAACTTACATCTGCGCACAGGACAAGTAGCATGCACGGAAAATGTACCAGATGCCGTCTGCTAAAAGCTGCCTGTGCTTTCACTGAACCTATTTTAGCAAAGCTGAAAATAGGCAGGATGACTTTTCCCCAGCTCTTGACATTTAAACATGCCCCAGGCTGGCAAGCCTCCGGAGGAGAAATGCTGACAAGCAGGGCCTGGGCAGCGGATCATGCACAGCGGGTAGATGCCGAAAGGAGGAGGCGAAAACCTTTACCCACTTCTCCAGCCAGGCATTTCGGCCTGCTCCTCCTCTGCGGGCTGAGCTCCACGTGCACAAAGGACTCGCACTGCTGGCTTTGACCCCGCGTGGGCTTTTAGCATGCAAACCGCATGTCAGAGGGTGCAGAGAGGACAGAAGCAGCCAACTGCTCCCCTTCGTGAACCATCTGGAGCTTTCATCGTCCCTCCGTTGACAGATTACAGAAAAGCAAGGTCACCGTTTTGGCAAAGGGCATGGTACCACTGCCCTAGGGGCTCAGAGGGTTGGGGCTGCAGCAGCGGTGTTGATGGAGGAGCTGCTGTGTGTGGAGCCAGAGCTTACCACCCCCTCCACGAAGGCTTGTGCTGGGAGAAGGGCTGCTGCTGCATCATGCCACAGGTTGCCCTGTGGTTCCAAATGGTCCACCCCATAAAAAACTGAAGCAAACTGCACTTCATATAAGCCCGTGTACCTGGTGTCATCTCGCGACCTGCCGCTGTATGGATGGAAGTTTCATTTGGGGCTTTTCTTGGTGCAGCCCGGGTGAACGCAGCCCTTTTGGCAGGTGTTTCCGGTGCAGAAAGAAAACAGGTCCCTGTGGTTAAGCCGCTCAGTTCACTTCACCTCACTCACCAACCAGCGCCGCGCACGAGTGGCTCCGCCGCGTTATCTGCACCCCTGTGAACAGCTCCAGAATCGGGAAAGCATTTTAACACCCAGCCCTAACTTCACAACTTAATGTTACCCAGAGAAAGTAACTTTAACACATCGGTAAATAAACAAATAAATAAATAAATGATACTTTTTGGTTTAGCTGCAAGAGCTGGGCTAAGGCAGCGGTGCTGCGGTTCCTTCCAGCAGCTCCCGTGCTGGGGAGAAGCCTCCCAGCCATGCCTGGCCCTTTCCTTGCATTGCAGTTGTTGGATTTGTTCACCCTTATCAAACTGGAAGTGATGCTGCCCTCATCCTTTCAGCCGGGGAATCTGATGAGTGATTCAAACATGGGAATTTTGTGGAAAAACAGCACACAGGTCACTCTGGGTCCCACCTCAGCCTTGAGCTGTGAGTCTCTGGGTGCTGCAGAGGAGCCTGCATAGGCACCACAGAAAGGGCCTGTGCAGTCCCCAGAGGCTTTTAAAGGAAAATTAAGCTGAAAAATCCAGGGATGGACCGCATGTAGTCCTGCCATGGGGAGAGTACAGCCAAGCTCCTGGTGGGTGTAGGAAACAAAGGCTCCCTGGGGGCATGCCTATCCCTGCTCCTTCAAACATACAACAAACACTGAAGCAAGCTCAGATTTTTTTTTTGTTTTCCACAAGATTTCCCCACCTTGTCCTGCAGAACCTTTCATCTTGTTCTACTTGTGCCTACAAGGACCCCTCAGAAAGGAGTTTGGATGCCCACCAATTTTGATGGGGATATTGGCACCTCGACCGCTCCAGCTCCTGCTCCTGCAGGCAATCCCGTGTGGTTCTGCAGGGCAGAGCTGGTGTGCTGCTGGTGGTGCCTCGAGTCAGCCTGAGACAGCCGGGGCTGTGGGAAGCCTGCAGGCACACTGTGGCCGTAAGGTTTCTTGGCCACTTGATTTTCCTACAACATATGCACAGCAGCAGCTTTGTTTTGACAGTGTCCTCACGCCTCTCCTCACCCACCATCCCGAAACAGGGTGTTCCTCTGCCTCAGAGCATGGGCACATGAAGAAATTAATTGATGGTGTGAATTTACAGCATGTCATTTATTCCATGGTAACTACACACTCCTACTCAGCAAAATGCAAGGTAAGAAGGTGTAAATGACTTCACGCTTCATCAACGAACACCGAGCATTCATCCAGGCCCTAGAGGTATTTAACCAAGTAGCTTGATCCAAAGCAAGCTTTGTCCTGTTTCTGGCCTCATCCAGACACTATTAGTTCAATGGGGGTGTCTCTCAGTCCAGAGAATTAGCTCCCTGGCAAAGATAAAGCTTTAATCAAATAATCCATCCCTGTTTTGGGGAATCGTACTTATGTTCTGTACAAAGATTTTAACTGCTTTCAAATGGGAGCTTGTTCAGGCTCCCATTGAGTGGGAGATGTTATCTCCCATTACGAGGAAAATAAAAGGACCCAGTAACCAAATTCTTGTTAGTTCAGGACTCTGAGTTTCAGATAATTATCTAGTGGTTTTATTTATACGACGGTGTTTCTCTTCTCCATAGGTAGGAATCAGCATCTAAAATTCAGAAGAGGAGTTAGTAAGGCCAAGAGCTCTCCTTGTACCTTCAGATTTGGACTTTTACATTTGCAGTTGACCAAGCTAAGCTGAGAACTTTCCAGCCAAACAGCCAAACTGGCACGAGGCTATGGTGCATCCTCACCTGGACACAGGGCTGGAGACCACAGAACAGAGAAGGCATCCAGAAGGCAGAGCCCAATGACTCTCATTAGTTGATTCTTGGTATATTTAATAAAGATGCCAAAATTAATGTAAATTCACACTGGAAAGGCACTGACACTCCTTATGCTTAAGAGCATTTTCAAATCACAGTGATGGCACAGTGCAATGCTCTTCTGATGTACACAGTACAGGAGAGGGAGGGTTATCTGATACTGAAGGAGGGATTACACATCCAAAAACTTCCCCTTTAAGTTTTTTCTTATTATGTCATTATAATAAAACACAGGAGCACTTCCTAATCTTGCCAAACATTTTATACAATAAATGTTGTCTGGCACGTAGACAACAGAGGCCTAATTATTTTATTGCAGTCTCCTTGAGCATTTTCTTATATACGCAGCCCTCAGAGGACAAGATCCTGGCCTTTCTGCATGCCTCTCCCTTTTCTCCTCCAAGAAGGTGATAAAGAGGACGGGTGGGAGGTCTTCGTTCCTCCCTGAATGCACTAAGGACTGAGTTCTCCCTTGGGCTGAGGGTACAGTGCCCACTACAGTAGCTTCAGCTCTCTTTCCCCAGAACCTAAAGTGAAATCACCCGGTGCTTAGCCAGGTGGAATGAACAGTATTTCATTGTGATAATAGAGCTGGCATATGCTTCTGTAATGAGACCACATCAAAAAGTGAAACTGCAGTCTCATGCGGTTGTTTGCAGAGTCGATGAGTCAGAGCCCTCTCTCTTCCCATGCAGCAGCTCGCTCAACCTGTGCCCGCTTTAATAATTTCCATTCCCTTCAGGAAAGAGGGCCACGTTCGTGCTGTGTGATCACAGGAACACTCTCCGCCACGTAGTGAGAGATTTTGAGGTCTTAACCTCGGAGAGTAATTGATCAATAATATATCATCTAAATTGTTAGGTTTGACCCACATCTGCTTTGGCAGGAAGCTTCTTAGCTGAAAATCCAAGTACAGATGTGTTTCACAATTAGTTTCATGGTCAAAATGACCTCTCGGATTTAATTCCAGCACCAAAGTTAGTGGGGACTACTTCATGAGTGGTGATGGCTGAAGAGGCAGGGCTCTAGCCCCCACATTGGCATCAAGCTATGCATTCTCACTGCAGGGCTCCCCCACCCCATCAGTGTCCATCCCTGTCTTAATCTCAATGCGGCATCTGATCTTCAGACATTCAGGCCTGTGAGATTACCTTGTCTCTAATTCCTCTGAGCTTAATTTGCTTTGACATCAAATATCAGTGGTCATACATCTCTGCCATTCTCTTGCACAGCCGTTTGTGGCAGTTTCTAGTTCTGCCTCTGGTGTGACAGGTGGGGAAAAACACCTTTACAAGGCAATTAAGTTCATAAAGAGAAACCCCTGTGACAAGTGCCTCCATCCCTCTCCATGGAGTTGTAATATGGAAGGTTTAAATGCAAGTAGAAATCTGTGTTGTTACATCTCAGTTACACTCACAGTTTCAACAGCAGCACCTTGACCACATGCATGGTGTAGCTGAATACCCTATCTGTTTGAAAACACTTTTCCCTTGTGGATTAGACTGTCCTGAGAAATAAGATGGTCATCACTCTCGTAGCCTGAACCCAGAAGAAAACAAGGATTGGATGAGTGCTATCTGCTTGTTCCTCTCCCCTTAGGTAACTTGTTAATACATTGGCAATTTCAATTAATGTCAATGGAGGAGCAAAACCCCCGGAGATACTCAGTTCTTAAAAAAAATCCATGCAAATAATCATACAGTGCTCACTGCGAGCTGAACTCATCCACCTTTGAGGCACAGGGCCACAAGGAAGACTGCTCCACCGGTTCTGCTATGACAAACAAGCCCTGTGGTGGTGAGAGCTGCGGCAGGACTCACCCCACCAGGGCCAGGAAGGGCACGGCAAGGTCCCCAAAGCCGTGCCAGCTGCAGATAGCGTGTGCCGTATCTGTAGATGAGGGTGGGATTAATCTCTGCATCTTCAGATGTCACCGTATTGACACCTGTGGCTGAGTTCATTGCCTAGGCTCCTTTTACAGCCAAGAAACATGCCTTTCTGGGGCACAGCTCACATAACTGGTGCCTGGAATAGACCAAGTGAATCTTATGTCGGGTGTGCCTATTTATCTCTTCTATGCTCCTGCCTGCTTGCTTTTTGGGAGACCTGCCTGCTCCACACCAAGCAGCAGACCCCTGCCCACACTGCTGCACATCTGCAAACTGCTGGTGCCGATGGAGCCTGCGAGCACGCTCCTGCAAGGCGAGGAAGGAAGAGCACAGCCCTTGACTGCGGTACCCGGCGCTGCCGATTGCTGGTCTTTCGTCTTTGTTTAGTTCTGTGAACTCTCCCTTCCTGACAGTTCTTCTGAAGTGCCACGCAGATGGGCACGGGGATCTGAAACGCTTTGAAACACCAGCTGCTGGGCCAGGAGCTATGCTCTCAGCTATGCTCGGGGCAGTTGTGTTGTTCCAAAAGCAAACCCTACCAAAACCCACCAGTACGTAGAGCTGATATCCCAAGAGAGCCACGTGTCATCGCAAGCCACCCGGTCTCTGTGGCATCTGGCCACCTGCATGCAGGACGCCACAGCAGAGTGAATGCTCCAGAGGCTTTCTGTGTCACTTCACCTTGCACACAAGATGATTTTTACCCCAGTCACCCAAAAGGCAAGTGAGATTGTTTGTACAACGTGCTGCATGCTTGGCAGGCTGCAGCAAACCTGGGCAGGATCAGGGCCACAGCTCTTGTCCCAGCAGAGTGACAAGCCCCTGAGTCACATGCAAAACTCTCTTGGAAACCTTTTCTTTAGAACCTCCACAGAAAGGTCACCAGGCCTTGGGTTTCCCTGCCAGTGTTGTGAGGTTTGTAGTAACCATGCAGGCTCCAGAGCACCAAGAAAAGCATCAGCCCTAGGTTTCAGTGCCACATTTGCTGCTGCGCCCTGGCTGCTACCACTTGGTGTCACTGGGTGTCACAGATCTGCTGCCACACTGCGCCCAGGGCATACACAAATGCCTTCTCCTCACTCCTGAGCTCAGCCTTCTTCTCCTGGCCAAGGGACAGAGGGACAGCCTCCCCATCCCTGGTGGGACAGCCATCCTCAGCTCCAGTTTCCCCTGAGACAAGGACATGCACTGCAGCCCTGCTAAGGTTTGGGGATGGATGGGGAGGTGAGCATGTGGCCATGTTTGGGTGTCACAGCCTGCTGCAGTGTGGATACAAAGCAAATTTGCTCTTTTAGGGAGCATATTAGACTTTGCCTTTAAGAGCACGTGATAGTGAATGGCCTCAGCCACCTTGCCCACTTTACCACATAGCAGAGGCTGTCCTTGCAGAAGAACCCTTCCACTTAGCACCAAAGGCAGTCCATTCCTCCTGTTGTTGATCTGTTAATCCCTCGTTTACCATGTCACGTTTGATGGCAGAAGAATCAGGACTAAATGTCCAAGCACCCTGTCTTGCTGCAAACCACACAGAGTGAGCAGCTTCAGAAACCAGGAGCTCGGAGCTCGGGCAAGGTTCTGTTCAGCCACATCTTTTCTCTGATTTCTTCAATTCTCAGTAACCTTTTTCACTTTTTACAGCCTCAGTTATTTCCTTTCACTGCGCTTTAACTCCTACCGTTCTGCTTACCAGCAGCCCACCTCTCTCTCCTCCTTCCCCCTCCTACCTCCTTTCAAGACCTTCTCGAGAGCAAACCACATCCTTACGTTCCTCTCATTGTTAGCACTGCCATCCGTGCTGCTGTCACGACTCCTCACTACGTTTTGATCAAGTGGTCTAGGGCAGCTCTGAGCCTTAACAGTTCTTCAGATGTTCCTCTCCGCAGGTGTTCAGACTACCCCAGTGAGCTGTATTTTACACACGTTTGAACTAAGTTCCCCTTTACTGCATCACGCACACCTCAAAAACGTACATTAGTCCTTGTGGTAAGTGTGAGCTCTCCCTGAATTTGAAATTCAGAGGGGGTTTGTGGTCCTGTAGAAATAATTTGCTAAGCAAATGGACTTTGGACAGTTCAGGGAAAGAATAAAATGATTCAAATTTGTGTCATTTACCATGGGCTTAATGTGACCATTAATGCTGAACGTGCACATTGGTCAATCACTCAGCAATTGACTCAGACCTGAGCTGACGGAGGCACCAGTACATGACTGAACTATCCTTGCACCAACACTTGCACTTGCCCACACAGAGCATGAAACACCGATCACAAAATCCAGGTGATGCCAGCTATTGCAAACTTCATCGTCTCCATGACTTGGTTCAACAATATTTTTCACTCTGTGACACCAACCCCCTTTGCACTGTGTAGAGGTGAGGTTTTTTTGGACACCTGTCTGAGGGTAGTTGCCTTGCTATTTTCAAGCAGCACCTCTGTCACAGTCATTCAAGTGGTTTTGCAGCTCAATCAGTGCTCGCTGCATTGACAGGGAGCCTCCCCATGCTCTGGGGCCACGTTCAGGGGAGGCATGCGGTGTAGGCCTCAGTGGCGGTGGTCTGTCCTGCACGCACACTCAGCCTGTAAACAGAAAATGGTTTTGCAAAGGTTGTACTGCACACATGGGAAGAACTAGAGTGGAGGACTCTGGGCTGAAAAAGATGGAGATCTGCTCTGCTAAACAGTCCAGAAAGGGAGTAGCAAGAGAGACGTGTTGCTGCTTTGACATCTGCTAGCTGGCAGGCCCTAGTTCCTTCAGGGGGCTACCAGGGGGTTTAGACCTGAGAGTGTGGTCACCAAATCAGGAGGTGACACTCGCCACTCCTACAGGTCTTGTCCCAGGCAACCTCCAGAACACAGGCACAGGGGGATTCACCAGGTATTTTTGGTCCCCAAGCTTCTGGCACAGTCAATGAGCAGCATGCTTCTGCAGGCTGGATCCCTTGGCCAAGCTCAGTTCCTCGTGGGGAAGCAGAAATATGACTGTACTGCCAAATACCATGGATGCTTTTCACCTCTGTTTGGTCTGATGAGGTATTTCACTACTTTCCACATCTCCTGCCTCTTGATGACTCCAGACAGGTCTGATCCTCAGTCCATGGAGAAAAATGGAGTCCCTACACACTCTCTGTAAGTGGCTGTCCTATCTCCTGAGCTGATGATTTGAAATCATTACCAGAGCCTTTCAATAGTTTCTGTATGGCCAGCAAAAGTTCTTAAGAAATACCAGCTGAAAACCTATTTTTTTCAGCCTTGAGCCTGACCCTGCTTGACTCCTGTTTTGCCTTCTGCTTCCCCCTGTGTCCTGCACAATATCCATGCAAACAAGGAGCAGCAGACCTCAGCCCATCGTGGTCACTGCCTGCTCCAGCTGTGGCTCATTCACTCACACCCCACGGGACTGCCAGGTCAGGAGATGCTTGCCTTGCAGGGAAGCAAAACCCCTCACAGCTGCTTGCTGTCATGTAAAGCTGTGCACGCACTGGAGGCACACAATTAATTTGTCTTTTTTTTTTTTTTTTTTTTTTTTTTGGCATCTCCTCCTTCCAGCTGCTGTATTATCCTGGCAAATTTCTCTTGCAAATTCTCCAACAACTCTCATCATCTTGCAGTCCAGTCCTGAAGCCCAGTGCACCCCATGAAACTTAGTGGTACCTGGAGATGTGGGATCCAGCACTGCAGACCCAGAGCCTACATTTATTCAGCATGGCACATAGAACGGCCTGCAAGTAGCAGCCACACTGAGGCAGGTGCAAGAAGATGGTGTGTGCAGGTCTGTGAGCAAGCCTGGGGAGATGAAATTAAACCACTACACAGGGAGGGGAAGTGTGAGAGTATGCCGGGATGGTGCCAGGGCTGCCCTCCCACAGCCCCCAGGATGCTCCACATTTTGCCATCACTGCAACCCTGGGTATCAACACCACTCTTCTCTTTTGTTTTGGTTATGCTGAGTCCTGCAGCTCAGCCTTTTCATCTGCTGTCTCTCTGAGACCTTTTCAGCAAAATGGCTGATTCATCATCTCCATCCATTTGGGCTTCCATCTCTCTGTAACATGTGCCTGCCTGGGCAGTGCCAGCAGTTCAGAGGCACCACTGTCCGTGACCACTTTTTTCCTTCAGAAAAGCACAGCATAACCTTCAAAAGCAGCTTTTTATTTATTTATTTATTTTTAACAAAACCTATCTTTTTATATACCTGCAAGCCCTCAGAGACCCTGGCACAGCTTTTTTTTCCACAGCTCAGGGATTTTTTTTAAGTGTTACATAATTATTTAGCACTGCAGTCGCTTACGTACCCCTGACCTGTACAGAAATGAATGTAATTTCCTCTCATATTCATGCTGACTTGTCTGTTCATCTCCTGTTGCTGCTTTGTCCACTGCGCTCATGAAGAATGCCTCTGAGCTCCCTGGCTTTCTCTTCTCCTCATCCTGCCCCAGGTATGTTCTCCTGGTGCTTGCAGGCTCCTGTGAAGTGGTGGGTCCACTGCTCCTCCTGCATCTCATGCTTCATACCTGGCACACTTGTAGCTCCTCTTGTTAGTCACGCAGCTCTGCAAACTAATTTAATGGAACAGAAGGTAGATATTTTCATAAAGGTAAATATTTCCAGTTTTCACACTCTTTTTTTTTTTCTTCCTTCTGCCACATGCATGGTGTCAGAGCACTACCCTGCAGGAACCCAAGCTCCTCTGCTTGATGAATACCAGATAGTTCAATAGCATCCCTGAGTAATTTGTCCCAAATCCCAGTCAGACATTAGTCTCTTTTTAGAAACCCAGTTAACCAGCCCCTTCTGGCTTAGCTCTTTTCAGAACCCATCTCTGTCTTCATGTGCTGCTTTTACTCTCTGCTTAAAGCCTTACTGACTGCTCGTGTATTTGATAGACAATACAGTGATAACCCTCCAATCTCTGCCATGTGGTTACTTTACTCCACCAGCACTGGCTGACACCTATTGTAAACATCGAGTCCACCAGAACTAGTTCATCTCAGGGGAGGACAGCAACATCCCAACTAATCTTCTTTTTGTGAGGCAAGGCTCATAGGATTTTTTTCGCCTGCAAATTAAAAGTTAAACTGTGACACCTTCAGCAGTGGGAGTCAGCTATGCATCAGCCATCCATGCATCAACTATGAAAGCAGGAGGGGAATTTCTTGGATGAAAGTGGCTCATTTTCTTTACATATCTCTGAGTAGTCAGGCAAAACTAAAAAGGCTAAATCCCAGCACACTACAGAGCCAAAACCTTGGTGATGTTCCAGAGCAAGAGCAGCTCATCAGTTCTCCTGGCAGCCAGGTGGAAATCTGTGGAAGAAGTGGACTAGAGTCAGAAGCTCCTCTCCTTGAGTTAATCTCCTTGAGTTATGCTTTGCACTACATAGGGAGGTTGAGACTATGTATGGGTATCTCTCTCTGTTCCCACCACAGAAAAAAAAATATTTCCTATCCCAGTGGAACAATTTAGAGAACATCATTGGTAATTTCTTTCCCTTTTTTTAATCATGGAAGGGTTAAATTCTAACAGTGCGAAGGTCATAGTTGTTGACCTCATGGCTGCTCTCACCAGTCTTGCTAAACCTAAATTTTTGTTCCAGCTGTGTGGAATTCCTTTTGTTCACTCAACAAGGGAACTGAACCACTTTCAAGGTGATCAGATTTCAGTAAAACCTATGGATTGGTCACTACAACCTTACTGTAAGACTGTCCCTGCAGCACACACAAAGCCTCTAGCAGCAGCCCCTATAGGCTGTAAGAGTGTGGTCCAGAAAGAGCATTTAGGGGTAAGGGTGGAGTGATGCTCCCTCTGTTTCCTGCTCCCAATGCTCAGCATTACTCCTTCAGTTTGATTTCTAACGTGTCTCTAATGAATGAGACATTAGCTCAGCCCATTACCTGTGCTTTATGCAATTAAGAAGAGCATTAGGTTGACAGATGTGATTACAATCTGGTAGAATAGTAAAGGGGTCAGTGCATCGTATATACTGTCCCTTCTCTTTCTGTCCTCCTCCCTATGCCTGCAGTTAACTGAAGCACTGCAGAGCCCCAGTACTGTGCAGCTGTGTCACAAAACCATCCAGAGCAAACTCTGCAGGTCAAAGTCATCACCAGAAACATTTTTCAGAACTAGGACCTGGTCAAGCTGATCCTGAATTAATCCCTGATTCAGGCTGATTGCATCAGCAGTTGGTTCAGATTTGCATCTCTGTAGGTTGCTTGTTCGGTCTTGCACAGACCAAGTCCAAAACTTGGCTACATTTAAAAGCTTCCCATTGACTGAACTGGACTTGGCCTGGCTTTATGAAGGCGGTGATGGGAGAGGGATTAAACAGCAACATTAGTTGTCTAATCCAATGCCCAAATCATGAGCTGAGACTGCAGCTTTAGCTTAGCTGCTCAACAGCTCTATGACAGATCAAATACTGGTATAAATTCCATATACCATATGATAATTAAATATATGTGTGTATTTAAATGCCCAGGATCCATGTGAAACCTAAACCAGTCTCTTATGTAATCCTGTGACCTTCAGCCCTTACTCAGGTGCATGCTGTGTTGAACCCAGCATCATTCATGGCTCTGGCGCTGGCTTTTAAGTAGCAGACCTGATGTTATGGTGGCAGACAAACAAAAGCCAAAAAGTCAGCTAGCATTTCATATATAAAAAGAGCAGAGTATTCTGAGAAAGAGAAAATTCAGCAGTTGCTTGAGTGTTATCAGTGTTAAGACACAGAAGTCTCCTTCTAGTTGTTCCTACATAATTAATTCATGGGACAGGCTGATGAGCACCCGTCCCCTGTACCTGACCTGACAGCTGAGAGGCAGCACAGCCCGAGCGGAGCCCAACCACAAGCCTCTGCAGCAGGCAGTGAGCAGAAGTAAAGCCTCCAAAAACCTCTCCCTTTTTGGCACAAAAACAGCAATGGGACTTTGTGGGGAGGCAGCCCCGGCCACGGGGAAATGCCTCATGTCCAGGAGCCGCCGTCCTGCTCTGTGGGGACGGTGCAGGCCCGGGGCACCCCCTCAGAGGCTTCTTGGAAATGCTGCCGGTGCGGGCAGGCGAGCACCTCACACCGTGCAGAGGCATCGGTCGTCGTTTCCTTCCTCTTTTCCAGAGACAGAAACAACCACTGACACACACATGCTTGTGCCCTTCTGCTCCACCCCGGCATGAATCATGCTGACTTCTGCACGGGGGGAGAGAAACGGTGAGAGAAATCCTCAGTGAGCCTCATGTAGGCTGCTTGTGGAAGGTGCAAGACGTCGCTCATTCACTTTTTCATAACTAGAAAGGCAAAAACAGCTCTGGTTTCTTTGCTAATTACTAACCTGGGACTCTGCAAGGAAGGTGCCAGAAAAGGACATGCCATGAAGGGAAGATTTTGGCCAGGGCCATCTCCCTGCCCCTGGCTGTGCAGGCAGGGCTGCCCTACGGTGGTGCTGCTCCTTCACCATCCTGGTGCCCGCGGGCAGGAGGAACCATGCTGGCCACCATGGCTACAGTTAAGCAGTTACGGCAACATAAACACCTAAATGTGCAAAAGGGTTGTTTGCTCCCTGAAGTTTGTTCTGCACAGCCGGCTGCTCAGAGTGCAATGTGAAGGACACGCAGGAGGTCAGTTAGAGCAGGTGCACCGTGATAACTCACCTGGGTTTTTCTCACTTACAGCTGTGAGGGAGATCTCTGAGACATAAAACGTGCTTCCTTACATCCAGAGGAAAAAGTTCATCACAGTGTTTAGAGAGCGTTTTCTAACAAGGCTGTCCAGATAACCCAACTGCATGTATATCCGGCTTGTTTCCAGAGGCTGAACTGACTTTTAATGAAGTCGAAGTGGTTAACTTACTCACAAAGGCAGGGACAGGCTGTTCTGATCTTCTGAAATGTTTTGTTTTATTTTTAATTCTTGTCACCAACACTTGGGCCCTCTGTCAGAGAGGCATTAGGAGAAAGAGTGAGGGGACATGAACTTCCCCATTTATTTGAAATTATTTTGATAGCTGTACTCACTTGGATACAATGGTAATACAGGGAAAGCTGAGATGTCAGATGCTGACATTTCTTTGTTCTTCACATCTGATCCCTGTGGTGATTTATTTCATGGTGGTAGCATGTATAAAAAGACAACAGGTGTTAATGCAGCACAAGCATTCGCTAGTATGTGGTCAGACACCTTAGCAATTGCAGAGTACACCTAAAAATTACAGAAATATTTGCAAACTATTAATTGCAAATATTGGACTGTCAAAACAAAAGCAATTACATCTAACAAGCTCAAATAATTTCCCATATAAAACTGGGGGGATATGAAACATTTTAATTATTTAATCTTAAAAAATATTTATGTCATATGACATAGATCAAGTAAGTACAAAAAGGCTGTGAAATTTGTATTTAACGTAGGCCATACTTACCATACTTTGCAAAATAATAGTTTCCAGTTCTAATCATAATTGTGTATCTATTAAACTTTTTTATCTAATTTGCAGAATGCATTAAAAAAATAGTGACCCAAAAGGATCTTTTTCTGTCAAAACGAGAAGTCATATAGCAATGAAAACAGCGGTGCTGTTGCTGTTCTCATTTTGCTTCAAATATTTTCTCTCTTTTTTTGTTTTCATTATTTTCAACCTATTTTAATAGTAAGACAAAGTTAATTTAGCAACAAAGTAGTAATAAAGTGAAAAGTTTGAAACGTCAGAAAGGGAACTTTTGGGCAAGGTTCCTCCTCTTGGCCAGAGCAGCTCAAGCCACCAGGCTGCACCTCATTTCAGAAGCCAAACGCTTTTGCCCAGCTGTCATTTGAATGTATTTTGAATACTGGCATTGGGTTTTTACCACAGAGCTGTACCCAGGGACCCCGTTGCCCAAGTGACGCTGACAAAATAACCCTGGTATGTTTTTCTGGGGGAGTTATAAGCTGTCCATCCCGCCTCTTGCCATCCGCACCGCATATACGGCGCGGTTGCAGAAGCGCTGGCTCCACCCCAGTGAGCTGCTCGGCCAAATCCGGCGGGGGACATTGAGTGACATTTTCAAGTTTGCATAATTCAGAGCGTTGAAAGGAAATATCTTTTCATCTAAAGAAAAAAGAGAGAGAGAAAACAGGAGGTGGCCCAACATCTTGAATCACTCAAATAGAGATTAGTATTTCTCAGAAATAAAGAGAAGCAGCTATGTGATTTGCGCTGGCGGCGCTTTTTTGGCAGGAGCATTCAGCCTGGCATCGCAGGGCTTTGGTCAGCCTCTGATCAGGATGAGGCCTGAGGAGAGAGCAGGTCTATCTGTCTGTCTGTCTGTCTGTCCTCCTGCAGGGCTGGCTGTGGACATGGGCAAGGTGCTGTGCGGGTCCGCGGGTCCATGCAGGCTGCGGTGCTATTACAGCACGAGCAGTGCCCGCCTGGACCCAGCAGGGTTTTCTGCCAGAATCTGCCACGTCCAGATGTCACTCTGCTTCTGAGCTGCCACACGTTTTGAGCACATCAGCCCAGCGAAAGCCGCATAATTATGGACACTGAAATAATGTGTCTCACAGTTTGTTCCCAATGAAAAGTGCCTTTTAGCTTTGAGAGCCTGAAAATAAGCAGGCTGTGAAAATTGGAAACAGTTCTTTTTTTTGCATAATGCCAAACCCAGATCCCTCTGTGACTGTTACTCCAAATCCCCCTGTTGCTCTCTTCAATTTGATTTTAAATTTCAGCCAACTTTCAGTGGGTTCACACCAGCTCTAGGATGCACAGCGAAGAGTATATCAAGCCACTCCTGAATTCCCTCTGCATCCCATATTGCCAGCTCAGGGAGGCCCATCCATTTTGCTTCAGCAAGTTGCAATGAAAAATTCATCATTTTATAACATATTATCACAAGCTTTGTGAAGCCAATATAGATAGAATGGGATTTTGAATTATGGTGTGAACATTTTCATCCAGCTTTTTCTGACACAACAATTCTTTGGAGCTTTCTGTTCCCCAAATCCCAGCATCCTGTGATGGATACCATAGCAGGGCATCCTGGCATAGCAGTTACTGTTTGTCAACACATAAAAACAGCAGCATAAATTGTTGTAAGCAAAGCTTAACAGAAAGAAAGAAAGAAAGAAAGAAAGAAAGAAAGAAAGAAAGAAAGAAAGAAAGAAAGAAAGAAAGAAAGAAAGAAAGAAAGAAAGAAAGAAAGAAAGAAAGAAAGAAAGGAAGAAAGAAAGAAAGAAAGAAAGAAAGAAAGAAAGAAAGAAAGAAAGAAAGAAAGAAAGAAAGAAAGACCACACACACACACCACCATATAATAGAACATGCTGGCAAAAAATGTTTCAAAAAACGTTTCACATTGATGAAAACAGACATTAAATCAGGTAGTGAAAAAGGGACCATAACAAGAGTGATATTTTGCACATGTTCTTTAATGTTCAAACAGTAACAATGGCTACTTTTAAATTAGGGTTGAGGGGAAAAAAAAAACTTTCGGTGAAGACGCATTACAAGAATTGAGATATAGAAACATTTCTTCCAAAAGCCAAAATATTTTTAACTGAAGACTGCAAATACCTAGCTACTTCCGTAACACAGCATAAGTTATCAGGCGGTTCGGGTTCTTTTACAAACACGTCAGTTTTAGTGTTTCAGGGGGCAAAGGATTTGCAATATACACTTAAAGTTTTAAAAAGAGAGGGGTCAGAAAGAGAGGAGTACGGGAAAGATGGGTTGTGATGGGAGCCCTCATCTTGTGTACTCAGATGCAGAAGCTTGCAAAGATTTGAAGCTGATATAGACACCTCACATGAGTCCAACATGTTTTAATGACCAGAAGCCTCCCTTGGAATAAGGTCGATGAGTGGTAAACATTCACCAGGCTGGGAGCTGTCGTGACTACAACTTCAAGTGTCCTACACACCACTGCTATTCAAGGTGATCATGATGCAGATACTTGCTCACCTACATCACAAATGAGATCTTCTCTAGGATTTGGAGGAGGACGATTTCATTTGGAATTTCTCTTTATGGAGAAGCTCAGAGGTATAACAGAGCATGGAGAAGAGCACACAACTGATTTTTTAGGGATAAACTATAGGTAAATTAGAACCCAGCTATAGATTATTTTCTCAGTAGGGTAACTCCTGAATTCCCACCTTGGATTTGACTTAGAAAAGCCATTGCATCCATTCCTGTTGCAACACATGAGTCAGGGTTTAGTCAGAACAGATGCTGCTCGTTCTCTTGGGTTCCCCACGGAGAAGGAGAATCATCCTACGGTTTTGTACACCATCCTCCATGGCAGTGTGCTATAGGCCCCTCAAGGGCCAGTTCTGAGTTAGTTGAAGTTCTGAGCTAGCTGAAGAACAGGGAGGGCAGCAGAAACCTTACAGATGAGACAGGTCTGCAAAATCCGAGGGATGATGTGGGGCAGCGGGTTTGGTGCAGATAACATGAGGAAAAGGGGGCACCACAGCTCACAAGGAATGTACAACAGGGCAGGTTGACCCCCTACATCTTCCAGCAGAGTCCTCTTAGACACCCGGAGTTTCCACCTCCTTAGCCTGGCTTTCTGTGCAGGAGGGTAGCTTGGCCCAAGCCGGTATGCCAGGATTTGATGCTCAGACCTGCCAAGTTCCCCAGGGTGCAAAACCTGCTTTGCTTCATAGAACCCAGGCAGTTACTCTTACCATTCAAACCCCCCAAAAATGTTATTTAGCCTTCTAAATATGCACGTTCAACATTGCCACGTACTTAGTTTTTTACTATAGTAGGTCACTGGTTTCACTAAAACCACAGTTTATTAAAAAATGTACTAAAATATTGTGAGAATTTTAGTGCTCATGAAAAAATACCTTTCATCCCTGGAGAATGAAATCGTTTGCCTCCAAAACTATGTCGGAGACATGAGAGGTGAAGATAGTACATATTTGTCTCTGCCACCCCACCCATGTGTCTAAACAAGCCCTGACTGCAAGCCAGCCCTTCTGGGGTTGTAATTAGGTCAGGTCTAGGAAGAATTGAGTTATGTTCCTCCTGTTTCATCCTGTTTTTGACCTGAGGTGGTCTCCATTTTCCTAGGAAGAGGACTATGATAACAATATAAATCTCACAAGGCCATGGGACAACTAACAAATATCTACCAAATACGTTTTAATTGCTCCTACGCTGGACATGCTGGGCTCAGTCACTGTTGTGCAGTAACTAAGGCATGTGTAAGAAGTGGTCGGCTTGCCTGCAGGCCATTTATTGTATGGATGATTTGCTTCTGTGGTTAGGTAGAGGAAGAACTTCCAAAATATGAGGAAGAACTTCCAAAATACGAAAACAAAGTGTCAGGATTTTACAACAGCAAAAACAAGACTCTTTTAAATAGATATACAACGGTCATGTTTTATATGTTAAGTTCTTAGAGTAAAAAAAAAAATCTCTACATAGATATATCAAGGGGAGGCTGATCCAGGCAGAAGTTTGTCATTAAATAAATGCAAACAAACCACCAACTGAGGAACACCAGTAACAAAATCAGCACGGCTATGGTCCATAAATCCTCCAGTCCAGGACAGCAAAGTCCAAGCACAGGGCTGCATTCCCCTGCACCCGTCATTTTTAGATAGTGCCCGTGTGTGTGTTGGGTGGGGGAACAGATCAGAGAGAGCACGCATCTGTCTTAGCAGGGGCACCTGCACTGTGGTCCTGCCAGGAGTCCTCCTTTGGTTCACCCCCCGTTATCTCTGCCACAGTGTCTCTGTGAGAAGACAGAGAGAACGAACGCAGGCGAAACCACCGCCGGCGGCCCTCAGAAGATCTTGCACTCGTTAATGGAGAAGAGCTTCCGCCTGTTCTGCCTTTTGGCTTGGTTGACTGCTGTCCGCACGGCATACTCGAACACCTGCTGCACGCCGCGGTTGCTGAGGGCAGAGCACTCCAGGTAGCCCTTGGCTCGCACGTCCTGGGCGAGCCGCTTCCCGTCCATCGGGCTGATGCAGGAGGAGCGGTAGGGCCCCGTGTCGCGCTGGTCAGTCTGAGTGGCCACCACCAGCACGGGGATGCGGGGCAAGTGGTTGCGGATCTCGCCGATCCACTTGTTCCTCAGGTTTAGGAAGGAGCTGTGGTTCGCCACCGAGTAGCACATTAGCACCACATCTGCCTGCTGGTAGGAGAGGGGGCGAATGCCTTTGAAGGCATCGCTGCCAGACGTGTCCCAGAGACCGAGGCTAATCTGTACTCCATCCATGAAGACATCCACTCCGGTATTTTCATACACAGTGGGTCTGTAGGCATCTGGAAAAGTCTCGGAGGTGAAACGTACCAAGAGAGATGTTTTCCCCACCGCAGAGTCCCCCACCAGCACACACTTGATTGAATCCAGCATTTTGTTAACGTCCAGGGCCAAGAGCACTGTCTCGGCACAGCAGAAGCACGATGCAGAGATGCAGTGGTCTTGGGGGCTCTCTAGATAACTTCCATTTGGTGAGAACCCATCCAAATGTCTTTACTCCTCAAGACTTGATTGTGTCACTTGAGTCTAAAATCCCCTTTTCTCCCACACGGCTCTGCGGTGCTGTCAGTTTTAATTCTTCAGTGAGTCAAGCGATGTTTCTGGAAGAGTAAAAATAAAATTTAACATTTGCAACCCACAGTGAACAGGTTATTTTCCATCAAGATAAAGTTCCTTGGACACATCCTTGGACGGCCGTGGGGATTACCCCACATGGAGGACGCTGAACCCTGCCGTCCCTCCCAGCTGGCAGCGTATGTAGCTGCCTTTTTGATGCTTCACAGGGATAACAGTCCTATCACCCCTGCTGTTCTGCACTGAGACCAGCTGGTTTTTCCCTCCAGTTTTCTAAAGAACTAATAAAATCAAGTTAACTTGGTACAATCTTACTGAGCTGCTTTTAGTGAGACATTTCCTGCCTCTGAATTTCATCGAGACTGCAAAAATCCTGAATTCCTCCCAACCCATCAGTTCAGATTCCCTTGAAAATATACCCCTGCCCCTAAAGACAGCCATGAGAAGAAAAAAATATCACTTCATGAACTGATTTGACTATTTAAGCAATCCTATAATGAGCAGCGATGCCAAACTGCTTGCGACGAGGAAAGACCTCAGATGCAGATCTTGACTGACATGAACCTTAACAGTTTTCAAAAGAAATGTGGGATGCGCAGCGAAAATACCAAAAAAAGTTCAAAATGTTTCTTACAAATCACTTCCAACAAGCAAGATAACACGAGCCAAAGCAAGCCACACCACCAGTGTTGCCCCAGTCAGACAATTTCATCTGAAGGAGATGCAGCTGCCCTGACATTTAGTCTCTTGAAAAACCAAACTGAGAGTAACTCTTCGTAGTGTGCAATTGCTTTTGAGCTCCTGCCAGCATTCAGTCAAATTTTCCTATTTTGAAAGCATTTGTCTCTTCCCCACTGGCTGTGTGCAAGATTCGCTGCTCACACGGGGCTGCACACAAAACACTACAAAATTCACCAACTGCAAAACCGAAGGAAAATTAGTTCTGCTCAACAAAACTGGTTAAAACAAAATATCGCTGGATAATTTCAAAATTTCCTGCTAGCGTTACACAGGCAATATATTTCTGTCTCTGTCACATATGGACAGAGAAGTCGGACTGTGGGTTGTTTGCACAGAAATGAATGAGGGCCACCAGACGCATCTCCACCACCTTACAGTAACGCTCTCCAGGTTTGCCACCTTAACCCCACCACCGCACATTTCGAGTACGCTCAGAGTTTCGTCTTACTTCACAGAGGGGAAAAACAAAGGGAAAGAAGAGAAGAGTGCTGGGCAAGCTTAGAGAGCACATGGCACAGGCGCTGACAACTGCTGCTGGCAACTCCCCTCCTTCCATTTTGCAACAAGGCGGCCTCCTACCTCCTTCCGTGCTGCCGGCGTGCCCGCGTTCCTCCCACCCGACACCCCGGCCAACAGACGATGTGTGAGGGCCTGGCTGGAGCACGTTGCTTTATAGAGGCGGCGCCGAGGCTGTGGGGCAGCTCTGTGCTCGGCAGGGTGACGAGGATCTGCAGGAGACATTGCGACAGGCGGCGCTTCCTGGCCTGCGCGCACGGCCACACGCTCGTCATCTCAGCTCATTTCTGGGAAGCAGGATAGAGGCTGAGGCAGGTATTCATTCCTGCCTGCTGGGAAACGAGCTGCCCCGTGAGTTAAAGGTGGGGTGGCGGCCACTGGAAATTCGCTTTTCATGCTTCATCTGAGCCCTACTCCATTCCCCAAGCAAGCTCTCAAGGGAATTAGAGAAGGTATTTAAAAAATCCAGCTATGACAATTCAAAAAGTACGCACAGGATATGTGGTCCAACTACTTAAGTGCATCATCATCTTTCCTATGGGGTATTCTACTTCAAAACTGTGTCAGCAGTACAGTTTTAAAACACCACCATTCACCACAAGCTGGTAGTGTGTGATTCAGAAAAAAGCATGTGCTCGCAGGAGAGTTAGCGTGTACCAGGTCTTCTCCTTGGAACAAACATTTCTTTGGTGCAAGTAGTCTTTAATGCCTTTAGCCTCATTATTTTATTTATATTTGAATGTGGGAAAAAGTTGGAATGCCCGAAGCATGACTTTTCACAAATGCCGACAAATCATAAATTTCATAAAAGCCAAAATAGAAGAAGATGGATAAAAAGACTGTTCTGTTACTCAGCTTGAAGATAACCAGGCCTGATTTTGTTAGCTATTTTGAAAAGAAAATATATAAATGATTAAAGCCGAAAAAAAGGGTTTTGAGAGCTAGTGTACATAGCTAGTCGACACACGCAATCATAAAAGATGAAATAGCGTGACAGCGCGGCTACGTTTTCAAAGCAAATTGTTTTGGGTCTATAAAAATGCACTGCACATAACCTACTCTGCTCCAGAGGACAGACTGCAGTCAGCGGTCCCCATCTTGCTTTTGTTCGCAGCTTGCTGGAGTTCAGGCATCAGCTCGTATTGTTGGGATACTGAAGAGCTATTCTAAACTATGCACATAGCCTGTCACTGACACAGCCTCAGGATAGGAGAGGATGAGTTAAAATAATTATACAAGTTCATCTCAATTAGTGGAAAAACCTTTAGATGAGACATCAGTAGAAAACTGTGTCCTTTAGAGGACAGGCCAGTACAGGGCGCTGCTATGCACCAGTATACAGCCGGTTGTGTAAATATTTGCAAAAGCTTTTTGTTCCCTTTTCTCATATTATATATGACAGTCCTGCTCTGACAGTCCAGCATACTACACCCATTAAAAGACTGCACAAAACCTTCTAATCATGGACAGTTGAGTCTAACCTACTGCAGGATTTGTTCCAACACTTTGGTTTGCCTTATTTTACCAATTTTATCAAGTCTATGTTGTAATTCCAGAAACGTGTATTTTCTTTTACACTATTTCGATGTATGGTTTCATCACTTGTAAAAACAAAAATTTTACTTAAATAATATGGTGAGAGCTTTTATAATGTCAAGTGTGAGAATTTATGTCTAATTCTGATACAGTCATTATGAATAGCGACCCTATGTATTTGGGGATTAGCTTCGAAGCATACTCTTGCACAGTTTCGGATAGAACCCAGTTTCTCCAAAGATACCGTATTGTCTATGAAACTATGTCTCTGCAATGCTTTGCTTCGCTTTCCCATTTTTCTCGCCCTCTGTCTGAAGCAGAGGGCCTCACGCGGGTGTGAGGTTACAGTGCCCTGAGGTAATGACAGAGGCATCACCCCAGGCACCCACAGCAGAGGCAGCCACCTCCCCAAAACCCTTCACAGCCTGCAGGGTTGGGGTTTCTGGTGGAGGCAGAGAGCAGAGTTGTGGCCTGTCCTTCCCTGAGAGCACGGACAGCACCACAGGGCCGTGACAGAGCCCCACAACAGCTGCTCTGTGGGATCCCTCTGGACAGCACGATGCTGCAGTGCTCGTACCCATGGATTTTATTCCTATCACGAGGTCCTGTTTCACTGCTTTCAAGCAAGCTGCCTCAGGCCTGGTCCTGATGCTGTGCATTTGGCTGTCTTTGCTCAGCCCAGCAGTCCCACACAGGTAAATGCCTCACATGTGGTCGTGGATGAATATGATATGGGATGCGACAGTATGGGAGGAGGAGCAGAGCAGCTCCAGGCTCCTTGAGGGTGGAGGATTCACATGAAAATACATCCGCAAAACACTAATCTAATGTTTGTTGAAACAAATCTACCAATGCACAAAAGCAGGACTGCTTGTATCAGAAGGAGTAAGTGTGTTGGCTGAACCAAATGGGATTTTAATTTCTGCCAGAAACATTTCTGACTTCTACTACAAGGTTACTGTGAGCATGGCTCACTGTGGTGAAACACCTGCAGGGAGCGGACAATGCCTTATGATGGGAGAAAAGCTAAAGGGTCAGGATCTCCTGATTTCAAAACCCTCTCTTGTGTATTGTGCAGCACCAGGTAGGCTGGGATTCGGAAGGGATGAGCTCATACAGAATCAAAATCATGCAGGCAACACAACAGGCTTCTCAGATACTGCACTGATCTGGCAGCCACAAAATGCTTCAGAGAGTTAAAGCAATTAACATGCTATTATTGTCATTATCCGGTCCCTACCACATTTATGTCTTAGTACAGTTCCTGTTGATATCAGGATGAAAGCAGGCTAATTTTTCATCTTGAACACTGTGTACAGTAGCTCTTGAAGAAAACTGATGTTGCAAGGAAGTAAAAATATTTGTACTAATAAAAAAAAATAAAGGTTGAAAACCACTGGAGAGACTTCCAGTGGCTGTGCAATGCTCGATTGCACATATTGGCTTTGCCTGCACGCATTAATCCTCGCGCAGTCCCACCTCACACGGAGATGGGGTCTGCAGAAGCGTGTCTACAGCACATCTCCACTGTGTTGGTTATAATCAATGCTCATTCCAACTGCACTGCAGATACGTAAAAACTTCAAGTGTGTCTCTTGCTTAGAGGCCCTTAAGGAGAGGAAGGAGATACGGAGACTATTGTCACTGACCAGAACAGCACACGGCTTTACACCTTCACCTCCATGGGTGCCCTGAGTGCTGCAGGGTGCAGGTGGGGCCTGAGAGCAACTCCCGTGAGCAGGAGGAGGAAGAGAAGGAAGAGGAGAAGGGGAAGGAGGAGGAGGTCTGACAGAAAATCAAGAAAAGTCAGACAAACTGTGAGGGGCAGCACCCAGAAGATGCAGCAGGGAGATATTTGGCCCCCCTTACGAAGTCCCCATGGACACTGTGGAATGTCTGGATCACCAGGTCACCAACATCATGCTACCATGTCTTCAACTCCATGGGCAAACTGTACTTGCTCTGTTCAGACACAAACCTCCAGACTGCTGCAGGGGCCTGTGCTGCCGCAGCCCAGGGCTGCTGCAGACTCGTACATCAGCTGCGGCCTGCCTGGAGCCTGCTGCTGGTCTGCAAGCCGCTGGCCCCTTGCTGCAGTTTCCTGTCATGTAATCATTAACCTGATGCTCTGACATTCATGTTAGCTACCTCCTGTATTTTGACCCCATTTTAAAATGATTTTGGTCTATAGTACTAAGTAACCCCGGCCTTGTCAGTCTAGGAAATAGCCTCTCATCTTCTCAGCGTCACCATTTCAGTCCACAGTGCCATTCCGTGGTGGTACCGCTGCCATGAAGGGGAACTGGCGCACAGCCCGCACCTTTGCAAGATGCTGCATATTTTCCCCAAACTACTCCATCAAAAAAATCTGCATTCAACCCACTCACTTTCCAAGCAGACAACCGCAGCATCCATCCGTATTCCCTGGCCCAAGAGCAAGACAGCAGGTTATTTGGTTGCTGGTGCTTCAGTCACCTGGTGTATTTATGATATAGACAGATTAACTGCCAGGTTATCTCTCAATGTGTTTTTCTATTCTAAAGAATTATGAAGATGCAGAGAAGCTTGGATGAGAGCCGCTATACAGATATTTTATCCCTAAGTACAATCGTACCCGCAGTGGCTTCCTAAAGCTAGAAGAGCAAGCAACATGCAACGAGTCCATATGGTCAAAGTCAGGATGTCTTGTCATCTCATCTCATCTCATCTCATCTCATCTCATCTCATCTTATCTCATCTCATCTCATCTCATCTCATCTCAAAAAACAATTTTCTTCCAGAGTAAAAAATAAAAATAAAAAAAAATTGCAGTCATAAATACCTAGAAATTTTTCTGTCATTCCCTTATTCGCCAAACTGAAATTCTGTTCTTCTTTTAGAATTTCAATGTTTTATTTTGGAAAAAAAAAAATGTAAAACTGAAATTCTAAAAAAAAAAAATCTAATTCATCAAATTTGAAGAATGGACCAACACTTTCTTAGGAACCTTTACAAAAATCACTGCTGGATCAATACAAAACCTGAAAATAAAAACCTCAGTTTCTTTGTTTGGCAGTTTTAACAACTGAAACTGAAGAAAAGGTTTTATGATCAAATATTCAGTCACGTTGCCAACTTTGTTATTAACCAGGGAACACAAGACATCAGATTTAAAAGAAAAACCCTCATATTGAGACCGGGGAATCTTGCTATGAAACAATGACAAAGTCAGACCAATGCTATTTGGAATGATATATGAAGTCCAAGTAAATGGATGAAAGCTTTTCTTGTAAGTAAATGTACATATTTACACACTTGCTTACAAAGATGAACATAAGTATAAAGCTGCATAATGTTGTCGTTTAAATTAAAAATTGGTAGTTCATTACTTTAGTAACAGTACCATAATTAGTACATATAAGCAATGGATAATGACTCTTCTGAAGATCTATTCAATTTACTATAGTCACTGAGAAAAACTATTCAACTCTCATTTTAGTTAACCAATTAAATAAAGAAAATACTTATTTTATCTTCAAGAGCCCTTTATTTGTGACTAATCACACCTTAATTCAGCTACTTACAGATTAGGCATGAACATAAGTAATTAGAACTACTCGAAAAATTATCAAAAACTCTGTAAGACTCTCTTGTATCAGTCAGAGATCCTAAATCCAACAGAATTCAATTCAGCTGTGTTAAGTACCTGCTGCAAAATTCAATCTATGAGTCTGAAGTCTTTTTTTTTTCCCGTGTTTATGGCATGACAGAGTAAATTACAGACTATGCGGTATTCAAGGTGCTACAAGGCTTTTTAAAAACTGACCCATTTTCAGGAGAAAGGTTGCATCCTCTCCAAAGTAAAATTTGGGTAAGCCTGTTGTAGGGAATTAACCCCTTCACAGCCAACTGATCCATGTGCCATCCTCAGCCTGGCCCAATACCCTCCAAAGTCAGCAGAAATGGAGCAGCATGTCGTGCCCAACGTGCTGCACATGCTCTTGCACTTACCAAGCATTTCCATCTGTACGATACGGGGTATGTCACCTTCCTTCCCACCCTCCTCTGTGATAGCTTTTCTTCTCTGCTCTTAAACAGTGAAGAAATTCTTGAGTCTCAGCACACATGCAGCCTGAAACGGAGCAGCTGATGTGCAAATGTCACACGTGTGTGTGTGTTCGAGCATTGACATTTGCCAACCATCTGTCCGTCTGCATTCCCTCATAGCTCTGGTTTGGTACACACACACACACACATATATATACATATACATGTAAGTATATATATTCACCACTGGTATAGAACTACTTTTGGGTCCAGATGGACATACAGATATGCTTGGAGATGAACATGGATAAAGCGCTACATGCAGACTACAGTGCTATTGTCCGTACCCATGAAAAGCCACCCGGTGTATCAGAATGGACTCCCAGTTATAAAGCAAATGTCCCCCACAAGCCTAACTGCACTGCGACCGAGCTGATGGATCGATATTCTAGGTTGCATAAAATTTGATAATTGACTTCAATGAGACTACTGTGTGTGTAGAATTATTCACATGTGGAAAGGTTTGCAGCTTTGGGCCCCAAACCACTTCAAATTTTTCATGCCACATCCTCTTTTAACACAGTTCACCTTTCTTGAAGTTTGAGACAAATCAAAAGGGCACTTACAACATATTTTTGTAGATTTTTTTTGCAGGCTTAACTCTTCGATTCTTTTGTTTTGCTTTGTTTTTGTTGTTTGGTGTTGGTTTTTTTTTTTTTTTTTTCCTGATAAAATATGAAGTATTCTTTTATTTACAATCTCTAACAAAGATTGCAATCTCTTTCCAGAAAGAGTAGCCCTTTCTCTGTTTCTGCTTGGACATTTTTGACCGTCTGCACATTTGGATATAGTCATAAAGTATCAATTTTCTATACATACATAACTAATATTCATTAGTTTAAAATAAGCATTGTAATTTCTTGCATAATGATGTATTATTTGATGTCTGAATGCAAAAGTGTATACACACATATGCGAAAATATATTTTAAAAAGCATATATTTAAAAAAAATAACTATTTTTTAAAAATTAACCATGAATCTATACATCCATATACAAAATATTATGTCTATATATGCATGCATGCTTGTGTATCTACATATGTATCTAGATACATCTACATAGATATGTATGTTCATGTACACTGGTATTTGTTCATTGCAGACTTTGCTATAGATCGGCATACGAAACACATACATGTACATTCAGTTTAAGATATCTCACCCTCATTTTAAAACCTGCATGTACATTTTGCATCAAACAATGGATGTGTTATCGAAATGAGTTGAAATTAAAATTTAAAGACCATGGTCTTTAAATTACCTTATTTCTACATATAGGTATGCATGTGTGTTTGTATACACACACAGAAATGACTGCTCAGCTAGATCTGGATAACTAGATCTGCACTAACATAGATATAACTGACAGATCATAGAGTCTTTCACGTGCAAATAAATATATAGAAATACATTTTAAATAATTACTTTTCTACTGTATATGCAGCTGTTAAATTTTTTAGACACATCTTTACAATTTGTAATGATAATTTGTTGTTAAGGAGATGCATCAATTTGTACAAACTCCTGCAGATGTGTAGCGTGGTAAAATGCCAAAGCTAACAACCGCCAACCCCACATACACACCTGCATTCACAGGCGAAAGGGGTTTTTCTCCCTCAGGGCCCATGTCGAGCCCACTGCAGCAGAGAGGGCTGCCTTCAACGTGTTTCAGCTTTAACCAGGGGTAGGACTGCGCTTCTCTCCCTTGCTTGCACAGTACCCAACCCTCTTGACCAGGTTCTTTAAACACTACGAAGTAATCAACATTAGCAATATAAGTAACAGCTAATATATGAACACTACAGGTGGCATAACACCCTCTCAAGAGCTGGAAAAAAAAAAATGAAAAAAAACATCCTACCATTTCTCCTCTGCCCTCCACGGATCTCTCACAAGATTGCCAAGGTTACTTTCCGAGGTCTGTTTGGGTTTGACTTTGCTCAGTTTTTACCTATCGCAAAGTAAGGAGGTTCTCAAGCCCAGATCTTCTCCCCTAACCTCGGGAGGTTCTCCGTGTTCATTAAGTTCAGTATTTGCATAAGACTGATTTCAGTGGGAGGTCAAGGTGGAAGAGGAAAATGTTAGTTAGAACAGAATTATCCAAAGTTTGACAGAAGATTTGCATGTTTTGTGATAAGAATAAAATGTATTGAATGTATACAGGTTTTGAGCAGCAAATAATAAAGCATCATTTGATCAAACAATTCAGAATATTGCCTTCTTGTTAAAATATGTTGTTTGTGGGTTTTTATTATTATTATTATTTTACTACTTGGGAAGAACACGTATTTACTGCATGTCACTGTTCAGTCCTGTCCTGATGAATGCTAACCTTCTCGAGTTAATGAGCAAAGCCAGGATGAAGTAAGCAACAGTAATTTGATTGTTTTTTTATTTTATAACACTGAGAAACTGGCTGAAATTTTTAACTTTTCCCCTAAGGAGAGCCAGCAACAAAAAGGTTTCTCTTGCCTCTGTACATATTAGACTATTTAAAATCATAGTCTAGATTTCAGCCAGAGGGAAAGTGCCATTCTTCTGAGTTCATTTCTTAAATTTTATGTGTATGTGCACATATGTTAAAACGTTACAAATTTTGAGTGCTTGCTTGGAAATAATTTCAATCACTTTGCAGGTAGAAGGCACAACACAAAACATGCGATTGTCACGACTCTTCTTGCATTTGTTGATTTAAGGTCTTTTTTCATTTATAAAACAAATTAAAAGGATAAAGCAGTTGCCTTCCCCTGTCTATCCCACAACTCAGTATTCCTACATTGTACCTGGCATAAGAATAAAAGCAGAGTTAATATATATTTTTATGAGATAGGTAGAAAAATATTTTTCTTGCTAAATAGCTTCCTTAGAATTCCTTAATTGTAGTAAATTAAATTAAATGGGTATGCCTACTTGCCTACAATAAATTGCCTACATCCTATGCTCGGTTATGAACACAACAATTGAAATTGTCCTTTAAAGAGTTCTCTTTTTTTTTTTTTTTTTTTTTCCTGGAATTGGTACAGATTTTACCTGGCAGTTCATTGATTTATATCTTACAGCAACCATATGCCAGAACAGACTATATCTTTCAGGGCCTGTTTCCCTTCATTTTTCTCCGATTCCGGTATAAACTTAATCTCCTGTCACTTTTATATAAGATAATAAAACTTATAATACTGCAGACAGCACTGGGTCATATGCAATAGGTTAAAAGGAGAAAAGACGCTGCCACCAAAAGTAATATATAAATCCTTCTCACTTGTTCTTCACTTCAGTACTTTGTGAAGCCATTTCAGATACTTAAAGCTGACATATATTTGGCTTTCCGTTGGTTTAAAGATGCAAATCCCCACGTTTTGATAAATCTTACTGCAGAGTTTCTGTTTTTCAGAGGGAAGCATAGAAAGGAACATTTTACATTTTTCCTTAATTTTTACATATTTTGCATGAAAATGATCTCACAAATGAAAGGAAAAGATATTTTAGGAGAGCTACATTTGAGCATTATGCAAACATTTCCCATACTTTATTTTTGAATCCTGGGAGACTTGATTCAAACTCAGCTATTTTACACAACAGCTTTTCATCCAGAATTAAAACTCCGCTTGAAAGATACATGAATTTTAAAACCTGCATTGCATTTAAACTGATGAAAACAAAAGAAATTACATGAGGGATTTTTACGATACATGTTTTATAAAATATTTTTGTAGTGAGAAAACCACAAGTGCACAGATGATGAGAGGAAGTTAATAGATATTCAAATATGTCGCTAATTCAATAACTTTGAACTCTAAAGAATTTTCCATTTTTTAAGCACAGTTATTTGGTGGAAGAAAAAGAAAAAGAAAAAGAAAAAGAAAAAGAAAAAGAAAAAGAAAAAGAAAAAGAAAAAGAAAAAGAAAAAGAAAAAGAAAAAGAAAAAGAAAAAGAAAAAGAAAAAGAAAAAGAAAAAGAAAAGAAACAAGTTGCAAATAAACTGCATGTCCAAAGACATCTTTCAACAAAGAAGAACAAAAGGTTTTCTTTTTGGATGGAAAGGCTTCGTGTTATTTCAGTGACTGTGCACAGGAGATAACCAAGCAGCTAAGCTACGCGGTGGTCTTGTTCTCACACTTGTACAGTAGGACACCCAATGCTACCTCTATTTTGACATAAACCAGGATAACCTTCAAAAGCAAATGCCTGTCACTCATGAGGAAAAGAGGTATGACCAGCTGGTAAAACAACCCCAAATGGGTGAGCATCAGTTGTTGAGCCTACCACTCCACTGTACGTTTGTGTGTGACAAGTGACATGGAGCACTGTAAAAAACCACAGCCCTTCGTGCTGACTTCTGCCGGGCGAAGTGTTTGTTCCCTTTCCGACACACGTTGGGTCTTTCTTACGTGTTGTATCATCATGGCCCCCCTTGGAGAAAAAAAAAAAAAAAACAAGCCAGAGCAAAATCCTGTGGTTTCCAGAAGGGTCATACAGCTGGTCATTTCATCAGATAAAGGAAGCATGCCAGCTCAACACCACCTTCACCATTGAGGAATTTACTCTTCTCCGTGGCTTCTGAGCGTGAGGACTGAATATGATTCCTCGTGTGAAAAGAACAACTCTCCATTCTGTTGGAGAAACACGGGCACAGAGTGAGTGCTGAGGCCGCGTTCCTATCTCTCCGTCACCACAGCCTCCAGGCTTGCTGGGACAATTACTCCACACTACTCTGGCAGCTGCTCATTTTAGACCCGATACACCAAGGCCTCAACCAGTGAATTCCAGTGCTCACACTCAGTGCTACATTGCAGAGGATTTTCCGGCTCCGAACATCTCTCCTTCCACTGTCATCAAATCTTTGGGTAGATGAGGAAGGTTTTCCAATTTTTCACTGACATCAGAAATGAAGCACAACTAAATTCTGCCAAATATACATGAAACCACATTTGGTTTTGCAAAGAGCTGTGGAGAAGCCCACAGATTTTGTTGCTACAGTGCTTTGTTATATTTGTGTGATCCTGTGCAGGATTTTAAAGCATAATGCTTTAGCAGTGGGCTTGAGACAGCTGCAGCCAACTTCCTTTCTTGATTACTACACTGTGGCTATCCCAAGCCATAGTTCAGTTGTTAGGTGTTAGCTGTTTCCATATTGAGGAAACAGTTGAAAATTGCTGATTTAATAAAACCACACCACTGGCCAGAAAGTGAGAAGTTAATTTGGAATGATGTTACGGTGTGTGCTGTGATGCCTGAAATGTCACGTTAAGACTTTGAAACAGGCAAGTTATTCCTTTTATTTCTTCTCAAGCATTACAGAAAATAGACTATAATTGTTGTGTGATCAAATACAAATTGAATTAATCACCTGAACCATGAGTTCAGAAATATTCGCCTGTTTTTTAAATAAAGCTACAGAATCATAGCACCAACATTTTACGAAGAACATTGAGGTGTTTGTTTTAGAGAGAAGAGGTGTTTTCCAGTGAGAATCCTCTTCATTTACAGCTGTTACAGCGGCTGCTGCTATGTATTTAGAAAGGCACAGAAACAGCAGCAGGAGAAAGGGCAGACTCTCATCTCTCTGTCTAGGCAACCTCCAGACAGGTTATCTGAAAGTGCCACCAAAAAAGGCCACAGGCACTTCCGCCGGTGCAGCCCCGCAGCTCTACAGGGTGGGCCAGCGGCTCAGCCTGCAAGGCCGCCAGCACAAGTTGTGCTCGTTTCCTGCAGGCTCTGAGTGCTCTGAGAATTGTCCGTGTACACCCCGAGGACTAATACAGCTCACATCTAGCTGTGTAACCGATTTCCTCCCCGATATCACTGCCACTGGCAGCTGTGATCAGATGCTGCTGCTTTAGGGCCAGCCCCTGAGACTGCTGGGCCCACACAGCAGGGAGAGGTCTTCCTTTTCATCCCCAAGTTCACACTCCCAGTGGAGCAGCTGAGCCAAGATCTGCTAAATTCTACATATAAACATTTTCTTCTGGAAGGTGGTCACTGGGCTGGAAAAGTATTTTAGTAACTTTCTGGAAGTATAGTTCTATCCTCACGGTTTTGCTGTGCTGCATGTAGGTATAATGATAGTCCTCTGACACAGGCGGTCATGGGAGGCCTGATTCTCCGCTGCCATGAGCCTATCTACTTTGGCACAGTAATTCCCTTAAAATAGGATTAAGTGGCAGTAATTTACAGCCACTTTGCCCTGCTGATGGACTATGAATTTGTGTCTTGCTATACATGAGAGTCAAGCCCATTTTTTCTGTTACAACTCTTTGCTCTGGACCTTAGACAGCAAGTAGAGGTTACATGATTTCTCTATGCGTACAGAACTACGTTTTTTCCTGGTTCCTGACACCCAAACCAGTGAATATATAACTTGGCATTAGACCTCACCAAGGCCTTGTCTCTCAGTGTAGTAGGAAGCAAGTGCACATGGGGCTTTTCCACCCAAGGCCCAAACGTGGTATCCTCATCAAGTCTGTGCCCAGTTTCACTCATTTGATACGTCTTCAGACCTGCCTTCAAAAACTGACATTAAAACACAGCCTAACGTCACGTAGGTGTATATGGGTGGTCTTTTCTACCGGAACGTTTGCAAACACCCATTGATCCGAATGGCGGGTTTTAGAGATGTAAAACATGAAGCCACACAGCGCAATGCACAATCCCACCTCACTCAGAAGCGCGTGACTTGATATTAAAATACGCCAGCAGACCTGCTTGATAACAAATAATCCCTCTTAACCTACCTTTCCCCACACAAGTGTTTTCCTCAGGGTAAATCCTGCGCTCAAGCTGGCGTCCTCCAGACGCCATGGCCCCACTCCCGCCCCATCCACAAAGAGAAACACAGCTTCGAGAAAAAGTTAGAAAGTCTTAAAGCCTTTTTTTTTCTTCTGGAAGCTGGTCACCGGGCTGGAAAAGTATTTTTAGTAACCTTCTGGAAGCATAGTTCTATCTTCACTGTTTTGCTGTGCTGCATGTAGGTATAGCGACTGTCCTCTTACACGGGCAGTCTTGGGAGGCCTGAATGTTAGAAAGCCTTAAAGCTAGGTTCTGATTTTTCACAGGGACCTGTGCCAGAGGGACGGTTCCAGCCTCTGTAAGCTCCCTCTTCATTCACCTTTTAGATTACCTGTCTCTCATTGGCAATATGACAAGACCATCCTACTGCCAGACGCAGTTGGAGTGAGCAGGATCCAGCAACGTGTGTGCACAGGCGTGCACACGTGCGTGCACACACACTTCTCTCTAATGGGATCCCACACCATGATCACGGCATGGTTGGCTCAGAAAGCAGCCGAGAAGATGCTGTGGGGGTGAGATGAAAGCAAAGAGCTACACGCGCGGCCATTTGGATGGCAGGCACAGCCCCTCCATCTCAGGGGAAGGCAGAGAGAGATGCCTGTTAACGCCCAACGGGGCATGGCTGCGGCGGCAACCGGAGCCCGTGACAGAGATGTCGGCAAATTACACATATTTCAAACCTCACTTCAGTCCTAAGAACCTGAATGTCACTTTTCTCAAATTCAAACAATAAAACTTACAACTAAATTTGCTTGGAAACTTTTAAGATGAAGCAGAACAGTTTCCCACTAATGATGAAATACTTCGCAAAGGAGGAACAAAGCCATCCTCTGAGTTTTAACATGCCTATCGCTCCTGCATTCATGTTTCTTACAACAGCAATGGGAATCGGAATCAGGCCCACCATTTTTAGAATAATTCATGTTTTCTCTCTTCTTGCTTCTGTCAGTTAACATATAAAATACTGGCATTGCCCAGCCCATCGCACCACTTTCTCTACTTTTATATGAGGGCTTTTTACGCTGAAGTGGAAACAAAACTCCAGAAGATCCATGACCTGGGTTGGGATTAGACAACTGCTTAACAGAATATCACAATATTGAATATTTAACGGATGGTATTAAAAGTAGAACTAATTACGTAGAACTAATTATGTAAATCCATTTCACAATGTTATTAATAAAAGTAAAACTAAAGATAATGGATTTGATTCAGAATATAAATTCACTTTACAACATTTAGAAAGAAAAAAAAAAAAAAAAAAAGACAAAGAACTTACCAGGCGCAGGAAGCTGAAAGAGGCTGTTGAAAAATAAACGTTACGGAAGTCAACTATTCTGGGCGAGATAGGGGAAGAAAAAAAGAAGAATGAAGACCTGTGTTCTTGGGTTTTCAGGCAGACTTTTTTTTAGCAGATTAGAAAAAATATATTATGTAGAAAGAAGAGGGGAAAAAAAAAAAAAAGTAAGTGGTGAGCAGGGCCCTCTGCACCTACAGGCCAAATAAGTCCCGGAGACTGGGTCACTCATCCGGCAGCGGCAGTGACAGGGGACCCAGATGTAATATGACGAGAAATAGCGGAGTGGTTTAGGGTAAGTCAGCTTCCTGGTGAGAGCTCCTCGGCACTGCCTGTGTGGGTTTTGTTGTGGGTTGGCGTGTGAGCGCGAATGTCTTAATGTCTTTGGTGGCATGTAAAAACCCGCTCTTCGAAGCTGGGGGAGGGAGGCAGAGCCGGCAGCCTGCAGCACGCTCTCTCTTTGCAGGCTGCTGCTCCTCCGGCCGCCTCTGCTCCGGCTGCTGGAGGCATAGCACAGCCCCACGAGCAGGAGAAGAGGAGCAGAGCCACAGCTGCCCGGTGGTTCTGCACATGATTCACGTGCTGGTAACATGGTATGGTAACACTTGGCATGTTTTTGTGCAAGCTGGAATGACTCCCTGCTTTTAATAAAACACAGAGTGTGCCTTTCCCAGTACAGACAGCTTGAGTGGGCCGGGTTATCATCACTTCCAGCCTTCCTGCCACAAGGCTCCAATGCTAGTTTTGGGATTTCAAGTGCCTGGTCTACAGTCTGTACAGCAGGAACTATGAGCATTTCCCAGCTCCCATTTCCCAGCTCCCTGCATGTTCCTTCCTGACTCAAGCCCTGTGTGTATGGGGTTCCCTCTGTCCTTGCCACCCTTCCCATAGGGAGGACAGCTGGCTGCACTGGTCAGTGAACTACAAGAGGCTGCCCACGTTGGACGAGCAGGCAATGGCGCTGCCATCAGGGCATCCCTGTCCCAGACTCCTGAAGCAGCCAGAGAGCCCTGGCACAGCAGGATGGGGTCCCCCAAGTTGAATGCTGGGGGCCCCAGTCCTGACCAGCGCAGGGGGCTGGCTGGTCCTCAGCCAGATACACAAGCACAGGGTTGCCCAGCAGCTTCACAACCAGCCTCCGAGGCAGAAAAATGGAACCTGAGACCTTTCCAGAAAATATTTTGGTTTCATTGAAGCCATTCTTGACCATCTCTTGCTATGAAGTAGCAAGATCGGGCTGCCTCATCCAGGTCTAAAGCCATGCTTTTTGTATTCATTGCAGGAGGAGAAGCCTTTGGTGAAGAGAACTAGTGAATCTGTCCACATAAATGTTATGTTGGCATGATGCATTCCAATATAAAGTTATACTGCTTCCAAGAATGATTTAAAATCAACAAATTACAAGATAAAACAGAAAGGAAACAAAATGATAATTTATGTGAAACAAAATGATAATTTATGTGTAGATGAAACGCAGTTTGTGCCAAAAATATAAATAGCTGCTGAAATAATATTACCTGTGTAAAGAGGCTGTAAACATGCTGAGATGAAGCTTGCAGAACAGTGCTGCACAGTTAGGCTGGGGAAAATAAATGAATTCAGTTAATTATCTGTAGGGATGAAGGTAAAAGGTAGTTCACAGAAGACATTTTTGGAATAGTCTAATCCTAAATGCTTCAATACTCCTTTTCATTTGAGACAAAATTTTGAATAAGAGGCTTCAATAACTTATGTGAGAACTCATGTCACTTAATTTTCACATTAAACACTTATTCTTCTGTTTTTAACCAGGTTTGTGTTTCCCAATACCAGTGCATGCAATCAGGCAATAAGTTTCCATTGCGATCATGATAAAGAAAGTCAGACACCCAAACATTTAAAAATGTTTCCACTAAAATGCTGTGGCTTGTCAGAAGTAGAGAAATAACTACCATTTGCAAATTATATTGATATAAATGTCTTAGGTGAAGTCTAAACCTCTTTTAGCTCTGCTACAGATAGAACTACTTTAAATGCAACTATATTTTTCTGCTTTGTTCTGCAGACTAATCCAGATGTGAGACCATCTGGGTAAGCAGTCTGCATTTCGGAAAAAGAGCGCATCAATCTGTGAAATACTTCATAAACAACTTCTGAATCGTGAGCTCTGTGAAAAACAAGACTGTAGAATAAGAAATAAGTTATAACATGCCTTGATTTCAGCCTGTTTTCTTCCACTATGCTTCCTGGAGCATCTTCACCCAGTAATTTCCTAAAAATATTTAAACATCAGGGTGGATTTTTTAATCAATACCTTCATTTTGGGGGAGTTTGTGAATAAATTCTGGAGCCTTTTCATGGATATGCACGTGCTTTGTGTAGCACTTGCTCCATGACTTCACTTCCTAGTGACCTGGAATGCCATGAGGACCACCCCAGCTCCACACCCACTGCACAAAGCACAATTCCAAAGTCAGGTGCAACATCTCAGCCTAATGGATATGTTTTCCTTGATATATTTTTTTCTTTAACATTGTTCTCGTATTTTTTGCTGCAGCTTTTCTGCCCGCTTTCACCTCTTCACACTGTGCAACGAAGAGGAACATCTGGCTGTGAGAAAATATTGTTAATACATTCAAAAATACCTTGCTTCTCCTTTTTTTTAAACTCACTATGAGTCATTAACTGGGACTTTCAGAAACAAACACTTTGTTGTGGAAAATATTTATGGGGGTGGAGTGGAGGGTTGCAAATTTTTTTATTTTTTTATTTTTATTTTTTTCTTTGCATTGAAGACTAAGTTGACAGCAAAAAAAATAGTCTTAAACCTCAAGTAACTGAGGATTTATTACCAATAATCTAAAATAACATTATCCAAGGTTTTGTCGTGGCTTAGGGTGGTTTACAATGACAGGCCAAGTTTGTCCCTTGATCCACTGATTCTGTCTGACTTGGAGAAATTAGTGGGAAGCAGATGTTGGGAAGGGATTTGAGATCAAGAAAGGAAGCTGTTCCTGTTACCCTGGCCTGATTTCCTTGTTGTTCTCTGATTTGCTCAGGAAGTAAACCATGACACTCTTGATACCCATTGTATTTAGCTCCAACGAGCCTTTCTTGTGTCCGAAGTGACCATTATGCTACACAAAATAAAGCCAATCGTTGTTTATATCTAGGCACGTCACCAAAATTATAAACAACATAAAAGGTGTGTGTTTACTTCATAAAAAACTTTTTTGTTGTTGTTTTAAATCATCATTTTCAAAGGGGAGCAGGAAAAAATGTGTGCAGTCAAGGTGTCAGCAGCGCGTTGGAGAACTGGGATGCTGCTATTTGCTTTCTCTTGAGTTCTTAAGCAGTACCAGACAGGTACATTGCCCAGACCCATTTCAACCTGGGGCTGAGCACATCCCCTTTCCAGGGGCAGATACCTCAAAGAAAGGGGGACCTCCTTGCAGCATGAAGGAGAGCATCACAAAAGTCTCTAAAATGGACCCAGCATAGAAGTGTCTGCAGAATTACTCATTGTCAGAGAGCCAAATCTGAAAGAGGAAATGAAAATGCAGTTTCACAAGCAACTCCTACATGGATTTTGGTAATATATATCATGACTTTGCCTTGGTGAGTTAAGGCTTTGGTTTCTAAGCAAGCTAACACAGTGGTTAGGCCCCCCTCAGCTTGGTGTTGCAGTGGCACGGTCTGAAGCGTGTGGTGGTAACATAGAAGCCAAACCCTGACCTGAGGCTAACCCTCAGCTCAGTTCTCAAACCTCAGCTGTCGAGCGCCTTCCAAGGCTCTGCCTCTGCCCTGAGGTGTGCCAAAGGATCCAACACAGCTCCGGTGTGGAGGGAGAGGCTTTGCACTGCTACAAAGGAGCCTGGGCCACAGCCACCAGCAGTATACTCACTGGGCAGGGAGGGCCAAGGAGCACCTCCATCTGCCCTGAAACAGGAGATCGGTCCCCACAGTGACATGGAAACATCATCCTCCATCGCCAGGCTTGTCCCACACTTCAAGTGGCCGTGGAGCAGCCCTCAGCTACTCCTGTCCAGGGATCAAGCCCTAGGCCACCCAGTGCCTGGGTGCAGCAGTGCTGAGACGGGTGTGAGGCACTGAACTGGGCACGTCTGAGTGCAGACCTCTCAGGCCTAACATGGAAAACCCCAGGTTGTGCAAATGGTGACCAGGCTTGGGTTTGGCTCTAGAACTTGGGTGTGGGCAGCTACATCGTTATCCGGCCTCCTTTCAAGCCCAATCGAGCTCTGTTCCATACAACGAACCCATATACTGGTGGAGCTGCAGCAAACAGAGATTTCCCTGCTGTTTGAGACCTCGGTGTTCTGTAGTCTTAACAACAAAATTACTCTTTACTGCCTTTAATTTTTGAACAGATTAGCTACTTCTTTGGGATGTTTCTCTCGAGATGTGGCTGTCAGTGGCATATGCCATGCAGCGAAGCTAATGTTTACACTCCTTCCTTTCTTGTTACCTGACAAGCAGAAAAGTGACGATCACTTCATGGTATAATTCCTCCTGTGACGCCAGGAGGGAAGTGGCAGTCAGGACAATTTATGGGAAGTGCTCTCCTTTAGAGTAACTTGAAAATCTACTTCCCCTTTCCTAAAAGGGAAGAATGCTTAGGTACCATACTGAGGGTTACTTCATTCCCCCCAGATTTTGTCTTAAAACAGTCTGTCACAAAAGCAACCACATTACTTCCCCAAAACTCAGTATTCTTCCCCAGAATCAGGTAGACATCCTAATTCCCCAACCACCCACCAGCCCGATTAGCGTGAGCACAAGCCCACATCAGTTTCTGTAATTGTCTGACCTCTGTAATATTCCCTGCCACCAGGGACAGCTGAACTCCCTGCCCCCCATCTGGCTTTACCATGAGGATGATCCTAGTGGCTTTGCTGAAACCATGGAGGAGGCTCCAGTGGTTTTCTCTGTGAAATCGTGCCCAAGCTGAGGGACTTCATGCCTTCATGGTCAGTTCAGCTTCCTGCCCTCACCACCCTGGCCTTGCCCAAGGGCCACAAAGCTGAGGTGCTTCCCTGCAAAGAGAAGCAGGGGAAGAAAGAGCTGAAAGAGGCCAGAAGCACTGAGGAAACGCTGGTTCCTTCTTCCATTCTCCCGGGGAAGAAGAAGAGGTCTGTCACGACAGGGAGCTCCCCTGTGGCTTGTCTACATGCCACTGTAGACACAGTAAAAAAGGGCAATCTGGAATGGAAAGGATGACGCACAGGTGAGGAAGCTTGCTTTAGAGGTGGGAGTTGGAGGCATTGCCTTTTGAGTTAGCAGAAGTCAAGCAAACACGTAACGCTCCCACAGCCTGACCTGACAATACAACCATTCCTCCCATTCACAGATCAAACACAACGATTAAATCTGTGGCACATGCACAGGATTTCCATTGTTCGCTGTGCTGTCCGGTGTCTGCTATGGCGGTGTTTCATGGAGTGGAGGTAAGCGTTTCTCAAGATAACACAAAAATAATAACGATCCACGTGGTTGCTTACAAAGCTTTTAAAAACAACTGTTGTCATGGAAGCACTGCCACACTCAAATGTCCTACAGCCCAAAGAACGTAGCAGCTATCACATCCTGATCAGACAGAGGAAATGCATCAGCGTTTAATATTTTACTATTATTTTAGCACACTGCAAGTCAGGTCAAATGTCTCCTGAGCTGTATGAAAAGCATTCCTACTCACAGGGAGGACACAAATGTAGTTTTAGAGTCAACACCACGTCAGAGGATACAAAACAGCTTAGGACAATAGGGAGGAAAGCAAAATGGTGTCTTTTATCCTTTGCCCCCACTCCAAAGCTGCCTCAGTCTTTTATGTTTTCACGGCTCGGGTAGCAAGTTCAGATAGCACAACAGCACAAGGGTCTCAGGTCGTGGGGACCTCTGGTGGCACTGGGGATACACAGCTGCCTTTGTCAAATCCTGAAGTGGCAGAGAGAGCCTAAATTCTTGTCTCTGAATAGATGCCAAAAGCCCCATTTGTCCACCAACAAGCTACCAATACTTCAAGTCCTTCCCTTCCTCAGGATCGGCAGCACAGTTTTCATCTCAGTCAAGAGGAAGATGTGTGGCCCTCTTACAACATGAAAGCTACGTAAATGAAGCGAACACACAAAACAAGAAGCAAAACAAACAAAAACAGAACCTGGCCGTGGGACAAAACACGCTACTCACAGGATGTTGAGCCCTACCTACCACATGTATTTAATTCAGCAAAACCTCTGAATGGCGCATCCTGGCAGCAGTCTGCTTCGAGCTGCTGCTTTGGATACGTCAGTGCTGCTCTGTGGGGGCTGGAGGAATGGGGCTGCCCCAACAGTAGTGCCCCAACCACTCAGGATACCCTACTGCATGATCCCGCAGCACCCCAGGGTCTCCTGGACACCTCCATGCTATCCACCCACCCATGACCGATCGATGACCTTCAAGGTCCCTTCCAACCCCAGTCGTTCTGTGACTCTGACACCCTTCCCTATCGGTTCTTACAGATCTGCCCTAGCATCTACTGTCCTCCCAACTCACCTATTTCTGTGTCCCGTAGCTTCCCCCAATGTATTTTCCATTGAGGTGTAGGAGAAAAAGGCTGGGGATCTGACTCAGCATCCCAAGTGCTCCAGGTACTCCCCAGCTCTTGGGAACACGGAACAGACCAACCTCGAGGTTGGAAAAGGCTCCTGGATCTGGCAGAAGGGTGGAAAGGGTAAAGGGGCACCATGAGGTTGGCAAGAAAGGCCCTTTCTCAGGGCAATGAGTCATGAGACAAGAGAGCTGTTAAATACCACACTCCTAAAAAGCTAAAGCTCCCAACCGGCACTCCAAACACATGCCCTGTGTATGTGAAAGGCTTTCTGAGAAAATCCTCGAAAGACAGCACTTCCCAGCTCCAGGACATGTAGAAACCAAGCAACCTAAAGGAAAAGGGGACCTTTTATCAGGTGACAACAGATAAGAAGCCGTAGCTAGCCCAGCCAGGCTCCGTGACACATAAAGTCAAACAAAATCAAGAGAGTCCTTCCCCATGAGCTTTCAGGATGACTCCGCCACCAGCAACACCCACGGCGGCACAGGACTCCACCGAACAGCACTTCTTTCCCTGCCAGGCCCTGAACAGCAGCCAGACAGCCAAGCTACAAAGAGCAGCGCAGGGCAGCTGAAGGAGAAAACCCAACGTTATCATCTCCAGATCTAAGCGCAAAACGCACTTCTGGGTCTTGCACATCTTCAGCAAAGAACAGCAATAACTTTTTGAAAACAAGCCCAACCCCACCCATACGCAAAGAAAGAAAAAAAAAAAAGTCGCCAAAACAATACTCTGAATACAGTACTCTTCCTCTGGGGAAGAAACAAACAGCACGTGATGTGTAATAACATCCTCCAGTGCGCCTCACGGGGAAACAACAGCTCAGGGAAGGGCACAGCAAAAGCTGCTGCCACCACCGCTCTATGTCATTAGCAAGGGCACCACCTATTGTCACAATACCTGATGTGTTCCTCCAGCACGTACCACCTTTAATTGCATGTTAATTATTCAGGCTGAAATTTACTGTTTGCCTGTAAAAATAATAATTTAAAAAATATTACCCTTTAATTTTTGATGGTAACATTCAAACCATTTCCATAGGTAAGGACAAGTTAGAGTACTCCACCTCTCATATTGATGAAGGCAGAAGGACTTTCAGAAATCCTCAGAGCACCAACAAGGAGACGTTTCCCAGCTGTAAGCAGAGAGGAGTTCAGAGGTGGCCCAGCACACAGGGAACTAAAGGCATAACCAAATCAGCAGCTGTCAGATCAGGACAGACTGTTGTAGCCAGGATAGGAACCACGCTGGGTCTCCATGTCCAGCACTGTGTACAAACACTGCTGTCCTGCCTCCGGAGAGTAGCAGTACCTCCACTTTAAAACACTGCAGTTTGAGAAAATAATCCCCAAGGTGGCCCTTGCTGCCAGAAACAGGAATCTGTAAGTAATGACAAAAAAAAATAACTAGACATTACTCAGGCTGTGGTATGTAGCTGTGCCTTTGAATCAGCCATGTCAAATCAAAGCTAGCTTCTAACAAGCTTTCATGTTTCCAAACCCTGTTTTCCCTGCTCTCTTGATCAGTTTTTTAGTTGGGGCTTTGCTGTACAAATGCACACAAACCTGGCTTGTTTCTGCAGCGTATCCAAGCTATAAGGCAAAGAAATCATAGGAACAAGTCTGCAGGAGCCAACTCACGTTGAAGTCAGTTGTCCCCAACCAGAGCTACTGAAACCTGCTGGACTCCAGCCAGCACTCTGCTCTCAGGTGTCTGCCCACCCCTGCAGGAACACGATACAGCAATACCCGCACTCGATCTGCACCAAGCAGCCTTGGGAAAAGCTAGGACTGCTAGCTATAAACCCACAATCACACAGCAATTGCTCTTCCTCAGAATCCATCCGATTATTACCTCTGACCTAAGGGGTCTCACCAAAGGAGGCCTACCCAGCACTTTCCTCCACTGATAAACCATCTTTACAGTGCTCCTACCTGCCCCTCTGATGTATGCCACTGCCCGCACTCTCCTACACAATAAGCTAGGCCTAAGCAGCTTCTCTTCATCTACTTCAGGGGGAAAAAAAAAAAAAGAAAAAAGAAAAAAAGAAAGAAAGAAAAAAAAACCTGAAACCATGACCCTCATTTTCAGTAATGTGAGCATTCAGCTCCCACTCACATCAGTTAAAATCAGGCCACAAATCTGTTCCTTTTTACGCCTGCAGATGGTTGCTTTCTCTCCCTACAGATGGTATCCCAAAGCCAGGACAAGTGGCTTTCATGCAGAACTCCGAGTCTACTATTTGACAAAATCTGATACGAGCTGAAACGCAGTCTTCCAAGGAGAGACAGAAGGCTATACTTGTGGCAAAAATTCTTTATTAAACTAGATTTTGTAAAGTCCTTTTCACATTAGAAATTCTAAATGCAAATTACAAAATTGTATTTCAGTAAAAAATGAAAGTTATAGTTAACAGCAAAATTACAACTTTATACAAATAAAAAAAATATTTTTTTTTATTTTAATTTAAAAATAGACATTGATATTTTCCAATGTACTGGTCCTAACAGCTTTTACAACTGGTAGCTGCAATACTAGGTCTTTTCACATGCATATTCACATCGTCATTCAATGCTCAGCAGGGTATTTAGCTGAAATACCATTGAAATAGTATGATCAGTTGGGTTTCCATTGGAGTTCTTTTTTACTAAAAATATTTTTATTCAAGAAAAAAGGAAGTAATCGTCATACACAGGAACTGTGGTGATGAACACTTGTTTGTCCATGTCCATGCTATATCCTCTCCCTAGCTCTGTGAAGAGAGCAGTATTCTAGAAACGCATTCAAAGATATAAGCATGAGCAACAGAGAGCCTATGTATAATTTATCATAGTACATTAGTGACGATCCTGCTTTGCTATTATCAACAACAAAATTGTTTTCTTAAATACCAACCGTATTTTGTGGCAAGATGAAATAACGATTTGGTTACTCTTCACTTCCTCAAGCACAACCTTATTCAGAGTCCATGTTCGGACGATCTTTACAGATCTCCCCCGACACCACACGTGCTCACAACGAGGTTAAACTAGGGCATGTGGACATAGCCTAAATGGGGACTCCCGAGTCGCAATGGTTTCCCAGAGCCACAAAAAAAAAGTTAAACTTTGCCTGAGGTGTCCTTCAACAGGCCTATAAAAACATTAATTTTAAACAAAACTGTTCCACATACTATTAAAAATAGAATCCAAGTTCATCCAAGTATTACCAAGGTATCATTTAAAAATCACTTTTGCCCCACTGCTTTCATAATTGACTGAAATATATTTTAAACACCCACATTACTTTAGAGAATAACCATCTCTGTTGTACTTGTGAGCTTGCTTTCTCTTCTTTACTGTAGGATTATACATCAATGCTGGCACTAGCATTAAATTTTGCATGAAAAAAAAAAAAGAGAGTTTTCCTAAATTAAAAATTGGACTAAACATTGACATGTTTCATAGAAAAAGAAACAAAAAGTCATGTATTAAGAGGACAGCAGCCATCACAACCACATGCTGTTGAATAATAGATTAAAAAGTGGTACACGATATAGGTATTTGAAAAGTCGCACGTTACTTCAGAGTGCTGGTGGCAATACTACGTGCTACTTTAATTAAGTATAAGATTTGTACATGATATACCTCAGGACTCTCACCAATGCAACTGCAAAAGACATCAGAAAGGCTGGAAGTTGTAAAACGTAGCCTACTTTCAAATACCCTTTTCAAACAACTACATTTGAAATAATTCATCCCACTATAAATATTCATCCCATATACAAACAATCAAAGAAATACAAGGATTCCGGTGTGTTTTTAAGGACAGTTTGGCAAGTGTTTGAAAGCATGGAGTTCCTGAATAATAAAACCCTACTTTCTCTCTCTCCACTGATCATCTTTCTCCATCTTCCTCCATTCTGCATTCAGCTCAGAACAGCTTCTAAGCACACACTTCAACTCCCGTGGAAGAAAAAGCCTGAGCTCATCATGTTTTCTCTGAATTGGAACTGCAGTGCCTCATCCCGAGCCACTGAAGCTGAGGGAGGTTTTATCTCCCACTTCAATAAAAGCAAGACTGGTTCTGCTTGTGTTACAGTTTTAAACTATCATCTGACATCAAAATTCAGCCTGTAATCAAACAACTTTTAATTAGGAAAATGACCAACTTATAACCAGGTAAGGCATTCAGAGTACCTCAGTGAACCCATGCCTGTACCCAAAAGGACAATGGACAGAGGGAGAGAAAGAAGGACTCCAAATTGCTCCTGAGCTATGCACTTCTCTGCTGACTCTGACAGATGGGAGAAAACTCTGCAGTAGGGGTGGAGCTGAGGTTTTGCCTTGAACATATTTTATGCATTTAACCAAACAGGAATAAAGAGAGAAAATAATTATAGGGAGGGGAACTGAAGCTCAGCAGGTACAGCTTCTTTCTAAGAGTCCTAGCCCTCCTCATGAGCCTGTTTATACACTCCTATAGTTTAATCTCTTTCACCCCCCTTGATCTTGAATTTTTAGCTTGCAGGAGCAGGTTTGGCAGAGGCTCAGGAAGCGGCACTTCAATACCCCAACCCCACTGGTTATGGTATTTTCTGGGGAAGTGAGAGTCGAGTGCAATCACCGTCCCCCTGCTAAGCCAGAAGAAGGTGAAAAGCTGCATTTCTCACCTCCAGGGTAAGCACGTCAACAACTAGGCTATGACGAACAGATGGGCAAGACAACAACTTCTTCTGCTCATCTTTTGAGCTGAAATCTACGCTGTTTTTGTCCATGTCAGGAACGGTGCGGATGTACTGAGGGAATCGGGCCCCCTCCCAAAACACCAAGAGGCACAGGCACTTCCCCACGTACAAGCACATCACCACAGAGCTTCAGCACCCAGCAGCTTGAGGCGTGACACCTTGGGCACACGTAGGGCCTTTGCTGGGCAGCTCTGCGCCCAGGCCAACCAACAGGGCCTGTGCCTCAACGAGCTGCACCTCCATTCATTATAAAAAGTAGCAGTAAGGGCACTCTGCTCAGAAGCAGGAGGAAATTTCTTTGTTCAAAAGAATGATCCAAGCTCCATTTAAGCAATTCAAAGGTCTGCAGCCCTGGACAGCTGATAAGCTGACCTGCTATCTTGTGACATCTCAGTCCGTTTTAGGCACTGTCACGGAGGACACAGCACGGGCCCGATCACACAGGATGTCGTGCAGTAGCTTAAACAGCCCTGCTAGAGCTGTATGGGGGGCCCATACCTTTTGTATTTCAAACACTGCTTGCCAGAGTAGTCCAGCAAGGAGAAAAAGACAAGGGAAACAATTTGGATGAATTAAGTACCCACAAAAACATAAAACTTATTACTTACAGCAATCTATTATTCCAGTACGAGTCTCTTTGATTAAATATTATTCAAGCTATTCTTGCATTTGAAATCACCATAAAAAGATAACTGTGTCTGCTGAAGCATGACAAACTCATTTTTAGATCTACTGTACATTGTGTTCACTGTGTATATATTACAGCAAATATGGATATTCAAGAAACATCATGTCTTTCAGTTTGTCAGCAACTTGCACAGACACATTTTGAAATGAAACCTGTTTCTGTGCACAGCTTTTCTCACAGAAGTTCCTTGCTTACTACTACCCGTGCACACAAATGGCAGAACTTGCACACACATATGGATTCATATACAAATTCCATGTGCATGCAGTTCCTGGGTAAAATTTTCTAGGGAAGTAATTTTAAAATGAAAGACTCTCCTATTAATCCTTAACCTATTAATATTATTCCTAACACACAACTCATATCTGTTCTGAAAAAAAAAAGTCTTACATAAAAAAATCAAATAGTTTAAAGAATTCTTACGCCTTTTAAGAGGCAAAGATGTAAGTTGTAATGCATTCTAAAAAATATTTCAGTGAAAAATCTTTTTTTTCTTATCCAATTGCTTAATGGAAATGCTTGACAAAGTACAGGTGTTTCAGTTTTTTGTTGTTGTTGTTGTTTTTGTTTATCTTTGTTTTTAAACACAGGTATTTTTAAATGCTGATGCAACACCACCAGAGCAACTTTTGTATTCCTAGACTTTCCAGTTAGGCAATTACTACTGCAGTATTAGCATTCATTTTGATGTTAAAAAATACATTTAAAATGCCTCACAGATGAACAAATTTACTACAAGAAAATCACCAGATTTCATACACACAGAATGAAGACATCACCATTAGACACCTGTAAAATGAAACAGTACTCATTTTGCTCTATTACAAAAGACATAAAAGGAAGAAACACTTTTCATCCAATAGGTTGTTGGTTTTTTGTTTTTTTGAGTGTTTTTTCCGAAATTACAGTATTATTTATGTGTGAGTAGAGATGTAACTACTGTGTTGTATTTTCCCCTTCAATGGATCACAGTAAGTCTGTAAAAAAATACTTAACATACAGCTGGTCTTAATGCAGAGTCCTTTATATGTAACTTCCATCAGTGTCAGTAGTAGTTTAGAATGGAGTAAGGAAAACAGAACTGGTCAAGCCATCACAAAATGACCACTAAAAATACTAAATCAGACTCTTGAAGAAATCTGGATGTATTTATCATTCAACGGTAACTGGATTTGAAATATCAGTAGTTGCTGAGTTTCCACCTCCTCGTGCTCTTCTGAGGAGTTTAGCACAAAATTTTGCATCATAACATAAAAGTCCAAGGTACTACATCTCAAAAGCACAGAATCCACTGCAATTTCAGTGGATGAAGGTGAAGAAAGAGTAATAGGCTGGGTATGTTAAGAGTTGCATTTTAAAACTGTACCTTAACTTCCCTTTAAAACATTAAATAATGCTCATCAGAATTTTAATCTGCATTTCTAAGACTCCAAAACCTGTAAAACCTGTCTTCTTTGTGAAGATTCAAAAAGAAGATCCATCTGACATGAAAGTTTTCTTGGAAATACACTGACAAGACCACTTGCTGTAAATCGATACCATTTCTGATAAAACACCATCCTTTAAAACAGATTACAAAACATTATTGCAGTTGTTCAAAAAGTTGTTAGCTGTAATCCGACATCTCAGTTTCTGTATTCCTCATCTCTTCTTGACAACCCTTCAATTCAGCATGACTTTCAGGCAGCCTGGTTTTATTTCTGCGAACCTGTGAAACGAGAAAAGATGAAGCTTCAAGATGAACGCTACATGCAATGCCATCTCCTGCAGCCCTCATCAAACATATGGAAAGCGATAAGGTTCTCAGTCAAGTATATATGCATGTGGGAGTCAGGAAACCAGCATCGTGTCCTCTGGATATGACAGCAAAGGAGGATTTTATAAAGGTCTGGAGAAGTGAACAGCTGGAAATACCAGGAACTGGGAGGAAGAGTTTTAAAAAACAAAAAGGTCGTCCAATATTCTTGGTTATATTCTTTCTGCTCCTTTTTCCCCACTCCCTTTTTATCCCCTCTTCTTTCAAAATACATTTTCTCCCTTGTTTTCTGTAGAAAGTGAGAGGGAAATGGAAAAAAGTCTTTGCTCTGAGTCCCACCTTCACAGTCACCTTCATACACTCCTGTAAAGAAAAGGCAGCAAACGCAATGACACCAACCCAGACTTGCTAAACTGCTGTCCCATGTAAGAAGCTGTGAGCTGAAGCATATATTGGAGACCAATAAAAAGCATGGTTTACAACTCCTCACATTAAAGCTAGCAACCTTGAATGGAAAAAAAGATAATTAAGCTATGTTTAGATAACTATAATTCATACTGTTTTCATCTACCATAGAGGAAAGGATCTAAAATTTAATAGGCATCCTTTATTAGATGGTTGTGTGTCATACAATTGGCACTGGTCTTATGAAACAGCAGACCAGCGTTGATCTGTTTAGTAGTTTAGCAGTACTCTAAAACAGACTTCAATTTCAGTTAGTTAAATGTGGGATAAGAAAAAATGAATCACTAACAAAAATCTAAACTCACCTGAAGTTGTGGCTTGTGAGGTATCTGATAGCTGCTGGTTTGATGCGAGCAACTCCTCCCTGACTATGGCTTCCTCTTCCCGTGATAACACAGAGATAAGGTTTACCACCTGTCTGTTGGTACTCTGTAATAGCAGGGATTGTAACGGTTAAAATTCTCCCTCTGTTGAGACTTGGCATTCAACATAACCTTTACATCCATTTTTCTGAAAACTTTCACCAGTGATCTAGAGCTTTGTTTTCCCATGGTAGCTATGCACCTATATAAAAAGTCCTATTTGCCTTCCTCTGAAAAAGATTCTCTGAAAGAAAAATATAGTCAAGTTTTTTAAAACTAGATTGCTTGCAACACGCATGGTGCAATCATCAGAAAATCCTTCTAATTTCATAGCAGCTTTACTGCTTCTATCATCTATTCCTTAGTTGGAACTTGCACCCCATGAGAATATAGTTAAATTGCAAAATTTTTAAAAAAAGAGGTACGTCATACACCAATTTTTAAGTGAAAATAATGCATATAAACAAATGAGATTTTAATGGATAAAGAAAGGAAAAAAAAAGGAAAATATAAATGTCAAAAACTGGTTTTAAAGTCACACTTATTTGGACAGTAATTTTTGCTATGTTGGAGCATATGAAATCAGTAGATCAGCACATCATGAACTTTCTTAGTTTATCTAGCCATGATACAAAATGAAATTGCTCTTAGCCTAGAGATCACATCAGCCTAAATTGATTAAGAAAAAAGATGAAAAAATATAAATGAAGTTGGATTCTCGCAAGCCAAAATTTGTCAGTTCAAGATTATCACTTCACATTGACATCTTTCCTAACCTACTCTCTTTCTCTCTCAACCTTTTAGTGTTAGTTTACTCTTAATTCTGCCAGTGCTAGGTGTCCATATTGATTGATCCCTTTCCCATGTATGTTAATGAAGATGAATTCTTTTCAAGAACTAGGACTGAACCATGAGCCCCTCCCATCATTCCAAACCTCACGATGTAAGCGTAGCTTCACAAAACTCCAAAAAAGCATTAGATTACAGCTTACAGTATACAAATGTAATTTCAGGAGTAGAATGAGATAATGCAATTTAATTAGCTCTGACCTATATTAAGGGGAAAAAGAAGGACTATCTGAGCCCTACCGAACACTAATGCTTCTACTGTGTGGAGTAGCTGTTGTATATTAAGGAAAAGTTTTGTGCAGTGGTACCTTGCATGAGAAGTATTTCTTACAAAAGCATTCCCAGTGTGCTTAGATTTATAGGGTAAACTAATAATGCAGAAAATGTATCTTTTTACAGCAAGAACACTCATGAATCACTGGAGCACTCACTCCACTGGGAGAAAAAACAAGCCCTCAAGCAAAACTGCACAAAATGTCATTTATGGAAGCAGCAGCAGTATTCTGATCTCAAGAGATCCTACTGGCAAATGTATGCAACAGTTACTGAAAGACAGCTTAAACCACACAATTTCAAGTAAAACTTGAAGACAATCTAATCATTGTGGTTAGTATTCCAAAATACCAATTTTTCTTTAAAGATTAAAAAAAGCAAAATAGTTCTGACAAAGCAATGCAAAGACGACACAAATATTTGCATTACCACCTCTGTAAAAATGCCATGAAGGACAGATCAAGTCTTCAAAAAAAAATAAAGAGAGGGTAAAACAGAAGCAATAGTAAGATTTACAAAGAAGAAGCAAAGTGCTGGGTATGGAGGTTGGCAGCTTTGAGCAAAAAGAATCATTGCCTTGTCAAGGAAAACAATTTCCATGGGGGAACTTTGAAAATAAAACAACACGGAAGCCAGCTGTTTCCACATAGTACTAGATTACACTCAGACCCTCGGACACTGCCATATATAGTGATTTCTTAGCAGAGAATGAAGAGGATAACTTCTAGGGGACAGGAATTATTAGCTCATTCCTACCTTCACATTTTTCCTGCAGCACTCTGGACAACTGATTCACAGCTTCATCCACATGGAGCCCATGCAGATCCAACACATTCAGAGGCAGCAAGGAGGTATTTACTTTCTCAAAGATCTGCGCAGCGGCAGCATGGTTGGCTTCTTTCATCTTCTGCTCGTGAAGGCGACCCTTTATGCAAAAGCACATCGACTATTACACTCCAAGACACAATCTAAGCTTCACACTGGTTGTTGGGTTCAAAACGACACTACTGGCAGGGAGCTTTTAGCTCACAGTTTGAAGCAGTGAAATTTATAATCACAACACAATTTCTGGAAGAGGCTCAGTGAGACCTACGCACAAGGGGATTTCATGAAATTTGTTTGTTAAGAACTACTCAAAGCTGGCACCAAGAAGAAACTATAAACAAAATCTTCATGAGAAAGGGAAAAAAAAAAATAGATGTCAGGAGAACATAACATCATTACATAAGCTAAAAAGTTACACTTCATGATGATTTTCAGATTTATTATCCTAACAATGGCATTTTAGTGTCTGAAAATATTTCACTAAAACTTTAATGAAACAATATCAAAGAAACTGCTTAATTGCGTAGGAAAAACCTACTGAGTATTATATTTGAGGTTAGTTCTTCTGAACACATTCCCTAAAAATCAGAAAATCAGTCTAGCCAAGAAGAGCAAGCACTTAAGCACTTTTGTTTTTTTTTTTTTTGGATAGTTGCCTATTCTCTCTCCCAATAATTGTGACACCTTTTATGACAATGTCAGTATAGTCCCTATTGGAATTAGGGGCAAGGAGCAGTACAGGATTATTCACATTACACAGTGAACAAACACCAACTATTTCCCACAAACCTTGCAGTGATCGTATCTGAGAGACTGAAGCAACAAATTATGTCTTTGAAGATCTGTAAGCACAGTTTGAAAGGAAATGCAAGTCTTAACTCCAGGTACTGGACTGACAAGGGCTCAAGAGAACAGAAGTGACAGACTGTCTTACACTGCCTTAAAATGGATCATCTGAAGTACATTAGTGTCAGACCAGAGACACCAGCCCCATAACTCTCACTTGCAGAGGATTCCCAGGACAGGCCAAGGCCACCAAGTATAAAGTACTTTTTCATGAATAAAGGTACTTTAGTTTGCCTTTTTATTACCTAAAAGAAAATACATTATAAATTTCCAGACTCTACTTGTCATTAGGTCTACGAACAAAAGAGAGGACTTGAAATTACATTTTTATTTAAAATCATGCAGAGCTTTGTTCAGAACCTCCCCAAACATCATGAATACACAGACTGAGAACATTAACAAGATCGTTATAAAGACACGAGTATTCAGCATTTCCTACATATACAGTAACAATCCAAACATTTATACCTACCACATGAAAGCTTTTATAAGATAACAAGCAAATTCAAGGAACTCATTGTTTCATTTTTATTCTCTCCTAATGCAACTCATAGATTAGAATTACATGGTTCTATAATGGAAATTCTTGCCAAATTTTTCTTTTATATGCTATTAGATCAGAAGAAAGCTACAGCCTTCAAAAAGAATTAGGGATTTATAATTTTAAGAGTGGTCTGAATGATGCATGAATTAAAGTATCTTGTGTGAAGACACAAATAAAAACATGTAGAGGAAAGGACAGAGAATCAGTCTGTACTTACAACAAAGAACATGATCAACAGCAATGATGAAGGGGGGTTGAAGTTACATAATCTTTAAGGTCCCTTCCAACCTGAGCCATTCTATGAACAGGCATCGAACTAGTATATACCAAGAGCTGTGCTTGAATCAAGACGAGATAGCTTGTGCTCCAAGGCCACAGTACACAAGACTGATCAGCAGATCTAAACTCCAAAAACGGATGGCAAAAAGCACGGCATGCCACACCACCTCATACCAACAGGAATACAGGCTGTAGCCATAAAGATATCCAAAACAAGGACACAAAGACAGCAAACAGCGCTCCTGTCCAACATTTACAGAGGATGAAATAAGTATAATTCTGAGGGAGAAGATCATATCTTAATACCTGATTCCTAAAAAGTACAAAAGACGTGTCTAGAAACAGTTCCTCACCAGTTAAGAGGAACCCAAAGGACATTTAAAAGATTCCATAGCTGATGTTCATTTCACTCCATGTAATGCACGAGTGAATTCAGACCACATCGACACAAGTCTTGGTGCTTACAAGCGTGCAGATGTGAGAGTGCTATCTATAAGAAAATGAGCATATCTCACTAAGCACTTAAATATCATCTTTCATGAGATTTCACACTGAATTTGGTTACAGTAGCTTCCTGTGTCAGCATCATTACTAATGGAAGTGAGTTTCATTTTAAGACGATTCTCAAACTAACACTTAGGCAACAGTAACTAAGCAAGTTTATCAGCTGCAGTAGGCACAATTTTATCACTTCCAATTTAGTATCTGTCCCTCTAAATTCAGAAAGAAAGCACAACATTTAAGTTTACCTGATGTGCATAAAATGCTGCCACAGACTTCATTCCCATGTGATAGGCCTCCCCAGCCTTTTTCAAGCATTCCTGTCTCTTTTGTTGGTGATGAAAAGCTTCTGCTCTTAAATCATCATATTGTGGATACTCATATTCTTGAAATATTTCACTCAAAACATCATCCTCTTCCTTAGCTTTTTTTGCCTGTAGGAATTTGCAATGTTGAATTTAAGTATGTATTGTAGGGTCTTTTCACTGACATGGTTTTGGATTTATTTGTAATTATGATTAAAAAAACACAGTACCTTCTTCTCACGGTTCTTTGCAGCACTGTAGGAAGAAACACTTTCATTTTGCTGAACACTTTCTTGAGCTATAACTGTTTTTACAGGATCTGCTTCCAGAACACAGTTCAGAAACTGTTCAGTCTGCTCTAAAGAATAGCTGTAAAGTATAATAGGTAAGATTTGTGACTTTTCAAGTATATTAATAGCTGCTACATTTACTAAAATACATGCTACAGACCTTCATGGAGTGAGAGAAATAAATGCCTATGAAAATAAAGCACTAGAATAGAATTTTCCATCTTACAGAAGGGTTTGTCAACTCACTGTACTGCATTACTGCCGTTAATGTACAAGCAGTCTTAGTCGACTGAGATGTCATTAAGGGGCACTTGAATACTGAAAGGGCTATGAAATACCAAAGGAAATTGCATCATATCTTAATAAAACACTGGCATCAGTTTAGAAGGAAGCACTGTCTTCTGGGCTGTATAAGTTACTTTATCTTAAATCTCCTCTGGATGGGATTAGATAGTACAATCTAGTTTAAAACCAGCTCAGTTCTCTGGAACTGTTATGCAGGAAAATCTCTGTGTTAAGTTTAACGGAATAGGAGATCAGCTGCCACCAGATTTTCAGTATGCCCTTTCTTCTTCTTGCTGCTCAGTAAGCAGACAAGAGAAAGATTGATCAGAAGTAAAGACAGATTTTGGGAAAGGCAACACTATGAAAAGAATTTAGAATATGAAAAACAGTGAAAGAGGTGTAGAGGTAGATAAACAGCTTGCTTTAAACATTCCACAAGGAAAGGTTTTGATAACAATCTGGACGAGCAGAAAAACTGACAAATAGGCATGCAAACCCATATGTCAAGACACACATTCAACTGGCCAAGGATGAAAAAGGAAAGTTTCTCTTGAAAAGAAGTTTAATTCACTGGAACTTCAATTTAAGAAGGTAGTCACACACCCCAAAAACATAATGCAGAACAGAGAAACAGAATACAAGCAGGAAGAGATAAAGAGATGGCTCTTTCCTTCAGAGCTGCTATAGTAACCATGAGACTACTAGCAGCTAACACCAGGTGATAGTTTTCTTCTTAAGCTGGATGGTATCTTCTGTACATATACTGTTAAATCCTCTACTAATTTCTCCTACTTTGTATACACCTTGACTCTAGAGCAAACACACAGTTCCACTGACAGTCTGATGTCAATAACCAGAAACATTCTTCTGGTAAGTGAAACTGCCTATTCCTCAAAGCAAGAATCGGGTGTACACATGTAGTTTTCATACCCTTTTTTCTTTTAAGACCAGTTACTTTTGCCTTTATTTAAACCTACAAAATGCAAAGTGCTAGTTCGGAAAAAGCCATTAATTAGCTGTGCCTTAATTGTTGATAGTTAAGGCAATAACTGCGCATTACTGAGTACCAGTTTTACAAAGAGCTTTAAAGATTTCTTACTTGTTGTCCTTGAAGACGTCCATTAAGAAATTTTGATTAATTGTTGGAAACATCTCAAAAAGTTGCTTCTCCTTCAGTTTAGCAGCACAGTCTTTTCTAGCCACAGAAGGAACACGTTTCTACCCAGAAGACAAAGAAATAATATTGCAAGCTCATGATTAGAACAAAATCAGTGGAGCCAACCCAATTATACTGCTATTTGTTAGGATTCAAAAAAAACATTCACTCAGTAGTTATGCACCCGTAGCAATGGCAACACTTCAGTATCACATTGAGCCTGCCACATTGATCTGATGATAAGAAAGCAAGGACAGGTGAGTTGTATTACACACTGGTGCAGTTCTCTGCAGTCATTTGAAGGGACTTAAAAGGAGGATGTTTAGGAGGAATTTTAGTTTACAAATGCATTCTGCTGCTGGTCTATCCAGTCCAATGCTAAGCTTGTATGAAGTCCACCTCTCTACTCAGTTATCTGTGGAAAATGGTACTGAGGGCTTGGGGTTGAAGCAATGTTTTATTAGAAAGTAGATGAAGCAATTTTGTCTTGGTGTAGGTTATTATCTGAAGCTATACTGTAAAAACTATTCACATTTGTGAAGTTAAGTGGAAAAGAACAAATAATTATACCCTACAATAAACTAGGCTGATGATTCCAATACTCAGACTACAAAAAAAAAAGGGGGGGGGGGAGGGAATGGCAGAACAAAGCCAAGCTCCAAGAATCCAAATCCATGGACAATACATTACCATTATCAGTAAGCCACATACATGCAGTTCAAGGAAAGAATCCACAAGCCATTCTTTCAAACTGGTAACATCAGGCCAATAACATCTAGCTTTCTTTAGCAGTACAAACAAAGCTTTAGAAACAGCTACTTATCAGAGACAATTACAAACAAAAGCTCCTGTTCTGAACAATTGCCTTGCAATAGGGGGCAGTGTAATGTATACACCAACCAGTGTATGGGAATTGTGTGGTAAATAAAAAACTAACAAGAATCTATAAAATATTCCTATTTTCTGACAAGTTAGTATAGAAAATTCTTTGAGATTCTCAATATTTATTTTAATGTCTCATCTGTTTAGGAATGTTTGTGGGTTCTTCTTGGGAAAAAATATTAAAACAAATTCAATCCATTTCCAAATAAACAAAGCAAGAAGCTAATTTAAAACTTTTTTTTTGATATTGCTTCTATTAAAAATGCAGGAAATCATCTACTTTTAAGTGAGCGATAAAAAAAAAAACAATTCAAACAATGCAAATGCTAACCTGTAGAGTGAAAAGCACCATGATCTGTTTGTGAAACAATCAAAATATTACATTTTTAAATGAGATTTGAAAAAAAAATCTACCACAAGCAAATGTATGTATCATTGTAATCAGTAACACTAACTAGCATGCATTTATCTCTTGAATTCAGGCTGTAATCAGCAGCACAAAGATGAGTCACCAAATAAGATACTGTTTCATTAACAGTAACGAATTTATACTGCATAAAAATGGTGATATCCATACCAGGTCCTCTTTCTCCTGCATAGCTATTTCTTCAGATATGATTTGCCTGAGAGAAACTTTCTGAGTCTGAGCATTCCAATGATCCATGAAAGGAAAAATTTCTGATGTTGTTTGCTTTTCTTAGACTGTATGTCATTAGATGAGCTTGAAAGCCAGTTCATTTTTTTCTTCTGCATTTTATTGTCCACATTTTGAGATAACAGCATTTCTGAGTCATTCATATCTATTTGCTGAATCAGTGTAGGACCTTCAAAAGCAATAAAAACGAGGTGACAAAACAATTATTAGATTAATTACACAAGCAAAGCCAAAATAATTAAAGTTTTTCACCCTAGGTGTTTTGGTCTTTGTTAAAACTACGTTATTATTGGTAAAACAGAAAGCAACCTCCCTCGCTTCTATTTTCCAAAGACTGCCTGATCATCTTCACCTATTTTCTAAAACAAAAGCAAAATCAGATTTCCCAGATTCACCAAATTTTGAAGGACCAAGAATTTCCAAACTGTAAACTACCCTGCACATACATAAACACATGCTTTTACAAGACGATTATCAACATGTATTTACACGTTCACCTGCCTTCCCTCTATTGCTTGACAGATGCTTAACAATCTGATGTCACATTTCTAGGAATTAACGATAGCAGCACTGTTTGGCCATTCATGTGGGGATTTAGCACCTACATTGCAATCCAAGTCTCCACCCATCCAAGATGAGTGGGATTATACTGTAGAGGAACATTTCTTCAGAGGTAGTTGAGTGACTAGAAACTAGATAGTCAGGGACTTTTGGAACAAGGACATGCATTGGAACATACAAGGACACACATTTTGGAACAAGGACATACATACTTCCTGCCCTATCCAAATCCTCTAAAACAGGCAGCAGTGCGTGCATGTTGTATGCCTGACCTCTTTCTTTTGCCTTCCTCCGCTAGGAATTCACTAGCTGCAGCTTTTCTTCCCACAGAGATTACAAAAATCCTATCAAACAGCTGTCTTACTCCAGCCAGAGCTTCTCTTTAAATTCTCTCAAGTACACAAAACAATGTTTTTTCATTTTATCTCCCTGGGATCAGTGGTATTGCTTATAATTCACTTTTTTTTTTTTTCCCCTTAAAACTCTGTAAAGGAACGCTAAATAGTACAAAGACCAATACAAAAAAAGGTTAGCTTAATAAGTGAATCCATCCTTCACTAGCCAGAGTATTTGCAACCTTATTGAAGTTTTAAAAAATTAAATACTTTAACAATAGGAATTAAGTATTTTTTACACTGAAAGGAAATACATGGCATACCTTCTGTAAACAACTTACCTGATTCATCTCTCCTCCGACGCTTCTAAATAAAGACAGGAAAAAAATGAACATTGATAAGCTAAAAAGTTTCATTGTGAAATTCTATGTTTATAAGTATTAGCTTCTAGATAAGCCTACCTAGCTTCAAAATAATATTTCATGGTATTTCTCAAATATTAGATTTTCAAAAGAAATATACTTAAGACAATTATTTTACAAGTTAATTTTAAAAGATAGAATTGTATTTCCAAACACACCAATGGGAGGAATATGCCCTACTGCTAAGATTTCGTAACTTTAATGAAATGAACCAAACAAAAATTGTGCCCAAATGCAGTCCAAGTTTCATACAGATACAGCAGAATGGAGGTTAGAGAACTTTTCTCAATTAATGTACATGGTGATGTTTCATATACACGATAATTCATACAAGAGCTCCTCTTAAATGTCAAAAGGCCAGTAATAATTTTTGTCCAGTGGAATTTTTTATCAATTTTGTAGTGAAATTTTACACTATGACCTTTCATTTTCAAGGATTTCATTTTCATGATGACATACCAGTAACATGCAGTTTCCTCATCCCTTTAACTGTCTTTCAACAGCTCTGATGATTATGGCATACTGATATACTCCACATATTTCACAAAGCACGACTATTTTATCATTGTTCTCACAAAGATATTTACATCTTACAAACGCCTTCAGATCGAGACATTGAGCCAAATGGACTGACATAGCACATCATCATACCATAAGAAATCTACTTACCAGAATAGATTCTTTCCATTTTTCATGAATCACTTTTGCCAAATTCAGATCAATATGAACCACACAATCCTCAGCAGTCAGTGATCCTTGCAGAAGAAAGAAAATACACTCATTAAAGCATTCTATAAAAGCTTATCCAAGCAACCAAAGTACAACAGCCTAGTACTTACTAAGTTGAATTCTGGAGGTTTTGCACAAACTGTAATGCCTAAAAAAAAAATGTTCAGTAACTGCCAAGTTTTTCTTAAAAAAAAAAAAAAAAAAAAAAAAGCCACACAGAATCCATTATCTAGTGCTCAAAAATTCAGATTAAGAAAAATGAGTTAATATTAAATGTATCTTGCTGAAATATGATAACCTGAACAACTACATTCTTCCTTCTTTATTTTTTCAAGCAGTACCTTCTCTTCCACAGCCACTGTTCACTTACAACTCCAGTATCATTTGTGAAAACACGACTTCCACTGTTTAATTGCAATCCACATGTAACAGCTTTCAAATAATAAAGCATTACTAGCCACTGTGCAATAGTATTCATATCCCTCCTTCCAAACTCACAAACTTAGAGAAGCTGAGCTACAAGTATCACCTCTAACTCCAAAGGAAACAACAGGAATTATCATGGTATCATCATGGTATGTACTTTCCCTAAAATGTCCTTCTAATATTGTTACATTTCCCACCCTTAAAAAAATAACAGGTCAGGAAGTACACATATGTCAAATGAAAATCCGGGACAGACATAAGACAAAATAAAACACTTTTCTGCTATCAAAAACAAGTAATTTTTCTTTTTTGGAGGGGGTGGGCATGGAATGCAGGAGAGCAGCCAAACCCACCAACAGACCAGGTATGCAGGGTTTCACATCAAGTAATCTTTCAGAGAATAGAAAAAACTGAGAGAAAATAAATTATCCTCCTTGTGTTTTCCTTCCTTCTCTTTTCTATCAGTCTTTAACTCTTGTATTTTGATGCATGCTCAAACTGCTTATGGCTTTCTTCACCGTAGTTTGTTTTTCATTTTGTTTGCATCGCTAAGTATAGCCTTCCTTTATTTTCCCTCTAAACCATTCATCTTCTTCCCCAGTTTAACTGATGACTAAAATCTTTTTTCTCCTTTTTGTTTCCTTAACCAGTCATCATTTGCATCTTCCTCACCATCATGATAAGCCTCCAGTTTGAATATACGCTCAAAGGCCTGTGGCTCAGAAGGCAAATAAGCCAATATTTTTTTTTCTGCTTTTGAAGTATGTGTAAAAAGACACAGTTAGAAAGTAGCACTACTGCATTCGTATTTTATGCCATGCTTGCTTCAGTTCCATTTTTAGATCAACAGAAGCAGGCAACAGCATCACGAGGAATTGTGCAAATATATTCCCCAGCAAAGGAAGAAAGATTTTTTTTAGCCAAGATTTTTTTTTTTCCATAAAAATATGGAAATGATTATGCCCATACCTGCATCAATGCCAACAGGTCCAAATATTTCTTTCAACTGGAGTGCCAGTTCAGGAGGCAATGTTAGTTCTAGGCTATCTATATTGAAGGCTGAAGGTGATACTGATGAAGGACATTGTAACTTGGTTTTATCTTCATCCCTGCACGCAGTTTCACTTTCTTCTTACCATAAATCTCCCTGGTACTCCACTGCATTTCTTTATCAGTTTCCAGTTCTTTATCACTCTTAGGACCGATCAGAGGTACACGATCTATTTCCAGTAACAAAGCAGTCCCTTCAGCATTCTCTGCATTGCTTTCTGAAGGGTTACTACTTTCACTTTCATTATTTAATTTGGATTTCAAATTGGTAGTTGCATCAAGACCGTGAGATGAATCCATGGGTACATATAAACCTGCATCAAGTTCTGAGGCTGAGAGTTTATTTCGTGTTTCTTCAACAGGGCTCACATGCTCCGTAGTCTGCTTTCTTGACACGGTATGCTCAATGATACCTGCTGCAGAGCTGTCTGCATCATCTCGAGGAGCTTTATCGCTGGAATTTTTCATTTCCACTGAATCGTTCAATGAGATAGCAGCAAATGAGTCAGACACATCAGAGTCTGTCACAATTGCCTTGGTATTCCTGCTTTCTGCAACACTGGTTGATGAGTTCTTGACTTCTGAAGGCTCAGAAACATCAACAGTCCCAATGATTTGCTCTGTGTGTTTGCCATTTTTGAGATTCTCATCATAGTTTGTATTTTCCTTGAAATCAAGGTCTGCAACAAGTGGCTCAGCTTCTCTTATTTGAAAGTACTCACTATCAAGATCTTTGTGCAATTTTTCATCAGAGTCTAACAGCAGACCTGTGGCCCAGTCTATGTCTTTGTTACATCTTTCATACAGGTCTTTCAGAGCTTCAAATGAAAAAGACTCAAAGAGCTTACACAGCATATTTAGCTTTTCAGACTCATCAATATTGATAAGTTCACTTTCTTCCACAAATGTGCTTTTATCGTACATAACTCGGTAGGGGATTTTTTCCTGAGAACCTGAAGTATTATCCACATCTTTGGGTTTAAAGCCATCTAGTCTGCCATGCAGTACTTTGACAGTCTCAGGAAAAAGCATTTTCTTTTCTAATCTCCACAGGAGAGCAAAATCGTGTGATTCGGTTTGTGAATGGCTACTTATTTGTCTACATGAGCCCACATCACGTTTCTCTTCTGCTGAAGTAAGCATAGACAACTGTTCCTCTTCTTTTGGATGGGGCAAATTGTTGTTTGTAAAAGTGAGGGCTAATTTGTGATGTTTCCTTGTTCTCTTACTTTGCTGGGTTTTCTTCTCACCAACTGTTTCACTAGCTACTGTTTCAGGTTGGTGAACATGCAACACTTTTGTATCTTCCTGTTCTGCAGTGTTCACAGGTATCCCACGAAGCACATCTAAAGTCTCAAGAGCATTTTTATTAACATCACCTTCAGTACTTCTACCTTCATCAGACTGATTTAGACTTGTCTTTCTCACTCTCCTTGGCCTCTGTTGTCTCTGTTCTAATGAGCTGGAGACAGGCCAATGTCCTAACATTTGCAGTTCTGGTACAACTTTATCTGAACTGACAGAGAAAGAGCTAGAGGATGAATTTTCTTCCCCCTGTCCTTTTTCAACAGTACAGGTATCAGGTAGGCCTGCTTGTTCTTTACTTAATTCAGGATTGGGGATTTTACCTTCACTATCATTCTTTAGAGAAGATTTTTCTAGTCTTCTAGCTCTTTTGACTCTCTGTCCCATTGTTTGTTGTACAGGCCAGTCACCCAGAAAGTTTAGTAGCTCTGGTTTCCTTGATGTCTCCAGAGCTGAGCTGCTTGGTTCCACTGTGTTACTGCTCTGCGTTGATTCTGGTTCCGTACATTTTTCACTGCATTGTTCAGTTTCAGCCTGAACTTTGAGAATGTTGTTATCGCTGTGTTCCTCAGCTCCTCCTAAGTGTAAGGTCTCTTCAGTTGCGGTCACCTCAACCTCATCCACTTCTGTTTCAGTAATTCTTTCCATTCCTTCTCCCTTTTCTTCTTTTTTCTCCAAGGGCAGTTCTTTTTCTACACAACCTGACAAATCAACATCCAAGTCACCTTGAACAGTGCTGTTCTCAGTACTGTGTTCCATGGAGTTATTTTCCATTTTGTTTTCCTCTTTCTGAAAATGTTCAGGAGTACAGTTACTTTCTAAAGTTAGAGAAGAACCGGAAACATGTTTATCATCTTCAGCTGATTCAAGAGGCACAGGATCAGAAGCAAATGCTTTTTCTTCCTTTATATCAGAATGCGCCTCTCTTTCTCTGAAAGACAAAATGCAATGAAAGATAAACCCATTTCAGAATTTCTTTAAGCACCTGTTCTTCTCCACATTTTTAATTTTGTCTTGGCTATTTGGTATTGTAAAAGTTACAGATCATAATCCACCCTTGAGGACACACTATAATCATGCAGCTGAAAAACCTTAGCGAGAGGGAAACAAATTTAAGATGACAACACAAACCTCAACGCTCCGTTATAAAAAGTAATGAGCTAAGCAAAGCAGAACTTTCTTTGGTAAGTAACCCTATTTTATTTCAGCAAGGGACTAAGAATACTTTCCTAAGAGTCTATCTTTACCCATTCCCTTCATTCACTTATGTACTGGAACACTCTGTTGCCACAAATTTCCTCCTTCATAGCCACAAAGGTGGTAACTTTTTCTGTTTAATGACTGCTTCTCCCTTCTGATTGCTAGATGCTAAACAAAGGAGTCCAGAAATTAACTAGTAAGGGTCCTGCCATTTCACATCACTCTGCTTTTCACAATCAACTACATTCCATTCATTATCAGTCCCTACTTAATTTCAAATATATTAAGCATGGAACAAACAACCTACATAAGAACGCACAGGAAATCAGATTTTATTGATGCATTTAAGCTTTATTCAGATTAGCCACTACAAAATTATCTATGTTGGGTGTGTGTAACCAACAGAAATCTAGACTATTCTACATTATGCATATTCAAGAGCAAGTAGGTAACTCCTACTATTATATGAATGTCATCTTATATCAGCGCACAGACTCAGGAATAGTAATTTGCTCATATTTGAGGCTGCATTTTTGCGAAAAGCATTTTATGGACTTAAGTGTTATACATACAACAGCACATATCTATCAGGTAAGGTATATCCCTTGACTGCTCATTTCTAGCAGTCTTGTAATCCCTAAAAACTAAGAAAACTTTGTAGTGTGTTTCTTTGTTATTATTTCATTAATGTTTGAAACATGTTCAGTGTTCAACAGCACTACCCAGGTTACACTACTATAAAGTTTGACTCTTTAGCCTTTTTTTTTTTTTTTTTTTTTTTTTTTTTGATACTACAAGGCTAGGAAAATAATCTAACCTATTACTTTCCTCCTGACAAGGAGGATCTTCACTCCAGGCAGCAACTTCTGATTTGTCTGGGACTGAAGAATCCAAGATTGATCTAATACTAAGGCAACGTTCATACCGCTCCAACATTCTCTTGATCTTTTCTTTAGATACACCATGAATATTCCGCCTATGAATTAAAAAACATATTTATATTCAGATTTGCATATTACAACAGACTAAGAGAAGAGCATAATTGATGGTTACAGCAAGACTAACCAGAGAACTCATAAGGACACAGCAAAAACTGAAATAGAAATTCATTCCATATCAGTGCACCAAAGTATTCAAAACAGGGAGTCTCAGACAAATTACTGCTCTATTTGACTTCACCCTGTCTGGTTGCCCTGCTCTGCAAGATGTTTTGTTTAGTACTGAAATCTACGACTGCACCAATAATGTGTTGTCTTCAAATAAGCATCAGAAACACACCACGTCAGATCCAGACAGTGATGCAGGAAGTCGAAGTGGATAAGGAAGATTCCAGAGTTCAGTCTTTCTTCTCTGGCTTTCATAACGTAATAACTCCTTGAGTCTTGAGGAAAGCTTATTTGCATATTATTCTAGACACTTTTTGGGTGCCCAGAATTTCCAGTGGCTTTGTTAAACACCAATGCAGCAATTATACCTAGAACAAGTGAAACCTGCCAAGGATGGCAAAACAGGTACAGGAGAAAATACCAACTGATCTCTAGTAAAAGAAAGTAGGACTTTCCTCCCTCCTACCTAACCACAGTTTATTCCAAAATGACTCCTGTTTGCTCCTGCTTTCTGAAAACAAAGTCTGCATGGGCCTGGAACTGGTATTTATGCTGAAAGTTGTCCAACAACCTATGGGTGTTTGGTTACTAAACCATCTGAGCTCCTCTCAGTTCATTCAGAGACATCAGAGTCTTATCTAGGCTTGGTATCAAGAAGCTCCTGCTCCTTAAAAAGTTAAGGTAGTGTCACAGTCAACGAGACACAGGTGGTCATTGGTTTCTGCTGGGTTTTCTCACATTTAAGTTGTATGTTAGGTAAGAAAATAATCTACCTTACCTCCCTCGAAAAGTGGCCAACCTTAAGCTAAGCATGCAAATTCAGATGACAACACATATTATGAAATCACAGAATAATTTAATGTGAAAGGGACCTCTGGAGAAAATGCAGCACAACCTCCTACTCAGAAGGTACAGCTAGGCCGGGCTGTCAGGTTTTCAGTGTACCCAGTGACTGAATGTCCACAAACTCTGGGCAACCTCCTTCAGTGCCCAACCATCTTTTTTATTTTATGTAATCAAAGTTTCACAAGATCCAACTTGTTTATGTTTTATCCTATCCCTGCACCATTCTCAGAAGAGATCCTTTTAGTCTTCTCTGTAACCTCCCAACAGGTAGCTGAAGGCAGCAATACAATCCCTCCTAAACGTTTCTTCTTAAGGCTAAATAAACTGTTCTTGCCCAATTCAGCATCATCTGCAAAGCTCATGTAGGCACAGTCTGTCCCAACATCCAAGTCATAAAAAGGACATTAAATAGCAATGGCCTTAGAATTGATCCTAGAAGGACATCAGCCACTTCTTGGACTTTGAACAACTGAGCACACCTTTTGAACTTACCAATATATTGGCTGGATATATATCCAACCAATATATTTTTAAGATATCTTATTATCCACTAACACAGAGCTAAATAGGCAAGACAAACCGTAAGTAACAGGACTGTGTAGAGGTCCTGTTAAATACACAGGGGCTGATACAGAGGCGTTTGTCCCTCTGAGGCCACAAGGTGCTGATGGTCTTAATCCACATGGCAGCAAAGACATTCCAAGTAAGACAACAGACCATCCAGGTGCAAAACCAGTCCCAACCTAAGATCATTTTTACAACTTCAGGAACCCAAAGGAGCAATCACTGCTCTTTGATGCAAAAGAACTGCAATCATGAAAACGTTACATGGCATTGCTGCTAGTATCTTTTGTATTAATTAAAACAAAGTGACAGAATTACATATATATATATATAAATATATAATGTATATAAAATCTAACAGAGGTTACTATTGTATGAAAAATTAAAGTCTACTTATTATTGAAAAAAATAAAGTCATAGTCAGACTATGAGAAGTATTCAATAGAACATGAAATTTTCCTTTACATTCTTACTTTTCAAGTTCTTTTGGTTTAAACTTCCACCAAGTGTCTGGTTCGCGGAACATGACTTTGTATTTGAACTGCTGAGCCTGAATAAAACAAATATAAAACGGAACAAAAACACATCATCCATCTACAAAAAATGTACATGCATAGGCTGCTTCTTTAAAGCTGTTTTTTTTTTTTTTTTTTTTTTATCTCTTTCAAAACCAATTAAATATCTGGAATAATGTATTTTCTTTCACTGTTTCAATTCTAATTATATAAATGGAGATTTTTAAATTAAGTTTGTGCCATTATCCCAATAAAAAAAAAAAAAATCTCTATTTGATATAATCCCTTTAATGTTCTACCTCCTCTGAGTCAGAGCAGACTCAAGAGCACAGAGCATCGCCTCTCTCCAGGTGTGGTATGCACGTGTCTACACAGCCTCTTATACAGAAAAGCTCAATGCTTACACGCAGACATTCAGAGCTGGCCAGATGCAGCTGGTTCCAAACAGGCAATTCAGCTCTACTAACACAGCTAGAGTGGAAAGCCTTCCTGACATCCTGGAAACCTGAGCAGGCAGCAAGTAAATGGCCCTTATAATCTGCACTACTGATGCGAGTAGACCATACATTTTTAAAAAGTAGCTTGTATTTTTCCTCACAATATAGAAGAGTAAAATAATCCAATTTTCCACACAAAAATATATTTTTGCTTTTAAGTACAAAACACTCGGATTTGTCACCTGGAAACCAGGCCAGTTCAACACGCAGGCATACAAACAACACAGCACTGGGTAATATCATTCCATATAGCACTTGACTCCAGACTTCCCTGCGATACAAGAGCTAGACTGAGGAAGATAATCTGATTTTAAAACACGTTGACATAAAGGTCAGTAATCCCTTTTTGTATCCATGAAATTATGATACTAACCAATGTAACATAAGGCTTCATCTCCCATGCTTGTATGTTTGTGTTGTCTATTATTATAGGAGAGATTCTCCTTTCAAATGCTTCTTTGGCTGAAAGACAGGTGTATAAATGAATGTGATATGGTTAATTTCGTGATAATAGCGTGGACATGTAACACTTATACTTCTCTAAATCCGTAATAATTTTTTTAATAGATAATCCACAATGATTAACCACTGAGTAAACTCTTGCCACAACTTATTCTCTCTGTTCCAAGGCCCTCTTATTTTAGAAATTCCCCCCCATATGTAAAGCTACTGAGATATGACATTATTCTTTTGAATTAATAAATGCATGATAATCAAGGAATGAAAATGCAGATGTAAAATGTGGCAAGATGACTAATCAATCAATAAATCAAACTAAAAAAAACTACATGATCACCTTAAAGTGGACTTCTTTGTTGCATACAAAATTCTTGGCTTTATAACAGTCTTAAGATTAGTCCACTCTGTAAACTGTATAAAATATGAAAAATCAAAAGAATTATTGTAATTTTTAATACATAGTCATAAAATGTTTAGAATTACTAGCTTTGAGACACAGCACCATGTTTCTGTAGCTATGTTACAATGAGTCTGAACAATCAAAGTTATCAATGAATCATGTTTCTTATTAATCCGTTTTTCTACAGGTTAGAAATCTGACAGTAGAAAAGTGATCATGATTCAAATTTAGCAAACATATGCTTTAAGAGCTGTTTCTATGGAGAGCTTAGTGGGAGCCTCTATCACAAAATACACTGATTATGGAAAAATATTATTGTTTCTGTCTTGATCTTACAAATGTTTTAAATTTGCCAACATTTTAATGCTCGAGAGAAAAAAATAACCACGAGCAGGAAAATATCTGTGTAGGTGTTTTATTTGTATCAACGTTCTCATTATTTATTGTATATGGATAAATAATTATTCAGCTTAATATCAGAAAAAAATATTGCCAGGAGATAGCACTGGTCACCACTCCAGGGGGATACAACCCAAGATACATACCACAATGATATTTGAGGACAAAATCTTTTGACAAAACTGGTGCTCTCGATTGCAAAACACACAATGAACAGGTGATTTCTGAGTTTTTGCTCATACTCTTTTTCTATACACATTCAAAACTAATTGCAGGATGGGAAAAATGCTGATCCTGTGGCACAAGCATTACAAGACAGGCAGCTTCTTCAACAGTACACAAGCACTGAAGTGTAAACAAGCAAGCTAGTCCCTTATTTATTTCTCACCTCGTTTCCTGTTCCAGTCATGTGCTTCCCCTAAGCAATCAGGATCATAATGGTATTGTCCATGTTTATAAAAGTAATCATCACTACTAAGAATGACTCCACCTGGATTATCCTCCAGCAAAGTCCTGTGAAAGATCAAGAAGTAAGTAGTTTTTCCCCTTCTCCTCCCCAGCCCTGCTGTTTACTAACATATACATCTTCAGTCTCTTGTCCAAAAGCAGCATGGCTGATTATTTGGAACATAAGCAGCAAATTCAGGTAAAGGATGAATCATCCTCCAAGCAAAGATGAACTACAACAATTTCCCTCCTTTTGCAAATGCTGTGTATATCTAGGGAAAACAGCTGATAGTTTCCCTACAAGTCTCACTCCAAGAAATCAGAGAAATATTTTTCCATCTTTATCTAGTGACATACATTCATACTGCCAGATAAACATGCAGTTTTAATTGCACCAAGTATGTCAGACGCCAGCCAAAGGACTTTATGTGTAATCTAGGCTTTCGGAGAGTTAGAAAAGATATCACCCTGAGACACTCAACACATACTACTTACACAAATTTTCTCAAAAGAATTCCGACAGTGGGAGGGAAATTTCTACCTATTGTATTTCCAACAATGTTATTGGAAGGAAATACAGGAAATTATTAGGGATTAGACAAACACAGCAGAGCTAAATATTACTGTGATGATTTACTCTGCTGGCGTAACTCTATTCTGGACCTCAGGCCAGTGAGGGACATTCAAACGTACCCCTCCTATTTTTATTTTCACCAGAGATCAATGAGCTGGAAGTGACTCTGTTCTCTCCAATTGTTATTACTCATGATGCTGTACATACAGCAGGACAATTAAGGTTTAATCATAACTATTTAAAAATGTCAGAAAATAGTCTTTGCCTGCCCTAAATCCTGTAGACAATTAAGCAACTTCTTTTATAAGCTCACAATATAGATGTTCTACCTTGCCAAATATGATTTTCCTGATCCTGGAACACCTCTGAGAAGAACAAGTACTTGACCTATAAGGTGCATCTTTTTTCTCATCATGTGACAAACAGATGGTTGCTGTGCTTGCGAGAGGTTCAATTTTGAGTTTCTATCTTGATTTCCCCATACCTTCAGAGAAGGATTGCTATCCCAGGCATTTGAAACCGCTGGAGAAGAAAAAAAAAGTCCTTCTTCCAAATTCCTATAGTCTGAAATAGGCCTCCACTGCCCTGGACTGGCAGCCACAGGAGTTACAAAGCTGTGGTTTCCACTGGAAGGATAAAACGCAGGAGCCAGGAGGTTCCACTGTTGATGAGTTTGACATGACGGCATAGAAAAGTTTGAGTTATAACCCTGCTGAGATTGCTCAAAATCTACAAGTTTTGGTGTTTTGAAACTGGATCTTTCAAGAGATGCCTCTGGAAGAGAAGCGCTCTGGTGGCTGTTACAGGCAGTCATTACCTCTTTGTCCTGTTCCATGCACTTTGAATTAGGATTTTCATTGACAGCTACTCCAAGTTCCAGAGGTCTTTGGGAGGACTCACCAGAAGCAGCAGTTTCACTTTTATGATCTGGAACAGTATTTTGTGCCTGATCAGAATTTCCACATGACATTTCTCCACTTGATTTTTTACAGGCTTCTGAAGCTACATCATGGTGAACTTGCATTTCTGACCAACCAGAATCTTCCAATACTTGTGCAACAGTGTCTGATGCAGCTGGGGAGCTTGTCTGGATGCTCAGTTGGCTCACTGGTGGCTGAGAACAGCAAAGGTTTTCTAAAACCTCATCATTTGTCCCTATTTGCTGTGGGAAATGTAGGACATTGCAACCTGAATCAGATCCTTCCCACTGAGTAAATTCATTAAAGCCATCATGTTCACATACAATTTGGTCATTTGCAGAATTAGGCAATTCATCACTCAAGCTGTATCTCTGAAAGGCATTTTCTATTAAGGAATCCAGTTCTTCAGTCAGCTGCACATCAGGCGATAAGACCTTTTCTTTTTCTTCTTCAGAATTACTGTGTTCTGCAGTACTTCCCCCTGTTCTTTGATTTGCAACAGATCTTTGCTGATTAACAAGAGCTAGTGATGATACTACTGTATCAAAACCTGAGATTTTTGAAGATACTGCTCCTTCAGCATGAGTAGACAGCTCTAGCAGATAATCCATAGCATTTTCTACTGTTGAATAAAGAAAATAAAGTGTGGTCAACCGGAGCAACACAAGCTGATGCGAATGTAGTTTTTTACTTCAGGAAGTATTCATAATAACTAAGACAACCAACGGAAAGTTCACCAATTCATCTATTGACATACCTTTTGCAACTCTCGACCTGTATCTCTTTAGAGGTAAAAGACAGAACTAAAAATAGACATATTGCAAAATAATAACATAATAAGCATTAAAATGACTAAGGAAACAGCGTCTAAAAATGACTATGTTTAACTGGAAAAAAAGCAAGTAAGTCAGAGCTGGATGTTTAAATGGATCCTTATTTCTAACCTAAATGGTACAAGTGAAACAGTGTGAAATGAACTGAAAGACACTATTGAGAGCTAAAGAGATACAAGTATAAAAATTGCTTTCATTATGGCTAGGCTCAAGTGAAAATGTCACAACTAATAGCTTGAAAAATCCAGCATCCACATTGAATCTTTGGAAAGCCACTAAATGGAGCACAGGTTACCTGTGATTAACGTTAACAAAAATGAAAACCTGGCACAAGTAGCATAAAATTAAAACTAAGCCTCTATTTTTCTGAAGTACAATGTAGCAACAAGTCCGTTCAAGTCCAACTCTCTCTGCACACAGAGGTACATGTTATATAAAACCTTCCTTGTCCTTCTATCTTCTCTACTATATGAGAGCAACTTACTGTTACTCATACAAAAAAAAAAAAATCTATTTTTTCAATTTTTAAACTGAAACTAAGTGTGTAAATCTTACTACACAAAAGCATGAATCAATAACTACACCAAATCCACTTTTCAAGGAAAAGTGATCATAGCAACAAATATTAAGTTGACCTATTAAGTTATAAATTCTATACAATTCAGGTAACAAAAACAGCAATAAAAGCAGCCCTTTTAATGGTTAAATTTCACACACATGAAGAATGCCAACCTCTACCTTCTTTGCAAATATTCTTAGAAAAAAAATCAGCTAATCACATCTGACCATATGAACACAGCTTGATTAATATGTTCCAAGCAATAGTTATTCCCTGCCCAAACAACTCAGATGTTGCTGCTTAAACTGTACCCCCATTTTTTAAAGCACACTGGTACTGCAAATTACCAGTCTCAGAGAAACACTGTCAAACGTGGAGAATTGTGCATGCAAAGAGCTATAAAATTTCAAAATATTATGACTCACCTACTCGTTAAAAACTAGACTCACAAATATACTTGCAACACCCACACCAACTTTTTTGGTGTTGCCCTACTTAAGAACTGTCTGTACATGGAACAAAACTGTAACGCCAACTGTATTTTATTTACCTTTAAAATCACATTCAGACAGAACCATATAAACCACACTAGGATCCAAGTCAGAAAACATTTCTGACATGCTGTTGAAAAGCTCTTCCTTATTGACACTGTATGCTGCTTGTGACACTGAGAGGCTTGGGTCCCCTTGAAATACAGCAGTTCCATTCTTCCGAGAGGGACTTCCACCCGTTTTCCTTCTCCGTGGCATTTTGTTTTCCAAAGTCAGCTTGCTTTTTGTTTTGTTCACATGAGGTCAATGGTAACAAACTTAGAAGTCACAAGAAACCTCTCATAACCAGGATGTACACAACAAGAAGAGCAGACCTGGAAAGAAGAGAATCAACAACTTTTAATATGGTCGTGTTTTCGTGCCCCCTGTTAAGAAAGCTAAAAGATAAAAAATACACAAGCGTCCAGAAATGCATTTTCCAGAAGGATTCCTTTCTTCTTAGACACCCTTATTTCGAACTAGATAGCTATCCAATCTTTGTCTGGAAGACAGGACAAATAAAATTGAGTTTAAAAGAAAAATCCAGAAAAGGGAGGCAATGCAAGGCAGACAGTTCAAAAGGACTCCTCTGCTAACACCTACTGATGACCAGTTAACATTATGGAGAGTTTACATTCTGTTAAAAATTCAGAGCCTTTGCTTCTCTGACAAAACTATTGGAAAACATGGCAGACACTTCCAAATGTTCCACAAGTCCTTCCGAACATGACTATCCTTTTCCACTTTGGGTATTTTAAGAGTAAACAGTTGATTTTCTTCAGTATTCAGACACCAGAAAACAGGCTGCAGAGTTGCCATCTCTGGAGATCTTCAAAACCTGCCTGGGCTGAGCAACCAGCTCTAGGTGACGCTACTGGAGCAGGTGGGTTGAACCAGATGACGTCCAGAGCTGCCTTCCAACCTCAGCAATTTTGCATTGCTTTTTTGTTGGTGTTGGTGCTTTTAACTTTTCAAAACATTTTGCAGCTTTATGAGCCATGCAGTGGGAAGAGGCTCCTGTCCTCCTCCCCCACTTCTTCCATGAAACCTTCGAATGTTTCTAGTTAAAACATGATGGCATTGATAATAACTGCAATTACTGCACTAATCCTGTGTAGAAGAGGAAAGCAACTCTTAATTGAAATCCAGGCAGAGCATATAGTGTGATCTCAGTTCTTCCTTTATGTCAAATAACATTAAAGCTTTGTTGTGTTCTAGCAAAGCTCAAAACAAACTCATTTATAATGTTTAAAGGGGTTATTCAGTAGAGTGGAAAACGTTGGTAAGGCTGAGAATCTGAAGTAAATTACAGCAAAGAATCACTATTTAGTGATAGCTTCCCTACCAGAGAAGTATTTAAAAGGAGGTAAACTGTTATATAAATTCTTACGACTTGAGAGTGGAAGAAAAACAACTTCAGGATCCCACGAGTCTCTACTGTATGTTTATGGACTTCAGCTAGAAAAAATAAATGGATGTCTGAAACAATGAAGAGGAAGTGTGAAAGGCATGACAATACACACAAAAAGGCAGAGGCAGCATTCCAAAAAATAATGGGGAGATGACCCTGGAAGATGCTAGCTAGCCAGACTGAGCTGGGACAATCGCAGATTATTTTTTTTCATTATTCTTTTTGATTTCTCTCTCTCTGATTAGCCATCTTTACACTGCTCTTTACTGTCACACACACCAAAAAAAAAAAAAAAAAATCAAACAAAACGATTAGAAAAGAGTCACGGTTTTCAAACTTGTTTTTCTGTTTGATTCATCCTCCAGCCTGTAAAACAGGCTGAGACCTAACTTCATGCAAGGAGTCAGTGCTAAAAAAAATGCTCCCCACTAAAACTGGTTCAGTGACAAAGAAAAGTCCCTGCAAGGGAGAAAGCTATTAATGCGCCTCGACATTACTGCACACCAAGAGACTTTAAGCAGAGCACTCCAAGTGTTGTTAATGTTTCATTTCAGCTCCCTTATAATGATCAGTCCTGCTGAAAAACACGCTCTTTAGCTAGGACTTCTAACAACCGATTCTCTTACTTCACTGTAGGATATTGCCTTCCCAACACACAGCCTGCTTAACAGCTGTGTGTCACACTATCTATCAGGATGCCTTACTCTTATGATCCAACAAAGCCCCACGCTTCAGTCTGCATCGATCTAAATCAGAAAAAAAATGCTTTTGAGAATTAATCACATACTTCCCATCACCTTCATCTGTTGTTCCAACAATAATAATACTTTTTCCCTTTGTCAGTACGCTACAAAGGATGCTGTGTTTCATAGGAAGAGACTTTGTTTGCATGAGCTATGAGCATAATCCTTGCATTTACAGTAAACTGCTGGTGCCATGGTCCAGAGATCTCAAAAACCTTTTCAAAGTAATACCACAAATCCTGAATACTATTACAGTAAAATGAGAGAAGGAAAAAAAAAAAAAAAAAGCTAAAATAAGGTATTATGGACAACATCATGGACAGTATCAGATATTTTGACAGACTCCCCTTCGTTTACCACTGTATTTTCAATGTAATTCCTGGACAGATTCCCAGGCAATATCTCCTGTTGATATTACCAAGCATAATAAAAGTCTACAAAAATAGATGACCGCGCACACACAAAGCCCACTGCACTCATTACAAAAGGGATGACGCAGCTACACACAACTGGAAGGGAAAATTGTTCACTTGTTTTTAAGAGCATGCCCTGAACTTGTAAAAGGATTTTATCACAGGACTTGTCTTTTCAGATATTCAAGATTCTCTTTTTGAAAGCTAAGAAAGGGGAAACAATTTTGAATAACCCAATAGCCAGACTTGCAGGTCAGCTACATTTGTTGGTTCTGGCTAACATTATAAAACAATTTGTAGCTTGCTGTGAATGGGGGCTTTTTTCCCCAAGATGTAAATGCCGTTGTAATACCAGATTGATTTAGAAGAGCAGGGCTGTGCTGAACACACTGAAAGAGGTTTCCAGACAGTCAACCAGAGGCTGCAATGCACTCGGTGGTTCACTAGGCAGTTCTGGATACCTCCTTCTACACGCAGCCAATTAAAGCAAACAGCTGCTTCATTACAGCACTGATGAAGAACAATACTCCTGTGGCAGTCTCGACTGCACCTTTACAAAAAACAAAACAAAACAAAAACTCACAAGCACGTCCTCAACTCACAGTTCTTCAGAAATACACATCTCCTGACATTAAGGATCTCCTCTCAACGTAATCCAGCTACCAGAACTGTATACAAATCTGCTTCTATGAGAATTACCTTCCTAATTAAGCAATCTTACAAACAAAAGAGAGATTAAGACACCAGCATTCTCTACAAAACAAGATGTGCAAACCCTAGAGAGATGCTGTAGACCTGTCAGGGTGCCTTAATATCATCTTCTTTCTAGATGTCCAGAATTTATTTTTAATCATGGATTATGAGCCTCTGATGTTGCCTGTTTCAGTACCTCTACCCCTAAGGAGCTGGGTAGATGCATGAGACATTTTCAAGCACAGATACACGCAGCCAAGGATCAGCAGCCACCAACAGGCAAACCAGTCACTACAAACACAGGCAAGCACCGATGTCATCACCCTAACACAACACACCTTTTCCTTTTGTTTTACAGGTGGAACAACGAAGTGCAGAGCAGTGGCCAACCTTGCACAGCATGGGGATGGACTAAAACATCAAATCTCAATACCAATGTCCAAGTAGCAATGTTCTTTTCCAGGGAAAGGAAAACCAACAGTTTCTTAAACTAGCTTTAAGAACATGTTTGTAATTCTCAGTAAGATGACCACTGTTTCCAGTAAATACCACTATATAGAAGAGGAAAAATATTAATTTTTTTTTCCCCTCTCCATTTTTTTTCCACTCTCATGCTAAAATTGATAAACTAAGTATTAAAGTCTTAGGAAAATACCTAAGAAAATTCTTCCACAAAGCACAGAGTGAATTGAAATCACTGCAACCACAGCACAGGGAATTCCCTTGCAGACATGTTCCACGAGGTTCCATTTTATTTTCATTAATGCAATCATCCCTAGAAAAAAATAACCCAAACTATCAGAAACATAACAGTCATCTGGGCCAGACTCCTCATATTGGGAAGGAGGGGGGATGACATGTTTTCAACATACTGTTTTTAACTCTAGTAGGCATTAGAAGAGATTAAATAAACAAAGAGCTAAATTAAACTAATACCAGAACAGCCTTCCTGATATAAAATGAAAATAGGAAAGAGAAGTTACTTCATGAAAGACAATTGACTATGAAATGTTTTAAGTTTTTTTCCATAATCATGGCCTCGAGGCCTCCCAGCCTTGTGGTTGCTCCTGCAGAAAGCAGCAATCCAGGAGGACAAAGCAACTGGCTATTGCAGGGAAGACACCTGCCTTCCTGCATTGTCAGTACTTTGTTTACAACATCAGGCCAAGTCCAAAACTTAAAATCTTACAGGGACTGCTTGCAGCACAAAATGATCATCAGTGCATTTTAAATAAATGTCAATATCAGCATGCTTAGGGATTTAGCCCAAACTGGCTCAAATAAAGACATTTAAACTCTAGAGCATGAAAGCTTATTAGCACTTTTAGTTTCACATATTAACACATGGGATTTTATCTGCTATGCTAGACACTAAGATTTGTTTCCTGCATTAAAGGTAAATTCCAGCTAAATGGCAACAAAGATATCTGGGAATCACAACATTTAAGTCATTGAAGTCCTTTCCTACAATGCAGCTGAGTGAACAACCTGTAGAACGACTAAGAAAATAGAAACAGTGCTTATACTGAAAATTTTAGAGGTAGATTCGTCATAAGCAGACACTTTAGGGTGAAATCCAAGTTCCAGCACAGGTAAAGCAAATGGTAACTTCACTTTAAGTTTTCCTTCAAAGATTCAAAATATACTCTCTCTTATGACTCAATCCAAAGAACTCAAAACCCTTAAAACCAGCCAAAGAAAAATCTAAGCGGAAAAAAGTCCCCAAGACCCTTCACAAACAAATATTATTTAAAAAAAAAGAAAAAGGTAAGGTAAGATTTCATTTACGCTAGGAAATAAGTGCTAATATAGACTTGTCCTACAGAAGCTATCAGATTGCTAAGGCTACAAATGCATTTTCTGAAGTAAGCTAAAAGATACTAGTAATTTTTACACTGAAGCTACGTTAAATTTGTTCAGCTAAAGCTCATTTGAATTCCACGGCAAAAGCTAGCAGTTCTTAGAAAGCAGAGGGGAATTTCTATGTACTGTTGAAGAACAGTATTTTTATAAAATCAAACAAAAGCTATTACAAAACAGTATCAAGCAGCATCTGACTAAAAGTTATGAGAAAGCAAGAGAAGTCTAAGGCTTGAGACTTGCATTACTGTCTAGTTTTCAGTGTAATGTGAAAGTAAATATACAATTGCTGAGTAAAGGTCTGAAGGAGGCCTGAGATTTCTCATACTTCTTTTATACCTGGATGTCTTCTTAGAAACCATGCACTGTGGCTTGCATTTTCAAGATGTGCCCAAATTCTTCAGAACATCAGACTGACTGCAAGTCATATTATACGTATAATCTCAAGTATAGGAAGTGAAGGAAAAAGGTAGTATTCAACAACCGACAGAAGATGCACAGTGAAGGAAGAAATATACTAAACTATTTTAAGTCAGTTAGACAGTGGATACCAAGTTATTTGCAAAGCTCCTTAAATCAGAGATACTGCACTGAGAAACAATCAGCAGTAAATGTAATTTTTCAAAGTCATTACAAGAATTTGTTTTGGAAGCAGATACACCAGAAAAATATTCTAACTACTGCTCAAAATTTACCAAAATAATTCAGCGGCATGGCTTCTGGTTTGACTGAGATCAAGTTCAAATGACAAATAAGCTATCAATATTACTTCTCTGCCTTTTTTTTAAGGCCAAAGGAAACCTCCTACCTTGACACAAGGCAACTTTCAGCCAAAATGACCAAACCCGCCCATTTGTGAATGTTTTGAAAACATACACAAATTTAAAATTTCTCTGATCACTTTAAGGAAGTTAACTCAACACACATAAACAAAGGTTGGTTTTGTTTTCTTATTTCCCCACAAAAATTTAAATTTCAAACTGCATAGAATATTTATCATGCAACGTTCATTTGAATCTTCTGGCTTTGAAAAACACACACAGGTACTGACATTCTTAAGAATGAAAAAAAAAAAAAAACTAAATTCGAATCAAATTATAATGCCATAAAAACTTACATTTTCAGCTTCACCGAGTTGCCCCGCAGTGGGTCCCTTCTCATCTTTCCAAAACCACCACTGGTTTCATATTTAATAAAGATTCGGAGTTTTTAAAAAAATATAATAAACTCTTCTGTCAGGAAACCATACTGTCAAATGTACAAATTAGGCATCAGTAGAAGTGGGTGCTCCCTCCTGACAAAGGAATCGTCAGAATACAAATTAAAATTGGTATTTTGCTCACAGAGCATGCACCTTTAAGCAGTTTTAACAATGAGCAATACTTTTTTTTTTTTTTTTTTTTTAATAGATTAAGTATGCCTAGAATTTTACTGGTAAAGTACACAGCATGACAAGTTGAAATATAAGTTGAAATGACAACATGACAAGTTGAAATATAAGTTTTGCCAAGGACAGAAACACCTACTAATTTCAGTTACTAATTTCTTACCCTAACAAAGCTGACTTACATCAGTTAAGGAAATAACATAATGACAGCAGAATGAATTTGGAATAAAAGTAAGTTTCCTTACTTGTCATTCCATTTGGTTCTTCACAATAGTTCTTAACCATCTTGAAAGTGTTTATATATCCATGCTGGTCAAGAAAAGCTTTGTTCCATCACATGGGGAATTAGGCAACATAAACCTAGTACAACAAAAACAGAATACATTGCTTTTAGATACACTGTTAATTTGCAACGCTCCACCAATGCTAGGTGCTCGTCAAAGCACCTAAAACCTCCTAAAGCACTGGGTCCACACTGAAGATGTTAGGTTTATTCAAAGCCTGACTTAATTCCAGTGTACAAATTAGCCTAGGGCACCTAACAGCAGCCAGGTTTTCCAACCAAACAAAAATCAATTAAAACGAAAAGAAAAAAGAAAAGAAAAAAAAAAAAAAGAGGATACTTAGCTAAACTACTGATAGAAATTTAAACAAATACTCTGTCGTGCTCCTAATACAATGGGTGGATGGCTCAATGACTTTGTAGGAGTCTTTTTAAGAGACTGGGAAACTCAACTCAGCTCCCATTTTGCATTTAACCACACTCCAGTGCTCCAAAGCATTAAGAACTGTCATCAAAACATACACAACACTTCACCTAAGCAACACCTTGACCTTTTTCATCCTTTTGATCCAAATTTACAAAACAAACGGCAGGCTGGAGGCAGAAGACACTATTCACCCCACTCTCCAACACCTGGCTTCACCCAATTTGCACTAAACTACAAAAGCCACTCCAGGAAGGACTGAAAAACTGTTCAGCAATTTTACAAAACATTGCGGCTCTCATTGAAGAGAAATTCAGTCTAGAAAGGTAACAGAAAGGCCAAAATGTACCTGATGGCAGTGCAACACTACGTTGTTTCCATTACTCACATTTCCGCTTTCTCTATCGGGTCACACTAATAAATGCACTAAAATGCAAAGGTTATTAAGGTTACTTCCAGATTTGTTCTCTTGCGTTTTCTATATTCTTAAGTCTCATTAATGGAGCAAAACAAGTATTTAAGTACAAGCACAAGACAAAAAAAGTAGCTAATCAAATCAAACCCAACCACTGTACTCTCTAATTCAGTCTATACAACACCAAACTTTTCATTTCAGACAAAGTTCAGTCCCCTGTTGAAAAACAAGGTAGAAAAGGGATGAAGAAAAGGAAATGCCTGCCAGCTGATTTTTCTCAATAAGCCCAGGAGTAGCAAAGGAGATGGTTTGTAAGCCTCCTGCATTCCTTCATTTCTGACAGCAGCCAGTAACAGAACAGGACTCTCCAACACTTCGTTATTTAACGTCAAAATCTATACCCAGCTAGAGACCAAAGTGCTTTTAAAAACACTTAAAACTATCTTTTCTGCTCTCTTGCTTTTCCCACGCAGCGTAATTTTCACCACATGTTCAGAGGGCTTTATCTACTTCAGGTTTTAACTAAGGTCCTCCTTTTCTCAGAAAATTCAGCCCAAGTGCAAGACACTGCCTCCTAAGTCTTCACACGAGCTGCTCTGCTGGGGCGTCTTCTCTGCTCCTGTGATTTTTGAGCCTTGCACGTGGCCTGCACCACAGACAGGTTCTTCTCAGAAGCTGCATCTTGCTCCGAGTAAGAAACAAAAGTGCTCAACAGGCAACAGAAGCTGTCCAACACCACATCATGCTGCGTCCTTTGAAGCTGGAAAGCTGCTGTTGCCAGAGGCCCACCGAAAGGTGAGCACAAAGGCCAGCTGGGCACAGCAGGATGAGGAGACATGGGACAGGCCCAGCCACCGGCGTGTCTTCCAGCAGCACATCTGCTTGTTAAGAACAACAGTCTTTATACACCTCTTTCACTGGTATTTCCCCTGCTGTCAGGGATTTCTTTAGATGAAACCAGATTTCTGAGACCTGGCCAACAATAAGCATTATTTTAGTACTTGGAGAACCAGCGAAAGGGCAGCAGCAAGGGTAAGGACCGGTTCCATCAGGATGAGATGGTGTTGGAAACAAGAAGTACTGCTGAAGATCACAGGTGCTGCTTATTATTGGTGTACACATGCAGGTGGCCTTACGGAGGAATGGAAAGCAGAACATTTAAAGCATACTTATTTAGAGTTTTCTGTGCTGGCAGCAATCAGAACTGGCAACAAATGCAAATGCCACTTCCCCAAATTTTGACTTGCTTTAGCTATTGATGCAAATGAAGATGGGTTTAATTAGTATTTCTAGTTGCTGCTGGAAAAAGGAAGCAGCTAACAGAGATTCAGATTCCAGAGCACAGGTCTCCAGGCCTATGCAGGCACCTAACAGGGTTTCCACAATGTCACCAGCTCCTGGTGCTTCCACATACAAAGACTTCTCAGCTCCACAGCTTTCCCTTCCATCTACTACACAGAAAAAGTCATCACTAGTACCATCCAATCAATTCCCTGCAACATATTCTCTTGCTACCCGAAGGTCCACTTAAGTCCTTGAAGTCTGTGTGGCAGTCAGTGCTGCACTCTGCTGATCCCCCAGTGCGACAGCTGAGTAAGGGATACATACAGTTTCCATTGGATACATACATTCCAGTTCTGCAACTCCAAATGAAGGTTTGTTGCACACTGGGATAAAACAGAAGCACAAGAAGTCTTTGGACTTCAGAAACAAAGATACATTCAGGTTTGAAGAAAGCATTTACAAGAACAGGGCACAGATGAGACCATGACTGCTGGAGCCTCAGGGCACAGGGTGTGCTGGAACATCAGCCAGATTTATCACCCAAGTGTTATCTAGTAACCAGTAGCCTCACAAAATAGAGTCCACAACTAGAAGCTGAATAGGGATGTTGGAGAAAAGCGCAGAACAGTTTATGAAATCTGATGGTGGCCCACGTACGACAGCAACGTGAGTACCACTTCAGAGTAACTTCCCAAACAACACATCCCACAGTGACCTGTAGCACACTTCACAGCGATTCAAGGTGCACAATGAGATCACAGCTTAAAAAAAAAAAAAAGAAAGCAAGAAGCCAAACCACATTAAGAAAGCAAGATAGGGATGAGAACAGCTTATTCACAAAGACATCCTAAACATTTTCTAGGCAAGAAGAAATCCAGCCCATCAGGTCCTAAGCTGGAAACTACATTACACAGCTCCATCAGTACAATTACACCTTCTTCATATGTTCTAGTGTACTTCTATTTCTGGAGGGAGCCACCAGGCCAGCTGAACACAGCACATGCACAGCCATTATGCAGCTATTAGAAAGATAAAGACTATTTTCAGCTTAATGTAAACCCACAGATACATGACCTCATCCAGGTACATCAACAGCCTCCAAACTACTGTCACTACTGGAAGCTTACAGCCTCCCAACGAGTGTCACTACTCCCTTGGCAGAGACCTAAACCTATGATTTACCTTCAGAAAGTAGTTCACAAGTTCACCTTATATGACTGAAAAACGTCAGCCAAATCAATTTAAATAGTGGGTTGAGCTAACACAGACCATTTTTGAGACAGAACACAGATCAGTTACATAAATCAACCTACCAGTAGATCAAATCCCCAGCAGAGTCATGAGAAGAAGCAGCTAGCAAACTTAGCTTCTTCCACAAGCACAGCTGGATTTAGGAGAAAATATCAGTGTATGGCCGTATTTAATTAAGGGAGGTAGTGTCACTGAAGACTAATTAACACCCTACTGACATTTTTATAGTAGCAGAGCCTCTGTAGTAAAGAGGATGGCAGCAACTTCCTAAAACCCAAGAATAATTGAGCATAGAACACTCAAGAAAATGAAAAACCCAAGAATTAGTTAGTTCAGCAACTTTTACCAGCACTAAATTCATGCACAGATAAACTTTTTTTTAAAATACTAAGACTGATTATTTCAGCCATTTAGCTACAGATCAGCACGCGGGGAGGAGTCAAAGATGACAGACCATGAAAGGCCAACCCCCCCCCTAAGTTCCTATTAATGTATTTACGCACAAAGAAAAGCAACAAGAGTGTCTTTTGTAAAACTGACAGGATCACAGCTAAGGACTCGCCTACACCATGAAACAAAACAGCTGCAAACAAGCCATGGATGTTCCCCAACACCATGCCTAGGCTAACATTTTTGTCATGTACTACTGCACTTTCACATCTATAACACCAAGAATCTCACTTCCCTCCTACATCAGCGCCTTCCCCAGCTGAAAACCTGCAACATCAAAACAGAGAAAGACTCCTTTAAAAATTAAAACTAGTATGGAGAAAGCCACAAAAAAAACAGACCTAAATGTCACAGTTTATTAAGTAAATAAGAACACACGACAGGAAAAAAGCCTATAAGGAAGAAATTAAAGGATTTTTCAGATGTGCTTTGATGCTGGCTCATCACGTGGGTCCAGTCAACAACACGAAGAATTACTGCAACTTGAAAGGGCTGCAAACACATGACCCACACCAGCCCTGCCCTAATGGTGACTGTACCCCATGAATCAGGGCTAGACCTGTTATTACAATTGTATACCACGCTTGTTGTTTTTTTTTCTGCCCTTTTGCAATTTGCTTCAGGTTTACATCCTGACCTCAGGCTCCCCAGTCACATCCTATGACAAAGTACCTTCAGCTTTCATTTGAGCAAACGGTGAAATGGACGAAGGGATGGAAATCTCCAAAAACTTTTGGAGGGCTGGAGCTTAAGCTCCATATGAATTATTCTCATCTTTTAACCGCATAGCCCTACTGAAAGCTTCATTAAACTTGAGGTGGGTGCTCAACTTCGGCAGGAGTTTGTGTCAAAGCGTTTTAAGCACCTCTTGGAGTCAAACTGTTCTGAGTCGTTTAGAACAGAACTTTTAAAAGTAACGTGCAGAAAAACAGTATTTTTTTTTCTGTCCTTTTAACCCGGGCTGCTCTGAATTCCCAGTGACCTTACGGCACTTGGTGCGAAGTGCAGACAACGTCCAAAAAGCACCTGGGCACACCGCGCTACACGGGACGTGTATTTAATAAGCGCACAATAAACGTAGCCTGGCAGTTTCCAAGCGTTCAGCACAAGCAGTCCTTCCAAATCCCAAAAACCTTCTGCTTTCCTTTTGCACGGGGGGGGATTTAACTCATTTAACTCGCCGGGCTCTGCATTTCGGTGCTGCTTTATGGCCTACGCTGCATGGCACGGGGGGATCCCCTTCCTCCAGCGGCCGGGGCGGCCCCTGCCCTGCCCTTCCCTTCCCTTCCCCGTGTCGGTGTCTCCCCGCGGGGGGCCGGCGGCGCTCGGAGCCCCCGGGGCAGCGGCCGCAACCCGCAGGCGGAGCCGCCGCCATTACCGCTCCCCGGGGCTCTCGCTCCGGGCACCCGGCCCCTTCCCCTTCCTCCCCGGCAGCGCCGAGCCGCGGCCAGCGGGCGGCTCCCACCTCCTCCTCCTCCTCCCTCCCTGCCTGCCTCCCTCCCGGTCCCGGCCACCCGGAGCCGGGCCCCCCGCGGCAGCCTCCCCGCTCCCGAAATGGCGGCCGAGCGGCGGCGGCGGCGGGGAGCAGCGCAGCCCCGCGCCCTATCGGCGGCAGGGGGAGGGCGCGGCTCCTCCCCGGCCCCGCCGCTCGGCGCCGGACCCCGGCGGCCCTCGGTTACCTCCCGCCGCTCGGCTCCCCGGCTCCGGCCGGCCGCTGGGGCTGCGGGGCTGCTCGGCGGCGGCGGAGGCAGGGGGAGAGCCGGGGAGGCTCCGGCGGAGCGTGCGGCGCGGGGCCACAGTGCCGCTCTCCGACCGGCTGGGGAAGGGCAGCCGGGAGGAGGCTCCGCGCCGCCCTCCCGCTCCCTCTCCCTCTCCCTCTCCCCCCCGGCCGGCCCTGCCTCCTGCCGGCATCAGGGCTCGTCCTGCTCGTAGCTCTGTCACGGCTGTCCCGTGCCCCGCCGCTATGGCCAAACTCACCAAAAACCCTCCCGACAGAGGGCACGGCACCGCCCAGGCCGGCTTACCGAGAGCCGTCGGAGTCTGAAGAGGTTGAGGAGGGTTAAATCTATGAGGCGTGTAGCGACAGGCGCCTAATTTCTGATTAAAAAGAAAGCGAATGTTTAGCTGCTGATGCCCGGTTTCACTACGCAGTTCCTAAGGCCGCAGCCTGGCAGGAGGGAGGGGTTCCGCAGGCTGATGAATGGTGTCAAGAAGTTTTTTTTTTGAGGAAATGGGGGAATCTGGTGGGATCTGGCGTCTGTGACTGCAGTGGAGGAGGGTCTGAGCTGTGGGAGAAGTAGAAGAGAAACTGATGAGAGGTTTTCGTTACCTGCAGCAAGCAAAGGATGTTTGGAGGAGATGGATGATGGAAGATTATGGAAAGCTGATAAGGAGAGACGTGCTTCTGGCGGACTGATGGTGAGGAGCACCGCTTACACTGGAACCGCCGTGAGGAGAGCCAAGCACCCGAGCTGGAATTTTGGGTGCATCAACAAAAGGGACGAAGCTCTTTAGAGAAACTCAAGAGGTTCTACTGGGAAACTTTACTGTGATTTTATACGAGTTTGATGATCTAAGAAATGTGAGGTTCAACAAACAGCCGTTAAGATACAATGGGGAAATCGCTGGTGGAGTTTACCTGCTACTGATTGCTAAGAAGGGCGCTCCATTACAGGCCTCAGGCTTCCTGCCTCCCCTCCATACCAGGAGAGGCTCGGCTCCTCCCTGCCCTTTCACTCGGTGCCAAGCCGGGGACAGGTGTTCCTCACGCCCCCCTTTGTCCCTTCCCCACACCTCTTTGTCTCGAGATGCCCCCCACCACCACCCGCATTCAGCTTCTGCCCCCCGTGGCACAATGCCGCCGGGGGAAGCGAGCTGGGGGGGTCCCGCTGTGATTCCCCCAGTGCCCAGGAGCAAGGATTGCTCTCTTCTGAAAGGCGAGACCCATTTCTTCCCGGAGGCAGTAAAGCCGTCTCCCAGCCCACAGATCACTTGCATTGTGATTCAGCCAATTCAGGGAAGAAGGTGGCATCCCCAAGCCCCGTTTGTCCTTTTGCCTTCAAAGAGAGGAACAAGAGGCGGTCTTTAGCAGACTACTTAGGCTAAAGCGCTACTTACGAGCCCCAAATCTCACACGGCTCTCAAGAAAGCCCAAGGGGAGTCACGGCCAGTTTTGTCCCTCGGTCACTCGTGCTGCTCCGGCGGCTTCCCTTGGGGCCGGAGGTTGTTTCCCCCTGCAATTACAGCTGTAACTTTACTGTCCATAAAGAAAAAGCAGGCACAAAATTAAGAGAGAGTTTCCCTCTCTTCAAGCTCTTTATTGACACGAATTGCTAAAACATTCCTCACAAAGATGAAATAATTATGTATGGGTAGCTCACTGTGGTTTTCTTGTGAAATCCGCACAAGGGTGCTCAGAGGATCTTCTCTACTGCGTGTGGGGATCACAGCCCCCAGGTGCCATCTGTTTGATAGCACAGCGACTGAAAAGCAAATTAATATTTTGTACGTAGGCTCATATATATTTTGCAATACAAGTAATGTTTAAAATTGAGAAGAGTATTCAAAACATTTAATGCTTGGGGGATTAGATTGATTTAAGCATTGCTAATTTGCCTGTCAACTTTGCTGTTCCAGTGCTTATCTCCTAGTTATATGGTGTGCGATATTTAAATAAATAAGGACAAACATTTACATTTCTAATACAATACGTATATGCATTCATCCGCAGGATGTCCTGTTAAGTTTCAAAAAAGCAGTCACTTGCCACGACTCACAGAACGAAAATTAAAAGTTATTCAATACCCCGATATTGTAAATGTCCCAAAATACGAAGGAAAACCATCGATCAGTGTTTGTGTGTGTGTGTGTGTCAGTTGTCAAGTGATGATTTCATGCATGTACAAGGAACAGTTTCCTAACTTCATTTGTTCAGTGACTGGACGAGTATCAGAAACAAAATCTTTTCGCTTTTAAGGGTGTGATGCTGGTAAACTGTTAATCATACGTTTGGAAAAATAGGTCATGTAAATTCCAGTCTAATGACTGTGCTTTTTATTTTTAAGGTTGCCAAAAAGAGGAAGAGAAGGGGTTTTGGTATGCTCGAGTCTGATAGCCTCCATGAAACTGCCTTGCTCGTGGGGTGTTGCTGCTGGCACTTGATGCATGAAACTATGTTGTTCTTTGCCAGTTGTACATATTACAGTATTTGACACCATGAAAATGCCAGACTAATTTGGGTACTGGCAGATTTCTCACTACCACAGTTAACAGTTTAAACAGGAGGTGGTTTGGTATCTAGATAATTATACTCACTGTAATAGAACCTCTTTCAACTATCTCTGTGCCTTTCTTTGAGTTTTCACACAACTGTTTTTCAAACTTAACGCAGTAATCACTTATTATCCGCTATTGTTTTTCCCATTCCTTTGTCTCCCCTTATGTCTACAGTTGGCTTGTTTTTACTTGGAATGGCTTGAACATACAGCGTGTAATCTGTGCTGTTTGGCACAAGTGTTTAGTCTGGTCTTCACTGGATGCTTTAACAACAGATTTTCCATTTCAGTTTCTACGGTGCTGCCTTCTCCAAGTGAAAATACTGCACTGTGTTCTTGCTTATGTTATAACTCACATTAAAATATTATTACTACCCAATTTGGGCCCTAAAAACAAGAAAATGTCAGTCCCTTTTAAAGTTTCTGGTTATATACAGCCTATGACTACTCAGCAAATTGTCACTCCCTTCCATCTATGGTCAAATTGCCTTTGAGGGTATATAGTTAAAAGTGATTAGATTAGATTTTGGTTTGCATGGACAATTTGCAGCTAGACTTTAGGTTTGAGTAACATTCTTATGTGGTAAGTAAAACATGTCTAACTCTGTCAGCATTAAAGATTTTAATTTTTACTTACAGTAACATTAAATACACAATAATAAGTACTGCAGGGAAACACCTGAGAACTCAGGGTGCGTAAAAATTCATGTGTGCCCACAGTATATATAAAACATCTTTCCAGAAACTTACAGCATAATTTTCATCATTATTTAGATAGATAGATAGATAGATAGATAGATAGATAGATAGATAGATAGATAGGGCTATTAATATGTATGAACAGAGCCCCAAATTATGGTGTTATTCCCACCCTTGAGAAAGCAGAGATGAAAAAAATCTCGTATCTAGTTCCCAGAGTAAATATTTATGTAAAAATTGTTTCAGTCCCTCCATGCTACAAACTGCCCTCTTCCTAAGAATCCTTCCATATTCTGTTGCCACCTTTAGGTTTCATTTACACTGGGGAGAAAAAAAGGTGTTAGCTTATCCTTTTTCTCTTTCCCAATAGATTTAACTTAATGCTGATTTAAAGATGTTTAACTTGGCCTTGGCTTCTTGGACTGTCTGTGTCTCCAGTTAGTATTACTTTGTCCATGATCTTGGAGTTTGCGTTCCTACAAGAAATAACTCTTCCCTCAGCCAAAATTTGATTTCTCAAGTAGAAATTTAATTCTCCAAGTAAAATTTAAAAAGAGAGAGAGAGAATGGGGAGAGAGAGAAGCTTTATATAAATAAATGTTTGCAGAATAAGTCACACAGCTGTCTCTTCTCCTCCAGCCCTCTCCAGATTTATATCAAATGCATAGTGAATTACAGTGTTTTATCTCCATAAAGGGACTCCACATCTTACTTCTGTACTTGAAGTACCCTGATCCTCTATTCCATACAGCTAATGGCTCCTTAGTTAACCATAGAAATTAACTGTTCAGTTAGAATCACTGCAGTAATGTTAATTTATTCACATATACGTTTGTTTCATTCCAAATAACACGTTTTTCTGCACCTATATTGAAACAATGCATTCATTCCTTTTATACAGGGTCCTATTTCAGCATTATTTTAAGTGAGGAAAAATTACTATTTAGAAGCAGCAAAAAAATAGATTGTGGGGCAATGTTTGCCCCACTGAAGACAACAGCAAAAATTCAGCTGGCTTCAATAAGATCAAGATTTTAGGTGAGCAGGTCAGACTAATTCCAGCATTACCACTAATGAATCATGAATTGACAAGTTAGTTAACAAGTCAACACTTGTTCATGATGGGTTCATGTACCCGTCAGTAAACTATCAAAGGATTGTATGAGTTCACTGCTGAAAGTTAGTAGTTGTATGAGTTTTCAATTTTGTGTTTAAAAGGCATTCTAAAGCAACACGTTGCTAGTATTCAAGTAAAGTACTTGAACTTTAAAGAGAGATTCTAGATATATTGCAGAACATAAATAAAATTTGCTTATTAGACCTGATAAACATCGCAAGAACATACAAAGTACAAAGATGCTTGGGTTTTTGGAAAGGAGATAGGGAGAGATGATGAAAACAAATGCTGTAATCCAAGAAGTAAAGAATTATACTTAATTGTGTCTTTTCTGCAGGCAAAGAGTGAGATCATGCTTGTATGGCCGAAAGAAGCCTCCCTGCCACAAAGACTTTCTGAATTTGGAATAAACTCACGTTTCAGTTTTGATTTGTGATGAATCAGATTCATGTATTGGATGTTCTCTGCCGCGCTGTTTTCATCAATCTGATATGTCAAATTCCATAGATATCAAAAATCCATCCTGATCTGTTGAAACCGGGGAAAGGAAAAACAAGTTATGCTTAATATGCTCCCCTGAAGTATGATAAAAAGTAATAAACCGGGTGTTATTGAAACTGTCATGTTTTTATCTGTTGGATATTACTGACTTTATTTTGGAAAACTGCATCAATCCTATCCCACAGCAAATTTAATATTTGTGGTCTTAGAGACCAATATATTTAAGACATGGTCTAAGAACAAGGCAAGGAGTAAAACTGTACATTTGTAATATTTAGAAGATCAGACTTCATTTATATCACTGCAATAATTAGACCAAGCATACCTGGGTAAAAGAAAAAAGGAACAATGTTTGACACTTCTGTAACTTTTACCATCCACAACACGTCCTTAAACAAAAAACATAGGAGATCCATTTTATGCCTTGGTTGGCTGAGCCCACCTCTCAAACACAATGCAACAGCTGTTTCACCACATCATGCAATGCCACAGAACAGGTTAATAGGCGTAAATATGCAATCCAGTTGAAACTGCAGAAACTCTGCAAGCCTAGTGCTGTTATCTGAACTGCAATTAGACCAGGATGTTTACTTACTGTTTTTCACAAAACAATGTGTATGCTGACCAAGAAAGAAGACATTTCTAAGGAACAGTATCCCAGTATCTCCATTCACTGGTAAAGCCAGAGCTGCAAGAACTCTGCCCTGGGACAGGAAATCTCCAGGTCTTCAGCCTGCAGGGAAGCTGCGTTGGGCAGCTGCTGCACCATGGTAGCCAGAGGTGCAGAAGGAATTGCTCTGGTTTGGAACTGGGTTACAATTTTCTACGTGAAAACAGAACTAACATCGTTCAATAAATTTTCAGTATGAAACTTGAGCATTTTATTTTCTTGGGCAGTTGAACTTATTCAGAATCAGATCCCTAGTATAAGTCATACCTGCTAAATCCACATCATCCTATGTTGGGACCATGTCTTCACTAAGGAAAATAGAGACAGAGGCAGAAAGGGAAGGAAGCTTTTATCTTTTACCTGGAAAAAATGTGCTGTGATGGGTACCAGAGGGTTAAAGTCATTTTATATTCCTACCTGTTTGCCTTTACTCCAATAGCATATAAAAACTACAAACTACCTTGCCCATATTAAGATTTCAGCACACTAAGGTATTATGTATCACCAAAAATAACCATTCTGCTTAGAATAAAACAGGTGCATTTCCCCAAATATATTACCTCCAAGTTCACTTAATGCGATCAAGTCATTTTGAGATGAAGAATTAAACATTCGAAAAAAAAAAATCATTTACTGAAAAAGACAATTTAAATTTGGCTTTATAAAGCAAAGTTAAAAAGAGCTATCAGTTACTGTTTTCTTTTGATTATGCAATATCTTTTCAACTAAAAATTTGTCTGCTTTTATAGTTTATGTATTTTCATATTTTATGGTGGTGGATATTTTTTTTTTTGTTTGTTTGTTCTTTGATGTTAATCCATCCATTTAACCTTACTAAAATCTTGAAAAAAATAATCATAAAAACCTTTGAGTGACTCTAGATTAAAAAAAAAAAAAAAAAAAAAAAAAAATTATTTTCATTCTACTGAAAGTTTGGAGGTACCTACTGTTCTACTGCTCTGATTCAGAGATTTTAAAATATTAATACATTGGACCTTGCTGCAGAATGGAATATCTAAGTAAATCTAATGTTAAGTACAACCCTGAATTTCAGGCAAGTTTCAGTTACTTATTTATTAATGCCACTTGAATGATGAAATGCTTTTACTTGTCAAGAAAGACTCGGCTCCAGGATCTGTACCAATCATTTACCAGAAGTTAATTTCTTGACAATCACTACTCATTTATAAATCTGTTTGCCTCACAGCAACTGCCCTTCAACTAATAAGAGATTAAAAAACATACAAAAATCTATTTGCTTTCTTTCAGCAAAGTGTTTCTTAGAGGCCTTATCTTCAATTGCAGATCTGACCTGGGCCTTCATATTTCACAAAATTTTCTGAGGTCAAAATTCGACGTGATATAAGCATATGCTATACATGCTATATAAGCACAGGCATCTTTCATGTATCCTGTGTGGTGTCAACGTTCCTCAATCACCATTCTTAAAAAAAAAAAAAAAAAAAAAAAAAAAAAGTCTGTCTACAGCAAACCTTCAACTTAACCTCTATCATGAATATCAGAGAAATATTCCAGCTGCTTATAAAAATAAATTAGGAAATATTTTATAGTCTAAAACCACTAGCACTCATTTATGAATTCAATTTCACTAACTAGTTTCTAAACTTGAATAACTTGTATGCTGTACTTCTTACACTGAGACAAGAAGCCAAGGACAGGGGGGAAGGGAGCAGGGAGTGCTGTGCATTTAAAAACAGCTGCATAGACTACATCTTTTTTTTTTTTTTTTTTTTTTTTTTTTTTAAGGAAATTCTTTGTTCAGTATGTGATTCTGTGTAACTGTCACATGACAGTACCTCAATTATTTAAATAGGAAACTGGCTCCATGGTTTTTTGGTCACTGCTGAATAGGGAACTACTGGGCTTTTTCCTTTCCTGTAAATTCTGACTTTTTTTTTTTTGTCTCTTCAAAATCCACTCAGCGCTTCTACTTTTTAACATTTCACACCCTCTGTCACTGGAAATGGGGCCACATTCTTTCCCAGTGAATAACACCACCAACAAAAGAAACTGAAATGTAGAGTGCTGCAGGCAGCTAAGGACCACCCTATGGTTTCAAAGACATAACACACCAGTCACTCATTTACAGGACAGCCTCCAGTTTCTCATTTATTTGGGGGCTAGGTAAAAAATGAGTGTCAGCCTGGACACGCCAAACTCATGCCAAATCCAAGTCACCAGGCCGAGGGAGTCAGATCATAACACAAGCTCCACTCCACCCTGCTCATGATATTCAGATCTGTATCTGTAACCAGATTTAGCTCACACACAACTCAGGATGTTGCAATTTGGATGTGGGCCCATCTGTAATAGACAACCAAAAAAAAAGAAAAAACAAAACTGTTAATACAACTTGCATGAAAACATGTTTAAGCTTTCTCCAAATAGATAATCAAACACTGAACTGTTTCAATTACTTGACTCTTCTTGTTTACTCTCACAAAAACCTGGAAGAAAGAACACAGTAACTTAACATTGAAAGAGGATTAATTCATTTCTTCCATGCACTTCTTCCAGTCCCGAGGTGTGATTTCTCCTACGCAGTGGTGATGGTTAGGAGAGAACAATGGGCACTTTGAAAACAAAGAAGAATTTTATCTTCACATAATTTTTTGTTATGAATAGGACCATTTGCTACATACTAAAAATAAACTATATATACTACACAGTACTGAAGAGTAGAAATTGAAAATGGTTAAATACTTGTCAGAAAAACAAATCACAAATTTTCCCTCATCCATACTTGTGTTAGCAGTTACTCTCCCCACCAGCATTATGCAGTTCATGCCTCTGATGACTCCTGGTGAATCTTTTTGGACCCTCCTAATTGCTGCTTACACATCCACTTTTCAAAATCAGCAGTGATTAAAGGCACATACAAAGCAAATCTCTATCCGGATTATGTTTAAACCTATTATTAGAAATGAAGTGTAAGAGAAACAACATTTCTCTGTGTTAGGTTTGTTTAATTTACCTGTCAGCAGTCTAAACAGTCAGGTTCTCCCTTTTGTGGCTGGCAGGCTGTATCACTCCCAAGGACAACTACAGCTGCTGTCACATACGTGTTCTTCCCCAGGTTCAGCAAGAAGACATTTACTAGCCATGGGAGGCTCAAAACAGCAAGCAGGCATGCAGAAACAAAAACTCCCTATATATTTTGATGCAGCTCTTCAGCTGACCTGGAACTCCCCTTCGTATGTAAACGGGAGAAAAAAATCCACAACAATCTCTTTTTTAACTTTGGATTTTACTAGTACGCTCTGATTCGTAAAAATATGGCAAGTTCTTTCATCTAGTTTCAGAGAAGACTTTTTGTAGCTTCCAAATATGCAAAGCCAAAATCAAACTAGAAAGGAGGTTGATATTAAGTAAATATTAACCGTAGGTGTAACTAGTTTTAAGATATGTAGGAGAGCATTTAATCGTATTGTTTGCAGAATTTGGCTTCTCCGGTTCAGCCTGAATTTGGCAACAGTGTACTTACTGATCATAAACAATGATATTTAAAATATACCTGCAATTCACTCGGGGCTATTTTTTTCACCTTCTCTCTCTCTACTTTTTTTTTTTTTTTTTCACTCACACGAATCTCCCTGATGCTCAGCCAGCTCCAGATTCTCTACCACGTGTTCATCTCAATTCCTACCATTTCTCCTGCTCATTCATATGTTTTCTTGTGTTCCCACTTCTCATATCTGGCAATGGGCCATGGGAAAATCCTTTTAGAAAGGAAAACAGAGACAAACCCCAAAACTGCAGGTTGGTACGGCAGACTAAATATTACTGCAAATTAGCTTGAATTCAGGAAACTGTAAAGCTCTTTTTTTATTATTATTTATTTATTTATTCATAGATTATGTCAGCACATGTGTACTTATTTAGTCTTATTTCTTCCTTGCTACATGAAGCTACTTGCTTAGGGGGCTAAAGGACCTCTTGTGAGTTAGGTTACCTAACGTTTTCTTCCCCTATAAGTAATGTTGTTCTGTTCTTACTATATCCAGATTCTGTTCGATTTATCAACTTATTCTTCCATTTAAATCGTTTTTACTATAAAGCTCTGTGAGAGAACATGCTCTTACAGTTTTTGAAGCAAGGATAGAAGCCTGACTAATTGAACCAAGGCAGTGTCATAACTCAATGATACTGAAAATTAATGAAGAAACTGGTTCACTCAAGTTTTTTTCTCCATGTGCTAGATTACAGATGGCTGCTGAGCAGATCTTGAAGGAAGTTTAAAAAATATTGATCAAATATAAATCCCATAATCAAAAAATGAGTACATATAAAGTAGCAGCTTAAAATGTTCACATGCCTGCTAAAAATCTTTGTCTGCCTTCTTAATACTGTCAGATAAAGGAGGCTGACAGTTTTAGCATGTGCTTAACTGAAAATATAAAAGACTAGGCATAAATACGCCGTGTCTGGAAGATAAAAAGAACAGTACCAAGAAAGCAAGTGCTTATGCACTTCATACAGTGTAGTTACAGTATATTACACAGAGTACACATGAGCTGCCTTGCCAAATTCAGATAGGATATAAATAGTGCTATTAGATGTTGGTAAAATTGTAAGTGGATACATATCACTCCACTTTACAAAAAGAATCTCTCTGTTGGCATTCAATATCACAATGTTCTGTGACCATATCATCGTGGACTTTCCAATATTCGGACACAGCAAATTTTTGGTTAGTAATGTTGCTACTGTGAGCACAACTTTTGTATTGCTAAGCATTCATGCCTGTCAAGACTATGCTTTTCTCATTTCTGTGTTTGCTCTTGCCTTGTCTAGCCTACTTCTGGCTTTGTCTGCTTAATAACCAGTATTTTGTCCTCTCCTTAGACACACATTCATGGTCCACTTTGTTAAATACCCATTCAGGCGCTGGCTCAGATAAACTCAGTCACCTTCTCTATTGACCAGTATTGCTGTTATTGAACACCATGCACCAGCACATTCGAGAAAACAAGAGAGTTCTTCTAACTCCAGACATCATCTGATGTATTTTCCTCTTTCACCTCTGACCACACTATTTGGGACAAAAGTCATACAGTTCTCATGTATTGTAGACAAGGGACCAGAAGGAAGAGATGCATGAAAGAGCATATTGAGAATTAATTTTGTACTAAATGCATACATGCTGTGGTTCACCACACATCCTGAATTTAGGAAAGTGTTCTTCCAGTGACGCTGGAAGCTCCATGCTGATGATCACTGTGTTGTCAGCGTGCTCCATTGTCATGCTGTCATAACCTGCATGGATGTAAAAATCCCACGCATTAGCCAAAGAAGCATTGTAAGGGTGAAATGACTCGTACTGCAGAATTCACACATGCTATTGTATTTTGTAAATTCAAATTGTTCTTTGCAAGGGTTTGAAATTCCAGCTTTTACATTCAGGTTCCCAAATGGTGTAGTGGCATACATGGTGTCAGGTTTTAATGAACATTCCCTCAAGCTGTTCACAGAACACATTGACTGAGCCATCATTAGCTGCTTTTCTAGCAGCATAAACCTATGTGATCAATACATTTCCTGACTTTGTTCAAAGGCAAATTGTAATGATTCTATTGCTTCAAGTCATACCCAAACACTTTGATGCTTCCCTGAGTATGATAAAAGCAACCCTTTTTTTAAGGCTCTGAAGAGTACGCAACATATCTATCCATCATGATGAAGGGACCCCATCATTACATTACAGCTCTGAGATTTCGCATCCATTCATCAAACGTCTTTCTTTGACCATAATGGTAAATTCCCGATCTGTACTCATTTGTAAAGTTTCATATCATTCTTTTCTTTACTGCAAGCAGCAGGCATTGTACTTGTGAAAGAAGGAGGAACAGCAGCATTACAAATACAATCAATACTTCTCCTGAAGAAGCCTCTTAATCAGAACTTTAGTACCACACGTGTTCTTATTTTTAACACATCATAGAACAGTCCCCATCTAACTGGGGAAGAGTTCTTATCATCTCCCCTTAAGTGGGCAGCTGCTGTGGGCTAAATATATGACTAAACTTCCCCAGTTTTCTTGGTGGTATTTCATCTAGGAGTGGTCCCATGCACTCAGAAATTCCCCAAATCCATCTCGTTTTTCAAAAAATATCGAGCAAACAGAGAGCCATATGCTACTGTTGCAACTGCAGCTAACTGCAGATTTCCTCATAACCTGGCTGGGGAAAAAATATAAATAAATCTGTGAAGGACTTTTCAGAACTGAAAAGTTGGATTTGCAATAGACTCCTTTTAAGTGACCGTAGGCTGATGACTTAGTGCTCTTTGTCACAAATGCTTGTGCTGTGCAGCAAGTATCAGAGAGCCAATAAAAAGTTAATGAAAATACAAGCTAGTCTTGAATGTGCCATAAATAAAGTAACTATACTTAATTAATAAAAATAGAATATGAGCTAACTTTATGCTTAATGGTCTAGCTACAGAGACTGTTCGTGAATTCAATTACCTGGAATCAAATATATCCAATCAGAACCTGTCCAATAGAAACTGGAAAATGTTGAAAAATAGTTAATTCAGCCATGGCTTTCCTTATATAAGCCTGAAAAAACATTTCACCTCAAAATGGAGAAAGACTCGACTAGTGAAATACTTAATTTTTTGCTGTAGCAATTCATGAATGTGAATCCTGGGAAATTATTAATAGTGACAGGAAGAAAATTGAAGCTTTTGAGATGTGGTGCAAGCAAAGACTCTTGCATATCTCCTGGACAGAAAAGAAGATAAATGCTCATATTAAAGATATTATTGGAGAAAAGTAGACTTGGTTGTCAGAAATGAATCGGTCTGAATGTATGTGCTTTGGAGACATCAGGAGTAGAGATGGAAATAACCTTGAAAATGTAATTATGGAGTGAATGGTGACAAGTCATCATAATAGAGAACCGCTAGGAGGGAGGTGGATAGATGGCAGGCAGTAGATTGCTGTGACTTCAGGTAGTGAATGCCCAAAACTAGCAATGGATTGAGGAGGCTTCTAAAAATTCTCCTATGATATCACCAATATGCAGGTGCTGATAAATTGATTTTACTTAACTTGCAAGCAAAGGAAACAACCACAATTGTTCTGTCAATACAGTATTTTATAAATTGCAAGTGTATTTGCAAGTATACGCTTTTTTACCCTAGCTTACCCATCCCTGTTTTCTCTGAATGTGACTTTGTATCATGAAAGTCTGGTTGCAAGTAAAACTGCCCTTTCGGCAAGTGTGATTCAAAATAAGGGCAGTTTCAGACACTGTAACAGAAAACTGTCCAGGATTTTTTATTTTTATTTTTTTTTTATTAGACAGCTTATGGCTAGAAATCAGTTTGAAAGGAGAACACCACCCATACAGTGGTCTCTGCCTTACTTCAGAAGGGGTGGTATTCCATGAGCCCTCAGTGAGTCGTGGGATTCTCCCTTCTCTTTCCCAAGGAAGCCCTTTCTGTCTCCAGCTGATTGTCTTCACGAGATAGCACGCACAAGTCTCCCTCCAAGCTTTTATGGATTTTACTTTGATTAAAGCAACTTGCTTCCAAAGCCATCTTTGTTTTTATCACGTACATGTGGAAGACTTTTCTTCCTAGCTTTGTTTTCTGCTTGGCCAATGTAGAACATGGAACACACTCGTTAAGTCCCCACAGTAAGGACAAAGCACCACTTCTTGATATATCCCTAGATGAGAGTCATTTCACTACAAATAACGTCCACAATGGGATGCATTTTGGAGCTCTTTTGTTGTAGCAGCACACATTGCTTAGAAACCTACCTTTAGCTCAGGTGAGCTGAGCGTAACCACCATTTTCAATTTACAGAAGATGTAAATAGCACCAACTGCTATATAAAATGAGGTAGTTAAAACAATTAGATGCTGTTTTCCAAGACATATTACACTGCAAAGTTTAATTAGAAACATCAAGGATTTTTCTGAAGACCCAATACAGCACACTTGGAGGCTATAATTTTAATTGGAGGCACTGTGTGCAAATGCATACGTGAAAGAACAAACTGATAGACAAAGAGTAAAGAAGAACAGGAGCAAGGACTAATACCAAAGTCAGAAAGCTAAAGGAGAAACCTTCTGTGCAATACTGAGGACAAATAAATAAATAAATAAAATAAAATTCAAAGGCTTGTCTTTTACTGAGTTCATAGGAACTTGTGTATTGCAGGAAAAAAAAAAAATATTATGGAAAAAAATAAATAGGTTTTCACTAAAAAAATAAAAAAAAAACCACATTCATAACTAGGAAGCAACCTGCCTGAAAGCAACCTGATAGATATTGAAATCTGGCTAAATACTAGAGCTGAAAGCAAGTAATGATGTTTTGTTTCCTCTTGACCTATTTGTTGCCTAAAAAATACAACAGTGAAGGACCACACTCCACCTTTGCAGAGAGGTTCTGCCAAGCAGGACTTTTCAAGAGCATAGCTATTATTAGGAAGACAAGTGCTTTGCTAACCCACCAGATAGAATTTCTTACTTGTTTGCCCAGCTGACTGACAGATATGACTTACTCTGCAGTTTGTGATACACTGCAGTGTCTTGATACGACTTCTTCGTTCTTGATCACTTGTACTATCTGTGCTTACTGTACTAACAAAGACCTGAGGACAACCATTAAGTGCACGTTGCTTAATTTAACATGAGCTAAGGGATTCCCTGGGCTTAAAGTTATCACTCCATGCTCTCTTCTGTTTCACTTGAAAGCTGTTTTGTTCTGAGAATCTTGTGCTGCATTATTTCCCCTACCAGAAAAAAACATTCCTCTTTTCCTGCTGCTTTCCTTTAACCTCTCCTGACATGGCAGAGAAAGAAGTGGAACAAACTTGCCCCACAAGAGTGCACAGCACCCTTTGTTTTAGTCTGTTTATAAATTCTACTTGCAATGGTAGAGTAAATATATTAATAAATTTAAAAAAAAAAAAAAAAAAAAAAAAAAAGATTGGATTAAATATACTTCAAAGAAAATAACAGGATTAAAAATAAATAAATTTCAATAGAAATTTGGCCAGGTAGGAACTCAATAAAATCCGAGTAAAGACTAAAGGACTGGGTCTTATTATTAGTCAGAGCCATCCATTAAACCCCAACTGATCATGTGAACCTGGCTACAGCTGTAAAAGCAGCAGAGTCCAAGTCAGATCTCAGCTGCACGCTGAAATTAGAAAGGTGAAGGTCAAATAAGCAAAGGCAACAAACCAGACACTAGCGGCTGCAGTCATGTCTGCGAGCAGATTTCAGGTCTCTTCGTTCAGACTACGAGCACCACAGGTCAGATGATGTGCAGCTTCTGTGTTTGCACATTTGGAAAACTTGATGCGTGCATTCCTGCTAATTGGCAGTTAAGGGTTCATTCATACCTCCCTTAATTGGGTCTGATATCAGAACCGCACGTTTTGTTTTAGCCCTTTAGAATTTCAAATGGTGCAGAAGTGTGTATCCCGCTGCTTCCCTTCTGCCTCTGCTGCGGAGAGATGAGAGACGGCCACTGCCTAATCAGCCCGTGATTACAGAATTTGCACCTACTTCTCTCTCAACAACTTAGCTGATCATGATTTGTCTAAGACTCATTCAAAACAGCATATATCTGACTAACAGCATCTAAATTAATAGCTACCCTAAGAGCCCTCTGACAGTTTTACACCAGCACGCTGGCAAAATACTCCTGCTGTGGACTCAGGGTACATCAGTGAGGTTGTGCTTTGTACTGATACCAGAAACTACAGGCAGAGAGGAGGAGCAAATCCTACCAGGAATGGAATTATCCACCAGTAGAGCTGCATCCACATTTAATAGCTCAGGACTCCAGCAACATTGGTGCTGGGGAGTGGCCAGACTTTTCATACTGCTGGCTAATTGTGTCCGTGAAAGCAGAAATCTACTGTAAACCTCTCCTTGAATACTTAGATTTCTACTGATGTGTCTGGGGATTTTTTTCTCTGGTATACTCCAGAAACAAAACCCTGAGAATTAAGAATCTTCAAACATTATTCCATAGTAATTACTAACTTCGCTTTTTATCTGAAGTCTTCAAGAAGGTGCAGAGATCTTGGTCCACGCAACCAAGAGCACTCCAGTGCACGGCTTCATGAACAGCTTGCTCAAGATGAAATAAAATTTTAACTGAATGAGCCAACCTTAGCTGGCACTTTGAAGTGAAATCTATTAACTGTCACATCTAACTACGTATTAGTTATAGTGTATGTTTATCTTATAATACAAGAGTTTATCTTATCCTTCAGTGGAAAATAAAAATGACGAGAAGTGCACGCTAGAGCTCTGCACTGTGTTTGTTCTTAACTTAGACTAAAAGCAAGCTGTGGGACAGCAGCCCTCTCCCCTTTCATTTTTTTTTCCTTACTTCATGACCTGCTGTACAAAGGTTTCTAGGTAAAGATGAGTCAGTTTGTGAAACACTCGTAACTACAAGATCACAAGAAAATGTTATTATACCAGCTCATATTAACAGTTTACATAAAACACCACTTTTCAAGGATACAACAATACTTAAACATTTAAAAACAGAAACTTCACAGATTATAGTGAAATTTCTAGAATATGACACCTATGTGACTTCAGTTCTGCCCAACAAAGTCTGTTTAGCATCTTCTTGGCTTCATATTTAGGTCATTAAAAAAATCCAATAAAGGTTCACTTCACTTTTATTTCCCGTACCATTTTTACTTACTAACTTCCATTCACTCTTTTTCTATTTAAATTGAAGACAGCTCATATAGGTTTTTGATATATACTTTTCCTTTTTAGCAACAGAATAATCTTTTAGGATTTGTCTCTGATTTATTGTGTTAATTCAAAATATATTAAAAATGAGGAATCTACATCAAATGAAGTGCTCGTATTAGTCATTTGAATCGGGAAGCAAAGTACCTAATGTAAGAATTGTAAAGATAAAGAAAAAAACAAGTTCCTTAAAAGTATAATAGTTCTGACAATATGCATTTTCATATGTTACTGATGACAACTAAGGGTTGACAGGTAGTCTGAGTACTTCAGCTCTAAGGCAAATCTAATCTAAATGGCCACTGTAATTTGAAGTTGGCTTTTTATTATTAATTATTCTTTTCAATCAGTAAAACTTCCTTAAAACTGAATCCTGTATCTCCCTCCCATGGTCACCTTTCTATTGTGAGTGCCCCAATTCACTGATCCTTAAGCCTGGCGACAATCCCTTTTTTTCTAACCTTGGATTTACAACCAGATCTAAACCCTTTGCCTGGCATCATTCTAGATTCCCAAATCAGCATCTGGGATCCGCTGTGTATTTCTGGCAACTCTCAGCCGTTTCCACTATCACGCTTCTGAGCTGGTTTCACGTAGGCTATGGACACTCAAAGCTTTCCATTTAACTCCTCCAGGACAACACTGCAAGCAAATAGGGAATACAGGTATAGAAAAGAGAATTCCTACCCACACGTTATTACGCCTGAAGTACCTGAGGGCTCCTCAGTCTTCATTTTCCTCCCAGCTCTTGTAAACCTGGACACAGACATCCTTCCCACGAGCTGCAGGGCTCATCCCTCCTGAGGGCCAGGCCAGCACCACTGCTGCACATAGTTCCTGTACACTCAGCCAGCTCCTTGTCCCCTTTGGCCACACTGACCCCAGCTGTCTTCCTCACATTGCCTCTGCAGAAAATACACTAGAGGTGTTCAAAAGTGAGAACAACGATACTTTCAGCCAGTTCAATTAGCCAAAACGTTGGAGACAGGGCAAGCAGCTGGATAAGTACTTGTGTCTGTACGCGGACACGTATTACCTGAACTGCAGATTCAAAATGGACAGATACATCCTACTTTGCTACTGACCTTCTTTCCAGACATATTCCATCTCTTGGAAAGATGAAAGAATATTACATTACAGAGCCATTTCACAGGGAAAGCCTTCCTGAGGTTACTGGCAAGGGCCCCTTCGATCTGCACCTTCAAGTTCCTGCTGAAGATTTATAAGGAAACCAACGTTTGAGATGCTCATCTGCCAACAGCGAGGGCAAAAAATGTAGATGTCGATATGTAGATGTGGATCTATCCCCAATCTGTTTGAGGAAGGGCTATTTACCTGCCTTCACGCTGTTGGTGCCATCGTGCACAATTTACCACAAATTTTATGATATATCACACCAGCTGGGCCTCAACACCATCACCGGGGGAAGAAATAAAAGCTGAAAGGGAAACACGGGGTTGAGCAGCGCCCACAAAACGCCACAGAAACTGCCAACAGCACCACACACCTTGGTGTGGGGAGCACGTGCTGTGGGGACAAACATGTCCCAGTCCCCTCTGCATCCCCCAGTCCTCACACACACATCGCATGGCAAAGGAGGAGACCCCTGAGGGTCGGGGCTCGGCTGGGGGACAGCACTGAGGGCTTTGGGGAACCCTGAGGGGCTGGGGGCAGCCCTTAGGGGCCGGGGTTAACCCTGATGGTCTGGGGGAAGCCGTGAGGACTTCAGGGAGCCCTGAGGAGCCAGGGGCAGCCCTGAGAGACTGCGGGGAGTGCTGAGAGACTGCAGGGAGCCCTGAGGGGCTGCGGGGAGCCCTGAGGGGCTGGGGGCAGCCTTGAGGTACTGAGATTAACCCTGAGGGGTTGGGAGCAGCCTTGGGGTACTGAGATTAACCCTGAGGGGTTGGGAGTAGCCTTGGGGTACTGAGATTAACTCTGAGGAGCTGGGGGCAGCCCTGAGGACTTCAGGGAGCCCTGAAGAGCCAGGGACAGCCCTGAGAGACTGCGGGGAGCCCTGAGGGGCCGCAGCCAGCCCCGAGGGGCCAGGGGGAGCCCAGAGGGGCCGCTCCGGGGCCTTTGGCGCCAAGCGTGAGGCAGCGCTGCGGCGGCCGTGCCCGGTACTGCCCGGTACTGCCCCGCCGCCGCCCTGCGGGAGGCTCTGCGGGGGGACGCCGCTCTCTGGCCGCTTCCCCCCCGCTGCCCTGCGGCCGGGGCCGTGCCGGGCCGGGCTCGGGGAAGGGGGGGATCCCTTCTGGGCGGCGGGAGGAGGGAGGGGAGGCCGGGGGAGGGGGCGGCGCGGAGCCTCCTCCCGGCTGCCCTTCCCCGGCCGGTCGGAGAGCGGCACTGTGGCCCCGCGGCGCACGCTCCGCCGGAGCCTCCCCGTCTCCCCCTGCCTCCTCCGCCGCCAGCAGCAGCAGCAGCGAGCAGCTCCCCCTCCCCCGTTCCCCGAGCAGGAGCCGCCGCACCGCGGAGCAGGGAGGGAGGCGGCGAGGAGCGCAGGGCAGCGGCCGGCGGCGGGGGGGCGGCGGCGGGGCGAGGAGAGGAGAGGAGAGGAGAGGAGCAGCCGGCGCGGAGCCTGCTCAATGCTGCACCTTCCGGAGCTGCATGAGGTAAAGGCGGCTCCGCGTCCCGCTCCCCTCCTTCCTCCCCCTCCTCCTCCTCCTCCGAGGGGGGCCGGGGGTGCGCGGGGCCGGGCCCGGGGGGGGCTCTTTGTGGGCCCCGCTGGGGTGAGGGGCGGCGGCGGGGCGGCGAGGAGGGGCCGGGGGGCCGGGGGGGGCGGCCGTGAAGTTGCGGGAACAAACGGAAAGTGGGCAGCGGCCTGGCCCCCTGCCCGGGGGGGGCCCTGGGGCTCGGGGGGGGCCGCCGGGGGGGTTTTGTTTGCGATCGCCGCCGCCTCCCTGCCTCCCTCCCCGCCTCCCTCCCCCTCCGCCGTTGGTTTCTCTGCCTCCTGATAGTTTTGAGGCCTAAGCGCTTAGGCCTCGGCTCCCGGCGGCGGGGGGCCGGCTCCGGAGCCCCCCCTGACGGGGCCGGGGCCGGTTCCCCCCCGCTCCCCTCCCTCCGGGGCTCGCGGCGGGGCCCCGGGGCCGGGGCATCCTCGGATGGGGGCCGAAATTTCATTGTAAAAGCCTCGGCTCCGAAGTGAGAGCGTCGGGCTGGAGCAGCCCCGCGATGAAAGGAGGCGGCGGGGGGGAGCCGAGGGGCCGGGGCGGCGGGGGGAGGCGGCGGCCCGGCCCCGGCGCTGCCCGGCCCGGCGGGGGGAGGCGGCGGGGGGCTCGGCCGGCGCGGCGGGGAGCGGGGCCTTGTGCGAATTGAGGGTTAGAAATGGGAAAAAGAGGGTTAGAAAGTCGTGCCCATTCCGCTGAACTTTTGTTTTCTGACCGATAGAGGCCGGTAGAGGACTGCGCGGAGGGAAAGTTTCTGAGCGGCGGCGCCAGGATGGACTTCCCTGCTACCCAGCCGAAACCTGCCGCCGACGGTAAAATCATCTACTACCCGCCCGGGGTGAAGGAGATCACGGACAAGATCACCAACGATGAGGTGGTGAAACGGTTAAAGGTGAGCCAGCCCGACCCCTCTGCCCCGCCACGCTCTCTTCTCGAAGGAAGCGTTTCCTCACGGGAGAGGAGGGCTGCCAGGGGGTTCTTGTGGTGGCTGAAATGTCCGCTCCTTGCCTGCAGACCCTCACTGCAGTGCTGCTCCCTTGCTTTTCCTTAAAGAGGAGAAGTCCTTTTATTTTTTTTTTGTAATTTGTGACTGTATCCCTGTGTTCACTCAAAGCTGGAGTCGATGTGGCTAATTTGTGCATGAAATACATCCGTGGTGCTGGAGACAGGTCTGAAGCAAAATCCTAAGTAACAATTTCAGGATATATTACCAAAAATACTCGCTGTCAAGCTAGAAGGTATCTGTGGGTTCCGGCAGAGCAAGATGCAGTGGGGTGGGGGAGACAACTCGATCCAGTGTAGGGTGTTATGGACCAAAAAGCTAGCACTGTTTACAGACAGCAAACGTGAATTTCTGGAGTTTGTAGGTAGAGTTTTTGAAATTGTTTCATGTGTAAAAATGCCTCAGATTCTGCAATTTGATTCAACTTGTGTGTGTCTTTCCTATTCAGTATAACTGGTGCTTGGCAAAGTTGCTAAATTTTCATAAACAAAAGGGATTGTTATAAAAGCATTTTTTCTGCTTGTTTGACATCATCCTGGGGGACTGTGAGGCTTACCTCTGTTTTTAATTTTTTTGATCTGATTTTCCATTAGAAACATGAAATATTATGATACAATTGTATTATTTCTTAACTCTGTGCTGAAGATTGATCAACACTTAACTTTATTCTCTAATATTGGCACAGCTCATTTGCTAACGCCATGGTCTTTGGACCAGAAAGTTGTCGTAACCTGGGATTTGGTCCTGTGCCCAGGGTGGAGATGTAGTAATGATTTTTCTGAGATCAGAAATATTCTCTCATATGATGATGTGTTTCCCATCACAACTGTAACCCCACAAAGATTGAAAAATAGAAATTGTGGTCTTGGCTAGTCACTGAGTACCCTGAAATATGCCTTAACTATAAATGTGGAGAGACGATAAGCTTTGTCTGATGCTGTCTCAAAGCAGTGAGGTGTATGCCAGTTGTTACTTGGAAAATGAGCCGTGCTGTCCAATTGTAGTTTTGAAAATTGTCTGTTGAATGCAGGAGTCTAACCTGGTATTTTCAGAGCTGCAGTGGAATATTGCCAGTTACAGGAGAAGGACCTAGAGCTTTGTTTGGACAGAGACCTTGAATCAAAGTTTGTGTGGAAGGGGGAGGAGCGCAGTTTTGAGACTAAATGACTCTTTTATTTTGTCCCAGTTGGAGAACTTGTAATGGTGGGCCATGCCATCCGAGATAACAGAAACAATAGCATCTCAAAGTCATACGTATGCGTTTCACAGAATTCATACGTTTGTGTGTTGGATGTAACATACAGGTTAAGAAAAGATTTTTATTTCCTGTCATTTTTTAATTAAGTGCTGGTAAGGAATTCAGATGACCTCAGAACTGTAGACTAACCTTAAATGGGAGCAAGTACTTTGCAAGTGGCCCCACTGTTACTGAAGCAACAGAGAAAGATTTTTCTTATATTAGTGCTGCTTAATCTTAGCTTGAGGATTTTTTTTTTTTTATCAGATGTTCACTTTACTGAATCATCAAGAGGATTGAAAGTACTAGTGCTGTGTTTCAGAACTAAACCAACAAATGCTGTTGCTCTTCATTTTTGCATAGACATGTATAATCCTTGAGTGAGAAATCCATGCTTCTTTACATCAGCTTCATTTATAGAAAAAAGTCACACTGGCACATGGAATATTATTATGATGTAGTACTTGAGATGGAAATGCTTGAAAAAGTTTTGTTCAATATAAAGATAGCTCTCCAGAGCTTTAAATATGACAATGATAAAAGCCAGCTTTAGCACGATGTACAAATTCAGGCATGTTTTGATCCCTGCAACTATTTTTTTCTCCTTTTCCTTGGCCATATATGACCTAAAGATGCTCTGTGTGTCCTTTTTTAGAAGATGCATATGTAACTTGGTGTTTTGACGACCAGTCTTTGGGTCAGTTCATGCAAATTTTTGTTCTCTAACTTAACAAATTCATGGTCAACCTGATTGGTTACAAATTTGTGTCTGTATTAGCAACTTTCCTGATATCACATCTGTATTTTTGTGTCCAGACCTCTTCTCGTAATGAAGGGTTTTCTTATTATTGGAACTTGAGACATTCTGGGCACCTGTCCCAGAGTGCCTGAGCAGCAGCTTTTGTGCCAAGGACTTTTTAAAAGAATGTTTTTCTATCCTTTCCCTCCTTCTGCTTGGGGTTGTTGGTAATAAAAATGTAGGCCAGATTCATTTACGGTGTTTTGATACATCTGTATGATAACATTAGCGCTGTCCCAAAAATGGAAGTATTGAGAATTTGGAAATCAGCACGTACCTTCTGAGTGATGCAGAAAGGAAAAGCCTCTGAATTGCATATGTATGTTGAATGAAACACCAGGACTTCAGGTACTTAATGGTGTCTAAGTGGTTTTTTTTTTTTTTGGTGTGTTAGGTTACACTGATGGGTCAGTGCCTTCCTGGAGTGAGGCAGTATGCGATGTATTATTTCAGGTATTAAAGAAGTGATTTTAACTGTATCGTGTGATGGCTGTGGACAAGTGTCCATTTCATGGATCCAATTAAGTTTAAGCCAAGTAGGCAGCTGGCAAGTAGCCGTGTCAAAACTTACTGCTGCATACTTCTGGTGTAAAATGAGGGTTTTTTAGGCTAATGTTCAGCTTTACAATGCATCAGTTCATTAGATAGCAATTGGTTTCAGTGCTGTAAATAAAATGTTTGTCGATTTAGTAAGGTTTGTGGTGAGAAACAGTATTTTTGTACTTAACCGAGCAATACAAATGGAAAACAACAAACATTCAGTCCCCATAGTCATTCTTCAGGTCTAAAATCAGACCAGCAATTAAATACAAGCTCAGAACAATTGTGCTCTCGGTATTATATTTCTTCCTTTAAGATAGTTGAAGGAAGTTTTAGAAACTCACTGTCCGCTGTCCCGCAAAGCTTCTTTACAACTCAAAAATTGTAATGATTGAAAATTTTCAAAATTGGATTTATTTTACTGCCTTGTCAAACTTCAGACTTGCATATTGTTGCCAGTAAAATACCAAATTTCAGATGTACTTTTTTTGGTTACAAGATAATATTTTGATGTAGTTCATATATATCAACGTCATCGTTGTGAGCAAGATTAAGGTAGTATACTTGATTGTCATGTAGACTTAAAATAGCTCTCTCAATCCAAAATGTAGAGTTTCTCAGAGACTGACTTTCTTGGAGCCTTTGTAGACGAAGCAAGAGCTGCCACTGAAAGATGCAGCTCTCTGCTGCGTGTCTCCTGCCTCCGTTCTCTACTCCCTTTGCAAGCATTTTGTTTTGCTGCATGGTAATACTGATGGGTGAACAGATTTGGGTTAAAACCTAGGACAAAAAAATCTGTGTTAATTTTAGCCTGAATCATTTTCTTGCCTGTTTTTTTTTTTTTTTTTTTTTTTTTTTTTTGCAAGAGCTCACAAATGGCTGTGCTGGCACTGGGGAGAAGGCAACTTCTTTTTTTGTGGCAGTCCTTCCTTAGAGTGTTGAAGAAACTCCAGAGTCAGTTTTGAATGTGTAAGTTTGCAAAGGCTGTATTTTGAGATACTTATGCAGAAACTATACAGAAGTCCCCATTTTTATCTTGCATGTTACTTTTTTTCAGTACAAGAAATAATGTGTGACGATGAGTTCCAGTATAGATTTGTATCAATAACGATGCAGTTTGATAAAGTGTGTGACAGATCTGTAGGAAAAAAGGAAAGTATTTACAGTGGAGTGCTTGGTTTTACATATACATATCAGTATAAGCAATGCTAACTCATAAAATATGTAAAAATCACATTTAGTCAGACACTAAAGATACAGAAGCGCAAACAAAAGTTTCTGAAACCTTCCAAACGAGTCGATTCATAGATTTGTTTCAGGGTAGAGATTTCTAACAAAGCTTTAAGGCAGTATTAAAAAAGTTTTTGTGAAATTCAGAGTTCTGTTGGTCAGAAATGATCAAGGGTGATGCATTTCTTTGTCACAGCTGCGGATAGCATTCTGTTTAGTGCAGTTGTTTTTATTTTTTTTGGGGGGGTGCTCTTCCTGCGGTGTTGCAGCCAGTCCCATGGTCTTGTTGCTTTTCCCATGGTGACGTTCTGCCAAGGTATTTTCAGCGAATGCTTCTTTTTATTCCACCCCTCCAAATCTCCCCCTGCTGCCCCACCCCAAGGCCTAGCTTGCGATCCGCTGGAGCAGTCAGCACTCCTAGCTCGCCTTGAAGTCTTCCTTATCTCATCCCATGACATTTTAAAGCTATTGGGTTTGAGCCAGGGTGGAAGGAGCGCTCTCCATCCTGCCCATTGTCTTTCCGGGTGTTCCTCTGGTTGTTAGGAGCTGGCCTCTTGTGGCTGAGCCTGGTGTGTTCGTATCTTTGGGAGATTATCACTGGAAACAGTTAATGCTTATAATTTCTTATGCACAGATAATTTTTAGGCATCTGTTACAGAATTTTCAAATTGAGAAAGGTTGCTGTTTTGCTATTTACGTGTTCTGGAGTAGGCTGTGGAGGTGTGTGAGAGGGGAAAATACCACGGTGCTGTGTACTTGCCTGATATTTCTGCATATGGCCGTTCTTCTAACTTCACTACACAAGCCTAAAGGACCTTTGATCTGCTCTGGCTATGCTTATGTAGTTATTTTGATGGAAACTTTAAAAAATATAAATTAGAGAAGAAATTCTATTTAACATTGTGTTTGAGAGGGGAAAAGTATCCATCTTGTACATTGGATTATATTTATTAATGTATTAATAAACTGCTGATAAGAGATGATGGGTATTTTCATGGCTGAGACCTCTGACTTGCATGTACATGTGTGCTTAAATTTAAGAAAGATAAGTAGTTTTGTGGAGGTCGTATTGCCAGGTTACAGAAACGATCCACAGATAATTATTCTAACACTTCTTAAACTTCCATTAATTGTATTTAACTGCAGACTGCAGTTTGCAGTGTTCTTGAGCTATTGCTGGCCACAGAAGCCTAAAGCCAAATTTCTAATTTGAATTTGCTCGTAGTTTAATCTTTTTAATTAGTTTGACTCTTGTAACAATCAAGTTTTTCATTAACTAGGACAGGCCACTAGTCAGAGAAGAAGAAATCTTGTTCTGATTTTTTTTTTTTTTGCTAATGGAGTGTTAGCTGTTTGCTTTGTAAATGCCCCAATTTTATCAATCCTTGGAGAAATAGACCGTGGAGGTTCACCCAGATGTTACTTTTTATTTTAAGCTGGTTGATGATGAGACCTTTTGTTTTTTGTTTTTTTAATCTGGTAATTTTCTTTTGTTATAAGTACTTCGGTAATTAATGGTAACTTCACGTTCGCGATATTCTTCTAACGGTGTCGTGGCAACAAAAAGCTAAATACATTACGAAAGAAGCAGCCCCAGTTTGAGAGGGGAAAAAAACAAAGTTTGCCGAATGAGACGTGCTCACTTGTGATGACAGACCACTGAAATGGAGAGACTGGGTCAGAAGTCCTCGTGTCCTTGTTTGTTCCGCTGAAAACCTTGAAGAATTCTCCAGCTTTATTGTGCTTCGTGCTTTTTGGTGAGGTGAAGGCAGGATGGGAACCCTGGCTTAAAAGGTGGGGAAGGGAAGAGCTGCTGGGGAGGGAGTCAAGCTGGCTTCGTATGCCTGATGTGGCACATCCCGTTCAGAACACAGGTTCCTTGGATTTCAGTTACAATTATTGAATGCTTTGCACTTCTTTAAAGCAGGCCTCCTCGTTTCTGCTTAGGAACCCAGAAAATAGTAGTTTTTTTTTTCCTAGGAAAAGTTTTATAGGTTGTTTAACAGGCATCATACAGAAACTTCGTAAGGGGTGATGGGATAGCATACAATAGTCTTCAGGCTCAAATGTTTTGACACGTGGCACAAAATGCTGCTTTCCTGCCTTGTTTTCCTTCAGTTATGGTCTTCCAGCTTCAATAAATAAGAAAAGTGGCTGCTGGGCAATAAGCTCCTCTTGTAAACAACCTTGATTAACTACAGAGTAAGTCCTTTCTGTGGACTGTAAGAAGCAATGGCTTCTAACTTTGGGGCTTTTTTTTTTAATGCACGTAATCAGTTGGCAAATACCATATTAACGTTAGGATTGAGGAGCTCGAACAGAGGTTTGATAAGCGTGGGTTTGTTTACCTTGGAAAAGATCTGAATTGTATTAAAAGCATACAAAATGACAGATAGTAAATGACAAATTTCTGGTTCCTTACCACCCCCCATGAAAAAAACAGATCATTAACTGAAATTGAACATAAAAACTGTTGAAGGTTAGCTATTTCTCAGGCTCGTCCTGGAAGACTGCGGCAGAGCAGAGCTGAACTTAGGCTGTGGTTTGTACAAGAAGCATGCTTTAATCATGTAAATCACTTACTTTAGGTGGGTGTGCCTGGCAGTATGTATTTTTATGGTATAATGTGGGAGACTCCTGGTGTATTCAAATATTTTAAACAAAGTTTGGTTATAAAATCCTTGACATATCCCTGCATTCCTATGAGGGGGTTGTATGCATAAGTTTGCAAAACAGCAGTAGACTTTTTTTTTTTAAGCTGACTTTTAGCTGTGCTCAAAGTCTCATAAATGGAGTGTTAATTTTTCTTTCACTTCATAGCACTGGTGTGAGATTATCCCTTGGTTTGCAGACAGCAGTATGGAGATGATTGATAGGCAACGAAATAGAATATCAACTGAGGTTACTTGTATTCCTTGTTTGCTTGAATCAATTCCTATTATTTTGTCTGCTTAATGCCTATGTGAGTCTTCTGCTACCAAAAAGGGAAAAAAAAAGCCAACCCAGATCATTAGTTCACAGGATATACACAGGATATATTAGAGACATTTTAGTTCTTAAAGAAACCAAACTTCTGTCTAGATCCCAATGCACGTTAAACATTCTTCACATATGAAGCTCTTCCAGACTGTAATATCTTCTTAATCACCATTGTTACCTAGAAATCTAAACCACATGCTTATTATTGGTGTCACTCGGAGCAGTGTGCGTTTGCTGACTCTGCAGCTGCAGTAAACTAATGAACTGTATTCCCACTGCTGTGCTGACATCAGAATTTGGCTATTGCAAAGATGTCTTAAGCATGAGGAAGTGCTGTTAAGGGTAAAGAAGGATGGAAGGGGTGCAACGTGTGCTCCTGCACAGAAATGAAGGTTGAAAATTTTGTGCTACCTAGATTGCATGGGATATCCTAAATATTTTATTAATGTGAGACAGATGTATGTACATACCTGATGGAGCTGATTTTTATTATCTTGTCGTAGAAATTAACAGCTATCTCCAGGAAATTTGTCAAAACTTATCAAACTGATGAAGCAGTAAAGAAATGTTGTACTGGCAAAATACATTCATAAGCATTAAAAAGTTTGTGTGCCTTTTCTATTTAAAAATTCCCTTTTTTTAATTGATACATAGAAGGAGAAACATTTAAGGACAACACTTTAAAAGGAATCTGCAGTAATCAAATATTTCTGGAGTCTTTTGAAGACCATTGAAATGAGCCAACTTGAAACTTTTACTTACTGTGAAAATCTTACTAGTTTTAAGTGCCTGAGAATTAGTCTCTCACAAGTTGAAAAAGATGAAAGTAAATAGTTGATTTTGGGAAGTGTTTAATATAAAGAAGAATTATAGTTTGAGCATTGTGATTATCTGATTATTCCAGAAGTTTGGAATAAATTGCTTAAAAAACAAACAAAACAAAAACACAACCCCTTGTGTTGCCTTTTTAATGGAAGGAAAATGCTGTTGGTTTTTTCCCCTTAAAAGTTTTATTTTGCCTTCAGGTAGATAGTGGTCAAAACAGGGTAAGTCCTGTTTTATATTTTTGTTCTAACCGTTGTCTTCTGTTCCTGCTTGAAAACAGAGGCATGTACTTAATTATCCAAAATGCAGTAATACTTCTCCATAATAAATTCATTATTGAAGCTTAAAGAAACCATAGTTATAATTTAGTAGGGAATTTATTTAAAGTTAGATTTTGAGGAGTATGAAAATTGTTCTCTTCTTGTGATTTAAAAGAATGAAACCCAATACTCAGTCCTTTAACTCTAAATAACTGTGGGCTTTTGTCCTAGTTCATTAGAAAGGATGTAACTTTTTAAAAACATCTTTGTTTACATGAAGAGCCAAAGAGGAATCATTTAGAAATTATGCCCTTTGTTCTCACACAGTGTCGCAATGTATTGTAGTTGAAGTGAAAGGAAATTTTACTTCTTAAACTATTCCAGTAATAAGAATGAGATAAAGTAGACTTTTCATACTTCTGATGACAGAAACAGAATTCAGCATTCTGGGAAGAGGTGGAAGAGGTAGGTACAGTTCGTTTATTTATTTATTTATTTTCTTTGACAGGTGGTTCTTTCTCAGCAATGAATTGCTGCAGAGTTAACATTCAATTGCTTAAAAACCAAAGCAAAAGAAAAAGCAAGAAAATTTTAAAGATTTTTGCTAAAAATACATTTATTTAAATACCTTATTCAGTCATCTTTTGTAAATGTAGATGATATGTGTCACTATTTCTGGAAAACTTTGAATACAGCTCTTCTCCAAAGCTCCCACTTCTGCTATCGACAGGAAAATTCTAGTGGCAAGAAGAGAAGAACTATTTTTGCCTGTGTGAAGTCAGTAAATGAGGGTCTAGGAGTTGCATTTGTGAGCTGTTAGTGACATTTTTTCTTAGAAAGCATGTATAGAATATGAAAGTAGGCATAACTCTGTAGCCTAAGGGAAACTGGGAAATCTGGAAATAAGCTTTCAGTTTTGTTCCAGTTGCAACGGGTAGTCCAGACTGCTGGTAAGTCATTAGAATTTTGCTTTAGGAAATAGGAGGTTTCACCAAATACTAAAACTATGTCTTTGTAGAATTTATACACGTGGTATGCATTCTGCTACATCTGAAACAAGTCAGTTGAAATCTTAATATTTAGGGTTTTTTTTAAATCTCTCTGAACTGGGAGTGAAAACCAATTTAAAGTCTGTTTCTAAACCTGGGGGAGGTGGGGGCAGCATGTAACATTTTCCAAAGTTACTCTTTCACTCCCAGCCGTTGTTTCCCTATAAAGATTAAAACACCTTCAGCCAGATTACAAAGAATGGCTGCCCTTGAATTTTCTTTCATTCTGACATCTTTACCTATTGATCAGAGTTTTGGTTCTTCCCTGGAGCCTTCTGGTCTGCTTTGGAGTTGTTACACAGATGAAGCTGTATTCATGTTCTCCAGGACTCCACTACAGTTCCTCTAGCAGCAAAGCTGATTTGAGAGACTTCTTCGAAGACTCTTACACTGGTTCTCCTCCTGAGAAATTGTGCAGTGGAACTGCACCCTAATGCACACTGAATTCTTCTGAGTCATTCCTACTTGGGCCCATGTGTGGGCTGAGATGGATATGAAAGTTCCTGCATGCTAAGTGATTTAATGCCTATCAGCATTATTGTTAAAAGGCTGCGTCATGCCATATCCACATAAAATTGATTTTATATTCGGCTGATCACCTCCACTAAAATAATACTAATTGGTAGAATTTCTCAAGTATTTATTATTTTCCTGTCGTTTTTCAACATCTTTGTTAATCATCTCAAAAAAAAAAAAACAAAAAACAAAAAACAAAACCAACAACAAAACCAGTTGGGGGCAAAAATAATTTCAGCAGGCAGGTGGAAAGGCAGGTGGGTAAATAATGACAGGTTAGCTCTGCAGAGAGCTGTGAGTCAGTTTGGTAATCTAAGGTGACCTGCATAGCGGGTATTTTAACATAGCCAAAAGCAAGTCAGTTTATCTAAAAATAAAAAATGCAAGTCCTCTTTACATAGTGCCAAAGTTGTATGTGGAGACTTGTCATCCTGACGGTGCTGTACCTGACTATTTTGAGTGCTCTAAGGTGACAGTGCTACTGAAGGAAGCAGTCTTTCACCCTTGCAGCTGCTGCCACTGCTGTTGAGGGAATACCAATTCCAAGTCATTTACCCTTGAGTCAGCTGCTCTCCCAAATTTGTAGAAACAAATCAAGCTTGTGACGAGAAAGAGGAGAAAGTGCAAAATAGAGGTATGTAGTGACTGGAGGAGGGGGCAGGGAAATGATCAAGTTGTAAAGCATGGAGTTGTTCCACCAGTAGCCAGAGGATTACCCTTAATCAAGGTGCCTCACCCTGCTGGAATGTGTGGAAGCACAACACCAAGGCAGCGCTTTGAGCCAGAGGAGCAGTCCTACTGGCTCGTGGGCCATCCTTTTCCGACCTGCCAGCCCACGTGTGTCTGTGGCCTGCAGGATACTGGGTCCTGGAACTGAGCCTATCCAAAACAGTACTTTTTTTTTTCTTTCCAGGGTAGTCTTTATCTGGATCAACACGACTTGTGGTGCCCCCTCCTTGTGCTGGCAGAATCTGCGTGACAGTCGCGGGCTGGTAGAACTGTTACTTCCAGTGACAGCTTAATTTGGAACCCTGTTCGTTGCGTTAGACCTTATTAGATCAACTTAAAGATACATTAAACTGCACCCTAGGATTGGACTGAAGCAGTTCCGCCCTCCCCTGCGGGGCGACCTTTGCCTCGTACTGACAGTAGCACGTTTACAGCCACGTAGTGAGCCGGTTCAGGAAGCAGATCTATCTGAAAAGTAACCTGGCCAAAAAAGCGGTGTTTCAGTGGTGCCACTCATCCATCACCCGAGTGCTGGCGGAGTGGAGGGATAGCACTGACAGATTCAGGTTGACTCGCGCTGCTGTGAAATTGCCCCCTAAGAAATTGTACAGCAACCCCCTCCCCTGCCAATTTGTTGAGACGAAATGAGGTATTGTCAATTTGTTGAGGCAAAATTGAAGTCTCTCATTTCAGAGAGCTGCACATATAAGTGCAGTGAGTGATGCGCTACCCTTCCCTGTCTGGAAAAGAAACCATGATAAGGAGAAGAATGTCGTTTGCTTAGAAACAATTTAAATCGCTGCTGTGCTTATATACAAATGTGTGAATCCCGCTGGTGCCAGTAATATTCAACTAAAGTGAATGTTTTGGAATCCACGATGATTTTTTTTGGCTGCTGTAATAGATCATATCATTCATGCTAACACACAATTGCTTTTAAAATAAATAGATTTTATATTGGAATTTGGAATCGGTGGGGTCATGTCTAGTGAGGGACCCTTACACTTCTCCTTTCTCTAGGGGTGCTTGTTTGTTTATTTATTTATTTATTTCCCGTTATAGTCTTTCTCATTTATACGAACAAAAGAAATATTTGAGGCTTCAGTGTTTTTCAAGCCATCCTAAGCCCGAGTGGCTCCCAGTTCTGTACTACTATTATGATCAGAAGTTGTGGTCTTTGATGTTGAGACTGGTCTTTTCCTGTTCTGCAGTCCCAACTACTGAGTCCTGAGCTGTGACTTGATCTAGAGTAGGCGGTACAGGCCCGTGCTTGCAAACAGATTTGTCTTCATGCCAGCTCTCATTCTTTTTTTCCCCCTCCTAATGCCTGTTGGAATTGATTGTTCTTTAAACAAAGACTTGCACTAACTTACACATCATACAGAGAAATGAATCTTACTTGTAAATAATCATACTTTGGAAAAAAAAAAAAGGTACTACCCTGAAGATAAACACCGTAAATAGCTTGTTTCTTTTCCCCCCAAGTATGAGCTGTTAGAGTACAAGTAGTAAATCTTTTCTGTGTCAACCCAAAGCCAGCATTAGTAACACTCTGCTGGGCTCATAGCGCAGATAGACCACGAGTTTACTGTTGCACTGTACTGTACGGCTCTTCCCCCAGTATTCATAGAAAGTGAAAACACTTTTTAACATGTTAGGCATTTAACTTGTATTTCTTATGCTCTTCAGGGTCTGAAAAGTATGCGAGCTAATTTATTAAGGTATGCTTGATTGGGTAAAAATCAGTCTGCTACTGAAAAGTGTTCAAGCATATATTTTTTTTATTCTTTGAAGTGACATTGTTTGCAAAGAGCTTGCACTCCTGTAGCATTGTATGCATTGAAGTTCTGTAGCTGCCAAACTTTAGCCAAAGTTAGAACTCAATTTTACCTGTTTTTCCATTCGTAATTTGTATATGGAAACTTTTATGAAAATAGCAGCATGAAAATGTTGCCAGGAACTGCAGGATAAAGTGGTACGGATAATTTTGATTATACAAATCCTCACTTTAAAATAATTTGATTTCCACTCATGTTATTGAGTGGGTTTGTGGCTTGTTCTTTTTAGTTGTTTCATTTCATATTATTATTAAAGCAAATCTTTCTTTGTAATCTTCAATTCAGAAAGCTGCACAAGGAATGAGCGCGTGGATCTGCCTTGCGTATATTCACCAGTTAGTAGTTGGGATTCCCGGGGTTCTGTCTGTTTTGTTTATAAGGAAATTCTGGAGACCTCAAATGAGTCTCGGTTCAAAATCTGTAACTAAATTCCATGTCTGATGGTATATGAAGAAGCTATGAGTCACTGATACCATTCGTGACCAAGGGATCAAATGTTCAGTGGCGTGGCCAACACACAGCGACTTGGATATGTTGGTTCTGGATGTTAATCCTGTTGCAGAGGGAAACTAGATGCGATTCAGTACCAGTTTTAATACTGAAAACTGACTTCGCACAGTCTTAATTGGAACCAGAAAGCCTGCAAAACGGTCTTAGTGAAAATGAAGGGGAAAGTTGTTCTGATTTCCCTGGGCTTCTCTGGGATGGCCGACCAGGAGGTACTGCTCTCTTACGCAGGATGAGTGATAACTAGGCAGAAATCCACAACACTTGAGCTGAAAGAGAATATTTGAAATCTCAGTACGTGACTCACAAGAACCAACTCTTGTCTGAAGTCTTTCTTTTGACAAGTAAAAGCAGATCCTAAGCAAATTCAGAGCAGATGCTGCGGGCTTGGTGTCAGCCGTGTACAGATGGCCCACAACCTGGGCTGTGTGCTGCCACCCGACTTAACCACTACGGATATAACCCTGCAGGTGAGCAGTCACAGCTCTGGCAAAAGACAAAAAGTTAAAGCTGAGCAAGGCAGCGGGTTCAGGTGGGCAGTAGGGTGTAGCTTTCTGCATCTTTTCGTGTCCTTTGCTGGATGTTTCCCTGTACTACGTGTTTCTTTTCTGTCCTTAATACAGGGCTGCTCTTAGCACTAGTGAGGAAAGTGCCAAGAGTCCTGTAGGGGAGTAACACCTCCTGGCCCGTCTACTTGGCAGGGAGTTTGAGCCCTCTCCTCGGTTTGGTTATTAGGCCTGCTCTCAACATCTGGCCTTGAGTTCTGTGATTAATCTCATCACGAATGTAGCTGTATTTGGGGAATAGCTAATAGAAATAATGAAACGTTTTCCTCAATGTGACTTACTTGGGCCGCAACTTCTTGTCTCCCATAAAATTAATCATCGAACATTGCGTCTCAGCCCTTTTCCTGAAGGTGCTAAAGGATTTCTGCTCAATGCCCGAGTTTTAGGCACTGAAGATTATAGTTGATAGCTTTTGTTCCCTGATCATAAATCTCAGCCATCAGCATTTTTAGACTTTTAAATTAACTCCTGTAGCTATTAGAGACTGTTGCAAAACTCTGCGATCTGTAGGCCAAGGTGCACTTCTAATTCCTTCCTGTCATGCTACGCAGCTGCTCTGCAGAATGTTCTGACTTGGAGTTAAGCACAAAGAAGCAGAATAAAACAAGACATGGCTGCGATTTTCTTTGTAGGGTGGGAAGGTGGGGAAACAAGCAGCAAGGTGCATCCCACAGTACCTGCTTAAACCATTGCAGGATGCTGCTGACCTGCGTGCTGTGATCATGAGCGTGATTAAAAAAGAAATCTGCAGCAGTGACAAAACATACCTATAGAATACGAATGAAAGTGCTCAGTTTCATTGTGGCTTGGCTTTTGAAGAGTAGCTAAAGCAATGGCACTTTAAGTGCTCTGTATGCAAGGCTAAGAAGTATACGTGGGATTCAGGCCCTGCAGGCAATTACTATACATGACAGAATGGTCTTAGTTATGAAAAGTTAAATTCTGGGCTTTAAAAATGTCTTGGGTATGCTTAGGAAAGATCAAATGATTTATTTTAACCACCACGAGTCAATTAGTTATTGTTTTCCTGTAGAGTTTGTATGTGAGAGAGAACTGTTGTATCTTTTTGTGGATAACTTTTCCCCTCATCTTCTCAGTTTCCCAGTCAGTGTTTTTTATAACGTTTTTTATGTTTTAACTGCTTTTTGTATATCCAGCACATGCATGGGAGCTGCTATTCTGAGGTTTTGCAGCTGAGCAAATGAAGTTGGTTCTCTGTTCAATTTTTGAGTCGGGGAAACAAACCAAAGATCATTTTTAAACAATGAGGCATTAATTTCGCGTGTAGCTTCAGGCCACTTTAAGCCAGTACACTTGATGAAGCGTGCGCTTTCTTATGTTTTCTGGGTAATTATGCTTTAGGCTGAGACTTGCTGCCTTCTCTGAAAGCTTCTCAGATTTCTCTTAGTCACTGTCTCTTTGTCACAGATGCAGACGTGTGTGAAATGACCAAATCCTCTGCCCATGGGTACCAAACTTATGTTCATGCCCGGAGTACGTGTTAGTATTGTGTCAGGAGTCTGATCTTCATCTGTCCATTATTTCAAGTGGAGGCACAAGTGAAGCACTCACTGCTGCAATCTGAGCACTGTTTTAAGACATAACAGTGTCTTTAACACATAACAGTGGCAAACTTGTACTGTGGACCTCTTAAAAACTCGAAAATTAATTTTAAAACATATGTATGCATATATATGTTTTCTAACGTTGTTCAAAGTAGATGTTAAAGTAGTTTTAAAGAAACAAAAGGCAAAATATCAACAGTGCTATAACCTCAGGAAACAGGTCAAATCTTGCGTTGTTTCATACTTTTAGGGTTAACCTTTCTCAAATGTTGGGTAAGATGAAAGGCTTTCTGGGTATACGTGAAACGTAAGCATTTTGAAAACACAAAACTCTTCTTTCTCCAGTGCTTTTTTAAGTGTCATGCACCTCTCAGAATTTTTGACAATCCCTATTTCAGTCATCCTTTATGAGAACACTGCTGCTAGCTGCTTAAATGGTGTTCAGTACTTGCAGATTGCTGATTTCAGCAGCATAGCTTAGATAAACGTTATTTTAATCTAAATTCAGCATGGTTAATTACGCAACCAAACTTTTCTAGTGTATTTTTTTTCATGCAGGAAAATTTCACAAATTGTATGCAATGGCCTTTCAGCCTTTGTAACGTGAGAAATTGGTCTGACTCCGGTACTTTCTTGTATGGTATATACCAGAATATATCTTTGCTTGGGTAATGAAATGGTAACATTAGGTGGAGAGCTTCAAAATGAAACAGAAGTGAATGTAGAGGTTAAAATGGGAAAGTGCTGTAATGGGAACGGTCAGACTATGATACCTTCATCTGTTTGGTGTTAGGAAAGAAAGAAAACTGCAGTGGTCGCTGATTTTTGGGACATCAGTGTTCTGCACATATTTCACAGAAAATTTTAGTACGAGAGGACTCCTGAACTGTAACTTGAAACAGTCAAGACATGTTTTGAAAGCCTCCTACCAAAGGGAATCCTTGCAGTAATATTTTGTTTCTGGTGTATTGCCTGCTGCTTATCTCGGTAAAATCAGCAGCTATTAAACTGCGATTGCGTATGAGGAATGTTGAGGGACAGGTACAGCAATTACTGGCATATTCTAGTTAGCCACAAGGCAAAAAAAAAATTGACGGTACAGATAAGCAAAACAGTTGCAGAACTCTCATGGAAAGAATCAGGAGTTACTTAAAGTTCTCAAAACATTAGATAAGAGTTCCCAGACAAGGCATTGTTAGCCTGAAATTGCAATAACTGTGGAAAATAAACAAAAACACAACCACATTGGAAGGTAACATACTATCCTCTTAGATAGCATTGCTAATGCAGGAAGGAATAGTAGAGCTCTGTGAAAGTTGATTTTTCTTTTTCTTTTTTCTTTTTTAATTTATTTTCTTGGCAAAAAGAAGTCTCAGTTTGGGGAAACGAATATTTGCTTTGAATTGGGGAGGGTTTTTTTCAGTCATCTCAAGATTGCTATTCAGCTGGAAATAAATTTAATATGTTTAGCAATTTGAACTAAGTGAAAATTTAGTCTTGTGCCTGGTGATTGGGTATTGACATCAAGATCCAATACATAAAAATAAATTTGAGACAGAGATATGAATGGGTAAGGCTCCCTTTTTTCTGTCTTTTCTGTCTCTTGCCCTCTGTCTCCTAATCTTTCCTTTTATTTTCTCCTTAGACATACAAACGCACCCCATTCCCATACTCCTAATGGAAAAATCTAGGTTCTTGTATAAAATAGTGCATCATAAAATGAAGAGAAAAACCATTAGAAAGAACATTTTAAATGTTGTCATGTAAAGTCCTCCAAAATATTATATTCCATTTGAAATATTTCCACACTTCCAATGTTGGCAATTATGATGGCAGTATTCTATAAATTTGAATTTATTGTAGGCTTTTCTTATTACATCTTGCTACCTGCATAGTAATAAAACACGTAGGTATGTCATATTCATTTTCCAGGCTTGTTTCTTAGAAAAGGAATCCTGTGTTTAGCATCGTCCTGTTTCTGAGTACTGTGTGATGGACTTTCGTATCATTTTATCAGCAAAGGTGGTGCTTTTCTAGGGGAGGTGACGAGTGGGGGGTTTAAAAAATGTTAGGAAAACTTTTAAACATCTTTTATTCTTTCAATATATATATCATAAATCAGCCTTTATGACTAGGGATATTTGTCATTATTCAGAGTAAAATAATTTAGATGGTTTTAATAAATTCTACCAATACAACAGTTTCCATGCAGTAATTACACACACTTTTTTTCCTCATTCCTCATAAAACTTAAATAAGACGTACAGCGAGGAAACCACTGCAGATGTTTCAGTTCTCCATTCGTGCAACGCTGTTTTTTCCAGTGCTTTCAGAATTTCCAGAAACTTTATCTTTTTAATGGGGCTACCAAAAAAATACAATGATCCCACCACATTGTAAGCGAACTTCTTCATTTTTGCCTTCAGCCTATTTTAGAGTAATAAAGTACTCCACTTTGAGCTTGTTGGCTGCCTAAATATTATTTTCTTTCCTAATAATATAGATTATGATGCTCATGGGGTAGCAAAGTTTTCTGGTAAAATAGTACTTCACTGGGGAATAATTTATCTGAATAGAAATTCTTTGCAGAAGCGTCTCTGGTTTGATTCGTGCAAGAGCCACTGTTCCCGCTGGCTGACGTTTGCAGCGACGCAATGGGCATGAACGCTCCTTTAGGCGGCGAGTTCTGGTTAGCAGATTCTGCTTTTAAGTGCCATGGGCTTGGGTCTGGTGCTGTTTCTGATTTGTAGTATAAGTTTTGATTGTGAAATACCAACTTTTAACAGTTTAGAGATTTTTTTTATTTTTGTCCAGCCATTTCTCATGGAAATGGAAACTCACCATCTGCATTCTAGATAACCTCCGTTAAAATGAGAGTCCCTTATTGAGGCTCCAGCAGATAACAGGCACACAGACAAAATTCTTCAGTACAGTTTTATCACCGGGTATAGGTTCACGCTAGGGCACTGCATCATTTGGCTCCTAATGTTCGTTCAGGCTCAGTGCAATCTGCCTCCTAAAGAAACCAGAAAATGAATGTCACAGCTGAAGAATGTTTTCTTGCTCACCTTCACACCTTTGTGTGCTGCTGAATATGACAGTAAGATGTGTAATTGCCAATCACTGAACAAGTTCCATGAAAGAACTTCTAATTTCTTTCTTCTTCTGCTGTTGCAGACTGTGTAATCTGAGCAGAAGATCAAGGTACAAATATTTTGCATAATTTTCTGCTTCAGTAGATACAGTAAATTTTCAATTCACCATAATTTACAAGATTGTGGAAATAAAAGAACTGTATATTCTTAGAAAATCTTTTTTTTTTTTTTTTTTTTGGCCTCATTTATTTGTTGTGTCGGAACACAAGCAGCAAAGAGCATGACGTGCTTTATGCATCCTCTTTCTGGATGCCTAAGTTGGGAAGACTGCATGATGCACCGTGGAATGTACCTGCACTGTGGTGTAGAAATAGCCATGGATACATTCCTTAAAACATCACCAGTACGGAAAGTGTAGCCCTCTAGTTTTGTTTTGGTGTCAAAGTCTAAAAGTTGATTTTGTTGTGAGAATTGAGCCTAAACATCCACTTCAAAAGGAATCCTTGCAGTCGATTCACAGTAGAAATTAAAATGCTTTTGTTTTTCTTGTCCAACACTACCTTCTGTCCTCTGGAAGAGGAAATGAATTATCACACAGCAGTGAGTTGGTTATAAAGAATCCGCTCTTTCACATCTGGAGGCTATTATCAAAGTACTTGGGAAACTTCATATGGAAATAGAAACTCCTTCACCGTGGGGAATATGCTTTTAAGAACGTTTTGGTTTTGCCCCAGCCATATATAACACTTGCTAGTGTACCTAGGGGAAAAGGACTATTTAATGAAATGCTTCTAACTGATGATGTCTTGAATTATCATTAGAATGTTTAAAGAATAGTCTCTTTTTAGTCCCTCTGCAAATACTCTTTTGTTATGTGGAAGCAAAGTTTCTGACATCTTAGAAGACTTTCAGTGTTTTAATTTATGAAAATCTTAACCTTCTTTAGAGCACTTAAACAATTGTTAGGCTTTGGCAGGGAAAGCTGGAAAGAATCGTATTCCCAATCTTTCCGCTAATAAAGACTAGATACTGCTGAGGACTGAATTGCTTGACAAAGTAAATAAATAAAACGGGTGCTGTGGCACCACACTCCAATCACAGATGTCTCGGAGGTGGTGAGCAGTGTGAGTGTGAAGGATAGCGTGCTGATAAATACATCCATTGTCCCTTGCTTCCCATTAGCTGAGAAGAAATACGCACACATTTAAAAGTTGTGATTTGATCTGCTTCTGCCATAGCAAATTGGACAAAAGAGTTTTAAAACTAGGATTAAATACTTACAGAATTTTAATGTGGTAAGGACAAACTAGCAGTATTTCTCAACGTTTCTTAAAATGAATTACTTTAAAAGGTCTTGGGTTGAATAGCCAAGTATGGTCATGCTTCAAAAGCTGATTATAAACAAGAAATCATTTAAGGAAATATTTTTTGTTAATGACCAACCGTACAGTGAACTAAGGTTACGTAGTTCACTCTGCATGCTTGATACCTTCCTTTAGCTCTTTGGGGAATAGGAAGCGTAATGGGATGAGGTGGTTTGGTTGGTCACAAAACTCATGTTTCTGTAAGGGTTTCAGTCAATTTAAGTGAACGAGATTAATTCAATGAACATTTTAGACTTAATAAAAGTGAGGTAAGGAATAGCAAGAAAAAAACTGAACTGTTTGGTGAATTTATGATGTTTCAAAGGACTGTTGGGGAAACTCCTTGTTTTAAAGGAGTTGGGGAAGACTGATGCATCAGTGTAGGCTGCTCAGTGAAATCTTTCACTGAACATCTTTTGTCCAGAAAGGCGAATAGGCGTTGTGTAAGGAGCAGAATTGTAAACAACATGGATAGTAGGCCTTCTTTATATAAATTGGGCATCTGTGCTAGTTTAAAAACAGTGAATATGCTGTGTGTGACACTGCAGTTGTAGTGACCCTTAGGAGGAAGCGATGAGAATAATAAGGACCAGGAAAACAAAATAAAAGTGAAGGTGTAGAGATGTGATGGGGAGGTTCTGCAGTCTTGGGTCATGGTACAAAACCAGGAAACAGATGATTAAATTTAAAACTGATAAATGGATTGATGCGTCAGATGCAAGTTTTGGAATTTACAGAATGTTTCTGAGACAAAAAAAAAAAAATCATCAATGATCACATCGTATGCTTATGTTGGTTTCTAATGAATAGAGGTAAAGACAACTTCTGGGGGGGATTAGTAGGATTTCTATAGAGCTGCCATTTCAGGCTTCATGTACTTGTCCTTGTTGAGGCTAGGAGTCTGTGTCACTATCAGGTGAAGACCTAGGACCTACCCTTCTGCCAGCCCTGGGACGTAGCAGATCCTTCCAAGATCTAACCATGCCTGTCACAAAACTATCGAGGATTTTTCCCGAGGTCTTCTGCCAGATCAATAAATTACATTGCCTCATGGAATTATCCAACACGTGTTGGGGCCAGCGTAAAATACGGGGTGGCACTGCATGGCCAGCAGCAGGATGGGGTGAGCAGGTGGAGGCAGCGAGCAGCCGAACTGGATCTCCGTGGCATGTGAAACCAAAACCATAAATACTGGGAGAGGGTTTTGGACTGTGTACTGCTGCGATTCCTGCTTGGCAAACGGGCCTGAAATTCTGTCTGTGCTTCATCTTCCTGCGGTATTTCGTACCCTATCACTATGTACAGAGCTGCAGAGAAGATAGCGTGGCAGTAAAAGCTGTGCTGGGTGCTCCTGACAGAGGTCAGATCAGCAGAGTCAGTCACTGGCTGGTGAAGTAAGACCAGCTCCAAGCTTATTTTTACCTCGGGTCAGTCACTTACAAGTGAAGTTCTCTTCACTTGTAAGTGACTGACCATTAACGCTGATTATAAACTGCTTTTTCCTAAATGACCAATTGTGATATCTTTAGAACAAACAAAAGCGAGGTCTGTTAGGATGGAGTTGTTTATTGTAAGTTTAAGATGGTCTTTATTTTAAAGCAGAGGAGAGATGAAAAAGATCTCATTGTTAGGACAGTCGCTCTAAATGAATTTACAGGATGTTCTTACGTGAAGGATAGTGGTTTCTGCTTAAAGACAAAAGAAATAGGCTTGGCTGTAAAGTAGCATTTGGCTTGGAGAAGAAAAAAATCATCATTACATATAGCAGTGGAGGATGTGAGGAAGGGACAATGCCGTATAAATGGTATTGGATCTTCCAGTTCTTACTGCAGCAAAATGTTGATGATAGTATCTGAAATAGTTCTGACTAAGATGCTGTATTGTGTCTAACTTTGATAAGGAAGGGTATGGAATATTTTCTTCGCACATTGGGAGTCTGATTTTTCCCTTGGGCTTATCTAGGATTATCTTCCACTGGGCAGGAAGGACACAATTTTACTTCCTTTTGTGCTGTTATAATCTTGGAATGAATACTTCTTTTACAACCTTTTCTTGCAGTGGTCCGTACACGTTACTGTAATCAAGAGATCAAAGTTAAGTGGTTGATCTTGCAGGGCAAAACATTCCACCACTATTGAAATACCACGATCTAAGTTGTGCTGTGAAAGACACTGCGGACCAAGGCATCTGATTTTTCTCATTTTATTTGCCTACACAGAAACACCCTGCCCACCTTCAGCATTCGTGTGAATTGAGGAATCATATAGATTTACAGCAGAGCTTAAAGTCTGTTTTTAGTTACGGAAATATAACATGTAGATAATTTTAATATCTCTTGCCCTCCACATTTGTAGCAAAATTTGTCCTGTTTGGATTACAACATCATATGTGTCTGATGTTCATTTTTTAAAAATTTATTTTTATTTATTTATATTCATTATGTGTTTACTTTAAAAAAAAGTAAGTATCAAAAGAATTGCTTCACATAATTAATGAACTGCATAGTGTTTTGCTTTACTGTAAGTAGTCAGTTTGCTTTGCTTTTTCTTAGGTCACATTAGTTTCCGGGCTTCTAGGAAATATTCTCATTAGATTTTCTTGATGTAAGTAAAATACTATGGACTGTACTGCTCTACCAATGTGAAGATGGTGGGAAATGCCAAGTTTAAGGCTACTTTGCTCGTGATCAGGCAGTTGGCCAAACCTCCGCAGAAAGGCCTTCCCCCTTCGCAGGGGAAGGAGAGGCGGTCACGCTGTTTGCCCAGTCACAGGGGCAGTGCTGGGCAGGCTGCCACTGCTGCTCCTGCATGAGCTTACATCGCTTATATATCCGTGGTCATGTCTAGAAACCCTTGTCTTTGGCTTAGCTGAGGGAGCAGCATATAGAGAAGGGAGCAAATAGTCTTTGCCCCAAAGAGCTTACAATGTGCTTTGGTAATATTTTGTGTAACTTCTTTTCCCCTGACTTATTCAGAGAAAGTGTCGTGTCAGAGAGTATAGATTGGAGATAAATTTATTCTTCAAGGCTTGCAAACAGTACCAGGAAGGGAGTACTACTCTTCTCGTTACTACCTTAAAAAAAAAAAAAAAAATCAGCTCCTGTACATTGAAATTTTTTACAGTTCACATATGCTCCTTGATTAATTTATATATCTGCTTCTGTCAAGCTATGCCTCTGATGAATGTGGGCTCTCAGAAGGAATTCTTTGTCATGTGGTAAAAACATAACAAAGGTGCTTCAGCTTGGATGCTTTGTGATCAAAAAGCAGTCCCCTTTCTCAGCCTGGAGATGCTTTTGGGCAAATTGTATCCATATTTACTCACCCATTTAAAAGAGAAGTAAATGTCTTTTCCCTTAGCATAAAATAGCATAGCACTCATGTCTTTAAAGCATATGAAGACTGATTTTTTTGGGCTGTTTTCGTAAATTAAAACAAATCATAGTCTTGCAGTGTCCCCATATAAGAAGAGGCTTTTAAAACTCCTTAGTAGCCATCTTCTGTACCTTTCTGGGTTTGAATTGTGTTCTCATCAGTGGGGATAATCAGATTTAAGTGGTGTGTTTGAAGTCATCATTTAGTATTTTTAGCATTTCAGGAGTAGTATTGCTGTTTTTTCCTTTCCTTGCCTGGAAGTACCTCTTCTGTCATATCCTGCAATTGCATGTTCATTGTTTGCATGCACATAGCCTGGTGTTGGCTCATAATCTCCTTACAGTTGCTTAATAAATGCTCATCTTTCTCTTCTGTTGTTGCCAGCTGATAAGCTCTTCATAGCAAAAAATTGTTGCTTTTAAGCACTAGACACATGACTGTTTAGTATTAGTAGATGAATTTGTGTTATTCTATTCTTCTCCTGTAATATCCTGTCCTCTACTGCCAGTCCCTAGCTGTCCGTTTTCATTATCCTCCATTCCTACTTCTTATGCCACAGTTGTTTATGGAAATAGCAAATGGGGTCAATTATAATGCCATTCTCTGCTAATAAGTTCATTCAGGTCCTGTATGTCCTTCTGAGTTAACACTTTCGAAAATGGCTAAGGAGAAATTACACCGTTGGACTAAACTCCGTCTCCTCCAACTCAATTTCCATGTGGTTCAATGTGATGCTCTTCTTTACACTCAGACTAATCATCCATCACAGTCTGCCTTCTCTAGAAAGTTGGTTCCTAGGTTAGCAAAGTAACCTTGTAACTCCCTTTTTACGTGTTACTGTGCTTTTCTCAGCCTCTGTGTTTATTTAGCTTTTCCAGCTTAGGTCTGTATCATGAAATTCTGTTGGTGTCAGCCTGTTGGATTTGTTGCTGAATCACCTTTCTGCATTATTAGGTAAACACTTGCTATTTTCTGGCTGTGTGGTACCATTCTCATTTGATCTATTTCAAATAAAAGCAAACAACCTGTTACGAAGCACATGGTTTCATTGGGGGGTATTTATAAATCCTGAAACAAAAATCATCTGCTCCTGATTTGAGTAATCCCTCTGTCTAGAGGTCTTTCAGTTTTGTTTCTATCCATACAGTAATTTCCATGCTTCCATATTTGTCCAGTGGTTCCAGTTGATAGATAGAACTATATCTGAGGTAGACCAAGATTTCTCATCCCAAACCTGCACCGTTAATTCGGTATCTGTTGAGAAGTACTTCTCACAGATACACACCTGTGGATTTTACTGTTGGTCTTAGTCAAAGAACATCACTGACTGTTAAAAGCTAATGGCAGAGGCCATCCATAACGTTGCTAAAACCATGTAAGGTGAGGTAAAGACACTGACAGAACTGACAATTTCAGCTTTTTGGTGGACTTTGAATCCAGACTCTTTCTTGGTTTCTTTCCTTGAGCCAGTTATGCTCTTCAAGAGGGAGCTAAGCTCACACCAGTTTCAGAAGTTCTGCTTCTAAATATTTGTGTTTAATGTTAGTGCTCCAGTACATGTCTAATATTATTCCTGTAAGTCCTGTCCAATTGTTAAATTTCTTCTTTCGGTGATCACAAGGTGAAATTAAAAAAAAAAAAAAAAAAAAAAAAAAAAAAAAAAAAAAAAACCACAACAAACTGTCCATCTTTCCCCAGCCTTTTTTTGCTCCAAGAGTGGTTAAATGTTACATCTTTGCAGTGCTACAAATAAGCTGTTGTAAGAACAGTAGAACAAATGCAACAGTAGAACAAATGCTGTGACGAGCCTGGAGTTGTGTTTACCCTGCCAGCTGCAGCAAAGCTTTCCTAGATCTGCCCATTTCTTCTATGCAAGCACCATTGGGGATCACTTTTTTTTTTTTTTTTTATTTACACCAATTACCCTCTCTTTTCTCTGTGTTTATGCACCTCTCTTCCATATGGGATTAGAATGATCCGTATATTCCAGCAATAGCTGGGCTTTTGGATCCAGTAAGCTATGCATGGAAATTTTGTGTGGTAAACGAACATGAACCAGGGACTAAACAGCAAAACTTAGTGTTTTGCTAACATCTGAGGTACAAGTCTTGCACAAGAGCAGCTGAGATGTTTAAGGGCAAGCTACCGTGCTGATTTTGACAAAAGGATGCATGTAAACTCCAGGAGGTGGGGGCAGACGATGAAGAATATTTGGCAATCGCTGGTTGTAGAGAATCGATGCAACTGAAAGGCTGACAGCCTCAGAAGAAGCTGCAGGTAGAGTTCACCTCACCTTATTTCATTCATCTAGGCACACTGCACTCCGTTCGTAGTCAGTGGAGAGAATTAGGCACTTTCAGGGGAAGTAGAGCTGAGGTCTGTAGATGTCATCAGACGTCCATGCTTGAGTTCAGGCGGTATCTGTTCATTTCTCTGCAGCCAGTGTAAAGGGTAGCCCAGGGTGACTGGCTTGCACAGCATGTTTTTTTTTACATAAATGGGAAAGTACCACCCTGAAAGCTTGAAATTCTTCAATTTTCAATATGTTCATAACATGTAAAGAGTGACTTAGTGGTGTTAATTTAACTTTCTCACTAGCTGAATGAAACCGTTTGCATTTCTGTGCTGTCTCACGTGTTATAACCAGAGCGTTTCACTTCCATGTGTGCAGAGCCTGGGAGGGTGAAATCTTAGGCTGATAATGAGAATTTCAAGGTACCATGGTAAAAATAACAATAATGAAAGTTTCTAGAATAGCTTTAACACTTATTTTTACAAGGTAACCGAAGTGCCAGTGTGTGATAACTTACTTAATGGAGACATATTAAATTGAGAGCAGCACAGAATGAATTTAATCTTAAATGTGAGAAGCTGTATTTTGTTTACCTTTGCTAGCAGTTAGCATGGAAATTGGGTGCTTAATTGTTCAGAAAAGAATGGATGATATCACATTAATATGTTCAGATAATCCTGTTTTGTCTCCTGCTTCCTGCACAGAGGACAGTCGTCTGTGGTGCGAGCTAAAAAGTCTGTTAGGTTTTATATAAATGAGTATTGCTGCTCTTGCTGGGGTTGCTTCTATTGAATGGCAAGACTTCAGTTAGACAACTACTGCAATTTGAAAAAGTAGTGAGTGAGTTCCTGTTGTGGTTTCATCAGAATAAAAACTGGCTTAGTATGATAATAACTCTGAAATAACTTAACTCTGAAATAACTACTTCATTCTGCTAGGGAAGTATTTGTGTAATAGTTAAATCAAATATTCTGGAAATTGAAACTCATTTTAGACTTGAAAAGTAAACCTTCGTACAAAGAGAAACTGGAGAGCATTTTTATTTGCTTTGGGCTTTTTTTTTTTTCAATTAGAGCAAGGGCACTTAGGATGCTTTCATAGAGAACCTACAATATGAACAACTTCAGTAAAGAAGAATATCTGTAACTGGTCATGTATATTCTTGGAAAAAAATAAATATACTAAAATCTGTTTGGCAGTAGCAATTCATATCTCTTCTGTCTGCAGTTGTACTTCTTCTCTGTGGTCCAATGAAATATTAATCACAGCCTTGATTTTTTTTTTTGCACTTGCTTTGTCATATTCCTTCATTCTTGCATTTATGTATATCACTAGTTACAGGAGTGGTTTCTAGTTTATGTTTAAAAAAAAAAAAGAAAAGTAAGATATTTGGAAGTTTTAGCTCGTTGGAGAAATATATATATTTATTTGGAATTTTTAGCTCGTTGGAGAAATATATATATTTATTTTTGGTCAGACCTTAACAGAAAGGAACTTACCATGTGTTGTCATGTTGTTTCGCACTGTTCTGGAAGTATTTGTGACCCATAGTCACAGAGCAGGACTTTGCATTAAAGTGGTGCAAGACTGTGGAAGGAAAGGAAGGTAGTTCCTGTCTTAGCTCTGGAGAAAACAAGACAGCAGATGGCTGCAGAAAGGCAAGTGTTTTGTGCTCCAGGGTGCTGTGTGTAGTTCTATTACGAATAAATGACTTAATCAATTGTGCCATATTTTATATTTCCGAAGACTTGGGTTGCCCTCTTGATTACTGCTTGCTTAATTTTCAGTTGTGTTGGAGGACAAGAGTACCAGCCTTGTAACTGGTGAGGGTCTGAGTGAGTTCTTGGCTTTCTAGCAAGTGTGAAGAGCTAAGCATGTATTGTACTTAATGTATGGACTGTTTTTTCCCTTCTACTTTAACAACTAATGCCATGCGTAGATTAGCAGGTGTTTGGAAGCCATTCTGCTGTGTAGTACCTTAATCAACGCCAGCAGTTGCGTGGCTATAGAGAGTACTCTCCTAGGATGATGGAGGATTATAGATACATTAATTGCATACATTCAAGAAACTTACTGAATTACTTTGTTGAACTCTGATGACAGAATCCAACAAATCTATAGGGTGTACTTAAACACAACTCTTCAAAAATATTAATTACCTTTTCCCAGAATCTTGTGTGCCTGATATTAGCAAGAATTTGCATTTAACTGTTGTATTGCCCTTTTTAGTGAGTTCATATATTACTTCCGTTATTTGTTTTATACTATTTATTTTATATAGCCCATACGTATTATCCTTTATTTGTATTGATTTGATAACTAGGATCCTACATAAAGACCAAGACAAAAGACAACTCACAAATACAAGCAGATATGGGACTAAAAAGAAACAATGGAGAAAACATAGATCAGTACATTAAATAACAGCTGCAGCTTGCCCACGGCTCAATTACTGCCTGATAGTTGTTTTCTAATAGAAAAGAAATATTAAGGAGTGCTTTGCAGGAAACCTGAATCAGGTTTATGGCTGTTTGCTGGCAGTTCCTTCTGACTACAGGAGAACCACGGGGTAATTAATCCCTGAGGCTGTTGTGTTTTCCAGCAGGTAACGCAGTGCTGGAGATCAGTTTGATTATTTTAATTCCAGAATATCCTTGGTACCAAATGAGAAAGTTGTTTGAGCTTCACAGCACCTTGCTGCCTTACCTTGTCTGGTTTTGGCATATCAGAGGAGGCGTTTAGGCAAGACTTCGGCATATTGTTATATGAATATGAGAACCTAAGAGGGATCTGATTCTACAAGGGTGTTCTGGTTGTGAAGCTTAAGATACCTACATGGGGAGAGGAGATGGGGCTTATGGGAGAGATCAAACGATTCTTTATATAGGTTATCTATAAATTTATTGACTGGAAGGAATCCTAGTGCGACAAGTTTACATGGTACAGACGCGGTTTATCACCAGCCTCCAAATCCAGGGATCTTTTTAGTCCTTTCTACCCTGTTCTTTAAGCCTTCAGTAACAGTTATCTGAATCAATGCTTAATAATAGCTACGGTTGCAGTTCTCCTGTGTGCAATTCAGGCTCTTCCCATGCTGCAAGTCAAGGCCATTATTTCTTGTCCTGCCACCAGCAGACAAAGAGGTGGCTTTTACCTTCCTTACTGAACGGATCTGGTAGGTTTTGAAGTCTGTTATCCTTTTTTTCTTTTTCTTTAATAACTAGAAAAGACAGGCAGTCTGTGACACTGGAACAGGGACACCTGTGCTGTCAGTAGAGGGAGGTGAAATAGTTTTGTAGTTCTGTTTTTATCCTTTCGAGTAATGCTTCCAAGTATAGCTGAAGGATGTTTTGAGGGAAACAGGCCAATGTAGGTAGAATTTGGAATTTTGTGGGCGGTGGCTTTTAAGTTCTGTTTCGTTCCGGTGGGTTTTTCTTTGTCACCCCCCTTGATTTTTGATGTTGCTCTATGTTCCTTCATGAGGGAATGAACTTACACATTTATAGAAATTGGGGAGTGTTAAGTAACACTGCAGGAAAGGTTGTGGTCAAACATATTAATTAGAAGATCTACTGTGTTTAAAACTGATTTCCAAAACTTAGGGAGGGAATAAAGCCAAAAGACAACATTTTCATATTGAAATGTGTCATGTTTAGTAAAGGAGGAACAATCTTATTATCATTTGAGTGACACAGAAATAAAATAACTGCAGTAATGAAAGAGGTGTTTATTGGTTTTCTAATAGACAATCTCCTCTTGTGTGTTACTGTTTGTATTTGAGAGGCAAAAGTTGAGCTGTTGACTTACTCTGTTTTTTCTCCTCTATCTCTTTAGTATGTGTGGTGTGTGTGTAATGGGTATAGAAATCCTATCAGTATGGCTCTCCTTCACCATTTTAGCTCTAAGGATACTTGTACATGGGGACATGGGACACAGGACACAGACCAGTGTGACTGAGGTCATGCTAAGAATCTGTGGCACGTCTTCCAGTTCTGCACTGGTATCCTAGACGTCATCCTTTGGCCTTTAATGACCCCTATTCCAAAAGTTAAGCCTACAGCTCTTTATTTCTTCAAACTAAATTCTCACTTTCAGTATTGCCAACAGATTATGTTGAGATTAGATGACCCCAATTAAATGAAACATATTTTAAATAAACAATTTTGGTAGCATTTCACAGGAATTAGTAATTCTTAGCTGTGCTAGATGCTAGGAAACAATGTACAGTTGATCTTTTCTTATATAGGTAGCGTTATGGATGTAGTTTTGAGTATGCAGAGAGAGTAGATCCACATTACTAGAAGTGTGTTACATGAGGGATGAAATTCTTCTCTGGTACCCAGTTCATTTAATAAAGATGAAAGGATTTTGTGTGTGAGCTCATAGCCAGTGTGAGACTGCCTGCTTGTAGGCTCCTCTTAAGTTTTGGTGTGGCTGATCAAGCAGCTGCTCTGTACCATGGCCTGTATTCCAGGCCAGCTGGCTGTGATGGCTTGCAGTTCCTCATACTGCCTGCAGTAGGCAAGTCCTCGCGCTGAAGTGGTTTAGGACTGCTGTGCTGCAGAGGTGCTGCACACCTCCAAGCTCATCAGTGTGTAGCAAGCAGTTTCTGTGCTGTATCTCAGGTTAGGACTGGCAAAACGAGCCCAGCTGCAAAGCATTTTTCAGTGCCTTAATTGAAAATACCAAGTTCATGTTCAGTAAGTCTTTTAGTATCAGATGAATGCTTCTCTCTGATGCTTGTCCAAACAATCAAAAAAATCTTACTGCAACTAGGTAGTCTAAAATGTACTGATAATGTTTCATCTGTTTAGAAAGTATCATTTAGTATTTGGAATAAAAAACCAAAAGCACTTGAATGATTTTTTTTTCTTTATTTTCCAGATGGTGGTAAAAACCTTCATGGATATGGACCAGGACTCGGAGGATGAGAAACAGCAGTATCTCCCATTAGCCTTGCACCTTGCATCTGAATTCTTCCTCAGGAATCCCAATAAAGATGTGCGCCTCCTTGTAGCATGTTGCTTGGCTGATATCTTTCGTATCTATGCTCCTGAAGCTCCATATACTTCCCATGACAAACTTAAGGTAAAATACTTCATGAAATAAAGGATTTCTCCCTCACTTGTTCTCTTGTTGCATTAAAAATAAACAAATATTGTTCAATCACATTTAATTAATACCGAGATTTATTAGAGATGTTGCTTTAGTCCTTTGAGTCAGTGGAGTACTCTCAGGGCCAGAAATGTGTAAAGAACTGCTAAATAAACAGTATCCGTATTGGTGACAGATTTGTCATTGCCTAAAATTGACAATTAAATGTTTTTAATACCACGAACTTGTAAAAGTGGGTAGATGGCAGTACTAAAGGGTTGTAATTTTATTCTGTGCAGAATCAAGCTTGTAAACGCTTGTTTTTTTTTTGACAGGACATATTCTTGTTTATTACAAGACAATTAAAAGGCCTGGAGGACACAAAGAGCCCCCAGTTTAACAGATACTTTTACTTGTTAGAGGTAACATTATTATATTAACTGCAACTTTCAGTAGATGCTATTTGCAATGTGAGTCTACAAATGTAATCAGCCTTTCTCCAGATATGTCAGCTTTACAGATGTGCATGCTGTCAATTATACCAGACAATTTAATGTTCAATGAATTGCTTCCTTTAGCAGTTACAATTTCGTTTGCATTTAATAAGATCATACAGCCTATAGTTGAGGATGTGTTAAAATGATTGGTATTTATTAATGTTTAGCCTTTGTCTTACAATTTTAGACCTTCAGTTTCTCATACTGTGCACCCTTAAGGGTATTATTGGCAAAGGAGAAATTGAAATGCTGATTAAAATGCAGATGTCCGTATATTGATGATGGGAGGACAGTGAGATTTTGGTTTTAAAAACATTAGCAAAACCTACTCTTAACAAGAGGCATGGGGATTTTATCAGCTTGCTTTTAGTAAAATGTTTACAAACAAGATACTTTCTAATTTTTTAAAACAGCATTGTTTCATAACATGAATCCAAAAAAAAGCCTTGTTAACATTTTCTGTCACTCACCTTTTATACCTAAGACATGAGACTATTCTTTATTTAGTTTTCTTCTGGATGTATATTGGAAAGCCTCTTTGTTTTAAGATCTATATATATGTGAAGGGTTTACGATTTATAGTATGATATTCTTCTCTGAATAGAAAAAAATAACTAATGTAATTGTATTGATGTGATTTGCAAAGTTGTAATACCCTGAATATCCTGTTTTTGTTTTAGAATTTAGCTTGGGTTAAATCTTACAACATCTGCTTTGAGTTGGAAGATTGCAATGAAATTTTTATTCAGCTTTTTAGGACTCTTTTTTCAGTTATCAAGTAAGTTGAATCACTTCAATTATATTAAACTGTCAAAATATCACCAGTTTCGGGCATAGACTGAATCCTTACATAGCCTACAAGTGAATAGATGTGAATAGAACAAGTCCTCATTCCTCCAAGCAAGGAGATAAAAGGAAAGCAACTGAGTACAAATTATTGACAGTATAGAGAGGTGCGTTCCTGAAAGCAGACATTACTAACTGCTGAAAATATCAGTGTTACAGTGGCAGACTTCACTCCGACTTGTATACATTTTTATTTCTGTGACAGGATGTTTGCTGCTTGTTTGTTTTGTTTCCCTTCTTAAAGCAATGCTAGGGTGTTGTAGATTTTTGAAACTTTCTAGAACAGAGGAAAGACAAAATAGTTTTGAGTTTTCTGATATGGAGAATGTAAGCAAGTGCAAGCTGAACATTCTTAGATATTAACCCATTGTTCCTTAAAAGCACTGTTAGTATTTGTCTGTGGCTGAAAATGTAGTGCTGATAAGTCTTTTATCTTCTTAGTAATAGCCACAACCAGAAGGTACAAATGCATATGCTGGATTTGATGAGTTCTATCATCATGGAAGGCGATGGAGTAACTCAGGAGCTGCTGGACTCCATTTTGATTAACCTCATTCCTGCACACAAGGTCTGCAAAGTAAAATTATGATAGTAATATACCGTCATAACAATGCTTTTAATTGCTTTTACCTTGTTTATTTCTCCACACACTTCAGGGAACTGATCACTGCTGCAATTTTTCCAGCCTTATAACAGTGGATTGAAAATTGTCTTTGGGATTTATTTGGTGCTGTTCTTTAGCTGTGTTTGGATTACTCAATATCAAGAGATTCTTTTTACTTGCAACGTCAAGAACTACGTACTTAAACAGAAACAAAGTGTCTTCATGCAAATTTAATATTCTAATAAGAAAGCATTTTTTTTAATTGAAAAGGTGTGGGGTATTTGTTCTTTAAAATCAAAACCAAATAAACAAACCAAAACCAAAATTATTTCCCAAAGACTTTCTGTGGAGACTTGCTGCTTGCCTCAGCTTGTCAGACTCCCTTCCACCTCTCTGTTATTTTTTTCCGTCTTCTTCCCCTTCAACTTTTGTCTTAAGTCCTATTCATACCTGAAGCTATGTGGCAGTGTTATAGTTTGGTTGGCTGCTTTCAGTGTTCCATATACTTTTGAGTTCCATAATCTTTGTACCTTTTGTGGAGTTCAACATCCCTCTAACTATAAGTGACTCTTGTCACTTGCTCCTGCTTCTTGCTAAAAACCGTACGGAGAACAGTAAGTTTCAATGATGAGCTACAGTAAATGAGCTGTACTCTCATTGCTGAGTATGTGTTTTTGCTTGTTCGTTTATTAATTTAAAATAATGGCACAATTAAGACAATTCCATCCATGACTACATAATTAAAGTTAAATTAGCACATACAAGCAGAGATTTATTCCTTTGGTTACATAAAAAAGGAGAGAGAATTCATGTATTCATGAAACGTATAGCACAAGAGTGACTAAGCAGTGGTGATTGTCATTTACCTGTGCAAGCCAGCAGCTGATATATAAAAATATCTGTTGTCTGAGGGCAGTTTGCTTTCAGTCTGTCATGATCATGAGTTGGCAGTGTCATTTTATCAGTTCATTTTTATTGACAGTAATGAGATGATGTCTTATTAGAACTGTTAATGGAAGGAGAGGCCTCTTAAAACTATAGAAGAATCTTTTTGAAAATACACAAAGTTGTTTTTAACAATTACAGGCAGTAGAGATCAAGAGTGGAAATGGTGGAGTGTAGGTGTGTATGGCAGGTGCTGGGTGATGCTGTTAACGATGGTGGGCTTGCTCTGAGGATGCAATGACCTCATAAACTTTGTTCAGTTGGACAGTGTGTTGTGACTTCTTGGTGTAGGCAAAGCAAGAATGAACACAGTCCTTTATCATTAGTATTGTTAGTTTAACACTATAATTTTGCTTAATGAAAGAAATTCTCATGACTGATAAGAGGAAGGTAAAATTTAAGTAAATACTGGGACGTACTCCATGTTTAATATCTTTTATATCACTGTTCTCCAGTCCTCACTGGCTCTTGGCTATCATGACTGAACAAGTGATATGCTGTAGTCAGAGTTCATTATCATCCTTTTCTCAATATTTTGATCTGTTTTAACTTTTTTGTTTTCTGTAACAACAGAATTTAAATTATTGCTTTATGTGATACTTTTTTAAAAAATCAGTAAATAAAAATCAGGACATTTTGTTGTTTTCTCTGCCTAGCAGAGTTTGACTGTAGTAATTATGTTCTCTTTTCCTGCACAGATCTGCTAGGGAGTTCTGTGATTCCATTAATTGTTTGTCTGTAGTTAATGAAAATCAGAAACACCATACCATGAAAAGCATAGTTTATTTTCTAGTAAGGAACATATAATAACAATATTTTTATGTCCATGCAAAGAAATTGAAGAGTTGTTATTCTCTGCTGTGACATAATAACGATATCAGTGTGGCTGGACTATTACAGTTGATGGAATTTCGTCCTTATAACAAAGTTGAAATATGTATTTTGGGTGATGTCTATTCCATTTTTTTAATAACTTCTCCTGCATTGACCATACTGCAATAAAAAAAAAAAAAAAAGATAGATTTAACAATACCTAAACATGAAGTACAGTCCATTTTAGTATCTAAATGATGCTCATTTGTATTTCCATTATCAGTAAAGTGATTTTAATATACATTGTTCTTCTCTGTGTGCACTAATGTGGCTCTCCCCTCTAGTAAATGCAGAATTTCAGTAGTGGTATGGTATGTCATGCCTTGCTCAGAAGATCCATGGCACCAAGCTGTAGGCCTTCTTCTGAACTTTAAAACCAGAGCTTTCAGTCTATTTAGTGAATATTTTTCTTTGTGCTGCTCTTTTTAAGGTTATTTCTTTAAAAATACATATTTTATGTACTTCAATTCAGTGTCTTTTTCTGCATCCTGGCCAATCCAGAGCTTCTGTGCCTAACAGAATGGTTATTTTTATACTACTATTTGTTTATTTTATCAACATATACTTGCTTATTTAGGCTTTTTAGCTCTGGTGAACCAATCTGGGGTGTCCAAAAATACTCAAAAATAATTCTTTGAAACTATATTGAAGATCCAAATAAAATATATTTTATGTATGAAGTTTTCAGTCCTTTAGTTTAATATAAGCATATCTACGAACATGATTTTTATGATGGTTTGTCTGGTTTGGAGAGAAACTGTTTTAGGCTGTATAGTAGTCAGAATTTGAGAACGTTTTTATACATATTTGCCTGCCTTATATAATATGTCACCAATTTAGTGCCACTGTGACTAAAGAGGTATTTGTTTGAGCCTGTGGCCATTTTTTTCTCTTTATTGCCAGTGGAGGAGAGTTTTTTTTGGTTTGGTTTGTTTTTTTTTTAGTAGTATTTTTGTTGTCCTATCGGCTAGAAGAACAAGGAGGAATCATTCTCAGTGTAGGCTTGCCAAATACCATCTTCCAGGAATTGGTCTTCCTTAGACTTTATCTGTGTTTTGTCTGCAGTAGTCGGCAATTTTCAGGGCAATCAGTGAATCTACCCTTCTCCCTCCCTCCTCCTCTCCTTCCCTCCCCCTCTTCCTTCCTCCTTTCCCCCTCTCCACTCCAAGCTGCATTAATCCCTAGATGAGATGATATATTGCATATTGTATTTTGTGCTGATTTTCTGGGCAGTCACAGTTTCCATATGTGCTCTTACATTCCTTATCTTGCTTGAGGTTACTGAAAACAATGTTCAGATTTGTTATGTTGCAATCAAATGTTTACTTGGAAAAGTTGCAGATTGCTCTGCCCAAGTTTAGGTGCTCTCCGTAGGCGATCTTTGAGCACACAGCACAGTCCACATAGAACTCAATGCAAAATTTTACCATCTAGAGAAGGGTGAACTTGGTCTCAGGGTGTCTGTTTGGGGGAGTTTAGAAAGTAAGATCAACTAATTAATTCATCTTTCCTCAGTGTGGCAAATGTAGTGCATGGTAATTATTAAAGTGTGGAGGTGTGGCAATGCTTCTTCAAAATTTTTAATATGATTGCAAGTAAAAACATTTTCTAGATACTAGTACAGTGTTAAAGGTAACAACTGGAGTGATAAAGTTCTAGAAGAATGTGCAGGAAGTGATGTTTTTGGTTTAGATTTCTTTTAAGCATGTGAAAAAATGATTTAAAGATTTTAGTAAGTCTGTGGTTGTGTAGTTAATATAACTGGATTTTGATTGCTTTGAAAATAAATAAATCGGTGGCAAAACATACCTTACTAAAATAATGGGATTTTAAAGTTGTGATGAAAAAGTGAAGTCAACTGAATTAGCTTGTCTCTCTTTAAAATTTTATTTTTTTCCCCTTTTTTCAGAACCTTAATAAACAAGCATTTGATCTTGCAAAAGTCCTGTTGAAGAGGACCGTCCAGACCATTGAACCGTGTATTGCCAATGTATGTCAATTAGTTCATTCATGTTTACTATAACTAACAAGTATTCTTGTTAATGTTCTGACTTATTGGAGGTTTGTTTATTTACAGTATTGCTTATAAAATTAACATTTCTTAATGGAGCTAGAAGAATACTTTTTTTCCAAATAGGGTATTATTTTTTTGCTTAATTAAAAAGTGAGGTGTTTCAAAGAAGTGAAGAAGAAATAATTTTTTATCCATCCCAGTTTTAAGCATAGAAATCTAGGCTGCAAAAATAGGTGACCTGTCTTTCAGCATTATTGAGCACCAAAAAATCCTGTTGCAACAAAAGGAATAGTTAGTGCTTTGTATGTCCAGCAACCAGACATCCTCATTTTATGCCTAACTGCAGGATGAAGCACTTCAAACTACCAGCTTCTTAATAGATTTTGTCTATCCTAAACTTGTTCTAGTTAGAAAGACTAAGACTTGAGTTTTTTTTACTATTTCCTACTGTGTTTCCTTTTGATGAATACCAATAGTGTGTTGTAACTATTAAAACAGTTACTACAGTCTTGTGGGGGATGTAGCTTGTTCCATTCTGTTGTCTGTCTTTTTGCTGAAGCCAGTGCTATTCTTTAAAGTCAGAGTAGATTAAGAAGGGAATTAGGCAAATTCATGAAAGATTAATCAGTAAGTATTTAAAAGCTCAGGGAGTCTCACTAACAAGTACCACTTCCCAATTCCCATGTTTCCTTAAGCTTTTGTAATTAGCTATAGCTGAAAACAGCATAGTAGATGAGTGACCTTTGAGTTGATTTAATATTATTCTTATGTTCTTGCTCAAGTGTGTAAAAGCTTTGTAGCATTTGGATTACTCAAATACTACTATCATCCTAGTAGGAAGCATATCAAACATGTTAACAAATCCATTGGAAATCATTCTTATGTTAGGCTACTTTTTTTCCCTCTTAGAATGCCAAGAATTCTTGACCATCAAATAATGGTCAAGATACATAATCATATGTATTTGATCGTAATGATCAAATATCACAAGACCTATCATGGTCATATATCATTCTTTAAAATGGACTAAAAGTAGATAAACTTTATTTTTCAATACATCATGATATTCAATTTGGATTGCCCTTACATTACAAGAAAAACAAAACTAAGATAAACTTTATTTCTCAACTTATAATGGACTTCAATCTGAAACAAACAATTCTTGTATTATCTTTTAATTTGGCTGGGGGTATAGTAATATTTTAAATGATCAAGTTAGTATATTTTTATGAAGTTACCATCAAATTTTATCATATTATTGTCAAATTTATCAAGTTTGGACATAAGCTGGCAGGACGTATTTTCCAGCCCAGAAAATCGACCATATCCTGGGCTGCATCAAAAGAAGCAGGGTGAGGGAGGTGATCTTCCCTCTCTGTTCTGCTCTCCTGAGACCCCACCTGGAGTGCTGCGTTTGCTCTGAGGCCCCCAGCAAAAGAGGGACATGGACCTGTTGGAGCAGGTCCAGAGCAGGGCCACGAAGATGATCAGAGGGATGGAGCACGTCTCCCATGAAGACCAGCTGAGAGATCTGGGGCTGGTCCCTGGAACCTTCTGATCTCCAGGCTCCACCTGGTCTGGTGGGAGGTGGCCCTGCCCATGGCAGGGGGTTGGACTAGATGGTCTTTAAGGGCTTTTCCAACCCAAACCAATTTGATTCTATGAATTCATTGATATGATAGAAGTTGTAGAACTGAATTTTGAAGGACGTTTGTCTCTAATTTGCATGAACCAGAACTGTAAGGGTTGAAATGCTTTGGAATCAAAAATGTGTATTGAATATTTTCCAGTAGAATTGAAGTATAAATGGTATATTAGGTTAAACTAATTTGTTAAAATAGTATTTGCATTAATGAAGGCAAATCTTCTAAACCGTAACATTTGCGTTCTAGTTTTTTAACCAGGTTCTGGTACTGGGAAAGTCTTCAGTAAGTGACTTATCAGAACATGTGTTTGACTTGATACAAGAGCTTTTTGCCATAGATCCTCACTTACTGCTGTCAGTCATGCCACAACTTGAATTCAAACTGAAGGTAGGTTACAATGTAGCTTGAGACAAGTAATACAATTTACATGGATACTGAAGAATGAGGTGCTGTGGGTTCAATGTGCTCTGCTAGAGTGATAGAAATCTTATATTTTTCAGTTTTGTTTATTATTACATTTATTAAAAATAAGGGTACTGAAGCATTGTGCACAATTATGTAGTTTCTGTGCTGCAAATGTTATGTACACAACATATATAATCATTGTAATCATAAATCCATATGATCTAATGTAAAAGTTGTACATACTTAATCTTTGGATTTCATTTGAAATTTATAAGGTAATTGGGCTGTGGTTGGCTTTACTCATGGAATGCAAGAGTGTCAGTTTCGATATCGATTTACAGAATTTATTTCACAAAAAGAATGTTTTAATAATAGAGGAATTATTTCCAAATATTTTGTTGGATTTGTAATCAGCTAGTAAGTCAGCTGACTGTTTTTGAATCTTTTGAAATAGTTCATTTATCCTGGTTGTGGTTTTTTGGTGCTGTTTTAATTAAAACTGTATGACTCATAAGATTGTAAGTGGACAGGGAAATAATTATGTAAAAGTGTGTGTGTGTTTGTACACATAGGGTATGGTGACAATAAACAAAAGCAATAAAGAAATACAAATAATAAATAAATCAAATTACATCCTTTTAGTGCCCATCTATATAGAAAATCTTAATTAGTGTTCTTTCCACATGCACAGAAGACTTTGTTTTAAAACAAAAATAAGATCATTTACTGTTGAGATTGCTAGATATACATTATTCAAACTACTGTGTATAGTTTTTTTTTATTCCTGAAAGGATTTTCAAAGCACAGCCATCGGTGGTTATAATACATTAAATTAATAGGTATGTATGTTTTTCATCATATTCATCTAATTAATTAGGGAGACTGGAGATTATCAGAAATTATTTCAAAATGACTTTTTAATCTAATTTATAAAAGCAGGAGGAAAAGGAAGCCAGAAATTATTATTAAGGTATCACAGGTAACAAATTACAGTTTCTTTTTCATTATTTGATTTTTAGAGCAATGATGGAGAAGAACGTTTGGCTGTTGTTCGACTTCTGGCTAAACTCTTTGGCTCTAAAGATTCTGATCTGGCTACACAAAATCGTCCACTTTGGCAGTGCTTTCTTGGGCGGTAAGAGAAATAAGGATAGAGTTCTGAATTCACATTCTTTTTGTGATGAATTTTCCTAATAATACTGTATTTTTATTTGTGATTGTGGTGTTTTTTTTGTTGTTGTTGTTTTTTTTTTGTTTTTTTTTTTTTTAACCAACCTTTGAAGCAGAGAATTGCATACAGTTACAATTTAGAATAAAATGTATTTTAACCTGAATGCTGCTATGTTGCTGTCAGTTAGAGGAATATAGATTAGATAGATAGCTACAGTAAATACATAGCAGAAATTACACAATATGAAATTCCACATAATGCTGTTGTACTTACTGTTCAACTATATCAGCGACAGTACCTTCTTTTATTCGGCATTTACCTTTTGAATGAAGCAATATTTCCTTTTAAGTAAACATAGAAATTCAACATTAAATAATGAATGTTTTCAAATGGTACATGTTATACGGGTATATATGGTTTTTATAACTTTATATATACACGTGTGTGTGTGTGTATATATATAGTGATGATTGATGGTCAACCTGATAGATGTGGAGATTTATGGCAATGGATGATGACCCTTGGGTCAGCATTTCATCTGTATGTAGCATATTTTTTCTTTAATTGTGGTCCTAATTTAAATAATAACAAACTTTTGTATGAGGTACATTATGGAAACAAATTCAAAATATTTCTAATGTATTATTTTGCCATCTGAAAGTGTTCTAATAATTAATGAAACGTACTTTCAACACATGTTACTGCATAGAGAATAATCTCGATTTGCAAGGCTAATTAAAAATTAACATTCATCATCTCCTATCTCTCTAGGTTCAATGATATCCATGTCCCTGTGAGATTAGAGAGTGTGAAATTCGCCAGTCATTGTTTAATGAACCATCCAGACTTAGCAAAAGACCTCACTGGTGAGATGCTAATACTGGTGTTTAGAATAATTTAAGATATGAGTAGGGAAAAATGTAATTATTTCTGTACATAGCAGTATAGTTCCAAAATGTATCAAACCCAATGCATGATACTGAATGGAAGAACGAACTAATTTGTAATTGCTTTCTGATGAAGACAAGAGCACAAGAGGGAGCACACTTGCGCATGGAATGTGCAACTTTGTGTGGGCTTCGTAAGAGCGAGTGTTTAAGGAGCTACCTGTTGCAGCTTGAATTTTAAAGTATTTTCAGATTCCAATAAAAGCTTTGGCACATCAAAGCGCAAGTATTTGTAACACGTACTGAATTATTTTCAAAAATAAGTGGAAGAGAGTACTGGGGAACACACTGAGTTTAGAAGAAGCCATTGTGCTGGTCTAAAATATGAAGTTTCTTCCTTTAGTTCACCATCATTCTAACTATGAGCGGAATTTCAGGCTTAACTGAAAATACTTTCTTTTCTGATGAGATAACCTTCAGCAACTGTCAATATTTTTAAACTATTTACCTTATGTCTTTGTGAATGAGTTGCTTTTTTTTCTCCTTCCCAACTGTATTTAGTTTCAATATATGCTAGTCAGTTTTATTTAACATCATTGCCTGTTGCAAATGAGGTTATTGTAAAAGCTATTCACTTTTATAAATGAATATCAAAAGATTATATATATATTAATGTAATGTAGAAAATGGTAAAATAGATGTTTCTTATAGGCAGTTCCATGTTTAATAGATACTAAAATTGTGATATATGACAAAATATGCAAATTTAACTTGTGATTATTAATAGTAATAAATTAGAATTCATAATATCTAAATTAAAAAGCCAAACCTTTCGTTGTTTCTATTCATAATAGAGTATTTGAAAGTTAGATCCCATGACCCAGAGGAAGCTATTCGACATGATGTTATTGTTACAATTATTACTGCGGGCAAGAGAGATCTTTCTTTAGTTAATGACCAGCTGCTTGGCTTTGTAAGGGAAAGAACACTAGATAAACGGGTAAGTGTTAATATTTTATTTTCAGGAATGTCTGCCTTTAATATAATTGTTTTTTTGTTTTTACTTTTACCAAAGCTCCAGAAATAGAAGATCTTAGAGTTACCTATTAACTAGAATGCTGTGGGGAAAATTTTCTTACCAGAGCATCTTAATGAAGAGAGCCAATTGTGGAGACACCAATCAAGTGTAGGCAAGCAAGTACACTCATTGTGTTGAGGAATACAGTCATCCTGTAAGAGCACAGGAGTAGCCACATAGGTTTAGGCCAAAGGTCCCTATAGCCGAAAATAATTCTCACAGTGGTCAGTTTTTGGCTTAGAGCAATTTGTCAACTTCTTAAATCTCCTTGATAGTATTCATCATAGCTTGCAAGGGAACTTTCTCCTATGAATTTATTGAGTTCTTTCTTGAACCTGTTTGTACATGATAGGTGTCCATGGCACCTGCACCAGTTAGTTCAAGTTTAATGTGTGTAGTTGTTCCTTTTTGGCAGACGGTGTCCCTTCTCCAAACCACATCATTCTAGATAGTATCTTTATTTCTTTTTAAACATTTTTCTCTTTTTTACATTCACCTTTTTAAATGAGAATTTTACTGTAATAGATTTGGAGAAAAAGGATTTGTTGTCTTTGCACAAACAAATTCTGATTTTGAATATATTATTTTCATTATTATAAAGCAAATCTTCAATTAGTTGTACCTGGCACTTAACATTAATCATTTTTCAGGAGTGATTAAGAGAAATCACTTTCTTCTTTTTCAGCCATCAAAAAAAATATCCCCCAAAAAAGTAACTTTTGAGATCTTAGAATTCTTAGTCCAACCACCACTACCCACCAGGACTTTACCTATTCAGGCTGGGATGATTGTTAGTGTCTTCTACATAGTGTCTCTGTTTTCCTTTACCATCCTTCACTTAGTGACAGGCAGTCAATTTTACAATCGTAATAGAGCTAGGAATGTTCAATTTGCATAGCCTTAAACCCAGTGTGGTATTTTTTTTAATGTTACTGATATGCTTGTCTTGGTGATTTTGTCTTGGCGATTTCACACCAGGCATAGGTTTGATGATACTGCATTTCAAGAGGTTAGGTGCCTGTTCAGGTACCTAACTTCAATTCTAGATTGTGTTTCTTTCATAAAAATCTTGGGTGAGAACTTTAGTGAAACTGCATCCCGAGGAAAAATAAAAGTTGAAAATTAACTAAAAATAACTACAGATGCTGAGCAATTTGAAGTAAACCGTAACAGTATACTATTTCTTTGTAAGTAGAAATGTGTTATACAGTGAATATCAAGCATTTGTAAACTTTCTGCATATAATTTTTTAAAAGATTTATTTCCTTCAGTTTGGGAGAGGGGCATTGATACATCCTTGTGAGTCTTCATCCTTTTTTCCATGGGATTTTTTTCAGTTCCAGACATAATGCATTATACCTATTTTAATTATTCCTTTGCTTTTAAGAACTTGATCCTCTGCTGACTGCATTTACGTCTTTTATTCGGGTTACTGTTTGACAAATCACTGCAAACCTGTATGTGATGATTCATAAATTTGACTTCATCTCATTTTCAGTTATCTGTCAAACGGTTACAGATATTACAATAAGAACAGTATTCATCAAACAGGCTGAAGTAAAATGCTGATTGTTTAAACGCACTTCAGTGCGCATTTCAGTGGTGCCTTTGTAAAACACTGAAATTTAGAACACTTTAAAATTAAAGCATACTAACTGTTATCATGTATGCAATCTGTTTTTTCTCCTGACTATATTCGAATTGTCACACTATTAATAGAGGTAGCCTAATAGCATTTTTTGTAGGGGGGTAAAAATTTGTGATTTAAAGACACTACTTAATTTTTGATAAAGTGGCCTTAGGTAACTCTAAGGGCATTTGCACAATGGTTACAGCCACAAAAATAAAATAAAATAACAACAACAAAACAACGACTAACACATGTTTTTCAAATCAATTTTTATTGGTCCAGTTGAAAAAGTTTCCCTGGAAACAGACACTTTCAAAAAAAATGGAATCCGGTCTTTGGTAAGAATTGTCCTGAGGAATTTTCTCTTTTCCATTAGAGCACCACCTCTGGTGTCTTTCTAGTGCCTTCACTTTTTGGAATAGATAGTTTTAGGAGACTTAAAAAATAAAATACTTCCCTTTATTCTGGCATAACCTCGAGAATCTAAGAATTAGAGGAGAGTTTCTGAAAGCTGACTTAATGTTCCCATTTCCCCAAACAGTCTTTGTGGTCTAGAGACTTAGTCCATTAATGTGAACAGACTTTCACATCATCAGCTTGGAGAAGCTGTGGAATGAGAAGCCATAGGAATTATTCATGGGAATTATGCTATTATTCTAGTTCTCTTTAAGACTTTCTGCGTGCATTAGTTCTGACTCCTTGTTTGCCATAGGTACTAACAAACACTGCGGCTTTTGTCAGCTGAAGGAGGAATATTTGAGATTTTTTATTCTTAACTCTCTTGAAGACACAGATTCCAACAGTTAAGGGGTTATCTTGAACTTTAACAGTTCTGTAACTCAGCCCTGCAGTCTTCAGTGAAGGAGTTCGGTTGTGCTAGTGAACCAAGGAAGCTAAGATCATCAAAATTCTTATGTTAATTAAATCGGGGTAGTACTTCTGTTAGTTGCTACCTTTGAAAGTGATCGTTACTTTCCCCTTTTTTTTATTTGCCTTCATCTTTTACCCTACTCTCTGTTTCTTCAACTTTCAGTAGCACCTTATTTTTTCCTGTGTTTGCTGTTGGGTGACTGCTTCCACGATGTTTCAAAGTATTTTCTAAGCAGCCTGTCCGCTGCCTCATGTGTTCTGTCCAAAGCTGCCTTGCTGTCTTCTCCAACCTCTGCTCTCTGCAGCAGTTTCAGGGATCAGGAATCTACCGACAGTCCAAACTTTCCTTCTTACAATCCCTCGTTAAGTACTCTGCTTTCATTTTAGGCTTAAATATTATAGAATCATTTCTTGTAATCCTTCTCCTTTGTGTCTTGACAACAGCTTTGCCATCCTTGCTGTCTTATATAGAAGATCTAATGAAGCAATAGTATTGTGTTAGATGGTTATACCTGAATGCAGAATGAGAATACTTACCTGAAAGTGTTTCTCTTTCACGCCTTGATTTCACTTTAAAATGTGCTATAGATGTGCAACAAGCATAAACAAATCCCTGCAGAGAAGTTGAACAATAACCTCTGTTGATATCTAAAACTTTTCATTTTCATAAAAACATCTCACGCGCTGTATTGTCAAAGTCAATGCAATCTTTTGTGTTTTTGTTTAATATTTAAGAAATACATATGAAGAGGCAGGTTTTTTTCCTCCATCATCTTGTTGATAAAACTTGATCATCTCACGCTAAGCAGGCTGTTGTGCTGACATAAAGCTATATCATCTTCAGGATTTTTCTTTTCTTTGCCTTTCTAGAAAAGGAAATCACTCAGAGATATTAAGAAATTAAATGTGCAATATCTCACTGTGCTGTTAGAGCAAGTGTTTGGTTTAACGAGATTGAAGAAGTTGTGCACAATGTGAATAACAGTGTCTACATCTATGCTTATCAGGGTGAAATAATTTGAACATTACTAGTCTTCGGAGTTCAAGACCAAAGGTGTCATCTAGCTGTGTTCTGAAGTGAATTCTCCCTTGCAGTCTGCAATTCATGCATTTCTTTTGAATGGTGAGGGAAGTAAGTTCCTTCTGAGGCTTCCTATGTAAACCATTCAATGGGAGACGCTATTCTTTCTCTAAATTAATCCTCCATCTGTTCTGGTATGACTTCTTCCGCAAGGCAGTGTGAGAGGGCTTTTGGGCCATGTCTGTTAAAGTGTTTAATAATGGGAGATTTCCTGTTTACATGACTGGATAAAGTAGTGACCACCAAAAATAAGGATGAGAACCTAGGAACACCATCTGTGGAAGCTGCAGTTAGGCATTTTATTGCTGCTTTAAAAAAAAAAAAAAAAAAAAAAGAAAAAGAAACAAACCTCCCTTTGACATCCCTGGAGTCTTCCAGTGATTACTTCAAGGCTTTGGCAAAGATGGCCTCTCCCACTGTTGTGGAAAGTGGCCTCAGAGTTCAAGCCCTGACAAGTTTAGCTATGCCTAAGGTCTAGATCTTCTATTCCTGGACAAGTGTGCCAATTGTAAGGCTGTTGTGTGAATAAAAGCTGCCACAACTGATCAGTGCCCATTTCTGAATAGATAAGTCTTCCAAATTCTGGTTTAAGGCAGCACTTAACTCAGGCATGCACGTACAGTTAAGCTGTACTTAGCTTTTTTTTTTTTTTTTTTTTTTTTTTAAGTAGACTGACAATTAAAATTTCTTTGCTCATCACAGTGAAACACTGTCTTACTCTGTACTTTGCAAAGAGGAAACACCTTATGTATGCTTTACAAATTCTCACTTAGAGGCTCTAAAATGCATTTTTCAGCTTCTGCAGTGACTAAATGTAAGAGGTCAGAATGTGGCCACTTTGTCTTTCATGCTTCTATGTATTTACTGCATTTTGTGTATGTTTGATATTTATTTACCAAAACCACTTTCCCATCTCCTTTGCTTCCCCCCTCAAGTGGCGAGTAAGAAAAGAAGCTATGATGGGTCTTGCCCAGCTATACAAGAAGTACTGTCTTCACGCCGAGGCTGGAAAAGATGCTGCAGAGAAAGTGAGCTGGATAAAGGATAAACTTTTGCACATATATTATCAAAATAGCATTGATGACAAGTGAGTCAACCTAAGCCTTCCTAATTTTAATTGTATAGTGATAAAAGATACTCTGAAAATGAAAATATGTGCTTTTCCTGAGAAAGCTGTTGTAGTACATTCTGTATTTGTGGTTTTAAGTATGATATATTTAAATAATTATTAAGACGTGCTAAGATCTTTGAGATAGTGGCATTATCTGTTCATATATTTATTCTATATGCTGATGGAAGCATAACTGTGATGATAGTAAATTGTCATTAATCTCTGCATAGAACAAAGGTCAAATTTTGCTTTTACTATGCCCCATTCCTGTTTGCCTTTTACTTCCCAGAGGCTAGCATGTTGAAATCATCAACCTGTGAGCACTGTACATATATGTACCACAGCAACATCTCCTTTTGCTACACTACATGGAAATTGACCCTTTCGTTAGAACAAAAGCTGAAGAAATGTCAAGGATGCTTCCACCATTGTCTAATTTTCACTGTTTTGTCATTCGGTCCCTTTAATTTTTGAAATATTTTGGCTTAGCGGAAAGTATTTTGGCTTGGGTTTTGGAAGATAGTTTTCAGCTCTCACTGTTAATTCTTTGTCTGTCACTAGAAAAGCCAAACTATGAGATCACACAAAGATGGAATTTCAGCCTAGATGTTTAATGCAGCAGACCTGAAAAACAGACACTTCTTTATAATGTTTCTTAGCATCTTAGCATCAAATGAGCCAACAGCCTTCTTTGGTTTCCAGTTATTGTAGTTAATTCTTACAGATGGCGTCACAAAAAACTGGTGAAGGATCTCACTTCTGTTCATCTTGCTGTTCATAAGTGGGTCAGAGTTACGTATTTGATTCATTGCCTTCTTTAAAAAAAAAAAAAAAAAAAAAAGGAAGAAGAAAGATGCAGTTGCAAGATCCTACACATAAAAATTATGCTGAAAGTCTGCTGAGATAGAAGTGTTAAATAGTGGGGGAAAATGAGGAAATCCCCACATAGTTCGTACAGAGCTACAAAGCTAATTCTGCTTTCGCATATGCATCAAATATGCTTTAATTTGCCTGGAGAGATTCACGTTTTTTCTAGTATGTTCGTGTCTCGTACAGCACACAGGCTTCATAGCGAGCCAGGAATGAATCAAAGTTCTGCAGTGAATGTGGCAGATCTGTTCAGTATTCCTGCTCACTGGAAACGCAGAATACCGTAAAGGGACCAAGACAAGGAATTACAAGGAAGGACTGTGTCATCAAAGCAGAGTTTCTTTCTCTAATGTGGTTTCTTCTAAAAGTCTTGTTGAGCCATTTAAGCCAGCCTTTTCATGAGCAGGCACTGATTGTAAGCTGTTTGCTGAAAGATTGGTGGTTTGATTCTCATCATTCCTCTAGTTCTGTTTGATAGCCTGAATTTTAATCCAAATTCTGCTGTTTTTTAAGTTGACAATGAATTTCTTGTTCAGTTGCATTGGGTTGATGTGCTCAGAATGGAGAAGTAAATGTACTTCAATGTTATCATCATTCAAAATTAGACAGTTAGTACTTTAAGCACTGGAAGAGCCATAGAAATGCCATTATCTTTAAGACACAGTCAATCCAGTCCTTTAAACACACATGCATAAGTCAAAATTAGCAACCTCTGTTCTGTTTTCTTTCCGTAATGAGGGAGGAGGATAAAACATAACGGTGAACAGCTGTCTGAGCCTCGGAGTATTTTCCGTTGTGCACATGGAATAACACTAGTTCTTTGAGAAGATAATAGCACAGCATCGTACAGTATTCGGGCATGAAGTGGAGTGGAACAAATTTTCTCCAGACATCCTTAACTCTGTCACTTCCTCCTGGTTTTGATGTTACTCAACTATTGATGAGTTTGTGTACTCGGGACTGAGAACTTGAAGCCATAAGGGCAGTTTATCACCTGTGTGCTCTGAGATTCCATGTTCTACAACCAATGCATAGGGAATGGCTCAAAATAACCACATTACACACTGACCTGTTGTTTACATTAGCCAATGACTTTCCTCACGGGAGAAAAGTCTGTGTTGCAGAGGTGTTACCTACTAGTAAATACGTACCCTAAGTGACATGGGCCAGGGAAGTCATAATACAGTTACACTGTTTGTATTGACAGCTTTTTTGGAAAGTGGATCTGTGGAGACATGGGCTACAGCAGTGTTCAGAAATTAGTCAAGTAGATAGCTGTGATGGCTCCAATCTCCTGAGATCTGAAGATCCTGTCCCCCAAGTAATGTAGTCATTGGAGTCATCAGTAGTAAAAATGTACGCCCAAAGGGAAAAAGCCAAGTTTTCTTTAATATTGATGGGATGCCTTGAGGTAACTATCCATATTCGTGGTCATCCTTTCATTCCTCTGCCCCAGCATCATGTCCCTTGGAATTTTCTTTAAGTAGAAATAAGATGTGTGTGACCTGTGCTGACTTCTTTGCTCTTTTGTACAAGACCCTCCTAGGGTGCCTTTAGGAATCATAGTAAACAAAGTCTGTAAATTCAAGCACACAAAGTATTTGTCCACAAATATGAAATTGTGTAGCTGGATATTGTGTACAGCTCTCATTGCTATGGATTAAATTAATATCTGAATGTTTTTTTATTGGAGGGGAAGATTATTAGATGATCTGTACAGTTATACAGTAGCTCAATTTTTTATTTTATTTAAAACCTTAAGTATGTATTCTTGTATTTGATTTGTTGTTTTTTTAGAAGATATAATTGGAGAATGTTTTTGCTTGTTTGGTTTGCCCTCAGTTTCCCCTTTGCTCCTTTTGCTGTATACATTTTGGTATTCCTTTGTCTTCACCTTTTTTAATGCCGATGGTTTCTGTGTTAGCATGAGTGTTTCAATTGTTCTTTTGTTAAATAATACAATTTTATCTTACCCTTCCTCTCTAGGATACTTCAGATTTTTTACTTTTACTCCTTTTTAAGATATATTCTTGTATTCTTTCTCCTTTATTTGATATTTTTGCTGTCTGTATCCATTTCTTCTTATGTATGAGATTGAACACAGGTAGATTCTCAAAACCTAGAGAAAAAGGAGGATTTAGATGGTGACAAATAAAGCAATTACACCCTCTTAAAGGTGAAAATGAATGTAAAAGCTCTCAAGAAGCAGTGCTTGCTAATCTCTATTAATGGTGGAAGGGATCTTTACAGACAAGAAAAAGACCAATACTTTCTTTCTTCGCTGTTTGGAAAAAAGTAGTTTCAGTGACTTCTGATATTTCTTGTTCTTTCAGCTTGACTAAAAGATATTACCACTTTTTGACCCAAAGAGGTTTTTCTCTCTTCTTTCCCTGCAGATTACTAGTAGAGAAAATCTTTGCTCAGTATCTTGTTCCACACAATTTGGAAACAGAAGAGCGAATGAAGTGCTTGTACTATTTGTATGCTAGCTTGGATCCAAATGCTGTCAAGTGAGTATAGTTTGCATTCAGCAAATACTTGCTCTTTTTCAGTCTTCTCTAACATATCTGTTGTCTGCTTATATTATCAGGATTTAAATAACATAAAAAATTGATGTTTAGCACTATTTGCAATTATTATTTCAAAACATTCCCTTTAGATATCTAAATGTTTATATACAAATTGTACAAGGCCTTTATACAAGATACCTTGATATTTGAGAATAGTGGTTTTAGGGTTTTGTCTATTTGTTCTCAGCCAATGAGAACAGTGTGCAGTTACAAGACATACTGTGGTTGTCCTGCGTATATGAAACTGATAAAAGTAACTGAATAAAAAGGAAAAATGATGTTATCCAAGAAGAGAATAGTTCTACCTTGTTTCGAATGGTTATTTTTAATATGTAGTAGGTTTGGGATGTTGCATTTGTTAAATAAATAAATAATCTTGTTTACTAATGTGTCCAGCATGTTCTTGCAATAAACAAATTGGTAAGATTTCTTTTCTGTTTTATTTATTTATTTATTATTTTTGCAGAGCGCTGAATGAGATGTGGAAGTGCCAGAACATGTTAAGGAGTCACGTACGCGAATTACTAGACTTGCATAAGCAGCCCACAGTACGGTTTTGAAAATATTAATACTTTATCCAATAGATTTGTTTGACTAATTGATAGGTTTTTAATACTGTTTTAATTGTTCAGTTGACTGTTGATTTCCATGTGTAGACAAAGTTCTGTTCTCATTAAGTAAAGTTGCTTTGTTAATGTTTGCAGGTAATGCAAGTAATGCTTGGCCTCCTTAAGTTTATCACGATATTTTATTACCAGTCAATAACTTTGGAAAAAGTTAAGAAAATTTTCCAAGATTTTTTCCCATTTTTGACAGACCTTTTTTGATTTTTGCTTTATAAACTACTTAAAATATATTCCATTTGGAAAATCTCTGACATAAGTTTTGGTGTATTTATATTGGAATGTTACCTGTAAGTGTATCAGCAAATTAGCAGAAGCTGTTAATAGGAGTTTGTGGTTGGTCTGGGGATTTAGTGTGGGGAGTTGGCCTATTGAGTGTTTGCTTGTTTGTTTTTGCTTATTTTTTTAGATCTTTTCCAACAGTACAGACAATTGATTTGTCGAGGTTTAGTGAATTTTTGCATTTCTTTGGTATTGCAAGAAGATTTTTCCCCTTTTTGCCGTGTAACAGCTTTTAAGACAGTGTTTATTCTTAAAAACCTAAAACCCAGATTACAGAGTAGAACAAACTGCTGGAGAAGAACTGACAGATAAGCTTAAAGCTTTATTTTATAATAATAAAGCTTTTAGACTTTATTTTTTGAAGGAGATAATGCTGACTTCGTTTGTTTATTTGTATTTGCTGTCCTCCCCAGTCAGAAGCAAACAGTGCTGCCATGTTTGGAAAGCTGATGACCATAGCAAGTAAGTGTTAATAAGTTCAGTAAACTGCTGTTAAAGTGTTCCTTGAAATTGTATTTCTGTGAATTTTGGCATACTGAAGTGGCAAATTTATTTAATGTTAAATTCTGTTTAATCATACAGAAAACCTACCAGATCCTGGAAAAGCACAAGATTTTGTGAAGAAATTCAATCAGGTTCTAGGTGATGATGAAAAACTTCGATCCCAGCTTGAACTGTTAATTAGCCCTACGTGTTCGTGTAAACAGGCAGATGTCTGTGTGGTAAGGAAATGGAAAAGCAAACTTTATATTTTTGCATTAAAACAGTTATTCAAGGTTAATAGTCTGTTTTGGTACCTTAATGTGATTTTTTTAATGTATTTCCTATTCTCATGACGTTTATATATAAGGAAGAAATTCTTTAGTCTGAGGGTGGTGAGGCACTGGCACAAGTTGCCCAGAGAAGCTGTGGATGCCCCACCCCTGGAGGTGTTCAAGGCCAGTTTGGATGGGGTTTAGAGCAACCTGGTCTCATGGGAGGTGTCCCTGCCCATGCCTGAGGGGTTGGAATTAGGTGATCTTTAAGGTCCCTTCCACCCAAACCATTTATGATTCTATGAAATACCTTTTTGATTAACAGCAGAGATTACTGATAATATAACTTATGATTATCATCTTGCTTTCTAAGAAAATGTTTGTTTAATTTCCTTATGGGGTTATGAGGATCAAATATAAACTTGAAATAAAAAATGAAATTAGTCTTTAAAGAGTCTCTTTTATGGTAAAGTTCTTAAACTATCCCCTGACCCTGTTTAAACTTACATAATAACCATCAAGACACATATTATGTATAAAATACCAGCATATATATAATATATATAAGTACCAACAAGACAAATGCTATATCATTATATAATAATGTCTGCTTACTGTTCGTTTATTTTTCTTCTTGCATTATTTTGAGATCAGTCTTTATTTTTCTCTCATATATTTAACTGTGCTATGAAAATACACGCGTTAATATTAAATAAAACCACTCCAGAGATTTACAATGTCAACAATCACGTTTTTTTTGACACCCCCCGACATTTTGGTCCTAAAATAAAGCAAGCAATTTGCTTGACAGAAATCACAAAACATAGGTTTCCCGGTGTTTGTCTAATGGCTCTATAATTGTCCAGGGAAGAAATCAGAATGGCCTTCAGAATTACGTTCCTAACCACTAGTGTACGGAATACGTCTCCTTCTAAACTAGTGAGTTTTGCACTTTGGGAGCACAGTGGTGCAATTTTAGAAGGAAGGATTCTGCCCTCTTTCTGAAGATACTATAGCGTGATGGTTAGGACTATGTCATAGTCAGTGTAGTGTCTACAATTTCTAACCCTTCAGGAGAAGAAAAGTTGAGAAATCCTTTCTTTAGGACATTTTGAGACTTCTGTTCAAAACAAAAATATCATATCCACCACCTTCTGCTGGGTTTGCAGCTGAATTTAATGTTCTTTACACTTGAAGCATTCAGAAAGGGAAAGGGAGATTTTGATTCCAAGACATTCATGGGCAAGAATGTGGGGTCTGAACATCGACTATAGCCCAAATAGCACATAGTGCTTCTGCGCATCTGCAGTAGTGTGGCTTTTACTGCAATTATTGTTGCTTATGAAATCTGAAGCATGCAGGAGGGTTATATACAGATTTACAGATTACTCTTGTCTACATAGATATTTAAATTCTGTGTTGCACGCTAGCTCTCCATTGGTTCTTTTTTGAATCTGTCTCTCATTAGAAGCCTACACACGTCCTAGTTTTAACTGTTGTATGCCTGCTTTTGTGGGGATAACAGCAGTCCCCCTTAAAATACATTTCATTGATTATATACACAATTTCTGTAGTTCAAAGAACTGGTTTTATTTGGCTTATTCAACATGCTTAAGAAATAATTAAAATTAGTATAATTCTTGTTTGCAATGTAACGTTTCTTGTAGAGAGAGATAGCCCGGAAACTTGCAAATCCTAAGCAGCCAACAAATCCTTTTCTGGAAATGGTCAAATTTCTTTTGGAAAGAATTGCCCCTGTACATATCGACTCAGAAGCCATTAGGTAAGTTTGGAAGATCTTATTAAATCATGAATGATTACAAAGATGATTTAAATGACAAAAAAAGTGATTTTCATGGGATTTAAATAAGTCTGTCATAACAGTAAATAGGTATTAAAAACAAACAAAAAACCATTTTATATAGATGTAGTTTTCTTGCAATCTAGAGAATATGAGGATTTTTGTTTTAGCTACTGCTTTGCAATGCTAAGTCTACAAATGATTTTAAAATTCTAGCAGTTGCTCCCGGTGAAACTGCTATTTGTGGGGTTTAAGGTGAAAACGATGATCATAATTTTCACATAGCTAACTGCAGCACAGTCTTCCATATAACAGATGAATTAATTAGTTTTTGTGGGACTGAGTAAGAGAATGTTTGGATTTCTTTTGAGACTTGTCTGGCAACCTAATTATATTCTGAAATGCATGCAACTATGTGTTGATCTGAATGCTGCCAACATGTCTTTTTCTTCCTAAAGAACTAAAATTTGCAGTAAGTTAAGTCTGAAGGAAAAGAATGCTGAAATAGCTTGGTTTAAAAACAAAAACCACCATCCCTTTACTTGTTGTCAAAACCAAGTAATCTTGCTGATGTGTCCAGCCATGTTGTCAAGTTCATTTGTTTTTTTCCTTTGCATCTCTTATTTTAGTGCACTAGTAAAACTGATGAATAAATCAATAGAGGGGACAGCTGATGATGAAGAGGAGGGTGTAAGTCCTGACACTGCTATTCGTGCAGGACTTGAACTTCTCAAGGTAATCTAAATCTAAAAAATGTAGCTGTAGTTTGTAAAGGAAGAAACTAAAGTGGTGTGACTAATGAATGAATATTTGCATGTTTTTAATAGTTATTGTTTAGATAACTTTTTTTTTTTTTTAATGAAAGCAAAGTTTTGATTACTAATACTTACTTAGGAAAAAAAGAATGAAAGAAACGGGTTTTTGGAAGAAGTATGTTTTGAAAAGGGCACCAAGGATTGAAATATGCACATGAAAGCAGAAATCGATTTCTGCTTAAGGAAGTCAAAGAAGAAGTTGCAGAGGTTATGTGGGAGGAAGAGAAAAGGACAGATTAGGGAGGCATGTTTTTGGTGCCTGAATGAGGCTGAAAGGAAAATGAGCAATAAATTCAAGAGCCCAAGTTTGTAGAGAAATTTATTTCATTTTTTAAATCAGTGGTGATGAGTGAGAAATGCTTGGGTGGAGAAGTAAGGATTTGAATTATCTGGAAAACATCTCTGGATTTGGCAGTTTACTAATGAGGCTTTATTTTCAATATGTTACAAAGAGAGCAGTATAATATATCAAGGAGGGTGTGGATAGGAAGTTCACATAATTGAGGTGAGACTTTTCTGAAATGTGAATGAACAACTTGGAGGTTATGGAGGTTCATCACACCAAGTTTGGTAATGGCAACAGTGTGGTAGAAAAAGTTACGCAGAAGTACACAAGAAAGAAATGTTTGGTAATGTAGCTCAGAAAAGAAAGCTGACAAGTTTGAAGATTTTGTTGCTGTGACTTGGATGCCTTTGAGAATGTTATTTCACACATTGATAGTCGCACAAGAAGTAGCCAACTCTGATCAAAGAAACCAAGATGAGATAAACCCCCCAAATACATAAATATATTCATTTTTTTGTTGTTCTCCCTACCATATGTTATCTGAACTTTACTATACTTAATATAGTTTTGCTTCAGGATAACAGTTTGTTCTCTTATCCTGCCTTGAATTTCTGCACGCTTAATTTCTTATTTGATGTTACTTCTGTTTAAAAGAATGTGCTGTTTCATTAGTTTTAAATTAAAAGACAGTAATCTGTGATTTGTTTTTGTGTATATATTTAACTTCTTGATTTCTTTTCTGCTCCAGGACTATAGATTTTGGAGAAGTTAAGATTTTAGTTCACTTAAATTATGTAGAAAAAAAAATGGTCTTAAGTAGATTGGAATATAAATGAATACTCCTGGATAAATATTTGTTTTAATAGATATGTTTCCATGCTCAAATAATTCATTATTTTTATAAAATGTTTGGGGGAGAGGTCCTGAAAACAAAGCATAGATGAATGTATTTGAAAATGCCTATATCAGTTTTTCAAAATGCAGTTATTGAATTTAATAATCTAGTAAGAGCAGGTAATAGCTATTTATGTTGATGGTAAGGCTCATAAACAGCTATAATTATGTTTTTCTGATGATTCATTTGCCATGGGTAAATATACCTTTTGTTTTAATATGCATCTCTACAGGTTCTGTCCTTTACACATCCTACCTCGTTTCACTCTGCGGAGACCTATGAGTCTCTGCTGCAGTGCCTCAGGATGGAAGATGATAAAGTAGCTGAGGCAGCCATACAGATTTTCAGAAACACGGGTCACAAAATAGAAACAGACCTGCCACAGATAAGATCGTGAGTGTTATTTCCTACACACTACTTTTCATACCTAGACTTCTGGCTCTTTGTATTTTGTTCAATATATTGCCCCTAATGTTACTTTATAGCCAGAAATAGCAGCAGCAGCTTTTCCATCATTTTGTATTCCTTCACCACCTTTCTGTCTCTTAAATCTTTAAATTGTGTGTTTTCTCAATTCTTGTGTATTTATTGAAGATGTTTTGTACTTCTTGAAAGTCGTCTTGTAATAGATGCATTAAAGCCAGAGTGTAGTATGTTTTCCAGGTTACAAAACAAGCAAAAACAAAAACATGGTGAAGATGTAATTTCTTGGCATGATTTCCACTCATATCTTTCCTTCGCACAATATTTTCTATCTGTGAGGAATGAAAATATAATCTCTGATGCTTAACAGCTCTGTTTGTTATGAAACAAAATGGGAAGTAAGTTCCAAAAGCAAGCATGAATTTCTAACGAAGATTAATTGGCTGTCTGTAAGTCATCACACAATACGTGCTTTAACTGCTGATTATCTACTAGGTATTCGCAGACTTCAAAATTTTGTGGGTGACATCAAAAACCTTAAAATTTGCCTTTTAGTAACTAATTCAGTAACTAACTATTTATAATATTTGTATTGGTTATAACAGTTACTAAATAATTAGTTACTACCTAACTATGAAGTCAAGTTTTCAAGTTCTTAAATATTGAAACAACATCTCAACCATGCAGCAGTGCATACCAACAGAGTGCAGTAACCTCAGTGATTCGTATGGCTTTGAGTGGTTGGAGAACTGGTCGTATTTATAGCCAGGGATTTGGCTTTTTAGACCATGGGACTCTCTTTGAGAAACCTGGTCTAGATTGGAAACCTGGTTTAGATTGGACACTGGGAAGAATTTCTTCATGGAGTTTGGTGATCAAGCGGTGAGGTCCCCATCTCTGGAGGTATTTCAGAGATGCGTGGACGAGGCACTGAGGGGCACGGCTTAGTGAGGGGACTTGGTAGGTCAAGTAGATGGTTGGACTGGATGATCTTGAATGTCTTTTCCAACCTTGATCACTCTATGATTGTGTGAATCAGATTCTGGGCAAAAGAAATATGTTACAAGTTCACACACAAGACACCTCCAAAAACATTTGTACATGAAGAGAAGGAAAAGCCAAGCAACCCATTTGTCAGTATAGTTCCCAGAAGCTACTAGAGTTTAACTAGGACTGTGCATTGCTGGGGTACATCATCTTCTGTCAAAGGAGCTGATATCGCTGACATTTCTTCTGGCTTTATATCTCATCCAGATACTGCTGAAGTATAGTCAGGATTGGGTTTCAAACAACTTACAAATGTAACTGCCATTAAACACGTTGAGTTCTACCTTTTGCAGATTTACCTCAGTTGGGATATGATGAGGTATGGCTTGTGAATGATGCATCAACCCATGGCAAAGGCCCTTTAATCTAGATACAGTTAGACTTTAAAACTGTAGGTTGAGCACTGATGCTTATTTTATCTGTAAGTTTCACTGAATTCTGTGGTGTTCTGTTCCTTACTTAATCCAAGTTGCAGAATCTTAGCAGGCTTGAGAAGAGACTTCATAGAATCATAGAATATCCTGAGTTGGAAGGGACCCTTAAGGATCATCAAGTCCAACTCTTGACACCGCACAGGTCTACCCAAAAGTTCAGACCATGTGCCTAAGTGCACAGTCCAATCTCTTCTTAAATTCAGACAGGCTCGGTGCAGTGACCACTTCCCTGGGGAGCCTGTTCCAGTGTGCAACCACCCTCTCTGTGAAGAACCCCCTCCTGACGTCCAGCCTAAATTTCCCCTGCCTCAGCTTAACCCCGTTCCCGCGGGTCCTGTCACTAGTGTTAATGGAGAAAAGGTCTCCTGCCTCTCGAATGTATGCCACTTCTGCATACCTTAGGATGCTGCTAACGTTTTTTCAAGGGGTCTTTGATTATTTGTTAGTTTTCAGGTTCTGTGCTTTTTTGAGGAAAAAATTTCAAGGCTTCTTTCAACCCTGCAAGCTTTTCTTTCATCTCTATTGCTACTTCTGATTATGTAGAATTTGTTAGTGAAGCTTGCATGCTAAATAATCCATATACTGAATGCTGTATTGTTAGTGAGCTTTTCCATAAAGTAGGATTTTTTTTTAAATGTTTGTTGGATGTTCTGTAAACGATTTTGTTTTCCCATCTCAGTGACTGAGCTACATGGTAAACCTCATGAGTTAGTGTCTCAGGCAGTGTTATCTCAGGTGATGGGCCTGCCTTCCCGCACTTTAAGGAGTGGTCCCTGCAGTGGCTTTTGCCCTCCTCTTTCCCTCAGTGACCTCTGATCAGCAAATAGATTTTAGGGTACTGAAATGCAGAAACTCAAAGCTGAGTATTCACCTGAGTATACATTGCAATTAAAGACCAAAGTTAAAGCAGTAAAGGCCTCTAAACCCACTATTGTTTAACAGCTACTTCTAGCTAATCTTATTTTGATTTTTTTTTTTCATGCTTGATTTTCCCTGGGGGCTTTTTTTTCTGCTTAACAGTGTACAGATAGATGTTCAACAAGTAATACTATAAATAAATTTCATTTTACTTTTCAATTCGTGATTACAATCTTTTCTAAACAGGCTTCAAAGGGGCACATGATTTGTAGGGCTGTGTTCTATGGGGATATATCTGTATAGGTGAAAAGTGGTATGTTTTGTAGATTGCAAATTATATTTTAAATTATTTAATGTTCACAGAACATTAATTCCGATTTTGCATCAGAAAGCAAAAAGAGGCACTCCTCATCAGGCAAAACAAGCTGTTCACTGTATACATGCCATATTTTCAAACAAAGAAGTGCAACTTGCACAGATCTTTGAGGTATGTCTTGCTTTTTTGTTTTTAAGATTTGTTTCTGTTCTTAATTGAGACTATTCTTTAATTCATACATCTAATTAACAGATAACAATTTGTAAGGTCAGCAAGCCTTAAAGGTACATGGTAGTTGAGATAAGTCATTAATTTCACAATAACAAATTACTAATGTTCTATTTGTTACAGTCTTGATTTTGTAATATTCTGATACATAAGATACTCCTTTTTGTCTATATAGGAGAAGTAGGGGGAAAATAAACTAAATATGCCAGAATGATCCACACTAACTCCCATGAGAGCACCTGTAGTAGGTACTAAATGAGTAATAACATCGTCTACTTCCAAACTGCATTGAGTTACCATGCTCTAAGGTCTCTGCTCATACAGCACATTCTTCCTACGAAAGTTACTGCAGAGTAACTATACTCTGATACTGCCTAGGCTCAGACAATGACTTACTGCTCACTACTTAAACAAATTGTGAAGCGATTCACATTATACAGAACAGAGAAGTTACTACTTTTCACTGTAAGCTCTTAATTAATCTGCACTTGTAAAATATAGATTCTCCACCTTGGCTGTCTTTGAACATAATTCAGAAGTGTGAAAATCTTTGAATTACAGAGTTTGATCTCTCTGCTTAGACTTACATGAGAGTGCAAATTCATGTTCCCTTCGCTACTATCAGGATACAATGCAAAGGTACTGAGTGACACAGCAGCATGGAATTATCCTTGTAACCCTTGTCTGGAAGGGAAATACTGACCACCAGTAGAAGTGTTGCTGTTTGCTTCCAAGGTTTTTTGTTTTTTTTTTTTCCTCCTATTATTTTCTGGCATTTGTAGTTAAAAATTAAGGTTTTCACAAGTCATGAATAGAATAGAGCTGAGGGTTTTTCCCATGTCTCCCAAGACTTAATGTTTTCACTGTTAAAACAGGAAAGATCATAAGTGTTTTGCCTGTATCTCATGCGAGATTTTTGATTATTCTGTTAATTGGGAAATTGCATTTTTTCTCCATTTCGTTTGGCTAGTGTTATTAATTCTAAGGGACAAAACGTAAAATCATCAGCAGTCCAATAGTAAAATAAGTGATTTTGGGGCATGTAATTTACATATCTGTAGCTCATTTTGAATTTGATTTTTCTCTTCTTCCTTAGCCTCTTAGTAGAAGTTTGAATGCTGATGTACCAGAGCAACTTATAACTCCATTAGTCTCACTGGGTCATATTTCTATGTTGGCCCCAGACCAGTTTGCTTCTCCAATGAAATCTGTTGTTGCAAATTTCATTGTGAAAGATCTCCTAATGAATGACAGGGTAAGATTGATTTATTATTATTATTAGTTTAATAAGTCCTTGCTGTTCTGTGTGCTTGCTATTAACTCTCTGGGGAATAGAGCTGTTTTCTTGTAAATCGGGTAAATAAAGGAATGTTCTATAAATGGCTCGTACAGTGATACTGCATTATAAAAATAAATCTTTTGTGTGAAAGAAAGCTTAGTCCATGACTCTTCTTCATTTCTATCTCTACATTTTCTGTATGGGTTAAACCAGTTCTTAAACTTACATGAGTATCTGTAGTCAACAGGTGAGAAAAATGGAAAATTGTGGTCTCCAGATGAAGAGGTTTCTCCAGAAGTATTAGCAAAGGTGAATGATCAGCTCTCAATAATAATGTATATATTTAAGATTAAAAACTTACTTTTTTGAAGTTAAGCAATGGAAAATATAAGAGTAAATCCCTTTGAGTACTTTGGTATTAGTTTTTTTAGAATATGCACTATTTTAGAGGGTTTTTTGGGATTATACACACAGTTACAGAACTGGTGGAAACCATGTGTTTTGGTGTCTTCGCTTATATTTTTTTTTTTAACCTCCTATTATTTTCTGGCATTCACTACACTTGAGTATATTGAGAAAATTCAGACACTCAAAAGTTTTAGTTTTTCTTATAAGAAAAGTAATTTGACTTTACTGACTAAACAGATTTGAAACACATTGATTAATTTTCTTCATTCAGCTTCGTAGGTTATTCACTGTGAAGCTAATTGTGTTAATTTCTAGAAATATTTGTCTAGTTGGTCTTGTTTCTAATCATGTGGCAAGTATCATAGATGCACTTGTTGAGATGATTCTGAACAACAGTTGATACTTCCTTCTTCATTCTGTAAATATTTACTGCTTCATTTTGTTCCTTTTAAAATATATCAACTCTTAATAAGTCTTTGGATATTTCAAACTGACAACAGTAGGTTTTACTCACTATCAAGTTTAGAAAGTAACTTTTTTTTTTTATTTTTCATTTTTGACAGGTGCAAGCAATTAAGCTTTTGGTACGCTGGCTGTTGGGTATGAAAAATAACCAATCAAAATCTGCAAATTCCACACTCCGGTTATTATCAGCTATGCTTGTCAGTGAAGGAGACTTGACAGAACAGAAACGAATCAGGTCAGATTTTACTTTCAAGCTTCTATCAATTTTGTTGTAGAATTTCAGTAAATATAAATTCCTTTAGAGCTTTTTAAGAATTTTAAGGTGAAGACCATGTTGGATAATTGGGATGATAGAAAATGGATCTGACTGGAATTTAAAATTTAGAGTGGAATGGCACATAGGAAAAGATACTCGATACTCCCTCTTTCTTGCAATTTACTGATAATCTGTCTGAGAACACTGTTAGATACCTTGCTAGTAAAGGACCTTCCAGAGACAAAAAGACCTTCAGGAGTGTCTTTGTAAACAACCAGGTGATCAGATTTAACACATTTTAGCAGCTAGGGCAATTTTGGGTGGAGCTTCTTCATTCCAGCAGTGAGGTTACTTTATACTTCATCTCCATTCAGAGGGTGAGGGAAAGAATCTGTGACAAATATGTTGCTTTGATTTACATTGTGGTATGCAGACAAGAAATTTATCTCTTCTCATTTCACTGTTTTACTGGAATCAAGTTTCTAGGAGGAAAGCAAAACACCTTATCTTCACAGATTTGGTTGGGTTAATTTAACCCGATCTGAACTGATAGAACTGTGATCTCATCTGAAAGAGAAAAACCTTACTTGCTCATTGAATGATCTTGCATATCATGATTTCTTCTTTTTACAAGTAATTTAAGGATAGTTGTGGTTTTCTTTTTTTCCCCTCTTGTGTTTGTGTAGTAAATCCGATATGTCTCGACTACGATTAGCTGCTGGCAGTGCAATAATGAAGCTTGCACAGGAACCCTGTTACCATGAAATAATTACCCCAGAACAGTTCCAACTCTGTGCACTTGTCATTAATGTAAGTAACTGTATTTAAATTGAAGTGACTCTTAATTAAATAAGTACAGAGTCCTAACATTTGAGCTTTTGTTGCTGCTAAATTTAGTATTTTTTATTCCTCACTGCAGCTTTCAAAAGAGTTCTTGAAACTTCAAATATTTACTGTGATGCATCTGTTGATATTTTTAAAATATTTCTCCTCATAATTCCATCTTGATGGTTTTTGCCTTTTTTTTTTTCTTTTTTTTTTTAAACAAGATTTTTATGGTTGCACTCTTATGTTTTATGTTGCTATAGGATGAGTGCTACCAAGTGAGGCAGATATTTGCCCAGAAACTGCATAAGGCACTTGTGAAATTACTTCTCCCTTTGGAATATATGGCAATCTTTGCTTTGTGTGCCAAAGATCCTGTGAAAGAGAGAAGAGCACATGCCAGACAGTGCTTGCTCAAAAACATCAGTATACGAAGAGAATATATTAAGCAGAATCCTATGGCTAACGGTTAGTATTTCAGTAAAATTGTTAAGAATACAGTAGTTGAATACTAAACTGGAAGTAGTAATTATTAAAGTTAAGCAAATTGCTTTTGTAAAGAAATGCTAAGCTTAATTTGTTTTCTCATTTTTATATTAAATACTTTCAAATTTAAATTTGCTTAGTTTAGCATTATCATTAACTATAAAATACTTTCCTATGCATTTCTGAGAATTATATATGTAAAATACAGTGCTGTTACTATGGTAGCTGTTTTACTTGAAAAATAAAGTTTTGTTTTCTGATGTTTTTATGACCTCTTCCTGAAGTGAGGGCAAATAGTTTTGTAGTAGTAAAACTCATTTATTTATTTTTAATGATTTATTGGAAGTAAAATTCTCAGCAAAAATAATGCAAGTGTAAGTTTTACATTCTTTTTTTGAAAAAGTAATCCTCTGAAACAGCGTGTCTTGTGATGCATGTGTGTATGTATGTTTTTTGTTTCTTACTGTAGAAAAATTGCTATCATTGTTGCCTGAATATGTGGTACCATATATGATTCACTTACTGGCACATGATCCAGATTTCACAAAACCTCAGGATGTTGATCAGCTTCGTGATGTTAAAGAGTAAGTGTCAAATGACTCTAGAATTGTTGTTGCTGAGAATTTTTCTGTGCTTGGAAAAAAAAAATACTAGGGAAAAAACAAGGAACTCTTGTTTTATCAACAGCATTTTGCAAAAAGTTACCTCAGAAAGGGAGGAAAGCAGAAACTGCTTAGGAGTATATTCTGAAAGCCCAAATGGTAACCTCCAGGTCATACCTCAGTATACCAGATTAGTCAATTGTGTGGGCTTCTTTTAAAGTGAAATACTGATTTTAGATTCTTTTGTTTGTGCCTAGGAATATCTGTAGAAATTCCCAATAGTGATACTAAGTAATGTCAGTCCAAATGTGTGCGTGTTTGTTGTGTGTGTATATATTACGTATAAATAAATACATATACGCTTATAAAATACAGAGCTTACTTAAAACTAAAAAATGTAATGCCAGTGATGCTTGAAGTCCTGCTTCACTGGAAATTCACTATTTTGCTTTATGCAAACCTACCAGAATTGGTACTCAATTTGCTGCTAACTTGCCATGTCCACTGTACGTCTACAGTACAGCCTTAGTAATGTTGAATGTATTCAGCACAGATTATTTTACACCAGCGTTCCATACAGAAGTTTGTTCTGTGCTTTCTGTACTGTTTCCAGTTTAAGACCTTCTTGTATGCCTCAAAAAATCTCTGAGACCTAAAGTATGACTTTTGTCTTCCTTAGTGTTTTGTAATGAATTGTTAGAAATTGTTAAATTTACATTTTTAATTGTTGAGGCACACCTCTCCCCCCAGCCTGTTTGGTTTTGATGATCTGGTTTTCTCTTGTGTTCATTTTAGGTGGAACTGTAAGCGATGTTGCTTTGGTACTGCAGCAGCATGTACAACAACATACTACAATATTAGAAAAGCAATACATTAGTAATTAACCCTACACTTCATTAGAAAAGCAATACATTCTTGGCACAAATAGACCAGTTCAGATCTTAATTCTTTTTGCACGTTCACCTGTGAGAGGCCAAGTCTGATTCATTCTTTAAATGAAAAACTTGATTTGTTCTGATTTCTGAGTTACTTGACTCCCACCTGGTCAGAACCTGAAGCCAGGGAAGATTTCTTACCTAATCATCAAGTCTACATTTTGTCCCGGGACTCCCTGTTCCTGGCAACATCTGAAAGCACTCCAATGTGTACTTTACTGTTCTGTCCAGAATGTGAGGAACAAGTTCTGATTTGCAGTTGTTGAGTTAATACTTTCTCTGAGAAGTGTTTTCTAGTGCACAGAGCTTTTTTGGATACCCCTTGTATAGCTCTCCTTTGTTGTCAGATTTCCTCTCTCATGCTTGTCACCGGCTGGTTGAACTAGCCAGAGAGAGGACTGCTCCAAACAAAGAAATACTCTGTACAGGAATTTTGGCAGGAATACTTCTCCGAAGAGTCTCCTGAGATAAATGCAAAACATTTTTCTCATACAATGTAATACAGAATTTCTTTCAAGAATTCTGAGAGTCAGAGTGTTCACTTTAAAGTGTTGACATAGATGCTTGCAGACTTTTGGAAACAGACTGGCAGCGTGTTCTGCAGTTGTCTCCTCAGTTCATCTTGGGTTTTATACGGCCTAAGTACAGTCACATAAAGTAAAAATACACTTAGTAAATTATTTAGTCATAATCTGTGATACTTATTGAGTCTTTCAAGCTTGTCCTATGGAATTGTTGGTTGGTTTTATTTTTTTGTTTGAGAACAATGTCTCTTCCTTCTGAATTTGTATTCCAAAAACAATGAAACGCATACAGAGTGTGAACATTATTTGTGTGACTGTTCTTCTGGGTGCATACTTTTCTACATTGAATCCTACTTGTTTTGGAAAGGTCTTGTTCACGTTTGATTTATTTATTTATTGACTTACTCTGGAAATCGATCTATTGAAATTAATGTGTGTTAACTGGCATTGTCAGAGTAAAATTCGTCGTCGGTAGCAATCTTTGGACAGAACAGGGTTTTTGAAGAGCTGGTTGGTGTGGTATGGTAACAGCACAGTGAGCATAGTAAATAGGTGGATGTAAAGGTAGCTAATGCATTTATTTACTTATCCTTTGTAGCTCTTGGATGCAAGTCAGAAAGTAGCTAGCTGATGTTCAATTAAAACGTCTGTTTAAATGTTTTGATAAAGTACAACCCTCTGAGTTTTTGAGAGAAGTATTCTTTCATCTCTTACATTACACTCTTTAACTTGTATCAGTAAAGAGGATTGGGCCTTTTGTGGACAGGGAATTCTAACGTTTGGTCATCTAATTTTTCTAGCTTTTTTTTTTTTTTTTTTTTTTTTAGCCTCTTTTTCAAAGGTAATTTTTCTTATGGAGAATTAAACGAGCTGCTGGCAAGGTTTGCACTTCTCAGACCCCACCCATATATCTTTCCCAGCTAAGCAGTATTTTACCACATTATGAGTGTTGTTGACCTCCTAGCCACTTGCAGGTCTGCAGCTTGACAGCAAACCATAACTTGGACCACATGAGTTTTATAGCATAAATGAAAAATTCTTAAAACAAGCATTTAGTCAAAATATAATAGCTTCTCCCTATAAATAAATTAGATATAAAGAAAGAAAAATGGAAAAGTTAATCCCATCTGTAAGGGTTCTTTCTCCTCCCACATTGAGCAATGGCAAGATCTGACCTGTTCACTTCGGATCCTCTGGAGTTCTAGTATTCCCATGCAGTGGGTAACAGTCTAGCAGCAGGATAGTTTGTTTAAACCTGTTTTGAGCGTGGTCATGGCACATTGCTGACGGTATCATAGACGTAGCCCGAGGTAGTGATTACAGAATTTCTTGTACAAGTTGGTAGCACCAGAATTCTTGTTTCTATTCATATTTGGAAGAGAAAAATGTTGATTGCTTGGGCAGTATTTACAGATAAAATAGAGAAGGACACTAATTTGGCAGGCTTATTCTCAAGAGTACGATTGAAACCCGTAATATTAAAGGTCTAGACTCTGTTTACGTCTTTGGATGTTATGTGTTTATGCTATCTTCAAACTTAGTGTGGTTGCTTAAGAAAAACCTAGTAGAGCTGGAAATAATAAATAATAAGATATTGCTGTAAGTGGGAGCTACAGTATAAAAGCTGGAATGTAATTGCTTGTGGTTTTATGGCTTTTTAGGTGCCTGTGGTTCATGCTTGAAGTTTTAATGACAAAGAATGAGAACAATAGCCATGCCTTCATGAAAAAAATGGCAGAAAACATCAAGCTTACCCGAGATGCTCAGTCTCCTGATGAGCCAAAGGCCAATGAAGTAAGAAATGCAATTCAGATAAGTGTTGGGTGATGGGCTAAGGGTTTCACAAGCAGTTGCTGAACAGGATTTGCAGGAAATTTGAAAGCATTAGCTCAGACATTTTTATTGTCTTTTAGAGAGTGTGTTAATTGCGAGCATTGTCTGTATGTCACCAATCTCATTCTTTCAGAACCATGTTGACCTTAGCTAACACACTGTGCCCGGTGAAGTTAATAAACAAAATTTGTTAAATGTTCCTGTTACTGCCCAACTGCTTGTTTTAACTTCAGATGTCTAATTTCCCGACATAAGTATCTTCTGTTGTTGGGGGAAATGCTGTAGTATATTGCTACTGTTAAAACTATTAGTTTCCAGCAGAGATGAGAAACCATTTGTGTTGATTTGCTTACAGAAAGAGCTTTTTCTGTAGAGCTTAGGCGTGTATAGTTTTATTAGTTCTTATTAAATAGAGAAGCCCACGTTTTTCATATTATAAATGTCTGAAGAGCCAACAGTATGGTTAATGTTGTATAATTACAAAATACATCCTCAGCGCTGGTAATTTTCATGCACAGGTTAAAACTTCTTAAAGAACTACATTTTCTGTACACCTGTAAAAACAGTAATTCCTAAAGCATATGTTTCTTTTCTTTTTTTTCTTCAGAAACTTTATACAGTATGTGATGTAGCATTGTGTGTAATCAACAGCAAAAGTGCTTTATGCAATGCGGATTCACCAAAGGACCCTGTATTGCCAACCAAATTTTTTACGCAACCTGAAAAGGTAAACTTGTTATTAATAGGGGGAAATAGTTTGATTTTATAACTGAGAGCAGGTTATCTCCAAAACATAAAGTAACGAGTGGGAAAATGTATACTTTTTATCATCAGTAATAATTTTTTTAACACTGGCTGTATTATAAGCTATGTCTCGTTAGCATAACAAAGTGAGAGCTAATTAGAATATCAACATGTTAATAGGTATGGCTAGATCATTTCATTAAAGTATTTTAAAAGTACATCTGAATGAATGGGAATATATGCATATTCCAACTGTATATCTGAATTAGAACGCAAAGCAGACAAAAAAAAGAAAAAGGGAAATTTTTTGATGTTATCCATGGTATATTTGTAGCTGTCAATAACTGTGGCTATTTTGCTTGCTGCACAAGTCAGTCCTCTTATTGCTCAGCAGTAGTCCTAGTGAGTAGAGCAGTACTGTCAGCAATAGCATTATTTAAGAAACATACTTTTAAAAAGTGGAACCCAAGTAATTGTACAGACTAGTTTTGATCATACTGAAGGATACATCTCATATTTTTCACTATCACAGACTGTTAACTGCCTTTCCAGAGTCTGTTTAGGAAAATATAGTTTGTTTATTTAATTTTGAAATGGCACGTGCCACGGTGACAGGAAGCTGGTGTCTGTCACAGGCTACCTGCATTCATACGCAGTGATTTGGATTTAGTCTCCATAGATTATAGCTAGAGTGACAAAGATGGTAGTTTGTTTAGAGAAAACCACAACTGTTTTCCTCTCTTCGGTCAATAGGGTGGTTGTTTTTCTTCAATTCAAACAATTCATGTCATTTAAGAAAAAAAAAGAATCCCAACTTCCATGTATGGCGTACTGTCATTCAATAATGTTCACTACAGATCTCCAAAGTACTAGTTTGACCTATCTTTATTAGATTGATTCATTTATCAGTAGAAGGTTGCATAATACAAAAGATCTCTAGTACATCATACTATCACATTTGAGAAACCAATTGTGAATATATAAAAACAACAGCAAGGCTGAGATATCAAACAAACTGTTATTTATTTATTTTTTTTTTTTTACACAGGATTTCTGCAATGACAGGAATTACATTTCAGAAGAGACAAGGGTTCTTCTTTTGACAGGAAAGGTAGCATATTTTGACAAGTTACAATTAATTTGAATATTACTTGTGATTTTTAAATGTTCTTTTTAGTTTTGTTATAAATCATGAAGTGGACTGCAATAGTTTAAAAATTGTATGAAGACTTCATGTACAATGATTTAACATTCTTTTATTTGATGGAATAATTAATGCCTGTAACTCCACATATTACTTGTTGAGGACAAAACGCAAAGGTTGTTATCTTTGTGTAGCCCACCATCTCGTACTGAGACATAGGTTCTTGATTAACTACAGTTTGGCATGTAATTACAGGTTTTTCTTTTATTCAGATAAGTATGGCATAAAGTTACAATTCACATACTTAACCATGACATTGCTAGCATTGGAGGTCTTAAATTTGTAGTCCTAATACTTGTAATATAGCTGTTAAATCACCATAAGCAGTCTATTCCATTTTTTCCATCAGCCATCCTTTCTTGGGATTTGAAAACTGTCTTTCTGAGGTTCCATTTAAAGTATGTTGGAATGTTTTTTTATATAGCTTACAAAACTAGCAGGTTTTTTTCCTTAAGCTCAGTGAAACGATGCTGGCTCTTTTTCTGTAAAAAAAAAACAAAACAAAACAAAACAAAAAAAAACACCGAGAACAGTATAAATCATATTTCCAATGTAAATTCAACATGTACTTATTAATTTTCATATTCTGCATTAAGTAAACTATTACTGCATTAGTTTCTAAAGTTTCCAGTAAGAACAACTAACTTATGATAATTGTTCATTTTAAGGGTGGAGGCAGATGATCACTATGTAAATAGCCGTATCATGTAAAATTGCTGCTCCTCACACTGTGTTTCATTCTGTACAAAAACTTCCGCTATCAGAGCAGTTCATGTGGGTGAGGTTTGCTAAGCTGGCAGAATCCTGCATCTCCTTGTTTCATGTTCACACTTTGACACCAGCCTGCATGCTATTCAGTGAGCTGGTTGAGCTTGTTACACTGACAGGAAAATAGGGGTGGGGGGCATGTAAATGGTTGTGTGCTCATTTAGCAAGTGTTGGCATTATGTTATGAAGAGAGGAGGCAGGCAGAAGACTATCTTCTCTGGCAGCAGCCAGTACCAGGCTGGTGGTTTTATGTCTACTGCTGTAATTGTTTCACCTTTGACAACATTCAAATATGATAAAAGAAGCATTTCTGGTTGGTTGTATAAACTTAAAGCATCTCTCTTTTCAAGGCATTCAGCAAATTAGGCTAAAATTGTCTTATCTTAAATTAGCAGGATTTTTTAGTTATGTTTTGTTCTTTTCGCTCACTTTCCAGAGTGACCAAACCAACACGATTAGGCAGGCCTAGCCACTTCTTGCAGTACATTTCCCAGCTTTCATAACTTTCAATGGGATGCTAGACACCTCTGCCTTTTGGTTTTGATATCTGTTTACGGACTTGATCACAAATTGATCTGCTCTTGTTTTGAACCTACTGATACCATGCTATCACAACCTCTTACAGCAGTATGTGCCAGAAATTCACAACCCAATGGTTGTGAAGAACTACTTTCTTTTCTGTCTCATGTGGGTTGCACCAAATACTTCCTACGTTATAAAAATACTGAGTAAATTGAGCAAAGAAAACATGTGAGAAGGATAATATGTTTAAGTAAAAGTGTGGTATTAGCACTGGGATGATGCAGCTACTGAACACGTCTAAAGTAACAGGCAGTTTTTACAGAGATACTGCTTTTTTGCTCGCCAAATGTTATCTAGCATTTGTGGTATCTCTTTCCTGCCTCCTCCCTCAGCTTCCACTTATGGGAATTAATTTTTCTTGTGAGAATGTTAATTTATTAACTTGTTCTCTGAGGAAATGTAAAATTGCACAAAGAATGTGACATGCCAGTCATGAAAACTTCCTTGCCTTCTCTCAAGAGACACAAAAAAAAAACAACTTCCTACTGCCTCCTCAGCCTGACCAGATCAGTCAACAGACACCAGCTGTAGCAAGACAAAAAAGATCGTTATTGTCTCAGAGAACCTCAGTATAGATGGTGTTTTAAGAAACAATACAAGTCAACAGTGTGCCTTGGCAGCCCAAAGGTCTGGCTGTGTCAGTCATGGCATCGATAGCCGGTTGAGGGAAGGGATTGTCCTGCTCTGCTCTGTGCTGGTGCAGCCTCACCTTGAGTAGTGTGTGCAGTTTTGGGTGCCACAATATAAGAAGGACAAAAAACTATTACAGGGCCTCCAAAGGAGGGCTACAAAGAAGGTGAAAGGTCTGAAGGGCAAGATGTATGAGGAGTGGCTGAGGTCCCTTGGTGTGCTCAGCCCCGAGCAGAGCAGGCTGAGGGGAGGCCTCATGGCGGCCTGCAGCTCCCTCACGAGGGGAGCGGAGGGGCAGGCGCTGAGCTCTGCTCTCTGGGGACAGCGACAGGACCCGAGGGAACGGCATGGAGCTGGGACAGGGGAGGGTCAGGCTGGGGGTTAGGGAAAGGTTCTGCACCCAGAGGTGGCCGGGCACTGGGACAGGCTGCCCAGGGCAGTGGGCACAGCACCGAGCCTGACAGAGCTCAAGAAGCATTTGGACAACACTCTTCAGAAATAAGGTTTAATTTTTAAGTAGTCCTGTGCGGAATCATGAGTTGGACTCAGTGTGCCTTGTTGATCCCTTCCACTTACAGCTATTTTCTGATTCTGTACACCTACTTTCTATATAACAAAAACATATGCATGTTCTGCTGTTGCAATGAACTTAATTCTGCATTACCTTTTGGAAAGCTTTTTCCCAAAGATGTTTTGCTTTGCAAATATAAGAGGTTGCTCTGTTGTTCAGTCACCTGGTATTATTTAACCTATCTTTAGCTGAGTCTTTTCTAGCCGCTACCCCTTCAGGAGGTAGAGCAAAGCCATTGATGAGCTGCTGTTAAATGATGAGAAACAAAAGTATGATAGACTGCTAGTTAAGTAAAGATGAGATCTGTAGCTCTAAACCGATGGCATCATGACTGATATTGTTAATCCATTAAAAGTATTCTAAAATATTCAAGGAGATACTTTAAAAATGAAATAAGTATCTGAAGTTCTTGCTTTTAAAATTAAACCATTTTCTTTCAGCCAAAACCAACTGGTGTATTAGGTACAGTAAACAAACCGTTATCTGCAACTGGAAGGAGACCGTATATTAGAACTACAGGATCAGAGACTGGAAGCAATATCAGTGTAAACTCTGAACTGAGCTCTTCTGCAGGAAACAGATCAAGGTACAGGACTTTGAAAGTTCTTTCATCATCTCTTTATTTCATGTTCTCCAGTATACTTGCATGCTTTAGTACAGGAGTTGATTGGGTTTGCATGCCTATCTTTGAACAACAAGGATATCTTGCTTTGTCCAGTGTTTATAAACATCAGTATGTGCCTATAGATAAAATAGCTATATTTGCTTTTTCTTCATGTTCAATAGATGAAAATTAACTAAAGTGTGTAAGGCGTGGCCTGTCTGTAATCACATGTAATATAGCAGGAGGGACGCTTTGGCAACTCACGCATTTGTGATATATAAATTGGGATCAATCCTGACTGGTAATAAGTATTTTTGATGTAGTTAAAATATTCAACTTAATTAAGAATAATAGAAAAGAGCATGCTTAAGAGGACTAGGAGCTCAGTGAAAAGATGTAACATATAATTGTAATAGTCTGTCTTTCTTCCAGTAATAGTTATTTTAACATGAATCCAGCACTTTTAAATTTATCAGAAATCTGGAGAAACAGATTACACTTTCAAATTTTAAGATCAAGTTTAATTTGTTAGGAAATGATTAACTGGATAAAATATAAGATAAAGAGTTAAAGAAAGCAGAGAAAGTTAACTCTAGCTGCTACATTTCTTAAAGCCACAGGGAAGTACAACTCAGTTCTGAATGTGTTCTGTATGTCTGCGTGATATATGCTGCAATTATCTTGATTTTTTTTCAATCTATTTTGTTTTTAAAACTCTTGTATGTTTGCGAAAATTAGTTTGAGCATTGCTGGTCTGTATTTTTCCTCCCTATCCTTTCCAGTATTAGCTTTTTCTATCTGAAACAAGAACACAGTCTTGTTTACAGCACTGTTCTTATGTTTGTGAAAATAATTATATGGCACTGTGTGTGTGTGATAAGGGACTTGGCTCAGTAACTAGGCAATCCCTTTCAGTCTGGGTGTGAGCATGGAGTGAGGCAAATTCAACTGTATTTTTTTTAAATTAGCCTGTGTTGATATTTAAAAATGTTTGCTTTTTTTTTTGTGTGTGTGTGTGTATATTTTGGTTTTATTTTGTCTTCAATTATGCTACAAGGGAACAAAGTTCAGATATATCAGAAACTGGGGTCAGTGAAAATGATGAAAACCCTGTGAGAATTATTTCAGTCACACCAGCAAAGACAGAACCTGTGAAAAACAAGGTATGTTTGGGGATTTTATGGACTGTATCTCTATAATTAGCTTGGCATTGGAGGTTTATTCAGTATACATCACTGTGGATATTCTCTGAGGAATTGTTAACGTCAGATTTCATTTCAGGTAATTGTTCCATTTTCTTAGCGCAGTGAAAGACACTTTATTTTCAAAACTACTTTCAAAACTGTAATCCAGAGTAATTAATAAAGCTCTTGCTCAAAAATAACACAGAAAAATCAGAAAGTACTTTGTTCTTTTTCTGTAAAATACCAAAAGATTTCCACCTTCATTTTATTTTTCCAGTAACCAGAGATACTGCCCAGAAAATTTCCAGTGGTCCTCTAGCACGAACATGTAACTCTAAACATTTATTTAAACTTGGAGGATTTGAATGCCTCCTTCCCCTTCTACTAAAGAGAGGTAGCCATGCCTAAATAACAATGGTTTTTTAACTTATAAAGCATATAACTACATGAAGTTTAACAAAGGTAGATGTTAAGTCCTGCATCTGGGATAGATTAAACCCAGGCAACAGTGCAACGGGCTGGGATCTGCTTGGCTGGGTCTGCTAAGGACTTGGGGGACCATCACAGTGGCAAACCAGCAGAGTGCGAGTCAGCAGCACATGTTGGCAGTCATGAGGACAAACTGAGTCCTGGGCTGTGTTGGTATAGTCAGCAGATCAAGGGATGTGATTTTTCCTACCATATCTTTAGACCATATTCTTTAGACCACACCTGGAATACCTTGACCTCCCCAGTTCAACACAGACACAGAAAAGCTAGAGTCTTGCAAAGGGCCACCAAGATGTTAAAGGCTTGGAGAATTTGTTACGTGAAGAAAGGTTCAAGGAACTGGGCTTTTTCGGCTTAGAAAAGAGAGGCCTCTTACCAGCCTTTCAATACCTAGAAGGTATTTACAGAGGAGCTAGAGGTTTTCTTAACACTGCATGGTGACAGGGCAAAAGGCTACAGGCAGAAGTTGGTTCAGGGGAAATTTCAGCTGGATAGTATCAAAAGTATATGTTGTGAGGAAAACTAGACGCTGGGATGCTCAAGGTCTGGCATGACAAGGGTAGGATGGATAACCACCTACTTTCAACAGAAGGTTGGACCAGATGATTTCCAGAAGTCGCTTCCAAGCTAGATGAGTCTGATTCTAAAATCAAAGCAGCTTTCTCAAATACTGTAGGGAAATGTAGAGATGGTTCATGCTCTACGCATTTTAAGAATTTATGCATCTACTCAGTCACTTTCAATTAGATTAAATCAGAGTAATAAACAGGTGTTTTGGACTTGGATCATAAAACAAGTTAATGTTTCATAATATTTTCAAATAAAATCCACATGATATTCACACCTATGAGCTAATGAAGAAGATTTTTTTCCCAGAAATTTCAACAGTATGATGGTTCCTTTTTTTCTTATTTTCACCTTTTTAGTACTACTTTGCCATAATAGAGGTCTTCTGAAAAGTTAGATAAGAGGCAAGGCATTTATGAAATAGGTCTGAAATGCTTTCAAGGTTCTTTAAACCTGGCTTTAGTTGAAATTTTCAAGGAGTGGTTATCTGTTACTGTGAGTACCAATTATAAATGTCTCTTTTGAATCTGTTAGAACAATAATAAGGATTACAGAAACCGAAAAAGACTTATTTAAACATTTATAATAATGGAAGAATATTTAACAAAAAAAAGCCCTTGGTTCATACACAGCACTTTGAATAGTGAGGCGCTCAATTTCAAACACACTTAATTGGTGTGTTTGAAATTGCTAAGTCATCTCAGCTGTGCTTCTTAAATACCCTTTTTTCTGCCTCTCTTCCTAACTGTTTCCCAAGCCAGTGTCCAAATGAAGGTCCAGCATCCAATTGCTTCATCTTTGTTTCCATGTGAATAGTTTCCTGTGCAGAGACCTACGTTGCCACCAGCCTTTCTGTCCTTCACATACAGATGGTGCTTCATGAAACTAAAACACTTCCACTACTTTGTTCAGTGTATTGGAGCCATGCCTATTTAAACTCGACAGAATTAACAAAGTTTCATATGTGACTAGGCCTTAATCCCTTTATTCCCCACAAGCCACATTTTTTTCTTTTTAATGGTGTTTGGTGCTTTAGTAGTCTGCACCTTCACTGAAGTTCGTGTTCAAAATTTGCATTTATTGAAGTATTTATTGCAGTATTTGCTGTACCAGCGTCATGACTTTCACTCCTCAGTTCCTTCCTGCAGAGAGGCACTAAAGGAGCCTGTCCAGTAAAAACCATCATGGGAGGAGCTGTGATTATTAGCCTTACTGCAGTCTCACTTTCAAGCAACTAAAAGATACATTGAGTACAGGATTATCATAACACACAGTGTAGAAAATCTTTTTGTTTAATGTTATAACCCCGTTTAGTAAAATGTTTTACTAGATCTAAGTCTATGTGATATGTTTCTATAAGAATTCTTACTTTGTTTTAGAAATCCATGTTTCTGTCAGACAGAGGTAGCACTTTGAGTTTGCCTCTGGGAATCTTTCTTCACATGAATGATTTTTCTTTTCTAGGAAATTAATTCTGATCAGGCTACACAAGGAAACAGCACTGAACGTGGGAAAAAAAGAACAGCAACGGCATCTGGAACTGAGAATATTCATCAAAAAGCAGAAGAAAAAAATGCAGATGAAACAGGACCATCACTCGCAGCAAAAACCAGGAGAGGGCGTCCACCCAAACCTGAACCTCAGGGTACCACTGCAAAAAATGAGGAAACAAATAAACCACCTGTCAGGGGAAGGAAAAGGGCAGCAGTCAGTCAAGAAAGTCCAGGGAGTTTAGAGGCAGGTAACGCCAAAGCACCAAAACAGCAAGACACAGCAAAAAAGCCAGCAGCAGCACAGAGACAAATTGATCTACAAAGGTAAAAATGAATAAAATTAAAAATATGTTTCAAGGTAGACTGTGAATTATACATTTATACAATTATAACAGATCTAGCATATGTTAAAGGGCACAACTAAACCACGGTAATTTATAAACACCATGCTTCATGGTTCAACATAGTTATCTTCTGTTTTTTCACTGTAAGTGAAAGGGTATCTAGGATTAGAGGAAATTGAAGTTGTTCTCTCAGAGTAGGATAACATAAGCTGTTTTCACCAGATTTTAATTCTTGAATGTTGCATCTTGGTTCGGCTTACCAGAATTGCTGTTTAAAAGAACCAAGAGTTGAGGGTCTTTTAGTGCATTCATTAATAACAGGTATACAGGAACGAAGGTGTGAAAACTGACCATCTTTAATGAATAGAATAAATTGTAATTCTAACTGTAATTATTTTCTGATATTTTGGATCATATATACATATATATATATATGTATGTATATATAAAGTAAATCCACAGCAGAATTTAAAACTGTAATCTAAAAACCAGCTCTTGGATGACAATTTATTTTCTGTTTTCTAATGTTGAAACGTGTTAATTTGATTTCCAATATAACCAAACCACAAATGCAGAAAAAACACTGAGGAAACTTGTTTAGTTGAATCGGATACAATTGTCATTTTAATTAAAAAGTGTCCGAAGTTGTAGAGCAATAAGGGTTGAGGTCAGGAAACCAGCATGCTGGAAGAAATCTCAATTTAATCTAAAGGAAGTATGCATAATTGGGCTGATTGATTTCTAGAGAGATTTTGTGAAACTGAAAGTGTTGCAGAGCACTTTGATCAAAAACGAATTACCCTTTCACTTTCACAGCAAAATTCCCATACTAATAAATTGGTCAGTCTTTCAAAAGAATAATATTTGTGTACTGCCTTGAAATGCTTGTTTTATGTGTCAGATTTATTTAAATCTTCATTTTAAAAAAAAATTGCACTACCTGTAGCCTTACATAAGCCCCATGTATAAGATAGCTTTTTTGAAATACACAATGCATCAATGTTTCTTGGAAAAAATACCAAAACAGTGTTAACGTTTTTCAGAAGCCAGGTGCTTGGAAGTGATGGAGATTCACTGTTGGAGGTAGACTCAAGTCCAGGATATTCCCAGAATACAATGGATCTTTTTAAGGCCTGTGAGAGCAGCCTGGAAGATATTGAGGATACAGAGATAGCAGAGGGAGGCTTCCTTAAGGTGTAGCAGGCATCTTACATAGGACAATCCTCTTGTTACTTAAACAGTAGAGAATTAAATAAATTTGTCTTTTATTTCTTGAAGAATGTATATAAAAAATATTTTTATGTAGAAACGTACAAGTTAGTGTAAACATTTGAAAACAAAGTAATATTGGCTTTTAAATTAATGCTTTTCCTATGAACGTGGGTATTTACATACATTAAATTAAAACAAGCTTATCTTTATTATTCTTTGAATCACGTGAAAGCTATGAATAAATGTATTTCTGTTTATGAGAGAATTTATGAAATTATCATCCTTGAACTTGTGTATTTTCAAGTTTATCAGAAAGTTATGCTATACGTATGGAAATTCAGTTGTATTGAATTAATTACGTAGTAGTTGAGAAGATAAGTTAGAGTTGGAAGACTCACAGTATAAAGAAAGAATGTACAAGCTAAAACGTAAACAATATAGGTAGGATTTTGATTCACGATCAGTTGTCATTTCCTTGTCCTTACAATTAACTTTTATTTCCTTTTCTCCCCCCAAAAAGGTAAAAAGAAAGCTCACTCGAAAAGGGAGGAAATGAAGGCCAAATAAAGGCATGCTCCAAGCTTCTGCAAAAACTAGGATTCAGAAATTTCCTGTACAGGAACTGAAATTACTTCAAAACACACAGCTTTCAGCTCTGAAAACAGAAGGAAAACTATGCTTCCCTTTCACGTGAAATTAATCCTTCTCAATGGAAATGTAAAGCAGAAACTCTTGAGAAAGAGGCTAAAAGCATCTGTACTTATTTCCCCAGAGACTTTTTTTATGAAAAGTCAATAATTAAGCAAATTGCTTAACACTTGGTTCCAGTTCCTGCATTCTGGAGTTTAAAAGTGTATTTACACCATTAATTTTTCATGCTGCATTTTTTTTTTTAAAGGAAGTCAGAGGAGGTCCTTACACTGACATTGAAAATTCATGATCCTAGAGCCAGGTATTCCCATGTTTCACAGAAAAAGTAGAAGTCTACTGAATGGATTTTAAACAAGACTAAAGGAAAAAAAATTCACAAAAATTTTTTTTTTTGCTTTACTTTTGGAGACTGTTTTATGTATAATTCTTTCTGCCTGCCTACTTTTCTGCAAAAATAAGATGTACAGATTTCAGTTCCCTGCTATGAAAAGTCATGTGGTGGCAATTTTATAAATGTTGCTTTCTGATTTTTATCAGAGTGGGAAAGTAATCACTTAAAATTATTATTAATTCGCAAGTAGACATTTCATTTTTTAATTTTCCCTCCATTTTAGTTTAATATAATTTGCAATAAATGTACATATTGATGTTTGTTTTATAAAAACATATATCACTTTTAAGTGTTTTTACTCCTGCGGTTCTGTTGGAATATTCTAAATTTTAAAGGAGTAAAGACAGTCCAGCATTTGATTTTATAATGTTTGTCACCAGATTTTTATTATTGATGTAAAGAAAAAAAAAATCGATTTTTAAAAATAGTTGGACTTTGGCAGCTTTGTAAGGAAAGTTGGAAATGTTTAGGATTGCTCTCAATTTTAAGCATCGTGCTGATTGGAAGTAAGTCTGTTTTGCATTTTGTCTTCCTGTCCAGGCTCATTTTTTAATGTTTATTTTAGAAGATTGTTGCATCAATATTATGTTTCCTGGCATTGTTCAGCATAGATAAAGTGTACACTTTTACGTACACACGATCATATTTAAGTTTGTTGCATAAAATAAACGCTTCTAGGTGTCATGTGGCAGTCTTCCTTTTTTTTTTTTTTTCTTTTCGTAATTTCTCCTTCAAAGAATGATTTGCTCTGTTTCCATGCATGGTCTTGGGTATTCATAGAAATAAAACATTGAGCAAATAAGTTGTAATGCAGACAGCTGTATAGTTATAAGATACATTTTGAGGTGAAATTATGGTAGTTGATCTTGTAAAGTTGCATGGGAAGGGGCTCGGTCTGCAGAGCAACCGTGAGCAGTGCATTTTGTTTCCCTGTGCATCAGTTCCCTGTTGCTTTTTTGCAAATAGTTTTGAAATCCCGTGGTGCACTGTAGAGGAGTTGGGTATTTTGGACATTTGGGGGCTTACTTGCTGTCCTGAAATGGCTCGGGTGTGGCTGTGCGCTGTGAAGCAGTGACTGAGGCTGCCTCATCCAGCATTTCATTGGTGTCAGTTTATTTTTTTCTCTGTACCAGAGAAAATAAACTCTTTGCGTGGAAATGTGCCTAAAGCAGGCAGATGCTTTGACTTGAAGGATTTTAAATACTTTATTTTGTAAATACTTTCTTATTATTAATTAAATACTTCTTTTTATTTTAAATACTGGGGAGGGACTGGGAGATTTGAAAAGCATTTAATTACAGATTGATCCATCAGGGTTTTGACATCTAAAACTGAAATATTTTTACGAATTAGATTTACAGATCATAACACAGTTTTGGGTGCTCTGGTGAGATACTTCCCTCATGGAGACAGATGATGTGCTGTGTTGATTTAAAACTATTTTTAAACTTTTTTGTCTATTTTAGAAATGAGCTCCAGTACCTGGTGTTGTGCCTCTAACAGTGATTTGAAACCTGGACTTGACAAATCTTGCAAATACTCAGAATTGTTTCCAAAAGCTATGAGTTTTGTGAAGTGCAAACCAGGCTGGGTGTAATTGGCTGAGCAAAAATGGACACAAGCTGTAGGAAAAGGTCTACTAAGGGTGCACTGGTTTCTTACGGGACCTTGCCACAGGCAAGGCTATGTGCGGAATGTCCCTGCCTGCCCCCTGCTGCTCCTCACCAAACTCCTGAGTGTGCACGTGGTAAAATTCAGATTTATCTCGGGGTGAACATCAGCCTTTAGAGCAGTTCCAGGGAAGTACAGGCGCAGCTTTATACATGCAAAATATATGCATTGCTCATACTCTTTCTGAAGTTAAAACATAAAATTCTGTTAGTGTGGAGCTGTGGGATTGAAGGCAAATTATTGCAAAGAAGATGTTTATTTTGTAGTTGATCACACACGAGCTTTAAAATATTTTACGTAAGAATGGGGATTGTCTCATCATAATTAGAGTGCTGATGCTCAGAGGTTTTTCACTTTTAATGTGTGATAAAGAATAAAAGGAAGACCGATTAAAATATAGTTCTTATGGCTTTTATCTAGGGTAGGACTGAGGTGTTGAGGTTTCACATTCGGTTCCATAGCCAGAGCTAAGTTATCACCTTTTAAGTTCCCATCTTCATAAAAGTGTGGCTTTGTTTCTTAGCGGACATACATTTATTTCTGCTGCTTTGTTTCCTGTGATTCCTAGCCTGTACGGCTCTCGTAACAACGAGAGTAAGGCTGCTCTGGGACCATCCCCCGTAAATGGAGCAAATTAAACCTGAACCACTCAACAGAACTGAACCTGAGCAGTTGGTATAGATGATAACATTTCTAGAGCAACCTGCTGTATTCCTTACACAGGAAGAATAATATGCATTATGAATCTTCTCAGCATGTGCTGCGTCAAGCCTTTAAGCTTTAGAACTGCTATATAACAACAAAACAAATCCTTATCTAAAATCCTTATCTAAGATGTACTTCAGCCAATAGATGCTTAGCACACATCACTGGGCCAAGTTCAACCTCAGACTGGCTGTGGAGTCTCGTGTTGGCTGATGGGGCTCTGGTAGCTGAACTGTCTCATCTGAAGATCCAGGAAGATTTGGGATCACCAAATGTTTGCAGTGCACAGGACACTTTAAGAAATGCTTTAAGAAATGGACCGTGACGATCCTCGTTTACCTGCTCGTGTGCTCCCTGGTCACGTTATCAGCAGTAAGAGGTTTATTTGTTTGTGTGCAGAAATCAAGTCACAAATCAGCGCTCAAGGAAATGGCTGAAAGCAGTCGGACTGTAAGGCCTGCTCGCCAGGCACGCACAGCTGATAACCAGAATTGTTCACAGACCAGCTGGTCTCAGCCAGAGGAATTGTGTCACGGTGCAGCAGCAAGTATGCATTGCCAACAGCAAGGTGTCCGACAGCATCTTAACAAGTTCTCCTGTACAGCAGCACCTGGTACATCCCTGGAAGCCTTCTCCTCCTCAGGTTTCTGACAGAGAATCGTCCTGCTCTGCTGCCTGGGGTGCTCGAGGGGTAAGAGGGAAATTCAAACCAAAAGAATGTTCTCTTGGAGGAAAATACTCCTAAACTTCAAAGACTAGTAACAGCTCCCATTTTTTAAAGACTTCTGAAGCATGGTATTCCCTGGATTGGATCCATTTGTCTTGGTTCCTGGAAGGAAGCAAACAAGATCAGACTCCTGCAGGAGAACTTGGAAGTCCTGCTCCAGAAGCAGAGATGACAGCCTCTCCTCCCCTGCTGCACGGCCTGGGTCAGGCGAGTGGATCCATGGGTACAGCACTAAAAGCCTGGCAAAAACGCTCAAATTTACAACCTTATGCCGTCCTTTCACCTTAAGCCACACACCCAGACATCTGCCTCATGTGTTTCAAGCATGGTGCGACTTTATTTCAGCCAAAGCCATTCTGGAAATTGCATTAGCATCTCTCTAGCTTTCCAGCTACTGTTCTTTTCAAAGCTGGTTTTACAGTACTGTGCTTACTTTCCCACTGATTCCTCGTGATGGAGCAAGGGCTTTTGTTCAAGAGCAAAACTTCATATTCCTGTAGCTGTTACCACATGAGAGAGGGTGAGTTACCCCCTTTCTTGCTTTAATCTGGCTACAGAGCATCTCCTGTTTCAGACTGAAGATGGCCAGTCCCATGGTTCCATCAGTCATGTTTCAGCACCAAGTCAATGTTTGAACTCACAAAGTGCCTGCTTTCAGATCTGGCTTTAAATACTTATCAGAAACATCTCCCACTCTTCTCTGAGTCCCTTATTTTATCCAGTTCTGAAGGAAACGGTGAAGCTTTAGGCAACTGTGGCTGCTTGTAAAGAAATAACTGATCCAGGGGGACCCCAGCAAGAGGCTGGCAGTTCCAGTTCAAATAACTTCCTTCACTCAGGCCACAAAGCCAAAGCAGCAGGCACACTCACCCCATGAACTGGGAGAAGCAGCTATTCCTGAACTCCGCTGGAGTCACATTTGCCTGAAGACAATGTGGCCGTGTTCCTCGGAGCTGTGGTGTCGCTCACAGGTGTTTGATGCAAACCGTACTAAAGCTGCATAACTCAGGGAGCTGCTGCCTGTGCCGGGCAGTGTAAAGCCATTTTAGCATTGCTCCAGGAGAAGCCTTCCTGCTTGACCTGGTGGAAAGGTCCTGCTCACCCGTAGCAGCGTGACTTTTCTCTGTTTCTGCATGGCAAAGGACACGACAAACTTCTGAACCACCCAGCTGCACACAGGCTGGGTGCTGTCAGCCGACAGGAGGCAGAGTCGGGACCTGCCGTGACACCGCTACCTTTGCCAAGAAGCCACTTGACTTTCAACCCGGTGGATTTATCGTCGCACAGCTCGATCCATGGCCAGCAGAGCTGAGACATCCACGGGCAACCCCAACAGCACGGTTGGGTCCTTGTGGAGGAGGGACAGCCACCAGGAGATGTCTGTTCTTCAGTGGGAGCAGAGTTACCTGGGCTGCTCTGTAACTCACCAAGAAGTCATGCTGGCAGCAGGCAGTCTAAGCAGCAAGGCAGCTGTGGTACGAAGCATGACCAAACAACTTTGCATACCCTGCGCGTCCTCCACCCACGACAAGACTGTTATTTCAGCAGCCACAAGAGCCCAGCTGCGTGTTCATAACGCTGCAAGGCAGGCGGGCTCCGGAACAAGAAGGACACGTTTTGCTCCTTAAGTTCAGGCATTTAATTCTTCTCTCATTGCCCAGGAAGCCGAGACTGATGTTTGCTGACCCTGATGCACCAAAACTTGTGAAGCAAAAGCTGGCCTACGATCACAGCAGTCCCAGACATGAGCTGAGTTGCTTTGGTGCTGGGTCTGAGTGCTCCACAGCAGGTAGGCATCGCTGTTTGCTCTAGAAATTTAATCAGCAATAATTTCATTTCTTTCCTTGGTGCAGCATAGTTGTGGAGGCAGTCTGGCTGGACAGCTGGCTCACAGCCTGGCACTCTACCCCACGGAAAGTTGGGATGTTTTGGGGTAACACTGGCATCTCCAGGGAAGCAGATTTCAGTGTTTTCCCACCCTGTCTGGTTGGGGGAGGTTTCTCTCTGGTACACTTGTGCATAGCTGCTGCATAAAGCTGATTCTTGTACTTTGACATCTCTTTGCTTCGTTACTGAAAGCCTTTCCAGCCTCTAGTGTGATCTCAGTCAGACCCACAAGCGGTGTTCAGGTTAAAGGCTGGGGCTCACGGGGCTGGTTGGGGATTTACAGAGCAGTAAAAGACCACAGAAACATGATATGGGTAAAGTAGAAATCAAGAGATGGTTTCTAACCATCTAACCAAAAGATATTTGGAAGGACCTCATAAAAGAGAAGTAGATTTAAGATGGATTTATGTAAGCCTGTGAACTTGAGATTTTGGGGGCCTGTGACACGCAGGCCTGGACTTGATCCCACTGTGCTGTGCCTGCAAGCTGCAGTGACGGCTCCATCTCACCTTGCACCACGGGCACCCAAAGCACTGGGCAAGGCCTCAGTCCACCCAGAAGGGTTGGTAGTGTGTGATGCTCCAAACTGTCTGGTACTTTATAAATAATAAAAATGCTTCCCTTAGAAAACATTTTATTTAATTCAGGTCTTCCAAGCGTTCCCTTCTCTTCTGTGCCTATAAGTAACGCTATTAGAAGCAAATTCTGTGGAGCTTCTGTCACTTAAAAAGATGATTTTCCTGTGCACCTCTGAAAATCTAATGTCTTTAGTATCTTGTATTTTTAAACTGCAGTACAGTTTTTAGTCATTTTGATCCAAACACACTTTTTTGCTTAAAGTTTTGATTTCTCACACCAGTGTTTTGCATATGCTCAGCTGGATGTTGGAGAGATGTGCTTAGCTTAACTTAATATCCCTGCTCTGAGTTTGGACTCCCTGGTTTTAAGGTCAGTGCAAGTTATCCTAGGCTAATGGTGACGTTTCCTTTCAGTATAACAGCAATCGCTTTTGATTTCTGTGGTGGTTTTCCAGAAACCAGAGGCAAAGTGGTGTCTGTGGGAGTTAGGCTGGAAGCGCCGGGTAGGCCTCAGCTGGAGGCCGTCCCCAAACTCGACGTGTTCCTCCCGGCTGTGACAGAGCCACACTTGTTCCTTGCCATCATTTGGAGCATGAAACTATCCCAGCTCAAGTAGATGGGTGCTGGCTGGTCTGTGGTAACAGGGATCAGGGATCACTTCAGTGCCTTGGGTTTCTGCAGCCTTCAGGCGGCTAGGCAAGCAAAACAGGAGCAATCTCCTCCGTAAAGTCCCATTTATCTTTCAAATGGCTCAAGAACATTGCAAGGCCCACACGAGAGGCGGGACAGCAGGTTTCTCTGACAGGAACCATACTGCATTCAGCTGCCAAAGCTCCATAAAAAGGCAGTGTCCATCCCCCAAAGCCTAAGGGAAGTACGGCCGTGCTCAGTTTTGGCTGTGTCACCAGATGGGTCAGGGCGGGCTGTGGTGGCACAGGAGCTTACACCCAGCATTACTTGCTGTTCTCTTTGTGTGTTAAACAATAAATGCCTGCAATGGTTTTGTGCGGGTGGCTGAGCCACGCGTGGAGCCACCACTGCCCCTTCCATGAGGGCAGGGGCTGAGAGCAGAGGGCCGGGAGGGGCTTCAGGGTCAGGGACAGGTCTTGGCTGCCCCTGGCCCCTCTCCAGGTCTCGTACAAGTCACTCAAGTTCCTACTCAGGTTATTTTTAAGCGGTGCTTTCTCTCCATGGAGTTTACATGCTGAGAAAAGGCAAACCAGATGCGGGCAGCCAAGAGGAGCCCACCTGCTTCACAGCCAGAGCCTGGAGGGGCCCCAGAGCACCTCAAGGGCCTACTGCGTTTACCAGGCTGGACCTGCCATTTTGTTCTCATCTGCTCCTTATGTGGTTGCTCTTCAGCCTTAGAAGCCCTGGCAATACTTGCTTCCCTCCACAAGACCACTCGTCTTCTTGCCCTCTCTGTCCCCCTGCTGCTGGAGGGAGGAGGGCTTCTGCCTCAGCACTGTCCATGAGCATGGTTTGGACTTGGCCTTGAGCAGGTGCCTACGCTTATACCAGCGTTTCATTTGAGTCAGCATTCAGGCCATCCCCCTGCCCTACCTCCTGGTGGTACCGTCTGTCTGTCTGTCTGTCGCCTCCTCAGGAGCACCCAGGGCTGTGGGTCCCAGCCCTGTTGGGCATGGTCACCCTCACACACATGCCCAGCTGAAAGAGGGGGGAGAGAAGCAATTTGCCTACAGCAAACAGCCTAAAAACCTGTCACTGAGTAACAAATAGGTGTAAAACAGCAACTGCCACACGCAGGGCCCCCACTTTGCCCTCACAGAAAGGGGGCTGCTGGTACCCTGGCCATGAGGGCATGCACACACCCCCAAGACCACAGTTTTATTTATAACTCTATTGCTTTTTGTATCCCATTATGCACTGTTTCGTTGTCAACTGGATGTGGTTTCCAAGAGGCCTCTACAGACATAGCAGCCGTGATTTATGCAGCAGCCCAAACCACAGAGGTTTGCTGCAGAAAAGATTCAGTGAGCTCAGAGCAGTTGAAAGCAGAGTCAGCACGGCCCTGTGAAAGTGAACTTACCAGTTGCTGTAGCACACCTAGCTGTGACACAGCTGCAAATTCAAGGTTTGGGACAGACCTACAGGCTGGTGAGGCCAGCAGGGCCCTCTGGAGGCCCCTGCCCCAGCCCCTGCTCCAGCAGGGACACCCCCAGCAGGGTGCCCAGCACCACGTCCAGGCAGCTGCTGAAGGTCTCTAAGGAGGAGACCCCCACAGCCTCTCTGTACAGCCTGTGCCAGGGCTCTGTCGCCTGCCCAGCACAGAAGGGCTGCCTGCTGCTCACAGAGAACCTCCTGTGCTCCTGTTTGTGCCACTGCCTCTTGTCCTGGCACCGGGCACCACTGAGAAGAGCCTGGCTCCATCTTCTTTACACCCTCCCTTTGGGCATTCACAGACACTGATGAGTTCCTGCAACTAGTCACAGGTAAGGCCCAGCCCTAGGTGAGAACAATGGCAAACGAACAATACGAGGAACAATGCCGTCCTTGTTTGTTCCTACAAACCTTTCGGCTTTTTCCTCATGTGCATCATCTGACTCGGTGACTTTTTTGGTGCTTACTTTGTTCATGCACGTCTACTTCTAAATAGCTCTCCCTTCTGACACGCATGGCCTAGAGCCACTTCACTCCTGGCATTTTTGATGTGGTTCAGACCAGCTGAGGACGTGACTGTGGGAGATTGCTCTAAAGGGAATGTGCAGGCCAAGCAGAGAGGGCGAGCATCCCTCCCCCACGCCTCGTCCGGTTGGTAATGCGCCTCTGGATAGTTAATACACGCTTCATTTCCCAGATTTTTGTCCTTTTAATGGCAATAGCCATAGACATGAGTCTTTTTCATTGCATTTAAACTGACAACTTTATCCCACTTAAATCACTTTCTACACACGTAAGCCACTTTGTGGTCACCACCTTGCAGCAACCTGAAGCCACGTTGGCCATCACGAGGAACGGCCACGACCTGCTCTGCCACCGGGGCTTGTTCTTCAGCCTTGTACTCAGGGAAAGCTGAAGGTGCAGCAGTGGCACAATTTCTGGTGCTATCTCTTTGTTAACAGACAGGTTTATGTGTAGTTAGCTCTCACGCCTTCTGGGTGAAATGGGCCCAGCCGGTTCTAGGCCTGCTCATTGAACCAAAATTCATCCCAGAGACAGGCTGGTGCTTATTTTCGGGGCTCCAACTGGTGTAGTGCCATGCAGCCAGCCCCACACCTGCTCCTGCAGCACAGCCGTGGGCAGCTGCTTTGCCCTGAGCCACGCAGGGGCTGCCCCCGCAGCCAGGTAACACAGCACGGCTGCAGGAGCCTCCCAAACCTCTCCAACAGGATGGGCAGGAGTTGACTACTCGCTGCCTCGTGTATTTTCAGCAACAGCTTCTCTCTTAAGCTGCCCACAGTGAGCATCGTCATCTGGGGAGCCAGGCAGGGAGCTGGGCAGGGAAAACAAGGTGCTCACTATCCCATTCCCCTTCTCCTGCCCCTCTGTAAGAAAATGGGGCTGTTTTTAGCCACTTTTCCCCACCCAGTAACACCAAGCTCATTTTTTCCTCACAATGCCAGCTGATTACCCTTAATTTCCCCCTGGGCTGGGACAAACCACCTACAAACTTTATGTATTTCAACACAAAGCAGCCACTAAGTGAAGCAACGCAATTTATTTGACATTATACCAGACATGGGTGCTCCAGCTCCCGCCCCAGACTTGACCTTAAAACAATTTTAAATCCTGAATTTGCTGCATAGGCATTATCAAAGTTACCTGGCTGAGAGCTAAAAGGTGTCAGCATTACAGCTACTGAAATACAAAACTAAACACAGGAGGCAGCGAGATACTGTTCGTCCAGTTCAACTGTAAACGTGCTTCCAGCTTTGGGGTGCTGGGAGAAATTACACAGCTGTAGGACAACTTCACAAGGGTTTCTGTATACAGCAGCTCAGTTACTCATGGCACAGCAGTCTCTAACTACAAGAATGAGGGAATAGGTAAGTAGCTTGTGACAACAGCAAAAAGAGACCCTCCTCTAATTCTCACACCATCCTAATTCTGACACCATTGCTGTGCAGTGACACCAAGTTCAGTACCGCCTCCTGTGGAGCCTGCAAAACCTGCCCAGGGCCGAACACTGGCCTGCAGAGATGAAGCAGCAACAAAACCCGTGTGACAAGGAGCCTCCCACCCTGCTCACTGCTCCAAGCCCTTGGTACAGAGAGAACATCGTCCACAGGGCCTTGCTCCGTGCCCCAAACACGCCAAAATGGTGGTGGCAGGTACTGGTGCCACAGCACTGCACCATCTGCCCCATCCTCCTACAGCTGCCCCAGCAGGCAGGAGGCTGTCACCTCCCCCATAGGAAGCAGCTGGAGTTTATAGAAAGTACAAAGGCAAGATGAGCATGAGTAGTAATGAAACCAAAATAACATTTTTTCTTTCCTCAGACACAGCCTTAGACTTCTTTTTAAAAGGAGACACTGTGCACGTATGCATATATTTCTTTATGTAAATACATTTCCTACTGTCTTAGGTGAAACACCACACTCTTCCATCACACGTATTATATTTACACAATTTCTTCCTCAAGGTTTTCGATGTGCATTAGGACAACTCTCATCCTTCCTCTCTTGTTATTGACATGGAAACAGTATACCATGTAACAGCAGAACAATTCAAATTCCCAGAAATAAAATGAAAACTGCTTTCAGGGAAACATGCATTTATTGTTAAGCATTCCCAGTGAAAATCAACATCTTTTAAAATGTGTGTTTATTTAAAAAATCATCTGTGTACAAAAGTGTTTGTGTAGTTTTTATTTTCAAGACAAAAAACACTGATGCTGCATTCCAGCCCACCCACTCATCCTTTACAGGAAGCCTGATGCTCAGGAATCAACCTCCTGCAATATATATATATATTTCTGTAATTTTTTTGTTTTTATTTTTTTATATATATATATTTTTTTAAGAAAAGTCAGAATTTCGGATGGAAAAGGAAAGTGTAAAGCAGGGTTCTTCAACAGTTGACATCAGCGTTCTTATGAGGGCAGCCTCCTTCAGACACCACAACAGAGCACCAGCAGTTGTCGGAAACCAGAAATGGACAGGTACAGCATTTTCACAGTACATTTCCTCAGCTGTTGAGTCTCTCAACTTACATTTTCAATGAATGGCTCAGCACCGTAAGCAATCGGCTAGCTATTTGGATGCCTACAAAGCAGGTAACAGCAGAGAAGGAACATCACGTCACAGTACAGTGCAAATGACTTGCAAGAGTTTGTCGAATGAGAACAAAGCTGAAAACTCGAGCCGCTGACTACAGAGCGCTGCAGCTGGGATAACCGAGCAAGGAGCAAAGTGGGGTAAGGGCAGCTGGCCTTGTGAGGCTGAGGATGAATCGGCCGGTGACACTAACAGCACCGGCAGGAAGAGCAAGCTACGTGTTGTTACCGATGGTGTTGGAGGGGATCGGACTCACAAGAGGAAAGAAGCGACTGCCCCTTTACCTGGCCATGGGAGAATGCTGCGCCGGGGAAATGAGGACAGTAGCAGTGAAACCACCTACGTGGTCTTCTCAGAAAGAGCCCTAGGCACTCGATGAGTGGTGCAATAGATGGCGTGATGAAACGCGTTCTCGCGAGCTATTTCTTAGCCAAGTGCTCATCAAGTCCTACAAAGCAAATCGCTGGATCACAAGCCAGAGCTACGCTCATCAAGATGCTCCTGATCAGCTTCCACGGCCAGCAACACAGAGCAGGAGGGGACCTCTCATCTTCTTGTGCCTGCTCATAAGCAGACATTAAATAAAGCTAACCTTCACTGCTCAATTATTTATCATTTTCCCCTTTGGGCAAGCCTCCAAGTCTAAGCTTTTGTTGGTATTTAGGAAGGAAGCAAGGGCCATGCACACAGCTCAGCTTCCCCTTGCTCTGAAAATGGAACATTTCACAGTAACAGCATATGACCAATGCAGTAAACAAGAACTCTTGCTTGAAACTCTGTTCAGGTTTGCTTTTCCCCCCTCCCCTTCCCTCTTCCCCCATCAAACAAGCAACCCATATGCTCTGAAGTGCCTGGTCTGATTCACAGCTGCTAAGCCCGGATTTGCATAGTTTAAATGTTTGTTACCCACACCATCTAACGCAGATTTGGCATTACAAGGTAAGCTTCTTTCTGGCTATTTAATTCCTCTTTTCACACACACACACGGAAAAAAAAAAAAAAGCCTATACTCCTTATGCCAGTGTTCCAATGCTAATTTACTTGGAAGAGTTAAATACAATGGTAATTAAAAAAAAAACATATTCCTACACCACTGGTACCTAATTCCTCAAACAAATGCTCTTGAACCAGTTAGAGTCCAGGCCCCATGTGCTCTGGCAGCTGACGTGAGCCGTGGTAGAAAGCCGCTCACTTGCATGAAAAGCTGCTGCTATAAACTTGAAAGCTGCGGCAAGCTTTGTCCTTCCGATGGGAAGTTTGGGCTAGGCAGAACGAGCAGCACTGAGTGCCACGTCTTGCTGGAAGGATATGTTGTAAGGTTTTGTCTCTGAGATGTACCAGTCCATCACACTGAGGACACAGCTTGTTCACGGGAGAAAGCTGCGAGTTCAGCAAGTGGGGGTGATACGGGGAGGACTTTCGGCACTCAGAGGAAAACTGAGGCTTTTGGCAACACAAAGACATTTATTTACCTCTAAGCAAAAATGTACTGAAGTCTGAGGAACTGGATGTGACAGGAGGTGCTTGTTCCCCACCAACAAAATGAGAGAGAAACCACTTGGCCAGATGCACATCGCAGCGTTGGGCAGCAAAGCCTGATGCTCTGGCAAGCAGCGAGCTCCAGTACCAACACCTTGCTCACAACTGGGCCGTCTGGATTTCAAAAGCCCTGCTCCGAGCTGTTTTCTTAAACAACGGCGGAAGACAATGCAGGGTTTATTTGTGCTTAGAAAGCAACTCAACTGTCCCCGTGTTTCACCTTCCTGTTTTAAGTAAGCGGTGAACGTGCCACAGCCTGCAAACGCACAGGGCCCTGAACACAGAGATGCTCACACGAAACAGAAGGAGGATTTCACACATGCAAACTCACACTGATGAACTGAACACTAACAGTAAACTTCTAGGGCTCAGCCCCAGCTGCAGTTCGACTAACCTGGTACAACGTTACCCCTAAACTCAACTCTGATAATTGCCAGGAATACAAGAACACTCCTTATAAAGGACTCACGTCACCACTCATAGGAACTTCAGACCACAGATGTCTCCCCAAATGCTGGGCCATCTTTCCTTCCCAGCTCAGGTCTTGAGAAGCTTCCCTCTGCCAGCATCTGTGCTAGCACCAAGGTATCTTTGCTATAAAGCACATGGATGGAGGGCAAAAAGCAGTGTCCAGCGCCTATACACAAGGGGACAGGGGAAGGTGAGCATTTTTCTGTAGATGAAAATGAGGTAACTTTATGAGAAATAAAACACAACAAACATTGTTGCAGTGGCAGCCCTGACCACCTCACCTTCTCCTCTGTTCTCCCCGTCTCCCTTCACCCCCTCAGCCACAGTTTGGGAAACCTGCTCAGGTTATCGCCGGGCACGCGCTCCCAGCGGTGTTCTGAGGAGACCGGTCTTGTCAAGACACATTCAGCAGCCCGTAACTGAGAAGTTTTACGTCCCCTGACAATGATTTCCAAGTTCCTTCTCTTGATAAATAGCAGCGAAGAACGAGGGAAAGTAGTCAGCAATTTATAATTACCACCAGGGTATTAAAAAAAAAAAAAAAGGTGTTGATGTAACCAAGAAGTTCTTAGCCTGTACAACAAAAGACAGCGAGGTGAGGTTAACACAAGTGGCATCTGCCAGTTTCCTACCGCCCCTGGTTTTCACCTAGCAAACCAGCTGAACAGTAGCAGGTTTTTTTTTGTAAAAAAAAAAAAATATAAATAAATATAAGGAAAGACAAAACAATTTCCTTTGGCATCTTCGAGAATGATTTACACTAACTCAAGAAAAAAAAAATATCACTGACTACACCTTAAAAAGCTGTAAAGACTAAGCAGATGCACTTAGTATTGCACTGATATGAGTTACAAGTATTTACTGTCTGTGCCCTGAAATATTTTAAGCTTGGACACGTCAGACAGAAAGCCCAGGGAACATCCCTGAGCTAGTTAGGTCTCTACAGCTCTATTTTCTGGTTCTGTTCTACTATGACTATGCTCCAGAAATTTAACAAATACAACAATGTTTCTGATTTCCTCTCGTACAATTTATAAACAGACTGTCTACGAAGTGTGAAACTACTGCAACTTGTACTTCATAGTTCAAGAAAAATCCCAAATAGACATGTATTTCCCCACCCCGGCCCCATGAATCCTACTGCTCAGGAGAAGAAACAGTGACGGAAAAGATGACTTGTACAGTACTTATGAGCAATGATCCCCACTCTATTCTCAGGATTTCTCTGAACTTCCTTGTCAGATATATTCTCGAGAGTTAGCATCATATTCATAAAGGCATTACCGCTCTCTTTAAATAGATGTACTAGTGTTTGAAGTTGCAAAACTAATAATTTTCAAGCTTTTGCACTCAGGATGAAATGTCATTTTAATACGAATAAAACGACTGACTGTATGTACAAGCCAAGATAAGAGTTCAGTTCTCGTTTATCAGAAACATCAATCCAAAAGAAAGCTAAATTGAGAACACACTTCTACTTCTATGTGCATTTGAAGTATGTACAGAAAAAACACCAACACAGCCTCCATGTGTCAACTAGAGAAAAATGCAAGCAAGGATGAATTTTAAAGTACCTGGTAAGCAATCCTTAAATTGAAGCCCAAAATAAAGCTAGAAAACTGCTGCAAAAACAGCTGATTGCATCATATCAAGTACTCAAAAGAAAAAAAATAATTCTCAGTATGCTAGAGAATTAGCGTTTTCCTCCTTCAAATCCAGTGAAATCATATTATCCAGGATATACTGAACATTTTACATCCATTTAAGACAAGAAAAGTAAAGAAAACCAGCTCCATCTTTTTGTGCTATATCGAGGCATAATAAACCTTTATGAGATGTGTAGAAAATACGATGGATGAAAATCATCACTGATAATTCAAAATATATTCTTTAGAGGGGAGCCTAGGCTACTGTAAATGGCACACAATTCCAACAGATAATGAGAAATAATCCAGCAAGGGTTTTTAGCTGTATGATGTCAGGGAGAGGACACTGAGGTTTCCCATTTTATAAGCTAGGAAGAAAAAGGTTCTGAATAGGTCACCATTTGGAACTTTGGGTAAATCTTTTAAGTCTTTCAGGAAAATAGGTACAAGAACACTCGAGTATTTAAATGGTGCTCTCTTCAGCGACCCTACCTAATACGTCTATTAAGTACAAGCATGCAAATATAGGTCAATCCACAGGCACATAGGATCCATGTTAAAAACAGTAAGATAGCTGTGATGAGTGGCACCAACAATTTTGATGACTAACACTCAAAAATGTTGCTTTCTGAATTACTAAATCAAAATCCTGAAGCAAGTTCCTGCTAGTCTTCGTCACACTGCTAAACACTAAAGTAGGCATGTTTTTCCCCCATTATTTTAGCTGAGCTCAAGGAATTTTTACAATATTTAGTAAGAAAAAAATTAAAGTATTTCCCCTTTTTAAATTTACACAGACGTTTAATTAGCTTTATTTACAGAGCGGTTTTTCAGTCTCCAATAGTGCCTAGATAGCATCATCAGGCAAGAGTGCCAGTTTTAAAAGAGAATCTATATAGAATCCTAAAAATAACAGATGGTGATGCTCCTCCAGAAGGGGCAAGCTGGACTACCGAAGCAGCTCTCTCTACATGGCTCAGTTACTCAGGAGTAATTCTGTTGCAGTCTCTACATCCCATGATTTTGAAGACAAGGCCACTATTACTGCATTCTGCAATGAGAAAACAAAAAGCAAAACAGCATTTAAAATGTGTGAGCCTGAAGCTGAGAATCAGAATGAGAAGTTTGCAGATTGATCAGAACATGTTTGCCACTTGTCAAGAAATAGCTGATCATTTGTAAGAAGATTATTTCAAAGAAGGTGGAGGTGGAAGAACATTGAAGTTATAGATACTTACCCTATCAAAGCCCATAGCACAAAGGTTTTCTATTTTTCTGGTGTATTCTGGACTAGAAACTGGTGCTCCAGCATACACATGTGCCCAAAGTCGAGCTGTCTGTTTAAACATTTCTGGATTTTGTTTGTACTACACAAAAGAGAGAGAGGGGAGAATGGGAAAGTTAAGTCAGCTCAGCAGTCCAAGCAAACAGTACGATGATGCGGCAGATTCCTACCCGTAATTCTTTCTGTAACACCTTCAACACTGTTTCACACGGATCACCCCCGTATTTTTGAAATGAAACTTGGAGGCGAGGATTTCTTGTAGAGAAAGCCTGTGCAAGCATTTAATTTCATGTGTTTGCCTTTAGATTAAGTTATGCACTACAGGTATTTTATGAGTACAATCAGTTACTGCTCTCAGCTGCATCGATCGGGAGCTAAGTGGCCGTGTTTAGCACAGCTACTGAGATTTTACATTCAGTGCAGCAAAGCACAAGCTGCCCCTGTGTTGACATCTGCTGAATATATGCACTGCACACCAACATGTTTCTCTAATCACTAGGAAATATGCCTGGTTTTGCACACTGCAAGTAGTTCTGCAGTTTTTTGGGGAGGGTTAGCATTTTACTGCAGGGCTTCCTCTGGAAAATAAGGATATATAAGGGTAGTATGCGTGACCAAAAAAAGGGCTGAAAAAATAGGTGAACATGTGTGAGAAACAGGACATTGCAACTCCGCAAGCTATCGATTATCAGAAAATAAAAACCACGCAGGGCATGTAAATATTACTTTGCACCCATTTTGCCACTAACAAGTTTTCTGGTAAACAACAGAACGGACCAGAGCAGAGTTTTCAGCCAGTGCCAGGAACTCAAAGACAAGAAAGTGGGTCAGCTGTCATAAGTGGTACACAACAAAGCAGGAGGAGTTTCCCATTTTAGCAACTTTCATCTATAAAATAGATTTTTTTAAATAAAGATAACCATATATTGTTTTATTAAAAGACAACTTCTTCCCCCTTAATCATTACAGTTGAAAAAATGTTTTCCCATCCTTAGTCATGCGATTACTTTTAGCACTAAATAATAAGACAATACTGGGAAATACACTATTAAACTATTTAGACACATTTTAAGGATAGAAATACAACTTATTATCATTCTACGTATTTTACCAATGCATGTAAATGATCATTAAACCTGTAAAACACATTTCAAGAGAACACTGCTCACATTCCATTTTATTTCCAACAGCACACACCCCAATCCCACTGCACTGTGTGCTCTGTACACCTCACACTAATTCTGCCCTACATTAAGTAATCTGTGTAGCTACTAGCCAGTTATTAATGGCATTAAAACAAACAGGAGAGAATCTACTGTTGGGAATAACTCAGTGTTATTATACACACACAGTAATCTGAAATAAATTTCTTATTACAACTGAAGAAACAAGGAAGCAGTAAGTGTAGCATCAGTAGCCTCCTGGGGTACTGTATTTTTCTGCTCTTAACGTATCTTCCCCCCAAGTTATTATGATTTTTTTGTTGTTGTTCTGTTTTTAATATATTTGAACACACCACAAGCCTAATAAACAACCAGATGAAGCGCAAAGCACTGAAGTTGTGTTTGCATAACCACACTTTATTCAGAACTAGCTTTCACTGTTCTATAAATAAAACTGCTTTAGTTATCTGTAAATAATCCAGCTTCTCCCTGAACTGAGAAGCCTACAGGCACCTTCACTGATGTCTCTGTATCAGGAATCACAGTCAATTATGTTGCTGTACTTAAAACAAAAACACCTGTATTTAAGCAGAACACCACTGTGCTCTCCTGGAGATTCAGCTTAGCTCTTCTAGGACACTACCATTGACCCGGACAGTTTAGCAGTCTAACAAATAGTTCAGTAAATTCACTAAGTAAAAGCATGGAGGAGAAATAATTCCTTGTAAATTTGGGGTTTTGGATTTTTTTTTTTTTTTTTTTGAGAGATGGGAGAGGGGACACAAGAGAAACCATCCACCCCACATGGAGGATCTGGATGCTTACCATCACATCTCTCACAGGGACTATAATCACTTTCTACTGACATACACAAGCACATAACTGAAGGCCAATCTGCTAACACAGCTTTCATGCAGATATTTGCAGGGACCAGGAGAACTGAATCCTCCCCACACCAGCCATGCCATAGTCCCACTGCACACATCCCTACAGGCACCTAAAAGGCAGCCTGGAAAATTGCTCTTCAGAGTCCAGGAAGATTCCTGAAGTCTTTTGTCTGAGAGAAAACCATTTCCAGCTGAAATGTTTCTATGGGACTGTTAGGATTCCCACACAAAATTCTAGTAGCAGCAGCCAGAATGGGAAACTCCATTTTTCTTCTTTGTGAAAAAACAAAAAACTGATTTTTGTTTACGTGAAAAGAGGATGTGACAGCAAGGACAAACATCTGGCAAGAAAAACCTGTGCAGGGGCATCATCTGCATGGGATGCCTGGTGGCTTTGCTGGCCTTTGCAAGGATTTCCCCCTGCCTACAGGGGTTCAGTCCAACAGAAGCAGATGTTCTACACTTACACCTGAATATACACATTTGAGTAGCTTTAACCCAACTGTTCCACCCCGTGACATACTGGGCTACCTCCCATCTCCATGTTTCCCTCTAAAACCTGACAGGTTTGATGAACTATCATCCTACACAGAAGTGCGTGCTCCTTTTCCCTAAAAAGTCTCTCTTTCCCAGAGTGTGCTGACTTAGAGAAGATAGAGATAAGATCGATGATGGAAGAACTTTTTCCTTGACTGGGTTTTTTGTTACTGAAATGTAACCTTATTATCAGTCAATTGCAAAGCCAAGCCCTTGTTCTCCCTTCTCCCCTGAGAAAAAAGGGCAAACAACACATACATACTTGAGATTTTGCTGAAAACTGTCAAACTATTAAGTCATGGAATGATCATTCCTATCTTTAATCAACATTTTAAGTAGAGTTGGTGTGGAACAAGACCCAGTTAACACTATTTTTATAAATTCTTGCTACTGTCTCAAGAGTAACAAACCTTGCTGATTGCATTAGAATTCTACTGATACCTGTTTAACTAGTGACTAAAATAGTCATCCCAAGTACTTGCAAAGGTTAAATACAAAGGATGTATCATTCAGATAAAATGCATCTCAGGACTGAATGCTACAAGTAATTACTCAAAATTTTGACATTATCAAATACAGTGCTCTACAATATTCCTAATAATCTAGGAGAGGAGCTACAAGCCAAACCAAATGCAATGAACACCAAGTTAAAACTTGTCTTTAACACTTTTTTTTTTTTTAATAGTAAAAGCGTTTTTAATAGTAAAAGATTTTAAAAGGCAAGTTATACTGGCATTTGTTTTACTGTGTTATCTCCTGACATTCATGACAAACTAAATAAGGAAGAAAACTGACATTAAATCTCTTGACACTGTAAAAATAACTGCTACTTTGGAACCTAGAGAGTAAAAGTCATAAAGACACTGTAGTAACTCATGCTTACTGTAAAGCAATTTTCCAATAGATTATTTAAAACCTTTCTCTCTCCCAAGGCTTGGGACTTGATCTGAGTTAAGGAAGGTTACAAACGTGTTAGAAGTTCATAGTCAGCTGAGCACCTTACCTGGTTTGCCACTACTGCGTCTTGTGGATCATCTGGTTCTGCAGCTGCCAACAACGCTTGCAGTGATAACAACACTGTTCTTAGAGTCATTGCTGCTGCCCTAAAATTAAAATTTGAAAATGACTTTACCAAATCCCATGTCTTTAGTCATCTGTGCAGTTACATTCCTATAACAGAAGATATAAAAATATAGAGAGTTTTTAAAGCTAAATGTCACAATTTCAAACTGCTGCAGCTCAGAGGAACTAGAGCACCATTCAATACATACTGAAATGAAGTTTTAAATGTGGACTTTGTCATTAACAATGCTTTCTAAAGTGTTTGGAGAATGGTCCTTGACCTACACAATTGACCTTAAACGCTTAAAATTAATTTCACTTACACAAAAAAAATTAGCCTGAAGTTTGCGTTGTCCTTCCTTACTTCCAGTAGAAGTACCTTGCTTATAAAGTCTAGGTACAGAACCTGCAGCCCATGTGTGCTCCCTCTGCTGGCACTCTTGAGAGCAAAATAGCATATACAGAAACAGTGACCTATATTTTAAATTCTCATAACAGATGAGGAATTTTACACATTTGGTATCTTTTGCATTGTACCATTTTAAATATGACATTTTTCCCAATAAAATTTAATGGTTTACATAGTAAGCTACTAATACAATAATATAAAGATAATGAATACCACCTCTGTGATCTACCATGTCGGCTGGCGCATACTGGCAATCAAATAAGGACCCCACTGAGCTGAGCAGCCAGGTAGACTCAGTTGTGGTGCCAGCAGGGACGGATGTTCAAACTAACACAGGAAACTATTTACCCTGCTTAAGAACTAGTAGAAGGGTAAGTGGGAAAATGTGACCTCTTACATTTGATCAAGATAGTTAGGGCACACGAAATGCTAAAGGAAAGTTGTGAAACACAGGCACAATCAACAGAAGTATCAATCAACAGAAAATTGCTTTTTTTTTTTTCTTTTCCCCAAGAAGGCTGAAAGTAAGTGCAGTGAGTTTGATGGAGCGGGTGGAGCTTCACCTGACAGTCCAGATACAAAAACAAACAGTTTGCAAGTCTATTTCCAGTGTCAGGTTCCAGAAGCTCGAAAGTTTTCCAGTACATAAGCACTGTATCGAGGTACTCTGGCACAGCATATTGATGAACAGATGCTGGTAAGATGTGAGAAGTAAGTTTGTGACGCCTGAATATTATATCCCTAGGCACGTGTATGCACAGCTTTCCTGCTGTGTCACTCACAGTCAAATAAGGCATTCTTCCCTAAGCATTTCTAGTTCTTAAATGTTTTTCCTAGAAACTTAGCTTTTTTTTTAAAAAAACAAAACAAAACAAAAAACTGCTTGACAATCACACTGAGCTTTCACAGTGCAATGTTCCACATCAAAATGCAAGTGAGAAACATCCCAAGTGATAGAGATTTTAATTAGCACATATTGTCTTAATTCAACCGCAACATCAGCTTCAAGTCCCTCAAGCTTAACTTTGTAGACTTAACTCCTCAAAAAAAAAAAAAAAAAAAAAAAAGCCTTTGTGCTTCAAGATCTGTACTCTGACAAATCACAAAACCATCACAAACCCTCCAAACCTATTCTTTAGGTAACTAAGCATTTTTTCCCCAGGATTTCAGACTCTTCCAGTCAATTTAAGATTAAGTGTTTCAACTTCCAAGCTGAATGCTTCCCCCAAGCCAAAGAATGCTGCTTTAAATTACAAAGAAAGCTTGGGATTAACTAGTAAGATGTTTAATCAGATAAAGAACACCTAGTTATTGAAACAGCCTCGGTTGCACGATGAGAACCTGGCTAACTCAGGAAACTCAAGAGTACAAAGCTTGTTCTTCTATACCCAAATCTCACACACACACAAAAACAGGGTGACAGAATATTAAAATATTTTTGCTTCACATGCACCTGTGCTATTTTGCTCTTAAAATTTCCTGTGCTGTCATCTCTGCTGACCGATACCATTCTGAAATTCATCTGCTTAACTCGCGTATTGCTGGCACAACTCATAGCAGTAGCTGCTACTATTGACCAAATCCGAATGCAACGTGTTTAACTAGTCTGGCACCTAGGTGTCACAGGCCACTAGTCTTTCAGGCCAAAGCTCAAAAGGGACATAATTTTTATTTTTATGCACGGAATTTCAGAAACTACCACAGCCCAAAGTTGTTTTTTGCCCAGTTATTTCATTGTGCTGCTCAGTGTCATTCTCAGGAAAGACTTCACATTAAGTATCTCTCATCTATAACCGATGCTGTAATTACTTTCACCAAATTAAAGCTGTTCTGGACTTCCCTTTACACAATTCCTACTTCAGAGGTGTCTGGAAATACTACCATTAGTAAAACTGGAGTAAGTCTCAAGAAAGGGGTTTCAGCAGCACTTTTACAAGCTATTTACTTCTATCCGCACTGTACCTTTTAGGACTAGAAATGATAGATCTGGGGGGCAGCAGGTTTACTTAGGACAAAAAGTGCCATGAACAGCTAGAATAAGTCCTGTGGTGGCTCCAGCAGTCTCTGGTTTTCAAGCCTGGTAGGCCCTTCCAGTCCTCGCTCATCTGTTATGTTTGTAGATTTTTATATAAATCATACTGGGATTTGAACTTCTGTTCTGACATTCCGATTTCAAAATGAGTAATAAAAATAAATACCTCATCCATTTGGATATACAGATGGCTATATGCTAACTCACAACTCAAACTCTAAAAAATAAGCTTATAGACATGACTAGTTTAGCTACATATGTAAAAAGGTTTAAAAATGTAGTTTACAACTTTTCAAGTCTCAGTTCCCAGAATGGCTTCCTCATCTCATGCATACTAAGACAGTCTTCATTGGATACAACCAAAGAAATACCCTTAAGTTATTAAAAAGCTGAAACTGTAGCAGGTTATTTCTATTAAAAATGGAAAATTAAGGTTTATGATTAACAGTAAAGAAAATCTGACATATTTAGTGTAGCTGTCATATACTCATTTAACATTTTCTACCTTGAGGACATCCATTGGCTTTCCTGATCAAAGCTTAAAAAAAAAAGACTTCGTACTTATATAGTTTAGACTTAATTTTTCAGAAACAAATTAAGATTCCCAGAAGAAATTGGAGGGACAGCTAAAAATAGATTCTTATTCCCCCATTTCCTTAAAAAAGTCCTCTTCTTTCTTCCCATTACTTTCTCTGGGGAGAATAAAGCAAATAGAGATGACTGTGCAGAATTACATTCACAGACACTGGAGAAGCAGGACCTGTTCCTCATTAGCAAAGAGCAGAAACGATTGTCATCATCAGTTCTGGAGTAAAATCTAGGCTGACAGTGGCACAAAAAAAAACAAACACAACAAACAAGAAAACACACAGGCACACAAAATCCGTGGCCCACAAGCTACAAAGAATGTGCTGCAAAAAAAGTTGTGAGGATTTTCCTTAAGACCAACTTGCAACTGAAAGCCATCATCTGCCTTTTCCAGTGTTCCTCAAAGGCTTATTTTTAAGGAACATAGTTCTGAAGAAAAAAGATTTCCAACTCCTCTTCTACTTGAAGCTCATTTCTAGGTGTGGATTTATGCACCAACATGCTATCATCAAGTTCAAGCAATTCCCTTTAGTAATGCAAGCTAGCTGCACGTTTGGGTTTAAATTATTTTTCCCCTTCTCCTCTTTGCTAAAGGCACGGGTTTGTATTACTCTTGACAGATTTTTGTCTAATCTGTTCTTAACTGGAGCCTCACAAGTTTCTTGGAAAATCTGTTTCAGTGCTTCACTGTGATCGCTACTCGGCATGCTGAAATGGTTTGCTAAGGTCACATTTGCTTAGGCCATCAGTCTTATTGCTTTGGTCTGGATTTTTCCAATGGTTCCTGTCTTTCCTGGAACACAGTGCTCAAGAAGGGTACAGCAATTCACTTGAAACCTTATAAATTATATATAAAAAGCAGGCAGCATATATCATGAGCTTTGAAGGTAAACCTTTTACATCCCAGCATCCTATTTGCCCTGCAACAAGTCCTGTAACACTACTGGCTTCTGGTTCTTTTTAACTTAGTAACTCCTGACCCTGCCCCAAAACACTGCTTAGCCACTAAGCACGGTAGATATCTTGACATACATAAAATGAGTGAGAAACAGGAAAGGAGTTCAAACCAAAAGCCCCCACCCTGCACCTCCTCTCCCCAGTACAGGCTTTCTATTGGCATGGCATTTGTTAAATTTATAAGTGAAGTGCAGAAACGTACTCCACTAAGGGAAACCTGGAGTGAATCAGGAAGCTGATGGATCTGATGTCTGTACATCATATGCGGACATGCTTGCCTTTTTTTTTCTTTAATCTTGGGGCTTTTCCATTAAAAATAAGCAGCCTTAGCTGCGGGTGAGCACAATGCTAATATTATAAAGCACGGCAACCCAGTTGTGCCCAGCACGCCCAAAGTAAGAAATCTCTTACCTTTTGATAAGCTGAAAGAGCCCTAAGAGGATTACAAAACACTGCCAGCTTCTCTCCCTCTTCCATCATTTTTAAAGGCTAAATAATTTTCTCTTTATGCTCCACACACCCCTCTCAGAACACAGGCTTTCTGGTACTTCACCTTTGAAAGGTAGCCCAGCAGAACGGCTGCAGCCAGCAGGCTGCTGCTCTGCTCTGTCAACCAAGCATGGTTGCTGGAAACTGCTTTTTTTTTTTTTTTTTAAATTTTAATTAAATAATCTGCAATATTTATTCAATTTGTGGTAAAACTAAACTTGTTGATCCAAGAGAAAAGCTCTGGGAATTTGTACCAAGGGTTTATGGAGGGAGGAGGCGAATCAGGCCTTTAAGCAGAAGCCTGCTGTAGAGTCACTAACAAGAGGAGAAATGCAAGACTGGACAGGGGGGGCTTTGACATCAGGGCTGGGGGGGATGGCAGGGTGCCAGTGAGTTACCTCAAACAGCGTTAATGTTCTCCACATTCCTCTCAAAGCTCTGAAGAGGCCGCGTTCCTCAAACAACCTGAGCAAAACCCAGCAGGTATAGATGCCCGGGATGATTACTACTAACTGGTTGTTGCCTATGCATGAAAATTGCATTACCTCCTACAATAACGATTTTGCATCTCAACTAAAACTGAAGCTTGAATGCTCCAGCACAGCCACACTCTTCTAATTAATTTTTATTTTGCTTGTCAAAACCACAACAGCCAATAGTTTTTTGTAGCAGCACACAGCCACAACACGCCCGTTTGATACTCACTGCTCAAGGGATGCATGCAAAACAGCTTTCAAACAATTTGGCTCTCAGATTTCAACAAAAAGTATTGGATACATTTTCTATTTAAGAGTAAAATTAAGGGATAGAGCACTAGCCCGGAAGATAAATATAGGCTACATTAAGCGAAACCACATAACAGGAGTCAGATCAGATCAGCATAAAAAGATATTCTTCCTATAAAATCATACACCAATTTTAATTCCACCAACAAACAATAGTTGTTTTGTAAACAAAGTGGCACAACAGGTATTTACAAATCTAAACATGAAAATCCACAGCTGCAGAGAATTTCAGCATCAACCGTATACTGTGGAGAAAGAAATTCATTAAACTCATTACAAAAACATTTAAAGGCATTACTTCACAATCTGACAAAAGCTTCTGCCAATACGCATAACAATATCTCAGCCATGCTCATTAGAATAGAAAATCATTACCACGGGATGGGTAAGTATGGGAGAAACATGTTTTAACTACAGAAATACATGAAAATTGTGTTTGTATTTGTCGTGTATATCATTTTATTAACTCTTAAAAAAAAAAAAAAGCAATATTAGGCCCAAATTCTCATAGGCCCAAGTTCTGTCCTTCAGCTCCCACTGACCTCAATGAAAACCACAGATACAAACTGGAATTTACAAGTTACATTTAAAACACAGCAACAAGAGCATTATTCAGTTAAGACCATTACAAGTCAAAGGCACTTCAGAAACCGAGCATGTTACTAAGAGATTTGACTTGAGAGATTGAGACTAAGTCTACCTTCTAGAACAAAACTACCAGAGTATCTCAGGTTTCAATAACTATCACACTGAAATTGTTCAAAGAAGAAGGGACGAATGTAGCCAGAACCATGTCCTTTCTCCCAAAGGACCTGGGGCTTTGAAAAGCATTTCAACACCACGCTAGCAATTTTCACTTACCATGCTGTGATTTAAAAAAAAAAAAAAAAAAAAAACAAAAAACAGAACAAAGATGACCACACACAAAAAATCGCCGAGAGCAACACATTAGAAAATTAAGGGATCACTACATCAAGAATCATTTTGGAAAGGGCATATAGCACATAAGCAGCCTTACCCCACTGCTACCACCAAGGTCTGTGAAATTCTTCCCTCAGTGCTTCTAGATGAAGACAGCATTACAAAGGAAGAGTTCAATGATGCACAACTGGTGTGATATTGGTGCTCCCTGTGCCAGAGTTTAAATACACAGAAGGCAGTTCTGGTTCAGATACCCCTATTTTGTACACATCTTGATGATGGAAGGTAAGATGCTTTCTTTATTGGCAGAACTAAGACACAGATTAGGTGATCTGTGCAAGACCTAACTTTCAAAGATCACAAGAACACAAGTCAAATCTCCTCTCCTGGTCTTCCTTGCCAAATTTCAATTTGAAAAAAAAAAAAAAAAAAATAGAAGAGGAAGCTCATTCTTTCTTTGGGTCTTAAATGTTTGTCTGTTGCCTTTTGATATTTTACATTTTTTAGCTTGATCAGCAGCTGAAGAGGCCAGGAGCTTTCATCTGAAAGCCATTAACTGCCTAATTCCTAAAGCAGCAGCAACTGTGTGGGATAAGACTGAGTTTTAAGTCAATGTCTGGCAATGCTCAAAGACAAAGGTGACCTGTTCCAGGACCTGTTCCAAAGTGTAGTCTCCTGAATCCTAGTCCACTGCTGCAAAGGCAAGAATATTCATCCTTCCTCACAGGAAACAATAATTAGAGAATATATTAACATGATGGCAACAAGAAAATGTCTTTTAAAAAATCCATTAAGTGACTTCGCTTTTATTTTCAAATATGATAAAATAAGGAAGACTTCTGCTTCTGCTAGGAGCTCTTTCCTCCAAGTTTTCAGTAGAAAGTGACAGATGTCATTTAAAAAAACCACAGGAGTTTAGGAGCTTCAGATAGCCTTGAAGATACTTGTTAAAGTCACAGACCTTGATACTGTGAATAAAGCAACCTGACAGCACGTAAAGAAGTAGCAAAAGATGGAAGGAAAAAAGACAACCCTGAACTTATAAGCTTTGGACAAATTCCTTGCAGGAGAGTATTAATGACACTGGGATGCAGTTCCCTGTTAGCCATCTTTGTTGCTAGAAATAAAGAATGCCTTCCCGTGCACTCACTATCTAAGCTTTACCCGAGTGAAACCCCTCTCCCAGGTAGGCTCACATGCTCTAGATCAGACCAGTGAAACAATCTCTTAAAAAGATCCCCCAAAGTTTGTTATTTTGACTAAAAACAACCCCAAAACAGCCAACCAAAGAAAAAAAATCCAGCACAGAAATCAACCAGCCAGCCTTCCTTCTGCCCTTTTGCTAAACTGGTTATAATCTGAGGAAACTGCACTTAAATGTTTCTTCAACTGTGTATCTCCAGTACAGTTGTAGGGTGGGATAAATAGCTACGTGTAGGTTAGAGAAGTACTGGCTTTAGTGATAGAAAAACTATACAATATACCATGTACGTTGAAAGATTACACTGCCTGAAATATAGTCAAGTGCTGCAAGATTGTAAGAAAAAATAAGCACTTCCAATAATGAAGAAGACAAGTAATAACAAGTACAGCTTCTTAGTATTTCATTTTAGTTATGCCACGCTTCACATAATCTTATCACCATACAGAAGCGTACTCCCAACGTGTCAACTGTAAGACCTGAACTCGAGCTTTCTGCTCTAGAGTTTCTCTTCCAAACCCAGCTGACACCTGCTTGACCAATACTGGTCTTGATTAACTTGTGGAAGTCAGAAGCATCGATCTAGCTGGGAATTACACTCCTATTCTTTTGGGGCAGACATGGAGGAAAGAAACAAAGATGAACTCCACTCTTATGCCGGACATCAGAACTACAGCACAAGTGGTGCATGTACTTCATATTGTGCCACTTGGAAAAACAAACCTACAATGAGCTCGGCTGTTACAGTTTGCACACTTACAGATCTGTTCCAAGGATTTTGGTCATTGCAACCTTTTCAGAGCTGTTCCAGTAACAAGTAACCAAAGTCAGCAATTGACAAGCAATTTAACTGCCAATGGTTTAGAGGTTCTTATCGTAATTAATATCAACTATAACTGAGACAGAATTAGTATGGTGGTCTCCTCTTTCCTATTGTCTACCTGTTACCTTTTACACTTTTAGATTCCCAGATAGACTCCATGTGTTGCTTTAGCTCTTTGGGAACTAATTTTATTTGGAAGCACAAGCCAAGAATCACAATGAAGATAAGCACTTGGTTTTTCTGCTTACACCTCAGGAGGCTGAAAGGACAAAATTCAGGAGGCAACAGGTAGCATTTGTTACTGGAGAATTACATAAAAATCATTAACAATGAAATGCTCACCCTAATCCTAATGCAAAAATAAACAAAAAAGCTCTCTACTCAGTTAATATCAGTACTTCATACTTCCCAAAATTACTACCCAGCTATTTCATTAGGATCCTCTTTTCAACTCAAAATAGTCTACTGCAATACTTTAAGCTTTAAGGACACATGAAATTATAGATGCAAACATGAGCTGCTGCCTCCCATCCAGGAGGCTGGTACACTTGATTTTGCATATTTAAGCCTGTAGGGAATCTTACCATTGATCTTTCAGTATATCCAAACAAATGGCCCCAGTAACTGAGCTAATATTAGGATGCCATATTTTGGTGATAAACCGCACCTAAAACACAAGAAAATGAATAAAATAAAATAAAATAAAATGGTTATTACATGCAGTATATTAAGTAAACATTTAAAATGCATCATTTATAATCATATTATGGAAAAATACTAATTTAGGAAAGATCAAGCTAAAAACAGAACAAAGACATAAGATATGACATATTTCAGGAGGTTTGCAAATCCAACACAGCCTTGCTTTACTGAGAAATGGACGACTGCCCATTTGAGTACACCAAAATTATCCCCAGCTGTTTTCCTGGATACTGTCACATGGGCACACCAGAAGTCATTTTGAAATACCTTCCAACACTACCAATGTTCCAACAACAGTTAAATACAGACTTAGATCTTCCAACATCGTCAAATTAGCTTAAACACTGGAAAGTCTCCTCAATTAATGCTGTGAAACAGGTCCCTGAACCTGAGATGTAGCCATTGGATCTCACTGTTCAGCGAAATTGCTGATAACTATAGGAGTTAAAAGAATTTCTTTGGTCACACTACTTTTACAACTTTCTAGTCCTGTTATTCCTATGCACAATGCTCTTCCACAAACCAAACCCTAAATAGATTATTTTTCTTAGCTGAGACAAGATTCTTCCAGCAGCAGTCTCAGCACTCACTCATTGATCACGTCCACATTTTAAACACTAAAAAGTGTATTCACGCTTATAAAGCGTGCATTAAAAATCCTTTTTAATTTTAAGGACACCGAGAAAGTTAAAAGTAGCATTTTATTTTAGAATTCTCATGAAGCAAAGCTGTCCTCTGAAAGGAATGTATACAAACCTGTGATTATATATATAGAATTTTCTTCATTTTCCTCAAACCTCTTAAGCTGCATTTTAACTGCTTTCTACCGACTTTCACCTGTCTCTGCATTTCCCATCTGTATCTCTTAATCCTAAACTCTTGTCATTTTATGAATGGCACAGATTTTCCTTCATCTTTTGCCCCTGATCTGCAAGCATGTTAAGCACACAGGACACATCGTTTGTCAAGTACTACTGCAAGATACTGTACATACAGGGCTACGATAAAATCAAATCCACAAAATGGTGTATAAAGAGGTGAGGCGATACATTTCTGCTTTCCAGTACAGAAACTGAGAGATCATGTCTGCCTCAACTCTGTAAACAACAACAAAACACCACAAAACAAACAAAAAAACCCACCATGTAAATTCTGGGTGTTTTCTCACAGTGAATGCAGGTTAACAATGGCTGTCAGACCACATTCTGAACAAGATAAAGAAATCTTTCAGATGAAAGGCAGGGCTAGACACAAGCAAAAAGGCCTCCAATTCACAAATTCCTACTCCAGAAAAAGCAGTACTATGCTACAGTGCACTCAGTTTCTAACAGCTACCCATAAGCCTTGGCAATGAGCACCAAGCCCTAAAGCAGCAATTAAACCATGGTCCATAGACCCATCTTTCTGGGTCTATGGCCAGTTTCAGCCCTCCTTATTTTAGCTCCCACCAGAACATGTGCAGATGAGAGAACTGAAACCAACGGACATTTCAGTAAGAAGAACTGTGTCTTTCACTCCAGACTCAAGGAAGTCACTCAAGGGACAAGAGCTAAGAGCTACTGACATCTCTCCCCTCCTCCTCTTCCCTAGTTCCTTCTCAGTGCTACGCTAGAGTGAAAAAAAAACAGGATGTAGGACATTCTTAAATCGAAGAAATCTTTCAGACTTAACCAGAAAGCCAATCAAGAAGCTCTAAGACAGCTGTAAGATAACTCAGGAGCCTGCTGACTCATCATAAACCCCTGAAGAAGGGACTAAACAAGGGTACAGGAATATAAAATCGCAGCTGCACACAGCTGGGGAAGAACACTGTTCTGATCTAGTTAAGATTGAAGCAAAGACAAATTGAAAATGCCAGAAAGACACAAAAAGATGCGGTAAAACTGGAAGGGCACTAAGTTCCAGAAACATGCAAGTAAATTTAAACATTTTTCACATCTCTCATCCTTGTGCACTTTTACAATTTTATGTATTCCTTCTGTGGAGTTACAATAAGATATTATTATTTCTATTGGTCCTGCAGGTCATAACAACTGCATGTCTAGCTGCATTTAATTATTTCTACAAATTTGGCAGGTTAAACCCAAGACTTCACCAAATGTAGCTTATGGAGTTATTAATTGTAATTAAGGAATTAAAGTAATTAAGGAATTAAAAGAACAAACAACTATCTAATACAGCATTTCTTCAGTGATTCTGAGGTGTGGCTGGCAGAAATCAATACTCTCTGCATCAAATAGAACTATCTGAAAGCTGTATCTTGCCAAAAAGAAATTACAGGAGCGTCAGTAAACTGCTGCCCAGGATTTACCAGCTTGCACTCTGAAGAATAATCAGAGGGTATTTCTGACTGAATAGTTACACATCTGACTGAACAGTTACACATCCTGCGTGATTTCTACCTAGAAAAGACAGCCCCAACATCTGTCTAGAGGAGCAGAAGGTAAGTACTACACAGATACACACACAAGCAAATAAGTAATACTCAAAACAACATGTTAGACAAACTATTTTACCCAAATGTGTTTATATTACCTTAGGAGGATTAAATGGATATGTTTCTGGAATTTTTATCTCTAGTTGATATCTTCCACCTTCAAAAGACAAAAGCAAATTAGAAATTAAACCAGAGTATTAATCAAGCTTAGTCTTTTGTGAGCAAAGCCCACATTTCTAAATGCAGAGGTTTTCAAGTAATTAAATTTACTCAGAAGTATTACCTAGAAGATACTTCCAGATTTTGCATACTTTATAAATAAATGAATATAAACAAAATCTAAAAGTCATATTGGCTTATGCAAATCAGAATCTATATTTATTAGGTATACTGAATGTGTACATTTACCTGTAGTTACTTATTTCAGAAACAGAATGTGCGAATTATAATTAAGTAAAATATACCAAAATATAAAACATCCCCAAGAGTAATACCCAATGAAATGAAAAGCCACAAAAGCGGACAGGGTAAATATGAAACATTATTTTGACTGTTTCCTGATGCCTCATACCTACCAACAAGGTTGAATTTTTCCCCCTCCAAATTACACAGTTGAAATTAATTGTATTTCATTTTAAGCTTTCCAGACCTCAGAATCTTCAAGGATGCCATCTAAGAAAAGTTACCATACTTTGGAAGAAAGGAAGTTCCAATGCTACCTAAAGTAAGTTCTAACGTTACTATTTGAAGATGGTAACTCATTCCAATTCTGCACTTTTACATACTAGTGCTATTAACATAGTTTGTAGAATTAAGAGCATGTAATAAAAATAGCATGAGCTTTGAGGATGGAATCTTCTACTGCCCTTCTCTAAACATTTTTTTCTTCTCCCTTTACTATATCATTACCTAAGTCTATTTCAATTACTGTCTTGTTAACATTCAAGCTTTCTATCAATACTTCTGTCTTCTGGAGCAATCTCAAACTCTCTGCCTACTCACTCAAGATTATTTGCCAGGCAGCAGTTTAACGATGAAAAGAACAGACTAGAACAAAACAGATACACCAATTTAGACATTAGTTTAGCTTTTATAGAAACTGAAAGCATTGCTCCTCACTTGCTATTTTTTTCCCCATTCTACCTCTGTTCTGAAAGAAACTCTTCCTATCCTTAAATATACTTTGCTACGATTCATAAGTTTTGGTGAATTAAAGTATTTACAATCGCTTTTCTTTAGGATTTCAAGAGTGATTTACTCTGCAACAGCTCTATACAAAAACAGCTCTCAAATGGTCTTAATATAGGCAGTGAGGTCCACATGCAGGAAAAAAAACTTCAAGAAACACTCTGAACAGCTAAAGCCTATGGCACCTTTTTAATCTGTGCCAGAATACATATTGAAAGGCACTAACATCTCTCACATTTTTAAATATAATTAAGTCTAAACACAGTACACCTGAAACAGCTTAGTGTGAGTTTGGTATTTTACACTGCCTACTGCAAGTGTTTCTTCCTCGCTTGATTCAAGGGTAACTCCAAAAGATTTAGAAGAACCTACAACAGCATCAAGGCCAACAAGCCCAAAATTATCATAGTTAATTTCTAAATTGATTGCTTGTCTTCACTTACAATACAGCACAGGCAAAATACTTTTGAAGACACTTAATATTTACAACAACAAACCTTAAGTTTGCTTTTTCTTTTGTTTGAACCAAAGTACAATTCAGCAGCAATTTTTCAGCAAGAACCAGACCAATTAAACTGCTGCTGGATTACAGAAATTCATCAATCCCTGTTACAGTTTTACTGCCATGCCATTTTGTAATGCAATATAATGCCTAACCTTGGATATTATCATTTCTTTTGCTTGCCATTAAAATTTGCCTGTAAAAGACAGTCTATTACAGCCTTCTCCATAATAGTCTATTTAGCTGCCAAAATTTTCCAGCTGGAATGTACATGTACAACTCCAGGAGATTTTAAAACTGCAAGGAGCAATGAGTTGGCAATATTATTTATCAAGCGTGTTGCTGTGCATTGAAGTTCACAGTTAGCTATATGGGCTTGAAAACCAAACAAACTGAACAAACCTGGACAATCCATGTCAGTTCCTCAATCCTAAATTTAATATGCAATTGAACAGCATACTAACTGCCGTGTCCTGGTATTTCTGATTTTTTATTTTTAAAGTGAGCATGTATTTGTATGACTTTTTCTAAAATTTAATACTTGAAATCAAGTTAGCCACTAATGAAGAACATTCCTTCTGTACTCCTCCTGGAAAGGACATCTCACAATAGAATTAAAGTAAGTTTTAATAAATTTCCTTGAAGAAATGCCGTACTATAAATTCCACTATTACCATGGTTTACATGCAAACTTGGTTTGAAATTAATACCTTGGTTACACAGTGTTTAAAAATTATCAAAAAAGCTCTTGAATTCCAGTAAAACACAGCAGCTATTAACGTAGACTTTCAAAGGTCCTCACTCCAAACAGGTGTTTTAACATGGAATGCAACAGCATTTGAATTGTAGTTGTCTTGCCATGGTCTGAAAATTGATCAGTATCAATTGACAACACTTACAGAAAAATAAAAGCTGTAAATTTGTCAACAACTCTGCCTCTCAGTCATACACAGACCGATGTCCCAGCGTGGCCTACAAAAGAACTCTGTAGCTGCAGTTTGTTTTCAGATACCCCGTCAGTTGTGGTCAGTGATAAATATTATTGTTCTGTCACTTCTCAACAGCCCTAGAACTCCCTCCTGTAGCAGGGAATTGTCTGACACGAATGGCTGTGCTAGCTTTTCTCCATAAAATACTTGTTGTGTCGTTCAGACCACAGATGACAGGAAATCATCTAGTAATTATGCAGCATGCATTACTGCTTTAGTGATAAAATGTAAACTACACACACTGGCAAGCCCTTGGCTTCATGCATTTATTCCCTTATGTAATTACAACGTTACAGAAATATTAACATTCCGAAGTAAAGTACACAGATGTCAGGAAACACCAGGATTTGGGTTGACAGAAACTGATTTTGCCCTTTGGGGCATATGCCTTGCAGATTGAAGTGTGGGGTCACATTGTTTCCCATGGTACCCCTGCCACAATCAGTATATTTAACAATTCTCTCCCACTCCCCACAAAAAGGGATATTTACTGTGTCCTTTCATCCTCATCATTAAACATAAGAGCACGTATGTATGCATGCAAGTATGCCTGCGTGCACTTCACATCAACAAATTCAGCATTAAACATGGATTGCTGGTTTTCATTAGGATACACTGAACACACAGTGCTCAGCTTTTGAAATTTTGGTCTAGCTGCATTACGTGGGCAAAGACTTCAGTTCTGCAGACAGGCATTAAAACCTTTTTTACTCTCTTCATGAGCTGCTATAGAGTTTTTTTGTTGTTGTTGTTTTTTTAAATTTTGTGACACGTGAATACATCTTTCACTCCAATAACCCTCAACACATTTTCCAAAAAAGACCCATTTTATAAACCAAGATAAATCTGGCCTGGAGGGGAAAAAAATGGCAAGCCATCATACACCTATTCACCCAAGGAGTATGAACTATGAGGAAAACAAACAAACAAACAAAAAAAACCTCTACAATTCAGATGTATCCTAGTCCTAGTACCCAATTAATTTTGCGATCTTAACATTTGTAAATAAGATTTGGTTTTTATAAGACCAATTCTGTTTTCAAAAGAACTGCTCCACAAAGCAGAAGGATTCACTTCCAAGTGGGTTTACCAGAAGGACCACGTATTTTAGGTCCACAGCATAATTCTCTTTTTAAATTGAAAGCACATGTTATAACCAGAAGAAATTATCTTCTTTCCAGACATCATTTTCTGTCAACTAAATCCTAGTGACTGATGAACTGAGGCTATGGAGATATGGGAGAAGGGAACCGTCATTACTTGCTTGACAGCAGAGAGGACTCAAGTTCTGGAGGGGAGCATCACTACATTAGATACTTCACTTTTCTACGCTCTCTTTCCAGACCCATTTCCTTTCTCCTCAGCTTTCAACACTTTCTACCCCGCCCAATATTCTCCAGCATCAACCTTTATTAGGTTGTTTCCTTGTCCTTTGCTCAGTCTTAGAAGCCAGAATTGTTGGGAGACCCTACTCTAAGTCTGGTGCCGCTGTGGACGCGATCCCAAGGGGAGTCCTTCTCAGTGAAGCTGTGACAAGCGGATTTTCATCAGCAACCACTGAGGCTTTTGAGTGGATGTACACCTATACTGACAACAATTTTCAGATCTTTTCCCCAATTGATTACAATTTATCATTCAGACTAGTGACAGACAGCCTGTGTCCGATCCCTAGGCAATATTCACATCTCAATCTTAGCTTCGAGACACAGAGCAACTAGAGTAACTGAAAACTTGGAAAACTGTTTTAATCTTCATCAAAACAATTTGTCTCCAACATTCAGTAAACAAAAATATCTCAAGGGAAGTTTAGCTAAAAACTCAAATTGCAGTAGGCGGGCATGGGAAATTTGGATAAAATACCATTTGAAAGTAAATTAATCTTTTAAAAGCCACCATCGTTTGTCATCAAGGAACTTTAACAAAGGGTGTCTCTGCCAGCTCAGTAGGTATTACACACAAACAGAACATTGGCAGTTACAAGCACTACTGGGTAAACTGCTATCTCAGAAGCTAAGAGCACATACCTGATCAGTTCAAGGTATTTTGTTTTTAAATATGTATTAAAATTAACTTTCTTTTTTTTAGACTGAAGAGATAGAGATGCATGACTACTGATACCAGCTTTTAACAAACTAGAAAGTCAGCAAGGTAATTTTTGAAGACAGCTGTAGATGAAGCTCTACAAGTCTCCCACTCCAGTATAAATTAAGTACTGGGACCCATGGATGCCTGAGATTAATCCCAGATTTAGCTTGCAATAGCATCTCTCTCTCAGACAGGATAACACAAAAGATTTTTGAATAACCACCACAGAAATGAATGTATAGTGACATTAGACCATGAAACTTAGTTTCTTTATGCTAAGACACCTAAAACTGTTAGACCTGTAAACAAAGTCAGCGTTGCACCGGTCATACTGCACAGTTTATACCTGTAAACTAACCTTTGATATCGGACAGTCTGTCCTGCTGTAGAACAGATGCATCTTCAGGCAACAGAGAAGTTAAACTTTAAGCTTGAAAAAATGTTTCAGTTCATATTTAAAAAGCTAATCAGATTTTAAAACACATAGCTCTACATTTTAATGCTGTAAATTAATTTACAAACAAAGTATCTCACGACACATGAAGTCGCAATGACTGCATACACAAAAATATTACTTGCCTTCATATGGTGTGTCCGGAGGTCCTGCTATTTCTCCTCTTAATTCTGTAAAATTTTCATCTACAAGATCTACTTTAATTTGATTTTTGCTCGTCTTAAAAATAAACAGAGAAACAAAGAGTCGTAAGTAAGCATTTGACATACAGATTTCCCCCAAAATAAGATACTTCAAATTTAAGAATCATTTTTATTTTTTTTTTTAATTCAGTAACCCAAAGTGGATGGCTACCTTTCAGTTGGAGTTTTCCTCCATTAAAAGACAGTTTGTGAAGCATTAGAAAATTCAGTATCGTTCGTACTATTGCTAAAATAAGCAAAACAACCCAGCAATATCTCCAGTTATTTTCATTGGTTACATTTTAAAAGGCATTGCAATCTGTCAAATTAGCTATGAATTCTAAATTATTCTAAAATTACATTGACTTAATCACATGTTGCTTTTTGTTTTCTCGTTTAGAGCTGTGAAATTAATAATAGACTTATCTGTCACTTTCACTGGGACACAGAAAGACTTCCCCAAACAGAGTGCTCACTATTTCTGAACAATATCATGAACTAAACAGAATATTGTAGCCTTGTTTAAGATCATATTTTCTTTAATAGTTAGAAGTAAGGTACTATTTTATTTATACACTTGAATTTCATTGTCACCTCCTCAGCATTTTCACACCCCACACCAACTTGCCTACAAAATAAAAACACTGGATTTTGATACTGAAAAGTAGTTTCTGGAAAACATATGTTTTTTCAGAAGTGTGTAGCCAGAGCTATACATTCCATTGAATTTGCCTTCCAAATCCAGAGAGCAGCATTAACGAAATTCATACAGATCCTACAGGCAGTAACATTTTTTTTGGACACTGTGAAGCAAAATTTCTTTTTAGAAAGAGACACTATGAAGTTCTTTTTATTTTTAGAGGTATGTTCTTGTAGGTTTGTTCTGTATAATCCCATATACCATGCTCACTGAATACATCAGGGATTTCCTGAATAGAACATTATTTTCTTCAAAGACTTTGTGCCATCTTCCCAGGCCCTTAAAACATGAAGCTGATGGTTGCCATCAGCTGGTTCTTAGACATGATGCAAGCTGTTAAGGGTGCAGAATTCACCGAGGAACAGTCAGGAACAGTCATCCCTAACCTATTTCCTTTCCATAAACACGCTAGATACTCCTCCTACCAAAAAAGGTGTCTTTCAGACCACAGTTACTCACAATTATAAAAGATTATTTTGTTTAAATCAAACTAAGTAATAGTTTCACCACGTAAATGATACCAAATGCAAGTTCCAACAAGTTAATGCAGTGATGATTTGGGAGCTTTTTACATCTCTAGTGACACACATTTGCTTTGAAACTTGGGTGAAAATCCCTTAACCCACATGAAGGAGGAAGCACCTGCAATTGCATATTTGAGGACAAGCAAAAGCACACTTCAAAAAACAAGAGAGTCAGCCACAACACAAATTAAGAACGCACCATGCACCTCCAAAACTTAACATCAGTACATAGCAACAGGAGTTTTACTTGTTTAAACATGTATCTTTTTTAAACTTTAAACTCAGCATCAGGTCTTGTGTCATCCCGCATGACCTTAGCTAGGACACCAGAGAAGGGAAGGATGCTATTAATAGATCCGATGAAATTATAGTCCTCACGTTTTTAAGTTTTCAGCTTGGCTCTCTTTTCTGCTACTGTTCACACAAGTTGCCTGACCAGAGTTCAACCAGAAGTTGTTTTTTTCTCAAGGACCCTTCCAAAGCTTTGTCTCCATAGTACTGTGCAGCAAAAGGGCAGACTGCCCCCAGAAAGCCAAGCACTGCCAGCCTCTGACCCCAAATCAATCGCAGGTAACCCATGCCTCTTGCAAGCTTTCCAAGTTTCCCCCCCCTTTATTTTTTAATCCCATCACTACTTTAATTAGCAGGTCACTGCACAACCTCATAACTGTTAAAAGCCTCCTCAACTACAGATTTAGGCAAAATTACAATCTATTAACACCCACCCATTCCTGTCAGAGCATTATTTTCCAATTTAAACAAGTTTTGTTACCTCTAATATTTACTCCTCTCTCATTATATTTATATCAATTTCCCTTCTCAGCCTTCATTTTGCTGTAAGCAAGCTGAAATTAATTTCTCCACAATTGTTTTCTTTCAATTCCTCCGTTTTACATCCCCTACCACCCAGCTAGCCCTGTGCAGAGGAATTCCGTGGAGTTTCAGAATCGGTGCTGTGCACACTTTGTTGCTCTCCCTGCAGACACATCACGGCCAGTACACCTGAAAGCCCATTTGCCTTCTTCCATGGCACAAGGCTCAGATCAAGCATGAGAGTCCCAGTTACCTCCTCTTCAGCACCTGCACTGTGCCACTGGAGGTGCTGTCCCTACTTCCCAGGAAAGGGCATTGGTTTAGATAACCACTACGGTTAGTTAACGGGTCACTAAAGCTACCTGCTCAGGTCCTGCCATCACTCTAACATCCGCTGGTTTCTCCGGGCTGTCAACTGCTAAGCTGCTGTCAGCTGCTCCAAATTTACAGCAGGACTTCTTGTTCTTTGCAAGTAAACCCACAATTATGCATCTTGAGGACTGAAGCAAGAGCAAAAGGGGTGAAAACGTCAATGACACAATCTACAGTCAACCCATGCTACTACTTAATTTTCTACTTAATATTTTCACTTTTCTTCAGTGTTTTCTGTAAGACCTTGCACACTGACATAGCAGCTTGGCTACCTTCATCTTCCATCCCAACTAGCACACAGCAGCCCCTCTTGATCGAGGTAGAGAAGAGCAACCCATCTCTAACCCTGTGATCCATTCTTCCCAGCCGGCGAGCCCAGCCCCTCCTGCAAGATGTTGAGCTTACTGTGATAGCTGTGGCCGCTCCCTGGTGCACAGCCTTGAAGCACAGCGGGCTGCATTACACTGTCACAGTATACAGAGTAATAATATAGCTCGGGGATCGTGCTTAGGTTCTGCCTTGCCCCCCATATAACCCATGTTTCTTCAGCTATGTAAACAGAAACGCAATTCCCTGCTATTCCAGCAGACTTTTCAAGGTGCAACTCAGCTTGACCTTGCCACTTCTTGCTGTTTTCTACACCCCTCGAGTAATAACTAATATTTAACTGTTCTGAAGTGATTATTCAACCAATTAAATGGGGAGTGTTTTCCTACAATATTTCCCCTTAATGAGGATCACGTTGGATAAAATTACTTCATTTTCGCAGCTCTAACTGAATAAATCCTCAGCCTCCAGCACCATCATCAGAGCTGTCTCTAGAAAGCTGCCAAGAGCAGCATTCTGTCCAGTGCTCCAAAAACCTGCCTCTGATACCACCACAACCACCTTAGTGGCACAATTTATGAGCCAGCTTATGAGTTTATGAGTCAACACAATGCGAGCTGACTGTCCAGAAGCAGTTCTCCCACCAAGACCTTATTGCTCTTCCAAAATAGCACCACCTTCTGTTGATTCAGTACCAATTTGGTGACTAAATCACTGGGCTAACAATTCCTCAAATATCTGAGCCATGCCATCACTAGTACCATTAATTTCTGTAGTCCAAAGAAGTTAAGTTCTGTAATAACACAGTTCCCACGAGTATTTCTTGCCAAGATGAAAATGCTCCATCCACACCAAAGTTTCTAGGTGCGTACAAGCCCAGTGCTGTACCAGCAGAACTTCCCACCATCTCATTTGAAAATGATTTTGATCAAGACCGACAATAAATAAGGAGTGTTGAAGCAACATATGCAATGCACAGTGCCATTTCCTCTTTTTTTTTTTTTTTTCCCTTTATATTTTAGTCAGATTAGGCATTGCCTCTTTTTTCCCCCTCCTCCTTTAAACACTTCCCCTGCTTCACACCAGTGCTGGAGTTGAGAAGCTTCTCTTCTCAGACCACCCCACCTGCTGAGACTCTCTGCATTGCTAGAGTCACGTTTACCCCATTTTATCCTGCCTGCGTGGCAATTAAACCCAAGGATAAAGTGAGGGAGAACAGTCGGGGAAGATTCATGTAAACTTTTAACCATCACAAAAGCATTCTCTAAAAGGAAACTCAAAGGAATCAATCACTCCTGAGGAGTCATTCTGCGAACATCTCCCAAAGACTGGGCATTAAATCACACTTATCATAGCAGCTATCGATTTCTAACACTTTGACATGTCTTTGCCTGCCTGCTCTTAAAAAAAATGCAGAAGATTACGCTGTAGAGTCTTATTATCTGAATACCTTCCTTGTGTAGGACACACAAGCCATTCCAGCAGAAACCTTGGAGTAAATTCTGCCACGGGAGGACTTCTCAGTACTGTCTTCCCTAATCTATTAAACTGCTTTTGAAGAGCAGCTCTGTACCTTCTAACATCCCTCTCCGCAGAAAAGGGCCCTGTTCGTTGTGTTCACCATGATCTACAAGCATTAACAAGGAGTCCCTCAGAGGGCTCTGTTTGCTTTCTGCGCTTAATCCGTCCTTTCTCCTGAGCCTTCCATGCCACCTCCTCTCTTCTCCAATCTGCCTTTTTTTCCACTCTTTATGTGTATGTTATTCATAGCCAACTATCCTCTTTATTAGTCAAACACTTCCACTCAGAAATCTAAAAGATTCCTTAAAAGATTAAAAGCAAAAAAAGGAGCCAAGACAAAACGATAACATATCAACAACCCAGGAACACGTTAATGCAAGATGATAAAACTGCACTGTTGTTCTCAACATTTCTTTCCCACATAAAATATTAGTTAACACACCACAAAAACAAGCAAACAACCCCCCCAAATATCTCCATGTCAGTCACAGCTACAAAACACAAACTTAATAACGGCAGATGATGGCATACAGCTAAGAAATTCTGCATGTGGTTATAGAACCAACCAGCTCTACTTACTCTCAGCATGACACTACTTTAACGTTAGGCCTTTGATTCCTGCATAAGAAGTTTGCTCCATACAAATATAACAATTCAAATTCTCCACTAGGCATCATTATTAACAGTAATAACTTCAGAAATGAAAACAAGTTCATTCTTATCCTGTTATCCACAAGTTTACAAGGCATTGGTAAAGTATTCAAATTAATTCTGTCAGAGTTGCCAAGTTACTTCCTTCCACTTTTTTTAAACAATAGCATTAGCTCTCTCAACTTCCAGCCCAGTGATTCAGCCGAGACTCTCTTCTTCCATATGCCCGATCTTTTGAATTGAAAAGTCAAATGCTCACCCCTAAGAAGTGAAAACTCAAAGGCTCACCTCCTAGGCTGCTAAGAAGACAAGTCAACTCACCAGCCTCCCTTTTCACCTCCCTGGCTTTCCTTCTTTGCAAGCCAAGGCTTCATCTTCTCTACCCTTTGCTCTCCCAGAGCAGCTCAGGGTAAGCACATCACATCCAGTTAGCTCACCCTTAGGCAAGAAATGGGAAAATAGCAGAAAGGCAGAACGCATCACTTTATTAGAAAGCAAACCAAAGTGCGAGGCACTACGCTGCAGCAAAATGGCAAATCCTACTTCAGAAACGTTGAGCTTCATCCAGAAACTCTCCTAGAGAATCCTACAGAATCCTTCACATTTCACATTCTATTCCACTTCACTGTGTTTTCTTGTTATGCATGTTTTAGAAAAATTAAGTCTAGTTTTGTATACTAATAGCAAAGAATTTTGTCTATTCATCAATATACTAATATGTAACTCATATACAAATACCTCTAAGGAGATCCAAATATGAATACTGGGGAATATTTCTGTACTGGCAATAGACTCATACGAAAGTTTTCATATTTATCACAGCTTTAAGTTAAATGCATCTCTAAAATTTTTCTTTAGAGAAGTGTTTTAACAAGACACTAAACCTGTATCAGCTTTAAAATTGTGTTATTACTTGCATTTACATACAAGAACAGTACTTGGGGGATTTTTTTTTCTGTAAGAACAGAAAACATCAGTATTAAACATCCTCATTTTGCATGAGCTAGATCTAGCATAACACCAAGTTTTAGTAAAACTTTAAGGTATCTAAATGCCATTCTTGCTAATGTTCAGCTGTTCAAACATCACCCTACCAAAATCAGGGTAGCACCAACCAGCTGCCAAGGTCCTGCTGGAAACAGCAGAAAGAAGGGGGTAAGATTTTGTGCAGGCGTTCATCCAACGGCACAGCAGCCACCTGGGTTACAGCTATCTCATGAAGAAGGTTCCTTCTTTTTAACTCAACTCTTACTTCATTCAGCATGAACTGCAACTAGGAGGAGCATGAAAGCAGGAAGAGGAGACCGGGCTGCAAGAGGAACGTGACACCGCTTCTTGGCACTGCCATAGGACAGCTTAAAAGAATTCTGAAACTTCAGCTCTAGTGTCTGTCTAAACTATTTCTGACAAAATAGCTGTGTCAGTCACGGGCACGCAGAGGTGTAAGTGACACAGCTGTGCCAGCACAAGCTCTGGGAGCAGTTACACAATCATCACTTGTCTCACTCCTGGGGATGGCACAGCTTCACCAGCCTAACCACACCACGCAAGCTGTGCACACAGCAGCATACTTGCACTCTTGTACTGGTGTAGGACCCTCACACAGACGTAGGCTGTGTCTATGTTTAACTACGCGTGATATTTACAGTACCTACAAGCATTAATCACGGCAGTGGAACCTGAACCTAACGTGAGTGGCCCTGAGATACTGAGCACCAGTTAGGGACCCCTGCTCTGGATAATGCTGTCCAGGAAAGCCTGAATGAACAGGCAATTCTGCGGGAATGCAAGATGCACGTCCTTCATTTTTCACGCATAGTTCTGTTTTTGATGCAAAACAACTGAAAAACCCTACAGTTAAGAGGATGCTTTAATAAACAGTTTGAATCATACTCTGAATTAGTCACTGTATAAACACAAAACCATTTGAGGCAGATTCTGCAGTCGGTTCTGTAAGTCTGCCCTGCTTAGGTTGCTAGTAATTCTACATACAAAGGAATCACAGGATTCAGCTCATTTTAAATCGATTATGCTAATGCACTCAGTCCCAGAGCTTGAAGACGTGGAAATAGCTCTGAACAGTTTTTCCATGCTAGCTTCCCATATGGACACCCTTATTCCAAAGTGAAAGGGCTTACTCAAATGCCACGAAGGCTCAGAGTTTCCAGAAAGGGAGCAAATAAAACACAGCTACTGTGATTTCCACTTGTATGCGCTACTTTATTTCCTAATAGCCTCTACTACTGAAGTTTTTGCTACATTGGGATGTGTTTAAAAGTACTTTCTCACAGTTTATTTCTAGCTAAAAATAATACATTTGTGTCTCTCGTTCTGGGTCTTGATTTGACTTGAACTAAAACGCTTACATAACTGAAATCTATTTCTTTGTTTTCTCCCCATAAATCATTGTACAAATCCACTTCTGAAGGCATGTTACCTTAAACCTCAATTTTCCAAAGCAACTAGAATTACACAATCATTAGTCATTTTTTTTTTTCTAATGAACTTTTGGTTTTACTGGCTAGTAATGAAGACAGATGATGAAATAAATAAAAATGTTTCCTATGTGTCTCATGACAACAGACAAAAGTAGACAGGATGTCACCCTTCCAACAGAAGAGTGACGTACAGTGTGAGCTCAGCTGTTTCAGCATAGTCAAACTGGAGTTAAGCAGTGTGACTGACTGAGTTTTCTGGTGTCAGAAGCAGAAGGACTGAATGAAGCTTCTTCTATAGCCAGGGATATTCACATCTCTCTCCTGTGTGGACACTGATGACCAGACAAACAATCCACAGGCTTAATACAATTCTGTTAAAACACAGTAACAGACACAGACCTAGCCCTCAAACAAGGTTACTTTTGCTGCTCACAGAGGTACTTTGTTTATTATGTGGATAACCACTTTCTGAAATACTTCTGGCAAGCAGATTGAGGTGCTCCCAACTCAAACATTACAACTATTAACACTCATAGTCCTTCATATGATATGGGTATCATATGAATATCATATGGATAGCATATGGAGGGGAAAAGCTTGTTAGGTTAGTAGCACAAAGGTGGACTACGTCCCTGAAGTGCCCAGAGAATACAATTTCTCAAAATTCACAAAGTCTTTGCGATAAAAGAACTAAATTGCTTATTTTCTTCATCTAAAATGCAAAGTTTTACCTAGTTTGTCAGATACAGAAAGCCTGTGTGTTAAAGCTTAACCAGAAGCATTTTCTCAATTTGATACCATTGATAGTGTAATTCATTTTTACCAGTGTAAAAATGAAGCAGTGACAACAATCCTTGTTAGATCATGAAAACAAGCTAGAAGCCACTTAACAGGTAAGTAACTTAAGAACTACACTAAGCACTGCACTAATTTAACAAGCTTAATGCAACTGATACACCATTAGACACAGCTCAAGATTGGACTTAACCAGTACTTTCTTGCACAGTCTCGTAATTATACAAGTTACTATGATAAAATATTAAGTTTCTTTAAGTTTCAGACTGAGTAAAGTGAACTAACCTTCAAACTCGTACACTTCTTTCCTATTAAAGCCAAACGCCTGAAAACAAGCACAGAAGAATGAATGGGAGACTGGGAAGGTTAAAGGGTGGGCTGGTTTCTGTTGTCCTTAGGTCCACATAGAGCTGTGCTCAGAAGGTACCTACTGGCAGCTGCAGCCTAGCCCCTAATCCTGAACTGCCTAACCCAGTCCCGTAACCAATGACCGCTGTCTTTCCTCAGGTTTTTAAGAGATCACAGGAGGCAACCAAATGAGCCCAACTTCAATGGAGACCAAGTTTTTCCTGCTCTCCATTAACTCCCAGTATCTCTGGGGTTCTGCCAACCAATACAGACCATTCACTAGAAACCTGGGCTCAGCTGGATACATATTAACAAGAAAAATGCCATTAACTGAAGGCAGGAAGGAGCAGTAGATCTCGCCTTCCCTGCACAAATACTCCCATTACCAATGCTTGGCCAACTCACAGGTCTGGTCAAACCATCACTAGTATGCATTAAGTATTCTGAATCATAAATTTACATAGTGTGTTTCATAATGCTGGCGTTTATTAGCAGCTACATCATACTTTAAAAGCACAGTTGTATGACAAGTATAAAAATGTAAGTAAATTCAGAAAGATCACCTTAGAAGGGAGACTAGTAAGCACTTTTCTTAAAACGCCCTAGTCAATGCATTTTGTTTTGAGCAAAATGCTCCTTAGCTAACAAGAAAAAGTGACTTATGGACCGGCTCCTTCAAAGGCAGAGGTGCACGGATCTGTCCTGAGTTACTTCGTCTAAAGGACGTGGTTTACTGAGAGGATTTAATAGGTCAGTCTGATGGTTGGACTTGAAGGTCTTTTCCAAACTAGATGATTCTATGATTTCCTAGTACAAGCTGGAAGACATAACCAAACACACCACCATGGATTAAGAAAACCAAAGGTGCACAGTAAAGGCATTTCAGTATCCTTTTAGGTGACCTCTGATTATAAGAAACAGCTCTAAACCTTGTCTTGCCTATAATCACAGGCAGAACTTGAAATACAGAGTAGACAGTTCCTTCCAGCAATGTACAAAGGACACCACTAACAGCTATTTTAAAGTTAAGATCCTCACATTTCAGAGAAACACAGCTTAAAGAGGCGGTAAGACTCACATCCCTTCCGCCTTCATGATTCCAACCCAGGACTCATTCGACCTAAGAACTATGACAGTTTTGCATCCACCAGAAAAGAAAACAAAAAACTGCTTCTAATTTAAAGACAAAGAAGATTCATTATTGCCTTACAATAGTGGAGACTTCTGTAGACAAAAACTCTACTTAAAAGTTCTTCAGTTTGTTTACAGGGAAAACGTTTTGCCAGGTGTGGTGACACAGTTGTAGCCTCTGTGTTACTTTCTTCCACAAATAGGAAAAAAACCACCAATAATTAAGTAAGACTATGTATATTACAGTACAGACATAGAATCACGTGGAAGAGATATTTGGAGGGTATCTAGTCCCACAACTCCTGCTCAAAGTGGGTCCAACATGAGCAGCACAAGATAGAGAGTACGACTAATGGAGTTTTGAGTATCTCCAAGGGCAGAGATCTCACAGCCTCTCTGACCAGTCTGGTTCAATGTCTGACTACTGTCATGGTACTGTCACTCTGGTAAATCAATGTCTTTCCTATACAGAAAAACACAAAATTGTACCCAACACTCCAGGAATGGTTTCACAAGTGCCGGATACAAGTGAAGAACCACGTCCCGCAACCCTCTCACTACTCTTGCTAATGCAACCCAGTATGCAGTTGGCCTTCTTTGCCATAAGGCCACAGCTGAAATGCCTTCAACTTGATGTCCACTAGATCGCAGAGGTTTTTTTCTGCTAACCTGCTCTGCCTCAGCAGTCCCCAGCCTGCACCTACTGATGCACGGTGCCATCTCCTCCCAGATGCAGAATTTGGTACTCAACTGTTCGACTCCACGAGGTTCAGCTCATGGGTTCCTCTGCACAGCAGACTGTGCTCCAGCGCATTGATGCCTCCCTCCTGCTCTATTTGGTATCACACACAAGTTTCCTGAGATGCTGAACAGACATTGGTACCAACACAATGATTTTGGTTTAAAAGTTCTCATTTTTAAACATTTTTTTTTTAAATTAACCAGGCCCACTCTAGCTCTACTCACAGACAGGCCAGCTGCGTTCACTAAGCCTGGACTGCCCTCCACAGACCATTCTTATCAATCAAAGCTTAGACACGTAGATGAGCAGAAAATTGACACTGTTTAAACACTGCTGATTTAAAGCCATAACAGAAAGCATTTCATTCCTTTGTATCTGCTTTGGTTCTACGTAACAAATGGGAAAAAATCCACTTTCCAGCGGGTCTTTCTAACGACACCAAAGCACAATAACTAGTAAAAACCTCCATTTTAGTGAAGTCACTTTCTAGCACACAAAACTGCTTATATAGGAACAAAGTAATGAAGTTTTTTCAAGCCCCTGTTCATGGCTTTTCCAAATAGCAAGAAAGTTGCACCGAACTTTAACTAACTAAATTTTTTGTACCTAAATTTTTGCCACCAAGCTGCTGTTTCCACTTGAAAGCTATTTTGGATTCCAGTTAGTTACAAATTTTAAAAATTTGTAACTAAAATTTAATTTTTTTATTTCAAAATTTTAATTGCTCCTTCACCTATCTGCTGGTGCAGATATTCATGTTCTGTAACTGCTGTTGAGTTTAATTTATTCTCAGCTCTATCTGGGTTTACCTCCCACACAGATAAGCTCCTGCATTCTGATACACACGAGAGAAACATTTTGTGGTAGAGACATCAACAACTCTCTCCTTGCTAGGAGGAGGCTGTGTTTAACAGCGTGCTACCTTCAGTACCAGAGTAGTGGTTTCATTACCTAGACTATCCTTTGACTTACAGAGGACCAGAAAACTTACATTTCTACACAAAAGAACAATGAAGGGTTCAAACTTCTTTAGCATAATACCATTCCTTTCAAGCAATACACGTGATGCTTATTAAAATATGAAAAAAATTCACATTAACGTGCCCGATGAACTACTACCACTTCTCAGCGTCAGCCTTTAAATGACCACAAGGTTTTTTTCAGTGTTTCTAGTAATTAAGTGCCAGGTTCTTCCCCTCCTAAGGCAGCTGCTTATAAACAGAAAGAAGGTAAGAATTTGGCTACCCACTGCAGCATTCCAGGAACTTTATTCTGAAATAAGACTAACCTCCACCAAAGCCGTCATCCACTTATCAAAAAGGAAGATGAAAAAAATGGGCTACTACTCTCCCTCCAGCAATTTTTGGTTTCTCCATCATGCTGCAGCATCAGACTTTTGTGTTTTGCTACTTTAGAGTTTCGTTTAGCCTAAGCCATGAAGCCAACAAGATAACAAATTAATGAAATGTCAGAACAAGAAAAGAGAAAGTTGAGCAACTGATGCCTTGCCTAGACTAGGATTTGAAGTGTTGTGTGAATTAACTGCTTACTCATGTTAAGTTTTAATACAAGCATAGTCCAGTAACTTACCGCATTTAACTTGTCAAGTTACTACCTAGACTAACAGCTTCATCTTTGTTAAAGATTCACCACCTCACCTACCTTAGGATTTTAAAACTTTTTCCTACACACACAAGTGTATGGAGCACTCCTGACAAAGAAATTGTTAGCTTTACCTACTTAATTCAAATATTTGAAAAGATGCAAAGCTACAAGGATCTCTGCTAAATGCACAATATCCCATTCCTTAACTTAATGTCTGAGAGCTTATAATAAAATTAGAAAAAAAATAATGCAAGCAGAGAAAAATGCTTCTGCTGCTCTAGTGTGTAAAGATGTTAAATGCTGCCACCCCTCTCCAAAATATCCTCTCTTACCTGTAAGCCAGAGACTAAGCCATGTCTAAAAGTTGTTTTAATGACTTCCCAGAAACACCATTTATATTAGAAAAAGAGAGCAACAAGTATATTTATTCATATAAAACAGTACACCTTATCTATAGCAAGGATAAACACACTTTTCAGAACTCTTTCTGCACTGATATTTAGAAGTGAAATTTGGTGCTTCCAATACACACTTCAATTGCAGAAGAGATTCATTACCATCCAGCTTCTCCTTTTTAAACATTTCTGGTTCTACCACCCTATTTCAGTCCCCAGATGAGGGCTGGAAGACAGAGCAGACTCCCTCTGTATTCTTTCCAAGTGTGCCCACCCACTTCCCCCAGGCATTTGTGCTCTTAAAGCATCTGCAAGAAACAGAGGGGCTGCTCTTCATGTTCAGGTGTAGCTCAAAGCATCAAATCAAGAATAATTTGAGAGCAGATAATGTGAGCCACTTTGCCTTCACAGAGAGACTTAAACTTCTAAATAACAAATTTAGCATCACCATTGGTGATTATTATTATTTTTTTTTAAAAGGAGCAAGATTTAAGGCTCCTCTTGGCACACAAATTACGCAGAAGAAAACATCTGTTTTCCTCTTTGATTTGTACACTTAGTTATACCTCCCTATTCATCATCTCATTCCACGTACTTTCATGCTTAGTGGTACTACTGACATCACAGTTTGATCGCCTTTGAACATTCGCAACAGAATTTGGTTGTCTAAGCATTTATGAATGCCCAAGTTCCATGTTCAAGATGCAGGTAGTATATCCTGTAAGCAGCAGTTCTATACGCTTCTATGCCAATATAACACTCATATATGGCTTGCTAATATCAAACTCTTGTGTTATAACTTTAAAATTTCATAATATATTTCATAATTATTATTTGTGGGAAGTTTTGCTCAGTTTAAATAATACTATGAAATGGTCTTTATTTCCAGCCTTCTATGCTGAGCTCTTCACTGCATAGACTAAAACAGGAACAGAGAAAAAATGTTCCTGGACCAACCTCTAGAGTAAGAAAATTTGGCATGGATTCCCCTTCCCCCACACCCTGAACTGGAGAACATGCTTTTTGTTTGTTTTCCCTGCATCAAGCAAGGGGAAGGTGTTTTGAAGCTGTTATACAGCATTATCAAATCGAGTCTTCTTTGTTCCCACAGGATCAGCTGTTATATGGGGTACCAGGTCTAGTCTTTGTAGCTTTGGTATGAAGATACCCACCTAGAAATTTCTCTTAGCTTACAGGCAATTCTGTAGTCACTGTGCAGGAACTTGGTGACAGCAGCCTGGGCTCTAAAGGCAGCTGTAAAACAAGGCCCTTATGTTTTTCTAGGGGCTAGTTCAAGCTGCATAGCAACAATACTGTTCACACACTAAATTTTAAAGCACGTTACCTACTGCTACCCTGAACACGTTTTCATTAAAACATCACCATCTTCAAAAAAATACCCTCTCGGCTTGTCCTCTGTGAATGTGTCCAGATTTCTAAAGCACCAGCGGTAGGAGTTCCAGGCTCACATTAGCATTTCACAAGCATCTAACCTGCAACATCATCCCAAGTAGGACGACAATGACGACACAACTATTAAATCCTATCTGGCTGACGTTCGCCAACTCAGCCCCAGACACAGCAGAAGCTGCACTGATGCAACACTGCAAAAAAGCCGCCGTGTAGGGCCCCGAACAGCTCCAAAACTTCTCTGATGCCCCCTGAAAGCAGCCAGCTTGCCTTACCGACCACCACACGCCCCTCAGGCGCACACCATTCCAGAAACACTCTGCTGAGCGAGCCAGGAGGGCTAGGCAGCGAGACAGAACGGCGCGTGAGGCTTAAAAATCCATCCACCTGAAGGCGAGAACCTACACGGGGGGGAAACGCAAGCTCTGCACTGAAGCACCCTCCGCGAGGAGGGATTTACCTGCAAGAAACGCACAAGGGTGAGGTGCAAGGGGGCTGCAAGGCGCTCCCTGCCCCAGCCCCAGCCCCCCCCGGCCTCCCCCAGCGGGCAGGGCCTCGGCTGCGGGGGCGAGGGCCGTGGGCGGCGGGGCAGGCCCGGCAGCGGCCGCCCCTCACGGGGGCTCCCCGCACACGCTCCCGTTCCCCCCCCTCGGCCCCCGGGGGGAAGGGCCCGGCGGCTGCCGGCTCCCCGGGCCTCGCCCTCCTCCCCTTCCCTTCCCTTCCCCTCCCCGGGGCCGCGGGCCGGGCCCACCCCCGGCGGCGGGGAGGAGGAGGTGGGGCCGGGGGGGACCGGCGGGGCCGCCGCCAGCACCGGGGGTGGAGGAGGAGGAGGAGGAGGAGGAGGGGGAAGGGGAGGAAGGTGGCGGACCGGGAGGGGAGGGAGGGGGGGACAACGGGGAGAGGCTCTGACCTCCTCGCTCTTCAGCACCTCCTTGAACTCCCGCTTGATCCTCTGCACCGCGATGTTGGCCATCTCCGCAGCGGGCACCCCCACCACCACCACCTCCTCCTCCTCCTCCCTCCACCTCCTCCTCCACCTCCTTCTCCTCGCCACCGCCGCCGCCACCGAGCCGGGCCCAGCGAGCTCCGCCGCCGCCGCCGCCGCTGGAGAAGTCCCGGCCCCACCAAAATGGCGGCGGCGCCGAGCATGCGCGCTGCGGAGCCCGGCTCCGCCGCCGCCGCCGCTCAGGAGGGGCCGCCGGCTGCGCGGAGCCGAGCCCAGCCCGCAGCGGGGGGCGGCGAGCCCACGGACGGCTCCCGGGGGGTTCCTCCGCCTGCCGCCGCTTCCCCCTCCCTGCCAGAGCTGAGGGAGCGCCCCGGGAGGCGGCCGCCTGCCGCCCGCCCCGTCACGGAGCGGGCTGGGCGGCGGGGAGCCCGCCCGCCGCAGGGCTCGGGGCCTCCCCGGCGGTGCGGGGAAATGGGGGGGCCCCGAGGCGAAAAGCGGCGGCCCCCCGGGGGGACAAGGCGGCAGGGAGCGGCCGGAGGGGTCCCCGAGCAAACACCTGGCTGCCCAGTGTCCTGCTCCAGTCCCCGAGCACAACCCAGCAGTGAGGGCGCATCCCGTGCCCTGAGAATCTGCTCGACCTGTCCATGCAGCAGTTCACACCTGTATTTTCCCCATAAAAATAAATAAATGAAGATAAAACCTCGCTTGGAAAAGCCCCAGTGCCCATCATGTCTCTCTCCCAGCCCAGCTCCTCGCCTTGGGTGCGCTGATGTCTCCTCACACAGCTCGGGGGGGACCCATGGGCCACAGCAGGCCCTGGAGCAGGTAATGGGGAGGCAGCACACGCAACCCTTTTTATGGATCCTGCTACAAGATTTTAAAAGATAAAAGGTGAACATGTCAGGCCTGCCTAATGGACTGTTATATTTTATTGCAGACCCAAACGCTGCAAGCCACAGATGTTGCTCTGTCTGGAAAACAGGAACAGGACAGCAGTAACCATCCCTCCGGCCTAAGGTGCGCAAAATCTGAGCAGTGTAGGTAGATTTTCAGAACAGAGCATGAGATTGCACTTACAACTGTTGTTTATTCAGGAACTGGAGGCTTTCAAGACACTGAGGTCTATAGAAAGATAATGCAGTGCCTGCTCTTTCTGTAGGGTGCAGGACAACATACAGCATAGGCGTTTGTCTCAACAAAGCCCATTTCCATTCTCTTCGAACAGATTGTAGTGGCTTCCAGTTGGGATTGTCTGCTTCTACTCTGGCTTTAAGTGCTATCTGTTTATCTCCATTAGTATATGTAGCATTTTGACCATTACATGCACATCAAAGAAAGTATGGGCTGAACAGATTAAAAATAAATAAATCTGGCAGCTATAATGCAGATGTATATTGTTATTTTTCTGTGCATATTTACTTTTCCCCAGTGGTTTGACTGGAAAAAGCCCATTTTCCTGCCACAGTGTTGTACCATGTGCATCTGTTCATCAAATTAGCTCTTCTTCAGATCAAAGCTTGTTTTTAACACAACATACAATGCAGTCTCTCAGATGAGGTTTTTCAGAATCTTTCTGAGTACAGTTTTGGTCTTCTTTCTTTTTAATGACTTCCAGTGTGATCTTGGGTCTTTATCTTCAGAATAATTTAGACATACAGGTCCTGATGATGTGTTTAAGTTCCTTCTGAGGAGGCAGGCCATGACTTCTCTGTGCCTTAGGTTCTCACCTGTAAGGTAACAGTAATAATTCCTCTCTGCTACACAGAGCTTTTGGATGAAAGTTTGTTTTATGGCGTGCTGAGCTCCTTTGGACAAAAAATAAATGGGCAGTTCATAAAATCTGCAGGTTAAATGCTTCATGTCTTTTCAGACATCTCATTGTAGTAAAAAGCTGAGCTTCTAATATTCAGATTTTGCTCTGAATGGAGTGGAAAACATGACCTTTATCAAGTGTCAGAATCCTTTGTGTTCCTATGAGTGTGTTTGTATGTTATAGGTAGTAGACATCCAGTAACAGCCACAGTAAAGGGCAGTGATTTTGCCTGGTTTGTATCTAGGTTCATTCCCATGTGCTCATTTGGATTACAAATGTCAGTCTGTTACTGCAAAAAGCAAATCAAATTAATATGAGTTAGCATATCTCTTTTCCTTACTATAACACACTCTTTTACTTTGTCCTTAAATAGGCATTTTTCCTTATCTTGCAACTGTTTCATAATCATCATATAGTTTTCCAACCCCCCCATTTTAGTTGTCCTTTTTCTTTTGATTTTCGTTTTGGTAAAAAATAGAGAATATAAAAAGGCTTTTTTTTGGGGGGTAGAAATGAGTAGTTGCAAGGTCTGCCAGCATTAAAATATTGCATAAAATCAGTACCCTGTAGTCAGCATGCTGGGGTTATCATTGTATACCCCCTTTAGGTATACTATATACAATGCTGTAGTTTACTAATTTGCAGAAGAGTCTACAGGGTTTTAGGCCACAACAGGACTGTAGACTAGAAGTCTTCAGACAGTATTTTTTTTAAATGCTTGGAAAGAAAAAAATGCTTTGAAAAAATGAGAGCATACTCAGCCTCTTTGCATAATTTCAGTGACTTCCATGTCTGACTTCATTATATATTTTATAGTATTCGACAATACAAATCTATGTGTATCCTCTGAATTAAGTTCTCATCAGTCTTTTACCCTTAGAAAAACCCACAGACCAAACACTGCAGACACATAGCTCACTTTTTGTAATGTGAAATTTTGTAGTATATCTCAATTCAGAAGATTGTTCCTTCATTAATCCCATTGTCAATTTAGCCTTATAGCAGACAGTTCTTTCAATAGCAGCTTTCACAAACTAGCTGCAGTGGTCTGTACTTTTGCCTGCGGTCTTGGTCGTAAATAATAAGACTGGGAGGTACGGTTCTGAGTATCCATGCATTTAGTGTGCTTGGCATATTGCTTTGAAATACTTCTGGAAGCAGGAGCAGGAAATATGGTGTATTAAATGAAGTTGTAACTATACAATATTATTGCAGGAGGAAAGTTTATAGGATCAGTGCCTATAAACTGAGGTCAGCAATTTAAGACATCAGCCCAGTCTCAGCAGGAAGAGGCCGCTGTTGCCGATACTAGGATAACCAAACATGCTTAACAATATATAATTTCCCATTTAATATGGGAGATGTTATCCATCCCACAACCTATATGTCAGAAACAGTTCCCCACATTTTCATGGAAAAGTGGCTCTTTTTCATGCACAAATTGTGTGGGCATGCTGGACTCGCCGCAAATACAGGACAACCACTATGTGCATGGCTCATCTGCCTGAGACTATGGATTCCCCTCAACCCCAGCATACTGCCTGAGGACTCCAAGATGCTTATGTCAGCACTAAAAGTGATTTAATTGCTGTTCTTCAAGTTAAGATTCTTGGTGATCTCCTTTTCATTTCCATATTTTGCATATTTTATTCAGTTCATGTCAGTAGTATATTTTTCTGTTATAATTACTCAAGAGAATTTGGACTTATTGTGGTTGTTCCCCATGATAAGAAGAAGAAAATACAATTTCTGAATCTGTAACTTTCCAGCATACAATGCATTTTTACTTCTCTTGCTCTTTTGTGTCTTGCATAACAAGACTTCAGTCCTTGCCCCCCCCCATCTTGGCCTCTTTAGTTTAGAAAAATCAGAAATCTCTCATTGTTGCTGGAGGATTTCTTACCAGAGGAGAGAGCTGTCTCAAGAGATCTGTGTCGTGATTTCAAACACTTTAGAAAGAGGGACTGAAATTGTAACGTATTTTGTATTCTCATTTCACTGTAACATATTTTGTATTCTTATTTCACTTGTCTTCAAGAGGCACCTATGAAAGGATTAACCCTACAGGTTGTGTCAGTATTAGGTGGTATTCCCTTTGCATTTAAATGCTCATAAGCTCATTTATAATATGCTTTATTAAGAAATCAGCAACACATTGGAAGCACAGAATATTGATAAAAACAAGCCAGTTTTAAATCTAATTCTTGTTTTACACCAGATTTACACCTCCAAATTTACACTCTGGGTTATTCCAGCTTGCAGAGAGGTCTGTCTGCCAGAAGCCGTTTTATTTACCTGCGTGGCATCTTGCACATCACAGGGACCGTGAAAACAGATTTATCCCGCGCATTTATTGCCTGCCACGTTGTGTTCCTGTTGTGGCAGCGTCCAGGTGACTCAGCTCATTCCGAAGATTGGCTTTATCATAAAAATAACCAACTGGTTGTGCGAGTTGACCGAGTTTTTTAAGTCGTCGGCTGAACTCTCCTGTTCCTCCTCTCCGTGTCCACGTCCGGTTCCGTGGCCAGGTGTAACAGTGCCCTCTCCTGGGTGGAACCGGGCGGGTTTGCTCGCTTATCTGAGACACATCCCGCTGTTGGGGAGCTCCTTGCCTTGCAGAGAGCTCTTGGCACCGCTGCTATATATAAAGGCTTGTCTCATCTTTCCTGTCAAGGTGTTCAGGAAGGACTTGGAGGGGTTCTGCAGTCGGAAATGCCTGAAGCGGTAGGACAGCAATTGGTGTTCCCACTGGAGAGATGCTGCCTTCAGTCACGATTTGCTCTCTCTAAAGTTGTGGTTTTCGTGTCATTAGCAGCTGGAATCTTATTTCTTAAAATACAGTAAGTGCACTAACTGAAGATCAGATTTACCTGAAGTCACTTGGTTTGAAAACATATGATGCCACTTGCCTGACTTAGTGGGGTTAGATCAGAAATTAATTCAGCTATTGATTTTACATCAAGCCATCTATGGCTAAACAACATTTAGCAAAATTTCCATGAAATAATTAATGCCTGTGTAGAAATGTTTGGTAGTTTAATAGTAATATCCTATTTTTCTTCACTTGTTAAGGGTTTTCATTAGAAATTGATGTTATGTCCTGGACTTTTCATTAATTTGGTGGCATGGCAATATCTTCTAAATTAGTATTTTATCTGAACCTGATATTTTTCATAAGAAAACCGAGATACAAACAGCTCCCTTTTAAGTCCGACAGCATTTTTATTTTTTTAAAACTTATGTTTCTTTGTGGAGGAGTGATTTTCAACTGGTGGTATCTACACCTTGGGACCCAGGAGCTGTTTCTTGTGGGTTCATGAAAGGCAAAAAAACAAACAACAAAACACACTCAAAAAAACACCAAATAAATAAATAAATAAATAAAAACAGGGTTGGCTATGACAAACTTCTTGTAATTCTGTGGGAGGTCACAGTTTTTTAAAATGTTCTTAATGAGTGGGCATCTGCCTTGAAAAATTTGGCCTCAGGAGACCAACAAATCGATCAGAGGGAACTAAAAGCATTTCTTATAAGGAAAAAATTGTGAAGCTGTACTCTTTTCTTCCTATTACAAAAAAGAAGATAGCAATCCTTTTGAGGATCCTTTCAAAATGAAAGCAAGTTTGGAGTACAAAAATAGATTTCACAACCTATTATTATTAGTTTTATGAGTATCAGAGTTATAAGGGAAGAGAGGATTTGGCAAGTAATATAAAGGATATAGTTACCACACTGCTTTGCTGGTATATTTTTTTTCCACTTAGAAACATTTTCTGCTCTGACTGAAGAATTTGTACTAGTTTAAGCATTTTGCATTACCATCTAATAACGTAATAACTTTTAGTACATTATCAAATCTATGTAACTTTATTTAATAAAATATGGCAGTCTTCATAGATAGATACAAAAGGGACTGAAGAGCTGCCTTAAAAGGGCAGCTGGACAGCTTTTCCTGGACAACTGGACATCATCTTCTCCCCTGTCCTTAGTATTTCTGACTGAATAACAATCTCTGCTATTTTAATGACCATGGGGACTCAAATCAGATTCAGACTGATGCACAGAAAATCTCAATTTCATAAATGTCATCAGGGCTGAAGCATATACAACCTTGAAGCTAGAAGCTTAGATTTGTTGTTCAGCACAGTAGTAGCCAGAGAAGTAGCTAAATGCTGTGAGAAAGTGAGAGAGAAGATTAAAATGGCACTGATAGTGTGGAGTGATTGCTTGGGGGTGGAGTTAGGGTATCTCATTAGGACAAATTAATTTAGTTAGAATTGGAGCAGCATTTATTGTGAAGCATTAATTGAATGAATATGGGAATCCAGAGTAAATAAAAAATAAAAACACTTTCTGTTTGAAAGTAAATGCAGTAACAGCCTAATTGCACAGCACTGGTAGTAGACTGTGGTCATTAACTGCCAAAATATTTTAATGTTCCTGAAAGTGTAGAAAAGTTACCTACTGGAAAGCTTTTTGTGCACAAAGTGGTCCAACTGTTCACATGTAGATCAGATTAGGGTCTGCAGGGTGCTTCCACCTGGCTTCCTCCTTTTTCTTTTGAGGAGACAGGCAACACTTACTTGGGTATTTTATGTTAGAAACTGTTTTGCTACATCACCACTGTGTCCGCTTGGGAGAATGGGATGTGACCTCTTGCTCTTCACAAAAATTTTTGTGATCTGAGACATAGAGCCATCAATGCAGGCTGCAAAATCGGGATCAAGCTTCTGCGGGCAACAGTTACACATTACACCTGGTCCCTACTCCAAAAAGCTTTCCAGTTATAAGAGATTGTAGATTAATGATGTATAAACAACCACAGTATGGGCAATATACATGCAATAAAATAAGAAGTCTTCTAAAGACTTCTTATTACAATATACATGCTATAAAATAAGCAGTCTTCTAAATAAAATAAGAAGTGAGAACCACAGAGAGGATATTTTCCAGAACATTTTGCATCATCAGTTGTTATGAATCCCTTCAATCTGTTTTGTAGTGCACAAGATTTCTTAGGCATCGTGAAAAGGGGAAAATATAATTCCCTTTAATAAAAAAGAAATCTAGAGCTCTTGAATTCAGCTATTATTACTTGATCTAGCAATTTGGGGATTCTGAGGCGTTTTTGAAGATTCTAACCAGAATTTGAACTTATTTCTAATGAGAGCCATCTTGCTAAACTACAGTATGATCTGTCATGATGGTCACCAAATCCACAACTGATGGAAGTCTTCTGGAACTGTCTAGAATAACAATTTTCAATCTAGTGAAGTTTGTCAGAGATCATCCCAAAAGTGCTCATCCATGACAGATGGGTAATTTATCAAGTTGTGTTGCTGTTGATACCATCCTAACATAGCTGCTAGGACAACTTTGTATTAGGAAAAGAAACTTCTCTATTGATCTCGCTACAGTAGAATACTAATTTAGCTAATTCATTAAGTCTAAATCACTACTCACTGTTTAGACCACAGTCATGGAAACAGTTAATTGAACTACCACAGTCATGGAAACAGTTAATTGAACTGCATTTGTAGTCGTATAAACCAGTAACTACCAACTCAAGAATACAAATTAAGACAAAGTGATTTTGTTGTTTTCCTAATCTAATTGTCTCCAGTCTGGCCACAGGGCTAGCAAGGAAATGGGATCTGGCAAGTTATTAAGGGAAGAACTGGAGGATAAAGTCAGGTGAAACAAACAATATTCAAAGAGTGGATGGTTAGTGCATCAGCTCATGTGCAATGTCCCTGAACAGAGCAAAAGCAGGCAATTTCTCTGGTCTTTGGATCTCCGTCAGGTACATAATGTTTCACAGACCAGTATCGAGAAGATCCCTACTGCTCTGTGTGCCTTTGTTTTCAGCAGTAGTGCTCGCCTTTGTTTCTGGAAGATCCAGTTTGGGTATGAGGAGCTTGTCTTGTGCATTTTCTCAAATGAGGGGTAGCAATTATAGCAGTTTCAGTGAGGTGTAACCCAGCTCATAAAATTCCATTACAGCTTTCCCATCTTCCTGACAGAGTGCAAAAAGATTGCATGGTAAATTGGAAATTGGCACCTTTTAAAAGGCACTATTCTAGACTGTATTTTTCTTTCCCCAATTAGAGGTTAGTCATGCTGGGAGAAATTCAGTCATGCTGGATGATTGTCTTTCAGGACTTTGCAGCTCCCATCCCCTAGTCCTAGGAATGCTGTGGTTGGTGTTACGCTGTTGGTCCCTTCCCTAACCATACAGCAGGCATAAAACCTGTGAACCCCAAATAGTCTATGTATGCACTGCCTTCCTGCACAGCTATTTCTGGGTGTCTTGTTATCCCTGCATTTTCGTGTCACCCATCTTAAATAATTTTAGCCCCACTGAAATTGGGGTGGAAGCACTCTCATGAAACCATCTAGTCCAACCCCCTTCTGAAGCAGGACCATCTGAAGCACGTTGCCCAGGACCATGTTTGGCTGGGTTTTGAATATCTCTAAGGACAGAGATGCCACAACCTTTCCAGGCAACCTGTTGTCATGTTCAACCACAATCAGAGTAAAGCAGTGTTTTCTTATGTTCAGCTGGAATTTCATGCGTTTCAGTTTGTGCCCGTTGCTCTTGCCCTGACACTGTGTGCTGCTAAGAAGAGTCTAGCTCCCTCAGTTGTTTCTGGCACCAGCTTCAAATCCTTTTCATCTTTTTTCAGTAATTACCTCCAGTTTTAGAGGCAACATCTGTGTCCAATTTAGACCTCAGTAGCTTAACACAAAGGTAACCACGAGAACCCATTTCAACATTGGAAATGTAAATTCACGCTGTGAACATTGAAATGTTTTCCCTTAATTTATGCAACATTTTTGCAAAATTTGCTAAGTGTGAAGTATGAGCTGAATACTACAGATTTTTTTTTGTTCCTGACCTGATAGCGTTATCAATTCCGTAAGTTGTAATTATCTTTTATATACTAACCCACTTCTAGGGTTTACAGCTCCTGTTCAATAGATTTGACAGAACTTACTGCAGCAAACATCCAGCTGTGCCATAACCACAGCCTCAAAGAGCAAAAGTGCACCAGCTAAAACCGTCGCATTAAGTTCACACAGATCTTGGCAAGCTGAGAAAGGAGTTATTCCTCGGTTTTGTCAGTACTCACCTACTAAGATCTAAGATGAAAAGCGTGCTTGAATGTGCTGCAGAAACCAAAGTATGACTTACCACGATAATAGATCGGGTTCTCTTCCAACATTTTGATTTATTCCTTCTGGAGTCCATGCAGAGGTGCAGCCATCTCTTTGTGACAGAATACTGACTGGCAGAGTTATGCCTCTTGATACACCTCCTCAGTGATGTATGAAATGTCGTCCCTCTTTGATCTTAGGAGATAAAGCCTTTTTTAATGGAAGGTTACTCTTAAATTTCAGTTGTATACCGAGTGCTTATTACCAAACACAAAACTGCATATCCATTTCAGATCAGAGTAATTCCCAAACCCTGACCAGAAAAGTTTGACTCCTTGCTGCTTCTTAGTTAGATGTAGTAAAGTGTTCCAAAAAATCCTTTGGGGTCCTGTTTTCCTTTCCTTTTCTCACATTTTCTTCTGCACTAGCATTCATCAAACCTACTGGCTTGCATTCTGTGCCTGTGGCTCATCTATCAGATACGGCTTCTTCTATCAGACGTTCACCTGGAAAATGAACAGGGATTCATTTTTATTTCAAGTCTGTAAGAACTGTAACAGTTGAGGGCTCTGACTCATATTCAGAGGCAGATTCAGACAGAATGGCGAAATGGCTCTGAACACAGAGAGAGGGTGACATGATGTGTGTTTTTCCCGAGTGGCAGCAGTTTTCAGACAAATATAGCGACGTTAGCTGCTGGTAAGTTTATGGCTGCAGATAATTTATGGCTGTGAACTACAGCGGCTCAAGAAGCAGTTCACACTGCTTCTCATCTTTTCTTTGCAAGAAAGCTACCACAACTGTGCAGCTGCTATTATGGTTTCTGCCCCAGAGGAAAAACAATTTGTTAAGGTTATGCTAGTGTTGGTTCACTGAGACCGCATTTTTAGAGGGGATTTCCCAAAGTATTTGCAAAATATGTTCCTGACACTGATTGCATAATTATCAATCACAGTGAAATTCAGATCTAATTTTCAGCCTGGTTCAGATGAGTGTTGTCATTAACAATTCAGTGGATCAGATCTTAATCTTCCATTCTTAAATATTATTTTGCCAGCCTGATCTCGTAACTATTATTCGAGTTAACTGTAAAACAATCCTTGCCTCCTCAGTCTCACAGTTCCTTCCTCCATTTCCTGGCTTGGAAAACGTCACTGGCCAGCTGTAATCTGGCAGCGTTATAGCAATCCTTTGTGATTGTTTCCCCTGACATCTCAAAGTCCGTGTTGGTGTGTCGATGCTTCTAGAGCACAAAAGCCCTCCGTACAAAAGCCCTCCTCTGACAGCTTCAGTGGGGTTTCTTCCTTCCACCCAGCCATATTTTATTCTGTGAGTCTTGACAGCTTAGGTTGTGGTCGGGCGTTCATGAGGCTTGTATCTGTACATTGAGAAAATCTAGCAGTATAAATTTGTTTCAGTTGGGATTACACGACTAAATTTCAGTTACATTAACCTAAGCACACAATACAGTCTTTGTGCCAGCTAATTCGCAGTCTCGCTGCCTAGTATCCCGGGGTGCTTTGCAATTCCCCAGTGCTTTGTGCGATGCCATCCCCGCTGAATTCTAGGAATGTCTGTGAGCAACTTTGCTAAGGACTTGGATCCTTTTTCCAAAATTAGATGCCTCCTTCTAATTGGAAGTGTTGCTAAAAAGACATGTCGCTGCCAAAAGGCAACTCATACCTTGCTACTACTGCAAGGGGACGTTATAGTCTTTTTTTCTTCGACTTCTTGGATGCCGTTTTCAGACCATGCTTCAGACGTCTTCCAAGGGGCTTTTCAGCATCAAAATTTGCAGTGTAGTTTTTTTCAGATTCCTTCTGGGAATAGCATTATCTAGTTATTACGGACTGCATACAGGAAAAGAGGGAGCAGACAGAAAAGGAGTTTTGTTAAGAGGACTTGTCCCATTTCTAGGTCATTTTTCAGATCAGGCATGAATTGCAGCTGAAGAATTTCCGTTCCACAAAGTATCGGTATGGGAGCGATACCGTACCTAGTGGCACAGGTCAGGCAGCAAAGATGAGAAGGACATCAGCAGAAGAACTCTGGAATGGCAACAGTAGTAAGGTCTTGGATATCTGTAGCAAAGTCATGCATTATTTGGCAGGTTAGCTCACCAGCATGACTCCTGCTTTTCCATTGCCTATTAGGGTAAAAAAGTTGAAAGCTAGCACCAGGATCTGGAATGTGACATCTGCCTGCTGCTTTGCAGAGTGCCCCAGCCACACTACTTTCATGTGACAGATGTAGAGAATGTCACAGTAAGTTTTGCTCAGCTCCCACCCTCCTCTATGGTACAGGGTTACGGGTGGAAGGAACATTACCATCTTCTGCCCTTCAAGTGGAGTTTTCATATTTTAGCTTGGCAGTGGGCAGTACAATTCTTTCTGGTGTGCCAAAATCAATGGATTTACTATTCTGTCCTTGTTGCTAGCTGATCTTGAATGCATCTCATGCCTTCGTTCGTAAAGTCATTACCAGTAGCCTAAGTCATCACTGTTTTCATCCTAGTTTGCCTGCCAGAAGGGAGAATTCATGGAGTGAGTCTGAACACAGCCTCCGTATCAGGTTCTCGTGCTATTGCTGTGTCGTGCACTAAATTTGTGAGTGTAAGGGGAGCAGATGGCTGAAGCCTGGGAGTGGGAAGCTGAGATAGAATCAGTGCCTGCTATGGCTTGTTCATTTGCCCGTGGGAACCAGGAGGGCCAAATTGTGAGGGATGCTCTGGCAGAATGCTTTATGCAAAATACCTACTCTCTGCCTATATATGTACTTGCTGATTTGAAAGTAAGAAGCTGAGATTTTTCTTGCTCCTGCCCTCTACTATCTGTAGCTCTTATTGCCTTCCTTGACGGTTCATATTCTGAAGTTTCTTTCCACGAGGATCACTCTTTCAGCAGTCCATCCTTCACTAGGGTCATCAGGTTCCCAGCTCTCCAAGCATGCCGATGGAAACATACATGTTGAACAGAGAAATGATCAGATTTTGCTGTCAAATATGCAGTGCAAATAATGCAGAATGCGATACCGAAAAGGTCAGCTTTTTCCTGAGCCCAGTTACGTAAATTTGTTCACAGATATGTAGAACTTTGCAGTAACAACATGAGGGAAAGAAACAAGATTAAGGAGAGAGGAGCTGTTTGGTGCGTGCTTGCATATCACCCAGCATGCTGCCCAACTGGCCAGACACTGCTGCATGCATATCTTATCAAGGGACAACTTCAAGAGATTGCACTGTGATGTGAGTTCCTGGATGGGGTGATGTGAGAAATGAGTGAGAAAGTTGTGATACGATGAGTTTCGAGGGGGCTGCATTTGAGTCAAAGGAAGAGAGGAAGTCATCACAGCTGTAGCTGTAAGTTCCATGCTGCTTTCTTGTAGATTGCTCAGTCTCCATCCCCACCAGCTCCTGCCTCTCCTTTGCAGACCCTTTGCAAGTTCATGTTTTTTTTTTCAGACAAGGCATCTGAGCCTGTCTAGCTCATTTAGTCTATCCCTTCCAATTTTAGGATTGTACAAATTGTTTGCCAAGAATCAGTCACTGTGAGACTCTCTTCCCAATTCCAGCAGTTTGCCCAAGTGTGCTTGTCAGCCGTTTAGCAACAACAGACTGCTTGGCTTTACCCACAGGCAAGAAAACAGAAGTGTTCAGTGTTCATGCCTTAGCTTGACAGGAGGAACTTTCCCCTCCACTACTGATGAGTTGCCACTGCTCTCCTCTCTTATCTGAGCCAGGACTAGTACAGTAAGTTGGTTCTGGTTTGGGGATTTCAGGATCTCACCTCCGTTTTCTAGAACAGTGACTAGCCCTAGGTGCTTGGTATGGAGGGGTAGACAGATAGGCAAGGCTGCTTAATGGTGTTGGGAAACCATCTCTGCTTGCTTCTAGGATGGCTCGTTCCCTGCTAAAGGCTTAGGAGGACGGCTGAGGGAGAGGTGTGAGCAAAGATGCAGCTACAGATGATTGTACTGCTTATGACCACCCTCTGGCACTGTGCAGGAAACCATTAACACAGGTAACTTAACGCTGTCCTGTGTTGGGTCAGGACAACCAAAATATACTTCAAGCCAGAGAAAGCCCAAACAAGTGTACCTCGATGCAGCTGGTGTTCATGGTTTCTGTTGCACTCTAAATTCCTGGGACAGGCTGTCAAGAAACCTGTTCTTCCAGGAAACATTGTAGGGATATAGTTTTGTATTCCCAAATTAAAGATCTATTTTAGCATCCTTAGTGCCTTACCAGAGGTTCAGTTCCCTGGAACGAGGAAGAGAAGACAACATCGGCTCTGTGCACTTGAGATTTTTTGTGTGATGGCCTGGCTTTGTGTCTGTGCTTCTGTTCACTTTCCAGTGTTGCCACTGTTTAGTCTGGCACTGAGACAAAAGAAAGGGCTGACACATGGGTCATGGAAAGAGACAAGAGAAAGGGCTGACACGGGTAAGGAGAGGAAAGGTCCACGACAAGCCAGGACTGTGGGCCATGGCCAGCTGCCTCCCAGAAGTGGGCTGTTATGCCCAGGGCCAGCCCCGCAATGGGAGCAGGCAGCTGGGCCAACCACGTTGTAAGGACAACACGGCTTTGCACCCCAAAAACTGCTGGAGGGGCAGGACTGCCAACTGGCAATGCGCCCAAGGCTTGGCAGAGCAATGTAGGCTTGACATGCAAAGCTTGAAAAAAACGCTCGGATGAAAACAAATGGCAACCCTATAGCCATGAAAGAGGGTTTGAACGTGCTGTGACGTGGAGAAGTGATGAGAACAGCCAGGGTTGTCCCCGTGTGGGCCGTGTCAGACCGTAGGAGGCACTCGTGCTATGAGGTACTGACTGGTGGGAGCCTGCAGCTCCCATCCCGCCTGCCTTTCTCGCTGCAATTCAGCAGCATCCATGTTTTCTGTCTCGAAGGACGCAAGCCAGCCTTGGAAACATCAGAGAACAAGATTTTTTTTTTTCCTGTGTAATCCCCGGTGCATGATGGTGTGGGGTCACGGTGCCCAGGGCAGGACTTGGCCCCATCCTCCTGCACAGCGCCTTGGCCAGGCACGGCCGATCCCAGCTGGCTGCCTCGAGCAGCCACCACCTCAAGTTCCCCATTCCTAACTTCACCCCACACCTTCTAGCCGGACTGCTGCCATAAGGAAGGCTTTTATTGCTGAGGGGCTTTGGGGCCAGGAGCTCCTGGAGGGCTGCGACGCGCACCACACGCCCCTCACGCCTCAGCTCGAGGACTGGCCGCACCCCACAGCCCGCTCCCCTCGAGGGGGGAGGGAGGGCTTCATTTTGGGGCCGTTCCTTCATTTTGGGGCCGTTCCTTCGTTTGGGGGCCGTTCCATGGATCGCCCCCCCCCCTTTCCCGAGGCGGCAGGGCCGGGCCGAGCCGCTGCGGGGCGGGAGCGAGGGGCGGTCGCGGCGCGGCACCGCCCCGGCCCCGGCCCCGCCGCCAGGAGCCGGCAGATCCGGGTCTCGTGGTGCGGGCTGACGTGGGAGCCGGCCCGGAGCAGCGGGGCCGAGCCCGGCCGCCCCAGCCCTCCTCAGCCTCCTCTTCCTCCTCCTCCTCCTCCTTCTCCTCCTCCTCCTCCTCGCACGGCGGCCGGAGCACGGTGAGCCCGCCCCCCGCGCCCCCCGCCGCTCCCCCCGGGGAGCCCGGGGCAGTGCCCGCAGCGAGGCCGGGGCCGGGTTTTTGGGGCTGGCCGGGGGGCGTCCCCGGTCGCTTTGGGGTTTGGGTGCCGTGTGGTGACGGGTCTGGGTGCCGGGGTTGCAGTTGGTGCTCCGCGGAGAAGTGACAGGCTGACAGCTGGGCTGGGCGTGCAGCTGGAGGGGGGATTGGGCTCCTCGTGTAGGGCACAGAGCCCCCAGCACAGGGACGGTGTCACGGTACCAACACCCTGCAGATGGGCTTCCAGCCGGGAATTCCTCATCCGTGTGCCCGCAGCTGTGGCTGGCAGCCGGGGCAAGCCACGCAGGGGGCTGCTGGCCGCAGAGACCCCGATACGAGCTGTGGCCACCCCTCTGTAGCTGCCACCAGCTCTGGGTCCCCGACACCCAGCCCCAGGAGCTGGAGCCCACAGCCCGGCTCCTCAATGAGGTGAGCCCCGTGCGTGACCTGCCTCCGAAACTTCGTCCCGGCAGACACCTGTTCCTGCGCTCCGTCTCCAGCATCATCTTTGGGTTATGGATTTATGGCTATGGGGAGTGTGCCTGCGCCGTGCTGGTAAACATCCTTGTGTACGCGCCTAGATAAGTCTCGAAAACTCATCTCCAGCCTTTAAACATCAGGACTCTTTTTTTTTTTTTTTTTTTTTTTAATAGCATATTATGTTAATGTCATTAGTGTGCACAGCCTCAGTGAGCTTTAGCGGGTTGCTTCTAAGAAGTCTTTCGTGTTCAGCTCTTCGAGTGCTGCTGACCTTTACTCGTTTCTGTTACTTTCAAAAGCAGACATCAGCTGGAAAAAAAAAAAAGACAACAAAAAAAAATAAACAAAAAAAAAAAACAAAAAAAAAAACAAAAAAAAAAGAAACAAAAGAAAAGAAAAAAAAAAGAAAAAAAAAATCTTACTTCTGATTTCTTCCTGCATGCAGCAACAGAGAGTAAGGTCCCTGATAATTCCGTCTTGTTCTTCATATTCGTATGACTTGTCCAGATGAAAGAAATCAAGCTGTTGTTGCTGATTATTGATTTTTGCTTTTCAAAAGTGACCCTGTCACTGACAGCGTGGCTCGAAGCGGTATAAGCAATTGGTAGAGAAAAGGGATTGTAACGGTTAGCAGCACGGTTGCTGGCTCAGTCCTCAGTGCCATCCCTTCCCCTGCTGCTGAGGTAGGTGTGCGTGAGCTCTTTTTAGTTCTCTTGCCCCTTTTTTTTTGTAAAATGAGATGTACTTTTCTCACCCAACTCCAGAGTAGCAGGGAATTCTGTGTTTTAAGTGGTTTAAGATCATCTTGTGTAAGGTGCTAAACAAGGGTTGAGGGCTGACTGGGTGTATGTTGTTGGTCCTTGCACAAGACACTGGGGCACGTGTCTCCCTGGCAAGCAGGGGAGTCCCTGACCTGCTCAGGGCCACGAGGGTCCACTTCCAAACAGAGATTGCAGTGGCAGCCATTCTGTTGTCCTGGTCGGATTGTATTTTAGCCTCGCTGCCTATAGAAATAAACATTATGAGCGTGGTTCTGTGGGGTTTCGTATGCCATGCTTGTGGCAGTGGTTTTCCAGCACCTTACCAAAACCACGAGTCTGGTCCATTAAGTACAAACTGCACAGCCTGCTTACCTGGGCTGCATCCTGCAGTCTGTGTTCTTCCTTCATTTTAAAGGAAAAATAAGAAAAATATACCTGTTGTTAAAGAAGCAGTCTACATACAAACAGTATAAAAATGCGTTATGGTTTTAATTGTTTTGTAACTGCCCTGTCTGCTTTCAAAAGGTTGGTATTTGGCTCTAGAGAAAGTTAGTTTCTAACTGACTTCTTGTTTCGTTATGAACTTCTCATTTTCTGCTTTTATATATTTATACTTCAGAATTAGCGATGCGTGAATGTTATTTGCATAACAGATGTGTAATAAAACAAACCCTGTGTTCGTGTTTCAGAATTTTCCCTCCTAGATATTTTAGGTATTTGACATACGCCCTTAAAGGCCACATTTTGTCCCTGTTAAGTTTGTCATAATGGGACCTAATATCAAGAGTCTTTGCAGAAATTCAAGCCAGTGCCATGGAAGTAGCAAGATCTTCTTTTTTCAAAGTGCGCATGAGTGGAAGTGTGTGGTGCCCCAACAATACCAAGTATCAGTTTCTTACTCTGTGTGCTTTGAACATTTAGGTTTCTTTTTGCAACAGATGTAAAAATATTTTGGCAGATGCACTTATAGGTAGAAAAATTGATGTCATCTGCCTGTATTCTGCTTAGAAAGCAAATTAGAGAGCCCGTGAGCATATTCATATATACTATCACACTTGGTGTTAAGCATGCTTTCTGCTCTAACTTCCTAGATTCAATTTATTAATACATTAAGAGCTATCCAGTTGCTAATGAGGCACCTGGTGCTGCAAGACGCTGAGTACTTGGGAGATCCAGGTGCTCCCAAGTCCCTCTCAGTGCAGTGGAAGCTGAGAAAATGTTGTGAAGTTACACCACGGAGCCAAATCTTGAAATGCTTCTTCAGGTTAAGAACGAAAAGAGGGAAGAAAAAAAAATATATGCTTTTCCCAGAATAGCTCCTTCAGCTTGCAGGCCTTGACTCACCAGCAGCGAGCTTCCCAAGTTCCCCAGGAACCCGTATTTGAAGAAAGCCTCAACTCCTCCTCATTAGGTGGGGATGCACCCAGGCGTATGAGAAGGATCAGTCAGTGTTAGCTTTATTTCTGCTGGACTTCAGTAGCTGTACAGCAGAGGAACGTGGTCCTATCCTCCCCTTTCCATCTTGGTACCTCGCCTGTGGTATTGGTGGGGGCAGGAGGAAGCTCCCTGGAGGTGACTGATGGGCTTTTCGTGAAAGATCTGAAAGTGGGCAGGGAGCAGCCCCTGGCATGATTGCGTGGTTGTACGTTTGCATGGCTGTTAATTGAACAAATATGCTTCAGAGGCTTAAGTCAAAGAGCCTGGCTGGTATTTTTAGAGATAACAGAACAAATTAGTCCCGTTTGGGTGGGAACAGACAGAGTTACACTTGATAAAAGTTTTCCTCATTAAGATTAGTTCTGATTCTTCAGCAGCTTTGCATGCATTAAGACCCGTGGCTTTCTGGGGCTAAATACAGTTTCATTCTTACTTTATAAAACTGATAGACAAATGTCAGATCCAAAGCACTGAGCTCGGGAAGAAAAGATTTTATCAAAAGGAACAGAAAAGCTGTACAAAAATGCAGCTCCAGCCATTAACACGATATAAGCATTTGCAATGCTTTATTTGTCAAATCGGTGCCAAATGCAGACCTGGAGTAACAGAGTTTGGGTCTTCGTTTGTTCACATAGTTGTATGTACATGCTCATGTATGTCTTGCTGGTTAATCGTAAAAGCTTTATTTTTAGCAGGGCAATAATTTTAGAGAATCTGATTAAATATTACATGCCAATTTTCATATGTAAAAAAGTTATTTTAGGAAAAAAAAAACATCTGAATAAAATTGCATGCAGATGTGAAGAAAAGTCGGGTGTTAGCTCTTCAAACAGTCGGACTAAATCAAGTGTGAAACAAAGCTTCCTGGTGCGAGCAGCGTTGCCTTAACAAGAGTGCCTCTGCAAGGGGTTTGTGCCCCGGTGGGGCTCACTGCTTTCATGTCGGGCTGGGCTGGTTAGGTGGCACCTATCATCAGCGCCCCTGTTTGAAAACACAGGGGATGAGGATTTTATCAGAGAACTCCATGAAACACAGAAATATCCCGGTATTATAATATCAGTATATCCTATTACAGTATAATATTCCTGCATTTATGGCAATAGAGGCTTTTCTGAGGCACTGAGATTGTTGGATGCTTCAGTTTCAAGTCCATATGTAGAAAGGAAAGCGTCCAAAGGTGCAATCTACCTTCTTTCCTGCAGGAAGACTTAAGAGACGAAGATGTGAGACGTGTTTCAAAGCAACCCACCCTGACCTCATGAAACAGTACCACGGATTTTCCTTATGCAAATGAATAGATTGAAAAATCTGTTGCTCGTAGGTGCAGGGGAGAGTCGCACGATTTGCATAACACTTTCCTTTTGATGATCTAAAGTAGTCAGCGAGTCTGCTGAGTGGATGCTATTCTGTGGTGAAAACTGGGTCTTCGTTGAGCTGAACATATGTAAATAACCAAGCCCAGAAATCCTGTTAATTGCAACAGATTCCCTCCGGTAGAAGTGCTGATTAAAAATTCCCTAATTGATAAGCTCAAGTTGTTTACTGCAGGTAGGCAGAGAACCTGATTCAACTTCTACTGAAGGCAAAGGCAGGCATCCGCTGGCTTCAGATAAAATTTGATCTGGCCTAAAGGGGTTAGGAGTAGGGCTGCCAGGGAATAGAGCTGCTTTCATCTGAAAATTGAAAATCCTGCTATCTTTCTCAGCATGCTGCTACCCTGCTAAATCTGTTTTCTCAGTGGCAAGTTATTAGAAACATATGTCATCCCCGGAGAAAAAAAAAAAAAAAAAGAAGGAAAATATTCCAAAGAATTTCAATATAATTTTTATGTTTGTGTGGGGTTGGAGTAACGTGAAGGAGTAGCCTGTTTTTACAGTTTTAAGGATTTAGTAAGGTATTTTATAAACTAAATAATTGTACTCCTAATAAACAAGTCTCAGAAAATTTCATTGCTTAGGGCTACAAGACATTGTGTCTCAGGACATTGGAAAAACTATCATTTTTGTTTGTTTTTGATCTGGTACTTTCTTCTGTAAAGGAGTGAGGGAATTTTTTAATGTTTACTTTTGCAAAGCGATGAAAAGTCTAAATTCTTAGTTCTTGAGCATCCAAAAAAAGTCACTTCAAAGCAGTGAGTTATTTATTGCAGGTGATCGGAGCTGCAGCATTTGCCCGGGTGCCCCGGCAGTTCAGAATAAAGTGTCTCCCCTTAACTTTTTTCTTTTGTGGATTATACAAAGTCCCCTCGGCTCACAAGTCCCATGGGGTAAGGGCGTGCCTGGGGACAGTTCCCCCAGCCCAGCAGCTGTGCAGTGGCTTTGTTACGCCGCGGTAATTTGCTTATGAGCTGGAGTCCTGAGCTTTGCTTCGAGCTCCTGAGTTGCTTTGGTACGTTTGAACACATTAATGGTAATCTTAACCTGTAAATCTTGACACAAGAGCAGAGATGGAGTTTGTTATAGGAGCATATTCTTTGTCAACACTTCATCTTTGAAAGGAAATAATCATTTTAAATTAGGAAAGTGAAGTGCAAAGCACCTCTCCGGCTGGGTGACCGACGGCGATTTCCTGTTGTCCTTGCTGCCCTACAAAAGGCAGGGAAGGGAGCTCCAGCTCCTCTTCCCTGTGTCACCGCTCGGTTTGGATCAGTCCTGCAGGCCCTCGGCTCTGCAAACCTTTAGCCCTGGAGGCTGTGGCACAGCACGGGTGTCCTCCTGGAGCTGGGCTTTGGGGCTCAGCGTGTGCAGCTTCCAGCAGCAGCGCAGCGCTGGTGCAGCTCCAGGGGTGCCGAGTTGAGGGGACTGGGAGTTGTTACTGGGGAATGGGAAGAAGAATGTCAGCAGAAGCCGCGGGTAGTCCCTGGTGCTATCCAAAAGCAGGAAAGTAAGCCAATTTGCCTTGGAGCTGGCTCTTCTAGTTCCGGCTCAAGGGTAAAATCCCATTAAAATCAATGGGGTTCTTGCCTTACCACAGGAGAGGGCTCCCGGTTTGCTCTGTAAGCTGGTTAGATGCAGCAGCTCAGTAATTTTACAGAGGGTAGCCCAGCCTTTTGCGTTAACATATGTCAAGCAAAATGATTAAATTTCCATTAGTCCTCCAGTGTAATAGAAATAATTTCATTGTCCTAGACCGTTGTCGCAGCTTCTACTTTAGATGTAAATGTTGAAGTGCAGCTGAAGCATTTACTTTGCAGAAAAAGAGAGTATTATTCTTGGACAATGTCCTGTGCCACTGACATCTTCTCTTAATTAGCTTCCATGTTGCAGGGGATGAGATTTCTTTCAGGGAAATGTCATCATTTTAACAAAAGGATGACCAAACGCTGACAGCTGGAGTTTGGCACTAGCGTTCTGCATCAAATATTAGTAAATGAATTCCAAAATAGCTGGACTGCTTTTTTGGTCCCTGGCTGGCTGTGCATAATTAGCTCCTTTTCAAGTGTTTCGCCCAGAAGAAATGCTCGGCCACCTGCATGGGAACAAGCCAATAGCTTTTTTTAAATCTTGGTGGGTCCTATTAATGCTGAATTCCCCCAGAAGCCAAACCACTGGCAGCAGGCTGGTAGCCTTCACCTCTGAAGTCTCTCCCCCCTCAGCTACTGGGGACTGGCCACGAAGAGGAAAGCGGGGAGCAGTACCAGAAGAGTGGGGTTTGGATGCGTGGGTTCTTGTCCTCTAAGGCTTGTGCTTGACGTTGCCTGGCTTTAATTAAACTCAAAGAAGCGTCTGTGCCATCTGGGGCTCCCTGATGAACCATTTGGACCTGAGCTGATTTACCTCAGCCTGCTCTTACCCTCGTTTGCCTTGTGTGGTGTCCATGAGCAGTGCATTTGCTGGCAGCTTTGTACCAGCTCCTGCCACCCTTGGAAGCAGCACGAGCTTTGCACGGACCTCGGCGAGAGAAGAATCGTGATGCTTGGCTGTCAGAGGGCTTTGGCCATCCCATAACCCTCCCAAGTCCTCACGTGTGGCTCCTGCTTCGTTGCTGCCAGGAAGAAGTCTTCTCCTGACCTCCTCGGGACATGTCCAGGTGACCACGTTGGGGTGAAAACACCGGTGGCTGAGCGATGCTGGTGGCGTTGAGACAGTCACAAGTTGACGAGGACAAGGAGTGCACCAATGCTGCTGTGGTCCTGGGAGACCGCTGGGAAGAAGGTGAGGAAGATCCTTGGCACTTTCTCCTCGGTTCTGAGCCAGGCCCTGCTCAGCAGCTCCCTCCCTGGTCTGGGCATGTCACTGAAGCATCCATCCTTTTGTGCCTGGATCAGCGCTTCTGTGGTTCTGCTCCTACTTTTAAGGAGCTGTTTGATAGCAAATCAGCATTTGTAATAAGCACCAGATGGATGACACTGGAAAATTAATTCCTAATTTACTTACACACCAAACGGTTTGTGAGGCAGCAGGAAAGCTTCCCAGCAGCGTGCGCTGAGCAGGATGTGCCGGGTGAACGGTTCTGCTCGGAGCTCCAACTGCTCGCGGTGCCTCTTGAAACCACGTCTGTGTGCGCGGCTCAGCGCTGCTTCCGTGGGGAAAGAAAGGAACCGGCTGAGCTTAATCTGCACTGAAAAGTTCATCTCGGATCTTGTTAATTATCCTGAGGAAAGTCACGGTGCAAAAATACACTTGCCAACTCATTAGGCTGCGGCTGGAAGTCCGGGGAGACCCGCTGATGCTTTCGAGGACAAAATCAGCTGCTTTCCTCCTCCCCCCCAGAGTTTTAAGGGCAGAGACCGAGGGGAATCGGTTTATGCTTTGAAAGTGTTGCTGTGCCTAGGAGCTCTCCTTGGGTATTGTATCAGCCAGCAAAATCACTGCAGCCCTTTCCACGAGGAAAGCCACACGGATGGGCTGAGCGGGGCCAATTAGCAGGAGGCTGTAATTGGAGCCACACTTCGCTGTGCTGGTGCAGGGCCCACATTTGCATCCTGCTGTTCTGCTTTCGTGCCCGGCCAGCCAGTTGGTTTTCTTTTGTCCTAAAAACTCCGTTTAATGCCCAGGAGTTGGCCTGGTGGAGAAGGATCATGAGTAGCCCTCTGAGGATCTGAGACCTTCCAGGACCACTGGATCCTGGTCTGCTGACAGCAGTGGGAGCATTTCCTTCAGTGCCAGTCGGATGGAGCTGTAAGCGTGGAAGTGATGGGACAGAGCTTCCCTTGCATCGCTAATGAAAGGGATTAAAAAATTACCACTGTAAAAACAGCCAAACGTAGTGTTGCGGTGTTTCAGACCCAAGTTCTGAGAGGGAACATTTACTTGAGCTATTTAAATTACAGTAGCAGAGGAGAGCAGGTCGCTGGGATGTTTTCATTAGTATCAATTTGTATACAAATTCTTTTTTACAGAACCTATTTTTAGCCTTGTTTGAACCGAGGAAGTCGCTTTGTGAAGGAAGTCTCTGTAGGAATCTCCAAGCTCCTTACTGCCGGTCCCATAACCCCAGCAACTGAAAGCTTTTGGCTACGTGGCCACCTCCACAGGATGCCTATGCCAGGTCCTTGGCTTCTGGATTCATTTTGATTCATCCCTGTGAGCAATATGCATCCACTAACTTCAGGCAGAATAGCCCGCATTTATTTTAAAGCACTGCCTATTTTCTCCTTATTTTCTGCCTATTTCTGCAGCTCCTTTTGTGATGTTTCTTCCCTATTCAACTACGAGTGCTTTTGTTTTCCTACGCTGTCCTGTAGCTTTATCCTGTGTTTAGTTATTTGCTTCCTTTGCTTTTTTAATGGCCTGGTTATCATTTCTGCCTCGTTCCTCCTTTATATTGCTCTGGTGATAGGCAACGTGCTGCATTTCTGGTGACAGTAATTGAGAAATGAGAAATTTCGCCAAGTTCTTTGCAGGTGAAATCAGCCAGTCCCAGCTGCACATGTCTCCGGCTAGTTTATTTAAGAGAGAAACCCCAAATCCGTGCCTATTGTTTTTCCACTCTGTGCTCTAACCCAGTCTGAAGAGCAGCTCAATGCAGGAGTCAGTGGGTAAAATTCCCTGGCCTTTCTTACTCCGAGTTTGGTCGTACAGCTGAAATAGTGGGCAGCCAAATAACGGGCTGGTGAGCTGGAGGCAGGTGGTTCAGTAAAAGGCTGATAAAACCCTCGGGGTTGTGTGGATGTGCATGAAGTACAAGGAGAGAGAAGATAGCAATCAGCAGGAAAATGCACAGTGTAACAAATTTAGCTTGGATTCACTGGATTTGAATGTTTAGACTCTATTGATTGGTTTTTAATTAGCAAGATTTCAGCATTGCCCCACTGAAGATACCTTTACATGTAATTTCACCGTATACCTGTGTGATGTTGAACTGGACTTTGAGTAACCAGGCAGGGTTACCTTTATGGGAGGGAGGGGTTCTGCCTGTGGCAGGAAGATTCAAATGGGCATTTTATCTTTGAGGCATGCTTTGTGTGTGGCTTTTGGTGTTTCAGCCCTTCAGCATTTTTCGGAATGCCTGCGGAGCCTTAACAAGTCGCGTGCTTTCTTTCTACATTTTAATTTCAATTTTTTGTACGTATTTTCACTTGTTCTGCCGTACTTCGCTAAAGCTGAACTCAGAAGCAAAATTAACTCTATGGCATGTTAGAGATATTTGATAATTATGCTTTGAGATGTTGCAGTTGTCTGTAAAATAGTAATAGGGAGCTAAATAGGGGAGATTTTGTTTCTCTTTAAAGTAAGGTGGGAAGTTCCTGCTACTTGTTTGCTGCATTGTGAGATATTTTGCTTCTAAGGACTTCCAACCTTCAATATTCAAGGAAATAGCAACACAGCAAAAATAGTTCTTGGCAGAAAAAAAAACCACAACACTGTATTGTGTGTATGCCGTGTGTGATTTTCAAGAGTGCTCGGACCCAGGAAAGATGAGACTTAATGGGTGTAAAGTTTTAGTGCTCAGGATGCCGTGTTTGAGCTGTGATAAATCTGTAGCCATGCTGGCGATGTGCTTTGGGTAGTGAGTTTCTTCAAAAACTTGAATGATCATTTTGTACACTTCCTTTTACTAAAGAGTAGAGTTCACCTGGACAATCTTGTTAAACAGCATAGTATTGGAGTCACGCTGGAGAGCATCCAGCCCATGGAAAGTGGACAAAACTTCTCGTTTGCCTTCATGCTAGAAAGGAATTCAGTTTTGTAATGATGAGGGTGGAGAAAAGCAGAGCATAATTTCTGTCTCCCAGAGCTCACCAGCTGCATGCTGTTCACTCAGGAGAGATGCTGCCGAATTGGGAAATAATGTATAATCATTACAAGAATTTTAAAGTATAGGAGAGTCTCCAGGTCCAAAAAAAAAAGACAACATTGAGATTGTTTTTTTGATAGTAGGATGTATAAAATACACCACGCAGCTGTAGGGCTCAGGTTGGGAAAGACAATAAAAGAAAAAACAATTTACAATAATTACCATAGCTGAGAAGACTCATGATTTTAACAATTGCATGGAAATGTTTTTCAATATGGCTTCATTGCCTACAATTGCAAATAGCTGCTCCAGTCGGAAGGTAATGGTGGGCTTTTATTTCTGCCTTAACTCATCAGAGACCGTCTCCTGTTTTGCTCCTGAATTATAGCAGTCCTGGCTCTGGCTGCAGCACTTTAATTTCAGAAGTGCTGTTTGTGATTGCCTCCACGGGCCTCTTTACACCGAAGAAGTCCTGTTGACTCGCTGATGGTATGTCGTATTCACCCACGCCTCCTGGTTCTCTCCTTCATTAAGGTTTCTGTATCATTTTGCTTATCTGGGGGCCGTAACATGTACCTTGCAGCTGTTAGTGCTGAGAGCTGTTTGCCAAACACATCTTCCAGCTGTTTGTAAACCCGGCGTTAAATACTGCCTTATCGATAGCGTAGCCGAAGCAAAATGCAGTCATTTTAACGAGGTTGAAAGTAGCTCTGTCTGAGTGCTTGCGTTCATTTGGTGCCACGGCCTCACCAATTGCTGTGTTCTCACCAGTTACTCTCTAAATTCCAAGAAAACCGAGGTTACAACAAACAGGAGAACGTACAGAAAACACAGTAAAACAAAGCCACAAGCCCGTTTCTTCTTTCTCTAGGTCATGAAGAAAAGAAGGGAGCGTATCCTGCATATCCTTTTTTTTTTTCTTCTTTTTTTCTTTCTTGTAAGTGGAAGAGCTGTATTTGCAGAAGGTGGAGAGTCGGCGTGGCTCAGCGAGGAGGTCAGAGCTGGGCAGAACAAACGAGCAGCTGACGTGCGGTCGGACGATTGCGAGTACCGGGAGGCATGCAGGAAGCACGCTGCAGGGCTGGCACAGGGTTTTGTGAACGGGCTGCCTAAGAGCACGCGGCGGAGCCAAGGAATCCTGCTCCCAGATAGATAAAAATACTGGCCTCTTATTTCCAAATCTCACACGGGAGTGAGACGTTAATAAACTTAGGGATCTAGTTACGGAGCTTAGCTGATATCGAGCACTTTCTACATTCACAGTGTGTTACAAATAATCCAGTGATTAAGCTAATAATGAGGAACACAGACACGAGAGTCTGTGAGAGTCATTTTACAAGTGAAAATCATCATATAGTACAGAGTGGTTCATTATGCCTTGTCACTGGACATATGCATGTAAAAATCTATTTCATCCAGTCCTTTGTCAGGAGAAAAAATAGTGTTCTTCTCACTATAAATGGTCCATCTTCATTCCTTTGCCAGTAAGAGTTTGGTATAGGCTTGAAGGAGGGACAGATGAGGGATGATTCCTTTAAGTGTCATTTGAAGGTGAGAAAGCTTGTAAGGAAGACTGTGCTGAAAAGCTTGGAAGGCATTTTACCTGGTGACATGTGTTGTGCTTTATTTTATCTTGTTCAGGTAATTTGTCATGTACATTGCAGATGCCTTGGGGTAAACCCCTTCTAGCACACCTCTCCTTATATTTATGATGTTGTATGACAGATTTCTTTTCCTCGTTATTGTCTAATCTTTTTCAGTTGCATGCTCAACAAAGAATGGTTTCATTGGTGATGATTATTTGATGATCTGATTTCTCCTAGTCTTATACAGATTAACAACCCAGCTCTCTTAATTGTTGTGCCATTACTATGTGATACTGATTCCTAAATCCCTCAAGTTAGAATTAAATACTGTTTTACACCTTCACTGGTTCAAGTGCCTTGTTCTGGGTGTCAGTGTATGTCCAGAGAAACCATTTTGCACTCTTTGGCGCTACCAGGGCTTTTACCAGGGTTTTTATCAGAGCTTTTAGCCTCATGCTAAAATAGAAGAACTCCTGTTAAAATTTAAGAACTTCTTTCAATACTTAGGTTTATTTTTCTATGCAAATCTGTACGCTACGTAATCTCTCAGTCTTCTCAATAAACTGTCAGATTAATCTTTTTTATTATCTAAACCGCCTTTCCTCCATCTCTTCAATATTTTTTCTGCTCTTTTTCAGTATTTAGTATTCTTTTTAAAAAGCAAAGACCCAAGCAGATAACTGCACTGGAGTAGATATTCTATAACGCAGATACAGATCTCTCTTACCTTCTTTCACGATCTGGCCTTCTGCTCCATGGCAGAGGGTAACACGGAAAAGTGGCAAGCATTCAGAGTGAATGGAGGAAGGACTTTGGAAGTGCGTTTTCTTTTTTCTGCTTCTTACCCCAGGAAGGAAGAACAACTGTGGTGACACGTTCTGGTGTATGAAGATCTCTTACAGCCGTATGGGTTGTTACTCTTTCTCCTAATGAGATCAGAATATCAGGATGTTTGTGTGTAATCAAGGCCCTGAGTTTTTAAAGGTGGAGGTTGCGGAGCACGACATCTGCTCATTGAGCACACCCTCAACAAAAGGCTGGCACTTCCACAAGCTACTTTAGGAAACAGACAGCTTGTATCTGCTCCATGCGCCTGCCTTTATGAAGCCTGCCAGTTACCTCACATTAGGACCCCAGTGAGTGCAGCACAAACACAATCTGAATCTCGCCTTATTAATACCAAGTTAAGCAGTCATACTTTGGAAGTATCATTCTGGAGAATTAATCTCGTGCATCCTAACAGTCCTCGTTAGAGAGAAGACAATCCCTGACTTGACCACAGGGGTAGAAATGCCTTACAATTTGCTGCCCCTTTTGACCATCAATTAAGTCACTGAGAAAACTTGCTGAACAGTAAAGGTGGGCTCGTGCTATTGCTGAGTGTCTGGTGTGGAAGTGGTTTTAGCAGGTGAATGACCTAGAATGGCTTCCCTTCCGTGTCCATTACAGCATCTTTGAACTTTTGTTTTCTGTGTAGCTAGCTGGATGACCTACTTCTTTGATCTAAAATTAGTATGAGTAGCTCCATTTTTAAAGCGTTTCCAAGTACATCCACTTTTGCACCCCTGCTGCTTGCTTTCATTATACAATGGGGATGATTGTTTCCCCCTCTAGCAAAGAAGTTACAGAATTTTAAATTATTTTCCTGTACATTGATCCAGGGGGAGAATGCCAACAGTTTGTAAGGGGTTTAAGAACACAAGTTCCCCTGACTTTTCAAATTGTATTCATACACTTAAAAGTCTCACTATGCAGATGAGAAACCAGAATTTAATTTGTGTAGTTCTTGTTTGTCAGGCTACATTTCATAGTGGTATGTAGGAAAACTCAGGGGGGATTCACAGATACTTGCAAAAAATTATTTGGCTCTCTAAGGAAGCCTGTGTGAGACACTGCTTTCAGCAACATCAAAAGGTAACTGCACACACCGGACTTCTTCATTCATGCTGCCAAAGGAATAATAGGATTACTCTGCTTTGTCTTGCCTTTTCACTCTGGCATTAAATGAGCTGAAATTTGATGTGGGAGTCTGTAAAATAAGGTCAGTTGAAAAAAGAGTTCATTGTACCTTTATTCTTATTTTTCCTAGGTGTTCACAGACGAGTTCAGGTTTATCCAGAGAACCATGGCAGAAGGTGGATTTGATCCTTGTGAATGCATTTGCTCACATGAACATGCAATGAGAAGACTCATTAATCTGGTAAGGATGATATGAGAGTATTGGGAAAGGTGGTTATTCAGACATTACTTCAGCATTTGCACACTTGCAGTTACTGATGCTATTGATTTTGCTTATTCAGCTGCATGTACAGCTAGAATCTCTGCATCTGACTTTCTGATGAGCATTTGAGTACTTAATAAAGATGATAACTTTCTCTTATTTTCCAGGGCTGCATTTTTACAGCATTGGCATTGTTTCTGTTGAAATGCTTCTCTGTAACCCCCTTTTTAATCTGCATAAAACCAAAGAAACTACCCTGTACACTCTTTGAGTTCAGTTTGATACCACACACATGAAATTCCACCTACCCATGTGGCAAGTTGATTTTTAATTTTTTTTTTTTTTTTTTTTGTAACAGTTTTTATATTTTTTAAACTAAGCTTTAAAAAAATACTGGATTTGAGAATCTAGTGATATTGACTTCTGAGTTCTGTTTGATTTGCTTCCCCTTGTTGATTTTCATATATTTGTTTTTATCCCATTTTTCTTTCTTAGGGTTTAAAATAATTTCCTTTTAAGTTACTGAGTACACCAACTGCTTAAGGCAGTATTTGTGAAGAACAGCCTCTCTAGGATCAGACCCTTCTTCAAAGGGTTTCTTATCAGTGTCTTAGGAAGGTTCTCAGGAAAACATGGTCTCCAACTAGCCTAGGATAAGAGTAGGGGTAATGTGCAAATCCCAAACCATATATGTCTGGGAATCAATTCCTGTGCTTGACCTTATAATAAAACCAATTCCACTTGCATACATTCAAGGAAGGACAAACTTGCTTTAAACAGTATTTTGCAAGACATATTTATAGCTTGTTCTTGCAAATGTGTGGGTTTCGTTGATATGGCTCTGCTTTACCCTGAAGACCAAGTCCTGCATGTCCATGTTCTCTTGACCTTGGAGTTCATCACTATACTGTCTCCTTTGGACTACCAGGGGAAGAACCTAAAGCCAGGCAGAAGCTGTACCTGTGCTCTCGGGAACACAGGTGACCCCATTTTCAGAATTACTGTGCTCAGAGTAAGCAGTGTTCACCATAGATGTCCATAATGTAGCACTGTGGAACCCATGCCGTCATCTTCTCACCTTGTGCCTCGTGGCCCACACACCAAGAATGACTTAAAAAAAAATAAATATATAGGCCACACAGGGAGCCAAAGCAGTGCTGAAAACAAACAAACAACAAAACCAAACAAAAATAAATAAATAAAGCAGGCTCTGTCACTGGCTGCAGCAGAAGGCAAAATGATCCCCCGCAAGGATAAGAGGAAACAATAAGCATTTGGCTCACAGACCGTGGCAACCCTTGTGCTATGCATCAAAGCTGGGGTTGCCAAACAGTCCAAATCTAGTGGCCAGCTGCACTGAAGTCCAAAATGGCACCAGACAAATAGAGCACGTCTGTATAGCCAATTCCCTGTTCTGTGTGGGCCTGATATCATTTCCCTTTGGTAGCTCTCAAGTGTGGTGCAGCCAGTTCTTGCCTGGGTCTCACAAGTCATTAGAGGCTGGCTTGCTTTCATATCTCATTACTGAAAGGCAACAGTTTGTCCCAAGAAAGGATTTTTGTCTTTTTCTCATGATGAGATATGTGCCATGATACATGCGAAGGTGGCAGAGGAAGCCCCAGGACCAAACTTCGTGAAGCTGGGAGGGAGGAAGGAGGATGAGTGTTTGCTGCTCTTTCCTCAGGTTTGTCAGATGCAAGCCTGAAGCAAGCCTGAAGTATGGTCCAGGCTTTTGATGCCAGTTCTACATTTCTTACTGTTTCATTATTTTTTTTTGCTGGAAGATACCGATAAACAATGGCATAAGTCTGCTAGTGCTCTTTTGCTGTGGCTGGAGGATTCAAAGTAGAGGTGTGTCCAGAGTTACACGTGCCACAAAGGTGTGTGAGATTGTGTTCCTAGGCAGCACCATGCAGTAGGTGGGTGCAAATGGGTGATGTGGAGGCACACTGGTTCCTGTGTTGTGAACGTAAATGGAGCAAATCACAGCTGTCATCCTCAGTGGGGTGGTCACCAAGGCCAATCTTACACAGTTCTGTGTAGCTGCAGGAGTAAAGTTTATTGTTCAATGTTCAGCTTCCAAAAAGATGATATGATTCAACATTTGAAACTGTGAGGAGTAATGGGAAATGCCAGATTTCATCTGTTGTAAAAGGAAAACCAGCTGTTGCTAAATATTTATAAGAACAAATCACTAGCTGGGATAGTTCAGCAGAATCTAGAAAGGCAAATTCTCAAAATGCTGTCAGTGGCCAGAGAATCATCCTCAAGTGACCTTTTGCATGATTTAGCAGACTTCCTAAATCTCCATTATTATATAGGTAGCTTGTATTCTTCGGTAAGAGTTTGCTTTCTAAGCTTCTGTTTTGTCACTCAGTTGTACACAGTGTGAGCAAACAGGAATTTGTTTTAAAATAAACCCTTGGATATTTTCCAAGGTTGCTGAATTCCACAGGTCTCACTGGAGATGGGGTGCCTATTACCTCTGAAAGTTGTTTCCTCAAAACCTTTATTCCAAAACCACTGGGATACAAGAAAGGTAGGCAATCTGCAGTTTTTCAGCATGGAGGAGAGGAAATCCAGACATGCTGTATATCCAGAATGGTTCCCTACTACTACATACTGAATTGTTGATTCTTGTTGATAGGCATTAAACAAACAAGAGCACATTGGAATGGTATTATAGTTGGGAGTGCTTGTCAGGACTCGAGAAGTGGTTGTAATTTCCTTTAGACCAAGCCCTGTGAACCCAGAAGATCAAAGTTAAGATCAAATTTATCAGAATAACAGTGTAGTTATGAGAGATGCTCAAGTGTGGAAATATAGTTCCAGAATTCTTCAGTAATGACATTGTGCAAAAATTAACATGATTGATGTAAAGACTTTAACAGATTACATTTAGGTTAAAGTAATTCTTACATACTGATCTGTTTATACCTGTATAGAACAATACTGATAAGGATTAAGGTTTCTGCTGACGAAGAAGTCATGAGGCATTAAGCATGGCTGTTACATGTAGAGTTAAGAGCTACATATTCAAATGCCCAGGATTTCCATTAGAGTTAACTGTATGGAAAATTTCAATGATGGTGTTATGCCAAGGACAGCAGGAGGTCAAAAAGGTCTGTTTACAACCTGAAGTTCTCATTTTAATTCCCAAAATGGGACTTTAAATTTCTAAGTTAATTGGTGTATTTACCTTGAAATTCTTTTACAACGCATTTGGTATTCCAAGTACAATAACTAGGGGATTTTATTTTTTTATAGATAGCACATAGTTTAAATCTCTACTTTAAATGATTTAAAAGTTCATCTTGTCAGTACAATTAATGCTTATAAAGTGAAAAGGTTTTGTTGTTGTCATTTAAGCTCTTCTTCTCTGCTATTAGCAACGCCACAGAAAATTATGAGCAAGTAAGCTGTCTTTTTTTAAGAAGACTAACTTTTACTAAGCCATGTGACTTGATTATTTTTCTGTCCCTCATTTTACTTGACTAAGCCAGGTTCTGTTCTTTTTCCTTTTCTTCTTAATTCATAATACCGTGATGATTTTATAGACAGTAGATTTTATATCTCTAATGCAAGTGACATTTTAAAAGATTTTTTTGCTGCTTATTAGGCTGCCTGGAAGATGCTGTTCATACCCACAGTTCTTATAACTTATGTACACGTGTGTGAGTGGCATTGATTTACCTTTTGTTAGATGTTCTATCATTTTTCCTGAGTTGGATTTTTCAGGTTTCTCATTGGTGTTTTGCACATACTAAACTTCCGTAGCATGGCCACCACCATAAATAATAAGCAAATATTATGATTTCCAAGTATTCCAAGCAAACAGCAGAGATCTAACATCTTTGGCTGTGACTTCATCAATATTACTTCCAGTATGTAATACCCATGGCACCATCTGTTATGATTTGGAGTTGTTGTATAACAATTTGATTATTGTATATTGGGCTCATTATTTACACTATGGATATAGCAGATAATTGGGAACTGCCATAAAAGGAAGTAAGCACAGAAGAAAAATATCATCAGATTTTCCATCCTCTGCAGATACATAAGCGTTGTTAAGAGACAATGACAGACCTGTTAGTTCGTATGACTTTATCTCCTGCTCAGTCTCTTCCATCTACACAACTTATTTTGACAAGAAGAGCCAAAGTTCAAGAATGAAGAACAACAAACAAAATCAAAGACTTTAATGGGGAGGACTCTTGACAGACAATGGGCCAGTTGTTTAAAAGATTTTCAGTGAAGGATGTTCTGTGGTATCCAGAGAAAATGATTCCTGTCTTAGTTGTGGCAGAGAACAGCAAATCTCTGGATGAGAATGATGTTATATTTAAATCTTTGTATTTCCATTTTCTTCATTTCTCTTGCAAAATAAAAATCTGATCACACTACATAGTTCCTCTAGACTTCCGTGCTATTTGAGTAAAGGTGTGATCCATGATCCAAGTGTGAACACTAGACTGTGAAAGCCCAAGGTGACAGGAATAATCATGCAGAGAACATCTTTCATGAAGCCTGACACCTGTATATGACTACTTAAAGTGGCCAGAAATGCTGAAGTGAGCCAGCAGCACCTAATTTTGTATGGTGTAAAGGTCCTTTATATTTTCTCTGTTACAGCATTATTTGCTTTACAGAAACTGTGACTTTAGATTTCCCTCATACTGGGTTCTACAAAAATGAGCAATATGTTCTTTCCCCAAAGCATTTCTAATTCTGTAATACAAAAGGGCCCGTTTTGGTGAACAGCCAACAGTTCTGCTGCTGAGATTTGATGGCCTTGCAGACCTCTGTGGGAATTACAACCTTGTGCTATGCTCTTCTGTAGCTAATTGCAAAGTAATGGCCCATGTCTAGTTATGTTGCTACACCAGAAGGCTTGAATATCTCAAAAACTCTAGGGAATAGAAAGCAAATCATTTTTTCATTTGTCTTGTATTTTGAGGTGCCATTCGATTTTTATAGCAAAAAGATGCAAATTTTCAAGCTATTTCCAAAGAAAAAAAATGGTTCAAACACTCTTCTGTGAACCAAATTTCCACCTAATTCTCTTGGCCAGGTCACTGTAGAGCCTTGTTAAAAACGGGCATAGTCTGAAATAGTATCCAGCCATGAGTCTTGGCTGAGCGAGACCGTGCAAACAGCACAGAATAAACACATGACTAAAATAGATCTGCGTTGTTTGCTGCAAATGGTTGAAAAGTTCTCAAGATGTCAGCACAGCTAAGCCTGACTTAAATAGTCCTTCAGGCATCCAGCAAAAATGAGTTACCCTACTGATGTGGCTTTCTATTGAAAGCAGAGCAGAACTACACTGAATGAATTCGTGGTGATTTAAGGTGACCTTCTAAATTTGGAGGTTGCCCTGGAGACTTGTTACACATGCTCCATGGCATTTGCCTTCTTAATTATTTTTTAATAGCAGTTGCTATTGCTGCTGGTCTGTAGCCCTTCTGCTCCCTGGCTGCTTGGCTAAGGAAGTCACATTTTGCTCTCACCGTCCCCTTTTCTTCCAGACCTGTGCCTTCAGTTCCCAGTTTCTTGGAGTGCAGGGTGATTCAGAAAGGAGCCTTCCCAAGAGCTGAACGTTAGGTTGCTCATTAGGATAAAGAAGAAGCTGCCATCCTTCTGAGATGCAGGAAAGACCTGTTGTGTACCTCCTAAGGCACTGTGCCAAAAGAATAAAACACAGGAGCAGAGTAGCGGGATGCTTGCTGGTCCTGAGCACCCTTTGCTCCACTGATTTCACTGGGTGCTCAATATGCTGGCTCTGCACAGCTTAAGGTCTCAAAACCGTATCACAAAAATCATGCACTGCTAATGGTCTGTAAACTAAAAACTAATTCTAGATCAAGCAGTACAAATGAAGGCTATTTTTGTGGACAGGTGAGTGTTAAAAAAAGCCAGGAAAAATGTTGTCCACTCGGGTCCAAGTCCCATGGAGACCATTTTTGCCTATAAGGGGTTAGGTTGCAGAACTGTTGAAGGTGCCTGGCATTCTTTGCGTTTCCCATTACTGAATTTTGTGGCATGATGGAAGCAGCTGTTTTTTAACTAGTGTGTATATATATATACACACAAATACATACGTACATATAAAAAGGTATAAATAAAAGCAATATAGTAGTAAATATATATATAACTTGTATTTAAAAAGTTACATTTAAATATAAATATATCTCTATATACATATATTACACTTATAAATATATTTATAAAAATATAATGTCTCAGTCACCCCTGACTGTCTCAAAATAATGCTTGTGTGGTCTAACAGTATTGCAAGCAGTGTGGAAGAACAGGCACTGAAAATTCTGGCTGCTAGATAATCCAGCAGTAGTTCATAGATACAACGTGTGTTATGGATGGCTGTGGTGATCAGAGCTGTGTTAGGGCCATCTCGTTTGAGGAACAAGGAGAAAATTGTGCTTTGTCCCTCAGGCCACATGTGGATGTAATCAGCACCGCACACGGGTAGAACTCCCAGTTCTAAGCCTTTGTCCTGAAGGCTGTCTACGTGGGAGCACGTTTTTCATCTGCGAGCGTGCATCATTTTGCAGAAGATACTCAACTGGTCGAAAACCAAATAAACATGTATTCTGTGTTTGTATTGTAGATGCAAGTTTGTTAGTAACCTCGTGGGAGATTTGTTTATGTTGTTCACAAATATTTTCAAAGGTTTCAGTAGTGATATTGTTCAGTTATTTCTGCCTTATCCATTTGTTATCTGGTATTTCATGTAGTCAGAGGCACTGTGAGCTCCTTACGCTGATCCAGACATTCACATTCTTCATTTTCTTTTCCCTGACTCTGCTAATTCGTTCTGCTTCGCATTCACCTACAGTAGGATGTCAGACGTATCCCAGGTCCTCAAGGCCAGTACCAATAAAAGTTACACAATTGGGGGGAAAATAAGGGAAGAATTGAAAAGGCAGATCTATGTGACACCGAGGTGAAAAAGAAAATGAGGATAGGAATGAGTTCTTGGCAAATCAGTGCTCCTGGCCATACAGCGATCACTCATACTTACCTGCTCTATCTTCCTCCATAAAATTTCATTTTTTCAGTATAAAAGTTAGTGTAATGTTCTCCCTCTCTCATAAGTGGTTGGTGATTCTGGGTCTCGAGACTTGGTTTGTAACCTGGGAATACTGCTCTGAAAGGTACCAGACATCCTTCTCGCCCTTTTGCTGTGGGAGGGAAAATTATTTGTCACCTCACAGGACCAAGCTCCATGTTTTTGTAGCAGACTGATGTTCTGTCCTGGTATGAGCAAGCATTTATTTTATCTTAATTCTGCACTTGCTCATAGAAAATGGGGAGAGCGAGTGGGGAGGGCAATGTTCACTTTTTCCTTGCTTGTTCCTCTAAGAGAAGCTAATGTGGTTTAGGAGACAATTTAAACTATCAGTATGCCCTTCTTTTCTCCTTTTTTCCCCCTTATTTCTCTTGGCTAGCTTGTAGCAGAATAATGCGTGTAGGTGTCATTTTTTTGCGTCTTTAAGTCTGAACTCTGTGGATAATGCTACAATTCAATTTGCAACCTGCCTTGTATTCAGGACTGTCCTATCATACCACGGCAATTTATCTATCATGTTGTTTACTAAATCATTTATATACTTTGGACAGGACAGATGCGGCTGCCAACAAAGTTTAAACAGTGATTTCATTACCTAGAAGCATCAGAATGCAATCAGAAGTACGCCGTGGGGCTGTCAGCTTCTGCCATAGCTGGGGAGAAAAGGCAGAGCTTACAACTGGTCTGAATTGCAAAACAGTATTGTCACAAGGGATGATATTTTGCCCTTGTTATCGCACAAAATTTTCTATCAACAGTCCTTATGGTTCCACTTTAAATATACTTTTATTCGGGGATAAATGACCGCATGAAGTTAGTTATTTGTCCTTGCTTCCGTACTTATCTATCCTTTTCTTTTTCTTGCCAACCTTATCTGTCTCTGCTCTCTTATCTTGGTACCTAATTTGTGTGTTTCTTTCACACATTTCTCTGAGCTTTATTCCACCCCAATCTTTTGTATGGAAATCTTTTCCTGACCTGGCTCATGAACTTGCTAATTTTTCAATCACGTCTTTTCTGAGGACTTCTTTCTGATTTGAAGTGTCTCAAAAGTTACTCTAAAAGGCGATTATTTTAATGATCCGTACATAAACAATTTATTTACAGCTCATCTACGGTCAGACGGATGACTGGACTTCACTGATTATAGCTTTGAGTTCCTGCTACTAGCCTCATTCCTCTTTATTACACTGTTTCAAGAGCTGGAAGGTGCTTTTGGATAGGGATTATGTCATTATTTCTTCTGGAAAATGACACATTTGTGAGCTGTGTGATCCTCAGTATCTTCCTGATATTAGGCAAGCACTGTTTGCTTTCTTTTTTCTCCTTTTTTTTTTTCCTCCTTTTTTAACCCTAGTTGTATACTTAACCCTTAAAAAGTTTCCCCTTTCAAGTCTTGCTGGATAGGAACTCATAATCTTTTGCCGTCAACCTTAATGAAAAACAGTTTGTCTGAGCAGAGACTGCAAGACCAGTCCCCAGAGACTGTGGGGTAGCAAATTCTGAAAGCTCGTCTGAAGGGGAAGTAAGGGAGTTGTGTGGCACAAGAAGGAGTTCCTGTGAAGGTAGGCAGATGCCTTGAGTCCTCCACAGAAGCTTCCTGTGGTGAGTGGGAAATGCAAAGTAGCCCAACTTCTTTCATGGGAAGACTGAAAGGGATCCCAGGGGCTGAGGTCACTGTGTCGGAAAAACAAGTTCTCTGTTTGGCTCGACGAAGTGGGTTCACTGGGCTCACTATTTCACTTGGACTTCAGTGATTTTGTGGAGCAGCTAGCGTGCAATAGAAGTTCACGCCCTGATTGCACCACACAGCAGCATGTTTGTCTGCTCACGGACTGGGTCTGCATGGGAAAACACAGAGACTTTGCTTCATACAGTGACTTCGCAGAAGTTTTCAGAGGCCGATAGGGAGCCTCCTTTTCTGTGACTGTCCATGATTTGGTCACAGCTGGGGACTGCAAAAAGAGGTGGCTTTCATAAAAAAAAAGTGTAGACTCTTGTCAGAGCACGGCAGGGGGAGCAGCAAGAGCCAGTTGGGTTGCAGGTGTGCTGGATGGGTAGGGGCTGTTGACCCACAAGACCATAGGTTGAAGCCATACTTTACATACGTTGTCAGAGGATTGGTATCTAAACACGGCTGCGTTAGTGTAATCTGAGGCTACGAGCTGTCTTTTGAGGAGAAAAAAAAGGAAAAGGTATTTCAAATTTGAACGGGGAGCCATGCTGAATGTGCCCTTTTGGTTTGTTTTATTTTTGCAATGCAAAATATGAGCATCAAGGGGAAAGAATGAGGAAAGGCCATTTTCTCTCTTACCAACGAAAGCATCTCGGTTTCTTTTTTTTTTTTTTCTTGACATTTTGTCAGGTTCACATTCAAGATATATCAGTAAGTAGATATTGATTTACTGTAATTCAGCCACTGGTGCCCCCTAGTTCCAAGAACTATCTTATGAGGGGCATCGTATAAACCAGATATTCATATTGACCAAGAGTTCTTGTGGTGTGTGGATTATTAATTTGAATTGTTTTAAACTGTTCAGCCCTTTAAATGTACTTTGAAGGATTTGAAGTTCACAGTTGTACTTTAGATAATGTGCATACATTTGTAATTAGTATTTTTACTTACATTGCCTGCAAGCCTACACTGCTAAAACTAACAAATTTGGAGCCTTTTTAGTTTTTCTTCTGTTTACACTTTGTTCTTACTTCATTTTGGATAATAAGCAATAAATTAGTTCATTTTTGGCTCACATGCACCAAGACATTTACTGTATTTGGATGACAAACTGCACAAAGAATGTTTAAAATTCAGATATAAAACTCTTCATTTAAATAGAAGAAAATAATTTTCTGCAAACATTTAGTTTTATAACATTTGTCATTCTTTCATCTTTTGTTGAGTAAGCCCTGATGTTTCGCTCACCTAATTTCTGTATTATTTTCAAGGGCCTGATCCAAAATACACTGAAAAATATGAAGAAAAGGCTGTTACTGACTTTAGTGGCTATCAGGCCAGGCAGTCAGCTATCTGTCATTCATTAAATTCACATTTTTGTAAGCATTAACATCTCTGAAATATGAATAAGACCAAACCCATCATCAGTAGTATTTGATGCCTTCGAGTACATAAGAGTTAACATATCCTGAGAACCGCTTCTCTACTCAGATTTTTCTTATTGACTCCGAAGCGCTCCCAGCTCTAGCAGTCCTGTGAGCATCATACATTCAAGTTATCACCGTTAAAATTGGCTGAGCAACTGCTGACCTGTAAAAGTGGGGTGTATTTGAAAAGTCTTTTTGTGGGTTTTGTTGAGAAGAAGGAAAGTCTGTTTCAGCTTTTTACTGTTATTGCACAAACTTTCATCCAAACTCCACATCAGAAGAGAAAACCTGAGTACAAAAGATGGCTTATTTCTAGTCCCTGATAATTGCTCTTTTTTCAATTATCTGACAATTGAAATGTCTTGCATTTGAGTTTTTTTCTGGCAATTGCTATGTCCCTGAAGGGTGCAGTTAACAGGAAAGAGAGCTAATTGGTAGGCAAAGGAGCAGTCGTGTTTCAGCAGAAGGTATTACCTTTCCCAACCGTTCACCTTACGTAAGCTTTTCATGCATGTGCCAGAATCTGTGCTCATCTTTTGACTAATTTAGTGACCGTAAAGGATCAGATTTGTACTGGGTTACAGAGTTACAACCTACTTCACCTGAGTGAATTGAGAAAAGCCTGTTTTTACTGCTGCTCCTTTGCAGTCATCTGTTGTGTTTCATCCCAGGAGAGCACCACGCGGCCTGTCATTGAGTTGTTAGAGACAAATCTGTTAGCTGGTAAAGGAAGCCCTCCTACAGCTCGTGCTAGTAGGATAGTGAGGTTTTACATGTGCTGTACTCAGGGGGGGAAGAGAGCATGAGGAGATGCTTGAGTGTGTTTTTGCCTTGTCATCTATGGTTTCTGAAAGCCTGACTACTGTAGAGTCTACGGGTAGTGGTCCTGTGCTAGCACATCTTCTCCAACACAGGTGGGTTTTGTAAGAAATTTTGGGATTAACTGGAAGAGTTAGCTTCCTAAGAAATATTTTACTGCTGGATATGAATGTAGGAAAGGCTATGCAATGTAATTTTTTTTAGCTGGGATCTTTAAATCTGCATGATTATATGACCATGTATTGTTTTCAATTTAGAGGAATTTCATATGAATTATAAAAACTGAATTTTTTCATATCTCCTCATGTAACTATTTCACATAATACATTGTTTTTAAACCTACCTTGTAGAGCTAGTTCCTCAATTGCCATGGAAAAAGTGGAATATTTGTTGCCCCAGTCCTTTGGAAAGCACAGCCCCATTAGCAAAGTGCAGATGACTACTTTGTAAAGGTTCCTCTGTACATCGTTCCCCCATATATAAGCAGACTTTTTTTCATATTGGCAGGATATTATCTAGTATAAGAGCATTTCTTTTTTTCAGCGGAGATCTGTAGAGCAATTCCTAATGGTATTTCTCTTAAGACTGTTCAGTTACTGAAATATTTATGTCATTGGTGTTGCCAGTAGCACTCATCGTTCTAGGGTCTTGGAGCCTAGGGTCCCATCTGTTGAGAAGTCACCAAGAGTGCCCATGGGGTAAAACTCTGTGCCTTACAGACAAGGAGCCTACGAGCACCCTCTGGGCACACAAAATCTCAGGGCCTTAGTACTTCTGGTGTCTTAATCAGGTGGCCTCCTACTTCAGCAGGCATTTCCAGGCAGCGCATGCCTTTTCAGGCAGAAGTGGCCAAGATGCCCACGTGGCCTTGACCACACCATGCTTCAAGTGCCCCTCGAAGGACAATGGCAGGGCTTCAAGAGGTTGTGTTTGGACAGGGTGTAACGCTTAGAAAGGGAGTAAATAACATCGTGGCTAGAGAGCCCCAAGGCAGCGCTGCCTATCTGGGCAAGTGAGACAAGGCTACCCGAGTATTAGCCACCCTGGGGACTGGGGAGGGACAGGTGGATGTTGTACAATTGTTGTTTTGTATAATATTTCAGATCATATACCTATTACCTGTTTTAATTCTGAGCATTATTCTGTGTTGAAGAATACCTGCAAACTGCATTTTACAGATAAGGGATTATAAATTAAGCCCCTTCCAAGATTAAACCCATATAAGAGCAGAAGAAGATTTATGTTGCTGATCTCCGTAAAACATGGGCATGGCTACATCCAGTCTTCTCAGCTGAGGAATCCTTCAGTGTCAGATGTTACCAATTTGTAATGTCTGCTATGTAAAATCTCCCCTTTGAGAAGGACTTCCAAAGGTTAAAAATAAATGAAATTTTGCTTCTATGTAAAAAGGCCCAGAAGTATGCATACTTTGATAACATTTTTTTATAAGGTAAGTAGAAGTCTTTTGCTTGAATTTTCCCTGTTTTTGTTTTTAACTATAGAAATAACCAAAAGATGAAACCCACCCTTCCCAGTACTTCCTAAGGAACTTCTTGCTAGTCTCCGTAAATCTACTAGCAGATCTTAATATATTAATCAAAGAATGAATGTGGTTAATCTCTAATTACATTTTTTTTTCCTTCTCAAATATGCCTGTAATTAAAGTTCCTATGATCAAAGGAGTTTAAAGTTTTCCAAGTGTCTTCCTCACGCAATTGCCCAGCTGTTTCCTTGGTGTGCTTTGTGTAATATTATGACTACATACAACAAATAAGCATACAATTCATGCCAATAAAAGGGAGATTTGCATTTGTAAAAATTATTCTCACGTTTCTTTCATAAAGAACATCTTTTCTATTTTGCATTTGTGTATTTACATTAATAATAAATAGATTAGCCTGTTGTGACAGAGTATTGGGATTTTGTGGCATTGCTGTGACATAAAACCTGTCGTAAAGCAAATCTCTGTTCTAACCAAGGCATCACAGCAATTCTATAATTTTACAACTTTTATTATTCATCAGTTTAGCTTACCTAAGGAGGGAATAGAACCTATTTCCATAATACAGCAGATTAAATCCCATCCATCTAGCCTCTCCTGGTGAAGAATGGGATATTTGTCTGTATTGACTCTGTCATCTGTAAAATGGTTATAGACAGGTTGGCCAGTGTTGACTTTTCTTGCAGTTACCAAGCTTACCTAGTCTGTAAATGCAAATGATCGTTACAGCTGTGCATGGTAAAAGCGTTTTAATTTTTACCCATCAGTAAGCAGGAAACAGACAGTCAAATACAAGAAAGATGTTAGGTAGAAAAATTAGTAATTGATATGTTTAAATGTGAAACTTAAAATTTGCATCTCTATGCGTAAGTCTGATCATTTATTGTTAGGTAATCACAGAGTACTTCAATGGCACTTGATTCAGATAATAGTAGTACCACCTATTTCAAATCCCAAATGTGTGTGTGGATGGAGAGCATATCAGAATCTGTATCACTATAGATTTTTAATTTGAATTTTAAAGGGCATTCAGTGGCTGCAATTCATGTGGAAGCGATAACACTTTAGTCAGGTGATTTTAAGTTATTATGTAAATAGTGTTCAGGAACTACTTCAGTGACTGGGATTCTTCATGTACTGTAAGCCACGTGATGCAGTAAAAGATGGGTTACAATTTCCCTCCCCTTGAACTTGCGCTCTGATAATACACAGCATCATGATTTCAGTACAAGCTGCCTGAGTCTCATTGCTAACTATCGTGCCTTTCTTTTTCTCTGTTCCAGCTGAGACAATCACAGTCCTACTGCACAGACACAGAATGCCTTCAGGAATGTGAGTAACTATTGAGATCGAGTGCATGGAAGTGAAATAAACAGTCGTAATTGAAATGCAGTCTGACTGGTCCTTGAGATACAGCAGTTGGTCTCTGTTATAGGAACATATTAAATGAAATCAAATACTAGAGTACAGAAATCATGTGGGGGAGGTAATATCTGCGAATCTGTGATTCAGATTAAGGTTTGTACATTTGAAGCATTGTATGGGAGGGGTGATGGTGAGCGAGCTCAGGTACCAGTACACCAGCACAAGTGTTGAACAGGCACCAAGTGCTATTGAATCTTACCACTGACCTCCGAGTAAGCTTAAAGTTTGATTTTCACCCTAAAGAGAGAATCTGGAGAATGGTGTTATTTTCACTCTTACTGTCATGGCAGCCTAACCAGTAAAGCCTGGATATTCAGCTATTGCAGCTCTGGCTGTTAAGCCAACATATGCCATGACCGTGTCTCTGTTTGAGTCGGTGGCTGTATAGTTAATGAAGCAGAGTACTGATGTGTACACTGCCTTGAAATTTGCTGTGAAACACATCAGAAACAAACCCTCCCAAACAATGAGCATTACTGGGATAATCAAACGTTACCAGCTTCTGCAGGGAAGTATGACTGTGTAGAAGTTATGCAGCAATGTGAGCTTGCCCTGAGGTGCTCTGTTTACACTCTTCATAGTCTGGAGTGAACATTGCCAAACACTTAAAAAAAAAAATGAAGTGGATCTGTTTTTCCTATATTGCTTTACCAATTGAGCATGTGAACACACTCAATTAGCCTGCATGAGGACTACTGTGAGACTCCAGGGAGCACCTGAGCAGTGCTCCTGGAAGTAGGAGCTGCTGGTGCTCTTCTGCAAGAGGTGTTTGTGTCTTCTACAGGTCTGGGAGCAGCGCAGTCAAGGTTTCTCAGATGCTGGGGAGAGTGCATACCTTCATTCACTCATGTTCCTCCTTCTTCAGTCCCCAGTAAATCCTGGTTAGAGACAGGCATCTAGCTTGTATTTGCACTGTGTCCTCCCAGCGTGCCACGCTCCCAGATTCATAGTCATGATGGGCTGAAGAGGAAAACCTATGAGCTCTAAAAAAGTGGGAAGCACATCTGCCATAATGGCACCGTTGGCTGTACTTTTTCCTTATGGACTTTCCAGCCATGCATCTGAGACCTCCAGCAACCCTCCTCTCCCAAATGCACCTGTCCTTTTTAGTCTCCTAGACCTTAGGCTTCTATGTCTATTGTTTTTCTTCAATCTAGGAGAGGAAATCATCAGTATTTATACGTCCCTTAGGCTAAAGGCTGTATAAATGAGTAAGTTCTCTTATGTATGAGCACAAAGCTTATGGGATTGCTTTTGTGCTACCAAGTCATAGTACAGTGGAGACGTGAGCGGTTTGTGGCAAATTGCTTTCCATCCTGAAAGGGATCCATGTAATAACTGTCTGTGCAGATGCAAGCAGTTTGGCAGCAATTGTTCCAAACCAGTGGTTTATTTCAAAAACCAAAGCAAAAATGATAGAGTAAATCCTCCCCTATGTTATTATATTGCTTTAAATTTAGTTCCAGCGAAGGTATTTTTTTTGCTGATGCAATGACAGCGACTGCCTATTTGTCAGATTATTCTGTGATGCTTCTGTGGTTCTGTACTTGGGCCAACTCCCAGGAGTGAAAGTCAAAAATAAACAGATTGAGCCTGCAAAAGCTTCTAGAGACGTTTTCAGAGACAGATTAAAACAATTTTGGACCAATCTTCTGCCCATTGCCTCATTCCCATTCTTTTGAGCTGTATCACGATGAGCTTGTGATTGAGGCGGGTCTTCTCTTCCCTAAGTCCCAGAGCTTCATTTTGTGTTACTTGCTGCCTTTGATTCCTCATTTCAGGACCTCAGTATGAAGAAACTCGTTTGACTCCCACCCATTTGCTCATTCCCTGGATTTGGTCTTCGTTTTGGAAGCACAGCTGGGAGTGTTATCACACACGGATTCTTAAGTTGCAGAGTTGTGGAATAACTGATGAAACGTATGTGGTTTTGTTCTGGGAAACGTCAGGGCTGTGGCTCAGCCAGTGTCACAGCAGTGTCATGAGTTTTGCTGTTGATACCAGCTGGAAGTTTTCAGAAACGCCCTATATTCATTCTTCCCAAGTACACATTTCATTTCTTCAACCCTTGATTTCAGATCTTTTTTAGAGTTCAGGAGCCGGATCAAAACAGTAGCACCAACTGAAGTACAAGACTCCCTCACTCACATTTCTGTGTTACTAGCTCTAAATTCTTTTTAATGGTTGTTTGCCCCATTATATTGTAGTGACTGCCTTGTGGAAAGTTTTCTGCTGGGTCCAGGGCCAGTGCTTTTAGATTTGTGCTCCTACTACAGGAGGATATGAGCACCACTTCAGAGAGAATTTGGTTGCTCTGCTCGATGGCTGTTCTCCATCAGGATATCTGCTGTGATGGGAAGGCATCAGGGTCTGATGACTGTCCCCTCTGTTTCAGTGGGTGCCTTGGAGGAAGAAGGCTGCAAATTTCTTGTGACACATTAATGTTCTGTGGGATTCTTTATGCTCAGGAAATCAGAAGGTCTTACGGGATCTTACAGTTTCCAATAAAATGAGGAATAGAAGCGATAATTCTTTTCTGAATTCTGCCTAATGCAAATGTAGGGTAGCAGAGTGGAGAGTGTTTCTCTGAAGTGTGTTCCAGTTGTAACAACAGTGGTTCATCCAGCCCAGGGAGGATCCCCACCTGGCAGGGGGCTGCACTGATGGCTCATGGCCCTTCAAAGTCATCCTACCCCGTGGAAGGAAATCAGGGGCCACCGCCTGAGTTTTTTCTCTGTGCTCTAGCAATTCCCAGATGTAGTGACCTGGATTCTCCGCACTCATATTTTCTACACTACTCTTTTCTGTGCTCTGCTGGTTTGTAATGTTAACAGTCGAGAGATGACTGTCTGAAACATTGTCTACCCTACTTCCAAATTTTTATGTGTTTGAAAATTAATGTGTATCAGTGATTCATGTTGAGTTGGACTCCTCTGGGGGAGTCACAGCATCCTGACGTAACGACATGAAACATCTGCCAGCTCTTCCCTCCCTGTTCTGGTAATTCCTTTCTCCCTTCCTCTGCTTGAGTCCGTTTTGGCTCTCTTCAGTTTCCTTATCCCTGCCTTTGAGTCTGCCGGCTTGCAGGGGTTATCTGCTGAAGGTCCCATTGGCTCTTCATCTTCCCTGGTAATTCATCTGTAAGATACCTCTCTTCATATGGTTTCCTGCCTTTCTTTCACAGAACAGGAAAGGCTAAAAACACTGTGGAAAGAAAAAGACACAAGTCTGAGAGCATACTTTTGTCTTTCCACATGCAGATGTTAAACAGTAAAAAGCTGAAGATCCAAAGGAGACATTTCTGCCATGAGAGGGCAGACAAAAAGCACCACATGGATTATATTTTTACTGTAAAATAAATGCAGTCTTTCCTTCTTTTCTCTAGAGTACAACCTCACTTTGAATGAAAAATAGCACTTTAAGAGGAGAACTAATCTCATGCATGGAGTATTTAACAAGGGTATTTGCTTATTTTAATTCTTGAGATTTCAGTTGCTTGATGAGAAGGTGGTTGACCTTCAATCTTTAGAAATTATTTTTACCAAACTCATCATTTTAGTATCTTTGACTGCCTCTTAGTAGAACATTAAATGAAGTGGCAAACATCTGCCACATAAGATTTTTTTTTGCCTTCCAGTCTCTCTCTGAGAGAAGACTGGCTGATGTGGCCTAGTGTTGTTTTGTTACCTGTTGTAGTCTCTGTTTCTATAGCAGAAAGCAAGCCAAAGAATATATAGCTTGTATGTGGAGCAACAGCTATGACTCAGTGTATTTGTTATCTTCCATGGGAGTTCATCCCACAGTCTCAAGCCATCCCTTCATAAAACTTCCTCCTGCACAGAGATAATTCAGCCATGGCATAAAAAAAATCCGGGGGCAGAGCTGCTCCCAGGCTTCGTTCGGAGTTGCGTGGGTATGTAGGTATGCTGCGCCCGAGGGACCAGGTGCTCTGAAAATAAAGACCTTGGGTTGGGTTTGGTGTTCTGTGGAAAGCCAGGTTGGAGACTATAAGCTTCATTTCACTCAGTGCGATAGGTTATAAGGGGGAAACGTACTGCAGTGTTCTTGTAGTTGGTGTCTCCCAAGCACTGAAGATTAATAACTAGATCTTGCTGTAATCAAAATGGATGGTGGCAGGGGCATTCGTTTGTGAGGTCAGGACAGGACAATTTCTTAGTTATCTGGAGAAATTAGAAAATATCACCCAGGTAACCTTTAACAGATTAAAAGGATAACCTTTAATCTTCAAGAAATCAAAAAACACCCAAAAATTACCTCAGAATATCAATGATAGGTAGAACTACTTTGTGAACTCTCAGAATGTTTTCTTGTGGCCATCAGCATAAATTGCATCCTACCTGGTTTCAGCTTCTCTCAGCCTTTCTTTATCCATAGGCTGGTCTTATATGATTACCTTGTGATCTTTGTGCTGGAGCTCTTTGTAGCGTAAGATTCACGACTTCTACACACTATTTCTCCCATTAGCTGTAACAGCTTCTTATTTGCATCTCAAAAGCTTGGAAATGTGTTATTTACCCCAGCTGTGTGAGACTTTGCTTATTCTCATCTCCTCATGTCAAGAGATTAACGTAGCAGATTCTGAAATCTCTCTCATCCGTATTAAGACACATGGCCATTTGTAACAGAAGTGGCTTTAGTGGTACTTGAATAGTATAAACAGTGTTGTGGCTGTTTTAGGACCTGGCATGCTTTAAGTAGGTAGAGCAGGGCCAAGCCGTGTTAGATCAGCTGTTGTCTCACTTAGTCTTGAACACGTTTTGGCACATCTGGCTCCATCCAAACGGTATTACAACGCACGCTGGTAGGATTTGTGCCTTGTAGGAATGCCTGTGGTTTCCCACTGTGGTTCCTTTAACTCCCTTCCTTGACCTGTAGCATGAGCCAACCTACCACCATTTACTTGCCCTAAATCCCGTTTAACCACAAGCCTTAAGTGCTCTATGGTTCACCAAAAAATCCAACAACTTCGAGGAAGGCAGCCTGACCAGTCCATTTCCCTGCATTGTGTGGAATCCAGTCTAACAAGTGATCTGAATTTTCAACGCACTGCTGAGCATATGTGCCAAAGCAGGTACCTAAGGCTGTCCTATGTGCTGCTGAAGGTGGTCTCAAGGTCGCTATTAATTCTGGAAGCCCCCAGATGAAGCAGTTGTTCTTCTCATGCCAAATTGCATGCTGATTTGCTGGCCTGCTTATATAAAAAAGGTCATCCAAGATTTGACATACTGATACATCACATTACGTATGTTTTCTGAGTCAGTTTTGTGTTAGAATTTAATGAGCTAAAGGCTGTAAGATTCTCATTTATTCACTTCACACTATTCCTCATATACAGCACCCTTAGACTTAGATCTCCAAGCAAATTGTCACTTTTCATTGTATATATTTCTAATAAAGTTCCTGCACATTGGCAACTTCTTAAGTTTTGAATTGTCTGTATTTTGGATGTTCAAAAGGCAGGAACTATATGGCAGTTTCATTTGCTCAAACGTGTTAATGATTTTGTAGATACCGTGAGAAGTATGAGCTTCCATAACACTTTTTTTTTTTTTTTTTTTGACATTTTTGAGTGTATATGACGTTGGTAAGGGACATCAGTCCAAAAGCCCTGGTTTGTAGGTCTTACTCACAGAACAGCAGTGTTGTGCATGGGATAGCTAGCTGTAAGCTTCCCCATGGTGGCCCACTGCTGTATCTTAGCTGGGTTATCAAGAAACCACTTTCTCAGAAGAGCCTCTGATAGCAATGCTACCCAGTATGACAATGATGAGGACAGTTCTTTGGTATCAACAAGCCTTCAAAGAAATGACTGACTTCAGCAGTTTACTGGGTATAAGTTACCTAAAAAACATTAAATCGTAGCAGCTTCCAACCCATATTGCATCCAGACTTGACTCTATGAGATGATCCAAATGAGTTGATGAGACAACCAAAAATCTGATGGATACAAGTGTTCCTGTGAAATTTTCCCATGTGTTAAAGTTTTCATCTGAAGTAGTAAATAAAATAGAATAGCTCTTCTTGTTTTGAAGGTTATTCATTATAGCTTTGTATTAAATGCCTTTGAAAACAAACAGTTAACACTTAAAATCAATGACAGATTTTCTGTTGTTTCAGATAGTGCATTTTCAGGAAGTGAGAAAAAAGCAATTAGCCTTACACATTACTAAACGAATCTCTTTGATTCTGGTAGTTTTATGGACTAGAACATTACTTGTTTTATAGGTAGCATGGAGGGGAAGCTAGTTTAGAGATGAAGATGCTAATCTTGAGAATCAAGTTGAATTCTGTACTGTGCCACAGATTTCATGCATGGTGGTCAAGTTGCAAGGTCTACCAGATGAATGTGATTTTTTAAAAGAAGTGACACTAACCAAAAGGAAGGAATAACTAGGAAAATTGATTGAAAAATATTTCCCTTTTTTCTGGTATTTATATTGCATTTTTGTTTTAATTTTGAAGAAAACTCTGCTGTCACCCTGTTTTATAACTTGAGTTTTCCTTGTCTTTAGTGCCAGGACCAAATTTCTCCGGTGACAATGGCATCAGCTTTGCCATGATAGTGATGGCCTGGGTTGTGATTGCATTTGTCTTGTTCTTACTGAGACCTAGTAATCTGAGGGATTCCAGTACAGCCGGAAAGCCCACCAGCCCACGTCATGTAAGTGTCTTAGAGGGACTACAATAGTTTAAATGTATTTGGTTTTAATACAGATCACATTGCAGTCATTGTTTTTTTTTTTCATTAAATTGTTTTTCCTGTACTTTCTTCTCTGTTTTCTTGGAACTCTATTTAAAATGTAAATAAGTCAAACCAAAGTGACTGTAGAATCACAAAGGCCAGCTCTGAGGTCTGCCATCAGATGGAGCTAAGGTGCATAGGTGCGTATGCATAGATGCCTGAGGGTGGGTAAGGACGTTCTGTGGGCACTGTCTCTGGCTGGAACTGCCTCCTGCCTTCTTATGTGTCATAGATTTTAGGTAAGTAACAAAATTATAGCATGAAAACGTGAAAAAGAAAAAAGTATCCTGAGTTTTTTTCATTTTTTCATTGCTAAATCTTCTTTTGTGAGGTACTATTCCTAATCCTGTTCATGCTTTTTTTCTTCCTTCCTTCTGCTAGGGACAAGAACCACCCGCCCCACCAGTGGACTAGAGCTTTCAGGATCAGAAAGGTTCAGCAGCTAAAACCTTGCACGACCAAATGGACGAAGTGACCAGATTACTCCAAAACCCCATTCAATATTGTTCTTTTCTCATTTATATAGAGCAGAATCCAGCAGTTATCTACACGAACTGCTTTTAGCTACTTCAATTTTAAGTTAATTTTTGCTTTGTATATTACTACAATCCCTGGTAGGTTATAATTTGAATAATGATAAGGTGTTGCAGGGTTTTTTTGGTTGTTACCATAACTGTGGACATTCCACTCAGTCTTGTTACAGTGATCTTAATTTCTTTGCAGTGGTTTCTGATATGCATTGAAAGAAAATGAAAATCCCTGTGCATCTATAATAATGGAAAAAATTACAGATCTTTCTTCAGATTAATCCATATTTTTTCCTCCAGTATACTTTTGAGAGTTATATTATGGTTGCAACTATTAGTTTAGTTGTGCTGTGAAAAAAAAGAAATTATTTTATATTTGCCCTGGGTTCAGAGCAGCTTTTAGCCTGGTCTTCGGACCACTAATATAGTTTTTAGAATTGTTGGCAAAAGCACGGATTTTCCACTAGAATTAAACTGTATGTTTGTGTGCGTGTGCAAAGAAGTGAATGTGATATAACTGCTACTGTCAAAGTCTTGACATATATATTGGGAACTGTACACAAAAGATATTACCACCAAAAAAGAAATTAATTTAATCTTCTTCTTTAATAAATGATGCATCTTATTCAATATATTTTCAAAAATATATATTCCAAAATCAGATTTATTTACTTAGAGACTTTATGAGAAATATAGTGAGAAGAACTTGGCAGAATTTTCTGTCCTTGTATAGTCATTTAATAATCATTATTTTAAGTTTTTAGCCACAAAGTAATGTGGCTAAATGGGCAGGATGAAATCATACCAAGAGGTTACCAACTTCTGGTATGCAACACGTCCTGGATGTTCAGTTTTCTTCACTTGTACGTTATCAGCAATTCCTGACATTTCATCCTTATCTACTGGTTGTAATTGTAGAATAACAAAATTGCAGGTGACTACATATGGCATGTCTCTTCCCTCTACTACTTGTGTGTATGTGCGGTGTGTTTATGTGTGTGTATGTGTGGCTGTGCACATACTGGTGCACATCTCCCATTGTAGCAAATGGGAATGACTTTTTTATGTACATTAATTTAAGAACATTTTAAAGATGTACAGAAAAGCAACACTGTATATTTTTCTTGATCAATATGAAAAATTGATGAGAATAATGTAAAGAACATTTTTATGTTACCAACATGAAGCTTCTTTCCATAAAGGTCAGTAGAACAGGCAGATGGGAATTCAAGGCCTTACTCTAGAAACCTTTATTTCACGAGGACTTTAGTTACAGAGCTGAAGGGACTAACTGTTCAGGTGCATCAAGGTTTGTATTGATGGGCTCTTATAAAAATCTCACATCAGTCCCGTGGTTGACAGGCACAGGGTTTTCCTCCTCAGGGTAAGCAGTGGGCCAGCTAAGCCTCCTTGCAAAGGTACAGTGTAGGCCTGAAGAAAGGCTTCTCTAGTTTGATGTAATCTCCCTTTGAATTTCAGTGGAATAGCATGCTCCCAAGCACAGGATGAGTTAAAAATCAAACGAATGAAGAAGATTGGGCCAGGTGCTCTCAGTGACATCCATGTGTTGCCCTGTAAAGCAGTGGAGTTGCGGCAGAGAAGCTGAGTTTGTCCTGTTGTGTCTAATGGTGTCCAGGCCACAAACACTGTGTAAAGGTGTCACTGGGACAAGCAGTCTGACGGTGCTTGCTTTTTGCCTTGTACGTTTCTGTTTGGAATACTTGTTGGAACAAAGCAAGTAATTTGGCCTCATTTTGTTGAACCAACAAGGAAATATGTATAATCTACTACACTGACCTTTTCTCCAAGATTTTTTGGCCAGAATCCTTTACTACTGGATGCATAAAACAGGCTTCCAATTGATTTAAAATTTAAATAAATAAGTAAAAATGAACCAGGCTTCATTTCAGCCAGATCGAGCCACTCCTCATCCTGCTGGAAGTTAGTGAGATTTACAGGAGATGCGCCTCACTCACGAGGATTGTTCTTGCTTTATGTAAATGTCTCTGGATGTATTTGTAAAACTCACCATGTGCTCCCAGCTCTAGCGGTCTTGGCAAACAAACTTTCTGTTCAGAGTAATGTTGTGTTTTACATTTAAATGAACTGTCTTTGCTTGAAATTCCTCTAAGTAATTGCCCCAGTGATTTTATACCTGTATGCTTTCCTCATGTAAATTGCTATTTTAAATTTTCTATGGAAAAGAAAATCATTGGAATATTTTATTTGAAATGTTTTACTAAAGAGCCAGGCCACTATCCCAAATCAAAATGTATGCCTTTTAAATTCAGATACTCTCTCCAAGACACAACCTCCAGACCACCACTCTTAATGAAAAGATAGGACTGTATTTTGCCACTCTTATTCATGTTAAATAGTGCCTTACTCATCCAGTAGTTGCACTGAAGCTTGTGGGACTACTCTGAGATAATGTACTAGTAGCAGCTTTGGTAAGGGTGGCAGAAATCTGGCCTTCAGTGGTGTGGTTTGCTGACATAACTGTATCATGGTTACAGGTGCTTATGGTAAATTTTGAAAAGAAGTGTGGAAGAGATTAGTGGGATGTGAAGCTTCGGGATATAATTAATTCTCTAATAACGGTTTTAAGCTCAGATAGTAAGAGACACAAGTTGTAGCAACTTGGGAAATATGGAGGAAAGTTTACAATTATACCTTAGCTTAGAACTTTGTTAAAACAATAGTATTTTTAGAGTCTGCTTAACACAATTACTATACTCTGAAATGAGAAATCATATGTATTCATGTATTGTCTGCCGATCACTTAGCCTTGTAATGTTCATTATTGAAAAAGGAAGAGTGACGATGTGATGTATCTAATGTAAATCAGTGGTTTAAAATGTCTGAATTATGCCAAACAAAAAATCATCTGTGCCATTTGCAGTTTCCTAGTAATCTTTTACTGAGTACTTGGATTGGGATAAAGGGCTTGTACTATGCACTTTTTATTGACTAAACAAAATAAATAGCAATCATTAGTAAGCTTTTGTCTTGGTCTGTTACTTTGTATGAGCTGAAGGACTGCGCCAACTTATGAATTTCTAAGGTGATTTGAAATAAGTACCAGTAAAAATAGAAATGTTGCTGCTTCTTCCCTCCAGAGCACAAATTGCTGAGCTCTGCCCCAGCAGCAGCTCAGGCCAGAGGAGTATTAGGGTTTAAAATAATATACAACTATCCAGAGATAGTGACTATAAATACCAGAGAATCAGAAGCAAAAATTGTATTTTTCTTTAGTAATAATAATTTGATAACATACTTTAGGCATGTATGATCTCAGTCAGGGATTGTTAATGTCTGCTCACCAAGTCTTCCCTTTTACTTGAACGTGAGATTACAAATACGAATAACCCCTAAAACTGAAACTAAGCTTTCTATTTCCAATTTTACTTTTAGGTACACTTGTTGAAATATTTGCCAAGAATATGCATACCTTTTGCGAAAAGTCATGCGGAAAGGAAATGAGAAAAATCCACAAATTTAAATTCACTGTGTTGAATGGATCTGCATAAGCCTGGCTGCTCAAGACCACCAGGCAAGTAGCAAAAATTACTCTGCCTTAGAGCCTGAAAAAACAATACCCTATACAGCATGTTTGGGAGAGATGCATCAAACTGCAATATATTCCAGTAACATGAAGTGGATTCCTTGCACAAACTGACCACTTAGATTGTTTCCTCCTACCCCTACTTGTTCAGTAACAGCAAATGATGCAATTCACTGCAGAGGCATAGAACTTGGGGCTAGGGAAGCAGCAGTGTCTCATGGTGAACCAAATCCTCACCTGCAAAACAGAACAGCTCTGTTGGCTTCTGGAGAATCGTGCTGATCAACATAAGCTGAAGAGCTGGCTCTTGCCATTCAAGAGCAGGTGAGCCTGTGTTGCTTGATCTTGCGTCAAAATTATTGCTTGTTGGCATAGCAGACACTTCATAATAAGGTATAGCAATTAGAATCTGGCTTCCACATTGCATTTTTAACGTCCACAGATAAGAGTGTTGGTCAAAGAGGGCATCTGAAAGACATGTACTTCAATGCATGGCAATAAATATTAATGCAACATATATATGTATATGTATATATATATATACACACACAACTTTTTAAAGGTTTCATTATTCTTGCTTGTATAGAAATTTATATCTTACACAATGTTAATTGGAAATACAGCAATAATTTCTAGTCAGAGATGAAAAGTAGCAAGCTTAAAAATAAAAAAAAGGATTTTGCACTTACAGCTTGTGTTATGTCCTCCAAGCTATAAATGATGAAACAGAGGAATAATGCAGTTTTCAGACTTATAGCTGCTTTAAAAATCTTGATTTTTTTTTAAATTTCTTCTAATATTTCTTCTGAAAAAATATCCTTAAAATCTAAGAGAAGATATGAGCAGGTTGATGAAAAAGAAAAACAAACAAAAAAACACTCCATATCATTTCAAAGGTCACAGCCAGTCGTTCAATGTAATAAATAAAATAAAATAAAATCAGAAAACATACAGGACCTCGGTTAAGAGCAGAACTTGCAGATGAAATGATAAATGATAGACTTGCCAGATGACTGGCAAGGAAATGAACCACAGAAACCCTCACAGGACTGGACACTACCAAGTGTAATTTGTATGTAACTATGTGTTACTCTGTGTAACACATAAAAATCTGAGTTTTTTATTGTGGTGGGGGTGGTGAGTAAAAAATCTACTTTTTTTTCAGAATTCCTAGTTATTCCTTGCCTTCCTAGTCATTTCCATTTCATTTTCAAATGAAATTTGCCCCCTTGAAGAGATAATAGCTTGCAAATTAAATCACAAGCATATCTTACATCTGACACCCCCCTGGCTGATTTGTTCTTTGGGGCTTCAGTATGTAGGAGAAAGAGATTAAGCCAAATTTGCTTTTAGCTTTTCTAAAACAGTGGATCAAACCTTTACCTATTTTATGTGAAAATTGTTAAGGCAATGGGAGAACTTGACTAAGGAAAATCCTTCAAAGAAGTAATGCTACAATATGATTTCCAGTGGGGCTATGATGAAAAGCAGTTCCCTATCTGACTTCTTATGTCCATTGCACTACTTTTAGCATTTAAAACTTCCTTATTGTTTTATTGAAACGGTTGTTATGCCTGAAATCTCCCTCCTGTTGGGAGATTATTATGCTCCATATTCATAATGGCAATTCTGCTGCCCACAGCCCTGTTTCTGAAGGAAGAGCTTTGATGTCTGCTATAATGTTTGTGGTTTGCAGAAGAACATCAGAAGAAAAAAAAAAAAAAAAGAGGTATTTACTAAACAATAGATAAGGCCTTCAACTGTAATCATGCCTAGGAGGAAGTGTGAATAATTTCTGTGTATACAAAGAGATTTAAATAATCTAATTAGAGGAAGGTCATATACTGGAAAACAAAACTTCGTCAGGCAATAAATAAAAGCATAGCGTTTGAAAGGACATTCTCATCAGGTTTCAGGGTGGTCTTTGATTTTTAAAGGTTATTTTAATCCTGCATGGGTTTGTGGTTTTATTTATGCTGCAGTATTGTCTGCGAGTCCAGCTGTCCAGATGTCCTAGGCTCTGTAGGCAAAGGCATGCTGACCCTGACCCCAAACACACTGCATCTGGGGACAAATTTTTCAATAACTGCAGTTTGGGGGTGATGGTTGTGCACCGTATCAGATTATTCATAAACAGTTTGAGCTTTTAAAGGGTCAGACCCAAGAGCAGAGTCAATGCTCTGGTGAGCAGCAGAGGCAGAGGTGAGACGAGTGCGTAGGCCACGGCGTGCCAGGCAGAAAATGAGTTCCTCTGTCTCATCGTGACTCGTGGCTCTGCCTCTGTGCCAGGAGCTGTTATGGTTGGCTCCAAACACACGTGGGAGCGCTGGCACCCAGCTGCACGTCCTCCTCGCCAGTATCCAGAACTGCCGTATGGTTTTCGTCACGCAGCTGCGCTCCTTTTCCAGAGGAGCGCACATGCCCAGTCCCACACGCCCCTGTGTAATCTATTTAGCTGCGTCTCCTTCCTTCCTCTCGGCGTTGTGAAACACAAAGCACGGATTCAGATGCTGATCCAACAGGTCTGTGGGCAAGTCTTCTGGGTGCTCTTGTCCCTCGCTCTGGGACTGCTGCCCAATAGCTCAGATTTCTGTGTTGCATGGGGGATGTCCTCCTGGCCGGGCTGTGCGAGAAGCTAAAGCAAGGCTTTATAGACAATGGTGTTTGTTGAATCTGTGTCAGATGTCAGTGTCACACACTGGTTGCACAAACACAGCTGCCTTTAGTTAATGATCGGCTAAAACTGGCAGGGAATTAATTTGACATTAGACACTCACTATAGAAGACACAAAACTCCTTTCATATCCGAGGCTCCTTGCTTGCCTTTCCTTTCACCTCCAACATCAGGGTGCTGACCAGGAGATTACACAATCATGAACTCGTATGCTTTTTTTTTTTTTTTTATACCTTCCCCTCCCCTCATCACACAAATCCTTCATAAGTCATGATTTCTCTCTCGTGTCATGGAACAGTTTGTGTATGAGAGGTGACGAGTGGCCCCTCCGCCCAGCTCTGGCATCCCCATCACCATTAGCTCCACGGCTTCTGCAGGGGCGGAGACGTGGCCTTGAGCCCACCCCACCATTTTTCACAGGAAGATAACACAGAACCAGATCTCACGCCACGGGTACATGCTCTGGCTGCTAAGCTGTTATATTAAAAGGACATTACCACTGGCCTTGGCCAAGTGTTTTTGAATGAAGCAGTCTTAAATCTTTGGCTTGTATGCAGCTTGATCCTGCTGCTTGTATGCAGCTTGATCCTGCTGGTGCTAGGCTTTGAGCACACATTAAAGACGAGGTCTCTGAGACCATGTAGCAATGGGACTGCTAATTTTCAGGACCAGGTCAAGTTTAGCTATGAGATAGGAAACTGATCTGAATCAGGCCTGATTAGATTGAGGCAGAGCTGAGCACACAGAGATGTGCCTTTAGGTACATAGGGAGATATATTATTAAAACTTGAGTATCTTTTCTTTTTATATACCTTTTGGAGTCCATCCCCTACCACTAGGTTATTGACTAGGTTATTCTGTCTGATGTGTATCTGTATTCTAAGACTTCCAAATACCTCTAAAAATGCCTGTTGTCCTCAAGCATGTACGTATGACTCATGGTAGTCACCAAACTCTCTTGGATGTGGGTGCTTCCATGAAGTGCAGTGCAGGCTGTTAATATCAGGATCTGAAAAGGTGATCATGTGTACATGAGCAGTGCTGTCATAAGTGTAGATTAGTTACAGCTAAATTATTGTGCAAATGTCAGTCTTTAAAATGTAAAATCCTGAATGAATGAACAGTGACTCAGCAGTCTTATCAGTAAGATTTCTCAATTTTTGATTCCAAAATACCACACAGGAACTTAAATAAAAGGAAAAAAAAAAAAAGATGAAAGGATGAACACTATGGGGAAAGCTTTGACTCAGTTTGCAGGAAACTTATTTAGGATAGTGACAATCCTTCACTGATGCTGTTGTTTAACTGAATGGATGACCCACCAAGATATCTTTTCAGCAGTTAGCTAAGGGAGTATTTTAGTTTAAAACCTGCATAATATACATATTAAAATCTTAAATTACAAAGCCAGACTGGGCTACTGTGAACATCTGTTTTGACATCCTGTATAGCACAAACCACAGGATTTACATTAATTAATTCATTTTTATTTATTTTTTTTTCACTAGAAAATGTATTTTGGAAAAGCTTTTCAGAGATGGACAATCTCTGAACTGTGTCAGTACTTATTTATTTCACTATTAGAAGACATCTGTCTTGAATCAGAATTTGTCAGGCTAAAGAAAAACATATACCTGAAATACCATCCCTCATGTTATTTGAGTTTTTACCTCTGCACTACAAAAAGACTCACAACTTGCATATAGCCTTCAAAACAAAACAAAACAAAACAAAACAAAACAAAACACACACACAAAAAAAAAAAAAAAAAAAAACCAACAGAGCATAATTCACACTTATTTTAAAATGTAGCCAGAAGCAAACCGGCCTCATCTGTTTTGCCTGTAGCCCGGGGCTGTGTTTCCCAAGCAGCAAGCTTCAGAAGGTTCAAAGGTATGCCCCAAAGCATTACGGAAGCTTTATTGCCTCTGTGCATTGTTGTAAAACATTCTATATACTGGTAAATGATGGGTCTGCCTGAACAAAAAATAAATAAATTAAAATTAAAAAAAAAAAAAAGAGAGAGAGAAAAAAACAACAGTAATTTAGCAGTTAGATTATTCAGTAACAAGACATTGTTACTTTCATTCCAGTGACTTCAAGCCCTGTGTTTTCCCCCTCCCAGCAGTGCCCTAACCACTAGAGTAGAGGTTACAGGGGGAAACAACAAAAGCAGTCCCCTTCCTAGGGACTTTGTAAGGACTGTGTAGTCTTGCCAAAGAAATTTCAAGATGCATGTCATCAGCAGGCAGTGTGACAATGTAGTCTATCAAGAAGGCCCTTTGCTAAGAAAAAAGTCTGGGCTCCATGACTTGCTCCAAGGACTGCATGCTGAATGTGCAGAGACCAGATGAAGTCTGGTCTAGTACAAATTCATGCATTTTTAGCTATTCTAATACAGCTATTTTAGCTATTCCAAGAGATAGATAGGCAGGGGTTTTGAAGATGATGGTATAGATAGGGCTGTTGAACTGACTCAGGAGTGAGAACTCACTGTGGTTTAATTTGCTTAGCCTAGGATTGGTCTTCCCCAGAAAAAAGGATGTGTTCAAAGTTGAGACATCTGTGCAAATTAGCAGTGAGACAAGGCATTACTTGTCTTCGCTTCAGGATAAACACAGTGAACCCTACAGCCTCGTCAGGGAGCTGTTTGGTTAACCACACTGACCCTACCAGGATCCTGCACTGGGACTAGAGCTTGAGTAGGTTCTTTCAGTCAAAACACACACATTTTGTGGTACTATTTCTAAAGGACCAGTGAGTTAGGATATGTTCTCACTTAGGTAAGCACAGAGTCTTCTAGGGAAAGAGCAGATCTTTTTTCAGAGTAAAATAGTAACACAGTAAAATATAAAAGAGAAATACTGAATCCAATCTGTTTTAAACATACTTGAACATCTATGGGTGAAAACGCCATATGAGAACAAGGCAGTACTTATCAACACTGTCAGCTAGGATTTACATGTATTACCCATCTAATCTGGAAACATTTGACATAGAAACAGTGATCTCTTAAAAGCACGAAGGCTACAGTATTGCAGTTGTCACACAAAAGTAATCTTCTAAGTGACTGGGGAAGGAGGCAGGAGATTTTTCACAATCTTTCCAATCCCAAGGTCAGACAAAGTATAACAGAAACACACGGCATTTATACAAAAATCCAAGAACTTTGATACAAACGGGCACCGGATCCTTGGGCAGTGCCCAGATCACGAGAGCAAGAAAGTGCAAGTTCATTGTAGTGCCTTACTGTGGGACTTTAAACACTGGGTTTTTATTGTTAGCTGTCCACGCTTGTAACAACACTTCTTTGCTTAGAGGGCCCTGTAGTACAGGAGGGAGAAGGAATGATGAATTTATTTGGAAAGGGGTTTCCCAGGGAGGTGGCGAAGTCACGGTCCCTGAGGGCATTCAAGGGAAGGTTGGACGCGGTGCTTGGGACATGGTTTTATGGGTGACAGTGGTGTTGGGGGGTGGCTGGACCAGACGATCTTGGAGCTCTTTTCCAACTTTAATGATTCTGTGCTTCTAATTTCGTTTCCTGGTAAGCACGGACGAAGGACCAAACACGCTTCACCCTCATATTTGGCCACCAAAACGCAGCCCTCCCCTCACAACCCCCTGAGGCGGCACAAGAGGCGGCACAAGAGGCGACCCCGGCGCCACCCCCTCCCATCGCCCCGAGCCGAGCGGAGCCCGGGGGGGGCTCGGAGCTGCCCGTAGCCCCTACACAGCGGGGAGCGGCCGCGGAGACCCCATGCGGACCCGGGGGCCCTGCGGCCCCTGAGGGCGGGGCGGGGCGGGCTCGGCGCCTGAGGTGTCCGGCGCCCATTCGCCGGCGGGGCCAGAGGAGGGCGGGAGGAGGGAGGAGGCGGGCGGGCCCCGCTCCGCTCCGCTCCGATCTGCTCCGCCCCGGCCCCGCGGGAAGGGAGGAACCGGGGCCGGGCCTCGCTCGGCTTCCACGGCATGAAGCGGCCGCCTCAGCCCCGCGGCGGCCCTTTAAATAGTCGCCGCCCGGCTGGCAGCGGAGCGTCGCGTTGAGCTCGCCGAGCATCCATCGCCTCAGCCCCGCTGCCCGCAGGCTGTAAGTGCCGCGGCTGCCGGCCTGGCTCCCTCCCCGGGCTGCGGAGGCCGCGGCCGAGGCGCCTCTCCCCTTCCTTTCCCCTTCCCTTTCCCTCCCTCCCCGCCCCCGGCCCTTCCCCGGCTGAAGGGGGGTGTTTGTGCTGCGGGGTGGCCTCCAAAAACGCCTCCTGGGCGCTCAGGATCTGGAAGCTTTGCCTATTAATTGTGCCTCGCATTTAGGATCCAGCTGCACGGACGCGCTTCTTTGTGGCAGCCCGGCGGCGGAGCAGGGATGCTTTGAGGCTTCCTGACCCCCGCTTCTCGCCTTTCCTCTCCCCTTCTTGCCAGAGCAATCATGTTCGAAATCAAGAAGATCTGCTGCATCGGAGCCGGCTACGTCGGGGGGCCAACCTGCAGCGTGATCGCCCAGATGTGCCCCAACATCACCGTCACCGTCGTGGACGTCAACGAGGCCAGGATCAACGCCTGGAATTCGGACACGCTCCCCATTTACGAGGTAAAGGCATCTCCCTGGCATCTCTCCTTCCAGCCAGCCCTGCGTCTGCTTCCCTTGCACCGCATGGCACTTCCTCGTGGCCCACCTCTGAAGCTCGCTCAGAGTAGCACAATGACGGCCTTCAAAATGAGCGTTCTGGAACAGCCGCTCATTCAGTCAGATTTTGGAAACAAGAATTCGGTATCTGGTGTGGGAGGGTACTTAAGGGTTATCTACCAATGGCCTAGTAATGACAAACATCACTGTTTTCCTAGTGAGTTGTGCTAAATCATGCTGACTTTCTCCTGCGATCTATTTAACCATAACGTAGTGCTCTTACTCAGTTATAGATATCTGCTGTGTTATTGCACAATATTAATGTGTAATAGTGGGTGATAAGCTTGTTCTGTTCTGAATGCTGCCAAAATCCAGCCTGTGCTGCCCATCTTAACCATGTTGTTAGATGAGGATGGTCATGTTCCTGTCTTACTTATACTATAAACCTCCAGTTTAGCCTAGGGATCTTAGGACATATTAAAATGATTTCTAAAAGCATCATACTGATTTTTCCTTTATTACAGAAGGCCTTTAATTTGAAAGTGTAGTAAGTACTTCCCTAATGCTCAAAAGGATTTCTGCCCTTCATTCTTCTCTCTTCTTCTTTGTTTCATGAGATATAATTGTTCTAGGTTCAGGTTCCATTCTTATGTGGGAATGAAAACTTATCTCATTTGGCTCCTAATGACAAGGTGCTGTTACTAGCAGTTACTGCTTCTTCTGGCTATAAGAAATCTTCTGAATCCTGTCTGTGCTGTAACACTTAGTTTGTAAAAGTAGTAAAAAAAAATAATAGTGCGACTACACAGAGATGAGCAGACTTCCTTTGTCAAGCATATTCAAAGGAAAATGTGTGTAATGCTCAGATTAGCAGGCAAGACTTGAAAAAAGATTACAAAAGGAAGTACTTCATTTGGTATTAACACGTAGACTACAACACTTAGAGTTTAAGTAAAAATAATCTTGGCTTTTTTTTTTAAAGCTAAAAGCGCACACAAGAAAAAAACTAAACAGCACAACATCTGTTTCCTGGCACTGTCCTTTCCTTACAAAGAATGTATAAAAACTGCCAAGAACTAGTTCAGACAGTTGTAAATTTGAGTCATTGCACACAGAGGTTTTTGTATTTTTTATTTCATTTTTTTTTTTCTTCCCAGTGTCAGAAGGTACAATGAAATTCTTTCACTCCCTATGAGCTACCTCTCTATTTACATCCCAATAAAGCTATAGATGAAATATTTGATGGGTTATTCTGCCTATGTTGACCTTTCTTTTCCTTTTCAGTGAGATATCTGGTATAAAATGAGACAGCAAAAATGCCTTGCATAAGAAAGCTTCTACTTCATTTTCCTCTCTCTCCCTACAGTGAACCTTTGCCTTCCTGGCACTTATTCAAATACCTCATGTCATGATAGGCATCTCACAAGTTAGGGACTTGATTGCCAGGTTACAGTGCGTGTGAATTTATTATCAAACAGAATATAAAGGTTTCTCTTATCTATGACAAACATATCTAAACTAAAACATTCTATAGTCCATCCTAGTACAGAGGCTTGTTCGCGTACACATGACCTGCTCCCCTTGCCTGAGGGGAGGTGTTGAGGGAAGGAAAAGTGTTCTAGCACTGTCTGTGTATCTGGAAAGAATCTCATCAGATTGTGCCCATGATTCTTCCACACTGCAGGTGTGGTTCCTGGATAAATTTAGTATTTAGTCTGGTAATCTGGTACAAATGTGTGGTAGACACAGGAGAGAAGGACAACTCCTTTTGTCAATCCGTTGCCTCTTTCATTGGAGTTGAGGTTGTTAACTTAGTGTAAATTGATTCTGTGGGGTTTTTTTGTTATTAAATAGTGAATCAGTTTATTAGATCTGAGTTTACTGGTTTGGGAGATCATGGAATGTGTAGCTGAGGGACAAGGAGAGTTGCAAATGCTTTTGTTATTCCCTGCAGCCTTGGGAATATTGTAAGACTTTGTTCCTGAATCTACTTAAAGAACCTGTAGAGTGATGTTAATTGTTGTTCATGGCAGTAGAGCTAAGCATGTGAATAACTGGAGCCTAAAACCTGTTGTGTAAATAGCAACTCAGTGTGGCTGAAATCTGAGACTGTTTTGAGTGTCTTGACTAAGAAAAGGGTTTATTTATTTTTGCCCTTGTATAAAGCTACATAAGCTTTGCTTTACATTTGACAGACTGAAAATATGCCACACTGAGCAGAAAAGTCTCTATCTGAAATTATATGCTGCCTGTTTGGGCATGTAATTCTACTGTTCTGTATGCCCCAAAAGACTAATGTACTGCATTAACCATAACTGTTCTTTTTTCTGCTCTTTTCAGCCAGGGTTAAAAGAAGTGGTAGAGTCCTGCCGAGGAAAAAATCTCTTCTTTTCTACCAGTATTGATGATGCCATTAGAGAAGCTGACCTTGTATTTATTTCTGTAAGTTTAGGGGGTTGTGTATGTTTGTATCTTATATGTTGCTTTTTTATGTTGGGAAGAGGCCTTTGTTTTATCATATGGGTTCACTTAGTCATGTCACTGTCACAGATTTCTCCTTGTCTTTCTGCACGCTGTGGGGAAGAGCAGTAAGCTTTATATTTTATCTTTATCTTGCACTTGGTTTCTTGTAGCCAGCAGAACACTTGGCAGGCCAACAGGCCTTAAGTCAAAATGATAATGCTGATGTTTAGCTTGGTTAAGTATTTGGGGCCCTAGAGCAGGATTTAGTGCAGATCTGTCACTGTAGTGTACTGAAGGCCATGGGAGTTTGATATGATTCTGAGACTGGGATGCAAAATCATATAGTGAGCACTAGTTACAAAGGTGACTTACTTCTAGAAGCTGTGTATTGATGGTAGGAACTGGCAGGAATTTTCCTTAATATCCTTTAGGAGGCCCTAATATTTTTAAGCTGTTGACATCTCTAAGAAGCAGATCCAGTCAAACATTAAGCAGTGTGACCTCTCTTAGTAGAGAAGGTTGTACCCAATGCAGAGTCCAGAAGGACTGGCTTCTATTCATCTTGGTAGGCCACAGCTGAGACTTGTTACTAAAGTCCTCTTTTCTTGAGATCCTCTCTTTGTTGGGCACCTCAGTGCAGAGCTCTCCTGATAGTAGTTTTCTCCATTCATGAAGGCTAAGATGAATGCTACTTGGCTGGAATATTGCCACTAATACAACCCATGTGTGGCCACCTGGGTTCCTGTCACTGACTTGTAAAATCACAGCAGTTCTTGTGTTGTTGCTATTTCCTTGAGTTTCTAATAAAAAAGACCCTTTGTCTTAATCTAAACATTTTCTTTTGTGTATAAAGTGATTTTCAGCAGCTCTACACCTAGATTTAAAACCAATGCAAAGTGGGTTTAACTGCCTCACTAGTTGCAAGACTCTAATAATGTGAATTTTAACACTTCCTATATTGGACAAGAAAAAAAAGTCTGTCTGTAGCAATAAAGAAATTATTGCTGTGTCCAGGATAAGGCCTAAGCTTCCTACAAGCCTGCAGAGCTGTTATGAATTGCTTTTGTTTAAATTGTTTGAATAGAGGCCAGTGAGCTTTCTTTGGAAGACAAGATGGGTAATTGAGAAAGCTAATAGCTGTTCATCTGATAGGGCGACTAGAGTAATTGAGGGGCAGAACCAAACTGGGTTCAGGGAAACAAAGTGTCTGTCCTAACACAGGACCAACTGAATAGGTGAAATTGAGAGACCTATGATGTTTCTCCTCTGCCTATGTATCTGTAACTAGGTTAACACTCCCACAAAGACCTATGGGATGGGAAAAGGCCGAGCTGCTGACCTGAAATACATTGAAGCTTGTGCTAGACGAATTGTACAAAACTCCAATGGCTACAAAATTGTCACTGAGAAGAGCACAGTGCCAGTTCGTGCTGCAGAGAGCATTCGTCGGATATTTGATGCCAATACAAAGCCTAACCTGGATTTGCAGGTAAGCATAATCTTTGAGTTATGTTTTAAGGGTGCTGGCTTTTGCTTTTTAGCTGTTCTTTATTTTACGCTTCACCTGTGTGCTTGCAGGTGCTGTCTAACCCAGAGTTCCTCGCAGAAGGAACAGCCATCAAGGACCTGAAGAACCCGGACAGAGTGCTTATTGGTGGAGATGACTCTCCAGAGGGACAGAAAGCTGTCCGTGCCCTTTGTGCTGTTTATGAGCACTGGGTGCCCAAAGAGAAAATCCTCACCACCAACACCTGGTCATCAGAACTTTCTAAACTGGTTAGTACTACTCAGCACTTGTCTCTGTAGTGAGTGAAGGATGCAAGTGAGATGAAGCTCTTAAGCAGTTCACTGAAACTGAGTGATGTAGCTAGGAAAGACAGACAGGGTTTGGAGGACCCAGTGGATGTCAAAGGATATTCATCTTTTCCAATGATCTTGGTTGATCTAATAGATGATATCAATTTTCCATGAAATCCTTGCCTCACATTTATTGCTGTGTTATTACTAAATAAGCCATCAGTACTGCAGAAGCTGACTACCTTCATGAAATGTTTCCAAGTCTGCAAGTTAAATATTAAATTATTCTACTTAGATCTCATTAATTGGCATTTATTTGCATTTATTGGCATTGCTTATTACCATTTAGTCGCTCAACAGAGCTACATAGTACTGGAGGAAGAATTACTTTAGTATCTCACTCATTGACCTGTGGGCTCTCTGGTTTCCAGAGGAATTAAATTTTCTATACTGTGTTTTTTCTTATCTACAGGCAGCTAATGCTTTCCTTGCCCAAAGAATCAGCAGCATTAACTCAATCAGTGCTCTGTGTGAAGCTACAGGGGCAGATGTTGAAGAAGTAGCAAGAGCTATTGGAACAGACCAAAGAATTGGAAATAAGTTTCTGAAAGCCAGTGTTGGTAAGTGGAAACTCTTTTTTCCTCCTTTTGGGCTTCCATTTATTACTGCGATAGGTCTACTAATAGTGTTTTGAAATACATAATCTGATAATCTAAAATCTTCTACAGCACAGAAAAATATTGCTGTGAAGTGCCAGCATAAAAACACTTCCTGGTGAAATGTCTAGGATGGAGGGTGTTCTAGACTGGGTAATGTGAAGCACAAAATCCACACAAAATAACCTTATTAAATTAACCTCTTTTAGAAATCCATGCAAGAGTGGAAGCATACAGTAAATACACTTCCAAATCGTATTTGGTTATTATAATTCATCCTACAATGTGTTGCTTCTGGAACTCTGAGCAAAGTTCTAGGAGTCAAGGATCTTTCTACTCATTATTTCAATTCTCTCTTTGCTGTGGTGATCTTCTGATTCTCGACTATGATTAAACAGTCATTTGGGGCTGTGGGGAAGGGGAAGAACCTAACCTCTGCATGCTTATTCTGAGAAATAGTCGTATGCATCTGTAGGTGGGGTGTGAGCAAACCTAGGAGCTTGTCTACCTTCTATTGATAAAAAATATCCTATTATCTAGAGACTCTTGTGATCCATTGAGACAGGTTTAAAACTTCTATTGACTTAATGGGATCTGAAGCAGACATTAAGGCTTTTGTAACTGATGAAGTAGCTCCAGGTGTTGGACTCTGAAAGATCCCTAGGGGTTTTCGTTTGTTAGCAGTGACATCCTGGGGGGATGGGGGGAAACAAACAAAAAACACCTATAATGCTGACTGTCAGTGATTGCCAAAAACTACTTGATTATAAAGACTGGGTTAGAATAGTACCTTACTAATGCAAGCCACCTGTAAAATAACAATCTTCTTTTTTCAGGGTTTGGAGGTAGCTGTTTTCAGAAGGATGTCTTGAATTTAGTGTACCTTTGTGAGGCACTGAACTTACCTGAAGTAGCCAGATACTGGCAACAGGTACAAGTTTCCTTTTCACTTTTTTTTTTCCATGGGGTGTTGTTTCTTCAGCTCTTGAGTATTGTCCACATGTACACTCTGTAGGCTTTATTTGGAGTGAATTAACTTGTCTGAACCAAATGGATTGGGAAGTTGTTTGGAAGTAGCAATAGAAAATGCAAAGTACACGTGTATCTGAACTCCTAGTTCTGGCTTTGCAGGAGTCTATTGCCCCAAAAGTGAAAAGTATTCTTTTCTAATTATCTGAAATGTGGCTGGATGTTACTCATAACTCCTCAAACTTGTGAAGTTTAGTCATCCTTCAGTTTACTCAGCATAAAATGAAAGCAGACCATCCCTGGAGCAGTGGGAGCTGCAGGAACTAACCACAGTGACTTGATAATCTGGTGAAGAATGGTAAAACTACTAGTCTTTAAAGAGACAAGAGACAAATTGGTTTGGTTCTTTGTCCTCTGAGATCATAAGGATACTTCCCTTATGCAACCTAGCTGAAGTCTTGGCAGCCCAAATGTGTATGAACACTTATGGCTTGCTCTGTATGGGGTGATTTTTAATTAGCAGTGAACCCTTTAGGCTTATGTTAACATAAATGAACTAGTTTAAAACTTTTATTGCTTTTAAGTTCTATTACTCTGGTTTAAGAGTAATTCTTTGCAGTGTTTCCATATGACTTAAGCTGTGGACAGATCAGACAGAAAGACTACCTTATCCTAACCCTGCAGCAGCCAAAGTGCTGTGCTCACGTAGTGTGTGTGATCCCTTACCTGCACCTTCTTCTTCAGAGCACTGTCAGCTTGCAGAGGTCCATCTGTCCCAGCCCACAGTGCCCAGGTGCCCACGTAATGCGCATGGGCAATAAGCAGCTGTGAACCCAGTCCCTGCAGCATGAATATGGCACTGTCAGTGGACTGAAGTCTTCTTCACTTGACAACATACATAGAGAAAGAAATGTATCCCTCTTGCCCTGTCACCTCTTAGGCTTATGTTCCCCATCACCACATTACCCTGTTGACTTGAATAATCTCCCTGCTTTTATTTCCTTTCCTCAAAGAAACCCAGCTCACCAATATCCTTCTGTGTTGTTTATACCTTATGTTGCATAACATCAGCCACCAGCTATGTTAAGCTTCTGTTAATTCCTGCTCTGAGTTGGATTTTACTTTCCTATTGATTTCTGACACTTCCATGTCAGTTCATGGTAAACATTGACTAGATGGGGAACCTGCCTTCCCTGTTCTACCAGCGATCTGGTGCCCCATGTGTCCAAGGCTGGGGATCAAAGTTTGAAGCAGGCTGGGAGGAAAGCACTAGAGCAGCCAGGCTGAATGAACCTGCTTCTGTGTAATAACAAAACCAAGACACTTTCAAGTCTAGTTTAATCACACTAGTTTTATGCACTGAAATCAGTTAAAGCGTATTAAAAAAAAAATAAATCTAAAGTGTTCTCACAGCAAGGCAGGTAGGAAAGTATACATCTGGCAATGGGATGTCCATGTGACATTAGGTACTCCTAACACTGAAACTGTTTTCCATGTTTCTGCCCAGAATGAACAGGTAGTAACTTTTTTTTTTAACATCACAAACCAGAAAAAGCCTAGCCTTTGAACTAGCTGATACAAGATGGGGTGTGTATGTATATAAATGCATTTGTAGTCACTGATTAAAATTGTATCTATCTCAAGGTGATAAATGAACTAAACTTACCTTTGGATTATTTATGATGCTGAGTAAAAATACTTGGCTTTCTCTTTCAAGTCTCTTTTAAACTTGCATGGCTAATTTGGCTTCGATTATTAGCAGAATCCAGTTACGGTGTAAAATGGCTCTCTTTTAAACCACGACGTTTTTATAATTTCAGGTAATAGACATGAATGATTACCAGAGGCGAAGGTTTGCTTCCCGTATTATTGACAGTTTGTTCAATACTGTCACTGATAAGAAGATTGCTATTCTAGGGTTTGCATTCAAAAAGGATACTGGGGATACCAGGTAAGACGGTGAAATCAGCGTGCTAATATGGATTCCCTACTCTTGTTACAGCTGTGCAGCTAAACCAGCTCAATTCTGTTAATGAAAACAGATCAAATATGGGATCCTTAACCTCTTTTTGAATGAACTGCTTTGTTTTATGGGTAGTGGTTCCTAAATGGGTGAGGCAACTGATTCTTGATCTCTGTAACATACCTGAATCATTCAGAAGCTAGAACAGATAACTCACTGTGTTTAGTCCTTAACTTGCACGGGGAACAATTGTTTGAGTCTGTCCTTCTCCACAGTAAAGAATGCAAATATTTTTTCAACTGACTCTAAATTGCTATTTGAAAACAAAATTTCAGCTTTGTTTCCCCAAAGATGTTTAATTCCCTCTTTCTGTAAAGGGCAGACTTGATAAAACTCTCCCCAACTGCACACTTATGAGAGTGATGCCTTGTTACTTATGGTCAGTAGGAGTGCTGGGGCGTACTGTCTTTCTTACATGATTCAGTGAAAGAGATGAAAGCTTTTTTTATATTTTTCTTTTGTATTATTCTTCTTGGCCTCCCTCAAGATCTTTAATTTATTGTTGGCATGGATTATCACTAAGACGTTTAATGCAAAACCATTATAAAGGCTCTGGCGTTGCATATCATGACACTTGAAGATTTGCATTATTTAGAACATAACATCAGGTTCTTCAGCTGTTTAATCCTCTTCCCTAGGGAGTCATCCAGTATCTACATTAGCAAGTATTTAATGGATGAAGGAGCAAAGCTCCACATCTATGATCCCAAAGTACCTAAGGAACAAATCATCTTGGATCTCTCACACCCAGGTGTCTCAGAAGATAACCAAGGTAAGAATGCTCATGTAAAGTTTCCATGCACCCTGCAACAAGAAGAAACCCCCCACCCTATTCTCAAAATATGCAAGGCCTGTTTAAATACCGTGTATTCATTTCACCCTGGCAATGATGTGCTGCTGGTTACACTTAAAGTAGAAGATTGGTGTGGTTCAGAAGATTACTGTAACGCATCTCCCTTTGCCCTTAGCCTTTATAGGCAAAGGCTAATTCTGTTCTATTGTATCATTTCTTTTAACAAATACTCCTTTGAATATATGAAAGAGTTTTCTCTGCATGATTTAAAAGAAGAGAAACAAGAAGGTCCAGTAGTAGGAGAGATTAGTGTTATTCTGTGAACAACTTCGTGTGCTGAATCCTATCTTGCCTGCCCATATAAAGCAGAAGTAAATAATTCCAGAATTCATTGTAGAGCTTTCTCCTGGGTTGTTTGTAGTGGTGAAGAGTGGCTGGAAATGACCTGTGGTGAGGAAGGTGTGTGTTATTTGACATGTCCTTGAATTTGAGGATGATGGGAGGGTTGCCTCTAGGCAGCTGCTGAGGCAGGTATGATAAAGGCAGCCTTTAGTGTATGCAATGAGACATGTATTTTCTAGTGCGAAGTGAGCATTGAACAGCAACTGTGGTGTGCTGGTGTTGTATAGTCTATAACCTTTGAGAGTTGGCATCTGACCAGTTGATAGCAACTTCCAGTTCTAGAAATGCTCCTGACTGTGTTTAAATCAAATTTGAGTGCTTAATTTCAAACATCAAAATACCAGATTCTCTTTGGACACCAGATATAAATGTAACGAAAGCAGCTTGCGACTTTGTTATTATTTAATGACATAAGACATCTCTAGATAAATGACCCAAAACTTACCTTGTTTGAATAGGGTGACAAAGACTCTTTCCATGAGTGCACCAGATTGTCACAGATGTGTGCAGAACAAAACTTTATTTTCCTTCTGTTACAGTGTCTCGGCTGGTGACTATAAGTAAAGATCCTTATGAAGCCTGTGATGGTGCTCATGCCCTTGTAATTTGCACTGAATGGGACATGTTTAAGGTAAAAATATCATCTTTAAACTTAACTAAGGGAAAATAAACAGTGTCAAGCTACATACTTATTCTGTATGCTTTAATTGCTTTTTACAGGAGCTGGATTATGAACGTATTCACAAGAAGATGCTGAAGCCTGCATTTATCTTTGATGGTAGGAGAGTTCTTGATGATCTTCATAATGAGCTGCAAGTCATTGGCTTCCAGGTAACCAGCTGGGTGATGCTTCTGGGGTTTTTCTTCTGCTTCTGCACAGTGAAATGATGGAATAGCAAGGGGGGAGGGTAGGAGAAACTGTTCTCTTCAGGAGAGGCTTTAAATTTAAATCAATCTGTACTTAAGTCTCTGTTCACTAGTGCGCTTTTCCTCCAGTACCTTTCTGGTACTTTGAAAACTCATACTCCTAAACACCAAGCTATGTTAGACTCTGCCATCAACATTCAACAGTATAAGCACGCCTTGAAAAATGTCTAGTAGAGACAGAATTTGTGACAGCACAGTGACTACTTCTATCATGGCCATAGACTTTCCCTCTTGATATTTTTTCCTTTTTTTTTGAACTGATAGTCTTATGGAAGATAAGGCGCACAAATGCTTAAATTTGCAGGATGCAGCTCTTTAGATATGTGAAGTGGGAACCCCTGAAAGGCTTTTTCTTTTCCTTTAACTTTTTGCACTTTTATTTTCAGTCTCTGTATTAATACTTCCATTAACTGTCCCTGGGCACACTGCTTTATAGCTTCTACTATGCTAGCGTTCATCAAATGTAGTCATCACCCTGGCTTTAGTTTCTGTATTCCTCATAATTCTGCCTATATGACTCTGCCACTTTGCTGTGCTCACTTGCTAAATGTGCTTTCTCTTTCAGATTGAAACAATTGGGAAGAAGGTGTCAGCCAAAAGAATCCCTTTTGCTTCTTCTTGTGAAATTCCCAAGTTCAGCCTGCAGGACCCACCTGTCAAAAAGCCTAGAGTATAATGTTTAGTAGGTACTAAAGGAACTATGTGGACCTTCTTAAGGATAATAACTGTAAGCCTATGCTTTTTTTAAGGAAAAATATTTTTCATAAACTAAAAGCAATTTTACACTAGAAATGGTACCCGGTACATGTGAATTCAGTCTATTTTCAAATCTCTATTTTTATAGCAATTTTTTGGTTACTGATGATGGTACTGACCTGTTTTTAATAATGAAACAACCTTTTAAGTGGAAAAGTTACCATCAAACTGCAAATTTTTGCTTCCAGAAATGTTCCTAAATTGCACTTTAAATGTTTCAAGTGATGTGAGGGGGAGAAAAAAATGGAACATCTTCTTACTTCAGTCCAATTGTAGATAGTGATCAGGAACTTTGGCCTTGCTTTTTAAAATTTTCCTCTGGGGTTAATTCTTTCCCCTGTTGAATGCCTGCTTTAAATGGCAGTGGAGTCAAATTTGCTTAGAACTCCTGTCTTAATAGGTTTGGGTTGAGCCCTAACCCAGAGCTGACTGCAGCTGTAATGCCCTGATCCTGACTGGGATCAACGGGCACAGGTGTGGTCTGAGCTGCGTCTGTTGGGAGGCCAGGTAGTTTTGCAGACATCTATCATGTCATTGGCAGTGGACTAGCAGCCATGAACTGATCCACTGGTAAATCTCGCTTGTGATTCTTGGTTGTCTTGCCTACATTCCATGTGCAGCACGTAAATTATTGAGTTAATCAGATTCCTGGGGCAAGTTTTTCCTCGGTTACCACAATACAACCCATCTTCAGCAGAGGAGCATTCTGCTTGCTGCTTGTCTGAACGTTGAATTTAAGCAGAATTACCTTAATCCAGTATCAGCCCAAGCAGAAAGCAAATGGTAGCTTCAAAGCTACCTGATGGTTATTTTTTTTTCCCGTCCTTTCTGCTTATACTTCAACTGAAAGCAGCTTTCTTAATGAATCTGCAAAACTTATCCTCTGCTGTTCAGAAAATAAAAATTCAGCCCCATACGTTAGTCAGCTTTCTACCTCATTTAATTAGCAGGAATTAATGGTTCCTATGTATCTTGATACTTTTGCCTTTACTTTATTTTTACTTGTTTTTATTCTCAATTGGCCAGTGCTATTAAAATCCTTGAGATTATGAAGTTTGTGTTTGGCTTGTTGCATGGGGTTGTGAAAAGGAGTGCAGTTCTAGAGAAGGATGACCATGAACCGGTTTTGAACTAGAAGGCATATAGAAGTCTTAGCTGAATAATAGTAGTGTTGGGATGTCTTTTTAAAAAATAAATAAATCCTGTAACTAGTCACAGAACACCTCCTGGTTTTATTCAACAGCTGTGCCTTCAAGTGTGCTATGTCAATAGTTGTACTGGGAGCACAAGATCAGCGACTTGGTGATGAGTCCTGTCATTGTAACTCTTCACCCACAGCAATGCAGATGCAATGTGAGCTTTAGGACAGATCTTTGAAGACCTCAGGAATTTCTACACCAAACTGAGGAGACAATGCAAGGCAGTGTTATCTGTTCTGGTGGCAATAGCTGTACTCCTGTGCCAGATGCCCTCAGATCCTGTACCTCAATGGCTTCTAGAGGAGGACTTGCTAAGTAGCAATTGTTCAGTGCTTTGGGCAAATGTGCCTCAAACTTTTTGCTTATCACAAGACTCTTGTTTGAATATGTTATAAGATAGCCAAAAAGAGTGGAAATTATGGGAGCTTAAACTCCAACTATCTTCCATCAGGACATCTTTTCTTCCTGATTCATTAGTGCTGCTTTCATGCAACACCCAGAGAGCAAGGACAACCCTGTGGTACCGTTGTGGTCTGTGTAGTTGTAATCAAAAGGGGAAATCACACCCTTTGAGCAGGCAGACACCTTCTGGGCTTCCCCCAGCAGTACCAGAGGGCAAGCCAGTAACTTCTCCTTGGGCATTAAGAGGTTTGAAGTAGAAACATGGAACACTTAAAAACTTCCTCTGTGAAAATCACACTAATCTGTGGGATGACTCTAAACCGGGGAGTGGCAGATGGCTTTCTGGAGATCACTAGGTGGTGACTGGTACTGGTGTTTCTCTTGCTTTCTTCAGTCAACTTTTTTCATCCGCTGCATTCCTTCAGCGGGACACTGGGCTTGTGGGATGAGTCAGGTTTAGCAATCTGAACAGCTGGTGGTGCATGCCTTCAGGATACCAAATACCTTGCATATATGCAAGAGAACCTTGCCACATGCCAAAAGAAACACGTTCAGAAGCTTTTGCAGCACTGTGAATAACCAGTTATCCTCTTCAGAGTATGGTTGCCAGGGAAATAGAGTTGGAGATGACTTGTGTTCCTGCTTCGAAGGGTTTGTGCTCACAAGTAATGCATGAGGTGGTTCTTAATGCGATTGAGTCTGTGTCTATGGGATATTAGAGCATGTAACTCTTGATGAGAATTGTATAATATGAGTAATAGACTTCTGTGCTCTGTTTTTTGATTTTTTTTTTTTAAATAAAATACAATCCAACATTAATATGGCTTTCCATCGCAAAAGCGTGACTGTAACAGCTGAAGCAAATGTGGTTTAATGCAAGCCTACTAACAGCATATGGACTGCACGTATGCACGGCCTTACTCAACATGTACTTAGACAAATCCATGTGCCAGACAAGATGTACTGCTTTTTCTTCTGTATGTATTTAGCTCTTAGTCCAGCTAAAACTAGTCTGGTTCCTGGCATGAGGTAGTCAAGAATACTGCAAATGAATAGAACAAACACATTTCTGACCAAGCCAGGAATAGTTAGAGGAAAACTTTCCTAGCAGCTAATAACTTTATAACTCTCTTCATCCCTTAAAGTTCTTCTGTTGGAGGTGATCTAGAATTTATAGTATTCTATAATCTTGCTCAACAACTCAAACTTTAAATGAATTGTAAAAATAATGCAGGAAGTAATGGGCTACCTATCATTGCTTAGTGTCACTTTTAATTACTTTTTTTCCCCTCCCGATTCCAAGCTGAGAGTTTTTACTGCAAGTTGATCATTATCTTTAATAAGAGCTTGTCCCATGTTATAGTAAAGAAACATACTTTTTTAATTTTTATGTAAAGGGGACAGCAGTATTATTCCCTGATCAAGTAGGGGGGGGAAAAAATTAAAACTATTCTTAAATGAACATCTGCTTTGTTGATTTAACCTAGAGACTCTAAGTCACACATGCAGCAATTCTCCAGTCAGCTGCATAAGATTTAATTATGCTTCACACATTGTAGTAGACTGATATAATGATGCTAAAAAAAAAAGCTGTTCTCTTAAAGAATCTGTGTCGATTTGAGATCATATTCCCAAAAGTGTTTATTTTCCTGCTTGTGAGGAAAATTATTGTTGTTATAATACTTTATGGCTGTTTTGTGAAACGCTGACAGAAGGAAGAGAGTGACATACTGAAAGAAAATGTCACTAACCATGAAACTTCATCAGAAACAAAATTGGAAGAATTGTGAGTTCTTGGAATATTTGGTGCCTTTAAATATGTAGTTATAGAAAAAAATGGACAATAGAGAAGAAAGATGGTTGTAAAACCAGTTTCTCGACTAGGAAAATAATTCTAAGACTCGTCATTTCTATTGCACAAGTTGTCAGAGGTTTTAAAGACTAATTATATTTTTTCTGTTTTGTATACTCACTTATAAAGTCAAAACGGATCTGCTTTCTATAGAAACCATAGGAAAACATTAGAAAATAGAGAAAATAGTTTACATAGCTTGTGTATCTTGCTGCTTCCTGTCAGACAGATGTGTAAAAGCATGAGATCATCTGAACCGCCCATGGGCAGTTCATAAAATATTTCTAACATGAAATAACATTACTGGGTTTAGAGAAGCATTATTTCTCTCACTAGGGGAAAAAAAAAAGTCATGGATAATTATTGTGCCATGTCCTCTTATCAGCTTTAAAATAGCTGTGTGGCTCAGATTTCCTTTTTCTATTTTTCTGGTGTCAATATGCTGAAAGAGTACTAAGTTGACAAAAGCTACAGAAATTCTCTTAAATGTGCTCTATAGGCAAGCCAACAACATTATTCACAGCAGGACCTCTACTAAAGGCTGGCAGCTGTTAAATGTGGGTATCCTGGTGGTGTGGATGGAGTATTCAGTTTCCTTACCCCAGTGATAACCTTCCCCTGCTCTGGTAGTTGGTGTATTTCAGCTGGCCAGGCTCATAGTGTGCTTGGTCTTTCCAAGACTAACGGGCAGGCAGTTTATTATAATTCACATTTTTTGCCATTACAACATGTAGCTATTACTACGTTCTTTATGACCCAGGTATGTCTCCCCTTAATTTACGCTACCATTATATTGTTTAATTAATACTGCCTAAAGACTGTTTGTCTCCATAATGCTTTAATACTGCTCTACTTAATTTTGTGAGGAGTTAATTGTGCAGCACTGACCTCTGTGGTATAATTTGACTTCTGTTGTTTGTGACAATACCAAGTTTCTGTTATTCTATTAAGTTGCTAATTAGCTCTCATCCTTCTAACATCTTGCTGTGTGGAGAGGGTCCACTCTCCTTCCTCTAGACCACAGCAGCAAACAAAAGTATTGCAGCCAGCTACAGGATTACTTCAACGAGGAGGGTTTGGAACTAGACAACCCATTCCTGGAACATTTCCCAAACAATTTCATGAAGAAAAAAGCTTAAACCAATTCAAGAGCTATCTAGTGTTCAGAGCAGACAATGGAGAATTATTAGGGCAAAGCTATCATGACTGAAAAGAGAAAAACTTACAACTGCTAGTTTACCATAAGGCATGCTTTAATTTCACTTGAGCTTAGTACATTTCATCCACATCTCTGTTCAGATTTAACAGCCTGATCAGGCCTCTAAGGGGCAGGTAACCACACCAATCAAACAACACCTCCCTGGTCTTAGGCTGAGTACTGAAATCTTCAGTGCTCAGACAATACCTATGGCATACAAACAGCACGGAACACCCACGGTTCTGTACAGATGAAGAGTATTAGCTAGCAGAAGGGCACAGTTAATTTTTGTAAGATACAGATAAGAGACACCACTTCTTGCAAGATCATTAACAGTACTTCCTCTGGTGTGGCTAACCATAGCCCTATGTGGTCCTTTGACATATATACCTCTTTATTTCCCCGAGTCCCTGCAAGCTTGCATTGCATAATAGTAGGATATGTCAAGAGATTGGTACCTTCTGAATTACCTGTTATTAGCATCTTAACAAGGATCTAATTGCAGCAATATTGATGGTACTATCACACCTGTTTATTTAAACCTGTCTGATTATTTCAGCTTATGTTTCCTCCGCCTCAGTTCCTTTGCTCTTTCAGAAGCAGTTCTGTCTTCTGACTTGTTACCGAACACCAGTACTATGTAGTTGTAGCACTGCCAGGAGGAATTCGGTAAAATAACGTTAAGTGTTTTGGCGAGAGGGAAGTGTTCTAGAAGGATAGTAAGCTTATTCATGCCTCCACCATCTGGTCTTCTGTATTTCTGGAACTGAGTGTAATTACAAGCTGAAAAAAGGATCCTTAAAACTGACTGCTTTAAATAGGTTCACTCTCATTTTCAGATGACTTTTGTCTTTCTTTTTTCTACTAAGTTCTTCAAGAAGAATTCACCTAGTCAAAGGGGAAAAAGAAAAAGCACCCAAAGTGATTTTTATGTGTTTCCATGAAATAAAGCAAAAGAATACACATTCTTACTTAATGAGTATTGTATTCTACAATACAATTGCTCTTACCACTATTCTGTAGCAATTATATTCTACACAACGCTGCTTTCAATATGTGCAGCAGGGATGTAAGAAAACCCAAACCCATAATCCAACAAGCAATACCTTCCACCCCCTAAAAATCCTAATTTTCTTCGTGCCCCATTTTATGGACAAGCTCTGCTGCTCTGTGCTTTCAAACAGGCCAAGGTGAATTGATTTAATTAAAAATTAATTCCTATTTTATAAAGCATCAGCAACCTGTAGTGAAAGCTGCTAAAAATCTTGTTTGAATTGGCATTAAAATCGTCTGAGAAGCAGGGTGCCCCTAGATGATTATTCCCTGCTCTCTCCTTAGGAAAAGGCAGGACGCTGGACCTGCACAACCGTTCAGTAAGATCAGCTGCTACTTAGCACCCAGTGCTTTGTCAGAAAACGCACTGCCGTAAGTGCGGCTAATTATTTCTAGGGCACTGCAAATAAATTCTGCCAACAGAAACAAAATTGTATCACGAAGAGCCCCCTTAAGCCCTGAAGTGTTTAAGAGGCAGAATGTAACGGAAACCTTGAAGTTGGTGCCCCCTCTAAAGGGATCCTGTCTCCTGCATTAAGCTATTGTATGAATACAGGGTAGTGCCACACCGATGCACTTAAATGAAGTGCAGAAGGCAGGAAGTGTAAATAATAAAAACCAAAGGATGACTAGAGAAGTTGCCCTTGTGCAAAAGTGAGCTTTGTTGCCTATTACTTCACACTTTTAATTGTTATACAAAAAGTCATGTCCCAAATAATCAAACGCTTTGTAGTAATTTACCTGCTTTATAGGAGGAACGCACTAAAGGCCCACTGGCTGTGTAATGGAATCCAAGCTCGTTTCCTACTTTTTCCCAGTATTTAAATTTTTCAGGAGTTACATACTCCTCAACCTAGGTAAAAAGAATTCACGTTGATCAGGTCTTAATATAAAAGAAAAATATAGACAGCACGTAATGACATGAAACTGTAATATCTCAAGTTCAAAACATTACATTCCAAAACTTTCAAGTCAAGTCATGAAAACTATTTTCCTCTCTGATTTTTACCCAAAGAATGTATTTTATTTGCTTTTCAGATATAGCTTCAAAGTTTAGAATGTAATTTTAGTTGTTGCTTCATTTTCTTTACTGTTTTTGAATGGTCCTTTTGCACAAACCTTTTTTTGTCCTAAGTTTGCAAAAAAAAAGAAAAAACCACAAGAGAAACAAACAAAAAAAGCACCCCAGAATAATCCTACAAATCTCTTCACTAACAGTTATTTCAGTGGAACGGAACAAAGACCCTGGCTCTGGACAGATTACAGAAGGAGAAAATGGTAATTTTCACAGCTGAAGTGGCACCATTACGGGACAGCCTATGAGGCAGCGAATGAGAGCTGGCTTGAGCCATTACGTTGGAGGCATACACTGAGGCTCTTGTTCTGCAGAATCATGCCTCAGCTCCAGCTGTCTCCCCAGCTAATAGTAGCAAGTAGCAATGTGCAGTCTGCAGGAGACGGAAAGGATTAGACAGTTGAAGTCATTTCTAGCAAGGGGCCCATAACAGATGAAAATCAACTTCAGCGAAGAATGAAATTTTTCCCAACATCCACAGTTAAGGCTGCACATCAAACCCCACTGCAGAAAGAGGAAACTTTACTGCAAGGTACAGACCAAAACACTGCCTGTAAATTAAAGGCATGTTTACCTTTAGGTGACGTTTTGTTGGTTGCATGTATTGTCCTAGGGTCAAACAATCCACGTCTGCTTCACGCAATACTGTGAAAAGAAAATTCCTTGTTAGTGGCAAAAGGGATTGTCAGCAGCTGGAAAACACCCCACACTCGCAAGGCTGAACCAGGGTCACCCTGCAGCATCTTGGGGGGTTATGTCCTGCAGTCTCCATGAGCAGTAGCCACGCACTGCATTCTGCAACCCCGGCTCCTGCAAGACCCGATGTTGCTCAGAGCCAGGGAGAACATCATCACTCTGCACTGCAGTCACTCATCTCACTGCAGAGATGACACGCTCTTTTTTATTTTACTGCTTTTCACTGTATCTATGGTCCAGACTGTAGGATAGGTGTAGAAAAAATAGACTGTATCACTGCATTCCAACTATGGGTTATTGTACACAAAAGAAAGTACCAGGTAGGCATTCTTTCAGCTGGATGGAGGAGAAATGTTATATAATTAAAGCATTTCTTCTTAAAAGTGCATTGTATTCACTTGCCACTGTGAACTTTTCTCCTATTAAAAATAGATTGAAAAAAATATGCTACAACTCCAAGGATAGCCTTTTTTTTTTTTTTTTAACAACTAAGTAAGCCAAACTAAACAATAATGTCTTTCGTTTCTAAAAGAAATGTGCACTAAAGCAACTATGTTGCAAGCCGATTGCTTGATTACTGCAAGGACTATGGATGTTAAAATAGTCGCAGAAAGAGAGTTATAATTGCCACTGACATCAACAGGGAATGGATCTACGTGTCAAACTGTTTCTAAAAATCTGACAGCCACGTGAAAGCGAAATAATTCAGAAGTTTGGTCTTTTTAAACCAAACATTTTTTCCCCATAAAGCCTTGAAAGCATTTCCTCCAGGAAACTGTTTTGCGAGGATGCTCACAGCAGTTCTCCAATGGAATAAGGTTCATCCACGTTAACGTGCGTTTCGGCCCCCACTCACGTTTCATCGTCGTGTACACCTGCTCGTCCGTCTCGCCCAGCCCCAGCATGATGGAGGTTTTCGAGATAACCCCAGGCTGCACCTTTTTGGCGTGCTTCAGCACACACAATGATTGCTCAAAGTTGGCTCGGGGGTCGCGAACCTTCCTTTTTGGCATTTCCAGCGCAAGGAAAAAGAAGAAAAAGAGAGAGGAAGAAGGCAGGTAACTCAGACATGCCGAGACAGCTTAATCCTGCTGAATTCCATGTAGAAAAAGAGAGAGTTCAGAGGTTTCGACGCAGGGGTCTGACCCCAGCTGACAACCCCTGCTGAGGGCGAGGCTCCGCGGGCCGGCAGGGCGCAGCGAGGGGGCCCAGCGGGGCCTCTCCGTGCCCCCCTGGAGCCTCTCGGAGCCCCGGGGGCCCCTCGGGTCGCTGTGGGGCCGGGCCGGGCCGGGCGGGTCCCCTCACGGCCCCCGGGCGCCTCAGGAGCGCGGCGCGGGGCCGGCGCCCTCTGGCGGCTGCAGGGAGGCGCCGCCGAGCCCGGGGCACGCCGGGAGCTGCGCCCGGACCCCGCCATTTCGCCGCCCGGCGCGGCCCGGCCCGGCCCCGCTCCGCTCCTCAGCGCGCCCCGCGCCCTGAGGCGACCCCCGGCAGGGCAGGGCTGGGCTGGGGGCTCCGGTGGCCGCTTCAGCGGCTCCTTCCTCAGCCTGCCCAGCCTGGGGCTGGGAGTTAGTCCCTGTGCCGTGTCAGGGATGAGGGCTGACGCCTCACGTTGGGCTAGTTTTCGAGAATTTCCCGGCTTTGTCAAAATTTTTCTCATGCTGAGGTGTGATGATGATCAGGACGTGCCCTTACAACTCCAGAAAACCAACGCGCTAAAGAGTGACACAAACAAAGCAAGCACGTTTCCATCCTAAAAAATCCTGCGTGTAGGCTAGAGTTAGGTAAAAACACTTACTGAGAAAGTTCTGCAAGTAGAGTACCTCACAAAATATGATTTCTTACTTTTAGGACAATCCTTTCCCTTGAAAAGCCTACATAAAACCCCAGGGTAGACGGATATGTAACATTTTTTCCATTGGCAGGTTATACAAGACAGGAAAATGTAGGGGAGTCAGTACCACTTGTGAATGGAATGTAAGGAACCGACAGCCAAAGCCTTAATGACAATTAAAAAAATTAGCTCTGACTCTCTCTCACAAAGAATCCCTTTTACGAAATCCCTTTTGTTTTTATACAGTCTTCTACTTCCATTTATACATACTACTTTTGCTCACCTTTGTAATTCTGGAACCGTTTCCACATTGTGAGCATACACATCTAGTCCTGATAACGCCACTTTCTCCACAGCTTTGAGGTCCCCTCGAAAATCAGGAGTTAGGCATTCCACTAGAATTTTTGAATTCCTGAAAGAGAGATAGAAAATGAACAAATCTATGGGATTCGTATCTCTGTTGCTAAAAAGCCCAATACAGCAAAAACAGAACAAAAACCTGAATTAACGATGCTCTGATAAGAAAAGCAAAGTTAATTCAGGATACATTGCTAAAACAAGAGATTTCTGCAAATACTAAGGGTTATTGCTCTTTAATAATATTATAGTTCAAACAGAACAATGTGTTTAATTTCCAATTTTACTGATGTGAGCTAACACAGAATGAAAGTCAAATTATATAAAAGTCATTCTTGCAGTCTCTTAAACAATCACGCTTACGGTCTGTACGTGATTTTTTTGTCACTTGCAGGTTAACTTAACAAGGTTTTCAATATTATTTTAATATCGTAGCTTCAATATACAGAGGAGATATATTCCTGGCCTGACACACGGTTAAAGAAATAATCCAGAGCATAGCTTTAAATAAATCCAAATTGGAAATGTATTAAAATTGGGGCCATACATTGGGACCTTTACACCAGAAAGATGAAAAACAGGGGAAAAAGGTATACAAGCAGGCCAAAGGCAGACTTTTGTACATGTGTGGTCCCTGAAATAATTCATCTGAAGCTAATTTTGACCTACATGCCATAAAACTCTCTAAAGGTTTAATAGTAATAGTAATACATTATTAATATACCTTTCTTTCAGATGAGAGACTGTCTTGGCAAAGTGTTCTGCTCCACCATCAGGCATATCTAGAAGCATTTCAATTACTCAGTTAAGCTTTCTGTTCAAGAAATGTATCCACTTATTAGCAGTGCCACGAAAAATGCAGAGTCACATTTAAATACAAACAAATAAAGCAGCAGTTCTTGGTCAAAAGCTGAAACACCAGGCTTATCTTACTGCTTACGCCAAAAGTTTATAACAGATATTCTACCAAACCTCATTCTGCACACAGACACAGATCATTTAGGGCAGACTTCAAACATTTACTCTGAATTTACTTGGCTTTGTGGGTGCCCTGTCAGCCTAAGCACAAAATGACTTGAACCATTTATGTTTTTGATCTTACAAACAGACTTACAAAAAAAAAAGATTTCCAACTAAGTATTATTGCTCTTTTATTGTAAGCTACTTTGAAGCTACTAGATTTTCAACTGAAGTACACTGAAGAGTCTTTGCAACAGTTTTGCCCACCTATGTGGTGTCACCACAAACGAGCTACTACAACCACAGAAAAAAAAAAAAGCAACTTTCAGTATTGTTAAGAATAATTTATTCTAGGTTTAACTGATGGGAAGAAGTTCTGTAATATTATTCTGTATGAATGTGGATTTTTTTTCATTAAGTAACAGAAAACAGCGTACATGTTTGTACTTTGCAAAAAAATAAAGTAGTTATAAAATATTTAATAAAATATTGTAGTATTTTTAATGTCTAGACCTTGTTGCTCTCTACAACTACCTAAAAGGAGGGTGTCAGTCTCCTTTCTCAGATGGTGAGTGGTAGAACACAAGGCAACATCTTCAAGTAGCACCAGAAGAGGTTCAGATTGTTGACTCCTTTAAAATAGGAATCCTCAACAACTGCGCTGAGGAGTAAGTGTTTATCAAGGTCTGTCTGTACCCCATGTAACGCATATGAGAGCTTACACTGGAAGATGTTATGACAATGTACTAACCATCTCTGTCCACGGATGTCAATACAACGTAATCCAAGCCCCACTCAGCAATAGCTTTAGCTGTGTTGTAAGGCTCCTCGGGATCCAGTGGAGGTGGATTTCTTGCTGTCTTTACTGAGCAAAATCTGCAACCTCTGGTGCACGTGTCACCCATCAGCTGAAATAAGAAAGGCATCCCTACATTGACATGTCACACATCACTACTGTTCAGCCGAGAATGAGCTGCACGTGCTAAAGCAGACAAATCCCACTAATAAGGGAAACAATAAGGACAGTGACATACCTTAAATTTCATATAACAGACCCAAAACACTGTAGCAGAGATTGTAGCATATTGTCAGAGATACAACACTCAGCTCAAACAGCAATAAAACACTTCAGAAACAGTTAACAGCTTACCATAATAGTAGCCGTAGCTGTAGCATGTTCGCCACCTCCCCAGCATTCTCCGATGTTGGGACAACGCGCTTCCTCACACACCTGAGGTTAAACAGACAGTCCTGCAATGTGTATTTCAACAGTAGCCTACAAACCAAACCCAAGTCCTTCTGTGATAAATGAGATTTAACAGAGTTACACACCGTTACTGAAGCAGCAGAATTGCTAGAAAGACAATCATTGGTGCATTACATCCACTTCCATTCCTTTCCTCCATCACAATTTCAAAAATTCCTCAGCCAAGTAACTGCCTTACTAATTAGCACAGTGTCATTAATATTTTAAATTTACCAATTGCACAAGATTCAATATTCACAAGATCTCTGATACATCAAAGTGTGATCTTACTCTGAAAAAAAGCCCTCCATGCAAACCCACCACTTTTTATCATCTTGAACATAGATTTCATGAAATGGGTATTTCTAGAATGTCTTTTCTTACAAAACAGTTACATATCTCTGAAATAGTATTTCCATTAAAAACAGTCACACACAGCATCTTCTGATCTCATTGGTGATGCAAGTAGTAAACTCTAATATTTTAAATCATAGCATAAAAACATGAAATTCTCTAGAGGATTTTATTTTTAATTAAGGGTAAAATTCACCAGTCAAAAAGGACCAGCTTTGGGCTTGGTTTCAGCATCAAAGACCATGCAAGACATAATTTCTACCTGTCTTCCACAAAAAAATAACTCTGCGTCATTAAAAAATGCCTCATTTCTACCAGAAAATTTAGTTAGTACTAGACTTACCGTGTGAAGATTTAAGCTTCTCAAGGTATTCTTTAGTTTATTGTAATTCTTTCCCATGGGAATCTTTGTTTTCAGCCATGGTGGAAGCTGCAGCCTGAAAAAGAAATCAAGCAAACAGAATTAATAAGATATTTACATAAGTTTCCATTAATTTCTTAGATCTATGTCAACTTGTTACATATCACGATGAGGAAAGGTTTCTTGGATATTGACACAGCTCAGTGACCAATGTTAAGATCACACATAGTCACAACAGACTTCTGTCTTCCATGCTTATTAGCATCCCAATACTCAAAATTGGGAGTTTGTGCTCATTGGGAGGTTTAAAGCTGTTAGCAGGAGCAGGGGGATTTCACAGTGGGGAACGCAGTAATTCATGGTGGTGTACGTTGCATGCCTGTCACAAAGTCTGATCAAACTGCTAACTAGATATATGTTCTAAGCATTTAAAAATTTACTCTGCATTAATTTTTCAATACTGGTTATAGTTTTTTTTACCACTTCATTGACGCCTGCTTATAGTTAGATACAGGGTATGGCGCAAGCACTCAGGTAAGAAAAATATCACAGTGCCTTACCGTTTTGGTGTGTATTTAAAGCGAATACCGTGTTTTTTCCTTCAGAAATCAGACTGGCGAGCACTTTGAGGAGATAATTCAATGGAAGCGCGTTGTGTGTGCTCTGTATTCGCATTGAGCAGGCGAGGCACCGCAGGGGTGCCCCCGCAGCTGCCTAGAATTGCCTGACACTTACCTCTCGCCCTTCTGGCGCTTCAGGGCTCCCGCATACCCGGCCCAGGCGCCCCTGTCGGCCAGCTCTCCGCAGACGAAGTCCCGCAGGCCCGGGCCGTTCCGCAGCGATTCCTTCTTCTCCTCGGGCAGGGAGCCCGCCGTCCCGCACCGGGCACACGCGTGCCTCGCCGACACCTTAATAAAACAAGGCAGAACCTCAGAATCTACGCAATTACAAACGCACCGGTTACAAACACCCCCATTCGGCCCCCCCCGGGCCCATAACACCCCCCCCACCCCGCGGGGCTCCCCCTCACCCGGGCGCGGTGCCTCAGCAGCAGCAGCGCCATGGCGGCGGCGCCCCCCCCTCACAGCTCCCCCGCTCGATGCGCTCGGCGCTCGGCTCCCCGCGCCCGTTGGCGCGCAGCGAGCCTCGCTCGCTCCTGCCTGCCTCCCGCTGATGACGTCAGCAGGCCGAGGGGGGTATAAGTACGCGATGACGTCACGCGCAGCCTCTTTCCGCCCCGCGCGCCGCCAGGTGAGGAGGAGGCCGCGGCCGCCATCCCGCACCCGCCGCCGCCCCGCATCCGCCGCCATCCGCCGCGGGCGGCCCCCGCAGCGCCCCGGGGGGGGTGCGGGCAGATCCCCGGGGCGGCGCCGGCCGCCATCGCGGCGCTTTGATGGGGCGCTGCCGGCCGGGAGCCGCCCCGATGGCGCCTCCTTTACTCCCCCCCCCTCCTGGTGGAGGCCTCACCGCGGCCTAGCCCCGGCCTGGGGGGGGGCGCCCGTAGCTGTGGGGGGGAGGGGGGCGGCAGGGGGCTCGGCCGCGCGGCTGCCAACGCCTTGTGGTTGTCGCCCCTAGGATGAAGACCATCCTCAGCAACCAGACCGTTGACATCCCCGACCAAGGTAGGGCCGCGTGCGGGAAGCCCGCGGGAAGCGGCCCCGCCGCCGCCTAACGCGCCTCTGTGTTCGGTTCGCAGTCAGCGTGTCGCTGAAGGGCCGCACCGTCATCGTCAAGGGGCCCCGGGGAACCCTGCGGAGGGATTTCAACCACATCAACGTGGAGCTGTCGCTGCTGGGGAAGAAACGCAAGAAGGTGAGGGATTAACTTGAGCCCGTAGTGAGAAGGTGGGAGCTGGTAATAAATCTTCCATGCTGCAAGTAAATCGCTGAGTGTTTATCTTCGTGCTTCCTGAAAGAAAATGGAGTTGTGGAACGCTGGCCCACTCAGGCTCCGTGACAGGCCTGAGGTTCTGTCATGTTTTGGAATGACGTTGTTGGTTGATTTCCTTCATCACTGCAGTTATAATCACCAAAGGGTTGCCTGTTCTATGCTGTTTTTTAAGCTGTTTTGTTTAAACGAGATAAAATTAGTTCTCTGTATTTAAGTTTTCAGAGTTGGCAAGTTACATTGGGAGAGCTGATGTTTTCCACATAGGTGCATAATATTTTTCTATCATCTGAAGGATTTAAGAAAAAAGGGGAGGAGTGGGTGATTTCAGTAACTTATTGACAAGTATCTGCTGGATCATAAAAACACTGGGTCCTTAGGCAGTGCATTATTAAGAAGTTGATAGATTACATTGAGGTGACTGACCCCAGAACAACTGATGTACTATTGGGAAGGATATCGCATTCTTCAGCTAAGGGGTCAGAGCTTTTTTATAACCACTACCTCTCCTAGTTTCTCTGAACTTTTGTTGGTAATGGGGCAAAAAGAAGATAAACTTTGTGTGCTGGGTGTTAGGACATAAGGCGTGCGCTGGATGGGCATTTAACAATCATTGAACAATACTTCTACGCTTCCAGTAGTTAACTTGGACTTCTCTCTCTTTGTTTGTTACAAAATTGTGTTTTTAGTTGTGAAATGTAGCTGAAAGCTTTGTTATTTGTTTTCTTAACCCAGCTGCGTGTGGACAAGTGGTGGGGTAACAGGAAGGAGCTGGCAACAGTTCGCACAATTTGCAGCCATGTACAGAACATGATTAAGGGTGTTACACTGGTAAGTTGTATTTGAAGGTAGAAGAACTATGTCATTTTTGTTACACTAGTCATAGCCTTTTACTTCAGTGCGAGCTCCTATAAGTATTGAAATTACTGTGCACATATGCTTCTTACCCCCCCCCCCCCCCCTTGCTCTCAAAGAAGTTCTGCAGGTAGAGAACAGTAAGTTCTGGATGTTTCTTGGGCTTAGCAATTTGTCTTTACTAGGAAATTATCTTGGATATATTTTGTTCTAAATGTATCCAGTAAGCATTACGCACCTGTTGGGATTTTTTCTTGGGTGTGCTCTGATTTCAGTATCTAACGATGCCCTTTATCCCAGGGCTTCCGTTACAAGATGAGGTCTGTGTACGCTCACTTCCCCATCAACGTTGTTATCCAGGATAACGGCTCACTTGTGGAAATCCGAAACTTCTTGGGAGAGAAGTACATCCGCAGGGTGCGCATGAGGCCAGGTGAGCGCACCCGCAGGTGAATTATTTCTAATGGGGGTGGGTGGCTTCCAAACGGTCTTCTTTGGGTGCTGCCAGGGACAGCAGGAGATGGCAAGCAACGGTCAAAGCAGAATTTTCCAGTCTGTCCGAATATATGTAACCTTATGATAAGTTTACTACTGTTCAGATTTATAATTGATAATGATTGTAACTTGCTTTTAATAAATCTTTACTAGGGAGAAAGCTTAAAGCTACTTTACTGCCATAGGAGTTAGAAGGATCTCAGTTTAATGTCATCATCATTCAGTCTTGACAGCGTTCATTGACATTAAACTGCTGGTGCTCAATTTTAAATTGGTGTTTCTGTTTCAAACATTGTACGTGAACTAATTTTACAGTACATCATATTTTTAGTCTTTAAAGTGTTACTGTGTTCTGAATACCTTGATTGAGCACGCGTAATTTTCATCTTACCCAGTCTTGCATAATTGGAGCTTTAGCTAGGTGTCTGATGGGGCAAATGTTTGATGGATATTATGAAACTTCCTCAGTGAAGAGACTAAACATTTCTTAACCATAGTTACCCTAAGATTGTAGGGGATACTTTATGGATGAAACGTGGTTTTTTTTTTTTTTTTGTAATCCACTGCTGATGAAGGTATGAGTGTGACAGATGATGTTTTAGGGTGGGTTTAGATGAAAGCATCAGACTGGTCTGATATGATACAGCGTGGAGGGACTTAGAGTAGCTGTGACTTTGATGTATAGGGGAATATTAATTTGATTTTTTTATTTGGCTTTTATTTCAAATGTAGGTGTTAGTTAAAACACTAGTTTAACATTTATTGTTTAAATAAATCAAGCTATGAAGTCTTACTTGTGTTACTTTCCTTGCAAGTGAAAGTTTCCTGTTAAATTCTTGAGCATGGCAGTGCTTACCCCCATGAATGCTTCCAGTGTGTCTGGTGATGTGGTGCTGAACGAGTCAGAGGGTGGGGTTTTTCCTGATGACTCTTCCTTGGGGTGAATCCAGTTTTGTCTTAGTGAGCATAAGAATGTGGAAAATGGCACCACCTAGCTGACAATGTCACACTGGCAAAACCTCTAGTTTATGTGCTGTGGGGGTGATTAATGCCCTAACGCAGGAACACTTCAGTAGGAACATCACTCGGTGCGGGTCATGTTCTGGATTGAAGGCAGCTCACCTCTGTGTGCTGGAGCTGTTGAGAGAGGGCAGTCCTGGAAGAGCTTTTGGGGGGCAGTTTTAACTAAGTCATTGAAGCTTGTTATTACCTAGAGTAATGCTGTTTGGATCCATGAATTGTGACAGGACACAAGCACTGAGTCCTTAATACATCTTTGCTGTCTTCACCGTTGATGGATGGTTTGTGTGTTTTGCTTTCTGTAGGTGTTACCTGTGCAGTATCTCAGGCCCAGAAAGACGAGCTGATCCTTGAAGGAAATGACATTGAATTGGTCTCCAATTCAGGTTTGTGAAGTTGATGCAGGGGGAGATTTAATGGTACCGTCACTGTTACCTGAAGATGTCAGTTTCAGAAACTTCTTTTCCTTTTTCTCTAATACTGAGCTAAATGACACTTCAGTGTATTTGTTCTTTTAAATATAGTCAATGTAATTTGCTTTTCATTGGTTGTTATGCTTTTTTAAAACTTAGAGATGTTCTCAAAAATCTCTAGGACCTTTCTTCTAGTTAACATTGATTGCTTTTTTGGCAGAAAATTTCAGCTTTTCATTTGTACAAGTATGCAGTGAGAGACTGTCTCTGCCTGAAGTTGCCAAGCTAGGCTCAGTGAAATGTCTTTTTTTTTTTTTTTTTAAATCAACTGACAGTTTTTTCAAGCTATTATTTCCCTTCTCCAAGTGACAGTTCTATTTATTAGTTGAAATACTGGAGAGGCTGGACCTCTTGTTTTAGGTTAATGGTCTTGCTTTGTTTGCAGCTGCCTTGATCCAGCAGGCCACTACGGTCAAGAACAAGGATATCAGGAAATTCTTGGACGGTATCTACGTCTCCGAGAAAGGAACAGTACAGCAGGCAGATGAGTAAAACTCTAACAGGTTGGTGTCATCTTAGGGAGATGGGTGTTATTTGGAAGTTACTATGCTGTGTTTGTCAGGTGCATTGAGTTCTTTCTGAGGACAAGGCTGGCGCCTTAGCTTGTTTCTTAAAGTCTATGATTTTTGGAATGTGGGAGCTGGGGACAACAGGGATGTAAGGCAGCGTGCTTGAGAAACAAACGCCTAGAGATGGTTGCCTGAATCGGAGAGCTTGACAGGGCTCACCTGCTTCAGTGAGGCAGTGCTGAACCACGGTCCCTGTAGAGATGCAGTGGTGTAAGGCCTCTTGTAAAACTTTTACCAGGTTTCTTGGCAATAACTTTGCATCTCTTAATAACTTGGTTTCACACTGCTGTAGGGATAAACATCTAACGGAGGCACTGTATTTCTGTGCTGTGAATGCCAGTTGTGGTAGCTATTGGGAACTAAAACCAACTGACCTGGGATGAAAGCAGTTTCCAGCTATTTATGCGGAAGACTTCCTGGTTGGACACAGACTTTATTTTAAAAAAAAGCGGATAGTATTTAATTTATATAGAGAGGTGTTCTGCATACTGTGTATAAAGTCTTGTAAACAAAGGTCAGTGTAACAAAGAGAACTGTTGAACATTGTGTATTTACATTTGCTACTGAAGTTGAGTTCAGGGATTTGGGTTTAATTTAAGAATTTTAACTAGTTTAGTTTGAGACATTTCAGCTACATATGTTTCCATATGTGGTATGAAATACTTGTGTGGGATGAGTCAGGCTGAGTTGTATTTAAAATAAATGTTGTGTGGCTTCTGAACCTGAGCAGGAGACAGGATTCTCATGAAGTGACTTCCATAAACTAAATCTTAGTGGCAGCCAGATACTGGGTGCTTATAGACTACTGGAAAAATATTTTTAGTGCTCTTCAGTTTCCTGAGAGACAGGATGACTTGTTACCTTTGTTAAGCAATTTTGAACCATTTCTCATTATCAAGTAAACTTTTCTGCATAAAGTTAAGTACATTTTTGAGCTACTAATTTTTGCCTTGCCTTATACCTTTATCTTGAAAAAGATCAATTAACTTGTCATTTGTCCATAAATGTTCAATTTCACATTTGCAGTGCTGAAGCCTTTCTAAAAGCTCTTTCACTTTCTATTTGCAGTTGTCTAAATCTCGAAACAAACCACCATGAGACAGCGTATCAGCAAGTGCCAGATCGAAGCATCTCATATAAAAACTGAACGAGATGAGAGGTTTAATAAAAGAAAACCTGTTTCATATCTTGGCCTCTTCTTTTAAGAACTAGATGGTGGTGATGAGAACCTGCTCAAGGTCTGTCTTCTGGAGAAGCAGGTTATCACAGGGTGATGCAAATATAGTTCAATGCTGTGCACGTATTTGCAGCCTTGGCTCAGAAGGTTCAGACTGAAGGCTGATGGATGGGAATCCTCGTGACATGTAAAGCCAGGAAGTGGTAGCTTTAAACCAGAGTGTTAAGAAACAGCAAAAGCCTTGTTTTTAGAAGGTTCAAGTTGTCCCACTAAACCAGTCCCTGAATTCTGTACGACAGGTACAGAATTCAAGAGGGGTTTTGTCCTGGGGTATTTTGAGTGATAATTTGTGACTTTGGGTAATGGAAGGATGTGTGCACCTCCAATACCTGTGCCATTTGCCACACAGACTGCTTTATTGTGTAAAACAGTCAAATGATCAGGGAGGTTCTGGTCTGGTACTTACCTTTTGGGTAAATGAACCTTCCGTGATGGCCAATGCTTGAAATCCAATGGAATGAGCAGTGTGCGTGTATGGACTGACACTCAAGGTTCGGCCAAGTAGTGGGAGTTGGGGTTCAGTCACTGTGCATTGTAAAGTGGAGAAAGGTGGTAGGAAATGGATTGCTCTTGCTTTTACTTGCATCTTGCACCCCCCAGCTCTGCCCTCAAGCTGTGGTTCTAGCCTCACCAGTGCTCTGTCAGTCCTGTTACAGGGCTAAACATGGCCAACAGTTGCTGGAAGTCAGGTGTTTAGAGGAGAGGAAAAACAAAAAAAAACAGTTCAGCTCTAGAAGCTGATAGGGATATGCTGCTCTGGAACTTCTCCACTCTAGCATAGGAAACTGTAGGTGGAAACAAAAGCAGTTGCCTCTTATGTCAGTACATACCTAGAGCTGCTTCCCTGCCACACCCTGGGTTTGTTGTACCTGCACAGCCAAGTGTGATCTGTGCAGGCATTTTGAGTGCATTGATGCAGTGACTGAAAAGGCTGGCAAAGGTGAGTTTAAGTGATTGCACAGCTCATGGGGAGGGGAAAAAAAAAAACAAAAAAAAAACAAAACCCAAAAACACTTGCTTTGAGATTGCCAAAAAACAAACGAAGGGGAAGCTCTGGTCCATGAAAAATTAAAAGAATGTTCATTTATCCCTGGAGTGTGTTATGCCCAGGTTGGTAGCTTTCATTTAATGCAGCGATATCATGAAACCCAGCCTAGAGGACAGAAATAAAATTGTAACACAGCTTCAGTATTGTTTTCTGCTCAACAGTTCAAAGTCCTTGCTAGATTATGAGAGAATTCAAAAGGAAGTGAAGAGATTGAATAATGTCTAACCTAGGGAAGCCATGTAGGCCAACCATATCCTGTGTTTCACTGTCCTCTATAGGCTGTTGGAGGCCACTTATATCGAGACCAGTTTTGCAGCACACAAACAATTGCTTTAGGTTGATGCTAAACAGGAAGGGTGCTGTAGGAGATTCCATGATGAGCTCCATCCACAAACACAGCATTCCCAAGTCCAGTCTGGATCTTTGCTCAGTAAACCCTGTCAAAATGTAGAGGACTTCTTGTCAGCACAGTTTCACTGGAGATGTGCACCTGATGCACTGATTGCTAAATGTCATTTTCATTAAAAAGATTGCACACAATTCTTACCAGGATAAATACTTCAAAATAATAAGCGTATCCCATGGGATTTATACCAGCCATGGTTTGCGATGGTACGTTACGAGAGCTAAAATGATGATATATATTTGATTTTCTATTGAAAATATGTTTGATGAGCTATCAAAGTGCAGTTTAGATTAATCCCTCTCGAGTAGATTAATATTTACTACTTATTTTCATGTTCTCTGCTCATAAAAAGTTGATGACTGCCCCATTTCAGAGAGGAAAGGCAGTGATTATATGTAATTATGACTTGTTTCCTGTCTGACCTCCCTGTCTAATGTATGAGATACAAGTATGTTGGTCGGTAATGGAGTTAACCTGGATTTGTTCTTGTAGACGTATCCTCAGATGCTGGCCCAGCACATTTCATTCCTGGTGTTGTACTTACTCGAAAGCCTGTGGGCTTTAATAACACTTTTATTTATAAATCCTAACAACTGCAGTTTCATGCTCAGCAACATTTACAACATGAATATACATCACAGAAAGTTCTGGTCCAAAGAGGTTCATATAAAAGTGCGCATCAGTTCTCACAGCTTAGTATCTCTTTTCAAGTCAGACTGTTTGTGAGGTTATTACAAGGCACAGGAGAGTCATAAAATTTTCTTCTTTCCTTTTCTTTAAATAGATGAATTTATCTTCTATGTACAGAAGGTGGAGAAAAGTAATTTAACAAGAGACAAATGTCGTAGCTCTTCTTCCTGTGCATGCAATTACCTTCTGTTTCCAAACGAAATGCTTGGTGTGTATAACTGGAGTGACTCGTAGTGCTTTTCTGCAAGTGTTTATTCTGTGTGGGCCTCTGTAGAATGCACGCAGCACTGAATCTTGTTGAAAGCGGGCTCATGCCCCCTTTTAAAGTGACACACAGATGCGCTGGATGTTCTTTACCTTAAAACGTTTTCTTCTTTTTCTTTTGTGAAAAACAATGATGGTTAAGAGCAAGATAAGAGTAGAGAAAAGACAGCAGGCAAAGAATATTAATGGCTTCTTCTGAGAAATAAATAAACAGAAGCTACACTCCTTTTCTTTGTTGGAAGGATCACAGACTGAATAGTCGGCAGGAAAGCCATTATTACTTATCAGCTTATTGTAAAAATTTATTGAAGGTTTTCCTTTTGAGTCAGAAGTGAAGAATCCAAATCTGGGCTTGGATTTTTCTTCAGTCAGTTTAAATGCATAGTAACCTCTAATCTTGACTTTATCAATGTAGTATGCTGGAAGGGGAAAAAAAAAAAAAAAAAAGAGAAATGAATGATTATCAATGTAAAAAGCATAACCATAAGAAAAATATTTACTTACACTAAGTGCTTCTAATAATGCTCAGCTCCAACTATCTTTAGACTGTTCCAAAAAATAATTAAAAAATAATAATTAAAAAGAATTCGGGAATTTTCTGGACCTACTCTGTGAAAGGTGGATTTACAAAGATACTTAACCTGTATCTTTGAATTCCTGCATTTATTAATGGCACTTTGAAAGGTAAGTGCTTGCCAGCCTCCCTCCCACCCCGTGTTGTGTTGGGCAGAGGGACCATGCCTGAACCCACCTGCAGTGACCCACAGGGAGCAGCTGCTCATCTGGGTCCTGAGAGAAGCATTCACAAAGTTCCTGCCTTACTCCAGACTCAGCTGCCCAGCCCCTCAGTGTACATGGCTGTTACTCTGCTGCACGCAAGCACTGAGTGAAAATACTTTAATCAAATCAGAAGTAGCAGTCCTTGGTGAGTAGAGGTCTCTGCAATTCATATGTAAGCAGAGAGCATAACTGGGGATGTGAGCCAGACTCAACAAGAGCATTGTAAATTGGGGGGCCTTTCTATGAAGTACCTGAAGTATCATGCTATCTGAAAACCAAAATGGGAATACTATGTCGAGTGCCCTTTAAATGACCTTTTCCTTTGGGTAACAGCAGAATAACTTATTGTCCTCTTGTTTGTAATGTGAAGTCAGCACGAAAAGTAAATCAGCAAATACTCATTAGTCCTGTAGTGATTGGGAAAGAGCTAAGTGCTGGAGGGGGAATGCTCTGGTTATTGTTAGTGTCCAGAAGTAATCTGAAGCAATGTTTAGCCGTGAGTAATTTGATTTTTTACATAGCGAGCTTCTAGGAAGCCAGAATAGACAGGCTGTGTATGGGGACAGGCACCTCAGCAGAGCTTTTAGACACCCCATGTCCTGATCAGGTAAGTCTTCAGTGACTGCCAGTAGGAAGCAGTGCAGTGATGTACTGAAAGTCTTATTTTGGGTGTATAGTTCAGTTACTGCCTTTCAGGTAAATTTTTGCAGTTGCCTGGGTCCCAGCCTAACAGCTGAGCTCTGCTGTTTTTCTCATGATAAGCTGTGCAGAGCTCACTGCTCCTTTTTAATGTCTGGTTGGAGGAGAAGGGATGGGAGGAATGGGGCCTCCATGGCATTGCTACAATACAGTAAGCTATTGCTGAAGAACATTGCCTTGGACAAAGAAAGAGTCTTGGGTTTTGTTCTCTACCTCCACAACTGTTTATTAATTATTCTTTAAAGTGAATAACTTTCTGTAGGTGCAGAGCAAAGAGCAAGTAGTGGAGCAGGAACTGGGACTCTCCCTTCAACAGGAGCTCCTTAAAATCTGATGACCTGCCACCTTTCCTGTGTGTCCCTCCAGGTCTCCTTGGGCCTGCTTCTGCTGCACTGTCCAATGACTCTATGTGAGCAAGCAAGCAAGGACGCTCCTGCCTTTCTCTGTAAAGCAGAAATTAGAGTTGTCTCTTGGTATTTGTTGGTCTGAAATGCCATTTTCTATGTTCAGAGGCTAGCTACTCTGTTGATGCAGGCCTCTTACCTCATCCCAACCAGAGCTGCTTGCACTGCCTGGGGGAAGGCCTGGGTCTATGCCATGGAAACAGCTCTGAGGAGACTGAATCATATACTCACCTTTTAAAACCTCTTGTACATATTTTCCTAAGTAATAATTCCGAAGTTCGTCATTGTCTAAGGACTGGTCGTCTATTCCATTGGCCGTGATGTAAATATCTATGTCGCCATAGGTTCTTTTAATCCACTTCAGAACCTTGCGCACGCCCCAGGGCACCACTGCCAGGCGGGAGGGGGAGCTCAGGCAGGTGATGTCCTGCAGAAACTGAATGTCACGGTCAAACTCATACTGGCTCCCGTTCTGGGGCTCGTGAATCACAAATCGCGTGGTGAAATGATTCAGGGCGTAGAAGTCAGCTGCGCCTTTAACGAGCTTCTTTTCCTCGCTCGTGAAAGACGGCAGAGAAGAGTGCGAGAGGCCCTTTCTGTTTTTAAGGAGAATGTATTCCCTCATCGTAGCCGGATAGTCCCCGGTCTTAAATATGGGGTCAGCAAACCAGCCGATTTCAAACTGAAGGAATCTGTTGGCAGCCTTGGCGTGGGATTCGAAGTAGGGGTTGGCAGGCTCGGCCCAGTCCGAGTGCAGGGACAGGGACACTTTGCCGTACTGGAGGGACCGGTACTGCTCATCGTATATCTTCCAGGCCATGGCGTGGGCTATTAATAAGTTGTGCGCTGCCCGGTACGTGTCGCTGCTGCTCCTGTTGTAGACATCGCTGAGTCGGTTGGGCTCGTTTATTGTAATCCAAAGTTTCACCAGATCACCCAGCTCCCGAAAACACAAAGCTGCGTAGTCTTGGAAAGCGTGGGCCGTAGAGTGGTTCAGCCACCCTCCCGTCTGCAGCAAAGGGGCCGGCAGGCCCAGGTAGGCGTGCGTTGGGTGGTACAGGGTGACCATGGACTGGACGTTGAGTTTTAGCACCTCGCTGATCACACACCTGTAATACCTCAGCACTTGCCTGTTGACCACCGACAGATCTCCCTTGGGTAAGATCAGTGACCAGTCGAGTGCAAATCTGTAGTGGGTGACTTTCATTTTTTCCAGGAGGTCGAGTTGCTTTTTAATACTGACAAAATCCGTACACTGTGCGGGCCGGGTTTTTAGCTTCACCCCTTCCACTTTGTGCAGGAGCCCGTCTCCCGTGACGTTCCACAGGTAGAGGTTTGAATCACAGAACTGGGGTGAGGAAGCCACAGATTCTGCCTGTAGAATCGAAAATAGTGTGTTAAAGTGGGGTCACACTGCCCCTGCCACCAGCCTACACTGCATACGTTTTCACACAGATAAATCTTTCTCATGGGGTCCACTCTGTGGTCACGCAAAGAGGGGTTCTCATGGTGCTGACAGGCCCACGAGGTGGTTAAGAAGAAGCAATAGAGGATGCAAAAGGTGGACGTGGACTGTTTAGGCACTGCTGCTGAGATCAGTCTTGTGAAACCATGGTGCAGCGGTCCCTGTTCTTACCGGTAGTCCTTCTGCCTGTGCAAATATCTGACACAATTTGTAGTGTTTAGTATGAGTTATATCCTTGCTATCTTCTACTAGTTAACAGCACTCTGTGTCACACAAGGTATTTTTTTACTATTCCAAATTTTAAACATTTTTGTAGGATTTATAATCATACAGTGAAGTTTAAAATACTTAGATTAAATCTGTTTTTTTTTTTTTTTTTTTTTTTTTTTTAAGGAAATGGACTTTTCTGTGCTGTGTGTTTACATGGAATGATTAACAAAATACATAGAAGCTTTTAAGCTTTTTTTTTTTTTTTTTTTCTATAGTTGTCAGTAAATATGTGAGATTACAAAGTTTTGTTGGTATTTTTTGAAGCTGATATTTTTCATTAGACTACCCTTCTGTACACGATGACAAAGAGCATCTCAACACTGACAGTAGGTATTGGTCATACTATCTACCAAATTTGGAGCAGAACTAGGTACTCTGGGAAAAAAAAGTTTGGAAAAAAGATGGTATGATCTGTTTTTAGATGGGAGCAAAAACAATAAAGGCTACTTGTGCTGATGTGGGATATCTTCACCTGTGGCCTAGTCTTTTTAAAGAATGGCTTATTGCCCACTTGTGTAAGTGGCCATGCTCAACCCAGGAATCTGTTCCTGTCTTGTTCATAGCTTTAGATGAGATCTCTAGAGCAAAGGTAAACTCTCCTTGCACCAGGGTAGCCACCTTCTCCCTGTTCTGTGCCACCCTCTCCCTTGTGCTGCTGTGGGCAATCACATCAAAAATTCTGGAGCATTTTCTTGGCCTAAAATTCCCTGATCAGATCCGCAGCTGGGAGCAGGTGAACAGAGCAAAGGAGCAGGGTCTGCTGCTGCCAAGTACACATGCCCAGCACCCTGTGACTAGCTAACTCTAGGAACCTGTCAAATTGATAAAACTGAACCTATACAGTTATGACTAGGCTTAAAAGGTCTGCTTGTAGTGTGCACTGAGACTCCTGAATGAAAGGTGCCATAGCCAGTCTTTTATTCACAAAGTAAAACTGAATTGCCCTGCCAGCATTGATCTTTTCGGTATTTTCACGCTTACCTTAAGAACAGATTCAGTGATACCCCAGGAGAAGTCACAGGAAAACTGAGCTTGCAAACTTGGGGTAGACTCTCTTGGGAAGAAGCCATTTTCTCGTATGATTTGTTTATAATACCGTGCAGATGACTTGGGAATCCTTTCCTTTTTTTCACTTTTGAAATCTATATAAAATAATCCACGCCGGATGTTGTAAGCATGTTGCCATTCAAAGCCGTCAAGGAGCGACCAGGCTGTGTAGCCAAACACATCTATGTTGTCGTATTTAATAGCTGCATAAGAGAAATTAACATTCATGAGCCGTATATTTAGGACTCTAACATATATGAGGGATGATTTACAAGAAAGGTCTATTCGCTTGGAAAATCTTGAGGGTTTTCTCAGTGCTGAGGGTTATTGGCCCATTGTAAGTCATTGCAAAACTGTGATAGAAATTGTATAGCCTAGTCCTTACTCCGTAAAAATACAAAACCAAAACCAACCAACCAACCAAAAATCACTGGTTCTTTAAGAAATTAAATCAGTGTTGAATGCTTTTTTTTTTTTTTTTTAAGCTGCATTTGGTGTTTTTTCCATAACAAATCCATGCCAATAAAATTAGATAATTCTGACTAAAAAGTAAGGCTAAAAATCACTTGGTTTAGATTGCTTCTTTGTACTTGTCATGAGGCTAAAGCTTTCTTTTATTGTCCACCTTTACTTAAAGTAACCCTGCAAATTCTAACATTCATGAATGTCTCTTCAGCTTCTAACTGAAAAATTAAATGTGTTAGTAAGGACATACAGTGACTTCAGAACAAACTGGATTGATCAACCCAGAGATGGAAGTGCTTGGTTTATTCACATGAAATGCATGTTTTTTCTTATTGTCTCTACACTTTGTAAAATATTATGCTTTTATGTCTAGCATGTGAGGAAGATAACAAAATTACTGCTTTCTCTGATGTGGGAACTGATCACTAGGAAGGACAGTAAAACTTCCAAACCAGCTTCTTGCTGGACACCAAGTAATAAGAACATTCATCATACACTTACACCACATGCTGGACACCAAGTAATAAGACACCAAGTAATAAGAACATTCATCACACACTTACACCACATGCCAACTGACAACCTGGAAGAAAAAAGTCCAAATTCCACAATCAGTCCTGTTAATGGCTAATTGCCACCTTTTAGCTAGCAACTAATGCAGGGTAACTCCTCACGCTAACCCATAAGGGCTGGAATATCAAGGGCAAAGCAGTGAGCAAGCAGGGTTACTGTGGATGTTGACACAGACAAATGGACTGCCATATTCTACCTGTCCGGCAAGTAATAAAGAAGAAGTATTCCAATGTAAAGCCTTTTTCTCACCCAACAGTATCTTGCCTTGTTTTCTCAGGACAGCATAAGCAACAGATCAGGATGGAGCATTGGCAAGAAGATGAGGGAATTTAATGAAGTAATGCATGTATTTTCATGAGAAGTGACTTCTAAATATTAGGGTAACCATGGGACAAGACACAAAAATCTCTGAGAATATCAAATGCAAAAGCTGGAGGTGGAGAGTGATGTAGCGGATAGAGAAATAGGCCAGAATGTCCTTGAAAGCAAAGATGAGTACTTCATGTCTGCAATTGGGAAGGTGGAATCACTGGAAGTAGGCACACAGGGACAGCCTAAGTGACATTTTTAAAAAATTATTTCTTGTAGAAGCACTCTGAATAGATGGGGGCTAAATTAAATTCTCTGAGCAAAAGACACTGCAGTAATTGTGATGATGCATGCCTAGATGAGAGTTTTTGGCTGTTTAAATGACTAGGGAAAAAACAACAACAACAAAAAACACACAACACCACACACTATTTTATGTATATTTTGTGGTAAAAATAATTAATATTTAGATGGATGATAGGTAGCGATCCTATGGGTCAGAGCAAGAGTATGTTTACACGGTTTGCAGTGGCAGTAAAAGGGGATGGCAGAATGTGGTGAAGAAATGAAGGAGGGCTACTTGCCTGGCTACTTGCCTGGCTTTACTAATACCTAACTTTACTAGCTTTACTAATACCTAACCATCTTCATAGTGACACCAGGGAGATAAAGACCAAGTTTTGCATTTAGACAAAAAAAAGAGATAGCACCGAACTGGTGTCTGTTGCCTATGCAGAGAATACAGTGTAGAAGGAGAAGACAACAGAAGTCTGGATCTTCACTGAAAGCTGGAGCTGGAAGGAGAAAAGTCCACCTAAAAACTAAAGGTATGGCCAAGGGTCTGGAACAAGGGGCTGAAGGTAGAAGAGGTCAGGGGTGAAGTAAGCTCCCTGTGTCACCAGAGGTAACTTCTATGGAAGCAGATCTTGAGGCATTTATGTGTCTACTATAGTCGGAGTCTTGGGGTCCTTCTGTAGAAGTGTTGGTTTCAATATTGACAGGTTTATGGCTGCCACTAAAAAGCTATAGTTTCAATTAGAATCACAGAATCTCCTGAGTTGGAAAGGACCCACAAGGATCACTGAGTCCAGCTCCTGGCTCCACACAGGACCACACAAAAAATAGCCAGGAGCCCATTACAATCTGGCCTATATAAATGACATTTTGAGGTTAAAAAGATCTCATTGGTTTTGCTGCAAGGAGTAACTTTTTGTTATACCTGACTTCTCTGTCAGTACAAATATGAGAATATATTGCAAATGGTATTCCTGATTAGGCAAAGTTTGCTTCACAAAAAATGTGTTAGTTAAGAGGTAACCCTGTATTTTGAAGCAGAGGTTGAAGTATCAACATACATATAAATGTAGATTACAGTTTTGTGGTTATTGGTTGAACATTGAACTAAATATTTCAAAAGTTTGGATCCACAGATGTTTTTTGCAGACAGGTCTGCTCTAGAAGATGGAAAAAGAGCATGCAGTGGATTTTCTTACACAAGTGTCCAGAAATCTACCTGCTACACATCTTCAAATCCAGGCCTGCACCTAGGATTCCCTGCTGTATCAATGCAGTATTTAAAATATTGTAAACTGAGTACTGGAACATAACCTCCTCAAAATCTAGTAAAGTTAGGCCATAATCATATATGTGTGAAGTTTACAGTTGTGTGAAGTTTACTGTTTGGACCAGCTTTACCTGGACAATCTTCATTAGAAGCTTAATTATGTTTTGTTTTGTTTTGTTTTGTTTTTGGTGATACAGATTTTCCTGACTTCATGCTTTCTCATGTTTTCCCTTTTCTGATAAGAAAGATTTTTCATGGAGGATCTGAGCCAACCCATGACAACAACATGGCACGTGGTGTATGATGCAGAAGGCATCGCCCTGCTCTAAGGCTCAGCAGGTGTCACTCTCCCAGCACCACAGCTGAAAAATGGGATGGGGAAAAATAATACTGGTTTTGCAGAAGCTTCAGTTATTAACAGTGTATAATATAAACATATATAAGTGTATAAACAGTGCATAATAGTTTTGTATAATATTAAACCTTTCGCCTTCAGACAGCACACCCTGCACTCTGGCTTTATGAAGGGAAAATACTGAGATTAAAACTGTGTATTTAAAACACATTATCTCTGTTTGCCATTCCGTAATCCTGAGGAATGATTGCTGTTTTCCTGCTGATTTACTCTGTGCGTTTGGCACCGGAGTAGAACCTCAGCATGGCGATGACAGCCTGTTGTCACTGGCTCATTTTCCTGCTGTCAAGGTATGTACCCACATGAAGATTTTACAGTTGGGCTGCCATCAGTGAAAAGTGATATGCAATGTATTTGTTTACATTCATTTCTGACTCAGTTTTGTACCCAGATGTTGGACTTTAGCTTCCTGGGACAGAGACTACATTTTTTTTTCTGTTTGTACAACACCTAGCACCAGTGGATCCTGATCCATGACTTGTACTCGTGCGGTAGAAAAAAATTAATAATTAACTTAGTCACCATTATGTCTTCTAAAAAAAGATTAAATCATTAAAAAGCTTAGAAATGATATTTTAAAACTCTCCAAAAATCCAACAACTAACTTGCGCACAAACCTTGTAAAACCTTATTTATGAAGTTTTTCATCATGTAGATGGCTGTGGTGTCATCGGTTTTCACATGGCTGTCAGTGAACCAGCCGTTCTCCGCAATCAAGATCCGAGGATTGTCGTATTCCAGTTTAATCCAGTTCAGTACTTCCCTCAAATTGAGTGACAAGTTTTGTCCCATTTTTGGTAGAGTGTTTGGAGGTTTGAAGTTATTAGGACCAAAGGAAAATGCAAAGAAGTCAGCCGTTCCTTTTATGTACTTTTTTTCATCCTCAGTAAAGCGTGGCAAAAAGGATAATTCATTTTTCAGTTCTTCTGGATAATCACCATCCCCATGGATGGGTTTAGCAAACCATCCAAGTACTCTCTCCACAGACTGCTGGCATTTAGAGATGTCCAAAGAATCTTCCGATCTGTTGGGTTCGATCCAGTGGGATCCCAAGACTATGGATATCAGCCCCTTCTGATATGGTTCAAAGTGTTTTTTGTAGTTATGCCAAACTTTTGCATGAGCCTGGTAAGAGAAAAATAACATTAAATTGTTACTCTTTAATAAATCCCTGACTGTGCAGGCAGCTAGATCTGATTTGCTGCAAATTCTATGGCAATATTGATGATTGGTTAAGGTACAATAACCACACTGCACAGCTGCAATGGGCAATAACTGTTACAATGCAAGGTCCTCCTGTGTGCTGTTCCTGTGATACATCATGTTTGTGGCTTTTTGCCTTTTAACATGGGTCTGAAGGTTGCAAGATGTCCCAGCAGGTATGTAGAACAGCTCTTCCAGACACTTTGGGGCTAAACTGCTGTTGACAGTGGGATTTGAACTGAGAGAGCAGAGTCCCAGCTAGTTCTTTCTCTGTAAAACAATGATTGCTGACCCGGTTAAAATTTTAAACTGTTTTTCCAATTTTTACATAAATGATAAACCTCAAATTATGTTTCCTTGGTCAACATTGGCTCTGTGCTATTGAGTGGTCTGTACTATGAGAGCAATCTGCATTTACTCTGATGAAACCATGTCCACCCCATATTGTTGTTCTTGCCATTTACTTCCATTTGTTTAAATTTGGACTAATCATTTGCAAAGTTTGAAACAAAAAGTCAAGTTTTACAGATCTGTGTGAGAATTTTGATCCAGGCTTTTAGTTCATTTCTCCTTTGAAGATGTGGTAATTTTCCTGACAGTACGTGAAGTAGAGCAAAATATTCATTTTAAGTATTAATTCTGAGAGTAGTACCCCTGCGGTTTGAAAAGAAAATCCGTAAGCCGCATCTCCTAAATTTTATCGATTATGGCATGTTTCAGTACTCATGACAGGCCAAATACAGACTTCTCTAGGACAGACAGAAGTTTTGCTAAGAGTGTTAGTGGCAATGAACGCATGCCTTGTATCACATCTTAATTCAATTTTTCCAATCATCATCATGTTTTATAAGGCTTAACATTGTCACACATCAGAATTACCTTCAAAAGTCACATTGTTAATTGCTTAAATTAGAGATCACAGCAGTCGAGATTTCCATGGCCTATGCATTTAAAAGGAATACATGGGAGATTTAGGAACCACTGAGTCCTGTAGGGAAACAGGATTGTTAGGGTGTCAGAGAAGGACGGCTCTGGATCAGGGTGAAGGAGGAGGATGTGACAGAGGAGAGGAGCTGACCTCTCTCCAGCTGATGAGTTGTTAAATAACTCAAGGTTTACATTGCTCCTGAAGTGTGGCTCCATATGCTAAGCTGGAAAGAAAATAACTGCACCCAGAAAAAAACATCGAGAAGCATTGTGAAACACTTAGAGTGCTGAGTTAGAGTGTCATCATTACCAAACCAAACAGCCTTGCTTATATTTGACAATAATTTCAGTTAATTTATCTAGAAATGCACAGCCTTGACAGCTTAAAAAAGCCCCAAACCAACAAATGGACTGGTGTCAGGTAGATATTTAGCTAAACTCAGGACTACTGCAGAATTACTGTTTGTGAAATTTTGTGTATCAGTTGTTTATGGTTTCTAAGGTCATGCTCGTAACATTCGTTCAAGGTCTGTCTTTGAAAGTACTGATAAAGCAACATTAACCTTTGAGATTCAGGCTAAAGAGAAGTCAGCAAAGTTGTACTCAGGAGGCAAACTCCAAGATACAGTTTTGATATTATAAAAGGGATTTCTTACTGGTCTCGTCAGAAACTGTATGTGGCCACTGCCATCACCTTCCTGTCCTCTCCTGAAGGTCCTTCCAGTCCCAGATGGCTGTTGAGGCCAGGCTTGTTTTGGTGTTAATCTGCACAGTCATCTGTCCCAAGTGATTTCTCACATGGTTAATATACATTTTTTTCCCAGACACAGCCTACTACCACCACTGTTTAACGAAAGGTGTATATTTGCATTGGCTTAACAAGAAAATTCCTGCTGAAATCAACTGTGTTATTCACAGGGCCAAGCAGCGTGACAGTGGCATCAGGTAAATCTTAGCAATTCCATGTTTCTAAATGAAGTGGAGAAAGAAGTCTTTGCCAAAAAGCAACTCATTAGCATGCATGACCGACAAAACAACCAGGGAGAACTCATTATATTCATACACAATTTCAGGAGGTTGATTAGAAGAAAGTAAAGTTACTACTAAAACATTGCCTACACCTGTGAAAACAGCCACAGGTACAATTGTACAGGAGCAGACGTCTAGTACAAATACAAATCCGTACATTTAGGGTAAGTCAAGGTAGGATTTTCACAGCACAAATTCATATGTGTCATCTCCTAGTTCCAAGGGTTACATCTATTCAAAAATAATTGTGGCTGGTCTATATTAAGGTTTTTACAGATGTAGCAGAGGCAATAGCATCTGCTTGTCAATATTTCTGGTTTTAGTTAATTGTCTGTAAGGCAGCTTAGCACTCTCAGATGAAGGGTGTTCTCTAAACACACTATTATTGATGGAACCAACTGATTGTTAGCATTTGTTCTGTAAGACAAAGCATGAAATAAACATCATTTTAAAAGCTCTATCTTGTATATATATATATATATATTATAGCCATTATAGTGGCTATTTTGAGAAAATCTTGACTAATCTTTTTTTTTTTTTTTTTTTTTTTTACTTTTTTTCTTTTCTTCCCCCCCCCTTTCAGTTACAGTTTAATCCCTAATCTTTCACTTTCCTTGTTAGATCAAGGACAAATGTCAAGGCTAAGTACACAGTGAAAGCAGGATCGATATTGTGTATTTATTCTAGATACGTATGACATTAATTTCAGCATATTGTCCTGGTATTAGGATAGCAATTATTCCATAGACTTCAAAGTCACAGCGAGTGCTATGTCAGTTAGCATTAACCCTGTAAAAAGGCTAAATAGAATCAGTTGATTTAATAAAATAAAGACAACTGTGTTGTTCTCCCCCCCCTCTTGAAATATTCTCATAGTGCTTCAAACTCTGCTCCTGTAAATTATGTTGTATGTAGACAAAAAGCCTATTCTTGAAAGACTGACACTTTCAAGTTCATAAAGTTTATTAAAGTAAAGCAGTTTTCCCTGAATGCCTCAGCAATGAGCACACAAAACAAAGCCAGGTGTATACGGAGTTATTTCAGAGTGCTAGAGAACAAGAGCATTTAGAATTAGAATTAAAAAGTCCTAATAAAATGATTCTCACTTTGCATTGTTTGTTTTTTCAAACCACGAGGAGCTAGAATAGAAAATTTGATGATGATGGTGTAAAAATCAATTCAGAAGAAGAGCAGGTGTGTGGGGCTTATTTGGAGAGTTTATTTCAGTTCAAGGCACTTTTGGTCTGTGGTAAAGATGACATGTGGTCAGTAGAGCTAAAACTTTTTTTTTTTTTTGTCAAACTGACTGAAGCTGAGTCTTTGTGAAGAAAAAAAAAGGTTCTTGACCTGCGGGTGACTAAGCTTCTGAAAGAGTGGTCTGAAGGACTGAGGTTTTAATATCAAATTTGTTGTATGCTATCCGTCTTGCATTTGGCCTGCATCTTTCCTGATGATTTCCAAGAAGCGTAAGGAAGCTAGGCTGAAAATAACTAATTGTATAAAAAACTGTGAATCAGTTCTGATTCAAAACTTGCAAAATACTGTCATCACTTATGATGGCCACTGTTTGAAAAATCTTCTGACAACGACATTTACAAGCATAGACAATTCTGCTCTCCATCCTAGAGCTATGCTTGATGGAGACGAATTTCCCAGTAAGAAATACGGGCACTGGTCTAGCTCCATCTTTCTCGATCCTGAGGAGAGGAGGCCCCTTTGCAGAAAGGGAAGAAAACATCTGGGTAGACTAAGAGAGAAGAATGATTCCCCATTCATTCAGTAGAAATTTGTTTTTAAAGAGAATGAATTATGGTGCTTCTTTGGGAAAAACTCATCCAAACATCCCAAAGATGATGGTGTCCATGGCATAGAGACTGCTACCAAAGAGCAGGGAGTAACACAGCTGGGCTCAGAGATGAACCTGATCTGTAACAGATTTATATGGAGACATCATATTTGAAAGGGAATGTGTTGCCTTTTCCCAGTGTATATCATGAAACCAAGCCCATAGGAAAAAAAAATAAATAATGCAGGGAGATTTCTGTATTCTGATAGTTTTCTCCTGGGGTTTTCTGCAAGATGGAAGGGAATGAGGGGTGTGAATGGTCTTTAACAGAAAACAAACAAACAAACAAAAAATCAAGCCCGTATCTGCCTGTTACTTAGCAAAGGCATAAGTGCCTGGAGGGCACCAAAACAGAGGACGAAAAGGCAGCCTGGTCTGTAGTTTGTGATATTTACAAACCTCAGTCTAAGTAATATATAGAAAGAACATAACTAGATCCAGAGTTAATAGTGATGATAGATCAGGAAAATATCTGATTTAGCTCCAGTCACAATGATTCACCTGCTTTATACTTTCCTGCTTCTTGTCCAATTTAGTTACTATTAAATCAAAGAAATCCATGTAATTTTTCTGTGTGCAATTTTTTTCTTCCCTATCTCAGTATGACAGCTGCTTCAGAAGTAAGCTCACAGTTTCTGTGTCTTCTTTGATGAGTCTTTCAAGTGTCACATGGCAAGTTACATTTTATTAATTGCTTTGCAATGTTGCTTTGGTAAAGTGCAGTCTGCTTTAATGAATAAGGGAGATACAGATTGACTGTCACTCTCCATATGGTATAAGATTTCATGTGTTCCAGATATTAGTGATAATGATCATCCAACTGAATAGAGTTCTACCTATGTGAACACCTTAGCAATTCATAAGCTTCAAACTTCAGATTTCCTATTCATTTCCAGGTAAGTAGTACCAGGTCCTTTACAATGATTAGCAGCCATTATGACCCTCTGTGTATATCATACACAGTAACATGCAAGGTGTATTTTAAATTGAAATGTTGAGCTCTTCAATATATTGTTTTCCCTGTGTGGAGTTCCTAAACACTCTGCTTAGCAGCCTTTGCCTCTATGTTCAGTAGCCCTCTTTATTTATGTAAAAGGCAAGACTGTCTCTTTAGTAGATGCCTCTGGGGTATTGCCTTAGAGGGATGCAAGCTGGAAAGAAGGAAGACATACATGTTAGCTGATACATAATACTTTGTGCTAACAACAGTACGTGTGTCTTGAGTTTGATGAAGACACGTAAGCCCTCCTTTTGTTGAAAATCCTTAATAAGATAATTATCTACCTAATGACCTACCAGAATTCATTCATGAAAGCAGACTGTTATTTTATTGGTTTAAAATTGTATGGACTTTTTCCTTTTGCCACCCAATTATTTGAGTTTTGAGCTGTTGGGTTTCTTTAATCTACTAAAATTTTCAGTTAAGAATTAAGAGAAAATTTCTTCAGCCCTCTTCTAGAGACACAAAAATCTCCAGTGACTTTCAAACTGTTCTTACAACAAAATAATCCAAAGTCCAGGAAGGCTGCAGTTTATGGTTTGTTATATATATATATATATATATATTTTTTTTTTTTTTGTGATTCCCTGACACCTAGCTTCAGTTTATAATTGATATACCATATAAAGGCACTCCCTTATGCAACTGGTAGTTAGTTCTCACAACACTGCAACAGTGCACTGGCAAATTAAACTAAAAGTAGGACTCATCTATGGTTTATCTAAAGGTACTCTGTATATTTCTATAAAAAGGCTTTAGAATGATTATTCAGCAGTTCGCTAAGTAACAGAGTGATGACCAGAGTAATTTCTCTTGAGCATTACTGATTTGGTTTTCCTGCTCAGCATATTTAATAGGTAGACCTGGTAATGTACCTAGGGTGGGATAAGAATATTGTCTTTCAACAGGCTGTCCAAAAAGGAAGCCTTCATATGGGCAAGAACTTGGTTCTTCCTAAAGCCACTGACATAAATGGGAATTCTTACAACAGAATTGACTCATGTCAACAGGTTCCTCAAAAGCTTCAATTCCAGCTCCAACTCCAAAACATCATGCTCCATTTCCTCAAATGCATTATGACAAAGTTAAGATACTTTGTAATGAAGACCTAAAATTTCATTAAATTTCATAATTTCATTTATGAAATTTCATTAAAATTTCATAAAATAAAATCAGGAATTTTACAGTGTCACAGGAGAAAATTGCTAATACATTAGGCAATATTCATGGTTCTGTGAGAAAGATGCCATATGAAAATAACTTCTGCCCAGTAACAACAACAGTAACTGTTAATGGATTGTGTGTTGCTGAAAAGTGTCATTAAAGCTTTCATTTAAGTAATTTGTTTTATGCTTGGTTGCACAGATTTTAAAGCTAGAGTGAACTACTAGATCAAGAATGAGTTAAATAATAATTATACTAGGAAATTAATTTAGTAATTTGTATATCAGAACCCAGCTGTGCTTGACTTCCTGGCACATCTAATTGATTCTCCAGCAGAGGTATTGCTCTCTGTGCTGTGTGCTGCTTACATGGATTTTAGAGTGGGAAAATTTAGAAATTGCCTAGTGGATAACCCAATTTTGATTGTGCCACTCAGGAACTCAGGCAGGCAATACCATAAACTCGTGTTGTGTCTTTTACATGTATTGTATCATATATAGCACTTGAGAATGAAAAGAATGATTGGACATCAGTTCTCTCTGAGATGCTTCACAAATCTCTATAGTTAGATTATTTTTGTGCTATGTCTGAAATCAGTAACTAGATACTCAATGTCTTTTCTTTGTATAAAACTTTGTATAAAACTCAGAGTGAGTTTTCTGAAAAAGGATGTTCTCCCAGTTGAGGCCTGGAAACTAATACATGAAATAGAAGTTACAGAATGTTTTAACTGCTCTGGTAGTTTATATTTCCCAACACAAATACTTCTTTCTGTATGACAAATATATTCAGATGTATTTCTTAATTGTATTTATAGTGCAGGGTATGTAGTACAAAAAGTCTCTTTGTGACAGCTAGGAATTATTTGAGCAGTGGGAATTATACTAGCTTCTCTATCAAACAGACAGGACCATGACTTGCTCTTTATAGTACTTTGAGCACTACAGATAAAAAAAAGCTATATTTATATTGTTAATTATCTTAAACTGCTGTTACTGGAAATTGTTTTAAAGAACAGCATGAGAAAATAAGAATATATATTCTTATGCATCAAGACAAGCTACTCTGTAGAATGAAATTCATAATCTATCAGAGATGCCGTAAACTCTGTAAAGCACCAGCATAAATGTCTCCACATTTTTCCTTAAAGATATGACCCACTTCAGACTTCTCTTTTTGTCCTTTCCAAAGAAAGAATACCATGAACTTAGGACCCAGTACTGCAGCTGCTGAAGCAATTGATCATGGGATCAAGCCTTTCAGATGTGTAATTCTGTAGAAGATAGACAATACATAAAATAGCACCAGCATAAAAATTAAAATGCTGAAAGTGCTACAGAAATAATGCAGTTCTGAAACTCTTAAATACTGAAAGGGACATTTGTTTACTTCTCAAGCCAAGAATTGACGACCTTGCTAATTCAGTGATAAACATTTTTCAGTATGATCCTACTAAGCCAGAACTAATCATATTTATATATACACATCTTCTACTGCTAGTAAAACTGATCCAATATGCAAATAGAACTAAATCTCTGTATAAACTAATAGAATAGTCATTTTAGTGTAGCTGAATGAAAAGAAAAAAGAAGGAAAACCATGGTCTTTAATACACAGATGTTGTAGGCAAAAAGAAATTTAAATGGAGTAATAAACAAGCACCTTAAAACAAGTAATTACTGAGTCAGCTGTTGTGACTACAACAATGAAATCAATTCGAGGTTTTGAAAAAAAACCAAACAACTGCCTTAGCTAAGGGTTATTTCTTGATGTTTTCACACTCTTTGATTATTTTTTTAACATTGATTACGTGATTGATTCCTCCCATTATTTCCCATGACAGTGCAAGATCAGTTTGTAAAACCTTACTATACTGTACCTTGATCAGATTGTGTCCCACAGCGTAGACGGTGGTTATTTTCCCTTTCTCTCCGGGAGCATGAATACCTGTGCCATACCCATGCCAAGCAACTAAGTAAGGATTATGGACGGTAATCCAATACTTAACACGATCCCCAAAAGTCTGGAAGCAAAAGGTGGCGTAGTCGTTGAATATATCAATTACTGATTCATTTTTCCATCCCCCATATTGTTCTTGCAGTGTCAAGGGCAGGTCCCAGTGATACAGGGTAACCACGGGGTCAATATTTCTGTGGACTAGAGAGTCAATAAGGGTGTTATAGTACTGGAGTCCTTTTTCATTGGGAGCTGTTACCACCCCAGTGGGAAAAAGCCTCGACCACGAAATCGAAAACTGGTAAAAGGTAACTCCCAAAAAATCCAGAGCTGACAGATCTTTGTCCAGCAAGGTGTAACTGTCACTGGAGACGTCCGTGCTGTCAGCATCTCTGAACTCCGTGTGGACGAAGCGATCCCAGATGGAGGATCCTTTCCCGTCCTTCCTCCAGCTGCCTTCCACCTGGAACGCCCCTGTCCCTACGCCCCAGAGAAACTCTTTGGGGAAGGTGTCATACAAAAACATCTGTGTTTCACTCACGGGACTGGAGTTAGGGTCCTTTTTCCACACAGATCTTCCCTCTCCGGCAAGCCCAGCGACTATCCTTGTGAAAACTAATGTCCAAAAAGCAACAAATCTCTTCAGCCGTCGGCCACACATTATGCTGTTTTATAACGCCAGTGTTAAAAGTCAGATTTCCTTTACTGCCGCTGAAAAAAATCCATTCATTCCCTGGAGTCCCTGCTGTGCAGACTGTCTTCATTTGCCACTAACTGCTGGAGTGTCTTATCAAAGCTTCACTAAAAGCTTGCGATCGTAAAAGCCCTGTCAATGATTAGCCTGAACTGTGAGACCTGGAGTGGGTCAGAGAACAGCGTAATTTTTAGGGAGGTGGCCTCTGTATGATCACTGAGACACCTAGGCTGCGTTCTTTCTGCAGGAAAACATGTTACCTGAGCAATATGGAAAGCTCAGTCACTCAATGGGAGCATATAGGTGACAGAGGGTGCTCAGAAGCTATCCCATTCTTTGTTCCTCGTGCAGCTGTTTCAGGGAGAAGAAATAGAATTCAGACTACAGTCTCCATTTAAAAGGCAATTTATCAATTTTTAATGAATCACATGTTAAATAAAAAGAGTATGCCAGAAAGGTTTGGGGTCTTTTCCCAGTTTAATTTTACCTATGTGAAATTTAACATACAACATTAAGATACAGCTTATTACTAGAACCAAGACAGACTCAATAACAAAATCGTCTCTGGACCATATTAATTTCTCTTTGAAGTTTTTTATTTGGGTACAAATCTCCACATATTTACCAATATCTTGTGAATATTTCCTCACATCATTTGCTCAGAGAAAAGACCGAGCCTGTTCCTTTTCTGGGGAGACCCCTGAGTGCTATTAGATTTTGTCTCTCCCCACAGCTTGGTGACTTAACTGAGTTTACAACACTTACACATATGCACATCCCACTGATTATGTATAAACACAAAGCAGGTCAATATTTCTTCCAAATACATGCAACCTTATAAAAGTCCTCTGTGCAGCTCTATGCACAGCAACAGTACAAAATTAACAAGGTCTGTTCTAGTCCTTAAGCAATTTTCCTTAATTTATTTAAATAAAAATAATTAGCAAAGATAATTAGGCTTGAGAGATGCTATTTTTATATTGATTAATTTAACAATCTCGGTCAATGCAGCTGGGTTATCAGTACAGTGAGTATCTTACAGAGCAGCTAGACAGTATTTTATAATCTCATCTTTTAACATATCTCAAATTACAACAAAACGACATGTGTCAAGACATGGTAAATTTACTAAATACAGTAAGGCTGATGCCTGCTATTTTTGCTTTTCTTCAGGTACAGTAATATAAAATGCATTCACACAGATCACAGCTGCTCAAGAGCAATATGAGGCATCTTTACATGCAAGACAGTTACACGCTGAAACCTGAGCATGGGAACAACTTACCACGTAAGTACAGCACCGCATTTGGATGAATTAGTCCTGCTGACATGTAGGAGATGAAAGTCCAGATGGACTGCTGGGCTACTGCTGCTTTATTGTTCCTGCTGCCTCTGCGAGCATGTTTGCAAGCAGCCTGGGTGTCTTTGGCCAGCATTGCATAATGCCATTCAGACATACCTTGAGTTTAACAATTAAGCTGATCAAGACAATGGAAGATGGTTGACATTTTATATTTGTTTTAAGATAAACAACAGAACATCTACCTTGATGCATGTTTGTAAACATTTCTCTGCAGTGCCTGTACAATAAACAGTTTCATCATAATTGTTGAAGAAAGCTCCCACCAACTTCTTCTGCACTGCAGATCTCTACTGGCTGGGCTCTACTGTACTGTATGCTGTGAAACAGAAATGCAACACAAGTCTTTGCAGATGCTGCTATATCGCTAAGGTAGTTTGTTACCACGATTACTGCATGTTTGAGTTCACAACGCCCATAGCAGCTCTGTAACACTGTGGCTTTGTTTTGATGAGGTAAAACCAACAGGCTTCTCCCCAGCAACTAGAGCAGAGCTAGCACAACCTGCATCTTATTGCAGACAATGGGGTGCATACACATAAGATGTGAAAGGTGCAGCAGAGACTTATGCTCCCAGATGCTTAATCTGGACCAAGCTACAAACTGGATTTCTTTCCTTATTATTGATATGACTTGGAGCATGCCCTAATCAAGGTTTTGAAATGTCTTCCACTACAAGACTCCAAATCTAGCTTCTTACTGTTTTGTCACTTCAACTGTTCAGTCTATAATGTAACTTCATAAAGTTAATGAGGAAGCAATTAAACTGATGAGAATCATGTAGTAACTTGAATTTGGAAGGGGTTATGATTAGCTAGCTGAGCAGAGATGGGGAAAGGAAATATATGACTGTTAATTTGCAAAACAATTAACACAGGCTAGTGAGATGTGATCAGGGACTGTTGAGAGGCGAGGGTGTGGAGGGAGGGGAAGAGAAGAGGCAGGAATTAATTACTCCACTAGCTCAAGTGGCAGAGTCAGAGCAGGCTCCAGCCCTGATGCTGTTTGTTGATGTCAGTAAGATGCTGCACAGTGGGACTTCCTGCCCCCAGCCGTGCATTTAATGGCCCTGGTTTCAGAATGAATCATGGCTAGGACAGGCTGTGGTCTCCGGGGCACCTGCCATTGCTGTTACAGTAGTTGGGAGGCCTAATAATTACACAGTTCAGTTCCCATCTATCAAATTTCCTTTTCTATCCTTGCCTCTGCCAAGATTAAGTGATTCAAATTATGAAACCAGCTTTTCACTTGACCACAGATTATGTTTCTTGTTTCAGGGGTTCAGCTTGAAAACCTGGGGTTTCATCTGCAGAAACACTGAACACGTTACTTACAAAGTTTGAATGTACACAATGTCAGTGTGAGTTTCTGAGTTAAGACACTCATTCTGTCTAGATATTCAAATGAAGATAGAGGAAAGACTTAAAGACAAAGTTCACTTAGAAAAAGTGTGATGTTTACGTTAGCATCGGCTGCTCAGATCTGCTAATGTTAAGTGCTGCAAAAGCATGACTTACGTAACTGTCCTTCACGCTGCAAGGCAAGCCTAAAACTTATCTTTGCCTTATACAGCAGAAACTGTTTGAGGTGGGATCAACTCTTCTCTGAAGACACATAATCGTGATGGCTACTATAGAAAGCCTAACGTCAATAGAAACTAGAGCACAGATTTACAAGGAATTTTTGGTCTGCAACAAAATGCAAATTCCTGTTTCTAAAATATAGATATATATATTTTTTAACTAGGTACTCTAGTAAGCAGACTATTACCTACAGGATTCATCCAAAATACAGACTACCATCTAGTAAATGAATACTTTAATGTTTATTAATGCCATTAAAAAATGTAGAATTCAACCTGAAATTTTAATTTCAGGAAACATATTCTTGCTGTGTTTTCCCACAGAATTATGATACTGTACTTCTTTAGGGCAATTCCTAACCTCTGAGGTTCTTTGGACATGTGTGAAGCTCAGAACATCTCTGCTGCATGATAAATCATAAAGATTTCTTAAGTGACTGACATGAATTGTCCCCTAAAACAGTTCAGAAACACTGCTTTATGGATTTCAGAAGTATATCAGTGTTATGGTACCATGTTATTTATTCTGTACTTCAATTAAGTTTCATGTAATTAAAATCTGTAGAGCAGAAAATAAAACATTACCTCAAGATAGTTACAATGAAAGTTGATTTCAATTCCAAAATGGTAACATAGTAAAATACAAAAATGTGAAAATAAAAAGAAACAGATGATTTTTCATTTATCAGTGTAAGAAAATGCTTTTCCTTATAAACTTGCAAAGGCCTTTCCTAATAACAACAGTAAGACTAGTTTTGTTCAATAGGGAAGAAGCCTAAAGCTGAAGTTAACATTTCAGCTTTTTTTTTTCATATATTTTGGAAAATATTAACTGAAAAGTCAAATGGTCTGATTTTCAAAAAGGTAGAAAAAAGGTCTGATTTTTTATTATTTGTGTTTTATAAATACAGTGATGACACTGAGTGTGCTTTTGCTATGTTAAAACAAAGAAACAAACAAAAAACAAACAGCATTTAAAATGGGATATGTCTTTAAACATAACCCATGATCAATTACAGGATCAGGAAGGATACTGACTTCATTTTACCTTGCAAAGCACATCATAATACCGTGATTATTCAGGTTTGTTTCCTGTGGCAGTACATGTTTTGTCCTACTTGCAGTGGTTTCACAGCTGTGCATGCAGAAACAGATCATCCCCCTGCTGTACCCAGAAACGAATTCCAAATATTCAGTCTAATCTACTTTTCATGAAGGGTTAAACTCATGCCTTCCAAGAAACATGAACATGTCACAAGCCCACAAGCAGATACTGCTCTGCTGAATGTTATTCTCGGTAGCTTTATCAAATACAAACAGAGATAACCACCTGCAATAATTCTTTTAGCATTATTTAAACAGTTCGTGTGGCTCTTACAAATGTCAGCCTTTTTAACTCCTCTTTAATTCTCGTATCCGGGACATGCACAGCTTTAAAAATGACGTAAGAATTAAACAGATAAATACAAACATATAGCTAGAGATGTTTTTCTAAAGAGATACTGGTTTTGTTTGCATAGCCATTATAGTTGAGTAGATATAGAATAGCTTGCAAAAAGTACTGAAAAGTGTAGCCTGTGCTCTGGTCTACATTTACTTGCTTGCTCTCTTATGTGCTTCTTAAGCATTAATCCAAATTCACAAGCTGTGCTAATGTTATGAATATAAAAGAAAGTATCCACCAGCAACATCTATACAAACAGGATCTTTCAATTACTTGAAGTTCAACCTAAAGAAGTAAACTTGATCACTAATATGTATCATTAACATGCATGATTTCTCAGATTAGGCAAATGGATCTGTCTTTTATCTGTGTAAGTATCTTTGCTGGAGTTTGATCATGTCACTGAATGATCTTGTTATGGGGGAAAGAAAAAAAGAGGTGAATACAGAAGGTATATAAATACAGAAGGTATATAAGTGATAGCATGGGAAACATGGGAAATAGGACTATGAGACAAGTACAAACTGAACTTGGACTTTTTGCTGTTTTATGAGTGATTTTCTATATGAATGGCAGTATTTTAAATGTCAGAAATTCTGCTTGTCCTCTTTTTTTTTTTTTTTTTTCTTTTTTTTTTTTTTTCTTGCAAGGTTGGCAATGATTTTGAGATTAGGTTGGGGGTGAACTTAAACATCAAATACTGAGAGGGGATCTAATTAGAGCAGTAATTCGCAAGCAGAGAAGAAAATGGAAGAAACCATGCACCATTTCACTGGAAATGGATGCGAAGAGGCGGCTGGGTGTGCCGGGCCTGTAACTTGTGCTTCTCACAAGACTCCCTCCCAGCAAGGCCTGCGGCTTCCCTGGGGCTGTAAGGAGGTGGTGGCGTCCCCGTCCCTGGGGGCGTTCAAGGCGAGGCTGCGCGCGGTGCTTGTGGACACGGTGCGGGGTGACCCTGCTGGCGGGGGGCGGCTGCGCCACACGACCTCGGAGCGCCCCCCCCCGTCCCCAGCCCTAACGGCCCCGGGCCGGCCTCCGCCCCGCCCCTCGCGCCTGTGACGACAGCGGCGCGCGCCGCGGTGGCGGGAGTTGGCGCGAAGCTTGGCGGGGTTCCGGGGTGCGGGGGGGGCGGCGGCGGCCATGGAGGCGGAGGCGTCCCGCTGAGGAGGCAGCGCGCCGCCAGCAGCATGGTGAGGCGGGCCGGGGGCTGACCGGCCATGGCCGCGGCCACGGGCACGGCCCGGCCCGGCCCGGCGCCGGTTGGGTTTGGGTGCGGGAGCGTTGCGCAGATGGCGCGCGGCGGCCGGTGGGCGCCTGCCCGGGCGCGCGCGGCTGCAGCCGTTGCGGCCGTTGGAGCCGTTGGAGCCGTTGGCAAGCGCCGTCCCCCCCCCCCCCCCCCCTCTCCTGAGGGGAGCAGCTCGTCCCCGGGTGTCCGTGGCCGTCCTGCTGCCCCCATCCCAAAACATGGAGGGGAAGCGAGGCGCAGGCCGTGCGCTCAGCCCCGGGGGGAGGCAGCTGCCCCTGCTGCAGCCCCGGCCCCGCTCAGTCAGCGGACAGGGCAGTGGTTGTGCAGAAAGGGGGCAGAAATAACTTGGAGGTTGGAACTCGATGATAAACAGCGGAGGGTGCAGCCCTGCACAGGGCGTGGAGGGATTGTAAAATATAAACTTCTGTGTGCGTGTCTGCTTTCCAAAACGTGCGTGCTTTGCACAGTGCTGCTCACGAACGCGGCCATTACAGGATGGTATCCCCCTCGTCGCCTCTCACTCTGACACGTTTGCCTCTGCTCTGGTGGAGTCTGTGCAGATGTGGTGCTGCCTTACCGAAAAATGCAGTTCAAAGCCAGTTTACTTTACCTTTGGTTTTGGCCCCTACACAAAGAGTTTAACTTATTATAAACATCGCACACTCAACGTTCAGCCATGATGGGCAGGACCATATCAGCCTGCCAGCACTAAGAGTCCTAAAGCTAACAAGCGGTGGTATTTTAGTCATCAGCCACAAACCACCCAAGTTCTGTGGGAGGGTGAGGCATTTGCTGACTCCCCTGCTCCCCTGCCAACACCTTGTTAGAGAACAGCTTGCTGGAAGACTTGTTTCCTCCTTCCTGACCCCCGGGTATAAAGGCACCCTCTCCCTGTGCAGTATCTTTTTGGATGTTAACCATCTCTCAATGTCTGGCACTTTCCTAGAAGAGAGGAAGGTAGCAATCATTTTGGAAACGTATGAGTTGCCTCAGTCCATTCCCCCTTTTTTTTAATTAGTGCTGAAAAGAGGCAGCACAACTATCACTGCTGCTGCTGTGGAGACAGAGGCAAAAATACAGAGATGGCAGTAGCCTCGTCCCCAGCTTGGTGACGTGCAGTGACAGCCCAGGCTTCCTGGGATTTACTATCGGACTCTTTAAAACAGGCTTTTTTCATGTACTGCCAAACACAAGTGGCCTTTGTCGGGTTGGTTCTGCAGCATCTTCTCAGCTGTGCTGAGCGGATGCGTGCGGAATTACACAACAAACTGATCTGTGTTTGAGTGGATTTATTTTTTACCCAGATTAGTTGCGTGACCCAGTTCCCATGCAAAGATCTATACTGGTACAGCTGAGGGGAACGAGTGACTGGGAGCAGGGGCTCCTTGAGCTGCCTTTAGCTGAGAAAAGCAGTCATATGGAGGGCTCTAGCATCAGCTGGAATGTACTCAGAACTGTGATACTGCTCTGAAAATACTGCATGGTACCTGTGCTTCAGCAGCGTGGTTTAGTGGGAGGTGTCCCTGCCCATAGAACTAGGTGATCTTTAAGGTCCCTTCCAACCCAAACCATTCTCTGATTCAGTTACTACTCTTATCTTTAATTTAGTATGATTAAACAAGCAGGTATTACTTGTTTAACTCAAGTGATACTGCAAATTTGATTTCAGCCAGAGCAATTTTTCTGGATGTGCCAGGTATCAGAGGTGGTATTTGCACAAAACTTGTACTGAAATATGAAATAGGCAGACAGTAAATACATCCGAATGACTCTTTAGATGGAAGGCTCTTACAGACACCCTTTGGAGTAGCTGAAGTTGTGCTACTTCCTATAGAGCTAGGTAGGTTGATAAAATTCAATTTTCTATCTCATAGTGTAGTTTTGAGATGCAAACTTAGTTATGGTATTTTGGAAAATATTCTGCTTTACTGGACACTTGTCTTCTAAAAACACTGCCTATTATGGTTAATGGGTTTTACGGTCTTCAGATTGTTCCATCATCTAGGTGTTGGTCTTGGGTCTAAGGTGCTTTTGAAATGCAGGAAAAAAATGTGACTGAAAGCCAATATGGAATGCTTATGACTTTTATAAACCATTTTTTTTTTTTAATTAGGTACTTACTGAAGTCTGAAAGGTCACCCTGACAAGCTCTTTGAGCCTTTCTACTACCTAACAAATAGGTTTCATTCTACTAGCCTTATTTCTCCTCAGTAAAACTGATGTATAACAATCTTCCAAGAGAAAACTTGCAGCCTACCATGATTAATTTCTGTTGTCTACTGTTACTGCATAAGATTGAGGATTTGAAACAATAGTCAGAGCTGGCAAGACCTAGCCTGCATAGCCGTTACTGAGGTCATACCGCTGTGCAGATAGCTTGGCAGGAAGCAGTGCACCTGAACACAGCTTTTCAGGCTGTTCAGACGCTATGCATGAGCTCCCTCCCTAATTTAGTGAGAGTGATCAGAAATAGCGCCTTATCTGGGGCTGTGGCTAGGTCTCTGCGACATTTGGTGTCAAAATGTGGATTGGAATCCCTGATTCATTAGCCATGGTTTAAAAGATGCCTCTAAACTGAAGTGCTTGGTAGTAATTTCATCATGTTTATTTTCAGATCTGACTGGTACAGACCAGAGTAAAAAACTCTTGACCCTCCCTCTTACTTGGGTACAACTGCTCAAAGTTACACTTAGCGTTGCTGTTACTGGAGCTTCTGTGAGGAGCCAGACCAATACAGCCCCAGCTCTTTAATTCCAGTCCCATGGGCAAAGGGGATCGCCTGGGACAGCCACGCTGGTGTATGTGTCTCCACAGATACATACATTGCTTCGTTTCTGCAATTGGTTGTGCAATTAATTGATTATTCATCTGGAATCACTTAATAAATAGCACAAAAAAATCTTTTTTTTTTGAATCTCACATAAAAGCATCTGTGAAAGATAACTTTCATGTTGTACTGTGACGTACTTGTCTCCCAAGCAATTCTGAATTCACAATCTGTTACCGTCCAGCAGTGTCTAACAAGGTTACCTTTTCTTCTGAAGAGTAGGCTGGCCGAAGAAGATTGGAGAATATATAACTCTGAAGATTGAAGAAGATTGTCCATAGTTGCTGAATTTCCTTTGTAGCTCAGGGCTGTGTAGTTTAGTCACTCCTAAGTAGATTGTCACCAGAGGAAATGAAAATTTATTACCCATACAGAATCTTTTACTCAAAAATGGTGGTTTCTGTGCTGTTATATTTACTGTATTTTTGAAAAAAACAACAATAACTAAACACAAACACATAACGATAAAAAAAGTGTTGCAATTTCTTGAGAACTGGGGTGTAATTTGCAGCAAGAGAATAGACTCTGCAGTGTTAGCACAGGGGGGCGATTGTGGAGTCTAGATGCTGTATCACAACAGTATTTTCAAGGAATAAGTAGCACTTTGACGGTGATTTCTTGGTGGTTAGAAGATACTGTTTGAGTAAAACAAAAAAACAATGAGATTTGATGAGGCAGAAAAGAATAATCTACATGGTATAATTTGGGCTTCAGCAGTTGAGGAACTGGGATTAAAATAATGGAAGTAGCTGGGTCTTTGGCCAATTGACAGGGCAATTTCATATATTTTTTTTATTAAATCTGTGTTTCATAACCCAAGATACAGTGCTATATAACCCAAGATTTCAGTGCATAAAATAAAAATCTACTATTACTGCATATAATGCTAGCAGAGCAGCTCACTTACTAGCTCAGAGATTTTAGTTAAATGACTGGAATGAATAGTTACTGTTGATTTAAAATTAATTGTTCTCCAAATATTTTAAGCTTAAAGTAACATTATCATAAAAAAAATGGAAATAAAACTATTTTAAGATCAGTTTAATTTGCAGTGTTGCAGTAAGTATTTAAATTATGTTACTATGTAAAAGATCTAATGAGAATTGTTGCCTGTGTAACCTTATGACTAGGAAGTCAGTAATGATGATTGAGTGATCTAGTCCATGAGTCTATTTTGTAACTTTTTACATAGGTGCTTTCGTCAGACATTTTGAATACAGGTATCTGCAGTTACAATTTCAGAGATGTATAATGCTGCGTTTATTTTGTAGGAGTACATGTAAAATAGCTAAGTGATGAAAATTTATACCTCCAGGCATGAATTTCATAGACAGAAGCGTGTGTAGTCTTACTGCTTCTCAGTCTGCCAGTTTTCAGTTGCTGAATCAATAAGATTTTATGCAGGTAAAATGTAAACAGACCATTTTTTTCCCAGGAAATAATACTTCTGAGTCTAGAATATTGTTTTAAGCTAAATATACTAAATAAATTAATGTGTCCCATACTTTGTTCATGCTTTCAAGTCATGTATTCCATCGGTTTTAACCCTATAAGCTTTGATAATCCAAATCCAAACCATTACAGGCCTGATAAGAGAAAAGGAGCCTGATACACACATAATCATCAGTCATGGTGTTATGGAGATTTTATATAACATTTTCTTAACAATTTACTGCTTTACCCCTAGATCCTATAAGGAAGCACGACCTCCCTGTGTGATAGCTCTCACTCTGATGGGGAGTAGCTGCCAGCTGGGTAGAGTATGGCCCTGAGCCACTCCCCTTACCTGCCATATATTTAGGCCATACCAGATACTTTCAGTCTTTCTTTACAATGGCAGCTACCCCTGGAGGTAGTGGTACTACAAAGGTACCATTTTTGTATCTGTTTTTTAATGGAACTGTAATGTGAGGTTTTTAAACAGATAACAGATTGGTGTTTGTGTGTAGGCTAGTGCATGATGTAATTGAAGCTTCAGGTACTAATCTTACTTATTTAGGAAGTTTTTTATAGTTGTACTCTGGTAAGATAAAATAAAATTACAAAACTGACCTTTCTGGAGCTCTTTGTATTATATTCTTAATGTATTTTTTCTCAATTTATTTCTTGTTAGCTAAGTCTAGTGAGACCAGATGTACTGACCTAAATTTATCAAAAGCTGGAGGATACAGTGTGTCCAACTAATTGACTGCTTTCTAGATCTTGGTGCTTTTTTCTGCTTTACATTGTATGCTGCTTCCTACCTGAGTTGGTCAATTCAACAATAAAAATGCTTTGGGCTAGGTTTGTGATAACTAATTAAGAAAAAAAATCTAGTTAGAAATCTGTTTAAAGTTACTTTATGCCATTGCTAATGGAAGTTTTCAATTGTGTATTGCTGAAGAATTTGGTAGAAAGGGAAAACAAACTTTTTTCGTGATTCAGACACAGGAGAAAGGTTGTGCAGTGCCTGAGCAGCTGTTCTTGACAAGTTGGTATTCGTTTTCTTAATTTTAAACAAAACTTGTGGATCAACAAATGTTGTAACAGGAGTTGCTGAGAGAGTATCTTTCTTTTAAATGCACCGCTGTTTTGCGGTGAAACTTCTAAGAGTTAGTTGTATTTAAAAACTTAATGAAGTAATTTTCTTTTTAATAGGATATCCGGAAATTCTTTGGCGTTGTACCCCCTGGGAAGCGACAAGAATGCGAGAATGTGAAAAAGAGTGACAAAATAAAAAATGGGGAAGGAGACTCGAGTGGGAAAAAGAGGGGAAAAGAGACTAAGGTTAGTTTTTTGCTTTTCTTATTTGTAAAGTGCTTGGTTTCTCTGATATGCAATTGTTTGTATCTTGTTTTTAAAGTCACGATTCTTCTCAGGTACTTAAAAAACAATATGCTATGTCAGTTTTTTATTGGTATGGCTATAAACTGTCACTTAATGCTTGCTTCTAGCAGCAAAACTTTGTAGGTGATGAAGAGAATGACTGATCTTCAAAATATCTGGGTTGTAGGAAAAAGGAAAGGTAGGTAGAAGCTAAACTGGTTACGTGCTAATATAGGAACAATCTGATGCATTTGAAGTTATCTTAGCTATGGTCCATAGTTCTCTAAGCAGCTCTTTTATTTTTTGATTAAGATTGATGCTTATGCACAGTAGATATATCACGAAGTCAGGTAAATGTCTGTGGGAAGGTGCTCTCTTTTTTTTTTTTTTTTAATGTCTGTGAGAGAGGCATTAACATTACCTTTCTTGGAGGGGGCACTTATGCAAACTTGTTGCAAAGACCAAATATTGTAAAATGACAAGTTAAATGAGGAAATGAGAATGGGCTCTAGATTCACTGTACTTTTCATGTTAGTCACCTGAACTGTTATAAAACAGAAAGGAGTGGTTATAGAGGGCTTTCAAATCACTTAGAGGGAGGAAAGATTGCTAATAGGATTGTTTAATCTGAAGTATCTAAATTAAGAAGTAAGGTGGTGTTCTAAAAAATAAAGAAGTATAGCGTGTGTGCATGTAATTTCAGTGTTTCAATGTCAATATAGAGGACCTTTCAATGGAATGGAAAGACATAGCAATTACACGGTGATCTATTATTTTTACTTTGCACTTTTCCAATTATATCAAGAATTTAACAAGCTTCAGGTTAGAATTGGATGCAAATTATGAAGCATATACAGTTATGTTTATCTAGGATTAAATATTTCAAAGCATTGACAGCCGTGACTACCAAAACAGCATGACCAATATATATATATATTTTTTTTACTTTGCCAAGCACAAACCTTCCTTTCTGTGCAGCTTGTGATTTTTCAAAATACCTAAAACTATTTTTTTTTAAATAATAAAAATAAATCCCTAAGATGGATTAATAGCAACTACTGTCAGATAAAACATGTTTGTCCACTGTGACAATTGGTGCAGTGTGTTTGGTAGTTGCACTGTGTAACCTGTGAGAGAAGGTGCAAGCAACTAGGACGCTGAATAGGAAGTCAGTCTAGCTTCAACTGTTGTGTATGGTGCTTTTTTTCCCCCTTCTCTTTTTCAATCAGCTATTACCCTGAAGTTTTGTCAAATTCTGGTTGTTATGGCTGAGCTGTATCCAGAATAGAACCAAGAGTGTACTGGCTGAATTCCTTAGAAGTAACATATTGACCTGTACTACCTTTGTTTCTGGTGGGACTGTGCAATTTCTCTTTTGTATTAAGACTCGGAACTGTTTGAAAATCTGTTTGATTTACTTTAATTGGCGTTAAACCTGATTTCAAAATAATCTACTGTTTACTTTGATCACATTGAGCTTTGCTAGTGAAGTTTGTTCATTGTTTCTTCTCCCTGGCACCACTTATCCCATCTGTGAGTTAGAAAGAGGCTGCTCATAAGTGTAATAAAATAATTTCTACTAGGATTTGTTTGAAACTTATAAATTTAACTGAGTAAAAGTTGGAAGGACTCATTTACTGGTTGAACTAATGGACTGTTACTCTTAGGTGAAGAATTCACCCAGTGAAGATGTTCCCAAACAAAAGCAGACAAACAAGAAAAAAAGAATAATCTATGATTCAGGTAATGTTCATAGTGGTTTCAGAATGTTCCTTTGTGTCTTTGCATAAATGTTCAAGGTGGATTAGGTAAATTTTACATCTGAAAGAAAGCCATGCTTGATTTATTTGTTGTTGTCTTTGGTAAATACAGTTAAAAACACTTTATATGCTACTCTTCTAGGAGAGGAGGAGATCTTTGAATGCACTGGTGACTTTTATTACTTCATAGTAATTATTGTTGGATAGTTAAAATGGTTCTTAATAGTGCAGTGTGCGCCATATGCGTAATATACAGTGCACACTATATACCAGATAACAGTTACTTTTTTAAACAGAAGCTTCGTTAAAAGTTAAATAAAAACTAGTCCAGACAGCCAATTCTATCAAAATTCCAAAACATTTTTGATTACAAAGATGTATATAAAATGTGAAGAGTTTTAGGGTTGCAGCTGTGTTAGGGATAAATAACATCAACTTTGGGAGGATGATTGTGTACTGTACTGTCACAATTACAGAGAATGCATGAGCAGCATAATATAGGAGACTATTTTAAAAGAGTAACATTTCGATATGTGCCTTTCTCTATTAGAAACCTTGTAAATGTTAATACTATAGTTGTAAATTCACCATGTGGAACACCCAGAATATTGTTTAGAGCATATATCAAACGTTCTAAAACACTGTTTGGAATATAATACTAAGGAAAACACTTTTTATAGTGCTTGTATTTAAAAAACAAACAAACAAAAAGACCACTTACCTGTCAAGTTAGTTAAAATAATCTAGGCATTTGAAGCTTTTAAATTATTCTCAGTTGTTCGGTGATTTAGTTTTTCTTTGCTTGGATTCTAAGTTTTGAATAGCTGTGAAGCTGAAAAGATAGCAGGAGTTTGTACAATTCTTGACTTCTGCTGAAGCCTTTAGCTTGAATTTTTAGTGACTTAACAGAAGATTGCTTCTTTTCTATAAGAAAAAGAATGACAGACATCTGTCAGATTGATGCTATTATAAACAGGAGAAATTGTTCAAATCTTCAGATAAACTGTTTTTAAAACAGTTCATTTTGCTATGGGGAATTGTAGGAGAAATATTTCTGCATTTAGAGCTGGAGTACAAAAGTAATAGATAATTCAACTGCTACCTTTGAAATATGTGTACACCTTCACTTTAGTGCTGTTATCGTCTGGAGATTTTGTTACTTCTAGCCCATTAGCAGTTGGAAAAGAAAAAGAGAAATGCTGCTCTAAGTAGATAATGATGGAGAAGCCCTTTAGGGACTGAAGTCAACTGATGACATATATAAATATATATGTGTATAAATTTTGTATTGTATATTGTAATTACAATATATATTAGGGTTTAGCATTGAAAAAGGTAGACACTGAAGAATAGCCATCCGTTAAACATGGTATTTTTCTCAGCTTCTTCAGCTAGTCCTGCATACTCATTTGGATGTTGGCATATATAATCTTCAGTGAGATAAGTTTGTCCTCTTGACAGCTTTTGGGATGTAGAGAATGTTGAGGAGAGTGGCAGTCTACCAGTGTTCTCCTGAAAAATCAGGGAGTAGAACCTCAATGATACACTCCCCCCATGGCAGCAGGGTTGGAATTCGATGATCTTTAAGGTCCCTTTCAACCCAAACCATTCAATGATTCTGCTCTAGCCTGATGTTAGCTTTTGCAATAGATGTTGTGGAATACACCAACATAATATACTGCCATATAAGTTTAATCATGCTAATGAATCTGTATTGAAAGTTTGTTGTTGTGGGTGTGGGTTTTTTTTCTTTTTAAAATAATCTGATGTGGTAATCTGCTAATTGTACAAATTTTTGGAAAGGCTTTTGCATAGATGTAGCAGTTCTTAAACGTGTAACTGTATTTCATTTTACTTAAAACAAACAAACAAAAAACCCAACAAAACTACTGGCTAGACTGAGTTCTCTACAAATTTTGATTTAGCGATGTACATGCTAGAATAAATGATGGCTTGAATATTAGCTGATGGAGAAAAATGAAGCTGTGCTTTGACCTTCTACATAATATTTTTTTTTTCTCAGCTGATTGTATGTAAACACGTTAACTGATGTTATAAGATTTGTTACTTAAAGTATGTATTGTATGTGGAGGAAATCTACATTTGTGTTGTGGTCAAAATACAGATTCAGAAGAGGAGGTGCAGTCAGTGAAAAAGTCCAAGAAGCCATCAGAGAAAAAAGCAGCCACTTCAAAACTTGGTAAAGTTCTAAAGCAGCATCCTGTTGTTTATGTTTCAGAGACAGGTAATGGAAGTGCGTCATATGTTCAGCTGTAGTGGGGTGGATTGTGTTACGGATGGGATGCATTGTTTGACTGATGTACTTTTAAATACATCTGTAAGACCTAATATGGAGGACAAAATTAGATTCTCCCTAAGCTAAAGCACTTTAGAAGTTAGCCTCCAATATTGTAAAGAGCAGGGTAAAACTGAGGTGATGCTGGGTAGTGGCTTAGTTGATTTAATTAGGCATATAACTTCTCTGTTTGAGTATTTCATAGATCTAGGGGAAGCAGTTAAGTACAGGATATCTTTTTAATATAATTAAGCTACTCACTAGCACATCTTGTGAAGTGGTTACCATATGTAGGTCTGAAAACCTGGATTTTTTTTAACTTGGTATATGATTTTTCCATATCTTTAACCTTTGCCTTTAACCAATATATTGGTGACCGAAAAAAAATAAATCTTTTTTTTTGTGTTTTATTCCCTTAACAACATAAGACTTTTTTAACATTATTTGCCTATTAGCCTTTTAGGAAGAACAGTAATTGGGAGAAACAACGGTAATGAACTTGTATGTACCATACTTTTCAGTCTTGCATTTCAGCTTCCTAAATTATGATTTTTGCTTTTTGTGGAAAGGAGTGGATATAATTAATCATTCTTGATCATTTTTGGGTCTTCTGTAGTCTTATGAAAAGAATTATGAAAGTGATTAACTGCTGTATTCTAAGCAGTTTTGCCTAGAATTAGTCTCGTCTTTAGAAGCCGTGTAGTTCAACCAAAACCACAATCTTAATTCAAGCCATAAACACACTTCAATGGAACAGATGAGATCAAATTCTATCAGTTTGAATATTATTGTGCATTAATTTGTTGTGGTGATTATTTGCATGGTTGTTCTTAGTATCACTTTTCACTGTTGCTTTTTGTGCAATCCCTTATATGTGTGCTCTTGAGGAGAATCTTGTTAGATTGCAAACTTGAAGGAGACAGTCATCTGCTGTTAAGGAAGATTTATCCTGCAGAATCCTCATTGAAGAGGTTTCCAAAACAAAGTACTGATAGTGATTTTTTTTTTCCTTCAGGTTTTCCTGGTTCTATCATGAAGCAGTTTTGCTTATAATTTTTTACTTCATATCATGCATTTTCCTCTATTAAATTGGAGATGTTATGAAAAGTTTTATTGGTATTAGTACTGGTTGACCAGTAAACATCAGTTTATGCAGACTTGTGTCTCACGTGTGAATTGAGCATTTTTAGGTTAACACTATATGCAGGCAGAAAGAATTCACTTAACTAAGATTCTGACAGTGGGATGAATTATATTCATGGCTTACTGAATAGCATAGATTGGAAACATCTCAAATTTGACTTAAGTTCACTTTATAAGATAGAAAACAGTTTTCTGCTTTTTTGTTTCGCTGTTTTGAGCTGAGAGCTACCCGAGTAAAATGTTGTCTTGTTAGGTTTGTTCTTTTCAGACAGATTTGCTTTTAAAAAATTATAATTTATTATATTTTTGTTTTTTTTTTTTGAACTGGGTCTATTGTAACTTCATGTTAATGTGTTGTATTGCAGATAAACTTAGGTATTGTGATACCAAACACCAGTTACTGTATTCAGCCTGTGTAACACCAGCTGTAGAATCTCCTCAGAGTTGCCCACTGGGTGGGCACATTTTGGTCACAGAGATGTTTCTTACATTTGTGATGCATCTGTCCACTTCTTACTGCTTTACTTTACTTTCTTACTTTATCCAGACTGAGTTTAGCTGAGGCTTTAACTATCAGGTCTTACATATTTGTCTCATAGTGTAGTTCTTTACTAGCTGCAGTACTTGGCTGGTATATATTCTTAGAAACTGTGATCAGATTTAAGGCCTATGCAGACATGAAACTAAACCTTGTATAAAACAAGTTTCTATAAGTGTTTGATTGCCAATTCTTCTGTTATCACTCTGAGTTTTAGAACACGTAACTTGGAAAATCGGACACTGTCCCTGGGTTTGGTATCTCTTTTAGTAAGAGAATTGCTGAATGTAAACATTGCCTCCCTAATCCTTCCTTTCATTTTTAAAACAAAAAAAGTACTGTTTGCTGCTGTGACCAATTAGAGGCATGACTCAGCTGGCTTCCTCCCCAGCCTTTTTGTTCCTCCAGGCTCTCTTCAGAATCATGGTTTCTAAGACGGATTGTAATGATTTTATTTGTCCTAGATATTTAACCTGGCACTTAACTGTAGCATGTCACATATTGGGATGAGCCCAATTTGCTAAACTATCCTGAACACTTTATCTATCTTATATGTCCACATCTGTTTCTCAGAACTTAATTTCTTCTAACAGTTTTGCCAACAACTCTTTCCTAATTAATTATAAATGATATTTAATAGCACTGACGCCAGACTAGATGAAAGATCAGATTCCTGAGGAATAAACGGTACCTATTTTAGCTTTATTATGCAATTCTAGGTGGTGTAATCAAGCTTTTCTTCATAAGGATACCATGGGAATGCTGGTCAAGGTTATTAGTAAAATCCCTGAAAACCACTGCTCAAGGTTACTGTTATCTAAAGTGTCTTAAGTACACACAACTGACTTACAGTCTGTGACTAAAACAATGTCTTTATGATCTTGAGATTTAACACTTGACTTTCGTTTATATTTAATCTGTATAAATTGTTTCTACAGCATAGTGGAGTTGGGGAGTGAGCGTGACACTACTATTAACTTGGGATAAACACATTTTATAAGAATAGGAATATAGATAAGATACTAATGACACTGTAGAAATCTGTCCTCTTCTTGTTTTTAGTGTTACGCAGCTGAAAACTGACATCAAGTATAGTGTTGTTGGACTTGCCCCAAAGTCAATATCATTCTCCAGGGCTACGTCCTCAGAAGCGTTTGGAAAAGTCTTTTGACATCTAGTAGTCAGTCAGAGCTTGGTAGTCAATTGTTACAACCTATTTTTGAGTCTTGTTTGAAAACTTCTGTGATTACTTGAACTTTTTTCAGCTCTCCTGTGTGGCTTTGTGGGATACAGTTTTCTTGAAGATTGTTGTGCTAATTACTTTTTGGTTTGTTTAAGAGTGGATTCATTAGTTTGTAAAGTATGTGGTTTTTATACAAAAAAAGACAAAGTAAAGCAAGAGTAGTTTCTCTCCGTGGTTCTGTAAGAAATACTTTGTTATTGAAACATTTAATTTAAAGACTTATCTTTACTGATGTCCAGAGTAGAGGCTGTTTTAACAGGTAACAAGGGAAAAAGAAAAGCCTGCCTTGTGATAGAACAGTCTGTCAGGTTGGGAAAAATCCAAATGTTTGTTGTACTTGTTAAACAGTCAAACAAAGTGTTATTTTAATAAAGAATGGAACCTTGAGTTTTGTTTGTGGAAGATGACCTGCTGTTGTGATGCATTGAGCCTCATCTGGTTTCATCATAAGTGACTATTTGGCAGGAACTGGGACTTGAATTGCTTTTAGTGAACACTTGGTCTTTCATGTATGTTGTGTCACAGTGATTGTCTATGTAGGAATTGCCTTAACAGTCTGCATATTGCAAAATATAACTTCAAAAGAAATTGGCCTTGTTCTAGGTGGTAGGCTAACTTATTTATAAAGCTAGGAGAAGTGAAGGTGGTAGAAAGTGTGTAGGATTGTAGGTTATTGGAAAGTTGTTCCTTGAGGGTTTAGAATACAAGGCAGGAAGAATAGCTTCTGAATGTGCAGGCTGAATATCACCACTTACAATATAGAGAATATCAAAAGGAAAAATCAGGAAGAGTTGGATAAGTGCTAGTGACCAAAACAGCCCTCAAATCCAAAAACTGGTTCAAGTTAGCAGCAGATTGTCAGTGAATGAACACGTCTCGCATTGAACCATCTAATAGGGGTCATTGTCACTTTTACTTTCTGATCAATATTAGCATAGTTTATGCTTACAGAATCTGCTATGCTCGTGGAAAACAGCTCTTCATGCAGAAGCTTTCCTTTAAAATGCTTAATGAAAGGTCAGTTGAGAGTATGCAGTTGAACCTCGAGGGAGCTTGTCTTAAAATGCACTTTGAGGAAGGAGAGTTTTCAGTTCTGGCAGAAATGCTATGAAGAAGCAATGACTGGCGTTGCAGAGGGCAATGTTAGAGGGTACTTAAGAGCAAGCCCTATAGAAACTTAATTCATTAGGTGCCTAGGCGCTCTCTTTACTCCTGATAACTTGTCTCTGTGCCTCATTTCTCTTTGCATAAATTTAGGAATACCAGCAGTACATTGTAAGGATCCTGTAATAACTGCACTCAGAAGTCGTGAAAACATCATCTATTCAACCAATTCATGTCTATTTTCCTTTTCACCTCTAGCATGACTCATGAATCCAGTTGCAGATTAGGCAGGTTATTTTTCACTTAATAGAATACTTCAGATTGCAATGGTTTTAGACCTGTAAGTAAAAACAAATCGTTTTTCTTCAGGCTGTGTGTCATGTACGGGACAGCACACTTTTAAGCTAGAACCTAGGATCATAATACAGGTAGTATTTGGGAGTAAAATTTCATATATATGGACTCTTGCAGGTTATCTCTGTTTATAAAGTACCTATGCCATTTAAAAAAAAAAACTTTTTTTACTACATCACTGATTAGTACACTGTTACTGTAGGTGCTGAAGTGGCATGGATGCAGGTAACTTGTTTGCAGGTACCTTTGCTTTTTATTTTCCACTTTGAGCGGTTATGGTACAGAGTTTACTTTTTTTTTTTTGGTATAGATATCACATGGCACACCTATCGTGTTAAAACTTTCCTTTGGATCTTCTGGTAGAACAATTTAATAGGGGTTTTTTTCAGTTTCTTTGTAGTGGATATGTATTTGTTGTTCCTTTGCAGCGATTATTAGTGTGCTGAGTGCTAATAAGGTTTTCTGGAGTTATGCTGTTAGGCATTAAAGTTGCAGTTTTTCTGTGGATAAAGTTATTTTTAAGGACTATTGTTTTTTAAAAAGGCAAACTAGCAGAATTCCTTTCAGAATTCATAGTATCTCTTAGAATGGGTGTACAGATCTATGCTTTACTTATTCCCATTGGATTGGAATAAGTTCAACATGAAATCAGTTGAAATCAGAAAACAACCGAGCCTGTTTTATTCAGACTAGTAATAAAAGGGAACTTTCTTGACCTCAAATGCAGATCCTTTAAAAAAAAAAAAATAAAAAAATCCACATAGTTCTTAAGATGTAGTTATTGTTAAAAACAGTCTGGACTTGCAATTTAGAATAGAAGAACGCTTCTTACACAGTGACCTTTTACCTTTCCTAAGCTGTGATTTCACATGAAATAGGTTTTTAAAATAAAATTTTAATAACACTGTCATGTTTTTGAAGAAGCTTTCTAGTGAAAGCTTAGTTTTGCGTTTAAAATATAGTATTATAGTTCAATTTTCTTATATTATCTTAAAAATCTCAGTATAAAGGTTTCTGATGACTTGTTCATTTTTGAGTTAAAGCCTTTGACATTTTTCTGAAAGCTCTTTTAAAGAGGAATGATGCTCTGTCATGACTGCGCTTATCAAGCAGCCAGTTAGCGATCTGCTCAACAGATCATGTGTAAAGACTTAAATCTCTGAAATAGTGCATCAGTAGCCCATTACATTTGCAAATAGATCTTTTTTTTCAAAACAAAACAAAACAAAAACATACAACTCTATCCACTTGAGTAACCCTCAACCAAAGTAAAAATACTGTATTTGTTGGTTTGTGTTCTCTGTTAAAACTGGTACCAGCATATGAGCTGCCTTGTTTTGCTTATTACTCATAAGTTGCCTGAAGCTTTTTCTATAGTTCATATTGACTGCCCTATTTTAAATAAATTAACTTAAATATGAATGTAATGTTTTGATGTCACTTAACAAGTTCATTTTTCAGAGTAGGGGCTTGTCAATAGTGGCTTCAGAATGGCGGCTTTATTAGTACCTTTATTAGCTGCAGATATTGCTGCTTTGCTCTGACTATTCCTTTCTTCTTGGTGGAGATGTCCCTTTTCTTCCTTTCAGGTATTTTTACTGAGCTACTTAAGTAGTGAGTTTGACTTTACTCAATTATTTTGCTGGATTAGTTTAAAAGTGTTTAGTGTTTTTTTGCTAGACTGTTTAATTTTGTCTAAAGTAGATCAGTCTGACCTGAGTGGCTAAGTATGTCGAGCTGCCCGAGCTGCATCTGGGAGAAAAATAAAAAATAATAATAATAATAAAAAAAAAAATCAACAAACATTTATACTTGCCAGGATTTTTTCAAGGTTCCTTTCCCACTTTTTTTTTTTTTTTTTTTTGACAGTGCTGAATATTCCTGTCACGCAGCTAACTTTGGACAATGAAGCAGAAGAGGAAGTTTTGTTGCGTGGTGGGGACTTGTATCTGCTTTTGGGGAATAAAGCTGCTATTATGCTAAAACTAACCAGTTCAAGTGAATGAACTGGAATAAACTCTGTAATAAACTGGAATTTTATATGGCAGGTGTGATCACTTAATTTGAAAACTTGCAATAATTGGTGATTTTGCAGATCATTTATGATGATTGTTTATTTCAGCTTAAATACATTCAGCCTTCTGATATATTGTAGTGCCAAGTGTCTTTCTAAAGATTTAAAAAAAAAAACACACACACACACAAAATAAACATGCATATTTGACTAAGAATTTGATTTGGCACATGCTAGACGAAAGACTTCATATAGCTATGTTGTTTGGCACTGAAGGCCCTATGGTGTTCAGTTACAATTAGACATGGAAGTTACTGTATTAAAGTTTGGGGATCCCAAACCTCTTTCCCGTAGTGAAAAATGTGACAGACAAATTCTTGAAGTTATCTCTGATAATTGGAAAAGCCAAAGAGGTGTAAGCTGATCTCAGAGGAGTAAAACTTGTATGGTTCTAGTAGGCTTTGTATTTTTATAACAGGATACGACCTTGACATGTGGATATAGGCAGAGTGCTAACAATTGTGGTTTAAAGTGCATGTTTGTAGTACATCTAAAATCAATGAGCTTGTTGAGAAATGACATTGAAAACCTAAATGACTGCACAGGCCAGTTTTTAAAAGGTAGGTTGCAACTACTGTGTTTTTAGAGCAGGAAGACAATAGGGAAAAACCACGCTTAACCAGTTTTACATAGCATCTGTTTAATTAATTTTGGGAAGAGTTACGCTTGATGAGCTTGAATACAGTTGTTGGCTTTTCTCTTTAGGAGGGGTGGTGATTATCTTGCAGTTCTTTAAGACTTACTTTAACCAAAAGATGAATACAAAACATGTAGAACTTACAAGTATTGGGACTGTTAAGTACTGATAAATGCATACTGACATAATGAAAGCCTGATGCAATGACTTCTCTTTGTACAAACTATTTCCTCCACCTTAATTCCAGTTTGGGCAGTAGTACCTACTGCAAATTAGGGCAGGAGCTGCCTGAAATACTTATGTAAATGTATGACACTAAAAATTATCAATGTCCGGGATGTTGTTGTCTTGTGCAAGTAGTATAGGGTTAATAACTTTTGAATAGGATACAGTCCTCTAGCTCCATGTAGAAGTCCTTTATATGGTGGTCTGCAAACATTTACTGGTTTAGTATATATTTATCCTGATAAGTACTAGTTACTGTTAACATCTGGGTGCACTGCTTATGTTTGCAGGTGGTTGTAGAACATCCTGGTGAGAGGTTGTCTCTGCCTGGAAATATTTTGCATTCTAAACAGGATAGGAACCAGGGAATTATACACTATACTGATGAAGAGCTCAAGAGTACAGCAGGATCAAATGCAAATGAATAAACACACAGTTCAGAAGGCCATAGGGTACCATCCTATGCTGCTTGTTTCCGTTGTCACTATCTTTTCAGATTGGCTGAGTCCATTCTTGCATCTGAGTCTTCTTAAGTGAGCTGAATTTAATGAAATGTGTAGAACATCCTAGATAATTTTTGCTGGAGTAGGGTTAGGGATCAGTCGCATGTGTTGCTCTGTAATCAACAGCTGAGAGCCAGTTGAGGAAGTACAGGGATAGGAAAGAGGAAGAGCAGAAGAGCAATAACAAACAGTTGCAGGTGGGCTGCAGGCATTAGTTTATTAACCTAGTTGTGCTGCTACTAGAGCAGCCTATAAAACAGAACCAGATGTGCTCTAGTGTTACAGAATAGTTCTCAAACCCGTCAGGATTTAACAGTTGTATGTTGCTAGGGAAGCTTGTTCTTGGAAATTACCTGGCGTAATGGGGCCCTGCTTCATGTGTAATGCTTGCATCCAAAATAATTGAAAGCAATCTCCTGGCTGTCACGCCTGTCTGTTCCATTAATCACAGGAATATCGTGCTCTTTTGTCACATCTACTTAATTTCCAGAAACCTTGACTAGAAGACGTGCTGTTGGCTTGCATTAGCAAGTCTTCAGAGCTGGTTGGGCGAGGGTGGGGGGAATGACAACACCCTGGGTGTGTATTTTCTGGGTACTTGTTCTTTGTATAGCGCACACAGAATACGTGGATGTAAACAGCAAATAGTATTCTGAGAATAGTCGTGTTCTGTTATACAAAGGTTTTGTAAAGTAAAAGTTGTCTAGTTGATGATAAAACTGATTCTCATTCCTTAACCTTGTATGGAGGCAGGGACTTGACAACAACAACCCACCACCACCCTATCTCAACTGTTCATTTAGCAATTGCTCTTTACCATGGTTATAAAAGTGCAGTTGAACTACAATTGACTTTTTTATAAGCCAAAATCTAAACTTTTGTCCTTGCTTTCCCACAAATTGTGTAGGAGGGGAATGTCTTTCTCCCCCTTTTGCAGGCCGCAAGTGGTTTACAGGTGCTGTGTTGCAAAACATAGATCTGAACAGACCAGTAGCTGTTCTGGGACTCCCCTGCTATTTTCAAAGCTGCAGATTAAGTCATCTTCATCCTTGTAGTGGAACCAAAGAGTGTACAACTGATTGATCAAGCGTGCTACTCACTTCTGGGGCAGTAGGCATGTGTGAGCAGTTTGCTTCAAGGAAGAAGTGTTAAGGTAAAGGGTTACTGTAAGAGTTGAATTTCTTATGTATTTGAAGTAGGGGGGAATGCCTGGAGATCATGCAAACTTGCGGTGTGCCTTGTGGATTTCATGAACCTGGGATGAAACTAGCCTGAGCATCTGTCTGCTAAAGCATCTGTTGAAACCCACTTAACAGGATCAGGATGAATTTTGTTTCCTAATGACCACTTCTGTGTTTTCATCCTGTCTTTCAGTATTTACATTTGTAGATGACTGTCCCAAAGTGCTCTTGTTCTTCTTGAGCTACTACTTGCAGACCATAAATGCTTCTAATTCTGTTGTTTCTAGGAAGGACGTAATTAAAGCAAATATCTAACCATTGATAATATTTAGTACTGGCATCATAAATGACTCAAATCCACATCCTTTTTAATTAAAAACTTAATTATATTTACTCTACATCTCTCTACTTGAGAGAAAGCAATATCCTGGTTTTTTATTATTTAAATGGTTACAAGTGAATAAGGAAAAAAAATCAATATTGCGTGCAGACCATGTGATAACAATGATAAATAGAGATTCTTTCCTAGCATCGTAGCAGTCCTTCATTTAAGAAAATTGCATGAGTGGTCAACAGAACAGAATCTCTCTTTTTTTCCCCAGACAAATATAATTATCTCTGCATTAACTATTGATTTTTAGCAATAGGTGCATTTTACTCCTGCAAACGTATTTTCTCATTTAAATGGGAAAAAGCAAAAGAAGCAGAATATTCTGAAATTAGGTTTGAGATAAGCAGTCTTATATTCAGATCTCAAACTATTACAAATTAGGAGCCTAAAGCATCTAGTGTCTAAATCTCCCAGATATGTAACAGTTAAATTAAGCTAAATGGCAGTAAAAGATTTACCTCTGCCTAAGGAAAGTACATAATTTGCCTAAGAATCGTAAAGCTTTTAGCTTCTTGGTAAAATTTGCTGCTGCTTCTGCCATTTGAGGGACCTGGGCTTGAGTTTTATCTTTCACATGTCTTTGTGAATCAAATTGGCTAAAATGCCTTTTTCTGGTAGATAACTTTTTTTTTTTTTTTTGGGGAGGGTGGGGTGGGGGGAGGGGGGAGTGTGTGTGTGTCTTGATTTCAAATGCTGAGAGAATTTCTTCCCTTACAATCATATCTCTGCTTTATTTTTCCTTGTCTGAACTTCCTCTCACAGGAATTGTCAGGATCCCCATTTATATTAGCTGCTGCTTAGTAAGTGATGAGTAGCAGACAGTTCCAGCTGATGCCTAAAATGCCCTTGTTGCTGCTATCTACTGAGAAAAGATTACACAAGAAAAAATTCCCTCTATTGCTTGTCTAATATATTAAGAAATTATAGATCCAATAGACATACAACATAAGCTAAACTTAGGGAAGTGATTAAGAAAAATGTATGTATGAAAAAGGAAATATGGGGGCTTAAGTTAGTGACTGGAAAATGAACGTATGTTTGTGATAGTAATGTGAATTGAAGTTTAATTATAAAACGTGTTCAAAACATTCTTTGTGTCTGATATGTTGAGGGGGTTGGTCAAAACATCCACATTTTGAGAAATGTAAAACCAGACTTCAGTTAGAAGCATGCAAATAAGACTGCCTCTGCTTCTGTTCCTTCCAAGTCTTTGTGCTTTATTCCTTTTGTATCTTCTGCTAATTTTAGGACTTCTCTTGCAGTTTGCTTCTTAGCCCTTTCACACTTTTGAAATCTGGAGATTTCACGAAGAAAGTGCTTTTATTACTGATCATAAAGTTTGTCCAGCAATGTTTCATTTTTTTGTGTGTTCAGTGATCTGTGGGCTCACACTACACATTGTGTAAGCCATTTCCCCCATCTAGTGTGTTTAATGGTGGTTATTTGGTGTTTTAATTTTTTGTTTTTCTTAATTGAAAAATCTGTTCTGTATGCTGAACTCTTGTCTGATTCTACTTTCCTGTGAAATGGCTGCATTTCTTTGAGATGCTTCTGACTGTACTGGAAGGAGGGTGTGTTTTAGTACAGAGGCGTAGAGGATAGAAAATGTCTTGCAGAATCTTACTAAAAGGGGCAAAGCAGAAACATTTTGACGCCGTTATTTTACTAACACGTTCATAAGGTATGAGCAGTACTTTACGAATAACTGAGTAACTGCTGTCCTGTAAACGGATGCAAGAAGCTACCATGTGGGCTCTTTGTAAATACAATGTTGTAATATTTTTTCCCTGCTTGATAGTACAATGTTGAGGGATTAAGAGTATGTAAGTGTACAAAGCATGCATTATCTGTTCTATTAATGAATACTACAAAGTAATAAAATATATGTGAAATGCAAAACTATACTTTTTATTTGAAGGTTGTGCTATGCATTTGGATGCTGTGTTGGTAAAGGAGAGAGTTCAAATTTCAGTGATGTAGATTTCTGTTACATCCTTACATAAGGATGCCCTTTCTTACATAAGAAGGGAAGGCATTCTTTGCAAACCTTTCTAAATGAGAGGTAGTGCATTTATACAAGTAGCAGACTTCTGTCTCTCTATTTTAGCACTCAATTTATTCAGACCTAGCTGTGCTATTAAGATGCTAAATATTATGTTATGGAACTTTACTTTTTTTTTTTTTCTTATTCTTTCTTTCTCCAAATCAACTTCTAAACACCTGTACTGTTTTATTAAGGTCTATGTTAATGGAATCTGCCCAAAATATTTCTCTTGACATAAGAAGACATAAGAACTAAGAATAATAAGAACCATCTACTGGAATTAATAAAATATTATTCATGTTTAGATGATGATGATGACTTTGTCAATAAGAGAATTTCCCTGAAACCAAAGGAGAATGGGGCATCAGCCATCAGTTGCCCAGGATCAACGACAGTGAAAAAGGAAGATGTAAAACCACGAGCTAAACCCAAGCCATTATCTCCAGTGAAGCTGACTCCCACCTCAGCTCTCGATTACTTTGGGACAAGTAGTGTCCAGCGATCAGAAAAGAAACTGGTAGCAAGTAAAAGGAAGGAAGTGAGTACTGATGAGGTTCCTTTAGGTTACTTGTGTGTTTGATAGCAGAACAATAGCCAACTTAATAACTTTAAGAAGTTTCTTAGCTGCTTGTCCTATTGAATGTTACTTTTTCATAACCCTCAGGTGTAAGGTCAGTTTTGAGCGTATGTAACGAGCATATTAAATCCTCAAAGACTATTGCAGAGTAAAACTTCCATGTTTGAGAAGGAAGTACAAAATCAAAAGTAGTATTTTCTTTATTACTTTTTCCCATATGATTTTCCTTAGAATTTTTACACAGTCTTTTGGGAGGAGTGAGTGGATGGGGTAGCTTATAGCTCGGGGGGAGGAGTTGTGCAGAGGGTAGAGGTAGCATGTTGTTTTCCAAAGCTTTATGGCATATATATTCATGGAATAACAGAGCACCAAATAAAGCATGGAGGAAGTTCAAAATTCACAGTGTAGCTTTTGTCTCTGTCAAGCTGGCCAGCTGTGGTAGCATCAGAGGTGTGGAGCATTTTTTGAAAAAACATCTAGATGATGTGGCTTTGTTTTGAATAGTAAAATCTCTTGAAAATAACCCTGGTTAATAGTGTATAGGTTAAAGAGCTAGGAATAAAATGCTGCATGTCTAATTACCTGTCCTTTTCTAGAAGTACACAAAATGAGTTGCACAGGTTAAATTATTACAGTTTACACAGTATTGGAGAAACTGAACTGATGCTTTTTTTTCTTTCCCCTCTTAAATATAGCCCTCACAAAGCAGGGACAGCACAGTGGACGATGAAGCCATTGCTAGGCAACTGCAGCTTGAAGAAGATTCAGAGGTAACAGCTGTATACATTTGTTGCTGCATTCCAGAAGCAATTTGTTTAACTTAAAATTGTTTTTAAGAAATAAAGATGGACTTTCCATTTATGCTATATATAAATAAATATGCTCATGTAATCTGTATACGTGAACTCTTCCACATGTGTGCAAACACAGTCGCACAGTTATTTTTACGGACGTTATTTCAGCAAGGTAAATAGAACCATGTCTCACCTAACTTATTTTCCATCTGTGCAGACTATCTCTACCTATGCAGTTGATGTTATTGAGAATAGTTTTGCTTTTCACTTTTTGCTTCTTCATGTTTTTTTCCTATTCCCTCAGATTAAAAACTAAAAACTATTATCACCTGTTGTCATCTAAGTTTTAGTTGAGAAAAATGTGAATGACCCATACCTCATTTGTGGTGAGGCACTATCAGATTGCCCAGAGAATCTGTGGATGCCTCATCCGTCGCTGGGGGTGTTTGAGGCCAGGCTGGATGAGGCCCTGGGCAACCTGATCTGGTGGGAGGTGTTCCTGCCCAGGGCAGGGGGTTGGAACTGGGTGATCTTTAAGGTCCCTTCCAACCCAAGCCACTGTAATTCTGTGATATGTGTGCATCTCACGTACCTGTTTGAATAGGTGCTAATGTGGGAGACAGGTATACTTGTCATACATGTTTCCTTCACTCTGGGAAAATCGATTCATTTCCAATTGGTAATATTGAGCATCCTTTGAAATAAACATCACAGGTGCAAAATATGGTCTTATCCTTGACCTCCCCAGAGGTCAATGTTTATTGACAACAATGCATGTTGTATTAAGGAAGAGAAAAGGTTTTCCCCCAAAAGGCTGTGTTGGGTAGAAGAGTTTACTTGAACATCAGTCGTCACTGTATATGCTGCAGCATTATGTTAGGTGAAACACACATGAAAACAAACCTGACTTTGTTTTGTACAATTTAATAAGTAACTTTCTTAGACTCTATATGCAGTATTTGTTCTTGATGGCTCTTTCTGTCAAAGAAAATCAATTAAGTAAATATCAATATTAAAAGCTTACAATGTATTTTAATTAAATTCCATGAAGTGAGCAAAATAAGAACAGAGCTAAGGGCAGTAGTTAACTTCTCCAAAATTGCCGCATTATTTTTTTAATATAATTTTAGTAGTAAACAAAGAGGAAAACTCATTATTGAGACATCATAATACTTAACAGCCTTTGTTCCTACTTTTCTATTGGGACCATTGTCAAAAGTTATTTGGAAGCTAACAGGTTGCCTTTCAATGCAAGCTGGTGGTTGTGAGATGCTGTCTTCAAGTTTTGATCACTCTTTTTAAAATGGAAAGGATGCACAGCAATAAAATTATGAAGGGACAGAAATTGTCTTTAAAAACAGATTGTTTAGGCCTATTAATGTTTCTAGTGCAACAGAGCCAAACTCTGCTCTTTGCATGAGTTCTCTGTCATTTTTGGAGAGAAAAAGTCATTCTGCAGTGTTGCCTTCAGAAGTTTATTTGCATCTGGTAAGATTTTTTTTTTTCCAGATATGTGCTGTCTTATTTTAGATAACTGGTTTGTCTTGAACAGTAAATAGTTTTAAAATATAGTAGTGTTAAAACTTGTCAGACATGAATCTAAAACTTTTTATTTTCCCTTATTACAGCTGGAGAGACAGTTGCATGAAGATGAAGAATTTGCGAAGACTTTGGCCATGTTGGATGAAACACCACAGAAGAAAAAGGTTGAATTCTTTATTTTCTAGAAACTGCATTGGCAATTGTGTTATGTAGACACCTGATCTGTGTCTAAAGTCACGAGACTTCCATACAGATGCCTTAAAAACAGCAAGAAGGTGTTTTCATGAAAAGAACATGCTCAATTTTTTATAGTTTCCTCTTGGATTTTTCTCACACAGTAAATTGTTTCATTTCTAATAATACTACAGACATTACTTTATTTCTGTGCAATTTATCTTGAAATGTAAATATAAGTTATAGTTCTAATTACCCACTGACAATTATGTTGAAGTTATATCGAAGCTGTTTTGTTGTCTTTGTTTTCACCGTTGCTCATCATCTTATCAAATATGTACTTGAATACAAATACTTAGGTAAATCAGTTATGAAAAGATTTTTAAATTTTACAAGGCTCTAGATCATAATATTATAGTTTCTAAGAATGCAGCTTTTGTGATGATGGCATTTATATAACCAGAATCCACTATACTGGGTCAAATGTCCCCCATTATTTAGTTGCAGTAAATGAAAGCATATACCTAAAGACGCATAAGAATGGTTTGAGTACTAGAATGCTTCTCCTTTAAACTTCCACATTCTCCAGCCATTCCCAGGTCACTAACTTAATCCAGGCTTGATTTTTATGTATTTAGGAGCTCACAAGATTCTTTTTACAGTGGGCAGTCACCCACAATATACTGAGATTTGCTGTTGAACCAATTGCAAATCTGAGGGAATGTATGTACAACAGAGCATCAGAGGAATTGGCAGTTGGAACAGTGTGGCTGTGGTGGAATGGAGCATATCCTGTAGGTTACTTTTTGCTTGAAGTTCCACATTCATCTTGACTCATCTCAAATGAGTGGACTGCCTGTCTCTGTAATACCTGAAGTGAGGTGCTGCAGACTGATGCCTTAGATCAGTTATGGCTCCTCTGTTTCAGGAGGACCAGATCAAGTGAAGTTAGTCAAAGGCACAAGTTGGTGAAAAATGAAGGAGAATACTTTCTTTTGTCAGAGCAAGCAGGGGTTTTAGGTTTTTAACTCTAACCTCAGTGGTGTGAGTTCCCCCAGTTTCCATAGCTTGTGCTGTAAGGCACAAGACTACGTCTGGCACAGTGAAATATTTGTTAGGTTGTACATCAAAGCTTTTATAATTTAGGATTGCTAATTTGAATAGAGCAAACATTAGTACTTCTAGATTATTCAGTAAACTGGTTAGAATTGATCCTTAATGTAACCTGGAAGTTTGTCTGGTGTTTGAAATTATGTGCATGGCTGAGCGTAGGATTTGCTCACCTGCCCACCTTTGATAGAGTTTGTATTCTGACTTGTGGTAGGGATCAGTGTGTGTCTCTTTTTTTTGTGGGTGTATCATTGAGCCTGATGTACTTATTTATGGACTGGAATACTTAACAGAAGGGAAACCTAACAGATCTGGACTTAAGGGTAACATGGGACATGGCATGTCTGACTTTGGCATTGTTTGTTCACTTAGGCTCGGAGGGATTCAGAAGAGCAGACAGTACTGAGCATCAAGAGCAGTCCTAACATGACAGAGGGATGCAAGCAATCTCAGAGAGGTAGGACACTAATATTACAGATCTGATGAAATGTTCTCAATTTTCAATTAGATACATTCTTATGTGTGTGCTCTTCTCTACTGTTTAAAGTGAAAGCAACAAACTCTGCAGGTGAAGCAAAACAAACTAAATCTGAAAACTCAAAAGGGTCCCATTTACCCCCACAATCAACTGATAGTAAACTAGCAGAAAAGTCAACTGATAAGACCTTGCCTTTGAAGCCTACCTCTAAGCTTGTGGCTCTGAAACGAAAAGAAGAGATTGCTGAAAAGGAAAGAGGCACTCAAAGTTCAGTATCAAAAGAAAAACCTCAGGGAAAAGAAGAGAAGAAAACACCAAAGAAGGAGAAAATTTCTCCCAAGAAGGCTGAGGTAGGAGCTATTCATAGATATTTAGTTAGCTTGGTAGAGTTCACAGGAAAATGGTTTTCAGTTGTTACTGTTTATGTATCACTGTTGTCACTTGGTACTTTGTTCTAGGTACTTCTAAGTGACTTTCAGATCTTACCAGAATTCAAGTTCCTAGCAATTGTAGAAATGTAGGAAAGAAATTAGCTGGAAAAATATAAATTGAATACATCAAGGAACTGAGAGTTCATTAATGCTCACTAAGGTGTGCATGTGTACTGAAAAATGAATTCACTAGCCTTTCACATTTAACTTCTCTGAAAATTTGCAGAATGCAGGAATTCTGCTACTTGACTAGCGAGTAAAACTTCTTATGTGAGCTTAGGTGACCTTGTGAATGCTATACTACTGTTAAAAATCAATACCACTATCATTCTTTTTTTCCTCTCCCATTTCCAATTTCATGTTTCTGAAGTATATTTATTATATTCCTACATAATACATTAACAATAACTTAGTGTATTCTTAACTGTCTGATTCAGTCACTATAATTAGTGAACGTATTCTAGCTGTTACTGGCCACTTAAAAATGTACTTTTAAATTTTAAATGCAAAATAGCACATTTATTTGACATTTAAATAACAGTTGTAATTGGGAGGGAGTGCCTGCAACTGTTCCTGATGAGCTTTAAACAGATTTTTACAAATAAAAAGCTTAGATTTCTTAAGTAGAAATACTAAAAGGAGATTTTACGGAAATGTAGATCTTACCAATACCTGATCATCATTCAGGAATCAAATAGGATGTGAATTTAAAGCAACAATTTTATTAATAAAGTGACTGTGTATATGCAGAATGCAGATAAATGTACTGAGGATATGTACCATATATATGGTACATTGGTACATATATACCACTACATATGTATATGTACAATATATATACCACGTATTTATCTATTTTTCCTTTTGCCCAAGTCTGTAAGTCCTGAGGACTCTGAAAAGAAGCGAAACAATTATCAAGCCTACCGAAGCTTCCTTAATCGCGAGGGTCCAAAAGCTCTGGGTTCCAAAGAGATACCTCAAGTAAGTTTGGCTACAGCAGAATTTCTGCGTGTAGCAGTGGTGTACATCATAGACTTCCCTCCAGTTCTTAAAAGTGATCTAGCAAGTATTAACTAAACTATTTAAAAACTGGCGTGTATATATATCTTTTTTTTTTTTTTTTTTTTTTTTTTTTTTTTTTTTTTTTTTTCAAATAGAAAGTATATATTGGGGAAAAAAGCTAAACTGGAGTGCAGAACAGTGACTATATGAAAGGAAATATACTGAGAAATGAAACTCTGTACCTGGTTTATAAAGCCATTATGATGGAAAATAGTTACTGGTCTTTAAGTTTGAAGTCAGTAAGTTTGTCAGTCCTTTAACGCTGTGCTTTAAGCACAGCATGTTAGTCATAGGTACGATAGGGACAGGTAAACTGTGAAGTTTCATTGGCAGCTACTCCTTTTAATAGTTTTTGAACTTCTACTGCTACTATCTACATTCAGGCAGGTTAGGCTCATTTTTAAAGTTGCATTGAGCACTTGACATGGTAGAAGTTTAAAAAGGTTTGTGGTGAAAGGAGTAGGTGTAGAATTGCATCAGTTAATGGCATTTTCTACAATGTTATCGTTCTCAGGGAGCTGAAAACTGCTTGGAAGGCCTGACATTCGTAATTACAGGAGTTCTGGAGTCTATTGAAAGAGATGAGGCCAAATCTCTGATTGAACGTTATGGAGGAAAAGTAACTGGGAATGTCAGCAAGAAGACAAACTACCTGGTTATGGGACGAGACTGTGGCCAATCTAAATGTGAAAAGGTGAGTAGTGTTGTGCCTGAGCTAAGCAGAAGTGAAAATGTGAATCTTGTATGTTACTGTATTGATTTCCAGTTTCTCCTCTTAAAGGGAGTGCTGTCAGACATGGGATCTGATTTTTGGGTGGTTCTAAGGGGGACAGAAGTTGGACTCAATGATTCTTGTGGGTCCCTTCCAAGTTGGGATTTTCTGTGATTCTATATATACATACAGAGATTAACAGCAACACAACCAAAACAGCTTTTTGTTGCTCTTATTTTGTGTTCCTAAACATAACCTTCACTGGAAAGGACTTTGAAGTGAATTATGTAGATCTCATTTACCTCTTAATTCTTATTTCCCTAGGCATCTGCTTTAGGGACAAAAATTATTGATGAAGATGGCCTATTTGATCTTGTTCGAACAATGCCAGGCAAGAAGTCCAAATACGAGCTGGCAGCTGAATCAGAGGTTTGTGCGTTTGTTATAAACTTAGTTGTGTGTCACGTGTTGTTCCCCAAATTGCAGGGAGCTTTGATCCCTTTTGTTCCGTGGACAGCAATCCTATGATTGTCAGTTTGACCTACTAGGTTAAAAGTATTGGAAATGAAAAAATTTACTCAGGCTTTAAGGGTTCTGCTTTAGAGAGGTAAGGTTTAATCTAATCAGACATTTTACATTTTTAGGTATCTGACTGAGGGGGTAATCGTATCTTCTTAGATTAGGCTTCAGTTTTAAACACTGAGCCTTTGTTTATTCTTTGATATGTGGTACCTGGAAAGGCCAATTAAAAACTCCTACTGTAAATATGGGACAGCTACTTGTAAACCATGTATATAGATAATGGATTTAATCTTTATGTGGTACTTACTGTAAAAAAACAATAATAAAGTTTTTATGCACAATTAAATCTAGCCTGTAATGGCTGATAAAATGTTATTAAAAATTCAGTTAGCTCTAGCATGCTTGATGTTCAGTATAGATACTGCTTTGTTGTTTCTGATGCTGCTGTGGTTTGTGTGTAGATATGGTTGGTACCTTCAGGAAAAGCAACTCAGCCTGTACTAGCTAATTACTTAATTCCCTTTTGAATCGCTTTGGGTTGAATACTTTCAGCTTATTTTTAAATGACAACTGTGATTCTCTTTAGCCAGTGTGTGTTTGGAGAGCACTTTATGGAACATGGGTTGTTCTGTTCCTGTTCCCTTCAACCTGTCACTGGGATTAAGTTGTGTTGTTTTCTTTTTTTGGTGCTCAAGCTTGGAAGTGTTGCTTTGAGAGCTGCACTTCTGCTTCATGCGTGTCTGATGGCCCATTCTTTACACCTTGTCAGTCATCTGTTTTGGATTAGTTTGTTTAATGACATGTCAGGCTCAGTGAGTAAGGAGATGGCTGGAACTTTTATTCTTCTTGGACTGCTCAGAATGTTTCCTGCCTCTTCTGTGGGCTGTGCTACAGAACCAGGTGACATCATGTTTAACAGTGGCTTATTTTTCAAAGAACACTCTTTGATCTCCTCTTGGAAGTTTTTTTTTTTTTTTTTTTTTTTTTTAAATCAATACAGAAGATTTGTTACTTTTTTAAGCACTCTTGTGCATATGTGCAAACATAGCATGTTTGTTTAATGTATTTTTTTTTTTTCTGGAAATTTTTCTTTTAATTTTCTTATCTTTTGTTTTCCTAAGGCAAAGAAAACAGAGTCGAGACATAAAAAGACACCACAGAAAACTGAAGCTGGCAGAAAGAGTTTTAGCCCCCTCAAAAGGGAAGCTGATACTAAAAGAAGAAATTCTACTCCTGAGAAGGGAGCTACCTTCAAATCTGCTAAGAAAGAAACTGCTGCTGTTCGAAAGCTTACAGACTTTAAACAGCAAGCAGTGGAGAAGAAAGAAGTCCCAGAACCTAAGGGGAACTTGGTCTCTGAGATTAATGAAAACGGAACCGAGAGATTGCTATGGGTGGATAAATACAAGCCCACATCTCTCAAGGCAATCATTGGACAGCAGGGTGAGCAAAGCTGTGCCAACAAACTTCTCCGATGGCTCCGAAACTGGCACAAGAACACCTCAGAAGATGGACAAGGTGACCAGCGCGGTTAACTTCTCTGCTCTTCCATGCCAGTCACGTTGCTTGGTTCTGTGTGCTGACACAGGTCCTTTGAGAGAGGGGAGCAACTCCAGAAATCAGGAATGAGTCTAAAGTCAAGTGCATTTTTTAGCAGCAGTTGAACCAGAGGGTTTTGTTGAAGCAGTTGTTCACTTATCCCCTCCATTTTCCCCCCAAAAACAGAACAGCAAACTGAAGATAGTTTTTTCAGAATCGTGATGTTTTCTTAAATGTGACTATTACCAAAATAGACTAAAAGAAGCTGGCAGTGTGTATACATATATATACACGTACACGCACTATGTGTGTGTATAAATGTAAAATACATATAATATGCCCTCACTCTGAATTATTTTTCACCATGAGAAGTGCTGGCCAGTGCTGACCTGTGTACACATGGTGAAAAAGTGGGACAGCAGTACGTCTGCAGGGCTGTCCTCATACGTGGGGGAAGAGATGAATTGTTAAGGCCCTGGTTCTTTGTCAAGTAGCCACTGTCATGCATAGTGCATAATCCTGTAGACAGTTTTTTGTGATAAAATAGCATATAAGCTTCACTGCAACCATAATAGGTAGTGGTTTTTTTTTGTTCTTTTATGATGTGGGTGTGAGGAAATGGCTGGAATAGTTGTATTCCAGTAATATTTCTCAGTTTAGAATCTCTGCAAGTTTTACCTAATAGGGCTTGAACTGCTTTTCCCCATATGCTTAGGATGCAGATGTGCATGTATTTTTTTTTGACACTCATATCAATCCGTAAATGCGGAACTCCAGTAATAGTTGATGTCCCTAAAGATTTACATGACATGTGCAGATTATTTGGTAATATATATGTAGATAAAAGCTGGAATCTTCTTTTATAGCAAAGGCCAGCAAACTTGGAGGCAAAGATGATGGTATTAGCTCTAAGGCAGCATTACTTTCTGGTCCACCTGGAGTTGGTAAAACCACTACAGCTGCTTTAGTTTGTAAGGTAAGTCCACATTCAGAGTTGTTCCCGAGAGTATTTGTTTTGATTCTGATTTGTGTTGATTCCTTAGCTGGATATGTGCAGGTGGCTATCCCCTAAATTACCGAGTTCTGCTCCCAGCCTAGCTCTACCTGGTCATGAGGGCCACGAGAGTGAGCAGGGGGCTGGAGCACCTCTCCTCTGAGGGCAGGCTGAGGGAGTTAGGGTTCTTCAGACTGGAGAAGACAAGGCTCCGGGGAGACCTTACAGCTGCCTTCCACTACCAAAAGTGCACCTACAGGAAAGTTCTGGAAGGACTGTCTCTGAGGGGGTGTGTGTAGGGATAAGATACAGAGTAATGGCCTTAAACTAAAAAGGGGTAGGCTTAGAGTAGATAAAAGGAAGACATTCTTTACTTTGAGTTTCCTTAATTGTGTTTTTTTTTAATATATCTAACAAAGAGATATTTCCCAGACTGATTCAAATTCAAATGTCTCTTTAGGATGACAGAAGTTGACCGGGCTGGTGTCTGTTGCTAAATCTGAATTTAGGAATTTGTGAACTTAGTGTTACACTGTGCTCAACTGTTTCATGAGAGTCAGCAGGGGGTTCCATACTGTAAAAACACTCTTAAAGCTAAGCACTACTACTGACTTTGTAGATCATTTTGTTCTTAAGTGACTCGCAAGAACTCTCGTAAAATATGGTATTAAGAATTTCTCTGGCTAATGCTGCACCTGGAGCTGGGTGTGCTGACTTGGGCTCATTTCTACACTAGCATGGTATTTTTTGCCTTTAGTTTGCAACTTAGCATGCTCACAGCTGCCTTGGGTCTCCCTGCAGAGCATTTCACTGTGCTCCCCAGACACAACTGACAAAACTGGGTTATCCAGGCCCCAGGAACAAAGCTGTGTGCAGCATGCTGCTGCGGCACGGCGTGCCCCTGGCAGGAGAGTTTGCTGATAAAGGAGCAGCTGGGTTGAGGTCTTGAAGGGAGTGACAGCCAGCCCAGCCCTGCTGTGCAGTGATCGGGCTGCTGGGGGAGCCATGTATTTTCTAGCTGTTAAATAGTTAAGTTTTTATTTCCATCAGCTTTGAGGCATGCAGCATGTTTCTTCTCCTGACTCTGAACACAAGATCTCAGTATGTATCTGGAGATAGTACAGAGCTTAGTCAGCCTCTGCTCATAGTTCTGTTAATCTTTCACAGCTAAATCTGTGCCTCTGACTTCTTTATGCAAAAAAAAAATAAATTAAAAAATCGTGTTCTTTTGGGCACATCTCTTCCCTGTCCTGTTGTAAGTATTTTTGGAGTGTGAGAGAATAGTAGTACAAAGGGAGAAAGAAATCAAAGCCACAAATTAGATCTGGAAATGCTGTTAGAAGAGCTTTCTTCTTCGACTCTCAAAATACTGTTTCTAATTGAGTATGCTTACACTCTTCTCACTGATCTGTGTTCTCATTTTTGTGTGTCTGAACTAGGAACTGGGGTATAGCTACGTGGAGCTGAATGCCAGTGACACTCGGAGTAAGAACAGTCTAAAGGAAGTAGTTGCTGAATCACTTAATAACACCAGCATCAAAGACTTCTGTTCTGGTATGTCTGTTTGAAGGAGGATTCTTGTGCTAAGTGTCTGGTTACGGGAGGGACAGAGCTTCCTTCCTGCACAGCAGTGTTAGGAAGAGCATCAGAGAATCAGTTATTAACAGTAGCCCAAACTACTAAGGAGCTCTGCAGTTGCTCTTGTGATGCATGGGGTTTAATTCTTGGAAGATACGCAATGCCAGCTCTGTTCTGTGAACATAAATTCTGTATCAGCAAGTGGTAGAACAAGAACAAAAGGTTCATCAACACTTCCGTTGTGTGGGTTGGGCTCACATCAGTATAAAGTGTGGGGTAAAACTCTGAGCAAGCCCCTATTTTATTCCCGTGGGAATAAAATATTGCAATCTTATTCTTTTGTCCATGTTCATTTTCAGGCACATCCTCATCAGTTAGCGGGAAACACGTATTGATCATGGATGAAGTGGATGGTATGGCAGGCAATGAAGACAGAGGAGGGATTCAGGTGAAACTGCTACAGTTACTGGCTATGCCATTGCTGAGAGTGCACACTGTATTTCATGCAAATCTACTGTCCTTAGCCTGTGGTCTGTAGAGTCTCCAGAGTACAGTTCTCCAGAGTACCTATTTTAGAAGTCTGTCCTTCAGACTTTAGAAGTCTGAAAGAACTATGGAGTGGTAGAGGTGGAGAAAAGACATGGTTTGGTTTGCTTTTAAAAACAGAAGGGGGGAAAAACCCACCCTCTATTAACAAACTCAAGAGTGTGCACTGCAGATGTTTATTTCTGGACAGGTGAATTTGTCCCATGGGCTCTGCAACTGGTACTTGTTCTCTTCAGCAACTCAGTTTTAGCTTCTGAAGATTTCCTGTGGTCACATGCAGTACTTTGACAATAAAGGGCATACAGACCTTTAGCTCAAATACAGGTATTTATGTTGCAAGAATCTGAAATTGATTTTCACCTTCATTAGAGCAAACAAAGTTTGCTTTGGTCAGTCTACTAATGCTTAAGCCTTAGGGCTGAGCTCTTTGGGCTTCCTTATTGTTTGTGGCAAGGTGTGTTTGAAAAGCAGAGTCCTCCCTCTGGGCATGCACAGGCTGGGTCAAACTGATCTTTGGATGAACTGATCTGGTCCTTCTGGTGGACAGCTGTACTCTGGACTATTTATCTTTGTTGCTTCTTGAAAAATGGTCAAAACATGATTGCTGGTAGTGGAAGCAGATTGATGCACCAGTACTGCTGCAGCTGAATAGAATAACAAGCAGATAAAGTAGGAAAAAGGGGGCAAAGTTTTCAGTGTGGAAATCACAGTAGCAAGTATTTTATAGGCTTGAACGTGACAAGGATTTGATTTAAGGCAGGGACTGATGCTGCTTGGTATGACACCTTAATCATTCTTCTGAGGTACCTGATGCGATTGTTGTGTTTAAATTGCAGGAGTTGATTGGTTTGATTAAACACACAAAAATACCCATCATCTGCATGTGTAATGATCGAAACCATCCTAAAATTCGTTCCTTGGTCCACTACTGTTTTGATCTTCGTTTTCAGAGACCTCGTCTAGAGCAGATTAAGGTAAGAAGGCTCTGTGGGCTACACTGAATTACCATCAGCAACTTCTGTCTCCATGTGGCAGAAGTCTTACAGAATTGAAAACATTGCTTGAAACTTAATGGATTACCTCACTGAGTATCTGCTTTACCAGCAGAGTTGTCTCTTTCTTTGGGAAGAAAGGCTCAAGGATTCCAAAGCCTTTCAGATTTAGAAGCCTATCTTAAATATATCCAAAGACTCTTTTTAGATATCTTTTTTTTTTTTTTTTTTTTTAACATTTTATGGTTTTTATACCAATGAGAAGGGCTGACTTATGTTTTAGAAGAAAATTACTTAAATTATACTTGGTTCAAAAAGGGAAAAAAAATGCAACTCTCTGTGTCAATGTGTTCTGTAGTGGAAAGGAATTAATGGGAATTTTCTGGTGACAATTTCTCAGAGAACTGTATGTGTTACAGGGTGCCATGATGTCTATTGCATTTAAAGAAGGCTTAAAAATTCCACCACCTGCTATGCATGAGATAATCCTGGCAGCAAATCAAGACATCAGACAGGTCAGTGCCAGTTCAGCATTAGCATCAGTTCAGAGAAGTATGAAGTCCGTGACTTCAGTGTGGTATTTGAATGGTGCTATTATTTTCAGGTATAGGGATCCTGTTGTTTTTTTTTCTGCTCAAGTCTTAGTCTTTCCTTTAAGTGCTTCTATGCTACCAAATTATCACTCTTGTTCTCTAGGTTTTACATAATCTTAATATGTGGTGTGCGAAAGATAAATCATTGACTTATGATGAGGCCAAAACAGATGCCAGCAGAGCTAAGAAGGATATCAAACTGGTAAGTGTAAAATACTGGACTGGCTTTTATTGTGACATTTTGATACAAATACTGGGCTTTATAAGCATCTTCTGAAATAAAGCACTAATAGCCTAGATGCAAGGAGCTGAGTAATGTTTTTGAGAAAATGTCAAGCTTGCCACAGATAGTCAAAGAGCAGTAAATCCAGGACAGAGTATGTTTTTTGATATACTGGTCTTCTAAGAAAGATGCAGTTACAAAGCTCATACTTTGCACTTTGATTCTTTTATTTAGGAGAAAATTCTCATAATGTCAGAAGTAAAACTCACTTCTCCAAACTAGCAAAGTGCTATTCATAAAGTACATTTAAAAGTAGAATAAAGAATATTGAGCTTGTGCTGCTGAGTCCAGATATTGTTGGGTGCAATCACTGTAGTAATTCTGTGCTGTGTCTTGGTGTTTGTTTGACTTGCAACCCAGTGACTTCTTGAAATATTTACTTAGGGTCCTTTTGACGTTGTCCGGAAGGTTTTTGCTGCTGGAGAGGAGGCTTCCCGTATGTCTCTCATAGACAAATCTGACCTTTTCTTCCATGACTATTCCCTAGCACCTCTTTTTGTCCAAGAGAACTATGTACATGTGAAACCAGCAGCTGCTGGGTGAGTTACTCTATACCTTCAATTGACAGTTTCATGCTGGGGTGTGAAATTAGACTAAAACCTATATGGATGTTTCTGCTATGTTATAAAATCAACTATTTTTTCTCTTCAGGGGAGATCTGAAAAAGCACTTGATGCTCTTGAGTAGGGCAGCTGATAGTATATGTGACGGTGATCTAGTGGACAGACAGATTCGTAGCAAGCAAAACTGGAACCTTCTACCAACACAGGTGAGTGTTCAACGCTCATTTTATGTGGTTTACAGTATGGGTGTGCAATATAGAAGGCTGATCCCTCAAAACTGAGGTCTCAGTGTAATTTTGAAGTTCATGCTTCATGTAGTATTCTTCTGTTCTGCTGGGCAGTAGAGCAGCTTCCACATAAGTACGAGGTTGAACCCATGCTGTCTCATGAAATGAAGTCTCTGAAACACTGAAACTCGAACCTTCTTTATCAAGTGTGAGGATGTGTGGCATGTGTGAGTTCTGACATGCTGTTACAAGCCTACTGGGTTTTGTTTCCTATTCCAGCCTTTTACCAGGCCAGTATTTCTCCTATAGCACAGAGGACTGAAGTTTCTTCGCTGTACCTCTTCCAGTGATCACAGAAACGTTGACAAGATTTGTGTTAAAGGATCATGTCTGGCACCAAAGAATGTACCATAGATAAGCTGGCAGGGACCTCGGGAGGTCACTGAGTGCGTGCCCACCCTGCTTAGTGCAGGTCCAAGTGACAAGTTGCTTATGTAGCCTTGTACTAGGGATCTCTAAGTAGCTGTGTTCTTTTGAAATGTCTCCTTCACCATGTCTGTCTGCTGGAGATGATAATACTTATTTCACTTATTTGTGTGAGGTCAGCTGTCTGCGTGACTGTACTTGGAACTGGACAGGAGAAACGAGCCATTTTAAATAAAAGCTTTTAAAAACCCAGACCACTTCGCAGCTATTTTAGAACATAACAAATAGGGTGGTACAAGAGATGAAGCTGTAACCTGAAAGTGGTAGAATGTAGATGAGAAACAAGGAAAGTTCTCTTAAAACACGCTATTTAGAGTGAGGAGCTTTCTGTGTTCGCTTACTTACTTCCAATGAAACAAGTGGAGCAGTATGTCTTGGTGTCAGCGAGACTAAATTCATTGTGGTTTAAGTTTGGCACATATTACATTTTTTTTCCCAGGCTATTTATTCGAGTGTTCTCCCCGGGGAGCTGATGAGAGGTTACATGTCCCAGTTTCCTGTCTTTCCCAGCTGGCTGGGGAAATTTTCATCAACAGGCAAACATGAGCGTATTGTCCAAGAACTGGCAATGCACATGAGTCTCAGGTAGTACTGACTCTTCTGGTTTATATCAGTAGGGATATCTGGGGGCACTTTTAATATAGTTAACTGACTTTGTTGGAGGCTGTTTTTTTTCCCTTCTTTTGTTTTAAGTTGGGTTGTGTTATCCCTGCCCATGGCAGGGGGGTTAGAAGTAGATAATCTTTAAGATCTTTCTCAACCTGAGCCATTTTGTGATTCCCCAGACTTTCTTGGGGGCTGAGTTCCTTGTATCAGGTTATTCCTAATCCAGGTATGACAAAAGAAATGGTACAACTCAGCTTGCAGTTAACTCTTAAGGCAGCTGATTCACCATTTGGTGAGAGCCCACCTACAGGTTGGTTGTGTTTAGAAGCGAGCTGTGAGCTGCTGTAGAGATTGACTTCTCTTTCAATTTGACCAAGAACGCAGATGTGCAAGAGGACAGTAAACATGGAGTACCTGTCTTATCTGCGGGATGCACTTGTCCAGCCTTTGAAAGACTTTGGAGCAGATGGCGTACAACAAGCTATAACCTTCATGGACTCTTACTGCCTGATGAAAGAAGATGTTGAAAATATCATGGAAATAAGCATGTGGGGAGGCAAACCCAGTCCTTTTTCAAAGCTGGATTCCAAGGTAAAAAAAATTACTAGTAAATTGTTTTCTTTATCTTAAGTATTTTAAAAGGAAACTTTACGATGATAGTCATGGTATGGTATGCTGTTGAAAGGCTGACGCTGGGGAAGATTTAAAAAAAAAAAAAAAAACAAACATCTTAGTAACTATAATTTGAGACTGTGGAAGCCCTTTGCAGCTCAGCTGTCAAACATGCTACTAAGGGTTCAGGGACGTGTCCTAAAAGATAAAGGCTGTGCTTCATTCAGCAGTCCTTCATGTTGCCTCTGAGGTAGAGGATCACTGGGAGTCTGCTGTGTCAGAGGCATGGTGGAGTGGAACAGAGAAGGGAAAGGGAAAGCAGGATCATGCCGGAGCTTTCTACATGCAGGCTCTGGACTGCTAGCTCTGTCAGCTTCTCGCACTGCTCTTGAATGCTTTCCTGTTTCCTTTTGAGACTTTTTGTTTGTATCCTTTTGTAAAAACAATCAACAAATGAACCAAAAACCACAACCTTCTGGTCACATCACCCCCAAAGGAAAGGCGAGGTAGACTCTTGGCTAGAGTTGGTTAGCTAAGCTGATGCTCAGTGTCTCCTTCCCACCACCTTTCACAGGTCAAAGCCGCTTTTACGCGTGCCTACAACAAAGAGGCACATCTGACTCCGTATTCCCTGAATTCTGTGAAGGCATCTAAAAGGCAGTCAACATCCATGGCAACCTCTGAACTGAGTGAGGACCTGAATGTGGATGAGACCCAGTCTGATGAGGATGAGCAAGACAGTGTTGAAAGCGATGCAATGATTAAGGTGACTTAGTATCCTCTGCTAAACTGCATGCTAAACTTTTTCTTAGTTAACTAAAATGTCTATAATGTGATTCCTGGAAGGGGAGGGGGGAGATGGGCAAACCTCCGCCCTATTTTCCCCCATTGATTGCGTTTTTGACACATGCTTTTTGTCAGGTTACAGTTGAATTTTAAACTGCCCGCTTATTCTGTTTGTAGCAAAAGAAGGCGAAGTCTTCCAAGCCTCCAAAAAGAGAGAAAAACGAAGAACCAACAAAAAAAGAAGGGAAAAGGAAGGAGAAAACAAGACATTAAACACAGTCTTGCTCTGGATGTGGCTTTGCTTATCTAACTTCTGTCAGGAACACGAACGCTCCACTGATGTAGCTGGGAAGGTAGAACCAGCGCGTTGAAAATGCTCCTCTTATAGAGGTGATGTAGCTACTTATTCTCACACTATGCAGTGCTGTACTTACTCTTAACGTGCTACGTTACAAGCTATAAATATTCCTGTAAAAGAAGCACCAGGGTGCCTGAACGTGATACAGATGCGATGCTTAGTTACCTGGTGGTTTTGCTACGTCTTCGTAGGACTCCCATTTTTTTTTTATAAATCCCCTGTTATTATGTGGTGAAATCTTGTAAATAGTACATGATGCAAAAAATCTGATTTGCATATTTGTACATTATAGGAATTAAGCAGTATATAAGATTACAATAAAAGGTGTTTCACGCAAGTTTTTTAAATTTTGCTTAAGTTCCTGGAATGTTTGTCTCTTTCCTTTCCTTTTGAGGTTCTGGCTTCTCTACGTATGTCAGGATGTGGTTGTTTTTTTTTCCTTAGCTTTACTTTTGCTCAGTTAGAGACGCAGAAAAGCAGTGAGGGATTTAAGCACTGCCTCTTCAAAGTTTGGAACTAAATGTTATATCTTTAATCAAAGCTAGAACAGAATACCTAACTACTAAGACCTGTTTAATAGACACCATTAAATAGAAATTAGTGATTAAAAACTCACTTGATCTTGGATAAGAGAACACTTAAGTTGTCTGCCTCTCCCATCACAAGGTGCCCCTTGCCTTTGGTGCAGACGAAATTTAAGTTTTGCTTGGTAAGATTTTAATTTAATCAATGGGGTTTATTACTATAATAAATCAAAGTACAAAATTTATCAAAAGCTAAATATTTACAGATTATCACAAAATAGAAGTGATACGGTTGTTGTTAAATCCCAGTGGAGAAAACATGTGATGCAGTGATAGAGTTCCTTGCAGCTTGCTGAGCAAGACAGGCTGTTCTGAAAACAAACAAACAGTTAGTCAGACCCCACAGTGAAGACTCTGATAGCAAACTACATGATTTTCTGTGAGCAAATAGTATAAAAATAAGGTCAGTATTGTGAATTTATATATATACAGGCACCATAGCACTTCCCATTACTTTGTCTTTTATAAGTTTTCATATAAGGCATCTGCACCAATGCATCAGCCTTCAACTGTTCGAGTTAAATGAGGAACTTTGTTCATACATCTTCAGTTACCAGTTCAAAACCGAACTGCTGGATCCAGGTGTGAGGTACAGACACTGGGTCTCAGTCTTTGAAATAAGCGTGTCAAGCCAATACTATGTTGCTGTTATCCTGTGATAGCTTCTGTGTTAAATACGTTTGGAACTTACTGTGCAGATTGTTTCTCTATTATGGAAACCCTACAGCATAAGATCACGTAACCTGCATTTCAGCTCTGTTCCTTCTAGTTAGCTCTTCCCTGTTCCCATCCTCCTAAAATCTGCTGGCTGATCAGTAGAAGGATTTGCTGAGATCTCCAAATTGCTCCCTGTGCCACTAAAACACAGCTGGGGTCCAGGAACGCATCAAACCGGACTGCTGCAGATGATAACTTGGTCATAAAGGTAAACCAGTTCCAAAGCCTCACGGGGGAATGATGTAGCAGCTAGGTTACTTGCAGTCCCAAAAACTACTGGGCTGTGTGCACTTGAGTGCAAATATGTGATAAATCTGCACTTGAGTGATCTGAGGGATAGAGGCCTAGGCTTTAAGTTAAATTCTTGGAATCCTGAGCTTTCCTTGCTGGGAGAGACTTGAAATGTCTTCTAGAATAAGCCCCATTAAACAAAAACAAGCAAGCAAAAGAACCCAAACACAATACACCATGAACACAGTCTCTTGTACATACCTGAACTTACTGGTCCGTGTCTTCTTGTTTGAGGTACTGTGTGCAGTCACTGATTTTCTTAAGATGAACAATGTTAATTCTTTCAGAACACATTGGACATATATTTTCACTCTGTAACATGCTGTTTTAAAAGAAGGGTGACAGATCAAATGGTAGGTCTAACGCTAGAGAACCTGTAACCTTCAGTATGTAAAAATAAAGGCTAGAGCAACACGTGCTTCTGTCTAGGTGGAGAAAAGTATTTTGTTTTTGAACATTTGAGGAAGGTTGCTGTTTACAGGGGCATGAGGAAAATGTGGCCGTTAAGAGCACAAAGAAAGCATTGGGGCTAGAACGTAGTTTCTGGAGAAGCAGTTCCTGACTGCAGAACAAGCTACCCAAGCCCATTCCCACACAGGTGGGTGTTAGGGACCAGTGGTGGGAGCAGTGTTAGCATGTGCAGATTCTTGTTTTGGTGGCTGCTGCTGTGCCTGGTTCACTTGAAAGTAATGTTCTGGCAGTATGTTTGATGAAATGCTCAGGTAAGGGTTTTTACCACCCTCAGAGGCTTACTTGTTTTTAAGTACCAAAGGAAACTTTGCTGCTAAACTATGAACAAACTAAGCTTGGAATCCACCAACAGAAAAAATGAAATAAGAAATCCCAACTTACTTCTTGAATTCTGAATAGAGGGCAGGGAAGTCACAGTGGGGGCAGACTGTCCAGTCATCTTGTACCATGTGCCGGCCCTGCACACAAAGGCAATGAGTTATTAAAGGGTGTGTACTGTCCTAGCAGGCTGGGGGCTGAGGCAGTGATCTATTACTGCAAGAAAGTCTCAGCAACAGCATCCTAAAGGTCTTGAATTTAAAAACACCACCACCACCCCACCATAATGCTGTTACTTATTGCATAAATTCTGTGACTAGAAAAAGAGCTCTGAAGGAGACAGCTTTTTCATTACTATTTGTATTTCCTTTTTTTTTTTTTTCCAAAAAATAAGTACTAAATTACCTCTTTAAAATTATTTTAGTTTGGCAATTTTGTAATGCTATTTACAAATCTGTGTGGAGAGGGCTGTTTATACATTTACTGAGGTGTTTTTTTGGTGTTACATGATATTCAAAAAATGTCCCCAAGCCCCATCACCTGAGCCTGAGGGATGCATTTGACCTGAAGCAGGGATTATTTCCTTTTTTTGGTATGGTTTCCAATTTGCTCTTGATGCAGAGAATTCTTATATAGGTTGGTCAACATTATAACATGCAACAGTGCCTTGAACTGTATTCAGCAATTTATGCTCTAATACAATATGCGACAGTAAACTCTGATGCTTTCAAAAGATACTAGAAAATTCTGCAGTCCTCATGATGCTACAACTAGCTGTGATGTAATTGAGCTATAGCGAAGAGACAGCCTAATTACGTGAAATGTACATGAACGGGTACTTTGTTTTTTGGCTTACAAAGATGTATTTAAAAACTTTTTTTTTCCCTTAAGATAGTACTTCTGAAATATTCTGGTAATCCAATAGTTTTTAAAAAAGCTATTATTAATATCTTTTGTAAGACTGATTCTTTAGTTTTAATAAAGAATGTTTACTTAAGCAGGCATGGAATGCTGGAGTTAATCTGTGATTGCTCTGTAAATCTAGTATGACAAATCACTTCAACCTTGTAAAAACAGTGTTTGTAATGATGCTGGTAACAGTGAGAGGCATAGCGCTGCCGCTGCGAAATGCGCTCCATGCCTCTTCAATGTACTGTAAAGAATTCTGAAACAAAAATATTAGGGCTTCTCATTCTTGTAATCAGTAGTACTGAAAAACCAAACCAATAATAAAGTTTGGGGCACTTGCAGGGTTTTGTTTAAATTCTGGGTGGTCCTAACAATAGAGTTCTGAGGAGCCTGTCCCTTTCCCTTTTATAAAAGCAGTCCTGGCAGCTTGAAGTTCAGGGGAGGAGAGCTTCACAAGCACTTGCCCAAAGACCAAAGGGGAACTTTCACATCCACCAGTAATGCTCTGCCACACATGAGCTGCACCCAACTCTGCAGGTGATGGGTGTTCAGGGCAGTCCTGGCACACAAGCTGCTGTCTCAGGGAGGTGAAGCCTCCCAGAACCACTCTAATATTAACTGTCAGCCCCTAGGGGCCAGCACCAGGTAGGTGGTAGCCAAGGCCGCTGCTGGGTGTTCCTTCAGTGACAGCTGAAGGCAAGCATGAGCTTCACTTGTTAACAGCTTGGAAAACAAACAAACAAACAAACCTTATGTTGAAACTACAAACACAGTGAAGGTTCTATTTTTAAGTACTAGAAGAATTTAAAAAAGCTTTGCGCTCAGCATCGCAGCCAGCACTCACGGTGGCAATGCAGTAAGGCAGGCTGTTCTTGCACCCGGGACACAGGAGTTCACACTCAGGGAGCTGGAAGGCGCAGTGCGGACAGGCTGTCGTTGGCTCTTCTGCCTCGGTTGTGTCAGGACGCCTAGAAGTAAGGCACCAGTGGGAATAAAAATGCAAGCTCTGAACTCAAATAAAGATGTTTTACAATGCTTTTGATACTTAGCAAGTGTTTTTCCTTTTAGCTAGCTGCATGGCTTCCAGTTGCTATTTTGTGTTCTACCAGATAATTTCCTGCAATTATCGCCTGAGGTTCATCACCATTATATAAAGTCATAATTGGGTCTCTTTTTTGTCTTTTTTGTCTAATTGTAAACAAGGTAGCTTTTTTTTTTTTTTTTCTTTTAAAGCCCTAGCCTATCTTGATACTTTGATAGCTTTCTTTCAGAATTCCTTGTCACAAAGTAACAAGAATTAAAACTGCCATCCTGCTGGGCGAATACCGCATCACAAGCTTATTTTCATCAACTGCTTGGCCAGACATCCTGCACCTCATTAAGGGGAGGTGGAAGAAAAGGGTGTGTTTTTTTTTTTTGTTTTTTTTTCCAGGGCTTTTACATGGCCTATTAATGTTTAATGTTCTTGGGCATATTTATAGATAAATAATTTAGATTTACTTTCAGCATTTTTTTCATTTTACCAATGAATGGGGTACATTTTTCTAATGCTTAGCCTAGCAATTTTTGAGACGAGGTGGCTTCCCATGCTATCCTGACAGTTTGTAGGAAGACTGATTTCACATATACTTAACATGAGCATGTACGTGCCTTGCAGTGGCCTATTCTTCTGTTTCCGTTTATACCTGAGGCATGGATAAGCATGATAGACTAAGGACAAGTCAACACAACTTTTAAAATCGATGTCCTATTTTTAGAAGCTTCCTGGAATTTTCTAGAAATATCAAAGAAATATCAACCAGCAGTAGGGATGGACCTTGCGTGAATTTAAAACAAAATGGTTAAAAGACACTAAGCAGGATAGGATAAATGGTTCTCACAGGACACTGCTCTGTTCAGCATGCTCATAAAATATGATGTTGATGCCAGCTCATAAATAATATTGAGACTTAATATCAGCCAGCATCAAAGAATTCCAGAAGAACTTTGAGACCAAATGACAAGAGAATATAAGGGGTGGGGGGAGCCAGGGCAACCCTTTAGACCATAGGCTTTAGGAAAAAAAATAACATTGCAAATAAAACCTTGATATTAGGTACATCTGAAAACACATATTAACACTGCTCACCTGACCATTGCTTCAATTTTCTTTTTGTATTTCGGATCTATTTTATTTCGATACTCAGGTCTCATCAACATGGCAGCAAAATTGAAGGCTGAGTTCTTCAGTCCTGCTCTGTGACACTCAATTACTGTTGAAGTCAAAATTGGTACGATGTCTGCAACAGAATGAAATAATACCAAATATTTATTTACCAATATTAATGTTGAAAGCCTTTGAGCTACTAGGGCTTAACATGTATTGATGAAAAATGACAGTGTTTATCTCCTGCCTCACAGTGCAGTTGCACAAATCTGCAATTCCCATAACCAAAAATGTTTTCACCTCTCACTGCCTTGCACTTCTGAAGCCTAGCCTGGCAGCAGGACGGTTTTGATTAGAAGAATTTCTCACAAATCTGGTCAATGCTATTTAAAGACATAATTTTTAATGAAGTATTTGGAAATGGTGGCTGTAGAAAGATAAAACAAACTGGGATTACAGCTGACCTGTGACACAGCGAAGGGCCTGTGTGCACATGCAAAGACATGTACTCACTGTCAGTACTGTGGGCATATGTGACAGGAGTCTGCACACAGCAGTTTCAGAGAAAATTTGTCTTTAAGAAAGCTCGAGATAACAAAAACTGGTATTTTACAAAAACAAGGCTGATTAAAACCTTGTGATAAAGTCACAGAATGGATCAGTTCATTACATACGATCCTGAGACTTGTACATTACTCAGTTAACTTGGTGTTGCAGTCACAGTGGTTTCAGGAGGCTGTCAATGAGGGGTGAGGAAGCCGTGTGTTGAAGGGCTGTGCTGTGGAGGAGGGCAGGGCACACTGACTGCTCTTTGTCGCCTGTGCAGTAAGATTGCAGGAGGACGATGCAGCTCTGACACAGTGGCTAACGAACTCCTCTACGCTGCCAGTACTTACGTGACGGGAACTTGCTGATGTTGTTGGCTACACGTATGAGCATGCGCGCTCCCTTCATGTGATCTCCGCGTTTCACATGAGCCTGGAACACAACAAACAGCAAATTAACTGCAGCCTCCAGAGAGCATGCATCCATACCTACACTTCAATAAAGCAGACACTGTGCAACAGATGTGCAAACTCAGTTTTTAAGTTCAGTACCTTTACTAAAATATAGCTGTGTAGAATCATAAGGTTTGTAGCCATCTCAGAAGGAATTTTAATCTTCTGGGTCTTTAATTCTGAATACATACTGAAAAGAACATCATGTGCATTTCGGTAGTTTCCTTAAAAACAAACAATACCAAACAGTAAATTTAACTTTTCATAACAATTTCTTTACTAATATCATAAAAAGAAGCTAGGCAGAAAGCTATATTGACTCTTAGAGCAAAACCTTTGCATGACAATTTCTTTGGAAAGTCAGAAGCAGCTGCTTGTCACAGTATCCTAAACGGTATCAGCCAGGGAGTTAAATAACAAAAACATTACTCTTGCAGAAGATGTCTAACAGCAGCAAAATACACGTGTAAATGACAATTTTGCATAATAAAACTTAAAAAATGGAAGATGCTGTATCCCATACATTGCTCCCACAATAGAGAAAAGGTTCTATGAGGGTATCAGAGCACTGAGACCTGTTACCTTTTTCTGTTCTTCAGTGTCAGGTATTTAAAATTTGTTGCTTAAATTTTAATGTAAAGAACTTCTACTTTATCATTTCCTCTGACATCTCCTTCCCTCTGCAACCAAACAAGCCCCAAACCTTTCAGAAATGATTTACATTGAGTGTTACTTCACTAGATTACACTGCTTCAAGGTTACTGCCCCAGATTTTCCAGAAACCACAGGATTCCATTGACTTATCAACACAGCTGAATTAGTTGTTTCAGCAATGGTTTTTCTCTACATCTCTACAAAGCAATTTGTTTTGTTTCGTTACAGACTGCCACTGAATCAAGCTGCTGTATTGATGTGACAGCTGAGTATCACTCCCGAATTGGTTGCTGGAAAACAGCATTAATTTTTCACGCTGTGTTACTGACTCTCAGTATAGCATGGCCAGTCTTAAAACCAGGTGAACATAAAATGGCACACCCAAAGGGAAACACCCAACAGTACAGGCTTATGTTTAAGTCTTAATGGATTTTTAAGGAAAAGAATAAACGACATTAGTGAAAATTTCAAAACCAAACTCGCTGAAATCTCCTGAAGGAAGAGGGGAAAATCTAAACCTGTGCTTCTGCAGAGGAAGCAGTTACTGCAAGACAGGTAACTTTACTGAGAAAAATGCACTGCTTATGTACACACTGCTGCAGAACACATCGATACTGGCAGGGAATATGCCATACAACACAGGGTACTGCATTTTAGGAATATATTTTCAGATTCAAAGCAGCTAGTGAATTGAATAATTAACCCCCTGAGCCTTTACATTTCTTGCTTACATAATTAGCACAAATGAATTATTTACTGCTATGATGAATTGGAAAATTGTGCTTTTCAAGGGCATAAGAGATTTCCCCCCCAGCTTAGCCCCATGCTAAGGAGCAGTCCATAAATGTTAATTTCCATGGGCATAACTGTCCTCTTGTTCCTGAGGCTGCTACTTTTCCTTTAGAGATATCTTTCTTAACTTATATGAAATGAAAAGTGAGCAGTGTTACGGTAGGGCTGTCGCCATGGTTACAGAGAAACGCAGCTAATGGAGGAGACAGAAATAAAGGCTAGAAACAAAATTAGCTAGTTTATTTTTTTCTGTTTCTAACTTCAGGGGAAAACATGGCTTAAGTAAACAGGTATCTGATCCTTCAGCAGAAAACATCTCCTGTACACATCTCCCACTGAAAAAAATCAAGAGCTTAAACGTACAAAGACTAAAGGATCAGTAAACTGCTTGCATGTAGTTTAACTGCAGTTCTAACGTCTGTGCTATACAGATAAGCAGAGTTGCAGCTAGACTCCATTAATAAATTTACTTGAATATAAGGAATGCAGCTATCTTCCATAATTTTCTGTTTTCCAAGCATGTAATATGCAGTTACGAGTCCCAGTCTTTTCACAAAGGCTACTTCAAAATCAAAACTAAACTTGAATATAATTAAAACCTTGTATTTACGGAACAGATTTGTTCTAAGGCTATGCAGGATATATTATACAGTGCAATCCTGTATCAATAATGGTACCTGCAGTACTGGAAGGCTGTAGCATCAGATACGTTGTGAAATCAGGAAGAGAAAGGCTTACCTGAGCACTGCTCCTCCCTGGCAATTATGATAGCAGTCCTGGCAGCTTCTCGGTACTGCTTCAGTGCCATGTACAGGCGGAATAGGTACTTGGCATCCTTAAGTAAATGATACAAAAGCAATTAATACTGACTAAACACATACTGTGGTGTTGCCCTTCTTGACCTGCCTATCCCACCACCACGCTTTCCAAAGGCCGTGGACAAGCTGCCCTGTTTGTGAAGTGCTGTCCACACCACCAGGCTTTAGCCATGCTGCATTCTTTCCCCCGGGAGCTCTGGCTGCTTGGCCAGGGCCAGATGAACGCCCTCTGAGGGCCCCGGGGTTAGCTGCCCCCCCTGTGGGTGGAAAGCTAACAACTTCCGACCCAAAGTCATCTACGGCAATAGAAGAGAACCAAAGGACTCCAAAATCTTCCTCGAGATGCTTCAAGTTGTGTTGTGGCTCTAGATGCAGATAGTGCTTAGCGTGAATAAGGATGACTACAGCTGGTCATTAAAGTGTGTATTGCACCAGGACAATAGGGCAGACACCCAAGACAGATAGAAGAGTTGAAAATTACGGGGACAATCAGCTAACGAAGTGCATAAACCTTCTGATTTGCTACACTACATACTGTTAATATAACAGGACTCAAGAATGGCAAATGCATCAAAGGATTCAACCAAGAACTGGCAATCCAACATCAAAAAAAGTAGTGAAATCTTTTCAAACCAAAACTTTAAAAAACAAGATGGCAGTATGGGTATCCAAAGTTCTAGCACACTCATCAAGAGAACTGCACTTCCATGAGTACTTTGAGAAAACCCTCAAAACCCTTTTGTTATTCCTAAAAATACGGCCAAGATACAAACTGCAAGGTAACATAGCCTTGCTTATGATGAAAAGGAACAATTATTAAAAAAAATAATAATAAACTGGCCTAGGACCACTATTTTATATCAGTGATTTCAAAAATGGAATAAAAAAAAAAGTGCATAACACTCTTTGAAATAGTCAAGATTAATTGAATCTGCAGTACTGTACATAATGGTATGTTCCCAATTTAAATATAGGCAAATCAGAAAAAAAAAACAAGACACTGGTAGCTTTATGGACAGCTTAGCAAAACCAAACCAAACAAACAAACAAAAAAAAAGAAGCCAAACACAACTAATTCTGTGATATTATTAGTAAAAACCAAACACTTTCAAAGTATATATTTATGTTAAAATAATACAAAAAAATCTTTAGAAATAATTGGATTAATCAACATTGTGCTGTTCTCTGAAACACTGTGTAGCTTTTGTATGCAAGCCTCAAACACACAAAAAAGAAGAAATTCAAAGGAAGAGAAATACGAAAGGTATAAATAAATTTCCTGATAAAGAAGACAACTGCAAAGGTTAACTTCTTACTTGAGAGTCAGGGAAAAAAAAAAGAAAAAAAAAAAAAAACAAGAAAAAAATCACTGAAATAAAAGCAAGAGAGAAAGACTAGTATACAGGAAGAAAAAGGGAAAATCAAAATTTTTTTTAACTCTCCATATGAGGCAAAATGTTAAGTGACTGAAAGTAAACTAATGATGGAATGGAATTTTAAGTAACACTCAATCCAAAGTTAGAACATTAGAAGTACCTTAATTTAACAATTTTGAAACAGTTGTTTGGACAATAAAGTAAACACAACTCTGTCTATTAGTGAATATTATTTATCCTGAGTTCCCTGAGTTGAGCCAAAAGAAAAATATTAAGAGTGGTAGATCAGGATGTAATTTTCCCCAGCTCCTGACACCTCCTAATGCTGACACAGACAGCTGCTACACCAAGGGTAGCAGAAGGCTGCACTTCCCTGTCCAGGTTGCACCTCTCCCTGTTCTCCTGCCCAGGAAGAAGGATCCTGTCCCAGGGAAGACCAGCCACCCAATGGTATTTGCCATACCCCTATCTGTCTTTTCATTAAATAAAATATTTCAATAACTCACACAGCAGCTGTATGTAGAAGAAAATATAAAAGTAGAAGGTGTTTAAGAAGAAGTGAGTCTTACATTCTACTTTCATATCATAACCTTAGTCGTTTTAAAAGCAATAAATAGAGGAAGGAATAATCACTTGTCAACACATTTCCTAAAATCTTCAGAAAAAAAGAATTATTGCAATCTATCTGATCTTAATTTTAGATAGGTAAAATTTTAATTTAGTTTTGCTTTTCAAACCACTTGTACTTAGAAAATATGCACACATAAAACAGCAGAAGCTTGCTAGTTAATGTTTCCTGAAAAAGACAACAGGGGACACACGAAAAATTAAGAATTTCTGCAAGTTAATAAATACAACAGTCAACATAATAACACATTAAAAGAAAGAGTTCATTATTAGACAGTAGTGTAGCAAAATTATGCTAGCTATAACAATTTTGCTAATATGGTACTTCATTAAAATCCCATAAGGTTGTTGGGTGAGAAAAGCAACCAGGCTGCTCTGAGCCATTACCTGGTTTGAAGATGAATGCCGAAAGGATTAGCAAGTTTCTGCTGCATGGCTATTTTAAATTCACTCTCACTTTCAGCTTTACAAAAATACTACCACATAAAAGCTGCTATTCTCTAAAACCAACCCCAAGTGCTTGGTAGGGCTCCGTAGCATAATAAGGATAAGGGTGAATTGCTTTCTAAGTCGATTTTTTAAACAAATAGGTATGAGTCAATAAAGTAAAATTATGTTACTCACTGAGAGAGACTATGGCAGATTGGATTATAGCATTCAGAAGAACAAGAAAGAGCTTTTAAACACAGAAAAGAAAGCTCTACATTGAATTTTAAAACAATGTTAAATATGGCAATTACAGCATTCACACGACTGCTGGATGTCTTGTAAAATCTTAAAAACCTCTTCACTATGGAGATTATGCTTTAGCTCGCTTCCTTTACCCCATCCTAGGCACTACGTGTTTCAGCCAGATGGCTGGGCTGCTGCTCACAGAAGACAGACAGGATGCTACAGTTTCTATCCACCCTACTTTCAGCATAAATATGAAGTTACTTCTGCTTACACAGATGCTGCTCAGATTTTTCACACTTTTTTTCTAATGGCTTCATTCTCTTCTGGTCTCTTGCAGTTGGATTCCATTTGCTTCATTACGTTTTGCTTCTCTCAAAACTATATTATTGTTCAACTTTCAAACCATAGATGAATAATAAAAGGTAAATAAAAATAGATCCTATAGACACAGGATTTTTTTCCTTAATTTTAATTTTATCAAAGCCAGGTTGACTCAGCCATCAACCATCTAGTTGTGTCTAAAAATCTAACATATCAAATCCCCAGTCTCTTGACACTACACGGAGAGCAGAGAGACAGAATTTTTAATCTCACTAAAGAATCAAAAACCACATCTGTAACAGTAGGGGTGAAACAGACTTACTGCCAAGACCACATCATCTCCATCATTACCAAACCTTACCCCTCAGTAAGGCAGAATTCACTTTCTTCTATAATTTTGTATCTGACTATATTTACTGTGAGTTTGAGCTCGAGAGCTTAAGTTCCTTGACAGAGGAATAAATTGCAGACTGCAGTGCCTGCACCTGAGGTCTGGCTTTCACAGCAGAAAACCTTGGGTGCAGTGCCATTTGGCTCACTGATTACACACCAGCAGTCACCCTGCGAAAGAGCTGTTTGTCATTGTAACCTCAATGCTGATGTTCTGATGTCTAACACTGTATTTACAGTGGATGTTTTAATCTTCCTTGAAAAAAAAAATCACAAACTGAGTATGGTCAAAGTTTACTTCTTGCGTTTCAAGCATAAATCTAACATACGTTCTGCTTACGCTGTGAATTATCCTTTTCTATTATTACCAAAGCAATATTGGCTACTAATACACAAAAATCTGTCAGCAAATACCTTTCAACTCCCACATGACTATCTACACATAAGAGATGTGAATGCTTTGCAATTAACAAAGGAGCAGGAATACTGGAAGTAAGGGCAATGGTCATTTCTAAATTTTATCGCGTGACTTTAAAAGAAGCCTCATAGCTGCCTCTTAGCACACAGAGCACCTCCTAAACTGTATACAAGAAAAAAAAAGTGGTTCTAAGGATCCAAGGAAGATTTCCTATGAATGACAACATAAAAATCAACATCCACAGTATTTTATTTTCCTGTTGTTAATCAAATTTCCACACTAGTAAGGTCTGACACCAAAAACCTTCAAATGTACTTCCTGTTATTTCATTTTCCTTTTTATCATAACTATGTATTCCCCAACACAGAGCAGAAACTCCGTTTTAGTTCACAGAACTGCAGCCTCTATTTGAAGATAAAATTAACTTGATGAATAATCAATCTGAACTTTAACCTAAATCCTCCTACATAATAAGAAATCCAATGAGATTTTTTTCAAAAAAGGGTTTCATTGTCATATGGGCATTCACACAAAGCAGGCACATTTTCAGGTGATCTCAGTGGCACATCTTCCCTTCGATTCCCACTTTAAAACTGAACTGCTTTGCGTTAAGCTCTTTTTGAGAACACGGTCATTGATCACTTAAGAAACAACAGAGAGCTGAATAATTCTGAAAATCTATCCACAACTTTTGTCTTAAGTTGATGTGTAAATGGTTTTTGTCCTTCATTCACTAACTACTACCTTACTTTCTTCCACTGCAACAGCAGTAGGACCAGTCCCCCATTCTGCTAGAAAATAACACAATGCCATAGCTTGTTGAGACACACATGCTGACTGACCATCTGGGAAAGGCAGCTGCCAGTTGGCTAGCTGCTATGACCAAGCAGCTAAGTTTGTCTCTTTTCCTCAGTGTGAGCATTAATTTGGACCTATTCTGCGAAGCTTAGAGAAAGATGCTTGTACCTAAGATAGTTACTTGCTTTCTTATCTTTCTGAAGATGGAGTTACTGGGTGAAATGGATCAAAGAATGATCGTATGTGTATTGCTCCTTAATAAGAGTAAGCTGAAAAGCAATCTGTAGCTACCAAAAAAATAGGACAAAATAAACTCAAAAGACCTTACATTACAGCAACAGGATGCAACAGCAGTGATAGAAATCCAATACCTTAGGCATGCCATCACTCTCTCCCATAAGATAATCTATCAGCTGATTTGTTAGGGCTTCATCTTTTGCCTGTCCCACCTATTAAATAAAGACAGAAGAAATTATCATGAAATATAATTATGACATATCATGAAATATTATTATGACATGAAAGAGAAAGGAAAAAATACTTATACACAAGGAGACTTTTCATTAAAAACTGAAACTAGATATATTGACACTAAGAAAATGCAACAACACTGAAAGTAAACCTCTTGAAAATACGATTTTTTTGTTGTTGTTGTAACAAAGTTACTTACTGTTTCAATTGCCATTTCTATAGACAAGTTATCTTCTGTATTTGGACTTTTTATAAAGTGCTTTAATGCCTAGAATGAAATAGAAAAAAAGAGTTAAAACTGAGATACATGAAGTTAACATTTTCCTCACTTTTATTAAGTTGCTTCTTTCTGTCTTTTGACAGAAAAGTGGCACACTGGATGCTTATCTTGATTGTATTTTACAGCCATCAGGATAACCACATATGCTATATAGGTAGTACCAGCTCATACTCCTGCAAGTAAGAGTACTTACATGTAGTAAGCATTATCTGACAGACCTGTGTGTCAGGAGTATCAATTGAAATACTTCCTTCTTTTAAAATAATGGTTTAAGTTTGGATATGCAACACTCTTTGATAACCTATTTTTTCAGTGACCAAATCTTCACTGATTAAGCAAATAAACTAAGTAAATTCTACTTATACATTCACGCCATTTAGAGATTCACAGAGAATAGTGTGTTGCTGATTCACCTGGAGCCTCTGCTGTTTGAAAAATGTATGTGCATGACACTGTATAATTCATAGAATCCAATAATAAATATAGAGAGCTTACTCTGATACAAAAAGGTGTAAAAAAATCTAAGTCGTTAAGGCAGATAAAAAGTCTACCATGAACTTCTCTAATCTGGAAGTCCTGTACTTTGGACAGTTTCTATGACCATTTAACTCTCATTGGCTTATCTTTTAAGTACTGACCCGCGCATACTGGCCACAAAGCAAGAAAAATTTTCCTGCTTGAAAATGTTTCTTTTCTCCTTCAAAATACAGTGCAATGCTCTGATAATCTTCATTGCTAGTATTCTCAGAACCTGCAACACAAAGAAAGCAAGGATAGCAGAGCATTTTTATTAAGTAAGACAAAAGCCTACCAAAGAATTAAATTCCTATTTTACAAAGAAAAACAATGCCAACTAGACTCAAATTCTTACACATTTGTTTTTCTACTTAATCAAAGACTAAATATCAGACACCAGGAGCTAATAACGCAGTGTAACAATTGTTTCCATAGGTTTTACGCTGTAATGGGATTTCTGTTTTTTATTTAATGAACATAATAAAATGGCATTACTATGACCCAGGAATTATTATTTTTTTTCATCATGTCTTGGCAACAATAAAACAGAACAAGTAATTATGAGATTATCACTCGGATTATTTTCACAGTTTAAGAATATGAGGGTTTATCTGTATTGCAGAGTAAAAGACTATCAGGAGCAATCTAACCATGCAGTACCAGGGAATACTACCAAGTCCTCTAACCAAATTTCCATTTTATTGTACACATCTGAAACAGAGACAGACACTTCTTCAGAGTAAGTTTTAAAGAGTTTTTCCACCCACTTAAATTAAAATTTGGAAAACCCTATTCTGGATAGGAGAGAAGGAAGAAAGAATAAGGAATAATAGGACAATACTGTCTACCTTGAAAGCCAAACTCACTGTAGTCAATCTTTTATAGTTACCATAGCAAGAATAGATTTTTAAAGGAAGAGATTAATCAATAACATGAGATAATTTCATAGAAACTTAAGTATTTATGTGAAACTGTGTCCACAAAGAAGCCTGCCTGACAGTGGAGAAAAACAGAAAATGTGTTGCAAATCAACAAGCTAGCCACTAACTGACTTGATAACCTGAGGTAACAATGAGCTTCTCAGCAAGTCCTCCTTTTGCCTCCCACTGAGACAACAGCAGGCCAAGAAGGGCCTTAAGGGGAAACAAAAAAAGGACAAGTAACATAAACGTGTTAAAAAAAAAAAAAAAAGAAGAACCATGACAAAAGGAAAAGAGGGGATAAAAATCAATTTTACTAGTAAAAATCTAAGTTTCAGACTAATAGTACTAAATACATCAAGGTCAAAGAAAACGATTCCACGACTGACACAGGAAAACAGTCTAGACAAATGCTTTACCTCTGTAGATAAACAGAAAAAGCTCTAACACAGTCAAGAATTTAAGAACAACCTATGCTGGGGATCATGGGAGACACCCAAGCTGAAAGTGAACCCTAGCTTATAGGTCTGGATTAGACACAGGGTGACAAATCCGAACATGGTGACTGAAAATAGACCAGAAATGGAAACCAGATTTCACAGCCCTTGTCTTATCATTTCAAATTGGTCTAAAGCAAGGAAAAGAATAGCACAACACATTGCAAGCAAACAATTGAACTGGAATACTTACTGATGATATCAGCATAAATCTCCATCTTGTTGTGCTGTTGAGCTAATGTGAAAGCCTCATTATTGCACTTGGACATGACCAGGAACTGGATGGCAGAGCCATAGTCACCAAGCTTCAGGAAGAATCTAGTCAAAACGAACAAACGAATACTTCAGTTAAGTAACATAACGAATAATACTCCAAATGTTTTAAGAAACATACTGTATTTTGTGGAATGTATATGGGTGGAATGTATATACTGAGAACAGTTTTAGTCTCAGACAACAACATGGAAGAAAGAAACATTGTTAATAGCTCTCAAAGGGGACTGATTTTTTAATCTATATCATGTATTATTACCTGGCCACCATCTTTGCTCCATCAAGAGACTGTGTTTCTCTCACAATATTAACGGCCTTTTCAGGATTATTAAGGTGATCCAAGTACAGTCGGATTACGCTGTCCCACTGTTTTGCATTTTCATAAGCCATCACAGCTTCCTTGTAACTGTAAAAGCAACGGTTTCAGTTTTTCTAACTTTAAGTAACTCTTTACAGCACGGTATGAAAGAAAGAGTATTTTACTTCTAAGAGGTTATTCTATGTCATCTTCTTTTCAGTTTGCATTTAATAGTCTTGTTCTGCATTTACCAATATTTTTTTTCTTTATTTATTTTCTTCTTTCTCTCTTACTTTATTTTCTCTTGGGAGATGGAAGGTTGAGACAACAGAAGAATTTCTGCCACAACAGTATTTTTGACCTATTCTGCCAGCATCCCTTTGGGTATATCTTAGAAGTAGTTAATCTGTTCCATCAGTGAACATTATATGTTTCATCGGTTCCATATTAAATCACTTGGGACTGAGCGAACAATAAAATCCAAACAGATAGCTAACTGCAGAATTTCAAAAATCATACTTTATTCCGCTCTGTAAACAAGTTCAAGAAATTTCTCATTCTCACACTATGCAATTGACATAAATAGTATTTTCTAGTCTTATCGATCCAAGCATTTAGTTTTGGTGGTCTCACATTATAAGCTGTCATTATTCTGAAGCACATTTACTTAGAAACAATGACAAGCAGAAAACTACTTTTTGTGATTAAATATAACCTATTTGGGGCTTTATCATTCAGCCAATAGTTTCACTTTATTCAGTATTTTGCAAGGGCAGTTAAGATGTAACAGTAATTTGTTTCTAGAATGAATTTTTTTTCATGATCACTCACACTTTGAATGACCTTAAAAATCACAGCTTTATGAAAGGAGCTGTTAGAAACAAATTAGACTTCAATGCTCTACTAACTGAAATGCTGCATTAGGTGCAGTACCTTAAAACCTTTAATAATTTTTGGTAAAAAGACAGTAATGCTTGGATGGGAGAAAAGAACAAAACAACAATTAAAATACATCTTTGATACTAGTGGTAGGTCCTTAGAATATGGTAAAATTTTAATGTAACAGTTAAACTTACAGATTTCAGAATCCCTTTTCACAAGGATGTTTTATGCAAAGTTTGAAGTCTTTTATAGAAAGAGCAATGTATTCCATAAACACTAATAATATATTTTATAAATGCAGATAAGCATGCAGACACACCTGCCATCAGCTTCTTTGGCCTTTGCATATTGTAGATGAATCTTTGGAGATGAAACATAAGAAAGAAGCTCACCAACCTTTGCCCTAGATAGACAAGAGAGTAGTCATTTAAGAAATATTTTTGATTTCAAATTTTCTCCAGTAAAACACGAATATTTATATTGATATTGAAAAGGAGTTAGAAAAAGCAGTAATTGAACATAATGTATAAGCTTTGAAGGCACTTTAATATTTTCAGAAGTCTGCACTTGATAGAAATGGAACTGGAAATTACAGACTGCTTCATAGGCATACAGGCCTTAAGTAGCACAGTATCTTCTTTGTTTGAGATGTTTGAGCATAAGAAGTGCCAGACTGACCATTTTTGTCTCTGTTATTCTCCAACTCATCTACAGAAGCAGAACAGTTTTAAAACTGTACCTACAGGAGGGGTATTTCTGATCTTTTAATGTGCTCTTGATATTAAAAATGCATAAAACTTAATTTGGTAAAAACTAAGGCCTTAAGTCTCTCCAAAAATTGTGCTTATCCACTGTAGGTTTGACGATAACTCAATTCATTTAAGACGTTAATATTATTGAACATTATGTTAGCTCCTACAGTTCATGATACTGACTACATTTGAACCACAAACTTAGAATTGTTTCCAACCATCTGAATATTCAGTCTCAGCTATGTATTTTACAACCAAAGAAATTTAATGAACTGAACAGTAACTACAAGAATAAAATGATTAAATCCAGAGTGCACACGCGTGCACACACACACACACACACACACAAACGACTTAAAACCACACGTAACTAATTTAAACATATCACACAACCAGAAGAAACAGGAAGACTACCCTTCTTTTCCATTAAGACTATAATTAAACCAGCATAAGCTTTTGAGAAGATCTGGTGAACACTGTTCTTGTTCAAGCTTGGAGGAGGGAACCATAAAAATCAATGAAATATAAGACATTATGCAGTATTAACGTATTTGTTCTTTCCTAAAGAGCACACAGCACTTCCTCTGTCTCAAGAAATGTAACACTTCCCTGGAACCTGTACGTACCAGTTTTTACACCGGATGTATACTGATGCTGCCTTGTCATAATATTGTCCCTTTTCATACAGCTGAGCAGCTTCTGAAAATTGCTGTAATATTGAAAATCATTATAATATCATTTGTAAGTTCTGATTACAGGTAAATATCTTAATGTATTCACAAATTCAACCTTAGCTTTATTAGTTCATCTGCATACCTTCATACTCTCCAGAATAGTTCCACAGTCTCTTTTTAGTAACCTACTGGGATGCTTGATGGCCTGGTTTACCCCTCGACGGATATCTCCCGTTCGAATGGACATTTGAGCTATTCCAGCGAGGCAAGCTTCATCATGTTCCTGGTACTAGCAATCAAATAAAAAGCAGTAACTATATGTTATACATCAGAAACCTCAGCTCACAAAAGCCATAGCAACAAAGCACCGAATCAAATTAACAAAATATTACATGGCCTCAGTTAAATCAACTTTTGTCTAGCAATTCTTGCTTAATTTCAACTACTATTTACTTATTAAGAAGAATTCCACTTAGTTTTCTTCTTAACCTTTGGTCTTAAATTTTTACATTTTACTTAAAAAATCTGTCCAGGCCAAGCCTATAGAGAATGTTTTTACAGTTGGCTCAGCACCACTCCCCTCTTTCCCCAAAACCAACAGTAAAAACAGAAAAAGAAAGAAATATTACACTTGCAGTATCTCTTCATTTTTTTTAAAGGTGGTAATTTCATGTCTTGAATTCAGAAAACAATTGCTATTTTCCCTATTACATTTCCCTATTATCACTTGATCTGTTTCATAACAGACATTTTGTAAATATCAGGGAAAATAATGCCAGAATAAGGGATAATCTATTGAACATGATGTTTATTTTCTAATGCAATCCTTGTCTTCCTTTATGCAGATAACAACTCAGTAAAGAAGAACAGAAGGAATAATTAGGACTTTTGTTTTACCAATGAAAATCCTGGCAATATTACTCATGGCATTTGCATGTCTATTATGAAACTGCTCAGATGATAAAAACCTAAGTCTAGTTGTGCCATGTTAATACAATGGCAGTATTAAAGTAGAGAAAGCATCATTCTGTGTATTAAAAATAACAGAAGTGCAAAGACTAGTATCCCAAAGCGGTAGTTGTACAGATTTAGAGCTGAATACAAAAACCTAGTAAATCTGAAACACGACAACTAAATGTTTAGTATGATAGTACACATGCTATCATTACTGAAAAGGAATTACCTTATTGTCTCTAGTAATTCCCTTCTCATAATGCACCAGAGCGTTAATATAATCACCCCTAAAAGAAAATTGAAAGTTATATGGAACAACAGTTTTAACAGGAAGTGATAATTCCCTTCCCACTGTAACAGATCTTTGAGACAGGTTATGCATCAATCTGCCTTGCTTTAGACACAAAGATCACATACAAGGATGCAAGGCATACAAAAGATGGAAGGCACACAGTATGTGATTGTGTTTTCCTCACACTTTATTAAGCAATTAGTCAAAAGGGCCATCCGTTTCTCAATTCCTTTACACTGAGACCAATAAAATTCCCCAAAAGACAGGCAAAGAGTACCCAAGTGTGCAATATACCTCAATAATTTAATCTCTACTTCCACACATTTTGCTGGAAAATAAACCAATCTTCTAAAATTATTTAGTATTTTTTCATCATAAAAATTAAAGCTTTTTTTTCTTTCTTCAGTATATTCAGTTTTCTTAAGTACAACACAAGTTACAGATGGTCACATAGCTTCAGCTGCCCATTCCCTCCTTTCTGTGACCAGCAAGCGTCCTCCCACAGTTCTAGGGGCATTATAGAGATGCCTATATATTAGTAGAGTTCCAGAAACTCTACTAATATATAGGAATTTTCCCCTTGGTTTTGATGTTAAACCAAGTGTTTAATCTGCAAAGAATTAGCTATAAAATAGACTTAAATATCTGGCAAATGGATGATACATTCTCTCTTCCAGAGACTGTCAGGCTTGAAATTTGACACTCCTCTATCTAAAATGTGTGAGAAGATGAAGGTTCTTAGGTCTTGAAGGAAAGACAGACTAAAGTTTTAAATGCAAGGCTTTCACCCAACATAAGAAGTGTCAAATGCTGTGAATTTTCTCTATTTCCAAACACTGACCTGCAACAAAGAACTACTAGCAGATTATATAATACAGTTGACCTACCAGTTGAAAAGAACGCAGATATACTGTAATTAATCAACAATAATTTGCTAACCTACATCTCTATCATGATGTATTCACACAAAAGCAGTCTTCCAGGTACTATAGCTGTGAGAACTGACAGGCTCCCTTTTCAGCAATAACGTAAGCTAAAATATCTCAATTCCATTGTTTTTCTAATTAGCACGAGCACTGGTTTAATATTTTTATACAGCAGCATTTTAGGAGAACTTACGTGAATTCAAGCTGCATTGCATACTCCTTTGATATGAATGGGATTTGGTCTGGGGCCAACCGCTTAGCCAGCTGAAGCGCGCTGTCCCAGTGTTGCAAGTCTTTTCGCATCTATTAAAAAGAGCAACATTTTCTGATGCAGATATCAAATTCTGAATTGTAATATGAAATTTATACTTGTACAATTATAAGACCATAATATTTATAATACTTACAATATTATATAAATACAATTATAGAGCTAGTGTTCTAGAAGGAAGCAGACAATGTGAGAGAGCTACATACATCCTAAAAGAATGTCAGGTGGCCACACAAGAGCAAGAAGAAAACTATAAAAGGGAAAAATTATCAGAAAGTAAAATATTCCAACATTAAGGTGAACATTGCAGAAAAAAAAAATCACACATCTTGAATACCTCAAGTGCAGCAGTAGGACGGGAGGATGCCAGATATAAATCCTGAGCCAGATTAAAATGACCAGTAAACATGGCAAGGTGTCCTGCTAAAAGGTTGTGGTCTTCTATTCCCTGTAAAAAGACACAATAGGTGCTACAGTATGTGAAAAGACAAAAAAAAAAAAAAAAAAAAAGGTCATAAGCAACATAATCTATTATACACAGTAAAACAATACATCTGGACATTCGACAATTATACGTATCAGATTCTACAAATCAGAAAAAGCCCTCACTTTCTTTTTGTAGCTCAAGGCCAGTATTGCAATCACTGTCTAAAATCAGCATTTTGCAGAAGCATATTCTTAAGGTACAATTTCACGTACACTTTTAGAAATCTAACTTCAATCTGCCTAGGAAATATTAGTGGCCTTAAACATTTTCTCACAAATAACAAAGGGAAAGAGTTTGTCTGACACATGGACATATCCTGCTGCTCTCACGCAAATGTGGGAAAGAATGTTGTGCATCCCAGTAGAATGCTGCAACCACTTGAAGAGCAAACTGGCAACAGTTCTGCAGTTTGAATGTTTTTTTTCCTCTTTGACTACTAACTCCCTTGAAAATAATTCACCTTTTATTTAAAAAGAAACAAAATTTCCACAAAAAGAATAAGAATTCAGCAATTCTTAAGAATTAATGCATAATGTTTCCCATTAAAAGTGACTTTACATTTTACCTTTATCTGTTCTAGTGACATCACCATCCCAGCATTACCAAATGTCCGATAAACACGTATTGCAAAATCCACCTCCATATGATGTAAGCAGGCTTTGGCCAGTTCATTCCAACCAGATGGGTCATTCAGAAGCCTGCATATCTCCCAGGCTTCAGAAAACCTTCAGAAAACAAAAGTAACTTAAAACTAATATTACTTGTATCTAAAATTCCTTCTCAACACATTTTATTCCTAATACTATGGCAGGGAAAAACCAAGAAGTCTCTACTTCATGGAGAGACAATTACCAGAAATAAAGGAGAACTACAAATATATAACTTACTGCACTGTATTCTCCTATTTCTACCACACTTTTTCAGGAAATCACTTGCTTTTCCTATTCTGGCATTCTTTCCATTATACTGATTTTTCTTTGTTTCATTACATCGTGAGGTGAGTGGGCAAGAATCACTTTTAGCTGGTGTTGGAAGAGCCACTGTCATACAACCACAGATCAGTTTTGAAAAAATTACTTTTACTTGACAGTGGAAAAACAAATAAAGCAGCAGTTTGTCACTTACTTCGGTCTGCATAGACAACTACAAGGCCTGAGGGATCAATATAATTTATCAATACTCAGTATGACATTTTTAGATCACTAGGATACATTGTATAGAGCTATAAGCACAGAAGAAAACATTTTACACAATATAATTAAAACACAGATGTACCTTTTCAACATTAACGTTTGAGTAAGCATTTCTGCCAGCTCATTAGGTCCAAAGTCTTTCAAATTTCCAAGGAAACTGTGAGTACTGAGATAGATATTGTTTGTTTTCCCACTCTGAGTCTGACAAGTTAGTTCTCCATTATACAGCAGCAAAGGTTTATGGGAAAAGGGGACATCAGTGCCACCTGCCAATATAACCTTGGATCCTAGATTTTAGGATCAGGAAGAAAAGAAGATTTCATTTTAAAAAATCCCTACTTGGTGAAAAACATGATAAGCAGTCAGTGTAGATATGCTGTGTATTAACTCAAGATCTCTAATTCTCAAAGTCATGATCTACTGTACAAGTGTATGCTTTTTCAGCATAGTAAAAATACATAATTTAATCTTCTAAATTATTACAGTAATTTTCCAAATGTTTGTTGATAAATTTATTGGTGTTTGTCAAAAATACAGGAACTGCTATGATTACAGTAAGTGAATACGAGTTTTGTCATCTCGATCCAAAGAGTTTCTCATGAATATTTCAAAATTCAGTTAAAGCACAACATGTACATTTCAGACAAAAGATTATAGTAGCATAAAGCCTGAAGGGTTAAGACCAACTTTACAGAGAAACCTACACAGCAACTATTTTTCTGTTAATCAGTTCCACTTCAAAACTTGTGTAATACTGTTCATTTTCATATGCAGTTATGAAAATATTTAACAGAAAAGAAAAAAATAGAACTTGCTTTGCTTTATTAACTGAAATAGTTAGTAAGATTTTAAAAGAATTTACAGTACCTTGAATGGCATCTTTATGAAAGACGTAAGTATACGCTTTATCATCATCATAAGCAACAAAAACACCTTTATCCATTGGCCAGTTTTCCCACAGGATTCCTTTAATAGTCGGTGAGAAATTTGGAATCTCATATAATCTATCACTTACCTACAAATAATGCAAAAGTCAAATTACTAGGAAGCAAGACTAATGACACAAGGTAAATTTTCATCATAATAATGAATAAAAATAAAGAAATAAAAGTAGTGCAGAAATATGAAACTCATATTACAAAGAAGTTTTCTTATGAGCAGCGACTCTGAATAACAAATAAAAATTGTTTAATTCATAAAGGAAGTAAATGGAGAAAATACATGTTATAAGCATGATATTTATTTTCCTTAGAAGAAGGGTATTAAGACAGGCAGTGAAACTGAAAGGTAGTACTTGTTACCTGGCTAAATTATCTGTATTTGAATACACAAATGCATTCATTTCTGATAACTACTGACAAGGAAATTAGTATAATTAAATTGTCCTGATCTACTGTGACATTTGTATTTCCTTACATTACCATTAGGTTATCTTCAAGCCTTTCTGGCAATTTCTTCTTCCAACATACAGTGTGTGTAATAGAGAACAAAAAAACTTAAGTCACTCCAGCATGTAAGAGCTTACTTGTAAATACAATGGCATGGGTATCCCACACTAACTTACTGGGCAGTAGACAAAGCCATCACTTTTTTCATCTATGAAAGCCAGTCTGGTTCCATTGGGATCAGGAAAAATTTTTCTCACACCAACAGGATGACGATATTCATTCACATATTGCCAGTCTTCAATGTAGAAATAATGAATAACTCCAGTCTAGTAAGCAATAACAGAAACAGCTAATAATGACACTAATAAATAGCAAGTAGATTATTAACTTGATTGTAGTTTTTCCCTTCCTAGAATTCTGAGCATGGAGAGTGTTTAAATAAAAGTATTTCCACCTTTTTTTTTTTTTTTTTTTTGTTTTTTTGGCTTTCTCCTTCACAGATGTTATTGGGCAGGATAGGAAAACTTGAGGCTTTTTAGGAGGCAGGAAGGACAAAAAAAAAAAAAAAAGGAGGCGACGACCTTATTAAAAAGCAGCCCTTTGCACCAAACACTAGTAAAAGCAAGACTTAACCCTCCTGCCAAAGTATCTCATATAAATTCAATAGTAAAGGAAGTTGGATGCAATTTTGACTGCTTTTGCATAGAAGATAATCCACATTAAATTTCTCAGAAGCATAATTTCTTGCTAAAAATATAATGAGTAATAATCCAAATCATTTGGTAGAAACATATTCTGTTTTAAAAGACACTTAAAAACAGAAATAATACTCACATCTGTGCCATATATGAGGAAGTCACCAGTTAAAGCATGGCATAGAATTCGGCATTTATCATCATCTGCTGGGAAGAGACGAGTTTCCCGTTCTTCCTGAGCATCCAAGCCTTCACTTTCTATCTAAATGTAAAGAATAAAATGAACTTAAACACTACACTGTTAACAACAATGTATCAAAGTTTTACCTGTATCAAACTGTATGCAAATGAGATGAAAACAACTTTTCCTGTCCACGGGAAATAATTCAAAAGAAAACATTTTCTCTCACATGTTCTAGAGTAGTTTATATTTCTAAAGTCTCTAGAAACTCAGTTTTATATTTTAATTAGCCAGAAAAAAAATATCTGAAGAGTTTTTATTTTTATTTTCTTTAACAGAAGATTACACCATTTTCTCTCAAGTTTAAAACTTGTTTAACTTAAATCTAGTCATTAGTTCAGCACTCCAAATTGCCAGAGCTCTTACCATATGCAATTGGACTTTACCCTCAAAGAGAGCAGCAGCATAATCAGAATTAAGATGCATGTTTGCAACTGTACCCAGGTACTCCACATCTTTAAGCTTTTTCACATCTACAGATTTCAAACAGAAAAGAAACAGATATAAGCATTTTGATTTTAATAATGTAAATTATAATGTAAATTTGCAGCTGAGTAACCACATGTGAAGAACTCACAAATAAGCAGAGGGACAAGTCATACATACAGAGACTTTCTTCCTAGCAGTCAGAAAACTAGTTAGAAAGTACAAGAGAATCTCTTCCTATGCAACTGTGACTAATATTGTTACAGTCTTGATTAATCTGTTGTTATTCAAAAAAGGTTCTGGTTAGAGAGGCATGAAAACTATAGACACCACTGTCCAAAATCTGATTATAGCGTAACAAATTTCACCTTACACCATACAAACAACACGAACATTTACCAATTACACAATACTGCACTTACAAAAAAAAAAAAAAAAAAAAAAAAGACACACAATGCAGTAGCTTAAAATAAGAGAATGAAATCTATGCTTACTGTTCTCTCCAAGTGCATAAAACCAAGCCCGATTGTTCATTCCTACAGCCAAATGATAGACACCAATAGCAACAAAACTGGGCTCTACTTCAACAGAGACAGTGACTGGTAGCTCCTGTAAGAAAAAGAGTATCAATTTCCATCCGCTATTAATTCTTACTTTACTTTTACCTAAAAAAAGTTTAAAAGGAAGAGGCTAGCATACTCCCTCCACGTGGTTGGCTATAGTAACTTCAAGAAGAGAAGTGAGGTATGCGATCCGTGTACTGCAAGCATCTCCCAGGATTGGAAGCTTTGTCAAGAAAACATGAAGGGATGCTCTTCGTGTAGATACTGCCAACAACTGTCCATCATCTGTCCAAGCCAGCTGTTCTACACCTAAAATATTTACAAGTTTTTGCAAAAAATCATTTATTGGACTACCGAAATGAAACCAAGAAACAATTACTTCACTTTAAAATGTGACAATGACAGGAATTCCTACCTACGAATATGTGTACTAATGTATTACAACCTAACCAATTAATATAATTCCAAGATTAACTAGAATCACTCAAACCAAAACCACAATTTACTAATTTAGCATCTTCCTAAGAGTGAGTGAGTGAGTATATATAATAATAACTGCAATATCTGCTGATACTTCAACAGGAGATGATAGCAGTAACTTGTTACTCAAGAACTTATAACATTCTGGAAGCTACTTGCACAAATCAGGATGAGAACACATTAGGCATCATCCCTTAGTCCAAGAGATGCAGAAAAGCACCAAAAAACTCAATCATCCCAAAAATATGGAAATAAGCAGAAAACGGTTAAGTATATTATTTTAGTAATCTGAATAGAACATAATATTCAAAAACAACAACAACAACAAAAAAAAACAACCACAACCAAACCTGAAAAACTGACAGCCTGTAATTAATCAAGTATTCTTAGAGCTGTACTTCTCTATACTGTAAAACTTGTTAGTAATAACTGCATTTTCCCATTTTGCCATGAGTCTCCAAATGTATACTAATTGAGAAAGAAGGACTTTATGGTAATTTCTATATTTATACAGTTTTTCAGCAACAATACTTTTTATTAATGCATGAATGTAAACAGAGTCACCATCAAAATTCTGTTTTACCCGACTGTAAAAATTTAATTCCTCAAGCAGAGGACTATTGAACATACCTTTGTTTTCATCATCCAAGTTTATTATAGCATACATCTCTCTCAGGTCTGACAGATCATGGATTTTAATGCTGAAACAAAAATAAACAGTCATTCTCACTACTACAATTTTCAGTCATCATAAACTGGAATAAACACAATCCAGCCCTATCAAGACAGTCTAATTGAGAAAAATTAGAGCATGAATGTAAAGTGCCTTCTATTTCCTAAAGAGCAATACACACAGTCTCTTCCTTTCTCTCTCGTTATCCAACACTCTAAATAGATATTGCTGCAACTGTACAAAATGATTTGTTCACAGAACTAAAATCTGAGGAAAAGGCACAACTCATCCAGTTTGGAAGGCCTCCAGGGTGGGAAAGAAACAGATGAAGTTACAAGAGATGAACCCTATTTGTTATGTATAAAACCATCCCTTACCAATTGTCTCCACATGATGCAGCTTTGTTCAATGACTGTGATATAGCAATGCTGGTTAGATTATCCTTATGATTATGAGCTTGAAAGATTTCTTGACCTATTTCACGAATGTGTGTAGAAATGACTACAAAACACCCTCGTGAGAAACCAATCATAATGTAGCCATCACCATACCTGTTAAAAAATTACCAGAAGAGACATATTTATGTAGCATGAAAAGCTGTCAATGCCTCTCTTTAATGGGAAAAATAATAAAAGTATGGGAATTTATATATATAGTGTAGTACAATACAGTATAGTACAGATTAAGGTGAAAAAAAAAACCACAAATATCTTAAAGGAGAAAAACAAAATTTTCATGCAAGCGTGCTCAGCATTTAATCTTAAATCTTCTTTATTCTCTCTTCTAAATTCTTTAATGCCCTTCTACTTTCAGCAAGCAGAATACATGACAATGATGTGAGGAGAAGCAATTTGAGTATCATCATTTGAATAAGCATGCCAGAAGATGGAAAATTCCATTTCAAGGTTATGGCTGACTCTGTCACTTCAAAGCTATGCTAAAAACAATAATGGCAGTCATTTTGCCCTTAAGGCATGCTGCTACAAACACGGTGAAAGTACCAAAGCTACAGTGTGTATCTGTGAATAGATGGCTTGTTTACTTTTTATAGTGGCAAGTACCAATAATCAGGTTAAACCAGAAATAGTTACTTGTTTGAATTAACCCTGACATGCTGTATCTGATCTGCTTAATTGAAAAAAAAAAAAAAAAATCACAAAGGAAACCGTCTGCCTCCTAGCAGACCGTTAGATCTATCTTGTTAGATACGTGGCCATAAATTAAGAAATGTGCAGATACAAATTTTCTTACAGAGTTTAAGTGTTAGCAGTAAGTGTCAATAACACATTGACTGAACAAAGACTGTGTCAAAGATATAGAAACAAGATGGCTACTTCTGGGTACAGAAGGGAAACTTCTAGTTAGGGGTTTCTTCAAATGAATATTAACCAATTAGATTACCGAGCAAGGAGGCTACAAGAACTTTACTTAAGTTTGTAAACCCAGAAAAAAAGCCAAAAGATTCAACTCCACTCCCAGCTCTTTCATCACTTACTTACCCAAATGGAGAGCAACCTATAAAGCCCTCAATTTTATCTACTGTCAGGACAGCAACAGTATTATTGTTCTAAAACAGAGCATACCAATGACGAATACATTTTGACAACACTGCTTTCGTAGCCAGTGAACTGTTAAACAAAAGGATTACAAAATGTAGATTCATACATCCAAGAGAAGTCCAGTGTAAGCAAGGGATATACACTTTCATTTCCAGCATTTATCAGAACTACTGGGAAAATCTTCAACTTGCTAATATGAGAATGCTGCATTAAGGAAGTCTGCTCACCATCTGTAGGTTACAATACTGCCATAAGACTGCTGAAATTTCAGATCAATCGGGTTATCAGGATCATTCAAATTAAAAAGAAAGAGAGTCTTCTTGCCGACCACTACACTTACCTGCCAATGAATGAAAAGAAAAAATTAACTCAGCAAGAATGGCATCACTTTAAAATAAAGCCCTACATTCTCCCTAAAAGATGAGATTCAGCACTTAAGGGAATCCATAAGAGCCCCATGGATTTGAATCCTGAGCCTTAATCAACAATGGAAGAGATTTTCAGGATATTCCCCTTCTGAGACAGCAGTTCACAGATCTAAATAAAAGCCCAGCAGAGCACACATCTCAAATTCAACATTTGTCCCTGCAGAAGCATTATGCGAACCCATTTCCTCAGGGGAAAAGGCAGCAGGCCACACGGATCCTGTTGGACTACTCTCAGTTGAACAACAACGTGTTTTTCAATCTACAGAGTTTCTATCTGGAAGGTTGTAGTGATGGCTATCACAACACTGCTATTTCAAGTAACTTGCTGAGATTTCAAACACAAGAACACCAATTCGAACACACACACACACACAAAAAACACAAACCAAAACAAACCAAAAACACAAGAAACAGCCTGATCAGTTTGTATTAAACATGCATATTTACAGTTTGATATCAGTCTAGGTAAGCACATTTATTTTGATGAAAAACACAAGAGTTGTTAGACTTCATAGTCAAAAGCAGGATGATGGAACTTTTTTTCTTTTAATACTTTTGTTACCATAACGTGTGTGATTGTCAGGCAAGAGTAAAGCACTCATTTTATAAAAAGAAAGGAGGAGGAGATTGTTTCACCTTTTTCTTTAACAAAGATACTTTGAAGGGCTGTTTACAAGTTCATTTTACATTTCCTTCTGTTCCAGCCCTCCTTGTCTAAAAAGAAGAGGATGGTTTATTTGTAATATAAGTGCTGAAAGACTGAAATACAAACCTGTACTTTGACATAGCAGGTATTTTAAAGCTGAGCATGTGCTGACCTAGAAATCTATCAATTCAGAAATACAACTCAAATTCAGACCTGCATTTCCTAAATTTATCTCGAATTTTCAAGTATGTTTTGTGTCTCTTAAGACAATTTGCTTATAATTCCATTGCAGCTGAATGACGAACTATTTAAGAAATACTATTTCTTAAACTTTTCTAAGAAATTATAGGAATTATTTAATTACAGAATCACAGAATCATCTAGGTTGGAAGAGACCTCCAAGATCACCTAGTCCAACCTCTGACCTAATACTAACAAATCCTCCACTAAACCACATCACTAATTAACATTTCAATGCATGTTAACACACTACTTATTTTGATCCAACTTGCTTTTTTTTTTTCCAGGGTGATTAAGCAACAGACTGGAATTGATCATTATCAAGCCATGCCCCTGCAAGAACAGACACCTAGACAATAAATGGTATGTGGTTTAAACTGCTGCACACCATTCAAGCACAAACCAAGAACTACAGAATTACAGAACGTTCTCTGATGTTTTACAGCAAATTTGAGTGCTGAAACAAACAAACAAAAAAGAGAAGCCTAGCCTACTGCACATCCTGAGAAGCAGCAGAGGAAATCAATGGTGCCAAAGCCCTCAGTTCCTGCATTTTCAAAACATCTGTTAATTAAAATTACCCTAGGAAGCAGAGAACACTGCAGTGCATGCAAAGAGAAAAAAAAAAACTACAGACCCTTGTCAATGTAATACAGGGGAAATTCTTTCCTGACCCTTATACTGCATAGACTATATCTGATTTTGAAAATTGAATTATCTGCCTATAGTTAAGTGTATGGATCTGGACTAACTGTAACACAGTACCACTTTGCTATCCACAGATTTTGGTTTTAGTACGTAACTGCTGATCATTTACTAGCATGCTCTGCTAACCCTTATCATTACCCCATTTTTCGGTACTTCACCACTGACTGATCTAATGGACCTTGATTCACTTCAAGGAAGACAACGAAGACAAAAAAATAAATGCAGCCATCTAGACAGAAGCAGAATCATGCTCACAAGGAAGATTGATACCAGGCTTCTAGTCTCACCAATGCTGAGGTTTGCACAAGACAAAAGCTCAAAGAGCACTGGGTCTGTTCCCAAGACAGATCTGCCGTCTGCTGAAAAACTGGCCTCTTAAAGGAGGCATTCTCTGCAGGTTTGACATTCTTGTACTGTTTCCATCTACATTTTGCATATACTGGTGTGTATATTGTGTTTCTTTAAGTCCCTGCACACATCTCCATCTATTATATTTACTACTACTGCAAAACTGCTGTCTGTCTTTTTTATGAACACATCCTTAGTGAACAAAGGGGTATAGCTTTACTTTAATGGAAGGAGGTTTTGGGGGGAAGAAAAAAAATAATAGCTAAAAACAAAATGAAAGCTTTAACATCAAATTATCAAATTTTAAGTCAAGGAAAAAAAAATCCTGGCCCACACTTATTGCCAGCAGATCAACACTTTTTGCAGGATTTTGTATTAGCTTCTTACTGTGCTTTCCCTGGTTGATACTCTTTCATCAGTCTTCATAACTGAGAACTGCATATCACTGGGTTCTGAGTTCACTGAGGTCTGCAAGAAAGAAGTTCAGAGTGAAAAATCAGTACTAAATGCAGCAAATACCAATGATAAACAATTGCATTATTCCTGCCCCGTACATTTTAGTGTTAAGGATAGATAGAGCTGTCATTGCATTTAGTAACACAAAAAAAAAGAAAAAAGTTGGAAAAAAAACGAAGTCAGTTTGGATTATAATGACGTTAGAATTTCTGCAGAGATTCTAATATCATAAATCATGCTGCATAACACAGAGGCTCAAATAATCCTCATATAGGATGAGGGCTTTAGATAAGCCCTCATCCTATATGAGTTTTCCCAAAGCCTCTATCCTTGCAAACAGAGGGACTGAAAAGGCATAGACTCCCATAGGTCCTAGTTCCTTTATGCCGTAGCTCTCCCAAGAACCAGGAGTATCAATGTATGTCGTAAAATCAAATGTGGGTTATAAATACTACCTGTCTGATAGTATCCCCTTCCTGATTGCTTATAGTAATCATTTTATCTTCACCGCCTAGAGCCAGAAGGTTTTCAGTGCTCCAACAACCACAAGTAATCCGCTTAGTGTGCTTACCTGAAAAAGAAAGAAACCTACACTATACAAATGGACACAAGCACAGAAAACATCTGGAACGGAAATACATTCTATTTGGCCACTCAAATTATCAGAATGTGAAGCAACTTAGCAAAGAAATTACAAACTCAATACACAATTTTTTATGTACTTTCTAAGCCCAGATGGAAGTCTTTTGGCCTAATAGGAACTTGCACAGTCCCCATTCTTCCATTTCTTTGCATCAAGTTTCTATCCTTAATTTTATTGTCCACAGGTGTCCTAAGCAGATAAGAAAAGTAACTTAGCAACAACAATAACCACATAAATCCCTTGCAAGTTGTAAAGGAAGAAAGACAGCACAGGTTTCTCATGAGGCAGCATCACATATGTGTATACTTTTTTTTAATGTACTGAACTATAAAACCACCAATATAAAAAATGGAAGGTGCACGTTGAGTATAAGCACATTTTTGTTTTGCATACTCACAAACAGAACAAAAAATAAAAGCAAGCACAGTGGCAAAATTCCACCATTTCAAATGTGCAAGCCTAATTTCAAAACAATGCATACCAAGAACAGGAATCTTGCGAGAAGTCTGGCGGTTATATATAAGCAAGTTTCCCTTCGTGGTTCCAATGGCAAGTAAAGTTCCAACTCGAGACCATAATAAGAAAGACATTGCATCCCTAAAATAAACAAAATAATCACTTTGTGTAGCAGCTTCCTTTCACATGCTTACATACAAAAGCATTTTGCATACTTGGTTTGAAGTTTTATGAAACCATACAGACCAAAGCAGAACTTCTAAATGAAGCAAATGTTCTCTACAACAAGTATCAGAGTTATTTAAGTGTCCAAAAATAGTGAAAGTAATAAAAAGTGTTATTAAGTAATGGAATAAGACCTGTACAAGTGAAACTGTGCCTGCAAACCCAGTGGTTTTGATGGATTCATGGGTAATTTGACCAAATAATCAGCTTTAAGAAGCACTCTAAGATATAATGTAGGTAAGTGCTATTTTCCAGTTGCTTTCTGCATTGTTTTTTTTTGTACTTAATTCAATTCCAGTGAATTCAGTCAATTCCAAATGAGTAGATCTATTTCTCTGATTACTAGTCAATGTAATATAAAAGCTTTGAAAGAGCTTTTTTAACTTCAATTTTCTGATAAAGCAGAGATAGCTTTAGTGTATATTTATGGGCCCACAGAAAAGTACTACATAGGACATTTTAAAAACGCAAAACAATTTTAATCAGAATTTTCTAATTAGTACAGCTATTTCCATCAATGCCTCTCACATCATCTTCACTCTTACTGCAAGAACACGATACCAATTTCAAACAAATTTCTTTTATTAATGACATTTGAATACATACTTGTCTTGCATGTGAGGGGTTTTGCTTGTGATTTTTTAATTTCAAAAAGAGGAAGATACCAAAAAAGCCCAACTACCACATGGTTTATATGACTTAGTGCTTGTTCTGCTTACATCCTTTTTTAATATACTCATATATGGTACCAGATTTTAATATGTAGAAGTATCTCTTAATCCAATATTCCTTTTGAAATTTCAAACTCCAAGTTTGAAAGTAAATACCAGTGGAAAGATGGGATGTTTCCATATTCTACACTCAGAGTTTTCAACCTAAATCTGAAGAAAAAAATAGCCTCTAAAAACCCAACATCTTCCCCCATCTCCATTTTTCCAGCTGACCTTTTTTTTTTTTTATTTAGTGGATGAAACACTCACATTTTAATATCTTTGACTATTTTTTACAGTAAAAGAAAATACAAAAAAAAGGGTTAAGTCAGAAGATTTTGTCTCCATTTAGATTAATAAAACAGAGGCAGTTCCCAATCAGCTGTTTCTCTGCTCAGGTGAGTGCCCTAATAACCACAAGACAGATTCATTTCCACTCTCTTTCCTACGCACAGTGAATGTTTATGTAGAGTAGAACAGTTTAGTGGAATAGATTCAAAAATCTACAAGTTTAATTGTTAAACCAAACTTATTTGTTAACCTAATGCTTGATTGTTATATAAGCCTCAGAACTGTTTTAAGTCAGTGACCCTATTCAAAAAGAGAGGGATCTGAACCTGTACCTTCAGTACCCCTCTCATCCTGACACAGTCTCTTTTGTGAATGCCCTTTCAGTCCCCTCAAAACTTCAAGGGAAACAAATACCAACAGCACTAAAAATCACCTCTCTTTTAAGTTCCTGTTTACTTGGGTGAAGTACTTTGGAGAATGCTTGTGCAGATACCAAAAGATGTCACCCATCTTTGCTGCTACAAAACAGTGGAAACACTGAAGAGAAACTCTCTTGGGACTTTGGCCTTGTTGACAACTAAAAAAAGAAATGAACGCCACCAACCGATAACCACTTCAAAACCATGAAATCATACCAGAAAGAATCCAGCAACAAACTGTAGGATATTAGCTTAAGAGTAAACATGCTATGAGGATTCCAGTAAAAAGATGATCTTTGCAATATATCCTCCAAATCAACAAGCCTTTTAAAGAAGCTCTTTAAAAAGAATAGAAAAAAGAAATTCCAAAGCTGAGAAATGGGACAGGATGGTAACTCCTATTTTCCAACTGTACATGTCTAACTTAGTTATCTCCTAGCCCTTCTGTACTCTTAGCCTACAAACAGTAAGGTTCCCTTCAGAGGGTAACTCAAGCACCTGGGTACCCAATTTCCAAGGTTATCTTTTTTCTCTCTACTGGAAGCCTGAAGTTGGACTTCAAAGCTAGAGAATGTAAGTGCTTTCACACCAAATGAATGGGCCCATGGTTCACATGTCAGTATGCATTCCAGTTTCCAGAAAAACACACATTAATTAACAGGCTTCTCAAATAGCTGCATAACTATAAGATTTTACAAGTTAAATGCAACACATACTCAACACTTAGGCAAAAAACAAAGATTACAAAGCATGAGTATGATGTCTTGATGGCAATTCAACCAAGTTAGAGACCAAACTCCTTTATTCTACCTTCACATCAGTTTCTTAGCTGACATAAAAGAGAGCATAAAGAGCAGCAGCACACAGTGGTCTGTCTTTAAATACACTTTAAAAACAAAACAAAACAAGACTTTCTTACCTCATGCCACTGTCTAATTGGCTTGTTTTGTTTGTGTTGGCATCCCAGAGATAAATGGCACTAGATTTGTCTGTAATTATTGCTAAAGTATCTCCATCTTTATCCCAGTCCAGAGTAACACAGTTACTGAAGAAAAATAAAGTAGAGTTTCACTAATAACATTAAAATATGTTTGAAAATATACAGAAAGAGCCAGAATTAACCAGTTGAAGTCCCTGTCCTTCCCTTTCCCTCCCTGTAAAAACTCATGAAAAGCTGTGGATTTATCTGGAAAATTTATTTTTATAGCAACCGTGCTCTTACCCAAACCTCATCAAAATGACAGAGGCTGAAAGGAAGGTCAGTAACTAAAAGAACTGCTACTTACATTATAATACTTGAAATACTGACATCTAAATCTTCAAGTGACAATTAAAACCTCCTGTATGGTTCTATTTTTCCAGAGGCTATTCAGGGTTTGAATTGTTTTTCTCCTAGATCAACAAGTATAATGATCTTGGATAAGAAAGCTATGCAGAAGCATACATTTCTTTTGGCATTTTTTGGACAGAATGAGCATTTATCACAATTGCTGGGCAATGCTGTGCAGAATGAGTACAAGCAAAAATACACTGAAACATACGACATCTTTCCTCAGTAAGACTATGATACAAAGTACCACAAAATGCTCAGTAGTATAGTCACAATTAGCATAACATGAATGTTCTGTTTATGACCTTACTATATTCTTTCTTACTGTCATGATACATATTTTCTAACATTTGTAATGAATTAGATTGAGTTTCCTATTAATAAGAAGTGTTTGGGGTTTGAAGATGTATTTTTCTGACTAACCGTGACAGCTTACTATGAATTCAGCTTTTACTGGCTCATGTTCCATACATGCTCATCAGTTTGTCTTCTTTTCCAGGCACAAACACCAGAGCCAGTATCTATGCCTATACATCTCTTACCGTATAAGCACCTCACCAGAAGAATAGCACTTCTAAAGAAAACAATTTGAAGAAAACAATTTCAATCCATTTTAGTACCTACCCTGGTAAGGTAATTTCATTTATCTTCTGACCGTGACGATCAAAAATGCTCACCGTGCGATCACCTCTAAAAAATATTAACACATGGAATAATTCCCTTTCTTCATCTGCAAATAATGGGTTAAAACTTTCTCCACATTGAGGTTTTATAATTGCAGTAACAGGAGTATCATGTATTTACATTTGTAAGGAGTTGACAGATACCTTGCTTTGGTTTAGAACTATTTAACAGTGTTTTTTCCTCTACTCTCAATGATTTCTATGCAATAAATGCAACAAATATTTATAATCTTACCCTGTTACAGCAAGGAAATTTCCCAAAGTTTTCTGCCAAGCAAACTGCACAGAGGAACCAGACCATGATTTTTCTATTAGACTGAAGACTTGCTGGGGAACAAAGAGAGGGAAATTGCACATCTTATCACCACAAGCATAAAACAACATCAGAACTTTCTACGTGAAGAAAATCAACAACAACTTCTGGATGATTCTATTGTACTATTCTATTGTACCAAAACACCAAAGAAAAGTATTTTGGTTTGTGCTGGAAAAGTTGAAGTTTCTGGTGCTGGGTGTTTGCATGGAGAGCTATTGGGACTCTCACCACAATTACCATTTTTTCCACTTGGTGTTACTGGAATCAAAAGATTGCTTGAGACTCCCCCCTTCACATCTGCAGACTGGAATATCTAATTCTTTAAATTTCATGCATAAGTGCTGGACCAAATAGCGTCTTCAGTGCTTAAAACAGAGCTCAACATCAACTCTTTTGAAAGATGTGTAAGTATCTTGATCTCCCTAAATCGTTGGGTCTTAAAAGTTGGGGCTATGAAGTAAAAACTTTAAAAACTGTAAAAACTTTATTTCTCACTGAGTTTATTAACTTTCTTTTAACTCTCACACTACGCTCATACTTTTTCCATAACTAGGGTGTAGGATAAACCCAACAACTTTAAAGACTTTTTCCCCTCCCACATCATCAGCTAAACACCACTGTCTGGCGTCCCACAAAGGGCAGGAAAGCTTTTTTTTTTTTTTTTTTTTTTTTTTTCCCAAAAGGTCTCTACACATTCTTCTGAGGCATTCCTTACACAGAATTTGCGTTTGAGCGAACAAAACGAGCAACACCACAAGCGCCGCGCGCCACGAGCACAGAGACCACCCGACAACAGCGTTCAGCTTTGAGGAGAGTTTAATGAAAGACGCACATTTTTAACCAACATTTAACCAACGACGACTAACGCGGGAGCACAGACGGGCTCCAGCGGGAGGCCCCAGGGCCGCCGGTAACGGCTCGGAGCCGCCGGGGGCTGCCATGAGGGGCGCGGCGCCCGCCCGCTCCCTCCCCCCCCCGCCTCCCGCCTCCCGCCTCAGGCCCCAGCCGAGCGCGCTCCCCCTCCCCGCCTCACCTTCATCGCGCCCACCGCTCGCCGCGCAGCGGCACCGTGCGCATGCGCCGCCCCCCCCCCCCAGCCGAGCAGGGAGCCGGACCCCCCTCACCCCGCCCGGCGTCCGCGTTGCCGTGGAGACGGGGAAGGCGGGAGAAGGCCGGAGCCAATCAAGGGCGGCGGGCGGGGCCACGTGCCGCCCCGGAGCCAATGGGAAAGCGAGGCCTGCGGAGGCGGTGGCTGCCATAGAGTCGTGCGTTACGCACAGTGCGTTACGGGGCGGCGTAGGGGGCGCAGACTGCGCAAGTGCTGGCAGGCCACGACGGCCGTTTGTAAAATCACAATTATTAACATAATAGTTACCCTCCAAAAATACAGAAAAAAAGGCACTGCCCGCCCAAACTGAGTTTAAGTTCAGCTGTATTCAGTTTCAAACAGTGCAGGTTTCGTCACAAAGTTTGGCGATTTCCTTTAAACCAATAAATAGTTGGTCGAGAGCACTGACACACGTCGACTTATAATTACAAACGTACAAAGACTTTGGGTGTCGGGCGCTTCGATTTGGGAAACATTCAGCGAGCTCACATCTCCACATCCTCCATTACAAGCGACCGCCTACTGGTGTCAAAACGGGGGGAGCAAGGCACAGAAAAGCAAATACAGAAAGACTGTCAGAAACATTCAGCCCCTCCAAAGCAACTGTGCGACATAGCAGAGGAGACAGAAAAGGCAAATCATAAAGCCTCTGAAAAAAGTTAACTGTTAAATAAGGTGGCTGATATGATATAATCCCGCCAGGAGCACACAGCTCTCCTCTAAGATGCTGAACATGCTTAAGTGGTGCTCGTCGAGCATCTTGTAGGACTGGGCTGTTTACATTTTGAAATCATCTTATTGGGAAGAAAAAAAAAAAGACAGACAACAGTTTCATTTCATCTTATAAAATCGTACTTCTCAAATTAGTGCAAAGCCTCATGTAAAATACAATTAAAGAGAATCAAAGTAGACTCTTAGTCTAGATGCAATGGAATGCTTTGAAAATTCCAAAGTGCTCTTATTAAACTGGTTAACTTCTAATTACACTTTAGAATTTTTTCAACTAATAACTCATGCTTACAGCTTTTTCCTTAAAAACAATAACAATGTAAATATAAGAACCAAAGTAGAGAAAAAGGTATGATGTTCTCCATCTTACGGAAAACCTTTAAAAAAAAGTACACTGGATACCAAAAATCTGCAGATATTATTAAATAGCAGATTTCTGTTAGCATAATAAGACAATATTTAAAATAAGGCTTTGGTTAAATAAAAAGTTTTCTAAACTAGGAATGATGATAAAAGTGCAAAAGATTCACCAAATACACAACTTCATTTTTAAGGCAAGCATTACACCTGCCATTTACAATGGTTTGCATTGGTTTGTCAGCCTGCATTGTAATAGTTCAGATACCTATAGCAAAACATGTTTATTATAGGCAAATTAAATATATGGGGCCCAATCCTGGAACTTGTTTCACCCAGAGATAGACTCAATGATATCAGTGGAGCCATATCCATTAATAGCATCACTCCTCTGAATTTTAGAGGGATCAAGGCCCTAAATAACATTTCATTATCCCAGTGAGTTCACAATGAGTTTGCTCATTTCTTAGTATTTCCTCAATGCAAGTCCTCCTCTGGCAACATCTTGGTTGCAGCTGATTTCCTTGCAGCTCTTCTAATGTACAGGTAACAAAGACGATTCTTTAAAAGTGCTTAATATTGGTCCATAAGAACAGCAGGTAGGTGTACATCAGCTGGAGCCCGAACATTGCTCTTGTAGATATCCTGCACCTGGTGTTTACTGGTGCACTTTTAGTTGGCTAGAGGAAATACGAAATTCTCCTACAGAGGAGACTGTCACCTTCACAGAGAAAATAATTTATAGCTTTACAGTCACAACACATGCTCCAGCTCTTCCTAAGCACAATGGTGCAACCTGTAAACAAAAACAAAACAAAACAAAACAAACAAAAAAAAACATCCATGAGAGAAATGTAGTCAGGTTTAAGTATTTAAAGCAGTCAGCATTAAGTATTTATTTCCAGCTGCCTCAATACTGGTGTCTAATGCTGTTCTAGATGATCTAGAACATTCATCCTGTAACTGGACTCCAGAAGGGCCTCTGTCTCCTACAGATTCCCTGTTGTATCCTCCAGCCTTCTGTGGATGTCTCAGACACTCCTGGTATCTTAAATGCCAGAAAATACCTAATGACAGCTTGCCTAGGCTCCTCTCACAGTAAGGCAAATTCCTGGAGCTATAAAAAAAGTAAAAGTAACCAAGCTTTGAATTGACAGTAATGGTTTCTGATCATGAATTGAAGATATCTTTTTTTAAGATATGTAAAAAGATATGGGAAAAGGCTTTCTGGAAGTTGCACACACTGTACATAGCATTCATATCAGGAAGGGAGTATTTATGAAAAGACGACTTGAAGAAACTGATAAGCTTCTGAGAGATGTTAGAGCTAAAACTAATCTACATTTATCATTTATCCTCAGCATAAACAGAATCCTTTATGACAATTTCGGGAACATGTCAATACATTTTCTTACAGTAGCTGAAGTTGTCAAAGAAAATAGCTATATTATTCCCAAAGAAACAAGGGTGGTTTATTAAATTTTAACAATTTTCTGTTCAAAGAAAACCAACTTGAACTTGCAGATGAGAGAGAGAGACTGACTTAAAACAGACTAACAAGAAAGTGCTTTTTAGAAAAGGAGTATTTGTTTTCTCCTTGCAAAACAAAGCATGGTTGAAATAACAGCAAAGTAATTAGTAGTGTCAGACCTAACCAGAAACTATACCTGTGTCCATTCATTTGTCTGGGGATCATAAGATTCCACTGTATTAAGGTACGTCTGACCATCATATCCTCCAACAGCATACAACTTGTCACCAAGAAGACATACTCCCACTGCATCTCTGCTAATGCTCATAGAGGCCACGGCAGTCCACACATCTGTTTTTGGATCATACCTAAAAGATAATTGGTGTAATGTCTAAAACTGTTGCCAAAATTTAATGAAAAAAGTACTGGAATCGACACACTTAACATACTAGACAACGGGTATTATTAGGAGATCACAGACTTGGGTGTTAATATTTCAAAGGCCTTTTTTTTCCCCAGACACTCTCTTTTAAGGTGTTTCCTTAGTCATCCGTTAACAGTCAGTACTAGCTACCTACTAGTACTATCTAGATTCTTATATAGTGCTGCTTTCTGTACAGTAATATACACATACGCATACAGACGCTCTTACTATATTTTTTATTACACTGATAAATATACCACTCTGGAAACAGTTCTGCTGCTGTACTACAGTACAGCAAGTGCTTGCATTATGTAGTAACTACTAAATTTCAAAGCACAGGCTGTTTGAATTGAACATGGTTCTAAAGAGAGTTAACTTGGCAAGGAAGATTACCATTCCAAAGAGCAAAGCTGTATAAAAATGCAAAATTCTTAAGACAATTTACAGTACTGATTGAATAATAACTCCATATCATCAGAATCATCAGTAAAAACAGATAGCTTAATGAAAAAAACGTCATTCTAGAATAATATCAATATTCTTTAGAAGTTAGTAATTAGATAGGAGGGTCCATGCTATTCTTATATCAAAAAACACATTGTAACCGGACTGAAGGAGATGTTGTAATATTACAGATGCTTACAGCATAACTGATCCCAGGCTCTGAAGGGCTCTAAGGAACTACACAAGGAAAATACTTATTTGCAAGAACACCATCTTAAGACCATACTTATTAGAAGCAAGTGGTCTCGATTTGTTTGCATGAAGAACATGGATGTAATGAGTGGTAACAATTTCATCTTTTGTTCCATATTCAAAGTATTGCAGACATGCATGTTTTATGTGAGCATAATTGTAACACAAAAACACCACCCAAAGCGTATGCTGCAAATAGAAGTTTAACATAGCGAAAGAAGGTGATTCATGAGCTACATATATAATTTATTTTTTAATTTAAGCTAGTTTATAATTCGTCTATAAATCAATGTATTTCTCTAGGAAAAGTGACTTTTATTGCAGAATGTAGTGGTAAACAACTATTTGGAAGCTTAATGCCATTTTTTGAAACAAGAATTTCTTAGAGGAGCTATTCCCATGAGGTTCATTTTCCTCCATCTTCACCTCACTGTTAAAAAACAAGGACAACATGCATTACAAGATTATTCCTAATTATTAAAGTAATATGTTATGTAACTGTTTCAGAGAATACTGATGCAGAAGAATACATGAACCTATTGCTTTCTCTTGGGCCAATTAATTATTTATACTCCTCTAAAAATTTGGTATTAGCTAAGAGATAGTTTCCAATCTGCAAACCTTTCTGGAGCCTTTTTCAACAACTTTCACATTTCAAGTGGTATGGACCATATTGTGTGTTTTGGGGTCTATTGGAACACAACGTTTGAAAATTACTGTATTTTCTTTTTCTCTAAGAGGGCAAATCAGATAAGGAAATCTATTAAATGGAGATGAGTAACAAAGAATCATTCTTGTTAAGTGCTGGGAGATAACAAGGAAAAAGAAATAAAATTTGAAGAAAAGAGGATTAAAGCATATTTCAGAAATATTTGAAATGACAGTGAAGACTTAATGCATTGCATTATGAAGAATTTACTGTCATTTTTACTTTTTTTTTTTTTTTTTTTTTTAATGGATCACACGTGATTCTGCCACTTGTAATACAGCAATTCCACAATAACTTTACATAAGGACATACCAACTTTGGAATAACTGAATTACAAGCATTCCAGTGTCACCAGGGGATACAAGGAAGAATATATTTAAGGATACACAAACTTGGATTAATTATTCATTTTCAAGTTCTAATATGAAGTGGTACAGGTTTCTTTTGTGAAAGAGCAACTATGCCATTTTAAAACATCTTCAATTGCAAATTGTTCTCAATAATCAATCATCATCCATTTACTTTAAATAATCTGTCCTGGCAACATTTTGAATCAGATTATGACTACACAGTATGTTTTCATATACAGGCTTTCCTCTGCTCACCTTAAAAATATGGCTATTTTATTGGGTTTCTACTTACAGCTCTTTCTCTAAACCTTTCTATAGACTGGCATTTTTAGGACTACTAGCAGGACACACCTTCATCAGGTTATTACCTTTCTACGCAGTCTGACAGCCTGGATGTTAAATTTGATGCTGGGGCATCATGACCACCTATTGCGTACAAGAACCCATTCCAAGTGGTTACACCTACACCACCTCTTCTTTTTGACATTTGAGCACAGAGAGTCCATTTGTTTGTATGAGGATCAAAACATTCTACCGACTTAAGACAAGAACTTCCATCTCGACCACCAACTGCATAAAGCCTAAAAAGTAAAAAGAAAAATAAACGGTATTAATAAGTATCGTCTGAACAAGACACAAATTACACAAGCTTCCAGTGATGTATGAAGGCCTTCCAAATTTATTAAAAAGTTTAGAAGGAGACTTTGAACTTTCATTAGAACATTCTAACACAGATTGTACGTTTTTCACTCCAATCTTTTAGTATTGTGATTAGTATACAATAATGATCATTTACAGAAAATGGATTATATCTATAACGCAGCATTTGTTTTCCAACCTGTACCCATAGCTAAGATTTTCAAAATGTGTGACTTGACAAAGGTGCATTTTTAGCAGGGTCACAGGGAAAATCCAGTAATAGATGCATGCATGTGAGAACTGCCTCTCGAAGTATTTTTCTCAATCTGAACTTTAGTTTATGAATGGCAGCACTATGTTAAGTCCCTTATACCCACTAGGTGGCCTATTTTGCTCAGTTCTTACATAAGGGTTTCTAGCATTTGATATAAAACAAAGGATTTTTTTTTTTTTTTTTGAAAATAACGATGGAAGGAAAAGTTGGGTTTTAGGAGTAATGCATCACTAATGAATCTTTAAAACTAATCAAATGCATTTAAAGAGTTTATGCAACATTTATGAGCAACATAGGCTTAAAAGCAGAAATGCCAAGCAATGCTATTTTGAAAGGTAAGAATGCAGAAGATTGCAGAATGCAATCTAAAAAGGAAGCAACACATCAGAAGTGAATTCTGGTTTGAGAGATCAGCTGAAGCATCATTAATGAAATCCCTTCATGGTCTAAGGCAGATTAATACAGCTCAATAATCATATAAACATTAAGTACTGTGCTTAGTGGTGGACTTGGCAGTGTTAGGTGATGGCTGGACTAGATGATCTTAAAGGTCTTTTCCAACCTAAACGATTCTAAGGCTTCACATGATGATAGTCTTACAGTTACTATGAAGCACTACTTAAGATGTCCTCAGTTTGGGAAACACTTTGTGTTTGTTTGTTTCGAGTAGATTGACCAACAAACTTAAATATAAACCTCTTGTAAATATGGTTGACCTACTAGTTCTCCATAAAAAAGTTAATACTCTTTAAATAATGTATTTCCATGGAAGGGCTCGTGTTTAATAACACAAATTGTTTAACATAAGGAATGTACTGAAGTATATTTAAAAAATCATATTGCAGTTCCAAAAAACTTGTGACTAAAAATCAATCAGCTATGCAACACAGCATTTAAATGAAGCCCCCTGCTCTCTCTCCCCCAAAAACATAAAACATGACAGAATTTTGATCACTTCTGCAGTGATTTCACAATCAGAATATGGAGAATAAATTAATTTCTCTTCATGAAGATTTCGAGCAAGTCATCTGAAATATATCAAGTTACAGACACATATTACTGGAATATGTAGAAGTTACTGCTCCCTCAGCTCAAGGCAAATAAATTTGCATGTGCTTTCAAGCCGTTTAGCTATAGGCATCTAGTGTTGCTGCCTATGTTAAGAGTCTAGGCTATGTTCTAAAATAATAGAGAAATGTGAGACTAATTCTGGTGTTGTTTACCACACCTGGGACTCTCTGCTGAATATATAGGAAGCTTCAGACCTAACTTAGGCATCTGAGACTGCAGTTCCAAGGCAGCCCAAGGCACTTTGCTTGCTGGTTGTTCAAGTTCTTCCCTCCTTCCTGCACCCAGGTGAGCATTTCCACTCATTTCTGGACTTGTTCCAGATCTCACAGGACCCTTTGCAGGTTCATTTCAGCTGTACTAATTTAGCAGGTGACTAACCTTCCAAAAAAAAAAAAAATAGTGAAAAGCTTTTTGCTAGCTCACGATACTCAAACAGCTCAAGGGAGACGTGTCAGATAGGACATAAGCAGGAAGTCAAAATTTCTTGTCAAGAGTGTAAATATTCTGATATAACCACAGTAAGTAAGCTAGGTTGACTTGGTATTCTGTAGCCACACTGGCAAATACGTGATTTAGATAAACCGTCTAAAAGGCTGGTGGAAAACTGGATGGACTGCTCGGCACAAGGGGCTGTGATCAGCAGCATGAAGTAACCAGCTGGCAGCTGGTTACCAGTGTTGTTCCTCCCAGGCTGATATTGTGGCTTGATACTGCTTAATGTCTTCATTAATTATCTGTAAGATGTAACGGAAATCAGCCTTGGGAAGTTTGCTGATAATATCAAATTAAGGGGAGTAGCTGATATGCTGGAGGGCCTGGCTATTATTCAGAGCGACTTATACAGGCTTGAAAACTGGGCTGACTGAATTTGCCTTCGTTGAACTTTGTAAGAGTGCAAAGTCCCGTACCTGGAATGGCCTATTTCCATGCAATAGTACGGGCTGGGAGCTGACTGGAGAGAGACCAGCGTAGCAAAAATAGACTTGGAGGTCTTGGCAGACAACAAATTGAACTGAAATTAACAGTATGCCCTTGAAGTAATTACAGTTGATTTCCTTTACTCAGTACATATAAGACTGCTTCTGAATACTGTGTCCATCTTTGGGCTCTTGGTAAGAGAAAGATCTTGCCATACTGGAGCAAGTCCAGCTGATGCTCACTAAGATGATAAGGGAGCTGGAACACATGACGTATGAGAATCGGGCAGTCTTAAAAAGAGACAGCTAAGGAGGTGTCTTCAAACACCTAATGGGAGGTTATATAGAAAGCAGTTATCAGAGATACACAGTGAAAGAAGAGAAAAGTCAAAACACAGGAAATTCCAATGATATCATAGAAGATGTTCAGTGCAACGGCGGTCAAGTATTGGAACAGGCTGCCAAGAGCGTGTTATAGTCATTTAGGATGTCCTGTAATTACATTAAAATAATGAGATAGAAATTGGAAGTTGCCTTCACATACTTTCCATTTAATATTGCTACACCAACAGTACTCCTTGGAGTTGACATACTAGCTACAAAGTTCCACTGACGAGCCTGTGGATCCCATCTTTCTACTGTGTTCAGGTAGCTCCAGCCATCGTGTCCTCCTACAGCGTACATGGGACCTTCCAACACAGCTACTCCTGAAAAGACAAATATGAAAAGCTGGAGAAAAATACCTCATTTTCCTAGCAACAGCCCAGCATGCACCAAAAAAATATTTTAAAACAAACAAACAAACAAAAATATTCCTTTTGGAAGACAATGCTGGATATAATTTGAAGAAGAAAGGAAGCTCAATAACAAGTTGGCATGAAACAGACAGCCCTCCCCCCTTCAACTTTAATTTCTGAATGATTTTCAATCAATACTGAAGAAACAGATAACCTTTTTAAAAAAAAGCCTTCGGTCTTTACAGAAAGCTACATACCAAGACCATGACGATGAGTGGACATTGGTGGCATTACACTCCAAGTTTTCGTTCTAGGGTTGTAGCACTCCACAGTATTCAATGTTTTCAGTCCGTCTCTGCCACCAACAACATACAATTTATCATCTAAGACTGCAACTCCAAACTGTAGTCTTCGGCCGTTCATGTTTGCAACAGGAGTCCACATGTTGGTACGAAGTTCATACTTTTCAATGCTTGTAGCTCCTAAATGACAACATCCTCAAGTTATAAAAAAGCTTAATCTGAGTTAAGGTAGCTTTTATTCTAGCTGATCCTACAAGAAAGCAAAAAATCCTACAGCATGTTTTTAATTCTATGTATATGAATAGTCTTTTTTGACTTCCTCAAGAAGTCCTTCCTTCTGACTACAATTACAGAGTACTGGAGGTTATATAAGAAAAAAAAAATCAAGTAGCTTTTGACGGAGGTATCTATTAGTCAATTATTATTATTAGTCAAAATTATTATTAGTCAATAAGCCTATTTTTTTTTTGTTTTTATTCAAGTGCAAGTCATCTTTGTGCATTTTCTGTCATTTTATCCCTTTTCCAAATTACTTCCCACACAAGTAAATAAGGATATAGTTTATACTCAATTCAACATTTAACTACTCTGGAATCCAATATTCTCCTGACAATTTCAATTCAATCATAACTCTAGCTTCCATAATGTTTACAGTATCTTCAATGCTACCTGTTTTTCTAAGCCAATAGTGGTTTTTATGATGTTTGTGCTCTATACTGCAAAATCTTTGATTTTTAGAATTAACACGTTATAAAAACATCTAACAAACATTTCTTAAAAACAAAACAAACTCCCCAGCTCATCAACTAATCATTATATAAACCAAGACCTTTTGTTGCATCCATTCCTCCAACTGCAAACAACACTCCCACTGTAGATTTTCTAGGTTTGGTGCGAGGACTTTGCAACATAGGTCGTCTCTCTGGCAACAGATGGTACTTCATTGCTTCCATAATGAGTTTTTGACACTCTATGTCATCCCTAAAGAGTGCATTATTTTCCATATCTGCCAGAAACTGCAAATATGAAAGAAAATTAAACAAGCTGAATTGTTATAAACTACATGGAGAATAAAAACAAGATTAGAAGAAAACATTTTATCCAAAAATGTCCATTGCTGGATTTAAAATAAATGTATATTCAAAAAGGTCGTATAAATAGGACTAGGGTAAAGATAAACAAAATAGTCACATTTGATGCTAAAACACTGGGTATGAAAAACAGGAAAACCATCTGATCTTAATGGATGACTTAAGCTTAATGGTCCAAAGAAGAAAACAAAATCTCCCCATGTTTCAGTGCCGCTGAAAGTATGTTCAAAGAAATGGATCAGACTCCAAGTATGCATGTCAGTTTAACCTCACTCTGATTTCCAAACCCACCCATTCGAGATGCCAATAAAAGCTATTTCAGGAGCAGGCTGAATATTTTAATATATATAATCTATTAGTAACTCTCTAAGTGACCTACAGTATGATATCAATTATTATAAACCTTTTATAGCTCTAACCTAAATAAAAACTAATAGAAGTTCTGAACTTTGAAGATTCTGGAGCCTTTGGTATTCCACGTTTGTCAGGCTGCAGGAAAAGTGTATCAGTAAGTTATAAGTCCCAGCTGTAATTATTAGAAGTCTAGACAACTGGTGTTCTTCTGAGCTGCAAGACATGAGTAACAGAAGAAAAAAAACAGGGAAAACACCCCTCTGGGACTCTGGCAGTTGTCAGAACAGCAAGATAAATGCCTCTCACTCCCCATCACAAAATCCAAACACTGTAAATACGAGAAATACAAAGTCCACAAGCCACGATGAAATGTTGTTGTTGAGCTGTTGACAGGTATAAAAATGCTGTGAAAGCAGGAATCATGAGCACTAAAGGAACTCATGATGAAATAGTTGTGCATACAGTGGTGTGCGTATCCCTGGCTTAAAACTGCCTTAGGACTGTCAGGTGGCAAATGACATCCATGGTTCCAAGAAGAGATACAGACAGTTACAGGCTGGTAAACCTGACATTTCTCTGTCAGGCAAATCAACAGAAACTATGACAGAAAGCAGGATTTACATACACAGAATAAAAACAAAACTAAACTAAACTTTCAAAGTCACTAGAGACTTTTAAGGAAACTAAGCCCAACTTTTTCAATATTTCTCTAATTAGCTAATGCTCTATTTGTAATAGCAAATTAAAATTTCTCATATAAATTATCCAAAGGAACTTAATTTTCATTCCTTAATTTCAGTCCTTCCCTCTCTTGGTTCTTCCCTTGACACAAAGCACTACTTACCACTTCTATCACTTCAGAGGGCCACTTTGTGACTATAAAATAGTGCTCCAAAATCCATTTTTACTTGTCAGTATGCAATGCCATGGAATTTTATGTAGTTTAAAATATACATATATTATCAGTGAATTAATACTGTCCTAAATTGAACACTGTCATATTTGCATGCACTGAAAATTATGGCTTGTACACATCATTGCCAATTCAGATCCCTGATAAATTTATCTGATGGACAAAGAGCATTTAATATTTAAAGCAACACTATGTCTGTATGCATGAGTTTTGTGCACAGCCTACCTTTCCCCCAGTTTTCACACCTCCTCCAACCTACAGAGAAGTTTTCTCATAGCACAAAGTCTCACTCTCTGAAAGCTGCTTCATCTCAGTTTAAAATAAAAAAAAAAAAAAAAAAAAAACAATCTAACATTGTTTTGGTACCCAGAAAATCTGCACACTCTTTAAACCAAACTTACTATACTAGAATTTTCTATAAACATTCTTCACTTAAAAGTACTCGCAGTTGTCTTACTTAAGTGCTAAGTAAGTTGTCTTACTTAAGTGAAATCTTCTTATTATTTCCAAGCTTTATGTAGCTCCTTGTACTAAAAGCATTTATAACTGAGCATGTGTTAGCATGAACCTCTAGTAACTGGAAACCTGATGATGAGAAGTGTAGCACAGCTACTTGAGTACTACGAGTTCCTGAATGAAAGGAAGCTGAACTCATCTTGTAGCTCAGCAACTGGTAAATCATCTTTTTCATGTATTTATCAGAGATGAAACACTTGCTACCTTACAACTTACGAAAATGACACATATTCATCTTTAGCCTCCTACAAGTATTTAGGACGCTGCATTAACCAAAGAAATAACAATGTTATATACAAAGAGATGCATAAAAACATGAATGAAAAAAAAAAAAAGACAATTTTTTTGGCTTACATTGCTGCAGTTTCAAAGTATTTCCTGTAGCTTTTTTTTGTCGTTAAGTATACAAATCTAGTATTCTTCACATCTCTCCTTGCAACATTATTGATTTCAGCAAGTTGTTCAATTTCCTAATTTAATTTCTTTCAAACAGCTTTAACTCTTCAACCGTAACACTGGAAACCTTTTCATTATGTTAGGCTCGCTGTCAGATTGCCTAACGTCATGTGATCATGAAGCAAAACATGATCCTGAAAACTCATTAAGACTCTTTTGTGCACTTCAACCCAATTTATTCAACACACTAATTGTTGCCTTATTAAAATCACAGCTGTAGCACTTTACCTTGTTAAAGTAATAAATAAAAAGGCAATGGGGAAATATTATATTAAAAATATAAGTATGTATTTGGATAACACATGAATAATTAAGGATAAAATAATTAATGAAATATGATATTGGCTTTTGTGTTTCATTCTGCTATTTTTCTAATCACTTATTGACTGGACATAATTTGATTTCAGTACATACCTCTGGGGTAAAATGCTTTACTTTCAATTTGTAAAGATGTTTCAATTGCAGTTAATTAAACGAAAGGAACACAGAAGTGGTTACAGACTTTATACATAATAATCAATTAATTAAATGCGCAAAAATAGAATGATTTCCTCCAGGTCAACTGGCTTGCACTGTATTATGTTTCTAGAAGAAGTGAGTTGCAAGGTCAAGGCTGCACTTGAGAAAATCCTGCCAATGCATATATAATAATCAGTACGGAAACACTAATACTAAAATGCTTCCTTGTGAATCTTACCAGTCAGCAAGATACTGAATTAGGGACAACACAAAATGTTTTGTATCTATCACTGTGAATCAAGTAATCTCATTTTTTGTTGTATTAATGACTTTACTTATAAACATTTCATAAAAAATGATCTCTTCTTATTTAAGAGATAATTCCCAGGAAAAATGCACAGCAAAGTCCTTTGACTTATTTATAAGAAGCGTTAAATATTACTAAAGAAAGGACAGCAAGGAGGGCTAACAAAAGGAAAAAAATCAATTTATGTGCCTGCTAACAGATAACAACTACAGTGCTACACATGACACTAACAAGAGGAGTCATTCCCACGAGACTAGGAAAACTGTCATTTACAACTGTTCAAACAAACCAAACTCAAGACTTCCTCAACAGTATGTGTAAATGTTCAAGAAAAATAAAAAGTACCATCTGGGAAAAAAAAATGTACCCAAAGATGTATTACCAAGGGTAAATAGAAAAAATAGTTTATTCAAATTGTATCTCCTGTATCTCAAGGCCAATTATAACTATCATGCCTATACAACATATTAAGTCCTTATACGCAGCTCTAAAAAAAATAAATCACTAAAGAATTTAGAAGTTTTTGTGTTTTGTCACTATCACTATACAGATGCTGTAGGCATGCCACATCATACTCTAGGAAGGATATAAGCTAGGCAGAAATTGAGCAATTTACTTGTGGAGCAAGCAGAGGCAGTCTAATGTAAGCCAGGAGTTTACTGAGATCCTTCCTTCTCTGGTCCAAATCATGTCGAACCCATGTAAGTAGTGCATTCAATATAGTTTCTTCATTAGGAATATTCATGTCATCACTTGCTAAAAGCTTTGCAATTTCAGTGGCTGGCAATAGCAGAAATTCCTGGTTTCTAATTACTTCCATGAAATTTTCCTGAAAAATAAAAAGAAAAGTATTTTGAATACAGCTGACAGCTTCCTTTGAAGGCAGTTTTTTTTTTTTTATTATTATTTAATTAATTATTGTTTATTTTTATAATTTATTAAGGAGTTTATTTAACTCCTACTATATCTTCCTCACTTGACCGTCCTTCATGCTACCTCTCAGCTGTGCCAGTAAATGCCACTGGAGGTGCTCTGGGAGAAAAAAATATGCACGGAGTTATTTTGACTAATGATCATTTCCCAGGCTCTACCACCTGGTCCCACAAACAAATGTGCTGAAACAACTGAGGGCAAAGTGCACGGACAGAAATAAGCACTGGTTGTAGAGGTAATTATCATGACACTGCACACTGATGAAATACTTTCTGAAGTACATGGTAAAAAAATAAAAGGTGTAGTTTGTTTCTGTTGTCTGTGTAGAACACAACGTGAGATGCTCTGTGAAGCAAAGAGCATAACATGCTGCAACACCTACTGGGTATGCTTTTACCTGTTTTCATTATTGCTAGATTAAACTATGGTGATTCAAGTTTTCAGAGGAAATAAAGAACACTGACAATTTCATTGTTCATTTTCAATTGGACATTTGAAGTTTATTCAACTATTTTTCAGGTTTTATACAGCTGATCTGATAGACTGAGGGGGAGAAAAACATACAAAGAATCCACAATATTGTACAGTCTGATTTATTAACAATATTTACTTTGATAGGAGTATTCAATTTTTTAAACTTATGTCATTTCCAGCAACAGATTCTTACTTCAAAGGAAGAAAGTTCACAATATAGAGCACTTCTCGTAGTGATATCCCATTACCACAGAACAAAAGGACTTGCAGAATATTCTATATGGATTCTCACAGGCTTAGACAGACACAGCAGAAAAATATAGAAATACAATCAACATTAAGAGCATACAGTGAGAAACCTGAATGTTTTTTTGGAATGCAAGAGAAAAGGGTGAGATGATCTATATTCTTTCCCTGTACACCTTTACAAGGCAGAACAGGAAAGGAAAGTAGAAGCAGTTTATAAATCACAACATGTTCTTATACTTTGATAGCTCAAAACCCAATTAACTCATACTCCAAACTGAGAGTAGATTCATTACAATAAAACAGCATTACAATCAATTTAGTGAATGGGTTGTTAATTGCTAGATAGCTAAACAACTGCATTCTGGTTTTGCTACCTATGCTTATAAAATATGAGGAGGATAAAACGCGTTAGATCCACAGATGGGGAAGTCTAACTGGACCAAATACCAAAATCACCCTTCTTTAGTGTCTTGTTTATTGACTTAGAAAGAAATGCACACTAATGAAAAACCTCTGCATTAGAAGCTGGGAAAAAAATAGCATCTTTAGGGTGAAAAATTGGGATCAAGTTGTGAACATAAGCAGGACCAGCACTGCAAAACAGGTATAAATTTAGCAACAAAATGGAAAAAAAAAACAACACACAGCACAGTTTGGCATTGCATATGCCAAAGGACACCATGACAACAAAGCAAAAAAAGGTTATTGCTTAATCTAATCATTAAATTCAAAGTGGAGTGCCTCAGTATTCCAAAAATACTAATGAGCTGAACAATATTGAGCAAAAGGAAAAAAATAGTAAGGATTAAAACAATCCATCTTATTTGAAAGCTACACACATAATTACGCTAGAAGATAGAAGAGGAAAGATTAAAGTGGCTCCACTACATGGGTAACTCTGGAGTTGATTTAAGAATAGGAAACATTAGAAAAATAACTGGAAGTGTTAATCTGTGCACATAATAACTGTGTATTCCTGGACAGAATTTGGAAAGGAAACTTTGAGATTTAGTATCTGAAAAGCTTTCCTAGTAGAGAGATCCAACTGGCTATGCAAACAAAATGCTTCTGTATGAAAATTGTTAACAGGTTACAAGGGAGACAGAATTCTGTTTTCCTTTTCAATTAACTCCGTGTATTACAAAATTGAAGTTAAAAAAATGAATAAATACAGATATTAAAAATGGTGAAAGGAGCATACAAATACTCTGTAGCACTACCCACACACACTTTTATTTATTTTACTCTGGGAGTAAATTGAAGCTGAAAAATCATCAAATTTTTTTCCGGTTTAGACACGCCATTCACAGAAATTCAGATTCCACTGAGGTCATTTCTTTCATGGCTGCTTTTTGGTTGAATCTGAGTAGAGCGTATGCAAGCTGGAGCTGTCCTTCCAGTTTTGCTGAATTTACTGCAAAATCTACAGCAGTATACATGCTGAATGTAAAGCAGTGCCAAAAAGAAAAGCCAACACTTACTACCTTAAACTTCCCATATTGTCTATCCGGGTCACAGGAAGAGGAAGGGGAAAGCACCTGCATGGAAAGTTTCCTTTGTCTCTGAAGGCAATGACAAGCTGATCTTGTATAAGACAGTTAACAATCTTCTTTAGAAAGCTTTTTTCCAACTGGATTTTATCACTTCAACAGCTGTTGTGTGTAAAAAGCCTGTTTTTCCTTCTTGTTGCTTGTAGACAATTGCTTTCTGATGGGAACAAATTCAACTTCCTCTTGCTCCCATTCTATTTTTAAAGCAGACTCCTTGTGAGCACAGTATCAAAGCATTCCACTGGGAATACAGCCACAATCTTTGGCCTATGTCTGTTTTGCTTTTTTTTTTTTTTTTTTTTTTAAAGGATCAAAATCTGACAATTCCTCTTCTTCTACAGACAGAGATTCTGAAGACAAAAAGGAGGAGCCAGTGTGTCATCTCCTAGCATTCTTAACCTCCTCATTAGCCTTTGCTTTCCTTCTTCTTATGGGAACTCTCTGTGGAAGAAGAGGATATTTCAGAGAACAAATGGTCTGCAGTGTTGGTTGGAAACTTTATCAAATGAGTAGCCTGAATTTTATGTACTGGCTAAAACAGGGACACAGTGGCACTGTTCATCCAGACCATAACCTTAAATTCACCCTTCAGCAGCTGCAGAGTGAATAATACTGATATTCTTAACCAGAGGTCTGTCTTGGTACAGAGCAAAAAAATATTAGGAGCACATGAAGGAGGTCATGGTATTTATTTTAAAGTGATACTTAATCCCCACAGTTGAATCCAGTTAGATAGTTAGGCTCCCTCTGTACTGTATCAGAAGGATTAAAATCTCAGAGTGCATCAAAGTACCCCACAGGCTGAGACGAACTGTACACAGGAGTCCCACAGGAAGCTCTAACCACAGGGATCTGTTTGAACTCCAAACTTGGGCAAAACTGAAAAACAAGAGGTGCTTGACTCACAGGATCTGAAGGAGAATCTAATTTTGTCATCTAATGGCTGCTTTGGTCAGCTGAGGTATGCATTAACCAAGAACTGAGCTATCTGACCTCCTGGTAAAGTGTTAGAGGCAGACACAGAGAGGATGGCAGCTACTTTTCTTTTAGACAGCTTTGACTGCTCTGTTTAGCAATAAACCAACCTAACTGTTCTTGGCATGCCCTTGGTTTGTTTAGAGTACAACTATTGCAGCTTTGCACCTCTCTCAGTTTTGGGATTCTGAAACAGGCTGGGCAGCATGCAGAAAACTATTTAGTCTCACCAAGGCAATACTGATCTTTTGTGCTAGTCAGAACTGTACTCAGGGAACTTAAAAGACAGAAATACCCCAAGTTTTCACAGGTGAAAACAAGTGTACAACTATTTGCAAAATCACTGAGCAGGGTACTACAATTTCAGGTGCAAGAATATAAAATCCTCGTTTTAGGCATTGACACAAATTTTGGGTCTGGCCTTCAGTAGACAAAAAAGTGTTGAAATTTCTTGCCTTTTCATATCCAGGAGATTTCTGATTAAATGCAACATGATTTTTCACTATGCTTTAATGTGTGGAGAGGTGAGAAACAAAGATTACAAAGCTGTCTACGGATGGATTGTCTTAAGCACTATCACATTTAATGTTTAAAGTATTTTTTTTTTTTTTAATTTGTAATTAAGAAAGTACAAATTTGGCTACCGATGAAATTACTGACACTTACCTAAGAACAGCTCTCTCTCTACTCACCACAGATATTTCATGTTATGAAAATAACATTGGCTATCGTTTTCTCATCTGAAAATATTAACTTCCCTTTTGTGTGAAAGAGGAGTGAATGGTTTTCATCCAAGGTACATTATCAACTATTTCAAACAAATTCAAACAAATAAGAAGACAAAACAGCTGTTTCTCTGACCTGAGGACAGCTAAAATTCATCAGCAGGCATTATGCTAGAGGGCATGAAAAATGCACAGAAGGCACTCTGTTTGAAAAGGCATTATGAATTAATGTGAACAGATATACTACTGCCTAGCCTAATAAAATTTCTAGATTTATAACTGTATGACCCCAATGCTATGTAAAAACTATAACAAAACAGGATAATCTTTGTACAAAAGATACCTTGATCTAAACACATCTCATGATCCCATCAACTGTATTTTAAACCTGATGCATAAAAATCAAATACAGAATTGCTCTTTAAAGAGCATTACACCCACAACTGATCACTTCAGTTTATTTCATATTTCACTTAATGCACCCTGAGGATTTTTCAAGCTTTGCTTAGCTTGCAGTGTCAAAAAAATGACCTGTTTTGGTGATAACCTTGAAAAGTTCTCTCTTCTGAATAAACAGCTTAACTGTCTACAGAGTACCCAATAAAATAACGCAACACTGAAACCCTTTTAGCGTAACATACATCTATACCCTCTGATATGAAGAGATGCAGCATTCAAATCCATCTTACTCGTTTATATTTTTAATCACATTGTAGGGTGCAATTAAAAACATGCCACAAAATCATGCTAATGTTTTCCAGTGACACTAATGAATATTATTTAGACAGAGCAGGTCTATTAACAGAGGGAAGCCTACTGGGATAACTCACTGATTGGTCCTTCAGTTTAACCAAATGCTCATCTCATCTGAATTTCTGGTCTTCATGTAAAGAAATATTTTAATTAAGCTGGTGAGATGCTAATCAAAATAATGCATGTGTCATCAAAACTGTTAAAACTGAGAAGTTGCTTTAATTGAAGAAAAACGGGTATATGACAATTTCATTTTGTAAAAGGGAAAGAAAATCTCACCAAATAAAACATATATAAATTAAAATACAACCATTTTGTATTATTCATTACCTCCTACTTCAAAAAGGAGCACAATTACATGGAAAAGCCAGAAGTATATAACTACTCAGTATAATCCCTCATTATTGCAGCATATAATTATTTCACTGTTTTAACAAGCAGAATTTACAGGTACTACCAGTGTGCTTAACCCTTATGCTCTAACACTTCTTAATGGAAAGAGCACTGAGTGGCCAACACTTAGTACTGCTGAACATTTGCTTCTTTCAAACAGCTTTTAAACAAATGAAATTACTTGGGGATTTATTTTAATTGACAATTCAATTGGACTATATATTTCTATGCAGTTTCCATAGCAACATTCATTTCAAGCTAAAGAAGCTGCTTCTCTATTACTCATTATTACAAAAATTCAATTTCATGTCTCCATTGGAACTAAACAACATTAAAAGAGGACTTGGGAAGAATCCATCTAGCACAACTAATTAGTTTTGAAAATGGCTTTTTAAAATCCACCTAATTTAAATTTCATCCACATCAAAGCCTTAAAAGCAACAATTTTGCCACTGAAGTAAACAACGGCCAGAAAGCATAGAACTATTTTCCTGGAGTCTGAGCAAAAGAAAGATGCTGTAAGAGAGAAGTTCATAGACTCTTCTCCCATAAAAAGCCAAAAAAATGCCAAAGTAGTATAACTACAATCCCTAATAGTGATCTTAACGATACAGTAGTCTAACATTTATTAACTTTCTGAGCTTTGCAGTTGACTAATAAAGGTTGTGAGGGCCATCGAAATAACACAGACTTATTCTGAAAAAGAACAAACAGGTCAAAGGAGGAACTCTCTCTTTGTGCTTTTCGTGTCACTGTTTCTCTCTATGTTAACCCTAATAGTCCTCAAAGCCATAAAACACATTTATCTTTGCTGTTTCATCTAACTATCTAATTGAAGTCTTCTCGTTTTCATTTGAGCAATAATCAAGGTCAAGAATGGAACCATGTAAGTTACAATCTGTGCAATATTTATTGACTTCTTTTCGTAAATTTCTATGTGCACATAATTTTAAAAGATTAGAGATCCACTTACTGAGGAAGAACAATGATATCATTGGAAAAGGGATGGCTACTTTAAACTGTAATAAATACTAAACTAAATTTACTTTAAGACAAAAAGAAACAAAAAAGGCAACAGCACTTTCTAAAACTGCACAAATTCAGAAAGCAGAAGGAAAGCCGTGGGCTTCTAATAGTAATTGCTGGACAAAAAATTAAACCTCTTGGTTTATCTAAACATAATGACACTGCAACCCCAAACTACACAGGCAAATTAAGTGCTATCTCCATTCCCACATCACTAATGCATTATCTCCATGACCTCATTCAGGTCCCAGGAGCTTACACAGGCAAAATTTCATCAAGAAGAGAGAAAAATACCTCACAAAACTCTGCAAATATCAGATGACTCTCTGGCTTAACTCAGAGATAAGTATCCTGCCTTCTGCTGATAACATTACTAAAATATGCTATGTGAGAAGGAAAAGAACATTTACATTAAAATAAAAGCATGATTATTGAAAAGATGAAATTTAATTAAGTTGGCAGGTCATTCTCTCTCTAAATGAACTCTGCAAATATCACTGGCAAATTTGCATTTGGCCACATATAGCCTAAGATCAAATTGTTTGATGTCATGCTGATATTCTATTACTAAGAAATCAAGTATAATACAGAATCTATTTTGGTGAATACTTACATTTATACCCCAGGTGTAACCTAGAACCTGACTACTCCAGCTCATTATGAATTTTTTTTGATTTATTGATCTGTTATTTTGGACTAGATGACGGTAGCTAGCCCCCTGTTTAAGGGTGTAGTTTTTGACTGACAGAAATACGAACTAGCCTTTGAATGATTTTATTGAACATGTATCACACAATTCCACTGCCATTACAAGGAAACATTATGCATGCCTGCTTTCTTCCAACTCTAAACCAGCAACTTTACAGTTATTCTGTCATTTCTCATCATGGTAACATATGTGCATTCTTGTTTGGAAAATGGTCAAGGCTTTCTGTAGGAAAAACATTGCTATTTTACTCAGACAAACATTTTGTATTTTCCTTATTAAAATAACTGGATGATTCTTAAAAGAACAACATACCATAGTGTAATTGTGAGCCACTTTGTGCAAGTCAGTGCAACCCTGTGCATCAGCAAACGACCGGATTCCAAGGCAATTGGATGGGTGAAGCTGCTTCATGAGGAATTTACAGCATGCTTCCACAACCTGAGAGAGCTGAAGAAGGCAAGCTGTAGACAACAGGCACTCAATATTATCTTCTTTTAATTCAAGGCGACCTATCAACATTAAAAAGCAGATGATACAATTTTGCTTTTATGATTTGTAAAATTCCCCCAAACTCAGATGCAACAGAATTATTTACAGATTGTGTAACAGAACATAAGGCTTGGCAAATATCACCTTCAACTTTAGATAACCAGCTTTTCCAAATCAGCACCTATAATGATACAAGTAAAGGGAATCCTAATGAAATCAGGATTTCATTTTTTCATCATTCATAATACATTTGAAATATTGAATTAATCTTTTAACTATCTGCATATAGTATTATCAGAAAAACTACATCTAACCAGGTTGCCTCAGGTAACAGCAATGGGTTTTTTAATGTAAATGCGGAATTAAATTATGTGAATGATAATTCCAAAGAGCATTTGAAATCTAGTAATGGAATATAATGCTCACAGGAGGACAATTCATTACATCAAATTGCCATTTTCGTTCTAATTACCTGTATATGCATATTGAACCAGAGCCCACAATGCATTTGGCTCCACACCTTCCATCTTGATTTCCTCCTGTCTTGCTTCCCGTACATCATTGGTAAACATTGCTGCAAAGTAGTCCGAAACAGATGAGAGAACCAATCTGAGCACATCATGCGGGAGAAAAGGAGAAAGACAAAGAGAGGAAAAGAAAAAAGCTTAGTCAACCTGATGTTTGTTAATTTAAGAGTCATTACTTCACAACTTGAAAAAATGTTGTACTGAGAAAAACATTTTTAAATTGACAAACTGCTCCACACTCCAGTTCCCCTCTATGAATAACGAAGTACTGTGACTGAGTCTATATTTGCTGCTGAAGTAAACAAATTACTCTTTCAAAGCTCAGTGACTTTTGATAGTCTACGTGGCAACAACCCACAAAACCACATAAAATTGGAAATCGAATATAAACAAACATAATGGAAATTGAAAAAAAGTTGAGATCCATTTGTATTATGTCGGTTAAGTTTTCAAATGTGAAAGAATGACTTGCTAGTCCTTTTTCAAAGTGCTTTAAAACACTTTTACTCTTGGTGCACACATACACATTCATCTACTAATGCTGATGACAGGACTACACCGTCAACATGGAGATGGTACAGCCAACAAAACCCCATATAAGGAGGAAAATATGCTGTGCAGAACAAACTAATTAACAAAGTAATCTCTTTTGTGGATATGTACTGAGCATTTTATTAATTCTGATTATTTAAAGATACAGAGTAAGTAAATGTGGTAATCTGCTCAACTGTTTTTATTATTATTATTATTTTATATATATATATATATATTTCATGTTTTATTCTCAGTGCCACTCCATGCGTGTAAGAATGAAGATGTCTCAGTATGTGTTCACAGGGCTAGGGTTAAAGAACGAGATCCACTGAAGACAGAATATTCAATCCATGGTTCTGCTGTATGAAACCTACCAGAACTATTGAGGAAGCCTGCTGTTCTTGTTCCCAAAATACCTCCAGGAACAGCCTTGTAGGTTGGATCAATGTTTGTGCTGCAGCAGCACGCTATTGTCTCGCTCACGTAGAATTCAAATCTAAATACACTTGCATAGTTACTCAGCCACAGAAACATCAAACTCAAGAATCAAGCCTAAAGCAAATATGCTACACAGCTCATCTGCATATATTCAATAAATCCGATACTTCAGGAAACATCAGTTTATCCTGAGTCATTACATTGGCTTGTTAAGATGATAGAGATCTGGGACCTCAAAAGAAAATAAAATTCACTTAAAATTTTAGCACCAGAGGAATAAACCTCAAATGTATTAACAGCAAGGATTTGCAGGTATACTTACGAAGTCATGAATTATAAAAAAACAAAACCTGCCTCTTAATTAACTACAAAATTAACTGCAAAGAACTGTCTCTTAGTTAATTAACTGCATAGTAATAAATACTGACTGCTCTCAACTACTTTTTTCCCCTGCACGTCTTTTGAACAATAACCATTTGGACAGGTCTACAGTCAGGTAATTGTTTTTTTCTACTTGCTAAGTCAGTAGTGTTCTGCAAGAGTGTACATGGAAAAAAGTCTTTTTAAAATCTTGTATATTTGAAAAAGTTCTGTAATGAGAAATAAGGTTCTGTTATTTTAAAGAATACACGGTTCTTGAAATACAACATTTATTCTGTATCTCATTTGTGGAGAAAAATTAGAACAGAATCTCTAAACGCATCACTTCTAAGCGTTTTAACCTCACGTTTAATGACATCTACAAATAAATGGGAATATTGCCTCCTAACGATCTGCAGAAGTTCAGTGAAATTAGAGTAAATTCATACAAACAACATGGGAGAGTTTCTACAACCGCCTTTTGATTTAACAAGATTAGATCTGTGTGTGCAAAATAGAAGTTCTTACCACAAAGGAAAGTGTGTAGATGGACAGATTTAAATAATCCAAGTATCCCTGCAATTCCAATTAAAAAAAAGGAAAGAAAAAATAAAAAAGCAAACAAAATATTCAAACTCTGGCAATATCGTCTTGAACTTCTATGTAGAATAGAACATGAAAAAGAAAGGTCTGTGCCATGGGAAACAGAACCCAACACCAAATATTGAATTATTTTTTTTTAAACTAACAGTGCAACTGTTTTAGTTAGCTGCACCATTATATACAAAATGGTTGGACTGTACTTATCTTAGCAACAGCTGTCGAAGAAATGCCAAGCAATAACCCAAAGCTCTGGACAAACACCTCCTACTAGCTGCGGTGGTATCAGCAAAATTCTCCCTGTCATTTCCAGTCTTGAAGTCCTCCAGAATAAATTATTTAAAATTCAAAATGTAATCCATTTCATATTTTTGCTAACTTTGTTCAGATTGACCAGAAGGTATATATGCTTCACAGTGTCATGTGCTTTCCAGAGAGTGACATGTATATGCCAAAACACCAGGTCCAGTGCAGGAGTAGATTAAAACAAGCAATGTGCCGAAGCATATATTACATGGATAAGTTTCAATTTTAGCCAACAAGCATGATCACAATAAAAAGTCTTAGAAGAGGTACCCACATAGTTCTCTAAATATAACTTTTTCAAAAAAGAAAGAGGATTGAAAGATACAGTGACAACACATCAAGGTGACACTGCGCTAGCATAAAAGGAAACACTGGCAGACTCCCAGTCATCTGGCATTATTTTGCCCCATGTTTTTCTCAGAAGTCAATAAAAATCAATTACTACTTTACTCATGTCATTTGACACCCACTTGTTCATTGATTTCTTAATCTTATTACTAGTAACTGATTTTTCTTTCAATTTTTTGGATTGTCTGAAGATAAACCACATTCCTACACACAGATCATACCATGTGAAGCAGTTATACCTTCATGTATAACTGAACCGTCCACAGAAGGGTTTCCTCACTCTCATTTGCTAAAAAAGCTCTGAAATAGCTACGTGACAAGTACAATTTTTCAGAAGGAAATCTGTGCAATGACTATAGAAATGGCACTTATAAATAATACCCACAGTCTCCCTGACAGCTTGAGCCATCATCTGCAAATGTGAACTTCGTAAGTACGTAACACAGAGAGATTCTCTATTATTTATAAATCATTACATTTGAAATATTTGACCAAATCAAGCATTCACTGGGAACTACTGACGGTACAAAATGCTGCCTTTCCTCATTTAGAAACCAAAGTTATGTTTTTTGTATTCTTAGTTTGCAGTCTTTTTTCTATCAGTAAGATTTCTTTCCTAAGTGGCCCAACTATAATAACAGAGAGCAGTTGTGGTGGTGTTCAGCTGCCCACCTGGGTAAAACCACGACACCCACAAGGATCCCTGAGCCCTACTGATCAGTCTCTCATGCAGAGAAAAAAATACGCTAATGCCAAAATTTTTCATCTGGAAAATCAAAGGTGTGTGAAGAGTTAATCTCTCTGGAGAAACATTCAGTGGCTACGCACTAAACACTGGCAAAATCTGCATGTTTTAGTATGTTCTCCTGTTCTTATGGGAGGTTCTAGCGTTACTGATTTCTTCAATTTCTGTGGTTTGTACTGATCCAAAACCAGGAAGAGGCACCATGACAGCTTAATTCACTTTGAAGAGCTAGGCTAACTTCATTGTTATTTACTAAGAGCCAATAAAATGTGTGTACTTCTTGCTGCAATGGCCATAAGGTGCCTCATCTAGACAGTTTTCTAGGCCTTCAAAGCAATTATTAGGTAAAATGCTGACAAGCTGCCAAACCTGGCACTTGATAGATTCAGTATCTCCCAACCTGATTCACCTGTCGGAATTAAATGAAGCTTCCTAACATCTTCAAGATAAAAGGGCCAGTTCCGAGGCGCCTCCTGGTTTCTGGCTGCCTAGCGGCTGAGAATAGGCCTAGGGAACTCGACAGCTCGACCTCCTGCAAGGAAGCCCCACGTTGCTTCAGCTACTCGATAACAAAACAAGTCAGTAATAAAAGGTTTACGTGAAAGTGGTACCATCCCATACAACCATTGTGTATATTGAAATTAAATTTGTTTAAAATACCTAAATACATACGTAGCATGCAGAATTTGATGTTGAAATGACATCCAATTATACCTTTCTTCCAGGGAAATCAAACCTTTCAAAATTATTTTGCCACTTCTGACATAAAGCAACGGTTACAATAACTCCTTTTGTAAAATCTTTCAGAATAATCACAGTTAGTAGCAACAGATACCTTTTTGGCATAAAGCTAGCACAGAAGAGCTGCTTTTAGATATATTTTGATTTTTCAGAAACACACCGTGCGTTCAACTTTTATAAACATTCAATTACAACAATAATAAAACTGCAGTGAAGAATTTAGGAAGTAAGGTAATACGGTGTGTGAAATTAAGGAAGTATTATTAAGCCATATGGAAAAGAAGTACAAAGATAAATAAACCTCAAGATACAAAAATGTCTGCAGACCAGGATTTGTACTCTTCCAAACAAGTTTACTAGCCACTAGAGTATATAAGCTTCCATTTCCCTTCCTTCCTTCAGTCCCATGCCTTTTATATTTTCATCTGTCAGTGTCAACAGGAAGGAAAAAAATAAAAAGGCTCTGACAGATTTTCAGCCTGCTGGTTAAAGAATGTGATGCAGTGCAGGCTTTAAATCCCCTCCGGCCAGAGATCTCCCATTCCTTAAGTGAGTTCTGACCATCAAGTTATTACTAAACTTTTACTGTGGGTATTGCAGTTAGATGAATGTAATAAACAGAAACGTAGTAAATGACCTTGATGTCTGAAATCACTGTGGACACATGAAAACCATCTGATACAAAAAACTAGACTCCATTTCTCACATTTAGAAGAGTCCAGCAACAGTTCTATACAGAAGTTAAGGGAGGTTAGGGAGTAGAAGTATAATGTATTTTTTGCCTTGTAGAGAACTGTTCCCTTTTCTACCTACTTTTTGATCTCTTAAATAAGTTCTGAGCTATAATTTCAGCACAGAACGAGAAGATAAACAGCCTTACAAGAACAGGAAATGCCATATTCAGAAAGATTATAGCTATGTGTGATACTCTTACCTGTAGCAGACTCAGAGCCCTAATTTTTTGAATAGACTCAAATGAAAACATCTCAGAATTTACAGCAATGTACTACCTGTGCTTTTTACTATTGCAGACACCAAACTCACTGCTCTTTTCTCTAAGCATATACTTACTTCATATAATTCAGAACATTCAGGTATCATCAAATGTAGAAACAGAGAACTAAGAAAAAAGATACAACTATTCAAAATAGCAGGTTCAAAACAGAAAATCTGCAAACTGCTCTATACATGAGTGATTAATAATAATGAAAAATATTCTTCATAATTCTATGTGAGCACATACTGAGAAAAACTTTTTTTTTTAATTAAAAAGCTGTTCAGTGTAAACAAACTTTGTTTTCTTACATGCCTTAGTGTGCTAAGCCTTTAATCTAGTATCTATTTAATAAATAGTTAGTTATTAAATCATAAGATAAAATAATCACGACTGTTCTGAAATATAGTGAGAATTCCAGCCTGCAGACAATGTTAAAGAAGTCAGAACTTGGACAGGTTGATGCAGGCAGTACAAATCCTACAGATTTTTTTTCTTACAACACAGGCTACCACAAACACATCAAGCCAATCTTCTCACTGATTTTTTTTTTTTTTGTAAATTTTTGAACCAAATGTGACATTTCCATCTTTATATTTTGTGCTATGGAAAAATGTACCAAGATGAAGACTGTAGTTATTGCTGTTTCCCTGGGAAAACAACTCAAAAGAGTCAGAGAAAGAACTTACTGTTGCAAAAGGCAAAGCTTCTTTGTAGGCTGCTCCAACATTAAGAAAGTGAACTAAGGATAAACATAAGCCTCCCACCTCCTGCTACAAGCACACAGTGTGCTTCTTTGGCCTTAACTTTTGTGCATATTTAAAACACAATACTCCAACTACAGCAAGATGCTTTTCCTCCTGAAGAGGAGAACAGAGCAAGTAACAGGTGGCAGCATGAGCCTAATGCACTACAGAAATAGATGCAGTAGCAGAAACCGAGGGAGCAAAGTCAGTTCTATAAATAAATGAGGAACAGGTAAAAAAACATATTAAAGAACTTTTTAGCATACAGAATGTCGTGTTTATCTTGTTGAATCAAAATCTTCCAGTCCTTACAAGATAGTTGCAGCTGTCCTCTGCACCCTTTCCACACTTTTTAATCATTAAATAAACCCAACCCCAGAACTACATACTGCAAAGGTGCCATAAGGAAGTAAAATTATTTCTGTACTATTATCATCACTATTTTTTCTGTTTACAGCAGTTTACAGCAAGCAGTAAAAAAGCTCTTTGACTTCTCAATTACTTCAGTGGGTGCAAGTCCAGTGGGGGTACGTGCATTCCCTGTTTTCATCTGATTTACTCTTTGCATAGGAACCGTGAAGTTTTGTGATTAATTTGATCAAGCTGAGCACTGATCTTATGCAACTCTGTAGCCATAGGGAAAGTCAAATCAGCTTGCTCAACCACACTTCCCTTGTCTCTCCAAAAATACTCATCATTCGAAGAAGTGTTTACAAAGGAATTGAGGTCAGGGGTTGGGTGGAGAGCAGGACCACCCATTTTAACAGTAATTGCAGTAAGATTTGCTTTACCCCTGATTTTCCCATGTTGATTACAGTCTTGACTGTTTAAAAATGAGGTTTCATAAAACGAAGGCTCACTCTGAGAGCTACAGCAAGTTATACTGTAACTACCTCCCTGCTCCCCGAGTTGGTTCCCATCTCCATGCTGTCCTTCCTTCGGTTGCATCAGCACAACAGTGTGGCTGATTTCTGAATAAAAGCAAAAATCCGGCTTTTTAAAGAAAAATACCAAACCCAAACCAGAAACCTCTCCCAGACTTTATTAACAGCATTAAACTGTGGTTTCACTGCAGGGGTAGAAATCAGCAATGGAAAACAGGAATGCTTTAGGCTACTATTTCTGCTACAGAACTAATCTTACGAAAACACAGCTTAATTACACCTAGGTTCCTACTCAAACTATTAATCCTGTGCATTAAATATTGTAACATGCTTCAGTTATTCATACTTCTGTTTCATAATCTTTGGTATTCTCCTAGCATTTAAATGGCATTCTGTATTATCTGTTAATTACGCAGATGACAGATAAGGGAATGTTTGATCAAATTCAGCCTTTTAACACTTACTGTCAGTGCTCAGTAATCTGCTATCAAAGGACTTGTTACTACAGGAGACAAAAAACTTCACATGGACAAGGGACTGTCCTTGTTGCTAATTATGACTCCAACAGCTTATAATTAAGTTGAAAGAAAAACTTAAGTCTAAGAATATGTATTTACTCCATTCAATGGTACAAAAACTACTGCTGCTGTTAATGGTCTTAGGGTGCAATTGGGACTTTTTTGGGGGTCTTACTTTGTTATGCAAATACCTTACTACATGCTTGGAGACAGAAAGCGTAACATGAAAATATCCCAAACATTTTTGGTGCTCTATCACATACAACAGACAGAAAATAACTTTTAGTTTCCAAATAAATGTTAAAAAAACATAAGCATGTCAAAAGTATTCCAAACTGTTTAGGATGTTTGGAAGTTTTATAAATAAAGAACAAAACACACACTTTGACACCACATTTGTAAACTGATAAAAGGTTACTCCAAATTATAACAAACTTACCTGTGAGCAGGAATTCTCCGATCACCAGCAACTAACACCACATCACATAGCTGTTTGTGTCTAAGATAATTCTCCATCTTTTTAAAAGTTTGTTCAGCGTGATTGAGAGCCTGAAAAAATTCATCTGATGTACAGGGCTCCATAGTTTGACAAGATGATAAGGTATGGCTGCTGTTGGAGGTTCTGCCAAAGACAATAAGAGAAATCTTAGTCCACACAACATTCAGGTGCATCAATTCTCCATGCAGATGATAAAATGAAAACTACATCCATGCTCCCTTCCAATTTTATTTCTGTTCATATTCATACTTTCTTTCTCCAAACCCTTATGAAAACAGATACAATAATTTGGTGCTGTACTTTGCAACTACCGGGCATGTAGCGATCAGTCCAGTAATCACATCTATCATTGTCAGACAGGAGGAAGAACAGGCATCTACCAAGACCCCGCAAAGTGAAAAAATGATGGAAAAGTATTCAATAAGGAATCACACCTCTCCCTGCCACCCCATCATGCACATATGTTAAGATCTTACTTCACACTTAGCTTAGGATGCCTAGAGCAAAACTTGGCATATATGGAGCCAGAAAAGGAGTGTGGATGCAAGGGGAAAAAAAAAAAAACACATGAAGAAACACATCAATATACTACCACTCCTGCTGCATGAAGCCTTAAGTATTTGAAATGAGATTCAGCAGAAAGAAGACAGTGGAGGGGGAGGGGGAGAAATCAAGGGTGGATGGGGAGAAAAATCATTCCTGTCCATACACACAGCAGTTCGCAAGAAAAGAGGAAGGAAAATGTAAATAGAATGCATGGGTCTAGGACGTAAAGGAACTGGATCCTAACTATGCAGACTGAGGGAAGCATGCCTTTTCTTGATCACAGTTCTTTCACTGACTGCTTCTCACTTTGCACTGTGAAGGCAACTTAAAAAAAATACTCTAGACCTACTATAATATTTAGAAAGACATGAACTCGTGAGAGTTCATCCCTACATCCCGAGCCCTGTTCTCACAAAGCTCAATGCTTAGCTTGGGATACTCATTTGAAGAGGGGTCCTCACATACCAAAGCCTAAATTTTCAGCAGAAAGATGTTCTGTAAATTTTCAGGGGTGTGCGTATGTGTGCAGATAGCTAAATAGGCCAAGTAATCTGACACTGAGACTCAGATCTAGTAATGGATCAGAAATGAGATACCTGCCTACCTACTTCCCTTGAAGGACTTTATCTTAAACATGCTCTGAAGTTGTGGTTAGGCATTTATTGCAGCTGTGTCAAGTTCTCCTCACCCCCCATGAGTCACTTGTTCTGCTCCACCACCGGCCCTCTGACATGCTGGAACAAGTCTTCTTTGTGGCCATGTGTGAAACTGAATCAAGGAACTCATAGACCTGAAAAATTAATGAGGGTAGGAAAAAACCCTACCTTTCTCCCATATCAGTTCCTTGACCTGACTCACTCTGTAACCACGCAAAACATGATGTTGTCAAACTGGGTGGTGTTTCACAGTGAAGGAGCCAGTACTCAGGGAAAGCAACTCTTTTGTTGCACTGTATTTTAAATCTGATTCCTCAACTTACCCCATTAAAAACGATCTCAAAGGAAAAAGAAAATCTACCAGGTATCAGGGATCTGACTTATATTACACCCTCATAAAAGAGCTGTGCAGATACGACTGAAGAAACCGGTGTGGAGAAGGAAAAAACGTTCTCAGCCAGCACTGTCCTGGCTGATACCCTCAGCAGAGCTACTGCCAGTGCCCAAGGCACACGCATGCACCCTCTGTGCAAGGCTCACTGACAGTGCTGCTTTTGGTCAACATGGAAAAGGAACCACAACAGTGTCTGTTTAATACGAGCCCAAGATAAAGCACATAGGACACAGCAGAGCCAGGCCCAGTTTGTTCCCCTACCTGAAGAAGTTCAGCACCACACCTGCCCTCTCTTCTAGCCAGTAACTTATAGAACACTTTCCATAGGGAAATGAAAAGGAAAGGGAAAGAAAGATTAAGTTTAATGCTCTATAAAGAGAACACGGAAGAGACACCTGAATAGTTGAGGTGCTTGCACAAAAGGGGGGATATGAGCTATTTATGCCTATTGCCCAATCGCCGCCTATGAAAAATTCAAATCTCCCCCTCTTTTCCCCAAACTCTCTTACAAATCTGTGTCCCAGCTCAGTTCACCACAGCCTCAGCCAGGACAGCTGCAAGAAGAGACACATGGCAGGCCCTGTTTTTCTCCCTCCCAGCACCGAAATGCCTCTCCAAATTCTTGCCTGACACCCTTCGTTCCTAGAAAGGAAACCTGGGTACCTAACACTGACTGTGGTCTCCGTGCTCTGAGCAAACATCCAGCCGAAGAGGACCTGCACCTCAGAGCATCACGGCAGTCCTGCTCCTTTTGGATTTGGATCCCCCCCCCCTTTTTTTTTTTTTTGGAACCTTTTGGATCTCTCAACTCAGATTCATCTTTAAGTACAGCACAACAAACTTCCCCATGTAAGATAGTTACATGTATCGAAGAACACTTTGTACACAGTCCTCCAAGATTTAAAATATATTTCTACCACATTAAAGTGAAATTATCATTATTTCTGTATTTTTATTATGGGTATTTCAATGTTAGAGTGGTTTTCTTTTTGTAGTTTTCAACTTCAATTCCACTTTTTTAGTGTTTCTTTTCATTCCCTATTTATGCCAAATGATCCTACCTGACACTAACCAACTGATAACTTTATTAAGTATTTAAATATAATAATTCATTAGGATGATCATAAAAACTTAAGTTACTCTAAGGGCAAGCTCTTTCCCTTGCTAGCTACACATTTTAATATCTTGGTGACAAACATTATTATTATTATAAAAATTAATATGCTAAAGATGCTGGGTTTCTTTGACTTCTCTGTCTCACAAAGGATTTGTGTATGAGCATGCCTCTTTACAATCAAAGCTATGTACAAACCATGCTACAAAACCATTCACTTTCAAAGGATTTTATTTCTTGAAGTAGGATGTTTGGAACAAGGAGCTGTGCCCAGTAAAACAGCTCATCGCAAAGCAACGAAGCAATTAACTGAGCTGGTAGCAAAACAGGCACAAATGAGTTTCAGAAGTAAGAGCATAGATGATGATGGCTGGAGAGCTGAATTCACACCTCTCCTTCTGCTGTTTTTTGAGGTTTCATCGCTGTAGCTTACACAAAGCCACAGCACAGTTTGCAATGTAAAAAAAACAAAACAAAACACATAGCAGCCTTCTTCTTTCCTCCCACTTTTACTAAATCTCTCTTCTACACAAGACTTGTGTATCTCAGTTTCTGGAGGAGAAGCACAATCTGCTCCTATTAAGAGGATTTGCATCTTTCTTTTGAAGTATTATTATTTTAAAGGAAGAGTTACAGTAGTTATTGCATACCAGTTACGTGTTAGTTAAAACTTAAGAATTCCAGTAAGCATTAACCTTGGTTACAACAAAGTTTCCAAAACTTTTTTTGCCAAGCATGTTACCTCCTGCTCTACATTCTAAATTATTTTTCTGATGGTATCTTTTAGGTTTGGTATCTCCACATTTGTTTTTGAAATCAAAACCAAACAAGAAAGACTTCGATATGACCGGGAAAAAATAAATACACATCTCAAACTATTCATTTTGGAACATAGGGGCAGGAGTGAACTATGAATTTGAGATTAATTTTAAAATCTTTTTCTGAAAAATGTGTAAAATGGTCTGAAAAACACTGTCTGAAAATTATATGCAAATTTAGTTTTCTCATCACTAAGATGCTTCCAGTGAACACCTCTTTGTGTTTCAGAGAATAAGGCAACAGCCCTCAACATTTTAAATCTTAATACACAAAGAACATAACCTTTCAATTATGACATTTAAACAAACAGAACATTGACAAGCCAATATGGATACCTCAAAGTGCAGACGCATTGAGAAAAGGAAGCTTAATGACATTTCAAAGAAGACTAACAATAATAATTTTGTTTACACACCTCAAAATGGTTCAAATCATAAAAGAGGTGTAGAGATAAGTAATCTTTACCGTTGCATTAAGATGGTTTCCTGGAGTTTTTACATAAAACTTGTCAAAATATTGTTAACATTTACATTTTTTAATCAGTTCTGTTACTTACACTGCTTCCTCCAGGCTAGCTGACATTTTATTGCATGTGGAGACACAAAATAATAATCTGCCAGCTTCCATTATTTACTATGATGCTTTACAGAGTCAAATATTTCCTTCTTCAAAGTTAGGAGGACAAGAATCTCGGCTGATGACATTTCTGTGCTTGTATCTACAGCAAACCAATTCCAATGCTTTAATGTGTGCCTGGGTGAAATGAGCCAAACACCACATTGCAGACTAGGTTTGCTCTCGGTGTTCTCAGCTTGTTACCCATGGTGCCTTCAGGGGCTGAGGACTGCTTCTAAGGCACCCACTAAAAGCAGAGAAAAACAAATCTATTGCTAATAGGCTTTAGGTTGCTATACAGCGATCTGCACCCCATGGGAGAATTTTACAACGTCTACAAATCCAAAACGATGACCCTCACCTCAGGAATGCAGGAGAGCTACAAACAGCAGCAAGAGAGGAAATCAGAGAGATGAAATGCAGCAAACTATCCTTGAAGATCATACTGGTCACGACACGTAAGAGCATGATGTGAACAGCTTTACAGCCAGCTAGCCCTGATCCCTGAACGTGAATGATCTGTTTGCATCCCAGATAACTGTGATTTCAGCCTTTGTCAGAAATTGGGAACCAAACTGGAATTCACTTACCCTTACGCCATCAAGCTCTGTACTAATGACTACAAAGTTCTACATCCTCTCTCCTCAAAACGAATCCTATAATGATCCAAAGCTTGCAGAATGCCACAGACCTGATCAAAATGCTCTTCTACCTGTGCCGTATGACACAGCAAAGAAAGGTACGCACAGAGCAGCGAAGCTGCAGCTGTCACCGCAGGCTTTCACGGCTCAGAACTGGGCAAGAAGTTCAGAGGAGTGAAGCAGCAAGATAACTCCGTAGCTTCCACAAGAAGTTTTTAGTCTCTTTTTTAAAGGATTTTTTTTCATGCATGCAATTTGTTTCTAATGGAGGAAACACGGGGCTTTCACAAAGGAATAAAAAACCCTCTGAAAACTACATACATGGGAGAGTTCTGTCTTCTTTACTCAAGAACAGCAGGCAAGCAGCTGTATTTGATAATAATGGAAAAGAAGACCACCTTATCATGTTCTTAGCAGAGGAAAACAACAGTTGTTGGGCAGACGTATGTAGGTTATACATTCTTAATGAAGGGAATGAATAAGATATGCTGTCAGTACGATCTCCCCTGGAGAACAAAAACACAGACAACAATACCAAGTCCTTATATTACCATTAGTAACATATTAGATTGTACCAACACTGAACTCAAAAATTACCTACAATACTTATTTTAAATCACGTAAGTAAAACCCTAGCAAGAATTACAAGACAAAGAAATTCCAAACAACTCCAGATCCTGTATGTGACTAGATACATAATTAAAAGCCACTTCACATTGACTAATTTCAAATCCTAAATGCATTGAAGTCTGCTGCTCTGTCTGCAAAAAAAACAACCCAAACCCATAAATAAAATAGTAGTACTATAAAGACTTCTCCCACCCCCTCAATATGTATCTGCAGTTTTTCAATTCTACAAAGTGACAAGTTACTTTTGTCATATGTAAATTCTTCTCCTACAATTATAACCAAATCTGTACTAATTTCGAGCTACACGTTTCTCTCTTTGAATTACATGTTTTTTGCTGCATTGATTACTTTGCTACGGTGAGAACATCCTATTTGGTGTAACACAGTACATAAAAATTTCACACCACTAACAGATGTGATACAGAGATGTTACATCTATATCGTATATATTATCTAGTCACACAGCTATTTAAAAATACATACCTGAATATCACCTAAACTAAGAACTCTTCAGAGGCACGTTATTTATAGCTCTGTAGTTGTTGCAGCACGATGAGGCTGCTGTTACGAAGAATCAGTAGGCATTACCTCCTTTCCCTGTAATTTTAGTACTTTTGCAGTAAGTGCCAAAAACAAATACGCTGCGTTGACTCCTAAGCATTTTTACCCTTCTTCTTTTCCTCCAGTCTTTAAAGGTTGCATAAACCACAAATAGTTAGTGTTTATGTTCTGCACTGCTTTGCCCTTGCACTAAATGAATTCTTCTCCTGGGGAATGGAAAACAGTAAAACTGCTTTAACTAGATTGATCTGTCCCTAACATGCTTTATTAAACACTGTACCCTTTAAACAGACATGCTTTCCAAAACGCTTTATCATTGCACAGTTATCTTATAATCAAGAAAGCAAATACCATAAAATTTACTCGAAATGATAAGCTAACTACTATGCACTACATGCAGGATAAAAGAGGAAAAATACTTTCTGTGAAGAATGGCTGACTTAAGCACCAAAAGGAGGTAAAAGAAATAAACTAATACTTAACAAGAAAGATGTTACCTTACCTAATTTTCCACCAGCTGTTAAACACCTTTCACATTTAATAACAAACTGTAAGGTTTCATCTTTAGCAACAATATACAAGAGAAGAACGCCAAAACATCTTTATAGACACAATAAAACCATTATTTTTTCTTTTAAGCTAGGTACAGTTTAAGGCACCTGAGCAGACAACTGCAATCGTTTTAAAGCAACCTTCTGGTATTACTTTACAGCACAACCCGTCTGACTTTCAATAGATTATTTCTTTCTTCAAGTTGTACATGCACAAGCAAAAATTACATTTTTTGTCTTACAACCTAAATATTCTTTACTGTTTCATCTCCCTCATCTATAGAAATACATGGAAACATCAGATAGGAGTGACAAGTAGCTTTAATTTTCATGGTTTTCTCCAAACTGAGACTGATTCTCAGCATAGCTAGACAGTCAGTATCACTTCAAAACAATTTTAAAAGCATCCTGTAACATCATCATCGGACATCACCTTATTCATAGCAGCAAGTTTTAGGCATAACATTTAAACCAGCGGTGAGTGCATGCACATCTTCGCACTTTATTTATCTACATTGACTAAATAAGATTACCTTCTAAAAAGGTCAGAGTAAACACACCAAGACCTGTTTATAAATCATTTTCTGTTTCGGATGCACAGCAACTGCTAGGTTTCTGAAGCATTTCAATCTAGGATAAAGGCTAGCCTACACATGCATGCCATCTGTAAACACGAAATGAAAACACATTGCTCACAATAGGAAAGTAATAATTAACCTGCACGAACTGCTGTCCGATTCATTTTCTTCTTCACTTGCTCTATCATCTGTTTCTTGTCTGTCAAGCCAACGCGCACCTCCACAATCTTCTGCAGAGAATTCAAATGCAGGGATTTCTGAGGTGGATGCCATTGGCCAAGGAGGTGAATTCTGGAAATCCTGTTGGCTAGACCTTCTGTAACCAACTGCTGTTAAAGGTAGGTTACCCGCATCTAAAAACTTTGTGCCACCAGTTGTTACATTTGGTCCTCTGCTCCAGAAGTCTCCCTGGTGGCTTTCAATTGCGGGATTAGGGGCTGACGCCTGATGACCAAACCACCTCCATCTGATTTTTAAAATCTGCTTCACGTCAAACTCTTTACGAGAGCCAGACATCCTTAGTGAGAGCCAGTGATCGTCTAGGCAACAGGGTAAGAAGCAGCACACATAAAAGAAGATTTGTGCACCCAACCAAGACAAGAGAAACACATGCTCTGCCCGTCTGTGGCAGGCAGAGATCCTACAGGAGAAGGAGGGGGAAAGGATTGCATTCACACCGAAGCGGCTTCCTTAACCGTCTGTCATTTCAGTACCAACAAAAGGCAACGGAGAATGAAAAATCTCATGGTAAAAAGAGAAGGTGAAACAGTCATCTCAATCAGGAAAAATGCTAATCAGTTTACCCTAAAAGCTCCGAGGCTGTTTCTGTTGCTCTCCTCTGACCATTAGCTTTCAAACACACCAAACAGTGTTCATTAAAGCCCTTTCAAGAGCTGAATACCACCCCCTCCTCCTAAACCACAAATGCACGTAATTCCTGTACTGCATCTTACAATCTCTGCTTCTCACGCTGTTAACTCTTGCTACTACAGGGAGCTGGGGGGGAAATGCACAAAGCAATCAAAATTCTTCCTGCACTGCTGAAGAATAAATGCACAGAAAAGACTAAGACCAGCCCAAAATAACTGACTGTACTGAGGAGAAACTGAACTGGGTGTTGAATGGGAAGAAACTGAATAATTTTCTCCTGTTACGGGACATGCACTAACTTAAAATACAAAATAAATACAAAAAATACTGTATAAGAACAGCCTGGAAGGCTCAAGGGACTGGTACTGGGTTATAGAGCCTTTCATCTTGCTGTGCTTTGATTCAAATTTACGTTTGCAGTAACCAAAAATTTCTCACATTCTGCATTTGAAGTGAGCGAATGGTTGCCATTCACTTGCACATCACTGAAAGCAGAAGCAACCAAAGCCAACTGGTCACTGTCCAAGACACCAGAAACACCCCCTGCAAAATGGCCAGCAGAAGGCTTTTGCTTCTTTCTCATCACATGGAGTCAGCTGCTTCAGATCAGGGTAAAGATGCTGTGACAGGAGGGAAAAAGGCATACGTGTACTTCTGGGACAGAATTCCCACTAGATGGGCTGAGTATGTAACGTATCAAACTATCCAAATGTGTCTTTATTTGAACGAGGAAATACCAAGTCAAAGGGACAAAATACACAGTGACCAATTTGTATTTTCTCTGAAAAACCAGCCTGTTCCTCTATGACATATGGAGCCAGATAGGTCTAAAATGCTGGGACTTGTTGCAATCACACGCTAACAATTTCAGAATGCCAAAGACACTGGATTTCATCAGCCCTTAATGAACAGAACTACATTGTTGATCTTCACAGTTCAGCTAGTCTGTTCAGCTCTCCAGGGTACAAATTCAACAAGTTTATAGGACCTGCTTCTTTTCCACCTACTCTTACCATCAGAAGTGGAAGTTACTACCTCTCAGATGGGCATTACCAGCTACAATATATGCTTCTCTCATCTTGTGATTAGGATTTGTGTAGGGTTCTTTAGGCCAGCCTATATGCAGAGCCCATGTGAATGTAAATAGTGCCCAATTTCACCACCCAAAAAGCAAATGCTCTGCTTCGTCAGGAGAAAAACATGCTATTTTCTTGGGAGCAGCTATGCTGAAAGGGCTAGTTTTAACCTCAAAAGCTCACCCACCATTACTCAGAACATAGTTATTTATGAAACTGCTGCTCACAAAAGCTATCAAAGCTCATTTCTATAGAAACAGCGTTCCAGCTGTTCTCTACAAGAGATGCTGAATTTCAAAGTTTCTACCTTGCTAACATCTTGGTCTACCAGAAGATATGTACCGTGGCCTTTGTAGCATGCCCAGAAAACAGTTAAGGGTAACCTGCGAGGTGAGATGAGAAAGCACATAAATATATGATGTTGTAGTCATCTTTGCTGGGGATTTCATTTAAGCACAGCCAAGTGTGGAAATATTTTAGAAGGATAATGATTTAACATATTAGCATAAATCTGCACACATGTTGAACTGAAAAGACATGAAATGCAGTCCCTATCCATCCTGTACAGCTATGCAATTTTCAAAAGCTTAAGTACAGTGTTCAAACACCATCTTTTGTGCCAGTTAAAGTTGGGTGAAACCACAGCATCCTTCAAGAAGCATTAACAAAATGGCATTTTTTTTTTTAATTTATCCTCTCCTTACGGTTTGTGTTGGTGTTTGGTGTTCCCCAAAGGTGGATAAGCAGGGTAAGCGACTGGTGTATTTATTAATGTTCACCACAGTTGTAGGCTTTTAATTATCTGTTTGACTATAAAAAGTGAATTTTAAATACCTTTACTTCTGCTGGTATGGTAAATCCATTATACATAAGGACTGACCTGAATTTTCTTTCTTGTATAACAGACTCATTTGGAATTCAAACTGTCCCAGTAAAAGTCTACTACAGCAATGGCAGATTTGCCAATTCTGGTGCTTTTTCAGCACTTTCTTATGACTCACTGGGAAATGCAGCCTAATTATTGTTTTTTTCCAGCTGTGCAGCTATGGGCTCAAACAGGGAATAGAAAAAACAGAATGTGCAGTAGTTTTAAAAAATGAAAAAAGACCTTTTCTATTTTCTTTCATTTTTCTAGATTATACAAACTCCCGTTCCTCTATAAACTCTCTCAATTTACAGTTTCAAAGTACATTTTTATATATATATAAATATTTTTCTGTTTCATATAAATTAGATACAAGCTTGTATACAAAGAAGGACAAAATGAGGCAAGTGGCACTTAATTTTTCAGGGTGAATTGGTAAGATTGCTCAGAAATAACTGAGGTCCTCTTCTTGTTCTCCAACAATTTTTCTTATTGTGACTAACACGATAGATTTTATAAGGTCCCCCTGCTGGCAGTTAACAGACTTCTGAGGAGATCTCAAATGAGCTGGTAGGACCGCTGCTTACTTGGACCACTCAAACCTCACCTCTGAAATCTTTTCTGGTTATGGGTGCTCACAGATCCGAACACTCACACCCAGCCTTTGTCCCCCCCATCATAAATCTTTCTAACGCACTCAAGCATTACGTAGAAAACTGCTAAAAAAAAAAAAACAAACTTGTATGGTAGCATCTTAATTCAACACAGCATACACAGACTTTGCAAAGATTCTAAAACATTTTTTTCATTTACTAAGGCAAAATATGTTAAAATATGTTAAACTCCCAATAGTGCCAATAAGTAACACCAAGAACATGGCATGGCAGCTTTATGAATTGCTCATTTCAATATTTCCAGAACAGTTTATCTACACAGAGATAGAGAAAGCAGAAAAAAAAAATCAGCAAAATTAGCTTTACTGACATTCTTTGATTTGCATATGATCTGTTTATTCCCACAAATGTTAAAGGAAAATTGCAACCCAGCAAACAGTTAAAATTTATGCAACATTTTTATTCCTAATGTACTTCTGTACCTTCTGTATAATTTCCAAATATTCAGACACACCTAAGTGCATCACTGGGCTATGCAGAAAAATCATTGTTTAACTTATTAGATCTAAAAACTTTTATTCATTACAAGTTTTCCTTTTTTTTACTAGGAAGTCAGATAAATTCTCAAATAAGCAAATACGTCTACTGAATACATTTTTGAGGTAGTTTTAAGATTTGAAGTTCAACATTGCTTTTCATGGCACCATTTTTACTGTCACTGCTACAGTGTGGCTTCAAAAACCTATTGCCATCCAACTTCAAGGCAACTCAGATACAATATTTTTCAAGGTATTTATTCTGTCAAATTAATTTAAAACTACCAATTTTTAAATTGGAGATCTATGGAAATAAAGGTTAAGTTAGTCTTTATACTAAAGGTCTAGATATTAATGATCCTTTTAAGTGCCAATTAAGAACGAATATGTCAAAATAATTAAGTCCTTGTTTTGACTGCAGGAGAGTTGTTTCTCTCCTGAAAAAAACACTTCTTAACAAAAGCATTACACAGAAAAAGATAAATTTGAGACATAACTAGACTCATTAAGAGGTAATGAGGTACTATATTATTGCCAATGTTTAAGATCCTAGATACTTGTTCTGAAGCATAAGAATGGTTCGTTGACTATAAGATGTTCATCAATTAATCAAATGCATACTTACAGCATTAAAAGACATTCAAAATGTAACACATTTTAAAAAGGGATTTTAAACTTTAGAATATCTGGAGGCATTAAAATAACTGTCCAAAGAAAACTGCCATAGACAAACCATGGATTTGCAATTCCACTTGTAAGTATAATTATGTTAAAAGAGGTGTTAAATGTTTCCTTTTTCTGTGTTGCAGTCCAAAAATTATAGAAATTGCTCAACAAAGACTTCAGAAAGATAGCTACACTTACGCTCTGTGATTCTATAAAGCACTAATTACTTCCTATACCAAAGTTTTTGTAAGTGCAAACACTTCTGATTTATGTTTACATGAAAAGTCCCTTTAAAGCAGCAACAGTGTAATTCTTACAGGAAAAAAAGAGAAAACTACTACAGCTACTGACTGGATGTATGTAAAGCCATTGTTCTGACTTGCAGAAATGAGCTGCTGCCAAATTCAGGGCACTGCGTGGCAACTTTCTGCCACTTAGCACTACACATCCCCCTCGAGAGGTACAAGCCATATGTTTAGAAACACTGCCTTCACAGCACACAGCTTCACATGAGCATGAAAAGACCTGCACAGAGCAACAGCTTGTTTTGCAGTTTTATTGAATTAGAAATGTTGTGACCCAAGACGTTTATATTTCTTTAACCTTAAAACATTAAGCATGGGTTTCTGTCTAAGTGATACCCAAGCACTATCAAGAACTGCACCATTTGCAAGTAACACTAATGCAGAGCTATTCCTGAGTAACACCACAGCAAGCACCCTGAAGTTTACTCACTCTCGAGTTTGCACTCCAAGTACATCAGGTGTTTTTTTCAGTTAAAATTCAGCTATAACACAAGGTGGACAACACTAGGATATGTCAATCCCCAAGCTCATAAAAGTTTTCTCAACCAAAAGATACAAAGTCACACAAAGATTAAGAGAAGCAAAGGAGTTGGTATGCTCCAGGAATACTGATACAGCTGATTGTAATGAAAACAAGGTAAAATCTGTCTGGAAACAGTAACACTCCAGCACAAATCATCTCCTCTAGAAACCTCACTGCTATGGACAAGTTCTGCAAAATGCTTTTCTCCAGCTATTTCATACAATCATAGAATATCCCAAGCTGGAAGGGACCCACAAGGATCATTGAGTCCTACTCCTGCCTCCACAGAGGATGACCCAAAAATCAAACCAATATTTCTGATAGCACTGTCCAAGCACTTAAAACTCCGGCAGGCTCGGTGCTGTGCCCACTGCCCTGGGGAGCCTGTCCCAGTGCCCGGCCACCTCTGGGTGCAGAACCTTTCCCTAACCCCCAGCCTGACCCTCCCCTGTCCCAGCTCCATGCCGTTCCCTCGGGTCCTGTCGCTGTCCCCAGAGAGCAGAGCTCAGCACCTGCCCCTCCGCTCCCCTCGTGAGGGAGCTGCAGGCCGCCATGAGGCCTCCCCTCAGCCTGCTCTGCTCGGGGCTGAGCACACCAAGGGACCACAGCTGCTCCTCATACGTCTTGCCCTCCAGGCCCTTCAGTACCGTGTTTTGTAGTGAAGTTACAAAATATTGTAACTACTAGCTTCCCTTGGTCAGCCAGGTGGGCAACCTTGTCATAAAGGAAATCAAGTCAGTTAAGCAGGATTTTCCCCTCACAAAATTGCTAACAAGTCCTGCCAAAAGGAAAGCCTATCTTTAGCACCAGGTTAGGAAGGTATTGCCTAAAAAAGCTACAAAAGGCCATATACTACACATTAAAAGAACAAGGGATACCCAAACAAAATCACATGGTGATAGTTTCCTGTTATCAAGATAATACAAACACAGCCAAGGTCACCTGTGACAATAAATCTGCAGGCCAACTGAAGGTAGGGAAACTAATTTGCAGGCAAACTGAGGAAGGTATTTTTACATTTTTTCCAAGACATCAGCAGCTTTATTTCACCACAAAATCTTGAGTTTCCCTCAGAAACCCACAGACAAATCAGTAAAGAACACCACTACCAGTGTTGTCAATAACGGAGTGGATGCTTGTTCAGCAAAATATTACAGGTGCTCCCAGTTTGGCGTTAGGCCCCATGTAGTGAACTACCAGATTTTAACACAGTAAGAAGAAAGTATGTTTGCATGTCATCAGGTAATAGAAGATAACACTCCGTGACAGACTATATAAACTTCAAGAAGTACTACATAGATGTCTGTGGGCAAAAAGTGTATTTAAATGTCAAGGTACACAATGCCACAGTTGCTGAAGTGAGGCATTTCAAGACAGAGATGTAAACATCCTAAACAAATGATTTAACACCAAAAGACACCTCAGGAGATTCACTGGATCTTTCTCAGTGAGGACTTCTGCTTAATTAGTAGCTTCAGTTAACAAGCCCCTACTCCCCCATGAGACGACAGGCTGCAAAAGGGATATAAGGTATATTCTTCTGAAATAAACAGTGTGACCTCATTTGGATTTTTTTTTGTGTACAACTGTAACTCAAAAATAGTATGGCAGAGTACGAGGTTCACAGAATGCCAGCACAAATTATCAAAGTATAAAAGAAACATCTTACTAAAAGATAGAATGCCTATGGGAATCTTATAAGTGGCTATAAGAATCATATTAATGTCTCACTAACACAAAAAACAGAACTCTTATTTAATTTTAAGAATTAGTGTTACATTTGTTATGTATTGGTACACAAGACGTGAAATTTTAGGAACCTAATTGTGCCTAACATTACAGATGTCAAACAGAACCTTGCAATGTGTCTTACCTCTGTATTAAAAGCTGTAGTACTCAAAAGTCAATTAATCTGCAGTTTTTCTACATTATAAAAGTTGAACTACATTTAAAAATGGGATAAAACTCTCCTAAGGAAAAGAAAGCCTTTGAAATTCCACCACTGTCTAATTCTAGTATTTTCTTAAGCACTCTGAATTTACTTTTCCAATGTAGGCAAAGCCAAACGGTAGCCAACTGTTTGTTGGGGATACGAAGGTCAAAGGCAGCCTTGGCTGCAGTGACCGTGAGATGGTAGAGTTCAGGGTGGTATCAGTTCCTGAGAGGAGGGAGTAGGGCAAAACCCAAGATCATAAACATGGACTTCAGGACAGCAGAGAGCCTACTCAGGGATCTGCTGGAAAAAGTCCCAGGGCCTTTATCCTGTGGAGGTAAGAGGGAGCCCCCCTCCTCATACTGACTTTACAGGACCAGCTGCTGTGACAATTAAAGACTTGTTTCTATTAACAACACCTTGAATGTAATCACAGAAGTAACATGAAAGCGACAATCTATCAAATGAGCATCCTAATTCTGTTTGTGTACTCCCATGGAAAAGTGCCTTTATGGCATAAGAGCCTTAAAAATAACAGCTGGATAGAAATAAATCATTTTGGTAAGCTCAAGGCTGGGTAGATAGAAAAAAAAACATTTTGATCTACTGCCACTTTGTGGTTATGATCCTTACAAGTACAGAAGATGTGTGCCAAGCATAGTAACTAGGTGTACAGGAAGTGAGGAATTCAACCCATGAATTCCACAAAACTCACGGCGTACAAGTGTTGTTCCAGAACAGGATGTTCTCATCTCTGCTGATGAATGAAGTATTCATTCATCTCTTATACAATAGAAACAAATGTAACAAATGCCTTACTTCTTAAACAAATACTTTAGGAGTATTCTTTCTTAGAACATTACCATGAGGATACCGTTTGTGCACGCGTTCTCCCCCTTCCAGTATGGTATGAGACTTCCTAGGCTAACTCCAAATATATGAGATTTAACTCAATACAGCAGCACAGTGCAAAACAGCAGCTCTCCAATTCAGCTTGTGAATGATGATTGCTCTTTATACAATTCACTGAGCACGGATGAAGAGATGACTACACAAGAAATGCCGCAGAAAGAAATTATCTCAATTCCTTATGAAATATGTGTATTACAGCGAAGATTTTTAAAAGAGCATTTAAATGTTATTCCAATTAAGGGCTAGTGAGGTGCATCAACACCAATCACTACTAAAAAACCTGTTTAGCTGCAGTAGACACACTAGTAGCTGGCAGATGTATGTTACTAGAAAGCATTATTTTGGAGAATAGAAAACCCAACCCTTTAATCTTATTTTGCCATAATGAGTGAGATTTACAACAGTAACTGCACATTTGAAATAAAGCAGCAAAATGTGAAATCAATACCAGAGTGCAGTATTCTTAATCAAATAGTCCTAGACTTTTAAATTGGATCATATATGCATTTGTTTATAAATACACAATAAAATGCCTTGTATTACTTGCTTTAATTACAAGCATCATATCTTGACAATAGGGTTTTCACGTTACAATAAGCTTCACAAAGTCATAAAATCAGCATGATTAAATTAGAGATGCTAATTAAAGGTTTCCATTGATTTTACCAGTGATTTGGCTCAAGGAAGTATTATTAGGAAAAAAAATGCAGAACAAATCGTGGTACACTTAATTATCCCCTTCACTCTAAAACAAAACTAGTCTTCCGCCTTGAGTCAAAGTTGCTTAAAATAATATGTATCTGAGGCACATAAGGGTAAATATCCTTTAATTCTCTATTTGGATGCTATTTAATTTCAGATTAAATCATTATGTCAAATCACCACATATTCCTAAATATAACCACTGATCCTACATCCAATTGAAGGAAGACACATTTGAAGAACAACAGTGGAATTTAACATCAATAGAAGTAATTCTTTTATTCTGATCTGAAAGAAACCCCACTTTTTTAATTTTGTGGCCAGAAAGCAAATCCTATACTATAAGTAAATACAGTAAGTAAAGAGAAAACGTTAATTGCTGGATAGTGTTTATCAAATATACATTTACTTGAATCAATGGCAGTAAATTAATTGATCTGAGAATTTTAAAACTAGCCCAGACTGATTTCTTTTGCTCTTCATTCTCTTTCTGCAGTTTTGTGCAAAAGTACCTCCACTTATATTTATTTTACAGTTTTATTTAGTTAGGTTCCCCACTTTTATTTATTTTACAAGCTCTTCTAACATTAACTCCTGCTTCTCCTAACTTGGTCTCCTCACCCACAGGCACACAGATCGCTCCCAACCCGACACCAGACAGGCAGGACGAGCAAATCCTTTGCCATATCAGACCCAGATGCAGACAGGCTTATCAGCTGGCAAGTCAGGTAGTATTACTTACTTAGACTTCCCTACCTACCCAATATTTTCAATACCTTTCAGAAATTTAAGCATGTGAAAAGCTCGGTTCTGTCAGAGTTTGCCTGAAACTGGCAAATAGACACCGAAGGTATTAGGGAGGAATTGATAAACCAAAAGCCATAAATCCAGCTTGTCTCGGGAACTTGCAGACTCACAACCTTCCTTTTTACCTTGGAATGGCTACATATCACCTAAGCCTAAGATTTAGAAGCAGAGTGGAACAGAAATCACTGTGTCTGACATTGTTGAAACACAACAATGAGCTCCTACCTTTCCACAGCTGCATAAAACTAAAATGACCTTGAGAAAGAAAGCAACGATGGTAGAAGTCTAGGCCATCCATTAAACCTTTTAATCATTAAAGCACTTGCCGAGTCAACTGTTCAGCTATCCCAAGAGGCACACTGACCCATCATCTTAGCTGCCTCACCCCTGCTTTACAGAATTCCTAATATATTTCCTATTCTGCACAGAAAATGAGAACAAGGCAAGAGCAACATAAATTAACTGTGAGGAGGAACACAGGATACTAATCCAAACTGCAGGAGTACAAGAACCTTTGGTATTCCTAGAGACATTAATCCACTATCTAGGTGGTGTGGTCAAAAAAGTGACAACTCTTGAACTCAGTAGGCTAAACTGTCAGTAGGAAAAGGCATAATTGACAGAAAGCTTTCATTATTTGCATACTGGATGTTTTTTTCTTTATCAGCTCCACCTAAATCTTAAGAAAAATATGAAACTAACATATTGTACTACTGCATGTAGCTGTTATTAGCTTGAGATAGTTTGCAATCATTTGCCCATCTATCGTCCCCATTAGCTCAAAGTTCTAAAAATTCCTTATCTAGCTTACAGTATTTACATATAAAGTGTTCTCACTTACTGAGTTTATACGTTTCCAGAAAATAATGTTTGAATATTTACAGAAATTATCACAGTCTGTTTTAAGTGCACTTGGTCTTCAGTCTAAAAGCCAATTTATTATGCAAAGGTGCAACTTAGATTTTTTTTCATTAACAAATACAAATTTATCAGGAAGTGAGAGCAGTGAAGTTGTTACTTATCACTTGATCTGCCTACATTTTTATGAATGCATAGATTAATTTCAGTTAATTACTTTTATTTGTTTGGAAAATACTTCCAAGCCTAAAATGCTAGTTCTCGGCGAAGAGCATGCCAAGCCTTATCAAGTTATGATAACATCATTAACTGCTCTACTTTCATAATGTTTTAATTATAGTCTGCATACATAAGCTCGTGATTATATTTACATCCAAAATAGCATTTCTCTCACTGCATGTAGAAAAGCAAGCTTTAAAACTTGGTTTTATCTTTGGCAATGGCTGAGTGATCATTTAATATTCAAAAGCAGTTGTTTTTAGACTATCAGAATATATTTTAGAATATCTACCCGCCAAATGCATTTTACTTACATTGTATGCAATGAATACTCACTGCAGAATATTTCTCTGGAATGGCAACCATCAGGCTAATAGCTTATTTGCACAAACACCAATGTAAATTGTCTACTCTGACAACAAATAAGAACTTGCATGCAAACAAACCAATCACCAGAACCACTGAAAAAAGTTGACGTTCACATGAGCTTCTCTCATTTCTCCTCACTGCATACATGCTACTTGTTACTTCGGTAATTCAGCCATGTTTCTACCTGTATTCTTTACAGCTCAGGTTAGTAAACCTCTCTGAACTCTATTTTTCTCTTACTGTACATTGTACCTAGCCCGCAGACTATGAATATTTCATCTGTTCTATTGGTACTCTTTACCTTTTGACAAGTTCTGTTGGCTCTGAAATTGAGGCTACAATGGTGTGCATTTAAAAAAAAAAAAAAAAAAAAAAAAAGAATGATATTGTTTCCCCTCAAGTCAACTCAAATCTATACTAGACAGATTATGTTATCATCTTCATCATGCCCATATAACCCATACCAAAACGTCATCAGCATTTTCTCTTAGAACTTCTTAAGATAGGAGAGAAAGAAGGGGAGGCAGAAGATACAAAACAGAAGATATGCCAGAAAAAATACACCAGAAAATAATCTAGGAGAGACAAGGTAGCTCCCTTTTTACAATTTTATTTTGAATAACTGATTGCTTGACAGCTTAGCATACTTTGAAATAAGATTTTGATAGCAGGACAATACAAAGAATGAAGGAGGTGTTCTGATTCTTCTTTTCTCTCCTTCTCTTTCTTCATTGCTCTTTCCTTTTTATGAACATTACATATACAGCAAGTGGGTTCAAGAATGCCAGGAGAAAACAGGAGTCCTTAGAAACTGAAACAGCTAATAGTTTGATGGGCTGCAAGATCTCCATATTCCAAGCCATTATAGAAAAGCATTTCCTGGAGCTGAGAACATAGCTGCCAATAAGCAACATAGAGCATAAAAGGGTTACCAAACCATAAGCAGATTACAGTACAATGCCCTTTCATTTATTCTGAAAACACCGTGTGAAACATATGGAAGCAAGAATAGGAAATCCATTTTGCTCCATCTAAGTCCAGCTTTTAAAATATATCACCTATTAATTAAACTGATGAAAAGAGAAAAATGAAAAGAGGTAACTTCAGGGAAACTAGCAGGAAGCAAATAGAGCAGAAATAGTTTTAAAATCAAAACATTTCACTCAACTGAAAATGTACAGCTATAAATTTGAACTATTTTTTTTATATTTCATGCCTGGATTGTCATGGCCCTTTTCTATTATTTTTTTTTACTAACTGCTATTAATATGATATTTCAGAAGAAGAAATATGTACCTCAGGTATTAAAGAAAGTTTGTCCTGTAGAGCCCTTTGTCTTAAAGGTTTAAATGCTAATCAGAACTGAGGTTGGTCCTTCTCCCCAGTAAAACCAAGTATGTGTAAGAATGAGAAACACCTTACACAATTTCAAGGTATTTCTCACAGGCTCAAAAGGCTGTAATCACACAAAACACTTCGACAAATTGCAGCTTTTTGAAACTGTAAGGGGTGACACTTCTCCAAGTTAAAAACGTATGTACCCCTTAAATAGGAAAGCACTTAGAATATAGCTAAAAGGATGTCCAGAAAAATCAATACACTCTGCAGAAACAAAAAAATCCACCACTACAGCACAGAATGTTTCACAAACTAAAAGTAGAATGGTGATTTAAGTGACAATTTCTTGAATTGTAAACCATTGAAAATTTCAAGCAAGTTTGTTAATTTCTTATTAAAGTTTTCAATATTGAGTCAATACAAAGTACACTGATTATTTTGACAGAGTATTACCTAAGGCAGTAAGACAAGTCTATTGGGATGTATTTTAGAAGAGAAGGAGACATTCTTGTGCCTTAAATTTCTGTTTTACAAGTACTTCCTGTACTTATTATGTACTTATATATGTACTCATACTGTATTTCATGAACAGTTTTCCACTAATTTTGAAAGTCTTATGGATGTTCCTGGAAGAATCCAAGTTACTGTTCAAAAATTCTTCAAAATGAATCCTGTTGTCAAGTAAGACATCGAAATTTCAACATCGATTGTACTTACAGCTGAAGAGGTAATTAATTGGCAAAGTGTCAATCTCTGAACAGATTGAAATCAATTCCTTTATCAGCTTTATAGAAATTAGTCCTCTGGGAAAATGCCAGCATAGTCCATAAAACAATTATTCTTCAGCATCCCTGCTTGACAGTTATTCTACCTTGCAGTAAGACAGGAAGGTGTATTTCTTCCTTCTTCTTCCCTCTTTTTGAGTACATTTTGGCATTTCCTTTGAATTCTTTTCAACTTCCACAATCACTAAAGAAAAAGGTGCAGGTCAAGTCTAAAAATTCTGAAAATCTGGATGAGGCTGGCTATTTTTGATAAGTGAAGCTGCCATATTTTGAACTACTGCAAAATAGTGAAAACAAAAAGTCTGTTCTCAAAGTAATTTTAGTTCTCAAAGTAATTTTTTAAAACCTTAGCGGTTTCAATCATTTTTAAAGCTGTGAAAATTCTCTAAGTCATCTACAGTAGAAGATACAAGCAAGAATATAAATTGACTGGGGGAAGGGAACAGAAGAAGAGGAAAAAAAACGAAATGGGATAAAAAGACCGACTGGAATTCAATCCTCTCAATATTTTCTGTCTGTTGTTTGTGATATTGCACTGCTAATGAGTGGATCACTGGCAAGGCTGAAGTAGTGACAGCCCAGACCCAGATTAATATTCAGGCACAGGGGAATGCTTAAGGAGGGGGTGCTGAGACACTCAGTAAAACCAGGGTAGACCAGAAAGGTAGAGCATTTCTGGTAAGACCAGAAATTAAATAAAGCCTGCTATTTCCCAGAAAATATGGCAGCCAGCCTGAAGGAAGACCAATTGACACTTGTTCAAGCCAGGTTCATTCTGATCTTCATAACCCCGTGCTTTTAACTTATCAGACCCGAATAAAGGCAGAGGAAGACGGAGCTTAAGCATGTGTCCCTCATTTTCCACTTGAGCACCAAGTCTGCAGCAACAGGTACTGAAAGCATCCTTCCACTCTACAATACTGAAACATTTGATATGGATGACAGCAATGGGGAGCGAGAAACAGGTTCTTGTTTTGGTGTTATTTGAGCCTGCATTGACACAAAATGCACAGTAGATTAATATAACACCTAATTCTCTCCTGCTGTTGGTATTGATGATTGCCATAGGTCGTGCAAGCATTTTGACTGCCCATTACTTGCCACTATCTGTACCACATTGGCAATGCTAAATTTGGAATATGCTACTTAAATGTTTAACAAGCATTTTCTTCTTCAGGACCTAAAGAAATAGGAAATAGAAAAGGCAATGGACTCAAAATGTCCAAACCTCATGATGTCTTAACTCAAAAGTGTGATGGCAAAACATGCAAAATGCTCAAAGAAAAATAAGACCTTGCAATAACTACTCCCAGAATTCTCAAGTATTTTGTCACCACCCTTGACAAAAGTTGCCTTGGGAGTTGTGTACTTCTCAACTAGAATCGTCTCAGCAAGCAGCCACAAAAGATACTGTATCTGGTGCTCAGCAATCACTCTGAGCTCAATTAACTTGAAGCAGAACTTTCTGTTATTACAGTGTGTAGAACTGCAACATTCCTCAAGACTGTTTGCTTCTGGAAAGCTACGTAAAGTTTGCAGTTCCCCAAAATGCACTATGCTGTGCCAAAGAGACTGTCAAGAACCAGGTAAGTAGAAGTATACACAACAGAACAAATTAAAGCATCTACTGCCAAAAATGGTATGTATATTGTAAATTGCTAGTGACTTGAGAGATGATGAAATAAACAGTGAGAAAAAACACCTCTCTTCTGCATTTGTATCGTGACATGAACAAATTCTAGACAACAGAGAGGTACACAGTTATTTCAAAAAAGTTGCATTACCAACATTCCCAGAACAGGAATATCTCACAGCCAAGAAAGCATATTTTTCTCATTTCTGTACAGCCTAGTATCTCTAAATTAATGGCACTGCTTTTCTTACCCTCTATTTTATACCACTATTTTTTCAGCAGTATTTTACTCCACAGAGTTCATATAATGCCAGGTTCTTGCATGTATTCATGCATTCAACATTATTTTACCCCTTTGCATTGTGTAAATGTCAAAGCTATTCCCTTTGAAAATGACTTTGGCTTAGAAAAGTTTTACTACTTTCCTTCTAAAAAATGAAAGAAAGCAAAAGCCAGTTAGTACTACTGGCATAATGAGGTTTGACTGAGAAGTTGGTAGGCTTCTATCATAAGCATTTATCTAAAGAAATATTTTCTCTTACAAAGTCAGTATCAAATTTGCCTGGTTTTCCTACAATGATTAAAAGATTAGAGGTTAGAGGTTTCTCATGCATTTGTAAAGATTAAAACTGAACTTCATAGTAAATATAACAGTCTTCCATAAAGCATGCTTTGATAAAAGAGGTAACTTTGAGAAGTGGTAAGTGATGAAACCAGTAAAATAAGGTAAGAAAGACATTCCAAACACTAGGATCTGCAGTCCATAAAAGCAACATCAATTCCTGTTGGTGTACACACACCAGAAGGAAGCCCTCACAAACTGTGTAACACAAAAATCAGTGAAGGTGTAACCTGGAAATTACATTTGTGGGCTCAAATTGTATTCATTGTAGCATCACACTGTTGGAATCGAGTAAGTACAATAATTACTTACAACACCAGAATGATCTCTAGGTGTTCACAGAATCATGTAGTTCCATTTGTCTTCCTCTTTCCAAAAATATGAGGTAGGCAGAAGAAAATCTAGAGTGAGAAAAATAACAGTGCAAAAAGATCAGAACCAGGCATTGAAAAAAATCTTGAAAGCAGATTGCTCAGTCTATTCAGATACAACTCCCTTCCATTTGTCCTGCGATTCCTAAGCTGAAAGAAGGAAGGAGATGGAAGGGTGTTCCTGCACAACCCTCACCTCAGCTCCTTCCACAACTGCAAGTTACAAAGTTACATACATGACAACAAATACTGCAAAGAAAGAGGGGAAACACATATGAAATCTGAATAGATAAACTCTCCAGAAACACCACATTACAAGACAGTATTTTTTTCTTTTAAACAGTGCGTTTTCACTATCTTTGTCTAGCCATAATTGCACAAAGGACAGAGAATTGAAGAACTGCTCTGACAGATGAACCACTTAAGCTAAGAAGTATTGCCAAAGAGTAACATCAACTACATCAGTGAATAAAGCCTTGTATCACCACTAAACATCCTTCAACAAATGGAGAAGCTTTATACAAAGTCTCAAACCCTTACCATTGGAGTGGTTCTCAGCCCTTTTCTATTTGCAGGCCACCAAATTTTTTTTTGGTCAAAGAAAGAAAGACTTCTACTTAAAGAACCTGCCCTGCTGAGACAGTATGTGTCTACTTTGGGAACCAAACAAGTTGACTACAGTCACTGTAAGAAAGAAAACATAGTGCTGGAAGGCACTTGCATGCATGCATAAAGGGAATATCTAATATCCTGTCCTTTCATGTTCTCATCTTTTCTACTAGCTGCAGGAACCTTCCACCAAAGGTGGAAAAAGTCATACTATCACCTTCTGTTTTGTAAAGGAAATGTAAAATCATACTGCGGTGCCCTAAAATCTGCAATAACTTTCATTATTGGGTCACATTATGTTTAGGTAATCTTCCTTACCATACCCTGAAACACTGAAATACATCTAGAAAAAACACAGAACATCAGAATAACCGGGGACTGATCTTTGTTAAAAGCACTGGTGATGCAGAAGTCCAGATAACTGGAACGGGTTCATGAATATGAATCACCAGCTCACAACAACTTGCAGTTAGCTTGACCATAATGGTTTAATGCAAGATCTTTACATCTCTGTGGCAAGTTTTGCTCGTTCCATCTTCATACTCATTGCATTTCCGTGAAACAGAGTGCTTTAAAATCCACTGCCACGGGGTACAGACACACGCTGGCTTCACCCAGGGGCCACGCTCGAGGCATGACTCCATGGAGCCGAAGCGTGGCAGGGGACAAGGCTGCCTGACACAGGCTGGGGCCGTTATGGGCAGCTTCGCCCCATCCTGCCTCACGCTCCTCAGCATTGTTCAGCGAGTGGAAAACAGGAAAAGCGCCCGGTGGGAAGGCGATCTCCACAACCAGGAACGCAGCCGTGAAGTTCGGGTTCTGTGGTGGCTTTTGTTTTGGTGTTTAAACCTCCAGCCACACGCAGCTGCTGAAGTTGCGAAGCAAAAAAATCTCCACAGGACACGAACCGCGACCGTTTCTGGCAAAATTAATGAGCCGGTCACGAGAACACGTCTTGTGAGTTGTTTTTAAACAGGACGCCCCCCACATACACACTATATATATATATGTATAAATGGTGTTTCTCTCTCTGTAAAGCCCACACTGACACGATGACGAGTTCAGTGCTTTTCTTCCCATCCACGCTAGCAAGAAAACCCCAGCGACAGCTTCCCCGAAGCCGAGACCGGCCTCCAGCCTGTGCAACGCCACAACAAGTTGTTGAGCACCAGCAGCAGACCCCAAACCAGACCCCAAACCGCCCCCTGCCCGCTACCACACCGCTCCCCATCCGCAGGGGGGTGCCCTCGGTGCCCCCCCTCCGCCCCTGGGCGGCAGCCTTCCTCCTCCTCCTCCTCCTCCTCCTCCTCCTCCTCCTCCTCCTCCTCCTCCTCCTCCTCCTCCTCCTCTTTCTTCTCCCCCCCCCCGCCGCCGCCGCCAAGCCCCCGCCGTCCTCTCACCTCTCTCGGTCCGGGATGTGTGTGTGTGGGGTAGCTTGGCAGCGGCCGCGAAAATAAAAATAAAAATAAAAATAAAAAAAATAATGATAAAAAAAAAAAAATCCCGAGGGAGGCCCCGGCACCCCCCCTCCTTCTCCCCGCCCCGCCCCGTCCCGGCGGCGGGCAGCGCCCCCGCGGTGCCGGGGATGGCGGCGGGCCCGGGGCGAGCGCTCCCGCCGCTAGCGGGTCGCTAACGGGTCCCCATCGGCCCCGGCCCGGCCCCGGCCCCCGGGCCGGCCGCGCACACCGGGGGAGGGCAGGGGCGGCCCCGCCGCCGGCTCCTCCTCCTGCCGCCGAAGGCCCTGGCGGCGGGGGTGTGCGTGGCCTGCTGTGGGGTTTCTGCTGGTTAGCCCCATGGCAGGCCCCGTCCTGCGCCGGGGGTAGCCCTGTCTGTCTGCAAACCGCAAGGCTGAGCGCTGCTGTCACTCCCCTCCCTCCATTCAGTTGGAATAAATGATCAGGGACACGGCAATTAACCTCCTCTTGGTGCTGTGGCAACCCGTTCTCACCCTTTTAATGGACACACGTACCTTGGCCTTTCCCAGATCCTTCATATTGCTTTACCTCTGCCATCCAAAGCTAGAATCCTTCGCCCGTGTGACGAGTCAGCTTTTCTTCCTACTGATAAAACCGATCTAAGGTAGTGCGAGATCATAGCTGAGGCGTGGTGGTACAAGTTTGACTCTGCGATGATCTACATAGGGCATTCTTTGCCTAATTACTAAGCATAGGAAGCTTACCTTGTGTGGTTTGCCTGCCTGTGCTCTTCCTGGCTGACTTTAAAAGATTTACCCACTTTTAACTAAATTTGACTGCGGAGTACAGTTTTCAAAGGCACTAATTGTTTCACGCTGTGGACAAATTATTAGCTATGTGGAGAAAAGTGTGTCCCCGAGAAGGAAAACCCACACATTTCACTTCAGGTGGCCAGTCAGTCCAGGCAGGTACTAGTTTACACACAAATGGCCATCTCAGGCTAAATGTCTGTAAGGTATCCCTGTGAGGTGTGGGGTCAGGTCATTACGAGGTTCTCCTGAACTCAGAGACTGAGCTAAAACATGCCAGAAAAGAAGTCTGAATGTATTCGAAAGGGATAGACACACATACTGCTTGCCAAAATCCTCGTGCAGTCTCCTCCTAAGAGAGTTCTTCATTCCTTCTGGGCAGAAAGGGTGGATAAACATGATGCACCCTTGAAAACAGGAAAGGACAAGTAGCTAACATGGCAGATATTTAAGGGGCAGCACAGTCTCTCACAAAGTAGGGCCAATTTGATAACACAACAAATACAAATTGTGCAGTGGGTGTATTTTATGTTTTAAATTCATACCTATGAATTTCTGTATCTTTAATACTTATGTTGCACCATACCATCAAAAAAATAAATAAATAAAAAATTTTGCTTTCATCATATTGTTTTCATTGCATAAAATTGCCACATTTAAAATAGTGTATTAAATTTATATTCATTAAAGCTCTTCGTATAGGATGAATACTGTATTGACTTCCACCTGGCTTACTCATCTTGTGAGCCAGCTAGATGCCAAGAAGGGCATTTCAGGTTTGTAGGACATTTCTTATTTTAACTTCAGTGGCACTGTTTCAGTTTGGTAGTACTCAGTACTAAATGGGTTGTGGGAAAAATCTGTGTCAGAAGAGAGATTTCTGAATTAATTAAATCCTTCATACTATAGGTACTGTGTATTTGAGTAAAATTGTTTGCTTTTACTTATGCATTATTCAGAGTACTTTTATATGGAACACTTCGGAAATGCTCTTTGCAGTCTCATCTGTAGAAAGAATTTCTGGAGTATCATGGTGGACTTCACTTTTCTAATTGGAAAGTTTAGCTGTAAAATTATGACTACTATGTATAGAAATAGCAATGGCTCTTCCCAGTCTTCCTGTGATATAAAGATTAGTAACGTACACACTGAAGATACAGTACAGATTGGCACATCCATTGTCTTTTGAGAATATAGCAGAGTGGTACTATGAACATCTCACACTCAGTTCCTTGTACTTAAAACATTGCTTATTTACTAGATTATAATTTTAATGATCAAATTAATAGTTTATGCAAGCCTTAAAGATACTGTATTACGTCAAATTATAACACGCACACATGCCAGCCCCAGGGCATAGGTATATAAATAAAACAATAAAATCTCCATATCTGACTCATCTGGCTCTGACTGATTTTTATAATGAGGTTCTGACTCACTTTTTAAAGAATCTTCTTGGCCAAATGAGAATAAAATTCCTTCACAAAGATGATTACATTATTGTTCAAAAGGTATATGAAAGTGGCCATTAGGGGGTGATGTTCCTAAAACAAAATTGCCCCAAATGAATAAAATACTTTTTGTGCATTTTTCTCACATTTTCATCCTGGTACATTAGTTTTATCTTCATTTTATTCATTTGAATGCCAATGTAAGAACAGAAGTTACCTCTCTTCAACTTAACGTAGCATGAAGTGAAAAGAAAAGTCGTATGAGAAAAAGGAAATGGGTAGATGTTATTTTGCATAAAGCCTGCACTAAGTTAAAAGCTAAACCAGGAAGTCACCACCACTATGCTAGATGGGCGCACTTCAGTGGCATGTGCTTGATTTTGAGAAAATCAGAACTCTTCAGATTAGTACTGGGAGTACTTACCATGTTTATTTTATGCTTACCTGAATTTTTCAAAATCCATGAAGGTGAGTGATCAGCTTTTAAAAGAGCCTTTATTTATTCTAAACTCTATAGTTGAAAAGTTGACATGTGCTTTCCTGAAAGTGGTGGTTATGATATGGACTCATATGGACTTATATGGACTTTGTAAAACATAGAGATTGTTTTCTTTAGATTTTTAACCAGAGAGTTAATTATATGTGTTAATTTGGAAGGAGTTTGCCATTCATTTATGTACATAGCAAAAACGTTGTAACTATTTCCATGCAACTGTACTTTTACTATCTTCAGCATGAAGGTAGTATTTAAAATGCTTATGTTCTTCCATAGCAGCTACTCATGTCTTAAAAAATAACTTTTTTGAAATCCCTGTATTTAAATGCCTATAAATCTTTGTACAGTTACTTTCTGGTGTGAGATAGTGTTTATGCAAGAGATATGCAGTTGTAGCATGATAAAAATATTGGAGCCGAATAGGTGAATTTAGTGAAGCAAATCTTTTAACCCAAATCCCAGATACATATTGGTGGCCCTAAAGGTCAATGCTGTATTTAGGATGAATGCAAAATCTACATGTATAAGTAATGCATTCAGTGCTTTCTTAAAAATTCATAAATAAATTAATATTAAAACAGTTTTGTCACAGCTGTTCCTAAGTAAGCTTTTGTATAAGATAAATCTAATAAAAAAAAATAATCTCCTTGCCAAATGGTGTGTTCCTAGACATCACTGAATTATTTATGAAGCATAATTTTCTGCAAACAAATTAGTATCAAAGCATGCCCAGGTTACTTCCATCTACATTTTTATTTTCATTCACCAAAAAATGTAATTGTGACACTAACTAGATAATTTATAGATATTTATAGATTATAAACCAACACACTTGATAAGATGTCATAAGTTTCAAATGTTATAGAAACAATCATACAGTTTAAGATGTTGGAATAACTAATGTTTTACTTCCACTCAGAAGCAACCAAAGTACTTGCTATCACAGACCACACAAATAAGCAATGGCATGAATATTACCAGAAGAAAACATTGATATTACTGTCAAACATGAAAGAGTAATTGCATTTTTCCATTATATTTGCCCCAGATTATCCTTGGAGTTGCTTTATGCTGCAATAACATGATCCTTGCAAGTCTGATGTTGATGTATGGTCTTAATCACATTATGTCTAAAGTAAATTGTATACGAGCAGAACAGAGCACAGAATTATATTTGGAAAATCATGATCATTGTCGTATTTTGGATGTTCTAAAAACTATAGGACTGTATTACAATGTCTGAATTATGTGAGGAAGTAAACATGCTGAGCAATTTAATTTGAAATTCCAAGGAATTGGATTTTCTGGTTCACTGAAAATCTTCTGTTGGGAACTGGTTTTAATTCATATGCTGTAGCAAGCCTAAAATGTACAAAATTCCATTGCTGTAGCTGTTTCAGATTTCTGTCTACCACATGAGGCTGTGGACATTACTTCCCCACACAAATTTGCTGTCAGAAATCATCTCTGAGATGTGAAACATAGCCACTGCACCTTCTGATACAGGTGTTTCCTAAATAAGTGGTTGAGACCTAATCCTATTTTCTAAAATCACATTAAATCTGTGGGTGCTTCAGGTTTTTAGTATAACATAAGTGAATCTTAGATTTTTTTATTATTATTATTATTATTTTTTTTTACAGCAATTTTGGGGAAATTGAATTTGCAGAAAAATAAGACAAAAAAAATTATCATAAAGAACACAGTTCAGCATTGCCAAAAGTGAAAAGTTTCTTTTAAATCTGTAAAGCAACCAGCCAGTTTTGGTCTCTGAAACTTTAAACTATGGTGCTTTAGAACAGGAACTTGTTGTCTTGGAGCCTGAGGCTCTCAGTCCCAGTCCTGTACAGTTTGGTAGGCTGTATCTTCTATAATCTCAGTTACGCATTCCCAAAGTTGTATAGAAGGCTTTGTATCTGCCACATTATGGGATTGCTACCATTTCTGTAAGAAAGTGATAAAAAATGTAATTTTAGACACTGCTGAATTGACTCAAAACAGGGCATCACAGATCAAATACAAAAAAAAAAAAAAAAAAAAAAAAAAAAAAGTTAAGCTAATCCAAAAGTGAAATACTTATGATTTTCTGAATGGAAACAAGTTATTTGTTTTTCTTTTAAATTCGATTTTTTTTTTTTCTGTGAATAATTTCATTTTAATTGAATTGGGTTTTCTATAGAAAACAAACAAACAAACCCAACTTGTAAATAGAGGTTTAGTAAAGGAATTTCATAGTCATAGCACTTAACATTAAGCATGTGAGTTACAGATTTTTGAATATAAAGCAGCTTCCTAGAGATGCTTTGCATGGTTTTGTCTCAGTGATCCTCATAATTCGTAAGGTTTTCTGCATTCATTTTTCTCAAAACCCTTTCCACATTTCCAGTGGTGCTTACATTTGGGAAGGGATGTTTCCTAATCCTGTACTGAACAGCAAAACTCTGGTACAGCTGTCTGTCTGCCACGTAATCCACTGGGAAAATCCCACCTATTTGCAGCCTGGCTTACTGTTCAGCAATGCATATTCTTCCCTGGAAAGCCCACAGTCCTGTGAGATGAGAGAATGTGAGGTTTAATGGTACTGAATGGCTTTCTCAGTAAAGATATTTTGAGAGGAGAGTAATACCCTCCCTTACAGGACAGCATTAAAGGTTTTCCATTTGTTTAACATGCCTTTTACATACCTACAACCAACGCTAGGCAGCTCTTGAGCCTGTTTGCTCATGTGGAGCATGTAATGCAAAACGGAGTGACCATTGATAGACCACTGTCACAGCACAATCACTGGATTCACAAGTGCCAGTACAAATTCCTTGGTGAAAGGGGCACAGCAGGGAATTGCCATTAGCTGACCCTGAAAGCTGCAGCAGTGGTTTTAGACTAGTTGCCCAGATGCACCATGCCTTGCCAGGAGGGTAGAGTAAGCAGTTTTCTTCTGATGCTGGCTCATCTCCACGAAGGATCGCTGCCCAAAACACCTCCTTCAGCTGGAAGAATTGGGTCTCAAGAGCCTGCTCTGCTCCAGGTTGTGATGGTCAGATCAAAAACACTTGCGGGAAAATCTTGTGACTTTCTTAAGGGGAAGATCACAGCCTAGCTTTTCTCTTACCTACACATGCTATATTTTACATTTCAATGTATTACGTTTTATGAGTTTATGATATTCTAACGTGGTGTTAATAAAGCAAAAGTAACTGACTGTGGTGCTGGATTTCAGATTTTATTTCCGTATTCTGCCCAAAATCCCCCACTGAACTGTTTCTGAGGCAAGTCCGCTACGATGTGAGCACAGATGGCTGTTGAAACTGTCAGATTGCGGCTGAGTACTGGAGCAATCAAAGGCTGCGTTCCTGCCTCTACATAAGGATTTATGAACATATTATCCCAATTACTCATAATGAGTGGTAGATGCAAAATTTCCTTTTCAGAGATGCAAAGGTAACACCAGAATTGGAAGCTCAGCCAGAAAAATATGGGATAGCGCCACGTCGACACATGAGCCTGATTATTTGTGCTCATAAATACAGATTTCATGTTGGAGCCCCAGAAGTTTTTTACTCTTAAATTACTTTCATGCTGAAAAAATAGTTCAAGGTTAAATCAAGTAAAAATACATGATTCATACAATAAAGCCTTACTCTAATGTGGAGGACAGCTAAAATAGCACTCGTTAATAATGAATACTATTTGGTTTTTGTCATTTGCTAGAATTGCATTAATGTGCTCCAGCTGCAGTAATTTGATACTGAAACTCAACTAACAGTAAAATTGGTTATAATTAAGTTTCACGATTGAGTATCAGAGAGCAGGAAGGGTGTGGTTGGACAGACCAGCAGCATTTCTCTGTAGTTTCACTGTAAGGTTTCAATGTCACTGACAAGAAAGTTTTCATCCTCATTATAGCTTTTTTTTGCAGCATGATCACCCCGGTGTATGGCAACTGCACAATTCCAGGGCTGTGTTACCCTTTTCAAACATGAGCAGTTTCATCTTCTCTTTAAGTACAATGAAATCTGAACAACTCTGAAACAGGAATGAGACTAGAGATGACCACAAACGCAAGTTGGTACTGGAAGATATTCCATGTAGTTCAGCAATAAAATCCAGCATGTAGGCTAGAGGAATATTCTCTGCTTTCTTTCTCTCAGTTCATGATGCATTCACTATGCTGCTGTAATTCTCAAGAAAGAAAGTGCATCTCATTGTATGATGGTTAAAGGGTATGTTACATGATACATAAACACTCATACTTGTCTATGTCCTTTGAGATGGTTTTGCTGATATGATACTCTTTGTTTTTCAGCTAACACTATCGTTGTATCGTGCATGGATACCTGTTCATTAAGTAACACCACTTTTCCACTTTGCACTTTTAACAATTCTTGCAAAAGATCACTGAAACAAAGAAGAGAAAACCAGACTATCTTGCTGAAGACCATTGTAAATCATTCCAGTTTCCAAAATAATCCATGTATTTGCCAATCATCTAGTAGGGAACAACAATCACATACTAAATACTTGGAATGTGAATCCAACAGAGATGTGGATGTTGATCATCAAGGATCAGGAGTGATAACTAAAAAAAGTAAGTAGGAAAAGCAAAATACTTCATTTGGAAGTAGTTAATTACAACATGCATGGTGGGTTTTTTTGGTGTTTTTTTTTTTTTTTTTTTTTTTTTTTTTTTTTTTTTTTTTTGGTATTCGAAAGACAATGATAACACGGTGCTGGTTCTCTATGGGCTTTTTAAGTTCTATGAACATTTTTTTTTGTCCTTAATAGCTTTTTTTTTTTTTTTTTTTTTTTTTTTTTGCATTGCTACAAAATGCAGAGTTTATGCCAGATTCTCAGCAGAAAAACATAGGTAGCAAAATGCCAATTTGTTCTCTTTGAGGATCTTATGTAAAACCATGTGTGTGAGGGAGGGTTCATTATCTTCAGGGGGATCTGTATTGATCTGCAAGCAGGGTGCTGTGAGAAAAGAGTGCCTTATCCAGCAGCCACCTGGAATGTTTCTGTTGCAAATCTGACCTCTGTCATCTGTTTTTTATGAGCACTCTTATATCTCTCTTTGTTCTTTAACTCTTGCTGGGTTTTCCAAAATATTTCATTTATTTATAAAGAGTTGTATTTTTTGATGAGTTTTCTTGAAGAATTTGCTTTTAAAAGTCATTGTGGAACTCTGCTTGTTGATGGCTGATATGATGAAAGCAAGTATCTGAAGAACTAAATCAAAGATGCTAACAGTCTAGGTGGCAGCTACACAAGAAATAAAAGAAATAAGATAACATTTTTTCTGCTTATTGCCTGTGGTATCCGCAACTGTTTAGCATCAAAATGACTTTACCTGTTCTATGGAAGGCAGTACTGAGTAAGGACTGGCCCAGCAATATGAAAAAGAGTTCAGCAACCACCACAGCTTTTCAGAGCAGTAGCAGCATATTCCTTCTGTGCCTTATGCACTTGTCTCTGGAAATCTGGGGGAGAGGATGCTTCTGAATTTTGCTTTCCTAACATTGTCAGCAACAGGGGCAAGAGGCCAAGCCCTGAGCATAAGAAATGCAATTCTTTCCAAACTGCATCACTTTAGTAAAAAGTAGCTGTGTTTCCAAGCGTGGAAAATGCCAAAGCAAAAAGTATGTGGACAATCTCTGTTCTCATTTATACCTATATGACTAACACAACTGACACAGTCTCACCCACATGTATTTGTTAACATTCTGTGAGTCTCACAGCTTGTGGTTTGAAATGGAACAAAACCCTTCTGCAAGTGATAGCACAGAGGCTAGATGTGCACTTCAGATGTCTAGCATCATACAGCTTTTCCTGTTGTTGTTTTTCTTCATAGCACAATTTTTATCTGTGTTAGACAACAGCTGACAATGCAACAAAAATCTTAAAAGCTTTGAAGCTGGTAGTAAAGCAAAAAAAAAAAAAAAAAAAAAAGGCTATAATTTGCTAAGGAAAAATATTTTGTGTAGATAATCAATACTCCTCAGATCTGTTCAGAATGATTTTACATTTTGTCCTTTTGTCCATTTTTATCATAGTCAGTAATGTAAAAAATTACTATTTGTTTTCACAAACGAGACAGAAAAAATATTTATCACTCCTTCTAAGAGTTGTCTTTTTTTGTCTGTCATTATATAACAGTTTTTGTTTTAATTTGTAGTTCCAAAAGAAAAAGGCTCATTGGAAGAACAGTCAGAAGATATTATTTATTTTTACAAATATTTTAATTTCACTATGCTTCATGCAAATGAAGAAGTAGAGGATAGTATCTTCTATATGCTGGAAATCCGCATCACCAACTCTACAGTCAGAGGAAGAAATGCAGCTGAGGAATACCTAAATCACTCCTGTCTAGTGGCCATGATTGACGACCAAAATGACTGCATAAATATTTCACTGCAGCTGGAGTCTTACGTGGAATGTAAGTTACAAAGGAGAGTCAGAAGGGAAATCAAACTCGGAAACAATTTGAATGTTTGAGAAAATCTCCAGTAGGCAGTTCTCTGCTCTCAGAAACCACTTGAAAGTATTTCACAGCAAAACAATGCAATTTTAATCATCCCATCGAAAAAGACCATCTTTAATAGTCATCTGACAGTTATAGTCAACTGTTTTGCTTTGCTTTTATTTTCCCTAGAAGCTAGAAAGCAAAACAAGTGTCTGTACATTTGGTTTGCTTTTTTTTTTCTTTTTTTTTTTTTCCTCCACTTAATAATGACAGACTTACCAAATGCATGTTTGAAAAAATCTAGAATTACTTTTTTTTTTTTTTTTCCTCTTCCCTCCCCCCTAATGGCATACCCTGCTATCTTGGAGGTAAATTAAACAATTTCAGTTAACTTCGCGGCTAGAAGGACCAGAAGACAGGTTTGACTTTTCCTAATGTCCAGCTGCAATATCCTATGTTCAGCCTGACTTAAAAGAGAAATATTCAACTGAGCTAGGCTTAGTTTTCCCAGAGGACAAACCGTCAGCTTTTCAAGTTTCACTTTGTGCTGCAGGAGATTGCCTGATCACAATCAGGGCTTCCAGTACATATATGCAACACTTCCCATCAGGGAATTGGTGAATTACATGTATATTACATTCATTTAGTTTTATATGGCAAATACATTTTATGCTGTAACTTTGATGGAAAAGAATAAGTGGTTTTGAGTTGGCTAAGGCAGTGTAAAATAATTCCAGGGAAAATCCTCTTTAAGAGAGGGCAGATTATGTCTTGGTTTTTGTTTGTTTGTTTATTTGTTTGTTTTTAATAAGTAGGCCTTTCTATGATACTAGTATAGTTTTTAACTTTTTCAGACATGGAGAGACAGATACAAATGAAAATGAAACTAAATTCTGGTTGGAAAACTCAGTTGCAAACAACAAAGAAGGCTGAAAGAGAAAGGCACAACCTTATGTTTTGTTTAAATTTTCATCTGTGGGGATAGGCATAGTTAAAGAAAATATCAAGACAAATTATTCTGATTTTTTTTTTTCTTTTCTGTCAGTGTTTTCCTGCTTTATTTAATCTCTCCTACTTTTTCTGGACAGATCCAATGTGCATGGTGAAGATCATTTGGCTCAGTATGATTCTAGTCATTATTGTGTTTACTATTTCAATTGTCATCTACAAAATTGTTTATGAAAATGGACAAAACTGTAAGTAACAAAAAGTTAATCTACATGAATTTAAATTTCTACACAATGAAATATCTACTATAAGGAAGCTGTTGATTATTAATGTGGTTCAGACAACAGTATTTTAATTGTAATATGATAGGAGTTTCTTAGAGAGGAACTGGAATACTCAGATGATTGATGCTATCCCCTTTCACCTTGGAATTGTGGATGCAAATCCAGCTTGTTGGTGGTAAATGAAGTATGTTTTTTTTTTTTTTGACAGATGCTTGGTGGCCTATGATCTTTAGTCCAATGAACTTCTGGTTTCAGAGTCATTTCAGTAGATAAAGTGATTATAGTTGAGCCTTGATGAAGATCTTAAGCAGAAATGCCAATGACAATAGAAATAGATAGAAATACCCTTTCCTTCCTGAAGATGATTCATCTAGGTCATGGTCAAGCAAAGTCAGGGGTTAGATATGAGAGAGACACTCAGCTGTCTGTCCCAAAAACTGGTCATCTGAATTCACAGTGGGGGTGCAATACCACACAGGTCAACCAAGCAGTGCTTTCTTAGTCCTAGAGCTGAATTAAGCTCAGATAACATTTCTTTTCTGTGCTGTTATTTTAGCAAATAAAATATTGTTGTGATTTCTGAAACAGCACTGTTTGACTACTCCAAGTGATAAAAAAGTAACTTTGCTATGGAAGAACTTGTCCTTACTTCAGAGACTGAAACAATTGTTTGTGCATAATGCATTCACCACCCAAAACAGGCTCTTCCTATGCAATTCACTTGGAATAGAGGCTGAAATCAGGGTTTGCAGTATTTCTTCTAGCAATATTCAATGGGGAAAGCAACAATAAACGTGTAGGAGTACCATAAGCATGAGACTGTTGAGCAACCGAGATAAAGTCCTCTGTGCAAAAACAGTGTAGAAAATTGACCTTGTCAGCTGCTGGTCTTCATTTTTCATCAGAAGTCAGAGGTAGGTGGTACAGGGAGCAAACTCCCTTTCATCAATGTGAAACGAGTGTTACTTAACCTGCTACCTGGGGTAATAGCTTTCAGATGCTTTTCGCAGCAATTTCCTGAGACTTTCTGCCCGTTTCAGCCCTGAGTGGGTAGAAAGCCTCTGGAGAACCAGCATTTAGTTGCTATTACCAGACAGCTGTCCATTCCCCTTGTAGTCCAGAGCTGCAGAACAAAGACCTTCATCACAGGGGTAATGAAAAAATGATAAGCCACATCCATTCCCGTGATCATCCTAATTGTATCCACAAGTAGTTTAGTAATGAAAGAGCAATAAAAGTTTAGATTTAGTCATGACTGAACAGAAGGCAGAAGGATGCCTACACTCAAGATGTTTCTGTGATTTTTAAAAATGTAAATATTTTATGCATTTATTTTTAATCAATTAAGCGAAACAGTTGCTTAAAATGACATGTCTGTTGCACCCCCTCCAAATAAGAAAAGAAACTCCTTATCAGAGTATCTTGATTGAATAGCATGATCTTTTACTTATTGATAGAACAAAAGTCTGAGTCCTATTTTGTGTACATAAGAATCACACAAACTGTAAAATAGGTCTTTATAAGTGGGCCATTAACTACTCTAGTTTGAAGGACTTTCACTTGCAATTTGAAAGCTTCCATAAATGTCACGAGTGAGATTTTCTATGCTTTGAGTCATAACATCTCATTTTAATGCAGAACCATTAGTAGTGATGAGTAATGATTTTACTGCCTTTATCCTTAAACATAGTTTTTCTATTAAATGCAAGCTTTTCAGAATTGTTGTGGACACAAGCAGGGAGGAAAAGATGCCCTTTTTGGGCTTCTGATTTCTGATTTACTTCTAGAATATGTTTACTGTTCATAGAGGAATAGTATTTTCATTACTTAAATTTACTATATATAACATCATATACAACAGCAGTATCTTAGTGGCAAAAAGATAAGCACATAAAAATTAGATTTAAGGGTTTTATTTCTTGTATGTATATATTAATAAAAAGTCTACATGCTGCTTTTTTTTTTTTTTTTTCCTATGGTGCCTAAAGAATCTGACAGAATATAATGTGCCTAAACTATGTGCCTAAAACAGCTGCTTAGAATTTTTACAGTCATAATTCAGTTAGTAGTTTTCCTCTCTATTTCTGAGCACTAGTGAAAGCTGGTAAGAAATATGGAACTATTCATTTCCTCTCGAGACCTTCCAAGACTTTCTGCTAGGCAGACTCTGAGACTCTCTGAAACATTAATGAAGTTATTTCCAAGAGTGCATAAAATAAAATATCCAAATAAACTTTGAGGAGGTTACAACTGATCCATGTCAAGGAAGCTAAATTAGAAATTAGTCCTTTTGCCTTTACTCTTCCACTCTTGTCTTACAGCCAGTTCTAGAGCTTCTTTTGACATTAACTGTTAGAGCACATACTTAAGGCTTCAGCATATTAGCTCTCACCTGGGTATTCATAAAAACATCATGACCTAAATAATGCTAATTTAATGAATTTTTTAGAGATGATTTTTTTTTTCCTGGCATTCTCAAAAGAAAAAAACCTCAGTTCTGTTGTGTAAAAGTGGGGCAAGTCTGCTGTCAGAAGCTGAGTCTTGAGCTGCTGTCACTGTAGCAGAGTGCCATGGAGAGAGCAGCAGGATGATGGAAAGCACTGGGTGCTGAGGGCAGTCAGAGGTGTTCAACCCAGCTCTATCTTCTCTCAGTGGTGTAGAGCTTGTTCTGGTACTGTGCTCCCAAAGATAAACACTACACACTTGCAAAGAAGCTGTCGGCTTCCTAGGGAGCCAGTACACTTCATCTTTGCTATTCCACAGTCAGAAGCATGACTCCAAACCTGTACCAGAGCATGCATGTTTGCTTTTTTTATAATCTTCGAAAGTCTGCTTGAGTTACATGCTATAGAGAAGGAAAGAATAATTTGAAAAGGGCAAAAATGGAGCCATAAAATGCCATTTGGGAAAATATAAAACATCTGACCCCAGGTTTTCCTCCTGACCTTACTTCAAAACCTTCCTGTTTCTTCAGGGAAAGTGTTAAACGATTTAGGCATAAGGGCTGTACCAGCTTTCCTTCTAATGAGTGCTGTATGTATTTCTATAGCTGAGGATATCTCATTTTGTTTAAAACAGATTGTAAACACAGAGGAGCAGCAGCAGTTTATACTATTCAAAGCAAAAAAGATTCCAGACATGCAACAACAACCATTTCTCCTACTAAAATTCATCTTTTTCCTGGTAAGTAATATACAAGTAAAATAAAAACCTAACAAATTTGTGAAGCCTGGGGAGTTCAAGAAAGTCCTTTTAAGACTTTCCTGTCAAAGGATGCTTCAGTTTTGTTTCAGCATTACCTTGATCCTACACAAATTTGATCTGGCTTATGTTATGGATACATATTTCTATCGGAAATAAATTTTTCTCACAGTGAAACTCCACAAAGACTTATATAAGTGGGAATGCTTCTCTCAGTCTTCCAAATGTTTTCCATTAAGGACTTTGCTGTTGTTTTCTTTTACCTTCTTTTACTTTTTGGTGACCTTGTGTTCCACATTTGAATTCTGGCAGGTGAGTGCTTTGTGTGTGTAAGAGAAGTGTACAAAGCTGTACATACATTTATGTATGCTCTATGTGTTTTTGGCTTGACAAAATCTGCTAGCAAAGAATGGAATGGACAGTTGTAGGAGGACTCAGGGAATGGCTCAGCTGGCATTTAGTAGGATATTGCTAGAAAAAAATCCCAACAAAGTACAATTTAATAGTTTCAGGTAGGTATTAAAATGCGATCTTTTGAGAGTATAATGTGGCTAGCCCAGATAAATTAAGAGGCATGACTAAACTCCAAGTTTTGGTTGCAGAAATTAGAATTTGATCATAAATGTTTGTGTGAGGGGAAATCATCAGATACAGCTCTGAATGTTACTGATATTGCCGGAAAAGTCATATGCTTCAATAAATGCCATGGGTTCTGGTTTCACAAAGGGAGCTCTGGCTTTTTAAATATTAACATGAACATGAAGAATAATAGCTTTGAATGGAAAAAACAAAAGAAACAAACAAACAAAAAACCACAAAACACCACCAACAAAAATCTCCCTCCAAAACAAGAATATCTACAAAGCCAGCAAATGAAATAAATGGTTTTAAATTTGTCTAGGTTTGGTTACCTTGCTTTTTGTCTTGTCAATTCCTTGAGAATTAGAGGAGGCTTGATAATTTCCATCTACTATTCAATAACTCACAGCATTTCAATTTTACCTAGAAAAGAGTGAGTAGCTAGCTCCCCGTCTGTCTGAACTCTCCTGGGAGTACAATTTATGCTACTCAGTTTTAGAGTGCTGGCTACCTCTAAGATTTTATTTAAGGTCTAAGATATTTATGAGCTCATTATTTTCATCCCCCAGGAAAGGAATTATCTCTCTGCCACCTTTTGTCTTTAGTAGCTTCACTAATACCATAACTATTTTATCAGCATGTTCACAATGACATCTTTAATGTTGTATATCCAAAGGCATTTTTGATGATGAAGTTTTATGGAAATTCAAATCTAGTTTTACTATGCTGAAGAGAACAGGAATCACATATTGGTCTGTTGTTCTTACTTCTGTGTTCCTCCTGCTTCAACCTATCAGTTTAACCCAGAAAGATGCTTAGTTGTAACTGCAATAATGGACCTTATTCTAATCTGATATTCATTGATTTCACACATCATTGGTCCAATCAATCCAGTCAATTTCCTGATTTATACTAATAGAATTAAAAGTAGAATCAAGACCATATGAAAAATGTTTACTTTTTTTTTTTTTTTTTTTTTTTTTTTTTCCAGTTCCTAAGTTTAAGATTTGCTACTGTGATAGTAGATTATAAATAGCAATTACTTATTCAACAACCATTGGTAGTATTGTAATTATCATTAGTGTACAGCTTGGAATCTCTGAACATGACATTGAGGTGCACTGAAGACAATACAGCCATTCTGGAAACACTGCAATGAGGATAAATAACTGTATATGTAAGTCAGTGTGACAGTATCTCATATAGATGAAAAGATATACAAGGTATTTCCCAAAGGTTAGTCAAAGTTCAGAAAGTTTGAGGAGAGGAAAAGAAGGAAGCCTGCACTTTGAGAATAAGAATGTTTTCCTACATAGGCTCAGTAAATTAGTGGCGCAATATCACTGTGGTCCCACAAATAGATAATTTACAGCATGTATGCTGCTCTTGTGAAACTGTGAGTGTCTCTGCATCCACAAATTACCATCATCCAGTCCAGTGGCCTTTCTTCCAAGGAGGAGAGGAGGAGAAATCTACAGTAAATTCTCTAGGGTAGGATTAAAATTACAACCTTCCAACTTTAGAAATTCACGGTACTATGAATGATTAGGCACATACAGTGGAAATAGAGAAGCTTTAAAGCATTCTGGTCATAAACGTTGACTGTATCATGTCTGTGCAGTTACGCTAAAAAAAAAAAAAGTGTGTGAGAGCATGTACAGAGCTGTACAGTGCATGTTTTCTAGACTTTAGATCTGTTTCTGCCATTACATTTATGTAAAATAGCCCTTTGAGTGGTTTGGATTGACAAAACACAGTTGCCCTTTAGTGCAGCCACAAGAGAAGGGAAAGAGAACAAGATGCTTTTTCATCAGTGCAAGAAATATGTCTTCTTTAAGCAGCTGACCTGTATTTCCAGACACAGAGGATTTTCATATCAAATAGGACTTGCTAGTGTAGTTTGTGGAAAATAAACCAAAGGTGAAAAATCTACTCCTTGCTTTGTGTTCATCACAGAGAATGTCAGGGAGATTTCCACATCAGAGGCTTTTATTGCAAGACTTTCTTTTCTCAAACTGAAGAGCCAGTTGAAGAGATTTTGGAACAACTTAATAAATTAATAATAGCAATTATAAGGACTAGATAGTATTCCCCAAAGTGATTTAAAAGAGCTTTGATAGAAATTGCTAAACTGTCACATAGCTCACTGCTTAAATCGCCTTGGTTCCAGTGAAATGGAAGGTAGCTCTATTTACATTGCTCTTTTCCTTAACCCACTTTCCCTAAACCACTTAAATACCCTTTCCACTACTAGGAACTGATTAAGTATAGCTATTCTTATATGAGTGTATCCTAAAAAAAATAACTCCTGGGAACATGGCACATGCTGGGAGCAGGCCAGCGTCTATGAACTATACATTACACTGTTCAAAAAAAAAGAAAAATATTGCACAAGAAAAATAAAGTGCATAAATGAGTGCTTTTGGTAGCTATGAGTGAATCTGCCTAGCAGACCTTTTCATACTGGAAGTTTCATTAATGTAAGTATGTGGGTTATAAGATGCAGTGTGAATTTATATCGCTACAAGTTTACCACTATAAATTCCCATCTAGACCTTATTTCTGTAGCATAAAAATTACTTTCCTTATTTATTTTTGTCCTGTTTTGAAAGCAGCATAAGGTCTGTTGGAAAGAAAAACCCTGTTCCCACTCCTATTCTAGAATGGGACTGTGCAGACATGCAATCGTATTGTTAATATCATCATATTACTACTCTATAGTCTATGTGAGCAACCTTAGTTCTGACATAATGCCTTCTATATTGCTGAAATTGTGTATTACTTCTCTTGTTTTCAGTAATACTCCATTGGCTCAAAGTAATCATTTGGTTCATTACATTTTGGGATACAAATACAAGATTCCCTGACTCGTCTGGCTCACAGTAATGCAAAGTTAATTCTGATGTATTTGAGTATGTTTTCTTCTGATTATCTTATGATGCTCTTGGCTTTCAACTGTATCAAATTAATATTCATATTGCATTTGCTGGAACAGATTTTGAACATATCCTATTCATGGTATCGAGTATTCTGTAGACTGTATTTGTTGAAGCACTAACATATTTAATTAAGATTTCAATAGACTGTGAATTACAAGATGAATTTTGTATGTTCATATCTATGCTACTTACCTGGAATCTTAGACTTACTTATACCTTTTTTCTAATGAAAATGAATGTAGCCCAGAGTCAGCAAATATGCAGAGCACCTGGCTACTCTGTGGCCTGCTGAGTTCTCTGTTAGCAAAGACCTGAATTGGGGTTTTGGCCTTGACCCCCAGCAGCAATGGTTGTCTTCCCACAGACCAGCAGCCATTCCTGATACAGCAGCAGACACCCATCCCCATGGGTCGGGCTGGGACACATGGTCAGCAGTTGATACGGCTTTTGCTACTGCGAAGGTGTTTTGTGTTTCTCCTAGAGGAAAGGTTAAATTTGAGTATCTGGTTTGACTCAATTGGTTCAGGCTAAGAGAAATGCAGAAGTAGAAAAATAGCTTAGATGCTGGAAGCAAAGGGAAATAGCTACAGTTCTCAGATACAGAAATTTTGGACTTTCCAGTAACATGAAAAGTGGGGTAGCTTGGTTAAAACACATGCTTTAAATTGCTAAAAGACCTGCAGCCACTAAGCAATTGGGTGGTAACTTCATGACTCATCCTGAAAGAAGAATGTTATGGGATCACGGTGACAACCAAGACTCAGAGAATAAAACCTCAGGGTTTCTGGCCTGCTGTTGTTTTCTGGACTGTTTAGACTTTGTGACATCCATAGCATCTGATATAAGTGCGCTTGACAACTATAATTTGCACATAAGAAACAATAAGACAAATTTCCCCTCAGTCATTTGAGTTCCTATATTGTTTTCTATGCTACCCTATTAAAATAATAGTTCCTGACCTAGAAGATTAGAAGTGGGCCAAATTCTGCCATATCTTGATGTACTGCTACAGCTTCAGGTTAGTTGACAGGTTGGAAATAGGCCCAGTCCCTGTCTCAGCAGTGTCAGGGCTGGCATCTCAATGAATGCAGACTCAGTCCTCCTTGTGTTCTGTGGCACCTGCTCTTTTTAGCAAAGAGGACAGGCAGGACGCATCCTCTACAGCACCAAATATGTGCAGAGCCAAGAAAGGAGAAATTTGTTTAATCTCGGCTAAATGAACCATCACATATTTTATTCTGATCCTTTGTAGTTAGTTCTTGACATAGCTGTATAGTTGTCTCTGCCTCTGCAACGTAGATGAATAATGCTGAGAACAGCAAAGCTTGTCACGGTGTTCAGTATTCAACACAGACGTACGTGTTTCTAAGATGCAATGTTTCCAGAGAAAAATGTGAAGCCTAATTACCACTTTGGGTCTTTTGCTGTTTCAGAAGGGAGAATAAAATCTATGGGAGACAGGTAATTTTAAGGAGCTTTTTATAGCCCCTGTATGCTTTCAGTAGAGCACTGATACATGAGGGGCAATTTCTCTGCTCCGTTTGCATGCATGCAGAGCAGCCTTACACATGGGCTCCAAAGGGAATATCAGCCTTCGTTCCCATTCTCTTCAGGTTCAGCCTGAGGGTGGAATATGACCCACTGCTATTTTTAAACCTACCCAAGTTTTGTTTTAACTTTGTCTTTCATACTCAGCTGCTTAATCACCAAGATCCAAACCCCATTTGTTAACTGCATTTGTAAAGGAGAGAAGCCAAGTTGATATTGAAAGTGGGGAAAGGATACGGCTAAATATAAATGGCACGGTTCTTCCTCTTGTTATGAACTCAGGAGAAATCTATCTGTAGGTTAACAGAAGTTATGGATGGTCAGGGACAGGGTGGATCTGGAGTTGAAATGCTGTGTGTTCTACTGTAGTTCTTTGAAAAATGCATTGCATCAAAATGTCATTAGCCTGGCATCTCTACTTCTATGTTTCCTAACGTGTATCTCAGCAGGACACCATGTCTGCGTGTCAGCGTGCTAACGGCATCGCCATATCTCTGCCTGTTTCTGAAGTGCATGCTCTCATCTCTGTTAAGTGCTGTACAACCCCCAGTTACTCTCCCTGTGTGTATGGCAAGTTATCTGAGGCACACCGTCTGGGCCATCCTTATGTGAGAATGAATTGGGAAGTTCACACTCTGAATTTCACTTGGTTCTGCTTAACTGGCCACCTGTAGCTTTTTGTGTTCTGGAGACCCTTAGTTATCCCCATATTTGCATGCTTTTGCATTTTCACTGCTAGTAGACTTTTTGAGAGCAATTTAGTGGCCTACCCTCAAGCTGTTTTCCATGAAGTCTTAGGATCAATGTATTGTAGTCTGGCTAGTGCCAAGAGGAAGTGAAAGACCAGAACGTGGTTAGTACTTGCAGGACTCCCTGATGTGTATCTGCACCTATAGGCACTGAAATCCCATTGAAAACTGGCTGTGCACCTCTGTCTCGCATTCAGATATCTCTCAGTGATCTTCAAACCTGCATATTCAAAGCGTAACCCTCTGCAGATCTATTTGTTTTTTAGCAGTGTGGATAAAAATATTTTACCTTTTCCTAGTGAAGACCAACAAACAACAGGTTCCACTTACCACACAGGCCAGGAAGATACTGCCCATAATTCCTGAACAAGAACATGGTCATCTGAGTGCATCAGCTGTAGAAGGTAAGTAAATACCTTGCAACTGTCAGATTTTTGTTTGTTTGTTTGTTTGTTTAGCCTCATATTTTCAGAATTAGGGACAAGCAATATCTGCTCAAAATAAATTACGACTTCTTCTAGCCAAACATATGAGATGACAAACTGGAAAATGTGTTTTGTGAGAGCTAGATGGCAAGAAAACAAAATCAATTTTCCTTCTGGTACCAAGAGTGACCTATAAACTAATCTGTTAGCCTTTTACACCCTGTGTGCCCCTGAAGGCAGTCCTGCTAATTCTGACACTATTTTTCTGGTGCAGAACAGCAAGTCCTAGACTTCAGCATTGTGCTGACATTTGTTTCTGACAAGAGCAGAAGAAAGAAGCAATTTTCAGATGATCTCTGAAGAGAATCATGTGTTTGAAATAAATAGTTGACTGGTAAAATTCACAAAATAAAAGAAAATAATTGCTCTGTTATTACACCAGCCAGAATAAGTGACAAGAAGTTGGCTTCAGCTTGGAACTAAAACTAGTACGCCACTTCTAGCTTTCTTCAGCCATACTGTACTCCAGTCATTGTTTCAGGAAGTCCAGATGTAATGAAACAAGTTGGAAGAGAAATGTACAGTAAGAGATACCTCTTCCTGGCAATACTTGTAATGCCTTGAAGCAGATTACTCAAATAAGTGAAAAAAACACAATAATTTTTCAGTTGCATACTTGGGGTTATGGCTATTTGCATAGATTCATATTATTGCACATGGTGAGTTTTTTAGGCTGAAAACACAAGAAGTCCTTCTCTACATATATTTAAACTGGATGGAGTTTTATTGAAAATGCAGTATCATATCATATTATCCTTTTAATATGTTAAAAAGTTGATGTATGGTTTGGTTTTTGTGCCTCACATGGACCCATAAACAGTGAGGATGTGTGTTGACAGCAGAGCTAAAGAAGCAATTTGGAACAGTGTTGTTGGCAAAAGGTGAGGTACTTTCACAATAAATTAATAATTGAGCTAGGCTATTGTTTGGCTTCTGAGAGAGACGAGCTGTGTTACGGGACAGCATATTGTCATAATTAAAAATGCTGACAGCTTTTTAATGGCACCCACTCATAGATCTTACGAGGACTTGCAAAGATGGAAAGTTGGCATTGTTACCATCCTAAAACAAGGCTATCAGGAGGCAGAGAAAGATAACTTGACTTGGGAAGTCAGTGACATAGGCAACAGCAGTTCTCAGATCATCTATGTTCATCTGTTTGCCGTTTGGATGTCATGAGCTTTCTCAGAGCCCCATCAACCTCTCTGTAGGACACCTTCCTTTCTTCAGGGACTTCTCCCATCCACTTCAGTACAAGCCCTCTTCTTTTTCTGATAGGTGTGAAATATCTTGCAGGTAGTATCTTCCTGGCCCCCCCGTCTGCCATGTACCTGCCCACCTTAATTGTTCCCTGTGAAGACAGGCAGCGTTTACTCTTGGGTTAGAAATAGGCATTTCTGAGGTTGCAATGGCATGTATTACTGAGGGGTTGGGTACTCAGTAGTGTTCACTGCCTCATTTATCCTGTATAATGGTTGACCAGTAGCAAACTGTGTCTGTCCAGGATATTGGCTTCACCAAAACTCATCTTTTAGAAGCAGGAAGCAAAATGCTGTGGTCCACTCCCATGCAAATTTAACTTCAGTGTTCCTGGAAATGGGAGTAACCATTCAGACTGACCTGCTAGTACTCCTTTGGCTGTTATTGTATTGCATGTTATGTATTAAAGGGTAAAAAGGAGAGATGGAGCAGCTTTGCGGATTTTTTGATTGCTTTGTGAGGTAATATCTGCGATTCAGGACACTTTGGGATGAAGTAATCCATTTGCTTAAACTCTGGGCCTGTCAGTGAAAGATGAGGTGTCCTGAGAAACCCCAAATATCTTGTGCCAGTGCTGTGCTGCACTGAAGCAGGCTTGTTTTCCTGGGCATAACACAATCTTCTGTCAGAACCGCTGCTGGCAGTGAGGTGAAATGGATGTGATGCTTGGGATTAATGCTTGATAGTATTTTAATGTTACGTAACATTGTGTGGAAAGATTATTAAAGGGTGGGGCTGGAGAAGGACTAACTTGTGCCTGGAGAGACAAGAACTTAGATCTAGATCTTGCCTTTCATTGCAACTGGGTTTTGAATAATATTTCTCACAGGAATACTGTCTCAAAGCTAAATACTTTGCAGAACCAACAGAGGCACTTTCTGTTTAGTCTTGCTTCATTTCCTGCAAAGAAACACTTCCCCCTTCCTCCAAAAGGGTCAGATTCAGCTCCTTGCTACCCGTGCTTGTGGGTGGCTAAGCAGATGACAGCGCTGCAGGGACAGCCTACAGGACAGCTTGCTGGCTGGAGGACCTTTGGGTTATTTCATCTGTGGAAGGAGGCTGCGATCTACTTGAGCCATGAGTGCTAGGGTCATCTGTATTAAGTCAGCCCAGGCTGTCAGCTGAGTTCTCTTGGCTTGACCAGGACATCTCTTCCTCTTCTTTGTAGAGGAGCACATTTGAAAATGCTTTGGCTGTTGAGGTGGGCTTCAGGCAAGCCACTTGTCTTTGAGTCATGCTTTTCCTGATTTCCAGGTAGCCTCATTTGTGCTCGTTGAAAACATTAACCACAGCCCAGCACAGAATGTTTATCTGATTCTTCTGAGGTTAGCTATGCAGCGGTGCAGTAGGTGTAACAGCAGCTACGAGAGGGAGGAAGAGGAAGGCTCGCTCTTCTCACCATGAGCTGGAGAACCTGCTGGTGGCCTCAGCAACATCCCTTAGCCTGGGGCTCATAGGCAACACATTGCCTGAACGACTCCAAAGCATTGTTTGTAGCCACAGAAAATTAGCAAGTTAAAATCCAGACTAGACAGGAGAGCAAAGCATAAGGCACATTACTCTCTCATTGGCCATTGTGCTATAAAGTATTTGTCTTGCAAATAGATGGAGGCAGATAAAGAGTTGATGACACATTGCTGCTTTCTGCTGAGTTTTTTGTTTTATGTCAGGAAATAGTCTTCATTTTGTTTGTTAAGGATTCAGAAATAAACAATCCTTATTTTTAACAAACAACATTGCATTCTGTAAGTTTTTAAGGTGAGAAATACGAGGGGACTTTTTGTAGTTTCCTGTACCTCAGTATCTCTGAGAGTTCTGAAATGAACTTTTAATATGATTGATTTTTCAATCAGAAGTAGCCTATAGTTAGCCACAAACTAGACTTTACTGCTTTTAAACCTAGTAGGAGAAGACCTAATCCAAAATGTAGTGAAGGCAGGAGTGGGTCTCTCTGTTAGCATCATTAAACTTCGTTCATGACAAGCATATATTACATAAAGTAACTAAAAATAAGGGTGATCTTCTCCTGAATGCCTAAAAAACAAAATGAAGACTGGCAGTATGATAGTAACCAACGAACAGCAAGTAATGGTGCGTGCATTTCTGTGCACACATACACCAACAGGCACACAAATAAAAATTCACCATCTTCTGTACCCATACAGCTTTGGCAAAGGAGAATCTTTTCAGTAGAGGTCACTTGAATATCTCTGTGTATTTTCAGGGAAAATATGATTATTACATGTGAGTGCTAAACTTCAGAATCCCTCTCTGTTTCTGCCATCTTTCATTAAACAGCCACATTAGCAACTGTCCTGGAAAAAATGAATGAGCCAAATCTCTCAGCTGCTTTAAGACAGTTCTCTGTTTATGCACGACAGCTGTAGATGTTTTTCCTTAGTGCTGTCAAGCGGTGACATAAGAATTACTGCAGATTTCAGGGCTGCTTTTATTTGGTTAGAAAGCATGAACATTTTATTCAGGGCAAATATTTGCGTGAGGAGGTAGTGCTGTTCAGGGGACAGCCTGCTAGAATAAAGCTCTGGAGACCCAACTTTTTTTTGTCTCTGCCCATGACTCCTCATTACTAATTGCACCATGGTAATCACAGTTTATCCCAGCTAAAACAAAGAGACTGTGTTGTGCTTTTAACTTATGAAGCACTACTTGCATCAAACAGTACTTTTAACTTATAGAGCTCTACTTACATCAACTATTATTTTTAGCAGCTCTAAAATGCTGTGAGATGTATATCTGGGTCTGCTGCTTTATTTATTTATTTATATTTCTGAAGCGTCAGCAGCGAATATCCTCCTTGTGATAAATGGAAAGACAGAAACTTGAAGCTGCACTGCTAGCAAGAAATCTGGAAGAGCAGATCAGAAGAATAAATACTGAATTTATGTATGAAAGCTAGGCGACCAGCTCCCTTTCCCTGAAGAAAATAGCATGGCAAACCATAGGAAGGCTAACATTTCTGAATGCACTGGGTTCAATGGCACTTCCCTCAAACAGTGGACGCAAAGAATTATTGCAGTAAGGAATAAAAGTGGGCAAGTGTCAAATCACTATTCCCATTAAAACAACCCTATGTCTTTATGCCTTTAATGTTGTTTTAAAACAGACTATCCAAAGGGCATTCAGCAAGATGATTTTGCTGATGGTTAGCCCTGAAATCACTGTTAAGTAGGAAAGGTTTTGGTTAAACTTATCCTTTGAGGCTGAAGCAAGCACGTCCCAAGGAGCAACTTCTCTCCAGTTCTGCCCTTGGTGGTGGTCTGTCCTTCCCCTGTGGTGGGGCCGTGTGGAGTCCAGGCAGACTGGTGCAGGACTTGCTGGGCTTTTCTGTACCACAGATGCACTTCAGCCTTACAGTGATCAGGGCAGAGTAATAACCACATGTGTTATGGCATGAAGAGTACCTGTGAGCCCTCCCCTACAGTATTTCTGTCCTTTGTCCTTCCAGGCAGCATTGTGTTCTCCAAATCAAAAGGAGCATTAAGAGATTTCATGGGTGACTAAGGACAGAACAGAGTTCTGCCTTATTGGGGGACCTTAGAGACAGACACAGAACTGACAGCTTTGGGATGAAGTGCTGCCATGTTATAAGGAAATAAAGGAAAGAAAAGAAGGAAGAATAAATAAGAGCAAGAGAGAAAGAAAAAGAAGGAAGAGAAAGAAAAAGGAAAATAAAGAAAGAACAGAGGAATAGGAAGGAAGGAAGGAAGGAAGGAAGGAAGGAAGGAAGGAAGGAAGGAAGGAAGGAAGGAAAAGAAAGAAAAGAAAGAAAGAAAGGAGAAGCAAAAAAAAAAAAAAAAGGAAAAGGGAAAGAAAAAAGAGAAAAGAAAAAAAAAAGAAAAAGAAAGGAAGAAAGGGAAAGAAAGAAGGGAGAGGGAAAACTCCATGTCTTACAGCCTACAGTGGTGGACTTGTTGTTGTTGTTGTTGTGGTAGTAAAAACTGTCCAGTGTCACGCTCTGAGCTGCTGTTGGATCAAATTCCCACAAATTGGTCACTGTTACCTCAAACACTTTATTTACTACATCAGTCTTTTTGACAGTCAGTTCCCCAAGGACAAGATGAAATAACCTTAATGTCCTCCCTCCCATTAATTCTCTTAATAAAAGTGGTTGAGGTGTCAAAGGCTGCATAAAAGCTAATGAAAGTTCCACATCAGCAATTGCCAACAATTTTTAGTGCGCTTCCCTTTGCCATCGGCATCTCCATCTCTCTTTGTGAAGAGCTTTCAGATCCTCGAATACGTAAGGTGCTTCACGGCTCTGTACTTCTTCCTGAGTGGCAGTGTAGCTGTACAGTTAAACAAGACAAGTTGGCCTCTCAGTGAATGCATAATTTAAGGCACAATCTTATCTTCAGGTGAAATGGATTATAAAATTGGAGCATAAGGTAGATGACAGGTAACTGACAGGGACGATGCACTGGGGAAGAACGTGTATGGCTGAAAGGATGAGAACCTCTTTCGCAGAAAATAGAATTGATGCCTCCCTTTCCTCTCTTGCAGTCTAAAAGCACACAGACACACCACCTCCCGTGTGGGCTGGTCGGCACAAGAGCTCAGTAAGTAACTGTGTGTATGAGCCTTATTCCTATCCAGCTACGTTCAAAGTCTCCTTACTGCTGTCATTTTCTAAGGATGCCCTCCACTTGCAATGTAGAAAGTTAGTAGTACAACGTCTGCTCTAATACCATGCTAATAGCCAATTCAGTGCTGGTCCACCTAGGGAATTACCTGGGTTTGGGCTCAGACCCCTTCTGCTGTCCTGAAGAGGCCTCAAATACCATCAGTACAGGATCTAGTAGCATAAACAGAAAGGGCAACTAAAAATATTTTTGCTTTTCCTTACGTGATCATGGCATTACAAAAATGTTTTCCTATTTCAAAGAACGCCTCTGTGGTGTGTCTTCAAGCGAGACACCCACACAAACAGCAGAAGATAGTAATTATGCAGGGGAAACAGTGGCACCGACAGTTCAAAGCATTCTAGCAAAGGCACACAGCAAGTGTGCGCAGGAGCAAGAGCAAGATTAGTTAGGGTGTTTTTGTAAATCATATGTCTGTAAAGAACAGTAGCTGCAATTTCAGATTTGTGGGATCCTCCCAGTTATCCTGTTGATGCTTTTTTCTGGAAAACATCACGTTGGTTCTCTGAAGTGATAGATAGATGCGCTGTGGTCAATGTCACAATAACATTGGGTGTGAAGGTGCTGAAGGCAGAAGTTCCAGCCAGCCACATCTGGATTTGACAGTTGGCCATTTTTATAAGCTGTCATTTTTTACGCTTTCATGAATTTCTGTAGATAACTATGAATAAAGGGGTTTTGCATGCAGCTTTAAATTCTTTTGAGGACTGCATGCAGTCCCTCAATTATATATTTATTTTTAAAATATCACAAAAGATAATTCCTCCACTGTTCCTGCTTCCATAATAGATTCAAGTCTTAATCACACATTGAATCTAAAACTCCCCTTAGTTGGGAAACAGCTCACAGAATCAGATGGCTGAGTACGTTCCAGGGTACTTGGCACGATTATTGGTCTCTGCTTAAAATGCATACCAGGATTCGTTTCATTCCAAACCAGACACTCAGAGGGTTTTGAAGGGAAGCACTCCCGCCTGCTTGCAGAACTGGACTGTAATGGGTGCTGCACAGGCTGTTTAAAACCTCTGTTCCATTAGCTGGCATCAATTTTTGATGCATTGTATCCTGCCTACACTTGTCATTTTCTAGCTCGCTTTGGCAGCTGCTGCCTCCAGTATGATTTCACAGCCAAAGAAACACTTCTTATCCCAGTTCTTATGATGTAAAGGAGAAGGGAAACAGATGTTGTTATTCGGCCCTCAGCTACACGAACTACCAGAATGGGTGAAAGCTGCATTTGCTTTTTTACTCAGTGGGAGAATAAGGACTAAAGAAATGCTGTACTTTTTTCCCCCCAGAATTGTATAGTTCATTATTTCCAAATTTATCCTGCTGTAAATGAGTGTACTACATGAAATGAATGAAATTGGGCACAGGTTTGCAAATTCTTCCTTACAGCTGGTGGTTTGGATTGTTCTATTTTATTTTTTATTTTTAACTTTCATTAAGATAATTTAGCTTATCTTGGTTGAGCTGCAGTAAGACCTTTTAATACCCCAAATTTACTTCTGAACTCTCTGCTGCAGATAGATCAGTTCACAAAGAGACATCCAGGAGCTGACACAGTGTAAGAGTGTGGAAAGGAGGCAGGTGTCACACAAAACTCCTCTCCCCTCATCCAGCTGCTGGGAGGGAAGAAAAGAGACTGAAGCCTGCTCAGTTATTTCAAAGAAAGAGATTGGTCACAGCCTACCTTTACAGGAGAGTTCCTGAGAACTCTGTGGAGATGGAGACACTGCAGAAATCAGCTGGAGACACTTCAGGGACATCCTTCCTGGCTCACTTTAGCTGGGTGCACATGGCCAGTGCTTTAGAGGGGTGCGTGCTGCCAAGCTTCCCCGAAAGCAAGGTGCAATGTTTCTTGCTCAGGTTCCTTTACCACAGTCTTGTGGGGCAGGTACCTACAGCACCACCCTATTGGCAGGTATCATTTGCAGGCCTTTAGCTCCAAACTGGGGTACATCCTGTTTTTTCTACTATTTAATTATTATTATTTTTTTTTTTTCCTTCCATGGGAGAAGAAAATTAGTTATTGTAAAAGTTAAAAGAAGCATAGACTTGTGAATTACATTGCAATGACATTTAAAGTAAAGTAGAAAATACTGCTGCCTAACCTTCTCTTATTTCTGATAGCCATGTTTTCTCTTGTTTCAGGTGGCGCCACACGACGTACAGTTCCAACTGCATGAAAGGAGAAACATAATACACCACAGGAGAAAGCATATCCATTTCCAGTCTGGGGAGCTCTGTTATCCCGTCTTCTCATAAGAATGCCAACTGTGCAGTTTAGTTGAGAAGCTTCATTTTATCTATCAGGACTACCTGGTATTAAGAAAATATGAATAATGGACAAACACATTTTGCTGTAGAATCAACTTCAGTAGGAAATTATAGATTTCCCATCTATTTTCTGTTCATTCAGGATTTAATGCTTAATCATAAGGCTGTGAGATAATCCTCGCAATAATTTATTTTTCCAGCTGGGAAGAAATTTATCTTCTCCATAGGATAAAATCCTGACTGAAGGTAGAAATGAACCTATATTTTCATGAAATGAACACAGTTTTCAGCCTTTTTAATGCTCTAGGTGACTAAGATGCTTAAGAGAGAATTTCTGGCTGGTGAGGAAAGTGGCCAAAGGAATAGAGAAGGAGGGAATTCTGCAGTATGTTTTAATTTCTGCAGTAAACCAGAATGACACTCATAAATTCTGCAACATCTTGGTGGATAAAGAAGAAAAATGTGGAAAAAAATTATACATTTGGCTTCGATCCACTAAATCACTATTGTTATTATTTTTTTTATAACTCATTAAGGCACCAAATGGGTTTTATACTCTTTGATAAATTGAGTTTCCATCTTTTGTATTAGCTTAGGTCATTAGTATTCAGACTCATTATCTCCTGGAACTTTTCCTTACTTTCCATTTATCGCTGCTCCTCTGAGTGTAGTGGAGCTGTTTGGGCTGAGCAGGGTCCCAAACTCATTCGGTGCTAACCCATTATTTGTGGGTACAATCTGACCATAAATTACTAGGCAGAGACAGAAATTGCAGAGCTAGGACTTCAGACTCCCTTGTGCTAAATCCATCAGGATGAACAGATTGTAAACTGCCCATTGCAAATATGATATGCAGCAATTTAGCATCATGTTAATACTTCATAACCTCCATCCCTTACATTTATATAGCTTTTCCCTCCTGAAGCTTTCTGAAATTGCTTATCCAGTCATTACACTGCACCAAGCAGTTCAGATGTAATAGGAATAGTTGTGAACATTAGCTTCTGAGTGATTTGAAACCATATGGAATGTTTAAAATTTAGTTGGATAAATTGAAAGCATTTGTTTCTACTGTTTGCTACCATCTTTTATAAAAAAACAAACAAACAGACAAGGAAAATGCTGTCTTTCTTGATTTGGGGGCTTTTGAGGCTTTATTACTTGCCTATGGTAATAACGTAAGGCTTTTCAGAAATGGCTTTTTAATGCATCCTATAAAATAAACCTCTCACACTATTTATTATTATTTTTTTTCATACCTTACTGTAAAACCACACCTTACAGATGGAAGCAAAATACCTATCTCAAACCACTGTAGAATTGCTAAGGCCATTTCAGCCAGTGTGTAAATGCTTCAGATGATGGCACTATCTATCACTCGTTCCCTTCAGTAATCCAGGGATCTCGGTAGCAGGGACAGCCTTGCTCCTTGTGACCCCGATTTAATTTCCTTTCTCCCGTAATTTAATTCTATTTCTCTTGTTGCTTGTAACTCCCCCTTTTCTTTTCCTTGGATGGCTGAACTGTAACTATAACCCCCAGTCATCCCCCAGCTTCCCAGGTATTTGGTCTCACTACCTTGGAAATTTGCATCTTCTGAGTTACCTCTGCAAAACACCAACAACAAGTAGAACCAAGAGGCTCTTACAAGCCTTTAATCTCTGTTGAGTAGAGCTTACCATGTCCTGCAAGCAAGATCCAAGCCACAGGGAAGCACGGCCTCTCAGCCTCTCACGGGGCAGCTCCTCCAGCACCAGCCTGGTGCCCCTCTGCTGAGCTCACCCCAGTTCACTGACATGTTTCTTGTACTGGGGAGTCCCAAGCCAGATGCAGTGCTGGAGTCGTGGTCTCCTGCATGCCCAGGTGGATAATCGACTCTCTCATCCACCTGGCAGTGCTCCTTTTACTGCAGCTGAGGAGGCTGTCGGCCTGCTTTCTGCCCGGGCATGCTGCTCGCTCATGCCTGAATTGCTCCTCACCATGGCCCTGAGGTCCTTTGTAGCAGAGCTCTCCCTGGTCAGTCAGTCTCATAGTGATAAGATGGTTCCTTCACACCACTGATGAAGAAGCATGATGCTGGGATATATGTATACAAGTCCCCTTCATTTCCCCTCCCTGTCAGCAAGGTCCTGCTGTTAAGTCTCCTTTTTACAAGGGTTTGTCTTCTCATTACTTTTTAACTCCTGCATTATTGTACTGTCGTGTAAGAAATATTCTTTCACTCCCTGGGTAAAATATCTGAAATGCAGAACAAATGGCAGGTGCTTGCTCCTGAGTCTGCTAGAGCAGACTCAAGAGTCTGTAAGAGAAGCCGTGAAAACGAGATTTAAGTTGGGAGACTTGTAAGTTCTTAGCAGGCCTGTGCTCAGAGACTGTTGGGTACAGGTAATAAAGGGAGAATGAGCTCTGCAGACCTAGTGTGATCAATTTTGCTGTCTCCTTTCCTCTCAGTTTTATCTCTTTGAATGTTCTTATCTTTGCCTCACTTTCTTCAACTTCATGCAGATTTGTCTTTTACTTCAGAAGTGCTGTTATTCCAGTTCTGCTGGAACTAATCAGATGTCATCTCTTGTTTATTTTGAACAATGCTGAAAATTTCTTTGAAAAAGTCTTTTCTTTAATCCAACCTTGAAAATTGTTCCTATTTCCAGAGAGTATGTTGTTGCTGTTTTTTTTTTATTCCTTTGAAAAATCATCTTGCCTCTCCTATCTGTTTAAGACAGCTCAACTCTTGACATTTTATTTTCTGTTTTCTTAATTCCAAAGCTGCACGCCATCACCAATGCACTTCTAGAAATACTGTCTGCTGTGAATGCTGGGGCAGGTATCCAAGCCTGGAAAATGCACAGGTTGCACAATAAAAGCAGCTGTTTGTGTCCTCATAGTCTCAGCAACAAAGGTTGACCCAAGCCAGAAAAAAAGGCCAGAGGGCTTTCCAGTCAGACTGCAGGAATCTCAAAGTAGGTCAGGCTGGCTAATGGTGTCATGTTAAGCCTTGCTCTGAGATGGTTTTTAAAAGAACTTGGGAAAGTCATTTTCCACTCTTTACACTCTTTTGAGTCGAACTGAAAGGACAGGGCTGTCATTCGAGATAGAAGTGGAACATCTCAAAGATAATCCTATGAGCAGGGTGACTGCTTGTATGCTAAAAACCACTACTGCGATTCAGAAAAAAAGGTGAAAATCTCTATTTGTCACTCAAAATGCTGTGGGGTTTCAGACTCATTGAAGTTGTTATGCATCCTAACTGGTGGGAGACACTGGAAACATCCTTAAAAAACACCTCATCTTGTGATGGCTGTAATTTTGTATTGTCTGCTTAGGGCACATCTTAGAGAAAGATCTTCATGGCTTCAATGGATGATCCAAGCAACATGAAAGAAACGGGAGAGACAGTTCTTTTGTGTAGCTGTCTGAGGCAGTGGATGCAGGAGTGTAGGAGCAAATCATAGGGAAGAGATGTTTACACATGAATAGACTACACCCTGAAACGCAGCAAACAAATTACAGCTTGCTTTGTTTGGAAAAAAAATAGCAAGTATCTTTAATATATAAATACAGTAAGTGACCTGTCTTATAGTTTACTTCGCTGGTGACGTATGATGGCGGATTATCTGTGAGTCTGTAGGTGTGCAGACACTGCTTTACATTTCACCTTGACACATTTCTCAACTTTCCATGCTCAAAAGCCTGCCTCAGCCAAAGCTCTCTTCTCTGCACACAAAGAGGTACTCAAAAGTGAGAAAAACATTATGAAAAAGAGATCTGCTCGAGATTACAGGGAATTTCACAATTGAAGTTATTTTTTTAAGATAAGTACCTAAAACCTAGTAGTTTGACAAATGCCAGAGCACACTCAGTGCACTGACCTGGAAAAAGGTGTTGATGAAAGAAGGAACAGTCAGTCTCCCTTAAAAGTTTAAGGCTTGCATCTGTCTTTGCCAGACTCTCAATAAAATCACTCATTCCAAATGTAAATCACAAAATCAGAAAGACTTCACTGAGTGCATCCTCCCATCACATTATTCATAACATTATTTTTTAGCACACAGCCCCAGTTCAATATCTCAAATGATTTATTTGATTGATGGAAAAATACAAACCAGTGTAAACAAAATATTCTGGTTACATCTACACAGTACTTTTCTACTGAAATATTGTTTGCCTAAAACTGATTTAGATTTCGCATTCAGTTTTCCTGGGATAAATCTGAGATCAGATGGAGTATCCCTGTGCTCCCGTTTGTCCCTGTTTCTCTTCCTACACTGTATGGATGTGAATACTCAATTCTACACGTTATTTTTTTATAACTTCTTTTACTTTAAGGAAGGTACCTTACTCAATACATACATAATTTAAGCAAGACAGACCTCTCCTAAGGAATATGTCAGACAAGCAATCTTTGTCTTAAGAATGTGCCTCAATGATTTCAAACACAATCCCCTGAAGCTTCTAATACTGTATTGTTCAGCCTCTGCTAAAAAGCACCACTGTTAGTTATCACATTTTTTCTGACAGGTTTAACACTATATATTCTGCACCACATTTCAGAGAAAAAAAAATCCATAAGAAAAAAGTTGCTAAAATCATATACGTCAGAAAACATGAACTTGGCATAGAAGCAATACAAAAGAGCTATTGCTATGTTCTTTGGATGATTCCCTGGGCAGTAATACCACACGTACAGGTACCTGATGGATGTAAAGCTCTGTTCCAATGTGGGCAGAAAGGCTTCTTGACAACAAGTTATGATCAAATTAAAGCAAAAATAACTCTAAAGTGTAATGATTGATAGTTGAAAGCACTAGACTTTCTTATCAGTCTTTGTTTGAAAAACAAACAAGGTTTTAACCACATATATTATTCTGCTTGCCAGTGTAGAACGACAGAAAGAAAGCTTTAAACAAACAGGACTTTTTACAAGCCACTGAATATTTAAACTGCTGTCCAGATCCACAGCTGAAAACTGCTCATGGCCAAGTGCATGGAGAAAGCACATACTCTTCTGAAATCCACACTAAGGAGTTCTTCTGGGCCAAGCGTATATAGAGGAATGACTCCTGGTCAAGTAGTACTCATGCATGTGCGCATCTCTTCCAGTAGCCAAAAAGGACTACTACAGAGAAGCACATTTATTTTCCAAGTGTAGAAGCACTGGGTAAGAAAAAAAAATGTTTCATTTGAAAATATGCTTTCAGAAATAAAGCCATTTCAGATGGAAGTGGCAAAGATATAATGGCTAGTGGGCTACCTTTCAGCTAGCGAGTCTGCTTGCCAGTTACAATTTTTAGTGTTTTTTTTTTTTTTTTTTTGTTTTTTTTTTTTACCACGTTGTAGTACTGTTAGCTGTTCAATATGACATAAATACCAGTGAATGCCAAGCTTTCTTTGCCTTTTCAGCTGCCAAGGGGCTTGCTTATTTTGGTTCCCAGTACTTTTATTAAACATTCCGTGCAAGTGGATTTGAAGACTGTACCCTTTCTATTTGCCCAGAAAGAAATCTCTGATTTCTAAAATTACAGGGTGGAAGAAAATACATTTTGAATAACAAACTGTATTGCAGTGATAGTGAAAATTTCATCTTTAAATACCAAAAGATTGGAAAGTCACAGTGCATGTGACTGCAGAACAGGGATCACAACAGCATGTGATATAGACAGACCTTTCTGTCACTGCTTATGGACCCCCAGAAGTTACCATATGCAAAGCAGATACATGTTTTTTCATTTCTAGCAGACAGGAAAGTATTTCCTCATGTTCTATTCCATTATTTTTACAATGTATGAACTATGCTTCTATGATTAAACATATTCAGATGTCAGCTACAATTAAAAACATTTAAATGCAATTTGTGAGTGTATCAAGAGGAAAAAAAATACAAAAATAGCTGTGAGAAATGTATTAAACAATGAAAATCGAAAACAGGCTACATAAAATACTGGGAGGTTCTTCCTGTCTTCAAGATAAGCTAGGCTAAACAGACTCTGAGATTCACAGCTCAGGATTTTAAGATAAGGGTATGGACAAATTATCACGGTTGTTAGTGTTATTCTGAAATGTCATTCCTGCTGCTCAGTTATATTTTGTCTAGCCACTGCCTCAGAGAAAAGGTGATTGTTCTGACATATGACCTCCCCACCCAAAGCAATTGTCTCTTCACGACTTCATTTTTTATGCCCAAAACTGTATTTCTGACTTGCTGGTGTTATTAACTCAATTTTATAAAAAGGTTCAAAATGTTTCAACACCAAGTTAAAACCCAAAGGGGAATTCTAGTTACACATCTGAGATGAGATTATTTTGGGGGTGTTTCATGAACAAACAAAAGAAGAGAAGTTTTCTGTTCCTTGCATATTTGAAAAATTGCTTTGCCTGCAATGTTGTTCAGCCAGTTGGAATTAAGAGATAGACATAAATGAATATGAAATTATGGGTCAGCAAATATAGAGCTTTACCCGTACTCTAACTGGCTCAGACAATTTGTTTTCAGGATAACTCTGTATGCATAGCCTCCAGAATTTTAATTCAGCAAAATTAATGCCTGTTACCGTACAACTCCTTTAACACAAAGTGTTATGTAAGTGGTACTGATTTTTACAAGGTTATTATTTACTGTTGTAAATAATATTTAATGACTGCAACACCGTGATAATTTGTTCTTATTGGCTAAAATTAAATACTGAAACCAACTTTTGAAATATACATTTTTAACTGGCAGTTAGGGAGCAAAGAATAAAAATGGTCATTTGGGCTGAAATGTTTAAAAAAGCTCTACATTCTAATTTGCTTCACCCTGTCTACAACTGAAAGGGTAAACATTTAGAAACTGTTTTTATGTCAATACTAACATCAACTAACTATTGATTCTGTTTAAATTAATGCAAAGGATATACTCTAACGGAAAAGAAATTACTTTTCTAAATACTTCTAGAGTCAAAAAGTCTGAAAGAGTATTAAAAAGTTGCTCAATATTGTATGTGCAAAACCGCGTTTAGTGTCTTCAGAGGACTCTAAGTAGCCAGAAGTCTTTCATACCATCTCTCCTATCTGCATACATTAAAGGGATTAGGTCTGTGGTTTATCTTAAGCCCAGTGGTCACAACTGCTGGGAAACTGTCACTCTTGTGCTTTCAGACAACTGGTCTTGATATGTGAAATTTGCAGAACTGGAAGCAGTAGCTGGAAAGCATCCTGGATATAAGTAGTACTGTTGCAACCCTAACGGGGAGAGAAAACACATGGTTTATCAGTATAGCTATCATGCATTTCAGGAATTGCATTGTACTTTTTTAACAAACACAGCCTTTTTTAGATCTGCATCACGCTATATTAGCATATGTATTCACACAAGATTTTACAATCCATAGATAACAAAATGCATTACAAGAGTTTACAGAGAATAAGCATAGCCTACATAAAAATCTGATTTCCCTTCAGTTTGGCGTCTTGGAGAGTTTTGTTTGTAATGTGAGTAGAATAAAATGCCACTGTGTTCAGAAGTAGGTTTGACTCTTGTAATACAAATCAGCCAGGCTTCCCATCAAGAGAACTAATTTTGAATCTGGTGTAGGAGGAAGTGTCACTGAAATTAACAGTTTGAATTATTCTAAGAGTTTAAAAACATTGTACTATTTATGGAATTTCTAATACTCTGTGAACCTCGGCTGTACATATTTGTTTACAAATCATGAGGTTTAAGAATTACAAAATAGCTTATTCCACAATTATGGACATTCCCAGACATTGCAATTCCATACAAAGATGTGTCAGCTGCAACAGCAAATTTATGCCGTAACAAAAGGAACTGTACAGAAATCTTTACAGCTCTATTCAACTTTCCATTATTTTCCTTAAAGCTACTGTTAATCCAGTGAAAAAAAATGCTTATTTTAAACCTTTTCTTTATTTTTAAGGGATCATGGCTGCTAAATACATAATTACAATTTGTAGTCACTACTGTATGTATATGTCTATTTAAAGATGTGATCTCATCAGCTAAGTTAAAAGGATTAATGCTGCAGATAGTACACATTTAGTACACGTAGTACTTTATGAACATATTACTTCCTCTTGACCTCTTCTCTCCTCAGTAAAACTGAGGCACGTTTTGCTCATTGTGCTTTTCTGATGAAAAATAGATCGTGATGTTTAATAGAAGAAATCACTCATGAACATTTTGATGTTGATGCATGGTTGTCCATGTGCTGACCAAGCCAGCAGCTAGACTGTGAATCTTTGTTGAAATCTAAATGCCTGTGGACAGGAAACATCGTAGCATTCCCTCAACCCGAACTTTAAAGAAAAACATAGGCAGAAACTATCTGTGAGTAAGAAATACTTGTAGGATTTGAAATAGGTAACAGAATAAGTAAGAATAGACTTAGCCCAGGCAACTTGTGCATAGATTAAAAAAGGTCTAAGCAGCACATTGTTAATTGCCTGTTGTGCTCTGACCAATGCAGCAGTAACACTTAGGAGCTGGCCAGTCTCACTTCAGTCACAGGTGGTAAGAATCCTCTCCAAATGCAGTATCACTGCTACAGTATTTGTGGGAGAGGCTGAACACAAAAAACAAGAGGTTTATGAACTGGCACTGAGCAGCCAGAATGATATCGCCATTACTTTTTATAAAGTTCTTTCTTCAGACATAAATGTGACCATTTCATTTCAAACTCATCTTCCTACAGTATTTCCTAATGTGGGAAAGGTGAAGGCTTACCTCTAACAGCACACTGTTGATGAGGGGATTGAGAACTTCTGCCTTCATACTGCTCTGTAAACCGGAAAATAGAATGAAATGCCAGGAAAAAAGAGACATTTAACAGAAATATATTGGCATCTGAGCAGTGGTTTTATGAATTCTAGACAGGCCTTGTTTCACCTTGGTTCTTATTCAAGCTGTTTATCACAGTATTCCTGATAACTGCGTCCACATTTCATACACACTTCAGTAGACCCCATGTATTTCTATCACCGAGTACAATGAACTAAGGCAGACCCAGGGTTTTACTTTTTCATTAATTCATGTACCACACAGTTTCAAGTGGCTTGTTTTTTTATGGATATGAAATTGATGTGATTACATTGTCTGCCCATTTGTCTACCTGTGCCCTTTTCAACCCCCTCAAAGTTTTTTAACCCCTGGTTGATTTCCAAGGAAGCAAGGAGAAATACACATTGGAAAGATAATTATGTTCTTAGAAGTTTAAGGAAAAGGCAGATGTAAAAGGCCCAGATTAGTTCCCCTTCAGAAGGAAAAACACGTGAAACAGATCTTCAACTAGAGGCAGTGTATATTGAGCTAGACAACACAGGCTCATCAGTGAAACTATGTGCAACTAGCTCAGCAAGCACAGCATTTTTCTCAACCACCAGACAGGAATAAAAATGGGTACAATGGGTAGTGATGTTACTAGAGGCTACAGAAATCAAAGCCCCGGAAAACAGATTCATCAACTCTTCTGCTTTTTAAAATGGCAAATTTTATTTTTTTTTCTACTCACTATTCTTTGTATTGTGTTTTTCAGAACAATATTAATCTCAAGCGAGTTGTTTTCTTCTAATACTCAGTGGTGGACTTCTTCAGAACAAAGGGAATACAATACCCATTAATTTAACTGAAGGATGTTCCCTTAGAGCATTGTAGCTTTCACATTACAGATTTAAAGAAACACGATACATCCGGATCTTAGCTCAGAGATGGCAGAACAAAGTGAAGATGGTTAGAAAAAAAAAGTGCAGTTTTCCTGTTACTTACTAGAAAACTCATTACAGAATGTTTTGTTCATTGTCAATAAAGTCCAGAAACAGACAGAGAGCAGTATCAAATACTATGGACTGTATACATAGTAAGTTTAAGTTTGAAAGAACTCTTGCATAGCTAGCAAAACTGCTATTTCTTACTTCTGCATTACTGCTCACTCTTAGAAACACTGACAATGTTATAGACTATGGGCAGAGCCAGCATTCTAACTAACACCTGAATTACACGGATATAGCTAATAGCTGCAGCAATGTGTTTTAAAAAACACTATTTTCTGTTCTACACTATTTCTGTTTTACACGAGTCAATGCACTTTGCAAGATACTGGAATATGTTTGTGAAACCAAGTGCTGCTGGCAGCTTAAGGTGGAAACTGAACCAGTGGGACATGCAGGAAGAAGCAGCTTTGTGAAGACTTGTGTGTGATTAGTGCTCCTTGCTAACCTGCCTGATCACGATGAGCAGAAGTCCCACATCTTCTTCCAGAAGCTAACAGGGATAGGACAGCACATAAAAGACCATCAGGCAGCCCAACTCAAACTTTCTTCTAGAGAATATATTTGCACTGAGAACAGTATTTATGCTCAGTTTCTACACACAAATGTTCACAAGAGCAGTCTGGTCCTAAAATCTGAGTACAGAGTTTATAAGACCAAAACCTAGTGCGATGCTTATGAAAGCTTTAGTTTTCATTTTCCTGAGTTGTGCCAGCTTAATATTTCATGTGCAATTTACTTTTATGTGTCTGTGCATGTATTTATTGCAAGTGTCACATAAAAATATGCTAAAACACAATCCCAAATTGCAAAATAAGCAGATTCTTTCAGAGTAACGGGAAAAAATGTAAATTATTCAGAATAAAAGCAATCCAATAAGGCATCTTCTCTACAAATAACTCTGAAAAAAACTTCTTCAGAGATGTGTTGGAAGAGCTCATGGGAGAACTGAAGAAATTTCCTTTGATGTATATTCACCCTCTACTGGAGTAATCAGGAGAGCCAGAACTCTTTTCTGACATTATGAATAATTTCAGCAACAGCACAATTTTTGCCTCTGGATCCTGCCAGAATATTCAGACGTCAGTCATTTTTGAAACTCCTTCTGCACTACAGGCCCTGAAAAGGCCTTCACTGCTCACCTACATAGTATCTCCCCATTTGTCTTCAGATTAATGTCCTCAGGCTAGTAAAAGGAAAGGGAATAGGAATGGGAAATAAATCACATTTCTGGCAAAGATGTTCACAGATAAGTGGATGTTCCCAAATGGCCCATCTTGGGATATAAATCAGTGTGTTTTTTTTTTTTTTTAAGAAAGAAGACCAAAGAGATTTTCTAATCTCTTAAACCTTTTGCAAAAACAATGGCCCTGGGCCAGGAAATTTAGCAAAGGCTAAGAAGACAGCTCATGAAACCATCTTAAGGTGCTGGAAGTATTATCCGTTAGTGACTTTTTCACAAATGCATTCAAAAGGGATAGGCTAAGTAGAATAAAATGTCATCAATTGGTGGGACTTCAAATGTGGGGCCCTTTCAATAAGAGTAAATGAATGCTGAGAGGTGATGAGGAAAAATGGGAGAACGGTGTCTAGAAAGACGAATTTCAGAAGGCTGGGGACACACTGCAGTCTATCTATGCAGACTTTCTCTACAGCACGGAATCTGCTGTGAGAATGCTCTGTGTTCATGATCTGAAGGAAGAAATGCCCTTTTTGCTGGTATGTCATATAAAGCCACAGGATTTGGATAATAATTTCTGTTTTAAGAAGTGAACTATGTTAATAAAAGCCCAAATGGTACAGAAAATGCTGTTATCTTACCCCAGCTGCTGTTAAAGAATCAGAAAACTTCTTCGATAAAGATGAAACTTCATTGCACATGGCACTTGTAACACTGGTTTAAAAAAAGAGAGACAAATATAAAATTACATCCTTGTCCTGGCAGTGGATAAAAAGTCAGGCACCAACTTCACCTCAGAAGCCAACAATGTTCTTAAGGCAATTTTGATTCTAGTAATATTAAAAATATCTCGGCGTAAATTTTACTCATGGTAAAAGTTTTATATTCCCCCATGGAAAAATGTCCTGACTACACTACAGGACGATGTCATGTTGACCCAAACACTAGTGGTTTGTTGTTGTTGTTGTTGTTGTTTTTCATGACTTTTTTTTTTATTCTAAACCTTTACTTTAATTATTACTTTGCTGATAATTGCAACACAGTTCCTAGAAATGCTGTTGGAAAAAAATCAAACTTTAATGAGAATAGCGAGAAGTTTCTTATCTGAGCACAGAAAACATCTATTCTGTACCAAAAGAGGAAGTATCCTTGTGGTTACAGCACAAGAGAACAAGGAGATCTAGTTCTATTTCTAGGTCTTTCACTGTTTTGCTAGATATTCACAAGTGAATTGTATTGAACCTCATCCTGCAAGGTGCATCAGACTTTTGCTCTAATTCTGCAAAACACTCATTCAAGTACTTTGCTTCGGACTGAAGTGTTTCCATGGACTTTGCTAGGGTTACTGCCATTCTTAAAGATAAACATTTGCTTACATGCTTTACTTACTTAGGACTCAATTTCTTACAACATCTTATGGTGAAATCTTTATGAAGTAAGCAAAACCCACTGAAACCAGTAAAATTGCTTACTACAGAGAGCTTTAGAACTGAATTCTGAGTCTCACTGGGTAAACTGGCTTCTTAAATTTATGTATGTTATGTTGTGTATTACTACAAAGTTACTGACAAGAGTGGTCTTACTGTTTAGAACCACAGATTGATTTTTGTTTATTTTTGGCAGATAAGCACCAGATAATGAAACTCTACTGGCAGATAATAAGGCTGCATTATGCACTCTAAAGGCAAATTCTGTATATGCTAGTACAATATATTTTCCAGAGGTGACAGGAAACACATCCCAAATGAGCATATACATTCACTTGCTAGGAAAGCAACAACTTTTAGCATTTGAACAGGTCAAAACAGGTTTTTGTAAACATGCTAGCCACGTCGAAAAGTTATAGGTAGCCTACCTGACTTGATTATATGAGAAAATACAGCACCAGGACCCCTAAAGACAATGTTGTTTGCTAACTCATGAACCTACTGTGACTTCACATGCCAAAAACACAACAGAACTTCCTGAGTTTCAAGCAAATGTCAAATGTTCATATATGAAATATATAACACTCACTTTGTCAGTACTTTTGCTTGATCTTGAGCTGTTTTTTCTACTTCCTGTCCATGTAGAATTAATTCTGCTACTTTATGAAGCTGTTCAATACAACGAGCCGTTACCTCAGCCAGACTTTCAATGGACAGCATGTAGATTTCCTTAAATTAAATTAATAACAGGGAACAATATCATCAATATTAACAACATGCATAAATGTACATATATATATATATAAATATAAACTAATTTGTAAAACAGAATTCTCCCCGCACTGCCCTCAAACAGAAATATGGACCACATGCACCATAAAGTTATCCTCACAAATGATACTGGAAAATGAAATACCCACTGGTAATAAAATACAGATGTTACGCTGAGCCTGGAAAATTAATAAGAAAAAATCTACTATTTATTTGTATGGGAGCTTTGTCAGACCCTCAGATTTTTGAAAATAGAGCTTTTAAGTCTATTCCTAACAAAGATCCCTTAACTGTAGAGTAAGTCATAATTGCTTCCATATGGAGCCAAAAGCACTGAGTCATTCCTCAGATGAATTTCCAGATTAGAAGTGGATAAATCTCCCAATAAAAAAAAGTGTTTTTTATCAGATATGATAAAAAATTCTACCTAGCACTTTGGCAACACAACTTTCACAAGCTGGTGCCAGTTGGAAATTTACTATCACGTAAAAATCTTTAATATATAAAATGTAACTCCATTTCCTTATTTGGACTTTTTTTGTGCGTAAGGAAACGTGGCAGGTAATTAAAATTAATTCAGAAAAACTTGACAAAGATCCAAACCACATTTAATATTGCTGTAATTTCACATAAAATATTCAATGACAATTAACCGTATCAATAGGAGGGGTTGTCTAAATGGACAAAATACATTTAGCCTTCAGTGCTATCTTCCATCAAGAGAATTAATACTTGTGAATTGCCAAAGTAATATTTGCTTTGTCTGTTTGTGAGTTGAACTATGCAAGAGTTTAAATAAAGTTGCAGAAATTTTCCCATGTATTGTCATCGGGAGAAAGAGATGCTAAGGAATGTTGACATATGACCTTCGAAGTCCTAAAGATATTACACCACAGAATCCATCAGTTCACTGTATGTTGTGTATAAACATGTGTACACACAAAAATGTAGATGGGGAAAAAGAAGGGATAAGCAGAGTTCCTGATGTTTTGATATTTACTCACAGGAAAAGACTAACTAAAAATATTTATGGAAGTTAATTTCCTATTGGGTTTACATTGAGTAGTTTTATATTAATTTTTCTCAATAACTCCATGAGTTTAACAAATAAGCACAACATATAATACCAACACATGAAGATAAAGAAGTAATATTATCTAACAATGTATGAAAATTTGCTTAATTAAACTTATCCTCCAAAAGGTATTTTACCTCCACAGTTTTGTTCTTATGTACTTCTGCTTTATCATTGTCAATTTTATCTTCTCCTTTTTCAGTCTTTTCTTCATCAGGTTCTCCAGGTTTTTCGTTTATCTTCTCTTCTATTTCTACTGAGGTGGAAAAACTGGCTTCATCCAGCCACTCGTGAGCTTTTTTCCTAGCCTGCCAAACAAAAAACCCAACCCCGAAGTACAGTTCAAATGGGGAATATAAAATGATATTCCAAAATGTTAATTAATAGTACATTTAATTACTTGCTTTTTTTTCATTCAGAAGTTTTAAATATATCATGCCTTTGGGTGGCATTTAGTTAAGTGTATATTAAAGAAACTGTAGGGAGAGGTATTTCTGACTGCATAAAGAGGGATCAACCAGGGATAAGTCCTGTCCAGGTATGACGTTCTTCAACTAATATACCAAGTTGTTAATACCAAAGTTACAAGGATTTCAGCTGTATGAGGTAGCACTCAAAGGAATGTACATGGAAATAACTTTCCCAAATTAAAAATTAAAAGGGTGGTATACTGGAAAGCAAAAAATATTGGAGAGGTAAGAAAGTTGTCTTAAATGTTTAAAGGAAAACTAATTAGAAAATCACTGTATTTTCACCTGCCTTCCCAGGCAAGAAAGTAGATTAAAGTGGAAAAACCTTTAAATTGTGTACAGCTTCAGAGACATGGTTATGGTTAGTAGGAAATTTATTGTTTCTCTTTTTTAATGTAAAGTTGAATTAAAACATGCTAAAACCTAAGCCTAATCTGGTTATCTGTAGTCTATCTATGCTAGGGAGATAAATATTCATCTGAGCCAAAGATCAACAGGTTAATCACCTTTAAGAGTGCCTGATAATAAAATAAAAATGTGACTAGCAATGTTTTTGCCATCTAACTTTTAAATGATTAAAGCTAGATGAGATAAATTCAAGTCCTCCCTTCTGGCTGAAAAGATCTGGAGAAGTCCCTTGGAAATACTATGCACAAGAAAAAGTAATTCTGAACATGAATGCTGTCACTATTCTTAACACGTAAGACCAGATCTGCTGAGCTCTGTTCTGCTGAGACACCCCGGTTCAAGACTTTCTAATATGGCCAAGTGTAGTAGCTAGACACTGCAACTGGATTGCCTTCCTAATTTCAGCTCTCCTATGACAACTTCTCTATATTTATCCTTTTAGTCCCACCCTCCTGTACTGTGTTTTCTGAACCGTCTGATCTGAGCTAGCTTCTGCTCTGTGTCAGACCAGAACAGGCACTAACCTTGTTGAGTTTGTCAGGAGTAGCAGCCACGTGTAATTCAAATAGCAGCTCAGTAAGCATGCTCACAAACTCTTCTCCCATGTCTGCTGCAAGAGAAAACACAACATTTTTGTTAGGGTGCTAGCGCTACAGAACTTTACACAATCAAATACATCTAGTCACATAGCTTCCAAACCACTCCAGCACTTGAAAACCAGTGATGGTGAAGTAAAAGAGGGGGAGATGTATGCTCAGAGAAGAGAAGAGTAAAGGCAGTATAGATAACTATACAACTAAATGTCCTAGCTTGACACTTTGACCATTCTTTCCACTTCATTCTGAACTCCACTAAGTTTCACTGAGACAAAAAGGTGAGAAGTTGCATGATCCCTAGTTATCTGACAAAAATACATGACCCACTAAATAACCAAAGAAGAGATACTAACCTCTTCTTTCATGACAAAGAAAAAAACTGCAGCAGAGCCAGATCCTCATATAATTTCAGAGGAAACACGTTCTCTATTGTTCTGTCTGCAAACCACATCTAAGAAGCATGTATTCTTTTGATTTGAAGATTGAACTTTGCTTAAATAAAGAATGTTTTCTGTTCTGTTTGGAGTAATGAGCCTTAAATCTGCGCTTTTATTACACAAGGTCAAGGTAAATACCACTAGTATTTGATCTTCACCTTCATTATATACATTCCTTTGAGTATCTGCAGATGCCATATTCTAACATGCTCTAAGCTCCTAAAAGTTTCTAATCTGGTTGTTCTGTTCATCTGCATTGAATTAGTTTGGAATCTTCATTAACATTTCCTGATGGAATATGCAAAATCCATTTTTTTTTAGCTTGCTGATGCTAAAAAGTTAAAGTCCCCATACTGAGGCGAATAAAAGTTTCAAAAATGAATTTCATGTCTTGCTATGTTCTCACTTTGTGTCTTGGATACACTGAATTCACTTGTTCTTAATACAATGCCAAACTGTTTTTTTAAACTACAGCACACTGAAAACTGTTAGGCAGTTCACTGGATCACTGCAGTGTTAGCAAAATTGTTGATAAATGGCATATTCAATTCAATGCTCAGTTTGGTTACTTTCTCCCTTAACCTCATGTGCTTGCACACAAAATCTTTGATGTTAATGGCTTTCAAAATGTAGGAAAAGCTATTTTTTTTCTGGTATCCTCCTCTCAGTATTTCATAATCAACTGAAAGGAAAAGAAGCTGCACTGAAAATTACATGAAAGAATTGCACAATCAAAGCAAGAGAAAAACACCAGAGAGAAGGCTATGCATTTGGCTTTCTCCTACTTGCATCAGAAAATAGCCTTTCCCTTTCTTTTCATACTGATTTTCCACATATAGGACTGAGCCTAGCAAAGAGACACAAAAACCTCCAACCCCAGTTTCAAAGTTGTCAAAAACAAAGCCTAGCCCCAAACCTTTCCCAAAGCAGTCCTCCAAAGACAACTGCAGTAATATCACCTTGCATAGGACTGAAAGTGTTTACTGTAGAAATGGAAAGCAGCACTAACACCTCTGAACGACATCCTGGGAGCCTAAGGTAAGAATGGAATCTGAGAGTTTACATAAAACAAGCAGCCACCCTTTTCAAATATTTGAATGTAAAGTATTGGTTTTCCTGTCAGCTAGTCTCTTGTTCTGCTCAGTATATACAGCATTGACAAATGTCACCACATAAATAACATGACCTTGATCAAAAGAAACTGGCACCAAATTAGACAACAGGTGGTGATTAACTTCTTTGTTAAATTTTATCTATCCAGTGAACAGTATTTACATCTTCAAACACCATTAATCTCTGGCTTCTGTAAGGGGATGGCTTCATCATACAAAGAAAAAAAAAACATGCACCTTTTATCAACATAAGAAGCACAAATTAAAATCCTATGGAAGGTGAGTTCATTATAGCTATAAACTAGTTAGCAAGCAGGACTAAAACTCAAAATTCTTCCATAGGCTTTAACATAGCCTGCTACCTCTTGCTAGATGAGCCAGCTGAAGTGAAATTATACATTCCTATAATAAAAATATGCCATTAAAAGAACATATGGCTTGCTGGCTTGACTTTGTAAGTATAAAACTTACGAATGTACTTAACAGGACCTTAGTTAGCCTGGGCTAAGAACATAACCTAGAATGAAGCCTTCTCTTTAGAACAAGACATGAGCTGCACTTAACCCTGATCAGCCAACCTGTTGTTAAACTGTACTGTCTTTCATCGGTGCTGGATGCCAAATTATATTTAAAATTTCCCCTAACATTAAACACATATTCTTAGTGTAAATTAAAAGATTGAGTGTGCTCCCTGAAGGATACATATTGACGCACTCCAAAAAGCTAAACTGAATTGTAAAATATGACCAGAACATGAAGTGCAGTCAATAGAGTATCACTGGAACATAACCTGAATTATGTAAAGGCTGGAAAAGTCCAAACGAAATACGAAACAGTTTACTAAAACTGTGCTCCATCAGAGGAAACAGACATGCAAATTCCATGCAGCATTATATGTAAAGGTGCTGGGTATTGTTTTTATCTGAAAATGGCATACAACTGTCACGTATGGGACTATTACTAGAATTCTGTAAGTTTTATGAGGTTTTATTCATCTGCTCTTCTTACTAAAAACACTGAAGTTCCTGTGCATTAACAATTCAGGAAAAGGTCTGTTTTCCATGACTCAGGAGGTTTTATGAAGCTCCTAAGAAGCCTTCACTCACTCTGACAGATCTTAATGAAGACAACATATTTTTGTGACTAGGACACTGCCTAGAGGAGACGTGTAAAAGCACTACATGGTGTTGAGAGCACTCTCTCTACAGTACAGGCAGTGTTGCATGTACTACTGGCAATGGGAGAGGCTGAAGAAAGGCCACAAGTCCCCACTTAGTAGTCTGACCACATTCTGTCAGCTCCATCCTAACAGAAAGCTACTTTGAAAGGTGATTAACTTTTCTATTATTTTTGTGTCCTCTAGTGGAACTAAAACTTATCCAACTTAGTACTAATATATGAAATTTATCTGTAGTTCAAGTACTAATAAATCTTGAGTTCGACTGCACTAAAGGATGTGAGTCATTTTGAATCGCAGCCTGAAGTAACACCCATTTAACTGTAATGTGGAGAGATCTTGTGCGTGGTTATTATTTCTGTTGTCACACAGAGGAGGATATGTTTCACTGTTGACTGACTTACTTTTGCAGGGGAACACCTGCAGCAAACTCTCACTTTGTCCTTTTTTTTTTTTTAAGGTGCTCATTGTCTTGGTTCCAGCACATTTAGAAGGCCGGTTAATGTTTCAAGAAGTGTTCAGCAGCTGTGCTTCACTGAAAAAAACTGAATTTCTAACTACCAGAGGAAACATCACTTTGTGCAAGAAGCAGAGATTTTTCTGGAGGCTGGTTTCAAAGAAAAGCTATTTTCCATATAAATTAAGGTACAACACACATCTCATGAATCCTCAATCTTTAGCAGGTAAAACACTTTCTCCACTTCTATTTGTCACAAACCCACAGAAAGAAGTGGAGTTTTCAAGAGTAACAAGGGAAAACACAGCACAAAACTCTACCATACTAAGACTTTACACTGAACACTTGCTATTCATTCCCCTGAGAAGCAATAAGCTACCTGTGAGAGACATCAGGCATACTGAGCAAGCACTGCTTGAAAGAACACAGTCTGATGAGGAAATACTTTCCAGTTGGAATACATGGATGTTAACACAATTTCTCTAACTTTTCCGAAGGTTAGAAAAATCAAACCTCAGCATCTTGCAGAATATAGGCAAAGCACTCCTGAGAAGATCAAAAGGATGTGAAGAAAGATCTTTCAAAGTAAGGTTCTGAATACTATGTTTAATGGCTTGAGACAGTGTTCAGTCGAGTGTTCAGTGTTCAGTCTTCTTTTTATTTGCTAGAAGAGGTTTGGCATGGATCTCACAGGCCCAGATGTATAAATTATGGTAACTTTTCCTGACCCGAGCCCACTCAGGGGAATGCCAAAAGTCATAATTGCTTTAAGACACCCATTTTCCTGCTAACCAGAGGATCCATGTATTTTGTGAGCTATTTTATGGACTACCACACTGGTCCCACCCTCTTTAATGCTGCGCACTGTGATAGTTAAGGCATGTTCTGCTATATTGACTTCTTTCTAACACTCCATATGCAACACCTTGCCAAGCAATACCTAGAAGGCAGCACTGCCACTATGTTTCAAAGTGCCTTTTGTTCAAAGACTAAAGATTTTTCAAGTCCCTTAGTAACACTCTAATCTTTTCCCTATCTATCAAGAGAAGGTGCAAGTTAGGATGAAATTACTAAACAGAAAAGCATTGTTAAATATTCCTAAATTTTCCAATTATACAACTTTAGAAACAGACCGTAGCAAAACCTCAATCATCCAGAAAGTAATTTTCCCTTTTCATTTTTGTTTTGTTTTCACTGATGACATAGCAAAATAGTATAACGCGTCTTGTATTTTCTCTATCTCATACTTCAATTACAATATAAATCTAAAGTTAAGCATTCTTTCAAGTTACAGAACTTCAAATGTAAGCATTTTAGTGAGTTTCTTACAAGGAATATTAAGATAACAGAAATTACAGTTTGGATTTTAATTTTTTAAATTGCTATATACAGAAGTAACACAAGTTAAGTCTCTGTATTTCTGATTACCTTTCTGTGCCTGCACGACTTCATCATCTGATTCCTTTGGAACGAAAATCTCTTTTATAGCAATTAAATCATTTTTCACAGTCTCCAACTGCTCTCCATCAAGTGTTTCCAAATATGACTGAATCTGTAAAAGAAGGGACATAAAGCAGTCCAAAATGAAACAGACTTTGTTAAAAGGCTAATTTTGAGCCTGATACCAAAACAGGCTAAGAATGGAAACTTCCACTAATTCCATTTCCAAATTACGTAGATTTGTCTTTAGTTCTCATCAACATTTGATTAAGTATCACAAAAATTACACCAGCCTTGTAAGATCACCAGGTCTCTACCTTCTCCAAGAATGTTTATTTTGAATTATAAATCTGCAAACTGTAATAAACAGTTGGGATTGTTTGGATGAAGACAGCATGCAAGAAGAGCAGACACAATTCATGCTTAGCTTAACATTCGTGGGAGCCTAATTTTCCTCCTTCAGAATCCCACCAAAATTTATTGACAGTGTACTGATCTGCCCTTTCCAAAGAATGTATCGAGACATCTTTTGAGCTAACTGTGAGTTGCAGATTATCTGCAAGTCCCTGCATATGTAATAGGGTGGCATGCCCAAGAGGGATGGAAACAGCTTATTTAAATCACTGTTTGCACTACAGTTGTTGTGTTAGTCTCATGATCCCACTCTTTACCTATGGAAGCCAAAAGAAATGTCTTCTGTCTCCTTGTTACAAAATTTTACTTAAGGTTTGTTTAAAGGTGTTTATTTATTTTTATTTTTTATCTTGCTTCACAGAAGTGCAGACTGACTCAGTGAGAGACACAAAATGCTTCTCTGGTACTCCACCTTGGCATGTCCAGTTCATATGCTCAGAGTAAATACAAAATAAAGCTGGGAGACCCACCTCAAGATGAGATGGACTACCTAGGGTTTTTGTGTCCCTCTCAATAGCATTGCCCATTTCATATGATAACTGTGATTTTTTAAAATAGAAGTTAATAAATATATATATTTTTAAATCCCTACTGTCAGAAGGACCAAGGACATCAGCAATGCCTTCAGTTTCTGTTGCATTCTTCTTGTGGGCCCATCAGAGTGTGGCTTTTAGGCAGTTATTATGGTCCCAAGCTTATAAGTACTGGGAGCGTGTGGTATGAGTGTGCATGGTATGGTGTGTACTGTGCAATTTCAATACATTCTCTAAACTTTTTGGAATATATATCAGGTAATTGGACTTGTAGACCCAGACAGTTGCATTCAGTCGTATGTGCTTATATCTTCTAGATAGCTGACAAAGTAGGACTTTCAACAAGTAATCTATGGGTTATCTAAGACATAACATGCAGCACTATCAGAAACCTCAAAGTTACAACTTGCACAAGTCTTACCATGCAGTACTTCACAGTAAAAGAAAAATAGTGTTGACAGACACAGCCTGAACTTGTTCTCTCTGTATTTCTTTTCTGTGTTGTATTTTTTTTTTCTTTTTCTTGCAAAAGCAGACTATTGAACCTTATCTGTAGGCTTAGAATTTATAATTTTGCTTTTAGACATAATTGCAGAAAACAAAAAAACATAGAGAGTAAGTACCTATCTGCTATTAAAGCGAGCTCCTATTACTATTGAGAGCAAATAAAACCTTAAAAAATTAAGTTGGTTATTTTTTATTAAAAATAACCCAGAGGGCAAGGAGTGTTAATTACCAAAATAAAATGAAAGAAAATGTATTTTAAGAAATTTATTCAGAAAAATGTTTCATTATGAAACCACTGATGCAAATTTACAAAAGTTCTAGTAATATACTGTTGCTGTTCTACTGTTCTAAAAGCAGTGTCAGTAATTCGACAGCTGAAATTAAAAAATGTAAAAAATCACATAGGTATCAGCAGCTTTAGCATGTTCTTTGGAGAGACAGCACTTGTATACTTTCAGTATACTTCCTGGGGTAGTCTTCTGTAAGTTTAGAAACCAACACAAAAAGAAGACAGGATTTGAATAAGTAATCTGGAATTAATTTTAATTCACTAGCTTCCAAGTATAGTAGGTCTGAAATGCCTGAGTATAAGTATCAGTGCCTGATACAAACCAAAAGACTTGAACCTCCTTGCAAATTCTGAAAAGACATCTTCACAGTGTTACAAGCTGCAAGATATACACTATACATGATCTTAACAAAAATAACTTTCAGTTGTGAAGTTGTTTCTTTTGACCTAATCTTTGAGTTAAATTCTAAATGTACTGAGATGAATTTCCCGAAGCCACAGACTTCCCATGGGACCAATCCAGCTTTCTCTGAAGCTGATGGAACACTATTGTTCATTTTCACATGCAACTTCATAGCAAAATTAATGTAAAGAACAATTTTTTACCAGCCATTGTGACTTATCCAGTCTGCATACTGTACCTGGGTTTCACTTTCATTTGACAAGATTTCCAGAGCTTCAAGATGAGACAAACCCTGGAACTCATCAAAAAGCAGTCCATAATGTGCTGTCCTTTCAACTGTAACTTGCTGGGCCCGTCTCTGTTTCTCTTTTTCTTTAGCTTCTCGTAACAGCTGCAAAAATATACATCATTCCTGTTGTTTTATTGGTGGTGCTGCAGGTATGACATTTTATTCCCTTCTGTTTCTGCTTGTTTAGAAAATAGTAATAAAATTTGGGACAATATAATACCTACAGAGCTGAAATACCTAACTTTTTTTTTTTTTTTTGATAAACTTCTCTACTAAAATATTTAAGTAGTATTCTGAGCATGTTTTTCCCAATGGTAATCACTAACCTTTTTTCTTTCTTTTTTTTTTTTTAAACAATAAACAAACAAATAATCTTGCTTATGTTTTCAGAAGTAATATCAGCTATGAATACTATCTCATAAATCTAGCCACCAATTGCAATGGAAGAAAAATAAAAAGGACTGTTTCATACAGAGCATTAAAGCCTCATGCAATCCATTCCACAGGCCACAAAATGGGAAGAATATTATTTTCAGGACCTACCTACCTACCTGCATAAGTAATGCACCTACATAAATATTTCCTACATACATAAAATATTTTTAGTAGATACTGAATTCAGTTTTATGTGACAGCAGGACTGACAAAAGAGATCTGACTAATTAGGTATGTCTTTTCAAAGAGTGAGGCAGAAGTATATGTCATATATTTGGGGATATTTCGGAATAGTTTTCTTATACAGCAGAATTTCCAGGAAGGCCAGGCCGCTTGCATGAATTTGCCACCATAAATTCTGGTAAATTCACCTCAACTGCATCTTAAATCACAAACAAACCTTTGAATACAGGCAAACTCACACCACTTACACCATTCCATCATTCAAAAAATTTCTATGATATTGTCTTCAGTTATTCATTTTTTACATATCTCTTATGGTTACAGATTTTTTAAAGTCTCCATCCTCAAAATCACACATAAAGTTTTATGTACAAATCACCTAAAAGGAAGCACTATGTTATGAGACCCCTGAGAACCGATTTATACAACTTTCTGCATCTGATGTTATGGGTGGATTCACACATACTGTTAGGTAGGTATTGTCAGAGGCTCATTTTAACCCTGTGTGCCTGACTATGTGTATAGTTGGAGGAATGGCTCAGACTGCTTACAGGCCAACTCAGAGCCCAAGCCCAGTTTAGTCACCACAGGTAGAGAAAAGCAGCAAATTACAAAGCACTGGGCATGGCTAGGGCACTGGAAGTTGATCATTTTTAATGTTAAATTTTGTTGCTTCTGAAAGATCTATCCTACATCGTATCAGGCTTATTTTAAGCATTCTTTAAGATTGATTTTGAGTAATTTGCGATCCCACTTGTCTCCTTAATTTTGATGTGTATAAAATCATTTTATATGTTGAAACTATAAAAAGAAGTCAAATGCATGCCTCGGTTAAGTCAACAACAAAGTTCCATTGTTTTACATGTCTACAGACAGCATTTCATATATGGTATCAAATACGCCTGTATAAACAGCCTTATGTTTAAATACATGAATCCTACAATCTGCACTAATTTTCCCAGATAGATCAAATTTTTCAGTCTCTATAAAAAGCAGGAGCCACTTTCATTACTGCAGATCTAATGCTATTACCCTGTTGAAGTGCTTTGGGATGCCTTCCACGAAACACACTCTACAAGCTTAAGCCTTAGTACAACAGCCAACGTTACTGAATTGGCCACACACTCAGAACCACACTGCGGTGCAGACTTCAGCTACGATGCTGAGACTGCAGTATGCTATGCCTGCATGCATTTCCACTTTATCAACAGCGACTTTTTAAAATAAGAGTGCTGCTGCAACAGACATATGTAATATGTGTAATTCCAATAACATTCTGTACAAGAGTTAGTTGCTTTTGGCCTACCACAACAGCAATAGTCTGCATCAATTTACAAGGACTGATACTAAAGATGAAACATCTCATCAAAGGAGAGATCCTTTACTGCTTTCTACTGGGTGGTAAGTGTAGTAAAATTAAAACTTTTTTTTTTTTTTCCCCACGTATATTGATTTCCACAGCTTCCCTCCCCTCAGTGCCTGGAGAACTAAAATAATTTTGTACTGGCAGCACTTATATGTCTGTTCTATTATCACCGTATCTCTGAACGTTTAAAGATACAAGTCCTGACTTGACTCCTCTCTGAGGGTACATTTAGTTTAAAAGGACATAAGATATAACTTTTCTCAGCTTTAACTCCTAATGAAACATACGTCATATTCCTGCATTACTCATTTCCAGGGAAATTAGTATAGGGATGTTTGTGCCGGAGGACATCTATCTACAGCTGTTACAAAACCACTAACAATTTGATTGTTCTCCAGAGTATAATAATTTATTACCACATATATTACCTCATCAAAATCAGCTATTCCTCACATAATTAAGCAGAAAGGATGATTTTACATCATCTTTTGTGGTTCTGTGAAGAAAAAGAAACTGTAGCAAACACAAAGCATAATACTTATTTTTGTAAGCCTAGCCAATATCTACTGCAATAAATAAAGCCTCTCCCTGAGGCACATGAAATTCTGCAAAAAGAATCTGAAACCACACTGACAGAGCCGTATTAAAATAAATCCAACCTGAGAGAGAGAAACTGTTCTTTCCATCAGTGTTTTTGTTCTCTTAAATCCAGGATCACTTTCTGCAAGGACATTCATGGTTGTCTTTCCAATGAATTCCAAAGCATCTAAGCCTCCAGATAATACACTTTTCCCCTGTATAAAATAACGAAACATGGTTATTTCCTTTCTAGTTTATGCCAATATGAACCATAAAGAGTATTACTTTTGCTGATACCATCTTTGAACATTCAGCTCCCTAGATTTTCTCTGCTTTATCTAACATTAAGATTTATATGCTCATAAAATTATGCTACCTTGTTCTGAATACATTTTCAAAATGAAAAAAATTAACCATACAAATATTTGCAGTTAATTGAAAGACTCACGTGAGAAGAAACGTAACACCTGTTGCCAATGAAAATTTTAAGAGCAATACCACTTTTGTTTTATCTTAAGTAGCAGCTAGTCAGTAGAAACATATTTTAGGTAAGAAAAATATGGAGCCAAAGTCTATAATGAAAAGGATGAGGCTGCCTTATCTAACTTGATTTCTAAAATTTTGACGTGATAATTCTGTCTATAGAAATGCAGTTGTTTTTCCTGTGTCTTCATACTAGAATTATTCATCACTCAAAATTTTTCAGCTACACTGAAGAATTTTCATTGGCTAATGATTTCACTTTCACTGGAAGAAACCTGAAACAGACTTAAAACAGAACTGTTTGTACAAAGACCTACAACCCAACAAACTCCACTTGTTAAATGTCACCTGCAGTGAAATTACACCTAAAAATGATGAAAAATACCTAGAGGAGAGGCCTGCTAAAATGACTCACTGTGTTCTGTACAGCGTTAGTAATAGCTGACAACATCCCACGGGATCCAGATGAAGGAGAAGAAGGAATATTCTCAGAAGAGCTTTGGTCCAGAGAATCCTCTGCTTCTAACAACAACAAAAAAAGAGCAAGCTACAGTTTTCTTTCACCCCTACGAGTCAAAAATTACAGTAAACTGGATCTTGTGATCAAAATATTAAAATTAGTGAATTGTATTAATCTGGCAGTGTCAACTTGAACTTACGTATAATTGATGTTTCAGCTGCAGGATGCTCTGCTGCTTCTGAAGATGCTGAACTTGCATTATGAATTCCCAGGGTAGTTCCTGCTTTTTCCTTTACTGCTGTTATCCCATGACCTGCAGCAAGAACATACTTTAGATTATGTGATTTGAAAACTTATTCCAAACAGTGTGTAGTATCCTTATGTTCCACGAATGATCACCAAAAAACCTGATAATCAGGGTAAGTATTAAACCTACCTCACTTGCTTAACTTATTTTCTAGGTTAATGATTCACTTGTTCTACTACGTCCAGTACATTAGCTGACTAGAAAAAATAAAGTTAAAATATAATACAAATGACACTGGATCAAAAATGTTGTAAAACTTGTTTCAGTGGCACAAATAAGTTTAATTTAGTTCCCTACTTTTCAAAATGCTGAATATTCTATTAGAAAGTTTAAAGAGAACCTGATAATCCTCATAATGCCGTAGGGTTTGGCATTATTTCATTTTCAGAGGTCCAGAACAATTAACCTTATCTGCCTTTTGATGAACTGTGAATGACTGCAGCGTTGAGGTGAGAAATCTGTTCTTCAGTATTCTTCACTAAGTACTTTAGGAATATTGACCCAAGTTCTCAAAGATATTTCATGACTTATGTTTCTCAGTTACTCATTTAAAGTCAAATTTGAAGTTATATCCTCAAAACTGATGTTTAAATACACTTTTTAAAGTCTGTAGGTGTTAGAGGACAAAGAATTATTCTTCCACTGGTGGACAATCTCCTGCAGAGACTGTGCCCTCTGTGCAGATGCACATGTAGTGACTACTTAACTCTGTTCTACTAAAATGGCATAGTTTTATGTAAAGAACATATGTATGTCATTAGTGTTTTTATCTGAATCATTTTGGCATGCTTTTTTACACAGAATTTTCTAGAGCAGATTACATGGACTGCTAATATCCCACTATAGGATAAAGTGAGATTGGCTGGTGGTCAGCAAAAGGAGGCAGTAGCTTCCTCATCTGCATCAGCTATAGTTGAAAAATGCTGCCTTAAAAAAAGACTACCCTGAAATGATCTGCCTATTCTGCTTCTGGATATAACCCTACGCAGTCATGCTCATGATGTGCTTATCTCATCACAAACGATCCAGCTAGCACACCTGCCTTAGCTGGAAGCTTCTGCACATCAGCTGACTGCAGTCAGTAACCAACGAGCCAGGCAAGCCCTCCTGTTTATTCCATAACACAATGAAATGGCTTCAGTGCCCCTATTTTCCCAGGTCTTGCATGGTACACAGCTACTGCATCGCTTGTAAAGTCAATCATTTCCAGCAGTAGGGCAACAGAGTACTTTAGTTACCTGTCCTAACTACTTAGAAGTATTAATGATGATCCAGCACTTCTTTGCCTCTCTACCTTAAACTGAATGGTAACTACATAAATAATTTCAGTAAAGCCATTAATACAGATGCTTAGGCACACACTTAGACATCTAAGGAAGGAAGTCAAGTGTAACAATTCATCACATGTTGCCCAAACTTTCTTACAATTGCATGCACTTCCTATTATAAAAGTTCAAAACATCTTTTTGGGCTAATTACAGCAAAACAGCCTATCATTTGCCAGTGGTCAGGCAGCTGGACTGGATCTTTGAATGTCTCTTCCAACTGAACTATTTTATAATCTATATAAATATTCATATATGTATATACACACGTATAGATGTATGTGTATATACAGTCATACAGATATGCTTCTTGAAAATCTGATTAAAAAGATGCATCAAAACTATTTGGAAAGGAGTAGAAAGAAGGAAAGCTTAAATTTATGATTCTGGGATTTCCAGATGGGTTGTGTATCAGGTGCTCTACAGATTCGATAATAAATATACTCCAGAAACCATATGTGAAGCAGCACTACTGAAAGATGACATACAAGAAAATTGGAGTATCTGCAGGAAAACACAAAGTAAAGAACAGATGTTCCCTAAGGAACAGACCAGCAGAAACAAGTGATTTTCCATATGAGAGTATAAATTATATGGAGCCCTGATGTTTTACACTGAAACAGAGAAACAAGGCACATAAATGCTCTTACCTGTCTAAAGAAAATACGGCCTTTGCCTATTTCATCTCATGTCTTACAACCACGTAGAGAATGCTAGGCTATCTGCCACAGCAATATAAATCATTGTTGAATAATGTGCCCCTTGTAAGGTCTGCTTCAGTGCACATACCGGAGAATGGAGTACTACTTTGTCTAATCCCAACCTCCTGCACATTTTAATTGGCTCAGTGAAAATATCTGCATGAATAGATTCTTCAGTCACTTATTTACTCATCAGTTTCCTGAGACTCACTTAAATAATTATTAATTGTGCTTTAAAGATACTTGTAAAGTATCTTTAAATACCAAGTAAAAGATACTTGGTGTCACATTCCTTTCCATTTCCCCTGCTCACATTTTGTTAATTGAGAAAAAGCATTCCATTCTTTCCATTGACATAAACTGCTTAAAGATTTTGACTTGATAACAAAATATTGTCCTTTAATCATATAAAAATTTAGCTATGACTATTAGGCTAAAATTTCCTTTAAAGTGTTTGTGAAAAAGTTAATGATTTTCAGATTAGTTCTTCATTTTTTTTTCTCTCTATAAATATACATTGGTTTTCTTTTTTTTTTTTTTTTTTTAACATTCTGTGATTTGGCTGTCATGGATTTGCAGATGAGCTTACACCTCCAAGAAGATTTGCATTCACATAGGAGCTGTACTACTATTTACAGTCTTAGGCAGCATTTTCAAGGCTGGGGTTACATGCACAAGAATGACAAGAAAATATTTCAGGTCAGCCGGGAGTGTTTTTGCTGAAGGAAGATGCATAGCATGTATCTTTCACTGCAACAACAAAACATCAGAATATCACAAGTGAAACAATGCAGCACTGTTAGATAGACATACTTGCACAAATGCTGCACAGCTACATGCTGCGCTGGAAATGAAAATAATAATTTTTGATTTCCAAAAGCACAGAAATAAAAGTGGTTGTGGGAGATAAGGCCACATTTTAGATAACATCGCACTGTTTTTCTTACACTGGGTGTGGTACCAACTGAACTGATACCGTCAACTTAGGAGCACCTCAGATGCCCCCACTTAGTCATCTGAACAGCAGAGGTGAAAGAGCTATGGGTGCTTGCTTAAGAAGAAAACCACACGCTTCATTAAGTTTGTTTTTCTGTGCTGTTGGTTTTGTTTTTCTTGCCTACATGCTGACTGTTTTTTTTTTTTGTTTGTTTTTTTCTCGTTGTATTGGCTGGTAATTTCAGCAGAATATTGTTGTTTAGCTTCCTGGGTGGAATCTTTCATTTGAAAAGGCAGCTTTTGTGAGCACTGCCTAAAATCATGGCCTACCTTTGAGCTCGCCTGATCTGCCCAAGGCCGAATCGCAGCGATCACAAATGCTTTAGTCAGACACATCCCACCTCACTTCAGACACTCTCATCTTCCGCCTCCCGGCTGAGCAGCTTTGGGTTCCCTGCAGAGCTGCAAGAGGCAGACAAACCTCTCTGGAGGGTGGTTCCGCACATCTGAAACCTCAGCCATTCCTGCAAGAAACTCCATGCCTTGTCAATCTCGCACTCCCAGGCAACTGGACTCCATTCTTCCGTGGTACAGGTAGGGAGGATGAGTTTGCAATTTTGTTTCTGGCTACCTCAGTCTGTAACCTTTATAGTACCACTGGGGGTGTCCCTGATGAACTACTGATAGAAATTTAACCTACTAAAATGAACGAAGCTTCTCCCAGTTCAAGCTGAAGATTAAGGCCTTCAGTTAGCATCTGAAACTGACAGGGAAACTGAGGAACCTGAACACTGTTGGAAGGCATCACCCCACTGTATGCATATAGGTATGTGGAAAAGGCAGCTGGACTCTGCTCATATGCATTAAAGAAGTGGGAGCACACTGTGCTCACTTTCCGGCTTCACAACTGGCACTCCATTCACTTCAGGGCTTTAGCAAAATTACTTTCCCTGCAGCTAAAACAAATACACTGCCTAGATTCTTACCATACTTATACCATCCAGTCTGTAAATCAGAAATAATTCCAATTAAGCCCATAAATGAGACTAGTTTCAGATCTCTTTACCTGAATTGATAAAATGCTTTAATAAAGTAGCAATAGGCATAAAGGCTTGTACAACACTTTATTGGTTCTCAACCTCTGGTACATCATAAGCCCACATTAAAAGACAAAGAAAGCAAATGGGACTACAGTCCCCAAAAGCATGTCCACAGTTCCTCCCATTTGTTACTTGCACTCAGGATTCTTAAAAAGGAAGATCTGTAAAAGGGGTTTGCTGCTACTGCAGCTGTAATGTGCCATCTACAAAATAGCTGAGTGACCACCATGTGGTTTCAGGCACAAAAATAGTTTTCCTTGAATCAATTGAAAAATTGAATTATGCAATGAAAAAAAAAAAAACGTCTTCGGAAGAGATTAACTGTCCTTTTTTATGACCGCAGAAAAGGAAGGCATAACATTAAGCCTTTGTTTTTTATGTAACTCTTTATTTCATAACAGGGGAATAGAATCTGTAGAGAATGGAAGTGATATTCACATCATTCCAATGCTTCAGTTTGACATTATCTGAAGCGTTTGCATTTCTGCTCAGCACAGACTTAAATTTAAGCTATGCAATGCTGACTAATACACATATCCAAGTTCAGGAACAAAGTGACATTTCCTTCCCTCATACACAAGACAGGAAAACAAAATTTTCAGCATATGGGGAAAACTATGGGTGTCGGGTATTTCTGTGTGTGGTTCTACTTGGTGATGAGCTAGATGAGAAATGTACATAAACACAAAACTACCAAGAAAACAGAATATAATTAAAGCAACGCATGAAAGAGGTGCATTATGCAGCTTTATAATACGAGTTTCAGACCATGTGAATTAACTAGCTGGGCTCTATTTTTATTATTTCTGTTGAATTAGAGGTAATGATACATGACAGCCTAATCAAGGGCACTGGAGTTTCAAAGAACAAAACACGCAAACTTGTGTGGATTGAAGCGTATGCGTACAACATGACACCGAATCATAGAACAGGCTGATCTACAACAGGCTTTCCTTGGAAATGCAGCCTGTTGAGTGCTCTAACTTCTGCAAATACATGAAAGGCATAATTCATCCACATAAAAGAATCTACCATGTGAAAGACAAGGCTTGTAGGAAGATAACAGCTTTCATTAAACCAGCAGATTCACTTAGTTGGAAAAAACAAACAAACAAACAGGTAAGTTTTCAACCATTCAAGCTGTTCTTTAAAAAAAAAAAAAAAGTCACAAGCTTCAAAAACAGACTGAGAATACATTTTGCCCCAGTTAAGCCTTGGGGCTCAGGGTTTGATGTCACTGCTAGGCTGACCTAATGGCTTCCTGGTGCTGGTGAGGGAGCTCCTGCTCCTGTCTGTTCTTCTGCTTGCCCTGGCACTTACCTCATTCCATAGCAAATTGGTTCAAGGAACTAAAGAGGCAGAAAATTGATTTTTCTTTCCTCTGGGGTTATTTGTATGCCGATTTAGCTTCCTGAACCGGATTACCAGGTGCTCAGAAAAGCATGAGTGCTGGCACATGGACAAAGAAGAACATGCAAGGAGAACAGAGGTGCAGGACTGCACATTTCAGTGGCTGCCAGCCATCAGATGGGCTTAGCTTGCAGGAGGGACCCCATGGTAGAGTTTTGTCAGCACTGTTACTAAAACACTGGACTGTATAATTGCTGATTTAGGAAACAATTTAATTTAAAAGAAAGAGGGTAAAAAGATGACAATAACTACAAGTTCTATCTCCAGATCACACTGAGCTTACTTCTCCCTTTCTATCATCCCAGCAACTATTTCAGTGGATCTGCTCCACTGTGGTTTCACAAAGGGGAAAGCCAAACTTCTTACAAACTTCTTCTTTCTTCAAGAAGAAAACAACCCCCTTCACCTCAGTAACAAGGCAGATTCAATAACTTTCTTAGCGTGACACCTAGTGTCAGACACTGAGCATGGTTCAGGCAGTGCTTGCTGCTTCTCCCAAAGGCACTGTGTTATCAGTTGTGTGGAGGAGCATCACATCAGCCTTTCACAGGCAGAAATGCCAGGGAAAGGGGCTTTGATCCAAAAAACGTCAGTCACTTTAAAGACAACAGACATTTTGTCCTGAAGACAAAACTATCACCAAAGCAATCAATAGCGACACATGAAGTTAGTTACAGAGAGATAAGATAAAATTATACGGAAACTATTGCTGGAAACTAAAATCAGCAATGCTAAACATATAGACATGCAATAAAAATGCTAATCTGTTTGGAAGCTCTAAATCAGGGTTTGATGAATAATGCAACTAGGATCCTTGAACAACCGTTTCAGCTTAGACTTAAAGAGAAAGGAAAGTATTTGGTAAAAGCTGAATGTATTTGGTTAGGCCTTTAATATGTTTTCTAGTCCATCACAGATTGTTTCTGCTATTTTTACATTGTATAATTCTGGAAAAAAAAAGGAACAGTAAATATTTATCGTGTTTCACAAGACAAGCAGCTGTGCTATACAGAAACAATGACAGAGACAGAAAAATCACATACTGAAGGTGTTGCTGATAAGTCTAATTCCAGAAAAGCAGCTTTACTTATACCATTATACCATGCACTAAAGCAATAAGCAATGTTAAATGGACTGCATCATGGCAAATCCATTTTCTGATGTAGAACAGGAGATGAAGCTGCTCTGATATTAGTTGAATTGCTCAGATATTAAATAGAGTAACTTTGAGGGGAATAATAAATATTTAATAAAAAGAAGGAAGCTTACAGAAATTCCCAATAGCTTTTTTCCTCTGTTTCTTACTGAATCAGATATATGGCATACCCAGCCCAACACCCTGTCTATTACAGTAGCAGGCAGAAAATACTTTACAGGATCAAGCATGAATTTCCATAACATACTACTTGGAAATAAGCCCTCCATATCAGGAATATACACTATTACTTGCTGTATTGATTTCCTAGAGCAAATCTAAGATTATGTATGTAGCGTTTTAAGTTATCTTGGTTTATGTGAACAGTATTAAAATGTTTGATTTAGCAACCCAAGCAATAAATTCAAATGCTATTAATTAAGACTTAGTATCCACATCAGCCTTAGAATATCTTATAAGGAAAACCAGAGAGACCTAGTATATCTGACTATAGGATAGTTGAATGTCAGTTGTTTTCTGCTTCATTCAATGCCTATTTTATTTAATAAATTCATACAGAAAAGCTAGATCCACAGTTATTAGATCAGAATATGGGAACTCAATCTTACCCTGACTCCAGGGTCAGAAAGTTTCTCTAAGTTGTAAATTCCAGAAAAAACAGCAGAAGTGCTGCTGTACATATAGACATTGGTTTTTACACTCTTTCCCAACTGCAATAATTGACAGCTAAAAATTTTGTTTTTGTTTTGTTTTCTGCTTGTGGATGCTCCTTTGCAACTTGAACTGTTCCAACCGCGCTCATTTTAAAATAACATCAATGCTGCAAATATATACATGGTGATCATACGCCTATTTTAAATAGACGTCACACAGTCTTATCAAGTCAGACTGCCTAGACAGCAAAATTGTTTGCATATTTATACTCACTGAAAATCAGCAACAATGCTGATAGAGTCAGGTGGTATTTAATGTCAATGAAGCATGAGATTTAAATGTATATGAACCAATATTTATACAGCCTATAAAAAAAGATCATATCATAAAATAGCCCATGGAAATTCACAGATATACAATGCTGGCAGCAGCTTTCATAGACAGAAGCAGCAAACAGCTGTAAATAGTATGTCTTGTTTACTTATTAGGCAATAAGAAGGGATGGAAGAGATATAATGCACATTATTGTTTGTCTCCCAACAATACTGTTTTCCAACAGTATTCATCACTTTCAGGCAAGCTTGTGTCAGTTTTGCAAGAAAATATCCATGCTGCTCCACAGAAAAAAGTATACGCTTTGTGATATTAACTGATTGCTCTGTGAAGCCGAGACTGCTAAGAAACAGAAGACAGTAAGTGGGATTGCCACTGAAAGCCTGCAAAAACAATGTCTGTTTGGTAGTAAATAGTATTAGAACTTACAAGGAATGTTAGAATTTCCATCTGATATACTACTACTTACTGCAAAACCTGATCAGATTATAAATGGGGCTATCTCATAGGCGAAAGTGAATCACCTAAAAGAGCTGTTTTCCAAGAAACCCGTTACTGCAGCTATAAAAATGAACTGAACTAATCCATCACCATTACAATTTCAACTGATCAACTGCGGAATTACTTTTATGCACATAACTTGACCTCTTTTGTTATTTACACTAGGCCAAATTCTTTTCAGAATGCCGTTGTAGCTATACTGTTATGTTGAGAATGTGTGAGAGGCAAGGCCCATAGAAATCTGTGACAGCAGCATCTTTTATTACACCTACTAATGCTGCTGGGAACAAAATAAGCAAGGTTTTCAACACACAGGCTCTTCTACAAGTCTGAAAGAGAAGCACTGAACTTTATGGTTTAATAGAAACTGCCAACACTTACGCAGTTCCACAGCTAGTTATGCTGTCCTTGTCCCCATCTGTATGTTCTCGTCATTTCCCTCACACTAGCAGTAGCATTTAGGTGATTAAAATGTGAACCAGATTATGGAATTTACAAATTAATCCAGGTGAAGAACCCGCTCTCACTTCATTGGTACTTTCAAAATCAGTCCCAGAATCCAGCTCTATGCACTGCTACACAAAGGCTATCGTTAGCACAGGAGAAGGAAAAATACATTGGTAGTGCAGGGCAGGCCTGCCCCTTTCAGCAGGAGCCTTTATTTACATCAGTTTAAAGACATCTTAGAAACCCATTCGAAGTTTATTAGACATGTTAACTGGCGGACTGTCTGACGGAAAAGATAATTATGAACTCCTGAGTGTGGGTGTTACTGAAAGAAGAGATGATAGGGAAGTTCCCTCCTTCTCTGAGGGATAGACAGAAATAATTTGTTGCCCATTAAACAAAAAAGGATCAGGAGGAGAATTATTTAACCTTATATGGGATCACAAACCCCATAACTCCATTAAATTCATTATTTTTAGTAACTAGCGATCAATTTTAATTCCGAAGTTCATCCTTTGAAGGTATTTTGTGGATCCTTGATGAGAGCTCATTAGCTAACAGCTTAGTAGCTGTTTTATGAGAAACAATTTCCTGCTGCTAACTATCTATTGCATGCTTCACTTCTTGTCTATGTGAGTTTTTAATGGGTATAATGATTAAGTTTTACCTGAAGTCTTCATGAGTATATCTTGGGCTGACATACTGTTGGAAATGAGCATATAGGGAGAGGGAATACAGGGTCTATGTTTTGATGTGCTGTTTCACTCCCTGAACTCTGGTGTGATAAGATTACCAGCTTCACTGTGTGTCAGTGAAAGCCAGAGTAATTTATGAGAAATGAATTCATATTGTGCAGTTAGAAGTCATAATGCATATACCACAAACATGCATGTGCGTGATTTGGGGATGGAAGGCTTTGGCTTCAAAACCCACAACTGGTAGTCACTGCATCATACTATGCACCCTTTCTGTGAGGCAGACACAATAATAAGTCACTCACTTTACAAACTAACCTATTACATTGTCCATAATTTGACCTGGAGAAGTATTTACATGCCCTGACAGTTTAGGAAAGTCCTTCATCCTATTAAAAAAAAAAATAAATAAATCATGGCACACTATCAGCTTGCCAAGCTTATCACGAGAAAACTGCCTACAAATCTTATTAATCAAGACAAGCAGTTTTGCCTTTAGAAGTTATTTTTAAGATACGACATTAACATGTCTAACAGCATATTAAAATTATTTCCATATCGCTTACTGACTAAGCACTTACCCACTGTGGCAGAAGCTGATGACAGGAGAGACTTGCCCCAGGTACCCCAAGCTCCCCACCTACTTGCTTTAGATGAGGAGTCTGTGGCCTACAAGAACAAATATATTACTTTACTGTTTAAAAGTCATGTTATCACAGTGATACCTTCTGAAGAATGATTCTTTAGATTCAAAATATACAGAGAAATAGCCCTGAATGACTACTGACAAAAACTTTGCTGCTAGCTCCTCTAACAGATGCTCAATTTTTTTTTAGCAAAGTAGTCCATGCATAAAGGTATCATTCTTATTACATTGCAGGACTGTTTCTATTCCTTCCTCACCTTTTCTTCCCTCCAGGAAGAGACCATAGTCATCAAGCTCACTCCAAATCTGTGACACTGATAATTTGGCTATTTCAATACAAAGTCAGGCTAACTCAGAGTCTTCTGTGGTGGGTTAAACCAATCCCGCAGGCTTTGAGCTGAAAGGTCGTGTAATGGGTTCTGCAGGATCTGCTGTTGTACGGTACCTTCTAGCTAAGGAACTGAAACATTTGACTGGGAATAATTGACTGTGCAGTGAACATGCGTCTACAACTGCAGTAAGAAATAAGAGTGTCTGTACCAAGGATTAGTTAAGAATTTGGTGTCACAGTGAAGTGTCATTCTAGCTTATTTCACATATACCGTCCCTGGACAGACATGCACTTCTCTAGTTCTATTACAATGCCCAATTTATATTGCCTCCATGTTCAGAGTTTGATCACCAGAAGCCAAATTTTAAAGTCTTTTTAATTCCTGAAAGAGCAACAGATTCTTAATGGGATCCTAATCACTTACAGACAGTGCTAGGTTGGGTATTATGTGAAATCTAAATCTCTGTGCACAATAGGAAGCTTAATTCAAAGCACCTATTCCTGAAAGCACACAAAACTAGAGATGTCTTATGGACGTCCTAATATTTCTTCAGGCACCTAACCTTATAAAGCCATGCAAATGTATTATGGTTATTCTTTGGGACAGGCAGGCATCCATCTCCTTTTTTTTGTTCCATAGGGAGACAGAGCTAGAGGCTTCTCTGCCTCAGTCTCCTCATAGGTGTAAACCAGTAGGTGTGCACAGGGAATTCCTAACAACTGTGTTCAATCAAAACACAGCCAGAAGAGGTGCCGCCCACCTTTTTCCATTAATGTGTGGAATTGAGCAAGTATCACTACTCCATATTTAAATCATACTAAGAAACTGTTGTCTCAACTGCATGTAACTTATTGCCTCTGCACAGTTAACTCATGAACAAAAGCTGAAGTATCCCAAGCAGCTCTGCACTGTATACATCCCCTGTAACCTCTTGGAGGCAGGGCCCTGTTACTGGTAGAGAGACTAAACAAATGCATTTGAACCTTTTCCAATTTGTGGATACCTGAAAATGTTCCAGCAGGGATATAAATAGAGAAATTCAACTGTTCCTAGTTTCCAAAGGCTTGGTGCTGCAGTCTAACTGATTTTATTCCCATGCAGGTTCTCTGTACGTAACTCCTTAGTTTTTTCTAAAATGCAGTATACAAATTTTACAAAACTCTGTTCTTACAGAGCAGGGAGGGAAGGAAATTTATGGAAATGAAAATATTACTCACTGGACTGCTTTGTTCAGGTGGTGTTTCTTCAGATTCAGGTTCTGCATCAAGGCTTACAGTCTCAATGCACTCAGTGGGCATATCTTCAGCCAGCTCTCCACTGGAAGGCAGATTTTCAGCTATTTTTTCAGTCAAAGGATTTTCATTAATAAATATGTCTCCTTTCTGTCCATTACTGGCACTCTGAGCAGCCTGTCCATGTTCCTCGTGTGAAGATGTAGGCAAGATCTCAGCCTCCACAAGGTCTGGTACCGACTTGTGAGGCAATACATCATTGCTTGGCATTTCCACTACTTCAGGCTTTTCTTCAGGTGGGATGCCATCACCTAAGTCTTCAGACATTTTCAATTCTGAATACAGAAAACAAGGTAGTCTTTTTAGATGAATAATCATAAAATACGGACTGTTTCCCAAAAGCTACTGCTGAAAAACAACGTAGCCTTGATGTAAGGTCTCCTGAAGCACGGAGCCCTGTGGTACATACAGCATGTTGACCCTGACACAATTATACCTTGAATACTTGATTCACCTTGCAGGACTGCACTTTAATACAAAGAGCAGCATTTTTCTTTTGTTTTCCAAAATACTTCTTGTTGAGGGAGAAAGCACGTTCATTTGCCTGGAGAAGTCAACTATAAGAGCTTCCACATGGTTAATTCCTATGTTCGTTATTAGATGTACAGATAGGATACTGGAAAATGTGATAATCTGAGCTGCAATGGCTCTAGAACATAATGGCCAAGCAGCTCTTGCTCTTATTTTCATCACCTCCACTTACACATGTTCCTATCATCTTCTGAATGATAGAGAGGAAGATGCCAAGGAGCTGAAAAAAGCACCAGTAAAAGCTTCAGTAATATTAATATATTGGAGATGGGTCATAATTTGAAGACACAACAGGCCAGGGTCCCTACAGCAAATTCACAGATAGGAAACATTTGCTGCTCACATAGAGTCTGTACTGCTTGTCTCAAAAGCTTACTGTTTGGGGAGCACAACATCTCTCACCTATTCCTATAATGTCAGGCATCAGTTCTGTGTGATTAAAGTTCAATTCTGAAGCCAAGGCAAGCTTGCATGACGTACAGTTATTGATGGATTTCCAAGCATTTTCCACAACATTGTAGTCATTGCATGAAGGACCCACACAGAGAAAGAAATGGCCATGGAGTAAGCTCTGCAGCTGATTAGGAAGCTTCACTGGCAGAGTCCAAGAGCACTGGACTTTAGTAGCGATTACTACTATTTACTTGTTGACAATAACGGTATGCCTGGCACTGTACTTGAAAGACAAACCTTGACAGAGGGCTGTCATTGCAAGGTCTTGTCTACATGCAGACCTGAGTGGCAGAAAATAAACTCAAGCAACCTTGTCTGCTGATGCTGTCTTTTCACTGACTCCCATTTGAACTAAAAACAGTCCACAACTTCATAACCATTGGCACGACTGAGGTTCTAAAAGAGACTGGCAAACAAGAAAGGAGGGTGAAAAGCAGAATATAACTGGGATTAGTAAGACACCTGCCTGTCAAGCATGTACTTCTACTAGTACCTTTTATTAAAGTCTATACAACCATGTACATCTGTGGCCTTAGCAGCCTGTTTATCTAATTTGAATTAGAGCAGCTGTTTGAACAGTACCAAGAATAGTGTTTAGGATCAGTGAATGAGAGGCATAAATAAACAAATACTTGATGCCACTTACATTACTTTAGCTTACGCTGTAACTTAATTATCTTTAGCAAACATGCATTTACAAGTCAGAATATTTACATTTGCTGCAAACATTTGAAGTTTCCTATTACAAATACAGCAAATACCATAAAATAATGTAGGCAAATATTGCTAGAATTTTACAGTACTCTGTGTGATGGGTAATATCACCTCAAGAAAATGCTTCTATTTGTGTCAGTTATGAGGATCCTCTACTAAACCCAGTAAAACCTGTAGATACACATATCACGGTTTCGCATTGGGATTGGATCTGGATGATCAAATACCCAACAACACCACAAATTTTAAAGGCTCACATGTGCACACAGATAGTGGGAAGACTGGTTCATCTCTGGGGACTGCCGCGGTCCCTGCAGTCCTCTGCTGAGCCTGCCTTTGGGGACCTCAACACCTAACAGCAAACTCCTAAAATCAGTCAGAAACCAAGAAGTCATCCACTTGTGCTTGACCCTAGGGCATGGCGTCGCTGCGGGCTGTACTGACAGGACATGACCATGACAGCTCTGTCATCTCCCCTTTGGGATCCAGACGAAGGCATCGAGGCCAGCTCTAGGCGACCACCAGCCTGGCGACCACCAGCACCTCTGAGGTGCGGCGGCCGCCTGTGGAGTTTCATCCCGCCCCAAAAGCGACTGGCACCACCTCACTCAGGAATAACTCGATAACTTCTTTTTTGTCTGTTTTTGCCCCCCAGGGGCAATCCCCACGACGCCACACTCCCCGCCGGGTCGCTTTTCCCCCATGGGCAGGGCGAGGCAGGAGCAGCCGCTCCCTCAAACCCACAGCTTCCCCCTTCTTCTTCCTCTTTTTTTTTTTTTTTTTTTTTTCTTCTCCTGGTTTAATCCCCTCCGGGCTTCAGTTGTGAGTGAGGAGCCTGCGGGAAAGTGTCAGGAAACCAAAACAACCCAAGAAATCGCCGTGCTCCTTACCGCTCAGCAGTCCCCTTGCCGGCGCGCCCCCTGCTCCTTCCCCGCCCCGCCACGTCGGCAGCAGCGGGGGGAGGAGGAAGCGATGGCCGGGCGGCCACGGGCCGGCTCTGCTGTGCCGTGCTGTGGCATGCCGGGCCGCTGGGAGGAGGGAGGGCTCTTCCCTCAGTCCTTCTCCCTCATGTCCCTCCAAAGCAGCTGCCTGTTGCGCCCAGGGCTGGAGGCTATGCCGGCAGCACTGCCCCGCCGCAGGCAGAGTCACCCCAGCCACCATTACCAACCCCGTACAGCCCCACTTGTCTCAGGAGGCAGAAAGGGGCTGAAATATGCGGCTGTAGGATTGCACTGCTGGGAGTTAGCCTTTCAGGTGACACCCTGAACCTTGGCTGCATATCTAGGAAATGCAGCCGAAAGTAGCTGGGAGGTGCGTACGCAAACTTCCAGTAAGTGCCTGCGGTGCTGCCCGCAGCCCTGTGAGGAGCCGTGGTTCGGCTCTTGGCAAACAGCTTGCGGTTCTGGTCACTGTCGGATCCTTCACGCCTGTTCCTCTTTTTGCTGCTTCGTTTTCAGGCAAAGCATACCCTCTTACAGTTCCAGGATTTGTTGCCGCATCGTTTCTGTCACCAGACTTCCTTTGTTGAAAAAAAAAAAAAAATTGCTGTCGGCACAGGAAGCATAACAAAACTTCTTATGAATCACTGAGGAGAGCTGCTGTAGGAGGTCATGAAGTAAAACCTCAGTTCTCAGAAGTGTGCCTCACAAATGAGGATAAAGCTCCGTGACTTAGCAAGACAATCTGAAGTATCCCATTAAGGTAGGTGATAGCAGAACACATGCTCGTATTTCTAAACAATAAGCTTATTTTTAGGTGTTACAATGAGAATGTAAGTATCAGGGCATGCTGGAAGTTCTGGTGTCTTTTAGGTTGATTAATGTGTAGATGTATTCATTAGGATTCACATGTTCTTTTTAAGGGAGCTTGTGATAGAGTAAAGGCATTGTCTTTGTAGGAATCATAATAGATGAAGCTCAATAGTTGGGGGTTTGTTTTTCCTTGTCGTGACTGGTAATTTTGACTATAAAATAGATCTTACAGTAATTAATCAGTATTTCAATAGGAAGTTGCTACTCAAGGATGAAAGAACATTGTAAATGTGTGTGTATGTCTGTCTGTGAGGTAGGACATTGTATGAGTTTCACGAGTTCCTAATTGGCTTCACTGAATTTAGCACTTGTGTTTACTAGTTTTCTTTCTCTTTCACTTTTCAGTAATTCATTTTGCTTGTATTTTCTGACTGCAGAAATGTTGCAAATGGTTTTGTAACAGAAAAATTAGTACAGAAAATGAGCAATAAACAGAGATAGAACACTTCTACTCACCTTGGATTTCACTGAAGTCTGTTATCACTCTGAGTGCAATCATCTTCCTAATAGGTGCTTGGTAGGCTTCAGAAGAAAAAAAAAATATTGCCTTTTAGTAAATAGTTAAATATATTTAAAAAAATGGAAGGAAACAACTTCATTATATGACTTAATTTGGCTACTTTTATCAAGACATTTGGGGAATATATTCATCTTCAAGTGATTGCACTAGAGTGGTAAGTGAGGACTAGTGGCATGCAATTTATGTTAAAATACTTCTTCTGCTTTTTAACATATGCTTAATCTTTATAGTATGTACGCAGAACAGGAGGACTCACACTATGCCAGCAGCCAGTATACTGTCATTTAATGAAGGAGATAGAGCCTGTTGTTGGTGACTAATTTATGGCTGTTTTTTACATTAACTAAATGTGCATCTGATTCTGTATTCAACAGAATAATGCCTGTGTTACATTCAGCTGGTTAAATATTCTAAAACAAGAGTGAACATTTGATAGAAGCGAGGGCTTACCACAAGATTTTACCTCTTCAGTCAGGAACAGACAATAGTGTGGCTTGTGTGTAACAATGGTACAAAGTGTCACTTGCAAACTAGATGTGAATTCTCTTGTTTATATTGACAGAAACAAAGTATCGTAGAGTACCACCATAAGGCTTATCAGCACGACAGTAGAGAGTATGAATTGCCCATGTTCTGTTTTGTGCTGTCTCTCCCATCTTTCCCTTTCTTTTTTGGATAACTTGTTTTCACGTGTAGCTGCGAAATGAAGTATGATGTATAGAATAAGCTTTAAAGTGAAAAAGTAATTTTTAAGATTATTTCCTCTGATTCCAGACTGACTGAAATGTTAATACACGATAGTGTTATAAATGAAGTCTCAACTCAATCTGAATTTAGTAATATTTATAAAAGGCAAGTAAACAGTGCTGGGTGCGCGAGGAGTCTATGCTCTACCAACACACACACACAAACATCGAACCTTCTAAATATACAGAACATTGCTTTTACATACTAAACCTGAGTACGGCTTTACATATGTACAATCAGAAAAGGTAATGTCCATGACTGGGGGAGCATAGTTGGCCTGGCTGAAGTGCTACCATATCTTCCATGACTTATAGCAGTCTTCATTTTCCATTCCTTTTCTTGATTACAAACTCCGGAGAGTTCCATGGCTACTCATGCGAACAATATGTCTTGCTTTAAGTTGTTAAGCAACTCGGCCTTCAGGCCTTATGTATCCTATTCTTCCCAGATCGAAGGGAAACAGATCTGGCTCCATTTCAAGGCCAATATGGCCTGGGTCAAAAGGCACGTCCGGGTCACCAGAGGGCGTAGCAGCAAAGGCCTTCGATGGCTGTAGCAGCAGAGAGGCTGATGGCATAGCAGTGGAATCAGTAAAGGAGCCCGCAGCTCCCTCACTGTCTGGCAAGCCACACGTTTCTGACTGTGGTCCCACAGGGCTCTTTAAGGCCTCAGAGATTGCTTGCCAGGTGCTGAGCAGTCCCACCACAACCTTGTCGTTTTTAGTAGCAGAGTCCCACACCTTGACCTCAATTTGGTCCCATGTTTCAGGATCATAAACTGTCTGATTGTTAATAAGGAGAATAAGCTGTAAGGTTACCAGGACAGTTTGTTTCTAAGGACATATGGTTCCCCATAATGTGCAGCTGCTTACCAGCGAGGGGCAGCTGTGTGCACAGCTCCGCTTCTCTCAGCTTGAGCTTCTCTCCAGCTCTGGTGTGCCATTTCCAGTGACTTTCTGTGCGAGCTTCTCTGAGCGGTTTGCTGAGTCTGGCCATACCTATCTTCATGAGGCGATCAATGTGCCTGTTCTTGTCCTGGTCCCTGTTCTGCTAGCCTGTTCTTTTTCATTCCTTCTTTCTACTTCCTTATTGATGCCATAACTTCATTATATCGTGCTGCCTTTTCGTCTTGAAGACAGGCTCCCCTCTTCTACCCTTCTCCCCACAGCAGTCCTTTTCAAAAACAACTTTTAATTGGTCAAACAACTTTGCATATAACAACAACAGCAAACACCCAGAAACTTCCATGCCTTAACAGCTGGAGAAGAAGGAACCCGAGACTGCATGGAATCTCCTGAATCACCCTTCTTTGTTCCCTCTAAGCTCTTTTACATTCCTGATGGCCTCATCAATAAGAGTCTGATGTTATCATCAACCACGGGGCTTGCTGACCCCCATGGCCACACTCCCACATCTCCCCCTTCTTTATTAATATCAACCATTTTCTTGACACGAATTATTACTCCATATATCACAATAGTATGCTAATCCAGAAAAATAGATTAGTTCCATTGGAGTTAGTTCCATATTCAGACCTCAGCTAAGATGGACTTTCTCACCAGTGTTGTACAGAAATAAAGAGAGAGTGGTTTATGTCTTTGCCAGGACAATAACCCCAGTGTTTGGCATTCAATACTGAAGGTGCTGTCTGTTTTAATTCAAAAATAAAATAAAAACAAATATCACCTTACCCAGTGTTCTTATCGTGTCTGCTGTTTAACCCAATCAAAACACTGCTGTGGAACAGGAGAGAGATATGGTTCCTGTTTTTTTGCCTGCTTATCCTATCATAAAGCATGAAAATACACCATCAAATAATAATTAAATAATGAAGGAATGTCGTAATTAAATAATTATTTAATAAAATTTAATACACTTATTTAAATAATAAAATTCAGTAAACAATTCAGGAACTCCTCTCCTGAATGATAATAGGTTTATAATAATTGCTTTCCGAGTCAAAGGGAGAGGCAGAAAGTATGAACCTTAAAAAAGTTGGTCTTTGATGGCTGTTGGATAGACGCTTAATGATACGATATGTTTTTCTTGTTGTTGTTACAGGATAAGAACGAAGAGGGATGGATAAATATTGAGCATTGGCAAGGAACCATAAACCAATATGACAAAGAAAATGAGATATCTCCAGCACTTTTTTGTTTATGAGTGTCTGTTTGTATTAACTTTTTGGAACAATATCAGCCTGTCTGTGGAAGATGAACTCTTTACACCTGTATCTAATAATTTTCCAGAAGGTGGTTCTGACAAAACCATCATGAGCCTTCCACTGTTGCATGAACATCATCAGCAGTCCAAAGTTGATTACAATTGGGTTGTAATAGAAAACACTACAGAAAGCCTGTCATTGTCACAAATCACAAATGGCAATGTAAAAAAATTAATAACTTTATTGTCTGATTTCAGAAAAGGCTCCAGGCTACAAAATCTGACACTGACGAATGTGTCAGTGGACTGGAATATTTTTCTTGAACTTCTTCAGACTATATGGCAATCATCCATTGAATATTTCAATATCAACAATTTTACGCAATTGTCGGACATTAAAAAATATAACTTCAGGTATTCGGGTACTTCCATGAAAGCACTGGCACTGAAGAACATTTTAGTCACAGACCTGTACTTTTCACAGAATGACCTGTACCAGATATTTGCAGACATGAACATTGAAGCCTTGACAGTAGAAGGATCAGAGATGATACATATGCTATGTCCTTCATTTGACAGTCCCTTTAGATACATAAATTTTATAAACAATGATTTAACCGATCTGCTTTTTCAAAACTGTGATACATTAATTCAACTGGAGATATTTATCTTACAGAAGAATAAATTTGAGAGCCTTTCCAAGGTGAGCTCCATGACCAAGTACATGAAATCACTGAGGTATCTGGACGTGAGCAGCAACTTGCTGCGTAACGATGGAGCCGAGGAGCACTGCCAATGGACCAAGTCTCTGAAGGAGCTGGACCTGTCCTCAAACCAGCTGACAGAGTCCGTCTTCGGGTGCTTGCCGGTCAATGTCAAGAAACTGGACCTACACAACAACCAGATCCCCAGCGTCCCCCAGGGGATTGCTGAGCTGAAGTCCTTGAAAGAGCTGAACCTGGCGTCGAACAGGCTGGCCGACCTGCCGGGGTGCGGTGGCTTTTCGGCCCTGGAGATCCTGAATATGGAGATGAACTCGATCCTCACCCCTTCCGCCGACTTCTTTGAGAGCTGCCAGAGGGTGCGGGAGCTGGAAGCCGGGCACAATCCGTTCAAGTGCTCCTGTGAACTGCAGGCCTTCATGCGTCTTGAGAGGCAGTCTGGGGGGAAGCTGTCCGGCTGGCCGGAGGCATACGTGTGCGAGTACCCCGAGGAGCTGAAGGGAACGCAGCTGAAGGACTTCCACTTGACGGAGCTGGCTTGCAACACGACCCTGTTGCTTGTGACGGCTCTGCTGCTGACGCTGGTGCTGGTGGGAGTGGTGGCCTTTGTGTGCATCTACCTGGACGTGCCGTGGTACGTGCGCATGCTGTGGCAGTGGACGCAGACGAAGCGCAGAGCTTGGCACGAGTGCCCCGAGGAGCGGGAAAGCGTCCTGCAGTTCCACGCCTTCGTTTCCTACAGCGAGCGCGATTCCGTGTGGGTGAAGAACGAGCTGATCCCGAACCTGGAGAAGGGGGAGGGCAGCGTCCAGCTGTGCCAGCACGAGAGAAACTTTGTTCCCGGCAAGAGCATTGTGGAGAATATCATTAACTGCATAGACAAGAGCTACAAGTCAATCTTTGTGTTGTCTCCCAACTTTGTGCAGAGCGAGTGGTGTCACTACGAGCTGTACTTTGCCCATCACAAGTTGTTCAGCGAGAACTGCAACAGCTTGATCCTGATTTTGCTGGAGCCTATCCCTCCGTATATTATCCCTGCGAGGTACCACAAGCTGAAGGCTCTCATGGCAAAGAGAACGTACCTGGAGTGGCCAAAGGAGAGGAGCAAGCGTGCCCTTTTCTGGGCTAACCTGAGGGCAGCTATTAATATTAACCTGCCAGTGGCTGAGGGGCAAAGGTGTGGAGAAAGAGATTAAGAACTTTTCTAATGCAGTTTCTTCTTCTTTTATTTTTTTTTTTAATGAAACAATAAATATTTTATGATTTCTATTTGTTGTCAGTATATTTCACTTTGTGTTATAGAATACTATTTCTACAGAATTGTCTATGCTGCCTTACTAGAGGAAAAATTTAGCCCAGTTCACTAGAAGTCACTTGAGATTGACACCAAGATATAACCTGAACGTGTTTATTGAAACTGTGCTTGAAATATTGTAGTAAATATTTCTCAGTGGAATAAAATCTGGAGCACTTGGTATAGTCCTGTAGAAGAGGGACTGAATTGTTGGTGACTTCAGATAACTACATTAATCATAAGGCTTAGACATGCTGGTCATAGGACCTCTGTGAAAATTAGGTTGCAAGAAAGAAAATTGCATATCCTGAGGTATCTAGAAGTCCAGAGTTTGAGATGGTTCCTGGGTTAAGTTTCAGATTGAAAAACATAAAGCACGGGACCCAGATACAGAACTCTGTGAATATCCCGTGCAAGGAAACAGGCGTGGCTGTGACAGAACAGGACTTACTGGGGAAGGAAGGGGGATTTTATCCTTCAAGAATAAAAAGAAGGATGAGCTACTTTGCCTTTTGGTGTCTGTAGACTGGCAGTGCTCTGAATGATGGGATTGAGCATACCCTCTCTGAGCTCCCAGACGACACCAAGTTGGGTGGCAGCGTCGATCTGCCTGAGGATAGGGGGCTCTGCGAGGAACTTGGACAGGCTGGGCCCATGGGACATGTCCAGTTGCGTGAGACTGCATCTCAAGCAGCGTGTTTGTTTTTGGGCCCCTCACTACAAGAATTACATGGAGACGCTTCAGTCCCCATCCCTGGAAGTACTTAAGAGGTGTGTGGACATGGTGTTTAGGGACATGATGGGACTCCGTGGTCAGGTTGATGATTGGACTTGGTGATCTTGAAGGTCTTTTCCAACCTAGATGATTCTATGATTTCATGATTCTAAGAAGCTGTCAATTTCAGCTGAAATAGCATCTTTTGCAGTGCAGCTATGAGTTTCTGATCAGAAAGGCAATAACCAGTTAGAGGCTGAAAAGATTTGCCAAGTCTTGCAACAAATGGTCAAGCCTCTATTCATGAAGTCAGAAGGATAAGCTACGTTTACATTATGTGCCAAATAATTGACCAAACAGCTACATGTGCTGTGAATTACTGCATCCAGTTTCTCAGATTCCCTAGCAGAGATTTCTCAAGAGATATATCAGGATATTCAAAATAATTAGTTTAGCCTCTGTCATACTCCGAACACTTTATATAAAACCAGTTTTAGTCCAAGGAGGATTTTTTCCCATACGTGGGGCCATGTGTTAGCCTCACATCCCTTGTCAGCCTCTTTTCTGGCACTTGTGCATGTGCATTCTGGAAGGTAGCTCCCATGCGTCAAAAAAGGGTGTATGTAAATATATTCTGATGTCAGATACCATATCAGCATATTCCTGGCCTTTGACTAGTCATCTCAGTGACTAGCAGGAATGCTATTTCACATACAGAACAATATCAACATACAAAACTGATACTGTGGGTGTTAACCACCCTCCAAAACCTAGAAAATGTGCAGAATGCAGTGAAAAGCACATGCATATATATATATATATATATATATGTATTTATGTAGTGTGTAGCATAAAGGAAACCAAACTACGACAGAATGGAAGTCACAATGCACACAGGGGTTGCCCTGCTGAGAGCTGTATTTGATTTCCATGCTTCAATCCTGGTGTCTGTCTTTGCCCAAGCAAAATAGGTTTAGGCATTAAATGTGGTAAATCTCTGCTCGGTTTAACTTGTGGTGGCATTTAGCATTCATTTTGCCTGCTTGACCCATGGGAGTAAGTTGTGACAATGACAGAGCTGCCATTGAAGTTAAGGTCCTCTGTATGACCAGATACTGACCTAGCCACTTGCAATTTCTGGTAACTGTTAATTTTTTGTAAGTGCTTGGATGAGTCTAACTGCTCTGGCTGTTTTAACTCAATGTTTTGCACATGTAAGTTCCCTTTAGCAGTTCCTATTGGGGAAATGCTTTGATCCTTCAGGACAGCACTGATCCTAAATAGCTTCTGATATTCAGCTGAGTGTGGTTGCAGTTCCTCCCTAGGTAAGTAAACACAATATAGAGGCAGATGTGTGAGATATACATGGAGGAAGGGCTGTTTGTGAAAGTAAGTGCTCATTGGTAGAATAAGCTACAAAAACCAACAAAAAAAAAAAAAAAAAAAAAAAGGAAAAAAGAAAAAACTTCACCAAAGCCAGAAACGAACCACCCCAAAATACAGCAGTATAATCTTAACAAATGGAACAAGGTATCTGCATGAGTATAGATATGTTCAGGACAGAAAGGATGGTCTTTACCTGCTACATTCAGGATGTGTGAACAGGTACACACTGCTTTTTAGTTTTTGCTATCATGCAAAATGGCTTAATCAGTAAACTGAAACCTCCCTCAAACAAACCTTTGCTGAATGGGTTAGTAAAAATAACATTGTGCAATGCCCCTAATTAATTAATTAATTAACTGATTAATTAATTAATTAATTAATTAAGAAAGGTATTTAGGAGTGTCAGTTTTATTTTCAGTAGTTCCAAATTTTCTTTATTGTACAATTGTACAAAATTGTATTTTATGCAGCACAAAACTGCATTTTGAATGTACTTCAACATCTCCTAAAGAAGGGTGGTAAGGAAATTAAACATATTATAAATAAAGGTGTGGGTACTTTTTCATTTGACAATCCTATGTGCGCTGGAGTCAGTTCTGAAGAAAGCTGATGGTATATTTGATTTTGTCAACACAGCAAAGATTTTTCCATAGTTATACTGGAAGGAAAACTGCCATTGTTCTGTCAACAAGTGCCTTAGACTATTCATTTTGATGGATTAATGTTCTCAGTGGGAACCTCTCCTTTAACATGAAGAAAAAACAATATCAGCTGACAATCAGATGGAACCATTCATGATCTCCAGCCTTGTCTATGGTCACAGGTGTCTCAATCTGTAATGAGTTACTCAGATCACTGCATTGAGGAAAGCAGAATGGTTTGCTGTCAGCAGGTTTTAGCAAGACTATCTTCCTCATCAATCTCAAATTGAAAGCCAGAAATCTTCTTCCAGCAAAGCAAAAATATTACATTCTTCTTTGCAAAATTGGAAAGGCAAAAGAAAAATTTTAGAGGAATATAATGCAAGGTTCAGATATACCTGGCACAACTAGTTGTCATACTTCATACTGACATAAATTGTCATACTTCTCCTCTTTCTGTAGCTAAATACATTCTTGCCTTCAAGCCTCCTCCAAGGTGCTGTTTCGTGGTGGGGAGTAAGCTTTTGATGGAGTCCAGAGTCATCCAAGATGCCCCAGTTTGCTCATACCCGAGGGATTCATTACATACGTCATGAATTTAATCTTAAAATTTATTAAGATAAACGAACCTTTGTTCATTTATTTATCTTGGCGTCTTTCTTCCTTTCTGATTAATCTTACTGAAGCATGTTGTGTTAGTTTGGAGGCTCATGGGAATGAGATGTTGGTTTTGGTTATTTACATGTGCCTCTGAAGTGCACTGACTCTCTGCTCTGTTGATTTGTTCACTAGGCTCGTGCTCCTGCTCAAAATTTTAATTGAATGACTGCTTTATTGGATTCCTTCATTCCCAGATTGCCCTCTATGGCTTTAGTCTTCATGGCTGCTCTGCAGCTTTCATATAGAAAATACTATCTCTAGATTATTATTTTTTTCCAGTTTTCTGAATTAAAGTACAATGTGAGTTTTCCCTGATTTAACCATCCAAGCCATATCTAGTGTAAAGATGACTGACCTGTAAATGTTTTGAATTGCATCAGTTTGCCCCATTACTAGATTTGGATCTAGTATTAGTTAATTAGATTAATTAATGTGCTACATTAACTAATCTGCTTGTTGGGGAAACTAACTCAGGAGGGTAGATCTCTGCAAGAGATTTTGATACAAAGAGAAGTTGGCTGTGAAAGTTCTGCTTCCTGTTTTCTGTGCGTGCAAAAGAGGAGATGCAGTTGATGAACTTCCAGAACATCTGTGTAACCATCAGAAACAGACGTGAAATTAGAAATGCAGAATTATTTAAATATTCTTGCTTTTGGGGAACATCTTGTACTGCAGATAGGTTCCTAAACCATACAGTTAGGTAAATATTGCAGAAGTAAATGTACTTTGAGTTTGAACTGCTAAAAATTTCCTTTCATTGTGCTGTTAATACCTGCATTGCAGGGAAATGTTATTCTTTATTGGAATTATGTAGTTTACAGATGGAAAACTGTTCTTTCTACTTCCTGGCACAGTAGTTAAGGAATTAACATCTTGTATAAGATTCTCTAGCTTGAAGATTACATGTGCTTGAAAATCTGTCTTGAGGTTGTTAACTGAGTATGCCGAAGCCTTATGCTGGTTCTTCACTTGGAGGAGAATTCAATGCTCAAAAGGTGGGTAATATTTTCTACTTTATTTACATTCAAAATTTTTTGTTATGGCTGTTTTGGAGTCCATCAGATCTCAGGTGTTGTCTTTCTTCACCAGGGGAAGATATTCTTGCATTTTAAAATTTCAGTGGAAATGCTCATTTGTATGTTGAATTTCAACACAGAAGAAAGGAAAAAAAAAAAAAAAGGCAATTTTCATTCTCAACCAACTCTGATTTAATACTGTCATACAATAGTGTTGGATGGGTTACTGCTGATCCTTAATATTGCTTCACTGTATAGATCTACTCTATTCTTTGAGTTTGGCACACTTCACTGCTCTACAGGGTGGATTGTCCCTTGCACTGTACAGCATGGTGTGTATAGTAAACTAAAATTCATCTGGCAATCGAGCATGGACCAGAGAATGTATTATTATTATTATTATTTTATTTTTTTGTTCCATCAGGAAAAAAAGTCTTGTTTTGTTCCTGACTTCCCATCTCCCCAAATTTTATTTGATTCAAGAGGGTTTTCTTGGAATAATATCTGAAGAACAGGGTCAGCTACTCTTTAAAGTAATCTTGGTTCTTCTTGCGAGTGATACTGTACTTTGACCAACCATCTCAGCTTCATTTAGGATCTGTTCTGTGCTTGGATTGCCTAGTACAACTTTCTGAAAGATAGAATTTGACTTCTCAGTTTGATTCTCCAGAACTAATTTTATACTTTAATTATTCATGCTTTTATTGCTCTTATATGCTAATATAAGCATATAAGATTCATTCTTATATTGCTCTATATGTTAATTACACATATTTTTGTTTTATTTATTTGGAAAAAAAAATTGATTAAGCTTGGCAGAAGATTTAGAAGGGAAAGGAAAGAGTTTTGATATCAGGCAATCAAATCAGTAGGGACTAACGTATTATCACCCAGAAATGACAGAAAATAGGCTTTTATTTTTTATTACCAAAAGATTACACAGAGGAAGAATCCCTCCCCCTCCTCCCCTTCCCAAATACCCCAACTTCACAACCAGCAGAGGAAAAAAAATGGGTCTCTTTGTCTTCTAAAAGAATTGGTGAGTCATTCATACATCCGGCTGCCTGTCTGTGGTGTCTATGTTGTCTTGTCTAGATAACACAATAGTACTGCCCAAAGCATGTTTTTTCATGGTAGAGCAGGTGCTGTTCTGAGTCTATGTAGGCTGTTGATAGGCTCAAACATTTAGTCATTCTGCTTTTTGATCTCTGGAACTGGATTCCTCACTCCTCACCATTTCTGGGGAGGTTCTTTGTCAAGTTGGCAACTATGGGATACTTTGGAAAATGGAGGAAATGTCTTAGGACACCTAGAATATCTTGGAGTCTTTGAAGTGTTAAGTATTTTCTTTCAGCTATTGAGTACTGCTCCTTCATATGGATTCTCCAGTTATGCTGTGGTTTTCCTGTTAGCATGCTTTTGTACATACTGGCATTACAATAGTAACGAGACAGTAAAACTGGTCCTCAAGCTCCTTGTCTTACTTGAAAAATGGACACCTATGTCTTTGTACTTCCTTGATCTGCGAACTTGGAGGGGTTGCATGGCCATATCCTATCTCATCATGGTGTAAAGAATATCCTTTAGCTCTTGAGGGAAAAGGTTTCTTTTGCACCGGTTCCTGTGAGGGTCCATGGGCCTTTTGGAGTTCTGTCACCAGATGTGTCTGGACATGGGACGTAGGGAAAAAGCAGATGGGAGGTTTGTTGTGTTCTCTTTTACTCCTAAATGCATTGATGTCTGTGTCATTTTTTTAAGATGATTGAGAAATTTGAATTCCTTAACATCTTTGCATTTTTTAAAACATTCCTCTTATTGTATTCTTCCCATTATATACAAATTATTTTCTACATAACTGACAAAATCAATAACTGGAGTTTTGGGCGGGGATTGGTAATAACTTAGAGAAAGTAAGTAAAAATATATATTTATTACATATTTTTTGTATTGAATTTTATTTTAATAATAAACAACAAATTCAACAATTCATCAAATTCAGAAAATTCCATGTGTTTTCTTTTCACAGGGCTGGACTTCTCACTGAGACATATTGAACAAAAAACAAAGATATGCTTCTGTGTTTCTCTAAAGAACCAAGATAATTCTAGAAGGCATAATGGGATCCCTTACAAGTATCTATGTCTTTCCTTGTGTCTTTACACTCACACTTTGGAATAATGTCCAGCCAACTGTGGAAAACAAATTCATTGCAAACTATTCAAGCCTTTTGCTAACTGATGTTCCAAAAAACATTCCACTCCATACTCATGTATTAGATTTATCACATAATAGGATCTCTGAACTTAGTAACTCTGAATTTATTTCTCTTTCTGACCTTCAGGTATTAAATCTTTCTCATAATCTAATTACAGAGCTTGACTTTAATGTCTTCATTTTTAATCAAGATTTAGAATACTTAGATCTATCTCATAATAACATTTGGAAAGTTTATTGTCAAACACTTGCATGTCTTAGACATTTAGATCTTTCTTTCAATAATTTTACTGTCTTGCCCATCTGTCAGGAATTTGGGACCATGTTTCATTTGGAATATCTAGGATTAAGTGCCATGATGATACGAAGGTCAGACTTCAGATACATCACACATTTACAGCTGAACACTGTCTTCCTTACCTTGGAAAACTTTTCTCTGTACGAGCCTCAAAGTCTAACAGCCTTAAATACAAAGAGCCTTCACATTGTTTTTTCAGCAAACCAAAACTTCAATTTTTCCCTCTTGTATGATGGGATGAGCACTTCAGAAAACTTAAAAATAGTTAATATAAGATATACCTTGAACTACAAAGATTTCCCCTCTCCTACTTTAAAGCTTCTGAAGAAAATCAAGACAACAGCTCTGATGCTTGACACTGTGGACTTAGAATGGCCTATCATTTTGCAAATTTTCCTGCTTATTTGGTATTCACCTGTGGAGCATCTGACTGTGAGAAATTTGATTTTTCGGGGACCAATAGGAGGGTTGACTGCATATAAATTTGTACCCTTCTTAAGCTCTCTGGAACAAGTAATGTCTTTGGGTGTCTCCATGAAAGCGCTAACTTTAGAGCATGTTCGTAATAAGGTTTATTATTTCAACCAGGAGATTCTATACAGAGAGTTTTCAGAGATGAATATTGCCAATTTGACAATATGTGATGCATATATGCCACACATGCTTTGTCCGCAGAGAGCAAGCTCATTTCAATATTTAAATTTTTCTCGCAATGCCCTGACAGATGAATTGTTCCAGAATTGTAGTACTCTGGCAGAGTTGAAGTTACTTATTTTGAAGAGGAATAAATTTGAGAGCCTTTCCAAGGTGAGCTCCATGACCAAGTACATGAAATCACTGAGGTATCTGGACGTGAGCAGCAACTTGCTGCGTAACGATGGAGCCGAGGAGCACTGCCAATGGACCAAGTCTCTGAAGGAGCTGGACCTGTCCTCAAACCAGCTGACAGAGTCCGTCTTCGGGTGCTTGCCGGTCAATGTCAAGAAACTGGACCTACACAACAACCAGATCCCCAGCGTCCCCCAGGGGATTGCTGAGCTGAAGTCCTTGAAAGAGCTGAACCTGGCGTCGAACAGGCTGGCCGACCTGCCGGGGTGCGGTGGCTTTTCGGCCCTGGAGATCCTGAATATGGAGATGAACTCGATCCTCACCCCTTCCGCCGACTTCTTTGAGAGCTGCCAGAGGGTGCGGGAGCTGGAAGCCGGGCACAATCCGTTCAAGTGCTCCTGTGAACTGCAGGCCTTCATGCGTCTTGAGAGGCAGTCTGGGGGGAAGCTGTCCGGCTGGCCGGAGGCATACGTGTGCGAGTACCCCGAGGAGCTGAAGGGAACGCAGCTGAAGGACTTCCACTTGACGGAGCTGGCTTGCAACACGACCCTGTTGCTTGTGACGGCTCTGCTGCTGACGCTGGTGCTGGTGGGAGTGGTGGCCTTTGTGTGCATCTACCTGGACGTGCCGTGGTACGTGCGCATGCTGTGGCAGTGGACGCAGACGAAGCGCAGAGCTTGGCACGAGTGCCCCGAGGAGCGGGAAAGCGTCCTGCAGTTCCACGCCTTCGTTTCCTACAGCGAGCGCGATTCCGTGTGGGTGAAGAACGAGCTGATCCCGAACCTGGAGAAGGGGGAGGGCAGCGTCCAGCTGTGCCAGCACGAGAGAAACTTTGTTCCCGGCAAGAGCATTGTGGAGAATATCATTAACTGCATAGACAAGAGCTACAAGTCAATCTTTGTGTTGTCTCCCAACTTTGTGCAGAGCGAGTGGTGTCACTACGAGCTGTACTTTGCCCATCACAAGTTGTTCAGCGAGAACTGCAACAGCTTGATCCTGATTTTGCTGGAGCCTATCCCTCCGTATATTATCCCTGCGAGGTACCACAAGCTGAAGGCTCTCATGGCAAAGAGAACGTACCTGGAGTGGCCAAAGGAGAGGAGCAAGCGTGCCCTTTTCTGGGCTAACCTGAGGGCAGCTATTAATATTAACCTACCAATGTCATTTGAAGCAAATGAGGAGGACGATGATGTTACTTCTACTGATAGTATAACTCAGCCTCTGATTAAGTGACTTGACTGTCCTGCATTAAGTTGTGTTAAAGAATGTTCCATATTTTGAGTTTGTAGCAAAATGTAGTTGTGAAGCATATGGAAATTACTACTGCTTATTTTAACTGTGAAAGTAGTCAGAAGTTTCCTCTTATTTCCCCATCATCGACTAGAGGAAGAGAGAGGATTTTTCCTAGTAATTTCACTTTTTTTTTTTTCCTAGTATTTTTTTTTTTTTTTTTCCAAGCTTGTGTTGCCTTTGCTTTGGATGTTTCCCATTGATTCTAGCCATATTTGAAAGTAACAAAAGTTCAATGTCATTGGGATTGTAAAGTCATGTACTTAGTCTTTGTTCTGGCAGGGATGTTTTGGAGTTAAGATGTTAGGGGTCTTCTTCCTTAGGTTTAATTAAATAATACAAACAGGAACAAAACTCTTGTTTAAGTCAATTTCTGTATTCTAGCATAACAGATGCCAAGGGTACAGTATTCCTACACCTTCAGACCTCCCTGCAACTTATTCCAAGCCTGTTTTCACTTCTGGGAAATCTTTCCCTTGATCACAGACAGAGACTGCCCTGGGTAAAAGCTGGAAGTTGGAGCCATTAATCCGTGTTTAATATCCTTCTTACTTTGTTGTACCATACATTGCCGCTTGCATAGATTTACCCATCAAGCAATCATTTAATAAAATTTGCTATTGGTTATTTTCAAAATAATAGCTAATATCTGAATTTATGGGTTTTATTGTGTTATACTATTACTGTTTCTGCTGTGCTCATATCAAGCTGTATTGGGCTGCTTGTTTTCAGAAGTATAGCTATATATAAGTACTTCAGTAATATATTCTCTTATTATGAACTCTTTCAACTGTAAGGGTTAAAAAAAAAAATGTCTCAATCTGTGACAATTTCATTAAAAAAATTATCTCAGTTACACCACTGTAATTCTTCTGTTAAATTATAAAATGTATTTTATTACTATCTCTCTGGATCAGCTAGTAAGTAACCTACTTCGCAGAGTAGTTTTGTAGGTATTCAGAATGTGTACCATGTGATAATATTGCAGAAAAGCCCCTCTTACTGAAAATAGGAAGCAGAACTTGCATAACCGTTGTGAAAGAGTTGCATTACCAGGGCTGTCACTGAATTAGGTCATCTATTAAGTATTTAAACTCAGGAGGCTGATGTTTTGAGGTAAATCCCCTTTTATCTCTAGAGTTTCACTGAACTCTGTTATCCTGCCCTTTCATCACCAGGCACTGAGAGTCACCTTTCAGGATAAAAAGTGTGTGCTTCACTGGGAAATAACCTCTCTGCTAAAATCAATCTAATTAAACTAATGATACTTGCTGATAGGAGGCATCTAATTATTTGCTGTACTTGGATTTAATTTGATAAACTAATAGATGTCTCATTCTTTTTTTTTAAATCTGTTATTATACTTCCTTGTGTCGTGTCACTGGTGGCGAGGAGCTGTGTAATTATACACACCACCTGATGGAAATGAGAAGCCTTCTGACCGCAACCGTGAGTGGCATATGAAGTGAGTAAGCCTGTAGGAGGATGTGATCCCTAACACAGGCTGCTAACCACCCAGAACTTTGGTGGGAGCCGGTGGATGTGGCGTGCTTGACAAGCAGGCTATTTACAAGCAGGGGAGATGCTCAAATGGGAGCTTAGGGCTCTGCAGGAGGTCATGTCAGCAAGGCTTCGCCCTGCCCTCTGAGTCACTTGTGCTTCATGGAAACCTCACTCAGCAGCCAGGGAACAGGCACTGGAAACGAATGGCAGAGCTCATGTGTCAGTCGGCCTGTGATGGCAGGCTGCAGGGCGTTTTCCACAACAGCTCTGATGTTCAGCCTGGAGCTGCAGCCAGAAGGCACAGCTGGAGTTGCTGCATTTCCTTCTTAGCAAGTTTCCCCTGACTGTACAACATCATTCCTGGTGTAGAATATTTGCTTCCTCAATAACACTGCTGTCTGCTATTAAGCAGTTGTCTACCTAAACTTTAGTGTCTGCTTTATAATAGCTATGGCCAAAGTATGCCTATAATTTAAGGTTTGAAATGCTCTACAGCTCTCAGATACTTAAGGAATCATTCAGGAATATAGGCCGATGCATTAAGCTGGTGAAGGGCTTGATAGCTGCTACCTCTCCAGGGCTCCTCTGAGCTTTGCAGCTGAGAACGCTACAAGAAAACTTTCTCCTCCCTAATAGCAGGCTTCTTCCTCTCCCCTCCAAACCTTTAAAGTCTAAGGATATGACTAGCATTCATATTTAGTGGAAATCTTGCAAAGAGCACACATTGCCCTGTCCACACAATGAGAAAAGAAGTAAGATTTCTCAAATCAGACTTTCCGGTCTCCATAAATGTAATGCAGTCAGCAAGCTGGTTTTTTTTTTTTTTTTAACATACTAAATAATGCGTGTGGTATTCTGGGCCTGTGAAGATTGCCTCGTATTTTAGACTGTTCTGAAACTGAAGTTATAAGTAAAAGTGAAAGAAATTATTTGTTTTCTCAGGTTTGCTAAGTATATTGTTTCAAGTTATTAACCCTGTGAGTTCCCTTTTTCCTCTGTCCTTCCTACCTCACAAATCTTTCATACTCTTACCAAGAATTTTAGTTATTTGCACACAGTAGCATACCCTGTATCCATGTAAAATAGACTTTGGGGTTTTTTTATTCTTTAATTTAGCATTTGATGGAGTTTCTCATCACTTCTCTGTTGGAACTATTTTCCCCCTTCCCTAAAGCTCTTGTTTCTGTTCAGTGAATTCATAAAGTTTTTTTTTTGTTTTTTTTTGACCAAATGTAGAAAATTAGGTTCTACATAAACCTTCATAGGTTTCATTAAGCAAGGCGTGTTCATAGAGTTGTTTCTTGGAGAGTTTTCAAAACTTACAGGATATGAATAGCTGGTTAAAATCTTGAAATATTGTCACACTAACGTCTGTATTCATTAAGAATTTGAGAACTGCTGTCACTGCAATCACAGGCCTGAAAGCACACAAGAAAGCAACATCATGTATTGACTTTGTTCATGTTTTGCCAAACCAGAATTTTAACTGTAGAGAATACATTAAATGTGTTTCTATGGCTAAAAATCATTGTAAAGACACAAAATCAATCTCGAATTTTTGAGTAGGTTTCTGTGTGATAGGATCAGACTCTGTGATGGAAGGTGAGACAGATGTAGCAGCTTCATTTCTTACATGTGCGTGGAGAAATATTTTCTTAAAGTACAATGTCTTCATCGTAAATTTTGCTATTTTCCTCAGATAAAGGGTGACACCCAGTGGCCGATTAAATTATCACGGACCATTTCCTAAAACAAAGCTCACACTAGAATACGTACAACACATTTTTCCACTTCAAGCTAAAAATACACACAACATTTTTCGCTAGCAAAACTGAAACAAATGATCATGTTGGTCCAGAAAACTCAGGAGCCCCTTGAGATGTGTGTGGAATACATCAGACAAGAGGGTATTTCCCCTGGTCGGGAGATGATCTTCCTGGTTGCAGCTCTCCTGCTGAGTCAGTGGTGGTGATTCAGTCCCGTGCTCCATAGCTTGCTCCTAATAAGTAGGGTGTAGAGAGCATATATTCATCGGGTTTATTCAGAGCAGATCACAAACTCTGCCCGGCCCTCTGATCAAATTGCAGGTGAGGTGTGAAAGCTCCCAAATCATGATTACCTCATACTTCTTTGTGATAACACACTCCTTGAATATCTGATCCTATTGACTCAGGATTTATTTTCCATTGTCTAATTGAAGCAGTTTTGGGGAGCAATAAATACCATCCTTTCTGTACTTTTGGATAACCATTCGCTCTAATCAAATATCATTAGATGTCTCAATTTTTCTTTTTCTGGTGGCAAAATATAAATTATTGAAAGAACAGAGATGAGAAAGTTAAGGGACGCAATGACACTTAGAGAAGGACAAAAAAACTAAATAACTTCAGAGAAAATGGAACAGTTATATTAAAAATCCCTAGTTGCTAGGAAAACACATTTTTGTAGAGACAGATTCAGCTATACATTTGTTTAGCATCCAGAGACTTGGAGCTGAGATAGGCTCCTACAGCAAAGTACACCAGAAGGTATGAGCCTGGCGTCTCATGGCCTACCGGATCTTTATGAGGATGGGTCAAAACTTCTAGCTGGTGTTTGACATCCACCAGAGTTTCTAAAAAGACACAGACTGCCCTCAGTTTTGTGCCAGAAGTGATCTCACAGCTCACAAGAAGGTTACAATCCACTCCTGGCATCCTCCAGCCTGTAGTCCCATAGCCCCCCTGGGAAAAAAAAGCCTGGTGGCCTAGGCCAGGCCTGCGCTTGGCTCTGCTTTTGCTGAGGTGAAACACATGGGACCAGAAGCAGAAAGCCCCAAGTTTAGTCAGTTTTTCCTTTTTGAACATCTTCAGAGACTTTAAGCTCTGGGATGTTTTATATTTAGTGTTTGTGATTCTGTCAGCTAAATGGCACAAAATCCAAAGCATCTGTCACAGGAGTAATAGAAACTTGTCAGACAAAGTCACATCTGTGCAGAGTAAAGTCTTAATTAGCTTGCTTGAGAGTCACAGTCATTGTTCTGGTCTATACCACTGTATATACTTCCATTGCATTGGTAGGTCAAAGGCTCTCCAGTAGTATGACAGAATCTCTTTATCTCTAGCCAGTAAAACAAATGACACATGGTCTCCATATAAAATAACATACCCTACTGCCCTCTGGTTTTGTCCTGTTTTAGCAACACCAACAAAATGTGTGATGCAAGGAAAATATCAGAGATCTGAGGCATTGTTGGGAAGAAACTGCCTCTTTCTAAAGGAAAAAAAAAAAAAAAAAAAAAAAGGTTTTAAAGCTGATTAACATTATATTATGATTTTTTAATGCTGTCACAAAACTGAAAACGTCAATCCCTTTTATTACTTGAGACAACACTGAGAATATTTCATTTTTTGAGTACTCAATTTTGTCATGTGAAAATAGAGTTCACCAATTAACTGGGAAAACAAACAAACAAACAAACACCACAACCAAAACCAAACCAAACCAATGTCAACAAACAAACAAACAAAAAAACATACCTAACTTTGCTGTCCACTGTCACCTAGGAGCTGCTGTGGTGGCCCATAACCCTGTTTTAGTGGTCCACTTCTCAGTTGCCCATCATACACTCATACCCCTGAGGGAGGAAGCCAGTTCTCTTCACACAAAATAGGAGCCCATTCTTCTAGAGCAGGCACATGCATGTCATCACCCCTGTCCTACCCTGGGAAGCCCTTCCAGAGCCATGCTCTTTCATAGTGATGAAAATTCAATTCTGCTCATCGTAAATTTGTCAGACAAAAACCCATACTTCTTTTACATATTTATTTAGAAGCCTCTTATCCAGTGCAGGGCTCCAACTTGGGGTATGTGTGCCTTGATTTCCCTTTCTACCCCCTCCAAGACTACCTGATGGCTGGAAGTATCTCCTGAAAGATTTTAACCAAATATGTAACCTGCATGCTTGCTAAAATCATTAGCTGCTGTGTTAGTTTTGACTAGAAGAAGAAAGCATCTGTTTCTGCTTTTAGATTGCTTGGCACACATTAATATCTTGGACAAGTTCCTGGCTTCTTCTCTGTCACCTTTGCACTGTTTCAGCGATGCGTAAACCTCAAAGCAAGCTTAAGAAGCATTCTTAAGTCTCCCCTGAGGCTGGAGATCATGACGTGGCGCTGGTCCAGAGCTGCAGATCCCAGCTGCCCTCTGATCCCCAGACACGTCAGAGAGCCAGTGGGTTTCCTGGGGGCCTGGGCAGCCCCACAGAGAGCAGCTGATGACAAACCTTCCTACTCATGGGCTGAGCAGGCGTGTCTTGAAGCCATTCCTGCAGCCTCTCACAGTGTCTTGCTGGGTGTACCCCACGAGGTAGACAGTGGTGTTGAAACCAAACGAGCCCTGCAGATAACCTCACTGAGAGGCCCTTGGGGAAGGTGCTCTAAGGCAGTCTGCTACAGCAAGAGCTGTGTCCTTCTTCTTAAAGGCACGTGCATAAGGGATGAGCACTGCTCAGTGCTGCCCATAGAGAATTTATTTATTTTTTCAAATCTGCATCCACAGCTTCCAAAATTTCTCCCTCTCCCTTCAAATGGCTGCTTTAACACCTAGATTCACAATGTGGGGGCCTTTCGCATGTGCTGAAGAAAACCATCATGCTTTGGTCCTGTCTGCACATTATTTGCAAACATCTGTCCCCTGTGTGCCCCCTTCTGGCACCTTGGCCCATAAAGGGGTCTGCAAGGAAGAAGGGCTGAAGGTGGCCTTTGCAAGGCACTGACATTGAGCGGGTCCAACCCACCTCAGTGTGGTAATCACCTCATCCTTCTTAATGGCAGGCTCCTTGGATTAGAAATTAATGTGTTTAAACACATTTTACAGACTCTCATAGGGTGGGATTTTCTTGGGGGGAAGGGTAGGTTCTTGTTATTTTTATTCAGTACCGATTTTACACACTTCCTTTGACACATTAATGAACGTTGTGCATGTGTAACTATCTGTTGTGGTATAGTAGATGATGACATGACCAGAAATAATATTCTGATGGCTTTATTAACAAGTATAATACATATGTATTTTATACTAAATATAGTATGAGGACTGTACAGTACAAATTTATGTTCACAGTTTGACATGACAAAATGTCATTACTGAATTCCCATCGGACTACCAAAGTAGAAACAGTGAAAGTACATTAAACATTCACATCTTTAGTAAGAAAGATTACCAAAATGTCTCCATATTTGCAAGTTATAGTAATGTACACTAGAAACCTTTAATTACCCATTCAGTCTTATTAGCTTATAAAATATATTACATTTTATTAAAAAATTCTGCATAGTTTATACATGTATTAAAGTAAATATAACACCCCTGCTATATTTGCAGGTGAGAGATGCTAAGCCGAAAGATTATTTTGACCCTCTAACATTTAAAGTACATAAATAGCAGAAAAGTACTAATATCTGTAAAATACAATGAAAACTGGTGTAGCCCTCTGAAGATATGTAAAATGGATTTGTATTCACCTATATTTTGCTAACCTTGACAGAGACGACAACGTATTTGGACAAAATGTGGCATTAGAAATACCACTGCAGCATGGCAGCGTACATTTAAATAAAACCACACTGTAACACCTGCTTAGCTTTATACGATTGTCATAGAAACTAGTAACCCATTATAATCAAATGGTTTCAACAGGAACTTTTTAGTAGAACAGTATTATTTGTTTCCTACTGCACAGTGCAACACCGCTAGTGAAAGATGTTTTTTGAAATACACACCATCTGTAGGATTATTTTTTTTTTAATCTTTTCTAAACCGGCTTCTCTTTAGGTCATAGATGGAAAGACCGGCTGCTAAAAAGTATTTAGTTGTATATATTAAAAATTTTCATGGTACCCATCAAATCAAAATTTGCTAAAATGAGTCAACGAGTCACTCAAGATGTAAACGCATGTTTTTCAGCAAAAAGACGAAATCCTATTTGCCTGTGACTTTTTTGACATTCCACAAAGACACCATAGACCCAAGTGAAAAATTGTACAAACAAGGCATTTACATGAAAAAATCTCAAATATTTCTATTTAATATTTAATTTTTTGTTGTCCTAAATCACAAGGCACATAGCTAAAGACATTTCAAAGTTCTATTGCATCTCCACTGTATTTGTCCCCACCATTACCATAAATATTTTCTGGAAAAAAGGTACATAGGCTAATGAATGAACATAGTAAATAAAATAGATTAAGTTCTGCAAAGTGACTCTCAGGTAAAAAGAAGTTCAGCCTTTAAGGTATCTGATTTTATATTTCTAGTTTAAAATAATAAAATAAACCCACAACACATTAAAGAAAACATCTTGCGAAAGCCTTAAAAGAGAAATCAAGCATTGGAAAGAAATGTTGCTTAAGCATCCCAAATTTTAGGCATTTGCATTTGTTAAGCTAAAAATGGGATCAATTGCCATTAACCCGCTTACAGATTAATAGGATCTCACCTACTTTTTCCCCCTAAAATCGTTGAGAACTGTTTTTATCCCAGGATAAAAGCTATTAAGTGGCTGTAGACCTGTGCTTGATGCTACAGAAGTTCCAGGCAGCCCCCTCAGTCAGCAACAGGTCTACAATTATCAATTACCATCAAAATCTTGAGCCAAATGAAGGAGGCAATTTCTGACTCCTCACGATGTTGCTACCACTGAAAATAAGGAATGAAAATCCAACGATAACCATCATTCTAAAACAGCTGCTCGAGAGCAGCAAGCTTATCAATGTTAGTAACAAACCAGCCAAGCAAACAGGGACCGATTGATTTTCCAGGTTTTTCAGTTCTGGAGCTAAACCGATCAGGGTGAGTCCAAGTGAAGTCCTGAGGATTTGGGGTGAGGTAACAGAGCGTATGGATCTTCTTCATAAAAGCTGTACACAACCAGCCCCAGCCCAGCACTGTGAACTCCCATTCTGCCCATTCCAGAGCACAGATGAAGGACTCTATTCCTTAAATAAAATTGCTGGTTTTGTATATTCCCGTATGTAAGATTTGTTACACAATTTGAACAATACTTTGCATTTTACAGCAATCACCATGAGTACGTTTCTCCCCTTTTTCTCTACTGTAACAGGCATGTGTCAGCTGAACACCTGGTAAACCCTGTCAGCAAGGGATGGCTCCTCACACTCAGTCTCACGTGTCTGCAATATTTCAGCTTGGTGTTGGACTCCACAGGATATAGAAGCAGAGTGTTCCTCTCCATTGGTCTTAATGTACCCACCTGCAGATGGACACTCCACCTGTCTCCTCCTGGAGGATTTTATCAACTTCCTCCTCCCCACAACCCTCCATTTCCCAGTGGGTATTTCCAAGAGGAAGGAACATCTGACTTCATCATGTTTACAGTGCAGGGAATGGTGTTTACCTTACACAGGGGAAAGAACAAAAACTCCATGGTGTGCTAGAGTCTAGACAAACACATCCTGTTTCCTTGTAGTGCCATGATCTGCCAGCTAAAAAGACAGAAACCTTCCTTTCAGTGGTGTTCCACATACCAGAACATTCCTAGGGGCAGCTGTAGGTTGTTTGAATTCAGCTTATTCTACTTGTATTCTACCTATGGAGGTGTGTTTGCTAACTGACCTGGGAGTGAGGCGTTGCTGATGTGACATTTTAATGCAATTTAATGACATATCCACAGGGAAGCTTAGTCTACCTAGCATGGAGAGACTACTGGAGTCACAGACCAGAATTGTCAAGTGGATGGTTTGGTATACGTTTTTATCCAAAACAAGATACATGACTCAATTTATCATCAGAAGTGCTTCGTATTTGATGCCATCTTGTCATAAAAATATTGTGAATTAATATTTTAAAATACTGTAGCGTATTAAAGTGGAACTCGCAACAATACAGTTCGGAGCATTTTTGACATGACAATTTCTATTTTCTGAGGTACAGCAGAAAGCAAAAAATATTTAAAGGAAATGTAGGGGAGTGATAACGGAGGGATAGCCTATATCCCTGAAATGAGGTGTGGTAGGTTTCTATGAGTATCTTTTAATGCCATGTTATAGGAGAGTACCGTACGTGTTCCATCCATACAGGTGCACAGAAAACAGACATACAGTGTCACGCAAGGTCTTCATTTAACAAATTTAAAATCCACCAGGGCTTTATGCAGTAAGGACAGGACTGTACACTACACTATAATACAGAGGACAGATGACATTGGTTTAGATACAGAATATTATGTGAAGACCAATTCCTGCTAATTTTTCTTCTTGACTGGGGTGAGTGGTACTACGACTCATTCTTTCTGTCAAGTATATTGCTTAGATTTATTCCTATGGTGTAATTCACTGTTTGGGTAGAGGGGATTTCTAAATCAGGTGTCTTTCTAAAACTGCTGTGTTAACCATACTGCAAAGATCAATAAGGTTGGGAAATCCGTTCATTGCATTGTTGAGCATAAATGAGAGTGTATCCCTTAGAGGGCATATAAATAAAGTCTCTGGCAAGGACTAGCATTTTGGATATTCAGTAACATTTACTACTTTATCAGTATATGCTGGGCTGATTATACGAAGAAACCAACAAAAGCCGTTTGCTTACAAATTCCCTTATTCACAATGGAATACATTAAACATACTCTCTGAAGAAAGGGTTTGCTTAGCATCCCCAGGAGAAAGAAGAGAAAAAGTGTTCACATTCTTTAGGTCTGACCCGTGGCAAGGACATAGAAGGGTTAGATAACATCTATTACTGACCATATGTAAGCTTTTAATGGTATAAACTCAGAGATTCAGACCAGCTGAACCCAAATTAAAATGTATGTGTAAAAAAAAAGAGTTGACAGGAGTCAGGGACAGAAGACACTCAGACTAGCATGTGACGTTTTCTGTGAAGAGCAAGATGGTCCGAACGTGAAAAGCTACGGTCACAGTCTGGGCACTGAAAAGGTTTGATTCCTGTATGCTTGCGGAAATGCCGCGTTAGTTCATCAGAACGAGCAAACTTCCACGTGCATCCCTCCCAAGTGCATTTGTATGGTTTTTCACCTGGAAAAAGAAACACAGAAGTGGGGATTTAAGATACAAACGCATCAGTTATTTGACAGAATTATCCTCTTGCCTTGTCAAATGTCAGCACGTACTTGCATGCTTATTCAAAAAGCCTCCCACCAGCACTGGTCTGCAGAGTATTCTGCGCTGGAAATCGTGCAAAGTTAACAGATCAAAAATTGTTTCCTGCCACAACTTATTTTTGTTATTGTCTCTCTGTTCCTCCCTCTGCCATATCAGCACTTGTTTTGCCTCATCAAGCCCAGAAGTGTGAAAGTTTAAGCATTTGTTCAAGTATTTTCAAAAACAGGACCTCATAGGGTAGATTAGTTGAGGAAAGGATTGGTGCTATCTTTCAATACAGTTGGTAGAAATCTTGTTACCTCTTAAAGTTTCTGTAGTATGCATGACAGGCACCTCTGTCACAAGCAGCTCAACTTAAAATCTTATTTTTTCCCCAATAACTATTTCTAATATGTGATCCTCACTCTCTTTCACACCAATTTGCAGCCAAACAGGTGCAGGAAGGGCTGACTTGTGTCGAGATGTAAGACAGACATAAACTGGGCTCCCTTTCACCTAAAAGCGTCTTGTTTGCAAAGATCTTGGATGTACATTCAACTTGTCAAGATGAACATTTCTGTGGAGAACAGAGATGGGGACACTGGAGCACTCAGAAAAGAGTACTATTGGAGCAGTGGTTAGCATGTCCCCATGAAGCAGACCTGTTTGTCTTTGGCACACAGTCCAGACTTTTGTAAACCGGCTACTCCCATGGAAGTCTCACTCAAATTTAACAGTGATGTAAGAGGTATGGTAGGGCAATTTGAACTGATTTGGTGTTTACAGGGTGTGCGGAGTGAGTAATCTGCAAGCAACTGGACAGAAAATGAGCAAAGAGCCAGTGAATGTAAAGCATACAGCATGATCCTGCTCTGGCTTACAGTCTCGCGGGTTTTTCCTGCTACATCCTCTCTTTCGCTCAGCCCATAATTATATTCAGAACACTGCCAGATCTAATCTATGTTATTTTGTTGTTTACACCTGTGGTAATCTGGCAATTAGTACAAACTAAAAGCTTAATCTACTCTTTTACCAGAGGCTTGATGAAAGAAAAGCATAGCAGTGCTCAAACCTGTATGGGTTCTTCTGTGAGCTTTCAGGTGGGAGCTTTTAGTGTAGACCTTGTTGCAGCCTTCATAATCACACCGATGTATTCTGCGTTTTCTTTGCGTGTCTGGTGATTCCACAGGTAAAGGTCTCTTTCCAGGCTGAACTATAACTGAAGGGTGATTCCTGTGAAGTTAAGTTCAATGTTAAAAATGAAAAACATTTAGCACAGCAAACCTCAGCTAATATGATTCATAACAGAGTCCTTTATTCACTACCACGCTGTCTCTTGGCAGGAAGAACAACATTACATGCATGTCGAAAAATTCAAGAGGGTTTAGCAAATTTCATGTATTCTAGCAGTAATATTTGTGTATGCTTACTCACTTTTCAGCATGATGTAGCCATCTTTACTACCAACTAGCTTTTCAAAAACTTACAAAGATAAAAACCCTTCAAATTCCTGTTTTTCAGTGAAACACAATTTTTCAAACTATGACTTCATAGTGAACTTCTGTTGTATTTATTTGCAGCTTTTCTTCTGCCTTAAAATGCTGTTAATTTGCTTGTAATTGGAAATGGCTATTCCATACTATTACAGAAATTGTATCTTTAGGCTTTCAAAGCAGAACTCAATCTTTATTGTTCCAGCCACTCCTTTAGAGAGTAATTAAGAATTTCCTGTTTGGTGCTGGCAGGAGGGTGCGGCCTCCCTATACCACTGACGTCAATTCCTAAAAGTAGAGTTTAGCCTGTGCAACACACCCACAGGATGTCTAAAGCTGGCTCTCCACCTTCATAAACATCATTTTTTTGCTTTGAAGCCCACAGGTACAGTGCAGGTAGGACATGTATTAACTGCACACAGACTTCCAGAACAAATAAAAACATAAACATTCACATCTCTGAAAATACACTGAGCTTCTCAAAAGCTGTCATTCACTACAGGTATTTATGTTTGAACAACAACGTGAGTGCACCATTGGGCAGAACCTTGGTTCTTTCTTCCATGTCACTGTTAGAAGAGGAAGTATGTTTGTCAGAAATGTAGGTGGCGTTATGAATCTTGCAACCTGCATTTTTCAGCTGTTCAGCAGGTCCACATTGGTTCTTTTTTATTTATTTTTAAGCTTGTAACTGAAACTTAGTATATAATGTACAGATATTAGTATTCCTTGTTCTAAGACCAGCCCCTGCATCTGATAGATATAAGCCTTCTGGAACCCCAGTCGTTTCTCAGTGGCTGTATTTCAAGTTTCTTTACAAGCTGATTTACATTTAATTATCACTAGGTTTATATGAAGAGTTACTTTAACCAAGTTCCTTTAGGGCCTAATATTCAGAAATGCTGAATGACTGCTTCTCACAGCAAGACCATGGACATGTGCTAAAGGTCCTTTGGTGAAAAAAAAAAAGGGAAAAAGAAACAACACTCATGAGGCACAGCAAATAAAAGTTTGCGCATGGTTTAACAAGAAAAATAGTTTCTATTAGCCTCCACAGCAGCAGGATGGAAATTAGTGAAGTGAGAAAAGTTTCACTCTAGTATTCATTCTGTTATTACAGAGTTACCAGCTTGAAACTGGGAGCCACACTCTCTTTCTTGGGTGTTTCTGTGACTGTTGAGTGATGCACTCTTCAAGCACACATTAAATCTAGCTAAAAATACCATAATGGCAGAAAACCCAAGGCAATGATTTTAGATGCAGATGTACATACTCTTAAATAAGAGACAGACTTTTAGCTTCTAGAGAAATGCTTCTCTAAAGTAATGCTCAGTGTTACTGCTGTAGCATACTACTCTTTCTGGAGAAGCTCTGGCTTAGGCCAGCAAGCAAACTTGGTTTAAATATCGATGTGTGGAGGCTACTCTTGGACACTGTGACAGCTGGAAAAATGGAGAAAGAGGATACTGACTGTATGCCATTTGTGATTGTTCATGATGTAAGAGTGCATACACAAAATGCTGCATATTTGTCTCATTTTCCATTTGGAGGAAAGGAGGCTGATAAGGCTACAGAACGTTATCAATATTCAGACAGGGGACAGCAGTTTTAAAAAAATGGTTAAGACGGTGTCAAAAATCAGAGGTAAGAGTCAATAATAAATGCACAGCCTTCTTCCGTCCCTTCTTACACAAGATACAAACTCATGCAAGGCTAACCATGTAGGCATCAATCTGTAATAGTTAAGAGTATCTTCCAAAAATCATGTTGTAATTTCAGCATCTTTTTCTACTTCTTTACCGGCAGACCACACTATATGGCTAGCATGAGTTAGATTTGGACACTTATGCACGCATGAGAATATAATGTTAACAAGGCTTCTTATACGTGTCAGAGATTTTTTACCTGAAGTTTCATTTTAGAAATCACTGCATAGGTACATCAATTATCAGACATTCTAGGAAGTCCAACAATCCCTACAGAAATGCCACCAATATTATATACATAATGCATCTGCCAAAAACTAATTCAAAAACAGCCGTTTAAAAGTGAGACTGAACATACTCCCCTTTAATGTAACTTCCCTGTGTGTCTGAATGTGTGTCAAAACTTTGGGCAGTTGGAACCTATGAAACACAACAAAAAAAAACGTGTAACTAGAGCTCATAATGCTGAGAGAGAGGATGATGAAGCTGTGAGACAACAGGGAGTTTTGTAAAGGTTTAATTCTCTCATCTTGTAACTTTGTGATTTGCCTATTTTTTTAAATGATGAAAGGTAGAAATTGCCATAAACAAACTGCTCGCTGCAGATACAGCAGAATTTGAACTCCAAAGGGCTGGCTTTAGGAATGAACATGAACAGCAGCTCTACAGGACATCTAGGAAGCAATTTAAGGAAGCAACGTGAGGACTGGGTCTCCACGAACACAATGCCTCTGCATGGGCAAATGGATGAGATGCTTTGGGAACAGACCGCTCCGATGTAACAATGCTGCTCGTATCTTACAGCAAATTTTACATTCTTTGCTCGGCGGATGGGTTTCCTGTGGAAACTGGACTCACTGGGAAATAGTTAATGCAAATCACTAATGCAGGTGACAAGCCTACAGAAGTCTCAGCCCTGGAGGAAGGGTGTGGTATCAGCAAGGAACAGCACTTACTGGTCTGCTCTTCTTAAAGACACCTAACAAAGAACAGAAGCGTAGTGTTTGATACCCCTGACCTCGCAGAAGTTGGTTCCAAGTAGATACAGACCTAGCTACTGCGTGTGTTGGGTCCACTGTGGAAGACAAGTCACCACCTAGTAACCACAGAAGTTTCCTATTTCATTGTAATAGAAAACACAAGCTTGCTTTTAAATAAGCAGCATCCTGCTTAGGAAAGCTTGCTGGCAACCAGTTAGCTGTCATTTCACTCAAAAAGGCAGAAATGGTGCAAGTACCAAATTAAATGCCAATCGGAGTTAATTGCAAAGAACCTGCAGCTTGAAACCCACACCTAAGGTGCTGTGAGACTTGAAAATGAGGTGGGGTGCCTGGAAGAAGCTTGTCTGGGGTGCAGCCAGCTCTGGAACAGCAGCATGCCTTCCCTCTGAAGGACATGCAGAAGACTGCCAGTTCCATGCTTTCTCTGGTTGGAATTAGGTGATCTTTAAGGTCCCTTCCAACCCAAACCATTCTCTGATTCACCCGGTGTTCCTGCACTCACACAGTTTTTGGCAGTCTGGCTCGAAGTCCTTCTTCCCCACTCAGAGGAAGGAAGGGAAGAAATGGATTCAGAGGTCATGTACCACGAAACTAGCTCAGTTCCCAACTTCACGTCCTGCCAGAGCCACACCACCAGCCTGTGTGTCCACCCAGAGCAGTGACTGCTGAAGGATGAGCTGGACTCTGGACAATTCCTTAGCTTTGGTAAGTTGACTAAATTTTTTGCAGGAAAGTAGTAAATGGAAATGTGGCCATGGTTCCTCAGGTAATTCCTGATAAATTTTTAACCTTTCCCATCAAAAAATTTCTGCCCCAGACCAGCTTCTTCTTTCTAGCCCTTGCTCTGCCTTTTGCAAATAGGACTGCTTTAAACCTGATCAGATCTGTGATCCAGTTCCCGGACTGGTCCCAGTAACAGCTCTAACAGCACAAAATGTGTTGGTACTTGGGTGCAAACAAGTGGCTGGAGAGGAGACAGAGCTTCCGGAACTACTTAAGCTGCCAAAAAAAACCATTTGTGGAACAATGGCCTCAGGTAAACATGGAACTTCACTGGGTGTACAAAGAACTTGTAGGCCTGAGGGGTTTCTTTCCACTGGGTAGCCAATTTTTTTTTAAAGACAAAAAGGTACTCCAAGAAAAGAAAGTGGAAAGAGTATTTTTAAAGAAAGGTATTTTAGGTCATATAAATACAGAAATCAGTATGGAATGTCTTCAATGTATTTTTCTAACTTGATGCTGGTTTTACTTAAAGATATATCTCTGACTTATTGGCAGTCCTATAAGTCAGTATAATCCAGTAGGATTGGAAGCAGCATTACTCCAGAAATGCATTATATAAATATGACAGATCTATATGGTTGCTATGTAGAAACATGTTATCTACTCCTGTCAAAGAAGAAAAAAAAGTTGCATCACATCTCACTGTGGCAGCTGGGGGGGAAGGATGTTTTTCTGTATTTTACCACATGTCAAACACAGTGACTCTCTCTCACTCTTCCAAATTAGCAACTACTGCAGTGAACTGCATTTTGTTCCCCTGCTGATGTTGGGACTACCGTTAGCTACTTACTCTTGAAGCATTACTTGCTGGGGAGACAATGAGGTCATTGGAGGCGACATTCGTTCAGGATAGAAGTCAGTCTTCGATGGTTCGCTTCCTGGTTCTACTTTAATTGTTTTCTTCAGTGTAGGCTTCTCGAAAGACTCAATGACAGGCACTGTATGGGGAAGGGTCAGAGGAGGAAGGCAACATGTCAAAAATATAGGCAGCTACATAAATAAAGGATATACATAAAAATCTATAGTTAAAGCAAAAGAACCCCTTCCCAAGCTTTATATTTAGTGCACCAATTTATACACAAATATAAAATCTTCTATCTAGGCTATCTGCTGATGAACTATGATTCAAAAATTTCATTTCACATTTCCATCAATTCAAATCTCAGTAGGTCTACTAAGATAAACACCTTTATGCAGGTATAAAATAGAACAGAATGGTAAGTTTGGTAAAATATTTACATAGTAAATTCTTTGCATATTTTAGAAGAACAGAAATTATGTCTCCACTTCCTCAAATGTGAAAAATGCATGAAGAGGTGCCTGGATATACAGTTATTTTCCCAGGATGAGAGGGCATAAAAAAGAAACTGACCACACGAACCTTGCATGCTACTTGGACTTTCCATCTCATCTGTAAGAACTGTGGACACCATGATGGGCTGCTGGAGATGGGGAGCATACATAAAAGGAACCGGCTGGACCACAACAGGCTGGATAACTGGGAGAATTCCAGGGCTTCTCAGTCCATGGCGTGAAAGAGCAGCAGCCATTACAGGTGGGATTGTTATGGGCATAGATAAAGGCTGTACTCCCGGGGGAGATGGCGTGAATTTACTGATAGGTGAGCTGGGTGAGGACAGAGTCAATCCGGGGGAAGTTCTCCTGTGCACAGTCTGAAATTTCAAGGGGGAAGGAGAACTTCCAGTGGAAGGCGGTGAGCTTCGCTTGTTCACCGTAAGGTCTACTGGCTCCATCTGGATTCCATTCGATAGTCCGTCAGCGTTTGAGTAGAATTTATTGTGCAACATGCTCGGTGTAGAATAAATGACGCTGTATTTGTTTGGCTTCATTTGGTCCATGTAATTGGACGGGTATGACTGTCAGAAGGAGCAGAAAAAATAAAGAAGATCAAATAATGAATAAATGTGCATAAAACTACAGCTGAAAAGGAATGACAGCTAATAAAACTGAGGCAAAATGAAAAAGATTCAAGAAAACATTTTAATGTTATTTTCTAAACAAAAGTGAAATAAAGCCTAAGACTTCATGCAGAGGAAGTTACTCACGTACTGATTCACTGTTTCAGAAGCAATGCAAGACAGATGGTGAAAAACAAATCCTCAAAGCTTATTCAATGTTTTTTCTCCCTTAAAAACTGCTTTTCATATACTAAGATGCACATTACTTAACTGACTCAGTAGATACATGGTGCTATGCCCAGTACTTAAGTATAAAATGAGGAACACAAAGTCATATGATGGATCCCAATCAACTGCTTAAGTAACTGGAAAACAATACCTCACAATTGCCACAAGAACAAGGAATCAAGTATTTGCAGCCTGTGAGTGATAAAAAAAATTTACAATTGAGCTATATAAGCTATGGGAGATAAACTCAAGAGTGCAACAGGTAAATTCTAAACCTCTACCTTCTTTTTCTCTTCAGGCTAAAAAAAAAGCAGCTAACTAGTCAGTCTGATTTTGGAAAACTAGTACAAGGCATAAGTATTTGGAGTGTTGGAAGAAGATTCCTGTTAGTGGGAGACAGCAGTTCTCAATACAGGATCATATAAAACCTGAAGTTAATCTTAACCTACACGATGATGTCCACATTTCAGTAAAAATATTTTTTTGTAAACCATGAGGTATTAATAATCAATTCTGTAACATTTCAGAATGTTTCTTCTAGGACTAAAACTTCTAGCATTGAGTCTTCCTTCAAAATGCCACCTTATGTCTTCCCTGTAAAGGACATTTATCTGATTGTAAATGTTGATGATAGCCAGAAGTATTATTGCAAAATGACACAAACATTATTTTCTTAATTTTTTTTTGAAACAGTGAGTTTAGAAAATGTTATGTTTTCCTGATGTGATGAGAAACAACAAAACTGAGTCTACAAAATACTCTTAACTAATGTTATTTTCAAATAAAGCTGCATATAAAAATTGTGTTTAATATTCAAACAGTAAGTATCACATTAAAAACTCTGAAACGTTATTTAATTAACCTTTTTATGACTTAAAAGGTCGACTTATAAAAATGTTCATCTTTTATGGCAACTGGTTCCTCACAACTCTATAAAAATGCCATTATTGCATGCATTGTGGGGTAAAACAAGTTCTGTGGGTACGCCACCATTGCTGAGCCTATCAGTAATTCATTTATTTGAATTCCAAGTGAGGAAGGCCTCTGAATACTGATAGAGTTTAATACTTCATATCAGTTACATGAAAATAACAAACTCCTGTGATCTGTAAAGTTCTCTGTGTACCACAGCACGCATGAATTCATGCATAGCAGAGCCTTACGGATCTTGCACAAGTGCACTGAACCCTACAACTTAGAAAGACTGCAAGAATACTAGAAAGCAAAAAGACCTCACCGTTTATATCTTAGGGAATGCTTTTGGTCATTGAGTCAAAGAATGAAGCATCTCCAAGCTGTACCCAGTTCTGCAAGTAACACTAAGTGTGTGCTGAAAAGCTACCAGACCATTAAAATGTTGCACCGAGACCTATAAACTGGAAAAGTTAAGTAACATATATTTACACAAGCAAGAAGTTGCTTCTAAGAGTTGGGGAGAAAAAAAATATTTTAAAAACTTGATTATGTTAGGGATTCGGTATTACCTCTCATGACTTGAATTATTTTTCATAAAAGGTTTACATTGTTGTCATTAATCTAGCACAGATTTAGCATCAGCTATTTCTCATGGCAGTTTGGGGAAGCTGGATCATTTTTCTAAACTTTTCTTCAAGACTGTAATTGTCATGTTTTATCCAAACAGCAGATAAAGTTGTGAAAGAAAAATGTGGTGCAACAAATGATTTTCTTTATGACAAGAGAGAGAGATTTTTCTGAAGCAGCAGAAAGATGCCTCCTTATGCCTCTCACAGTTCAAAGAGTAGCAGAAAAAAAGAGGGAATTTCTTGAATTTATTTGTGCACCTAAATATTCACAGTATGTGAGGCTTTCCAAATCTGTGTTGGATATAGAAAGGGTGAAAAAGACGAGAAGGATGCTTGAACAACTAAAAGTAGGGTATCTGCTATCAATCAGAGCCCACATGGGATTCATTTTTGTTGAAACCCTGTTAACCTGGAGTAAGTCACACTCGGATCTATCTCACTGGCCTTCACCCTGTAAGAAGACTTCACAGTGTCCTTCTGTAAATTGGGAGCATTAAGAATAGCAAACAAAATAGCCTGACTGGCACTGCTTGGCCTTCAAAATGCCACCAACTGCAGTAACCAGGAGCGTATTTCATAGCCTGCATGAGCAGTCTTTTCTCACCAATCCTAGACCTTCCCCTGGGGACTGCAGCCTGTTCCATCCTGACCAGATCTCTTCCAGATTTGCAGCCATACTAAGGATCTTATGTTGAAAATACTAAATGCTCAGCATGCTGTTGGAACAATGTAAAACTGGATATTATTGCTCTGCCCAAAATATTTAAGCTGGTAAGACTTTACTTGGATTTTCGTTGTGGGAATTAAGAGTGCACGTGGGAGTTCAGTCTGATTTGGATAAAAAAAGTAAAAACAAAACACAAAGAACCCACAAATTCTCACTTTCCTTTAAGTTCTGCTTTGATGAAACATCCCTGTGCAGAACAGAACAGTGTAACCCCACAGTAGCTCACTACTAAAATGCAGGGTTGTATTTCAAGTTATATTCCTTTACAGTCTCCATCCAGATCTTTTTTTTATGTTTGATATGATACTATCCCTCTTGGACCTTATTAAGCAATTCATTTCCCTTTCCTTGCTGTTCAAGGAACTTCTGATATTCGAGTTATCATTCGAAAGTACCATATGGTTGATACATTTAAATCAGTAATTCCAAAACGAGGAAGAATCACCATGCTTTTCTTCTTGACAAGCTATCAAAGAAGACCAGCCAAGAGTGTCAAAAGCACTTATCAGCCCCCAGAAGACTGCTGCTTTCACAAGGGGACATTGCGAAGCACTGATCTGATAGAATTTGCTCAACTCGGTTAAACTGCCACAGTGAAACGTACTGCTTGTTGTACAGGATAACACATTTTGAAGAAAGTCATCGAGTCTTTTTCAAACTACATGACCTCATGAATTTAACCATAGTCTAGCCAGACTTTTACAAAACCAGAAACAGATGAAGAACTTGCTTACTGATTTTACAACATGTGTAAGTATATATCATGGAAGAGAATGAACCGGATTTAGTCCAGAATAGCTAATAAATCAAAAGGCATGCTAGTAGACGAGTTAAGACCTCAATCCCTCATGTAGCACATTGCACTTTGCCTTAAAAAGGGATGAAACAATCTTTTTTTTTGGTTTTGTTTTTGTTTTAACTGATGGAGGGGCAGAGAAAATTGTTTATTTCAATTCAAAGAAAGATGGTCACACAAAGAAAAGGAACTTCTTTCACTAAATGGTCACTGGTGTTTGTCCAAATGTTTAAAAGGTCCTCACAGAAAACATTTAGGTAGGATTCAGATGACTCTGACACTAGTTCACTAAGAATTATCATAAAATGTGTTTAATAATTCAATAATTCAATTCAATAAATAGTACAAGTTGTTGGTAGAGTGATGAAATGCCGTGGGTGCGAGCTGCAGTCATCTGAGAAGTATAGTTAATCCTTTCAGCCACACGCCCTGAAATACAGTGGAGTCAAGACTATAATTTGTTTCCCTCTCCCACCCCAACTAATGGGAATTTTTAAAGACAGACTTTATGCCTACAGTGTATGCTTGGGTAAAATAACCAATCATTCTGAAAGGGCTTCATTTAGTCTGATCTCTAATGATACTATTCGAATGACAGATACCATACAAATCCTGATTTTGAAACTGAGTTATGCCAGCCCATGTTAAACTGAATCCTATGCTCAGCACCTCTAAAAAATGACACTAATAGTTTGTCTTTCCTTCTACCTCCTCAGAAGGAAGATCAACAGCACTAATGTACTTGGCTATGGCTGCTAGCCTTTCCTATGTTTTCTCCATGCCATGTCTTTAAATGCTGTTCCTGCTGGGCAGCCTTGGCAGGAGGGCTCCAGGGATGCTACATGACCAAGAAGTGCTCCACATAGCCTCTAGGAGCTAGTCGGAGTGATAGCACTGAGTTAAGAGGATGCCCAAGCTGACTCCAGAGGTCCAACCACTCCTCTGATGTGTAAGCAGCATGCAGCATAGAATACACAACATCTGGAACTACAGTCCTGAAGTGCTTCATGTTGGAAACATGCCCTTGTTCTTCCCACTGCATGTTCTCTCTCACCCACAGTTGTTAAGGGGCGATGGCTCGCTCTCCTGGTCAGCCTTCTGAGGGACTGACTGTGCCCAGGGTGCTGGGACAGGGTCTCCTGCCTCTCACGTGCATCATCCCAAACCACTGCAGAGCCTTTTCTGGGAGATGAAGGCAGATGTGTACAACAGACAGCTCATGGTGTCTCTGTAGTGATTTTCTATTACTCATGTATTAACATTTTTATTGTACAGGTGGCCCACTTTCTGCCTTTGATAGATACCATAAAACATCCTTAGATAATCATGGATAATCACAACTCATCTCAATGAGGACATGCAATAACTGTGATTGAAGTCACAGACAGACTGATCAATACTAAGGTTCTTTCTTGACCCAAATATTGGAATTTGTCAATATGCTTACACCCTTAATAATAGGCCAATTTCTTTTCTATCTTTGCTCAGAAGTAAATATGGAAGTCAAACTTTAATTTTAAAATGCATATAAAGCTTAACACTCAAAAAGTGTCCTTAGTAGCACCAAAGAAATCAGAGTGCTCATGGATGTATTTAATTTAATGCAATTATTCTACATTTTAAATAGAACAGAAAGCAAACTTTTCACTGAGAGATGCCAGTCAGAGCATGAGTTTAATGAGTTTAATGCACCCTAATTTATGCACACTGACTTCATGCTTTTAATTGATCAGCCTTTCTAAGGGTGTGGTTTCATGTCACACTTAATCTGATCTTATTGCAGGCTACTGCTGGAAGGGGAGGTGTCCTGCTCCCTCCTCCTTTCCCCTCCCCTTACTCTAGCATCAAGCAGCTGCAGAGTGAATCAGATTAGTTGCCTGATCTGACAAAAAAAAAGGGTGGGGTATTTTTGGCAGGTTAGCAATTCAGTGGTCTGATCCAAAGAATCCAAGTTATTCTGTGTCCACACAGTAGCCTCATGTCATACAAAGAAGACAGTGGGAGCAAAAAGCTGAAAAAGAGGAATAAAAAAAACAATCTTTCCTTTCAGTGGCAGCAGCCTGAAGTTGAATAGGTGAAGTATAGGGAAACTGCTTCCTAACCTTGTATTTCCCTGGCACCCTAAATCATCACAGCTCAGTGTTCCCTTCCCAGCCACATGTTCCTGTTGCTCTTGCTTATCAAACACTTTGCAGAGGTGACCCTATATACCAAGCTGATGGAAAATTAACCCAATTGAAAAGTCAAGTCTCCATTTCTTTTTCTCCAGTCCTCCTTCACTGTTTCTCATCTGATTACATGGTAAGATAATTAATTCAGCATACCCAGGAAAAAAGCCTTACTTTTTTTGTCAAGATTAATTTTCTGCTGGTTAGAGCACTGAGTTAGCCCTAGGCACATGCGGTTAAGACCAGAATAGAAAGAGAAGAGGGGATGGGGAGAAACTGTTCATTTAGTTCAAAGGTGTAACACTGAAACCACAGGCTCTTGCCAATTCACTGTGAAGTCTAGTGGCTTAATTTCAACCTACTTCCATCATGAAGTCAGCAGCATGACCTAAAGAGACTGTATTTGCAGTGTGTGGGTGTAGAGTTCTTCGATGTTCTCTCTTCTGCTCTGCGGATGGCACACCAGCAGAAGTAATGCCACAGGTCATTCATGGACAACAAATTCATGAAGTACAGAAAGTCTTCCTACACTATGAGTCTTATTGCCCTAATATGAAAATACAGATTCACAACCTTTCCTAGACTAGTCCAAAGCTTAAGAGAAATCTTGGTATAAATTTATAGATGGAACAGTGTCATTACAATGGCTGAAATATTTTAAAAAGTCTTACCACTGAAATAGGGTCCATGGCTTCTTGCTTGATAGGGACTGGGTCAAACATTAGCATCTTTTTTATTCACCTGTTCTGATGCCTGCGATGTCCCGGCCTACACAAGAAAGACAATGTGTTAGAAAGCTGCAGGAAAGCCCCAATTCAACTTTCTGAACTGTAGAGAACTTACTATTTGCCAGGTACATGTCTGTATTTATCCATCTCTAACACAGTTTCTTAAATATTTGACAGAGCTTCATTTAAAAAAAAAAAAAAAAAAAAAAAAAAGCTATCTTAAGTTTATTCTTTCCCATTCGCCACTGAAATAAAGGGACATCTGCTCACTTTAATGAAAGTTGCTGTGAATTTTTATTGTTCATGTCCATGTATCAACTTTCATTAGCTGTCAGTGTGCAAATACAACACAGTCTAGACCATACATTTCTCATCATGATTTTAACTTCAGAATAATCTTGTATAGCTGACCATAAAGTGAACTGATTCTGGAAAGAATCTCTTTCCTATAAGTCCTAATAGAAAAGCCAAAACCTTCATGTGCAATGACACTGAAATCAACGCAGAAGAAAGACGATGAAAAATCTGGACTAATTTAGAGAAGTACACTCAATGTGCTGCAATAACTTAACATGAAAGAATACTTAAGTTATTTTCTGGAGAGAATACGTTTGCTGACAGTTCAACAATAATTTCTGCTAACTATGCAAAGGAAAAGCACTCCAGAAAATCTGGCTGTATTCTGTGCAGCTTCAGTTGTTTTTTCTACAATGTTCAACCTCACTTTTCCAATTTTAGCTTATCTTGAACTGCCTGATAAAAAAAATATTTAGCATAAAGCACGTCATCACTTAACTATTGTATTACACATCTTTGGTCAGTTTGGAAAGATACTGTGCAGGCAAAGAACAGATATCTCTGTTGGAGTGGGCCATAAAGCAAAGTAAAAAAGTAAAACCAAGCGAAGCAAAGTAATGTTGTTCTCAGTGACATTTAGATTTTGATAAGCTTTTATATACTAGTTGAGATGGTATATATTATATGATTGATGTTCAGCGAGGATACTTTGATCATGTACAGTACCTTGCACTGCCCTGCAAGGAAGTGGTCTGACATCTCTAAGATGTTGACAAAAAAATCTTACGTTTACTTTTGACCAGTAGATGGCACTGGAAATAAACGAATACAGCCAGAAGACACCCTCTAGACAATTTCACCCCAAGGAAGTAGGCTAAAGGCTCAACAGATTTGGAGTTCTGTCCAGAAGATTTCCCCAGAAAAAAATTCCCCATAAATTTATACGAAATGTTAAGCTATACCTGTTTCAAGTTAAAGCTAACGAGCCTATGCTAATGAACAATCTTGCAATGAACTGCCACGTGATTGTAAATAAGGAATTGGTAAATGCTTCCAGAGAAAGATGGCATGAGCTGTTACAAGTCAAGTTAATTATTCAGGTATATGAATGCAGTTTCAAGCATTACAGAAAAATATTACAACAGTGTTCCTGTTGAATAACAGAAACAAATTAGGATCACAAGTAAATTAATGCATCTTCATAGCATTTCTTAGAAAAATCACAGGCCTGATAAAAGCAAACTGAAGAAAAAAAGTTAAATAGAACAGCTCAATGCAATTTTGATTTTAAACATAAAATGTAGTTTTAGTTTAGAAGCAGTTTTGTAGAGATGACTCTACTTACTAGAAATCATGATAATTTTGTTAACACTTTAATCATGCTCACAAGAAGGTTGTCAACCATACTTATTTTCTTTGAATGGTTATCTTCTTCAGGTTTTTAGTGTTTCCCAGAGAGAACTAACATTTCAGAGGACTGTTACCTCAGCAATATATCCACATATCTATGCACTGAGTACACACATGTATCTATGCATCACTTACACATATCCACTGACATATATATGCATTGTGGGAACACAAAAAAAGAGGTATTTTTAAACATAAAGAATATTTACAGAAAAACGTACCATTTCAGACTTCATACATAAGAATTTGGTACAACTTACTTTCAGATTTGCAGAAACTTTCAGTTTTTACTTTGAATGTGCATAGATAGTGACACATCAAGTTGTACTTCAGTGTAGAGAGGAAGGAAGGAAGGAAAGGAAGAAAGAAGAGAAGAGAAGAGAAGAGAAGAGAAGAGAAGAGAAGAGAAGAGAAGAGAAGAGAAGAGAAGAGAAGAGAAGAGAAGAGAAGAGAAGAGAAGAGAAGAGAAGAGAAGAGAAGAGAAGAGAAGAGAAGAGAAGAGAAGAGATTTGTTCTAAGAAACCAGTCATGTTCCCAGGCTACTCATTTTGTAGTTTTAAAACTGGATTTTCTTCAATTTAAGAATTAGTCCTTCACTCCTTTTGCTCCAAGTGCACAAAAGACTTTTGTTTCACATTTCACTTTATGCTACATATCTGAGTGTTTCTTGAGAGGTCTCAAAATTACTGTGCAGTGCCATTGACAACAGAAAGTGTACTGCACCAAGTAAAAGTGAAAAGTAATTCTCAATCTTTCTCAGATGCAGTCATCTAAGAACAGAAGAAAACATTACGTTTATTGCTGCATCACAGTGCAGAAATTGAGTACTCCTTCATCGTGTGTTACTCAAGAGATAGCTTTTCTTTCCCAGTTTGATAGTAAGTAGAAAAATTTTCAAGATGGGAAAATCAATGAATGTATAACACTTGGTCTTGTTGGTCCAGACTAGAGTGTTTGATGCTTATTTTGTGGAAATTGATAGAGCTGCTAGAGAGTCAGTATAAACCAGCTTTGGGTCTGTCATTTAAAATTTAGGTCAGAGTGACACTTTCCTAAGACTGCAAGCAAACTCATAAAACCATGCTCTTTGTGTCTAGAAATAGTGCTCCAAAGAGATTGCTTGGCCCATATTCACAAGGAAATATGTCTACATACACACTAATAAACACACAAATACACCATGCTACTTTAAGTAAGAAATTACAGTAGTTTTTCTTAGTTTATTTGTAAAATTATGCCTACCAAATCAAAATCTTACTATGTCTTCCCTCTAAACATGTGAGAAGGGGCCAACAGGGAAAGTAAACAATCTTATTTGTTTCTATTACAGAGGAATGAAAAAAACAGTTGGGTTCTACTTTACACACTGATTTCATAATATGCTTGTTTGAAAGCCCACAAATTGTTTAGTAAATAAAACTAATTTCTGGAAAGTTAAAATACTGTTCCTATTTTCTCAGGTACCCTTAAAATAACACTGAAGAAACAACAATATATTTACATTAAACATATTAAAAAGTAAGGGCTTTTAGTGTTTACCTAGTAGATAACTTATTATTTTTTTTTTTCACGTGGGCTAAAAGAATTTAAAATGCATGTAATCTGAAACTAAATAATTAACTGCAATCCGGTAGGCAAACGTTCCACCTTTTTTTTTTTTTTTTTTTTTTTTCTCTCCTTCTCTTTTTCTGCTAACAAGCCACCCAGTTTTACTTTCTTGCCTCCTCCCATTCACTCCACCCTGTGGATCTCTGCCAAGTCAGTCCAACTTGTCCAAACAGGACATGGCTTTTGATAAGATTTTGCTCACGCCCTGTACTTCAGAAAGACAAATGAAGCAATTGGGTTTTGTATGCAAATAAGGACAGGTGCAAGGTAAAGTCCAGGCAAAGTTCCTCAGTATTTCCATGTGTGAAGTCCAGTGAAAAGAGCAAATGAGAAAAATCACAAAATCTGCCCTTACAACCCAATTAAGAACCAAAGTATCCCCTCCAGAAGGAAAGTTCATGTCCCTGTCAAGATTGGAGAGTTCTTGAGATTAACTTCTGTATGGGTATGGTTTGCTGTTTCAGAGACATAATTAGTAAATGAGAGCTTAAAGTCACTTAGCCTGCATTCTGGCAGTAAGGATTTGTATAGATTATTTGCAGTGGCCAAAAGGAGCAAAACAGTTGAAGAACACACCCAGCCTGCACATCTGCACCACACACCAGCTGCTGAAAGGCAATCGTGCTCCTGCCATGGCTCTGTACCTCACCTTCAAGGTCCGCCAACCCCACAGCCCTGTTAGGAAAGGGTGGGGTGGACGTCCAGTTCTGGCTCTGCACATCCAACAACTACAGATCCTCTCGGCAGCACAGAGCCTTTGCTCCAGACCTGGGAGCGCAGGCAGTGACCTGAAAGATAGCACAGCTGTGGATAGCAGGGTGGGGGCCATAAATCCTCCCTCTCTTCACTCTGCATAAAACTATGCGCCAGTGTTTGCTTTCTCAATCTTTCTGCCTGGGGAAGCAAGGAATGCTGCCCTGTGGTACAGTGAGGCTTTGTCTAGAAGCATCAAGGTATTATTGTTACTGTTGGTATAATTACAGAATAATGTAATGGTATCTGCTAAATTAGCACTGCCTGAGCGGCCTCCCCAAAGACAGGGCAGCGCTGCTGGTATCTGGCAGCCACCGTGTTTCTTGTGGCTGCAGCTCTTCAGCCCAAGCCCTTTGGGACTTACGCTGTTGCCCCGAAAGTGGTACTTCTTCTGCGAGCCTCAAGTCAAACTTCCCCTATTATTAAGGAGAAGTGATAACATCAGAAGACTCTCCACTGATGAAATCCAAAGGGAGGGGAGGCTTCCTGGGCCGGGCTGAGAAGCCTCCTTCAGTGGAACCTTGGAAGATAGTCTGACAGAGGAAAAAACAGCGTCTGACAGCAGGAGTCCCTGGAAAGGGTTGAGAAAGGGTTTTCCACAGCTCCTAGCAAGATGTGTTTGCACTGACAGTACCGGCTGCTCATCAAGACCTGTGTCAGCAAAAAAAAAGTATTTCTGAAGTTCCATTAACTTTAATGGGAAGTAAGCGAGTGCTGAACTGCGCCGGGCCCCAGAATAGCAGCAGGCAAAGAAACTCCCCAGCTCAGCAGAGCACAGCTCTCAGATCCAGCCCCAGACAGCATGAGCAGGGGAAGGAGCGAAGGCCTCGAGATGGAGCTGGGGGAAGGGAACGGAGCAGCCACCCCACAAAGAACAGCAGGGGGAAAATCATGAAGAAGCAGTACACCAAGAAAACATGCTGCAGGTCAGCAGCCCCCTGCATTTGCTTATTCACTGGATTTCCTCTGGGAAATGGCAGTAAGTGTTCAAAAATTTAGGATACCGTGTAAAAAGAAAGCGGCACCTGGACAAAAACTTTCAGCTGAATGCTTTACTTGTTAGGTGTAAAGGAATATTAAGATAAATGGCAATATTTTGTTTCGATTTCATTAAGTTGTGTCACTTAACAATAAAAGCTCTCCAAAAATGCCATGCACCCTAGTGCAGGGGCGTGACCAGATGGCCTCAAGTGCTCCCCTCCAAACCTCATTACTCTAAGATTAATATGCCTCTTTAACTAGATGCTTCAATGAAATCAAAATAACTAGTTTTTTAAAACCCACTGCAATTAAACATTCTAATTTTTATGTGACAGCACATTTTATTCTTTCCTTTCACATGGCAAAGAATTTCAAACTATTTTGGCTTTTTATTGACACGAACATCTTTTACCTTCCCTCCAGTGCAAGCAGGCTGAAAAATCTGGTATTTTGTGCAGCTTGTACATTCTAACTTTGCTGATATCACTTTGACCTAGAACTGTTTTGTCATAATCATTTATCAGCTGTGTAGCAGACTAATCAGTATTTCAATTAGATTTGATAATTACTGTTGCAGGCTGTTTGAAGCCACATGTCGGGAAATGGACTTCTTGAACATAAAAATTTCGGGAAAAAAAAAGTTTTTGCAGTGCTTACTAAAAAAAATGCCTCTTTTGCCAAAGAAAAATGGAGTCCAGTTCAACCTTCAGTTCTACATCTACTGAACCCAAGGGAAAGAGAAAGAAAAGCTCTTGAGGCACCTCCATTAGACAATATTCTCCCTTATCAGGGCAGACTACTGTCTGGTTTCCTGTCTCAACTCAAGCTACTGCTTCGAAGGAGAAACAGTCTAGTAAGGATAAAAGATCAGACTTCTGAAAACAAGTGAAGTATGTGGAATGGTATGATAATCTTTCCCTTCCAAACTGAACTTTGTTTTCTGTTGTGTTTTTTCTTAATTTTGAAGATAATTTTAAAGGACAAATATTAATCCTGTCTTTTTATATTACTAGGGAAGAATGACAGAAGGTACTGCTGTGTAACATAAAGGACTCTACTATTTCATGAACCTTGAGAGAGATTGAAAATTTTTGATAGTATGGGAGAGAAGAAAGAAATTCTAATCCTAAGGAAAGTGTACATTTATGAACAATAGCTTAAACGACTAATTTGAGCGAGGATTTGAATATAGGGCAAATGTTGATGAACTTCTGTGTATCTACAGCAGTGAAAAAAACAAGAGGGAAAAGAGCTGGATAGCGCAGTGGGTACAAGTGAGACAGTGATCAAAGAAACTCAGACTCTTTAAAAGCGGAAATTCTGTCGTGCCTTCATGGATCAAGTTTGTTGGTAACATACTGACTGCATGATAGGCAGACTTGACCACACACTTGTGTTTTTTTTTTTTTTCCATTCTGACTTAGTTTACTACTAAAAAAATACTAGAGCTTTATCATTCAGTATGGCTGATGAACACTTGCACTTCTTTCCCCTGGGAGATATCTACTGTGGCTACAAAGCCCTCAAAGGAGGGCTCAGCATCAAGTCAACACTTAATAGGGAAGGGTTAAATCTCTGCTAAAACCAGCTCTGCCAAACTTCATATTCTGGATTGGAAGCAACTAGCCTTGGAATGAAAACACAAAGCTTCAATGCTGACAGCATAAAGAACTTTAAAAGACCTCCTGTTAGCAGTGCTAATTAATATTAAAAAGTTGGCTTACAAAACTATTATAATTTTAATCTCAGTCTCAGATTTTGTAAGACTTCTGAATACAAAAAGGTGTGAACCACAAAATGTACTGCATTTATTATACGCTAGTTTCCAATATCAAACTACAGTTAAATGCAACATTTTTCCTTTGTCACAGGGAAAAAAAAGATGGTATGTTTGAAATCCTGTGCAAATTGACTAAATTAAGTAAAAATAGTTATGTAAAAATAAGTGGCAGTAACAAATGTGAAAATAATCAGTAAACAACTTACCAAAACTGTGCGGCCAAATACTTCTTGTTATCTGGAATTCTGAATAGACAAGAAACAAGTTCATGTAAGGATGCGCATATTATTTAGTAAGTATTTTTTTCACATACAATTAAACCCTGAAAGAGGAAGTTCATAGCATGTATTTCAGATACTTCTTAAAAGACACAATAGCATTTAAAACATCTGCAGTGATCACAAACAAGTGATCCTTAGCATCCTAAAGAGCAACTGCAGGGATTAAAAGGCTACTTTAAAAAATGAAGTAAAAAAAGTAGCAAAATAGAAGAGTTAAAGTATTTCGGTGCGAACAGGAAACATGCATATTCCAGCACAGAAATGACAGAGAGGAATAAACAGTCCATCTTGCATTTTCATCCAGGGGCCTGATTCAAAAGCCCAGTGAAGTTAATGCAAGTCTTTCTCTTGATTTCAATGAGCTTTGGCTTGGGTCCTTTAGCTCTTCATCAGTCAGACCCAAAGCAACAGCAAGATTTATATCTCTTTTTGGACTTCCTCTTGATGTTTCTCCATGTTTGCCTGTAACAGGCTGTGGGAAGAAGACAAATCTTAAAACGGGACTAAAAAGATTACTTTTGCGCCTTCAGAAATGCAAAACATAGGACAGCTACACCTATTTATTCCCAAGAAAAGATAGCCAGCAGTCTCATTTTCTGTATTACATCCATGAGACAGAGAATCTTCTAGTTTGGATGATGAGAAAATGTTTATTCCTTTCATGAACTGGAACTACGAGGTGCTTGCGGTGGGCCATCCAGGTTGGGTAAGGGCAGAAGCCAAAGCTCCCTCTGCAAGGTGCATCTGCAAGATGTGGGCTCTCTTCTTGTGCTCTTTTTACACCAGCGTAACTCCGCAGCTTTAATGGAGCTGTTCCAGCCCGGCTGGTGTTGCAAGCCAGAGGAGAAAACTGGATCCCAGTTCTCTGGAGACTTGAGTACCCGTTCTCGGCAAAGGGAGCAAAGCTCTTCAGGTCACCCCCATAAGCACATTGGGAGTCGCGGGCGCGCGTTAAAGGTTAACTTGGAAATCTCATGATGACATAACACAGGCATCTTAAGCAATCGTGAGTGTGTAGAGACATGATAACTCACTGGGTGGGGATTGGGAGTTGAGGGGCAGTGACAAGGGGCCTGGACGAGGCTACCGATCTACCAGAAAACAGCCTGAAACAGGAAAGAGCACCACATATGCCACTTGGAATGTGTGACGCAAACCCCAGCCTTGAAACAAAGAACAGGAAACAGCTCTGCTGGCTGCGCTGGGGAGAAAGCACAGAGAAACATTTAGGCGGCCCTCCCTGACCCTATATTCATGAGCAGCTGGAGTCTTTTAAAACAACAACAGTGGGTGGAGGTGTTTGTTCATTGGGTGTGAAGAAAAACACTGTCCTTATGCTGGGGACCTGCCCTATTTACAAACAGGCACCCTTAACAACACGAGGGAGCACGAGATTTTTTAGACACCACGGGTCATGACGATTAACCGAAGCCTTTCCCTGGGATCGATTGATTTATTACAGGACTGACAGAACGCCAGTAGCTGAACAGAAGCAGAGCTTCATTTCTCCAAGCAGTCACAGCTCCTAGCCCAGAAGCGAGGACCTACACGAGCAGGACCAAGGGAATCAGCCGGCCACAGGAGGAGCTGTAGAGGAAGGGGCTGCTGCAGGCAGCATCTCGCTTGGTTGGGCCAGCATGCTCCATGGCTGAGGACCTGCACAGCTCAGCGCACCTACTGCATCTGTCCAAAGCACCGCACGCGTGGCTGTCGGCATCCCTCAGCCACATGCAGAGACTTTGCCTCGGGACCCGACTTTCTGTGGATAACACTTTTATTTGCAAAGCGCCCAAATACCCAGCCAGATAAACGAACTCCTTCCTCAAGGTGGAGGCAGAGGAAAGGTGCATTTTGCCTAGATGTCATATACTAGGGTAACTTCAACACTTGCTTTCCTTCAAAGCTGTGGTTTCATTGCACTCTCTTCCCTTACATGCTTTGCATCGGTTATTTATACACCAGGGGTGGGACAGCTAACGCTATCCAATGTGAGAACATGTTACAGCAAATTATGTGGACTGGCACTACAGCAGCACTAACAACTGCTGCAGGCTCCCCATGGCTGGTGTTTAAGAGTGCGCTGGCCAGCAGAGCATCTGCACAGCGATGTGTGGGTGCAGGCTTTATGCTGATGATATCAGCTCCTTACTGTCTTCATACCCAGCATCTGGAACTAAGCAACTTGGTGGCTGTACAGCTCCTGTCTCTACTACCTTAGAGCCTTTGGCTGATCTCGCTCATGTTTACATCATTTTTTATCTGAAGGCTTTTGCTTTCGGCTGACCAGGTATCGACCGCATGGCTCAAATCCTTGCAGCACATCAGGGCTGTCTCACGGCTCTGTTACCGAGAGCAAATTTTGTCCAGTTTCTCATGGAAGGCACAGACCACTTTGTATCTTCTCCCTTCTCACACACACCCCGCCCTTGCCCCCGTCCCTCTTGTGGTCTGTACCACGCTGTGTGCAGGGGAAAAAAAAGGTATTTTGCCTGCTTGGACAGAAATAAAAAAGGCCACTCACACCAGCTTCAAGTTTTTATATTTATACTAGGCAAAAAGCTCTTAAAAATACAAGAGGAAAGTTAGTTTGAAGTAAATCTCTTCTGGGTCAGGCAGGATTATCAAATCCAGATGTAGCTCCTCTCACACAAGAAGTTCCTCATGCAATTACCAAGAGTGTGCATCTTAAAAGTATTATATGGGAAAAAATCATTACTGAGCAGCCATGTAAGCCTTTGTTTTCAATACAGGTAATGAGCATTCAGGGATATTAGTTTAAATAAAGTAAGCCTTCAAAGCTCTCGTATCCGGCACCCAAATTCAGCCTTTCATAACAATAAAGCCTTCAGAGTTCAGCTCTACAAACAGTGGCACTTCCTGCATTTTCAAAGGCTAGGAAGCAAATAAAGCACAGCGGACAATACAGGTACAGTGAGTGAGGTATCAGGGGAGGACACGAGGCAAGTCCCTATTTTTTTTCCCCTCCCTGCCCTCCTGAGCAGCCCCCAGCCCCTCTCCCCGCACCGGGCTGTCCTGTGCCAGGGCTGCCCCCGGCCGCGCGAGAGGCGCATCTGACAAAAGTCCAAAGTAAACGCTCCCATCCGCGTTTAGGCTTAAAGAATTAATTATTATTATTATTATTATTATTATTATTATTAACAAACGAACGGCGTCCAGAAAAAGGGAAGCAAATTGCGGTCGTTGCTCCTACCGCCGTACCCAGCTGCGGCGCGGCTGAACTTCACCTCGACCCCTGCCAGCTCGGAGGGGGGGGGCGGATAATATGGTTTTGGGGGGCACGACCACCCCCTGGCTTAACCTGGAGCTCGGCCGGACCCTTCCCAAAACCCGAACCCACCCGGGAACATCTCCCCGGGCCGCTGCCCGTCCCCCCGTCCCCAAAAAGCCCCCGCACCCCGCACCGGGATGGTGGCGGCGGGGGCGTCCCAGCGGGGTCGGGGCAGGTGCGCGGAGCCCCCCGGATCCCCCCCATCCCCACAGCAGCTCGGGGAAACTTTCCGGGGGGCTGCCGCACACACACACACACCCACACACACTTACGCTGGGCAGGAGGTGCGGAGGGCGCCGTGGGGGCGCTGGGCGGCGAGGCTGGAGGCTGGAGGCGCCGTGGCTCCGGCTCTGTGTGTGTGTGTGCGGGGTGTGTGTGCGAGGAGGGGCGGCCCCGCTGCCTGCCTCCCTCCCTCCCTCCCTGCCTGCCTCCCGCCTTCCCCCCGGGCTGCTGGCACCGGGCCGCGCTGTCACATGACGCCGCCGCCTCTCTCGCCCTGCCCGGCTCGCCGGGAGGGTCACGGAGGGGAGCGCGGCCGGGCGGGGACGGAGGGAGGGAGGCGGGAGGGCGGCTCCCCGCCCGCGGGGTGGAGGCTCCGCCGAGGGGCCGGGGCGAGCGGCGGCGCACACAAACAGGCGGGCACGCCGTGACTCCCCGCCGCCCGGCCCTGCCTCCCGGGGGCAGCCGGCCTCGCGCAGACACTCATTACCCGCCAGCAGCCCCGGGAGGGGAGGGCAGGGGCGGGGAGCGGGACAACCACCGCCGACAAACCTGCCCGGCCGGCCGCTCCGCCCCTCCCCTCCCCTCCCCGGCAGCGCGCCCCTTCCCTTCCCTCCCTCCCTCCGCGCCCACCCCGGCCGACCTGCGGCGGCACGGCCCGGGGGGAAGGAAGGGAGGAGGGAAGGAGGGAGGGAGGGAGGGAGGGAGGGAGGGAGGTGCTCGCTCGCTCTGGGGCGCTGCCGCCGCCGAGTTGGCTTGGCCGGCGGGGGCTGGGAGGAGGGAGCGGGGCGAGGCGAGGCCGGGCGGCCGGCGTGGGGCAGAGGTGTGGGGCCGCCTCCGCCCCGGCTTGGCGGCTCGCCCGCTGCCGGCCGCCTGAGGCCCGGGCCGGGGAGCGCCGCGTGGCCTCCCGCGGGGAGCGGCGCCTCACGCCCCGCGCACAGGGGGCCGGGGCCCGCCGGGGGGCAGCGGCCTGAGGCGGCCCCGGCTCGGCCCCCCGCCGGAGGCAGGAGGCGGCCCCGGGCGGCGCTCGCTGCTGGAGGCTGGGGTTTTGCACGGACGGTCCGCGGAACAGGAGCCGCTTGTCTCCCTGTGGACCGAGGGGTTTCACTCGGAGCGGTGTTTGCTGGAATAAAGTGAAGTAAAATCCCGGCCTGCCGTCTCGGCTCTGTTGCTCAGGCAAAGGTTCTGCCCCTAACACTCTACGTGTTGTACATAAGGTGTTATATACTCATTGCGCCACGTAAAATCTTACCCTCTTCTGACTGATAAATGGTACCTGACACGTCAACCAAAAGGCAACCGCTGCGCTTGGCAAGGCTCCGTCCCGCAGTGCGAACCGTGGACGGATGAGAAGCTTTTTAAGGGTGGAGAAGTCGCCCTGTGGGACCCGTGATTACACGTTTGGTCCTGTGGGTAAAACCAGTGGTGGCTGCTGGGCATCTCCAGCCCCCCCCTGCGATCAGCCTGTATTCAAGTCCCTGACTGGGACCCCAACCTAACTCACCTCTGGTGGTTGTTATTTCTGTTCTCTTTGATTATTACCGAGTCAATAAAGCTGTAAAAGCAAAACACAGAAGGAAGGGAGGACAGGGAGAAATGCTTTCAAGATGCACGCTCCGCTGTGCACAGCCACATGTTCAGTTTACATCTTTGGTTCTAGGATGTTTTAATGTGTCCCCTGACATAGCCCAATAGGCTTTATAAAGCACACTAAGACACCAGTCTGAAACCCCGAAGGGTATGACTCAATGACACAACAATAAATTGTAGTATCTCCTGGATAATTACACTGTATCATGTCACAACAAGGTATTGTTGAAGTATTATCATGTAGCTCATAAAGTGTGATTTTTTTATTATAAGCCTATAAAATAAACAGAATTGTTGTGTTAGAACATACAGACAGACACAAAACATTTTGTTAGGGCTGTGAAAAGGAGCTGCTGTAATTTTCTTGCACAAACATGCTCAAGATAAAGTAGTTACGTCCCAGCTTTGCACTCTCTTATTCTGGGAGCTAGCACAGGTTACACAGCTAGATAGAGCTCTGAAGTCAGGGGGCAGAGTTGTTTTGGTGTCCAATTCTGAAACAGGCAAAAATATTTCGTAGTAGCAAGCATGCTCCTCCTGGTAAAATCACTGGATTTTCCTGTTAACTATTACCTTGTTCTGGCCTCAGATGAACCAAGTTTAATCCAGTGCAATTTTACTGTGTTCTGTGAAGTCGCTCTGGATTTGTATTAACAAACAAGAGAGAGGGGGTTGTGAGCGATGCTTTTGTGGTGCAAAACAGGACTGTGCACCTGTCAGCATTTCGTTATCTTCCTGTGTTTGGTTTTTGTACCTAAGCAATTCAAAAATTTGAAGAGATGTTCCAGTTCTGAAAGGAGCAGAATCTCATTGATTTTAATAGGAATTGAAAAGCCAGGAGGGGGAAGCTGGGTGTGTGGAGAGTCCTTGCCATCTGGTTAGCAGACCCAGCAGTTTTAACCAGGTCTGGAAGTGTTTCTGGATCAAAGGACTGGCGGATGGCAGCCCTTAACATCTTCCAGCACAACACCTCCTCCATCTCTGCTTTGCCCATCATCCCAGCAGCATTTCAGATGTTGCCGTGCTGAATGACTTCTCTCTCAGGAGGAAGACCAGTGGCACGCAAGTCCCTCGTATGACAGGAATAAAAGATATTGCTTGGGTCTTCTTTGCTTTGCTTTGTAGCACATGGCACAAACCCTTGTCACGAGATGGAAGATTCACTCTCAGAAGTGTGGCAGAGAGCGTGGCACATTCAGGTTTCTGGTATAAGCAGACAGGAGGTGGTACTTAGAGTGGGCGGAGGTGAAGGTGTGCATCATTGACATGAAGAAATCAGTATTAAAATGTTAAATTAAAAGGTATAAGATGTCCAGATGTCTATAAGAGGACCAAATCCAGCCATGCACAAATGAACACTTGCTACTATCAGCTACATTACCTCTGTGAGAAATGTGACTTAAACTGTAAACAAATTTACATCTTTTAAGGGTAAATCTTTTTATTCTGCTTCCCCTGAAACAGTTTAAAATAAAAGAAGTGTACTTTATTTGATGTACTTTTTGAGTACTTTTTCAATCCTTAATTCATCTTTGGGTTATGGGATGAACTTGGGGTGGATTGCTGGTCCCAAGCAATGCAAGTGTTACTCTGGCATTTATTCTGAGTCGGTCTGTGTTACAAAATGTGCTATCTAGTCAATGAGTGGTATTTATGCAGATAAATTGTCCTTAGCCCACAGATACAGGACAAGGCCTATACACATTTGATGTATTCAGGTACATTTGTATAAACCTACTGTGTTCTGCAGTTTCAGGTCAGATATTTACCTCTACATCTGGTACTCACTAAACTAGCTCTGGGTGGAATGAGAGAGAGGTCATCATATATCCAGCAAAATTCATTGTTTTTCTTAAATGCAGTTCACTTCTTAGAAGAACCATAAATTTCACACTTAAAATGGTATACTAATATTTCTTGTACACTGAATGTTTAACCTCAGCAGCACAGCACTGATATGGCTCTGTGTTGTAATTCCAAGTTTTCAGAAATGTGGAAGTTGAGACAGTAGGAGTTTAAATGATTTAGAAGCTTAGGTATGTCTACACTGCAGTCACAGACATACCTGAGCTGGTTTTAAACAAGCCAGCTTGGGAGCTGGGTGCAATCCAGCTGCGGCAGCGTGGAACTCAGAGCTGGCTGGAAAACGTGCCCAAAAAGCTGGGTAAATACCTGAGTGGTTAGGCTGGCCTGAGCTCCACGGCTAGACTACTACCGGTGCCCAAGCTAGCTAATTTAGAGCTTGCCCGGCTGTGTTTATACCATACCGCCGTCACATCAGTTGTGACTGCAGAACAGCCATACCCTCCTGTGAATTGTGTGACTCAGCCCTGTCCCTTGGCTGACGATGCTCGTGCAGTTCTGGGAGCTGTGTGGGTAGTGTCAACCCGCTGGTCCCCACGAAAGGCTTTTGTAGATACTCAGAGCTTCACAGTGCAAGGCAAGGCACACTTTCACTGTGTGGAAGCTTCTCATGTTGGCGTGGAAGCCCCTCATCTTGTAGCCACTTGGCCACGTGAGTGGCATGTGAGTCAACCCGTGCGTTTGCATAATTGGGACCTTACTGTTTGCTTAAAGGAAGGGCAAGATGGTGGCGAGCAGCCAGGCTCCCTGGGTCTGTCGTGCAGGTGCGTGAGGGAGGAAACCACCCGAGGAGCTTGGTCAGAGCTGGTGGTAAGGCGGATGGGGCCTAGGGAGGAGGCAGACGCCTGAGCCCCTCCCAGCCTTCCTCCTCCTGGTGCTGATGGCTGGTGCTGCTGCCTGCCCCATCCGAGGTTCCTCCTCCCTGCCTGCCCCTTCCCATCGCCTGAGGACCAAGGCAATTGCTGTTGTTGCTCACCCCTAAAATGAATTCTCACCTTGTGCAGAAACAAATTTTAGCCACCACAACACAGGGTTCTTTTGTGTTCGCTGCCTCACACAAGGAAGGGATGGACGGCTGCTCCTTCTTGTTAAAGCCACCCAGTCACACATGGCTGCCTTTAATAAAAAAACTGCCCTGTAAGGGTCAGCCCTCAAGTCCAGGCAGCAATCAAAATTACAGAGATGAGGTTTGGGGGTGGGGAGAGAAGGGGGATTTAATTTCTTTATACATGTTGATATTTTTGAGAACAAGCATGGTTTTGTTGCAGTTGTAACTTTTACTGAAGGCTGCTGGGGTTGCATTTCATTATTTGATGTGTAGAAAGATTGTCGTAGCAAGTATTGATGTCCAAGATGTAGATGAGGGAGACTTGAGATTTCCATAGCAGAAAGAATTGTGACAATTATGGTAGTAATAGTAGATATATATGTGTAAAAATGGTTGGGTCTGGAGACCAAATTCTCATCAAATTTATTCCTAATGTGAGCTCAGAGGAGCGTGGATATTGATGTAATTGAGATCACAGTCTTACCATCTGTGTAGATCCTCTGTCTCTTACTTCTTACTCGTCTTGAGCTTTACTACTGTGCGTTTATAGCAATTAGATTTTCCTGAAGACTGTGTCTGGAATTTCTCCTCAGTGTATAAAACAGGAAACGGGGAGATGATGTGATTTGCTCACACGAAATATATGCAGTCAGAGGTTTGGTCATAAAAGTTCTGTTCTGTTGCTTATCAGACTCTGTCCACTATTCTTTCTCAACAGAAAGCAATGGAAAACATGTGGACAGAAGTGAGTTGCTCTGTTCAGCTTAATTCACTGTACATATGATGTAAACCAGTCTGTGTGTGTAGTACTCTGCATTCTGTAATATGCTGTGAATGTCTTGAATCAATGGGAAGCCCAGAGAAGTAATGCTTCTTGTTGCTACTCTCAAAAAATCTTTTTGTGTTCCAGTTAGACAGAAAGTCGAATCATTGATGAATGTTGGCTTTGCTTGGACAGAAAGTAATTCAGAGCTACCAGTTTATGTCTGTTGAAGGTCCTTAACACGTAAAAGTCATTTTGACTTTGCTCAGTCGAGCAACTCAGGATGCAATGCCAGATCAGGATAATCTGATCGAGTGAGATGTCGCTGCTCGTATAAGGGGGTTGGGCGAGATGATCTTTATAGGTCCCTTCCAACCCAAACCATTCTATGATTCTGTTTTCCTAACAGAACAATATATCTTGGATCTTCCTGGAGAGAGAGAGTTAAGGCTATCTAACTGTAGTAGCCTATAGTTAAAGCTAATATACCTATAGTCACTAGTTATTATCTATTTGCTTGACTGATGGGAAAACAGATAAATTCTAAGATGTTCTGTTATTTTTTTTGTTTGACTAAAACATTTCTTTTCCTATGTTGCCATTATTATTATTATTACTATTATTATTATTATTATTATTATTATTATTATTATGGCTTCAGCTTTACATAACTTGAGTAGGACACAAGTTGACCTTTGGAGGTCTCACATCCAGAGATCATAGTTTTTAGGTGTCCTTCTGCCAGACTGAAGGAATTGGGTCTAATTTGGGTGTTTGAAACATGTCTTTAAAAAAAAAAAAAAGGAAAAAGCTAACATTCATTTTTGCATTTTTGCTCTCCTTTCACATTTGGGGAGTTTGTTTACTTGTTTGGTTTAGGACATACAGTCAGAAATTAAGAGTCAAATTCAGGTCTGACATAACTCCATCGACTTACTGGAATTTCCACAGTCATGAATGACTCATAATGCCCAATATTCAAAAACAGCCTCCAAAAGCATGCAATTTTGGGAAACAATTTTTTTTTTTTCTTCAAAAGCTGGTGTTGCATGAAAACTATATGCTGGCAGAATTTGAAAAGTTAATGTAGGACTGAAAAATGTTGTCTCTCTTTTACTCTAGTATTGTTAAATATTTACTGAAAAAATTGTGCTTTTCCCTGCAGATCTGTGAGGTTCTGAAGTGTCTTACTAGACACAGCATGGAATTTAATTCCTTTGTCAGAAGAAATGTACTAAAGTTAGCATGATATTGGTTCATTCCCTTGCTGTTTGAAAAAAACTTTGCAGAATCTGTCCAGTCTGGACTAGTTTAACCCCTGGAATACTCTAGCTGCCATCTTCAGCTAATTTTTTTTATGCCTTAACTCTAGCTGCCATCTTCAGCTAATTTTTTTTATGCCTTATATGTTGGTATATTAAAAAAAAAAAAAAAAAAAAAAATCAGTAAAGGCTGTGACTTATGAATGTACAGAGGCAAACCAATCTGCCTCACTCATATACCTGGTAAGGAAAGGCTGATGGAATGGAACTTTTTCCCTCTGGTGAGGAGATGGCTTCAGGGAGACCTAGCAGCAGCCCCCCAACTACTCTGAGGAGGTTACTGAGAAGCTGAAACTGAAGCTGAGGAGCAGTGTGAGAACAAGAGACAGTGGTCATAAGAACACTGAATGTTTCCAGCTGAAATAAGAAAAAAGCCTTTCACTGCGAGGCTTTGGAACAGGTTGTCCAGAGAGTCTCTTGAATCTTTTCAAGAGGTTTTTAGGCCACGACTGGACAAACCCTAGACAAATCTGTTCTGTATTCAGAGCTGAGACTGCTCTGTGCAGCAGACCAGACTAAACAACCTCCTGAGGTCCCTTCCAACCTGACTGATACTGTGATTCTGTGATTCTATGCTGAGTAACACTTTTAGGGGAAGATAAAGATCATTGGGTACTTCAAAGTCAGGCTGTGCATGGCAGCCGGTACCTTTAAAATGTACTTGTTAAAGCTGAATGAAAATGAATTGCAAGTTAAAATTACTGTACTGCAGACATTAAGAACAAAGTAAAGAAATAGCCAGTGGCTACCGTATTTCATACCTGTATACTCCATACACACATAATATATACTCCAGCAAGAATGGTATGTTGAAAACGGTATGTATGAAAAGCAAAAAAGTGTTAGGGAAAATACAGCAGCACATGCTTTCAAAATTTATTTATTTATTTATTTATTTATTTTTGTCTCATCTTAACATTGTCTAAAGTTTTGAACATCATTGCTATTTTCCTTTCCTACTTCCAAGTTACCTTTGTAAGCTATGTTATTTAGAATTTCATTGTATAAACAAAAAGTAATATTCGGGGTGGTATCAGCTGTAGTGTGAAATACACTAATCATTTGCCTACTACACAGACACCTAGTAATATCATTATTGATCTACCTTAATGAAAAGTGATTTGACAGAAAATTTAAATTACATACTCAGCACTACAGTTTCTGTAGTGAGGAATGTGTATTTTTCTATCTGCAGAACAAAATTCTAAGCTCAGATATATATGAGAGAACACTCATGTATGACTACTGCTTTGACCACAAGTGCCTTACATTTCGTCCTGCAGTACGAAGCATAGATGAAATTTCACTATTATAATATGGGCAAATACTTTGAGACAGTACAGGCAGCAGAAACTTGAGATGAGGATTATCTTGTAGGTCTGGTTTTTCATCCTGTCTAGGGTGTGTTACCTTAATAAGTAAGCCAAATAATTACTTATTTACAGATTCAGCAAATGGTAAGGTCACACTGGCATTTCTGAGCAAGGAACCACACTAGAGACAACTAGTTGGTTAAAGTAGACTGAATTTCTTTGAAATACTCTGAAAGTAGTTAGAATTCAAGCCCAGTCTGTGGGACTGTTAAAGAAAAGGTACTGAGATAGCAAGGGACACGGCATTCAGAACATCACAAGGCATGGGGTACTGTATGAGTAGCTTGCCTGCAGTTGATTTTATTGTACAGGATTTCACTGGGAAATATTGAGTGATATTAAAATGACGTGAAAGCAAAGAAGCTATTTCACAATATGTGCAAGTCTTCCAGTTGTGCTCATAGTTTTTTTCAATACAATAAGAAAAACATTTGTACAGTGTGTTTCGCCAAACAACTTCATCATTTTTCATGAATCAGATAACACAGGCATTTTAATATCACTCAGCATTCCTCAATGAAATCCTGAAAACTAACATAATTACTAGCAGGTAAACCTTTCCCAGCCTAAACTTTAAGGGAAGACTAAATGTTTCTGTTCCTTCTTGTGCCTCCCTATCTACCTATAACAGTTAATGTCAGTGTTATATTTTCAAAAATGGCCAGGTCCTTTTTAAATCCTCAGCTTTTCAATGAGCATCTTGAGACACTTTTGAAGGAATCACATTGTCAAAAAGGGAGGGTGAGGGGGTGTCAGTACATTCTAGATAATGTTTTCTCAGACTGTTGGTATTTCTCAGATGGGGTAAACTGGCCTTTTTGATTTTAATTTTGCTGCTGATGACTGAAGAAGGAAATAGAAATGAAATGTCTGTGTATTTATCTACCTACTGTGAGCAGTGGAGTCATGGCCACCTACTTGCCTTATCAGCACTGGATCATGTAATATCCCTCATTATATTTACATAAACCCAGTGTTTTTAAAATGCAAATTCAATTTCTCTGACCTGATTTACATAATTTGGGAAAACTACTAACTAAAGTGGGCTAACAGTACACTAACTTCAAATGTACTAAATAATATTAGAGGCTCAATTTCAACTACAGTACTGCACACATAGCTTGCAAATATTTCAATCATTAAAGAATATCTAAATAGCCTTTTTTTTTTTTTTGATTAAACACTGCACATGTTAAAAGCTCCAATATCAGTATACTTGGTATGCAAGGAGCTTTGAGACATAAAACTGGGGTGGCAGGTATGGGCAAATAAACAGGAATGGTGAAACAGGGCTTCTGTTCACAATATCTGCCTACCTATGTTGCCATGTTATGTTAATTAATTCTTAGACATTTCCAGTCCCAAATGACTATACCCTGTGTCTCTCTTGTTGAGCACTCTCCAGCAGCAGCTGTACTACTTGTAAAAGGAGCATTTGTAATAGTTGTCAAAAAAGATGAGATTACTGCTGACACTAGTTTAAATAAAAAACAGGTGGGCATTTTATATACCTGCAAAGCAGTTAATCTCTAATTCTTCTGTCTTTTCCTTCAAACTGTGATGAAAACCATTGCATACTTGGCTAAGGGAATTTTTCTTCACTGCACTTTTGTGAAATAGGGAATCGTCATCACCATTTAACTCAGGGAAAACTGAGGCAGTACTAGCAAGAGAGGGAGAAAACTATAGTGTCTACATCAGAAAGTTCTCTGTGGACTTTCAAATGTCTATCTTGGTTTTGAAATACAGACTTAGACTTTTATGTTTCAGCAGGTCAAGAGTTGAAGCTGGCTTTCTTGAAGTACTGGGAAACTGCACATAAATCAGTGAACCATCCTTCCCCTTCTTACATGAAGGTGTTTATTTGGAATCCAGTTATATTTGCTGAAGCAATAGGGAATTGTTAGGTTTTGAGGCTAATGAGCTTTTTGTAAGTCATTTTCAGAATTATGAAGATGGTGGTGGCCAAAACAAATGTATTTTGGTGTTGACAAGTTGGTTTAGAAACTTCTTTTCCCCTGCCACGTGATAGAGAAATATTCATGAGTAATAGAAAAATGCCTGAGGACACAGAGCATACCACCATGGTTAGGTAATTTTGCTCAGAGTTTGCTCTGAGCGAGCTGGTGACTTTTGAACCTCAGGTCTCAGGCACGGGGAGCTGTACCAGCAGACTGCTGCCACAAATGCTGACTAGCTGGTACCTGGGGTGCCTGAGCACACTGGCACTGCTTCAGGCCTGGTACCTGGGGTGCCTGAGCACACTGGCACTCTGCTTTTCTGTGCTGGGTCTAGGCTGGGATGGAGTTACCCTTCCCTGCAGTGCCCCACACAGTGTTGTGCTAGGCTCTTGTAGCTAGACCAGCACTGGTATCACACCAGTGTTGTGACTATTGCTGAGCAGTGCTGGCACAGCACCAAGACTCCCTCCAAACCACCCAGAGCCAGCAGGCTGGGGGTGGGCAAGAGGTGGGAAGGGGAAACCACCAGGACAGCTGATCTAAACCGACCAAAGGGGTATTCCACGCCATGTGGTGTCACACTCAGCAACAAAAGGTGGAGAAGGGGAAGGAGAGGAGTGGCTTTCATTATGTAGACATCTGTCCTCCCAAACAACCTCTACGCGTATTGAGGCCCTGCTTCCTGGGACACAGCCAAACATCGCTCGTTGATGGGAAGTAGACAATAATTGTATTTCCTCTCTGTGCTTCTGCATGGCTTTTGCTTGTTTTTCCCTCTTCCTTTTCCTTTCAATTAAATTATCCTTAACTCAACCCAGGAGCCTTTTTTTCTTTCCATCACACTTTCTTCTGCCCCTCTTCCTCTGAGGAAGGGGGAGTGAGAGAGCAGTTGTGGTGGAGTTAGCTGCCCAGCTGGATCAACCCACCACATTCTGGGCCTGGAGTTAGCTTCTTATAAGCTGGGTCAGTTTCTCGTCACATCCCTGTCCTGAACAGTCCAGAAAAATAAGGACTGAAATCATGAAAGCCGATGGGACACAAATACCTAAGTTACTTCAGCAGTTTTTAAACCCTATTTCAGCTTCTATTCCTGCTATCTCAGATGTGCCACTGGCCTTCCCAAAACTGTGGAATGCCTGCCTGAATGCATTGCCACCTCCTGACATCTGAACAAAATGTGCTGTTATCCTTTCATTACTTTTTAACGAGTGTCCGATGACTAGTTTCACACAATCATTCCCACATGCGTCAGACATGTTCAGTCCTTATGGGTCTGAGGAAGACACACAGGCTCCCAGATCTGGAGAGAGGTACGGAGGGTGCCCTTCTCTCTGAGTGTTCTCACCAAATGCTCTCTTCTGCCTATGGTCCATAGAGGAGGATGTGACTGTCCCTCCTGACATCCTTGCCCTTGCCTCTGCAAAGCTCAGTTATATAACTTCATGAGGCTGAATTCCAGTATCTATAGTAACGTTTAAACAGAAATAAAACAGTTACCAAAACAGGAAAAAGTTACTGAAAATTGTCCAGAAATGAGATCTTACCTCTCCTGGGTCACACGTACAGCACAAAAAAAGGGGTTTCTGTATTCATATAAACTGTAGATGAGATCCTTACCCGTATTGTCTCCTTTCACAGTATGCAAGAGAGATGGAAAAGAGGAAAAGGTCTTCAGAGAGGAGCGAACTGAGTTGGAACAGGAGCTGAGGAGGACAGCAGAGTGGCTGCTTTCCAAAGATGCTTTCAGAAACTTGGTAAGAGGGTTTTACTAGGAAATGGAGTAGAAAGAGCCATGGGCATGTTAATGACTGCAATTTAAAGTGCATTGGCGCTGGAGGCACTGCTCCTCATGTGCTAGGTGAAGAGATTGCAATATCTGGATTACATAGGACGGAGAAGACCAAGATTAGGAGAATGTGAAGGTTGCTTTACAGTCAAAATTACTCTCCTCTGTCTACACTGAAGGTGTGCTCTCTTCAGGCTCCTTTGAATCCCTTTACGAAGAGCAAAGCTACTCCTATTGCAATCAGTTCTCAACAGAGCTCCCTCAGCAAAACTTCTGTTGAGACATGGTCTAAGTAGATTCCAGTCAGTAGAGAAGTTCGTGAACAGTTGGTTCATGAATTTGGTGAACAGTTATTTAGAGATACCATCACAGAAATTCAGTGAGACACAGCACCACAGAACAGCTGTAGGTATTCTGAAGCTTGATTTAAAGTCCATTGTGTCTGTTGCCATCTCTCTTCTTTTTTAAGCATTTGCAGGGAACACCAGGAGAGGATATCACATTGTGCAGGCTTCTAATAAAAGGCCTGAACAAACTGCTGCTGGTCAGCCAGGTATTCCATCAATAGTTGGAAATGGAGAGTTTTGGGTTTGTGGATCCTCTGATATTTCATAGGAAATACATATTGCTCTTGGATAACCCCAATGGTTTTCACTCATAATGCCATTTGCAACATTTTGTTTTATTCTGCCATGTCTGAATGCTTGATTTTTGAAAAGGAAATATATAATTGTAGAATCATATTCTGATTAAAAATGATATCTCTTTTTGGAATGTGCTTATTGCAGGTAAGGAGTATAAGTTCAGAAGACGGAAATCTCAAATCAGATTTTTTTACTTTTTGGGTCTCACAGATGATAATAAAAAGTGTCAGTTATACAATGAAAATAGAAAAGATGATAAGAGATTTATTTTTAAAGTTATGACAGGGAAAATAACATTCAAATTCAAAAGCAGTTGAATTTTATTGCTTTGGGGAAAATAATTATGTAATAAAGAATGCAAATGAACATTTTTTCTCAAAAAGGGCTGTATGCTTCCTGCAAAATTTGCCACTAAATCTGAAGTCTTTAAACTCTTAATTTTCTCCTGAAGAGATTTGTTGCAAACAGCAGTCCTTTGGAGTCGAAAGTTCTAGAAAAAAAAACACCAACAACAACCACAACAAAAAACAAACAAACAAACAAACAAAAAAAACACTTGAGAAAGTTAGAGTTTCTTATATTTATGCAGACTCCATCAACATAGAGAAGTCCTCAGTGACACACTTTTTTCCACAGTACTCCAGAAACTAAAACTTTGTTAACAAGCTAGCATTTAGTTACAAGAGCAATTAATAAAGTGATCAGTTTAAACTCTTTTAGCAGTTATGATCAGGGCTGGGGACAAGAGTAAGAGGTGAACGGAAAAAGGATCAGATGTGGAATATTTCAAGCACAAAGGTCATAAATCTGACTTCGAGTGTACAAAAACCCAAAACTAACAACAGTGTTTTTGGCAGGTAGTAGTAAAGAATTGGGAGGATCCAAAATTCTAGAGTGGAAAGTAAACATACGCACCCACTGGACAAAATTCACCCGTGTGTAAACAGCCAACAAAAGTCCATTTCCCATGTAAATCCCACTTACACCCTAAGTTGGACTAATGTTTAGGAGTTATTTTGAAGGCATACTGCATACAGAAGAATATCACTCTTCGTTAATTAATAAGCATCTTGCATTCTGCCAAGACTTATGTATGCACCTAACTTAATATACTGCAGATTCTCTGCTGTTAATGACTGATAATGTGTAAACTTGAAATGCTTGCTGTAAAGGTTAGGTAAAATTGGGACCTAAGCAAAGAAATGTAGGACATGAACAATAAATCATAAGATCTATTCTTTGAGTATGCATCAATAGTAATGGAGTAGTTAGCATACACATAGGGCTTTATATATTAAAAGCACAGTATGAGCAATGGTCCAGACACAAGAAGCCAATATTCATGTCAATAGTTCCAAGGAAATGCAAGGGGCTGCTTTGGTAGGGCTGCAGAATAGATCCCACTCACCAGATTTCACATCTCACAGAATAGCTTCTGTTATTATTCCCTTTAGTTTTACACATGAAATAGAATGATGGTGTAAGAGCCAGATATTTGCTTTTTTATTGTTAATAAACATTTTAACAAAGCTAAGAGAAAACACCTTAAGCAGTCAAACAAGTCTTTATTGTGTAGCTACGTAGTCAGGTATTAGTAAGGTAAGCTGGTGTTATAGCTTTCTCACTTAAAAATTCATGCTAAACAGTGATACAGTATACAGCTGGGGAGCCTAATAAAGAGGGAAATGCCTACCAGATCTCTTTTTGTTCGTTAAAGATCCCATTAAAGGAAACCATGAGCCAGTAAGTTCACCGGAAGGCTATTGAGCCTCCAGTGGAATGCGTTATGCAGAATGGATCTCTCTTGGGTGGCTGCCATTGTTTTAAGCTTTGTGGTAGGCATCGCTTGAGCATTGCCCTGTAGCCAAGAAAGGATCATTTGCTTTAAGAAGATGCTACATCATCTTTGTATATTCTTTGTGATAGCTTCTCCGCCTAAATAGTGGACTACTAATTGGGCTGCTTTGCAGAAATAAGGAGAAATCAAGATTTGAAAGCATGGTAAAGTCTGTCCACCCCATCAGCACCCAGATTTTTCAGGCTGAGCTGATTTCTTTGCAAGTACCTCCCACCCCAGCATGTCTTTGTTGTTGTTTCTTTATAATTTGATTTATTGCTTGAATTTCGATCAGTTTTGCAGACTAGAGCTCTATAGGTAGGTAAGAAAACAACACCAAAACAGTATTTCAGTTTTAAAGATGATTTACATATCCCAGTGGGTAAGGTAACACAAAGTACACAAAAGATGAGTGGGAGAAAAGCGGAAAGTGAAAGGAATGGAAATACTGATAGTCTGCCTCCTTGCTTTCAGCAAAATCTTCAGTTATTAATTCTAAAATAATTAGACACAAATCTTGAAAAAGCATTGATTTGGTGAGTACAGACAAAACACCCTGCAAACTTCAGTTAAATTGCAGCAATAAGTTATTTGCCCCCACATATACTTGGGTGTGCCTGGTGGTAACTTTAATTGTGAGAAAGCAAAGCAAAGCAAAGAAGGTCCCTTTTCATGCCAGTGATTCACACACTGAAGATCCTTGAAAACTCTTGTTTCTCAAACAGGGTATGTGTGGAATTCCTGCCATCTATGTGCAACTAATTCAGATGGAGATCTTAAAATTGGCTTCCTTCAATCGAGTTTTGTTATGCACTTGGCATGCTTTCGCACCCAAACCTCCCATCTGCAGCCTGCACCTGCATTGCTCAATATTTAACTCAAAGAACTCTGAACTTCCTGGACCACTAAGGTGTCTTTTGGTTTGTGGCTTGTTGGCCAGAGCTGTTGCTTACCATAAGAAAGAGATTTAGATGCAGTAAATAACGTAGGTTTCCAGTTTCCTCAGTTTTGTTTCTGTATTTTGAAAAAGAGCTCCTTTCTGGCATGCTGCAGCTTTTCCACAGCGTGAGGCACAGGACGCACAGAGCGGGGTATAACCTTTACAATCTGAGCTTAAAATGCAATCGTTTTGCATTCGAATGCTTTCTTTTTCTGCACAGTAGCAGAGCGCAGGATATACTGCCACCTCCACCACAAACAAACCCACTATTTTCTGCTCTTAGTTACGAAATTGTTTGGAAACGAGCAAAGCTTTCCCTTTGTCTTATGACTCTTTCTGATAAGCTGGCAGCAGGAATTCAGACTCCCATGCGGCCTCTGGTCCGACACAGCTGAGCTGCTCGGCGGCATGCCCCCCCGGCGGCCAGGGAGTTCAGCAGCTCGATGGACTGGAGTCGTGGCAGGTATTTGTCCAGCGATTTTACAGCTACATTGCACCACTAATTATTTACTCTAGTTTTATAGCCATACCTCTCCCTTCCTGGTCTTGTGGGTCTCCTCTGTGCTGCGAAGGATCCATAAAATGGGAAATCAATAAAGAAATGAAATCCCTCCAGGGTTCTGCTCGATGTGCACGCAGATTTCTGGTGAGCCATGCACATTATTAGTAACACCAGATGCTTAATTATCAAGAATTAGTTTCTAGAAATTATAAAATTGTGCGAGTGAATGTGCAAACACTCACAGATACATGCGTGCATGTATAAATATATACACACAGATATATGTTCACAGTGGCCTGGGTAATCTATGAACTTGAAGGGTCACTGGCCTGACTTCTATGGACGGGCGATGATACCTGTGAAGGCTGTAAGTCTGCTCTACTCTATAAAATGTTTCTGGAGCTGGCAAGTCTTCCACAATTGTGACCAGAGGAAAGATTGCTTTTGTTCATATCCCTTCTTCCTGGGGAAAAACAAACCAACAAACAAAAAACACAGCAACAACTGATGAACCAACCAAAAAAATCCCATCCTTTCCTGGTACAGCTGTGTCCACTGGAGTTTTACTGCCTGCAGAGCAGTGAACGATCACTCTCAACCACTCTGGATGCTGCACTTGGCTCATTTCTTCCAGCAGGCTTGAAGGGGGTAAGGGAAACAAACAGGCAACCCAGTTCTGGAGAATTCTTTCTGTGTGACCACTTTTTATTGCTAGTCAAAGGCAAGGCCCTGCAAACAATTAACAACCCATGTAAAACTGTTATTGAGATGTTTGCTGGCAACAAGCAGGAGGACATTTGTTGAAAGAGGCATAGTTTAATGGTCTCAGCAAAGGACTGTGATTGATGATCCCCCATGTTCTTCCTGTGACTTTGACAGTGATGGCCAGTACCTCTTTTGTCAGGTCATGGGTATATTCTTTATGAGCTTCTATTTGCCTTCTCTGAAATGGGCTAGAAACAGTTTTACTTCACTTATAAGAGCCAGAAATAATTACTTGCTATTCTCAATATACTGTCAAGGCATTAAAACATCAATGAAGGTCTCATGTACTTTTAGTTTTCTGAGCGTTGGTCTTAGGTAGTTTCCTAGAAGTGCTCTGCATTCAGTAGAGAGACATCTCCAGATGGTGAGACCTCTCCCTGCATTAGAAGGAGAAAAATTTTCCTTCTGGAAAGAATTTCCCCTTTCCAGTCATTATAGAGGGAATCTGGATGATTCAGTGAGGCTAACTTTTAGATGGCTGAGGTGAGGTGAGATGAATGCCATCCTGGTTGCTGCATTAAGGGCTGTTTATGCTCCTTGCGAAGAAGACAGAGTTTGTGTTTCACATCTCTAATCTCTGAAATGAAAAGATTTGCATGAATGAGAGGGATGAGTATTTCACAAGGGAACAACCGGAAAAGCAAGACTCTAGCCCAAATGCGAAATGGTTTAGGTAAAATCTTCCAGCATAGTGGAGGCATCACCGTGAGTTACAATGACAGGGCCACAGGGCTACTTGGAGCTTTAGGAACAGAACACAGGCTCACCAAGTGTTTCAACAACTCAGGTGGCTGGCTAGTGTAGACAAGATACGAGGCAAGAAAAATAATAATTATAGATATTATCATCAGTATGGAGCAAGGCCAGTGCAATAGCTCAATGGCAAATACACTGTGTGATTGGGAAGCTGAACCGAGGAAGAGAGTTTTAGGCTGTCTGTCCAAGTGGACCAGCAGAGAGTCAGTACTCAAAAGTGATCTCAACTGCAGGAGGCAAAATGCCAGCCACATTACTAATGCAGTCTCCTTCGCCAGCTGATCTCTTTGGCAGCGTTGGTGTCAGCAAAGCAAAACAAAGCTTAATGAGATTGCAGAAGGAACGGCAAGCGACGTTGGCAAGCTGCAGGTGGGCAAGGTTTCTTTTCCGTATGCAATAGCCACAGTTTTCCAGATCATGTGTGCTCACGGGGATGCAGATGAACCAGAAAGCAGGCACTGGGTGGGATCATCAGAGAAGATGGTCTTTGACAAAAACAGGCCAAAGTCAAAAAGCCAGGCTTGGAAAGCTCCAGGATCCACAGCTCATGTTAACAAACTGTCCTCTTGCTGGGAGCCAGGATTTCCAAATCCTGGCTGCTTGAAGGCTGTCCTCTGAGCTTGCAGATCTCTGAGCGCTTGTGCTAGGTGCATGACAGCTTGCAGCGGGGCTGCATCCCTGGGTACTGCCTGGGGAAGAGGATGAAACCACATGAGCTTCCCTGTGCTTTTTGACCCCAGGTGCTTTTGGCAGTGACTACCATTGGCCATTCATATGTAGCCATAGAGACCCAACATGTTATTTTTTGGGAAAAAAGTAAACCTGAGTAGGCACTGCCTCAGAGCTCCTGATTTAAATCAAAGTGTGATATTGGGGATGGGATACTTCCCATCATCTGTTGCAATCCTTGAAACATTGGTTATGCCTGATCTTCTGTGGGTGGCTGATCCCCAGAAAGCCTATGGGGTATATACCATCCAAAGAGGATGAATATCTGTCAGGTAGGACTATACAGCTCAGATGGACCTTCTGGATCATCAAGTCTGTGTCTCTCCTGTTGCAGACAGTTGTGTCACACAGTCCCTTCCACAACTGAGTTCCATGGTAAAACCAGTTAGGTTTCTATTCCCACTTATCCTACTGTCTGTTTCAGAACCCTGTTTCTTTGCTGATTAAACATGTAAATTATGGCATAAATGTATTCATTCCAGTGTCTATCAAATGACAGCATTTTCAGCGTAGCTGAAAGTTATTTTAGCTTTCTGGTGTTTATCCTATTGGCCTTTATTCACTAGGTTAAACAAATAAGGCTATTGTACTCTTATGTATGGTAGCCTATCCATTCTTTGGATGATCCAAGTCATTTGCACTGTCTTTGCATCCTGAATTCACTCCTCTTGAACAATGGGTGATCAGAATTGTATATAAAATATTTCAGATGAAGGAGCAGCAGTGCTTTGTACATTGCCATAAATATTGTTCTATTGCTAATGGAAACATTTTGGCTGAAATATCTCAGGACCACATTATTTAACTCACAATTACATTTGCATCTAAAAGGCATCCTATGATCCTGGTATCCGCAGTCTTCTCTTCTGTGTTTCCAGTTGATAACTTCTGCCACACTACAGAAATTCTTGTTGCCAGTCCCTAGATGCAGAACTTAATGTTATTTCATTTCATGTAATTTTTAACCTATAGTGACACTTTGTTCATAGGTGAGTTTGTAAAGCATTTCAGGAAATGTCTGTGCTTGATATCAATGCAAAGAATTAATTAATTCATTATTATTATTTCACATAAAACAAAGAGAAAATTGGATGTAGCAGAATTTATGATGCCTAATTTATGAGAGCATTAGCATTCAGGTGGGCAAAAAAATATTACTAACAATGTTGTTTACTTAAGGGAGATCTTTAGTTGGATTCTAAATCCTTGTCTCAGGTGTGCAAAACTTTGTTAGATTTAATTGCACTTCATTGTTTGTCTCATTGCAGCAAGCATTAACTGCATTTTCATTCTGAATGCATTAAATAACTTTTTCCCAGATAATACTGCACATTTTTGTGCAAGCATAGTTCAGCAATAGGGCAGTTTAAGCAAAGCTAGTTTAATTAATAGACCTTCACAATTCAAGTACAACAAAGTTGCAGAAAATTGGCTGAAGTTCTCCAGCCTGTAGATCTGGAAGGGCCAAACATTGCTTTTAGTAAAGGATATTGTGCTGAGCTGTGCAAAAAGTGGTTTTATGTTGTTTGTGCTGTTGGAATCACTACCATTTCTCCTATTCTTTTCTATGACAAAACCCCTATCTGAGAATAAATACAGAAGGGCAAAGTTCAGTGAGAACATTTTATTTTAAGGCTGGGTTTTCTGACTTGAAATGCTGGATTTCTCATCTCCTGTGGTTGCATTAATGACAATCTTTTTTTTTCTAGACATCTGTGTGTATTTGTGTGCATGTGTACTTTGTATATATAACATTCATGAAGATGCAAAAATATCATATATAATGCGAGAAAGGCTTATTCATTGTCTTTCTGTTCCTGGCAGTTCTCAAGAGATGGAAAACAATGCTTACTTTTTTTTTTTTTTCTTTTCTTCTTCTTTTTTTTTTTTTCCTCTCTCTTTTTCCTCTATTACAGGCCTACAGAGATGGCGCCTCTGGGAACTTCAAAATTGTTTTTACTACTTTGACGAAAATGTAATGTGATTCAGCAGCACCTTATCTGTTGTATTTTCTCTGCTTGAAGCAAAATGTTATAGAAGTACTTTTTTGTAAGTGTAGCTGAACTTTGGTACCACATGCCATCTGGCTTTAAAAATTATTCCTAGGAATCTGACCAATCCTACTTCTTTAAAAATAAAAGGTAGCAGGTCATTTTGGTTCTAACACTATTTGGAAAACATCATAAAAATTGATGGCATGAAATGTTAACCAGATCAAAACAATACCACGGTCTCCAGAAACATTTCAGGCTCTGAGTGAGTTTGATTTTTGCAAGGGAAGGACACAGTGTGAGTAAATAGGGAACTTTTTTTTTTTTTTTCCCAGCTCTTAGTGTGGGGAATGACAAGTGAAGACAATGACTGAAGCCTTGGTCCTGAAGTCCCTGGTGTCAGCATGTGTCTTTCCTTCGATTACAGTGGGCTTCAGCTGGTATTTTTATCTTCTTGGGATCTTGGGATCTGTTATATGCAAAAATTAGAAAGTTTGAGGTCTGAACCTGCTCATAAAACATTAAATGTCTGATATAGAGGTTGCTATAAAAACTTTCAAATAATAATAATAATGGTTTGGATTTTCAAAGGCAGGGAAGGGTGGTGGCTGTCCACAGGGAGCTGTGTCCACTAAAAGCCAGAAGAAAAGTAACTTTTTTTTTTTTTTTTTTCTGGCAATCCTTTTCGCTGTGAGCAGAGCACATATATAAATTAAGATATATCATGTGTAGCATGCTAACAGTTAAAGTCATAAACATCAGCTGGTTCAGCTCACAGGAGAATAAGGAAACTGTGGGTAAAATATAATTATGTAATTTGATAAAAGTTGAAATCCTATCAGGTTAAGAAGGAGGACGTATGAGTACATATAGCTGAAGTATATTTCCTTCCAGAAATTCTTATCTTCTCAAAGGCAAGATGTGAGTTAATAGAAACTGTATCTCTTGCCTCTAAGCCTTTTTGGTTGGTGAGTATCTGATGTGTGATGCTGAAGAGGATTATGAAGTTTTTAAAAAGAGGAAATGGGATCAGAAGGCAGAGTAAAGCAGGGGCTGGCTTGACATGCCAACTCACACACCACTGCTCTAAAAGTGTGCAGTTTTAAATTAAAAATTAGAAATAGGATCCTTATAGTTGAAAATTATGCTGTAGTTTGAAAAGAAATCATGAGAAATGTTTTTCTTTTTTTTTTACTGCAGTAGTGGCACATCCAGTTTCTCCTACCTTGAGCTAACCTGTACTGCTTCAGCAGGAAAGCTTTGGTGACCGTATCTGAAAACCATCACTCCACACCCTCAGATAAGCAATAAGCAATCCCCAATCCTGCAAGCTAATCCATATGGATGAACTCTGGTGTCCTTGTGGAGCCTCAAGGTCAAAGTCTAAGGAAAAGAGCAGTAAGGGAAGTGCCTCCAGGATAAGGACAGCAGGTTGCCCAAAGTAGCAAAAGAAACTATAATGTTTAAACCAAAAATGAAATTTGCATGTTAGACATTTTTATTGAGCGATTTTATTGAGTTCAAAACAAAGTCATCTCTGCATTTACCCTCCTCTTTTTATGATATTCTTTGAAGTTTATTTTCTGTTTAAACACAGTTGCTTACTTCCCAGAAATCTTTCCTCTTTCTATAAGTAGATTCATGAAGCAGAAATTATGTCTACATATTGCACAAACTCCACACCCTTTGTGTTTTATTGCACTGCCGGTAGTTTGGTCTCGTTCAGATGTTTGCTTTCAAGGAGATATAGGGCTCTGATTGTGATAGTAATTTATTACCTGTTTTATTGTTGCCATTTGTCCTATAATTTTAAAGGTAACCTGAAATGATTCTCTAAGGAAAGTCAGTCCTTAGACCTGTGCCCCCACCCCTCAGAGATACTCAGTAATCTCAAGCTGTCTATACCCAAAAGATAGAATCAGTAAGGTTGGAAGAGACCTCCAGGATCATCTGGTCCAACCATCCCCTTACTACCAATGTCACCCACTAAACCATGTCCCTAAGCGCCAGGTCCAACCTTTCACAGAATCACAGAATCAGTAAGGTTGGAAGAGACCTCCAAGTACATATAATATAATATTGGATCTGAGCTGAGTGCTGAATGTGAACAGTGGACTGAAAAAAAAAAAAAAAGAAAAAAAAAAAAAGAGTTTCACCTTAATTTTTTCAAGCCTGTCGAAGAATTTGGTTAATGTTTTAACTGAGAAGACACTTCCCAGTGTTTGTGGTGTGGGTAATGTCAAGTCACTGTGCAGTTCAACATGAGCAATCATGCATGTATCCACAAATGGCTGGACCATGGAAGACAAAATGTGCTGTAGATGCCAGTGTAATGCCCTGGAGATCAACTTTCACTTCCCAGGACTATCCCATCAATTTCCTATGTGACTTTGGAATAAATGCTTGAAAAAATGAAAGTGTGTTTGGAGCACAGGCCTGGGCCTGCTCTCATGCCTGAGGTCTGTCTGTGCCAATGCTCAGGTTTGTCATTACATCTCCTTAGCCTGCTGCAGCGAGGCCATGGAGGTAGAGCTGGCTAGCCAACAGGTCCTAAAAGCACATCCCAGGGTAGTTAGTGAGATATTAGCTTAGAGTTAATGAGATATTAATTAAGAGTTAATGTGGTCAAGTAGCAGTCAAGCTGCTATCAAGACAGCATGGTCGTGCTATACAAGCTGCAGGCTGGTAGTAGGGGTGCATGAAGCAAGCAGCAGGGAATATAGCCCCAATTGAGTATGATCTCTGGCTGAACCCCTCCTGTGTCTACTCTACTTTCTTCTTTAATTTCCTTTTTCTCTGCCATTTTTTACCCCACAATACAAGCAAGCTTTAGTTTCTCCCACCTTAAAAAAAATCTCCGCCTTTGATCTCAATCACTTCTGTAAATACCACTCCTGCTTCTCTTTTTTCATCTCTAAGCTCAGCAAATGTATAATTTTTAAGCACTGCTAGGATTTCTTATATGTGGAAAGAGGAATGTGAGAGAACCCATTTGGTCCAGTTTTATGCTCATTGCATAAATGCAATCTCTGATGAATTTCAGATCCAGCCCTGCAGTTTTTCAAGCTCTTTACCCTGCCAGGCATCCCTGACACATAGCCTGGGTTCCCTTCCTCTATGGCCCTGCCCTGCCCCAGACCAGTTCTGCAGCATAACCATCAGCTCTCTGTGTGGATCTCACTGGAATCTGTTCTTGCATGTGTGTGAAGCTTTTGCCGATTCTGCTCGTGGCATTTCTAAGACCTGACCTTTCTCACCCACCCACAGGACTAAAATGCTCATTCTGGCTTCTGTTATCACATGCCAGAGTTGCAAGCAACACCAATTTAGCAACACTGCACCTGTGACTCTGTGTGCAGTTTTCACACATGCTACATGATAAGTAGGTTATTAAATACATATCAATAGTAAAAAAAACCACAAAACTCCACTGGTTTTAGGCATGATAATTTTGCAGAATTTCTGCAATGCCCTTAGAAGGGCAGTGCCAAGGTGGTTTTTGCATGTTTTGTTTTATTTTTTTAGTGCACTTCCATTTTTTAAATATCTTTATGGATCCATGCAGCACCTAAGGGAGTTACTTTAAGTGGTAAGTACATGAGAAATGAGAGAGAGAGGGGTAACAGGGAGCAGTTTGTGTTAACAGCCCATGTGGATCTTGTTCATCAAGAAGACGTTGTGCACGAACAGGTTTGTGTTTGGTCTCACTAAGAATGAACAGAGTTCTTTCAGGTTTGTTTCTTACCAGCTTTTGCATTCTTCTCAGGCGCTGCTTGTACAGCAGGTGGTCACTTAGCATTGCCACTTGTTTTTCTTTCTGTCTTTCTGTAGTACAGAACAAGCAAGGATGTGTGGTTTCCTTCTTTATCAAGAATAGCAAAGTTGGAAGAATAATATTCCACATGGAGCTCCATTTGTGGAGGGCTGGAGTAAGGATGCTACAGTTTTGGTTTAGAAGGAGTACAGCATTTACACACACATACATATATATTTATAGGAGGGTCTTTAAAATATTAAGAGATGTCATGGGTACTGGTTTAAGTCAGTTCCACTTGGGCCTGTTACCCCAGGCTTGTGTCATGTATACACAGACATGTCAATGTGTCAGCTATCTGAAGTACCAGATACCTGCTCACAGGTGGAAGCAATCATGCTGCTGTTTCAGAAAGAAGTGCAAGTCAGCTCTATTCCCAGAGCTCCATAGCTGATTAGGATGGGAGTGTTCCCATTCCAGTAAGTCTACTTGAAAAACAAGATTTATTAGGACAGATGCATTGCACAGTGACATATCTCCATGGCTTTCATACTAGAACTGGCTTTTTATCTCCTACCTGCCAGAAGTGTTGAACAGAGCTATGCAACAATGTCAGTGTCTTTCCCTTTTCTTAACACTTCTTTCCTCTCTTGTCAGTCAGCTGATCCTCCCACTGTTTTTCTTCCGATTTCCATCCTTGTGTTTTCCTCTCACTCCAGGTACCCTATTTCCCCAGACTTTGCAGACATCTGGATCTCAATTTCACCATAGAACTTCAGAATCATCTTGGCTGAGGTTGAACCTCCTCGGAAGCTGGACAAGTTGGGATCTGAATGTTGTGAATTGGATAACTCATTTTCAATGGAGTTGAGCTGGAACTGAGATGTTGGGCCTGGATCTGAATTTATAATCAAATCTGAACACCGTTTTGAAAAGATGGAAACATTGGATCCAGATCCAAAGTCCTAATCCCTGGATTTAACTGCAGTAGTATCAGAAATTATAGATCCCCACAGCAGAGAAATGTGAAACTCAGGCCTACTGTTTTGGCTGTGGCCTATTTCACAGTTTTATTGAGGAAGGAATGAATGTTTCATAGTTTGAATTTATATTCCTTTCTAATACATATTAATAATGCTTTACCTCTCTGTCCTTCTGCCAGTGTTCTGCAAACGTATCAGATTAGGTTTCAGTTTTCTGCAGGCTTGCTCTTTAAACATTGATACTAGGCGTGCTGCATTGCTATATAAGTCGTCGTGCTTGTCATGCCCACTGCACAAGTAATTGGATTGCATACTCAGTGTTGAGCTCCTTGGTACCACAGCTTCAGGTCTGATTTTTCATGTGCCTCATTCCTGAACAGCCAGCATTAGATGTGGGTTTTCCTGTACACATCTTCCAAGTGATTTAGGATCTGGTTTGATTCCCACTGAAGTCAAGGGAAAAAGCTCCTATGATTTATGTAGGATCAGAGTCACTGCATCACAGAATCATGGAATGGCTGAATTGGCAGGGCCCTCTGGAGGCCCCTGCTCCAGCAGGAACACCCACACCAGGGTGCCCAGCACCACATCCACATGGCTTCTGGAGATCTCCAAAGATCGGACCCTAACTATAATTACAGTGGTCTCCCTAGAAGAGTTGCTCACTAAATGATTTTCCAATTACAATAAGGAGCAAAACACTCCATTTATTTCTCTGTAAATGAGCAAGTCATACTTTGGGGAAAATACACGTATGTTACCTAGAATGGGAAAACATGACAGAAAAGTGTGTAAGGCTTTTTCATGTCCCAGATATCTTTTGAAAACAATGTTTAACAGGCAAATCTCTACCATGGAGCACATGGTTGGGTCTCTGGTGGGAAGATATGCTAGGCTGGGGTCATGGCCTGTCTGTGGCACGGGAGTGACAGCAGTGATCTCTGAATGGAAAAGAAAGGAAATCAGGTCCTGGAAAGACTAGAAAGAGGGAAAACATGAACAGCTGAAGCTCAAAAATGTCCAGATATCCTTGAGCCTGAGCTCAACTATGTGAATAAAAATCAAATCCTGACTGAATTTTTGACCTTATCCAGAAAAATCTCTGGGGACCACCAGACACTGATGAAGAACATTTTAGCCTTGCTGCATGCATAGCAGACCCTGCTGAAATTGAAATCCTGGAGCTCTTTATATATACATATATATATGTATTTGAAGATTGAAACTACACTGTGGATTAATTAACCTTTCTGCTTTCCAGAAAGCTACCTGGAATTTAGCCACCCTGTTCTCATTTGACATTTATCTAAAGAAATGTGAGAATTATGAGGCTGCATTTTGTTTAAAAGTGCCGATTTATCATGGCACAGTTCAATTTAACAATCAAGAAACTCCTTGGAATGACTGACATCCTATTTTGTAAGGATTTCCTGATGTAAGACTTGACTAGCTTGACTTCATTTGAGTGTTAGGGAAACAGGTTGCTCCTTAGCTAAAACTAAGCATGCTAGATTTCACTCTTGATTTGGCAGGGAAAGCCAAGATATAGACAATATTATTTATAATGAAAGAACTTAGCTAGCCAGCACTGCTTTCTCAAAGGCTTTGTGAAAATTTATGTGAACTACCATGCAAACAGCAGTAAGAGAAATGACGGTGGATCTGTTTGCATAATTGGAATTATAATCAAGTAAATGAGATGACTTTCCATTCCGTTTGCCCACTAAGCCCTCCCTCATCAGGAGCAGTCACCACAGATATCTGCGAGGCAGTTGGTTAAGGCACATTATGCAAAGAGCTTTTGGTGGTCAGGTGCCAACAGAAATCACCAATTTTGGGAGAAATGCTGATTAGGGAGGCTTAAAATTAGGAAGGAAGTGAAAGTGAAATTAAAAGTGTTGAGAGACAGTAGCAAAAGATGATGAAGTAATCATTTTAATTTGTCACATATTTAGAACTTATGTGATAATATTTCACCATTAAAGGGATTCACAGTTTTCCTATGGAAAAGACCTGTCTTTTCCTGGCTGTAGGTATTTTGTGCAGGATCCTTTCACAACAATGCCACTTTACAAATGCCTTGAGTGCTCTAAGACCAAAGCTGTCCCTGGTCCTCCCAGTACTGTAAGCACAATATGGAGAGGCCCTCCTGTCCAATTCACCTCGAAATGTCCTCCCCAGTTTCCTCATCAGCTGAACTACTCCAAGTACAATGTGGAGCTAAACCAAACGAGAAATGTTTTTGTGCATTTTCCTGCATCTCTGCCACCTTGCCACTCTGGGAAGTTACTTTGGCTGATTAGAACTCCTCTCAGCTTAGGTTTATTCCTGAAAGTATGATATACACAGTCCTGCAATCACCTTTGTGTTTTTGCTGTTGTTGTCTTTTCTATGTTTCTAACAGTGCTTAGTAACACTCATGTTGTGGGTATTGTATTTTACGGCATTTGAATTCTCCTTTAAGTTGAACTTTTCATTAACCTCACCAGACAACAAAGGTACTCTTTCACGTGTGCACATCCAACTTACCTACAGACACAAAAATCTCTCTCAGCAGTACTTCTCCCTAAATCCAAAAGCCTTTGCTATTTAAGAGTGTTGTTCATTTGTTGGGAAGTCCTGTTACTATATCTGTTGCCATTGTGTAGTTCATAAAACAGAGTTGCCTTGACTCTGGTATTTGACTGCACTAAGTTGCAGAGAGAGACAGACTAGAAAAGGAGTTCCTGTGTGTGTTGTGCATGGGAGAATGGGCAGAATAAATGCTTGAAAGTGGCATATCCAATGGATAAGCACAGCACTGAAATTAGGTGGTTTGAAAAGCTGTGTGGGTGGCTGTCTGCTATGCCTCCTTTGCAGGAGTAGCAGCGATCCAGCTGCACAAATAGTTTGTCTGTTCAGAGCCTGGGGATTTTGTTCCTCTGCTTTGCCTAATTTTTTTTTATGTGTTCAAAACAAAGCAATTATATGAGATTGTATTGCTTGAAAAAGATGAAAATGCTATAGCAGACCCTCCTTTGCTATAACAGCTTACAGCTCCAGTTTCATGTGTATAGATATAAGCTAAATGCCCATCTGCATGCACATGCAACCAAGACCGAAAGTCAGAGATTCAGGAACTTCACGGAAATTCCTAGAAAATTTGACCTGCTCATAAGAATGTTTTATTCTGCATCAAGTTGCAATGAATAAAATTTTGTTTACCTGCTAGCTTGCTCTCCTAATAGAGCTTATTTAGATTCTTAGGTAGGTTTTGATATAAATCAGAATATATGTTAAAAGATTCTATAACTGTGTGAAAATATGAAACTTTGACTAGACGTGCAGTAATGTATAAATTTTTGACTACCTTGATGTCACAGAGCTGAAGAGTATGAACTGAATTAGAACATCTATGGAGAAATAGTCCTGATAATGAGAAGATTTCTAGTACATGAAAATTTATACATCCTTGTTCTCATGGATGAGTATTCAGAGAAGGATACGGGGGTTAGTTAAGACATTTAACAATGATGGTTGATCTCCTACTAGTTTTGATACAGTTAATTCTTTTTACATGATTAAAAACAGTAAATAGGGAGAGTATAAAAGAAACCTTCAGTCCTGGAGACAGGGTGAAGGGGGAAAACAAAAACAAAACAAAACAAAAAACCTACCAGCTGCAGTTCCTGAAATCTGTTGAGGTTAATGACATTTAAAGAAGATCCCAGTAAAGCAAATGAAGATTATCACAGAAAAACAAGAGAAGATCTGAAAAAGGAGGTGGTAGTATGTAGATCTGACACTGAATCACCAGGAAAATGGGTTTAGCTTGAAGACATCAAGATGAAAAAAACCTTCAGGCCAATAGCTTTAAGAGTTCAGAGGTGTGAATGAGTCAGGTTTTATAGGGAGAGGTAGCGTCTCTTGAACAGTGTGTGATATTGCAAACTTGGGATGGAGTCATAAAGGCAATAGAGAAAAGTAGGAATGATATCAGGGGAAAGAGGGATGTAACATATGCTGTAAGAGTACGGTAACTAGGGCTGGGAAACAACAGCAAACAGCCAACATAATCTTTTCTGAGAACCAAAGGGAACTGAAGGATGCACTGAACTGGCAGTGGACCAACAGCTGAGGAAATGGTGGAAGAAGGAAGGGTTGAATTCGTGGAAAATTAGTTTTCTTTCTCTGGGAAAGAGGTTGTTTTGATTTTGACAGTCTCATTTGAAGAGAAAGAGGAATTTGCCATCTGTGGAGACACCACTTCCAGAAAATCTTAACCTTTTCATGACTGACTGTGTAGGGCTGCAGCTGCCTCATGCAGTAACTATGTGGTGGCCCCAAAGGGTCTAATTTTTCACTGCCATCAGTTTGAAACATCAAAGTTCTTTACAAATTTATAATACAGTTTTGTTTGTTCTTCTAATAGGACATTTAGAGGTATTATACCACTAGAAGTACAAACATCCTTTCTTGGTCATAACTTAACCTCCATAAATTTTATATGCTTGCACCCAAGAACATAATGCATGATGTCACAGTTTTACATAGTCATTGAGTACTGATTGCTGGAAAACAAATCTTATTACTTCTTCTTTGCACATTAAAGTAAGAAACCTATTTATGTTTTTCTGTTCATCAGTATTTGGGGTACTCACATAATCTAGTGATGAAGGACTTGAAGTACCTGTCTAGAGAGTATGGGTAGGTATTATTTGTGCCATGTTGTCAGGTGTATGGTACAGCAAACTGATAGTTAAATCTGAATTACAGTAAATCATCTTAGAGCTGCACAGGAAAATATAAGCCATCAAGAAGGGATAATTCTAAAAACAAAGCAGAAGTTGTTTGTAAGGGTGGTCTGGAAAGAAACAGGGCAATAAAATTTGTGGATGTCTTTTTATTAAAAAACAAACAAACAACCAAACAACAACAACAACAACAAACTAAAGGAATGTGTAAAAAATGAAGAATTTCCTTTATTGTAATGAAAGGAAAAACTTGGCTTAGGAAAAATGAAGGCGTATCAATGAAGAAAAAACATAATTCTCAAAGATACCAATTCATGGAATAACAGCTGAGCTAATCATGAGGGAACTGATACAAAACTTTGAAATGGAAATTTCCCTCTGGAAAATGATGCTCCACTGGGCGCAAAATGTATTTCGTGAATTTGAATGCTGAAAACAACTGGCTTTTTAGTGGGAATGTTTCAAGAAAATTCAAAATTGAAATGGGAGATTCCATTTTGATAATCTCATCTTGTTTACTTTTGGTTCTTCTCTATCACTTTTCCTGAATGGTATTCTTTGTCCAGTTAGCTTTTTCAATTTGTGTGTGTATGTATGTGCACATGTATATCAATGTCATAATCTTTTACCAGTATAAACATTTTTTTATTAATCTAGATACTTTGGATATCTTCTGCAAAATGTATTATCTACATTTTTCATCTCAAATTGGGTTGAAAACTGACTCCGGAGTATTGGAATTTCCTGTGACCTAAACAACCTCCATTTCCTGAGGAGCTGTGCTTCCAGCTGATGATTTGGCTGGGTGATACCTCACCAAGCTCTTTTTTTTTTTTTTTTTTTAGATAATAGTTGCTTTATTTTCTCAAGATTTTCTTTAATTCTTTATTGCAACTTTCCCTTGAGAGTTACAACAATATGAAAGTCCCCATCATGTGTTAACCGCTGCTCCCTCAACTGAAGTATGACAAGTGGCCATGAACTCACAGGATCACAGAATAATTTGTGTTGGGCCTCTGGAGACTGTGTGGTCCAAAGCCTCTGCTCCGAGTACGTCGGCTGGAGCAGCTCGCTAAGGCTGCGAACTGTCGGGTGTCAAATATCTACAAGGCTGGAGTGGAGACTCCACAGCCTCTCTGGGCTTTGGAGCTTGGTCACCCACATAGCAAAAATACTTTCCTTGAATCCAGTTGAAATTTCCCATGTTCCAGATGGTGCCTGTTGCTTCTTGTCCTGTCTCTGTCCCTTCCCATGATACCATGACATAACTGCAGTGAGCACTTACCATGTGATGCATCTACTAGATGCATCTATGTATTATTTATGTTTATATTATATATTTATATATTATATAAGACATATTTATGTGTATATTTATATTTATATGTTTAAAGCGATATGTAGATATATAAGCTATAACTTTATATTTATTATGCATTTATATTTTTATGCATGATTATATTTAGATGCATCTATTTCTATTAAGCCAACAGCATACATATTGTAAGTTACTGCATTGCAGCCTGCACAGTAGCTACAGTTCAGAGATGTGCTGACAGGTGTGGAACAGCAGTTTATGAAATGCAATAATATGATCACAAACACTTGTCTGGTCAAATCATCACCCCTGCTGTTATCTCTTACAAGATGATCAAAGGTAAACTTTTATCGGTGGTTCAAATCCATTGATTTTTACCCAGTATAGATGAAAGATTTTAGGGGGTGCCATGTGATTTGCAAACACCATATATCTGCCCCTACCCAAATAGCACAGTGTTTTAGTGTTTGGAGTCTGGGCTTTTGCAAGCAGCTGTAAACTTAAGCAAAAAATATTTTTAAATGGTCAGTGGTTTTTACTGGTATTCTTCATATTTTTCATCTCAGGGGGTTGGCTTGGTATCTCAAGAACAGTGCATATGACCTGAGAAAAATTTGCATGCACTGTAGAGATTCTCACAAGTTATTCCTGCCCTAATAAAATGGCGTACTGTCAGAACTGGGTCATCTTGTGATTTGTTAGATTATGAAGCACTGGGATTAGAAAAGGAGTGTGGCAATTTTGTGCCGACCAGCAGAAGGCTTTGGCAGGCCTGGGAGGTGGTTGTGGAGCCCCCCAGAAGAGCGGTGGTGTGATGGCAATGTAGACAGGTGCCAGTGAGCAAGGCCTGAGGCAGGTGGGAAGCGCTGTCCCTAGCGAGCTGAGTCAGCGCCCAGGAGCTAATTGTGCAAGAGGAATGGCACTTTTAAGGTGTTTACACTCTCTTATCACACCAGCCAGTGTAAATAACACATTTGTCAGCAATATGGCTGCAACCAAAAAGCTTTGCAAATGCAGCGTAAGGCTTGCCTGGACCTCCTCTAGTGAGGTAAATTATGCTCTTTGGGTCCCTGGAAGTCCTTTGGAAAACGACAGAAGAGCTCTCACTATTCAGCTGTGGCCATGCAGTTGCTTCACTGTGTTTCAGCTCATTTAGATCAGCATGACTCCGCTAGCTTCAGGGAGCCTGTGTGGATTTACATCTAGTTCAAAGTACCTGAATGCTCTGTGATAAGGAGTGCAGTAGCTATGCAATACACACTTTTATATAGGCTATAATATGTTATAATCAGTTTTATAGAGCAGAAAGCTTTTCTTACTGTATGACCATTCAGATTACATACTTATATTTACGTAATATAGTTTTTTAAGATTCTGTTTCTGGCCAATAACAGCAACAGGTCATATCTTTAGCTACCAGGAGCAAACAGAAAAATAACAGTAGGAAAAGAGAGGTGAGGAGGAGATTTGTGATTTGCAGTGTTTTAACTTTTAATATGAGATATTTTAACTTCCCACTCCATTCCCCCACAGGAATCTGGAAAAGAAAAGAAAAATGTATGTATGTATGTATGTATGTATGTATTTATTTATTTCCAACCAGAGAGGAGTTAGCAAGATGAATATAGACACCTAGGTTTACAGCATCATAATTATATACAGAATTATGTACAGAGTTATATGCCAAAGTAATGCAATTAGATTCCTCAAATCAGTAAATTAGAGTTCAGAAACTTAAGCTTGAATATAAAGTCATAGAATTCATGTGAGGTCACTGAAGTTACAAAGAGCTTTACATTTACTTTTTGTCATTATTTTGCATGTTTTAAAAAAATAATTGAAATAGCAATTGAAGATACTAAATTGCCTGTAACAGTAAAACTATCCCACTACATAAATCTACAATACACCCATTTTCTGAATGCAGTGTGCTGTTCTCAGAAAGGATTTAGTAACATTATGCAAGATATAGTGAAGGTCCACAAATACCACATAGATTTTATATCAGGAGTTCTTAGACCAAGATCCCTGAACCTTGGGACAGACACCTGAGGGAGTAAAAAATGGCAATGAATAAAGGCAATGGGAGGGAGAAGGTATGCGGTTGCTTACTGTTTCTTGCAGTACATGAATTTGGGGACATCAAATGAAATCACTCAGGGGGAAGATCAAGGAAATAACCAGAGATGATACTTCAAGCAACATGTTAAAACAGAATTCATTGGCACTGGGTACTGTGGATACTATAAGCTTCTATGGTTTCAAAAAGAAATTAATTTGAGAAAGATGTTTAAGCATCGAGCACAGTGAGAGCTCTGAAAGGATGGAGTAAGCCAAAGCAAAACTTAAACAATTAAATATATTCAATAGAGAACATTGACATCTTTTTCAATAGAGTGCTTTTTTTTTTTTTTTTTTTTTTTTTTTTTTTTTTTTTTTTTAACTTGAGTTCCTTGGAGCTGTGTCTATCCTGCATATCTGTTCAACACTTTTGAGTTTATACTCTGTAAAGTGACATTTATTTTTGTGGTGCTTTCTAAATGGTAAGTACTATTGATTAATCTCCCCACTTGTGCCTGACTGGTACAACCTGTCTGCTTTTCCTGAGGAAAATGCCTCAAGTAAATAGGTATCCGCAGCAGAATTAATAGCAGATCTGAAGGGGCTGTTACCACTGCTGTGCTTGTTAACCTTGCATGTCGTGCTGACATCCCAGCACACAGAGCTGACTTAAAGTAAGATGTGTTACTGTGGCTTGTTGAAACAGATGAACCATTATGCCAAATGCAAATATCTTTTCAAATTTTTCTCTAATGAAAGTATGAGGGTGGAGCTACAAACCTTATCACACAAATGTAACTTTCAACAGAAAGTATCAGTTTTATACAAATTAAGCTTCCACCCATGCCACAGAAGCATTTTGAATGCTGGGTGCAGACTGGCTGCTGAGGTGCCTGTGGTGGTTTGGGTGGAAGACACGGCAGCATCTCTTGGGACGCGCTGACACAGATAAGTAAAGCTGTAACATAACACGCACACAAGCCCTCTCCTGTAGATCAGAAAGAGTAGGGAAATACTGTTTTAATGTCAGGAACCTCCAGCCGCTGTAACTGCAATGAGCAAGCTGAGGCATAGGGGTCCAGCTGCATCTTCTGCAGCAGAAGAGGTCTTCACCAGTGTTTTTAGAGGATGCCTGCCAAAATAATGGAGTTCAAATTAAAACCTGCTTGTGCTGGTGTTACCTTAACATACTGATGCTGTATCTAGCTTGTTAATACTCTAAAAACCAACAGAAATTCTCTCCCTAAGCAGACAAATACCCTTCTATTTCATTTTAAAGTGGCAGCTAATAACTCGTGGCTGTCAATAAAGAGATGCATCACTGGGAGATGGTGTGTTGCATCCTTGAAGGTAAATAATTTACTGAAATATTGGCTTTAGGCAGATAACTTTATAAATTGCTGTCGTTATTTCTTCAGTACAGTATATGGAAATCAACTGTGGTTCATAATGTGCGATGGCATTATTGTTTGCATTACCCACATAAATCTTCCAGCATCTGTGTATTTCATAAGGGAACAAACATTTCTGTCTATTACATGAATGTGACTATTGTAATAAACTCATGTTATGACAGACTGTAATTACTTGAAGCAGTCTCCCCAAAGCCTACAGCCAGGGCGTTGCCCTCAGACAAGAGCTCTCTGAACAGGCCAGAAAGGACTGGCAGATCAGGCTGCAGGGTAACATCTATTTTCTGTAGCTCCTGCCTTGCTGCCGTGGCCAGAGACTAGCAGCCGAACACCCCAGGGCTAAACACACAGGGTTGTGCCGCTGCCTGTGGAGAGGGCCAGGGAGGAGCCGCCGGGCCCTGGGGCCAGCCTGGAGGCCTGGGCGAGGTGCAACGCCCTTGGGTGGCTGCGGCACACGCCCAGCCCTGCCCTTGGCGGGCAGGGTCATTGCTCCCCACAGCCCTGAGAACACCGAGCAGAAGCTATGGAAGTCAAACGTTTCTAAAATCTCTCCCTGGAGCATTGCTGAAGTTGGCTGAGGGGCTCTCTGAACCACCAGCGTTGAAGCTCAGTGCACAAAAACGCTTTGTGGAGGCCAGCATAAGTCTGTGTGTGATAGCACTTCAAAATTTGAGCAAATCGAACAGGGAAGGCACTTCAGTCTCAGATAAAACCTTAGAGGGGCTACTGTGGCATGCAAATGCTGATCATAAAGGATAGCTGCATAATTAAAGCCCAGCAGTGTAGTTTTATGGTAGCTAGATTTCAATCTGATAGCAGTTTCTCCCCCCGCTTCCAGATTATAAATTGGACCAGGAATACTCCTGCTCCTACCTGCTGGGCTCCTGAAAAACATCTGCCCCTGTGACACTGTCTGCAAAAGCACCTGACAGAAAAGCAGTACAGTGCCACAGAATTAAGTGAATTTAAAAATGCTTAATCGATAGCTCTCAAAGAACATGATTTTACAGGTTTTGTCATGCAAAGAAGCAATTTGCAATCATGGCAAGCATTTCTTTTGCCTTCAAATTCTGTGAATTTCTGCCTAGTTCCTGGCCCTGCAGTTTATCCATCTGGAAACTTCTCCAGCTGCGATGGCATGGTTATTAGTGCTGGATCTGTGTGTGACTGGATCTCCCAGAAGTACACGTTTGATTCAGATCGGGTGTGGTGTGTGATCACATTTCTTTGTAATCACCCACAGCAAACTTCTGTTGCCTCTGTGTGCTGGTGCAAACCTGCGGGGTGTCAGGCAGCTGGGGTGATGGGTCAGGCATAAAGCCTGCAGGTAGTGGTTAGAGTTAAGCCACCAGAGCTGTTTTGTACAATCTGAATTGGCAAAGTGACTTTATATTAGATGGGTGTTTTGCACAAATGGCTCTGGTATTTTTGCTTGGGAAGCTTCAAATCATGATTTACATAGCTTTTACCATAGCAGGCATAAGGGCAGAGGCTGTATTTCTTAGATCCCTGCTTTCAGGACCAGAGCAGACGCATTGCCTGGTCCTGCTGTGGCAATGCCATAGGGGAGCAGGCCACCCGCCAGCCCAGCCCAGTGTGGGAAATACTCCAGCAGCAACACAGTCGCTGGATGCTGTGAGTGAAGCATCACAGAGAATGGAGAAAGAAGAAAATTTCTTCTTTGCTTATTCTTATTGTCTTTAGTCCGTTTTTATTTAGTGGAACCTCATCTTCTGAATATCATTTTGTCAACTCCTTCCCCCATACCACTCCCAGCATAACAAAGAAGGAAAATAAAACAACCTCCCCCTGAGGCTGTTGATTCTCTAACTGAAGAAAAGAGGCCCTACATCTTATATGTGTTTCATGTAAATTACATTCTGCTGGTGTTTAGCCAAGTGACACTGACACAGGAACAAGGAACGGGAATGGGTCTAGCAGGAAGATGTGGGAAGAAGAAAGGGGATGCATGATGAACAAAAGTGAGCCTGTCCCTGGTGAAAGCTGGGGACTGGATTTTGTGGAACAGTTTGAGCAGGAGCTGCTTTAGCCCCTGGACTTCATTTTTTATTTGTCGTGAAGCCGCACCTGTGACACCCTCCCTCAGGTGGCTGAGGAGGCTCCTGGGGTTCAGAGCTTCGTTGGGTCTTGAAGAAACCCTGCCACTGGCATGTGCAGGCAAGCCCAAGGAAAGCACCCTATGCAGACTACATAGCTGTATGGTACATGCTGCCCTCCCATAAAGAAAAAACACTTCTAAGGTTGCAGAGGGGCCTGGAACTTTGAGGTGTGTCAGCTAAAAAGCCAGGCTTCGAGGTGCTCCGTCTGGCGTGCAGGGGCTGGGAGGAGCAGCCTGGCTCAGAGGGGTTGGGAGCACGGGCGGGCGGGCATGCAGCCACCAGACCTGCCGCAGGTGGGGTGCTGCTTCAGCAGGGAGCAGGGCTGAGCAAATCCACCCTCTTTTTCTCCTATCTGCTTATTCCTCTTCATTATCCTAATGTACCACTTACTCCATTGGTATGCGCAATACCAGCTACTCCTTTCCACTTTTTGCTCTAAGGTGCTTTTTAAGGTCTATCGTCAAATTGCAATTAAAAAAAACAACAACAACAACAACAACAAAAAAAAAACCAAAACAACAAAAACAATCCCATCAAAAGAAGAAACTTTGTAAAAGCGCTGGGGGGGGGTGCTATGTTTTTGAACTAATAGGATGGAACATCGTTACTCTATTTCTGTCTCAGCCAAGGGGACAGTGATATTGCTCAGATATGAGTCTTTAAGCAATACTTTATAGAAAATATATATGAGATATAAAGAACATTATTAAATATGTAACAAAATGAAGACTATCACATTTTTCTATTGTTTTTTTTTTTTTTTATTTTTCATTTTTTCTGAGAGACATTTGACAGGAGGGTTCAGATTTGCAAGCATATTTGCTTTCTTTTGAGGTTGTCATGGATCTGCTAAATAAGGATTACTGAGTTTTACTGTCAATGTATATGTATGAGAGACACTCTGGATATCGACATATATTTATGTGCCAATACACATATGTATACGCAAGACATTCATTATGTAGTTTCATTATGAAATTCAGATATTAATTGTACAATTCATTATGCAACTGTACAATGACATGTATTCAGTATACATGTGTATATACATATGGAAGAGAAATTTTTGATATTGCCAAAATGAACATTTCAGACAAAAAGGAACAATTTTTTTTCTAAGTCAGACCTAGCCACGATCAGTGATATTAAAGAATGCTCTGCCTGTTTAAAGCCGGCTTTTTGAGGTCAGAAGAGACATAAAAAACATAACTGAAATTCTCTTGCAGCTGAAATATAATTAAATCCACAATTGCTACTGGCGTCACATCTTCTAAACAAAGTGAAATCTGTGTTCTGTCATAGCACACCAAAGTGGAACTGTAAAGAGAACCAAATTTCTTCTGTTTCAAAGGAAAAGCTGAGTCATGTGTGTGTTCACTCAGGAAGGGCCCTAGCTGGGAATGAGCTGAGGCAAATGCAAGCCAGAGAGGTTCCCTACTGCTGAAAGGCTTCTCAGAGACAGAGGCGTGAGTGTTAGGAAGTGCAGTTGAGCTGGGTTGAATATAGATGAGCTTCTAGACATTTGCTTTGCTGGTCTGACTGATGACACCATCCACATGTCACCTTCAAGCAGAGACCGTCCCTCGGGTGAGGATGCTGCAAGAAACGTGTTCTCCAAACTTGTAGCACTTTCAGATGTTTAAGTTCCTCATGGGGAACAGAGCTGTGGAGGAGAAGAGGCACCAGATGCATTGGAGGGCAGTTAGGGTGAGGGGCTGTTACTCCTCTGTGGGTGTGAGCTCTGCCTTGCTCCAGGCTGAGCAGAGCTAAGGGAGAGGCTTGTAGGAGACATGGGGACAAAGAAAGGAGAGATCCCTGTTGTGAGGAAGGTTGTGGGATCACGAGCACCATGGACTACTGGTCCCACTCCAGCTCCACACACAGACATCTGCATTTCCCTATGAAAGACAGTGTGGGCTTGGTAAGACAGCAGCATGCTTTCAGCTTTAGTGCAATCTACAACAAGCACAGAGGTTTTGTGCACTTTATTCATGGAAATCTCTTTATTAGCATTCTCACCCTCTCCAGTCTCCCCAGGGGAACTGCTGCAGAAGACTTGGAGCAACACTTTAAAGTAAAATTCCTACCTCCTGGAGAGGCTAGCTATTTTGATATGTTTAAAGGAATAAAAACATTTCCCTGCACACTCCTCTAATTTAGGAAGTCCCAAAGATTTTACCTGTAGATACAACTGAGACTTTTATGTTTCCTTGGGGCTCTTGTAGTATGTTTGTATTGGATACCATACAAAAAGAAAGAAAGGTTTGGATCTGAATGAACAACCTTGGTTAAAATGGAGGGACCTGAACTGACGTTTAATTAATTAATTATTAGAGATCTGTGGTTTTAACATTACATTTTTTATTTTATTTTATTTTTATTTTTAACTGGATTAAAATCCTGATGCTTTTCTATTGCTGTGAAACTGGATTGGCAAACTGATAAATCAAATCATTGAGAAACATCAAGTTTCATAATGGGAACAAAGACTTCATATCAAAGAAGAACAAGTTAGGAAAAAGACTGTTCACAGTACAATAAGACGTTGATTTACTGTGGTGTGATTTATTACCTGGATGTATTTAACACCTGATATTAAAGTCGCCTATTAGCAACACTGCAAACACGGACACAAAACCCTCTTTATTTTGCTTCCTGTAAGCCGTCAACTCCGTTTTGATTGCCCATGTTCGTAAAAATTCTCAGCTCTGTACTGCAGCAACACAGTCTGCAGGGCCGTCTTCCAGACAATAGCAGAGAGCTTGAACGTGCAGGGGCAGAGAAAGGATGTGGGCGTAGCAGATGTAGTCGGGAAGACAAGGTGAAGGTCCCATTACATTTTCCCATATCCTCATCTGTGTGCATCATGCATTGGCAAGCTTTAAAAACCTCAGTGAACTCATTCGAATAAATTTCTTCTCTTAATAGCACCCTGACTGATAAAAGAAGTAATGCAGTGTTTGCAAACATTCAAATGTTTCTTGTGCTATTCCATTCAGACTTGCAATCTAAACAAAAAGGAAACATCTTATGTTTCGCAGCAGGAGAACAGATTGTGGAAGTCACCAATTAGCCATGCCACTGATTATCCATACCATACATCTGAGCTTTATGTTCCGTAGCTAACATTCAGCAGTTGAGTTGCTTATCTAAACACAACATTTTCTGCAGTGTCTTTAGGGTGGAAGGCAAACTGAGGAGAATTTTATTTTCTCCCAAGAGATATGACTATTATCATTTTCCCTAATTTATATCCCATCTTCCAGTGTCTTACTGCCTTAAGGAAGGGTTTAAAGAGGTGTGCATAGCCTTTTCTTCTTCCACATCCAGCTCTCTGCTGCTTGTTGCTTAAAGTTTTCCTTTTTCCAGTGCTCTGGTTAATATGCTTGTCAGCTCTGCTGGTTTCGTTGAGAGCTTGTCTCTCTGTGGTGTATTTGTTACAACTGCATATTCTGGACTGAAGTGATGAGGGCAAAACCTCATCTTAATTTTTCTAATGGGAAAGTTTGCGTATGAGCCCCAGGGACTCAAAAATCAGGTGGTGACTAGAAAGAACAAAAATGTCATTTTGCTTTGAAATCTTATGATTCTTTGAGGCCTGCCTCGTGACTCTGGTGTGCTGGGATTTGCCAGTGATGTTATCATTAGGTTTTCTTCTTTCCTGTTCTCTATACTATGCTATGCTCCTCAGGAGTACTTCTAGGAATGAGCTTCCACCTTTCCACTTTCTCTTTGTCAGATTAGCTTTCCCTTCTCTTCTGAAATAGCCCTGTCTTTGGTGATTGCAGTGGTGATTGTAAAGGTCATAGCATATGACTGCAAGGGCAAATGGGCTAGACAGAGGCATTACACACAGAGTCTCAGGGCCTGTTTTCTCTACACGTAGGTAAACGTGTCCTTGAGAGCACTGTAATACATGGGGTGCACGTGGAGTTCACTCCCGTGAGTACCAGCTGGGCTGCCCCGCAGCCAGCCCTGAAGGTGCTTCTACAAGTGAGTAAAATGGATGGGAAGTGAGTCTGGCCTCGAGCTTCATCTTTTGTGAAGCTGCCACACCACAGCATAGATGCAGCCTAGAGATTAAAGGCTGGATTACCGTTTGGGATGGTATCTGGCTAACCTGATGTTTGTGGGATACTGAGATCACCTGAACCCCCTGTGCCTGGTCTGCTCAGCCTGGGAGGCACCTGGTGTCCTTGGGGTTGATGATGACAGAAGTCAAGGCCATAATGCACCTGTATTTTTGCAGTGGGCTTGCACACAATCTTCCCTCCCCTGCTAATGTCTCTGAGCTGCTGATACCTGCTTCCTGCTGGCATTCACAGCTCCAAGTCTCTCTACCTTGCCTGAAATGTGCAATCTGTTAGAGCACACTTTCTGCATTGCACCTGTCCTGAAGCATGAGAAGCAAGTGTCCCTGCTTCTGTGTGCTCCAAAACCTAGTGATTATTGCATGGAGGTAGTAGAAATTCAGGTCCTGATCCTTCTTTTGCTGTCTAAACCCTGTTGTCCTGTAGAAAGTACCCAACTCAGTAGGCTGGAGGATATTCTGCAGTGGCTCTCTGCTGTTTCAGTTTGTAAAAGTACTGCAGTGTTTCCTGGATGAGGAGCTCACCTCAGCTCGCTGTGCTAACACCAGGACATGAGAGCATGTTTTTTCTCCCTGACTAAAGGAGTATTTAAAAGTAATATCCAAACTATTAGTTGACACTGAGGAACCCAAGTGGCTGATGGCTTGTGCTTAAAGCACTAATTAAGGAGATAGAAAGCCTAAGTTTCACTCCCTGCTCTAAATCAGGCAGAAGAGAAGTCATCCAAACCTGAATCTTCTCCCTTCCAAGTGTGTTCCCTTCCCCCTGGGCTACTGGGCGGCATCTTTGCTGCCACATCCTCCTCCTCCTCTTTTGGCTGACCTGGATTAGCTTGCTCAGGATTGGAGGAAGGCATCTCCCTGCAGCCCGGACTCAGGCATCAGCTCTTCGGGAGAAGCCTGCTTTAGGAGAAGCCTAGCTTAATACGCATTCCTCTTGAGGCATTTCCTAGCTCATGTTCAGCTTCTTTGCACTCTTGTTGTATGAGCATCTCCTTCCCCTCATGGGACAAATGAATAGCTTGGAGAGTGTGATAGGCGATGTGGGCCTATGTGCCAAAGGATGAGGATGAAACCTTTTACATATTTATACCTTAGTGATTTGCCTAAGCCACGCAGGATGTCTCTGAAAGTGGAGGGAACTGCCAGGAGTTCTCACGGGTCCCACGCTCATGTCTGAACCAGGACCATCTGTCTCTCTCTCCTCTCTGGAGATCCATTTCTATCTGTGATGCTTTCTGTGTGTGTGTGCTGATATATGCAGATCTGCATGCCTGGATTGTGACTGTGTTTCAATTTGTCTTTGTAAACCTCTTTGTAGGGTTTGTGTCTTCCTTTGTGCTCCACATTTACAGTGATATCAACATAACCTGATTTCAACAGGACCTGATGGACTCTTCTGGGATATGCTGAAGTTCCTGCAGGATAGAGCCTTGGATAATAAGTATATGTGGCCACTTAGTCACTCGAAGCTGGCTGATTACCAGGCCTGTCCTGTAATCTCTTGATCGTTCCACATTCATTTTTCACAAGCAGAGATACTGCTGAACTGTGAATATTGCTCCCCACAATGGGATAAAAATGAGATTTTTCATGAAACTTCAGCATTTCTGCTCCTGAAGACAATCCTTCACAAATGAAAGGGCTACATTTTAGTCCCAAGATTTCTACCACGGCAGAGAAACGTAATGTGATGGGAGATAAGGTGTAGAGGGTAGGGCGTCTCTCTGTCTCTCAGGGAGGGTAGGATTAATGTCCCAGGGCCCAAAGCAATGATTTATTAAGTGTGCCATAGCTGCTGGGTCTGTGAATGGTGCTCATCTCCCTCATATTCATCATTCACTTTTAAATATTGTTTGTGAAGGACATCTTGGGCAAAAGGAACTTGCAATTAAAGGCCCCTAACTTGGAGGTATATAGAACAGCGAGGACGGAAAACTCCCCATGGCTTCCTCCTTAGGCATTAATTGTGACCTCTGCCAGCTAAGGAGAACCCAAGAGTGGTGTTTTGGAGGACAGCTTTGTACTCCAAACACTGACAAAAATTAGAGTGGAAAGATTGGTTCAGGTAGATTTACTTTCTCAGGAAGTGACAGATGATGAGTGCAGATGCCTGCTGATATGAAAAATCCCTTTATTTTGCTCTGTGGAATAATTACTAACTGGGATTCAAAACACACATAGACTGGGTGGAGACCAGACCAAAAGGCAGAACACAGTTTGCCTCAGAAAAGCCCATAGGGTTGACAGGGAGAAAAATTAAAGCAGATTTTGCAACTGGTAGTGAGATGCACTTACAAGCTTTCTCACAAGTTTGAAATGGGAATGATGAGTGTCATTTTTAATGTCAGTCACCAAAATGTCATGCTGGCTACTAAACTCTCTTTCAAAACTAACCAGCATTTTGGCAGGAAAAAAAATGATGAAAAGGGTTTATTTTCTCTTTACTGCTACACTACGTACAGAAATATCAGTTGTTCTTTTTCAGTAGCAGTATTCAATTTGTCAGTTTGTGATATTTTGGGATTGTTAGTCCACTGTCTATACTGGCAGATGATGTAAGTGGAAAGAGGGGTGTTGGCGTTTGGCTTTGGATGTGACACAGGTACTGACAAATATAAATTGTGCTCAAGTATATGGAGACAGCAAAAAATTGCCAACGCCTTACTTACTCACAAATGGAGTAGGCAGGCAAAAGTGAGAATCTCCTGGAATTAATTGTGAAATTTATTGTGGAATTTATATATTTTGCCCAGCAAAATATATAGGATTTGGGCTATGTGTAATAAATGGAACTTTTTGATATGCACCTTAATACCAAATAGTGGCTGTTCTGAGTTGCGTGCAATTAATAACTTCTTTTAGTTGCATGACAAGCAAAAAGCATCCTGGTTATGCTGTTGCTCCCTTGTGGAGCTCTTCAGAAGAGGAAGCTAAAATGCATTTATTCTCCATGTAGAAGAGGTTGAGCTGTGCCAAGGGCTGGGCTGCTTCGGCCCTGGGGATGGCAGTGGCAAGGGAAGGGAGGAGCAGGGACAGGCAGCCCCAGGGAGGACTGGAGAGCAGGGCGGCTGCTCCCTGAGGAGCAGCAGGAGGAGGCCGGGAAGGGCGAGGGCAGTGACTCCCGCGGCTGGGTGGCTCCCACCAGCCTGAGCCAGCAACCTCAATGCCGTGCTCCACCCTGGCCCTTCCCGCAGTGGCAGCAGAAGGCGGCATTTAGGCTGGCTTTCCAGGCAGGCGGGAGGGCTGCTACGCCATGGCTAGCCCTGAAAGCTGCCAGTAGCACCGAGCAGAGCAGACAGTGGGCTTTGGTGAACATTTTATTTGGAAAGAAGTCAAGAGTGGCATTCGTGTCTCTGGTTGGGGGTGAGACACCTTCCCTTCCTTTAGAAACTTAAGGAGAAGGTAAACGTTAAAATCAGATCACAGAGATAACTTGCATAATGTTTTAGCGGAGTCATCTGGACAGCGTCGGAGCCACTTCTGCTGATGTTCAGTAACTCTTGAAACTCTCTGGAGGAACTGAGAGTCCAGGATAACCTAAAGTAGATACAGTAATGCCTATTATGAATCCTGGGCAGAGGAGTAAACAGCTGATGTAGGTCTAGATTAAAGGAAAATGAAAGGAGAAAAAATTAATTAATATCAGTCAACATTACTGTATGTGAAATCTATACTGTAAAACTTATTTGCCACCTTTTTTTTTGATAAGATGGCAATTTAGTTTGATAAGGACAATGGAAATTACAAAAAACATTTGACCCAACATCACAAGACTGCAGTTGAGAAAGCCGATCAATATAAAATTAACATGGCACGTGTTACATTGATTGAAAGCTCGCCAACTGGCAGGTCTTGGAATACACATGGAGAGTCACCACAGAATCATTTAGTTGAAAGGCAGCTAAATGCAGATCGTGTAATACAGCCCCTTGCTCAAAGCCATGGCAACTTCAGAGATGGATAAAGTTGCTCAGGGTCATGTCAGGTTGATTTTGGGACACCACCACAGGTGAGGGTTGCACAATCTCTTGTTTGGGGTGCAAGTTCCTCTTCCTTAAAAAGATTTGTTTTAGCAAGGTTCTTTGAGAAATGTTTTTTCAGGTCTTTTTCCAAATATACTGGAGGAAGCACATAACCAGGGTGAGTGAAGTTTGCAGAGGACATTAATGCTGAAAAAACTAGCAATGTCAAAGGGGAACATCACTATTGTAATTCAAGTGACCTTGGCATGCTTGTTTTAACATGGGCTAATATAAAGCCATTGGAGTGAGAACAAAAATCTTAGGTCATACAGATGGAATTGACAAATCTGTGCTGGGGAAGAGTGATGTTCAGAGGGACGTGGTAAGCAGGATGAATAATTGTCTGAGCATGAGTTGCTAATGTGGGTCACTGAAAAATAAACTTTTGTGACCCTTGAAGTTAAAAATATGGGGAAATTAGTTAGAGAAGCTTACAGAGGCTGTCAGGTTCAGTTCTCTACCTGTGATGGATAGCACAGCTTGCCTCCCTACACCTAGACTTCCCCCGAACATGGATGCCGCATCCATACTGCTTGTTTAAGCAGTCTTGTCCCACGCTATCCCTCAAACTATGCTCGAGTATAGTCTGGCAGAAGGCCAGTTCGTATATTCCCCAAATGTGCTATGGAACTAAACATTATGTATCCTGAGCAAATGTGTGTCTATACTTGCGCTTATGTTTAGTTTTCTCATGCAGACAGTGCTGTAAGTCATGTGTTTAGCACTGGTTTAGCAATTACTGGCATTCAGTATCCAGTCTGAGTATTCACAGGACAAGAATAACGTTATCATGATAGCAAGGGTGCAAAGGAAGACCTGAATGTGCAAAATGTGCCTCATAATGTTCATACTTTACTGGGAGGAAGGTAAAAGAGGGACCTGGTTGTACTCTGTAAACAGTGCTATCAAGAGTAGTCTTCTGTAATGAATTCATCAGTGTTGCAGAAAGGTAGGAAGACCCAAAGACTAGACGTTGAATCAAAACAAGCTTTGGCAAGAAGGAAGCTCCCGGTTTCATGGTTCTGGTCCTAAGAGTGGGTGTTTTCCTAGGAGACTTTCTGTAGTTTAAGGGATTCATGCCAGTCCAATGTCCTGTGCTATGTAGGAGGGCAGGTTAGTAGGAGGGCAGGTTAGATGATCACAACAGATTCATAATCTTTGAATCTTAGAATTAATTCATGAGATTTTGAGATGTAAATGAGAGTTTGGCACTTGGATTTTTTTAAAATTTTATTTATTTATTTTTTTTTCCTGAACAGAAGGACTGATAGAGCTTCAGAGCTTCACCTGTCATCACCACCTTATACGACTGGGATTATTCCCAGCAACAGTATAGAAAGATGTAGTTAACACTTCTGCCTTTCGTGTATTTTTATTGATAAATTTACCATTCTCATCACATTATATGTTATAGAGGAATTGTAAAATCTATTTGTTATAGATTTTTCTTTTTCATAACATGTTTTAAAAACCTGTTGTCTTTTTTTTCCCTGTCACTGTGCTTCCATTTCTCTGTCAGTCCCTATCTTCTGGTTAGTAATAATTATTATCCCTTTCCTTTCTCCTTCAGAGGAGTTCATTTAATAGCTTTCCTCACATTCCCTTCCTAAGAGAAGGGATGGTTGCCCTTGGCATTTTGAAACTGTGGCTCTTTGAATGTCTACTAGAGTTTCTCAGGAATTCACAGTTATCATTCACATTTTAATTTTTTTTATCTTATTTGATATACCTCATTACTATTTTCTACTTAGTAACGTTTGTCCTTTAAAATTACCATCTGAATATATCATGGGCTTGAACTTCATTGTCTTGCAGTGCAATGCATGGCATACAATCCCTTGTGCAAAAAATATAGTTCTATTATCAAACTCTCTTCAGTCAAGTCCTTGTGGAATTGCACCTTATACTGGATGCATTTCATTTTCAAATTAGGAAATGATTATGTATACTTTTGCATATTTTTGTGGCAACAAAAGATATTCACCATGCTTCATTCAGATTGTAGTTCTGCATGATGCAGTTTTCTGCTCTGGCATGACAAATAGCTGATTGTGGATCTGGACACCTAGCTAATTGTTTTGATTTGATAGTCTGCAAAACTGACCACCTGCTCACTCATCTTGAACTTCATATGTGACAATGTTAATTCATAAGCTTTCAAGATACCTTTCTTTACTGATGGCAACTCAGATATTAGTTGTAGGTGATACACCTCTAACAGATCTGCAAAGAGAACATTTGGGTTGCAAAGAGCCTGTGGTGGCTGTGTTGAACACATAAACCAAATGAGCAGGTCTTTGCCAAGCTTTTGAGCTGTGAGTGATTTCTGAACTGCACACATGTAATGATGGATCTTATATGACACACAACACCATCTCCCCTGTTCCCTGTGCCCATGCAGATCCAAGCCACTCACTCTAACATCCTCATTGTTCTGGGCTCTGTGAGACTGTCACGTTGCTCATAGTTGTGTAACTCCAGTCCCTCTCATCTCTTATCCAGCTCTTGATGCTGATGATTAGGCAATTATGTTTTTCTTCATTTTGCGTCTTTTGGCTTCACAACTAATTTTGTTTCCAACATCTTGATTTTGATGGGTATTCTATGAGTTTCCCTTTTCACTCATTCCAGTTTTATTAGTTTACCACCTTCCTAGCTCATCCAGTCTTGTCTCCTAAAAATATGAGTTTTTCTGCAAGTGTGGAGGCCATCTGAATGCACAGCCCTTTCTACCTCTGTTTCACAATTTCAAGTCCATGTATTATTTGTCTATGCAACAATTAGGGTACTATTTGCCATCTTATTCTCCTTTGAGTGTGAGACAAAGGATTTCTGAAAATGTAGCCTCCACTGATTTATCTGTCTTTTGTACAACCTCCTGAATTAACAGCAGGTCAGTCCCTTTAGGATGGGATAATGAGAATTGCTGGTAATTACTGCTTGAAAGTATAAACAATCATGTCCATGTGCTGAAGGGACTTAACTAATGCCAGTCAATTAAAAGCAATGAGAGGAAGATCATAGTTCCTTGGCTGGTGCAAACACTGGTAGCCAGTAAACACAACTCTGCCTGGAAGAAATGAGCTGACTAACTCTGCTTTTCTAATGTTACATGACCTCTTTTGAACCCTTTCAGATCTTCAAAGGAGTCTTAGTCCATGCTTTGAGAAATATTACTGCAGAATGATGAACTTCATTGGAGACTTGTCATTAGTAGGAGGAAACAAATCAAAGATGTGTCTCAGTCCTTGTTAAGGGAATGATATTTCTGAAGTCTGTGTGGATCGTAAATCATCAAAAGTCTCCTTGCAACAGACCCACTTGCTTCTTCACACAAAGAAATGACAGTGATGTCCCATATATGCTGATAGAGCTGTCTCCTTTCCTGGAACAGTACTAAAAATCATCTGCACTGCACTAATGAAGTCCAAATCTGCTTCCTATTAAAGTTGATGGCAGCTCTTCCATTAGGTTGAGCTATGAGGCAGCTTATCATTTTTGAAGCATTAGGATCCAACAGAAGGAGGTGCGCTTTATAGGCTAAACTTTCTGCACGTAAAGCACATGAAACGGTGCAGAAGGCTTTCCTTAGTCCTGCAGGAGGAAATGACACTTGGGGCAAACCCTAAGTTGTTCTACCCTCTTGGTGGCACTAATAGTTTCTGAGGATGCTGTACTTAAAAGAGGGATCCTCAAGTGAAGCTGCACATGATCATTTTCAGCAAAGCTTTTCAGATGAGTCCTGCATCACTGTAATCAATGGGACATTCACTGGACAGGACAGAGCTTTAGTGGTTTGCTGGTTGCAATTCATGGTTGACATTTTCTGGGGTCACCTGAAGTCAGTGCAATAACTAAGATGAAAGAGTAGCAAACTTCAACTCCCTAAATAGCAAACAAGAAAAGTTTTTCTTCAGAACTTTTTCATATTGAAAATTTAGAAAACTTGTGCCCTTAGTGCAAGAGAAGTTTTTTGTTCAACATATTCATTCTTGAACTGTTGCTAGGTGTGGCTTCCAAACAGTTCTAATTCCACCAATATATCGTCTTAAATGACAATAAAACATGACTCTTCAAAGATTTAGAAATGTGTTTCAACAATGACCCTTCTGCTGGCATAGCTCTGTTGGTTTGTTATGGTTCTTGTTAGTACTGTACATAGATACAAGGCAAATACCCTCCCTACATAAAAATACTGCCTCCTATCAGAAAAGCCATTTAATAAAAAACATATCAAAACTCTCCACTGCGTTCTGTCAATCCTTAGTGATTTATAAAATGTCCATCATCTTCTATGTGCAAGCTTACAAGCCACAGCCTGTATGTCTGTGCTTAGCAACAAGTTATTCCACTGAACTGGTGAGACTATTTACAGTTAGGAATTGCAAATCACCTGTGGACAGAGTCCTAAATGATATGTTCTCATTAATTTAGCTATGTAAGTCTAGAACTTCTATGCTACTCAAACAGAGGATAAACTGTAATCTTTGGCCTAGATAATAAGTCCAAAGAGGGACTATTAGAAATTAATTGTTTGCTTTTACGAAACCAACAAGTGAATATTTTATAGAAAAGTTGTTTGGCAAACAGTTTTGTATTAACATTAGCGAAGTGCAGAGAAATAAATGTAACTAAATTTTCAGTAGTTTATTTTTATTCAATTGATTATGAATCTTTTCTACCGGAAAGTTTCAATTTGATCTAATTAATTAATCTTAGAGATTATGGATGCAGGTCAGGGAGCATTTCAGCACATATTATTCTGTAAGGTGATACCGACCACCCTGTGCTTTCTGGATCACAGATTCATAATTTGAGGTCATCAATGAAAACAGTGTGAGATAAGATCAGATGGAGCCCTTCCTATACCTGGAATACCAAAAATTAGAACTATTTAAAAATGAAGAGAATTGTCTTGCAGCACAGTAGGCACGTCCCAAATTTCCATGGAGCAAGAAAGGATTAATATTCTTTCCCTCCAGGCAGAATGCAATTTGCCTCCCTCCCCACTATACCTGCCAATGCAACCTAGATGGGAAAGAAGGGAGGGTATTTGGATGGGTGAAATAAAGAAGAGAGAAATCAGGGCCAGACCTGTGTTGTTGCTGTGGAGGGATAATGGTTTGAGGGCAGAAATAACGTAAGAGATGGCCCCAGGTTATGATCAGAGTTGTTGAAAAGAGACATGAAGTGTGTACTTAAACACTTTATTTTTCTGGCAACAGCTGGAGGAGATTTAACATCATCTTCATTTATTTTTGAGGTTGTTGATTTTGACCATATCTGTGTAATTTAACAGGTGTGCCCATCACTCTTGGGAATTGTTTTAGGTCTCCTTTTTGTGTACAGTCAATTTGTTCCAAAATATTTTTATTTTTTTTTTTAATCTTGTTACTTGCTATTTCCCCAGGGGTGTTGGATTGTGTGTGTTGTGTGTCTTGGTTTGGATTCTCACTGTACTTTTTATGAATTCAAACTGAAATCAAATATTTATTTTATTCCTTGTACAGCTTAGCTGTAAAAAATGATGGCATGTTTGAGATGTCTCAAGGAATCTCTTGGACATTTTGGATGTCATTCTAGTTTCTTGACTATAACTCAGATGAAATGTACATCACTGAAGGGACACGTCTCACAAGCGTCATCTGTGGCAATCTCCAGAGAAGAGCTCTTCCCTCGTTATCTAGTTTTTCCTGTCTTCAGAAGGTTTCACAATGAGCATTAAATATGAACAAAAGTGATGTAATCAGGTGAATTGAGCTGCACCAGGTCTAGGATTACAAGAATGTGATTGCCTGGCTACATGGCAGTGTGCACATCTGGCCAGCTCCATCACTCCTGTTTCAGCAAGGCTGGTTCTGGAGATGGGCACAGGTCAGCTCTCTGTGACCATGGAGTAAAGAGGGGAGAAGCTGTCAGGGCTGTGCTTGGGGTGAGGAGGAGTGTATGGGTGCAGATGAGTGTATAGCAAAACAACCAAGCACCTGAACTGAAGTTCTAAGCCTCATACCCCAAAAGCCATCTGAAGGTTTCTTTATTCTGGACTTTTTCTGGGTTCCATGAGGTTTTCCCTTGGAAGCTTTGTTATCCCCAGCACTTTATCTGTACCCAGGGCTGCAGGAGGAGAAAGAACCACAGACCCTCCCTTGACAGTTGGTTTGGAGCTGGCTGGACGGGAGCTGAGATTTTGGGCACCATTTCAGTACAGCCATTTTTCTCCCACACTTCTGATAGTGTGGTAGTAAGTTTTGATACATCTCAAAATTGTTTTCCACCAGCATCATGTCCCATCCATACTTTTCCCAAAACATTTGATTCTGTGGCCATTAATTTTGGCTAGATAAGGCAAAACATGAGTAGGAACACTTAAAATGGATTTTTTTTTCCATATGAAAATGTTTAAAACAGGTTTACACTATGTTTTCAGACATTGTCAACAGGTTATACTCTGTTATGTTCTTCTGAGGTTGGCTTCAAATTTTAGTCTGCCTGGAGTTCCTCATTGTTTTCACCACTCTCTGGTGACAGCAACACCTTAGCATCAGAGAGAGAGGAAGTGTGTAAAACATCAGAGCGACCGCCTGCAAACCCCAAGATAGGTGGTGGAACAAGTTTTCTCTATGGCCACTGCATATGAAGTCCCTTTGATTTAACCACTCTCGTTGGTGCTTAGAGTATGTCTTGTGGAGATGTGCATTCACACCTGCCCCTTTTGACAGACTCTCCAACTTAATTTTTTATCTTATAGAGATGTCCACTGAGCACATGGTGTATCCAGCAAAACAACATGAACAAAATTGAAAGAACCATTCAATAACAAAATGCATTACAAAGTAAATCAGATGAGAAACCATATTAGCCAATTTTCTTGGAGTTGATCTGACCTACTTTTAGGGGTGCTTCAACTCGGGCACTGCTTTTCTACATATTGAACTTCTTTATCATGTTTGCACTCTGCGTGCATTCATAGCCATGCCCTGGGGTGTTTGCAGAGCTGATGTTTTAGACATGTAAATGTGACTAATCACACACCCACCCATGGCTGGCAACCCAGCTCTGCAGCCTACACAGAGGGATGATCTAATCCCTGGAGGTATCTCTGGCCTGGAGGAAAGGAGGGAGGGAAGGGTGGTTCTCCCGTGGGCGAGCCACGCTCTGCAACCCTCAGCTTAGGCCTTGCTCATCTACTGAAGCAACTGAAGATGGCATAGAGCGAATTGTGGGCCTTTCAGTAGCTGTGTCTGGTTTGGAAATGTCTCCTCTACCATTCCTGCCTGTATTGGTAACACACAGTGAATATGACTCCTCCTTCTGATGCTGCTCTTTCTGGATTTCTGTGAGATCTGTTCCTTTTACATTCATTCAGCTTTATGGAGGGACCAGCTTAGAAGCTGAAATTTTATCTTTCCCAAAGATGGATTTCTTTGGAATGCTCTGCTAATTTGTTCACTGCTGATCTGGAATGACCACCTGAAGGGGGAACAGGTAATTCATTCTAGGGGGAACTTACCCCATGGTTGGAATTGCTTTCAGCATCACCAGCTGCTGCCAGCCGTGGCATGGTGGTGTCTGTGGCTAGAAAACTTTGCCAAGAGGTGACCAAGGACATTGCATTTGCAAATCAAGAATAGCTTCATGGAAGTCAGAAAAGTTAGGTACATATATATATATATATATAAATAAAAATAAAAATAAATATATGAATTATATATATATAGACACTTAAGTAAATGGAATCAAAATCAGACCTCTGTTTGTTGAGCCATGTCATTTTGTGTGTCCCCCCTCCCAGATTATCATCAGAATTAGTAAAGAAGAAACATAATTTCTGGTTCAGTTTCTTCCTTTCAGATGTGACTAATATAAATGTAGAAATATGGGAGAATCTGGAAGAGGGCACTCAAGAAAAAAACAGCCTCTGAAAAAAGTCTGTCCTTGTCTCTGTCAGCAACTTGTTGTCTTGTATTTGTAAGGCGAGAGTCTACAGCCTTCCCGTCTTTTAAAAAAGCCTTTATCTAATGCCATTCTGAATTCCACATTGTTAAAGACAGGTTCAGGTCTTAAAAATCCTGCCAAGTTTTTGCCCTCAATGATCGTCATAGCTGAAGTTGGACTGCAGTAGATAAATGAGCACCACCGCCTGCTTATTTATGTGTTCACAGTCTGATGTTGTGGTATGATGTGGGATACCCCTTAGGAAATCTCACTGCTCCAGGTGATAGGTGAAGTGAGCTTTACTTCCCTGGCCATTTCCCTCACTCTCTCAGTTCTCCCTTCATATGCTTCCTTTCCAGATAATTCCCCGCCAGGGCTTGTGCTTGCCTGGGGCTGCCAGGAGGCACCAGCACTGGGCAGGGAGCTGGCCCCGGGGATTTGGGAGGGGAAGGCTTGGGTGCAGCTGCCACGGGTGCTGCCCTGGGTGCAGCACTGATCCTGCCTGGGCTGGGCTGCACCCAGCTGCTGGCGGCAGCGCTGGGCCCTGGGGCGCGCAGTGCCTCTGGCTGCACTAATGAGACACTGAGACACCGCCGCCTCCTCAGCAGGCAGCGCCTGCCTCATGATGCACCCGAGAAAAGGGCTCCCTGGTTACTTGCCTCTCCTGTGTCCTTTCTGGATGCTGCAGCACTATGTCGGACCTTGTGTGTAGGTAACTTGCTGCGCTTGTCCCTTAAAATTATAAAGACATACAACTGTCTATAAAATGGCTTAATACTTAGCATATAATTAGCATCGCATGGGCTCCTCATCTGGTTGTTGATGAGCTACAGCAAACAAGCACAACCTTCTGAATAATAGCACCAGGCACGGGTTCTGTAAGAAAAAGCAAGCATTTGTCTGTTGGAGGCGAAGCAGACAGAAGCAAACCCTTGTTGTTGGCATCGCCGTTAACACAGAGCCCTCAGACATCTGGGTTCCCCAGGGGATGCCCTTGCAGACGTGCTGTTTTACACTGGTCCAGGGTTGGGGGCCATTGGGCAGGCCTACGGAGTGACTGCCTGGCAGAGCCCTGACTGAGCTGCCACAGATCGGGAAATCCAGAATGTTTCCAGTGTGTGGAAGAAGACCTCCTTGGAGATCTTCAAACGCCTCCTGGACCTGGTCCTGGGCACCCTGCTGTGGGTGTCCCTGCTTCAACAGGGGTTGGAGCAGATGGCCTCCAGAGGTCCCTGCCAGCCTCACCATCCTGTGATTCTGTGATTATGTCTGCACAAAGTACCCAGCAGATGCACAGCCACCCTGAAAGTCCTGGGGATTTCAGACAGCATTGTTCTGCTCATGTGAATTAGCAGTATGGTCTGAGTGAAGCATCCAGAATTCTGGATGTGCCATGCTCACATTATTCAATGGAGTCATGCAGGCACAGTGAGCCAGACATGTTCCCAAGCTCTCAGATTTTCTGAACATCCACAGATCTTTTGTGCAGAGGATATGCAGTCAGTCTGGATGCTTCCTGAAATGTGGGGTTGATAACACATGGTCTGTGGAACTCATTCACACATACTTCCATCTGGGAAATCCCAGAGAAAGAGTTATGGCAACCTGGCTGTTAAATTAATTTAATTTTCTATACTTAAGGGCATCTCAGCTTGCCAGCAGTCATGGTTTTATCCTCTGAGAAGAAATTCTGAAGTTATACTTGGATAACCCTTATTATTTGGCTATTTAAAGTTTGCATCCTCTTGTGATCTGTCTTCAGAGCAACTCTTACGAGTCTGCTCTCGGGACTCAGGAGAAACACCAAGCACCCACAGGTAAATGCTTTCAGCCTGGTTCTGTTTCTCATTCACTTCATTTCTACCACTAAAGTTTCTCTTTTTTTGAATTTACTGACTTATCATTTACTGGCCAGGCTGTCTGCTACTCTGGTAGAGGCCAGACTGAGGTGGGATGCAGCCAGCCCTCTTGGTCCTGCCCTGAATGGTTGAGGAAGGATGTGAGGGGAGTCACTTGTGAGGCCAAGCTCGAGAGGTGACTTCAGGTGGTGTGGTGCCATGAGGAGGAACCAGGCAGGGAAGTTCACCACCTCTAGTGACACACGTGGGCCTGAGGAAACTGGACTGTTTCCAGTGTTAAGTACAACACGGGTGAGTTCAAGGGTGTGTGACACATCACGCAATGCAGAGCGTGAGCCATGTCATGTATAAGTGGGATGAAACGTCCCTGTGGGTGCCCTTATGAAGCAGCTCCTGGGGAAGCTTGGTGTGGATGGGGTAGCACTGCACCTTCATCTCCTCCATGTGCCCCAGGCTGGCCATGCTCAGGTCAGGGGCATTTGTGGCCCCACAACGCTGCAGCATAGGCAGGACGGGGAGGAGGTGGCAGGAGGGGAGGTAGCACCTTCTCCCACCTGCCAAGTGGGGATGGGAGCTCAGCCTCCATTTGCTCTCTCTGTTTAGATTTCAGGCCTGACAAGCATGCACTGTCCCCTATTGTTTGTACAGTCTTTGGCCCGTAAAGTCCTGATGTTTGCCAGGGCACCTAGGCCCTCTGCAGTACTATCAGCTAATGAGCAATAACAGACTCTGAGATATTAACTCTTCCCGTGCTTGCCACAGCACCCCTGGCTCCATGGCCAGGCAGACTCATGGAAGAAGAAGGCTGGCACTTCTGCTAGGGTGTGAAGGAAGGGATGCGAGTGCCCACTGCTCTCTCACTGCTCATGGGAATGATGGCAGAAGTGTGTCTCCCAGACGCATCTGAATGACTCCCAGAGGCATCTGAATGAGTTTTGATCAGTGACAGCTCTGCTACTGCAGCACAGTATGGAGATGTTTGAAAGGGGGGCACCTGCCAATTATTTGCTAAGGGTCCCTGTAAGAGAACAGTTTCTAAAACAGTAGAGGGTTTAGACCTGGACGTGTCAGAGGGAGTGACTACTGAGTGGAAAGTGGAAGTGAGGAGGTTTAGGAGTCCATTCACCTCGACACAACCTGGGTAGCATTCTTGTCTGAGCAGCAGCTCTGTAGAGACTGGTGACACAAGGGTGATAAAAATTCAATTACATTCACTGGAAGGGAGCTTGAACTTTTGACAATAGCAACTCCTAGCCCTTGCCTGCAATGGCCTTCAAGGGCAGGTAATTACACTTCCTTCAGTTTACTTGCTGTTAATTCACAGAATTAATGAGATATCTCTCTACTGAGTGTATAGGTACTCTGCCCTTTAAGATTAGCTCAGGGCAGGACTGATTGCCTCTCCTTACAACAGTTCAAGTTCCCCTGTATTATCAGAGGGTCTTTGTTTCTCTTTCAGCTGAGATAGAGCATATAAATCCAGCAAATTACAATAAACAAGACACTCCCTGTTGCTATTTTCAGTTGGTTTTCAGATTAGATCGAGTTGCTCCTTTGAAAAAAGTACATTTTACATGTTTGTTGCATTCTCCGTGTTACATTTCTAACATGAGAAGATCAATACCAGGGTAGTCAATTCCTTTCAAATCATTTCAGTGTTATGCTTATTATGGCTAATTCACTATATACTCTTCCTGAGAGAGTTTGAAAATGTGGATTCTTGAAATGCTGATGATAGAAGCTTCCTGAGATAAAAAGTGAAAAGCAGAGAAGCAGAAAGGAGAGAAAATAGTAAAAGTCAGGTGTTGGCATTACTTGAAGCATTTTCTAAAAGTAATTTTTGTATCAAGCAGAGAATTTGAGCGCTGCTGATTGCATGCACTCTATCCTGTTGTTCATATGAACACACACAGATACATCTTAAATACCATTCTGAATCTGTATGTACATGCTTTTTTGATCTGTTGTTATGTTGAAGAGGTATTTTTTTTAAAAAAAGCTGAAAACACACATGACAATCCATGAAGGACAACCAATATCTTTAGTCTGCTGGAACCATCTGGAATTAGATACCCCATTCTGGCATTGCTGAGAAAGTTTTTCAGATGCTCTGTCGCCCTAGATTTTAGCAATTTTATTACGTGACAAGTCATTGTCTTACTGGCTTTTCATCTAGATGTTGAATGTTCCATATCTTGGCCCTTTTCCTTTCATTCTCACACTGTGGATGTGGGACGTTAGCCCTTTTTAACCACTGCAGGAGAAAAGGAGGCAGAGAGTGCCTGAAATATCACCCTACACATGGGGTGAGTCTCAGCTTGGCCTACAGGACTGCCCACTTGTGTTCTTTTATGAAAAAAATCTTTTTACATTTGTCTACATTATCTGCTCTCTGTAAATGATAATATTTTGGGGTGCTACAAAATGATGCATGACATGGACTATTCCAGTTAACTTCACTGCATAGGAAACTTCACTGTAAAGGAAAACAACAGCAAAATACATCTGAATTCAGGGTTCCTTGCATGGAGTAGTAGCCTGCAATTCCAGATCCAGGTGAAAGCAATAAAGACTCCACCATGCCATCATCACATCTCTCCTATCAATCAATTCTCTCTCTTCCTTATTCCTTTTCATACACCCACTGGGCAATCTGATGATTTTCTCTTGTTATCTGGTGTTCTTTGAATGAAAGGCACAGTTCAGCTTTTAGCTGAAGATGCCAGGCCCTGTTTCTGTCTTTCTCTCTCTCTTTTTTTTTTTTTTTTTTTTTTCTCTTTTTTTTTTCTTTTCCTATAAAAGTCTCTGGTGGTTGCCATTCCTTAATTTTCTTCCTTTTTGTTTGTCTTCTGGGATATGTGTTTCCTTTTGATGCAGCTCAGAGTATGCACCAAAGTGGTTGGTTTTAGATACTTAACGTAAATCACTTAATATAGGCACAGGAATAGGTAATGTTTTTCAGAGGTATATTTCTTTTTCACTGAGACAAAAAACTTCTGAAAATCAGCATTCTTGCTTTCACGAGAACACGGTTGGGTCTCTGCCTTGTGGTCTTGCAACAAGGAAGGAGATGTATGTGAGAAAAGAGGGAGATAAAGTAACCCCTTTATATATATATATATATATATATATATATATAAAATATATATATATATATATTTATATATATAAGTATCTTTTACAGGAGTCAGCTGGTGATACTTTTCAAGTAGCACTGCTGGATACTTAGCTGACCTTTCTTATCACTGCTCAGGAATGTTCCAGGTCTTACTGTAAGAACCAGAACCTGGCCACAGGAGTCATCACTGTCTTTTGGGGCTTGGACCAGGGTGTGAACTGCAGTCTGGTCCCTTGCTGGATCAGACTACCCATGCTATATAATGGCAGCCCAACCTAAATGTCTCCAGGCTTTTACCTTTGGCCTAGAGAGTGTTGGGATGCTGCCAGGTAGCACCAAAGGCCAGGGAGGGCTGCATGAGCTCCCTGGAAGAGCAGGTGGGAGACATGGAGATGGCCACACAGAGAAGAGAGTGCACCCCTTGCCCGTCATAACTCCACCCTGTTCCTGAACTCCAGCTTGTGTCCACCCTGTGAGGATTTTTTGCGAGTTTGAGTGTGAGTGAGGCCTGTTTTGAGGCTGTATGTACCAAATGAAGTAGTGGAGTGCAGTGGTAGTGGGCACTGAGCCCCATGGAAATCATGCCGAGGAGGTCAGTGGGGCAATTTGTTCTCATATGCTTGTGTCATATTAGAGACAGGAGCAATGAGATGAGATGGGGCAAGAGGATACCAGGTCAGGAGAAGATCAGCATGACAGATGGTACAGGAATGGGTTGTTGCCAACCAGTAGGTATGAAGTGATGGGGCATGATGAGTATGATTAATGGCCCACCACGGCAAAGTAGAGGAAGAAAGGCAAGGGACTGCAATCTTAAGGCTGTGAGATCTTGTAGCTTGGGTGAGTATACTTGGTTTTGGCTCAGTGAGAATTCCTTTTGAAGCTCTTGTTGCTTGTTGGTGTACTTCTCTGCTAGAAGAGCAAAACCTCATGAAGAAGTTTGGAGAAAACAAAACAAAACAAAACAAACAATAATTGCCATGACCGACCTATAGCAGAGGGTTGTTCCACAAGTAACAGGTGAAATGGAAAGGTAAAGGCTGGCTTTCTTCAACCTGTGGTATATTCACAGGCTGAAACTACTGCTCCACACAGCTGTACCAGGAAGTTCGAAAAAAATAAAGTTACCAGTACACTGGTAACTTTTTTTCTGCTTTATAGAAGAAAAAAAAATAGTACAATTCAATTCCCAACTCGGATTAAAGCAGATGGCCCAGGTTTGAACTGATATATTACTTAAAAAAAAATCACAGTCACAGAAGTTTGTTTCTTCTTTCAGGAGTCTGGAAGGTGGGTATGAATTCCAGGGAAAGGGTTAACCATATCAGGAGATTGTCAACCATTGGTCTGACTTTAAAACAGGGTGCTGGAGGGCATATCTTAACCTGACATGTTGCATTGTTAATTTACAGTTTGGGTGTGGAGGGACCTGCCTTCCCTTCTTTGTAATCTATGCAGGTGTGCACAGGACTTCAAAGCCAGTTGCAATGGAGCTATGTCTGTGAGAAAGCCCCAGCTAAACAAAAATGTGCTGGGAGATGCAAACTCCAGGTCCCTTGTGCAACTGCTCTCCAGTCGGTTTGTAAATGTAGGCTTCCACTGAATGCTGTTTTTGCAGTGGTGTTTCACCCCTTCTCTGTAGGTCCTGCTGCAAATTTTAGGCTTTATGCTACAGTGAAATTTTAAAACGTTTTTTTTAAAAATATGCTTAAAATCACAAAAGCACACTAATCAGTCATTCTAAGGGTTGTTGTTTTTTTTCCCCTCTGCTTCCAGATCACTTGTGAAATACTCTGGATTCCTACCAGTGCCTTAATTAGCAGTACTTAAGGCATCTTAGAGGAGTGGAGTTTAGCCCCAAAAACTGGTCATGGGCTTTTCACACTGAAACTCACTTTTACTTGTCATGTAAGCTTGGGCAGTAAAAGGTTTCCTGTTGGTCTGTACTGGTTGGCTGAAACTCTTCAAACCCAGAATAATGTAAATGCACAAAAATAGTCCTTAGTGGGTGGTGAAGCACAAATGCTCTTGCTCTTTCTGCCTGTCTGTGGAACTATTATTTGTACAAAGTGCGTCACAGTGCACTCCATGAAGGCTTGCTGAGGAAGGACAAGAACTGCAATGCCATACCCAGTGCTTGTACCTCTCCTAATCACTCCCTCCAAATCATCTGCAGATCTGTGCAGATTCCCATGGCCATCCATAGCCTAGCGAGTGAAAAGGAGCTGAAAATGGCTGAAGCAGAGAAGTGGTAGAGGAAATTCAACAAAGTGGTAGCAACCCCTGAGTAAGAAGTACTTGATTTTTGGAGACTTATCCCTCACGTATGCTTTAGCCCCTTGCCAGCAGAGGCAGCTCTTTGCTTGTCTTCTGCTGAGGTCTGTGGGGCTCTCGGGAGGTTCAGCAGCTCTCCATGAGTTCTGCTGCAGAGCAGGGCCACAGCTTTGCCTTTCCTCTGGAACAGGCATTTATCCGCAGGTACCTAATCATTAACGTTCTGCAGCCAAGCAGAACAGAGAATAGTCTATCCCATTTTTTCTCCTGCAAGCTGGAGGGAAATGGCCAGCTTCTAACCTCAGCACTGTATGCAGAATTATTAAGCTATTAAGCTTTTTTTTTTTTTTTTTTTTTTTTACTTTTTTTTTTTTTTTTTCTTCCTTTGGCATTAGTATAGAAAAGTTGCAAGGAAATTAAATATGTCAGTAAGATTGGACCTCACAAATTTTGCTGATTTATTTAATGGCTCCAGTACTTCATTGTTGCTTATTATTGTGATCTCAATTATGGAATGAATAATAGTGATTGATTCCTTATGGCTCTGCTTTGTTCAGCGGTTTCTGTTACAGCTTTCCCTGTCTATTTTATGTTTTCACTTATCAATATTTTTGGACCTCCCTGAATGAAATTCAGCAGTGCTATGTAGGACAGGGTACTGCAGCTACGGCTGTACAGCAGGCAACACCATGGTTTGTCAGCATTTTGGGGGAGAGGTTGATATTTACCGTTGGTCTGATACAGAGCAAGACTTGCGCATTTCAGACACTTTTGGGAAACCACAGGGGTAAGTGTGTGATGGCCAGGTACACTGTCCTGCTCCGTGGGTGACTGTCGAGGCACAGGGTATTTCAAAATGGCCTGCAAAACACTCCCTGGCTCCAGCTCTTGCTAATGCCTGCCTGCAGACATAGCCGGGAGCTGGCAGGAATTACCAGTATTTTTAATTAAAACATTTGTAGCTATAACAGTAAAATCATGAGTCTGTAAAACAATTGTTTTATATAACTTTTTATTTATATCCTCTTTCTGCAATTTCCCTCATCTCCTAACCACCAGAGCCTAATGGAACACAGAACAGCCTGTGGATTTTTGCCTTGCTTGTTTTGCAAATGTCCTGAAGGCTTTTGATTGTAAAAGCTATGCTAATGTTTGGAGTCTTCTTCTGGGGCAGAAGAGGTCCAGACTGAAGTTCTGGTTTTGCAGTGTTCAGGTGTGTTGGCTCTTCCTAGGTCAGGAAGGGAACTAAAATCCACAACATACATACCTCAGGTGAATATTCAGTGTACCAGGCTATTAAGTCTCTTCCGTAGTGCTGTTACATTTTGAATTAAATATTCATTAGGTCAGAAATAATGAGGAGTTACTCTTTTACCAGCAATCAACCATAAAACATCCCTGAAGCCTCTGCTGTTAACATTCCCCCATTACTTGTGAATGGGACTGATAAACAGGCTCCTTGATTTACCCAGTTTGCCCCATTCTCATAAAATTGATGTTCTTGATGTCTTTGAATCTTTGGAGAGGTACAGGTGCTGCGTCAGGCTAACCAGACTTTTAAAATGTTTTCCTGTGAGTGGGAGCTCGAACCACTGGCCAGGTTTTTGCAGAGCTTTATTGAAGCCTTGGAGATGCTCAGGAGAGGAGTTTTAGTGAAAACTCAGCGTGGAAACCAAGGCCTATGCAGCTGCACTGGTAGCCCTAGGGAATGCAGATGATTTCCCTGAACTCATCTGGGACAAGAAAAGACTGACTAGAAGGATGGGTCAAATAAAAATGAGCTGTGGCTTAATAGCTCGGTCTTTTGAGGGACTTCAGTTTATCACAAACCTCTCCATTAAACGGCACAGATGTCCTAGGCGGGAGAGATCTGCAGCTTGTGGCCAAGGATGGGTGTGCACAGCCCGTTTGGGAGGGTGCCCAGGCTCCAGTTATGCGTGTTCTTATCTGTTACTTTCTGCTGCTAGTGTCGAATGAACACAAGTTGTCTCTTTTTAAAGGGGCAGTCAGATGTGAACGGCTGTGGCCTTTACGAAGGAAATTGCAGGTCTCTGATATTTCTCAACATCAAAAAATTAATCTAGAAAAATGAAAACGTGAGAAGGGAAATTAAGAGGAAGGTGCAGATGGAAATAAATGTGGAGAGAGAAACAGAGAGAAAAGAGCAAAAAAGGAAATGAATTTCAATAAAGAAGGTCATTTACTTCCAAAACGTTACCCATTCATGCCAGAGCTGTAAAGTTAACAGCGTTTTTGTTAATACAGGTTGGATATTCTCCTGTCCAGAGGTTGCTAACTGGCTTCTAAATATGAGGACAAGGCAGAATATTGAGCTACATGTACATCTAAAAATAAAAATAAATCTAAGCTTGCCAATTACAACACTGAATATACCCGTGGCAAACAGAAGCATTAACATTTTGTCTTGTGTCAGCAGCTGAGATGAAGAAAAAGTATCTATCTTCTTTTCTATTCCTGCACTCAGAAATGGCCAGGAAAGAAAGGGTCCTAGCAGAGGCAGCAGAGAGCAAGCAGAGAAAAAAGCAAAGCCTGTGAGGTAAGGTAATGAGGAAGTTTGTGGAGTGAGACAAACAAGAAGCCCTTTTTGAATGGGATCCTGGGCTGAATAGAGAGGCAATATGCCTAGAAATGCATGTGGCAGCAGAACTTTTCCATGCATGTGAAGAGGAGCATTCATACGTATACCTAAGCACATTGACTTTTTTTTTTTTTTTTGATTTATAAAGGGAATTTCAGTAGAAAAGCAGAGCAGAGATGAAGAGGCAGATGGAGAGTGCTGGCAGAGGTGAAGTTAAGTGACAGCGTATGGGGGACACACTACAGAGGTGGCAGAGTGGTCCTGGGTGATCTGTGCTGCAGGTCATTGCTGCCCTTTTTCAGGGCATGCCCAGAAATTTGACAGGCCCAGCTGGCCTGAGGAGCTCCAAGGACACAGGGCACATGTGGCCGTGGCTGATTAGGGTATCTCAGAAGATGAGCGCCTTGCCCAGGGTGCATTGTTTGTTCCTTCGGTCACCAGAACACACAGACCAGAGGGGGTGAAGGCATATCTCCCCATGGGGAAGGCCCAGCCCTTCTTTGTGCTTTGGGGTTACCTGGGTGTGAGGGCTGGGGGCTGATATTTTGCAGATGTTGTTCACACCCCACAAGATTTTCTGAAGAGGCTAGCAGGCAAGAGCTGGCAGCAGTAGTTTCTGGCACAGGGAATAATATGGAAGTTATAGACACAGTTTTCCACTGGGAAGATGGTATGTTTTTAAAACATTTTACAAGACACTGTCCTTTACACTGTGCCCAGCCTAGCTGTGGGACTGGTTTCCACAAGGTGTATCACTAGTGCAGAGCCACGTTAGAAAGGAAAATTATTTTAATACTTAGTTTTCTTTGTGTGACCCCTTTGACCATTTGGGATTCAGCCACATGAGAAGATAGGAAATGCAAAATGAAGTGCAATAGTGGAACAGCCTGCAGCTTGGGATCTTTTTTTCTCCAGGCTTCCCCTGTGGGTTGTGCAACTCCTGGGGGCTGGGAGCTGCAAGGCTCAGCTTTGCTTTGGTTTGTGGTGGCAGAATGTGGAATATTTTGGTTCTGAGTGAGAAGGTCTCAGTGGAGAAACAACATCTTCCATCCAAAGCAACAAGTTTTGAAAAAAGCTATATTTTTTTTGTCCAAAGCTAACCAGTAGGAACAAACAAAAAAATTTTTTATTTTTTTTTCTGAGCAACTTTGAACACCAGGAGTCAGAATGAACAGAATATTTAGGCTTATAGTTTCTAGGAAATAGGGATAAATTAGGAGCTTAAGACCAGAATTAGGGACCTCATTATTTTGTATGATTTGGGTCTATAAACATCAGACCATACATGGACAATTGCAAGGATCATCCTGACTCTGAGCTAGAGAGACTTATTTTCCTCTTTATCTCTGCTGGCCTCACTGGTCTTAATGGGCTTCAAAAGTTTTGCATAAATGAAGCAAACTGCAGCACTTCCAGAGGGCATGTGGATTCTTTCCTCATTAACTTGTTATAGCAAGTTAATTAACAAGGATCTTGGTTGAGAGTGAATTTTAGGGTTGCCACCTTCTAAAAAGCTGAAACAAAGTAAATTTCAGTCTGTTTGTCTCATTCATTCTCAATGAGTGCAGATGCTTATCTCTTATGGAGTTTGTCACATGACAGAAAATTCTCCTCTTCATTTTTTAAACCTCTCAAGTATTTGGAAGATCCAGTTTTTGGAGGCAGGACCTTTTTTTCACTTTTTAAAATAGTAAGTATTGAGTTCTGAATGCTGCTTTATGACTTAACCCGCACCATCTCACCACAGCCCTGTTACCACCATCCTGTTGAAGTGAATCTAACTCTCAGTCTTGTTTAATAATAACTTTTGATTTCTTGTGTTTGATTTCCATGGGCCTGACATCTCTGTTGGCTTGCATACCGCATGGTCCTCCCTGCGTGCATGCACTATGCACCCAGCTGTAGCTGGCAGCACAGTTACAGAGCTAGGAGGAATTGTACCTTCACAATTTCACCTCCTTCTCCTCGGAAGGATAATGTGATTAGTTAACTGGCACTGAAGTAAATATTATAATCAAACTGAAGGGGATTCTTGACCCTAAAACCAAATCCTGCCCTAATTCCTGCTTCACAGTCTCATGTAATTCCCTCTCCTGAAAACATCAATGGGCTCTAAGTGCCTGCCAAATCTCAGCCAGCCAAAACCCACTTTCTGAAGAAATTTGTCCTATGGAGCTCTGTACCCTGGAAACAGTAACATATGCAATATAAGTATTGAAAAGTTCACACTACAACAGCAACTGCATAAAGCTCATTTGAATAAAATGAAGAATGAAAACAATGCAGAATGAGTATTAAAAAGTATAGCAGATAGAGAAGCGTGTATATATATATATATAAATATATATATATGTGTGTGTGTGTGTAATGCTTCATCAAATAAATAAAAAATCTGCATGATACCATTGCCTGGTTGTATTCCCCTTCTGCGATATCAGGACCTGATATTTTTGCAAGGCTTTAATTGGTGAAAAATACTTCATGTTTTCTGTTGTAGGAAGCAGCTCCTTTCCAGACAAAGACCATGGCGTCCAGGAGGATGGAAGTCCCAGGCATGCACGAGCTCCACAGATTGATGATGAGTGTTTGTTCATCTGGGAAACTGCCTGAACTCTAAGCTCTGAGTGTCAGGCATTTTGTTGTTGTTGTTTTGTTTCAGTCAAAATTCCACTTCTGTGTTTTTATTTTATTTTATTTTATTTTATTTTATTTTATTTTATTTTATTTTATTTTATTTTAATGAGGAAGTGAAACTTTAGTCAAGAAAAAGCCTCAAGAAAATTTAAGAGGAGGCAGAAATGCAGCTAAGATACACGTACTGCAGTCCACAATGCATCACTTACACTGGAAATATGTCCCACTGATAGCAGGGCCATGGCTCCTTTACCTGCAAGTGACAAACTGCATCAGCTGTGTTACAGAAATAACACAGAAAGAGGAAGCAGACCCGAGGTATTTTACTATGATGCCTCCTTCCAGCACAACTCCAGTTACTGCCGAGAATGGGTGATGAATTGAACCGAGTGCTAGCGGCTTGTATGGGCAGCAGCAGCGCTCCGACAGTCCCGAGGGCAGGCTCCCAGAGTCCCAGAAGGCTATTCAGGGGGAAAAAAAATGACTTTGCCCTTTTGCTCCTGGAATCCGGATGTCTGGCAGGGGGGCAGGGGCGGAAGGGAGTTGCAGCTCTGTATTGTCCCCCCATCGCTCGCATTTCTGACACACCCCGATATCCTTCTGCTGCGCAGATCCCGGTCAGCTGCCCGGTCTTAGCACCTTCTGTTGTAGGAAATGCTGAGCATTTTCCCACAGAGCACCCCAGCAACCCCCTCCCTGCTATTGCAGCTGAAGTAATCACATGTTCACAGCACTTTCCAAAACATATGAGCTTGATGTTAATTTTGATTTTGAGGATTTTCCTGATTTACTCTTTTTCCTAATGTGCTTTACCTGGGCACTCTCACCTTTGCATATCCACGTCGCACAGAGCCTCTGGAGTGGTTTTGCTGAGCAGGGGCTGGAGAGCCATTTGCTCACCACCAGCTCCTTCTTTCCCCCTCCATCCCTCCCCGAGCACTTTCAGCCACCTGCAGAGGGCCCAGCCTGTGCCCTGCACCGTCCTGACTGCCCTCAGCATCTGCTCTTCTTTGCAGTCCTCCCTGCTCTGCCAGGTTGCTCACCAGCATCACTCCAGCCCTGTTCCAATTCCTGATGTTCATTAAGAAATTCACTTCTGTGTAAATTATTTCTGAGCACTCAGGAGCTTCTGGGCAGGGGTTGCAAACTGGGGAAGCCTTGAAAGATATTTCAGTTCTCTGTACACCTCAGGGCAAGGAGAGACCCTCCACACCCATGCATACATGAGAAGACATCTGGCTGTCCCTCCAGTGGCCGGATCTCACGGCTGATAAGCTTGATGCACTATTTCATATGCATCATGAGAGTGTATAGAAATGCTGATGGAAATGAGCTGACATAGGTTTAGTCTTAGTTGTTAATCATTGGCCATATTTTGATCAGGGTTTCTAAGGAGTGCTTGTAAATAAAAATAATTGCCCTTGGCTGTGGCAGGGCTTATGAATTGCACTAGCCACTGCTCACAGTCACATTTTTCCCTTGCTGAGCAAGGGTGCAGGGGGTGTTTCCCAAAGAGGCACCGTCAAAGTGAAAATACCATCACTTGTTTACAATCAAAATTAAAACATTGCTGCCAGTGGTCCCTCGAAGGTGGGCTGTGGTCCTGCAGCCGGCTGTTGCTGGTCCAGGTGGGTATCCCAAAACAGGCTGATGCAGGTATACCCAAATATTTTGGGGACAGACTCCAGTTAGACACACCAAATCGCCTGTGCTGAGCATGGAATTTTTATCTTTTGATCCTATCTCATGCCCCATCCCCCTGTTCCCTTGCAGTTCACACATTTGGGTGCTGTGACAGCACCACTGCCCTGCCTGGTGGTCAGCTGGGACCTGTGGGGACATCAGGGCCAGAGGGGCAGCAGGCGTGGGCTCAGTCCTGGTGCAGTGCCACAGGGGGGACCTGCAGCAGAGCTGTTGTGAGCCCAGTTTTCTTTTTGTTTGTCTCACCACTACATTTCACATCTCTCTTCATATTCTCACCTTTTTTGGCCATGCATAACATTGGGGGTTATGCCTGAGGTTTTAAAGTCTCTGTGTGGTAAATGTAAATGCCATATTTTTTCAGTCTGTAATCAGGAGTGCCATTAGGTTATTTCTATATGGTGTAGTTTCAATGGCCAACTCTCTTTAATAGCCATTATTTTTAGAAGTCCTGCCTTGACAGACACTCTTCTACTCCTACTTTTTACATTTCCTTCCCTATTTTGTTTTCTTTTGTTTTTTAATATGTTGTCAGGACACCCTTTTCCAACAAACCAAACAGATCCAGTCCATAAATGAAAGGTGACCTTTATGCACAAGGAAAGACTCCTCATGAATTGCAGGAAGCAATAGACTATATGGGAAAAGTGCCTCCTGCTCTCTTTTTTTTATATACCACATGTCCCCGAAGTCCACGACTGTAAAACAGAGACTTAAGTACCAGCCAGAAGCAGACTCCTGAGTATTTTGTAGTGCTCAGCTTTACACAGTTCCCTGCCTTTGTCCTTTGACAAAAGGCTGCAGTCTATTAAATTCTTCTGCTCAATTTGAAATGAAGACCATATTACATAGACTTCAGCATGAATTTCTATAGATAGAAAATGCTTTGGGGGTTATTGGAATGCCTGCTGCAGTCATCCACTGCTATTTAGTGTAAGCAAATGCCTATTTAGTGAAGGTTTGAAATGCAATATGATTGACAGAGATCCACACCCATGTTCCTATTATTTTCTCTTTATTGCAACCATTCGCTGTGTTTTTCTAATGGCATTAAAATCCCGACTAAGGCTTCCAAGGCCTTCCCTTTTCCCTCACACTGACACCTTCCTAAGTTCCTTCACTCACACCCTCCCATGACCCCAGACCCGGTCTCTTCCCTTATGGCTGCTTTGCAGTAGAAGCGTTGATTTGCTTCCAGTTGTGCCATTTTCCCTCATCCTGTCATTGTCGCCCTGGTGTCTGGCTGAATTACCAGCCCAGCTCCACCTGCCAGCACGCCATGCCAAGCACATCCTCTCCTTCCAGATAAAACCACAAAAGCACTCTCCCCTTCCCAGGCAGGCAGGAAGGGGCTCTAATCTATTCCTCCCTGCTAACGTTGTCTACTAGGGATCGGCTGCTTGGTGCCTCTCCCTCCCTGCTGCTGGTAAAATGTATTTCATCTCCTTTTCCGCTCTCCTAAGCGCCAAATAACATTTGAAGAAAGCCTTATCTTTCCCTTGTCCCCATATCTGTATTGTCATGGACGGAGCTTGCTGAAAGACTGCCTCTGGGAAACTAGTAGCTTTGTACCTTTTAACCTTTTCTCTGACCTAGTCCTCCCATTTGTTATTTGTGATGTAGACACACAGAGGGACAGAGGTGAGGACAGGCTTCACAGGAGGGGATGTTTGCCATATAGTCTTTGTACTGGTTCTTTATCAGAAGCATTTATTGTTCGTGTTTGATACTCGCTAGGATGCTGTGCTTTCTAATGAGAATGAAATATTCAGCCAAGCATCATCATGTTCACAAAAAAGCTCCAGCTCCAAGGGTAGAATAGTGGAAAACAAGGAACAAACAACATGCTTCTAGTATGAAAAGTGGAGGCCTGCTTTTGTTCTCTCCAACTGACTGACGCTTAAATGGAAGCAACAGCAAGGACAAAAGCGGTGAGGCACATTTGTGGAAATATCACAAGCAAGAACTCCAGGCAGCCAGCCTGAACTGCAGCTTGCTCACTGCTCCCTGCAGCTGCTGGCAGACCTGTGGCTGGCATCTTTCAGAGGCTTTCTGCCATTATGATGGGGTGTAACACTTCCAAAATTTTTCCTCCTTGACTCTAAGTGACATGCCCAGGTCTGTGAGAGCTACACACACCACCAAGAGGGACACTGAGAAAAAGGGATGCCCAGACACAGAGGGAGCTTACCAGGACACTTCCACCTGCATTTCAAGTTTCTTCTTTTATTTCCACCAGCTTTTGAACTCTTCTGGGAGCACAGGAGCATAAGCTGTAAGCTCAGAGTGTATTTTGGCAGTTTTCATCTCCATGTATTTATCAGACTTTATCTTGGATTTGGATAGGATTTTTCCTCCCGTTGCTCTTAATGACAGTTTGTTCTAGTATTTCACTTGCATGACATAAAAACTTCCAAATTCTGGCCCAGAATAACTGTTTGTTTTTGGGTCAGCATTGTTCACTAGTTTAAGTATTCATTCTTAGTGTTTACTTGATTGATGTACTAACATGAAGCAAATGAGAGAAAGCAGTAGTTGGTCTTGGTTTTCTAAAACATTCTGAAATCTTTTTCTCAAATCTTGTTCTCACCTTATACATATAATAACTGTGCTTTCCTGGGCTCATATTTCATAGCTGCATACTCAAAAACTATAATTTCTGTATGCAAACTGCTCAGTGGCATAAATCTGCACAGAACCAAGGTCAGTGGGACATTATGAAATCCAGATCAGATTCATGCCTTTCATTGTGAAATACTCACATTGGGAAAAAGAAAAAGAAAGAGAAAAAAATAAGAGAGAAAGAGAAATGAAAAGAAAAAGGAAGAGAAAAAAGAAAAGGAAAAAAAATGAAAAGGGAAAGGGAAAGGAAGAAAAGGAGAAGGAGAAGGAGAAGGAGAAGGAGAAGGAGAAGGAGAAGGAGAAGGAGAAGGAGAAGGAGAAGCAAACCACAAAATTTTGGGGCATACTAAACAATTTCTAAAAGAATGTAAATGGTATTAAACTTTTAAAAATAAATACTTCATTATTATGTATAAATTTGATTTGGGGAAACATTGATGGAAAAGATAGAAAGTTGGAAATTTTCTACAGGATTGATTTCTTCTACGTTTTGCTAGCACTCCGATTAACTCAACTGAAGATTATTTTCAAGTGTGGTGATTCCTATTTGACTTACTTGATGAAGGGGTGCAAAACAGTCATCCTGATTCAGCTGAGGGACTGCTTCCTAGAAGACTAGAAATATTGGCATGTGGCCCAGTAGATGGAATATTTTTGCATATACTTTGCAAAACTGGTGCATTTATCAAGGTACACTTATTTATTTATTTATTTATTTATTTATTTATTTATTTATTTTTAATTATTTTTAACCTTTCTCCCTCCATTTGAAGGTTAAGGTTTCTTCTTTACTGACATAGCGTTGTAGCTCAGAATGGCTCTCTCAGTTTTGACATGATGTGGACAGAGTAATATGCTTGCTTTCTTTTTTCTCCTGTTCAAATTTAAATCTTATTTTTCTTCAACTCCTGAACCATTGCTATACACTTTTTCCTATTTGTTTTATATTTTGTTTGTATTTACAGTTGGGACAATTAGGTACCAAACAGCATCTTCTAGAAAGACAGGTCACAAAAGGTACAAGAACAACTATAATATGCGAGTTCCTGGACTTTGTAAAAAATCTTGTTGTCTATAAAGCAAGATGACTACTTTCAATATAATACTTTTATCTGAATACAATTCTTAATATGCTTGTTTATTACTATTATTATTTGAAAAAGTAGGATGTAGCCCTTCTTTCACTTACAGTAGTTTAATGCTGACATATCCCCAATGTTTTTCTGTGAAATCAGCATCAAGTCCATGGGGACTGATTCAGCCCTTTAAGGTGCTGCCTATTTCCATTATGTCTGTGAAAGAGAGCTTCAGTTTAATGAAAGGTTGACATTATTATGAGTCACATAACTTCATCCCCAAATTCAGTGTTATGAGAATCACTTTGAGTTATTCAATTCAGACTAGAATAACAAGACAGAAATCTTAATGTTCAGGAGCTGAAGACACAAACAATCACTGAACTCCCCCAAACTAGAACATCTAAGATGTTTGTTGCTCTCACAAAAATCTTTTCCATGGAGTAAAACTGAAGAAGAGAAAGAAAAAACAAGGTCATCCAAAACTATTTTTTCAATGCTTATTTCCTCAAACTTTCCTGCTTCACTCTATGTAGTTTCCACTCTGTGTGACTGAATGAGATAAGGCAGGGCTTCATGAAACCTAAGAAAGAAACTTTATTTAAATGGGGACAGCTGCTGTAACAACACTGGGACAGTTCACAAATCCGTGGAAATTTTGTGGAATTGTTGCATAACGCAGCAATGTTTGGTGGTTTGTTAAATACTAAATTGACACTGACTTTCTTTCAATACTTTTGACTCATCACTTTTTTTAATTTCCTAGTTTCCTAGTTTCCTAGTGATAAAACTTTCAAAATATTTGAGGTAGTCAAACTCTAGCTAAAATATTTTCATTAGCCAAAATACTTTTGTCAAAACAAAGCATCCTGACTCACTTTCAGAGGTTGATTGTATTTTTGTTTCACTAGAATTAAAACAAAAACAAACAAAAAAACTTTTTCCTATCTTGCACGATCTTTTAGACATGACAAATGACAGAAAAAAAAAAAAAAAAAAAGCTTTGCTTGATTTGGTTCTGCAGAGAAATGTTTATAACGTGGCAATTAAAAGTTACATGAGCCAATGGGGCTTTTGGGAATAGCTTTGGTATCAGATGCCTGTGGTTATGGGACTTGCAAAATTTACTGTTCAAGCTGATGCTTGACCTCACCGAATTTCCTAAAGCCTGAGGAGGAATCCTCTGGTCCCTGCTGGTGAAGGGGTAGCAGTGTTGATGGAAGGGTTGCCCTCCTGCTGTCAGCTCCAAGACCAGACAAAGGCATCCTGGATGGTGGGGACCAGAACCATGACTTTTGGCAGTGCTCCTGCCTCCAGCCTCTCCTGTGCTGTGCTGCCTGCCAGCTTATTTCTTCAAGTCATACATACACTGAACCTTGGAATAAGGGACCTGTCGCCCCTACCCATTGCTGTGCAAGAATTAAACATGCTTTTAACATTCTGCTCCTGCCCCATAACCTCTGGCTACATCTGGCACATCTGTGTCACTTGGCCAGGATGCTTCTCATATGCCTGTTCCCCCTGGCTGCTTGGTTTCCACCCAAGATGTCAGCACTGCAGCCTTCAGGATGCATAAAATATATGGTATGGAAATCACAGGTTTGTAGCTGCAGATAGTGAAACAAAATCAATAGGAAAGGTAGAGTGGCTCACTGCGGTGTTAACATCCTTCATTTAAAGCACTGCTGATCTTTCATATGGTAAATGATCCAGATCCAGCTGCAGAGACATTTCAAAACATGTGGAGTTTATGGCACTTTGGGATGCTTACCCTTAGAACAAGCAAATATTTTTCTGTGTGCATTTTGCAGTGCATCTCAGAGCTGCAGAGGAGAACTGCAAGCAAAAACTGTGCTCAATTTCAGTCCAGGGCAAAGCAAGTCTTTGGGGAGAGGCTGCCTGGAGGTCCAGTGTTTCATTTCTGCACCACAAGGTCTCAAAAAGAGCAGGGTCACTTCATACCGACTCCCCTCTTTCAACAGGAATGGAATGAGGCTCTGACCTTGGTTATTTTTTGACTACTTGGGACTATTTTGTGGAAACCCCCATCTCTTATTCCCATCTCATGTCTGGCCTTTCTCCTTTTCTGTCACAACTGAGGTGCAAACCTCAAAAAAAAGGCAAAATGCCCACCTTTTTGGAAAGCACCACCATGTCACCCCCAGAGTTTCATAAGCACTCTCATGCTGATGCTTTGCATTCCTTTCTCTTCTCTAAATATCCCACTAAGTGCTTGTAAGCTTGGGGAGCAAAGGGTGAGCTGTGCATGAGGACATGGCTGTCCAAAACAATTCCTTTGAACAAGGGCAGGGCCACGTGGACGCTGTGATTAATGAGGAGCATATCTTAGCACGACAAAACGGTGTGGAAGCCCCTCTATTAGCTAAAATGCCTCAAAGAACACAGTTTTAATTTACTGTAGGTTTTACGTTGATGAATTGTGGTTCCTTTGCGCAGGGTCTTCCCTCTTAAATTCCTATTTATCTTTTCTGATGAAAAATATGACTAGAGTTTGACTCAATAAAGACAGGAAATTCTTCGGTATAGTAAGATGTCCAATGTCACTTGGTACTAGCTGATAGAAAAGATGACAATTCTTCTGAATATAATTAAATTAATCTTTTAACCAGTTCTTAATATGTATCCCATAAAGGACATTTTAAATACATTTTAATGTTTTGTTTCCAAGAGAGCAGAGTAAACTCCTCATGTGTCCAGATTCTGTGTTTCATGAATAAAACTCGCAACACAAAGTCACAAGAAGGTTGACAAGTCTCGTATGCCTTTTCTTTTTCTCCATGAGTTTTTGGGTGGTCTCAGAGTTTTTGTACCCACAGCAGATGGGACAGGGTGTTGAATCTTTAGGAAACAATTGTTTCCCTTAAAAATGTTTGCTGAGTATTGAGTCGAACAAGCAGTCTAAGAAACAAACAATTGATTAAAAGGCAAAACATGTTCAGTTGCTTTTGTTAAAAATTGCCAGTAATTTCATTGTCACAACTTTGAGAAATAGTCCAAAATCACCCAAAGGTGACTGAGGGTTGCATTTGTACAGTGGACAGCAAATTAGGACATAGAAGGTCTACAAAAAGGGATTTTTTTTTCTTTTCTTTTCAGATTAATATTTTCTGTTCAGATTAATATTTGCTGTAGTGAAATACAGTCCTAATTTGACTGAAAATATTGGAACCATGCTGAATTCAGTGAACAGCCTTAAGAAATCTTTATGAAATGGTTAAAATAGCTCTTATTTTTTCAGCATTATATATTTTGGGCCTTTTTAAAGGAAGCCGTTGAAGGTTGTATTGTTACATTTATTTTTTAAACTATTAATGAAATGAAACAAAATATCCTGAGTATCTTCACCTCAAATGATTTTTAACTTTTTAGTCCCCTCATATTTTCCTTTTATGGTTTTGAACATCAGCTCCTGATTAATCACGCAACTCTAGCCACATCTGGGATTCTCTGCTCCCTACTTAAGAGAAAATCATTTTCTTCTGGGAGTGGGAAGATGAAGGAACGTAAACTCCTCTCCTGAAACCAACAGTGTCATCTCATACTTATTTTAGTATAAAGGAAAGCAGGATTTATCCTGTGCTATTGTTTTATTCATATTAGAGTGGTATAAAAAGAAATTGCCTTTTCTTGTGGAAAGGCAATTTCAGTGTGACCCAGCATGTCACCACTGCATGTCGTAGCTCTGTGTAGGTGGTGGGACAAGAGAGCTCCTTAATGTCCACAGGGATCTGCTGAGCCCCCCGTGGGTTCCCTCTGGCCCCTGCATCCACTCCAGCCAGCACTCACCCCACGCACATCCTTCCTGTGGTGGACACATACCCATGTGTCCTCTGCTGCTTGCTGCAAGGATGGGAGGGTTACTAAATGCTTCTCTGCACAACTCCAGAAGCTTATCTGTCTGACATTTATAGGTTAAACCCAGAGAAGGAGCAAATTGGCAAACATTCCCTCAAAGATTTGAGGGCAAGTTGACTTTAGCCAGGAGAAGATTCAGTCCATAGCTACTTAATCAATAAGACATGATATAAAAAGATAGTTAATCTTTTAGCTATTACTTAGCTATTACGAGGCTGAGCTCATTCTGAGGTTTAGGATTTCAGCCAAATCAGTCCTCCTCCTGTGAAATGAAGGTAGGAGCTTTTCTCACTTTTCTGCTCAGAGGAGGTCATGAAGAGGCATGCCTTACAGATCGCAAAGTGCTCACATACCTGAGCGACGACGGCAGCTATACCTGTATCAAAGGCAGAAGGAATTTGCATGCTTAGTGAAACAGCGTTCAGCTATAGTTGGGGGGTGGAGGTGGGGTGGGGGCAAAGTCATTTTCTTTCCATTCTCAAAACACTTCCACAGATTATATGGCCAAAAATATGAAACTTCCTTCTTCCTTCTCAGGGTATAAGCCAATCTCCAGGCACTGCCTTTCCCTGATGTCCTGCTTCTTCTGTAACAGTCTGCAGATGGGACAAATGTGAGTTCCTGAGCATTTTTCACATTTTCTGAGGCCAGGTGGGAGTATGGTGCACCAAATGTACCCGATTGGGCCTGAACAGTTCAACACTTAGAATTAATACTGTTTTCTTTATGCTTATGCACAGTGAGTGGTTGGGTGAGGACGATTTTGACTGTTCAAAAGTCTGTGTTGACTAGCCTGTAAAACACAAAATATAACTGGATAAATGGAATGATAGACTCACACATGCATGTTGTTTTTTTTGCTACAGGAAGTGCTGTTACTATGCAAAGAGAGACAGCTTAAGTAAGACACCATGTAGAGCAAAGCTATTGCACTTTCCCTGGAGCTCACAAGTTTTTAGTGAGAAGAGGAAGAAAAAAAAAAAAAAAGTTAGTTCTACGGTGTTTTGTCTCAAGTTTGCACAATGCTAATGCAAATTCCGACCTACGCTAAGGCAAGGAAGTACATGACCTTGCCCAAGCAGGGAAGAGAGCATAGGATCACATCTCAAATCCTTGCTGGCCAAACACAAGGTGAGTCCTATGGCTGATGGAGCGCAAAGACTACAGATCCTTGGGGGAGCATACAGCAGGTGGTTGGAAAGGGGATGGATGGATCATTATGCCTCCAAAGACAATCCAGTTTTGGTACCCTCTCTGAATTTATCACACCTTCCTGTGCCTATGCCAGGTCTGTACACAGCTGCACAACCCCAAGAAAGAGTCTGTGTGTCACCCCCAGAGGTCCCTTCCGGCCTTAACCAGTCTGTGATACTGTGATACACCTTCCTTTTGCAGAGCTCGGCAGTTTGTGTAGGAAAGCTCTTGCATGCTTTCCAGTCCTTCCTGCTTGCTGTTGGTTTTCCATTACTCTGCTTCTGGATGGCCCTGAAAAACCACATGAACTTCCTTTCTTGTAGCGTTTCATCACTTTGGCCTCAAAATGAAACTAACCAAAATGAAAAACAGATGGATCAAAAACAAATCTAATAAACAAATAAACAAACAAAAACAAATCTTCAGAAATCCAGTTGATTTTAATTTTGTATCTGTTTTTAGCCAAACTGTGTGTTCATTTTTAGGTCCTTTCTTCCTTGTTGGTTTGTATATTCTTTGCAAGAAGAGTCACACTTGCTTTCAGCCCCCTACCAGTCTCTGATCTTTACTTCTGTTGTGCTGCCATTCAGCAATTATTTTGCTGCTATACTACTGCTTATGGTGGGAGGCCACAGGTCTGGTGATTTATGACTGAAACTCCAGGGGTTTTTGGTCAGCACCTAGTAAAAAAAATATTATTTGTTTCTTTTCATTTAGGCTCTGAAATATTTTTGCCACTTAGGCTGATGTTAACATGAAGAGTTTTTCTAAAATCACTGAAAGGCTTTGCAGAACCACTGCCCCACTAATTGCAGTTTATATTTTAAGGCCAAGTAAAAGATCAGTCCTAAAAACTTCACTTGAAGGGAAGTGAATACAATCAATCAATAATTAACACTGTTCGCTTCTACTGAGTCCAAATTCCTGCATGTAGACTAGCTCTGCTTCTCTTAGTGCAACAGGTTTGTCAGCTTCATTTTCAGTTTAACCTGCCCAGGAAGTGGTAGCAGCACACTTACAGGTGAGGCTTTGCAGTTTTTGTGTCATGGGTACCCTTTGCTTGTGGTGCTAATTTCTACAGCAAGCACACAGCTGGAAGTTACTCAGAGAAAGCAGGAGTTTCAGAGCAGGACTGTTAGGATGAGCCTCTGGATAATTTATTTTAATATAGATTATTGAAGAATAAACTGTTCTGTGCAAAGGAAATGTGTCTGGGGGCATGATGGAGGAGATAAATGACCGTTTGCATGTAAAGGACAAGTGACTGGAGGCTGGGGAATCAAAGTGGATTTATCCAAAGGAAAAAAACCTGACAGGTTTCACTACAAATTCTTCCCACACTGCTCCCCTCCATGAACTCCAGCCTCACATGAATGAACCACCAAACCTAGGGCTGGGAGGCAGCCAGATCTCCTCCGAGCTGAGCCTCCCCTGGCAGGACGAGCGAGACCCATAGGAGCTGGGCCCTGTGCGGTGGACGGCTGCGAGCAGAGGTCCGAGCTGGGCCTTCCAAGCCCAGCTCAGGCAGGCCCTCCAGAGGGACTTCAATCCCAGCCCCACCATGAAAGGAGAGCACTCCGGGCCGCACAGCTCCTAATCTCTCTCTGTTTTATGTTTTTAGCCTCTTTGTTTTTCTTGTCCTGCTGCCAGCGGGTCAGACAGTGTGCACAGTCAAGAAGCAGCTGCCTGCTGAAGCTCTGAAGTTCACGTCATGCAGGCAGGGCTGCTGGGGGAGAGCGAGCGAGGGGGTGAGATTAGGTGAAACATTAGCCACGTCCTCTTGGCTTCCCTCCAGAGCCTTTCAATTATTTCTTTATGTGCTTTTGGTGCTGTGCTTGTTTGGCATTTAAAAGGTATGCTCAGAGAGGATTTCACAACGAGCTGCCATTTTACAGTTCAAAACAGATGCAAGCTTATCACCCCCTGGAAATTATGTCTCCACAAACCCCTTCCTCTCCCGTTCCTCAGGGTTTACAGCAAAGCCACCTCCAGCAGATCAGTCATGAGGATGGTGTAACAGGCTAAAAATAATGCTAGTTATAAAAGTCTGGAAGCTGTTGTTCATTTTGGGATTTGAAGATCCAAATGTCCATCAATACCAAGGACTCTAGTAGGTGGACAATAGTAGATAGCCTTCTAAGATGATTAATGTGACTTGCTATCCACCTGCCTCAATGCCAGTTGCCAAACTGTGCCTTCTTAACTTCCCAGGATGCAGGGAAGAGGCAAATCATCATAACAGTTCTTCAGAAGCACAATTTCATCCTAGATCTAGAAAAATAGGGTTGGAAGGCAAAATGAACTGCACCTATATTGCTCTTGACAGATGCTTGTCTAACCAGTTCTTAAGGACTTGATAGAGACTCCACCAGTGCTCGAGGCAGCCTGTTCCAGTGCTTCATTTTCCTTCCTATCAGGGAGCTTTTCTTTATTCAGATGGGAGCATGGGCTAGATTCCTTATCTACCTGTCCAGCCACAGGTAGGTGGAGCTGCGTGTTGCACCACTATCCGTGACTTGTGCAGTGTCCTAAAGACAGTATTCCCTTCAGGCCAGGGTGGGGATGATGAGAGGAATATTGTGATAAAGCCTGGAGTGCAAATTCAGATGGCTGAAATACATCTTCTACTCAGGATAAACAACAGAGAAGTCAGAGAAGTAAATACTGGCCTGAGCTTTCACAGTTTGTGTAAGCATCATAGGATTGTATCTTAATTTTGTGATGGGATTTACAAAATCATTGTCAAGGGAGGCTAATGCACTTAAGATGACTCTTACTGAGTGCTGTTCTTTAAAGGAGCATGAGATTTGAGTATTCAGGGATCAAATATTTTATGTTGAATCTGGTCTGGCTCTGTGACAAATTTTGTTGGCTGAACTGTTATGCTGGTAATATGTTAACACTATAAAAGTGGGTAGACAATTTTTATTTTATTTTATTTTATTTTATTTTATTTTATTTTATTTTATTTTATTTTATTTTATTTTATTTTATTTTATTTTTATGATAGGTAACATTCTGCCTTTAACTTTCAGGCAATTAGCACTGTACTTTTTGTTTTTATTTCTGTTTTGGGCTGATTTTTCTTTCGGTCTCCTAGCAGACATCACGCAAAGAGTAGCTTGAGAAGAAAGACATACCTGCAATTTGACACAAGCATAGCTTGCCAAGAGAGGTCACTGCGGCATCCTCAGTGAATACGTTCACAAAGGGATGAGATAACATGCTCAGGAAAGTAGTCTGAGGGAGCATTGCCTGCCTTGTGGCTTTGGATCTTGCTCAGCACTAATAACCGCAGAAATGAAGAAAACTCAGAGCTCAACTAACTATGGGAATAACCTTAATATCATGAGGTGTTTCAAAAAAAGCTATGTTTCTTTCTTTTTCAATATTAATTTTTTATTCTTTTTCCTTGTGTATGTAAGAGAGAATGGCACACAATAAGTTTTGATATTTTTTTTTTTAACGTGGACAAAGAGCAATACCCTCTTCTGTAAGAGTTCTCTCTTGCCTCCTGAGACTACAAAGTTTCCAGCTGGCCATGAGACTCTTCATCTCTAATGAATTTATCCTACATCCTACCAGCCCACATCTGCTCTCTTCTCTTGCTCAATAATTAGTTATGCAACCCAGAGAAATATGCTATTAATTCCTGAATTTCCACGCTCAGTTCCTGTACTTAAGAGTTTTTTGCCCATTTCTTTCTCCCTCTCCTGTAGTTCCAGTGTTTCTTCATCCCAGGGTGGAGGAAGACAATGCTGGAGATGCTTCATTTCTCTCCCACTGCTCACAGATGAGAGATGGAGAGTGAAGGGGAATCTGGTCATAGGCTGACAACTTTTCATTGGCTGATGTCCAGAATGAACCATCTTGTGTGACCTCCTCTATAACCCAGACCAAAGGGCTTCCCTGCAGTCATTCTTGTTTGAATTACTGTTTTTCTTTGAATAAAACAACTAAACTTGATTTAACCACTCCCAGTGATGAAGAATCTACCCTCCCCTCCATATAAATTGTTCCAGCAGTTAATTTCCCCTCTCTGCTGAAACCACTCACCTTATTTCCAAGGCAGATTGTCTAGATAGAGGTGTGTGAGAGCCTGTTTCAAAAGTTGTGCTGCAAATTCAGATAGTCCTATATTATAGCTGTCTGAACCCTTCCCCTTGCTCTAGTGAAGTTCTTTGGCTTTTGGAAACTCTTGCTGTGAGACATATTTTCCAATCCTCTGTCATTCATTGGACTTGTTTCTGAAATGTCTTAATCTATTAACATTCTTCTTGAATTGTACACATGAGGCCAGGATACTTTTAAACCATGACCAGTTACAGTCTTTGCCCGTAGCATCCAGAGTTCCCAGGTTCATACACACAAAGATTCCTCCAGCCCTGTTGCTAAAGCAAAGATTTCCTTCTGTTGGGTTAGCTGCTTTGGCCACCCCACAGAGTCATTGCCTCTAACAGCTCCTTTAGCCTGTGTGGATGCTTTGCATAATGTGCCCTCTGCTGAACGACTTTACTTTTAGCTGTGCTGAAGTTCATATTAAAAAATTGGCTCCTTGTGTGCAGCTTTGCCAAGCATGTCACATTGCTCCTTATCAGGGACCTGATTTCTTCATTATTGACCACTCCATCAGTTCATGTGACATTGGTTCTGTCTGTGCTTGCAGGGCTTATTCATGCATTTCACATCAGATAAAATACATAAGAGGAATAAGAACAAAGACCCTCCTGTCCCACCTGAGGTCCTGAACCACAAACTAAAACACATTTCCTAGACTTACTTTAATTTTGTCTGTCTAGTGGAGATAACAGGGCTGTGGAAGAAGCCTCTAGCTCATGTAACCTAGTTAATGAGCAAGTGCCAAATTTGGCAAGTCTGCTCAGCTGTGCCAGTGGCCTCCACCTGCATCTTCCCAGCACCTCACCTCAGCAGTGCAGAAACATTGTCTGGTGGCTAACGATGGTTGAGGGTAGTGATGGCTCTTTGCTTTGGGTGATGCTGCCTGCTCCTGTAGGCTGTGCCACCAGTATTGGGTCCCAAAGGCTGATGAAAGTGAACTAGTGGTTATTTTAGAAAATACTGGGCACTCTCACGAGGCATAGGACCGTACCTGTGGTGCTTTGTGTGAAGTCTGATGCTGAGGTGCATTCAGAGTGCACTTACTGGACTGAATCCTTCAGGAGACCATGGTGCCAGGATGCCACATGGCCATGAGGTAGGCATTGAGGGCTCAGCACATGTGAGATAATGGTAAGTCTCAGCTGTGCAGAAGCTCAGGAATGCTGAGGTCCAACAGTGAGGCACTACATGAGTATGGGAAATGGCAGGCTTGGTTATAAGAGTCTCAAATAGCTCAAACCACCCTGCCCTTTCTCCCCCTCCACCCTTTAAAAAAAATAATTATGCATTTATTTCTTTATTTATTAATCCCTAGGCACCACACCTGTATCCTTTCCTGGATTTAGCAGTGGAGATTTTGACTGCAACCCCCATGTGTTTTTTCCATCCACACCTTGGCTCTCTTTGCCCAGTTATTCCGCTGTCCATTCCTCTTCAGCCACATCCCATCACTGCAACTTTTTCTCTCAGAGCAATCCTCCTATTTGAGGTCTTTGCCAACATTTAACACAATTGTCCATTAACACAATGAGCCAGGTTCTGATCTCATTTACTTCTGCAAACTTAATAGAGTTCCCCTGGACTTGTATTGATGCACATGAGAACAGATCCTGTCCCATTTAATTTGCCCTACTGCATATTTACTCAGAGCTAACTGCATAGTTGGCTTTGTACAGAGGACAAAAAGACTTGTCCATAATAGGGAGCTGTTACTCTCCAGATGCTGCTGCATTGGCTGTTTGCACAGAGCACTCTACTCATGACAGTGACATTACTCCTGCTCTAGACCCCAAATTACTGAGACTATTTTTTCTTTAAACACCTTGTAAAACTCTAGGCGTCTTACTGACTTGTGTGCAATCAGATTTAAATGTCAATGTGATGTTAATATTTAGCAATTAACACCAGGATATTCTCATACACTTTCCTTAGCAGATACAAAAAAAACCACCCAACACTTACCTGTTCCTTAAGTCCTATTGTCAGTTCAAAGCAGATTCAGGTGGTGTGTTGGGCCTTTATCAGTTATCACCTGCAGTAGCCCCTGGCACAGGATTGCCCTGAAATATGCTTTCTCTGGACACCTTCCAAATTTCTCCATTTGCAATCTCCTCATAAGCCAGAGAAAGCTTGCATTGTGGAAAACAAGAAATAGAATAACAAAAACTGAGGGGATTAAAAAATAGCCTGAATGATTTAATTTGTGTTTTAATTCCAAATATGCATGAGGCTCCTGATGTTTCCCACACACAGCTCCTTTCTCTGCAGCACAAAGAGGATATATTTTAAACGGTAATGTTAATGGAATTATATGTTGCTACTGGATAATGGTCTCTGCTGTGGAGAGATAATTGTTGAGGCAAAGCTGAGGTATTTATTGAAGATAAACACTGAGGCAAAGCCAAGATGTTTATTTTCTAAGCACCAGACCGTAATGCAGGCAAAACATAATATCATTAGTATCATTACTAATACATTGGAAGCCTGAACGTGCCCTACCACAAGCCCCTGTGAACTCAGTGGGAGTAGAAATGGGCCCCAAATGAGAATTGCACCCAAGCTGATGCCACAGGGCAGGCCTGTTGGTGCTATCATGGGCAATACTCAAGTTCTGTCCATCTATGCTGGTGTTCTGTAGCTCGGGGAAGTGGCAGAAATGCTATGTGGGGACCTGGCTGCTCCCAGATGAAGCATCAGGAAGGATAGATTTCTTAACCAAGTTGGCTCAACAAGAAACAAAAACAAAACATTTGCTGATTCTTCAGCTTTGTTTGAGGTAAATTAACCATGGAAGATGCAACCGGCCTGTTGTCAGGCCATTATTGTACAGTTTTCAAAACTAATTTTACGGATACCTGTGAATAATTCATGCACATATTATCTCTGAGCACTTGTGAAGTACAGGTTTGTACAAGCACGTGGGCAGCCTCAAGCAGCAGCAGGGCCTGGAACCATGTGGTAAGGGAAAAAGATGGGCCCTGAGCTCCATCCTGGGCGGCGTTCACAGCTGTTCCTGCATGTTTGGGAATGGCGGGGCTCCTCTGGGCACATGCTGCTGCAGGTTTTCTTTTGTGCATGTCCTGAGGAGCCTGACAGCTCTGGCTGCGTTTGCCTGTAGAAGACAATCCCAGCTGATGTTAGGTGCCCTCTCATCCTATCCTATCCTGCCCACCCCATACCTTGCAGCAGTCCTGAGCAGGGTCCCACATCACATTTCACAGTTTTCAGCACTGGCCTTGATAGATGAAAAAATCGGAGCTGGCTCTTTTTCACTGTTATGCCTTTCTGTCCAGGGAGGGATACAGGTCCTGAGTGTGTGAAGATACTTAAACACCTAGCTCCTATTGATTACACTTGTCATTAGCACCTAAATGCAACCATGGGCCTGGGCATAACTCCCTAAACCCAAGGAGAACAGCAATGTCCTTGAGTGTTGTATGCAGTTGAACACATTGGTTTCAGATTGGCTGTAGGGTGAGTATGTGCACCTATGGAAAACACCACGTCAAATGAAAGACAGTCCAAACTTCTTACTATTGTTCTACTTCTGAAGATTATAACCTATATTCATTTTTAAAAAGATAACTGAAAATTAGGTCCTAACAAACTTATCATATGTATACGACCTGATTTACAAAGGTACTGAGAATTCAAGGTTGTGTATCTGCAGCAGCTGAAGGAATAAAACATTCTGGGGGGTCTCCAGAACATTCTGGGGGGTTTCTTTAAAGAAATTAGGCTATTTATGAAAAGTTTGTGTTTTCCGTATACATACTGATGTATACCAACAAAACAGACAAATAAAGCACAGTTGTCCTTTATTTAGGATGGATTCTTCCATTATATCTCTGTCACCATCACTTTCCCTCCTAAACCCAAAGCCCATCATTGCCCTGAGAACTGCTGATTTGGCTAGTCCTGCTCCTGAGGGAATAACTGCTGTGCAGCTGCATGCAGCCCACTACAGGCTGGCTGTGCTCTGCAGTATTTCCCTTTCTGACTGCTCTGTGGGCTTCCCCCAGGCAGGAGATGGTGGTCCCCAGGTCTTGCCCTAAAGCACTGTCAGGACGCAGCCAGGTGCCCCTGCAGGACTATTGCAGAGGAGTTTGCCATGGCACAGAGCTGCCCTGGGGGTACGGCCACTCTTACTGGGAGCTAGGGATTCATCCTCATTGTTTGCAAGGTTTTTTATAATGTTTGAATATAAAAAAGTGGCAACCACAGAAATGCCAAGGGAACATATTGTAATTTATGTTTTTACAGCAAGTGCTATGAGGTAAGTTGACCTGATTACAGAATAGTGCATTTCTAGATTTCCCTTCAGTTTTGGCGTACTCCCGCAAGAGTTGTAATTTTGATTTTAGTTCCTCACTGGAGAGGCCATATCTGACATATAGATATTAATTATTATTACTTGTATTTTGATAATCTTACAGGTCTCCAACAAGAGCAACAACGGTCAGCATATACTCATATACATGCAATCATGTGTATGGCCCAAACTGTACCTGTTCTGGGCTAGCTATGGTAGTTAAAGAAGTCTGGGTAAAGGTATGTACAAAAAACAAACAAACAAACAAAAAAATCAACAAAAAAACAATGAGAGTTTAAGAGTGTCAGGTTATTGTCAGGATTTTGTTATTTTTTTATTACGTTCATGCTCCTGGGGATTTATTAAATGGTAGGTAAATGAAAAGGGATAAGGAGGGAAACAAGGAGAACAAGGAAGGATGAAAAGAGACACACTGTCTATATGCATACATCTATATACAAATGCTCTCACACAAAGGACACAGGCTGATCCTTTGGATTTGTTTAGATGTATGCATACGTACAAGTGCTTATAGGTAGGTAGTCACATACAGACAAAACAGAAACTGTTCAGAAAGGCGCAGCAGCGAGGCTACAAAACAGTCATGACTTGACTTTACGGCTGCTCTGGGGGTCAGGCAGCTCACCTGTGACCAACCTGGCTATGGGGCCCAAGTGGAAGTCTGCAAATGTCTCTCAGAAATACTATACTTTCCCTGGATTTTCCTGCTTGGTGCTCTTCTTACAGTCTGAGTGCTGCTTAACTTCTACAAAGTAAATCAGCTCCAAAATGACCATTTTTAATGTGTGTAATCTGGCTACAGGGAGCCTGCAAATACAAACTTCCTATGCCTTTTTCTATTCCTTCCTATTCCTTTAATTTCAATTTGCCCCAAGCCTAGAGTATGTGACAGCCTGGAGAGCTTGGCCCTGGGGTACAAATGGCAGGACATTTCTTAGCCATGCCACTCCTTCTCATGTTCTTACCGTGACATTTTAGCAATCAAGGAACTAACTCTGTAACAAATGTATTGAAAGAATAAATTCACAAGAAATATAGCATAAAAATAAGGTTTTCATGGGTGTTTCTAGTAGTCACCTGAATTGCAGACTGTGTGACTGCTTGTTATCTTGTGAATCATCTGTCATATATTTGACAATACATGTTTTGTCAAGTCAGACAGGCTTCCTTAGAAAGAAAGAGATGATATTACTATGACCCAGGCAGGATTCTGTGTGTTTAATGGTGAAGCACTCAAATGTCTTTCAGGTTTGACACAATACAATTCACATGGTGTTTTTCAGAAATTAGCTCTAAGCTGTTTATATGAATGTGCATTTGCACATAAATACATTTAGCAAACATTGTTTTGCTTTTGGGAAATCTCTGGATTGTTTTAATGGCATCTACTCCAATGAACTCCAGTAGATTTGAAAAGGAAAACTGTAATTACTGGATTACTTGGCACTGTAATATTCAATATTATGGTAACGTGGGATGAACTAACCATGCTATGGGACTGAGGAACTTCTGCCTTCTAAACTCAACTTCACAGAGGCTTTAATTGGGTGCTTAGCAGAAGGCTGTTGGAAATGTATTGGGGCACTTATGTAAGTACTCTGACAACATTTTGTCTGAATCTTTCTGGTTTCATACCCCAGAAAAGTAGATGTGACTTTTGCCCTCTACTCTCAAACTGCATAGATGAAAAAAATAAGAGTAAAACCAGTTGTCATTTTGGTGTGACTGATGCACTGTAGCACGAATTGTTTTGATCTTTCAGTGTCACAGTGTAAAAACTGCTTCAAGCAGGACAAATGTGAAGCTAATTTTTTCACAGTCCTTTCTCAGATAAAATTGATTTTTGTAGTGGAAAGCTGAAGCTGAGAAACAGCAGAAATAGAAAGCTAGCAGGATGTCTCTAGCAGGAACAGGAGTGCACTTTTCTCTTTCAGGAGTTACTGATTTAAAGGATATTTGCCTACTCATCGGCTTGTCTTCTGCAGCGCTCTGTGCTGGTGGGTACCAGTCATCATGTTTCTGTTGGCTGTTTTACAAAGACAAGGTCAAATACAGTGGGAGCAGAAAGTTTGGTAGTTTGTAGTGGCCTTTAGCCCCTGGGAAATTCATTCTTCAGATTCAGAGCTCTAAAAATAGTTATACCTTCTGCCCAAATGATTTTTTGTTTAACACAGAGATTGCTGTACTTTGGAGGACTGTGGCTAAGAGCACCGAGGCTAATCACGGTATTCACTCTGCAATTCTGTTGTCTTTTGCAATGACTGTAAAGGGCCTAAAGAGTGAAGAGCCTGAACTAGACTTGAAAAGCCTTGGATGGCCAGGATAGATTGCAGGGGTCAGGTCTCATTCATTTAGAGCAACACTTGTTCTAGTGCAGTGCTCTCTATGTAACATCTGGAATTTGGTATCATCACATGCAGGATGAGGAGGAACATGTTCCCAGGCCCCAGTCATACAGAGTCAGGCAGAGCCTTCTTACCAAGGAGAAAGTTTGGCATATGCCCCCTGCAGAAGCTGCTCTGTGTAATCATTGTCAGTCAGTAGTAGTCAGAACTACTGCTAAATTGCAGACTGACTTAGCTAATAGTGGACCTGTGCATGTAGCCACACAGTTGCCTCAAACTCTTCAAAAAATATTTTCCTCCATTTATCAGAAGCTTTTTTTAAAATTATTATTATTATTTTCCTTCATATGTATGTTCTCATATGAACAAAGCCTGCTGATCACAACTGAGGTCAATAGGCATTTAAATGTTGATTTTAATAAGTGTATGTTGGAGTACACATTGCATATGCTATTGTGCTTTTCCTTCATCAACACATGAATACTCTGCTTGCTGGTTTTGAAAAAAAAAGTGTATTAATTATGTGAAACAGTGAGCCCAGCCCAAACATCAAAAGGACTCGTAGGTGCTCACTTTCTCACTGGCGACTTGCTTGATGAACTGAGTGATCTACGAGCTATACTGTGCATGACCATACACTTTGTCCTTAACATGTGCTTGATTGTAGTTACACACGTATAGATCTGAAATCATTATTATTCCCATAATTCTTCCACACACTTTGTTGCAAAATTCATGCTTCAGTTAAAAATAAATAAATTCATACTAGAGATGTTTTCATTACTTTTATGTTTTGTTGACTATTGATCACAGAGGGAGGCAGATGAATCTGCAAGGAGAGAGAATGGATTAGAGGTGGCAGGAGGTGAAAAAGAAAGGACGTATGTCTTTTTCTTCAAGAGGGAAGTAATTCATTGATATTTGCCAGAAGACTTCATAACACATAAAATTATTTTGTTCATAAAATGAACTTTGACAATCTTGACAATGGCAGTATTCACCAAGTTGAGGGGTAATCTCCATTTCTACCAAATTTAAGTCACTGACCATAGCGATTGCATTTCTCACATACCTAATGTGAAAATTTTGGGGATGGAACTTTTTGCTCTGTGTCTCTAAATGGGTTGAAAGTCACTGAACTAAACAATTAACGAAACCTTTGCATGAATCACTAGCAAAGTGACTTTGAGGTGTGGAAAAATCTCAAGTTTCTTCCACCTCATGTTTGAAATCTCCTGTTCTCCTGAGATGCTGCTCAAGCTGAGAAGAGGGAAGGAGACAGAAAGGAAGGGAATATCTCTCTTTAAAGGGAAATCTTTCTCTTTAGAAAATGCAACTTGTTGAAAATATTGTTCAACATTGTTGACACTCCTTTAAACACTAGCAGGGGGCAATGATTTGCACCCATTAGTCTCTCTTCAAATGAAATTATTGGTAGGATTGTAGCAGCATTAACTGATGAATTCTTCTAAACAACATCAATTGGTGGCAATGACAGCATTCCAGAAGGCTTATTTAAAATATAGAGTGTATTGTGTAACTCTTTTTATTTGTCTGTTGCACAATCTATTTGCTGATACTTGTTTCTTTCCCTCCCTCTCTCTCCCCTAGGCTATCAAACAAAGCTGCCCAACCTTACACTCATCCATCAACCTTGAGTTATTAAGAGAATAACTGCAGAACATTTACAAGTGGATGGGATGGAGCGCTGGCTGCTTTTCAAGAACACAGTCAGTGCTACAAAAACTTTGCAAGCTGGCAAATTTTCTCATGCTGGCTGTTCTTTGCACTGCTAGGACCTGCTAGAAGGAGTGGTTTCTTGAATTTAGGGTAACTGATACAGGCTGATGCCAAAGCTGTTAATCATATCATATCCAGTATCAAATCATAATTCTTAGGAAAATGTCTTTTTTTTTTTTTTTTTTTTTTTTTTTTTTTTTTTTTTTTAAGCTATTTCTCACAAAGGCTTTGGGGGACATTGGAAGGAAGAAAGAGAGCAGGGTAAGGGCAAGCATCTGATTGCTTATATGACTTTCTTAAGTATAGGTTTAAAAAAAAATCGTTGCATCAAAGTAGAGGTTCAAAGTGTCTCACAGCAGAAATGTAGCAAAATGAAGGTGAAATGGATCATATTAAGGGACATTTTTTCATTGATTAAAAGACAGAGGTTGTGATGGAGCAGAGTTGCAATGTAATAATCTATGAATCTGATCAGCAACTTAGGGTGTGCATGAAGACATCTAGGCTGGTGCGGCACAATTCACTCCCACAGCCTGAAGAACTGGGAAACAGTGCAGAGGCTCCTTGCAAGCCAGCACTGAAACAGAAGCAATATAGCCCTGAGTGCTGTGCCAGCTGAACATGATTATTCTGCCTCTCAGTCCCACTTGGCATATCTGCACAGTACTTTGCTGTGCTGTGTGGACTTGCCAAATCAGCTCAGTGCTAGCTTGGGGATCTCTGCATCATGTTCTCTGCAATGTAAATGTACCCTTGGAAATTAAGCTAATCTGTTTGACTTCTGGAAGGGTAGGAGAATGCTTCCTGGCTAGCCAGCATTGCTCTAATTAAGCAGGACTGTGGGAAGAAGAAAACATGTCAGTCTGCACAGTGACTTTCCAGACAAGAACATCCCAGCAGGCACTGAAAAGCTGATTCCTTTGAGCATCCTATATTCAGTTCAAGTGGAAAGCTTCAGGCTTTGTTTTGCCAGTTTAGATGCTTGAAAATCCAGAGATCAGCGAGAAGCTAAGAAGTTGTTCCCAGGAGGGAGCAGGCAGTTGACAGAAGCTGCTGCTGGGCACAGGACTATGTGGGCAGAGGCTCTGCTGCGGGAATCTGGAGGAGCCAGCACAGTCAGTCTCAGTGGGAGGCACGCAGATAGACTCAAATAGATCTCTCTTTTGTCGTAGGTCCATTTTCTCTGCCTTGTCTTTGTTCTAAGCAAATCAGGCTCTGCTTTAGCAAGGCTGTTTGGTGATGGACACGGCTCTGCTCCTGGAGGCAGAAGAGCTGAAGATGACTCAGGACCATGAGGTAATCCTGGCTGACCACAGGAAACCTGAGCCTGGGAGAGTCACGGGGCTCTGCTGCAGGAGACGTGGAAGCCAGCGGCCTGGGACCGGGAGAGAGGGCATCTGATGAGATCAGGAACGTAATTTACGCAATTATAATGACAAAGGTTATGAACTTGCATTTTTTAATTCTGTTCTGTGTCAATCCAAGAATTGGCTACATTCTTTTTTTTTTTTTTTTTTTGTAGTCCTCTGTAAATGTGGCCTATCAGAGGACATTTAATACCAGGAGAAGCAGCAGAGTTAAACCACTAAAATATGATTGATTTTCAGCAGCTCCCACACTGTGTTTTCTCCACTCAATAACAACACTGCTTGGTGATTTCACCCTGCATGCATGGTAAGTAGAAGTTTTTACCACTCCACTTCATGTTGTAAAGATCCTCAGCAACAGCAGCACAGAGACTAATGAGAGAGGGAAAAAAAAAAACATTTACCAAAGTTGTTACTTATGAAGACGTATCACAAGTTGAGCAACAAACACATGAAACACAGATGCTGAATTCCTGTGATAGCCTCTCTGCAGGAGGCAAGCTGAATGAAAGCTAATGGTTCCTTTCCCTCTAGCTGTCCTCTTCTCCCTGCTTTTATCAGTTCACTTCATATCCCCCGCCCGACTGTTTTTCCTACTTCACGTTGCAGTGATGTACATCACACCTGATACCACCCAGCCTTAGCACCTCCCTACCTTGCCTTCTGGCTCTCCTCTTCTCCCACTCACTCTCAGTGACTTGTGCTTCAATCCTGAGACCCTGTCCCATTAATTAGGCTTCCCTCTGCTTCTGCTCCCTCCTGATGTGGCCTTCAGTTGTAGCTCAAACATTTAAGAAAATAGCTGGTTATCAGCCTGATACTCATCAAGCACATTCCCCTTCCTCTTGTTTAAGCAGTGTTCTTATCCTTTGCTTTATTATTTAGTTCTTCTATTACTCCCAGACCATGAATTGCATCAAAGCCTCCTTTACTCTTGGTCTACTTCTTCAGCACTTTGAGCTTCTGTATTGCACCAACACCCTGAGTACTCACTCTAATCCTGTTTGTTGTCTGAGGAACCATGTTATCACACGAAGAACCACTGGATGTTCAAAGAAGTTCACACTGATTTTGGGGACAATTTCTAGTCCCATGCTGGCACATCTGGTTTAGGCAAAATCACGTAACAGTTGTCCTCTTTCAGGTATATACATAAGCAAAGTGTTCCTGCTTTTTTCCTGAAATGCTTAGCAAATACACCTATTATATTGATTCTTCTGTGCACTTTGATTCCTAGGGTAAACAATCTGCCCAAGCAGCCCAAAAGAAACCCCGTTCCTTAACCCTCCTAGGTTATCAGTGGCCCAGGGACAAGCTTCTTAGATGACATTTCCTTGTGCTGCTTCCTTGTTGGCTTCTTTGTCAGCCAGCTCCATGCTATCTCCCACGCTGCAACCAGTGGCAAGCTCCCAGATGAAGTCTGTAAAACTGCTCCCTCCCAAATTACTCCTTATGCCTCCCCCTTTGTTGTTGTTGCCTCAAAAGCAGTCCCACGTAACGGTGCCTAGAAAGGCAGAGAGGCTCACTCTTTGATGATGCATTTGTGACACTGTTGCCTCATTTTACTGCTTCCACTCCTACCTCATGTTTGCCTGTTGCATCTTGTCATAACCTACACAGGCAGTGCCATGGAAGAGGGACCGTCCTTGCTCCAAGTCCCTCCCTGCTTCACCAGGGCACAGACCAGCTCCTGGGTGCTGGTATGGATCAGGGCCTGGTGCCTCCAGCCCAGGCACGAGCCTCACAGCTCATATATTCTCTGGAGAAATGGTAGCTGTGAGCCCTAATGAGCACTTGTAATTAAGATGCAGTTAGCTCTGAGAGCTCCTGTTTCCTGTAAGAGTCCTCCAGTCCTGGGACAGTACCATTACAAAAGTTGGACACCACCTCTTCACCCATTAGCTGCATCCTCCAAAGGCCGTGGCTGCGTTGGCCATGGTCTGTGCTGTGACAAGGGTGGCACTAAGCAGAGTCACAGCTGGTCTGATGGCTCATGCCCCTGCAGGGACTCAGAAAGGTGCTTCATTTGTGAAAGCTTTGTATGGGATAAGCATCAGGAGCGCAATGCAGCTAATGAGGTGATACCTCTGATAATGCTCAGCATTAAATTAATTTCTCTGCTTCTCCAGGGTTTCAGGTTATTCCAGTCTGGGTTCCAGTCTCTTCTTTGCATGGTCCTAACCGTGAGACACAGTCTCCTTATCTTTCCTTTGGGTCTTCCTTTTCTTTTTCAGTCAATTTTTATGCCTTTTATTCATTGTCATTATGTGTTTTATTCACTTGTTTTGTCACAAGCTGTGCCAGGCCAGAAGAAAGCAGAAGTTTTTTCTTCCTTTGAAATTTTGACTATATCAAAAAGATCTTGTACTGATGTTATTTTTTGCTTATTTGTATTCCTGTTCTCCCCACAGTTTTTCCTGTCTTCCCATTCCCTGCAAGGACCAGAGGCGTTATCATTACATCCCATACAGGCAAACCCATGCCAGTAGCCATAAGGTGTGGTGGAGTCTAATCCTGGTCACACAACTTTTGGTTGTGTATCCAGGCCATCTGGTCTTGAGTTATTTCAGGTAATTAGTTCGGGATAAATCTCCAAGCCATTACAAAGAAATCAGTTGCTGCTGTCGTGCTTTCTCTGTGAACAGAATTTCCAGGAGCATTGATTTCCAAGCTGATACAAGTGGGTTTATTTATTTATTTTTATTGTCTTATGGTCTGGAGCAGTCACTTTCCATGCCAAACCCGGAGTGGTTGTAAGAATTTACTACAGAAGGACCACTCCCATAAATGTAATGTATCAGGCTTCTGTAAGAAACAGACTAGATCACTCTTGAAAGCAAAATCTGTCATCTAAGATCTTGTCTGGAATTAAAAACCCTGTTGTGTGATGCTGAAAAGCTTCAACGATCTTCTGCTGGAAGTTGTTTGGGAGAAAAACAAACAAACAAACCACTATTGGTTCTATGGGTTCTGTTTCATTCTCCCTTGTTCTTAACATGAATTTACCAGTGTTAGAGGAAGCAAATCTGAGAACATGATGGCAGTGCTTGCAGTGCTTTTTCTGAGACTGCAATACCCATCTTGCTGTCTACCAGTAGCTGGCACAGCCTGCCCTCAGACAGCTGGTTTCTACAGTTCACCATCACAGCTCACAATGACTTATTGTCACTATCAAACCTGATTGCATTAGAATCATGAAACACTTGAATATAAAATTATAAATCTCGATTTCCCATCGTCCACCCCCTAAAGTGTCTGGTGCTTACAGAGCAGGTCTTTTAAAACTGTAGAGCAGCTGCTCAGCTAGTGTAAATCACTATACTACGTTGTGAAGTGGAAAAATTTTGTTACTGCTTAAAGGATGTTTTAAAGAGATCAGTGAGTAATTAAATGCTCAAAATGTCCACTGGGAAGGGTATAAACCAAGAACCTAATTTGCAAAAAAGAAGATTTACATTATATATGAAAAAAACACCCTATCTAGGGGATAAGCAACAGGCAGGCAGGCTGTGTTGCAAATCTCCCTCACTGGAGGTCTGTATGAATGGATTAGACCAACATCTGTCACATGTGGATGGATTCTGCCCTGGTGCAGAGCCTGAGCTGGATGTGCTCTAGAGATCTCTTCAGTGCTTGCACAGCATGCAGCAATGGACCTCAGCACTGAAACAGCTATGGGATTAGCAAAACACTTCTGACTCCTTCCTTCCTGTTCAAGACAGGCCAGAAGATTTGCAAATCAGTTCAGTCCCATGTGTTAACCTCCGTGCTATTCAGGCAAAGTTTCTCAGCCTCTACTTCATTACTGAGCATAGCTAGGACAGAAGACAGGCAGTGCTCTTAAATCATTCCAGGGAATCCACCAGCAGATGTTAAATCATTACAGTAAAAAGTTAATATTCTTCTTTGTGCTAAAATGAGCTATAACAGCTATTTAACTCTATTATAGTTAACTACACTATATATGCATCTAGTTATTACTGTAAAACTATATAAAATATATAACCATATACTGTAGTTAGCTATTAAGCAGCTATAATACCTATGTGTGGGTTTTTCAGAAGGCATTTTATAGAGTGAAATCAATGGAAAAGCTTCCGTTGGTTTTAATGGAAAATAAGTCAGGATTAAAGAGAGAATATTAGTGTATTTTGACATTAATTAGTATCAAGTTTAAGTGTTAAGCCCAGAAGAGACTTCATAGTATCATAAGACTGGAATTCCCAAGTGTACGCACTTCCAATGATCAAGATTTTGCTAAGCACATAAAAGCAAAAAATACATTCTTCCATCTTACTCTGTCCTTCAACATTTGTTCTAAGAAGTTATTTGCATTTTAGTAGTGCAAGAGGCAAATTTTAATGACTCTTTTTTTCAGATAGCCTCTCTTCTGCAGGATTCTTTGTCCTGGCATGCCCAGCCTCCTGCTTTGTGTGTGATTTGGGGATCAACAGGCAGCATTAGAAGAGGATGGGGACAATTGTACTTTGAGAAGAACGGTACAGTTCCTGCATATCCTGGTGTTGTTCAGGCCACTTGGGTGGAATAGTTTTGAGGTTGGAAAATGCTTTTCCATGTAGCACAGAATAAAGACTGACATGAAGTGGTGCATGGGTGTTCCTCGAATTACGCCTGTGGGATGGGTTGTGTTACAGGAAGGCTTGTGAGCACCTGCACTCTCAGGGGTGCTTTTCAAGGCTAAGCCCTGTAGCCTGACGCTGGAGGAGTGGGGAGAGCTCATTGCTTGTGAACAAGGAAAGGAACAGCCCAGACCCCTTGTGAAGTTCAGAGGGAAGCCCCCCGGCCCCACCTGCACTTACTGGTGTAGAAGTAACATCACCCAGAGACAGCTCTGGCCTGGTTTCACTGCAGTTGTATGCCCGAGTCCGAGAACCAAATTAAGTAGCACAGCTAACCTGAGCTCATCAGCTTTAAATGAGGCAGTCCTGCTCTTCCTGCCTTCCTTACCCTCACTCTTCTTGGTAATAGTAAAGCTTTTACTTTAAGGAGACTTGCTGGGCTCCAGCTGACTACATGCAGAGCCACCTCAGCTCCCATCTATTGCTTTCCCAGTACCAGGACTGCAGAACAGGCATACTCATGTCTGGCATTGCTGGCATTAAGCCCCAAATGGTAAATCCAGCCAGGTTATTGAGTGCTGAAGAGAAGAACATGCTTCAGAGAAACTTGACTTGCTCAGTAGTGGGATAAGGAGGCTGCTTATCTCTGGCCAAGGGCCAGTGTTTTTAGCACTGTGCTGTCTCAGGGTAACGCTATCTGGATGTCCCTGTGTCACCCTCTCCTAAACCTGTGTTATATAGTTTCTTCCATTGTCTGGGGTACTGCAGCCTTTCCATTTCATCCCACAATTTCTTTGAATTGTGTGCTTCTCCTTAATATACACTGGAGGGAAAATCAATTTTCATTCTAGTGTTCTACTTAAAGCCTGAAAGACTAGAGTACAGTAGATTGTCATCTCCTGGCCTCCAATACTAAGGGAAAACCATTCATTAAAATATTAATACATCATCATAAGATGATGCTAATAATGGCCATAATAACTACTTTAATCTAACCTAAGGGATTTTATTACATATTGTACCAAGTAAGATGCAAGGAGTACTTTTTGTTCCAAGAAAAGTTCATCACTGAGAAAGAACAAGAGAAGCACATGAAAATTCAGAATATTTTCAAAAGGGTGACACTGAAATAAGAAACTGCTGTAGGAGACAAAAGAAAATTATTTGATTTTTTTTTTTTTTAAGTTAAAATATTTTGAAAGACATATCAGTTTTGTCAAGAAGAGTGGCAGACAGAGTAAATAAGAAGTCACTTCATGCTCTGTGATGAGGTGATTAGATAATTTCCTAGTCTAAGTTCCTGACTGACTCCCTGCTTTGCTAGAGCTCAAGTGTTCAGGGATGGCAGGATTTGTACGTGAGAACGATAAAAGAAACCTGAAGAGGGGATCAGTGCTCTGGTCCCAACCCACGCATGTCTTCCGAAGTGGAAAAACAAGAGGCTTAGTCTGCAAATAGATGTCAATACTGTTTCGACAGAATTATTATTTGAGACACATGATTTTCACCTCTGAAGAACAAGAGATAAAATCAAAATTTCAATACTTAGGCATGGTTACAAACAACTTAGATGGCACTTCTTGGTCCATGCCAGTCTTGTCACAAGATTGCAGTAACGCTGCATTGGAGCAAGTCTAGAGACAGTAAGAAAAGAAGTGGAAGCATGCAGTGCCTATGCCTAAAGGCAAAGCTGACAGAGTAAGCCCGGGTTCAGACGCTGTAGCTGTTAGAGGAGGTTGTGTTTTTGCTCAGCTGAGAGCTGAGGCTATTTCATCAACTCCTTGGGGTCCTTTCTAAGTAGGCTGTAGACCACGGGGGCTGCTCTAGCAGTGGTGGTACCAGGGGTACCAGGCCTGCCTCTGCAGAGGCCTGGCCATACAACAAGAGCTTGTCTGGGAAGTACCAGCTGCAGATCAGTTCTGCTGGTGGAACCAGCTGGGGCGTAATTGGCTGCTGAAAAAATGCATGGACAGCCTGGCCATAAACACCACAGACCATGTAGCTCACTGCCTGGGTGCCAGCAAGGGCTGAATGCGGGGAGCTGGAGCTCCTGGCCTGCTCCCATGGGGCCCAGCCCACTGCCATTCCCAGAGCACACCTAACACCCACGGGCAGCATTAGGCTGCCTGTGGAGCTCAGCAGTGGACAAGCTCTTTGAAATCGCACCTTGGTTATGGTAGAGGTGATTATGGGGATTTTTTATTTATTTATTTTTTTAGTTAATGGCGAGGTGGTTAGGGTGCCTGCCCAGGGAAACCTCAATATTAGGTCTTCCTGAGCCTGGAGAAGATCAAGCTGATGTTCCAAGAACGAGCAGCCTAATGAACAGGAGAGCTGTGGGAGGGGAAGAAACTCAGAGCTTGCTGTTGATGGTGGGTCTTGGTGGAATAAATTATATATCACTCAAAGAGCCAGAAAGAGAGCAACCAGAGGCAGTGTGACTGCAGCCCAGTGGCTAGAGTAGAGCTGGAACAGGGGCAAGGCTTGGCATAGCTGCTGCTCCATGGCCATTTCTGCATCTGAGCCCATGCAAAAGTCCTTCCAGCACCAAATGTAAGAATTCCCTTTGTTAGAAGAAACACAGGATCACAGAATCATCTAGGTTGGAAGAGACGTCCGAGATCACCTAGTCCAACCTCTGACCTAACACTATCAAGTCCTCAAACCTAAACTTTTGCCACAGAGCCAGGCTCCTTTGTGTACCTTAGCCTTTTTAAAGAATCCTTATTTCTCAGTTGCTGCAATATACGTGTTTGAACCTCTCAGGTTAAGGATGGCACTAAGGACAGTTATTTCTTAAGCAAGTTCTTTAGTCAGCAGGGTACTGTACAGGTCTCGGGTAGTGGCAGTACCACAGCTCTAAGTTTCAAAAAAACCTGTACTTCTTGCTTTTTCTTTTATTGGGAAATAGTTGATGGACTTTCCTTCAGGAGAGACTTGTTGGATATAGATTCCTAATAAATTAATATTCCTAGCTGCATTCCTTGGTGACTATCCCAGGCTATGGAGAGGTCTGGGTTTCATAGGAACATGGCAAAATGTAGGTCAGGTGAGACTTCTGGGTGTCATCCACTCCAGCCTCTTGCTCACAGTAGGGCCAGGTATAGCAGGTTGCTCAGGGCCACATCAACTAAAGTCTTGGATATCTTCAGGAATGGAGACACCACAACCTTTTGGGGCAACCTGTTTCAGCACTTGACCACCCTCTCTGAAGCAATGTTTGCATCCAGTCAGAATTTCCTTTGCTACAACATTTGACCATTGCCTTCATCCTTGTACCATGCACCTCTGAGTAAAGCCTCTCTGCAACCCTACCTTAGGTAGATGACGGCAGGAATCAGACCTCCCTGTCGCCAGGGTTTTGCATTGGCACAGCTCCCAGCTCATTGCCATTCAGCAGTGCCCAACCCTCCTGGCAGCCTGCACTTAAGCAGCTAGCACAGCATCCTGCCATTGATCTACAGAGACAACCCTGGACATTTCTGAGGGATTTCACCCTCTGGTAGGCTAATTATATAATATCACACTACATTTTCATCTATATGTTCAGTGTTCCCATGCAGTTTTCCCAATTTCCATTGAAATCTTCGACATTGTCTGGGTGAAGAGACATATAGAGTGGTCAGCTACTGCTTTTTCCTGAAAGATGAATAGGCCTTAAAACAGGTAGTGTCAAACAATTATAAATCATTCTGAACACCATAAAATCTTCCTAATATAAACAGATACTCAGGAATGAAGGTAGAGGAACAGAGGATCTGTTTATTAGGTTGTCACTTTATACAGCTAAACATTTTACTGTTTTGTTTGCACTGAGATATGTGTCCTTTGTAGGTAGCAGCTGTACACCAGCTGTGTACGTAGTTCCCTCTATAAAGATTATAGAGGGAACACATGGGCTGCAATATGGAAAAGGAGTTTCTCCTGTACAGTAAAAATACAACAGATGTGCTATACATTGTCCCTCTCTTATGCATGCAGATATTCCTCATATAATACATTGTGAACAGGACCAGCCACCTCCATTTCCTATGAATAAGGTTCTTTGGAAATTGGACTGTGATTTCAGGAGCACTTGATCTGTCTTGTATATGGTAGGCCCAGAAAGGTCTTTATGGAGCCTGCACTGATGGGCCTCTATACATTGATGTCTGCTCTTTGCAGCCACAACAGTGGTGCTGTGCACGGGCAGCTCAGGTCTCTTAAGAACTAACAGTACCACACAGGACCAGGTTTGGCTGCTACTAAACCTGCCAGATGATGCCTTTATGCACTGCTGCATTTGAGCTAAAAATCCTTTTTCGTTAAGTTAATTTAGTCTTTTTCCATTAAATTTCCCATTTAAAATAATTCATTAAGATCCATTTCTGTGACCAGGATAGTGAAGAGCTGACTGCATGGGCTTTTCCATGTTGTCTCTTAAACTTTATAAAGAAGCTGGAAGCCATAAGAAAATCTAAACCCCTTTGTTAAAAGTCAGGCTTGGTGAAAGTAACAGCCACCTAAAGCAAATCTTTCTCTTAAGGACAGTGAAACTGCTCATGAGAGGAAGAATTTGAGAGCATGAACCTAAGGAGATAGCAGATTTCATCACTCCTACCAAACACACATTGTGGATCCCCAAATAGAAAGCACTATATCTCACATCTGTACAGTTTTCCAGCTGTCCCATGTCTCAGCAGGACCTCATCTCCTACAGAGTGTTCAACCAGATACTCTTCTCTGCTTTACTATCAAGTTAAAAGCCAGTTTCTCTGCCAGGTTTCTCTGCCAATGCTTGGTTTGAGTGAAATCTTTAGCCAGTTTCTAATACTTTGAAGAATAAGATGTATTTGGTATGGTATCAAAGGCAAAGTAAAAATCACACAGGACCAGAGATGACCTGGAATGTAAAAATGACCAGGCCAAAACCCCTTGTATAAGCATGGCTGAGAGATGCAAAGTGGTGGTAAAAGCAACACAAAACAGGCTTCATGACAGCAAGTCTGTCTATAACTTGAAGTGTTTCTGCCTGTTTGTTTCTTTCTCTCTTACATGGGTTAACTTGCTAATTTTCACTTTAGTAGTTCTCTGCATAATTTATCAACAGTGGATTAAAGACCAGATTATAGGGCATGCAGCATTGGTTTGCTTCTTGTGGTATCCTGTGGCTGCTCTGTACTTAAGGCGTTTGCAAGGCAAGGTCCAGCTAACAATATATACAAGCACTTGACAGCAATCTTTTCTTCAGACTCTCTGTCTGAGATGATTCAGCACTTAAAGATGCAGTCTCAAGTACTGCATTTTTCTTCTTGAGCCAGAACTTTATAACTCCTCAAAGAAACCCAACCCAATATTAATATAACACACAATTACAAATGCTCTTACCTGACTTACCATGCTGAATGCATTTGTAATGTTAAATTAGACTTTGTGGCTCTTTGTGCTGTTGCTTGGGCCTGCACAATTCCCTAGGGACATCAGCCCTGCTGTTGGAGACAGCAGTGCTTGGAGTACAAGATCTAGTCGATGCAGCAGCCTCTTTACTTTGGCATGCTCAGTGCTGCCCAACGCCAGGTGGAAAAGAAGGAGAGAGGTCTCCTGTGACACCACCACTGGCTGTGGCCATCATTTCCAGCAAAGAGAAAACCATCTGTGGCCATCATTTCCCTACAGAGAAAGAAACTGACAGGTACTAACTCATAACGCATTTTTTACTTTTGTCTTGCCAACCATTGTAGAGAGTTGTAGATCTCCAGTTTTCAGCATTGACACGACTCTAGGTTTTGCTTTTACATTCTTGGAGATATTTAGTAATTTAACAGCGATAAGCATGGGTGGGTTCCAATGGGAAGTTTATTATTTACAGTCCAGAGTGTATTAAGTATCCTGACAACAGGAACTAGCATCCTGTTTTATTCTTATCCCTCTTAGCCCACAGACTGCTGAAACCCATGCTGATGAACCAGAAGCCTGCTGAAAAACATCCTTTGGAGCCCCGAAAGACATACCAAGCATACTCACTGGCTTACCTGGAGAACCTCCTAGGAAAATTGTCTCCAGAAAATGACATAGGATAGACAATTATATATATATATATATGGCAATATGAGCAAAGCTATGCCTGCTTTGCTTCAAAGAGCCAATGTTTAAAGTGGGGTTTACACAGCTCTTCTCCTACTATTTTCTAAATCAAAATGTCACCTGCACAGCTTTCTGTACCAACACACAGTTGTTTTATCATGAAATATGGCGGCTGCTTAATACAATTCAAATATCAGTTTGAGAAAACAAAGGCTCTTAAAGAAGGAACTGGATGTACAAAGATAAGTGCTGTAAGGCCACATTCTTTCTAAGTGTAGCATCTAGGCTGCTGATGACACATCAGGTTAGAAAAATAATCAGCTGTATCTCCAAAGAATGTTCCCTTCTGTTGTGTTTGTTTAATTCTTTTGAGCCTACATGTAAATAAAGGACTTCATTTTTTAAATCTATAAGACCAGTTGAGTGGTCCTACTTCTTTCCTTTACTTTTTTTTTTTTTTTTTTTTTTTTTTTACTTTTTTTTATTTTTAAGTTGCAGAGCAAGGAGACTGTGGCTTTGCTTTATACTTTGCCACAGGACAAGGAGAGCTTCTGTGGGTGTGATCTTTAAGACAGATCTTTAAAATCAGTTCCAAGTCATTTGTATTGAAATGCTGTATCTCTGCTTTGCTCAGAGCTTCAGATGTTTCTGCCTCCATTCCCTTTTTTCCATGACACTGTAGATTCCTAAGCATGGCCATGTATCAGCAAACTCCCACTCCCCACAGGCTTCAGTCTGCCAGACATGATTGTTGTCCTGTGGCAAATCCTGAATATAAAGGGTTCATTTCTTGTCTTTGTGGGGCTTTCTCCCAGGTATTTTATTCCAGATCTGAACAATGATCTGACCTTCTTAATGGCTCTGTAGCACCTTTTCTCTCCCCTCCCCAGATATTTAGATTGTTGCCAGGCTCTGTTTGGTTGTCACTGAGTGCATTACTCCTTGCATTTCCTTAATGCAGCACATGGCACGTGCTCATGTACCTAGCTTGTGCCCTTGGTTTCAGCCAGGAAATCTGCCCTGCCTCCTCCCCAAGGTTCTTCCCTCGCTGCTGAGGTACTGTGGCTGTTCAGGAGCAGTTGCTGAGCTGCCATAAATTAGAGGCAGATGTATTAAAGGAAATTGAAAACCATCCTGGTTTCCTCCAAACTCAACTGGTGATGGAGCTTTGTGTGCTGCTGAGCTACCCCTGGAGCAAGAGGAAGAACTGCCCAGAGAAAGCCAGGACAGAAAGCTAGGAGTGAAAACCACAGAGGTTGTCCCAAGCTAAACCCTCGTCACTGATGAGTTGCATGTATTTAATGATGCTCATTAAAAAATAAATAAAAATGTTGGGCATGCAGAGGCAGTAAGGATGAAAAATTTAAACAAAAGGAACCATTTGGGGGTATTTAACTGCTTCAACTTGTGAGAAATTTTTTACTCTCATAGAATTAGATTTAAATTTTCTTTTCATTTATTTACTTTCTTTTAAATTTCTTATTTAGTAAGTAGAAGAGGGCAATTGCTGGCGGGTTAAGTTTTTTCTTCCCTCTTGCAACAAGCACAAACATGCATTTTTTAAATTTTATTTTTCTGTAACTTTTCTAAATCATTTTGTGACTTTGTAAAAATTTAAGTGGCCAAAAGGAAAATGAACTTAACAGAAGTTACTCTGTTGTTACTTAAACCTCCCCCTGTTCCTACTATTATACTTCCAAAGATCTAGAAACTTTGAAAGGCTGCAGAATAACAAAACAGGGTGAGAAGAGAGAAGGAAAAGTGACACCCTCCCCTATCCAAAACCAATAACAGCAACAAAGGAAAAAACCTCTTGTAACACCAGTCTTATAACAAACATGGATCAGAATAATACTTGTTCTGCTCATGTCTATCCAAATTTTGTTATGAGCTTATAGAGTAGTGGTAGAAGGCACCAGAGTATCTCTAAAGCCCCAGAGGTACTGTTTATGTTGTATTTGATTCCAACTCTTCTGTACTGATGTGTGTATATATAAATACATACATATGTACATACAAATATTTATACATTTATAAATATCTTTGTATTTTTGTATGTGTATGTATAAAAGAATCACAAATTCATCTCTACATTAGAAATTAATGTCAAAAAGTATTATCTGTGTTAGGCAGGTGAAGGGAAAACCGGTGTCTATCTCTTTTTGTGTTCTTCTCCTGCACCTTCAGCTTCTTGCTTTGTGGTTCTAGGAGGCAAAGCTGGAAGAACTCCAGATTTTCAGAGATTTTTTTTTTTTTAATTTTACTTTTTGAAACAAAGTTTCAAAAATCTGTGTGTGTTTATTGAGCTTTTTAGGCAGAAACTATTAACTCTAAGCAACATGTGAGACACCCATATGCTGCAATAGCATATAGAGCAAAGTAACTGAAGTATATGAAGTTGTATTTGGAACAACCTATGTGCTTTTATTTCCAAGAAGGCCGTATTAACCCTGGGCATGTTTGCAGTCAGTGTAATTCCTTCCCATCGCCCTCACAAAGTTTTGGGTAGCTTAAAATATTCACTTTAGCATGCACTTTGCATACAACTGCAAACAAGGGAAGGAAGGGAAAAAAACAAAATGCCAACCAAATGTGTGGAGAAAAAACAGAAACAAATCTCAATCACCATCCAGCGTCTGCTTTCATCTTCACTTTTTCTCTTTGTTCTCACCTCGGCTGGCATAGGTGCAGCCTTGGCAATGATGCAAAGTTTCACTTCTGACTTTTGAAGCCAGCCTAATATTTTCCATCTTACGAGATAACATCCTTGGTCACTTATATACCTGTACTTACTGAGATGTTTTGTGGATTTGAATGTGAGGGAATCGAGAGCCTGAGAGGGCCTGGTATGTTAGCGAGTCGGGAGCCTCTTTCACAATATTTCCAGTCTAACCTGAAATGGACGGTACCAGAAACTGCAAAGGAAAGCCTACTCCTAAAACGCTTCTAGGGAGAATTTGTAGATGGTGGAGTTTAATTCATGGAAGACTGGGAAAGGCACATTTTGTGCATGCTGTATGCTAGAACCCATTTAGATATACACATTATCATTTCAAGACATGCTTCTGCTGTCCTTTTTGATGTCCTTACACCTTAGCAGTTCAAAACAATCATGCCCTCCTTACAGCTGGCATTAGATTTTTTTAGTCTTATTCCTGTTCTTCTTTTGCCCTCTGGCAGCACGCAGAGCTTTGTGCTGGCCTGAGGAGGAGGCACAACTGCTCCTTGCCGAGCTGTACCACCCCAGACACAGCCCTGGCCTCACACGACCTGGAATGCCACGGGTCTTTGATGGGATCAGTACCAACCCTCCCGCAACTGATTTAATATCAGTTATAATATTTAAGCCAAGCAGCTTTTTCTTCAATGACCCTGGCATTCCAGAAATCTTCATACTCAGCCTTTGCCTCACCAGAGATAGTAAAAAAAACAACACAGTGGCCTCTGATCTGCCTGGAGTCAAGCCCTAGGGAATTTAGTACCTGTGCCTGTGAGCCCCTTCTGACTTGCTTGTGCTGGGACAACGCTGGTATCTGGTACCATTTGTTCACCCCTCTTGTGAAGCTGAATTCTCATTTTATCGTGAATTGGGTCTTGACTGGGAAAACTATCTGTGAGAGGAAATCTGTATTGTTAGAAAAAACAATCGTAAATATTTATGGAAAGAGAACTCATATTTTGTCCTCAACACAGTAGGCTATATGCCTGTTTTTCAGGCAATGAAGAATGGTGGGTTTGGAGATGAGTGCTGTCCTCAGGAAAACCCCAATTTTCTTTGTCTTACAAATATTTTTAGCTGTAAGATTGTACCTGACTATAACATTGTACCTATAACATTGTACTTACTTCTACAGAAAGCATGGGTGGCAGATTAATTAAAATAGTGCAGAATGAGCCTGGGAATGATGACTGAACATAAAATTCAATGGGGAAATTCATGAGAAACAGCACTGACATTCTTGTCAACCTCTATTTATCAACAGCTGGGCTGCTATATTGCATCAGCTGGCGTTTCCTCACTGTATCAGGTGCAATATACGGGGAGTCATGATGCTATGGTTAAGTCTGGTGTGTTGTTTTTTGCCTTTATTATTTTTTTTTTTCTGCTCAGGAATGGAAAAGGCATGTTTTCTTGCAGGTATTTGAATTCCCAGCAGCAAAGGGAAGTTGAAAAGACGCATGCTATTTTGATGCCTCAAAGGCTGAAGTGCAATGAAAAGTTACTTCTTCATCAAAGACGGGGAGTTTCAGTGCTGCTAAGGTGACTTCTCTAGCAGTGAAAGGACTGAGAATAAGTAAGGAATAGGTCAAGAGAGGAAAAGCAAGACTGCCTCGTTAAAATACTACCCATGTTAAAGATGGCCTTATTCCTATACGTACACAGCTTCCTACATGCGCTGGGTTGGAATCTTTTCTACTGAAATTTGTCAAATGCATTATTATTATTATTTTTTAATACGAAAAAACTTATTCTGTGGATGTTTATTAGTCTGTATAAAGGCAAAGCTGGGAGTAGAACTGGTATAAAATGCTGAAAGTCAGTGATGACAAATCTATTTTCCTGTTCAGTGTTTTGAAGAAGTATTTATAAGAACAGATGGTGGGCAGCAGCAGAACATGTTCAGCTTTATCAAGACATTTGGCTAACAAGCACAGACTAAAATGCATTTCTTTCCTTCTCGACTTAATAATTTTAATTAGAGGCAAAAGGTGTGGTAGTCTCATTGTCTGGAGGCGTATGTGCAATATTGTCTTGGTCGGGCAGGACTGGGTGGGAGAGAATATCGCTGCCTCTAATGAAGGGTGGTGCATATCTGTACAATCTCTATTTTTTTTATTGTCTGGTGATCTAAAAAATGCAAATCCCAAATCTGCTATTGCACAACATACATAGAGATACACTGAGGCTATACTTTCAGTTAGTCAGAGAACAAAAACATGACTACAGAACATGTATAAGAAATACGCAGTGTCGCTGGAGAGAAAAGGCCTTTTAACAAATAGTGGGACGTCCATTTATTATCTTGAGGGGCAACTTTCAAAGGTACCTATGGAACTTAGCGGTCTCTGGAACTACTTCGCTATTTAAATGCTTTTGAAAATCCCACTTATTAACCACTAATTTTGAACTTCATATGCTCTCTCCCTAAGGACATCAAAGTGTTCTGGAAGTGGTAATTAAGGATCATATGTTCTAGTGGTATTCTGGTTGTTTCACCTACTTATCTATATTTGGCCATATTCTAGTTTTTTTTTTGCAGAGCTACTCACCCAGGTTCTGACGTGCCTTTTGTCCTCTACCAACGAGCTAAGCCCCAGCCTGGAGCTTCTTCTCCTCTGGTACACAGCAGTGGGAGGTGGGGAGCGTAACAGAATTAGGTGAGATGAGATCTGTAGTCCGAGCAGCCCAGGCACAACGTTCTTACTCAGTGTTCCTTTTATGTGAATGGGGTATGAAAATATTCAAAATGTCTTCACCTCATGAACGTGCATTTTTTAAGATCAGTGTACATCTAAGATTTTCCATAAGAAGCTAAGCTGTCCTCATATTTTGTTGTCAATTGTCCTCTTGAAGATGACTGTTTGGTATTCCCATCGTAAAGGAAGGTCGTGGTTTATATATAGTAATTTGAATTACTCTCTATTACTTTCTATAAATCTGCTATTGACTTCAGATATTCATTCCACATAAGTGTGAAACTTTAAATCAATAAAATAATTTATCTTATAAGACCTTGTTGAAGGTTCTCCCTTGCTGACTGAAGTTCACTTCTTCAGAACAGTTTAAGAAAGTTATCATCCTTGGGGCTGTAAAAAGGCAACACAGCTCTACCAGTCATTAAATCTGCTATTGACCTTAGATTTTCTCTTCACATGAGTGTGAAACTTTAAACCAATAAAATAATTAATTTTAAAAGACCTTACTGAGGGTTCTCCCTTACTGACTGAAGTTCACTTCTTGAGAACAGTTTAAAGAAGTTATCAGACTCCTGGCTGTAAAAAGGTAGCACAGCTGTCAGTCATTAAATCTCCCATTTTGGAGTTTTTCCTTCATGTAAGTGTGAAATTTTAAACCAATAAAATAATATATACTACTTTGTTGGAGGCTGTCCCTTACTGACTGAAGTTCACTTCTTAAGAACAGATTTATAAAGTTGTCAGCCTCCTGGCCGATGCCTTGTGGCCTTTTTGTCAGAACTGTTTGCCTCACGCTATGCAGCTACCAGTATTACCCATGTTGCTCTTTATGACTAGAAACTCACTTTTGCGTGCTTGGTGAATATAAATCTCTTGTTGGGATTAGTGACACTGCTGAACTGTGATACCAAGACATACAAGAACTAGCAGGCTGCACTGCACTTGTTTCACCAGCCGGGCTGCTGGAGGTTTCCTGTGCAGTGTTTGAGGAGGAGAACAGAGGTTCGGTGCGCTTGCACAGCTGGCCACTGGACATAGGTCACATTGAACGTCTGCAGGTGGGATTAATGTACAAGTCCTTATGGTCTGCCAGGCAAATGACATATAGTTTGTGTGATGTATCATAGTACATACGTGCCCAGTAAACCATGGTTGTATTACTGTATAATATATACTTTTAAAATTTTAAGTACAAAGGCCTGAAAAAAGCTTGATTATCAGCCATGTCCAAATCTGGAAACAAAACAATTTCACTTTCTCCTTCCATCACAGACCTTTCCGAATATCAAATATATGATTGAACCTTGGAAATGTTGGAGGAAGAGGCAGCCAGGATATACCCTGTGATAACTCCCCCTGCAGAAATCTCAGTGGATACTGGTGCTTTGGGAAGAGCCAGTGCTTGGTAGTCTGCAATAAAATAAGTGCAGCAAAGAAACCAGGGCCAGCCTCTGAAAAGGGTACGTGTACAGTATTCCTAATAGGAAACCACACTTACCAAGTCACCACAATAATGTTACTTACCTGTGCTTATTACCTGAGCTGTTACCTGGGCTGTTTAAAGACCAGTGATAACAGGAAACAAGATAACAACATATGAGAAAGTATAATAGCTAAAACCCAGACTTTCAAGTTAATTTGACTTTGATTGGTTTTGGGGAATACCATTTAAACATTGTCTGTGTGTTAAGGTGGGTGCAGACACTATTTTTCAGTTTTCAGATGTTAAGCACAGTGTTGTCAAGATTCTTATTTAATGCACGTTGTTTTGTGATCCTGGATCAGCAAACTCTGCTAGTTTAGAGCAGACGAGATCCTCTGAGGAATTGTTAGGGGTTGCTGGATGCACCTTCAGCATTAATCGAGGTGCAGAGGTGGGGCTGAACTCTTCCGACTTGAGCGTTATACCATGGGATGGTTTCCTTCTGGGAGACACAGTACTGCCCTCCTCTGAGAAAAGGGCTTTTACTCATGGAGAAGTACTACCAGGCTTACCGCTCCCTACCTCGGATCTGTAATCAAGGAGTGCCGAGCTGGGGAATCTCTGATAACCTGTGGTGCTGTTCTGGGAAACCAGGGTGTACTGTGCCAGGGGAGAAGACAAGTGGGCTGGAACCAGGAGCTGATCAGCCTCCTCCAAAGAGTTCAAACAGACAGAGGTCCTCAGCTGTCTGAACTTGCTATACTACAGGCAAACCCCTTTTTATTAGGAGCACTCTTTTTAACTATGTCTCTATTGGTTGTATTTGAGTGGAAGGGCAGGTCAATGTGCTAAAACAAATTAAACTTCAATAAAATAATATAATTGTTTAAGAGGTTTACAGTACCTAGATGGTAATTTTTTGGATAGGATGCTGTTTCACCAACAGAGCAGTCTCTGTTTCATGGTTCTTCTATTTGTACCTGCTTGTAAAACATTAGAATAGATAAAACAGTAATTGTAGATATTAGCATAGATATCTCAAATCTAGTTAAGCAAAACTAGGCTGAGGTACAATGTATTGCACTTAACTGAGGATGTCTTGATGATGTTTTCTGGCCTGTGTTATGCAAGAGGCCTGAGTAAAAGTTGCTGTTGGTGTAAATGACCCCTGTATTCACAATTCTGGACAACAGCAATTTATTTATTTATTTATTTATTTATTTATTTATTTATTTATTTATTTATTACATTATGTTTTCTGCACGTTTTGAAAGCATGCTTCTTTAAGCAGATAACTTCAAATCGCTTCTATAGGCAGACTGACACATGTATGGAGGTTTGTAGATCTGATCTGAAACAGCACAGTTGGCACTTCTCCACTGCCTAGAGAAGAGCTGCTCTGGTTTACATGTGGTGAGATGCTGGCTCTGAGCATCCAGCATGCTTCACGCTATTGGTCTGAGATTAAAATGTAGATTTTGCTGGCTGACATGGGTAGGAAGGGTGTATCTCCTGCTGGGTGTGTCTGATCAGTTATGTTTCATAGATGTTGTGTACTGCTTTTGAAAAGAGAGATAAATGGTTTACTAGTAACAAACCTGTCTCACCCCATCTAATCACCTGGAGTAAAAGCTGTTGAAAACAAATTTGCTCGTTCCTGTGTGGCAAAGTATCAACACCAAACCTAACCTTTCCCGAGAATCCAGCAGTCTTGTAATCACTTGCTCTTGTTGCGTCTCTTTCTGATTGTGGCCAAATATCAGTAAATAAATATCTTCCCAACCATTATGCTGATGTATAGGTAAATGATTCAGATTTTGCATGGCCTCCTTTCCTGCCCTTCTGCCCCTAGCTGAGTAATGTACTATTCCGTAAATAGATATACTGACTTTGTAGCACTGGTACAGATGTTTCAGGTCTGCATTGGATGCCTAGCCAATTCACAAACTGCTGTGTAAGAGGCAGGGCGTTACCTGTAAGCTTATCCTAAGGTGGAGTTAACACAAATCAGCTGACTTTATTTCAGGTTACAGAAAAGTAACACTAGAATGAGGATAAAAAAACAAAGCACCAAGTTTTTCCTATTTGTCTGCACAGATGTGGGGTTGGATGACCTAGCACTTTTAGCATGATGAATATTCATGGTTGGGGGATGTAAATTCTGGACCTCGGCCTTTCTGCCATTGCCACTTGCTGACTGGTGACACAGGTGGTGGACCTGTCACAGTGCTGTCAGAGTAGTGGTCTAAAACAGGCTGTGGAGTGTGTCCTGCCAGCTGCTAGCTGTACCCTGGCTACTGCTTGGTGGGTTTCGCAGAGGACTTTACTTCTCCCACTGCTGCTAAGGAAATCTGAAGGCTCTCAAGTATTGGTTTTCCAGCCACTTGCCTTCCCTGGTGCTGGGCCTTGGAGCTGCTCTGAGGGAGGTCCAGAACTCCAGCTCAGGACAAAGAATTGGGAAAAGCAGCTTGAAACCAAGCAGTAAGTCGTCCCCTTCCCACTCCATCCATCCCCTCCGGACAGGCTGCAAGGAGGGCAAAGTCAGCAGAGGATGGTGCTGAGTAGGCAGTTTTGGAAGTAAAGAATTCCTGTCTGACTGCATGTTGACAAGTATCAGATAAAGTAATTGTCTGTGACTTGACAATGAACCCTACATAATGTGGGGAAGGGAAGGAGGACTTCTGGCATGGTGAATGCTGTGCACTCACCTGACATCATCTTGGAGAGTATTCAGGAGCAGGGTAACAATAGCGCATTATTCCTTTAGGGAAAGGAAAAGCTCTGTAGGAAGCCATCAGGTAGAAATCTAACAAGGTATCTGAAAGCTGTGGATGGGGATAGCAGTGTTTCATTTTTCTTTTTATTACACTTGACAGAATTAAAGGGAAGAGTAGTTGGTGCATGGGTGCAGCTGATGAGCTACGCCTCTTTGAAGAAATGGGCTAGTATGTTCGGGCTTGGAGAGGCTCCATCTTGCTCATGCTTTCTTTGCTCTCACACACCCAGTACTTACTGTCAGAAGTTCCTATTCGCTGTTCAACCTCTTTTTTTTTTTTTTTTTTTTTTTCTTTCTTATACAATTACTGCTAAATCTAGTGAGTAATTACTATTAGGTCAGAGCGAAAGTTGTTGGTTGCATCTCTCATAGAGGTGCTGAACAGGGATTAATCAAGAGAACAACTGAGCTCCAGAAAATTCCCCATAACTAATAACTATAATATGTCCATGCACATATTATATGGGCAATTTCTACAGCAATGCAGATATCTTTTCTTTACTCATATATATTCAACTTGCAGCTTTGCTTCTGCCATTGTCTTATGATATTGTGACTTGGAAAAAGAGTGCATGGGGCAGGACAGCTCACTGGGAGATCAGGGAGGAGAACCTTACAAAATCAGATTAAACCAGCTCTGAAGAATGAACAGTGGGAAGGTGGCAGTTAATTCTTAGCGACTGGCTTAGCACATACCTTCACAAAACCTCTATGTGCATGTTAGCAGAGTGACTCTATAGGCAAAAACCTAGCTTATATACAAAGCACATAGCAGACTTTCCATGTACAATTCAATTAATTCGATTAGCTGATTTCATAATTGATTCATCAGAGGGAAGTCTATTTACTAAAACAACCTGGGTAAATATGATTGATTGCCTTGTCTGCTCCTGTAATTTCATTGTTAACATTGTTATTTCAGATACGTGATTTCACATATCAGAAAGGATGGAAAGACTATAGGAAGGAAGTGACCGTTTCAGTAAGATTTTCATCAGATGTACGTAAAAGTAAAAGAGTTAAGAACCATATTTACCACTTAAGAGACTAAGGAAACACTCGTTATATTAAAAATGTAAATCCCTATATACCAACTGTTATTTAGCAGTCTTATTATTATGAGTTATATAAACTCTGGGATGAAGTCATATAAGGAATATTTCCTCATATTTCTTAATTTTTTACACTGAACTGTATAATGTATGGATGCATTCTGCATTTCCAAAACATTAATTAAATCACATTAAGTAAACTGTATATTTTGGGAGGCAAAATTTAACTTGAGTAATGCATAATAGCCATTATGTACATTTCATTATTTAGAAAATGCTCCTGTCATAAAACTCTTTTGGTAGTACCCATAAAAGAACTATAGAGTATGTCTTGGCAATTTGACTGCAAAAGCACTAAACAGTCTATATCCACTTCCCTCCCCCCCCCGCCCCCCAAAAAAAAAAAAAAAAAAAAAGGAAAAGTGCAGTGCTCCTATAAAAAAATAACATTAACAAGTAGCCAAATTTTGTAACGTATCCTGAGGCTGAAAATTTTTGTTTATTTATTTATTTTATTTTTTCAGTGAAAAGAAGACAGCCAGTGCTCCAGTGCTCACCAGCAGCCTATGTTAGTTTTCTGTCTCCATAACTATTCCTGCTTTCAATGGCTCTCAACTCATGTTCCAAACAGGCATGTTCATGTCTAAATGAAGGAAATAAAGGACATGGATGATGCACTCCACCAGGGAAAACTGGTATCTTGAATATATTCAGGAATTGCTTTGAAGTGACGGGAGTCTGTAGAGCATGTATAACACATGGTCCACATGAGAGGCTTTTAGAGAAGTTTCTACACAACTGCTGAGCTGAAAACAGTGGTGAAACTGAGGAAGGGAGGTCTCTTATTCTTATTAGAAAAAGGCAAATATTATGTCCATGTTTAAGCAAGGCAAGAAGGAGGACCTGGGAGGGGGAGCAGTAGACGAGTCAGGCTCACCTCAGTCCCTGGAAAGATCATGGACCATGTCCTCTTGGAAACATTTCCAGTCATGTATGGATGTGAAGGTAATCGGGAACATTCAGTGCAGATTTACCAAGGGCAAATCCTCCTTGACGAACCTGGCTACAGTTCGTGCTGAAATGACAGCCTGTACTGATGAGAGGAGAGTGCTGGCTGGAGGATATATTGACTTTAGTGAGGATTTTGACCCTGTCAGAAGCAGGTGAGAAAACCAAACTCCTCTCAGAGATGGCAGATGATGCAACACAGGGCTATAGCCACAAACTGAAGGTTTGGAATGGACTTTACAAAAAATAGGGCTTGGTTTCCACTAGGAAGATAGTGCAGCACTGGAAGTTACCTGGAGAGTCTGTGGAGCCTCAGTCCTTGGATGTTTCCAGGACTCGACAAGACAAAGTCACAGCTGACCTGATCAACCAGAGCTGGCAGCTGCCCACTTCCAGAGAAAGGCTGGAGTTGGTGACCTTCACAGCCCTCTTCCAAACCAATATTTCTGTGACTGTGTGTTTGCCACTGGGCTTCCAGCAACACTTCAGCGAAGTGAGCAGTGAGCTACTCCAAGCATGGCATACCAAGCTTTATGCCTTTGTGTGATACAGGTAATGACTCTTGTTTGGACTTTGGCCCTGCTAATGCAATTGTGTCATTTCTGGCTGTGCTTCAGTAACGTTTTGTGTGGGAGTACAAACTGCTGAAGATTGCTGTGTTGGACTGAGGATGGAATTTATACACCGGCTGAGCAAGGAAAGCAGTTGTGGCTCCCTTTTACCGTAAGTTATAAACCACAGTGTTCAAGGGCAAGTGGGCTTCATCAAGTCATCTCCATCATCGGGCCAGTGCCACCTCCCAGGGAGCAGGAAAGGGCAAGGCTGCGTGCAGCATCCATCCCTGCCTGGCTCCTTCCATCCCCTCCTGGCCATGGTGCCTGCACCAGCTGTGTACGGCCAGCAAGGGCCTGGGAGATTACATGAAACCCAATGTCCAGGTGTGCTCTGTAGGTTGGTTTGGGCAACATAATTCCCCTTGCTTGGGGAAAGCCATAAGGTGACAACGCAGCAAACAGGAAATGAATCACCAGTTTTCGGCACGGATCTCAAACAGTATTTGCGCTACAACAAATACACCATTTAATTTTGCCTGAGAAGCTGCTTACAAAATTAACAACAACAACCAAAATATTTTGTGCTTTCACCTTTGAAGAGATACAAATGTACATTTTAGATTGCCCAGATACTGCCTTCATTGCGTTGTTTACTGCAACACACAATGTCTTACTCTGTCTGACTAACTTTCCTTACAGATCCTGCCAAGCACAAATTAGGTCAACCTAAGCAGCAGTATGAAATGTAATTAGCCAAAACTTTCTTAATTAGTTCTGCGATTCAGGGTGTGGGGAGCTTAGCTCACAGTGAACCGGGGCAGGGCAAGTTGGTAGAGAGAGACTCTTCCTAACAAGAGGTGGATCTAACGCTGGATACTTGCCTAATATCTTTGAAATGTTGATTGCGATGTTTTATGGCCATAGCGAGGACTGTAATTTGTGCCTGTAGGGTGCTATGTGCTGCACTAATACATTGCAATAAAACAGCAAACAACAAGCTAATCATCCCTATAGACAACACCTTCTTGTGACTGGAATCAGCGATTCTAGGTCTTCGGGCACTCTACCAGAATCACAAAAAAGCCGAGACTACCTTTATGTCAAAGACAGAGGGGATGCTTACCTATATATTTTTTTCATGTTTGCTGCTGCTTTGCTGCCCATTGCACCCTCAGCCTGAGTATTTGCCCTGCTGGCAGGCTGGCTGTTGGATCACCCCACTCCTGAAGTAAATGGCTAAATACAGCACTTGTGGGCACAGGCTAACAGAAATCTACCAGGGCTGATACAGGAACAACCTTTAAATCTTCAAGGAGCAGTGATTTTTGCACTGGCTGCATATGAACCAAGCCATGTCTGAAGGCAGTCTAGCTATGTTCCTGCAGTACTGCACCCAAGCTACTAAACTCCAGAGAGAGGTATGATAATAGGATCATAAGTGCAAATTAACATTCCCACTGGGTGAAATCATTACAGCGCAAAGCACATCCCATGTCTACATATAAGTAAAACCCTTCACAAAGTTTTAAAATGTAGTCTAAGTGTGGTATAAACATTGTGCTGATCAGCCACACAGAGGTTTTTGCCTAGTGTTGCCATCAAAAAAATTGCATTTTAGCAGGAAAATTCACATCATTTCCAGGACAAAAAACACCCATTTAAGTACCCTGTACTTAAATCTCATTATCTGGACAGAACAGCATGTCTCAGGGTTTGATGTGGTACTTATATAGGTATGATTTACTGAAAAAATTGTTATAATATGCTAGGTATTGTACAGCATTCATGCTTGCATTAATTCAAAAGTGGAGAAGGTAACTATTTTAATAAACGCTATGCAAGAGCAAAGCAAATCTGATAATAAAACTCTATTTGTTGATAAGTTGATATATTGTTACATCAGTAAAGAAATAAAAATGTAATTCAAGCTCATTACCTAGATGGTAACTTATTTGGACTTATTTTAGTTTTGTGTAAGGCCTACAGCCACAGCCACTGGATGTTTGTCATAGAAGGTAAATGTCTGTGTGCTTTTATAAACTGGCATTATTTGAATTTATCAGTGACTTCTGTGCATGTGCCTAGAAAGGATGAATGTTTATAACTTAGGATAAAATATGTTAGGTGTATGTTTAAATGTCTGGATGACAAAGGCCTGATTTTCAGATGCTGTAGAAGTGTACTTCTGAAACAAGTGATGTGCATTGTGTCCCTCAGAACCTCTTGCTGCTCTCTGGATGGGAAACAGTTGTTTTCCTAGACTTTCAGCATTCATTTGTAGCTGAAAAAGAAACTTCAGAGAAGGAATGGGATCTTACTATGAGGTCTGGGCTGAAGCCTCATCGTGCCCTGGTAGGTAATATAGAAAGTGTTCTGCTAAAGGAAGTTCAAAGACTTTCAGTGACTTGAACAGTGATTAAAACAGAGACATTGGAAAGAAATACTGAAACCACATTCTGAGCATTTATAAAGAAAAATAACATAAAGGCCTAGTTAAGAAATGCTCACGAAAAGGCCAGTGTTAATAGCTAGCTTTCAGTGACCTCACTCATTATGACCTACTTTCTAACAGTCTGGAAACCTGTAAAAATGTGATTACTTCTGCAAGATCTGGTAGGCATTGTTTTTTCAAGTTAGTGAAAAATATTTTAAGGAAAATGCTAGATAGTTGGGCAAAAGTAGGTTGCCCTCTGAATATTTCATTTAAAAATGCATCCTTACTTCTGACTTTAACATTTTTTCATTTTGCTGTGTAGACATAAATGCATCATAGTCAACCTCCTTTTCTAAATTAATATTCCTTCTATAGTTTTATCGCTGACAGTAAAGTTATCTTGGCCTTTACAGAAATGCTTAAATGCCTACTTTTTATAACAGGACTGTCAGCTAATCCCAAGCACACAAGCAAACGTTTCACTTGGGAACCAAACCCATTTCTATTGAGATCATTGTCAGTTTTGTGCTCATAATATATTCACTTTGCTCTCTATGTAAAAGTGCTTATCATTTATATCAGGTCTGTAATAACACTGTTAAAACAGAGTACATCATACACCAAGAAACAAAGGGCTTAAGTTCTCCTGTTGACAGCCTTTCTATATGAGTGCAAAAATCAATCCTTCCTCAAACCGAGGATTAGCCAACTCCACAACAATGATCAGTTTTGTAACACATAATATATGTGTCAAATCTAATAACAGAAGTCTGCCTAAATAAAAGAATGTGTTCAAAAAGATTAGTGGATTATTGCGGGCTCTCACAGTCTGATGCCACTCAATGCTTCTTGGATGGCTTTTAGCATGTCTCAGCTCCTGCCAGTCCACATGTGCTTCTTAAGCATGGAAAATAATGCAGGAACTTAGAGAGTGGTGCTGATGGTTTGAACAAGATGGCTATCTGGTGAGCTGGCAACATGAAAGGCTTGATCGCATTTCCTATTTTGTTGTGGAAACTGGTGCAATGGCAGTGTTCCTGCCTTCCTCTGCTATTTGCACTATGTCTCCAATGGCCTGATTTTACTTACTTGGAAAAGTGGATCAATAAGCTTCTAAATGATGAGGAGTATCTAGCTTGTGTGATAACATCACCCACAGCACACTCAGGTGCTGAGATACTTCTGAAGTATCCAAAATAGCTCCTCAGCTATAATTTTCCCCCTTATTCTGGAACTGCAAGTTAACACCCTAAAATACTAATGCTTTCAAAGCCTCTTGGGAATTTTCATTCAAGAAAAATTCCAGGATGTTTATCATAAACTACAATACTCAGTATTTCTGTTAATGCTGCAAGCCAGTTTCACAGTTCAAGGGACAACTCTGTCAGACAACTCATGTCTGGTATCACATATTAATGTTATACTGGTCATAAAGAAATATTGTTTGATTAAGTGCTTGAATAAAGCCATGCAATTGTTCCTCAGCAGAAGTAACTCCACAGCTGTTGCCAAGATGATTCAAGCTCGTCCATCACACTGCAGTATGTTCCCACTATTCATAGCATTTCTGTGAAACTGCACAGGACAGATATATAGCTTGTAAAAATTTCAGTGCATGAGACAAATTCCTCTCATCTCCTGTGCAGCATCATTCACTGCCAAGATGTGCCTGTGACAGGTGCAATCCCACAGAGTCAGATTCAGATATGTTTTCCTAGTCTTTTTTTTTTTTTTTTTTTTTTTTTAATTTCTGCATATTACATGTACTACTCTACCTTGCTGAGAAGCAGGTGTGTTATTATTTTCTGCTAAAACTTCAAAGTCTAAACGTGTTGCAGAGAACCTCCAGACTGTTTGCAGAAGGTCTTTGTAGCTTGTCTTGATCTAAAACCACTACTGCTGCAACTTCAGTGTCAGCTTCTGTCTTGGAAACCACTATTGCATCAGGTGGTGGTGGGATGATTTTTTCTTTCTTTCTACTCCCATAAGCAATTAGTCAATAATTAAATTTATTTAAATATTGCTCTCCACATTATAGTTTACTAAGATCAAGAGAGAAATATGGACACTTATGCCTACGTGAGAATGGACGGGTCAATGGATTAGGTCTACTCTGATACTGCAGGTTCTTGTAAATCATTGAGTGAAGGTCAGCTAATATGCCTTCTATAAGCTGCTTTGAAAATTTCACTTCTGAAAACAGGTTTTCCTTAAATTGCCTCAGTAATATTTTGACTTGGATGTTAGTTTTTTGACTTTTCCATATGCCTCTTGTACCTGACTGAGGCTGTGGGCACATTTATTTCCTTCTGACTACTGCTGTGGGATGCTTGAGTCTTCAACAGTTGCTGTTGACTGAATGAAACATGTTTCATGTCTAATGAAACATGTCTACAGGACATGTTTCTGATATACCTATGCAGAAAAACCTCCACAAACACACTGAGGCATTCACAGTCATTCAGCTTCTCATCTCCCTGTTCCAAAATCCAGTAGGAGGAAACAGTACCATTAGTTCCTAATGCCACACATCCTAGTCACATTGGTCAGCTAATTAATGATTAGATAGGAAACAGGATCCTGTCAGAGCTATCAAGGTGATCACCTGTTGTCACATCCTGGGCAAATGCTGTTCAGTGTGTTGCAAGTACTCTGTTATTGCCATCTTTAGTGCTTGGCTTCTTTGTAAAACTGGTTACTTTGATTTAGCACGGAAGAGGACAAGAAATCAGCACCTATGATGGAAAAGTGGCCTTTCCTGTTTAGGGAAATGCATGATGAAGGGCAGTACCTTTCTGTTGGGGACAGGAAGCCTTCTGTCCCGTTCCACAGGTGACAGGAAGCAGGATCCCCACAGCAGCAAGGGGTGGCCCAGCTGCTTGCTTTGGCGCAGCTCCTGCAGGTGCAGTGGGTGTTTGTGCCTTGGGAGCTGGGGTCATAGGACAGGTGAGGACCGGAGACAAATGCATCATCATGCCCAGATGTGAGTTGATCCATAATTCCAAATGGAAAATATTCACTTCCTACTCGAAAGCTATGAACTTTGCCTATTTTAACACTTTTTTTTTTCTTTCTTTTTTTTTTTTTTTGGTGGAATACCTACAATTTTCTGTAGACATTTTGCTATTGAGTAGTTTGATTCATTGAAACACAATTTTCCATCAGCAGTAAGAAACAATGGATACTTCCTTACCAGTCTTTGTTAAAACTGCATAAACCCAAATAAAACATTCCTGGGGGCATTAGTAGGTTAAATGCAATATGTTATAAAGGTCATATTTATAAAAGGATGTTCTATACTGCATAGTCTCAGTCTTGGAAAACAGCCCAAGCCAACTCCTACAATAATAATCTTTCCTTACCCTTTGTGCTCCCTGAGTTATGCAGTATGATGACTGTCAATAAATAGTCATGTTTCCTCAAGTACTGTGCCCAGTGGCACTGTATGTGTTGGAAAAGTACCTGCTTTATAAGTCATGCTCTTTAAATTCTGTTGATACCATTGGGCAAACACTACTTGAGTCCTTTAGCAGGCAGTACTCTTGCTGAAGTGACTGATTTTATTTTTTTTTTTTCCTGGACGTAATCCATATAACAAAGCCACTACTTGGTAGACTCCCAACGAAGGAAGAGCCAGAGCCTAGCTTTCTCAGAAGACATCTACAAAGCATAAGGTGAGATTAAAGCAGCATCTAGTGAGAAGTCTTAGGCTCTTCCCCTCTTGAACAGAGAATCATACTAATTGCAGGAGGGGCAGAGCAAAGGCGGAAAATAAAAGCTGTTACCCTAATTATGTGGAGCCTTTATTTTGTAGTAGAATGAAGCTTTAGGTGTGGTTACTATCTGTTTGATTTCATTAATGAGACTTCATAAATTATAAACCAATAAAGAATGCAGATGGGAACGATTTCAGGCTGAGTATGAGAATTTTATTGCTGGCTATCAAAGACCCGCTCCGAAAATGCTAATTTTTTAGACACAGTCCTTTGATCACTACAGATAGTGAAATGTTAATCAAATAAAACTCTAACATTGTTCTTGTTGTTCTAAATGGGAAGTGAAAAGCAGTCTGCCAAATTTTAATTGTTCATTTGGGCTATACTGCTATCACTTTGCAAATCTCAAAGCCCAATGTTAGAGAATATCCTTCTTAGGAAGAAGAATATACTTCTGGAGGCATGCCTGAATATCACTGGCTTGAGAGCATAAGTATTCCTCACTTCTGAGAGCTAAATTAAGACTCTCACTAAGTACTGCAGCAAGCTGCAGTGCTGGAAGTATGACGGGCTTGCATAAGGCAAGACTGGACACAGTATTTGCAAGTTAGCTGGAAGGTGGGATGACGTGATCTGGCAGACTCCTCTGACAAGCCCATGGCAGGGCTGGGGCATGGTTCCCCCAGCTATCCCGGTTCTCTCTGGCTTGCAGAAGTGAAGCCACCACCACAACCCATCCCACTAAGCCATGGCCACTACAGACCTTGCAGACGCCTCTTTTTGACACCCAGATTCTGCAGCCAGACAAATTATGGTTTGCCTGGGAAAAAAAAAAAATGGTTAGGAGGCAAAGGAAACACCTTTGTTGTCTTCTGCCTAATAATCCTCTGATGGGGGAGCCATAACTTAACACCAAAGCATTAAGAAGCCTCTTTGATTAAGTACCAGGAGAAATAGTATACCCTTGAGGAAAAAACATGGCAAGAGAGAAAACACCACTTTTTTTCCTCTTTATAGAGACAGGTAATGCATGTTTACTTTGCTCAGGTGTTTATTTTACTATAACATAAACTCTACACTAAAGCCTAACCCATTAGTAAGTAATGCTTTTAGAATAGTTTTTAACACAGGAGTTACGACTCAAGATATTATGATGGGGGGAAATGACCATTTATTTTGCAAAATTTAGGATATTTTTAAGCACCATTCAGTGTAACTTCTGGTAGAAGACATTGTGAGTGTTTTTATGCGGATCTCTCTTGTCCCTTTGAAAACTCAGTTGTAATATTCTAACTTCCTTTACAAGGTTTAAGGAGTCCAAAACTTTGCAAATAAACATGTACAATTATGACTCAAAACCCATAAACCAGCTCTCACCCAAGCAACAAATGGAAGTATCTCAAAAGTGGCCTGGAGAGGTGCTGTTCGTGGCAGAGGTACCTCCACCATCCTCAGGGACCGGTGTGAGGTTCCCTTAGAAAGGGGCCGAGAGGAGCTCCACCAGCTCCATAGGAGAGCTCCTCTCCAGAAGCAGGTTCAGGTGAGGGTGGAGAGCAGACACAGCGCTGCACCCCTTAAGGCACCGAGCATCACTTTCCCATCCTGCTGGCACCCCAGGGTGCCTCACAAGTCGGGAATCGCCCTGGCTTCCCCCCCAGCAGGCGTGCCGGCCCCAGGCGAGGGGCAGGGAGGGGCAGGGTGGGAGCAGCGCCTCGCCGGGGCACCTGCTGGGGCAGCAAGGAGGGGCCCCAAAGGGGTGAGGCTGGGAAATTCCAGAGGGAAAAAAATACCCTAAGAAGGTGTGGGGACACACCAAGGTATACGTGGAAAAGACTTTGGTGTAGCTATTGCTGATCAGTTCAAGGGAAAAAAGCAAAGTCTCTCCTGTGCCTCTCTACTCTTCCCAGCAGTGAAGAGCCATTTTTGGGGTAAAACCTCGAGCTGAAGGTTTAATTCTCCAAATACAATGGCAAAATTTATGGTCAGAGTAGGGAGGCTGATTAAATTAAGACCTGAAAGAACCTGCTATTGCATGCAAAGTGTTATTCTGCCATACACACATATGCGCATAGGCATTTCAAACTGTGGAGAAGTTCATTGCTCCACTGAGTCAGGACAGCACGTGGGCCATGGTCTATCACCATCCTACTGTCATACTAAAACTTAGTTTCTCCACTTAACTGCACTGGCAGCAACGGAGGTGAACGCAGTTTCTCAAAAGGCTGACTCCTTGGCATCCATACTGTCCTTGAAATGTCTTTCATCAGCAGGCACAGGGTGGTGGGGCATGTGTGTATGCTAGAGAGGGACATCTGAAGACATGCTGTATGCCATGGAAAGCACCCATGTACTAGCAGAGAAGCCCGAGCACACGCTGGACAGAAAGTGGTCTGGGGAGAGGAAAATTCAGGTTTAAGCCAATGCAACTGTATGCAATGGTGATCTTTGTGAGAATATGGATCAAGATGGGATGTGGAGGATTACTTGATTTTCCCCATGGCCAGACAAATATCTATGTGGCTAACTGATGATATTACAGTTCCATGAAAGCCATGCATAAATATATACTATAATAAAGAGGTAATCTGCGTTAGAATGGGAAAACATGTAACAGGAAATCAGGTGGTAGGTCTCAAATAACACAGTTTTGTTCTGATTTCATGAACTGCAGCTTTCATTTACTGCACTGTATTTTATTTAGGCAGTGTTTAAGAGTGCCTGTCACAGACAGGCATCTCTTTTACACGAACACAGACTCACGAGGTTCCCTGCTTAAGCTCTGGGCTGTTTTCTCTCCTGCATATTTTCCACTGCAGTCCCCAGGAAGCATACACATGCATAAGATGCTATTTGGTCTGTTGCAATGAGAGCATTGTTGAGAGTTAGGAGCAAAATTCATGAAAATTTAGGACTGAGATAATACTGGAGTGTATATGTCATTATTGACAATGAACTTTCGGGTTTGAAGGCAAGAGTTAGCAGAGTTTATTGCAATTGCACTGCAGGCATGTTTATCACACTCATAAACATTGGCAAAAAAAAAGAAGAAAAAAAAAAAAAAAAAAAAGCTCATAGTAGCACCAAGCATGTAATCTACGCTAGAAATAAAAGCATGGCACCAACAGAATCTGAAAGCAGCAGGTAGTTCATAGAATCACAGAAAAGAAAGAAAAAAAAAAAAAAAAAAAAAAAAAAAAGAATAGAATCACAGAATATCCCAATTTGTAGGGACCCACCAGCATCATTGAGTCCACTCCTGGCTCCACACAAGACCACCCAAAAACCAGACCATGTGTCTGAGAGCATTGTCCAAACGCTGCTTGAACTCCAACAGGCTCTGTGCTGTGACCACTGCCCTGGGGACCCTGTCCCAGTGCCAGAGCACCCTCTGGGTGCAGAACCTTTCCCTAACCCCCAGCCTGACCCTCCCCTGTCCCAGCTCCATGCCGTTCCCTCAGGTCCTGTCACTGTCCCCAGAGAGCAGAGCTCAGCGCCTGCCCCTCCGCTCCCCTCGTGAGGGAGCTGCAGGCCGCTATGAGGCCTCCCCTCAGCCTGCTCTGCTCGGGGCTGGACAAACCAAGGGACCTCAGCTGCCCCTCATACATCTTTCTCTCCAGACCCTTCACCACCTTTGTAGCCCTCCTTCGGGCTCTCTCTGATTGTTTTATGCCCTTAAGTTCCTCGGTTCACTATGGACATTGTCCTTCCCAGTAGCAATCCCTCAAACTTGGCTGAAATGTACTCTAGCTCAGGTCTATTATGAAGACATAAAATCTTCATTGAAAGCAAATTTCTGCTTCCTCTTTCATTCTAATGAGAAAGAATAGCATTGCAAACGGCCATTTCCCATTTAACCATAGTCCATAAATACTTTTAACTATATCACCTTTCCTGGGATAAAAATAACTGCAGTTATTGTAAAAGACTGTACATGGCTCAGGTATCACAGAGAACATTTTCTCCTGGCAAGAGTCACCAATAAAAGCATACATGATAGAGCGATACATTTACAGTCAATAAATGTTAATTTTATTTTTGCTAGACATTACAAACCTCTAGAGATGGCTAAAGAGAGAACTTTTAAAAGTAACTCTTTAGCACAGCCAGTTTCCAGTACAGACAAGTCTTTTTTTCACCAGTTCTTTTTAAAAAATGACAACCAGTGGAGACTGTGATAAAAGCCATTTTCCTTATTACTGTTTATGGGTAATATGTCCCACACATGACTAGTCAGAATAAGAATATTTTTGAGAAGATTTCCCTTTTGCAATAGATCTTTTGTGAACAGATTTTTTTTTTTTTTCCTGTTACAATGCTTATAAAATGGACAAAATTTTGGTTTCATTGTTCATTTAGAAATGGTCTTGGAAGTAATTTTCAACCAGCTGTGTTTCTGTGGATTATTCCCTCAGTGCTGTTCATGACATACGGTATTACTAAATGTCACAAATCATCCTGAGACGTCACGTATTGTACAGTACAGATTATTTATTTTGCCAAGTCCAGGTTTTTCTTTCTTAGGTTAAGAGTTTGGAAACAGTCCCAAAGGTAATAAGGAAATTTGTGAACTCTCCGTTAAATCTGTCTCTTGGCTGTCTCCCCTTCCTGTTTTCTTGGCCTCTTTGGGGACACATAATCAGTGCAACTCATGTTGACCCTGTGCAGTTGTGTACAGGCTTCTCAACTTCTTACATTTCAGCCAAAAAACATTGAAAAGGCTGTTTCAAAAACTAAACAATCTGTAATTTTTGAAATTCACATAGAGTAGCTGCTTCACACTGCTGGGTAATGAAGCTACAGGTGACTGTTCCTAAGTCTTCCACATGTGCAAAGTGACGTGCTATAAATCAAGCGTAGTAGGCTGCCTTGCTTTGCTGCTAACCAGGTCAACCTTCCCCCCCAAAAAATTCCAGAAAGCAAATAACCATAACAAGTGGTTGTTGCACATAATGAAATGTTTTTGCTATCGTTACACAAAGAGCTTCACAATGCCCAATTACAATTAAAAAAAAAAAAAAAAAAGACTGCTTACACAGGGATTTCACAACTGGAGGTATCTTAGTTTGCCTGTGCTTGGATACTCCTTTTGGCTAGTTGGATTTTCTTATGGGTTTAGTGCAAAAAGTATTGTTTTTCATTTAAAATAAACCAAAATCAGGCCAAAGGACATTGATCGTAGCCAGAGCAAGATTTGAATTATTTGCTTTGTTTATATGCAAGAGGGAGAATAAATGCTGAGTGCAATCATAGCTACTTACATGAAGTTAAATCTAGCAAAATGAATGCTTGCTGGCCAATTTAAAAATTCACCTTATAAGCCTACAACTCATTTGTCATTTACCTTATAAAGTAACAAGTATTATAAAGGGAGAACATCCATTCCTTTTGTTTCTGGAGATATTTGGGTTTCAAGGCCTCATCTATGCTGCTTTTACACCTGAAATAACAATGCTTGCCTGTATGTTGGATAACATCCTCCTGCACATCCTGCCTTTTGCATCCCTCTGCTCTCCTTCATATCATGCAATGGCAACTTTTAAAAGAACCAGCACGGAATGAAGCAGAAAGCCTCTAGGAAGCCTAGCATGTGGTCAGGTAGTGAAAGAGTTATCACAGGAGGTATGACAGCAAGGCTGAATTAAAGACATTTAGGCATTTCTTCACATATTAGGCATGGCCTAATAAGTGAAGTAAAATGTGGAGATTTGCTTTACCAACCTTGAGGGACTTTTGCTATTGTTTAATCTCATTATGTGAATGTGATAGCAAACTTCACTGAAACCAACCAAAGTCCCCCCTGTCCCCAGTCTATCATAAAGAGAAAGCAGTTTTATAATTATATATTATTTTTACCTGTGGCCAGATGTCACAAGTGTTGTTGTCATATCCCTCCAAATATCCCTGTCATGTCGGCACTGTCACTGTGAACACAATGTTCACAATTCTGGACAGGTGAAAGTACTGTGCAATAATACAAATAATGTAAAAAAAAAAAAAAAAAAAAAGAAAGAAAAAAGCCTCCATGTGATCCTACCAGAAGAGCATCCTCCTGGTGACATCCTGTGCCGAGAGAGGCTGAGATACATGTGATGGTTACTGAGAGAGAACCACGAGCAGGGATTTTACGTTGTCCCTACAGAATAAGGGTTCTCTGGAGTTTAAACTTGGAGATTAATTTATGCTGCCAGGTGACTGACAAGGGAAGAAATAATCTCCCTGATGCTTCTGCTGTCTTTAATCAATTTCTATCCAGGAACAGAAATATTTATCAAAAAGTACTCACTCCAATCAGAACAAGCAAGCACAAGGTCTAATACATATATTTTTTTCCTTAAAAAAATAATATCTATACACACACACATATATTTCATGGCTTTTAAGTGATTCATAAGGATTTTGCTGACACTATCCAATGAGGATATCTGCAGCAGTTTGGGAATTCCTTTGAAGGATTTAAGCAATTAATATATAGCTAAACTGTTCTGTTCTTTACACTCAAAATATTGTCCATGGGCAAAAAGGAAGCACACCTTCCTTTACATAAGTATGTCTAAGAGTTTAATGGTACAATGGTGATCTCAGCAGGCTAACTAGGGGTTTGAATAATACGATCTTTAAGGTCCTTTCCGGCCCAAACTATTCTGTGATTCTGTAATTCAAGGATCATTATTAGCCTAGATCTAATCATTACAGAAATAGAAAGAATAATAATGCTTTTAGAAAAAGTCTCAAAGATGGTAATAAGACAATTAAAATTGCAACACACACACACACACATTTCTTAGTTTTTGTCCTTTTTTCTTGTGTTATGTTCACCCATCCACTGGACTTATGGTAGCTGCTTACTTGAAGTCAGCAGCTTCAGGCTGCTGGAAAGGGTAATGCCATCGGTTGTCAGCCTCCGGAGTCCCTTGCTGGAGGAAGATGGTGTTGATGCTGCTGGTTTCTTTCTCTAGGATCTCTAGGGTCCACTTGGGGTTATTTTATGTGTTTGCTAACAGAATTTTACACATTTGTCCCTTTTTCTAAACCTCCATGTCACATCTGAATTTACTATATGTGGTCCCTTTTACATATGTTAGATAATGTTTCCATGTCCTCTTTGTTAAGAGGACACTTGGGGGACCTTGGGGTTCCAGGGGAGGAAGAGGATAGGACACCAACTCATTGCTCCTTGGTGAGCAAGGAACAAAACAACGTGATCATATAAATGGGTACCTCAAGAGGAGCAGGGATGTTACACTGACCGTGCTGAGCAGCAGTGTGATGGTTTGCTGGAGCAAGCGACCCTGCAGTGATCCTCAGAGCTCGAAAAAGATGCCAGAGAGAGTTAGGAGAGACCAGAGGCTAACTAAGGTATCTATCGCAGGATGTATTTTAAAGGAAGGTATCTATCGCAGGATGTATTTTAAAGGAATTTACTCAATGTGTCAATTTTTTATTTACTTGAAAAAAAACACAAAAACTGCCAGGAGTTACGTTTTATTTAACAGGCACCCTCCTGGCTTGCATTTCACCAAGATTGATATCCTTAAATGAATCAGAGATGGGTTATTTGACTGAACAAGCCAGTGGCTAGTGGCAGAGCTTGAGAAGAGCTCAGGCCTCCCACACCCGCCTTTACTGTAGACCTCTGTGACAATCTCATTGCCCCAGGGAGAGGACTTTGGAAGTTCACTGTGGCAAAGGTGAGATAAAGTTCAAGGGCTACGTGTTGAAGTGGAGCAAATACAGGCTAGAAATTAATTTCCAAACAGTAAAGGGCAATTAAACAAGGAAGGGCTTTAGATGCTGTGAGATCTCCATTTCTCAATTCTAAATAAAGTTATTTTGTAAAAATGTGTAGTCGTTTAGACAAGAACTCATTCAAACAAGTGCTGTGACCCATCTTGTTTGCAATGTAAACTGAGAACTTTCCTGATGTATGGATTATAAACTGATTTCTGGATTTACATATCCTCTCATGGTAAAGTGACGTTGACACTATTTGATCTTGATTTAGTGATTAATTTGATCTTTCATTGACTTGTGGCATATTTTCTTAAAATAGAACCCTTCAATTGAATTTGCCATGTTCTGAATTAGTATTTACTCTATTCCAGGAAGTGAAATGACTCCACTTCTTGTTCCTTTTTTTTTTTTTTTAAATAAAACATCAGCTCTACCCACTTCTTGTCTCCAATGACCTTCTTAAATTTTCCTTTTTCAAACTTCCTGTAAGGAAATCAGAAATTAATAAATATGTCAGCTAGCAGTGCTATGGATCTATGCCTAAACCATCTAAGTGTGTACACAAAGTCCTGACTGTAATGCAGATTTTTTTATAACCCCAAATGAAATCTAGTCTTTCTTCTTAATGCAATTCATTGTTGCCATATCCTTAAATGACCTGCAGGTAGATAATGATATGTTTGACTGCATAAACAAGTTCATGATAGGTAAGACTGTAGTAGTAGACAATTTTTCTCAGCTTTGGTCCATTAGCCAGTTTATTGTCAGTTGTTCAGTAGCCTGTGTTAGGTGGTGACTGACCAAAATGTTGATAATAGGCCAGGCAGCCAGGCCCAATATTACATTGTGCAAGTGTGTGCTTTCTTCATGAATCTGAGATTTTTCTTTCTGTGATGTTGGCATTTTCCCCCAAAGCACTTTCATTCTCATGCATTTTATTCTGAAGCAAATAGATGCATTGAAGCATCTTTGAAATATTTTTTCCTGGCTTTTGACTGGATTAGACTACAGGTAAGTGAGTGATGGTGCTTGCAGCTGTATCACTTGATTGTACAGGCATGGTCAGAACAAACACAGACTGAGCTGAAGGGAAGAAAGAGGATGTGATAAGGCTTGAGCTTGGGAAGACCGTGAGTTAGCTTGATTGGGTTGAGAAGAGGAGAGAGAAGGGTCAGTTTCTGGATGTTGTTGGGGGGGAACTTGTCAGGGTGTGAAAAGATGCAACTGAGCAATGTTAGCCCAATGGGTAAGAGCTATGGGTCTGCTCCTTTCCAGGCTTAGTACCAGATTTGTAAGGACTGTTTCATTTAATTCCCATCATTTATTCTACCCATGTTTCTGAAAGCTTTTCCTGTATCATTTGAAGTGGCGATGTGCCACGCAGTTTGACTTGCAAAGGAATCAGCCCCTTCTTTATGCCTGCCTTGCAGGGCTCCTCAAAGAACAAGCTCAGCCATATCTGCTGATGCTCTATCTGAGGAAAATCTTTCCCAGTCCCACCCTTCTGAGTACTGATGGGGCAGTAGATTAAAAACTCACAGCCTCTGGCATAGGGGTGGCTGTTTCAGATACAGCAGAAACTGAACATACCTCCTCCTATCTTCCTTTGATGTTAATCAGATATCAAGACATTGGCAGGTTCTTCAGCACTCTATCTAAACCAGTGATACAATTTCCACAGGTAGGCTTGGAGCCTTTGTCAAACTGACCCTGTACGTTTCCCCAGCCCACATGAGCTCTGTTATTGTTATTTCTGACTGAAATTCAAGGTCTTCAAAAATCAAGTTGATGCTGGAGCCAAAATCAGAACTCTGGAGCTCTCTATTCCTGGGCAACTTTTTGGGCTCCGGAATACACATACCTCTTGTGCTTGAGCTAGCAAGCCTGAGCACCACAGGCAGCAGCTGGGCGATCAGGCTCATTTGCTAAAAGGTCAGTTTATCCTATAGCAGTAACAATCTCTTGCTGTAAGTGTCGGTGAAATGCAAAGAATGGACATATGATTAATAATTCAAGAATCTCTCATTCATTCTCCCTTTTCTTTTTTCACAAATTGGATTACAAGTACTCCCAAAGACCCTTCAATCCACTCTTCATGCCAATACATGCACATGCAAAGCTTCTCAGATCATGTGCTGTCCAATGCCACGTAACATCTGTTAGACATATGATTTTATAAACCAACATTTAACAACCAATTCGTTGTCTCTACTACAAAGTGCCTTACCATGACCAGTGGTAGTAAGGTGAAGAAAATCATGCCTAATTCATATCTGCTTGAAGACTCAGCCTGCTTTTCAGTGACTTCTATGCAGCTTTTTTCCTGTGTGCAGTAACTAGATTTAATATTACATTCCCTCAGAGTTAAAATGTAAATGCATTTTCCATTTTCTTTACAGTCATTTTTTAGGCTAAATGATAATTTATGTAAAGGAAACTTTACTGTATCAAGTTAGATAAATCTACTCACTGATGATAAAGAGTTTGCAATTATCATATGCTGTAAATCATGCGTAATCTAGAAGACAGTGATAGTGGCTCCATAGGGATGTGACAAGCAATTCAGACATTTTGGATGAAAGAAACCCAAACAAGATAATATTATATTACCTGTACATCATTTAAATTCAATAGTAAACAAATCCATGGCTTGCCTCACTTGCCCACATCCAGGCATATAGTGCTGTTTAAGAAGTCTCAAGGTATGTGAAGCACCCCCATGCAGCTGACAGATCTGACATATGGGAATCTGTCATGGGGTCCATAGCTACAGATCAGGTGGGTGCCCTGTGCTGTTCTCACATAGTACTGGACAACTATAGAGAAGCAGCTGAATTGAGACCTCTGTGTCTATAGCAACATGTCACTGAGGTTTTTTTCCAGCTGAAATATGTCAGCTCATGGATTGCATCCCAGTGGTCATTATACAAAACAATTTGCATAAAGTTTTGCTAAATGTCATCTTGGGATCAGAATTTCAAAATAAACATTGCTGTTCAGCTGAAGTTTTGGGGTGATTTGTTTTGTTTGTTTTTCTTTCTTTAACATGTCTTTTCTCCTCTTCTTTATTCCTGATGTTATCATTAACTCTTTTTCTGTGCCCATGCAAAACCTGGAAGGTAGTGGGAGAGGTACTAGCTTTCCTTTCTCAGTGCCCAGTCACATGAATTCCCGCTGTGCTCATTGCTCAGAAATGGCAGGCACGGCAGAGGCTTACACACAAGACTAAGATGGAAATAAATGGAAAACTTAACATAGCTATAAATAGGCAGAGCTATTATTTAAGCTTCCACATATAGGAATTAGCTGTCTTAAGGAGGATCTTTGGTATGAAAATTCTCTGAAGAGGATAATTGGAGAGGACACAAATAATCTTGTTTATGTTTGTCAAGCAGCAAAAGCCAGTAGATTTCTGTCTACAGGGTATTGGGAAGAACCCTAAAACAGAAACCTAACATCACTTCGAATTCTGATAAATATGACTTAGAGAAAAGTGCGGAGTCAGGGAGTTAAGTCAGCTGAGATTATCAAAGATAATATGGGCAACCCTATCTCTATGGTGAGAGAATATTTTTCACAGTAGGAGATACTGAATCTAACAGTCATAGGCAGAGTAAGATCCAGAGATGCAAGATGAAACTAGAAAAAATGCTATTGGAAAGGAGCTACAACTCTTTAATTGTGAAGTTGATTAACAACTGGAGGACCTCAAAAAAAAGCTGTGATAGATTGTCCACCAGCTGAAGTCTTAACATCAAAACAAGGTTTCTCTGAAGCCATTTTGTTGTTTCCTATCAAGACTGCTGGACCTCACACAGAAAGCACTGGTACTAACTCTGTGGTCCATACAACGTAAAAGGTGTCAGCATAGTCCTTTTTGGTCTTAAACCACATAGAAATAAAAAGAAAAAATCAGTCATTTCCCTGCTCTGCAATAAAAAGCCATTCCATGACAGGTCAGAAAGTATGAATGATGAAATGTGATTAACTTAACCTAAAAAGAAACATATCACTTTTACATACAAAGCAAGTATCAGACAATCTTGCCATTGTTGTCAGCCTGTCACTGGGTGGCTTGAGTGCTGTTTATACAGTGTCTAACACAAAGGGAGGCTCGTCTCTAAAAATGTAGGCCCTCTGATAATAGTTACACAGTCTCAATAAAGGAAAACATGCCCCTCGGGATCACTGCTGAAGTACAGCAATGGAGAAAGTTTCTGAGGCCTTCAGTCTTTGGGGTCAGCACAAAAGGCAGGCTGAACTGAGTTTCTCAAAACTCAGGGGAAAGTTCACAAGATTGCTGACTAACTACTGTCTTTTAACATCCAACTCTATATATTTTAGTTTGTTTTCACTCTTTGTCATTTTGAAGACCATGGGGAAGATTAGCCCCTGGTTTCTGAGGAAATTGGATTTAACTCTTTAAATATAGATATAGAAACCTGTGCTCGATCATCAATTTTCTTTTCCAGTCATTTAACACCAAGATGTTGACTTTAAATTCAGCAAAGTGGTTTTCTGAAAAAAAAAAAAAAAAAAAAAAAAAAAAAAAAAAAAAAGTAAGAATCTGGTCCCATGCTTGAAGTTCAATTTTGAAATAATAACAGGCTGTTTTGTAATGGCAACAAAGCTGCACCAGGGGAGGTTCAGACTGGATATTAGGAAAAATTTCTTACTGTGAGGGTGGTTGGTGCTTTATGTCTCTTGGTGTTCAAGAAGCATTTGGATAATATCCTAAATAATATGCTTTGACTTTTGGTTAGCCCTGAGGTGGTCTGGCAGTTGGACTAAATCTTAGTAGGCCCCTTCTAACTGAACTATTCTCTTCTGCTCTGTTCTATTCTATAAAAGTTGTACCATTTTGGGGGAGATGGATTAAGAAAATAATTCCCTGCCCCCAAATAAAAAATGTAATTAAAATGGCAGAAAAAGTAATTTGAATAAAGCAAATGGGATCCAACAAGTGAAAAGGCAATGACGTTGTAATATCTCTTTCCTTCACCAAGCTCACCCAGTCCGATGTTCAAACAAATCACGCAGGGGTGTGTTTGAAAGGGATTAGTACACTGAAGGTGTCTGACCCCAGGTCAGAAACTGAATGGCATGGCTTCAGGCACTCACCTTGGGATTAAGCAGCAACCTGCATGGATATGCCCTGCTGAAATGCTTCCAGATGATCTGGTTCACCAGGTCAAGGCGATGCCAGCTCCACACCCCACCCCATGTCCCACCTGGCTCGCCTGCCAGCAGCGTGCCTGTCCCCATGCTGCTGGCAGTGGACGCCTCAGACCAAGCCCTCTGACAGGCCCGAGCGTCATTCCATGCGAAGAAGCAAAGTAAACACCAACGTGGCGTGTTGAGAAAATCTGCTTTCCCTCGTGTCAGCACAAAAATCCCCACTGACGTCAGCACACGCAGGATTAGGCCAGGGCTCAGTGCTTTCAACACCCATCCTTGCAGATAGGGGACCAGGACACCCCTGTAGGCCTGGATCCATTGTGTATGGATGCCAGCATGGAGACAGCAATGTGGGGATTGGTGTTGGCTGCAAAACACATCCGAGTATTTATCTGCCCCTCACCCCAGGCATGCTTGGCAGCCTGTACTGAGTTAGAGACTGCCCTGGCCACGCTGCCAGACCAGCCTGTTTGAAGCCAGCTTGGGTAAACCCACGCAGACAGCGGTAGCATGGGCATGCCCTTACTGTGGCAGAAGAGATACAGACACCTGAGGGGAAGGACTGGGGCAGAGCAAGAGATGCTCTGATAACATGCAGAGTTTCAGCATCAGTGCGTGATCCTGTTCTGGCTGATCAGTTTATTGCAGCATCCTTTATTTTTTTTTATGTTAACTCAGTTAATCCCCCTCCCAGCCGTCCCTTGCTGCCTCTGCTTCTACAGCTGTCTCACTGCAGCTGTCGCCCGCTGGGTTCAGCAGATCTCCGTTTGCCTCCAAGCCAAACATGAAGCTGAGGAACAAACACAAACAGGGAGCTGCTGAGCTCGGTACTGTGGAAGGTGACATCCTACAAGGTCCTAAAGGCCCTGCCACGCTTTCTTTGATGGGAGAGCCTCTTCCTGGGAGATTCTTGAAGAAGAAACTCTTCAGGAGAAGTTCAGGCCCTAAGCATTAAACAATATACCATGAAAACTCATCTCACTTCGTATCAGGGAAGTCCATTTTTGCCAATAATTGCAATCCATTTTGATAGACATCCTACCTAAACATAAACAGTGAGCAAAGCTTTATTTCTGCAGCTTCCCACATAGCATGTCCTTACATTTTCTCCACAGTGGGCCAAACCACAGCTCCTTCAAGGGAAAAGACTTAAGAGGTTAGCTGGATCTGGTAGTGAGTTTCCATGTGCTTTCTTACAGTACACAGACAAAAGGCAGGTGTTATCTCTTCACTATAGCTACCACAGGCTGTTCAGGATGGAAATAGTTGTTGGGGTAATGATATATGCCCGCTCCACCCTGCATTTGTCTCAGGGCAGGCCAGGATCTCCTGTCCCTCCTCCTCTCATCTTTCTCATGCCCTGGAGAGCACTCTCTAGCTGCCTTCTCTGCTCCCACATCTGACCTGAATCCTTGCCCTCCTTCCTTGATGTTTCTCCAGATCCCACACCCAGCACAAATGTCCTCTCGTCTCTTACACAACGTGTGGGAGGAGCTGTGGTCTGGCTGCAGACATCCCAGTCTTTCTCAGGCTGGAAGCGTCTCCACAAAGCATGCTTAGCTTTAGCTGAACCCTGTAGCGATATCTCATGAGAAATCTGATCATCACATGTGATGCTCTGGTGCAGCCACCCCTACAGAGGTAGTCCGGTGTTTCTGAGAAATGCCTGCCCAGGTGTTTGTCCAGAGAAGAGTTGGCTGCTCTCACCCACTCTGAGACATGGTTCAGGGAGACAAATGTGGTGGCTCCCACCACAAGATGTTCAGACCATGACCAGGCATGAAACCAAGTTCTGAGAGGAGAAAAAAATAAATACATATAAGCCTTTCAGGTTTCACACAAGTAAGAGAAGTCGCATAAGTTACTGGCATAGCTTAACTGTACCGACAGTCCATGGAAATGACTACATGTGCAGTTTGTCAGCAGGAAGTAGTAAAAGAATTTTTGGATGAAATTGTCCCAAGAGTAAAGGGCAAAAATAAGGAGACCGAGAAGGTGTATCAGGGAATAGATGGGATGTAAGAAAGTTTATATAATTGTATGACACTGGAACATGAGAAGGCATCCTTTTACACAATATCACAAAGAAATTTCAACAAGGTACATACACAGTCCACGCCAACCAGCTTCGGCCCAGAAGCTGTCATTACAACAGCTGGTACTGCCTGTCTGGCAAGGAGCTCTGTGAGACATTCAGTTTCTCTAATAATTAAGAACTCGCTCCTGCCAGCTGCTGAGCGTTCCCATCTTCTGTCCCCTTCAGCTGAAGACAAGGCAAGTCGCATACACATGACAAGAAGCTTTGGGAGAATGACAGTCTTTGAGGGCCAAAATGTTCATCATAGATCAGGTTAAACATTTACATCTTAAAAAAAAAAAAAAAAAAAGTGAGAAAACTACAAGACGTTGAAAAATCTATAGCTCTGTGTACCAATACATAAATCTTCTTGCCTCTCTCCTGATGTGGGTTTTAAAAATGTGCTGGATTGTGGAAAGCCATTCCAAGCTTGCAAAATGAAATTGTAATCTGTGGAATGGATCAATCCTAGTTGAATTGTTAAATACAAGAAGTCCAACCTCTACTGCTGCCTTAAATGAACCTTTGGGCATAAATCAGATAAGAAAAAAAAAGTCCACTGTTAGTGGAAGAAGGTATCTTGATTAAATACACAAAGGAAAAAGCTTATTTCTGCTTATTATAAGAGCATTATAAATGCTCTTCTCAAGAGTATTCCTGGGGAATCTGAGACAATCAATGGATATGCAATTTTGAAATGGCCATGTCAAACTCAGTATGCAGAAGCAATAAAAAGAGCATAATATAGTGTTAGGGCCATCTACCATACACAACATCTTTGGGCACTGAAATCAATACCAACATTTAATAAACATTGAGAACACATTAGATCTGTGGAGAGTTGGGCCACTTAAAAGTTTAAGAGCCTGGAATGCTTCTGTGCTGTAACTGAGAAAGGAGATTTTTCTCAACTTATTCAAAGCACAGACTACTGTGAGATAAGCAGGTTTTTGAACATTTTTGCTACTTCTTCCACTTATTGACTGCAGAATACCATTGACAGAGATACAGTGAACACCAAAGTCCTGGAAGACCCAGATTTCACAGATGATATCTGGGTCATTGACCAGACATGACAGCACATGACTGCAAAGACTGAGGACAACAGGAAGCTCATAAAGGCAGTGAAGATAAAATATATACTGATTCATGTAACAAAACACACAGACTGCAAAGTAGAGTCATTTAGACTGGAAACTTTGTGAGTTTCCTGTGGCATTAAGGGAGATATTTGTACTGGGATGGGAAGAGAACAGTGGCTTTTACTGTTTCAAAGCAGAGTGGAAATTAAGTTTAACTGAGAAATAAACTTAAGTTCTGAACACAAATGTAAAGGGGATTTTACTGAACAGGTCAGAGGCACTGGAGACTACAAGGCAACTGATGAGAATACTTTTAAATGTTGAGATCCCTCCACATTTTAGACATGTTTGAATAGATAACAAATGAGAGCACAGTATACTATAAGAGAGACACATCAAAGCTGCTGTTAAAGAGTGTGGAAATAGGTTAGCCACTGTCTGAGGAAATCAGACATCATTGCTAGCAGGCAAGCTCCAGAGTGGAGCCTACAGGGAAAAAGGAAGACCAGAAAGGCTTGAAGATATGTCTAGCTTGGAAAGACATCAAATGGCTCTCAGAAACGAAGATGAGTAAAGAAAGAATCATCTAGAGGATCATCTCAGAGTCCGTAAGTGTCTTCTGGACAAGTAATGCTAGTAGACTTGCTCTAATATGTTTTTACATAGATAAGTCTCCATGAATTACACTGGAAATTGGAGCTCTATTAAATAGAGGGTTTACATGCATTCTTGTAACAATAATGCTTAACTGTATATTAACGATACACTGGCTGATTAACTGTTGTCTGGGTGCAATGTTTGGCGACCGTAACATATGCCATTATAAAAAGCACTTTTATTGTTCGCTCTCTGCTACTGCACTGCTGACGGCTGCGGACGTCCAAAGGAATTGTTGGAAGATGCATTTCTGATTTTTCTTCCCTGCCATGGCAGTGGCCTCAGTCTCCTCTCCTCCCTTCTCTCTTGTCATTGACTGCAGATCAGTCACATTTCTCACTTTGTTCCACACCATCCAAAACATTTATTTTTCTCAGCCGCTCATTCTCCCTTCAGCTTAGCCACCTGCTTCCCCCCTGCTGTTACATAAATTTTACAGAGACAAAGAAGCAGGGTCCACAAGCTTGACTTGATGTTAAAGGGAGGAGAGGAGCATGCATGAGAGGAGAACAGATGCAAAGAGTTGTATCTTCACACATGCTTTACGAAGAGGATGTGGAAAATTGAAGTAATTGACTGTACTTTATGGAGGAACCAAGCTTCCCTCCTAGCAACCTACAGCAGAAATTGCTCTCAGAGGAGAACTCAGAGAAAAACTTTTGCTGGCATTAGCTAGGAATGCCAAGTTAGCTAGTAATGCTAGGGTGAGCTAACTTAACCATAAAATAGACTATAGAGAGCACAGGCATAGTTTTAATGTCAAGAATCTTGCAGAGTAACTGCACCATGCCAACTGCTTATCAGTCCTTATCAGTGCTTATCAGATGGATATGTTATCCATCTAATCAAAACATAATATTGGAGCATGCAGTTTACTGGAACTAGACAGATTTTGAATTATTGACATTTATAAGGTCAGAGGCAGGCTCACCAACCAAATGGGGAACACCTTAGCCAAAGAGACTGGTGTAATGTACAAAATAAATAATGCACACACTGAATTATTAATTAGTGATGTCATAAACAAACTTTTACTGCTTTCTGTTTCAAAAATTGTAAAGTGTTCTGAATAAAAGTAACATGTGCTAAACTTGTGAAGTGAAAGCAATTCTGGATATTGAAAGCAAAGAAGTCGAAAATCTTATATTTTTGCTGAGTTCCCACCCCTGGATTCACCTGAGACTACATTACCAAAACAACGAAAAAGTTGGTCTCCCTAGAGAAATGATGTACCAAAATACTCCACAGAGTTCTTAACATGCATGAATAAGAACACAAATTTCTCAGTGTTGTCTCCAAACAGCTCCCAGGCCTCCTAAGATTCACTCATCTTTAATTGCCAGTGACTTCACTCCTGACTTAGTGACAGTTCCTGCCTCAGAAAGCTCAGCCTGTAAATCAGTTGCAGCGGAGTGGCAATGACACAAATATTGTTCATGCCAACTTTTTTGCCTTTAAACACACTATCATTAAAACAGGCGTCTGTAAGATATCCAGTTATTTTACCTCACATAGAAATAGGTAGGCTGTCCATCTCCTTCCATTTCAAGCTCAAGGTCCCAATGCTTCCCAAAGAGATATCTTTCAGCTCAATCTTTGGAATCACATTTTTTGACTGAAAATGCTTCTGGGGAATCTCACTCTATTAAGCTCCCACAGTAAGACAGGCAGAACATTAAAAGCCCCAATGTGAGGTAAACCCAACCATTCCTTGACCCCACTAAAACTAAGCTTGACGCATGAAAACTTAGCTGTTCTCCCAGTTTCCTTGGCTGTTTCCTAACATATTTTCTGAGGAGTAGTGTCTGGTGGAAAATACTTCCCTCATCCCACAAAACTGCAAAATTTCAAAGTCTTTCCTGTCCCGAGTTGGAAAGAGCCCAAGACCTCTTGAAGGACTTTGCTAAAACGAAGAGATGCCCGATCAGCCAAGAGCTTAGTCTGAGCCATTCAGTACTGGTTGCCCTTTTCACTGGGCTATGAACTCAGCCTCTTGTTCAACTTGCCCCAAGGTGAGGGGAACAATTAATGAAAAAAGAAACTATTCTTTTTTAATGATCTTTCACTTCTTTTCTCTCTCTCTTTTTTTTCTCTTATTTTCTCTTTTTCTTTTCTTTTAATTCTTTCTTTTAATTCTTTCTTTTAATACTTTCTTTTAATACTTTTTTCTTTTCTTTCTTTTCTTTTCTTTTCTTTTCTTTTCTTTTCTTTTCTTTTCTTTTCTTTTCTTTTCTTTTCTTTTCTTTTCTTTTCTTTTCTTTTCTTTTCTTTTCTTTTTTTTTCTTTTCTTTTCTTTTCTTTTCTTTTCTTTTCTTTTCTTTTCTTTTCTTTTCTTTTCTTTTCTTTTCTTTTCTTTTCTTTTCTTTTCTTTTCTTTTCTTTTCTTTTCTTTTCTTTTCTTTTCTTTTCCTTTTCCATTCTGTTCTTTTATCCCTTCCCTTCCCTTCCCTTCCCTTCCCTTCCCTTCCCTTCCCTTCCCTTCCCTTCCCTTCCCTTCCCTTCCCTTCCCTTCCCTTCCCTTCCCTTCCCTTCCCTTCCCTTCCCTTCCCTTCCCTTCCCTTCCCTTCCCTTCCCTTCCCTTCCCTTCCCTTCCCTTCCCTTCCCTTCCCTCTCTCTTTCCTTTATAACAAGCATAGGTGCTTTCACAGAAACTACTGAAAAACAGATTCCTTATCACTTCCCAGTAAAGAAAACACTAAGGGGGAAAGCAGAGTGTCTTGTTCCTTTGGCCTGGAGCTGGCAGGAGGTGTAGCCAGACTTGGTCTCTTTCCTCTTCCCAGAGGAGGGCTCTAATCACTCCACTACGGGCTGTTTGCAGGAGAGGGACTAGTGGGATGTTATGGCCAAATGGCCTATTTTCTCCTTGTGAGCACTCCTCTTTCTTCCTTCAAAGAAAATTGAAAGAAAAAGAAAAAGGAAATAAAAAAAAAAAAGGAAGAAAAAAAGGTGAAAGACAAGGAAACCAAAAAAAAGAAAGGGAAAAAGATTTGCTCAATATGCACACATCCTAGCAAAAAATTCTCAAGTCTGATCAGAGCAGGCAATACCTGATGAAAATCGTTTGGTTGTAAAATTCCCAACCAACCCTGGTTAAAAACCTGCTATTCAGAGGTAGCTCTAGCCACCGCAGCTCTTGCTGGGCTCCTCTGTGTTTACTTTTCCATATCCCCTGGTAAATTTGCACAAGGGTTCAAGGTCTGGAGCTGTGCGCATGCCCTGTGCCAGCCCCGTTCCCGTGACAGACTCAGGAAGCCACGGGGTGACCTTTACAGCCCCGTTTCAGTACCTGCCCCAGCTTCCCTCCCCCTGACCACAGGAGAGGACGGGCACACGCTGCCAAGTGCCTGCCTGTTGGGTGAAGCAATGCGGAGCTGCTGGGGCTGCCTGACCCTCTGGGACAATTTCTGACGCCTGGACCACGACACACAGCTTTAAAAGCTCTGAGGCGGATGTGATTTCTTGGCTTTGGCCCCAGCACACCCCTCCTGCCAATTTTTTCACATTTGCATTCTGCCGATGGTCCCAGTAGAAAATGTGCTGCTCCCATCCACGCCAGCCACACCTGCTGGTGGGTCACAGTGGCCCAATTCACAGCACAAACCTCCCGAAACTTCAGCCTGCCCTACTGCACGTCCTACAGCAGACCTGGGGGGTCTTGCATTGGGCTTCACCTCCCTGAAGGATAGAAAAGCAATTCCAAAGGCTGCATTGCTGTCTGCTCCAAAGGCAAAGGGAACAGTGCAGTGAAAAATGGCCCCGTTCTACATAATTTACAAATTCCTGGTAACAAAACCTTTTCAGAGCTTACAATTAAATATTAGAGAAAGATTGACATCAAATAAAATTTACCTAGATGAACAGGAAGCTCTGCAGAGAAAGAAAAAAAAAAAAAATAGGAATGCAGTGAAATCAGACAACTACAGTGAGGTGAAATCCACAGTGAATGGGTGCTGGAAATGACTAAATTAGGAGGGTGCAGCTGAAGAAATGTGTTATTTTAGTGTTGCTTTTCATTAGTAGGTACAAACAGGTGTGCATGGAAACTAATCTAAAGTCATTGTGCGCCAGGTGCTGGGGGGAGCTGAGGCATAGGGACAAGCTGTACGCAGCCCTGAGACACCGTCTGTCCACAGCCCCTGCTGGCTGCGCTTATCTGAATGCAAAAGGAAGTGCAAATGCATGTGCTCTGGCTTTTCTTTCTGTTTTATTTTTTTCCTCCTTTTTGTTCTATTTGTCTTTTATTTATCTTCTCAGGCTGTAACTTAAAAAAGAACTACTTCACTTGGTTACAATGTAATTAGACTAAAAGAGGGAAACTGAATTTACTAGGAGGAAATCCTGCTTTTGCTCTAATGCTTCCTGCCTGTTCTGGATATTAGGTTCAAAAAGATCAGAGAGTACCTGCTGCATCAGCAGCAGAATTTTTCTTAAAGTCTCTGGACATCGAACTTACAGATTTGTTTACCAACCATCACTTGTGTTTCCTCATAGACCTACTGACTGGTATCTAATGACAGCAAGTCAACCTGCAGTACATCATCTAAACCATTTAGCTGCTTTCAGATCTTCTGCTGGAGGATTCTTTCAGATCTTCTGCCTGTGCCAGTTCCAGCAGTGCTGTCCTGCTCCATTACCCACCTTTTTCCTGTACAAGCTTTCTCCCCTGGGCCCTGCTGATGCACACAGATGCTGCGGGTGAGGTGTCCATCTCATCTCCACCTCATTGACCTAGTGCAGAGGGCTCAGCTTGCTGGAGAGGCCTGAGTCAGGTGAAGCAAGAATGCACTGGTGATAGGAACTGAAGGCACGGTTCTGCAGCATCTTTTGCAGGCTGCAGCTGGTAGCTGGCCAGCTGTCCGCTGCGGTGACCTGGGGAGGCTTGGGGTGCACCTCACACTCCAGGGAGCTCAGTCCTTGCACTGATCCACACCGCTCCACACTACCACAGGTGGTGCTTTCTAAAGGTGCATGCTTAATTAAACTCCATTTAGTTCAGATGTCTAACATATAGTCAAAAGCAAAAAGTACCTTTTAAAGACTTCAGTTGCATGCAGATAGCAGCTTATGCATGTCTTAGCACTGACATCCCCCACCAAAATCATTACTAACTTTCAATACGTTCTGCTGCTATACTCCAGCTTCTCTCTCCTGGCTCAGTGTCACTGTGCCCTGCACTTGGACTAGGAGGTCACCCCCAGCAAAGACAGCACTGACCAGGGGTTAGAGGGTGGAGTAGGGGTAAGGGCCCTCCACCTTCCTCTCTTTTATCTCTGCTCTGCGGAGTGGGCCCAAACAGGGCCATCTGAACTCATTACATTTCCATTACCATGCATATAAAAAGGGAAAAAATGTAATATCCTCTCTAAAGCTCTTGAAATCTACAGATGGAAATCTTTATTGAAGAGCAGATAAATTGAACAATGTTTTCTAGGTAGCTCTTTTTTAACATAATAGAGTAAAATTGTCAGGATTTTAATTTGGAATGATAAATGGAAATTATGATATATTTTTTCTGGATAAGTTTTTTTTTTTTTTTTCTTTCTCAATTGTTAAAGTACAGTAGCCAGTATTGAATTAGATTTCATAATATTGGCAAGATTATGAGCATAATAAGAGTGCAATACAACATAAACATCTGATACATTTTGACTTTAACAAAAACACCTACATTGTTCAGATCTTTTTTCTCAATAAAAGGGAAAATATCACTAAAAGACTTTTTCTGTGCACTACATTAAGCCAGGGATTAATTTTCCAGTGACAATCAACTCTACATGAGCTCTGTTCATGTGCACCCACCTTTCCCTTAACTAGGCATGGGGTCTGGGTAATGGTGTGTTACCTATGAAGTTACCTGTGGCACTGAGCATATCCATGAGCTCAGTGCTGTCCCAACTGCAATGCTGCATGTAAGCAAAGTGGAACCTCCTCAGACCCTCCACAAAACAGAAATATATAATTTTGTCCAAATATTGTCCTGGCTTCTGGGAGTCCGACACCTGGCATGTTCTGACATCTCAGAATCAGTTATGGATGTAGATGCCAATTAGGAGAAAGAAAGAAAAATAAGAGAGGTTTCCCAGGTCTTTTTCATGGTTTTTGTTTGTTTGTTTCTGTGAGAAGCTTATTTGGGTTGCTCTGCTGACAGGCTGGCAGCCACCTGCCTTGTGTACCATTGAGTAGGCCTCATGGGTTACAGGGCTGCCTGAGGGTCATGGTGTTTGAGCAAAAATGTGCCTTGAGTGCAGAGGATGGATTTCCTAGACGTCTTTCTACACAGAGTGTCAGAAAGGCATCTCTCTTTCTGTTTTCAGACAGTCTGCTACGTGAGCAAGTTACTTCTCCTCACAGCTAAAGACTCACAATGCTCTGAGAGGTCATACTAATACAATGCTGGGCTTAAATTTCCTCATTAGTTATCAGAGCAGCTGGTAGAGAAAACAGGTATCAAAATATATACTGTGGTCTTGAAGTCTCTGAGTGAAAAAACAGAGTTACCTCATCCTCCTGAGGTAAAGTTATTCCTAACCTTCAGTCCTGCACTTACTCCAAAACCACGCGCCAGTGGAAACCAGTGGCAATCTTAACATCATTAGTATTAACGACACACTTGTCTTTTTTAATGAAGGTCCTGCTGTCTGGCACGCATGCTAGTTAGTCAGGAACTGAAATAGACACGGCCACGAGGAGGGGACTTTGGAGCGTCGGTCAGTGAAAGCCCACGGGGTAACCAAGGCGTGTGATAAGGCCGACTGTGCCTTAACATCAGTCGGTTCAGATGTTGCCGCGTCCTATCTGGGCAGATGACTACACTATGAGCCCGAAGGGTCATCAAATACATTAGCTGTGATTAAAATCATTACCTTTTGTTGTAAACTTTGCCTCTCCAGATAAGGCAAAGGTGCAGCAATCAATATTGGGCACTGTGCCCTCAGGAGGGCCTGCCCAGGCTCCTGAAGTGTGAGCAGGCTCACGTCTCTTGAGGGTGGGACAAGTGCCTCTCCCGCTGGTTTAAAGGCAAAACGAGAAGTGTCCATGTTTCCGTCAGGTCAATATGTGTGAGGATCACAGAGCAGGGAAGCCAGTCCAACCTTCAGGCTGAAGCATCATGCTGAGGAACCATCAAAGTCAGGAGTTGTCACTTTAAATCGCACTTCTTTTGAGCTTTTCCTGGTGGGGCCTTTCTTAACTCTGTTGTTCCGAATGAAAGGTGGAAAGTCTGATAAACTTAAGTGCTAAAAATAAAACTAGCGCAGATGAACTTTAAAGTATATGTGACTGAGTCTCATGTGATCAGGGACCCAGCGCTGACAGGGACTCGAACTTAATGTAAGCTAAGTGACAGTGTTCTCTCAGCCGGTGCTGGTGGAGAGCACGTTACTGTTTGCAAATAGCACAATTCTGCTTTTAACTCATAACTTCAGTGGATCACCTCTAGGAAACAAATGGAGCTGATTTTAGGTGAGTGTTTGTAATGCTGTAGTTTAGATCTGTCAGCACACTAAGGTAAAAATGAATGTAAAAAAGAGTTCAGTGAATTTCATGCTAAATCCTAGTACAGGAGCTGGAAACCTCAGGTCGAGATCCAAAGTGGAAACCGTATTTAGCTTTAATGCTATGTGCTATTTAAAGACTTATTAAAACATTTTCCAGAGCTCCACTGGTCTGAGATATTGCTTAGGAGTAATCCTGCAGCTGTTTGTTTGTAGCACATACAGGAACTGTGTTTCGTCTTGTGGGGCAGGTTGGCTTTTGGTGTTCTTTTTTTTTTTTCACAGTATTTGTGTTTTGCTGACTTCAAATAAAGGTAAATTACTTTTTTTTTTTTTTTTTTTTTTTTTTTTTTTTTTTGTGATAAAGGCCCCCTTTGGTGGGCTCTACAGCCCACATTCACTGTGGATAGTAAGGCGTTTGTGCCCAGCTGATTTATTCTGCTGTAGGGTAGCGTTGCAATGCTCCCCAGCCTCACTGCCTAGCACCACCAGCTCTTACCCAGAGCCCTCAGCTACGATGATGAGTGCTGGGTAAGAGCATAAGGCAGACAGAGATCATTCTGTTTGTCTCCTGCATTCTCCATCAATTAATTCCTTGCTTTTACAAGTTCTAGAAGTTGTTTCATGGACTAAGACTCACATGATCCTACAATTACAGCTCATAAGAAGTTTTCATCAAAGCTTTTTCAAACCAAAATTATTTTATTTATTGTTTAATCAATCAAAACTTTTCTTCCCCAAGTCATCCAAAATTCCAAATATAATTTCCTGGACAAATCTCATGGCTTCCACTTCCTTGAGGAGCTGTTGGCAGAGAAGTCCCTTTGAGCACAAGTCATCTGAAACAATATTACCATCTAGTGGAGATTTTGTTCCACCGCTGAAGTGAATTCCCTAGCACAGAAATAACACCATGCTTTGTGAGTGTTGCACAAATGCCGAATTAGGAAGTGAATTAAATATTTGTTTTGAAACTCAGTGCCTGAGGTTGATGGACTGCTTTAGTTTAAGAGTGGAAGAGTCTTTGAGTCATAGTGTGGATCAGTAACGTTAAAGCAGGAAATCAATACCACACTCACCAAATAAGTTTTAATTCCCTGAGATTTGCAGAAGGAAACATTGTTTGATATTCACTCTGGCAAAGCAGCTAAACCTAAACCTGTGAAAGAGAGAACAGAGAAATGCAATTATCCTATATACAGACTATGTAAAAGTTAGAGCCCAGCGTTAATCAATAAAAATCAAAGTAAAATCCACAGGTTCGGTGTAAATGGAAATTCTGAGGCAGGCTCAGCCCAAGCATGTCTGCTTCTGGAATTGTCACTGGGACCCACCAGCCATCCCTCAAATGCTTCCCCTTGCAGGCAGGAGGTCTGACATCCGAGCACTGAGCATCCCTTGCGCTACGTACAGGAGAGATGTGCAGGACAGATGCTGGCGGTGGCTGGCCTGTCCTGCTGCTTGCAGGGCTCTCCCACCCCAAACCTCCACCCAGCCCTTTCTACAGTTTCTCCCCAGTGCCCAGTTTGTTTATTGGGTTTCTCAAAGGTGCTCCACAAGTTGCTTGCCTTGCACAGCCTTTGGCACAACAAGCTGCACGTCAGCACAGATCTTCACCTATCGAAGGTGTCTGCCTAGAGCCACGTGTGCAGAGTTGTACCGAGGATTTGGTTCAATTCCTCTACTCTCCTGTTTTTCCCATGTTGTTTAGAAAAACTACATCCTGTAGAAGCTGATGTCTGCAGGAGATGGAAGCGCTCTGCACAGCACAGCACTCAGCATCTTGCATAATGCTGAACAAAAGCATTACAGCACCTCCTTTGCTTAGGGTCACAGTCGCTGCTTTGCTTGGGAGATTATAGGCTTAGGTCTTAAACTCTAAGGGTAATAAACACATTCAAAAATAACCCAGCAACAAAAAAAAATGCCCCAGGGGCAGAATGTTATCTGAGGCAGGAATAACAAGGGGACCAGCTTGTTCCTGCTGGAATAGGGGATTACATCCCCCCCTCCCCAGGAACAAATATGGGTCCTTTAATATCAGGCAGTAAAGGAAAAGTAGAATGAAGCAGCAACAAATAAAGAAGTTTAAATCTCTGCCACAAGTTTTGTGGGCTTTCTTTTTAAAATCAATTTTCTTCCTTTCCTGATAAGATGCAGGAGGGTAATACTTTACTACGCTGGCATTTCTTCCCTTATATAGATAGAACATTCGAGCTCTGGGAGACAGAAAGTCCCCAAAACTTGCAATTAAGAAGACAGTTACCATCTGCCTAGTGTAAGCTCATATTATAATCAGCCTGATTTTTGTGATAGGTTTGGGTATGACAGCTGTTTAATTTCTAAACCTCCCCCAGAAACAGCAATGGCTGCACAGCCAGGCTAATTGCCTGAAGCTTTGCAATCCTTGTGCAAAAGATGATTGGAGAGAGTGGGAAAAAGCACTCATACTACTGCCACAGAAAGGTTAGGACAAATGGCCAAATGAATTATGGCAAGGGAATGAGCTTGGCCTTTTTTTTTTTGGTGTGGAATATTCAGCACAAATTTCACCAACTGTTTTTTTTTGCCTCCAAAATCATGCCAGTTTGGTAGCTGGCGAGAACCTTAGCACATGCTGAATGTCCAGGCAGCTTGGGAAGTTAGCACAGTTGGCTACTACTGAGATGCTTGTACTTAAAATTTGCTCCTGCGTTAAAAAGTTCAGCAGGCATTGTGGCCTCAGCTCAGTGCTTGCTCACCCATGTAGCAGAGGGGGCTGGAAACAGCAGCAGCTCCTTGATCATGGTGTATGAACTTCCAAACTGGGAACTTAGGTGGCTCTTGCAAACCTCACAGTGGGATGAGAAATATAGTTACAGAAGTTCTGTTCCCCCAGTGGTTTTTTAGAAGATACATGGTTAGGAAGGCTTCTGAGTGATGTTGATTGCCTTAACAGGATGCAGGCTTAAAGAAATCAAAAGTTTTAAAGCAGTGAAATGAAAAATTATGAAGCTGGGAACAAATAATCTGTGCCACAGCTACAGAACAGGCACTGGGATCGTGGGAAATGCCCGTAGCTGAAAAGCCTTAGGAGCTGCTGCCATTGTCAGCAAGTGTGGGTTCCCAGGGTGTGCTGGGACAAGAAGTCTAACATCATCTGCAAACATGGAGACCAAGGGCTAAACAGTGTGACCAGCAGGGCTAGGGAGGTGATCGTCCCCCTGTACTCAGCTCTGGTGAGGCTGCACCTCGAATACTGTGTTCAGTTTTGGGCCCCTTGCTACAAGAAGGACATGGAGGTGCTTGAGCGGGTACAGAGAAGGGCGACGAAGCTGGTGAGGGGCCTGGAGAACAAGTCCTACGAGGAACGGCTGAGGGAGCTGGGCTTGTTCAGCCTGGAGAAGAGGAGGCTCAGGGGCGACCTTATCGCTCTCTATAGGTACCTCAAGGGAGGCTGTAGCGAGGTGGGGGTTGGCCTGTTCTCCCACGTGCCTGGTGACAGGACGAGGGGGAATGGGCTTAAGTTGAGCCAGGGGAGTTTTAGGTTAGGTGTTAGGAAGAACTTCTTCACTGAAAGGGTTGTGAGGCACTGGAACAGGCTGCCCAGGGAAGTGGTGGAGTCACCATCCCTGGAAGTCTTCAAAAGACGTTTAGATGTAGAGCTTAGGGAAATGGTTTAGTGGGGACTGTTAGCGTTAGGTCAGAGGTTGGACTCGATGATCTTGAGGTCTCTTCCAACCTAGAAAATTCTGTGTGTATTCTGTGTGTGTAATCCGGGATGTGGAGAACACTGGCAATGGAACACTGTGTGCCATTTCTGTGCCTGTCCTTCAATGATTAAAAATGGTAGGAAGTACCAAAGCCCACAGCCTAACTGGCCAAGGGCTGGAAAAATGCTTCACAACACTTGCATATTCAGAAGACCTTAGTCAAGAGGTAGCCTTGAAGCTGACACACAAAGTATGGCTACTGGAGTGGTGTAGGCCAACGTGAAACCATGCACCAGGGCTGGGACATGGCCCAACAGACATCCTCCACAGGCTGAAAAAGCAAGATCCTGACACTCATAAAAGCTTTCAGACTTCCCATGCCCTTGGTTTCCTTGGTATGGATGATAGGGCTCATTGCACTAGCTACTGCTGGGCATAGACCAAACGTGGTCACAAAGGTGATGGGGGAGAAAATGTCAAATCTTTCAAGAGCTCTTTGTTCCAACGGTTGATCTGCCTGGCCACAAAAGATGATGGTTGGCTCTGGTTTTCAGTCTTTCATTGATGTTTGACTTTCTGCTTTAAGAGTCATCATCTCTTGACCTGTGTGGCATCATCACCTGCTGGTTTTCCAGAAGGTTGGCTTCACCAAAATGCACGGGATCAGTCACTACAAAGCTGACCCCACAAGCTGAAGCACATACCTTAGTTGCCAGAGATGAAAGTTCTCCATCTTATCTGGTTAGCTTTGGCATTTCACTGTGACGTGTTGGTTAAGTGAGAGATGGGAGCTTGCAGACATTGCCTTAGGTCCCTGTTATGTGCACGTCCATCTTCATGTTGCAAGACAGGGCAGCTGGTGGCAGGGGAATGCAGAAGGGGCTTTCAAGGGAAAGTATACCATAACCTTTTCTCTGAGATCACATTGCTGTGAGTAAATATTCCTGGAATTTGTAGGCCACAGAGCAGTGAGATGCTGCTTGTTGTTTGCTGGGATCGCAAGGTCACAGAAAGGGTTTGGGTAAATCCCTGCTGTCAGCTCTTTGCCTCTGAAACTCTCGATTCCTCCTTCTCTCACATACACTTGTGTTCCTTTAATCAGAGGACTTCCTACTTCTTTTTTAAGCAAAAGCTGACAATTGAAGTTTTTGTCCTTTGTTAAGCCATGATTTTTTTTAAAAGGGGAAATGAGAATTTACTGTACTTGGGACACACATTCAGCAAACAATTAGCATGGATCCACTCAAATGTCCAAATAGATATTCCTTAATTTTCCCACAATTTTAAGCAATTATTGCCCTATTCTAAACCCATTTAGAACCTTGTAAGTATCTGCCACAACTAAAATAATATTCCTTTCCGGAAATGAGATACTTAGAAAAAAAAAAAAAAAAAGAGAGAATTGGAAATGTTGCTTTTTTTTTTTTTTTTTTTTTTAACATAAATGCTGGTAATTTTTGGATGCCTTAAAGATGCTCTGATGACAGAACATGCTGTTTATGCATGCTTGATTTATGCTAACACAGACTTATTTTTCTTTCTCCATACGGAGCTTGACAGCTACCAGAGTATGGAGAATGGTTTGCTATGGCACCTTTCACACTGCCCAGCCCATCTGAACTAGCATAATTTAACATAAAAGACAGTAGCTGTACACAGGTCCACCACACAATCTTAGTAAGTCCTGCAGGAGCTGAGTGAGCCATCTGCAGTTCCTGCAGACATATTCTTTGTACAGGTAGGATAAAATGCTGTCTTACATTCTGGACCACCATCCAATTTTTTGTCCTCCTGCAAAGTCAGTGTATTAAAGCAAGCCTTCTACTGTGTCAATGTAGTTTACACATTTACAAAGTTTAGCAGCTTAATGCCAAAAAAAAAAAAAAAAAAAAAAAAAAAAAAAAAAAAAGGAGGATTTGACGATTTTAAAAAATCCAAATTTTATGAATAAATAACTTTTTATTGTTTTTAAAGGTAAGGTAAGTAGCAGGGACCAACAAGAGAAGTTCCAAGCAGAGACTTTATGATAACGGACCAGCATCACGGTCTGCCTGCACTTCAGATCCACTGAGTTTAGGTATTGTGGAAGTGACTATGGCTGGAAGTTGTTATATTGTTATTTAGTTGTTGTTTCTAAGAATTATTGAAACTGAAGCTTGATTTCATCACCATGAAGATACCAGTGTGCCCCAGGGACATGCTGGAGGCTGCTGGAGGGTGTAGCTGTATTAAAAAGCCTTCCTTTATTTTCTACTTGAGCAGGAAGCATTCTTTCCTGACCAGATGACTAGGTTAGGTGATCAGGTCTTAGCTGGCTTTTGCCACCATTTGAAAAGAACAACACATTTTCTTCATCTGAGAAGAAACCTTGTTTGCACTGAGGCCTGCCTCTATGCACTCCACCATGAACTGAAAGAAACAAAAAACCCACACCTAAAACAACAACAAAAAACAATACCTGACGGCTTTTCTGAAGTGCATGGAGATTATTTCACTATGTTCAGATTCCTGTTGCCCCTGTTCAATGGATATTTGCACTCCTCTCTTTATGGGATATTAAGCATCCTACTGCAGAGATTCAGGCCTTGAAAATACCATGACTTTTATCATGGTCGTCCCTACACATTCTCTTCTTGACAGTCCATCTCTTTCTATTTTTAAAAGGCATCTTTGTATTTTCTACTCTCAAAGTGACCGTAATGCCAATCCAAATGCTTTAAAATCATTCCTTACTTACACACTGTTAATTACTCTGCTACTTTGCCAATTGCAAGGTTCACTGCTTCTCTGTATCTCCTTGTTACCTCTGTCTCTAACCACTGAAACCACCATTTGAAACTCCTTACTAAAAAACACTAGACACAGTTGTTGTAGCAGGCCATTAAATACTGAACAGCAATCACACTTCAATTTTTAACGTTTGTTTAGGGGTCTTATTTTTGCCCTAAGAGAAAAGTGGAAATGGCAAGCAGGGGGGACATACACATCCTGCTGATCCCATCAAGAATCGGTGGCTTTGTGAGCTCCAAGTCCCAACCAGTGGCCAGCTCTTCAAGCTACTCAGTTAACTAACACATGGAAGAGACATGTCCTCTCAGTCAACTCTTGCCTTAGCAATTCCAAGTTTTTGACATTGCAAGGCATTTCATTTTCTAAAGAGACAATATCCTGAGCATCAGGATGCTTTTCCTAACATGGAAAAATACTCCAAATAGGAGTACTCCAAGTATTCGTTCATCTTATAACAGCTTATGAAAAAAAATATCTGTGAAAACAGAACCTGGATGCAGAGAAAAACTTCTTACGTGCTAGTTAAACAGTTAATAAAAACCCATCACTTTCAATAGAAGTCAAACTTTAGCAAGACAACTATTTTTTTCCCCTGAGGACTATCATGATTAGACTGACTTGCTAATAACTAGTGAGAAATGGAAACTCACCGCCTCATTACTAACAGAAGAATAGATACAAAAGGTAATTATCATATTCTGCTTTTAGCTAGAAAATGAAAAATGGATTTCTATCACCTTCGTAGACAGGCAGTCTACTGCAAAATGTTAATGGACAGAAAGGGATTAAAGAACGGTGATGGGCAATGACAGAAAGGCGCAGGCATCCATTTGAGTCTGGGCCCAATGCCCACTGTCAGAACATCCTTGTTGGTCATTTTACTCCAAACCAAAAGCAGAATCCTGCTCCCATCTCTTTCTGAACAGCAGCGTCTACGTGTGAAATACAGTCCTATAGAAATGTCAGGAAACTTTCCTAAAATCTCTTCAGCATTCTGAAAGGCTGCATGAGAAAAGCTGGGGGCAGGGAGCTAGTACAAGCTTCTCCAGAACTTCGGTTTTAATGAAGCCTGTTCATTAAAGCTCCTCTGTTAGAGGAGTTTCATCATCTTTTAGCATCTATAGCCCAAAAGCTTTTCAAAACCCCTGGAAATTTATGATGCAATTAGATAGAAGGAAAAAAAAATCCATTTATATAAAGGAGCATCTCCTACATAATGAAGTACTTGCTGATTTGCTTCGGGTTACGCTGAAAAGGCCTACTTTGAGGCACTGAATTCTTGAGGCCTCAGGTTTGCTTAGATGAAAGGAACATTTCCTGGCAGCTGCAAGAGCAAATGAGTACCCAGTCATCCACCCTAATTTAGGTTATGTAAAACGCAGTGGGTGTAAGCCACACATGTGCCTTCTGAAGGCAATGCCTGGGTTGCGCTCCTGTCGGCTAGCTTGGCTGCCAGCATTCTTCTCCCTCCCACGTACCTGTGCGAGTAAAGCTCTGTTAAAGAAGAAATATTTCACATCACAGGGCGTGACACTGTGTGAGTACTGTACAATGATCTAAGGTGCCTCTTGCTTCAAGCGATCATGGCATTCATCCAGTTGTGGTCAAAAAATGCATTCTCCTTTCGATATAGGCATTTTTTTGGGGGTCTTCAACATAGCATGTAAACACAATACCCTCTTTGAAGCAGAAAAGATCGTGATCACAATATTCTGAAATAGGTAGGAGACTGATAAAGGTCCTTCTACACAGTGTGACTTTTGTGTTGGAGGTCCCTGTGCAAGCTCCAAGAGAATCGGTGTGTTTGCTCAATGCACAGTGGCACGCAGACACACCGAAACAAGCTCTGACCAGACCAGCACTGGATTCAGCAGCAGGGAGGTAACTGGAGCTGTGTTCCGTGCTGGGTGGTGGGAGCAGTAAGGGCAGGTGTGGCTCTGAAGGGAAAAGTGAGCTCTGAGCTCAGAGTGACAAGCAGGCAAGCACGAGGAGCATCCTACTGACAGAGGGATAGAGGGGAATGGGCTCAGGGCATGACACTACCCCAGCTCACTTGGCTAAGCAGCAGTGGGGTGCTGTGCCATGTTAGGGTACCGGGCTGCTTGCTTACAGTAAAATTGCAGCAGCTGTGGTGGTCTTGAACTCAGAAAAAATTGATCCAGTTCTTTGTTCCTCTATGTGCTGTCAGACCACCTCCCAAAGGAGAAAATGACGAGTGGTGGTGTCCTCCATGCTCCATGCAAATTACTGTCTTTCATTCAGTGTCCTCCTAGCTGCAGTTCCATGATTTTGTCCTCAGTAACAGCAACTGTTACCAAAGATTACTACATTTGAGGGAAAAAAACACACCTTGGTTGACTAGCGGTGATACATTCCAATCCTTGCTACTCAGAACTGCTAGCAGTGCACCTGCTCCAGCACACCGAGTGAGAGCTGGAGGTATTAGATACCTGCAGAGGACCCAGTAAGGAGTGTGCTTTAGTAGGACTGAGTTACTGTTGGGAGAGAGGTAAAGCTGCCAGGAAAGGACAAGGCTCCAGTGACTGTGCTTCCCATTTTTTGCTTTTGGCAGGGCTGAGTGCTGAGTACATTACAGACCTTCTGGAACAATCCTTTGGACAACTAGCTAGACAGCTTGACCATGACTTAGATCTTCATTTCAGTGCCGGTGATAAATAAGAAACTGTAATATTTCGTGCAAGTCATTGAACAACTTGGTGACTCAATTCTCGCTCTGCACAAGGGAAGGCCTGTAAATATGTGCCTTTCATGAAGTGCTTTTGACCTTCCCACTCAATAGGCACTGCACCAGCATTCTCAGATTCCATATTAAGCAGTGATTTCTGGAAACAGACAAGACAAAATTACAACAGTACATCAGGCGCCCGAAAGCACAGGGAGGCTCAAGTACCTACCACACACTACCACGTGCACTAGCTGGAAAAAATCAAACCTGAACAGGGTGACACACCGCGCCACATCAGGTCCTTCAGCTACGGAGTGCTGTTCAGTGCTGTAGATTTACAGTCGCTACCTTTTTCTCATTGCACATACCAACACTAGTTCCTTCCATGTTTTAGACTAACCTCTTTCTGGACTACTGCATCAATGTCATGCACCAGCACCCTGGCACAGCACCCTGCTGCTGTTTTTCTTTTCTTCGATAGCTAAGCAAAAGTCCTGAAGATTTTTATCTGTAGAAGAAGGGAGATAGAGAATATGTTGATTATTTCAATTTGGATTTTCCAAGAATGGTTCAGTCGGGATGCCTTCTGAGGATCAGTGTATGGATTTGCAGGGTATTGGTTTGTTTGTTTTTAGAACATTCAGTTTGGAATTGGAAATTACTGTTCACATGGAATACATTACATGATGACGATTACTATTACTCAGACAACAGGGAATCTAATTTTACATATCCATAAGGCTCTTCACATACGGAATGGAGTAAGAGGAAGATGCAAGTGCCTGGGACTGCCTCAGGGCTCTCATTACTTCTCAGCCTAGAAGAGAGGGATCTGGGAGTCGTGATAGACAGCAAGTTGAATATGAGCCAGCAGTGTGCCCTGGCAGCCAGGAGGGCCAATCGTGTCCTGGGGTGCATCAAGCACGGCATCGCTAGTAGGTCAAGGGAGGTGATTGTCCCGCTCTACTCTGCGCTGGTGCGGCCTCACCTCGAGTACTGTGTGCAGTTCTGGGCACCACAGTATGAAAAGGCCATGAAACTGTTGGAGAGTGTCCAGAGGAGGGCTACGAAGATGGTGAAAGGCCTGGAGGGGAAGACGTACGAGGAACGGCTGGGGTCACTGGGCCTGTTCAGCCTGGAGAAGAGGAGGCTGAGGGGGGACCTCATCACAGTCTACAACTTCCTCGCAAGGGGTTGTCATGAGGCAGGAGACCTTTTCTCCATTAACACCAGTGACAGGACCCGCGGGAACGGGGTTAAGCTGAGGCAGGGGAAATTTAGGCTGGACGTCAGGAGGGGGTTCTTCACAGAGAGGGTGGTTGCACACTGGAACAGGCTCCCCAGGGAAGTGGTCACTGCACCGAGCCTGTCTGAATTTAAGAAGAGATTGGACTGTGCACTTAGTCACATGGTCTGAACTTTTGGGTAGACCTGTGCGGTGTCAAGAGTTGGACTTGATGATCCTTAAGGGTCCCTTCCAACTCAGGATATTCTATGATTCTATGATTCTATACTTCTGAAGGGAAAAGTTCCAAGCTTTTTGAAAACTGGGAACTGGGTGCACGATATCACCTCCCTCCATATTCTTCCACTTTTGGCCCCTTGACCTGGAGAGGCCTGGTGACAAAAATGAGCATAATAAGATGGGGAAAGACATCTGAAGATTAATGAAGCAATATACTACATATATCTGTTTCAGTGTAAGTGGCAGAAAGTCTTAATTCAGCTACCTCATTCATGTTCAGATCCTGGACTTGTGGATAGTATGACCCCGTGCTTGCCAGCCATTTGCATGATTAACAAATTTGTATTAATTTGCATATGTACAAACAGAAAATTCCTGCGTAACTACAGAAAATTCAGCTCCCTGCTGAATTTGAAACAGTTAGATGGTTAAAAAAGCAAACATTTCCTTATTATCTGCTTACCATGTTTGTGCATTCAGAGAACAGTTACTGTAGTTCTGATCTACACCGTACACTTGTGCAATTATGCAGATTCGTGATGAAGTACTGGAAGTAATCCTCCCCTTCAATCCTGAGAGAAGCAAAACACCAAAAAAAGGAATGCATCCCTGGAGTCATGCAGGATGTGCTTCAGCTTAGTCAACGTTTGCAGGTGCAGGTCCCAAGATCACAACTGGATCCTGAGCATGTTTATGAGGTCTCATTAATTGTCACTGCAGTTTCAGGGACAGTCTCACACAGTTCTGAACTGCCACCCCACAAACTACTTTTTTATTTTTAAATGTAAAAATAAATTACAAGCATTGATGTAGGCATAGATTATTATTTTTATTGCTCTTGTTAAAAAGTCAGTGTATGAATTATGGCACGATGGTGTAAAAATGCAACGTTATGGAGTGCTCTAACAGTATGAGGTCCATTCTAACAAGGTTTTAAATATGAAGCATGAGCTTCAATATGGATTTCCAAATAAAAGCAAGCTTTTGAGGTAAATGGATTAATAATAATTAATCTGGAATTTTAATACTAAGTGAAAACAGAGTGGATTTGCAAGAACCAGCCATATTTAAGACATGACAGAGTCAAACAAAGATTTAGAAATTAAACAGTAAATTCTTTTTTTCTTTTTGAACTACATAGAGGTATTCGTTTTGCACAGTAGATGAATGTTAAACTACAACCACAATGCATCAGAAGAACTTCCATGAAGAAAGGGAAAAAGCAAAACAAAACCTTTTCTACACTGCCAGTCAGAAAACAAAACTCTGTGCTTTGAAGTTTTAAAAATAAAAATAACAATTTAAGAAGGAAAAAAAAAAGTCACATCTCCTGGGTAAATCTCCACCAAGACAACACAATGATGCCTATTAACTCTGTGCTTGGGGATAAAACAAAACTAAACAGGACTATTTAATTCTGAAGCAAACCCAAACAACTGGATATCCACAGACATTATTGCACTTGTAGCAGTGGTGCTTCAACTGGCCTGAAAACTACTCTCACCATATTAAGGAAACTGATGGTTTTTTTACATGTGTAATCATACTCAAGAGAGGCAGAAGAATGGTGTCCTAATTCAAACTGCCATACCCTTTGTAAAGCAGTTTAAGAATCTCTGGCACAACATGAAACTCTCCAAATGCCTCCAATGCTTAGAAAAAAGTCTTAAAGAACAACCTTACCCAGAGGATGGGTGGGCATAGAGTACCAAATAAAGAGGAAAAAGAGATTGTGGGCATTAGCTTCCCAGCAAAATGATGTCTTACATCACACAGCAGATCAGAAATAAATAAAATGAAACTTGAGGAGTCTGAATATAAAACCTTGGATGATGTTGCAGGAGTCACAGGCTTCACCAAACCAATGTCAGTGTATTTTGTTAAGCATAACGCAATTACTATATACATTATGTACGTTTAGCAGATAATGCCAACTAACAATACACTAAACTAATGGATGTTAACCAAAAATATATTAAAACAACATACTTATGAAAACAGATGGCAACCCCTAATTATGCGTAGTTACATATGACAAAGTCCAGCTCTCTGGAGTCCAATAGACTGACACCTTCAAGCATCAGGAAACAGTTATCTGAGGCATAAACAACATAATTAACAGAACCAAGTCAAGCTGCAGGGGAAGCACACTGACAAAATTACCTCAAGTCCAATCACAAAACTCTCCAAATTTTACCACTGCATAGCTGCAGTGAGGCAGCCATCCATTCAAAGGTTTTACACTGCCATATTTCTTCAGAGGAGCTTCTAAATGATGTGCTATTTAGCATGGTGTTGATCTACACACAAAATATGTAACAAACAAAGCACTTAGGTTTAGAAGCACTTATGGAAGAATCCATGACATCTTTACAGCATATTGTGTATGAACGCACACACTATTAATTTTCTCTTGCTTATTATGATGTGGCATCTTACTGTTCATAGCATTTCTACATACTAAGAAGAAAGAGCCATCTCCCGGAGGAACCAGTTTCTCTGATCTGGGCAGCCACCGCACCTGTATCTTGCTTTTTGCTACAGTACAGCTTGTACAATGAAGGTAACAGTGTCAAATCCCCAGGAATCATGACAAAAAGAACCAGTTCTTCCCTTCTTTTTTGCTCAGCTTCTCTGCTCTGTTACAACAACAGATCTCAGTCAGCGTCCAGGTGCTCTTGCCTAGTGAGCAGAGGTTTCTCATCTGTGTCACCAATCTTTTTCCGCATCTCTTCCACTGCCTTCTGCAAAGCTGTTCGCTCCTGCTCAAGAGTGAGAATTGACTCCTTCAGTTTGCTTTCATTAGTCAACAAAAGCTCTACCGTGGCTTCAAGGTTTTGGATCTTTCCATTAGCCACCTTTCAAAGTAAGAGGGAAGAGAGGAAAAAAAAAAAAAAAGAAATTAATAACTGATAAAATACATTCCAAAATGATGGAAAATTGCAAAAGTAAAACGCAAGTCTGAACGCTATTAGACCTGTGCACTTCAGACAATTACTATAGTGTTCCTTGTAACAAGAAACCTCTCTCTCTCAACTCGACTGCTTTGACACATTCACAGTTAACCTTACAATATAATGCAAGGTAGATCAAATGAGAAAGTTATTAAGTCTGCAAATTACATACCAAAGAATGGCAGGTTAAGATAAGTCTCTGCATGGGCCAGCTGGAAGACATTTTTGTACAACCACATTTGTTGAATTCTACACTGTTTGCAAAGCAAAAACAACTTAGCCCGTTAGTTACACCTCATTTCTTCTCCACATTGAGTCCAACAAATGCTGGACTTGGAGGCAAGCAAGGTGAGGATTTAGTGTAACATACAAACAGACAACAAATCTTGAAAAATTCCAGTTTTTGTGTATTCCTCATTCTCCTTCAAGAGGCTGCACATATTGCCATGCTAATTCATGGTGAAACAAAGCATGAGATCATTCAAATTCATCACATGAGACCTGAAGCTGAGGTGCTTTGTCAAAAGCAGAGATCTGTTTGGAAGTTTCATCATGGATAACATTTGAAAAGACCATTTGGGTGGTCTCAACTTTCAGAGCAGTATTTCTTGTTTCTGATGAGCTCACTGTTCTTGTAATTATGGTGGTTTATCAAGTTCACACTTTAGGGACAAAATATGGACAAACCATGACCCACATGTTTTGGTACTGTATTTTCCTCATGTCAGCAATGGGTCACCTTTCACCATAGGAAAGGAAGGCTAGTGAGACCCACCTAAAAGAAAAAGGGACTGCTGCAACACTACAGATAGTTCCCCACCATGATGCTAGGTGCTGAGTTGCACTCAAGTGAAGATGAGCTTTTAAAACAAAATGCTTAGGGCTGCAGAGTCTTTAAGGGCAAGAGGGTGGAAGATGTCCTGATGCAGGTATCTATATAGGACATCTCATCTTGAATCTCATCCCAGAAATCCCTCTTCCCTGTGCCGCATTCAACCATTTCCTTGCCTATGTGCCTGAAGCTTTATGAAAATGTCTTGCAGAGGAGTTTCTCTTGTTCTGAGATCTCTAAGACTCATCCTAGCACCTGGAACAGGCTCACGTTCAGACCTCACACAGTCAGAATTTACATATTAAGCAGACTTTTGTTAGGAAAAGCAACCTGGGTCTGCACTGCTGGCTGGCTTTAGTTGTGACATAGGACCAATGGCTGAGAAACCTGAACTCCTTCCTTCACCTACTGCCTTACGAAGTCTATGTCTTTGACAATAATCTAGAGGCTGAAAGCTGCAAACAGAGCACATTGTCTGCTTCTTACCCTTGAATTCCCTTTATTCATCAAATTAATTGTGTGGTTGGAAGTTTTACAACAAATGTCCTGTTGTAAAGCAGCCAGAAAGCTGACTTCTTGAACACTTAAGCAAAGAATAACCCCTACAGAGACCAGGTGTACTGCCTCTCAAAAAAGCTGCAGACTGAACAGGCACAGAACATATATTAAATATTATTATTTCATATATTATCTAAGCCATCTAGATAACAGTTTAAAAAAAATATATAAAACAACAACACCCCAAATCTTGCAAGACAGACCACTTTACAGACAATAAATCCCATAGATGATGCAGCCCTAATTTGTGACACTAGCATTAGCTTTCCCCTTCATAGTAGATTAGTATCCCCCACTGTAATAACGTAGTGACTGAAAAATGTAAAAATAAAGTTGTGAAAGCACCTTACGTATTTTTAGTCTTTTATAACTATGATTTTAATTACAAGAAAAGAGAGTGTACAGTGAATCAGCTTTTCACTAATTGCAAGCACATGCTCTATCCACAACCTACTCTGAGAATTTCTTTAAACTTTAAATGTTAAACTAAATAAAACAATAAGCGGCCGAGCTTTTAGGTCACTAGACCAACCACCAGCCTCTTCTGTGCCTTAGTATGAGACGGTATCTTCTGAAAAGGTCGATAAATTAGAATGTTAAATATGAAATATAAATCGTACCTGCAGTTCTTCCAGGAGATCAAAGTTCTGTTTGCGCAAGCTACTGTTTGCCTTTTCTAATTTATCCAGTCTCTGATTGTCATTTAAAGATGAATCTATAAGCTCATCCTGAAGCACATGGTATTCGACTTCATAAGCTTGCAACTGCTTGGCAATATCCATTTCAAACACCTGTTGTATATAGAAAAGTTATTAGGTGTTGTGAAGATAAAAACTATATCTCATTCAATGCCTTAAATCCCATGGATCTAGACTTAGATACGTAATTGCTGTATACAAAAAAGACAATTTTTGTCATTTACATTTCCTACTCTGGAGATGGCAAGATTGAGGAAGTAGAGTTCAATACAATGGCATTGGATCTGGATTCTATTTAAAACTTTACTACTAATTTACTGTCTGCCTTCAGCAAAATCACTCATGCTTTCAAGAAATGTAGAATTTGTAGGGCATTCCCTTTTCTAGATTTCAAATTTAATGCATCTCATTTTGGCATAACTCTCCTAGACATATTCAGAATTAGATGTCACGTTAGAAAAGTGCAGTCCAAGCCGCTGTGCCATAAAAGTGTAAGACTTTTGCAGCAGCACAGCAAAATGAAAGCTTCAAATGAAGAACAGTAAACATTACTAGGTTTATTTATGATTCTACTATACTCTGAGAGGCTGAAAGAAAATTAAATAATCTATCCTCACACAAATACACCTTAAATGTTATGTAATGTAAAAACATATTTCTATAATTATTAACTACAAATCACTGAAATGAGTGCTCAATCTTATACAAGAGTATTAAGAAAATCTTGGATTTTAAGAGCAGATAAATAAATTGAGAGACACCCAAGGGAAAAAAGCCCTGCTATTGTATTTTCCTTTCTCTAGGTTTTGGCAAACACCTGCTTTCAAATTATTCAGGAAACATGATTCTAAGGTCCCCAAGACAGTTATCTCCCTTGAAAGCAGGGAAAAAGCAGCTAAATGGAATGGACAAGTGGCCAATAACAGAATATATCAGAAACCAAACTCAAGTTGATTTTAAAATGCACCTGGGAAACAGCCCATAATTAGAAGTGCATGGGTTAGCATTAGCGAGGTGGGGATTGGGCTCTTCTCCCACGCACCAACTGATAAGATGAGGGGAAATGGCCTCAGGCTGCACCAGGGGAGGCTGAGGTTGGATGTTAGGAGAAATTTCTTTACTGAAAGGGTTCTACGTCACTAGAATATGCTGCCAAGGGAAGTGGTTGAGTCACCATCCCTGGAGGTCTTCAAGAAATGTGTAGATTTACAACTTAGTAACGTGGTTTAGTGCTAGACTTTAGTACTAGGCTAGAAGTTGGATTAGATGATCTTAGAGGTCTTTTCCAACCTGAATGATTCTATGATTATATTATTCTTTTTATATTTAAACCTCTTGTTGTTTATAACTCTTGGAAATGAGTCAAAAAAATCAAGTGCTATCTTAAATATCTGACGAAATATCAAGAATTATTTCCTATTTTGTTCATCTGCGCTGCAGACAAACTGTTAGATATAGTTAAAGAAAACAGGTTTATGAAATGGTCATGACACCTGTTACATATGCTGTAAAGATAATCTCAAGTGGTTGTACAGAAGAAATACAAATCTAAACACTGAAGGCTGAAACACATTTCATCTGGGTTCGGCTATACATATGGAACTCTCTTTCTGCATGCTCTGAGCATCTCTGGAAAAAACGGTACAATTCAGCAGGGCAGACTGTTAGCTCCTCTCACCACCTCTGCCACTTCTAGCCTTTCTGCTCTTGAGAAGGGAGGGAAATCCCTGCCGTCATACCCAGAGTATCATATTTGAAAAGGATGAAACATGAGGCAAATCAAAAGTTGGACTTGAAAGCTAACCAACTGAAGGCAAACTAAGGCATGTAATCCCACAGTCACGCTGCAGAAGGGGTGAGGAGGATGGGGATTAGCCCAGGAGCTGTGTACGGACTGCAGGGCATGTCGACCTGCTGCTCTTTTCAGCCACTATAGACAAAGTCAACAAAGGGAGGTCTCTACTTTTGCTAATGCGAAGTCAGCATTTGTGAGGCTCCTGTAATTCAGCTTTTGCTCCAGAAATTAACTTGGAGAGCCAGATTATTTGCAGATGTGAAAACTCAGCAGGCTTTTAGCACACCTTGCTGCTTTTTTGTGGAGTGCACCGCACATGGGTTGTAATATTGCTGCCAGTAACAGCCATTATGCACACCTCTGAAAAAGTAAACATTTTCATTAAGGGTTCATAAAGTGATCATAACCAACTTGTACATGTAAGAATACAGAGGTGCTACACCAGTCATATGCTTCCAAAAGATTTCAACATCTTCAGAACTACAATAACAAAATTCTTCTCAGCTGGAAGTAACACATCGTTGGGGTTTTTCTGCCAAAACCTTGTTTAAAAAAAAGCATTATTTCTTTTGCATTCTACTCATACGTTCAGATAATTTCATACCTGACTAATGGTCTTTTCCATCTGTACCAAACCCAAGTTGGGGAGAGTGTTTTTAATAAAATCAACAATAGTTTCTAGGTTCTCATGCTGCAGAATCAAGGGCTTATGGCTTCCCAAAAGGCTTAAGGCCACTTTAAATATAGCCTCTGATCCTTGAAGGAAGAGCATATCTGTGAAAACAAACAAAAAACAGAGTACATCAAGCAAGCACATTTTTTGACACGAATATTAAAACAATAAACTGTCCAAGGATAACAACTTCTCCTAAGGGCAATCTGGAGGCTAGATATTCTCTGCCAGACACGTCCTTTTGTTACTGAGGCTACAGCTTTAGATATCTTGCAGGATCAGCATTATTACTGTGAACAGCACACTTGACTAACAATCAATTATTTAATTTGTTCAGTGAGTTTTCAACCAATAAATCCAATTCAAATTTAAGCTAAACACATGTAATAAGCCAGGTAGTCAAATTTGGCAGCATTGCTGCTTTTTGTGCACGTACTAGCTTTGTGGGCTTTTTGCTTTTGAAATGTTCATGGGAATGAGGAAATAAACCAGCAATTGTGGAATTTACTGCTAAGTCTTCAGTTCTGAACTTGAACAGAATTCTACTTCTGATGACATTTAAAATCTTCATAACAAAGGGCAAAATCTACACCTGAAGAAGTAACTGAAGATCTGAAGTTCTGTACTTTTCTGCTCTGGAGGACAATGCTGCAAGTTCTCAGTGAGCCAACTCTGAGCACACAAGACTAAATGCGCATTTTTCAGCAGTATCAAGTTTAATGGGCATGTGCTTATTTTAGTAGGTGTCTCAACCACTTACATTAATATTCTAATAGCTATACGAATAAGTACCTTGAAATCTTAGTAATACAGCTTAAGTGCTAATATTACAGGTGGCCCTGCAGTGACAGCACCCTGGCATACATTCAAGCACACTGAAGCCACAGTATATAATGTCTTTTTACTTCAACTCCCTTTCTTTTCTTTTCCTTTACAAATTTCCTCTGTCTTTATAGAGGCAAGATTTGGAGGACTGCAATCAAAGCATCAGACAAGAAGCAAACCCATTTGTCCTCCCCAGCCCATCAATATAAACAGCGTTGCCTTGCATTTGACTTTCCTGCTACTAGAACTCAGAATCCTCTGCTGGTTTTACTGAAAGATTCACTACAGGCAAAAGCATCTAACATACGAAATGGTATTGGTGGACAAGCCTTTGTTACACTGGGCTTTCATTAGGAGAAGTGCTGAAAGTTGGGCATATAATTAAAAAGTAAAACGCAGGTTTTCTATTTGACTCATAAAACAGTCTGTAGGTTAACCTCCTTCTAGCCCACTGCTTTGATGTATCACTTGTAAAGAAGAAAAGATAATGTAGTTTTATTCTGTATTTTCTAAGTATATTTTTATTTTTAAAAGGGCTTTACTTTTCCCCTTCCTTGCATTTGAAGCTATGAATGAAGCCACAATCACTTACGAAGTAGCACAATGACACCAAATAAATAGTATGTCTTCATGATCAAAAAAAGGAAGAAAAAAACACACAATAAGGGAAGTGATTACTAGCAAAACCACAGATATCTCTGATGTAGTAAAGAGCATATGAAAACGCTGGATAACTGCCTTTCTTAGTAAAAAAAAAAAAAGTTGTTTTTTTTTTTCTTTCCAAATTTGTATCAGAATGAAATCCCCCTCTTGCGCTCTTCTACATTTTATGTTGAAGTTGCAACTCATTCCACTACTCTTTCTCCCTCTTCGAGAAAGAAAAGCACAAGTACTAACTAACCATAAATCTTGGCTGCCATTCATCCTAAAAGTGGTGTAAAGTTGTTCAACTCTGATTCAACATGAAGTCCAAAGGCAGCAATGATTGGAAAGGGATAACAGAGTAGGCATCTGCCCCAATTGCAAACTGAAATAGTACATTATAGGAAAATGCCTTATAGGGAAAGCTATATATTATGACATGGGATGCTAAAGAACAGCTGGGAAACACTAAGCGATTATAAAACAGAGCTGAGAATAACATACATCTATGATTCAGCACTTGCCCACAAAGACTTGTAGTTTAACTCAAGGTGACCTGTAAGTTGTTAACGAACGCCTGTATGAGCTGAGCTGGTAATACACGGCTGAAATCCTTCTCTCATTTAAAATAGCAAGTACTTAACAAAGAGCCATTTGTTATCCACTCCCCACGCTTCCTGTTAGGTGGGCTGCCAGCCAGTGACAGCACAGTGAAGGTACCCAAATTCATGGCAGCGTGACTGGCTGCCCAGAGGATTTCAAACTCAAGTTTTATCTATAATCTTGAAACAAAATAAAATTTTTTCCATCAAGTCTCCTCCACTGATAAGTAAATAGGGGTATTAAAGAATACATCTTTGTTATGCTGTACTTTCATTAGATTCTACTCAGAAGTGCTGAAAGTTGGCCAGATAATTAAAAAGTAAAATGCAGTTTTTCTATTTGACTCATAAAACGGTCTTTAGGTTATCCTCTTTCTAGCCTACTGTTTCTAGATAGTATTTGTAAAATACTCAAAAAATACATGCTCTATGTAAATCTGTGGGAAATGTTCTGTAACCAGTGCATTAAATAGCAGCAGGGCTTCACATATCAAGGGTTCATAGACAGCACGTTAGAAAATGGCAGTGCACTCAGTCTCAATAGCCTACAGATGAGTTACTTAGACTTTAAAGGCAACATTCATCTCAAGAATTCCAAGAAATGAGCATTGAAAGCATACACACATTCCGCAAAAGTGTGTGAACACTGGGGTCAGACGTGGTTCGATCCTGATTTGTAATAATGCTAACAGCAGCCACCAATAAAGCGACAGACTCAGCCTCTTTCAGATTTACATTTGCTTCAGTCTTCAGCATGGATGAAGACAAGATTTTATTTTCTAATGTATAAGAATCCCCAGGGCTCACTATTTACATAATTCCAGTAACCATTGTTTTAAGAAACTTCTAAATACTTTGAGACATTAAAAACTTGCAAGTGTTGGTTATGCTGCACTTTCTTTCAAGGAAACAAAGATTTCAGGTGACAGTTTCAGTCACACATGCTTTTCTTTCTTGACCTAAAATCTGCTATATGCAGATCATATATCTTTGCCTTCTATTTTAATGTAAAAGTCTTTGCTTTTTAAAGCTCTGCAATCCTCCAATGACAGATAAAATACTAATCTGCATATTAAGGCAGAAACCCAAATATACTGGATACAGAAGGCCCTTTTATACTCTCAGTGCAGTTAATAGCTCAATTCAAAGACTGTTATTATTGTGTGCAATACTGTGATAGATTAAGAACAACCGAAAGATGAACTGATGATAATCCCAGTATATGACACTTGCATACAACACCTCATTTAGTTTCTAAATATTATCGTTGCCAGCTAGATATTTGTCAGTGGAAGTTAACCTAACTGTTCCACAAAATAAATAAATAAAATAAATAAAAATACTGTTTTCCCTGGAGTTAAGATCCTAATTACAGGATCTTAGTTCTACTTAGCATACACCATCCTTATCACTGTGATTTCTTCTAACACTATGTGTGGCATGATGTTAACCAGAAACAGGACTGAATCTTTGTTGGCTTATCTTGGAATCTACATTTATTATTTGTTACTGTGGTAGGTGAGACTGTAACTTTAAATGACAGGAAATTGTTAATATTAATCATTGATTAATTACATCTCCTAAGTGAGACTGACTAAGGAAAATGCAACTGTGTTCCTATTAGGAGACAGAAAGCAAGAGGAGAGCTCCATTCTATCCTGCTCATCATGGAAGATCCAGTACAACATAATGAAATCAAAAACCAAGTAACTGAGAAGGAAATAAAGCATCCTTTCAAATACCAAACAATCTATGGAATGCATCCATAAAATAGCATCAAGGTAAATTCTTAATGTGAATTTCAATTAAAAAATAGAACACTACTCTGTAGATTCCAAAAATAGGTAACAGAATTGACTTTAGAGCCTAAACACCATATGCTTCAAAACATTTTCCAGTTTTTGGAAAGTAAGAAGATTATCTTTCAGGCTAGAAGTGTAAGGATAACCAACAGTAGTTTAAAAGCTCTGTGCTTCCGGAGAGTAAATCCGTGATTAAACTGTAAGGGCCACCCACCTCAGTGCATATTCTAAGAACATAACCTTCCAAATCATTTTCCACTGACAGTGTTGGAGGTGATGATAATGGAGTAAGTGGATATATTTCCTGAGATGATGCCTTGATTATGTCTCTCTTCAGCCTGAAACTAAGTAATTCTAGGTGTTTAAGTGCCATTGTCATACCACTATGCTTTCATGGCATCAAATCTTACACACTCTCTACAACTGATTACAGGGTGGGAAATGGTAACAGATGAAAAGATGGGGCAATTTGGAACAGTCATACATTCTTCTCTCTTTTCATTTTATTGCAAATTCTATATGCTCTGTAGCATGAAGTCAGTTTTGTTGTTCTGTTCATCAATAGAAAGCAAATACTAATTCTGAATGTCTGAAACAGGTTGGGTGATATGGCATTCCTAGTAACAAGATTCCAAGTACAAGGTTTCAAAAAGAACATAGAGAACTTTTATAAAGAATTACCAAACACCCTGGCTACAAATCCAAGGGGAAACTGGGAGGCAAACATGGTGAGAAACCAGGGAGCTGCATAGAGGCTGGGGCCAATCTCATGTTCCTCAAGGTGGTTATAGAGATCTCGATGGTAGTCATGAAGGAGTCGGGACAGTTGATACATCTGGATCTACATGGATAAAGATTAAAGATTAAAAAAAAAAAGAAAGAAAGAAAGAATAAAGATAAATATGTTTTAACAGTCACAGTAGCAAAGCATGCTGCACACTCTTACTAAAAACTGTGAAAGATACTTGTCAACTGGTGTTTGGACTGACTTTTGTGAAGAACAGAAAGACTCAGAAACCACTTAGAAGACCCAGGATGCGTCACCCATGAGTCTACAATAGGCTTATATGCATGGTCATCTGAACCTCATACAATATATAGCAGAATTCTTGCTGTTGTGGTTTTCATAATTTCCCTGGTACCCTTTTTTTATTTGAAACTTGTGCATTTAAGATGATATATTCTTCCAGATCATCATCTCCATTCTTGAGAAGTGAAATTAAGTTCAACTCTAGATGTTGACAATGCTACCTATATTGTTTTATTATAATGTAACATTAACATTCTTGTATTAGAAAAACAAATCATACCTGTAAAATTGTCATGTCAGGACGATATTGTTTTCTCAGCCCCACATCAAACATGAGGAACTTTAGCATTTTAAAAGCATCTTCTTCGCTCATATGAAGTAGTAAAACTCCTGCTACAAAACTAAGGCCCTGGCAGTATCCTACTTCCTGGTCCAGAAGAGAATAGGCCTTCAAAATATTGTAGAGGGACAGCTGCCCAGCTCCCAGCTGTGCTGAGAAGTACGGATGTGTTGGAAATGTGCGTCCTGTGAAAATAGCAGAGGTTAGTGATTTACACTAAAGAATAGCCAAAAACACCAGAAAACCCATGAACAAACAAAACAACAGAACAATGGCACAAAACTTGTCACGTTATCAAATTGAACAGTCTTTCAAAAGGTAGATTCTTTTGGAAGACAGATTCTGAGTCAACCTTCAGGAAGTCTGTAAGAAAGTTGACAATATAAAACTATTGATTCATACTCTACAGGTAAGGGTTTCTCTAAGTAGTTTTGCTACAGTAGCTGCAAAATGAATTTGGAAATTGCCAGAGAAGACAGGCTCTGGGATGGGGGCAGACTGCTGTGTGGAACAGCTAAGTATCTGGTCCTTCTGACTGGAACTTGATCAGTTTGTTCAAGGGCTTATAGCAAGGAGGTGGTTGCTTAAAATAGCGAGACTCAATTCAGAGGCTCAGTGACTCACCCAGTCCTCTTCTGTCAAATTAAACAGTGTTAGATTTTAGATAACTATTAGGATCCAAACATAGATTTACAACACCCAAGTTCTCTGGGTCAGGGTTCATTCTCTTCTTTGCTTCTTGTTTTTCCTTCCAGTAAGTGCATCTCATCACCTCCCACCCCATCTTGGTCCCTCCCAGTCTTATGGGTCCTTCCTTCTTTCCTGCACCACGAAGCTCAGACTCTTACACGAGCTGACCCAGTTCACTAACCTGGCAAGAGAATCCCATTTTTGGGGACTTAGTTCTTCTGCCCCATCACTCCACTGTACTGAGGTGCCCCATGAGCACCACCACAAGTGACAGGTGCTTGGAGAGCAGGAGTGAGTTGTAGGAGCATAACTTTTTCCCAGTAGTGATGGGCTTTGGATTTATTTGCCACATTTCTTTAGATTCCAGCCTCTGGTAAACAGTATTAGTTCCAGAGCTGTAGCAGTAAAACTGAACCATTCCCAGCCTTTCAGTTCTGGAACACGATGGTAATTTCCATCCCAGACTGATTTACCTGTGGAAACTTTCATACAGAACTGGAACCCACATGTCCTTATAACAAACCAATCCAAATAAGTAACTTAAATGATTAGTTTGAGCCATGATATGTAATCAGGAAAACAGCAGTTTGTGCAGTAGCTTCTGGGCCCTGTTCCTCTGAGTTCTTGAGCTTCTGGGCACTTTTTCCCTGGGACTGCATTTCTAAGAAGCAGAGGGTGCCTGCTACTGGCAGGTAAGGCTAAGGCTAAAGCAAGGGCAGCTCTAGCAGCTTCTTATGAACTCTGCCAGCTGCCCTTGATCTTCGTCAGGATGCTTGTCGCCTTTATTCTAGATGATTCCTGATTAAGGAGGCTCATTAAAGACCTAGATGATGGGACAGAGTGCACCCTCAACAGGTCTGCAGATGTCACAAAATTGGGAATAGTGGCTGATACACCAGAGGACTGTGTTGCCATTCAGAGGGGCCTGAAAGGCAGAGAAATGGGCTGACAGGAATTCAGCAGGGGGCTGGAGCAGATGCTCTCCAGAGGTCTCTTCCAACCTCAGCCATTCGGTCATATCCTGGTTCTGTGAGCAGACACATTAACAGCCTCACTTCTACAGATATTTCAGAAGATGTTTACAAGGACAGTATTTTCATCTCCAGAAAAAGAGGAAAAAAAAAAAAGCCTCGCCCTATCACATTTCCCCTGCTACATACCTGAACTGAGAGGAAATTTGAATACTTCTTTTATTCTAGTAGTAAGTGGAGCTTGTTTTTCAGTTGCCCACTTGTTAAACACCACCCCACCCTCTAGCTCCTGGAATGCTGCTGTGCTGCCAGATAACATCAGAGCTCCTGTTTCAAGAAGACAAAGCCCGGGGCAGAGTCCTTCTGCCATCCGGTAGCTGCTCTGGCCTGTCACACAGGACTCCAGCATGCCATTTCTCAGCAGGCCTCCCCAGGCCAGGCGCGGTCACATAAGTGAACGCTACAGAAGTGATGCTTTTAGCTTCCACACGTATAGGGGAGCTTGCACTCCTTTGCAGAGACTTCTCCGCCTGAAGTTCATACACCGCAGTTTATAGGCAGACCTGTGGCAAGTTTCTTGTCATACAAGTCATGAAGAAAAACCGTAAGCTGAGCAAGAATAAAAATGCAAAGAAGCTTAAAACAAAAGCCAGAAAAACAACAACAGTAAATGGAGGAGTCGAAGTGCTGAACTCATTAGCTGATTTGTTTCTGAGTGCCCTGTCTCTGACTTAACTCAGAATTTCAGCGTTTCCTTAGGACCAATTTCTAGCCCTGCTGAGAAGAGACTGAAATGAACTCTGATACCCCAAGAGTGCCAGGATGAGAAAGTAAGTACCTATACCAACTACTTCATTTCCAGAAAATAATATAACAAAATTTTCTACTGTGTTCAGCAAACACCCAGTGATGAGTACAGCAGTTTCCTACACTGATAGCATCTGGAGATCAGTTTACTCTAACTTAGCAGGAAAAGAAATTATTTACTGAACATAAAGCTAATGTTCAGGAGCTGAAATCCCCACTGACTGCAGCAGTTGTGCAAATGGGGCCAGAGAAGGAAATACACACACAAAAAAACCAACCTGCACAGAACTGTGGCTTTGTTTTTGTCCATGTATTGAAGTAGCACAGCGACAAGTACACTGGGCCAGGAGAGTGGCTGCTGTACCTTAACTCTGCATCCAGATGCTCCTCATTCTCAGGAAGCAGTTCCATCCAGAAAATCCATCAGTTCAACTAAGTGTGGGCAATCCCATTATGGTTTTGCCTCACATTGTGTCAGCAAGACATTTTGGGCTTAATTTAAGAATTTTTTTTTAAATATTAAAACTACACATTGCAAGAATGTAAGTTCTTTCTCAAGGGAGATGTGGATGCTTTCAGAAGGATTCCTGAAGATCTGTTTAAGAGAAACACTTCTAAAAGTCTGACGAAACACAAGTCAAAACATGCAAATTCTTTCAAGCTGCCTATCCAATTGCACCGATAATGCACTGTACTACTCTGTTTTAACGTGAATCATTAAGGTTTTCAGCTTCCTACTTTCATCTTAAGGAAATACCAGGACCCCATCCTTCCCTCAGCGAATGGGCTAGCAAACGGCTCCCCCACAAAATCACTTCGCACAGAAACAAATGCATGCAGTTACTGATTCACCAATGCCTGCAGCTATTTGTCTCTCCAAGCAGAGCACGTGGCTATGAAGAGAAAGTACTTGTGTGTAGAAACAGACAGAAAACACGAACAGCCAGCAAGCCCCAGCGCTGTGTAAGAAAACCACCCTCAGGCTGGCTATGCTTCCAGCTGCCAGTTATTGCACCCTCTCCTGTGTGAGCTCTGCCACGTTACGGACTCAGCTTTACTCAACCAACTCACTAACAAAGCCCTTCACCCATTACTGCAGCACTTTGGTGTGACAGAATCCCCACGCACATTGCCAGGGGTATCGATACCACATACGCTGACTTGACTGATGGGATGGTTACCAAATGATCTGTGTCAGCACTTAAGTGTCTCTCAAAAAAATACTTCTGGCACTGTGCAATCCAGAGGAATTCCTAGAATCAGCGTGACCAAGTCCTGAGGGAAACAATCTGCACATATTGCAACTGCCTGTTCCCAGCTGGCCACTTAAGGCTCCCTGCAGTGTCACACACTTCCCAGTGCCACTCCTCAGCCTGGCAGGCGAGACAAATGGAGCAAAGGTGAGACCAAGCCACTCTCCCCAGCTCAGCTCACGCCAGTTTTAGCAGAACTGTGCCTGTTCCACCAGATTTTTGTTTTGCATGCACTGCCTTGACATTTTGACTTTACTAAATGTTGCAAAACACTGGCTGAAAGATGGGGCAAATATTCTCATTTACCACGTAAAGCTTAGTTCACCACCTAAACTTGACAAATCGTCTGTCTCACAGTTGGGTACACGCTGAAGACTGTACAGAGTTATTAAGAAGTAGGTGCCCCTGAACAGCTCTCAGTATAGATGATCCCTATAAGACGTGGCAGAAAGGGTGGATAGCCTTCTACTTACACTGAAATATATTCAAATACTGTTTGAGTATAGTTGTAAAGAACAGAAGTACAACAGGATAACTCTATGAGATCGTACAGAAAAGACCTAAGTGAAAATAATACACCATGTATCAGTCATTCAGACCAAACCAAGTACACGTTTTCCTGTAAATTATCACGATCCTATCGCATGACATGGCGTTAGCTAACGGTGCATAAATTTCCCCAACAACAGGTTTTTCCACGGTAAATTCATTCATTTAAACGTAGTTATTAGGGAACTCTTACACTGCTCCGCACAGCTCCTCAGACCCAAACCACAAACGCTACCACACAAAAGCCTTTGTAAATTCTGTCATTCTCTGGAAGAAGAGATTATTTTGTCCTTCACTATGAAAGAACATGATGAACAATGAGAGTAAAAATTACCCCATATGCAAGAGGCGACATCCTCGTGGAAAAACGAGGATGGCTTTTGGTTTCCGAGATATCTGAAATATCCAAGGCAGGAGAGAACAGTATCTTAAAAGAAATATCCACAACTCTATATTCCCAAGAATAGCCGATGGATTAACTATAAAACGTCTGATTCAGACATAAACCAGTGAGGTGTTAAAAACTTGCATCAGATGTCTTGCTTTCAAGCACTTTTGCAAAGGTAAAGGTTAGACATGTGAGCATCTGACTCAACAGCTGCATATATTTGAACAATTACTGTCACGTTAAAATCCCTTAATGACTGAAGATACCACAGAATTCTTAGCCCAGCTGAGGAGCAGCCATGTGCAGCATGCTGCCTGGGGGCTGAACCACAAAGAAAAGGGAGAAGCCTTTGTGAGGGAAGGAGAGGATGCCAAAAGACTTTGCGAGCTCTATGAAACAAATGGCCAACTCATGGCTTCTGAAGTGGAGGGTGGAGGAGTTACTGCCACCGATACAGACCTTAACAGAACTGTGTGGGAGCAACAGCAACCGGTAACGATGTTTAGCAGTGCTCCATGTCTTACAGAACGAGATGATTTTTGGTGTTCCTGGTTTGGTGATCTTAGCCTACCCGTAGCAAGAGTCAATCAATGAAAATTATTTTACAAAAAGGAACCCCAAGCGATAAAGGAACAGGAAATGTAGAAGGAAAAGTTAAGCATGGCATAGTTTTTCTGAAGTGCATAAGAACTGTTCTTCCATGATTACATGTATTTTCAGCAGCCTTTTCTGCTCCCACCTACTGGACGCAATCCTTTCATTGCATTTAGATTTCCTTTCTTGTGCTTCTTCCTAATATTAGAAACAATTTTATATGGATTGAACAATAAATGTAAGTAAAAAGGGAAAACTAATTAAGAAGACCAAAAGCCTGTATGAAGCCCACCTACCTGCCAGCAATGCAAGCTTACAGCCCAGAAAGCCAACTTTATCTTGATCTGCATCAAAAGCTGTGGCCAGCAGGGTGAGGGAGGTGATTCTCCCCCTCTGCTCTGCTCTTATGAGGCCCCACCTGGAGCCCTGTGTTCAGCTCTGGGGCCCCCAGCACAAGAAAGACATGGATCAGCTGGAGCAAGTCCAGAGTGTGGCCACAAAGATGATCAAGGGGCTGGAGCAACTCTCCTAAAAAGAGCTGAGGGAATTGGGGTTGTTCAGCCCGGAGAAGAGAAGGCTTGGGGGAGACCTTATGGTGTCCTTCTAATATCTAAAGGGGGCCTACAGGAAAGTTGAGGAATGACTCTTTGTCAGGGGGAATAATGATAGGAGTAATGGCTTTAAACAAAAAAGGGGTAGATTTACATTAGACATTAGGAAGAAATTCTTCACTCATAGGGTAGTGAGGCACTGGCACAGGTTGCCCAGAGAAGCTGTGGATGCCCCATCCCTGGAGGTGTTCAAGGCCAGGCTGGATGGGGCTTTGAGCAACCTGGTCTGGTGGGAGGTGTCCTTGCCCGTGGCAGGGGGTGGAAACCAACACAAATCATTCTGTGATTCTATAACAGACACTTCAAAAATTCACAAGCTTTGGTTTCTAATCTCTACTGTACTCAGTGGAGTGAAGCAGATGTGCCTCCACAGACCAATTCACTGTCCTAAATTAGGAGCCAGCTACTGCTTACAATTAGGCAGAACACCCTGCTGAGAATTGCCATAAAAAAGAGCTATTGAGTGGATACCCGTTTAACACCACCCCCCCAAAAGAAAACAAACAAACAAACCAAACTTCTGCAATATTTCAGGCAAAGGTTCTAAAGATACAGCAATACACTGGACATTAGGAATGAATAGCACCTGCTACTCAAGCAACTGCACTTAAATGTTGACTTCTTTTCTTGACAATTTGTATTCCACTGGTCTGTGGAGTTCACCATCAATACCTGAAACACAAATGCATTAGAGATGCATCTAGCTGCCTCTAATTACCACATGTTGCAAAGGACCTTTGTGCTTGAAGTGTAGATTTTACATTTTCTTTGTGGTGCCAAGTAACAGTTCTCACTCACACCAGATCAAAAGCAGTTTTTACCCACAACATATTATTAAATGTTGAGAGGCTTTTTATGTGTTACTTTCTTTTATTTATTTCTCTTCTGGAGATCTCAAAACCCTTATTTTAATTTCACAGCACTACTGTACTTACCTAGGTCAATAAGTATTGCATGTTGCTGGGAAGTTAGCTGTTTCAGGAGTTCTTTATAAGGTGTGTCCTTTGGTTGTTGTTTATTTGGAAAATGATGTTTAAGATGGTATTGCTCTGCTAGAAACTTCCAGATCTCCCCACGGTGGTGACGTGGTACTCCTGAGAGAAGAAGGTCATTAATACAGTAAATTCCCACTCATTCTGAGGGTTCAGCTACAGTTGAACTAACAGGGTTCAGGAACTGAAGATCTGTATCTTGTATCTAGATATGCAAGCAGATCCATATCTGCCAGGTATCTATCTGCTGCCTCCAGTAGACCATAGAAGCAGATCGAACTAGTGTGCTTGTACTTCCTTCACCAATAAAAGACACCAGCAACGTACCAGGACAGATTTAAGGTGGAAACAGGGTGAGCTTGCCTAAGTCTAAGGTTAGCAGTTGCATTCAGTCTAAAAAGTACTAGAGGAGGCAGCAAAAATTGTAATGCTCTTCTCTGAAAAACTATATGCTTATCATCCATTTTCCACATTAAAATATATGATAAAGCTCTGCAGTAGAAGTAATTGACATTTTCCCCAAATACAGCACTGACATTGCTGTTGGGAGTAAATTTCAGGAAGCTAGGATGCATGTGTACCCAAAGTATTAACAAGTAGAAATGAGATGTGGTCTAGAGACTACAACAACAGCCATGCAATCAGGAAGCAAGTATTTAATCTCCAGTTTTGCTATGGGCTTGCTGAATGACTGGTGCAAGTAAAAATGTATTAAAGCCTAAATTTCTTTCTCTGTATCAAGGGATGAAGCTACTTAACTATTTCACATATGTAACAGTAACCTTTCTCTGCATCTATATGCAGAGCTCTGAAAGGAACAGAAAGGTTATTATTACATGAATACTTTATTCAGCACAAGATTGGCACTATTATACCATCTACACAAGAACTCAATATCCTATTCTTTGGGAAAGTATTCTGCCTAATCCATGATATACTGGAACAAGGTATTACAGTTTGAAGTAGCCTATGGCTTTAAGTTTTTCAGTAATACTTATTTTTACTAGACTACTGTAACTCAGAAACAACTACTTTCCCATGAAATGCTAGTATATCTGTATGGCATGTGAATCCAAACCACAAGTATATTTAGAGCGTGTGTCTGTAAATTACTTTAGGGAGCTTAACCCTGATTACTGAAAGTCTCCAACATGAAGCAGTGAGGGAAAGTGCCTCTTCAGATATCCACATAAAGTTCTGCTAACCTCAGTGAGGTTGAATGTTACACATAGGGTAGAATTGGCTTAATAGAGCACATCTACAGATGCAAAATTACAAGTGAATTAAAGTTCCCTTAAGAGGAATAGTTCCCTATCGAGTTCATCTCTGGATGCTGCATTGTACATGTAAGCGAAATATGCATTATACTTAACAGCTACAACAGTGTATGTTATGGGTCAATACTACATATTTACTATCCTAATTTAAGCCCCATGCCTACTGAATCTTGTATTTCTTGCTCATTTGCCTTGCTTACTCAAGTCATTTTTAACAGTTTTGGTCTAAACTAGAACTTGCTCAGTTGAATTTAAATGCATTTTTCATTTCTGCATTTATATGAAATTTGACATCACTCTAACCGCTTGGTTTTACCACAGTTAGGCTCTACAGAGATGTTTGTAGCATTAAGATCTATGGATTATTTACCCATCTGATGGCTACTTGTATCTGTTTATTAGTAGCAATTCATTAAGCAGAGATTTATTTATTTGTTTATTTAGCATCGCTTCAAGTTAAAGTGCTAGTTTGAACACCAACACAGGCCAGCATCACTGGACTATCAACCGAAATCAAGTTTTTCTCATGTTCACGTACTGACTGGACTTTATCTATATGAAAGGAAGGACAGCTGTGGTAATGAATTTTCTGTACTCTGCAGAGATTCGTGCTTGGGATATTTGTTAGAATATTTATCAGAAATCTAGAGCTACCCAGTCATTAGAAATGGACGATTTGTTGCAACTTGCTCGGATAACAATATATAGGTAGGTTCAGTATTTACAACATTAAGCAGCATCTGCTAGCAGTGAATTCTTAATACTTCCTTTACACATTGAAAAACTTTGTATAGAACTATAGAAAGCTCCTTGGAGAAGCTGTCTTCAACATCAGCAACATACAGCACTGAGCATACAGTGCATTTCCAAGGAAGACTGCAAGTGGTGTCTGGAGGCACATGCTTTGCTCATCTCAGGAAAAAAAAAAAAAAAAAAAAAAAAAGCAGAGATAGCAATGTATAGTGTTTGTATGTACATGTACTAGCCAGGCTGGAACAGAATTTCCAGTACACACAGCTTCTTCAGTTCTTTATACAGTCACGTCTTTAGCATTATCCAGACTTATTTCTTTAATTACAACTTTGTTTATAAAATTGGGTTGCAACTATTATGATACACAGAAGTACTATACACCTTTCCCGTAAGCAGAGTTTGTTTAAAAAAAGAGAACTCCAAGTATTTTAACTCCATTAATACAACTGCAGCTGTTGCTGAAAGGGAAAGTTACATGCATACAAATAACCGTGAAGATACCAAACATTGTTACTTGTGTAGTCAGCAACCTGAGAAACAGCTCCAGCAAGAACCTGGTTATAAGGAGTAGTTAAAGAGTCACCCTATTCCTTTTCAATTTATGCACACTTCAACAACTCAAAATACCAAACAGTGCTTACCTTGCCCAACAGCAGAGTGTATTTTTTCCACATCAAATTTAGTCTTTGACCTTCCAGGTGTACTCAACATTTTTTCCCAAATCAAAGTCACTTCTTTTAAGCATGGTGTGATTTCTTCATAGTCAAGTTTCAGACGTCTGTTCTGCAAATTGTTTTCTGAAGCTGAGAAATGATATCATGAATGCACCAGTTAATATTGTTTAATATTTGCAAAATGGGTTAATTTAACTTAGAATTTCATCATGCGAACAGTTATCCTGCAAGCCACCAAAAACTGAAGCCAATTAATTCTGAAACATTAAGGGTAAAAATTGCTGTGATTGTGGTGTGGGTTTTTGTTGGTGGTGATGTGGGTGGGTTTTTTTGTTTGTTTGTTTTGTTTTTGTTTATTTTGTTACATGCAGTTACATACATTAACAGTGTTTGTCCTGTTAAATGAAGCTCCTTACTGCTAGGCAGCTCTTAAATCTGAAGAAACATGAGAGACAATGACTCAAAAATAAAAGCCAAGATTTTCCTATCATGATATTTCCATATCCAAACTCTTAGAAAAAATTAGTGCACAAGACTTGCACCACAAAAAAACAAACAAACAAAAAAACACACACACACAAAAGTAGCATCTACTTATTATGATGCTTTATAGTCCACATAAAAAGGAAAATTCAAGTGTAGAAAGCTTCAAAACCTTGAACACGAACTGAATGTAGAACAATATGCAGGCTCTCTTGAAGTCGTCATTGAAGAAATCAGAACAAGGGTCAGCATGTAACTCAGACTTAAATAAGGCCTTTTAGATCACCACAGCTTGTTAAGCAGGGATGCATTGTATTTTTGTGCTCTTCTCAGATTCTGAGTTACAAGAATATTGCACTGTATTAAATAATCCTTTAAACGCTGAAGGAAAGGATCAAAGAACGGTTGCAAAAATGAAAATAAATTCTGTATCTGCACATGAATTCCAAAGTTTGGAACTGGAGTGAAAATTTCAAAGGGACTACTGGCAAAATATTTAAGTTTCATTTCTGTTTTGTTTGTTTGTTTTCACAGATAAAGTGTGAAAGTGTATCTGGAACAAATGGTTTATTAGTGGCATTCATGTAAACTAAAGACCTTTTGGAACACGGAATGAATTTGTGCAGATCACAAGACCATAAAAACAGAAGAGATTTTTCAGCTTTTTCTGGAAAAAAAAAGATGCTGTGCTGAAGAGATGGAAGGGTGTCAGACATCTATTCCTAAAAGGGAGGAAATGCTGAAAGAATACACTATAAGGAAACCTAGACAAAACTACAAGGAGAGTGGAGTAAATAGATTCTCCATTGACTTGTCAGCGTCTAACAGTGAGTGTCCCAGTTGTTTTGTGTTTTTTTTTTTTTTTTAATTTAACTGGATGGTAATGTGGCTGTAGACTCAACACATGCAGTCCCAGCACAAGAGTTCTGGGATATGGGCAGCAGCTCTCTGCCTGCAAAACCAGCAGGGCACAGGTTCAAGAATAAGAAAGGACTGAAAAGAATCTGTAAGTATAAAACAAAAACAAAAAAATACTGCTTTTCAATAATGGCCATTGAGCAAATTGCAAATTGAAAGATTTGGAACCATGTTTATGAAAGACTATATCAAAAAGCAACCATGCTTTTTAATAACGTTGCTGTGATACATTCACCATACCTCATTGTTGTGAGGATGCATTATTGTAATTCTTCAGATATCGGGACCTAAATAGAGCTACACTACCAGCAGCAAATAGCCTGCAGGCAGGGTAAGTGCTGTGGGGGACCATATGCAATGTCCAAGAGAGGTGTTTTCTCCTACACCCAGAAGTCTCAGCCCAAGTTTAAAAAATGATTTCACATTTGGTATACTGAACTTTTCACACTGCTGGGTCCTTACTCGACACAGCTGTTCTTCATGGAAGGCAATCCTTCCCCAAGTTTACACAAAGGCAAATAAGAATGGCCATTTTTATGCCAGGTACCCCACACCCAGGCGGCTACTCCCTTCCTGAATATCTAAAACCAGCCAGATAAACATTTCTGTCCTCCTAAGTCATATCCTCAAAAGATCACCTCTCATGGACAGTCACTTGCAGCTGCCACAATAAAATCGAAGGTCTTAATGACCTGCATTTTGACTTTACAAGTCAAAACAGCCACCATGACAGACTTGTAGGAAGCATTTGGCCACAGAAAAATTATGTTAAGAACCACTGCAACTTCAAGTTTCTTATCTTCCTTCTCATCATGCTTCTGACAGGTCTCAGTCATTGCTACCTCATACAAAGCTTGCTTGCACAGTGCATGTACTACAAAGGGCACCCATGGGCTGAAGTCCTCAGCCAGTGCCTTAAGAGCTTCAATTCAACTCCCAAACTGGCTAAGCAGAACACTGCAGTGATCAATGCTTACACAGAGGCCTATGAATGCAAACGTAGAAAACAAGTTCATGATAGTGACTGTGCTACATTCCTTATTATCACTTCTAGACACCAGACTAAAACACTTCAGCCACTGTAAACACCAGACTAAAACACTTCAGCCACTGTAAACTAAAAGATTATTAATTAAGAGGAAGTAAATGAATTATAAGGTTAAGTACTTCAAATAAATAAACTGTAAATCATTATCTACCATAATGAGAGCTGAGGGAGATGCTACCAAACTGATTTACCTGTATGTCCCTAATACATTTCATTAAGGTTTGGTCCAATCCACTACCAAGGCCACAGAGCAAATCAAGATCTGAACTTGTACCACAACAGTGTGTAACAAAGAGCTTCACCAACCTTGTAATTTCTGGTTTTCTTTCTCCATTCTGAGAAGCAGTATCTGCTGAATGATGGCTTTCTTCCACAACTCACGAAGCTCACGGGGTGTCCGTTTCCTTTCTTCATTCACAGGACCAAAGGGGCCATCTTCACACACTGGTTCCAGTGGCGATCTGGGTGGAAGTTCTCCCAGTTCAGAGTAATCTTTGAAAGAGAGAAGCTGTTGTGAACTACTTAGACTTCATGAATAGGTGAAAGAAGGGACAATTTTCAAAGATTACATATATAACTATATATCTGTATACATACTTATACATATATATACATACTCAGAAACACACACGCACACAGGAGGCAGCAATACCAAGCAAGATTTCCCAGGTGACAATTTCAAGCAGATTTACTTTTTTTTTTTTTGTTTCTTCTGAATAAGAATCATTATGGGCCAAAGCCCGGACATTCCTTTTTTTTAAACTTTGTGTCATATGCCAACACCACCACTTACTAATTACAGCTTTACAAGACAGAAATAAAAGGGAAGAGGTCTGAAAACCTGCAGATATACAAACTACAGTTGAAAACAGCTGATTCAAATAGGATATAAAATCAAAAATAGCACCCTCTTAATTTAAAAAAATAATCTCTAAACTCTGCTTGAAAAAGAAAGCACACACCCTTAGCAACACACACACAACACCAACTAAGGCCATACAACAGGCTAAATTACCTTTTCTTAAAGTAAACATTCAGAAAGGGAGATAAACACTTAAGACACCTTTGTTCTCACTTCTAATTTTTAACCACATCACAACCTTCTGCACTTTTTCTTTTGGCTTCAATTGGTCTACCACAAAATGCATCTTTTTGGTAGGAACGCAAGGTAATTCTAAAAAGACTGATATCACTACAAAAGAAAGAGATCCTTAAATATATCTCATACAAATTGAGAAGTTTTTTCTTCTTAGGGAAAGGGTAAACAACATTGTTTTTAATCAAGTCCTCAATGTAAAAAGCCCAAGTACTTATACTTTGCTTTCTTAATGCCTGATGTAGTATCACTTAATTCTACCATTGTTTTATATAGCTTTTCTGAAGGCTCAGTAGTCTTTGATATATTTAGAAGAAAAAATACTTAATTTACCACCTTTAAAATGAATGATCAAACAAAACCACCCCTCTCTTTCTACTGAACTCCAAATGGAAAGTCATCACAACAGCATTTCTCCCTTAGCCAAAGGGAATGGCAGAGGAACATTTCCCTGAGGAGAAGCTGACCAATTACACACACAAGAAAATGCTTTAAGATCAGTGTAACTAGAACTATTCCCCACTCACTTGTCTCAAAGACATGTCCATCCATGCATGCTCCTGGAGAAGAAGCATTCCTGAAACAATCATTCTGCATGGTAGCTCAGTGGTCCATTTCTTTATCACTGGCTAGCACAGCGATAAGTATTTCAAACCAAACACACACACACAAATTATCACATCTCTACAAACTAACAAAACAGAAGGGCTTTTATCCCTTTAAATTCTGCTCAGAAAGCTACCATATGTTGACTCACACGGTTCATATGCAGCTATTCTTTTCTTGTTTGTTTGAAGGCACTCACACAACTAAGCTGACGGCTAAATATGAATGGAAATGTTCACAGCTGTTGGCTTCTGCTTTTCTACGCTTTGCCTCTGTCTGTTTTTTCCTCTTGAAGAGTTAGAGAGGAATAGGGTGGGTCCAAATACCACCTGCTTCCTTATACAACATTTATTTGTGTGTTACCACACAAGTACTAAACTCAAGTACTAAATACATATAAAAATAAATGCAACCTCTTTGGCTACTAGGCACAATTTAAAAATATATATCCAAAGTCTGAGTTTATGGAAGTGCGGATACCCAGACTTTGGGCATCTACAGCATTTCATAGAACAATGAGCTTCATGGGATGGTGAACTAAGCAAAGGACAAATATTTGACTCTTTAAAGGCAACCACCACGTGTCACAAAGAAGTAGGAAGCACTGACACGTATGCATTCAGAAACACAGCTGAGTATTATCAACACAATAAAGAAATTACATCAGATCCTTCAAAATAAACTGGGAAACATTCATTTCACTTTTTCTTTACAGGTAAATGAAAAGATGTCCCTAGGCAAAGACTTGCAACTGTAAAAGAGCTTTAGGTAAATGTCATCAGGTAGAGAAGTCACCTGATAATTCTCAAATTGCATTGAGAATCAAAGGAAAATTATTTGGATTTGTTGCTTTTGTGATGGTATAGTGTGTACGCTGATGTTCTGTAAATTTTATGTAGAATGACTGCAATGACTGCATATAGTAGGTTTCATCACTTTTCAATTTATATTAAATAATATTATAAGAAAAAGGCTCTTAATACTAGCTGAACTGGCTTCATTTCCATTAATAGATAGGGAACTTGGAGGAAAACAACACACTTTCCATCTTTAAAGAAAGCCTTTCATTTTCTTTAAGACAGCACTGCATGCAAATAGTAACATTGCCTTAAGAAAAAAGGAATTCCCCAAAATGGTCAACAAACATTAGTGTAAAAAGTAAGAGTGATATAGATAGGAACATCCTTATCCACTACACTGTCTGTAACCTTTCACTTGGTACATTCTCAGAGCATCCAGTAAGATGCACATACATCTTGGGGGGAACAAATCTCTTCCCACCCTACTCATCCTCTCAGTGGTTTATGGATCTCAGTGTCAGACATGTAATCTGGACTTGTATGTGCATATACATGTACATGTAATGCGTTAGAAATTATCAAACTACCTACAGAGACAGCTTATGGATACCCACTTATGGAAAACAAAACAAAACAAAACAAAAAACAGGCTGTGAAAACACATGCAAGGAAATGAATTACATACATCCACACATTGTTTTCCTAAAGCAAGAATGACCCTAACATTCTCCTGTTAACATAATACCCTCTACTTTCCCAGTGCAAATTTTGTGAATTGTTCTCCAAGGACCAACTTAATGAAAGATCACCTTCTAATTTATTGGAAAATTTCTAGTCCTCCAGTGATCAACCTTACTGTAGCAAGGCTTGTAACCACTGCAGAGCATTAACCATTCGCGAGCATGGTCCTGCTTCCATTTAAGATGGAAAATTCTTTTCTTGTTACCAAGTAACCTTTAGTGAAGACACTAAGAGAAATTTAGCTCACAGAAGTTAAGGCTATAAAACAAAAAATAAGACAACAGAAAGAAATTATAAAATTCTATAGGCTGAACAATTATCATTATCAACCCTACCTCTAATTCCTCTGTGGAAGAGTCTTAGGCTTGGTTTTGCCTTCCAAATGGCAGCTCCTTTTCTATCTTTTCTTCCTTTCTTCTTATCACTTGTGGACATTTAACAGAAAGTCCAAAGTCCACTCTGATAAAGACCAACACATTCACAACCTGCCTTCCCTCCCATCACCATCCTGGCATGTGCCAGGATGTATAGAAACCAAAATGAACCAGTTTAACTGCTCAGGTGGCTTGTTCAGTTTGCAGAGTTGCGTCAGCTGTTTGGCTGGCAAAGGCAGGGATGTGGAATGGGCAGTTAAGCCCTCAAAGTAAAGTATAAAATAACGCACGTTTGGTAAGTCAACACTAATCCACGTCCACAAACATATAACAGAGCCATCGGCAGATATGCCATCCAGCTTTCATATATAGAAGAGACCAGAGAAGAAATACTGTAACAAGAAACTGAACATTTCATTGTTATGCACAAAAGATCCAGAGGACAGCAGAGAAAGCAAAGATGAGCAGTAGAGCAACTGAACTGAACATAACAAAGAGCGCACATTCCACCGAATCAAACTGCCATGTGTGAAAACCCAAGTCATTGCCATTGCAGCTTTCAAAACTTGCAATAGATTAGTAGGTGCACTTCAGGACACTAAGTGTGTCAGCACACACAGAAAGACTGCTTCCCTGTTCAACTGCTAACCTCGTTGGCTCTTGCTGACCCCTAGTCCACGTTTGACCTGTACTTCTTTCAAATATATTGCACCCCTCACTGCAGCTCCATATAAAATCCTACCTCCATACATGCTATTTCTACAGGCCTAGCATACTTCAGCAATTCAGGTTCAGGACTGGGCAAGTTGATTTGATAACTATTATTGTATCTTATCACCATACAGATTATTTCCCATAGGAAGTCCATATTACTTTTCTGCACCATGCACCTCTTTAAGTCTGTAGGTCCAAACTGAGTATTCCTTGAGAAAGTGTGTACTTCACTGGGAAGGCCACAAACAGTTCTGTGCTGGTAAGAACTTGCTGCAAGGTAAAGAGCTACAGGTGAAACTGCTCCTGGAAATGTTGTACAAATGAACTAGTGCATCCACACTTACCTCACAAGTACTGCTCTGACGCTCCCACCTCTCACCCAAGAAAGAATGAACTGAGATGGCATTTGTGCAGCAAATCCACTTATTTGTACCCGACTCTTTGGCTTTGTGTTGCAGTGCTTTAGTCCTAAGATGCCCTACGCTCCAAAAGGATCAACACGTGTATTGCACAAAACCGTCATGTGCATACATTATACACAAAACAAAGTAGGCACGGTTATAGGAAAATGTCACAGTATGTTTGTTGCTGGACCACGTAAGGAAAGTTTGTAAATGAAAAGCTAGTGGATGACTGCAGCAGTCATTCAAAGGGCCAATATTTCATTACTTGGGTAGAGATATAAACAGGAAATTCCATCAGCTCCAGAAGGAGCTGCAATGAACACAAATTCATGTCCTCTTCTATAGGAGGACATTAAAGTATTCCAACAGCGAATTATCAAAATGCTGCCTTAAGCCTTATTTTTATGAAAGTTAATTTGTAATTGACTAACTTTAATTGATCAATAGTTTCTTATTCAACCAGTCTCAGTACTAAACGAGGCTTTGCAAAAACAAGAAGAAAAAAATGAAACCCACTAAGAGAAACCACACAGTCAAAAACAATAGAAGTGACAAACCCACCTAAAAGCCCAAATTTTCAAAACATTCTTTCACAAGTGCTTAGCCTAACCAACTTCAAATATCAAAAACAAGACTACAAGATTCATCTTTGAATAGAAGCTGCAACCCTTCATGTAGAAAATGGTTTTATTTTAGCGTTTGTTTTTGGTTTTACATGAAGCTAAGAGAAAGGAGGTTCAAATATGAAGTGCTACTGCCATTTTCACTATGGAGTTATTTACACGTCACTATCTAAATGTGCTGTTTACCAGCCACATCCTTTCTCCAGGGTTAATAAATCAGGTAAGATACCTCACTAAGAACGTGCATGGAAGAATCCCAGCTGAGCATTTCATTTTTTGCACCAGACTATTTTAGTTTGTTGCATTTTAAGCATCACAGATTTCAGCTCACCAAACAAACAAGAGGATCTTCATAATCGCTCAAGTAGCATGACCAGATGCTTTGCATTACTGGAAAATTTAGATTTGGAATCACAAGCAGCAGCAAGTTCTTCTAGCCTCACATACAACTTCAGGGAACTACTGAACATAGAATTGCTGAAAATCTGTGTATTTCAGTACAATTGGTTAAAAACAGCTCTGAAAGATGGTTTTGAAGAGTTTGATTTTTCAGTTAAAGCTAAGAGCTTCTTCAAAAGTAATCACCACCTTCAGAACTCACCCCATTTATTAATATTATTAAATGCTGAGAAAGGAATGCCTTGATATTCCAGTGGTCATGAAAGGCATTGCACATGATTTGTGGTACTGCTGATAGCCCAGCTCCTATTCTGCAAATCAAGATTATCAGCATATGCACATTCTGAAAGGGCCACAACTGAGTGATCAATTCTAATAAATGGGATTTATTACAGCATTTACAAAACTTGTTGCTAGTTAACAATCATTTCTTTGCTAAAAAAAACACTTCAACAGCTCTGGAGAACACACTGCAAATGATTTACACTACGTAAAAATTCTAAGTACATTCTCAGTATAGAATGCTATAATGAGACTTTACAGTATGTGCAATATTACTACAAAATGATAGTTAAAATACTTTTACGTAAATAATGGAACACCTCACCACAAGCAAATAAACAAATGGGTAGGTGCTAAATACAACTTGTTTTAATAACAGTTCTTCACATCCAAATTTTTATAGGAAGCTCTCTTCAGCACTTCTGATTTAACAGCCTGCTACTTCTGTCTACCAGAGACTGAAACCCAAATCCTTGTAATTAATGAATTAAGGTGTGGGTTGTTTCTTTTTCCTGTATGGAGATGCTTATACTTTCTGAAAGATCCTTCTGCAAGTCAAGTTTTCAACTACTACATAGTTGTTCTGGCTAAAGTTCCTTTTTCTTTTTTTCCTGTGTACTGCTAAACAATACACAACATTTCATTCCTCCAAATTACTCTCTTTCAACATGCAACTCCACCCTAATGCCCAGCTTAAAACAGATCACCCATTCCCCAACCTAAAACTGACAGAGCTGTTATAAAAATCTTGCCAGCTACCTCCCACAGGAAGAATGCTGACTACATGAGCCATTACTTTCCCACCGTATATTTCAGAGAACAATTCACACACCCTTTAAATCTAGCATTCGGCTTTACTCTGCTGGGAGCTTCTGACAGTCTGCAAAACAGTTTTCCCACTATGACCAATTCTGAATAGTCATTATGCAAAAACCATAGTGAAAAAAGTCCACTGCACAGAGATTTGTAGATACTGAGTTCAAGTATGTAAATATAGTGCTGTGCTACAGTGCAAGCTGAAGTTTCATGATCACTCTGCACTGGCTGAAGCGCGTACTGCCCCTGAGAAGGGCAAGAGCACCCACCCTCTGCTTCTAGACACGTGCCCCTGCCATCCTCCCTGTGCCTGCCTTAATCCTTATGTAATACTGTCAATGAGCTTAGAAAAGTGATCCCACGGAAAACTATTCACCTTTGAGTGAAGCCCATACTTTGGCTGATTTAAAATAGTGGCCAGGCTCTTCCCTTCATCATTTTACCCATAAGGAGAGCCCGTAACAAAGTCTGATCTGCTGTCCTTCTATGGTGTAAAACCACCACATATGGAAAGATGACCTGATAAGTAGATGAGGGAAAGGTTGTGGATGTGGTTTACCTGGATTTTAGTGAAGCTTTTGACACGTTTTCCCTTGTTATTCTCTTGGAGAAGCTGGCTGCTCGTGGCTTGGATGGGCGTATGATTACTGGGTGTAGAACTGGCTGCATGGCCAGGCTCAAAGAGCCCTAGTGAGTGGAGTTCAACCCAGCTGGTGCCTGCTTCCCAGTGGCGCTCCCCAGGGCTCAGTACTGGGGTCCGTTTTATTTAGTATTTTTATCGATGTTCTGGATGTGGGGATCAAGTACACCCTCACTGAGCTCACAGGCGAGACCAAGCTGGGTGGCAGCGTCGATCTGCCTGAGGGTAGGAGGGCTCTGTGAGGGACCCGGACAGGCTGTGCCCATGGGCCACATCCATTTGTGTGATGTTCAACAGGGCCAAGTTCCAGGTCCTACAACCGGATCACGGCAACCCCATGTGGCGGTACGGGCCTGGGGAAGGGTGGCTGGGAAGCTGCCAGGCAGAAAAGGCCTGGGGGGTGCTGGTCAGCAGGCAGCCAAACAAGAGCCAGCAGTGAGCCTAGGGGTCAGCAAGGCCAGTGGCATCCTGGCCTGCATCAGAAATAACATGGCCAGTAGGACTGGGGAAGGGACTGCCCCCCTCGTGCAATCCCTTCCCTAGTGGGGAAAAGAGATGGGGAACGAACCCTTCCCAAAGGGGGAAGGGACTAAGGGACGTGGTTTGCTGATGGGACACAGTAGGTCAGGTTGGTGGTTGGACTTGGTCTTGAAGGTCTTTTTCAACCCTGGTGGCACAGCCGCAGAATGCTATTTCTGTTAAAGAGTCTCCATGTAAGCATGAAGACCTGGGTGCAAGCAGGGCAAGGAGCTAAAAATCAAAGAACTGAAGAAACACTTTTGTAATTTAAAATGTTTAGAATAATGAATGTGAGAGCCAGAGTGAATTTTATGCAATCATTTACAGAAAACAGGCCAAAAAAAAGTATAGAAAAAAGTTAATGAACACCTCCTTTCAAGAGAAATATAGCACTGCATCAGATTATAGCATAATTGATTTTGTTAATGACCTGTGCTCCTCCTCTTCCATCTCCTCACTTCGTAAGATACAACACTCATTCTACCCACACAAATGAAAAAATAAAGAGAAATATCAGAGCAAAAGGTACTGAGCTTGTATCCAGCTGGAGGAAAGAAACACTGCCCCCCAGTGCTCCACAGCACCCACAGCAGCACAGCCACTCCTTGCTCCTCACCTCTCCAGCCTGATCTGGGCTCTATGCTCAGGAGCTTTCCCTAAATCACACTTTTTGTGGGCACAATGAAGAAAAACTATATTCACAAAAAACGTTACTGTTCTGAAACTGCATTTTAGACCCTTTTCCAAGTACAAGTGGCTGGTTGAATGATTTTGCCACGTGTCAATTCTAACAAACAGAAAAAAGGAAAGCAAACCGTATCATTTAGATCTACAAACCCTTCTGACTGACAAAAGGAGTATAAGAGGAGTTCTGGGACACAGCAAGGGGCAAACAGCTGGAGAAGAGAGGTTGCACTGTAGCTTGCTATGTCAGAACTAACACAATTCAATCCTGAAAACTTTCAGCTACCAGCTGGAAAGCAGTAACAGTCTCTACAGGTCATTTTGCCTATGCAGAAAATCCTTTCAAGATCCCTAAAACCTGGAAGCCAGCGGCCTCTTCAGGCTCACCAGAGGCTGAGCTGCTGGCAGGAGGCTGTGACAGGCTGTCCTGCCAGGCAAACTGCGTGATGCATCTCCTGTGTGCTTCATCATCAAACATTACAGTCCCTTCAGCTTCAGTGCTGCCTTGGGAAGGTGGCAGGGGGACAGGACCCAGCTGTGAGCTTAGCCCCAAGACTGCATTTGTTCCTTGCACTTTGCTTACACAAAGAAGTGTGTGAAAATAGCAGCACCCACTAGCAGGAGGTGGCTAGAGGAAGGGCACGCACATGGGTGTTGCTCCTTCAACAGCCAGAAGTAATGGTTTCCTGTACCCAAGGCTTTCTGTTGTCTCAGAGTGCTCACCTTGTCCAAATGGGGCTGGATTGAGTCCAGTCATCAGAGAAGGCAGGAATCACGACTGCCAAGCAAAAAAGGCATTTTAACATTTCTAGCATATATGGTTGGTTGTGGCTCTACTGATTTAGGACTGTTTTTCATTCTACTCCCAAACTATTAAGAACTGAAAGGTTTCCTTCAAGGCAAGTGGTACATTTAAATAAAGGAGCCTGGAAAACAAGGTGCTCTCTGCCTTGCCATACACAATGCAGCTATCAAGGCACAGCTAGCAAACATTCCTCTCCAGCTGAGCTACAGGAAACGAAAATTTAGCTCAAAGAGCACTCAAACTACTAATGAGCACCTCCTAAAGAAGTAAAGGCTCCAGAAGTGCAAGACAGTGGGACTTGGTGCAGTCAGCTTCATATGGTAACTCAGGACATTAGACATCTCTTAAACTCAGTACCTCATAAGATTAAGCTCAAAAATTCTACATAAGCTATTTATCAGTTTTATATCAGTATTATTTGAGCTTTATTCTTCTTAAGTTATTTTTACACACCTTCCTTCCACACAGAGTGGCAATGGACAGGATGCAACTTGAGGTTCAGCTCCCCACTTGTCTATGCAAATGGACTCACATGTGTATAAAGCTTAAAGTTGTCTCTATTCCTTGTCACATTTTACACGTGTACTTAATGATTAAAATCCAAAGACTTTACAGCAACAGAGCAGTTTCATTCGGTTGGCAGTGCCTGCCCACGCTTAGTCAACACAGCATGCAGTTCAGGCATGCTGGTAGATTTAGTACTTAACACAGAGTTTAGTAAAGCAGCCTGTGCTAAGCCTGTAAAAAATTATCACCTCTGACTCAGAAATCTAAGACTCTTGGTTGGCTGACTTACTTTAAAAAATAAATAAATCCCAGCCCTTCTTTCCTTACTGCTCTCCTGTTCAGTACCCTGAAGTGGTGTGTGGGATACTACATTTGGCCAGAAAAATTGGTTAATGGAATCACTGCTTATAACAGGAAACATGTGAATGTTGTCTCGCTTTCCTCTGCCTGACTACTTTTGGAATGCAACAAAAAATGGTATCTTTAAAATTTTCCTCCTCCTCCATCCATTTTGGTTGAAACTGATCTTTTGGTCATACATCAGCTGTTTGTACAAAGACTGTTTCCAAAGGAGAACAGTCTAAAATGAGCAAGGAAGCCTTAAAAATAAAATCAACTACAGGTAACTCTTGTCACACTGATCGACTCTGCTTCATGTGTAGCTTCTCCTTGAGCGAAGATGAAAGAAGAGGGAACAAGGTGATGAACAATAACTAGCTACAGTTTCTCTGGAACTACAGAGATTACTAAATTAACTGTGGTAGGGAGTTCCAATATAAGATTGCCCATACAGAGTTCTCTTTAAGGCTACAGACTTGATTGTGACTAAGTATCCTTTACTGCCAAAAATGCTTCAGGAGATGCACAAAAAATCAAATACCTGTTAAAAGAAAAAAAAGTTTTCTCCCTTTGTTCACAAACTGAGTATGTACATTGGAACAAAACCAGAAAAAGACAAGAAGAGTGAAGAAAAAGGCCAGTTATTTTAAATTGTTCCTCCTATTAATAGCATTTCCTATTTTCCTTTTGGGCCACACTTTTTTCTCCAACTGTTCTGCTTATCCAGCTGTAGATTGTTAAGATTGTATCTTGCGGCTATTATGTCTCATAGGAAAGGTCTGAACAGGCAATTTCATTTGTTTGTTTGTTTTTCCTATTTAATATGGAAGGTTTTGTGGCTTTGAAAAACTAGTAAGACTACTTTCAGTCACAAAAAGATGCATCAAACTCACAAAAAAAGTAGCTTTGCTGAGGTTGAACATCCCCTTCATTACCTTGAAGCATATGAGACCCCTTCACATGTTCTGTATACACAGACATGCTCCTGAGGTCACTGAGCTTTGAAGAAGCATTCGAGAGGCATCTATGCCCATATGCAGCTTACCCCATATTAAGTCCAATTACATTCCAAGCAACTCATTAATGACAAATGTTTTGGTATGTGCAGTGTCCAGTTAGCCAAGGTCTCTTTTTAAGATGCAATAAAAATGTTTCAATGACTGTTAACCTGACAGCTTTCCCAGTCATTTCAAACATTAAGATTATTACTGTTTACTATATTTACTACAGTGTATTGTTCTCTATGGTTCCTTGTGACTCTTATACTATGACCTTGCAGTCAGAGGGTAGAATTTTCAGAGCTCAAGCTGTGAAATTCAAACCTCAGTGAACCAGAGACCATTATCTGGAGACACAAGGTTCTCTGAGGCATTTTTGGTCCCAGTGTGTGGTGTATTGTCTAACTCACATAAGGTGAGATACATGAAATGATGCACTTGCACACTCATTTGCGGTGTTTTGTTTTTTTTTTTCCCCCTGGTCTGTGGTTCTTTAGCTCTACAGAAATTTAAGAAAGAAATAAGGTAACAGTGGATAATCACGGTTGAAGTGGTAAAGGATTACAGACTGAAGCTGCATACATGAGATCAAATTCAGTATGGTATGAAGTACACACTACAGAACTCAACTCAAGTCATGAAAGAAATTTAATTCCTTCTGCTAGGGTTGGATTTTTCTGGTCCTTAGTTCCATAGTCTAACATGGAAAGATGAAATAGAAGCATCGTGTTTTCTTCAGAGCAACATTGGTGATGCATTTTTTCCCCCAGAACTCATTAGAACAGTGTATCTAGAAAATCATTTCTTCTCTGGTTAGTTAATTTTATACTATCAGAACTATGTTACATATACAGCTGAAAAATAAAAAGTCCAAAAGCTGATGAGCTTTGCGTGACTGAAATGTGAATGGGAAATCACACAGACAGTACAAACAGAGCACTGGGCAAATATTCCCACTCAGAAAACAAAACAGTCCACACTTCACAGATTATAGCTGCTAACAACCTTCATGGAAGCACATAAGCCAAGACTTACCATCATAGCGACCGGGAGAATCACACGCTTTCTGAGGGGTCGCCACTCGCAGGAATATCTGTTGTCTCCATGAATGCCGGCGAGTCCTTACGGGGCTGTCAGCACCAACAGCCTGCTGGCTGTGTTGGGATTCGTAGTCACTAAAATCGCAGAACACAGAATGGCTTGTCAGGAGGTTACCCGAATTTGCCAGGAACAGCGATACAGTTCAGGGAATATAACAAAAACCATCAGCTAAGGCATACAGTGTGCAGTGCACATGCTGTGTCAAGCCGTAAGTGGCAGGTGGGTGAAATTTGCTCAGTGGCAGCATGCTTTTATAAGGCTGCAAACATCACTCAGGTTCACCAGAAGGAGCTGGCAGCTCTGTGCAATCTGCTTTCTGAAGTTTTATTTAATTTTCAGCTTTCTTTGTGGCAGTACTTGAAACACAACGAATTAAAGATACTTAAACATACACCATAGTGTACCTTTAGTGCCCTGCTACCATCTATACCATCACTACCACGCCATCCACAATATCTAGTAGCGACTCATAGGAGATAAGAGTTCTGTTGATGCCTTTTATCAGCAAACATCAAGGAGTTTTATAAACCTTAATTAAAATTCCAGCCTTCTGTGAACCAGATAGGTAGCATACACCTTTACAACACAGACTCAGAACAAAAATTTTAACCTTTGTGTTCCCAAGTCACCATCTGAAATAAGCAACAAAGTTGTGAACAGAATCCAGGAACCTTACATGTTACACCTTTGATGAAATCCACAAACTACACACAGAGCTTTTTATTCAGAATATGAAATGAAGTAATGAACAGTGATAATGTCTTCCTATTGAAAATCCCACTAATGAATTTAAGCCATTACATTTTTAAACAAGTCATTGTTTTACTCCAACCATTGGCTAAGTGATTACATCGGTCTTTGTTCAAGCTGAGAGTGATAAATGAACTTTCAACAGCTCTGGCAACTGGGAACAGCATTTCACAGGCTGTCCTCTCCTTCCACCTCAAGGACGCTGACATTGCTTAGGATGAACCACATATATTCTCTTAACTGAAAACAGCAAACATAGTCCTTTGGCAGGAATAATCACAGAAGTGGAGAGATGGAAGTTGCACAACCATCACAACATCAACATGGATAAGCACTGCAAACTTTGTAAGAGAGGAGTTGGGAATGGTTCCACCTTTTTGACAGCAATCACATGCAGAATACATGCAAGTGAATTGTTGCACAAGTCAGATTTTGCAAGTGCAAGAAGCATTTGAAGTATTTCAAACTAAGAAACCTTTGAATAATAACACAGTTTTACCTCCAGGCTTAAAGAGAGAACCCTACCTTGTTGCGCTCCTAAAGTCAGAGGTGTTATTTTCATCTACAGGAGCCAGAAATTTTAAGAAATTTGGCACAGAAGAAGAAGAATGAAGCTTTTTCCTTAAGGCAGTACGGTAGGAGATGCTGAGAGTGCAGTTGGGAAAAGTATAGTTTAGAACAAGGAAGTACAAATCCACAGAATAAAAACACATACCGCTAAATTTTAAACAAGAAGCAGCTAAATCTTCAAGGCATGAATACCAAAGAAACCAAAGTCAAAGTTAAAACCACTAACAAAGTGATACTTTGCAATACATGTTTCTTTGGGCAAACTAAAATGTTCCAATATAAATAAATATACTTCGGGCAAATTTGTTATTCTTTAACACAGCACAAGATTTTCAGTGCGTGTTTCAAGTAAATTCCTTTAACCTAGTAGGAACTGATGCCAGCTTTACAATTGAAAATTTACTTAAATATTAGTTGTGACAATTGACCAAGTTTGGAGGAAAAGGTTAGGAAAAGCTGGCACTGATAATCATTGAACCAGCAAATGAAAAAAAAGACTTTGGCAAAGAGCATTTTGTAAAGCTTTAATAGGGTTTTATTCAGACAAGCTTGGAACTTTTAAGCTAAAAGCTGAGCTTTCTGACATTATTTAGGATTGATTTATCCTAAATAAAGCTTCAGGATGCAACAGACAGGAGCACTAATCAAATTTCATCAGTTTTCTGGACAACATCCTACGTAGCTCTGCTCTTTAGTTTAAAATAACCAGCTCCCAACACACTCAGGAGATAGTTAATAGAAGGAAGTAAGAACAACTCAGTTAATGGAAAGTTTCTGTATGGAATGAAAACATAGAAAGTTATTTGGCTGATGAGACTGAAGACCTTTCCTCAGAAGAGCACACAAAAACACGCGAATAGGAGAATTTTCTCCTGACAAACTAAGTTTTATTGAGAAAAGCTTCTGATAAACCTTAATGTTATGTTTGGATGGCATGTAGTTCTGTCTCCTGAAAATGTGAACAGGGATGGGGGGGATAACCTGGGAACACCAGAAGTACGAAGTGACACAGTTCTTTAGTAGCTGGTACTAAGCATGAGGAAGATTCTGCTGTAGCACAGTGTAACTGTAATCAGGTTACGCTTACAGTAAATCAATTATGGTTACTTGGTAATTTCACTTAGAGGAATACAATCAACCTAGGCAGTTTGACTTCCTGATTTCAATTCATTAATTTATTTGATGTCCCTATCCATTTCAGTTCTCTGTCTCATTTAGAGTTTCACTGCAGTACACCCATAAACAACAGGGAAAGGGAAGTAGAAAGTGCTACTGCAGAATGTATCACCAAATCTACGGTGGAAGAACCTACTTTTAAGAATTCGACCTTCAGGATTCAAATAAAGGGGCATTAGTGTGGTGTTCAGGCCTGGGTAAGTGTTGTTAAAACACAGTAAAGAGGACATTGCAGACTCGTGTTTCCTCCCCTGAGCAATACCATACCTCTGAGGTGAAGCTAAATGGGGAGGGACGCTAGCAAGTGCTCAGCAAATGCAACTGAAGGGACTGGTTGTGGGCTGAGTACTTTCTCAGGAGCAAAAAAAAAACAGCACCTTGGGAAACAGGAAGCTTTCATACAAGGAAACAGAAAAGGAACAACAAACAGCAATAAAATTTGCTTGCCAATGGTCAGTGATGCTGACCGTGCTTTGAAGGACATTTAGCCTCATTAGCCTTTGGAGCTAAAAGAAGTTTAACTAGAAGGGGTTTCACAGTTAAGATTTTTAAGAAGCCACTCGTTTCAGGTTCTCAGGAAAATAAAAGGTTCATGCCAATACTCCCTATGCACATTTCTGTTTTAAGAAATAAGGAACAGAAAAATATCATTTGATATTGCTATTAAAGACAATTTAACCAAGACAAACACATAAGCTCCCTTTTTCCTTTTCTGTACTGGTTGTCCACAGTTCAGCTACTTCTTGCCTATTTTGGTTAACTTAGTAAATTTTCCTTTAAATGTCAGGCACAAAAGGATATTAATATGTTTCTCTGTTACCATGAGCAAAGCTGAACAGAACTGAATGATTCAGGAGAGGCAGAGCGAGCTAGATTACAGGTTCTTGGCAACTTATCACTGGCACAATTTGAAGTAGTGCTGCTGTCTGCTGCATAACAAGAAGCTGCTTTGGAGCAACTGTCTCCAAAGAATGTCATGCATCTGAAAATTTTATTCATTAAAAGAAAAAGTTACACAGCTATCAGCGCTACACTCAGTAGTGGAGCAGTTGAGTTCCCCCTCCCATAAAAATCTACCGCCCTTAGTCTTTATGAAATTGCTTTAATTATCTGCCTACAGAGCTTTATATTTACAGCACGGTAAAACAAACCCTACCCCAAACTAGGTCCAGGTGCTATCTCACCTCTTTTGTGCAAAATGCCCACTTTGTTCTCCACTTGAATTATGCCTTAGATATTTAAAAAAGTTGGGTGAAGAGGCCGAGGGGTTAAGACGAGCTAGAGTAGGAGAACGTGCAAGTTGACCAGAAGAACTTTTAGATTCGCCGACAGATGCGTTCATACCGTACAGTGGGATTCCAACCAGAGGAATGGAGTTGAGGTAGCAGAAAGAACAAAACACAGTAAGAGAGAGGGAATGGGAAGGGGAGAGCTAAAAAATAAATAAAAGTGAAATTTCTTCTCTAATCTTTGAAAGTAACAAATACTTGTAACAAATACAAATCAGCCATTTCGTACATTTTTCACAGTTAATGTACTAACTGCAAGAGGCTGAACATTTTAACCCAATCAACAAAGTCTGAAACACACACTCCGAATCTTTAGCGAGGCATTTCAGTGAATGATAAATTCAAATTCCTAAAGTATGTTAATAACAACCCTGTTTCTTCTCCCTCATATTTCTTCCCCTTGGTTTCTACGATAAAGTCAGGCATACGATCAAGAGACTTCATGGATGAGAAGTGAAGTGTTAGATGTTTTGAAGATTTGGACCCATTCACACTTTGAAAACAACTTAACAATCAGGGTAAGCTATTCAAAAAATGCTCACAAAACATACATGACTTGTTCAAAGTACTGTTTTCTTCTGTGTCTTGTTTTGTATGTTTCCTATGAAAGGTACACAAGAGTAATTTCTTTTTTTGGGCTGAGTTGTGTGAAAGAGCAGACAGACTTAGGCCTTAGTAAAAATTACATAGTCAAATAGCAATAACCAAGCAAATTAAAAATATACTTAATTTTTAACTGCATTCCTATATTAAGATAGGAACTGACTGAACAAGCTACAACAAGCGTCAGGGCAACTTTCATGAAGGTAACAGACCAACAGCACAAGTTCTAAACTGCATTACAAACACATTCCAGTATTTAAGAATTAAAAAGGTTCAAGAAAGGGACAAAAAGGCAACCTGGGTTATGTTTCCTTTTAAATGCTATAATTCTTCTTTTCCCTGTCATCACCTATTTCAGGCATGTTCTTTTATTGCCCTGCCTCCTGCAGGGAAAAATAAGTTGGAACACATACAGATTTCCTACTGTCTAACTTGTGTAAACGAGCAGTTTTGGCAGTGAAATGGAAGTCTACAGACAGAAGTGTTTCCATAGTAATTGGAAAAAGCCAGATAGAGGGAGGAAAGAAAACTGCCATAACATTCAGAGACTTTGAAAATGCTGAGGCAGGATTACAAAGGAAGATAGCTTGAAGAATATTAGCATTAAGGCAGTCAGTAGCTTGCTTTTGCAAGTAAAATTTACATAGGCTCACTGAAACACTGCACAGGAGCCTTAGCTCTACTAACAATACTGTCAGTTTTGTGTGTTACTTTAAAACCACACATGAATTCACCAAACAGTAAGGTTTTCAGCATCAGAAATGCTATGTTATTTTTCTCTACAAATAGACTATGTAGATGGAGCATTTATTTACAATGCTTGCAGATCGAAGCAACAAAAATTACTGAATATTGCTTGCAAAAATATCATCTAATGCCTTAGGAGAGATCCTACTTAGCTTTGTGACAAAGTGTGGAACTACATGTCTCATGTTTCATCTCCCCTGAAGCTCATGGAAACTAACACTGTGGAACACGCAGGACAGAAGTGTTTCTAAACAGGATACCTACAAACCTCCGAAGAGTGACACCCTGCTGTGACATTTCTTATCCACTAAGAACACACACCAGGTATGCAATCACCATCCCCAAATATGCCTTCACCAAATGAAAGCACAGCCTGCTTTTAGTAAGTCTTACTTTCTCATGTGAGGAGTCTCTGTGCTCACTGAGTGATACCTCATAAGTTTCCTCTGGGAAACAGATGGCGATGTTTCAACAGGTACCAGAGACTCCTGGCTTTCTGACGGTAAATGACTCAGTGTGTTTGCTCGCCTTCGAAAGCTTTGCTGAGGTAATGTAACAGACTGCTCAATTGGGTAACTATCTGTGTCGCTGGAGAGATCACCCACTGATCCACTGGTCTTGACAGCATTCTCTGTAGGAAGTGTAGGAAGTCTGTCTCTCTCCTTTTCACACAACGGTGGTTCCTAGCAGAGCAAAATACAAGGTTACTGATACGTGGTTTTACCACTGGTTTGGGGGATTGCAGTTCCATGTCGTTAGTCACCCCCATAGAGATCTGCTTCAGACTTGCACATTTTTATCACAATATCTCAAAGAAAGAATCACTGATATTCAGTGGTTTTTGTTCTTAAGCACTTGGGTCATCAAATCACAGTCTCCATTCTACAGAGGAAAAAATAATTTTGAGAGTGATTGCATTTTACAGTATATTGAACACAACTCGGAAGGGAAAATTAACAGGTGGGTCAGGTTTGGGTAACAATGACAGCAATGAAAAAGGCAGCATTTCAGAGTACTGTTTATTTAGCACCCCATTTTACAACGTAAGATTCCTTTTTTCCATTTTAAGACTCACACAAAGGACTTTAATCCTATGACTAAATGCCTGTTTCAGCCCCAAATCATGTATTTTTCTTCACTTCCCACCTTTTGTGATTTTTGCAAAGTCAGCCATTCTTTCAGAATCGTAAACATGGAGAGAAGACTCTCCATTACCTGCACTCAGGAGTACACTGTAGGTGACCAGGCACTGGAGCAGAATTGGTAACTGCATCCAAGTCTGCAGAGTGCTAGGCTGCATCCAAGGAAGATGACTGGCTTTCTTCTGGGTTATTTGTTTATATTACTTTGTTCAGACTAAAAACTTTCTAACCATGCAAAGTGGGAAATTACTCCACTTCTTGGTTTAGTTTTATACTTCTTATGTATGCAGTCCTGCATTCATGGTATGTACTTGCAGGGCTGAAGCTAGCTAGATCAGGGTCAGCAATATGGTAATTATCAAATTTGTTTTGCTGTGTTTTGCTGGATTCAGATTATGTTCGGTAATATTTTATTTCACATCTATGGATTCACATGATAGGAAACAGATACAAAATATGTATTTGTATATAGTCCAACACATTCCTACTTCAAATGGAATCCCTCTTGCACCATTATTTTCTATAGGAGTAGGAACACAAGAAAACACAAGGAAAGGCCTAAAGGCAACTTGAAACTTCTGGAGAACAGGAATATAAACTTTTACTAAGTCCCAACTTATCAAAAAGAATAGAAGTCTTTGGTGAAACTCTATAGATGACAGCACCTTATACATGATCATCTGTTAGCATGTGACTGTTATTTCTTAATCTGAACCTGTTCCCAGAATGAATTGTGAAATTACTTTGTTCAAGTTGTTCTCAGATGATTCAAATACATTTAACATATTATACACATGAAAAGTGGTTTGGGTAACCAACTTAAAAATTCAAAAAAATGGAAAAATTGTTTCAAGCTGGGAAAGTGAAGGGGAAGACAGTGACTGACCAGATAGGCTACCTGCAGTGTGTACATCCCCATCACCCTCAGAGGGGTTTGGCACAGGAATAAAGAAATGCACCAATGGACCATCAAGTGGCAGCAGGACTCTTGGAAGAAAGCATACCTAAGCCCTACCCAGTGATACTGATTTTATCCTTCTGTGTGGATGTTCTGGGGTTTCTTTGTTTTCACACACGATCTGTTAGGTTATCCACTCCCCGAATATAATGAAAACAAAATGCAAGATGTTAGAACAAAACAGTTACGTGATCAGTTAGTGACTACACCTCACATCTGACTAGTTGTTTCAGGTAATACTAACAGGAGTTTCTCACTATATACAGACACTACAGGCTTTACTCACTTTATTTGTGCTGCTTAAGGTACTGGACACGGAGCTCTCTAGATCTACAGCACTAGAGCTGTCAAGTGGACCTCTGGCTTTACTGCCCTGTAGAGAAAAAGCACATCAACAATTAAAATTATAACATGAGGCATACCAAAAAGGGCTTGCATAGAATTGATAGAATCTGTAGCTTTCAAAGACAGCAACAAATTTAATTTTCCAAAATGCCTAGCAATAGCCTTAGTCCCTGTGAGAAACAAAGACTTTATTCAGGGCAGTCACTGACATTTTAAAGGATTCCTATGTAATTAGGGAATTCTCATGGGCAATTATGTGCTTTCCATGGTATGAATATAATCACATATTGCACGTATGCACTATAACCACTATTAAAATACCTTCTAACAGTAGTCTAACCAGGAAATTGTCATACTAGATACTTACTATCAAGATACAAAAAGTTGAAAGGGCTATTAAAAAAGGACTGAAAACTGTATCAATTTAATATACACCAAACATAATTTCTGGTATTATAACGTCAGTCAGAAGACAAGTATTTTTGTGCAATTTTTGACAATATTTTTGTATAATGTGTTGAACTCTAATGCTTTATGCAACTAACAGAAATATCAAGAAACCTATTGATGGATTTTTACTTGTTAACACAACTATGTAACTCATATCCTCCTAACCTTAGAGAGTAATACTACATTATGTTCTGAAGCAAAGGCATATGATCTCTTTGAACTGCTATTCTAACTATAATTTAATATGCTAGCATTATTCACAATAGTGAATATTGCTTCCTTGAAGCCGAGGCAAAGTGCTTTTGCTTTGCCTCAGATCTGAACAAAATCAAGAACTTTCATCAAAACACCCATGACGGTGAAAATGCAACCAATATACAACTGTACACAACTGTGCTTATATGACAATAGCTTATGTGTCTTTGGACAAATTGGCAAAATCAAGTACGATGCTAATAGCATGTTTCACCTCCCAAACACATGCACAACAGGATTCTGTGGGGATGAACTCTATGAACAGTGGTCAGGCAGTTATGAGGGGAGATATGCAACTACAAATCCTCAGCATATGCATAATTATACCAGTGAGAATAAGCCATTTACCATGGCCATTCTTTTGCCATCATTTGCTTCTAGGGAACAGGTTAGGTATGACAGCTGAAATAGGCTTTGAAAGCCTAGTTTGTCACTACAAACTGCATCTCTGAGGAAGTATTTTGCAGATAAACTAAACTAGATCTTCCCTCAACTTAACAGTTTGCCTAAAAGAAATGAGAGTGTCCTCATTTGTATTCCTTACTATTTGCTGTTTGGTTTTGTTGCATGTCAGCTCTCTGAAAGTTCTGATTCTTTCAATCATTTGTCAAGCAGAAGTCTTTCCAAATCTTACAGGTTTCCTCAGGCATCTCCCTGAACCCCTTCTACTTTGCACTCTGTTTTGAAATGAAGCGCAAAAACAAATAATATATGAATGAGACAACTCTCTGGGGGATTAAGTAGTACTTAAATCTGACATCTGATTTGTTTTCTTAGATGCTGCTGTATAATTAGGAGATAGTTTCAGCCATTTGTTCATGATAAACATTTTCCCAATGTGTTTTCTTGGGGATCACTGTCACATAGAAGTTAGTTGTTCCCATAACAGGTACTGACAGACATTGTTTGTGAAGAATTGATGTGATATTGCCCACATGCCTGCATATTCCTAGTGCTTTCTGAAGTTCTTTACATTGCTTGCCTTTAGGTAGTCTCTAACTGTTATGGTTTAAACCAGCAGGCAGCTAAGAACCACACAACCGTTTGCTCACTCTCCCCACAAGGGGGTTGGGAGACAGAATCAGTGAAAAAAAGTAAAACTTGTGTATTGAGATGAAGACAGTGTAACAGGACAGAAAAGGGAAAATAAAATAATAGGAATAACAACAACTATAAAAGAATACACAAAACAAGTGATGCGCAATGCAATTGCTCACCACCCATTGACCGATGCCCAGCCAGTCTCCAAGCAATGGCAGCCCTCCCAGCCAACTCCTCCCAGTTTTATTGTTCAGCATGATGCCATTTGGTATGGGACATCCCTTTGGCCAGTTTGGGTCAGCTGTCCTGGTTCTGTCCCCTCCCAGCTCCTGCTGCACGCCCAGTCTGCCCGCTGGCAAGACAGAGCGAGAAGCTGAAAAGTCCTTGGCTCTGTGTAAGCACTGCTCTGCAACAACTAAAACATCAGGGAGTTATCAACATTATTCTCATCCTAAATCCAAAACACAGCACCATACCAGCTTCCAGGAAGAAAATTAACTTTATCCCAGCCAAAACCTGGACACTAGCATTTAAAAGCTCAGTTGCCTCATTAATCATCAGTTCTTCTGTCATTAATAAATACAGTCTCATTTGGAGCGCTTAGTCAGTTCCCTAATCACTTCTTTCTACATAAAAAGAAGTGAACATTTGTGATTACTTTTATTTTCTAATTCCTAAAGAGAAATAAAACAATGGCAGCTTTTCATAAGTTCTCATGCTCAGCTTCATGTTCATTTTTAAAAATGAATATATACACTATTGTTTATCTAGTAATTAGTTCACTTCTTTCATGACTTAGTATTTTCTTTAGCAAAGCCCTTCTTTGTTTTGTTATCTTGTAACGTGAACACTCAAGTACTTTTTCACTCTGACTTTACCACTTAGCTGTAACCCAAAAGGATAGCAAATGCAGCATATCTACTGCTCAATAAATAAAACAATGAAACTACATTCAGAGACAGTAAACATGAAGATACTTACACGTGATAAAATACTTTCAAATGATTCTGTCAGAGATCTTTTTGCTTTGTTCTTTAACATATCTAATCTGAATCTTGAAGCACTGCTGGGCACCTCATTTGCAGCATTCTCAGCCGGGGATTGTGAAGTCTGTAAGTGTTCAAAAAGGTAAGTGTGAAATACAAAATAGCATGGAGCAGAATTTCAGTGAACAACCTAAAGAGCTCTGCAAAATTTATCAATACTTTCTCACGGCATCCTTGGTTTTTCATGTCTTTCTCTACTTACAGTTACATTGATGTTTACCAAACTATCCTAACCTAAGACCAGAAGATGTCTTCAGATTATATTTGTGGAGTGCAGTAACACGCTTCCAGAAGAACTGCCATTTCAATAGGGATTTATAGCTCTATCAACAAATGTTCTTTAATGCCACAATACAATTGTACAAGTTCTAAATGTTTATGTGTAACAGACTGAAGATTTCTAATAGATTTACTTTTCTTCAGGCAAGATATACTTAATAAGAACTCTGAAGAGTCTTCATCACATAAATATGGGGCTAAGTGCCACAAACACATATAATAGATAATCTAACTCTATATATTTCACCAGTAAACACACTTCCATTTTAAAGCTAACAGTCTATTGAGAGTTCTGCTTTTTAAATAAGCATTTCAGTCCATTTTTAATGCTTGTGAAGATTGGTGTAGCAAACACAAAAATGATGCTACAATGCAAATACTACCATCCAAACCTAACACCTGCAGTAGAAACCAGAGCACAGTTTTCAGTGTTATTTTTGGGGGGTTTCATCTTGAGGCTGTCAGGCACTGCAGCCCTCTCTACCTGGCCCTAATTTAAGAGATTTGAATGTTAATCTATGTAACTATCAGTACGTGGACAACTTAACATCTGTCAGACGCTAGCATCACCAAATAGTCCTGTATAGATGTAGTTTTATAGCAACCTATTTCCAGGACAACAAAATTACAGACTTCTGTATTTTCTTTTCATTTTCATTAATGTTAACCTCAAAGGGCAAATTGGATGCTGTCTGCTGCAATGTTCTTATGAAAGACACCAGGGTGTTACGGGTTAATGATTGCTGAGGCAAATAACATTGCCAGAGTACATGTTCAAAGGTATCTGGTGTTACACAGCTCTGGAGATAAATTATCAGAGTAAATATAAAATGTTATGTTAAGACAAATGATGGACTAGGGGCAAGACAACTGTTCTTACAGCCTTGGCACCTTTACAAGTGCCAGATGAACCAGTTTTGGTTCCAGGAGCTGAGCAAACTGCAGCAGGTCTTAAGAATTTTCAGATCACACCAAAGATACATTAAGATATTATCTTGCTTCATATATCCCTACTTCTAAGCCATTCATAACTGACAACTATTTGATAGCTGGCATTAGACCAAATAAAGGTATTTCAGATATGATGATAAAGAACCTCAGGCAATGTTTCTTCCTGTCAAGTGTTGTGCTTTCTTTTCTCCTCCTCTTTTTTTCCTAAAAACATATTTCTGGTGTGATGTGCAAACTAAGTAATCAGAACTAAACATGCACAGTTTTCTTCCTGCTTTCTCAAAAATGTCAATAATTAACTAGTAAGCCATAAAATAAAAACAGACTAGCAAAATAAAGTAGTAGTAAATGAAGACTTCCTTTTATTTCCCCAGTTTCTTCAGAGGCCTAATTACTGCCCATATATTCATTTACTAGTTTATATCACAAATCATCAATAGCTATCATCACAGTGGGATTACCAGGCAGCAGTGGTGGAAGTCAGCCAATATTTTGGAAAGGGTCAAATGATCAGAACTGGAAGTTTTCAGAGAACTGATCCTCTTTTGAAATACAGATCTCTTCAAAGTGTCTCACATCAGTCAGTCACAAGTGAAGGCATATAAAACCATAAATTCCTTCTAAAAAATATTAACTGTGCTGTAAAAATAAAGCCAATTAAACAACACTGACACAATCTGATGCAGAATAAATAGTTCAGCTCTTTGGAAACATGACAATCTCTGCTGCTGTTTCTGCAGCAATGCTCCTCAGCTACTCCTCCTTGAGGCCAATTCAAGTGGTGGTTTGCACACAAGAAATAGTTTTCAGCTATCAACTACATGTAATGGTTTTTATCAAGGATCAAGTCCAATGTGTTGTCAGGACATTGGCTCATACAGACAGGGGGATGGCAAATGCCACAGATTAGCTGAGAGCAGTTATATATAAATTCTGTATATATTCTCTGACATATGCTGAATTGTCATTGTGGTGACAGGAAAGAAAGAACCACATTAGTGGCCTGCCTAGACTGCATCTCTGTCTCCAAGAATGTATCAGCTATCTCAAAATACGTGACATACGCCTGTCTTGGCACATGACACTAGCCATAAGGAAAAGCAGAGTTCACTGCTGCCTACAGTTTGAAGTACCAAAATGCCAGTGATGGAAAGCTGCCTTGGAAAGACAAGTATGGAATGGAAGATTATTCCTGGCTCCCTCTTACACGGGCTAAAACTGAATGGTTACTTACCTGTTTTGCTTCCCAAACGTGAACGTGGTCCTTCTGTTTTTCTTCATACATGTTTCTCAAAATAGAGATAATCAACTCATTCTCTTTTTGATCATTTCTTGGTCTTAATTTCTTTAATTAAAAACACCACAAACACAGTCACTACACATTCATAAAATGACTAGCAAATACCTCACCCTTTTCATTTTGTCTGTTACTATGTAGTTAGCGTAAGAACAAGTTGAACTTAGATGCTACCGTATCAGTCCACCAGAGGACAGCAGCACCCCAAGCAAAGCACCAACACAGCCAGAGAAACACTTAAACTGGACTTCCTAAGTGAAACTTAGAAACTTTACATTAAAATGTAAACTTTACATGAAAACTAAAGGCCAACCTTACAGGTATTAAACTACCACATGCAAATAATGATTTCAAAGTATATTTTTGTCCACTTGATTTTGAGGAAAAAATAAAAAAGAGCTTGTAGAATACATTAAGTATGTCAATGGCGCCTGATGCTTCTCCTATAAAACTTTCTCATTAGAAACTTAACTTTTTGTGGAAAGTAACACAGATATTTTAAAAATTAGTGCACAAAAACGTATAAGCTAAATATATCCATCTCTGCTGCATTCTATTTAGATCTGACACACTGCATGAGAAAATAATTTTAAAATTTATTTATGATAGAATTTAATCCCATAAGACATGGTTTTAAGCCTTACTGAGGTAATGCAGAGGATATGGCATAAAGTAGCTAAGGCCAGGGGAGCACCTTAGATTAATTAAAATCCCCCTAGGCAGTTATCTAAAAATGCAAATCATGGTTACAACGTGTGGAGCTGTAAAAATGCAATAACTAAAATTTCTGTCACTCCAATGCAAAAAAAAAAATGAAAAGGATATGAAAGAGAGACATACTTTACCCTTGGTTTTACCAAGTTAATTGTTTGCAGACTCTTACCAGAAGCATTAACAGTTATGTTCATTTCCTGTAACTACTAGAAGCTCCAGACCATTAAAATGTGTATAGACTACTAAAAAGGCAACAGTGCCAGCTAGCTGCTATATACTAAAAAAATTACTTAGGTCATGGAATCACTCCCATAGAGCAACTTCCAAATTTGGTACTAGATGATTAATTGCCACAAGGAAACAAAGACGGAGACTGAAATGACTCAAGAGAGAAAGGAAACATTTTAAAAAAGTCTGAAGTTTCCTAATCTTTACTAATGTGCCAAACCCAATGACATTGCCTTCAATGGCCATCATATGTCTTAAATCCAACTATGTTTTCCTCCATGCTAACCTGCATTTCATTCAGAAGATCAAAAGTCAATTTTTTTTTTAGTTAGCTTGACAAGTATTAAGACCCAGGTTAACTTTCAGGCAGGACATTTTCCAATTTGGGAATGTTACACTCCTTTGTTTTGTTCAAAGTAATAACTGAACATTCTCAAAGTACAAGTTACTGCCTTCACCCACAAGAAGTCTGTATGCAGTCCTCCTCAGAGAGGAAGACTTCGCTTTTATGGAAAAAAATAATATTAGGGGAAGAAAAATTAGTAAAGTAAGCCCTTTTCAAGATCAAAATATATCAAAAAAATCATACAGAAATTAAAGCACAAGCTGATTAATAGCCTATGATATAAAGTTAATGCATAATTCACAAAAAAAAACATGCAGAGCTTCACAATAATGTTAGCAAAAAAAACATTAATTGAGTTAAAACCTCATACGAGACATAGAGCTTACCTTAACCTCTTCAAAAACAGAGGCTTGCTCCTGGCTATTTAGTGTTGTTAGATGCTTTTGTAGTTCTAGTTTAGTCTTAAAAGGGGGTAGCCCTAACATGAAGAACAAAAAAGAACAAATCATGGGGTCAAATTAGTCAGAATTAATCAACTGCATAAATATGCACAAAACGTAAGCTAAAGCTCATCAGTACCAGTTATGTGAGCTGACCCTTTGCCTTGATTTCATAACAGGGCATCCGAAAGAACCATAGGTTAATTTAAAGCTACTGCTGAATTCTCATCTTTAAAATGAGGGACATGAACTCTTTGCAACAAGGAGATTTACTGAGCACAGACCAGGATTATATTCTTAGCTGATCTAGAAGAGTCCATCATCACACAAAATAAAATAAATCCACAATCTACATTACAGCATTTTAGCAGACTATTTTCCTGGTTAATGCAGTAACTGCTTGGACTTTGTGGTACAAATATATTTTCTATTGATTTCCTCCCATTTGTATGCCTTGGCCTCTCCTTAAAATAGCAGAAATATTGCGTGTTAGCAAGAGGCAAAGGAGAACTTCACAGAAAAGATTTACTGACAATCTGAAGCTGACTGCCCTCTCATTCAGATTACTTTTTTCTGCTCTCATCCTGGATTAAGTTGCTTCTCTCTATTTTCTGTGGAAAAACAGCAAACCATCAGCAGTATTTTGTACTTAACTTTCTTGGCATCATCTGGCATTTCTCCTTCATCTGCTTTGATTAACCAGATGGTACGAGTAAAGACATTACGATTCTTTTCCCTTGAATAACTTTCCCAAAAAATATCACTAATTGAAGGGCAAAACAAAGTGAAAAATAGTTTTGAAAGTTCTCCAGGTTCATCAAGTTAAATTAACAAAACTTACCTAGTATTAAGTGATGTTTGGTGTAATTAAGCACAACAACATCTTGTCAGATCGCAACTTTAGCTTATTGGACTAAAACCTAACTCTGAGATTTGCTGAAACACATTTTTTTTTTTGTCTTGAGCTTGTTTTCTAGGCCACAACTACAGTTTTAACTACTCCATTTAAATGAGGGAGCACAGATCAACATAAACATGCATATTGAAATCTTGCTGGTTCATGTTTAGAGGCAGTGTAATACCATTGTCTAATTGGGATCAATAGGAGAGCAGGTCATTGCTATTGCTGCATATATTGTTAAGAAGTTCATTATCTACAGTTCTCTGTATCTAAATGGCTAACAGAGTCAGGCTAGCTGTAATTCAATTATATTTAAACAATTATTTTTCAAAAATAAACCGAAAGCTTAGATTTTGTTTGGAAATTGTTATTAGCTTATAGATAACTTTATATTGCAGTCCTCTTAATAGAAGAGACTGATATTCAACCCTACTTCCCACATCCCAAGTTCTATTTAAGCATTCTTTTCCTTACAGGTTCACAGGTAATACTGTCCATTGATAAAGTTGTTAAAAAAAGATATTTGACCAGAAAATTATTTGAACCTCACCTTCTATCTTTTCACAGAGTTTATGCAAGCTTTGCATAGGACATCCTTCGCAGAGCTGGGGCTGGGCCTTGGAAGTTTGTTGTACAGCAGCTACAGTGAAAGCCTGTTTCAATGTCATCATGATTTCATCAACCTGAAAAGAACACAGTGCTAAAGAACAGAATTTCACTTCTCCACAGAGCTTCTGTTTTCCTTAACACAAAAACAGTCATTCAGAATGACACTGTCATGTCTGGGAAGGTGCTTATGTTAAAAAAGAAGAGCTGTTGCTGTGCTCTTTCTGTGCACAAAAGCATACACAAGACAAAACTTATCACGAAGTCCTATCTCTTCCAGGCCAACCGTTTTTATTTTTGTGGTCTAGTAAAAGATATTACTTCTATCTAGAAACCTTTTTTATGTTATGATAAAAAGAAAAACAAACAAACAAAACAAAAATCTACTGCAGTTGTGAGGCACTGACTTGACCCACAGCACAGTAGTGCAGTCCTCGCGTAGAAAACATTCAGCAAAATACAGAGAACTGAACAGAAGGTTACAGTAGGCCTTTCTTTTACTTACCAATGCTTCATCTGTACACTGAAACACGTAGCAAACAAAGTGGAAGCCGCCATTTTCTGAAGATTCTCTGCAGATGAATCCAAAGTGATCCACGTGTCTGATTCCCTAGCATAAAAGATAGCAGTAATGAAGCAGTCTCATTTACATTAAATGTTTTTTTTCCTATAAAAAAAGCATGAAAGGCCCAACAGCACAACAGGCATCACATAGCTATGTTACAGCTACCTTAAAATCATCTGGCCATTAAAAAAAGGATTCTCTTATTGCATTTACTATTTCATTAATATTTTAAGTTTCACTTTAGCCAGAGTTCAATTTGTTTTGTTTTTAAAGAAGAAGTATTATAGATCCATTGGAAAACACAAAGATGAAGAAAGACATATTGAGTGGTATTTTACTCAATATTGGAAACAGCAGGGAAACCAAGGTAACTCTTTTTCTTGCCTTTTGCTTAAGTGGTCACACAATTGTTTTAGATTTGTAAGAGTAAATCAAAGCATCTGTGAAAACTGTTTTTTCTTTTTTCAAAGAAAGCCTTTTTTCAAGAAAAGCCTGTCTGTTTAAACATGAAAATGGTTATAATATATTAAAGATCACTTGTGGAAGCGTTTATTGCTCCTAAAAGGCATGCAAAAGTCAGGCACGATCTACTTGCAACAGTAGATAAGCATTACCTCCTAGCAAAACGCTGAATTTATTGAATTGCTGGAATATTTTCTTTTATGAATTAGGAGAATTAGGTCAGACCTGTACATGTCTCCTCAGTGCACAATTTGTGGTAAAAACTTACGGTGTTGAGTGATGCGCACAGTGGGAGAACCTACCTATACAAATCAGTTACACTCAGCACCTTTTTGCTACCTTGTAGCTGTCATGGCACAACCATATTAAAGTGAGGCAATAAATTGTTCAAATGTCACTGAAATTTCTGATTTATTATTAAATCAAAGTCACGATTTTTCATAATCTGAAGATGGCTGCAGGACTTCTCATCCCCCAACTCCCATTTCCCTATTAATACAGCAGGAATCTGAATATTCTCTTTGTCATTTCATCACAAAGAAAAAATAATAATAACAAAAAGGCATATAATAATATAATAATAAAAAATAAGAACAACATAAAAGAGCATATAATGGTGTTTAAGCATAAAAAGCACTTCTATAGAACAGAATGGGTGGGTGGCCTAAAAAAGAATATGTAATAGCATCAAATATCCTGAAGCAACCCAAACAATGTTGCTCTAACAATAAATTGTTTGAAATACTAACAGAAGCCTTCAAAGCGCGCCAGCTGAATAAAGGAAAATAGTTCAACACATATGGAGATACCCAGTTTCTCAAAGCGTGGCATCTACACATAGACAACAAAGGCTTAATTACACAGACAACCACCAGGCACTGGTGTACCATGAGAACAAGCAGATCAAAAGGACGTTGAAGTGATGTGAAGTCCTCAGCTTCTCCACCTCTAGCTCCGTTGGATGCCCAGGCTAAAGCATTTTGGGAGGCAGTTATGTGATAATGCACCAACAGGCTGATACAACCCACAGACTGTTTTCCTCCATCGCTCACATCAGAGACATGCTCAGAATGCATCTGTGCCCCTTCATGGACTCCCCTGTCCATGTTTCTCCTGAAAACCCAGCTGCTACAGTGGAGGAAGCCCACCTGGGATCACAGCCCTCAGATCTCAGAACTGCAAGGCACCAGGAGCGATCACACACACTTAGCTGTTCGTGTAGCTAATGCTGACACTGCCCCAGGATGACGTACTTTTTCCAACCATTTCCAATATCTGACAGACTGGGAATTTTGGAAGTTAAGTACTGATTCCGATTTCCCCTATAATTTATTTCCACTGCCTCCAAGAAAAGATTAAGTGAAGTACAATCAAGATAAATTTGCAAGATGGTTCTGGCGAGTCTTCTGCAGTTTGCATACTTGGGGTAAAAGCCCTTGGGCCTGAACCCCTACCCCACTATTTTGCCAGGTGACAAGATCTGCCCAGCAACACATCCTTCAGGCACGAGGGGAGACTGGATCAATCTGCTTCCTACTGCCCTGAGGAGCCTGCAGGGCAGGGCACAAAGTCTACTCAACTACCTCCTGCCTAAGGGGATGGGATAAAGATTTTTCTGTGATCAAGGAGCTCTCTTCAAAGCTCTTGATCTGACATCATGCAAACTGGTGATGTGTACTCTGACATTTTCAGAATAAACACCTGCATGTTTAATGATGAAAGCAATCCTCATTGGGTAAAAAAAATAAAAATCAATCTCAAAACAAAAAGGTAGAAGAGAATAATAGCAAATCATAATCCCTACATTTAAAAATTGCTAATTAAACCTATTGCAAACTGTCTAGTTCTGCCCCAATATCATTTAGACCAGAGCCTGTGACGCACTGAACAGAATTGCACTGTACAAGTAAGCAAGTGCAAAACGGTGCTAGAAAGAGTGGCAAGATTTACATCTCAGTACACCAGGTCTTACTCCCTCCTGAACTGGTTTAATTGAAGGTGAACTTTTAGTTAAGCTAGTGGAAACACCCATTCCTCAATAAATGTACACTTATTTATGTAATTGCAGTTTGTGTTAATTTCTCAGGGCTTTAAACTAAGAGAATCCGCAAGAGGTTTTAAAGGAATTAAATGTTCCCTAAGGAATCTATCCTCGTTTAGTGAATTAAACTCTAGGAAATGTCTTTATGAACAGCTGCAATGACGGTTGTGTTTAACACACGTGCAATTCACAGTCTTGAAAAACATACATCTTTTAGAAGTGTTTTTCAGATAACTTTTGCACATTGTTTATTCCCTTCCATGAGCACTCCCTGAAAAATACCCCGATCCAGCTCACATTTGCACAACTGTGAATCACGCCTGCTGCAGTTTCAAACCAGAAATGATGAGGTTATTTCTTCTGGCTCATATTATTCATTCACCGGTCAAGGAAGTGAGCCTTTATCTCAGAAGTTACAATGCAAAGCAGGAGGGAAGAATGACAGTTTTACAGAATTACTGATTAACCAGCAGCTTGTTAGTCAATAGCAATTACTGCAACCATTTGGGTGAGAATCCGTTCGAAAAGCTGGGAGAAAGAAGGACACGAACATTCACAAGTGAAGAACATACACATGTATATACATATATTTTTTTCTTAAGAAAAAGTACACTCCCAATCTTACCTGAGAACAAAAGGATATTTCCTTAAAGCTTTTTTCAATTGCTACTTTTTTAGTGTCAGGACTGATAAGGTAAACTTCAGACTGGCCAATCTAAAAAAAGCAGAATAACAAGATAACAAGTAACATTACACTTACTTTTGTCTCACCGCAAAAACGTTTCCTGGACAAAATCTCAAACAGTTTTCTATCTGGATTTCTAAACCAATTAGTGTATTATTACTGCACAAAGAGAACAAACAGCATTGGTTTGGTGATCAGAGCACTACGTGTTACTGAACTGTGATTTAGTTTCATTGAGACATGAAGTTGAGAATCGTGTTTTACTACATAAGTGCGATATTATACCACAAGTAATTAATTTTACACTGAGAAAACATTCACACTCTTCTCTTACTTTCAACAGGCTTGACACACACCGTATTTCCAAAAGCTACTTAATGAAACTGTCCCAAAATTTAAATTCAAGTGTATTCTCTCTACCTGTATTTTATTAAGATGCTCATAGCATTTGATTTAAAGGCTTTATCTCAAACTATAAAAACAAGCTTATTGGAGTGTATCTTCTTAATTTCATCTGTAGAGCACTAGTACAGCAGTGCCCCCAAGAGCTGATGTGAAATTTTGATAGGCAAGGATTGTTTTTAAGGTGAAACTATTGGTTTTGAATTTTCAGCTGCTGGCAACATCTCTTTAACATTTCTGCAGATGTGTTTAGATTCCTCACAGCTCCCAGCACATCAGAAAACCTGCTAAGGATAAGTCTTGTATTAGCTTTTGGGGAAGATGCGCAGAATCTGGATCCATTCACAAGTTTGGCTTAGACAAACTTGCTGGAGCTTCAGCTACCACCAAATCCCAACACACACACACCAGAAGATCACTGTCACCAAGGCACCCAGAGCTACTTAAGGGGTAGGGGGAGAATCCTGTGTGGAAAAGGTTAAGAGTGAGACGTGCCACTTCTCTGTGTCTAAAGACAGCCCTGTGTGCTCACCTTCCACCTCCTCCTTCACTCCAGCTAGCCAAAACCATTTTCCCACTTTGCTCCTATCACCCCCAGGGCTGCTGTTGTGGGGGTTTTTCCTGCTCACACCCACCCAGCAGCCTCCCCCTGCTCCCTTCCTAAGAGGCTCGCTCTCAGCTCAGCCCCACGCATGCCTTTCATACTTGGTCACAGGGCAGCAGAAAGCATTTGAAGCCAGCTGAGCACGACAAAAACAGCAACAGAAACACCGGGGAGAAAAACCTAAAAAATAAAAGCAAACAAAAACCTAAGAAATTGGCTAGGAAAGCAGCTCTTCAGGATGAGATTAAAAATCCAGACTGCCTGAACCAGGTTGGCAGAGTCAGCAGACAACTTATCTGAAGCTTTTCAGACCTCATACACCAGCCTCCCCTGCAGTCTTGGGGAAAATCCAAGTTTCTTCACCTCATAATACAAACTATTTTGCTCCTCTGGGTAAGAAGTTACTCTGGAGCATTTCATACACAGCCACACACAAACCAGTAAGCAAAGGTGGAAACCTGTGCACGGTGCAGGTTGATTCAGAACCCGATGGCCACGGGGGCTGGCTGCCCACAGCTCGGCTGTGCCACGAGGCTGGGGGCACCAGAGTCACAAAGCACGGCTACTTCACTTCCTTACGTTCAGCTAAACTCAGCATGGCTGAATGGCAGTGGAACCCAACAGTGAGCATTAAACACTGTATTTCAAGGCAAAAAACAACTCAAAATAGAAAGCCAGGTCAGCAGAGCTGTATAATTTGGAAGGGAGGCTATCAGCAGGTGGCTGATGTTGCATTCAAGCTGGAGCTGCACGCCTCCCTGAGAGCTGCTGGTTTAATATATGTATATGAATTAATAACAGAATCAGGATTTTTTTTTAAGTAATTAGGCATTACTACATAGGCATTTATATTTTCCATGTGAAATACATGCTTAGGGGAAGAAGGTAAAGACGTAATTTTTATTGAAGCACAAGATTTCTCTCCACCTTCTTCCATCTCACTCTCTGTTGCTAGCCTGCAACAACCAAACCAAAGTTTTTAAATCAGGTACAGCTCACCGTACCTCTCACTGTGCTCTTCTTTTTTTCTTTTTTTTTTTTTCCAGGTGTAACAGTTCAGTGACCCTTGTTAAAGCAGCACTTCTCTTTCTCTCCTCCAAAAAACTGCTGTAACTGCATCTACTGCACTCTGTTACTGTTCTTAAAAACATCTTAAAAAGCACCTGGGCTGGGACAACCCCAAGCACAAACACAGGCTGGGCAGAGAATGGATGGAGAGCAGCCCTGAGGAGGACCTGGGGGTGCTGGTTGATGAGAAGCTCAGCATGAGCTGGCAAAGTGCACCTGCAGCCCTTGCTTTTCTGCAGTTCTTGCAGAAAGCCAAACGTATCCTGGCCAGCATGGCGAGGGAGGGGATTGTCCCCCTCTGCTCTGCTCTTGTGAGACCCCATCTGGAGCCCTGCATTCAGCTCTGGGCCCCCAGCACAACACCTATGAGTGCAGAGAGGGGCCACAAAGATGATCAAGGGGCTGGAGCAGCTCTCCTAAGAAGAGCTGAGGGAGCTGGGGATTGTTCAGTCTGAAGAGAAGGCTCTGGGGAGACCTTACAGCAGCCTTCCAGTACCTAAAGGGGCCTACAGGAAAGCTGGGCAGGGGCTCTTTGTCAGGGAGTGGAGTGATAGGACAAGGAGTAATGGCTTTGAACTAAAAGAGGAGAGATTTAAATCAGATGTAAGGAAGAAATTTGGTACTGTGAGGGTGGTGAGGCACTGGCACAGGTTGCCCAGAGAAGCTGTGGGTGCCCCATCTCTGGAGGTGTTCAAGGCCAGGCTGGATGGGGCCTTGGGCAGCCTGTTGTTGTTGGAGGTGTCCCTGCCTGTGGCAGGGGGCTGGAACCAGGTGATCTTTAGGGTCCCTTCCAATTCAAACCATTCCCTGATTTTGTACTTCTTTCTGAGGTCTTCAAAATATATTTGTTGCTGCTTACCCACCAAGGCAAGAGCATTGCCAGCCACATAAAAGCAGGACAGGAGTGGAGGCAGTGGAGTAGCAAAGGGAGTTACTGCACTGCTCTATCACTACACAGACATGTTGGCAGCTGAATAAAAATAAAGTTGCTTATCAGGGGACATAAATACCACTAGCTCACGCCATGGTTTGGTCCTTCTGCTCTATTTACAGGCAAATCATTTCTTCTGTTACTAGCTAGTGTAATTATACACACCACATTGCAATTGTGTAAGTAGCGACTAATTTGCTAAATGCTGTCTTTAGAAGCCCTGTGTTTTGGATAATGCTGTTTAAAACTATGTAGCATAACCTTATTTTGACTACATCAAACAATTTATACGGACTGGTAATACTTTATAAAGAAGTAGGCGAGTTTAAGCTAAGCTCTGGTAATTGCAATTAAGTTATTAAAGAGGCAACTGCCATCCGTCTGGAGATCTGCTTTGGTGTTTGCCCTTCCAAACTCCGAGACGTGGAAACACCATCGCCCAGAGATGCAAAATCTTGCTTTACCGTAAACAACATCGTCCGGTTTTCTGCAATGTCTGTTGGCTGCACAACACTGTGTCCATAGATAAGTTGACTTTTTAGGTTCAGCGAAACCGCATCTTCTTCAAAAGACCTGACAAAGCTGTTACTCCTATGGCTTCCCTCTTGAAAATCCTTCTTAAAAGCTAAGGAACGAAGCCCAGGCTGAGAAAAGGACTTCCTAATTGGCCTCTTCTCCTCCTCTTCACCCATCAAGGGCTGGAAGACAGACCGAAATTTGCTGCCGAAAGAGAAGCCTCCAGAGTTATTGGCAGTTTCATTTTGTTGGGTCGATGAGTTAAAATCTGAGTTTTTTGTACAACTCGCATGATTAAATTTCTCAATGCATTCATCTATGAGTGCCGGGGGTGCGTTTTTGTGTGCTACAGTCACACGTCCACAGAAGAGCACCTCAAACTTTTTGGCAAAAGGGTCTTCAACATCTGAGAGATTATTCTGAAACTCTTCCTGACGAGCAATTTTTCCAGCTTGTCGAATCGAGCTTATAATCTCAGGCACCTAGAAGAGGGGAAAAATAAACAAAAAATTAGCATCTGGTGCTTTAAAACAAACAAGCTGCAACACTCAGAGGTGCTCCCTGCTGTTATTTTTCTTGCGTGGCTGATTTGTTTTCATTTTCTGAAAGACCAGCTGAAGTGCTCTTGTATTTCTCCAACAGACCTATGCTTTTATACGTTAAACACTGACTAGGTAAATTGCTCACTTGCTTCCCCGTCAGGAGGTCCAGCATCATCAACATGTCATTGGAAGAGCTTTGCCAGCACCTGGTTACGGAGCACTGCTGTGATTCATCTCACAGATTAAGGTTCTCCTGCAGCACATGCTGCTGCCACAGGGCCACGATTTATGGTTACAGCAGATAATTCTGCCAGCTTTTTAATTCCCCTGAATTACTTTGAGAACAAGTCATGCTATGTGTGTCAGTTCCCCGACAGAACAAAATTTCCTCCATCGAGAATCAATAGCTTACTTCCCAAGTGCTTGGCTGCAGAGAGCACAAAGGGAGTAAGGGAGCAGGAGATGCTTTTTCTAGACAAGGAAATGCACACACACACAGCTAGCGGGTTTCAAACACCCAGTATGAGGTGACAGAACAGCCCACGTGGCTTGGGAAGCATTAGCTCACCCCTGAGCCACCAGCTGATTGCACAGGCAGGCTGATGGGGAAGGCAAGGGTCATGACTTCAGGAGCCTGCTCCCAGCGGTGGCACTTAGCAGCCGGAAAGCCCTGGCTCAGGCAGCTTCCTGCCTCATTGTTTTTAAGTCACATACAAGAAGAACTTAAAGGATTATACCTTTAAGGTTTGTTATAGAACCTCTATTACCTCACATAATACGTATTTACTCCACGGTCAGCCCAAAGCTCACCTCAGCTGTATTTACCTGGCACTCCTTCACACAGCTCTTAGTCACCTAACACGTCAGGACGAGGGCGAAGCAGACGACTTGATTCTAGCCATACTTCAAGCTGCAAATGCCTCAGTATTTTCCAATAAACACATCTGACCCTGATGGAAGTGCCCGGGCTCTCCAGCTACAGGCAGCCACCCTCCCCAATTACGCAGTTACTGCAAGGGTTGGAGCTGAGGTGAGGCCCAGGCTGCGCGTTTGGGATCCACCACAGATGCGCTCCTATTGAATTTGGTTTCTTCAATGGGTTTGTTATCAAACGCCTTGGACTTCAGTTAGAGACTACAACCCTCAGAATTACTTTGCAGTCAGTAAACTTCATGTCTGAAGAGACTTAGCGGGCCCGTTGATGAAAACGAAGGGGAGTATTTAATTCAAGCCTTATCATGTGTGAGGAGAAATATGTCACTTAGAAGGACCAGCTGGCTTCTAGGCCACGCTTAATGAAAACCATGGACTCCTCTGTTCTTGTTCATTCACCTAAACAACCTCACAATCTATTAATAGCTTTTTATTACCTCTGATTAGGTAACAGATATTGCTACAGAAGCAGCAAGCCACCACCTGCCTTTCCTGTGACTGTTATGTACGTTAAAAGTTCATCCCTTCATCAATACAGACGCGGTGCTACGATGAATAAGGGAAGGACAAAGTGCATTTTCCTGTGGAACTGTTCTTGGCTTGACCAACGATTGTGCTCTCTTCACCTTCCCGTACCACCCCGGGCCCTCAGCGCAGGTATCCGGAGAGCAGAGGCGCAGGCGCTGCCGAGCTCCCTCAGCAAATAGCCCCGGGTGCTGACTATGTGAACATACAATAAATAAATAAATAACAACAAAAGGAAAGAAATCTGAAATGTATAAATACAGCTTTTCTTTGAATTATCAAAATAAATTACCAGGTTCTATCCTGGCAAACGTTTATTAACCACAGCTGGGATTTTTCCAGATCAAGGAGCACAGCTACCAGTAACTACATCTCCTCCAAACCAGCAATTCATCCAAATTTAAATTGTATCAGGTTTTGCCTCTTTGATCTGCATCAAAAAGCAGCAGAGCTCAAGTTGCTACTGAATTAAGGTAATGTTGCTTGGAGTTTGGTAAACAGTAATCCAAGCCTGCATAGAGTAACAACAATGGGAATAATAAAGCTGCTTTACAAAGAGGATTGCCAGTTCGTACACCGGGGATGATGTAGGGGCTGGAGGAACTTCCATCTGTGGAGAGGGACATTTTCCTGCTAGTTTGGGGGTACAAGCCTATCTTCACCAGCAGGAAACAGATATATACATCTGTTTTACATTAAAAGTATAAACCATATATATATATAAATATACATTTAAATATACAATATTAAAATAATTTATTACATATTAGTAATATTTATATAAAATATGTAATTTATATGTATTTTTATATGACCCATCTATTGCAGGAGTTAGCTCAGAGCACCTATTCTTACTACCTTCCTACCTCTCTCTAGACACTTTTAAAATGCATGAAGCTAACACAAGCTTAAAACAAGCTTTGAGCGCTCCCTGTGTTTTTGCATTCCTACCTCACTACTTGTGAAGAGCCTGATGGCGACAAGGACACAGGCTTGACCTGTGGGCATGCACAGGGACCAGAAATAGGCTCTTAAGGAATAGCCGATCTGCTGGGAGGGCAACAGAGCAAGCCAGAAGCAGGCCAGGAGGTACCTGGAGCACGCTGATGATAGCCTTTAACAGAGGTGATGTAGGAGCTAAGCAGGGAGGGCGCACTGCTGGACCTGTTACTTAATAAAAAGGAAGAAACAGCAGGGTATGTGACGTTCGGGAGCAACCTTCACTGCAAGGACCACCTTGTGAAACAGGGCAGAGAGCATGATCACAGCTCTGTTCTTGAGGAGAGCAGCTCTTGGCTAGCTCGTGGATCTGAGTGGAAGAAATCCCTGGGATATGGCCCTGGAAAGAAGCAGGATCTAGGATTGCAGGTTGATTTTCAAGGATCATCCCCTCCAAGAAAAGCTCACCTCTTCTCATGGCGCTCAGTGAAGGGAAAAGAGGCAATGCATGAAATTCCACCCAAACATAAGAAAAAAAATCTCTGTAAGGCTGGCCAGACACTGGCACAAGTTACCCAGAGAGGCTGCAGTCTCCAGTCCTGGGCAGACTCAACCTGCCTGGACACAGCCCCAAGCAGCACGCTGTAGGTGGCCCTGCTGAATAAGATGTCCCCCTGAGGTCCCCTCCTACCTCGGCGTGGTGACTGAGGTACCCACAACTCTGTAGGCACGAGTGCCTGCTGGCCTAACTCACATAAGGCAGCGGGGCAAGCCTACTGCGTACATATAGGATTTCCTCCTGCTGTACAAATTGTTTTCTAGAATACTTCTGTTTTTGTGTCTTCTGACTTCTTTCTCCATGTAAATATGTAATTAGTGGGTGATGATTATTTCAGTAATCGGAAAAACTAAAATTATGCCCCTTAAAAATATTTATGACCTAAAATTATTTCCCTAAACCCACAAAAGTAAGCAGAGAACAACAGCATAAGCAAGGACAAAACTTAAACACAGAACACGACCTTCTCATCATTCTCCCTGGGCCAAACAGGACTGGTGAATTGAAGATACGATTGAAACTTAATTGAAAAAGACGCACCTATAACCACTGAAACTAAGTACACCGTTTACTTCTGCTATGATTAGAGTGCTTACTCTGCATAACGCTGAGTATTCCTGTGACTTCATCCTTGGGTAAGCAAGCTGAACACAAACCACCACCCAGAACTTCCTGATGCCTGTTGGTCTGACACCAGACTAACAGACTAACAGCTACAGCTCCTGCACCACACATGAAATCTTGAGAAAAGGCAGCTGTTTGTAAGCATGCACAGGTTTGGTGCAGCTGGAGAACATGAAACTGCTCTTTTCCCTTCCCTTCCCTGCAAGAGAAGCTTGCACTTGCAGCCAGACGTCACCCTGCAAGTTCACATGCTAACAGACAGTAAGACACCAAACGCCTTTAGCCTGTCAGCAGATTTCGGATTTGAGAAAGAGTAAGAAACTATTTTAATGAAGAAAGACCAGTAACAGCTGACTGCAACAGCTGCCTTTTGGTATAACAGACTAAGAAAAGGTTCCCTGCTTCTGTAACACGCAGTAGGCACACAGGCAAAGTGTGCCACAGAAGAGGAGCCATCAAATACATCAGCTGGTGAGGACTCAGGGCAAAAAAGTGGGATTTTTCAAATGTGGCAAAGTCCTCATAACTATAGAGGTACCAGTGCCTCCAAAATGCTTCAAGTCAGTGAAGGATTCGAGCACAGGCTTAACTATTTCAAGGGAGTAAGTGGTTTTGTTTAAAGTAAAGACCTGTGCTGTCAGGAACTGATTTTATGTAATGCGCTACGTAAACTCTTGCAGACTGAAAATCACTAGGATAAGATCTTGAGTTGATCTGATAAGATCTTGAGTTGAACCTCAGAAGATAGCACATGGCAGTGGCTGGAATAGACCTTTAACAACCTTTCACAAAGCTCTTGAAACGAGTAAAGGTTATGTTTTCCTTAAGCAAGCTTTGCCTTCCTACTCAAGCATCCCAGGACAAACTATCTGAATTATTTTAAGGATATTTACTTGCCTGCTCTTCTGTCCACTGCAAGCTCAATAAAATATGTCAAGAAGTCTAACACATTGTTTGCTGTTATTGCCATTCCTTTTCTGTTTTATTAGGGAGTCCTGCTACAAGAGAAGCACAGTCCATGGCTAAATATGTTTGGAGAAGCCAGCCGATTGTATCAGGACCTATAGCAATGCTTGTCACCAGTACAGTGTTTACTAGCATGGAATACTTTGTGAAATGAAGGAACTGAAGAAAGCAAAATCATTTCTGAGACACATAATATGTACAAAAAGATGATATAACAAAGTATTTCTTTGCATTTTTAAAAGACCACGTGGAATCCTTGATTTGAGGAGTGATGTTTACTGAAAAACAGCAGGTCTGTTTTCAGCACACTTCAGCAAAACAACTGGGCAGTAATAAAACAGATGGACATTTCCAACCTGACCACTCCGTGAACCCACATGAGTAGTCAGTAACCTTTTTTGAACATTTTTTTTTCATTCAAGGGATATAAAGCTTAGCATTTTTAGATCCAATGCATTTAAATCTACAGATTTCATTGGGATGATTTCAAAAACAAGCTGAGACTGCACAGGAGAAGAATCACAAAGAAATTTAATTTGGAAGCGACCTGTGTAGGTACATCCACCCTACACACAAAGCAGGGCGAGCTTTCAAGTTAGATCCAACCTCAAACCTGATCAGACGGCTCTGTGCAGTCCCACCAGCACAGACCCCACAGCCTCCTGTTGCCAAAGGGAAACAAACCGACTGCTTCCAGAAGGACGTCAAGACACAACCAGCTGAGATTTCCTTCGTGAGAAGCCTTGCCTGCTAGCTTAACCAAAGAATGAACTAAATACATACAGCACAAACCCAGCCTTTAATCTCTCCCTGAAAGAGAACGAAAGGATGTCTTCAAAGCAACAGAATTTCGTTGCAGTTCTACATCAGTAAAAATTAAAGGTAGAAAAGAGTAACAATCTTCAATTCATTTCCATTTCAGTGGAGGACCTTTTGTATTCTGGTCTTACCTTAAGTGTAGTCACAGGGCTTTATTATCTTGCCTAGAAACTACTCTACAGCCTCCTAGACCTCACTGACTTTCTCCAGTCATTAACTGCAATTCTCATTTTCCAAATTTTCAGCCCTTGATTCCTAATCAACAGGTCTTTCAACGGTATTTTAATTACTAGTTTTCTTCCCGTGCTACTTGTTGACTTTCACTCCTCCCACGGAATTCTTTCTAAACCAAAATTTAATTCAGAAAGGGAGGTGGAAAGTTTACAGCTTCTCCATTCCCTGGACGACGATAATGCTTTCCAAGCTCCCGTCCATTTGTTTTCCACACTTCAAGTCAAAGACTCGAACCAGGCTCTCTAAGTACTTGAGGTCGGTGGGTGCATGGAGAGGCAGCTCACCTTTGCTCCATCATTTCACGTCTCAATGTGTATGACCCAGCGCTTTGCTGCTGCGCCCACACTGCTCAGCTTTTGGTGGTGGTGAAATTTTAATTTATTCCAGCAGCTTTACCATCCAGGCGTGTTGGTCTATCTCACAGTCCTACTACCCACCACCACCAAAGCTGCATGGGTTCTAAGCAGAAGGGAAAACAAATAATAATAATAGGCAGCATCATTTCTCTTTGTAGTACCTAACATGCATTAGGTGTCTCACGTAGCCAGACAACTTGGTGATATCTTGAAAGTGAACAAGGTGGAGCACAAAAATCTCAATGGCTGAATAATATCACCCCAGGCCTAGGAAAGGAGAAGTGATCATACTGCAGGTCTGCTTGCACGTGCAGTTTGCTTTGTTAGGGTTCACATGGGCACTCTACAGAGAATGGGGTAAGTGAGGGTGATGGGGCTGAGACTCCAGTTCTGCAGGGATGTGCAGGAAGCTGATAACCAAGAGTGCACTCACTTTCCAAGGATGTTCTGTGTGCAGTCACCTGTGTGAATCCAGTTCTTTTTGACTTGGAGCCTGGTGGCCGAGTGGCACTAGCAGCATCCTCTGAAGGGAACGACAGCTCCAGGTACTCCGTGCGTGCTGTTAGTTTACATGTGATCATAAAAAGTCAAAGGTGACCGTACTTCCCACAAGTCACAAACCTGCTGAGTACTGCAGGCTGATGCTCCAAGTACAGTGTGCTGCTCCCACACCACCACGCTCCTTTGCTACAGACAAATAGCTTGAGAAACTTCCTCACAAATCCTCAGACCAAAGCAAGAAGTGTAATCTTTTCCAAAGTAACGTGAGTTGGAAAACACTCCTTGCAACTTAAACAGGCACAAAAAAATCTGTCCTTTCTAAAAAAAAAAAAAACCAACAATATTTGCAGAAAGCTTTTATAAATTAATGCAAACAAGCTCAGAAATAGAACATAATTGTACTTGATGTTCCAGCGAAGCTGGGCTATTCTATTTTGTGGTGGTGTTTCCTCCCCAGGACAGATGCCTCATGCTGCTGACACACTTTGATGTTTTATTTACATGCTTTCAAGACATACCTTCCCTGAAGCCCCAAATACGACAAAACCTGGCAACTTGCCACAAATGAGCCACCGTCTCCTGGACTGCTGCTTATTTTTGGGACCCTTCCCCGGGAAAAAGCACGATCAAAAATAAACTGCAGCTGATGGAACGCCCCTGTGGGGCTTCAGTGCAGCTCTGAACACAGAGCCTGGCTCTGAAGGAGGCATTCCTGCAAAATCTGCTCCTGAGAAACCTGGTGGTATACTTTACTTCATACCCAGAGGGCTTATTACATGGTAGTAGTTCTTCCTCAGCCCCTTGCAATCCAAACCATTTCTTTTTGTCTTGTACAGCTCCATCCCCCCTCTGTTCAATACCACAACCTTTAAGCAACAAATGTGACATGAAGCAAGTCACCGGGTATCTCAAGTGGCAGGTGAACATCTTCATAGTGTTTCCTTCTCCGTCGTTTGTTTCAAAGTTCTCCTTCCGTGCAGTTTTACGAATTAAAATGGCACTTGAAGACATAACAATGATTACTGGGCATACCTGAAGGATTCCTGGCTCACATGTTACGAGGTGACTGCTTAATGTGGAGGCAGTAACAGTTGCAAAGTAATAGCCAGGAACCTCTGTGCTCATTCATTATGAACAGATATTAAATCCCTTTTTGCTCTTTGGTATTGCAAGCAGCTCCTTTTACACGGCTGAGACAGGCCCGGGGCAGAGCTGGAGCCTAAGGGAAGGGAACAAGAGGAATCCTGTTCCTACATGGGTATAAATGGAAAGAAACAGCAATGACATTTGAAAGCTTTCGGGACAGGTTTTGTTGTTGGGGCGTTTTGGTTTTTAAACTGAAAGGCAACAAGAGCATTTAGAACAGGAAATGAGTTACTAAGAACGTTTTGGGAACAAAAAAATATCAGATTAAATTCCAGTTTCATAATAGAAGACAGGTCCTCTCCCCACCTCTATTGCTCTCAAAGCTTTTATCACAGTTTACATAGGGACAACTGGCAAAACAGGAGCTAGCAAAACAAATTTCAGATGATAAAAAGCCTCAAATTGTTCTGCCTCTTTTTTAAAAAGCAATATCCAACTCCAAACAAGGGAGGAAAATTCGAGTTGTGATGTGTGCCCTCATTACAACTGAGGTTAGTTCTGACACAACCTTTTCAGATGGCTGATCTAAGTGAGTGTCAAAAATCCACCTCCCATGGATTTTTCTTTTGAAATTGTCACTGGGGAGGGAAAAAGAAAAGTCTATGAGTGCCTTTGACTGACCTGGTGTGTAAGTCAGCTATACCTGCAACAGAGCACAACACTTCTCCCTTACTCTGAGAGCTCAGGAAGACCTCTTGAGGGATGAGACAGCCCCACGGTCTTTCTCCCTAGAACTACATGGGGTGTTTTTTGTGGGGAGAATCTTACTCAGACATTAAACTTATGGAGGTCCCAAGAGAACCAGAATGCAGAAAGAACGAAGCTTTTTTTCCAGCACTCTGCCTGCCTGGTATGTTTAACAGGCACGTGAACCCGTCTGCTCTCGGAGGAGCAAGGATCTGCAGCTGTGTCACGTGGTAACAGATCTCACCTGCCTCAGCTCAGCTTACAGATGGACAGGACTGGAACAGTTAAACTGCCCACGAACATCCCATTTCACAGAAGTTAATGCCTTGAAAAGTACCCAACTTCCATCTGGGAAAAGCAGGATTTACATCACCTTCTCATGTGACAAGTTAGTGATCTCTGAAGACAAGTTAGACATTACCAGAACTGGTCATCTAACTGTACAGTTCCAAAAATCCACACGTGTAGTTGATACTAGCTGTTAATATTTATTTTTTTCTAAAATACATTATTATTTTGGGTGAGTTAGAGTGTATTTGTTTACAAAAATTAACTTCATTTGAGAATATGAACTGAAACTAGGTGTTTGCCAGCCTTTGTTTCCTACCTAGGTGGTTGTCTTTGGAAAAGCAAGATACTCCGCTGAACTAACAGAGGCTGATCTGAAGATTAAAGTTAATGCTGCTGATTTTGACCAGGCATTCCCAAGGCACAGTGCATTCAGTGTAATGGAAGAGGAGGAAGAACAACACAAACATACACCTGAGTGTAACCCACAACTGATATCAAGACCCTTACTATTTAGAGAACAGACAGAAAAATTGTTAACAACCTACAGAATTAAGCCGTACTTTGATTTTTGAAGCAAACAACTCAAAGAAAGCTCACTCACCTCCCATTATTCATTAAAGGCTATTTAAACTAAAACATTTATCATGTAATTTGAATGAAAATCTTTTTCTTTTTTTTTTTTTTTGGGGGGGGGGGGGGGGGGGGGAGGAAATTTAGCTGCAACAGGATAGGCCATGGTTCTAACTCTCCTGAAGTAGTTTCTAGCCTGTAATCAAGGACACTCCAAAGCACATTGCTGCCCAACATCGCATTGATAGCTTCCTGTAACTGCAGAACGTCCTTAGGAAAGTAATGGGAAGAGCAAACTGTTTACTCAAGGTTCCCTCCATTAAGATATAGCCAGATCACATTAAGGACAGTTTTTCCTCCCAAGAGTCAAGGATCATTGTCCTAAAAAGCAAGTGCTTCCAATTCCTGCTGATAAAAGACAAATGAGAGCCTGCTTCTTCCCTCCTGGTAAAATTTTAAGACAGCTGCATCTTTTAAAGTTGGTGAAAACTTTTCTGTGACCTGTTCTGTCTCACATCCAGATTTGACAAAAATCTGGGGAAAAAAAGTTTGGAAAAAGGTGTCATTGTAGAGTACTGGATCCATAAACCCTTACTTGAAGTACCTTTGAAAGTCACTGTAAGAAGCCTATTATATTCACATCAGGTATGTAAGGATGCTAGAAAAGTAAAGCAAGGAAAAAAAATAGAAGGGATGCAAGATGTCTGAAGAAGATATTTAACGATGTATTCAGAGGAAGATGATCAGTGTGGAAAATGTGCTGTTTATAGTTACAGACTGTCTGCAAGACAGCATTTCACTGCCAATGCCATCATGGGTCGTAGGAGCACAGTTAAAACCAAGCATCCCAAGTCTGGCAGACCACCCCACACCATACTACTTCACGTCTGCTATCACTTGCCTGTGCTTCTGGCGGTTAATCAGGCCTCGTTTCTTCATCTAAAGGCTGGCATCCCCACTGGCTGGTCTCTTTTAACTGCTACAGGACAGCCAAGGCTGCTCCCTGTGTTGACAGCCAGAAGTGAATTTGCATGACCCAAGACAAAACACAGATGTCATTGTCCTTTTTAGATAAAGCTGCACATTCAGTCCTGCATGGACAAGAGTTGCCAAAACAGGGATAAAAGGCACCATCAGGATAAATTCAGCTAAGGGATCACTCCTGAAAGCCACCCCAAGGACAAGCCAAGGTGTCTCCCTACAAAAGAAACCAGAGGCAATTTTAGCAATGCTTCCAGATTATAAAAATGGTTCTCCCCACTGCCCAGAACTCCAGCAAGAATGTCAATGACCCGTACCAAACTCACTACAGCCCTACAAGGACAGAGCTCTAGACCTGCAGCCTGTGTCAACAACTTTCTTTCAATCACCTCAGTTCAGCACTCATCTAGGAAGGCTCCAGTAATTGAAGAGTAACAGCTGAAATCCATCCTCCTGTTCTTTCTCCATTAGCCATTACACAGTATCATCAACAATCCTCTGAAGCTGCTGTTAGGTCATTTACCTGCATCATCTGGTCTCTTCAGATAGCTGCCCTTACAACACGGAACCAGCATCCAGCCCTACCTGATGCCTGCCAGGAGTTTGGAACCCCTAATTATGTAATAAATACACAGCAAGAGAAGAAATTCAGGGAAATTAGTTACTTTGAGTCTTCTTGTTTTGTGTAAGAAAGCAATGCAGAAAGAAAAAAAAAAAAAGCACACAGTGTGGAAAGGACACACCACAGCACCCAACTGATTTGTTTGAAAATGGAAGATTGATTCTCAAGGTATCTGCTAAAATGTTAATGATGCTCTTCCATCACTGTAGTCAGGGCAAGCTCGCTGCACTGATGGGAAGCGAGATAATCAGCAGTCACCGCACAGACCCAGCCAGGGGGCCTTTCCAAACCAAGTGCCCACATGATAGGGCAAGATAGGGGAGAACCCTAATCAATAAAAAGATGTACTGATAAGAGTGTAAACAAAGATGTTCAACAACGTATGCTGGCCCATCATCGTAAGCATTTCTGGAGCTTCTGCTACTTATCTGCATTAGTATTGTATAAATACCAAATCTGATCTACATCATACCTTATTGAGCCACAAACTGTAACAATGCACACAAATGCAGATCCTCTTCCCTATTCAGGGTTATGAGACAGCTATTTTAAACCTACCCTGTTTCTTCCAAGAGTAAATTTTCCATTATTCCTTTTTTGTTCATATTCCTCTCTTCACCACAAGTTACAGCTGGGTTCCCCATTAGGAAATGGTAAGGCAGGTGGACAACCACAAGGACTGAACTTCAGCTAAGCTGGACAACTCGCCGGTTACACCCCTTTCACAGCGAGGGAATTCTGACCTTCACGGTATTTCCAAAGTATTCTATATTTAAATCCTTACTCACAGAGGAAACCCAAAAGGGAGTGGTGAGTATTCAACGTTTCTAAAACAGACGTCACAGACATAGAGGGTCCCCACAAAAAGTTGGAGGGGGATGCAAGGGCAGTGCTCTGTGAGAACAGCTGAAGGAAAGCAGTAAGGGAAAGAAGACAAGATTTTAAGGAAAGCCTTTGTGTCTGTGTCTCTTTCCCACCCCAAGCATGATGTCAGCACTGGGGACTGCTGGTATTTCAGCCCCACCTAACACACATGCGGACTGGGCTCTTCTGCATTGATTCTTTTAAACATATGTAGTGTTTTTAAAGATTTGATAATGCTTTCAAACTGACAAAATGCTGCCTGAATTATAACAGCCCACAATAAATAGTTTTGTATATGACTCTGTGATTCACCCACTAAATGTAGTATGAGCTCCCTAAACTGTGTTTTCAAATAAAAACGTTTCTGAAGTCCACACAAGTCAGCCTCCCCCAGCTATACAGCAAGGGGAACTGTCAGTCGCTTCCACAGGATGCTAAATCCTACAGGCTGTGTTCCAGTGGGATTTATCCTCATTCCAAAATTCCAGCATGGATTTTTGGTTCAGGTTCTGGGTAACTACCGACAGAGTTTTAAATACAGGCTCCTTGCACATCGTCGCCTAGAACTCCAAAGCATTTCTATCAAATCTCCTTTTCCATGGCTTGCCTGTGGGGAGATTGGAAGCTATATAAAAAAAAAAAAAGTCTGAAGAAACAAAACCAGCATGAAACATTTAGAGAAAAGTGCTAGCCATCCAAATTTCCATGACAACAGCTTGAGTGAGCTCACCTCATTGGTACTATAGCACCAGGCCAAGGGTCCTGTAAATGCAGAGAGGCAACTGCTATTGGATCTAGTAAGAGTAAGACATCTGGTTACAGAGCTCCTGGAAATAAACACACACACAAAAAAAAAAAAAGGGGGGGAGGAGAGGGAATACTGCTTCATTTAGCTCATCTTTCCCATTTTCAGTAGTTGGGAGTGTGCCTGGGTAACTAACTATGTCTGCTCTCCTCAGACCTGCAGTTTCTCAGGATATCTGTACCTGAAAATCCTGTTTGGTTACTGCATATCAAAGATCCCCCCTGGAAAAAAAAATAATCCTGTGATGATGCTGTAAAAGGCAGTAAGAAAAGCATTCCCATGTCCACAGCCAGCAACTTTTACACTGGGGAGAAGCTTCCAGCTATTTCAGCCAAGATTCATGTAATTTTTTATATTTTTTTTTGAACGGCACCATCAACGCACACAGGCTCATGTGCACATTGCCCTGAGGACAGAAGGAGATGCACGCTTTTACAGTCTTTCTCCACAGTGCTCCACTTCGTGGCAGACTAAAAAAGTAGCCTAAAACCCAGAAACTCTGGGCAACTTCTTCAGGCATCAGATTCTCACACAGCAGCAGTCAGAAGGTCAACAAGCCACCAACCCAAATATCTGATGGGCCCCATTCCTCGCATCCATACCGGCTGCTGGAAAGCCAATGCAAACTGGAACTCCGCAAGCTGATCTCTGCACAAAGTGGTGTTTTGCCCAACTTTTGCCTTACGGATATTTCTGTTTGGGGAACCCAGAGCCAAACTGCTGCTTTCAGGTTCTCAGAAACACTTCTACTGCACACAGGAGACTGTTTCATTATATCAGCCTTCCAAAAAAGCAGGCTATGATTTCAGGCAGTATTTTAGATCATCAACGTGTAAACCAAAGGTAAACTGCCATGCCATATATACATATATAAAACCCCAAAACTGAGCTGTACTCTCTGTCTCTGATGGGACCAGGAACCCTCCCTGATCCTCCAGGACCTACTGGTATCTTTGCTATTGGTTTGGCCCAAAACATGTTTACCATGTGAAGACAGCTAATAGCACTGATTGCAGGAGAGCTTTTCAGCAGAAAAGCAAACAGCTTTCAATTGGAGTCTAAAAGTTCTGGTCTGAATTGCAGAGGGCAGGACCTGTGTAAAACAGCAAGCTAAGCAGCCTCGTCAGCCTTGGCTTATTAATAAATCTGGAGGTCGACGTGAACCTGAAAGTAGATGCTCATAAGAAATTAATTCAGAAAAGCATAAATGATTCAATAGAAAAGCCTTTGTGAGCTGAAATCTACATGATGAGGAATTTCAGTCTAGAGAGACCTGCTCCCTCCTAAGCTCCCTTCGAGCACCTTACAGACGCAGAGGACGCTGCCACACAGCATCGTAGAGCCCCACAGAAGCGGTGTGAGCCTGCCTGCGTCCTGCGCTTCTCCCAGGGAACCTGGGACGTGTAAGTGAGGTGGGTCTAATCTGGACCGTGTCCAAAGAAAGCAATGGAAGGAGGGAGAACAGAGGCAGAGCAGCCCCAGAGAGCTGTGTAAGTGCTGAGTAAGGGAGCGGTGTGACCGCGGGACCCACTTCATCGGGATGCTGAGCGCGTGCTCCTCTGTCATCGCCGAGACCCGCGGGCAAGGCGGGGAGTGACTGGCATACAGAATGCCAACGAGGATCGGCGCTTATCCCAACGCTGGCAGTCGGTGACAACATTCCCCCCCCCTCCAAAAAAAAACCTGACCTGAAGAAATACACCAAACAGCAGTCCTGCAGTCTCTGACAGGGGCACTGCATGAACTCGGGCACGGAAACACAGCTCCTGCAGAAATCTCAAGTTTTTCTTTTCTGCGTTGCAGGCATCTGGCATGGGAGACAAGAGAGGGTCTGTCCCCCTGGCTCTACTCACCACGTTAAAGGTTTCTTCTAGAAGCGAAACTGCAGCATCTGAGCATTCCTTCCCCACTCCTCCCCAAATCTTCCTTGACACTAATTCACAATTAACTCCCTGATTTTTGATTCAGCATGCAAGTCTCTGAATTTATTTAGAAACAGGGTTATGGGGGTAACTGCACTAGCGCAAACAAGGCTGTACACCAAAGGATACCAGCACTGTTGATTCACCTCCCCAGCTAATTTACCATCTTACAAGTAAGATGGACTTAAAACTAAGGCTTAATAAACTTCAAAGTTTACCAAGCCTTAGGTAGCGTTAAAATGACCAGTTATCAGGGCTGCTTATGAGACCAAATCCTGATTCATTTGGTGAAAACGCAAACCATTCACTGAGGGATTAAAGATGCCCACGGGTCCTCGACTTGACTAGAAGCAGTGGGGAATAAAGGAAAGTCAAGTGAGTACAGTTACAACAAAACACACCCACGTGCAAGTAGGATGTACCCTGAAACAGACCAGGAAAAGAGACAAGACAGGCCCTTCAGAATAAAAAGGAAAAAAGGAAGGGGAGGGATTTCTTGTGCTTCCTGATTTTCAGTCTGTCATTCCTTCTCATTCTCTTCCAGAAGGCATTTGCAGCTCCTGACCTAAGCTAAGTAGATGGTTACCCCCACACATTCTCCTCCAGAGGTCTATTAGGCACTCAGTTATTTAGAAAGTTATAGGGAAAAAAAAAAAAAGGCAAAACATGAGCAAAATCACTTCTACCACTGCCTATTGAATTATATTAGTATTCGAAGAAAAATTAGTGGCATTTCTAGTCTTATTATCTTACTTAAGTAATGATAGCCAGGTATGCATGCACTGCTGCCCTAAGTAGCATACAAGTTTTCTTTCCTAATGCTCTGTGAGCTTCCTACACTGAATAAAGATCACCGGTGATTCTGCCTCAGCAGTCCTTGAGAAAACTACTTCTTGCTTTGCTATAGGGAATTTGAGAGGACCTATTGTGAACACACTCCAGAACCCATTCTTTGGCACAGAAGTCCAAGCGATCAGCTTCTCAGTGCAAGGTGCAAGATTAGCCAAACCAGATGGGGACAGTGGCGTGGCAAACCCACCCTCCAATGCCTGCGTGCTTTTTTTTGCCAGCCTGGTGGCCAATTCTCAAAAGTACTTTGGGCTGCAGTGAAGCCCTGCTGCACCCTGTTCCCTCTCGGGGACGGTGGGAGACCTGCCGTCCTGCAGGCTGGAAGGGGATGGGGCTGTGGAGACAGCCGACAGGGATTGATCGATCCACACCACCAAAATCGTTGTAGAAAAAAAACTCAGTTTAGATCATGTAACCTTGCTTAGCATTTTATATTAGCTTACTTCACTTTACCTTGTTGGTTTATAATCCTATAGGGAAAATGAGCTGAAGCTAAACACAGCTTTTATATAATATACAGCACTTCTTTGTAACTAGCCAGACACTATGCATAAACTGCTTAACTAGCTGAGAAGCTGAGGACACATTTACTCAGATTCTCTATCTATACAATATATTATGCCAAGAGCAGTTTATTTCTTTATTTCTTCAGTGATCGTTTCTTAATCGTGGCTCTGTCAGGTAGCTTATGAATAGAAACTTGTATTATAAAATGAAGCCAGAATTGTAGATGACTAACGCTAAAGTTGTTTTTTTTCTTACTTAAACTAAAGCTGTATTAAATACAATTAAACCAAATAAAAAAGCTCTTCGCAACTATCATTGCACTGTTATCTCTTTTTGATGAATTAATGGTATGCAAGTACACCATAAATTGCTGAAGAACCCCACATTTCCATATATTTTTTATTTGCAGATGGAAAGTTTTGGGTTTTTGACTTCAAAATTATTTATGTTTTATAGCAGTTATTGCAGTGAACTAAACCGAAGTATATTTGGTTATTAAAGTGACTATTGTCTACCTACAGTTAGCTTACGCTTTGAACAAGCTATGTTTCAAGGTGCTTAGTCAAGGATTTCCCTGAAGTCGGTTGTCTGATTTTGTATAAAACCATGCAGGAACAGCAGGTATAACTATTCTCTTTCATTTAAATCATTTAATAGACTACAATAAGTCAGTGTTTAAGAGTTCACGATCTACCACAACATCACTCAGTGGTTTAGCCAGCACCCACACTGCTAGTGTAGATAATACCGACACGACAGAGCTCACCTCTGAGGAGTCTGTGTGAAGATGGGAGATGAGCAAGGCAAAACAGCACGTAAAATATCGATAAAGACATGTTAAAAGCTAACACTTATACAAACAACGGGGATCAATTTTATAGCACACAGGAGTAAATTACTTCACTTGTAAGCACTTACAGGTCTGAGGACTTGCACAGGGACACTAAGCACTTAGGTTCCTGGGTGAGGGAATCATTTTTTCTTTTTAAGTAACAGCTGCCCAGCTTTGTTTCGAGGGGGGGCAGTTCACACACACACACACACCCTCAAGTCATTCCCTCTTCTGGAAGGGACCACCATCTTATAAAACCCATCAAGGCTTGCCGTTGTGTTGAAAGCATCCAGCAGTATTTCCTACATTTTTACCGATCAAATTTTAGCAGGCTGGATGGCTTCCTCTGTTAGCAAGCCTCATTTTTCTAAGTACACTGCTTTGCTCTCCCTCCCAAGTTAGGGCTGGCGATTAGCTGCCATTAAAAGACTAATGCTAGACACTTGCAAGGAAGCAGCACTGTAGTAACTGGCTTTGAAAGCCCAGAAAACACTTCTCCGAGCGAAGCCAGGAGCGCGTTTCTGCAGGAGCTCCTGTTACTCCCCCCAGAAGCGCAGCCAAGTCTGCGCACCACAGGCTCTGCCTTGTGCCTCTTCCAAGACTCGCTCCTCTCTGACTAGCGGCTTTGTCCAGCCGGGAAACTCACAATGAGGGGGGTAAAGGGGCTGCCCCACGGCTCCGTCCTGCAGTATTTACTCAACAGAGCCGCTCATTTTCAACAGCAGCCACCTGTAGACGGGATCGGTGTGCTTGTGGCAGCCAGCACGGGATCATTTCCTCAGGTAAACGCACGGCAGATCAGGCCTTGCACCACTGATGGGACAGAGCCGCAATGACGGCAGAAGGAACTACTTTAAAATAAATAAATAAATAATAAAAGCAAAAGCCCCACTCAGTAGCTATTTAAACAGATTAAGATCACAAGTAGGAAGAGGAAAGGATACACTTCTACTTTTCAGGGCACGGCTAAAAAACAAAAAGCCTATCCTTTTTAGGACAGATCAGAACAAATCCTTCCGGCTGAGAACCTGAATGGGAGTGACACAGTCAGCACCGAGCTCCCCTCCCCACCACCTTCCCCAGGGGTACTCTGCCTCCTACAGATCTGGGAAGGGGGCTGCATTACAGCAGTTACGCAGCTGCCCATTTACACCCAGCAAAGCAGACGGGAGAACCAGGTTCTGTGGGTCTGCCTAACGGACTAGACTGCCCATTAGTTTTTAACTTCAAGATATGGTCTTATTTTTATGGCTAATTCCTCAAAGGACCCCTAGTTCTTGCCTGTCACACGGCTCGGCCTCACCTGCCCCTCTTCTGCACTTTCCCTTGTGCCTCCACACCGAATCTCACACACAGGTCACTTTCCACTCAGGACTGTTACACTGTGTGTGTTTGTGTGGGGGAAACCAACAAGAAAACCAACCTGCTTCTGAAACATCAGCTTTAAACTGAATTCCAGACTTTCTTAAGCCACCTCAGCTGCCTTGTACCCACACGGAGCTCCACAAGCACTGCTGGAGCCTCTGACACACAGGTGCACGAGCCAGCAGGTCCCATATGTTGGCACACTTAACTAAGTCCCGCATCATAAACTAGCCTACCGCTCTCTATAAATTCCACAAATGCCAAAAAAAAAAACTTAGGAAAGAGTCGGACCCAAGCAGCGGGATCGCTGTGAGGTGTTCCCGGAGCACCCCCGGGCGCGCTTTCACTCGCACCTTTCCCCCCCTACAGCCCCGCAGCGCAGCCGGGGCTTCGCTTTTAATCCCGTTTTTTACCCCTGTTTTCAACCCCGTTTTCCAGCTTTCCTCCTTTGCCCTCTCCGAGCCCCTGCAACCCCCCGGGCTCACCTTGGCCACCCAACCGAAGAGCGGGGACATCGCTGCGGGCGCCCCTCAGGGCTCCCCGCCGCCTCCTCATGCGCCGGCCGGGAGCGGCCCCGGCCGCCCTCCGACAGCACTCGCCCGGGCGGGAAGGGAAGGGAAAGGAAAGGCCGGGAAGGGAAGAGAAGGAGGCGAGGGAAAGCGAAGGGAAGGGAAGGGAGGAAGGGAAGGGCCGGAGGCCGGGCCGGGGGCCGCGCCCGCCCCCGCCGCGCTCCGCCTCCTCCGGGGCTCCGGCCTCAGCCCGCTGCCGGCCGGGCCGGGTCGCCCCCCTCGGGTAACTCGCCCTGAGAAGCTGTGCTCGTGGGCCTCGGCCCCAAAAACCCTCCTGGGGGCACGGCAGCATCGCAGTCATGCCTGAAGTTCGCCCGATTCTTGTTATTATCTTCCCCTTTGAAAGCCCCCGTGGGGCGGTAGGTTCCCAGGCAGGCGGCTGGTGGTGTTTCAGGTGGATCAGGGAGAGATTTAAAAGCTGAGGGGGTGAAGGGATGCGACCTGCCCCCTGACAGAGGGGAAAACAGGACAGAACTGGGGGAAAAGAGGCTTGGATTTCAAGGAAATGCTCCGCTTCAGCCAAAACAAAAAGCCCTTTGCTTTCCATCACCTCACAGAAACAAAGCAAAGAACCAGGTTTGCGAAATCCCAACAGAAAAGCACCGTGCTTTGCCCTGCGCTTCTCCCCAGGACAGTTCAGCTGCTCAAAACCTGATGTTGAAGTGCCAGATCCAGCTCTCCACTTTGCCCAAAGCCGCTTTCCTCCAGCCAGCCAAACGTCCTGCACGTGCCAGCATTTGTGGGCCTAGGGCTGACGGAGTCGCCTCCCGGTTCAGACCTGACACCGTCCCACTCGTCCCAGTCGCTGGGCATCCAGCAAAGCACCGAGCAATACCTCAGCACGCGGGCTGGGGAGAAGCAAAGCCACCCTTTCAGCTCATTGAGGCAGAAAATGGGCAGTTTGGGCCCCTTCTCCCCTGCCCACAGCCTTGCATGCCCTGGTTTTATACGAAGTGAGCAAGACAGCTTATTGCCTCCAGCTGACAGGGCCAGTTCAGCAGCACTGAATTAGACAGTGCGCATTTTTAAGAGGTTACACTAAGACTAAATGACAAGCAGTGTTTCTCAGATTGTCACTGATTTGGTGAGCATCACGGCACTGGCGTGTGATAGTGTGCCATAGCGGGCTGAGGGGGCTGCCCAGCTCCTTACAACACAAAAGCTCAGCTGCACAGCTCATGCCTGCGTCTTTGCAATACCAAACACAACGCTTCCACCCACCTCCAGAGGAACACCAGACAAACCATAAAACCAAACCAGATCACTGACCGAGAATATTAACAATTACCTGGGGATGGTGGCTAGCACACACGGCATGAAGGAATGAGTCCGTGAGAAGTAGTATCTCTGGTCTGGAACAGCACATTGCTGATAGCCTACGGCTGAAAGTATCTGACCATGGTGGATGCAAGACCTAGTGCAGAGCAGTGCATGCCCAGCCTTGGTCTTACACAGCAGCTCCCTGGCCAAGCTGGGCTGGTGGCAGGGGGACTGGGGAAACCTCCTTCCCTTGGATATTAGGACTCATTGAGTCTTTAATTAAGTAATTGAGTCTTTAACCTAAATATTAGTTTACCCACCTGTAAAATCAACATAAGGCTTGACCAGTTTAGGTGGCTTGCTCAAAGACACACAGTCAGAGGAAGAGAGATAATGTGGAAGGTTGAAATCCTGTAGACACCTTTTCCTGAGCAATATTTGCCAGGGAGCCACAAAATCCTAACCAATATGAGCTGTAAAAGCAACGTGCAGTTTACTTGCAGTAACCTTCTCATGGTTGGATAGCCCAAAGCCTCCCCAGAGCTTGTTTTTAATTAACTTAAAACCTATGCTACAGCTTCTATAATTAAAGCCATAACAAATACCTTTCATATTTCATAAAAGAACAGAGATCCATTTTTCTAAGAACTGTACAGGTGAAAGTAGAAGCCATTCACAGGCATAGCCAATGGTTTATCTTGTCATTATGGTAGTGGCAGTGGGCCATTTGAATGCATAGACTTTCTTTACCCATAAACCTAATAATGACTAAGTGTGACCAGCACTCACTCTGGTGGTTGTAGCCACCAAAAGGTTTACTGGCATGATAGAGGGGAGAGACTTTCCTGCTGCTACTGCTCGTGATGTACAGAGCACGTACATGAATAAAGGGAAATCTGTTCTTAGGGCTTTAAACTAGGCACCTTATAAGAAACCTAGAAATACTTAGGTTTTAAGTATGTAAACTCGGTCTACTTTTATTTCATGCAAGAACAATGCCACAGCATACTGTAAAACTATGAGCAGCACATAGTATCTACCATGTGACGGTAGCATTGGAGCTGCATTTCTCTAACATTGAATGTGAACAATATCATGTCTAAATGATTATTTCTGCCCCCTTTTCTGAGGGGATCCTGCCTGCTTGGGAGCTTTTCCAGCTCCCCCTTCCTGACTGGCACCCTTCCGCAGTTTCCAGCTAACAATACACACACATCCTCTGAGTCTCTTAAATGCCGATGTCAGTCAGGAGACCTGGCTTGTAGCCCTGACTGCCACCAACTCAAAAAGCATCCTCAGTGTGTTACTTCATTCTACTCAGCTTCTAAACCTGCTGCATGCAGTTGTTATAGTGATGCCTGTATGATTTTATGTACGCTCTGAAATCTTCTACGTGCTATAGGGCTGGGATGTCTTGTGGTGAAGACACTGAATTAGGAGGTAGAGTAACAGTGAATGAATTCCAGCTTCCGCTGTTAACATGATTTTCAGGCAAGCTGTTTCACCACTGTCTGTTTTAGTTTATCTGTTAAATGGAGGTGATATTTGCCAGCCTTGAAGGAAGGAGTGGGTACACTCAAGAGCATTTGAGAAAGAGCTGGTGGCAAGGCTTAAGTGCTCAGATATAAAAATGTTTGGTAATGCATGGAATTCTTCAGTGTAAATGAAAAGGTCACTGTTTTGCTCACCTTCCAAAACAGCAATGTAGTAGGAACAATAACTGCATTCATTTTTCAGGATGTTCAACTTTCTAAAAAAAGAACCTCTGTATTTTTCTATTTTAAGTTTGTCTTGTGCAAATAACTGTCTCTCCAAAAATACTATATATCCATTTTGGGTAAATGGAAAAATTCAGGGCTCGGGAATGACATCTGTATTGCATAAACAGTAAGTAGCACTTGACACTATCTTATCTAAGCATATGATCTTAAAAAAAAAAAAAGAGACAAAACCCTCATTCCTGTGAACTGTTCCATGTTATCATGGAAAATATTAACAAGATATTTGTGGCTGTTTTTAAAATAGCAGCAATTAAAATGCTTCAAAGCCACAACTGAAAGCTTACATCGTCAGAAAAAGGATCTTTCAGTTTTACAGATGTCCTTCATAAATTTACACATACGCAAATATTACCCTCATTATTTCTCCTCAAACAAAGCTCTCCACGTTAAAAGAAACCAGTTGGACATAAGGATAGAGAGAGGAGAGAGATATAAAGACACATTGATGTAATCAACCTTTTAACTCAAAAGGAACATTTTCTGACTTGCTCTCTTCTGATTTTAGCTTTCTTTAGGTTTAATGGCTGTAAATATTTTTTAAGAGTCTTCACAGTATGTCACCACTGAGCAAAGTCTAACAAGAAACTGCATTAAGATTGCAGCCACAACCACAATCACCTGAGAGCTGGCCTCTCCAGCTGCTTTTAACTTTGGTGGTAGTTTTATAGCAGACCCTATTCCCTTTTGAAGCTTTCTCTGAAACTTTTTCCATAAATATGTTTTTGCAAGCCTTTCTTTTCTTGGATGACCCCCTCTATTCACATTACCCATTACATATTCCATTTACCCCTTCTTTCCCTGTTCAAGTCTGTCCTACACAAGGTCTTTGGTAAAATGCAACAGAAGAATGTACCTGCCAGTAATTACCACCATCTGTTATTTGGCCTTTGTTTAAAAACACCCACAATTTTTATCCTTCAATACTTAGTTTTAACTGTTCATTAGGATATCTTTAAGTCTTGTCTCAACCCTTCCCACTCCCCATAGCAGGTTAGATGGTTTCTCTTTTGTCAGAGGAAAAAGATGGAAAGAGTTACTTCTGTAAGAATACTGGAAATGACGATGTTTGGGGTAATCTCTGCACTGTTAGTCAGTTAAGATCATAGACTGAAGGATTTTGGCTATCTGCTAACCAGCAGCAAGCAAGAAAAACACCAGACTTTGGGCTGGTGCCCAGAGATAACACGCAATCCCCTCCCTGTGCAGCAGCCCGACAGAAGGCAATGATTCCTTGCCAGAGCCCTGGGCACTGACCTCGGGAGCGGAACCCTTTCCAGCCGCTTCTGTTGGTTTCAGCTTCCATACGATTGCTCGTTCAGCTACCAAATTTGTCATTGCCAAAATTCTTTGATTTGAATAGCATTACCATTTCCTGCCGTTGACTGTGTGAGAGTGAAAGACAGCCTTGATGGCAGATTAGCTGTCCTCTTCCCAGCCAGCAGGAACCATCCCTCTCCAACTGTGTCAGAGCAAAAGAGTTACCATGAGCTCATTTTGGAACCTGGACGTCAGCAAGAGGACCAAGGGAAGGAGGGATTTGCGAAGGGATCTGTGATCCTGCACCACGTAGAAGAGAAGAACAAGAGCCCCAGGGCCACATTGCTCAGCAGACAATGGAATTAAACCCTCCTTGGGCAAAAGCTTTCAGGCAAGGTTTCATCAGCTAGAGTGAGATCATGAGCGTATGAGATAACACGAGACGATGTATAAGGTTAAAGTCTTTCCTAGTTGCTAACATTTTCTTAAGATTTTTCCTTATGGATCTGTTTTGACCAAAGAGGTCTTTTTGTTTGTTTTTTCCCTTGAAAACGGTCTATCGAGAGAAAATGAATTGCTCTTCTTCTGCCCTACTATGAGGCAGCTGTAGGTGACAGCAGGTACCCAGAATGGAATGGAGCATCTCTTAGCATTTGATGAAAGTTCAGAGCAGAGAGGTTTTGGAAGTCTTTCATCAAACAAGGGACTGAGGAAAATGCTGCCATCATCCCGTATGGGACCCCTCTTATGAAAAGGATTAAGAGTATAAAGAATCCAAACCCAGAAAAAAAAAGTTTTACCTGCAGCACCTGAAGTTGGCTACAGGAGGAAAAGCTGACAAAGGGACACTTTTAGATGTATAGCATCTGACCAACAAACACGAGGGATACCAAAGGTATCCAAGATAGTATAGAATCACAGAATGGTTTGAGTCCAAGGGACCTTAAAGACCATCTAGCTCCAACCTCCCTGCCAGGGGCAGGGACACCTCCCACTAGACCAGATTGCTTAAAGCCTCATCCAACCTGGCCTTGAACACGTCCAGGGATGGGGCATCCATAGCTTCTCTGAGCATATTCAGGTACAGAGAAAACTTCTGGGATACTAGGATAAAAATACACAGAAAAAGAAAGAGACCAAGGCTATACACAATCAGTGTGTCAATAAACATAATCCAGCTTTAGGGTCCTGGTACCCATTCACGACCACCGATGCCATCTGATGCATAATACTCATCTGGGCTGAAATCATCCTGCCACTTCAAATACTTTCAAAACCACTGATGAGTAAACTTTGGATTGGCAAACTTTATGCTGGATTGAGTATTTTTTTTTTTGTCTTCACAGGAAAAATTAAAAAAAAGAGCTTGAAGCTGTCATGAACTCTGCCATGGTTTCTGACTAATTCAGCTAAAGCGTAATTATATGTTTGCATTTGACCAAGATCAAATGTGCACTGCTGAGTGAGCCAGTTGTGACCAAGTGATCGGATCTCCCTAAATGAGCAAAAAAACACAGCCTGAATCTGAAGATAAGTTCAGGCAGACCTGCAGAGATACCACTTCAATTTGAATGGCTGGACGCAAGAAAACCAAAAGGACAATGTGGCAAGCAAACAACAGGGGAAACTCTGCACGTAGAAGCATCAGAGGTTCCAAGCACTCACTCTGTTTTGGGACAGAGGATTTTCTAGCAGCTGTGAAACTGGATCAAGAAGTGTAGACCACAGGTAGTGCAAACTGGCAAACTGCAGGAACAGAGAACGAAGCTCAGAACAAATGGGGATGCTGCCAACAAGCGGTGACAAAGACAGAGGTGGAGCCCTTGAGATCATCAGTGAGATCCTGACTGTATCTGAAACGGTTAGAAACTTCCTGTTTTTCTCCCTGGAGGCCAGTATTTCTTGTTCTTCTCAGTGCGACCAGGCTGAGCAACAACTAGCTGAGCTCTTCAAGCTGCTGAGAAAGCTCCGGGGAGAGAGCAGCACCCACAGGGACAATGCACACCTGCACACACACACGGACATAACTGGATAAACCCTAAAACATGAATGATGCAAGGCTGCTTATTTCAACAGCCACCCCACCCCTGGCAGTGGGATGTGAAGGATGTGACAATTAAACAAGGATTATCATCCCCTGGCATTAGCTAAATGTCTAGGGAAGGATTTTGCACCCTTCTCATCCAGCCTCCCCCTGCTTCCTCACAGCAATCACCAGCAAAAAACCCTCTAGACATTTAAGAAGTCTTTTCTAAAATGCAATTAAAAGGTTGCTCTTAAAGTGTTTCTTGGCCTTGAAAGTCAAATAGTTAAACCAAGTTACTCGGATAGGAAGATGGACACTGGATTTGAAAATGTCTCATTTCCTTTGTGCACAGGCACTACTCACACTGGAAAAAAACATGGAAATACTACACGCTGCTACTTCCAATAATGGACAAGTTAAGCAGTAAGAGACTTCTAGAAAGTGTTGAGGAAAAACAGACTATGAACAGAAAGTGACATCTTAACTGTGTTTTGGTTTCTTTTAACCAGTCATAAAACTTATATACTCCACATGCTGTGGGTGAAGCGTTCCTACAAATGCCTACAAAATGGGATTTGTGTTAGTCAAGATGTCCACATGCACTTCATTGTATTACAGACGTCCAGTAATGAGTTTCAATATGAACAATTTTTAATGCATACTTTATGCGTACTTATAACACGTACTTAGTTATAGCCTAGCTCTCTGCTCCCATAATTAACCATAAACATGAAAATAGCCCCACTACCCTGGCCATATTATTTTGTGCACTTCAGTTGCAACAGTAGCAGACTAGGAAAGCATATTGAATGCCACAATATGAAGAGCCTGAGAAGTAACCAGTCTTCTCAGTTCTCCATAACAAACTAATAGCTTCACGAACCTAACAGCACCGATATATGCAAAGATCACACCAACTGCTAGCTGGGTTCTGCAGCAGTCCCCACAGGCAGTACACAGAGTCTACTGAAAGCATACTGGAGTTGAGATATTCTAAAGCAACATCCACTTCACTACAAACAGAAGGAAAAAATGGTAGTTGGAGTAAAACTTTAAGCATTAACGCTTCTTTTCCCTCATCAAATGATAATATTCTTGTTTTTGCTGAAAATGACAAAGGCTATCAGGCCAGGTTTACACCTCAGCAGGTGCAGGGGCCAGAACTCACCTACTGTCCATGGGGCTACTGCAAATTGCACACAAAGAGCACGCGGGTGCAAAAGCTATTTGCCTGAAAAGGACCTAATCCTGCCCCCACCAAAAACCCAGACCGAGTTGCTATATGCACCTTAAACACAGATAAAACAAGAAGAGGAAGGGAGTACCGCATTGTCCTGCTCTTTCCCAGCGTCGAGCTGAAGCAGCTTCAGTTTCTGCAGCGTCGCCCTCATAGCAGTGGCCTCCTGTGCACCACCCGGGGTGAGATCCACTCGCTGCAGGTTCCTCGGGAGAGCTGGACCCAACGCAGGAACCTAAAAAGTGCACCGAGCAGCCCGGCCCAGCCCACGCCCCGCACCTCTTCCCATCGCCAGCCCTCCCTTGGGCTGCAGCACGGTCCTGCCCTCGAAGTTTCCTGTGCCGTGCGGAAGCCGGAACGCGCCTGGAAAGCTCCTGGTATTGCGACTTGCTCGCTGGGTGACTTTGTACGATGCCCACAGACCGGCGTTTTATTGAGCTCTCTGCAGTTCTGTGCTTGCTGTGTCGTGCCGCTGATTACATTCCTTCTTCCGTCCCGACAGTGGAAAGTTTCAGCAGCAGAGCTCCCTCACACACGCTTTTCACTGACTGCTTCTTACATTTCCCCCTCCTACCCTCTTCTCAGGGCTTATTCACCTACGAAGCACATCGTAGTCAATGATCTGGGCTCTTGGATCAGATTTTATTTGGTTTTGGCTAAGCCACGCTGTGTTTCAATAGCAGCAAAGCCACAAAACGGCAATAAAACACCTTTAAAACCAGGATTCAGGCACCGTCTCTACCACTCTGAAACCCCACTTCTTCCCATTAACTTCTCCTTCAGGAGCTCGCAGCCCCAGGTTTCCTCACAGACAGCGCTCCGCGTGTAGCTGTCCCAAGCCAGTTCTGTCTGACTCCTAAAAACACGCTGGAAAACATTTGTGAAATACAACACACAAGCCGGAGACATAAAATCCAGCGACGGGGCTCGTCCTTATTGATCTTCTGTGGTTTTGATAAAGGCGGATCACTTCAAAGGGCTCAGGATGCGTTACTGGAGGGCACGGCTGCACATTTCTGCCACATGTGCTGACTGTGCTTCCGCTCCTCCGCGAGAACAATGGAGCCTCGGCAGCTGAATCAGCTCTCCCCAAACCACCCATCCCCATGGGCAAGAGGGACTCGCTCCCTGCAGGTCTCTTTAATCATTTCTTACAGCAGAGATATCCTAGAACTCGCAGCCACGAGGCTCCTGGAGTAGGTAAAATTGAGAAAATGCGTGCGTGTTCTCATGAATGAAGCCCCAAATACAGCTGGGATTGTGCTACCCCATTGAAATAGATTAATGATGTTACAATAAAATAATCAAGGGCTGATTCTGCTGTTTCCTCCCTCCTGAGCATTACCAGTACCAACAGGGAATTCTGGTATTCTGGAAAAATAACGCACACAGCTGGAAGGCTGGGCTGGACAGCCGGACTCTTCACTCTAGCAATCTCACCCTACAGTTCACAACCCATCTGCCTGCCGTGGGAGCACTGGAGGAGGAGAGCAACACAACTTAATTTGGAACACGGTAAGTTCAGATACCACTGCAACCTGGGGCTGAGCTCACGTATTTGAATGCATTCACAGGCACAGAGACCCAACTTCTGAGGTTCGCTTGCGAATTTATCTGAGCAGGGTTTTCTACCCTGGGATCCAGTGAATTCTCAGCCTGCTGTTTCAAGCACAACAGATTTGTAAGTTAAATTCTGGCTAGCTTTAATTCATTTTCTGAGTTTGTTTCTAATATCCAAAAAATATAATATACAGCCAAACAGAAAGAGTTTTAAAAAATACACATACTACATTCTCTCATTGCATATCTGTAATGTCAGCCCCATACATGTGCTTTGACTTCACTCACAGCCCACTTGGGATTGAACTCCCCTTGAGACTGCTTCCTGGAAGTCTAGTTCAGCTGTGGCAGAGCTGTCTTAAGGTGGCATCAAGACTTTTAGAGCAGACTGAAATATCTCTGTGTGTAAAAGTCAAGGCACTGCGCGTTATTTGCAAAAGGAAAATTTATCATGTACAAAGTTCTTATACGACTTGTTGGAAGTTCACCATCTCAGGTTGTGTGAATGGGTTTATCCTGAGATCTTGCCAGTTTGCATTCTGTAACTTGAGCCTGTAAGTCGAAACCTACACTTTATTTGTCTGATGTTGCTGGGAACATTTCTGACTCTTGCAAACACAGCTGCCATACAGGTACTCTTTAAAAACACAACAACTGTAAAGCTTCTGCTGAAACAAAACAAAACAAAAAGGCAAAAAGTCTTCATTTTAATGGAAAATTGGAAGCACGTTTTCTACAGTTCACAACCTGCAGAGCACCCACTGAAAATCTCCTACAAGCAAAGAGGAGGCCTGCACACAAACAGTGCATGCACTCCCATGTCTGTTGTCCTCTGGATGCAACTATTTCATTATTGAATTAGTAACTTAGAGGTAAGTTACACTCTGAAGTTCTTTCAGTTTTGAGAAGAGAAACCTCGGTCCTTAGGACCAGGTATCCATATATCATGCTCATAACGTGTCAGTTTTCACTTCCATCCTGCTAAGGAGCAGACATCCCAGAACATCAGCTAACGCCAAACACTAAGGCCAATGAATCATGTGCCTTATTTTCTCCCCTCCAGTGTTAATAGTGAAGAATAAAGTGCATTTTGTTAGCAGTTCTAGGAATGCCAGCATTTTGGTTCTCAGGCAGCACCTTTTCTCACTGTTGGGTCCTGTGCTAGCTCACCACACAGCAAAATAGCAACTCATCACAATACTTTTACAAGTTTTTATTGCCAAAAAAAGGCACAAGGAGAACGCAAACAGAACTTCAAATTTGGAAACAAGTCAGTTTCAATGGCACTGAAATTCTTACCTAAAGCCCACCAGGGTTTTTGGATTGATTTCAGACAATCTTAGGCTGTCAAAGATAAGGCAAGGAGGCATTCCCCTGCTGGTGGAATAGCAGGAGAGGTGAAACTGTCCCAGCTAGCACAGCATCTTACATTTGCTCTGGACAGCCACTAAGTGGCACTTAAACACCTCGGCTCGAGCTGTGATGAGTCTGCAAACTGTTGTGAAGGGAGAGGGGAAAAAAGCTACTTGCTCTGGGGACCTTAGAGCAGGGGCTGAAAGTGGTGAGTGGGACAGAGAAGTGAAAGTGGTGAACCGAGCTTTGCTGTTCAAGACTTCAGCATGTTATTGCTTCCTAGGCAAATGCCAGGCCCCCGTTTGCATTTTTAATCAAAGGAATAAGCCCGATTTTCCTACTAGGGGTGTTAAATCAGCTGTGTTAATCATCCTGAACACACTAATGCACGACAGCTATTGCTTTCTTTTGATCTGGTTTCGAAGGTGGTTTTGTCTCATTGAAAAATCTTTCTCAAGGAATTAACCACAGAAATCAGAAGCCACGTACCTGCAAGCGCGCTCGCGTTACATGTGCCTGAAGCCAGGCTGGGCTTTGTTTCTTTGCTTGTTTATTTGTTAAGGCTGAAACAAGAGGCTTTAGGAAACTAAAAGCTCTCCACAAGTTACACAGAAGGATGAAACTTCGCCCAAGGCAGGAGGGATCAGCAGCCCAGCTGTTTTTACAACCCTGATACATCTCAGTTAGTGTCACAGGGAAAAGCAGGGGGAGGGTGGGAAAGAAAGCAGCAGCACGCATCGGGCTGTAGTTTCCTGCAAAGGACAAGGCAAGGATAAACTGGCATTATCCACTCAATCCTCGTATCAGATCGTCGATGCTCAACCTTTGGGGCAGGCACACATACCCATTTAAGCCTGTGTTTGTCCAGTCACACAAATCATCCTTTAGGAAAATATTTCCCACAACCCTTCCCATAACTTGACGTCCTCAGAGAGGGTAAAATAACAGAAATATAGAGCAACTGTGTCTATAGCAGGCAAGGGAAAGCACCCATTTTATGATAGTGATTTGTTACCATTATTCACTTGGACATATATTGGGATGGGAGACCGTGGTAGTGCAGTAAATAGAGCAGTTATATACGCCTCCTCTGCTCGGGGTCTCTGCTCCACCAGGCAGAGAGCCCCCATCTGATGACCCTGAGGGCACAGCAGAAATGCCGGGGCCATGCAGGCAAAACTCTAAATGACAAGCTGATTGCATGGAAAAACGAGGAGCTATTTCAGGAGGGTGATTTACTCAGTATCATTATTTATTAATTGGCATCTTTGTGTTTTAATGCGTATGGCTTGAATTTATCCATTAGGGCCACTTTAGAACCTGAAAAAGGAATAAATTGCAGGAACACGAACGTACATGTTAAAGCATCTCCAAGGGAGCTAAAGCCCAAGCTTTTTGGAGAAACTTGTGAAGCAAAGAAAAAGAGAAAGTTTTTGGTTTTACTCATCTTGAGGGAAGATCACTGACATAGGACCCAGTCCTAAAACCTGATTTATGCAAGAGTTTGTCTGGATATTTTGCATTAACCCACATGACAGCTATTGCCTTTGTTTTTTCATATATTTGAGAGAGCAATCTCCCCCATTTAAAAATGTTATCTTTCACTAACTGAATTACACTGTTTTCAATATGTTATTGTATGGTGTGCCATGAAAACTAACACTGCATTAAATAAGACTGACTCTTTACACAAACTGTTCTTTGCCAAAGCAGTTCTATTTTCCCCTCTAAAACATATTTTCTGGCTTTGAATTGCATAGAACCCTCACTGCACCACATAGCACAAAATTGATTTTAAAACATCGCAACTGCACATACTTTGAATTCCTTACGATCATTAATTACATGAAAAATATAAACTGTCTATTGAATCCAGATTAGATTTTCTGACTTGCATTTGGCATTCAACAAGGCTGCATTCTTCCAAGCGTCCTCTATTCTCAAATCAACTTTAATAAGCCACAGCAATGGGTAACTACAGGAAACACGGCAGAGCTCCCTTATGATTAGTTATCCTCTGTGGTATCTTACGTTCAGGCTAACATTCAACATTGATATGAATCAAACAGTATTTTCTGAATTCTTAATTCTGTACACGCATCTAGAAACCCAGGTTGCATTCTCTTTCTTTTGCACAGGCACAACCCGTACTTCGTTGCAAGGAGATGTGAGACACGCTCACTTTGTGTGCATTGCATCCAACACCTTTGCAGAAGGCAGACTTCCTACCTTACAGTAAGGTGAGCTGAGTCACTTTGTCGGTACCAATTTAGTTGTTGTTAGCACTTGTGAAGCTGGAGAACCTAATGTGTAGTGCTGGAGTAAATGCATGGATACACATAGCCTCTCAACTGAAGACCTACATTGTTCTTTGAGAACTGTGTGGATTTAGAAACCATCAAGTTTTCAAATTCATCTTTTACACTAAGTTATCTGCAAGCTTTTCAAATAGATTTGAATACTGTAGCAACACCAAGACTCTCGCAATGTTTTTGAAGTTGGTCACAGAGGGTTCACTTAGTTCTTGGTAACAGTATATAAGTACCAGTAAGTTAGTGCCAAAGTGAAGCTAAAGCCACAAAAATGAAGAAACTGCCATGTGACAGCCTTTCACAACACGTTCAACCCCTCAGAGACAGCTTCACTTGTAATTCTAAGACAATTAGGTATAAATCACAGAAGCGTACTAAAAGCTCTCAATTCCCATCACAGCACCAGCAGCAGAGACAAGGCTGTACGAAGCTATTTACCAGCACACAGATTGTCCCTGTGCTGTTTGGGACTGCTCAGCAAGGCACCTCCGCCTGCGGGCTCACTGGGCTGGGACACAGCGATTTCCTCCCAGCAGGGCACATTTCAAGGCCCGTGACTGTTCCAGAGCCCAGAGGGCTGTGTTACCTGTACTGAGGCTGAGTAAGGCTCCATGCTTCCCAGTGTACCTCCACCCATAGAGCCATTCGTTGAGGATCACCGTAAAAGATCCCATCAGGGTTCCTGCTGCACAGCCCTGTAGGGCACCTCTGGGGCTGCACGCTATTTCCACCAGCTGCTTGGAAAAATGCCAGGAAAAGTCTGCCCCAAATTACTTTATGTTCTCACTTCAGTTTCTGTATCTGTGAAATGTGACAAAACATATAAGGTGACCTAACAGGGTATGCGGAACTGGTCTGGAGCAGAAAGCAATTCAATTTTTCTGCATTATTGTTTTCTCAGCTATTTTAGTCCTAAAGCAGCTCAACATAGGGCTGCAGAACCATCAATGCCAGCACAGGGGAAAACACTGAGAATGTGTGTCAAGGGATGGCTCAGAAGAGGAAATAACAATTTAACTGCCTCTTTTGAGGGAGGACAGCTATTAGCAACTCAAAGTATCACCAGAATACATTTGAACTAAAACCCCATGGAAGTATAGGTCTGAATCAGGGACCTGAGGTGCCACCTGCTTCGGAAAGCATGGCCTTGCTTCCCCCAACTCTCACAAAGGTGCTCGTGAAGCCGTACTGTGATCAGGTCAGGACAGCAATTTGTTCACGAATGCATCTCTTTTTCTTTTGGAATATTTAAATTGCTCTCAGCTGGCTCCGTGAGTGATAGCATAGCATGATATGTGAGTAGAGGGAAAAGTGGGATTGCACAGATCAGCAACCAAGGGAGTGCAGGCACCAGCAGCTGCACCAGGCTAGACTAAGGGAGAGCTTCTCTTTGGAGATATGCAAAGAAACAGGTCAGTCAACGTGTGCTTAGTAGAAGATGAAAGGAAACAAGACAATTTTTATGGCAGGACTTTAAAATGTGACCCCATATCTACAGGCCTAAAGCACCTTTTGACAACAGTAGAATCATGGGATCAAAGGAACACCAGAATTAGGGAAATTGCTTCCCAACACCATTCTCACTAAGGTAAGAACTTATTATGGTGGAGGTTAAGCGTGCAGTATACACTGCACACCACTTGACAATGTACCTGCAGAGGATGCATCTTCAGGACACACAGGTTTATGATCTCTGCAAACACGGGATGAAGCAAGTGATTCAATGCAAAGGAAAAATCTGGCCCACTGCCTAAATACTATAATTCATAGAGTTATTCTGGATAAACTGTTTTCAAACAGATGACTGCAAAAGCAGACACTTAATTTGATGATTCAGGAGACCTCTGAATCATATGCACTGACTGTAGATTCCTACACTTGGATGAAGCCTTACAAATACTGGAAATAAAGTCAAGGTGGACCTGGCCTGATAAAATTCAGTTCTCCCTTTCTATCATCACCTTCACTCCCCTACCATCTTAATTACTGCACCCAGAATTCATAGAAAAATAAATCTTAAAAACAGTGTAAAAGAGCTTTCTCAAAGCCTATGGAACATACACTTAACCTCCTCCTGTAATTATTTGCTTCCGTAGTACAAAACCATATGTAATTGCATTTCAGTGCACAATGCTGCACATGTAGATGACTACTTACACACAAATCATTCTTGAATTAAATCAATGGTGTTTTTCAGGCACTCACTGTACCTATAACGTTATGGCCCAAGTATGCTTTGTCTGTTAAAGTGTGGGGAATGTCTAGGTGAGATTGTTGGGAAATCAGATCAAATTTCCATGCTGGAAGGAATGGAGAATGACAGAAAGATTTTCTGCACAAGAGAGGGAAGGAAGGAGGTAAGGATGTAAGGAATGAATTCTGCAAGGAAGCCCCCCAGAGCCTATAGACAACCTCCAAAATTGTGTAAAAATGTAACAAAAACCAGAGGCAGCTGGGAACATGCTGGTGTTGCAGTTGCTCAATAGTGCCTTATGAACAGAAATAGAAGAGGATCTGAGCTCATTCCCTGTGTTTAGTTTCCTGGGCCAAGAGGAAGAAATGAGCTCCATTTCCCTCCTCCTCTACAAATGCTCTGCTCTCCAGCCTGCCTGGTGGCTCTGCTCAGCATCCTCACAGCGGCCGTGGCAGCAGGAGCCTGCCAAGCAGAGCTAGGACAGGTGCTGAACTGCTTCATCCTTCCAAGGCAGAATTTGTTCTGGGCATGCACACTAATTCCAGGGACTCTTATTGATGAAAAACATAAGTGTAGAAAAATGTAAGTGTAAATGTAAGATGCTTTACAGATATGGGTTTAGATAGAGGCTATGAATCCTGCACTGTGAGACACAGGTTCCTGAACTCTTCTGTGGTCTCAATCTGTAAAATGGAGACCACAATTCTTCCCTACGTGAAGTTTCAGAAGGAAACTCTACTGTTACTCTTGAGGATGCTTGGGCGTTATGGCCTACAGCTCCTATTGCCTGTACCGGACTTCACAAACTACCAGCATCAGACCTGGTAAGACAAGAGGAATGGTTAGTAGTCCAAGAGAAGCGGTCCCAAGCCTGCTAATTACTTTTTAGCATCAGTTCCACTGTTGTTTCTGCTACAATACCCAACAGAAAAGGTGAAGGAACAATCAATAATGTCAGCATGTGTGAACTTCGGCTCTAAAAAGAAGCATACATGACAGATCAGGTGAGACAGAGAACATTTCAATATTAAGTTGAAAAATCCTCAAATAATCTCCTCTGATACAGAATACTGTACTGTCAAAGTCCTGTTAAAAATTCTTTATAGTCATTCTGGAGCAGATTTTTTGGTAGGATTTAGCAGGTTGAGGAAATCACAGGAAAATACAATTTTATACGTTGCTGCCACTGTGAGAGAAGACATTTATCTAACAACCCACATGATGCATTTCATCTTCCCTGCTAAGACGTTATCTCTGACTTCAAGTCAGGAAGTGGCATTGCACAGATCATTTCCTCCATGTGGCAATCAGAAGCGGGGCTGAGGGAAATCATACAATATTTCTTATAAAACAGGAGTGAACAAAGGAGAACTTAGCTGAGCCAGGAATGCCACAGAGTCACTCTAGATTCCGATATGGCACCGGAAAGGCTTGGGACATTACTGCTGGGATGGGGTCAGTGACTGCCAAAGCCCCTGAAAGCAGAGGAAGCTCCCATGCCTAAATCCCTGGAACAGCCCCCAGGCATGGAGCTGGTGCAGCGACAGTTACGCTGCTGGCTCAGGATGAGCAAAAAGCCCGTTTACTTGCTGAGGACGGCCAAAGCAGAGCTGGCTATTGCATTACACAGGATACTCTGTTAAGGTTTACAGAGCTAAACTTTCACCCACTTCATATAGCAGACTATATATGTGCACAGGCATGCATTAGATTCTTTGCTCTGTGTTTTCCTTCTGTTTTTAACATGCATTTCTCCAGTTGGTATTTGGGAGATGAGAAACTTCCTAAACTGAGAAGTAATGCTAGCACTTGGTTTCTGATGGAGCCTTCTTAATTGCAAGCAAAAAAGTGCATGTGAATAGGAGGGAAAAAAACAGCCAAATCAAGCTCTCAGCTGCACTAAGGCCAGTTACTGTGTTTTGTTCCAGCAGAGTTTTATGCCCCTTGCAAAATTTTAATCTCCCCAGACTCATCAAGCAATAATACACAAAATACCTCCATATTTACAGTTACCTTGCTGAATTCATTAAGAAAAGGAAATGGCCCTATTAAAAATGAGCTACTTATGAGGTCATACCTTTAAGTGTAATGTAAAAACAAGTTGCATAAGAACCCTCTGTCACGAAGCTAAGCCTCGCAACAACTGCTTTGGAGTTCACGGGGCCTTCGCTGTTCCTTTTATAGATGAATAATGTGAAGTTCACTCCCAACTTCAGCTCTGTGCAGCCTCACAGAGACCTAAGTGTTGATTATCTGAAACCAGCTGCTCCAGGCCATAAGCAGCTCCCAAACAGCACGCAACAAAGCGTATTGCATTGCAGGTAATGCAGCCTGATCTCCTTAAGCACATAAGCTATTGTAACTCATAAAAGCAGGTGAAGGTTGTTTAAGAAGCAGGAGCTCTTAAAGCAACTGCAGGGCCAAGAAACGCAGGCACTGCCACTCTGCTGGCAACATGCCTGCAGCTGACAGAAGCCCAGTTCCTGGGCCAAAACCTCTCCCTGCTTTGTGACACTGCAGAATGAGGGTTTAGAAGCAGCAAGCAGACTTGTGAATGTGTTCTGCAGCTGGGAGGCCACTTCAGTCAGGAACAGTCCCACTCCATGTCATGGAAAAGAACAGTCCCATCCAGCGTTCTCCCACTGTGCCATTAACAGTTCTGGTACACACAAGCATATGTTAGAGATCTCCTGGGACAACTTGCATGGAGATTCTAGAAAAGAGAGAGAACTTACCTTAATCTTTCAAAACCTGCACTAAACTTTCTATATATCTTCATACGCCAGCTCTTGATAATCATTGATAATCTCAGAGAAATATTTCTTCTGAGAAGACGCCAGCCGCAAGTTTCTAGGCTCTCCCTCAAACCCTCTAAACCTCCTACTTGTATCACAAAAGGAAATAAACAGGGAAAGTCAAGCTTTCTGAGCATCTGCTTCACTACAAGAGGTGGCAGTGCTGTCTGCTGACTTGTACCCCGCATACAGGAACTTACTGAACCCTGCAGCCAGGAAGAACAAGCGGACACTGCCCTCCACAGCCAGCTAGGAGCAGGCTCACATTCCCAGGCCCTGTCCTCATGGACCATCCTGATAGCAGCTGGAGGAACAATACTGCGGGGCATAAACAGTCCAGGAGCTTCCTAAAGAGCATCAGTGACAGCTTCCTGACCCAAATGACAGAAATCCCAATGAGGACAGGTGCTCTGCAGGACCTTGTACTCACAACCAAGGAAGGGCTTGTTGGGGATGTGAAGGTTGAAGGTAGCCTTGGCTCAGGATCCTAAGAGGAAGCAGGGCAAAAAGCCAGATCACAGCCCCGGACTTCACGTGAGCAGATTTTGGCCTCCCTCTTCAGGGATCTGCTTGAAAAAGTCCCATGGGATAAAGGCTCTGGAGGGAAGAGGGATCCAAGAAGGCAGATTGATATTCAAAGATCGCCCCCTTCCAGCTCCAGAGCAGGCTGTCCCAGTGGGCAGGTAAAAATGCCAGCAGCCTGCACGGATGAACAAGGAGCTGCTGGCAAAGCTCTAACAGACAAAGCATGCAGAAGGTGGAAGCAGGGACAGTAACCTTGGAGGAATACAGAGACACTGCTCAAGGATGTAAAGACATTGCTTGGAAAGCCAAAACTCACCTACAGTTGTATCTGCAGAGGGATGTGAAAGGCAACAAGAGGGGCTTCTCTAAGTCCATAGATGACAAAAAGGCAAAGGGAAATGTAGGCCTACTGCTGAGTGGGGCAGGGGTGCTGGTGACACAGGACATGCAAAAGGCTGAGGGACACAATGCCTTCTTCACATCAGGCTTCCATGAAATCATTGAGATGAGAACTGTCATTCTTTATTGACAATAAATATAAAAATATAATAGAGGACAATACAAGTTTCACCTGCCTTAAATCTCAACTGGCCCAGGGCATTCTCAGATACGTTGCAGTGACCAATATTTCACTTGCCAGCCAAAACATGAATCAGTTAAGATTAAAAATACCTAAGAAAAACAAATCATTTGATACATCAAACTAAAACCAGCATAATGGGATGTAGAAATGCTTTTCTGAACTGAAAGTAGAGAACAGAAATTGCTCTTCCTCTAATGCTTCGGCTACTCTGTATTTGTTGGAGACAGCTCAGGAGAAGCTAGGAGCACGCTGACACAGGGTATTAATCTCTCTCATGCCTCAGAGTGAAAGAAGTGCTAAGCAAGGTGTCGTATGGAAGGACAATGTGTTCGTGGACAATGAGTTTACGAAGGAAGCAGCACGCCTCAGGAAACACACAGCCACAGTTCCCAGCACTGTACCTTTCAAACCACCACGACCCAAGTATAGGACAAAAATGCCAGTGATGTTTAATGTCAACAGCTTTCAACAACCACAATGCCAACGGCATCCCATTTCTGTAGAGCCTAAATAAATTTCAGAGCAGAGGTCACTGGGAGGACAGGCAGGCTGGTAGCATGCAGGTTCTCATTCGAGCCATCACGCACACATCGTGCCCAGGCGCCCTGGCCAAGCTGTTCAACAACTCCGTGTTCTTACAATGAAGGAACTGTTCTGCAAGCACAGATTTACTGGAGAGATCATTTTTTCCCCCAGCTTCCACCATCATTACTCAACATGGCATGCATAATCCCCATCTCTGACCTATTAGCAGCCCCTCCAAGCTCCCCACGGGCAATATAATTGAGTCCTGCTCCATTCCTGAGCACCTGCAAGGAATATGCATGAACACTTCAGCCGCAGCACCAGGCAGAAACCACTTAATCATGAGGCCCCATCAGAATCTTTGCATGGTGAGGGTGAAAGCATAAAAAACTTCACTAACTTTAACTAGTGGAAATTTACTGAGGTTGTACATGGAGGAAGGAAGGATTCAGATCCTATAGACAACAGATCCTCTTAGAAAGGGGAACCCTGATCCGTAGCAGAAGCTCTCTGTAGGCAACGCAAACTCTTCCTTTTAGCACTATGTGGAGTGGAATGATCCCTATATGCACAAGTTTGCTTTTAAGAAATGTGCCAAGGAGCAGTTTGTCAGGAACACTTCTTCCACCCTTCCCTATTCACTGCTTTATCAGCCCGGGAAGCGGGCTGTATGCTGCTGTAATGATGCAATGGAAATAATTATACAAGATCCTACAGAGTGAAGCAAACACCACAATCGGGCACTGCCTGTTCTTTCACTTCTAAAGAGAAGCAGCAGAAAGAATCCCTGGCTAAGAACCCTGCCTTTATTTAGCATTAATCACTTGCCTACTGATGTCTTCTCTAAGGAGGACGTGTTGGTAATGGATCAAGAAGGAACCTGACAGCCCCGCATTCATATCCAGGAAACACATTGCATGTTTCCACTGCTCCATCAATTCTAGATTTTAGCTAATTACTCCCCAGCAAAAACTCACCTCCCACTAACAAAATGTTTTCCCATTATACAGTAGGATAGTTTCTCACTACTCAAGTGAGTATTCTGTCTCTGTATGTATATAAAATAATCCAACAACAGCTGATGTTCTGCTATCTATCTGCAATGCTCATGCTAAAGGGCCGTCTGTTCCTGGTTCCTGCACATTCTATCCCCTTCAGTGCTAGTTCTCAGTCTGAATGAAGTCCAAGTTTCTTGTCTCCTCTTTAAAGGCTTTCACTGTTTAGTCTCCTACTCACCTGCTTTCGTCTTCATCTGCCCAGTCTACTTCTCCTACAGAGCCTTCTGCCCTCTTTCATTCTGCTTACCCTAATGTGTGGATACAGTCAGAACCTGTTTGCAAAGCCACACGTACCCTCTATTTCAAATCTGCAGTCAGACATGCCCTAATCTGAGAACTCCGTGTAAAATAAAGCCCTGCTATGAGTTTGTCTGCGAAGATACAAAGAACTGTGGCTCCTGTAGTTTACAGCATTATGCTTAGCAACCTGCTTTGGTTGTCAGTGTTGTTTTTCCAATAGAAATAGATGAAGTGCAATTACCACAAAAGCTTAGATGTTCAGGACCACTGGATGAGGACTTGTTACTAACATGCAAATTCTGTGACCAAACCTATCTGGACTACTGTGTCTTTTATTTTTTTCCCTGTTTGCTTCAGCTCTGTAAAAAAGTTCAACATTTTTTGTCTGTTCTGGGCTCAGAGGAGAATATGACCCTGACAATGCAGACTAAGTTTGTAAGACTGCTTTTAAATCTTCAGAGGAGATGTTGCAGGAACTCACAGGCAGGAGCGCCAGCATAGGAGTCTGCTTAGTCACACAGGCTGCAAAGGTCCTGCTTCTAAAATTTCTTTCTTCTGAAGCTGAACAGAAACTGCAGCAACATAGTGCTAAGTTCTTCATCCCAACTCCCTCACCTTTAACAAACAGCTCCCTCAATTCGTAACAAAGATGCCCACTTTGGAAGGGCTGGAGTGCCCTGTGTATCTGCTAAACAGGTAACATCAGTTCAGTCCTCTTCAGAAACGCGTAGACACCAATTAGCTAAAAGGCATTGTGTGACAATACGCAGGCAGAATAACAACACTGATTAATCCAACTTTGAAGTAAGTTCCTTATGTAATCAGTAATTACACTGAATGGCAGTAAAACACGCAGGGTTTTGCTTTTGGAGAAGAGATCACTTGGCATTTCCATTACCCTCTCAGCAAAACACAGCTCCACAAATGCTGCTTGGGCCTCTACCTCCTAGTTAGGAAACTCGCTGGCAAAAAAAAAGGTCAAGAGAAACACTCCTTGGCAAGTTCAGAGGTGTGAACTGGATTTCCTTCTGAGGTGGGGGAAGGTTTTTGAAAGGACAGATAGCTGGGTGAACTTGGGGCTAGGTAGTTTCAGAAAGCATCCGAAAATTCCAGGGGGTGCCTACAAGAACATGTTGGCAGCTGCAAATTTGACTACAGCCTTCTGTGCTTTCATTTCAAACAGGTCTAGGAATTTGATCAAACATGAAGAAGCAGTACTTGTTGTTCAATCTTTTGTTGTAAAAGATGACATATTGGAAGTGACCAGCATCGCACACTAACTGTAAATAATCCTGTAAAACCACAAGCCACAAGATGAAGTGCTTAGGCAAACTGCAAAATACATTTACCAGCTGCTATTCAGTGCCAAGTCCTGACAGACCCACTTATTTCTGCTCTCTTAACATATGTAACTCTGGTATTCCGCACTCTAACTTGACACGATTTCTCAGTTGAATGCTTATGATTTACAGCATAATTGCCTTCTAATTTACTGGAACTGCTTTTTTACCTAGGGTGATTTAACTAAATCCGTTTCCATATGGTTTGGGCACTCAGCTTGAGCCCATGGATTTGGAATCACGCAGAGTTTTGCTATTGGGCAGGTTGGCATAAATCCCACGTGCAGTGTATATTTGCTTAACACCTCCAAGGTGCTTCAGCAGGACATCTCTCACAAGGCAAAAAAAGCCTCACAAGATGCTGATTTCCAACGTGATCACTGAAGCCTGCCTTCCAAAGGTGAAGGACGTGTCCCTGTTTTGCCCACAGCAGCTCAACCTGCCGCAATAGCGTTGTGCAAAACCCTGCTCACCTTCTTCACTCAGACGGTTCCTGTCTCACATTACTCTCAAACAAAAGAGCCAACCGTCTATTTTTAATGCCGCAACCTTGTCAGCAAGGACATGATTTGCATGCAGACAGAGCTGAATTTCACCCACAGTCTGACATTTACACGTGTGACTCCTGTCTTGCAATAAGCAGCAGCAAGCCCGCAGGTCACAGCTGTGCAGCACCGCGCTGTAGCCTCTCTTCCTCTCTGCCACCACGTGGATTGCAGAGCTGGGAAGAGGCTCACAGTGACCTGTGTCTCAGGGTATGCTATGTCGGGAGGCTCCAGCCCATTCCTTCCTTCTGAGAAAGGAGGCACCTCTCTTCCCCAGTCACACAGATCTCAACTCAGGAAAACAGAAATTTGAGAGGTCTGACTGTAGGATTAGATAAAGTTCACAATGACTCAAGGGTGAAACCCTAGCCCCAGTGACATCAACAGAAAAACTCTCACTGACTCAAGGGCCAAGATTTCAGCTCGTACCCCAAGTGTCTTCTAAGACAACAAAACTCAGGCTCTGATCCTGCCGATTTACACACCTTTCCCTTCATATACTGAGCAGTTCAAATTCTGCAGAACCATTAACCTCAAGTAAAGTGAAGCCTGTTGGTGAGTTCTAAAGAGGTAAAGTCTTCAGTTATAAATGCAACCTTAAAATCTTACACTGTGGAGGGAAGTTTCCAACAGCACAAAAGCAACTCCATTTTAAAAGAAGTAGTGTCAGCTCCTCCACTTACGCCACACTCTGTGAAGCATCAGATAACACAACAAGAACACGTTCTTAAGTGTGATTATGAGGGTTGCTTCCTGTGGTATTTTTTTTTTTCCTTTTTACTTACTTTCGTTTGATCATCAGCTTTGAACACATAGCAGATACTTTGCTGATTTGCTGCTCCATCCTTTATCAGACAGGCAAAGTAGCTGGGATCATGGCTGTTGTGGATCAGCTTGTGGACCTGCTGTGGCTTGTACTCAAACAAACTGGAGCAAATCAACGGATCCCACTGCTGGTCTTTCCCCATGTCCGGTTCACATCGCAAGCTCGCTGGTGAAACACAGAGCCGGATTTGGCTAGTGCCAGGGTCTTCTTTGGGAGACTTGGTACTGAGCGTCCGGATCTCTGCCACAACCCACGGCAGCATGGACATGGTGGTCAGGGAATGCACTGGCAGAGAGCCAACAAACTGGAGGCTGAAACTTGCCGAGAAGTCCCCAGGTGCTTGGCATTTTTTAACTTTGAACGTTATTGGCTCCATTTTACAATCCTTTAGGGATCCCGGACTAGTTCACCAGCACATCAGTTCCATGGAATGACAACTTCTGGATGGCTCCTTAATTAAGGAACAGAAGAAATCTGAAAGGAAAAGAGACAGTTATGTAGGTGCTGCAACCCTATTAAAAATGAACTGTCAGCAACACAAATATTTCACAGATTAATATCAGAAGAGACATACTGACCGTATGCCGTGACATACCTGCACGTTTCCCCTACCTTGGGCCTTACTGTGCAACAAACATAATAGCACTAAATATATTGCTTGTAAAAAGCTCAGTCCTGATTAAAAAAGCTACTCTTGTAACCCCTGTTAAATCATCTAATGAGTAACTAAACTCAAGAGTGTGCTTTCTCTTTAGTCTGTTTTTGTTTCATGGCCAGGCAGGTGTGGATCACATAGGCCTTCATCAATCCCATTATTGGAGAGAGGACTCAGATTAGCATTATAACCCGCATGCCATTTGAAATCAATGCTTGCTGAGCCACTTTCACATTTAAAAGAAAATGAAATTAGAAGAAAAGGTCGTCTCTCTTATTCACGGGTGGATGAGCTTGAACTTAGCCCCTGACACGGAGTTGTTTTCTTGGGTATCGTCTGCTGACCAAGCAGACCTTTCTCATTAGCTAACACCCCAGAAATCTTTGTCATGTGTAAAAGCTTACAGCAGCCAACTGACCCATCGCTAACACACCTGTCGGATGGCACAGAGGAGCGACAATCCTTATAGGAGCCCCCTAAAAAGCAGGCGAGGATTCACAATTTGTGGCTGTGTTTTAGGGCCTTGTCGGCCAGCCAGAATATGTAATGTTTGCCACGTTGATATTGTATCATTTTATTTGTCTCAACTATCAACTGGAACCAAGTCACACATTGCCCTCTTATAACCCAGTTATACCCAGCATATACACCACTACTAAAATGATATATAGAGAGGAACAGTCATAAGAAAATCCAGTACTTGCATTTATCTACCCATTTAGTTCTGCAAAATACGGTCTAGGAAAACACACAGCTTGGCATTCAGTACATTACCATGTTTTAACTCTTTATTAATTGAATCTGGTTTCAGCTGTTGCATTATTCTGCGTGAGACTGATGGGAAGCTGACAGGCCTATAATTGCCTACATCTAAATACCATGACACGAGCTTACCCTCAGCCTTCTGAAAGTTTCCCATGGAAGACCTATTAAAAACAACACGAGCAGTCCCAAGAACTCCTGACAAAACATTTTTAATTATATTTGAACAAGTATTTAATAAATGGCATCTGTTTACTGTGGCAACAGTATTTCTGCTCTTTGTTCATCTACAACCACAGGCAAAAATAGCAGGATTTTTCTCACACGTTTTCACTAAACTTTGTCCTTTATTTGTCCTTGCACAAATATTTTCAAACTGAAAATATTTTCCAGCAGTACTTCACCTCTGTTGAAAGTGAAGACAAATTTTAGGATTTTTTTTTTTTTTTTTTTTTTTAAAAAGACAATTTCAAGATGGAAATTCATTTTAAACTAAATAATTGCTTAAAATGCAACTGATTTGCAGATGCCTAAATGGGGAAAAGTGGTTCTGCAGTGACTGGCAAACTGGAAAACCAAGAGACTTGCAGAAGCCGTGTGTTTGGGTAGATTTACCTTTTGGGAACTTCTGCATCTTATGACAGATGAACTCTGTGGCAACACGGCCAATTCCAAGGACACCAAATTCAGAAAGAGAATCCAATAGCACAGGAATTTAAAAACACTGACAAAGTCTTTGTATAAGTAGCATGATAAAAGTGTGGAACAAGTTTTTAAAAAGCCTTTCTATATGTGCACACGTGTATGGGTAGGAGTTATATACCTCATTTCAAGCACACTAAAATGATTTTACTTGTTTGTTTCCCAAGCAAGAAGACACCCAGCTTTCATGAGATAGATACACATGCACTGCATGGTATGGGATATGCTTGAAGAAGTATTTTTACACCTTATCAACACAAAGTGCTACACTCAGTTATCATTATAGCTTTGCATCTGTCAGGAAGCAGTATCTTCTCTTCCTCTTTGACACACTATTACAAATTTGCTCTCCTTGAACATAACAGTGAAATTTAGGTCAACATCTTGCAAGGAAGCCTGGATTCATTCATGTCTATAACGGTGCACTGTCCAAAACACATGAAAAATCCATCAATAGGTTTTAGTGTTCTTGTTGTTTAGTAGCACACACAATAACCTGAGGACAAAAAAGCCTAACAGAACTCGATTCTCAGTTGAAAACCAGGAGGAGCGAGCAGCTGAACAGATGATGACTGATTAGCCACATCCTCTTTGTAACCATATTTCTCAATTGGTTTCTCAGAACTCTTTTTGCTTTTGTTTTAGAAGAAAACAAATAAAGTACATGTAAAAATACAAAGTTATTGTCATTTAAGTCAACTTCTTAAGGAAGAGAAGTTTCCTTGGAAGCACCATCATTTACCACGCTTTTTTACCCTAGGCCTACAAAGAGCTGCAGCCCCAAATAGGATTAAATATCACAGCATAATACATCATTCTGAGCTCCAGCTACAAGGACCAAACAATATTTTAAATAAACAGGTCAATACTCTGTCATACTTCAACAAACACTGTGCTGTTGGAATGTATTTCATATAAATGCAAAGCTTCTTGGCATCCATCTCTTCTCAACAAAATAAACACCTTGCAAAGTTGACAACATAAATACTCTGGTCTCTGCATTTGGTATTTCTAAAGAAAAACAGTTGATACTAAATCAAAACAGTGGACTAGAAGTTAGAATGTTTTCTAGGAGAGGGGCTAAAAGTGCAGCTTCTCAGAGCACAGATTTAGCAGCACTAAGAGGTCTCCAGACCAAGCCCCCTGCACTCCGGACCACACAGTTCTGCACGTTTTCTCCCTTTTCCCTGCCATTTATGCTCCTGCTGCCACCTTTATCTTAATTTACACGCAAATCCCACCAGAAATTATACCCATTGCACATTGCTCAGGTTAAAATCCTTTACGTTCACACCGAGGACTAAGGTTGCACTTCGAGTATTTATGTCCTTGATGAATTTAGACCTAAAAATAGTTCTGATCACCTCCACAGGCCTATTCCTAGCCATGAAATTTAGCCCACCTTATAACTGAAGAGTGGCTGTGCCTTGAGCCCGTCTGTTTGCCCTGACACCACAGCACCTCCACCCTCCTCTGGGTGCTGCCACCCAGCTCATCCCCCATGAAACGTGACACTGCAGTACAGTGACATGAATAAAAGCAGTAAAAAAATGAAATTCAGTGTATTGCATGTTGGATTCAAAACTGTCTCTCCCAGCATTAATTTTATTTTTTTGTCGCAGAATTATGCCTAACAAACCCAGTACCACCTTCTGTACTTGGAGACAGCAGATTTAGCACTAACACGAAAGATGCACATGAGAACATGGGTGCTCTCTGCCCTCAACTTCTCCTTCCCCACAATCAACTCAACCACTTTGCACAAGAGGGGAGCAGGCTTAGATAGCACACAAGACAATGCTGATAGGCCTGCTCTGATACTGTGTTTAAAAACCACATATTTCAGGCTCTCTTAATTTCCCACATTCGGTTGCATTCTCACCTTTTTACAACACCAGAAAATAAAAGGGATGCCACCAGCAAGAAGCCAGCGTGATGGCAGGACAGTTTGAAGGCAAGAGCTACAAAAATCAGTACTCAACCCTCTGGAGCCCAGGCTGTCTCTGCAGGAAGGTACGTGGCTAAGCAGCCGTGCATCACGCAGGACAGCAGTTCTCAAAACTCGCCTCATCCCAAGAGAGCTAAGACTTGATCATGAGGACAAGGTGAAGACTTTGTGTGTAGTTTGGTTAGATGAGGTCAGGGTCAGCTTTGAGGTTAGGAAGGAAAATCCTTTTGGGTACAGAGAACAGGCTGTACAGTGAACCTATATGGTTAATGTGCATTGTTTCCAGTGTGGGGCAATAAAAATTACCTTTTTGCTGCTGGAAAGAGTCCGGACAGCTTTGGGATGGACTCAGGCTAATACAGAAAACCACATAAAGAGGGGAGAGACTGTCCTGAACTTCAAGTACATACACGAACCAAGGAAAGCAGGAACTGCAACAGTGGTTAAGAGCTATCCTACAACCTTTGTTTCTCCTGGCCTAGGCTAAATTCGATGCAGAAGCAGCCAGAAGTCCCAGACACACATCAGAAGTGCTGAGTTCACACTGTGCCAAGGCAGGCAGCAGTCAGGGCTTCTGCACATCAGTGATGAAACCAGGAGTTTGGCCTGGGGGCTGCTGAACAAAGACCCCCGCTTCCTCAGCCTTTGCAGTTCATCCAAGACAACCGTACAGTTACCCTGCATCAAGCTGCTGACAGCACAGTCTCTGTAGGTCCATTTTCTGCTTCCCCTTGAAGAAGCCAAGCAACACTTCCAGCCACGCAGCAAGGTCCCGTGAAGAACAGCTGGTCCCAGAGAACACAGATTTGTTCAGCTCTTCCCTGCAGGGCATTAGCGCTGAGCCCTCCCGACAAATGGAACCAGAGGCACTGGTACTGGCTGCACTTCACCACTGATTATTTTAGCAGAAATATCATCCCAGTCGAGGATTATGAGGAGCCCTGGCCTGCAGCCAGAACTCTGGAAAGCAAGCCAGAATGAAATACCACTCCTCTCCCTCCCTCTGATCCCTAACCGAGATTTACATTGGCTTCACTCATGCTGACAGATTTTTCTATCCACCTAGCAGGAAATGCAGAAGAATACAAATTGGAGCATGTATTAGGCATGTCGTGATATGGACACTGCTGAGAAGGGGTCCTTCTACATCGCCACGTGAAACAAATCTCTCTGTTGGTGTCACAGCACAGCATCCATTAGGTCGCTCTCTGGGGCAGCTGGTTGTGAGCCCCATCTTTCTTCTTGCAGCTTCAACCAACACTTCTGGCTTGTTTTCTCTAGAGAAGTAAGGCCATTTAGGTATCATGCTACAGGTTGCCTTAAGTTTTCAAATAGCTCTAATTTAACCCAAACTGGCATTGGAATCACAAAGTGCTCTTCCTTTACAAGGTTGTTCTTTTTATCTGACAGTCGCTTACTACGTGCTGTTTCCTCCTGGAACCACTTGTTGTGAGTAACATCATGTACAAATCCAGAAGTCAGTTTGCCTCACAAGTTATTTTTAATTTCCATTCTTTATTCACATGCTTGCATTAAATGCTGACTTTTTAAGGAGTCTTTTCGATGCCTTCAGCAGCTTCGGACATGACCCTGAATAATGTTCTGCCACGTACTCCAAGCAAATTGTTTGGTTTTGTGGAAATAAGCACACCTAAAAGTATTTGCCTATACAGCCAGCATTTATTTCACCCCTTAAACAGGTTATAAGCAATTAAGTAGATTAATAGCAAGGAAAGAGTAAAGCAAAATGGTAATATATTCTGAATTATAAACATGCAATCACCTACCAAATGAAGAAAACAGCTTCCCATTCCCAGCCTTGACATCTGTTGCTACTTCCCCAGTACAGCCCACAGAAAGTGATATTGTAATGACTGAGGTTGGACCTTGGATGTTTCTGAGCCAGCCTCATGCTGACCTGACCAAAATTAGGCTGCCCTACCGCTGCAGTGCAATTAAGCAAATCTTTGTAACAGAAAGCTCCCTGTGTCAATTGCCTCCCGAACGCCGCTCCATTTCATTCAATTGCATCTCTACAGCCAAACTCCTCGCATCCAATTTTTCAGGTAACCAAATTATGGAGCAAAAAAAGTGCCAAGAGGTCCATATACCATTGAATCTGTTCGGCCTTCCTGCCAACCTGCCATTTTCCTCACCTGCACGTATTTCTGCCTTTGCATGTTACCTGTGACTTCCAGCGTTTACACAAACCGAGCTGTGCTGATTTCCCATCTCATCCCTTGCAAGCGTTAAAGGCATAAGCTCATTCACCGGGTCAGCAGTGTCTGAGCTTTATGGAGTGTCCATTTTATTCATTTTGGCCCTGGATGTCCCGCTCAGCCTCTGGTGCGGGCAGCAGAACCTCTCCCACGAAGGCTCCTGCAGCAGCCGGCCCCAGCGCCCACACACAGCACACGAGCGAGGTCTCAGCCTCTCCTACCCCCTCTATAAATAACCACACGGCTCCTACCCCTCAGGAACACCTCACCAGGAGCTCATTCCTTCGTTAAGTTAAAACTTCAGGTTTAAGGGGCAGAAAGGCTGGGGGTGAACCCCAGCCACAAAGCTTTGGCGTTACCCTCCGGCGGCGAGTCGCTGTGGGGCTGCTCCGGGCAGGACCGGGCTGTGGCAGAGTTACACCGAGGCGTCCCGCAGTGAAGGACGAGGAAGGAGGAGGAAGAGGAGGAGGAGGAGAGTTACACCCAGCCCCCAGCACTGCCTTAACTCAGCCCAGCCGAGCGGCTCGGGGCGTCCGCGGGGAGCAGCCGGGTGCCCGCAGCCCCGCGGGGGGGACATTTTGGCAGCCCTCTGGGGGCGGCTCGCCCGCACTCCTGCTCTTCCTCCCAGCCGCCCTTCTCCTCCTCCTCCCAGCCCAGCAGCGAGCAGCCTTCCCCCCGCACCCCCGGTCCCTCAGCGGGGCCGCCTCTTACCGCCACCGCCGCCACAGGATGTGCTCGCTGCGAGGAGGCTGCGCCGCCCGCCCGCTGCCGCTGAGGGGAGAGGGCAGAGCCGCCAAGGGGCTGAGGGAGGGCTCGGCAGGGGGCAGGAGGCTCCCGAGATGGCTCCCGGTGGCCGCCGCCTGCTGGTACCGCCCGGGGAGAGGCGAGCCCGGGGCCGCCCGCACCTGAGGCGGGCAGGGCAGGGCCGGGCCGAGGCTCCGCAGCCGCCTCTCGCCGCCTCCCGCTGCAGCCTCCGAGGGTAAAAATAGCAGCGGGGCGGGGAGCAGGGGGGTGGCGGCCCCCAGAGGGCAGAGCTGAGGGGTCAGGGAGGTTTATGGGGGGTTAGAGGGACTCAGGTGGGTGCGAAGTGACCACAAGTTGCAGCGCTTGGAGGGGCTGTGGAAGGAAATCGCCTCAGGGAGCCGGGCCCGGCGCTGTGTGCGAGCCCTGGAGGCAGCAGCAGGACCCCCCCCCGCCCAGGTCCCAGCACAGCCCTGAGCCTCTCAGCCTCACCTCCTCGCCCCTGACAGCAGCTGGGCCTTGTGCTGCTAGCCCGCCTCAGCAATTAGGGGTCCGGGGACTTAATTACGCTGCTCTCCAGATGGCCGAGGCACCCTGCGTCCTGGCTCTGGCTCTGCAGCCCGCTCTGGCTCTCAATTAATTCCGGCTCTTCTTGGCACTGAGGCGGCTGGTTTGCTTGCGTTTAAGTAAGTGGAATCAAAGCTTGCTCCGGAAAATTTGCTCCGCTGCTAACGTGCGCTGCTCCATGAGGGAAGTAATTAAGTAGGCTGTCAAATCCTAGCGCAGCGTTTCCTCAGATTATGACAAACAAGCCGCGGTTCGGTCCCTAAGCACATCCCTTACTTGCTAAGAGCGCAGTGGTTGTATCTACATGACTTCTGCTTGCTCTGTGTACTTTTATAGGATTGATGATGTGTGGGTGAAAGTATGAAAGCAGCAGCTTGCTCGGAGCAGTTGTTCCCAGTCTGTACTTTGTTCGTGGCTTGCTGCTCCTCCTTCAGACGCAGGGTTCAGACACAGGAGCACCTCGTGCTTTCAGTGGCATCCCCAAGGAATGCCACCCCTGCAAGCCTCGCCAGTCTCGTGTCTTCAAGCCATCACAGCTAAGGACAATGGTACGTAGAGCTACCAGCTGCCAACCTTAGCACCTGAGACAAGTCCTTTTACTTGCTTTAAGCCTGCAGCCTGAGCATTTCATGCCCCTAGTAGTCAATCATGTTATGGAAGACAACAAACTGCAATCCCCAATTACACAGCTCCAGCACTTTGGCCAAGACTAACATAATCCCAGGTTATCAAACTGGGATTTTAGGAAGACTTTTTTTTACAGCTTTTGCCTTTCAGAAGGTGATAATGAAACAGATAAGGATCCTACAAGGCTATTTCTTCTTGCTTGGAAAAGCCCTGATCATCAACAGAAGTATAGAGCACCACAAATACAAATCCTCTCTTCATTCTCCTCCTGGATAGCTGGGAAAGAAGTTGGACCGTGACTGATCTCATTCACAGGGGTCTCTTTTACTTTTTCTATTATTCTTAGCTCATGAGTTTTAATTCTTTGCCTTGCATGTTTTTTGTCAAATTACTTAAGCTAGAGTATTTCATGCGCAAAGTGAAATGCCTCTGATAAGAACTATACTTACATTGGTTTAATAGTTTAATCTACTCTAGTTTTTTCAAAACTAATTTAAAAGTCCACGTAACAAAAATTCTATGAGGTACCTAAAATGATGCAGAGAAATAGGGTTGTGCATTAAGTCACCTTCTGTTTCTGGTTTTAGCACCTTTCCCAGGGCTACAAGATATGGTTCACCATCCTCATGATATAACAGCTGCGCTTTCCTGCAGATAAGTATTTGCATACTGTATTTGAAGAACAAAAAGATCGTTCTGGCTTGTACATCTGTGACACATTTACCCAGGATGCAGGAAGACCATTTTGTTTTCTGCTTGGACTGAGCAGAACGTTCGACCTACTTTCCATGGAAGTTTCCTAATGATGAACCTCAAGGATACATTGGACAGCATTCCTTCTCCCTATTTCCTGCTGAAATGGTAAAGTTATAGGGGAAAAAAAAAGTTTGATTTGTGAAAACAAGAAGAAAACTAGAAGGGGGTCATAGGTTCGAATCCATGAGAAGTAAATGCTTCCATGCGTTCCAGGAACATGTAATATACCAAAGCAGAATCTCTGTATTCAGGTGAAAGCTCTGAACACCAGACTTCCTAATTTTGTTTGGTTTTCTGAAATGGTAAATCTTTGTGTATGTGTGTTGTTTATTTTTTTTTTTCCTTAAAGACTAAGGAAGAGAAGCATCTGGTCATTTGATCCTAGCTGAGGTAGGTTTGTAGACCAGCACGAAGCAGATCAGTGAAATTTATGCTGAATACATATGCACAGGGGGAGAGGCAGAACTTTGGGCAGCTGTGATTGTGGATTCACCCTTTAAAGCACGACTAAGCAAACAGGAAGTCTAAAGTTTCCACCCAAGGTACTTTCAGAGCTGAAGTTCCTCCACAGTTAGCCAACAGCTGAGCAGTAACAATCTGGATTATGACTGAGAAGGTGGGTACCTATGCTGTGCTTGCATTAGAAATGTCTATACTTTCCCCCTGGGTAATCATATTAATCAATTTGTAGTTCTATTATTAAAAAAGAAAAAAAAGTCCAAGTCTTTATTTGTGATTTGTTTTGTGTGCATCAATTTAGTACCTCATTAAGGACCTGACACTCTTTTGTAGTCCTTTGACTTAAATGAGCTCCTGATAAAGTACGACATTCTTGTCCAATGACACTGTATCTCCAGACACTCTCTATACATGGTTCCAGACATTCCATAAACAAAATTTATTGGAATGAATTGTTTACTATGTCATGTTTGCCTGATTAATATTCTGTAAAAATGCGTGACAGCCACTTTTCTCGGTGGTTATCTTCCTAGACAAGAGGCTTTCTGTTACCAGTCATCATGAGTAAAGTGTCATGAAAGAGCTGAGTGACTGTTACAGATCCTGCCTGCAGCCCTTTCAGATTTCATGATAAATCCTCCCTCCCCTTTACTCCCCTAAATACATCTGCAAATGACTTACCAGCGATTGTGTGAGCATTTCAAGCTTTTCCTTTTGTTTGGGAGCTGCTGTTGCTATGCCACCACCATTCGTATTGCTTTTTATTTAGGTGGATGTTAGAAGATGATTAGATAGTTTAATAGGCTCACCCCGTTATGCACAATGTTCTGGTGGTGCGTGGCCTCATTTCGGTGACCTGGCAATCGCTATTCAAAAGAGAAGTGTTGGCTTCCACTTGGAAGTTGGACAGGAACACTATCCTTGATGCATTTGTGTACTTATGTAGTACAAAAGATGAAGATTACCTTTGATTTATTAAGTACTTGTGGGCAGAGAACAGTTTTGTTGGTGATTATTATTTACAATTAATGTTTATATTTGACATAATGTGTGGCATCCAGGTGCCCTCCACTACGGTGTCCTAAAAGTCCCTAATCTTGTAAAGATTTATGTGGGTGCTTAACAAATGGTCCTGCCCTGTTTAATGTCACTGCTCACAGTGGCTGTTAAGCTAGGATGTAAGGTTTGCGTATCGCTGGTGTGTCAAAATAAAAAGCACAAGCACCAGAACTTTGGAAAGCAATAGCAAGCAGGAAGCTTATGAAAATGTTGTAAACAAATTAGTTACAGATTTAAACATACTTTATGAATACGAGAATAATTGCTTATCTATTAAATTTTTATAGTGAATTCCAGTTGTCCCTGGCTGGTTGGTTGTTATACAGCAAAAGTCTCAAATAAATCCTTCTACAACCCAAGTACAGTACTTGTATTTTTCATGCCATGCTGTGGATGAAGTTCACAGCCTGCAAGGAAGATGAAATGTGTTTGCTTACTTCTGTCTGAACTGTTTCATAAGGTTTACTGAAATAAAAATGAAAATAAATTCAAGGGTGGTTTTAAGCTGTGACTAGTAAACAAACGAATTACCTTCAAGTGAAATGCATCAGTCTAGCCTTACAGTATTGCCCTGCTTTTATTCTTATGGCAGAGTTGTAAGTACTGGGGTAATTTCTCCTTAGTCAACAGGCATTTCCTCCCCACCCCCACAGGCACGATTTCCTACTGGATCAAATGTTTACAGCTGGTGTTGACTTTCATTAGAACGATGAGTATTCATCTGTTATACAAATCAGGCTGGTTTTACATGCTTTTGGTAACTCAGGGATGCGTCTCTCTCTGGAAGCAGCCAGGAGTTCCCTGACACTTGGGCTCCGTCCAGACTCCAAGCGTTCTTTATTCCTGTCTTGGCAATTGCCATTTCTGGATAAAACATTAGTGCCTCTGCTCCGAGTTCAACGGTGGTTGCTCGCAAATTACGTTTGTCTGGTTTTTAATGACTGTCCTGGGACTAATCATCGCTGTATTGTCTAAATTGGCTTCGTTACTTTACACACCCCTTTGATGGAGGAATGAGACCTGCCGTGAAACGGTTCAAGCTCAGCGCCCATTCCAGTGCCCAATCCTGACTGCTCTTGGGTGTATTCCTATTGCTTACGGTACAGTTCTTCAGTGCAGCTCTAGATCCTCTTCCTCTAATGCAAGACAGACCCCACTGACAGTAAGTTTCATCTTGTAATTCTGCAATTTGTAATTGTTCCATCAACTTGAGAAAACAGTGTTTTTATTCCTCCACCCCCAAGAGGTTTAAATTTCTGTTTTGAACAGAGCAGGGAATGGAGCAAGCAAATTCCCTGCCCCTGGGAAGCCAGGATGATATGGTCAAGAGGATGGTCGAGCCTGTATCTGTAAATCAGTCCCACTGTGCAGAGGTAACCAGCTCAGGGGATCAGTTAGGTGGAAGATGAGGGAGGAACAAGGAGGTTCTCCACTAAAGGATGGTGACAATGGTGGTCCCACCATAAGCATGATGGCAGAACCAGGCACCCACTCACCCCAAGAATCCCAGCACGGTCAGGGACTGCCTGCCCACGAGAGCTGAACTGGCTGGGAGATCTCGGGGCAGGACAGACGTAGCAATTAGCACGTGTAGCTGGAACTCTGCCATGGAGATCCTCCCCCAAATAACAGCATCAGCTCTGTGGAATCTCAGCCTGTCATGGGAAGCTGAGCAACAGAGCTGACCATCTGGATCTCCTTAGCATCCCTCAGGACCGAGGCACCTGGCGGACTCTGGCCAAGGCTGAATACAGATGGCTTTCCTAGAGAGAAAAAACGCTAGCTAAAGCCAGGTGTGTGCTTGGCATGTAAATGCAGATGTGAAAAAAAAAACACCTCTCTAGCCTATGTAGATATTCAGATAAACACAGAAAATAATTACGATAAATAAGTAATCAGGCCCTCTAACCCTACTGTGTTCAGATCTTCCCCATGAATTCAGGAAAGAGTCCTTTGTCACATTCTATAACAAAAGGAATGCAAGACTTGCTGCCTTACAAGTGCAAAACAAAAAGCAGCTCAGGACTGCAGGCTTGTACAGATCCACAAAGCCCCCCTGCCTCGGGCAGGGCTCTCTGGCACCTAAACATGGGGCCCCACGTGCCCAGGGATGTCACCAGCTAAGCAACACGGCCAGCAGCAGTGCATCCAGCTGCACTGTGCCTTGAGGCCAAACATAGCCGGGGCAGGATTGCCACACAGAAAGGAACCAGAGCCTTGAGGGTGCTGGAAGATGGCACACACTCCAGACAAGATGTGGTCCCTACTCGTCTATCTTCTGACAGCGGCGCTGCTGCTGGGTGGGCTGTCTGAATGCTGACCCCAGTTCACAGCGGTGATGCTGAGGCTGGATTCCACAAACAGACCAGCCTCAGGAGCGCTGTCAGCTGGCCAGGCAGCAAGTGCTCTGCGCTGGGAGCTCGGGCACGGCCGTTTGCTTTGAAGGCCAGGATGCAGTGCAGCACAGGAAGCTGTTTTGCAAGAGTAGCCCGTGGTTAAGCCACACATTAAACTCTACCAAGAGTGAAATTCAAGTACTGGCCCGGCACTCACCCTCCACTTCCCTCATAGCCAGCATCTCAAACTAGGGCCCCCTAATCCTGTTCTGGGACTGTGCACTGTCTCCCCCTCCTCTCTGCTAACCTGACATAGGGCTAGAGAGCAGCACGTGTCCCATGCAGGGAGCAACTGACTGGTACCAGGTGGTGGTAGACAACTACCCAGAATTTATTACTCCTGAAAGAGCCCATCACAGCTACAAGGGGGGTAAAACAGTCATGGCTGAACATGAATGGCACGTGTAGCCCTGCCCTTGTGATGCTGAGAGGTTTCTTGAGCTCTCCAGAGGTTCTTTTGCAGTTCCCAGCTGCACAGCCAGTGCAACCTTCTAGCTCTGTTGAAGAAAAGCAAGGATAGAGAACCTGACCTCTGGGAGGATAATAAAGCAATAAAGTCTTGAATTTATGGACAGTACATAGTTATGGTTGTAAATGTATTCAAGTCACAGTTACCAAAGCAGTTTCCACCTCCCCTACAAGCTTTGTCTGCCGACCTATTCTGCCAGAAGCGATGGTGCAGCTAAACATGACACCCTACATCAGCTGTTATCCCACTCACCCAACAGACAGCATACTTTCTAGGGAGGATGTTCAAGACAGAAAGATTCCTACCTGGAATGGCAGGGGGAACAAAATAAGGACAAGTTAGGAGAATCAGGTGCCCCTATCTTACATTTTGCTTCTGATGCTCCTGCTCTTTTCTTTTAAATCAAGGCTGGAGCTAAGTCAATAGCTGGAGCTATTTCCCTCCAACTTGTGTACACAATCACCACATACTAGCTCAATTTAATCATTTACCCCCTCTATTATTAACATGTCTTTAATAATAAATAAAACCTTTCTGCCACAAGGTTGAGTGGAAATGGACTGGTTACCAATCAATCTATCAGTATCTTAGCAAGTTCTACTTTGCTTTTGAGAATCAGTTCAGATTTACACTTTCAGCACATACATGTAAAAAGTCTAAAATCCTATATATTTACTTTAAATCCTTAATTTGTCATTTGAGTTCATTTTCAGAAGGACAAAACAGTAGTAGTTGATACGTGTAGGAATTTCACACTGAAGGCTGATTGCACTCAAGTGAACACTGAGACTCCCTTTACAGTTATTACTACAGTCAGTAACCCCTAGGGTCCTATTTAGGAACATGGATTGCATTATTCAAGGTACCAAACAAACATATATCAATAAAATTATCTAGTATTTGGTTTACCAAAGGAGAAATGGAAACAAAGAAATGGAGGGTACGAGCAGGTTATTTGCACAGAAAGTGCTTACTTCCTGACTTCCCGCTCTAAAGGACTCGGATTCAATTAACAGTACGCACTGTTTCCTCAATATTATTATTACGTTTTCTTAAAAGTTTATTTTCTGTGCCACACAGCTGGACCTCAGTATGACAGATGTAGATGCTGGTTTTGACTCTGTACAGCCAAGAAAAGCTGAAATGTCAGCCAAAGAACACAGGGACTACTCCTGTCTTTGTATCCTCTGATTATAACTCTAAAGAGTACACGGCAAAAGCAGGCATCACGTTAGCTAAGATGGCAAGCAAAGAACAAGGTAAGTCTGGGCACAGAATGACAGATTTGATTCCTGATGAATAATTTGCTAAATTTGATCTACGCTTAACCTAGCAACTAGTCAGTGTCATGGGACAGCACAAGTAGTTACGGTGAGGAGGTTTCTTTACCCAAGATCGCACCCAAGATGTACTAGGGCTGTTAGAGATACACTGATACTCAAAGGAAATACTGAAAATGCAAAAAAAACCCTATACTAAAGTTAAATGGTAACTTCCACATAACCACCTTGGACCCTGCATGTGCAGATGACAGCATGAAATGAAACGGAAACTCCTGCACTAAATTCCACATGAGGAGTTCTGCAGCAAGTCATGTAGCATACAGCAGGACAGGACCTGACACCGGGGTATGCACTGAACAAATTATGCTTAGATCAATGAGGCAACGGAAAGGTGCTGTGTGCAGATACATTCTGCCTTAAAATGTTCATGGTATTGAAGCCAAGTGCATTTTGCACTTCTAAGGAAGAAAAGCTCAGCACACTTAGCATCTCCAACCTGGAGTTTGATATGTAGTCCCACAGCAAACAGAAGCTCTCCAGCAAATTCATGTGACTTCCTTGTTTATTTGGGCTGAAAACTCTATCAAAAGAGCACTGCTTCTGAAACAACTCCCCCACCTTTGCCAAAGTTTCACAACAGGCTTTCAGCTCTTATTAACAGGAACACTTGCTTTACAAATCTAAACCTAGACAGAGTTGCATATCATTATCAGATTACACACAGACAGAAGAAATAAAAGTTCCCCCCAAACAGGCTACATTTCAGAAATCAAGATGTTACGTAGAGTATTTAATTAAAAAAAGTATTGTTTGAAATACATTCAGAGACAACTTTTTGTTCATAAGCTGACTGGCTTTTTTTTTGGTCCTTCAAGGGTAGACATGCTTCCCTTCCATAACAAGATACTACATCCAAGAATATGCAGAATGGATCTTAATAAAAGCAGAAGCCTTTTAGTCTGCATTCTCAGATATTTGGTCCTAAAAATCCTTACTTCTTAAATAATCCATTTCTAAGACTGCCAAAAAAACACACTATGATAGTAATTTTTCTATTTTACTCAGTCTTTCGCTGAAGATTATTTTTTTCTGGTTGAAAGAAGTGTTTTTCAAGAGCATTGACCAGTTCATCTAGTTCCTTCTTCAATTGCTCGACGTCACTAAAAAAAAAAAAAAGCCACACAAACACAGAAAACACTGTCAGAGTAGAGAAGTTAAAAAGAACATTTACAGCCTAATATATTGTTTTAGACAAATATTTCCTATCAATGATAGAAGTATATATACTCGAGTTCTTAAGGTGACTACAGGAGTATTATTCAATAATGAAGAGCCCTTTCCCCACCAAAGCAATGCAGAAAAGCCACTCAGCCCCTACTGCACAGCATTTACCCCTGTAAGGGACAATACCTGTTTCCAGGAGGTGCACAAAGTTCAGAATAGTATTTGATTTTGGGTTCTGTCCCACTGGTTCGCATCGTGGCCACTCCTCCATTAGCAAAAGTGAATGTAATCATTTGGCTACTTTTACTAGTTGGAAGTATCTAGAAATAGTAAGAAGAATATATTTATATATATGTAACATTTAGAAGGGGACTATAATGACTTCAAAACAAACCCCATGACCTGATGTCATATAACTAATGCATCAGCTAAAAGTAAGTTTTGTTCCATTTCCTTCAACATTGTGGTCTCGTGACCACAACAGGCAAATGACAGCTTTACCCTCAATCTGCTGGTAAAAATGCTGCTAAATATCACTGCTGGGTAACTTATTTCAACTCTAGTCAACGTTTGGGCTGTGAACAGGAGTTTCTTTATGAGGAGCTTCCCCAGGAGGAAGAAGAAACGTGGCTCATGGAAGACTAAGGAACCCCAACCTGCATCTCAGTAGACCACCTAGCTTACACTTTTTACACAAATTAACAGAAGATTGCTGCAGCACTATAGCAAGATCCTCCTCCCTCCCTTTACAGACTGCCACCTTGGAGGGCAGAGGAAGAGGGGAAATGGGGAGAGAGAAGAGGACGAAAAAGAAAAGGAAAAAAGAAATCAACCTTGATTTACTCCCCATTGAAACAAAACAATCATCCCAAACGTAACTCATCTTAGACTCAACATTGAACATAACATGTTCTAGAGTATTTCTCTGTAGAGTATTTTTACATGTGTTTGCACATACATATACATGATTGTGTGTAACAAAAATGTACTTACAGCTTTTTGATCTGGCTGGCTGCTGTCATACCCAGTAGTTAGATCCCTTATTCCAGAAACTTTAAATCTACCACAAGATTTTGGGTATGTGTTTTCTCCATCATAATTCCTGAGGTTGTCAAAAAGCTGTTGAATCACTTTAGGATCGTGACAGATGAAATATGAAGCTTTGGTAATATGGAGGCCGTATCTGTGAAGACATGATACCAATGAATTGAAAAAGTAACATTCTTATTAGAGTTACACACCACACACACACAACCCTCTATAAAGCAAGAAAAAAAGCTCATGGTCACCCAACTGTAGCATAACTTCACCCCGTTACACTTTTTAAAAGGCTCTGACACCTTAATTGTCCTATTTTACACACTTTAAGAGGGAAAGGTCTCTGCACAGGAATTTCCTTACTGATCGGAAATGAGAAAGTTTACTTTGAAATCAGAAGGAAAAAAAATGATGCCATTATTGCCTTGTGAAGATCTGAACACCACAGGAAGAGAAACAAATGTGTCTAAATAGGTCCCTTGACTGGATGCTAGCTGATCTCTTCTGAGTAAAAGTACTTTCAGGCCTTTTTCCAAGCAAACTTCAGAGGCTGCTTTCCCATTAAAGTCTTTCTATTGAACTAAACTGTTCCCGAACATCACCTCTTCACATTAGCTATTTGCTGCCAGATAGTATAATGCAGAATCTGCATCAAAAACAAGTTGCCTGATAATACAGACTTTTCAAAACAGCACGTTATTGGAAAGCATACAAGCCTGGGCTGCTTCTTTAAGTGAACTTTTCCTAAAGATGAACAGTTAATGAGCATCCTTGGTGCCAGGGAAAGTCTGAAGGGCAGAAGCTTTCGCTAACACTAGGATGCTCATGCTAGAAATCTGGAAAGCTTCTAAAGTAGCAACACATTTATACCTAAATGGAAATCTTGAATATCAATAGTTGTTAAATCAGTCTTGAGAATCCAGCAAGGGAATTAAAAAAGCCTATCCTACATTTGAAAGAAGTAACGAACCTGTTAGGACTGTGTCCTTTTCCTGATCTACCTTGGCTTTGGGATGAGGTAACAATGAGAATAGATCCCCGTACTATACCTCCAAAATACAGAGTAGAGTTTCTTCTGCTTCAACAGCAGTTCACAAGACAATCCTGACCAGGAGAAAAAGAAGTAAAGGAGTAGAAAAGTGGAACACTATACTAGCCACAAAAGCAAGCAAACAAAAATAACCGCAAAGCAAGACAAGAAAAGCCCCACAGTTACCAAGCACCTGTTAAGAAGACAGATTTGTTTTCTTCCCTGGATCTGTAGCTTTCCCATGAATGGTGGCCATGTGCATTGACAGGAACAGTCTTACTCTGAGTTGCACCTACAGGCTGCTTTTATGCTAAAGAAGCTATGACCTTCAGAGGCCTCTTCAGTGGCTGGCCACAGCAGCACTGTGGCATTGCTAAGTTCCACTCAGCTAAATTTTGTGATTTTGAAGGCAAGCTGAAGCAGGTGTTTACTGAATGAGCATTTAAAAGAGCACGCCAGAGTGCTCAAGGAACTAGCAGTTAAGGAAACTCTCAAGTCAGATACTGTATGTGCAGCTCTAGGCATGATTTTCTCTTCCATGTATTTGTCCTACTGTTTCATGAACCCGCCTAAGCTACCATGTACAACAGCTGATAAATTCCACAATTTATGCATTGGTTTTGCCACCTGATTCCTTCTTAAACTGTTGATAAAACAAGCTTGTCTAGTACTGCACACAAAGGAGAGCTCTGAGGACTGGTGAAACAAGCAACACCAAGGCTAGAGTTTTCCATGAATCTTTCTTCAGGTTCCACCACAGCTTTGTTAGTGATGCTACCAGACATGAAGAGGTGGAAAATATCCACCAGCCTGTGCTGCTCCTTCAGCACAAACAACTACAAACCCCAAACCCTCATAAGAAACATGCCCTGCCCCATGAAATCCAATAACCGTCTCAGCTATTGATTTCTGCAGGTCCTAGAATATGTTAAAAGAAAAACAAGAAGTAGCACTTAATACTGAAAGCTCTCAGAGGGACATCCAGCTGGATACAACAAATAGAATCAGTTACAGAACTTCAGCTGAATCAGCTCAAATATCAGTATTCAGGAGCAGAAAGACAAACCAACACATTAGTTTGATCCAAAAATGATCCAAAAATGAAAGACAGAATGATATAGCATAGCTATAGCGCCATCTAGAATTAATTTAATCACCAATAGCCCTGCAAGCAGGACAGAAACAAGCTGGCTTCAATGAGTAACATAAATATGCCAGAGCTACTTAGGCACACTCTGCCATTAATGCTTGTGTGCATCTAGTATGTTTAAGCAGCAAGAAGCACTGTGAACTCCACAGTGCAACAATACTTCTGGTAAAAACAAAAGTAGACAAAAAACTCCAGTCCTATGTACAAGAAAGAGCCCACGAGCAGAACTTCTCAAATAGAGGAAAGCCTTCAGAAAGACAAGCAAAAATGCTATGAAAAAATCTCATTAACAGATTAAGAATTAAAAAAGTAATTCTATTCTTTTAATACCTTAAAATGACATAAAAACAAGTCATATGTGTGTTCATACCCACGAAATAGGAGAGCTTTCTAGATCACTGTTACCATACTCCTGTACTTCTATTTCTTCATGTACTGTAGGTTACTATCAGGTCCTATTAACCAATGTATGTGGAATGGAGAAAATCTGATTATTAGACAATTATAAACAAACTCACTCATCATAGACTGCTTTCAGCTGCTGAGACAAAGACATATTCCTGGTTGCCAAAAAACTAGCCATCTCTGCAGTTATAACAGCAGCACTGACACCATCTTTGTCCAGAACAGCAGGACAGCACATATATCCTAAACAAAGGAAAATTTAATGTATATTATTTACATATTTGATTTTTATAAGAAAAGTAGATAGTATGGAATAGAAGAGTAGCACTGGTGGAGGAGGGGAACATAAGAATGGACATTGTTCAAAGGAGAAATGTGTATTGCCATACTACACACATTTCAGAATTAAACCAAAAATATTTTCAGCATAGCCTAGGATTTGAAAATTATTTACCTTCTAATCAACATTAATCTCAATAATCAAAGTATTTAATGAATTTTCAGCGCTTATTTGTATCTTATCTGTGCCACATGCTCCTGAGTACTTTTGGAATTCTCATAAAAAGAAACACACACTTTAGGAAAAATACAAGCATGGCATTTTCTCTTAAATGTGAGTATCCTTACATAGTAGCATATGTTAACACTGGTAATTATCCATGAGGTAGTCACATTTCCTCTGGTCTTCAGGCACTGAGATACTCAAGAAATTGTGCTACAGCTTTACAATCTCTGTCTTACATACTAATAACTTTTCCCTATGTCTTTCCAGTTTACAAGTATTGTTTGGAGGAGCTTTTACTTTATGCTGTTCATGTTTAAACTTAAGTGTCAGCTACACATACTCAACTTGACATTTAAAGAAATGTGTTTTTTTGGTTTATTTTGTGTTTAAATAGCTTGTAGGGAATTTGCAGCCCAAGTCTACATGGCCATTACTGAAAATATATCCACCTAGCTTGCATCACCATACTTGGTGCTAAACAGAGATGAGGATTGCATACTAGTAATATCAATCAGCCAAATGGATGATATCAATTACTCCTATTAAGTTGAGGCCATTTGGCTACACAACTATTTTTGGCAGTAGTCCACTTTCACTATTTCACAGGACTCTACAACGCAATACTCTCTTTCATACCTATAGCCTCTTCAAACGCAAAAAGAACAGCTTTTCCCTGATCCATGAGCTGTTTGGCACGGTTCCCCATCCACTTAAAACCTGTCAGTGTTTCCTACAGCAGCGAGGATGACAAAAAAAACAAAACAACATTAAGAATAAAAACAATGTTTGACAGAGATAGAGGACGCAAAACACCGTGTAGGAAAGCAAATAAAAGGATATAGAATAAACCCGTAACAGCTTACCTCAAAGTGAAAACCTTCCTTTAGTGCAATTGCTCTCAGGATTTTGGAAGATACTGTACTAGATAACATGTAGACATCTTTAATGGCACAAGCATCCCTATTCTGATTTTTCCAGCAAGTGAAGATCCACCACCCCAAAAGAGCTCCCAGTTCATTTCCAGAAAACACCTTCCATTCACCACTTGAGGAAAAAAAAAAAAAAAAGAAAGTATATGAATTCAAAGGACAGTACTGGAAAAAAAGTCTAGTGGTTCTTCCATACGTGAATACTAGCAAATAAACCCACCACATTTGAATTCCAAATGACAGTAACAAGGCGTTTTGTATCCATTAAGAAAAAAAAATCTTCCCCAAAGAATTCTGAAGTTATATTACTCCTCAGTCATATTTACCAGCTTATGAATTTGTCCAAAGATGAAAGTGATATTTCCAGCATATTTTAAATTAAAAAAAAAAAAAAAAAAAAAAAAAGCCAGTCGATACAGATCACAAAAATCAATGGCACAGATGTGAAAATACAATTCTCAAATAATCAGTAGTTTTGGTCAACTTGGTAACAAATACATCGATCTGTCATTAAGGAAAAGTGGAAACAGAAATCAAGAAGTTCAAAAATATATACATTAAAACTGACCCATTGTTAGAACAAGAAAAATAGAAGGAAAAAAAGGGAAAAAAACGGATGTTAGAATAGCACAAAAATGCCAATCATGAAAGGGGACAGAGAAATTGTCAAATTAGCAAAAATGAATACCTACAGAAACAGCACCTGTTGTGAAAGAGAAGCAGATTCGGTCTCCTGTATTTATTGATGCCATCAGGCACTAAGCAATGCATGGTAACAATTAGCCTAAAAGAGCTGAGAGAATGTGCTCCAGCAGGAGTTTGTGTCAAAGCAGACATACGAATACTATGGAAGCCTATATTTGTATCTGATTAGTGTATAAAAAGCTGCAGTGGAATTTGGAAATGACGCAGGACCAAAAGTTAGGTGACAATTAAGGCTGGCTAAACAATTAGCAAAGAGGCAGCAGAACAAAAGCACCATACACTCAATGGTGGTAATTACAATAAACTAACAACCCCCTCCGAGACTGTGGTAGCTATGTTTTTAGACAAATGAAAAAAAAAAATGCAAAAGAAAAACTGCCATCTTTGAAGGTGGTACCAGATGAAAACACATTATCTGGTGAGCAAAATGGATACTTGCACTATCTCCTTCTGCTGGGCTTTTGGAATTTGTGGATGACAAATATTTCAGCCTGAAATCAGTTATGCAATCAGTGAAGATATCTTTCAAGAAACCATTTCATGTTTTGGGTACCAAGGACTGTTGCCATGATTTTATCTCTCTCTCTCATGTGTTAAAAAAGCATGAGTTCATTCATACTACATATTTTTGTGTCTTAGTCCAAAAAACAAAACTATTCTATCTTCTTCTGAAACACAGGTAGTTGGAATACCTCAAATCTGTCGGACCTTTAAGTCCAAAATGGTTTGCATTTGTTACTATTTGTTACTATACCTTTCTTGTTTCTCAGCTACTGCAAGTCGATCAGCATCTGGATCATTTGCTAGAACGATTTTTGCCCCATCTTTTTCAGCCAAAGCAAAAGATAACGTCTAGAAACAGTGATAAGCAACATCAGAGAAGCATTAATACTCCCAAATAATATTTTTGCATTCTTTACAGACTTTAAATAAACTTAGCTGGTTTATTTAATCTCAAACACCCAAAGTCATGATGTGTGTCTACAAACAAACAAAACAACAACAAAAACCACTACCCCAACCACTTCATTTACATTTAACCAACTCACAGGCTATAAGCCTGGCAACAGTTGAGCATGAGCAGGATATTTAATTTCACCGACATCATTCCACTTTTGTAGCCTGATTCAAAAGCTAGATATATTCAATAGGGTCTTTAATAATAAAATGATCATACTTGTATCAGAAATTCCAGCCTCCTAATGATCAGGATTGCCACTGAGGTTTGGGAACAATTTAGTCTTTGTATTTCAGATGTAAACTAGAAACTTTCCCAAACTGACGGTGAAGATCTTTACTTTTTATTTATTAATTTTTAAAAAGAACTGTATTACTTTGCTTTGCATGCAGATGATGCACATTCTGATAGAGAGAACAAAATACAGTTTAAAGTTATAGCTAATTATTACCTGACTGGTTCAAAGAGTTATGAATTTTAATGAAATGATACAAACAAAATCCTCGATAAATGTTAAGATCTAAAAACAGAAATAAAATAATCTTTTAACCAATATTTATAGCCATGACTGTTGGCAGAAAGGAAACAGCCAACTTGCTTGACACATTTCGTAACTATAAAGATATATATATATATTTATAAATATTGATAAGTAATAAATATATATATTTACCAGAACACCTTTGCCTTCCTCAGGATTTGGGTACTTCACTGTGGGAAACTCTGGATCAGGATCCTTCTGCTCCGGAACAGCAAAAGGAGGTCTAAGGTCAAATGCCTCAAAGGCCAACTGCACAAATTTATGACCTACACCATGCACAGAAGTGTGAACAAATTTCAAGTTTGTTTCCTTGTTGATATTCCTGAAATAAAACAGATTAAACTTGAATATGGCAGGATATTCTACATGAAAATTCACTATGTTTGGGAACTGATGTGACTCGTTATTCTACAGCACTGTTAACATGAAAAACTAAAGGAGGTTGCTTTTTAAAAGTAATGACTCCAAAATTGGTTTAGCCACATTTTTCAGCTCGGCGAGTTACTGGAAATATCTAATGTTCTGGTACACGCAAACCACTGGAATAAGACAGTACGCTCTATACACCTCAAAGGAGGCGAGTGGAAAACAAATAAAACTGACTAGTAAGATTCTTCATCCCCAACTCTGGCATTTAAGCCATCTCCAAAGAACAGTGAACCTGCTGGAGCATGTCTCATTTGAACTCATTCATTTTTATAAATTACATTGCTAAAAATGTGAGACACGTAAAGGCATTCAAACTCCTGAGACGTTTACCTCCTATTCGGGAGAAAGAAAAAAAAAAAAAAAAAAAACATTATTTCTCATATAGGCTTGCCTTTCTAGTAACATTGACTGAGATTTTAGCACCAGTTACTAGCGACTACTGGTAGTTCAAATTTTGATGCAAGTAGGCAGATTAACAGGCTGTTGCTTATCTAACACAAATTGATTCTACCTGATAATCTCGAAGAGAAACATCCACTTCATTTCATTAGGTGAAGCTTATGCTGAGCAAGTGACAGCAATACACTGGTGCAAGGCTTCCAAGGTTACCAGGAGCACATGCAAGGCTAGAATTATAGAGCAAGATCATCTGTCAAAACTGTCTGAAAAGCCTGGTTCACCTACTCTCTTAACAGCTCATTTTAAGGCTGTGATTCAACAACATTAAATTAGATAGTCAGTGCCAACTCTTAGCTTGCCTCTAGCTACACAGAATAGTCCCAGTCTTCCAGCAGCATTTGGCTGATGCATGGCCACACTAGTCCAGGGAGATAATATAATCAGAAACTAGCTTTTGCTGGGTTAGATTTCTGCCAGAACAACTTTATTAACTGGCTTGCTATGTTACCACACCGCTGCCAGAACTACTGCAAAAGATCACAGGAATGCACAGACAGAACTGGAAAACACAACAGAATTGTGGCTGCCCTGAGTTTGATCAATTTAAATTCCCATGCTGACATACCAGCTGGAAAATCCTGTACCTTAGCAGAGTTAACACCAGTTACCTGTGAAAGCACTGCTTCTGTATGTCTTTGAAATATTCCTTATTGACAGTGGCATATGGGTCATGAAGTAGCACACTGCTGTCAATTAGTTTATCATCCCAAGCCTGAGGCCACGGCTCTTGATTCTCCTCAATAGCCTGAGAAATTCCTTTGTCGTGAGGGGAAATGATCTGAGCACCATTTTCCCAGTAAACCTAAATGATAAATGTGGTAAGAGAGTATTTTGGTCATTAATAATGTAGTATTAATAATGTAGGACAGCTTTGCAATTTTTTGTTGGCCAAGATGTATTTGATAGGATATTACAGTAAATTCAACTGAAGTATACCCAGAGTATTTTTCTGTTGATATTCTCAGTGTTTTATTTCAAACACCATTTTTGTTCTACAAAAAAAGCTATTAATTTTTTATCAGAGTATGCTGAAATTCATAATGAAACACAAAACGAGGCTCAGCTCATTTACTGAGAAAACTCAAATATCAGTCTGGCTGCTAGCCTTGGAATTGATGATATTGAATTCCCCATGACATTTCAGATACTTTCCACATGATTCTTAGATATAATCATTTTATATAAAAAGAATTCTTTGGAAAAATTGTCAATGTCAATTGTCAATGAAATGCATTTATCACAAAATACATTAAAGAGAAAGGCATAAAACCCCTGTAGCTGCCTACAGCAGCAACCTTGCCACAATAGCAAGCACAAATTCAACTAAGCTTCAAGATGTTCATTACTTTAGTCCTCTGTTGTTGATTTTTAGTCGCCCACACATCCAACAGCAGGTTTTACGTTTTATGTATAAACAGAATTATGTTTTAATTTTTGGCAGTTGTTGGCATAGTTCCTCTTACTGATGGTTTACAAACCGCAGATTTAAAGAAAGATAACTAACAGCATCTGGGTCATGCATACATGTAGCTCAAATAACAAAAAACATCAGCAAAAATGAAGTTAATTTAAAAAGTAATTGATAAAACATCCAAATGGATGTGAAAAAGCCATCAAAAAGAATCCAGAAAATAGATCATACGGGATTACCTTGTAACCGTTATCTTGTTTTGGATTGTGGGAAGCTGTAACCATAATTCCAGCACAAAGTTTCAGATGAGTTACTGTATATGGCTGTAACAAGAAAAGGTTAATTGAAGCAGAATACAAAAAATATTATAGGAGGTTTTATTCCCATTCTTATGAGAATACTTCCATACTGCTAAATAAAAACGTCAGGATAGGATTCCTACAGACTGACTCCCTAAAGCAGAAGCTAAGCAGTACTTGATCCACTATGCCCTGTGTGGTACAACCTTAGTCCTTGCCACTTCTTGTGCATCTTTCCATTAATATATATTTACCACTGCTTCAGATACCTTGTGGCTCACTAAAGTAGTGTTTTAATAGAGGGAAGCTGAATGCAAGTGTTGCCTGCTGCAGAATGACTTGAGATACCTCAGGTGTGTAAGAATGTAACGTCTGTTGGGGTCATGACAGAACTTCGTGTACAGCAAAGAGAATGAAAACTGCAGCATTCTCATCCATATCTTCTTTTGAGAGCAGTTCTTTGAGCAACTACTCCATCATGGTGTAGAAGAGAATTGTTCTGGAGAGAGCTATTCTAAATTAATCCAAAATGGATGGAGTGAATAACAGAAATAAAGCATTATTTGTGACCAAAGGTCCAGCTGGAATTCACTTCTATCTAATTTCTATTTAATAGCAAATAAAATCAACTGTAGTTCTTGCAACACTGCTTTGAGCTGCTCCACAAAGAAGAATCTGGCACTGTATCTACCAAAATTTGAATCAATAAAAGAATGCTACATACGAAGTCTTCAACCCTCTATGCTCTGCAGCTTTCACCGGAACAACAGTTATCAGAGGAGAAACTGTTACATGTAGTGTAACAGTAAGTTTTTCTCTTTATTGTTCTAGAGCACTGATCCTAAGTGTAACATACACCTACATGTCTAATTTCCACCTAGGTGGTGTACATTCAGACACATTCAGTAACTCCTGGCATAACATTAATGCACTCTTAACAACCTGTATTTTCAGAAAGCTACCATGGATTCAATATGTCAAAAAAGAAAAAAGAAAATCATGAACTAAACTTCAAAGTTTCAGAAGTTTCAAACTTCTTAGTTCGGTCAGATTTCAGACTCCCCCAGCATCTAGCTCTGCAGCCTCCTCACGAGGGGAGCGGAGGGGCAGGCACTGAGCTCTGCTCTCTGGGGACAGCGACAGGACCCGAGGGAACGGCATGGAGCTGGGACAGGGGAGGGTCAGGCTGGGGGTTAGGTTCTGCCCCTAGAGGTGGCCGGGCACTGGGACAGGCTCCCAGGGCAGTGGCCACGGCACCGAGCCTGTTGGAGTTCAAGAAGCATTTGGATAATGTTCTCAAATATCTAGTCTGATTTTTGGGTGGTCCTGTATGCGGCCAGGAGTTGGACTCAATGATCCTTGAGAGTCCCTTCCAACTTGGGATATTCTATCATTCTATTAAACTAGAAACTATGAGATGTTTTCTATGGGAAATATTCCTGAAAGTGTGAATGAATACAAACATGGCCCACTGTCATAGGTATTCTACTAAGTTTCTTCAGTCTATGGCTGTGGATGTTGCAAACCAAATCTAGCTAAACAAGCATAAAACAAACTATAGTTAGAGTTTAAGACGTCAAAAGCGGTTTGTCTAGTTTTCCTTAATGTATTAATTTTTGATATCTCACAGAATTTGTGTATATAGATATGTTATAGAAAAACCTACCACAAAAGGCGTTGGAGTTATATCAGAGAACAGATAAACTGGAACTCCCCGGCTGATGAAGGTATTAGCAGCAAGTCTTGCAAACCTATTAACAAGAACAAAAAATGTGGAAATTTATTCCTTTTCTCACCAATTAATTTCCTAAAATTCACATTCTTTCTCTCCCCCACTCCAATTAAGAAATAAAATAAATCCAAATATTATATGCAATTCAAATGTTTTCACTCCCTATTCCCAATGGACAAAACACAACTATAAGAACTGCTTTGGTATTAAGAAAACATAAAAGTATTCTAAAACCTTGAATTAATTCATTCTAGAGAAAGATAAAAAATTGTCTAAATGGTTATAAGGCCATAACAAATCGTGTAAGACGTCTACAAAATACCTAAACGGTACCTTTTGCTACTACCTCCACTTGAAAGATGGGCACGAGCATCAAAACCAATCACAACTCCTCTCTTTTTCAGGTCACTGAAATTCTTTTCAAGGTATCTGCAAAATCCCTGAAGACAACAACAAATCCACTTCATTAGCATAATCGTAATATTTAATATATCATTGTATTAAGATGATCACTAAGATGTTCACGTCTTAGAGAGGTAAGCACACACCATCTCACTGAACTGCACTGCCATTCAATTCATCTAGGACCAACAAACACCGGCACCAAAACCCTTCAAATCAATATAATGCCGTTTGCCAGCATTTATGCACTTTTCCAGAAATGAGAACCAATTCCAGAAAGAAACACTTAACACGATTAGTCTGAACTGCAGATTTTGAGAAATGATTTAGTTTTTCTAGGTCTCAGACGAGGAAGTGAACAACTGGCCAACATTTCACTTTCTGAATTGCATCTCATCCTTGATAACGACACCTGTTTAGGGCAGCAGCAGTCCACGCAACAGCAATTTCAAGGACTAATCTACTTTGGTACCTACATGCGTGCAGACATACTCACTGCACTTACGTAAATTTACATGCAACATGCACGATGTTTAGCTGAATGCTGGCTACCTTCTTTTTTATTGTTTTGTTTTGTAGTTGTTATGCCAGGATTAATTCATCCTTAGCTTAACTAGCTGTGTATGAATTTATTTGCAAATCAAATATGGAAGGTAACTTATTTTACCAGCTTAAGAGCTTCACTCTGCATATTTTTGGCGATCAGCACTAAAAATTATTTAAATGACTTCTGAAAATTGGGAGAACAGTAAAAAAACAAACAAAAAACTTGTACTTCCACAGAATGACCATTTGCTTGTTGTGAGGCCCTTCCATTCCTACATCCACCCAGCTAAATGAGATAATATGATGAACACAATACCTGTGTTGTCTGGATAATAGTCAAGTCATTCATGTGAGAAATTCCTGCTCCCATGGCAGCCCTGAGCCCTGCTGTGCCAAATTCCATCCGCAAGCCAAAGCATTTCTGTAGTTCTTCCACATTTCCTTCAGCAACCAGTTGCTTCACTATTGCAGAAGTTTTTGGATTCTGTAGGTAAAAAACAAACAAACAAAAAAACAAAAAACATTTCTAAAATATCTGAATTTCATGGGGTTTGTTTTCAAATACCTTTAAGCTTCTTAATAGAACTGACATTCTTTCCCATGTTCTCTACTGGATTACTTCAGTATTACAACAGCACACCACCTCTGGAACCCTGGAACTTTTGCAGCATATTCTGGATATGATAAGTCAGAACAATTTCAACTACTCCTTACTTAGCTTTATCTCCTTAAGTGAACATGCTGCTTTGACAGCAGCATATATATCAATTAGGAAAGTGAAAAGATTTCCAAGATGTCAAAATTAAGTTTTTCTTGTTTTAAAACAAACCCCAGTCTTTGCAGTTCAGAGAATTTTTGTCATCAGAACACAATTACTCTAAAACTAGCAGAGAATAAGATAGGCTCATGACTACGAAATATTACTTCCACAGTGCTGTGAGTTAAAAACAACCAACCAAACCAAGAAAAACCACATATGGTTGTCTGAGGGTTGGTTAACAAGAAAGAGCAGTAACAAAACTAAACAGACTGGTCAGAAGATAAAGGTAACAATTGACACAAAATATGTGTGTGTTTGAAAACATATGAAAGGTAACATTCAAGATGAAAGCTTGACTACTAAGGCGGAATTCCTAAATACAATGACTGTGCAGATAAGTGATGTGCAGCCTCATCAGGCTTGTTATAAACAGTGAAAAGTTTCTTTTCTAAGTCTTCCTCCTTTTCTTGGTGTATTACTTGCATGATACAACTATTACCAGCTCGTTTCTGGAATTAGTGAAGTCCTGTATTCCACAACACCTCAGTAACGTGGGATTTGTCAAGTTTAACATTCATTTGACTCCCTGAAAGCTGATGAGCCGAGAGGGCAGATGGCACACTCCAGCCACTAGGCAACGGCGTTATGCAAAGAGGCAGCATGCTCCACAGGTTAGTCACAGCACCATTACACACACTTCACACTGGAGTACAAAGATTATTATTTCCAAATGATCACGAGCTTTGACTTCTGGTCAACCAAATGACCTCATGAAAGTCAGACTTTACTATTTCCTGGATAACCCAGGCATGCTTAGAGCAAACGAAGCCATATCATCCTGGGCACAAATAGATTTTCTTCCCTGCATCTCCAGAAAGTGCTGAAGAACACACACAACAGCACTCATCTGGGTGAACTTTTATGAAAGTGCCTAAGCCTTCTGTGCATCAAAGTGAGACCACAGTTTGTAACACCTAATAACCAAACCATGTTTTTCTTAGACATCATATTACACTTAAAAATTGTGGATGCCTCCTGCCCTAATCACTGATCTACGTACCTGCTGCTGAAGGGCAAATGTGGTAGTTTAAATAAATACTCAAAAAGCTAACAAGGCTTTGCGTGAATAAGCAAACTGTATAATGCAGAACAAGCTGGACTCGGTACGGAAAAAAGTTGTTCTTCCCAGGTGCCATAAGCAAGTATGTACCCTTGAATTACTGAATTCCAGCTTAAGAATTAGCAATTTACCAATGCAGGAATGCTGCAACTGAACCATCCTTGCAGAAGGCTCAACTTAATTCTGATAATTAGACAGAAAAAGCTTGGTTGTGTGCCTTCAGTTCTCTGTGTTATTCCCCCCTGCCCCATTAGAAGCATTATAAAAACATAATGGTAAAATTTCAGCCCAAGTCTGTTTAATACAAACACAGGACTTTTTTGGACACACGATTTTTCCAGAATTACTGTTATAATTGTTTACGGCTATATTCTCCTAAGAATCTGCTTTTCTTTTTCTTTTTTTTCTTTTTGAATGTACATACTATTGTCCCCATTTTGTTTCAAGCCTTGCAGAACTCTGGGAGTATTATGATGCCAGTGTATATAGTTTTGGGAAAAAAAAAAAAAAAAACCAAAAATAAACCAACTTTTTAAAAGCAGAAGAATCTCTATAAAAGGACCCAATTGTATCTGAAGGATGAAGTGAAGTGCTGCTTTTTTTTCATTCCTCTTTGCTTCTCTCTTTTTTCTATTCTCAAACAAGTTGGATAAGATTTTGAGAATACTGATGTCTCTGACTACAGCAGCAGGTGTTATAATACAGAATTAATATCCATTACTGCAATTTACTTAAACATCACCTTGTTACATATGAGTTATTTACACTAAATGAAGGCCCTAGAGATGGTTCCTCAGTGTAAAAAGTCCTCTCAAGGTTTTAAAGTAGAGGGACAGCTTCTGACTAAACAAGTTTTGTTTTTATTAAAAAGAGAAGCTACCTTCTATCCATAATTTTATGTTTGATAAAAGAATGAATTACAAATATGATACTTATGTAATGAATACAGTGACGAAAAGAGCCTGGTAATATGCACAGTAATTGTTACCTCCAGTGAAGTCAGCAGGACCATTTCCATGCATAAGGGTTTGCTCTTGCAAACTATTATTTTGCAAGAAACGTGCAGCTTATCATCATTAAAAATTAACTTCTCCCTTCAAATTCAAAAGCAGTCCTTCCCGTGGAGTTTTTTTTTTTTTTTATATCAGAGTAAATGGACAAGGGTTATATCAGATTAGGCTGTTGCTCAATGCAAACACTGTAGGAGCTCCCTGAGAAATGAATGACAATACCTTGCTACTTTCAGCAATCTGCAACGAGGTATTACATACTGGTCAAATATTACTGCAGTCAAAGACGCAACTGTTAACAAAGAGCTAGCCTTCAAAGAGGTAACGATAGTTCAAGGGATGCTGAATTTCACAAGGGTTTCACAAAATAATTGGAATAACCAATTAAAATGAATTGATTAAGCAGAAAACTGGAATATAATTAACATTAGTCAAGGAAGTTATTTTACTGAAAAAAAGCACCCTTTAAAACCAGACTTTTCTCTAAAATCAATTAAGCTGAAAAAAATTTACACAGAACCTGATCTAATACCCTAACAGCTCTGAACAAGGGGTTAGTATGGCACTGCAGCATCATTAACAGGAATAGAGCTGTCAATCTTCAATGAAGTATCACAACAAATTGGAAGTACTTCCAATGATGGCCTTTAGAACCTGGAACTAATTTTATATATATGTGTGTGTGTACTTTATGTTTTCATTGATGGTCTTGAATAAGCAGAAGAATAACCAAACAAACAAATATGTAGGCCACACAAAACCTATACAGTATTGTACATTGATTTAAAAAAAGGTCAGCCATTGAAAGCAATGTAAGTGAGACAAATAGCCAACACGTTCCACAAAGAAAACTAATTTCATGTACGGAGAGAAAAAATGCAAACCACATATAGCAAATGCAGACCTGAATCTTAGTGGGAAACGCAGCAACAAGCGGCTACATAAGCACTTCCAAAACAGCCCCATGGCAAAAAGTTCCTTTAGACATGTAGAACACAGAAATAAACAGAGGGTTTTACTTCTGCGTACAGTACTACCCAGATCCAAACTGCGGACAGAGAGCTGTTTTAAGGAGTTTAAGCACCTTCCCAGGAACAGACGTACTGCGTACTAAAGCGATGGCAGAAAAAGGGAGCAAGAGGCGAGGCACCAGGCCGCCGTGGAGGTTCAGTTTCTGAGGGCAGGAGGCGATGCTGCCCCCTGCGTTTCCCGGTCCTTTTCGAGGCCAGCGTTTTTGGAAAGCGCATTTGAGCAAAGGGCAGCATGGAGGCACCCGCAGGTTTTCGTACTCTGCGACAGGCAACGCGGCGAGGCATCCTCCGAGGCTGCTCTGACAGGGAGCCGGGTCCCCGCAGCAGGACGGACAGACACACAGACACACAGACAGACAGACAGACAGCACCCCCGCTGCCAGATCCCCCCGAGAACCCAGCGCCTCCCTCCCCAAGCCCCCAAGGGACCGAGTCGCCCCCTCTCCGCCCGGGGCCGGCCTGGCAGGGCGCCGGGCTCCCCTCACCTTGTCCCACAGCAGCCACTGCTCGGCCGCCCGCCTGAGCGCCGCGTCCCCGGCCATGGTGCCGCCCGGCCGCCTCAGCCTCAGCCCCAGCCGCAGCCCCGGCCGCCCCGCTCCTTCCCTCTTCCGCAGCGGGGCCGGGCCGTGCCGAGCCGCCCCACCTCCGCCCCGCCCGAGGCCGGGGTCAGGGCCGCCATGTCGCGGTTCCTTCAGCCCGGCCGCGGGGCGTTCAGGGCGGCGGGGGAGGGCTGAGGGTTTTAGCGGCGCTTTCGTGCGTTGGGTGCAGAAATCGGCAGGGTCCTGCGCTTGTCTGCGAGGGCAGAGCTCCTAGCTAGAGAGCAGCCAGCCTTCCCTCGGGGAAATGCGAGCCGAGAGCTGCCTGCGCCTGCAGGCAAGGAGGGGAGCAGCCCGGGGGCTCTGCTGCCACTGCTCCCCCCCCGGTGCTCGCTCCCGCACGCTCCAGAAACCGGAGTTTTGCACAAGTCGGGGTGAATCCTGCAGTGAACCGACCCGCAACTGGTCTTTTTTTCCTCCTCAGTGTTTAATCTCAGACTTTGGACCACATAAGTTCCGTTTCTCTTCTCATTGCCAGCCAGGCAACCGTAGGAAGTTGTGCATGGAAGTCACAGCACCCAGCTCCGCTGCTGCTAACAGAGACAGTGCCCAGCAGCATGGCTCCAACACAGCCCTTACCAAAATACCACCCAAAAATATCCCCGAGAACTCCTACTCCGTGTTGTGAGCCGACTGCTAACTCCATTCCCACTCTAGGACTCAAAATCCCATTCATGAAAAGAGCTTGTTAATTACTGTGAATGCTACTCCCATTAAAGAATACTTTTTGTTTGTGAATACATTTTCTATAAATCACACCGTCAAGTTTGATCTGCTCGTTATCTGCCAAACCATGTATGATTTCTGTGCATTATCATGTATACTATAAATCAGACATTAATGGCAGGTACGACCAATAAAAATAGAAAATAGACCAAATATAGTTAGAATAATGAGTACTACCTCTGTAAATTTTCATGGAAATAATAATTTGTAGTGATATTTGGAAAGCTTTCAAAGTTCGGTAGTATGTTACCAGAATGCATGCAAACGAGAAAAATCCTACACATCATTTGCAAAAATGTTAATGAATACCCGTCTACAGTATAGCTCAATATAAATACCAATTAAGATACCCTTTTGGAAAAAGTCTGAGATGAAAGATCAGTGGAACCCAGCAGAAAGGAAAGCAGACAAAAATCTGTTGCTTCACTGCTTTAGTCTGCTCTCCTCTAGCTCTTTGGTAATGAACCTTTGGCAACAACTCATGTGGCCAGTTTGATTTTTTGCGACAGAATAGCCCCGAGCACATTGAACCCTCTTTCTTGCATAACATGACACCTGGCATCAGCTTTCCAAAGTATTAATGGAGAAAGCAGTCTGATTGCTGAGTTTTAGGGGCAAGGCACTTGCTGTTCAAGAGTTTTTCCCTAGATTTTGTCAACCTCTGTCCGTGTCTGAGCCAGACCGGGTGCCACGTAATTCCAGAGAGAGTTTAAAAGAATGACAGATTTTCCTGCAGCTGGCTCAATTCTGCAGTACAGACCAATGTCATGGAAAATCCCTGGGTTCTCGATAGAGATGCAGTGCATATTGCTGACGGACTGAGGTCCTGGGCAACACAATGGCACTGTGAAGGTGACGTCTAGGAGGAAGAGCAGACACCCTGGAGCCAGGAGGGTGACTTGCTGCCAAGTCCTGAATCTGAACTCACATGAAGGATATAGCTATTCAGATGCTTTCCAGCAGTATTTCAGTGGGAACAATTTAAGCATCCCCTCTGTCCCATGCTTAAAAGGATGAGGCAAATGAGGAAGTGGCTGCCCTTGTCAAAATAACACTGAACTTCTGCCATGCTTCTCAAAGGCAGCAGACAATAACTAGAGGAAAAAACAGCATTTGTGTAAGTGAATAATGATACATTAACCAAGACTTTGACTCTGCAAAGCTGTCTGTCAAAGTACTGCAATTGACTCAACTGGAGGAGTGGTGGCAGACATCAACAGATCCTCAGAGTGTCTCCTTTTTCTCCTTATAGCCTCAGTATAAATCAAACTATAAATCAAACATTTTCTTCTAGAAGATGGAGGAAAATGGCCATCAGGATTTATCACATAGCATAGGTTCAGCTGTGTCACTGAAAATCCATTTGAAAGTCCTAGTCTAGTACCTCCTGGGACTGCTCTGAACAAAGTGGACAGAATCACTCAACTTGCCAAGCGCCTCACTCCTAAAAACTTAATTGTCTAATGGGATTAAAAGATGCTGAAAAAGAAATGGTCAACTTCTGATGCATTTTCTCCTGTGATTAACATCATTTTCATGCAATTAATACAATCCAAATAATTTCAAAATGTCAGGCAATCTAACAATTAGATCCTTCTTAGTGACTTTTCCCAGAGAACAAATTTCTGAGAAAGAATTAGAAAACCAACAGTAATTCATGAGAACATGGAGATACTGGATTATCAGAGAAAAGATGTATTTGTTTGACCACAGACTGAAAGTAAGTAAGTAAGTAAATAAATAAATAAAACCAAGTCATAAAGGATGGTGTCTTTTTCCTCTCTTTTCTCCAGCTGTAACCTAAAACAGACGAAGTTAGCAAAATGAAAAAAGAAGAAAAAACAACAAATAAAATGAGTCAATTTGTAGTCCTGATACTCTCTGGGAACTTCAAATACTGAAGCTAACTTTACTTGCATCTTCTTCATGTAATCCCATTACTAAATTCAGCTTTATGCTAGAATTTCATTGGAGGACTTTATAAAGTACTTAAAGCATCCCTCTTCACTGACATATACAGAAGCCAAAAACTCCAGATGAATGTATTTTGTAAGTCAGGCTCTCTATGATTCTACCTGTACAGACTTTCTACATAATGCATGAACTAAACAGCATCTACTTGTTAACTGTGGGGTTTTTGTTTGTTTTTCCTTTAATGACACCACAGCAGTAAACTGCTTTATTTCATTTGTAGGCAGAGAGACAGATTCTGTCATTAAGAAAAATGAGCAAAATGATTGATGTTTTCTGGCACATTTTGAGTATTGTTGTGGTTTTCTGTTTGTTTGTTTTGTTTAGGGATTCGGTCCAACATTTAGAGAACCAACAAGTCGTGTCTTGATCAAATAACATATAATTTATTTTCAAAGAATGGCAGTCAGAGAACATGCCTACTCCCTGAAATAACAACAATAACAATAATAATAAACTGGAATGAATCTAAATCTCCAAAATCACTCATGACCTTGTCAGTCTCAACACGGGACAGCTTTGGATCATGTCATACTCTTCAAATCATACTTGACTGAATGACTGCTACTTTTGGTACATTTTTTTTCTCTTTTAGCAAAGTGGTCTGTAGGAATACTCTTTTCTGTTGGTCAAAAGAATAGGAATCAGTCTGCAACCTTCTGGAGAACATTTAGGCATAATAAAATGACATTTCATAGGGAGCCTTCTGATATAGCATACTATTTGGCACATGCTGAGACAACATGAGAAATTACCAGTTAGCTGGGATCAATAAGAATTAAAAAAGTTGTCTATGACTAAAGGTTGCATAGAGAGACCTTGTTAATGTATAAAAGCACCCAAAGGGAGGGTGCAAAGAAAACAGGGCCAGGCTCTTCTCAGTGGTTTCCAGTGCCAGGACAAGAGGCAGTGGGCACAAACTGGAGCACAGGAGGCTCCCTCTGACCATCAGGCAGCACTTCTGTGCTGGGCAGGTGGCAGAGCCCTGGCACAGGCTGCCCAGGGAGTCTCCTGGCTGTGGGGTCTCCTCCTTGGAGATCTCCAGAAGCTGCCTGGACGCGGTGCTGGGCACCCTGCTGGAGCAGGGGCTGGAGCAGGGGCCTCCAGAGGGCCTTGCCAGCCTCAGTTGTTCTGTGGTTCTGTGCTAGGTGAGATGCTGTGTGTTGTGGCAAGGAACCTACATTTTTCATTGCTGACTTCTTCAGAATTATGATATAGCTGTAGAGAAAATTAGTAAAATCTAACAGAAAGAGAATATCACAGTCAGTGATAATTTCTTGTTACATTTAGGAAATTACAACTCTTCTATCTGGTTCTACCATTTTAAATATGATTTTAGTGCATAACCATTCTTCGTTTACTTTAAATTGGGACATAGAGATTTCTATTTGTGGTACATAAAGAAACAAAGAAGACAACTAAGGGTTATAGGATATTACTATTAACAAGTTCAATTTAGCTGTAGCTTCTTAAAGCTTAACCTGCATAAAAGTTTTCCTACTTTGTGCAGTCTTAAAATTTCAAGCTATTTTATTACTTTTCACTTCATTCACCAGCTTGGAGTACCAGTGGGAGGTGGGAGAGAGGAAAGCTTTGATTCTGTACCACAGATTGACTGGCAGACGGTGGCATACATGACACATTTAAAAGAGCACATGTAGTCCTCACAATAGGATGTTGTCTTAAATACAGAACCATTCTCGTAACCCAATGAGAGGGGAGGAGGAAGAAGGGGAAGAGAAGGAAGGATGTAGTGGAAATTGAATTCCTGGCTTGAACTTTAGTATTTGTTCTACATTTCTATGGTCTACCAGCTAACCCAGGATGTGTCAGGTTATTTTTTATTTCCTCTTGATTTTTTTTTTCCATCCATTGTTAATTGTAGACTTCTCACAACCAAGGGATCTTTTCTAATTTCCACAGTCGGGCATAAACGCCTGACCTCTGGCAGGCAGGAGATCTTGGACGCCGTCGCAGCTGAATTACCAAAACGTGCTTTTTCTTTCTTGTTCCAGACAGCAGCCAGTTTCCAGGTTCAGGGACAGACTCAGTTACGTTAGTCTGACAGACAGGACAAAGTTAGAGCTAACGCCAGTTCTCTTCAAGTATATTTTGGATTGCTGCCCTTTTCCTAGATGTTACTTCATTTCTAAGCCCCCCAAATTAGTTAATTAGTCAGTTACACTAAAAAAAAAAAAAAAAAAAAGGCATGATCTCGAACTTGCCCTTTATACAAATGCTGTGACAAAACTGAAATATTTAATGTTTTGGTATCACAGAGTTAAAGAACACTATGCACAGATTATTTTGGCCCAATTCCTTTGTGAAAGAATTGAGTAGGGTACAATACTTTATTATACACGCTCTTCAGTTCTGCTGTGACTGTCAGTAAAGTTTCTTTCCTTGTTAGGTAGCTTTCTGGGCACCTAAATACATTTACTAAGCCTATAACATATAACTGTTTTTTACAGGAATGGAGCTGAGAGCGATTCCAACAGTTCCCTAGCACTAAGTTATGACAAAGTGTCCTTAAGCAGTATGAGTTACCCAAAATAGAAGCAAAAAATCTAAACTGGTCACAGCCTGAATATACTGGAAAGATACCTGCCTTAACAACAGTATGTTGTGAGGATTATAGGCAACTTTCCCAAAATGTTAAGCTTCTAAAGCTGACTTCAGCCTTCTAAAGAAGCTATTTCTCAAACGTGCTGAACATGCAGCAGGGCCCACTAAATGCTCAAGCTTGTAAATACATGACTGAGAGGTGGGACAGCAATATCAAAGGGGAAAGGCAGTTGCTTTTTTTTTTTTTTTTTTTTTTTTTTTTTTTTTTTAATTTAAATAAATAGCAGTATGCTTTTGTAATATGTAGTTCACTAGCCAGCAAAACTGAGCTCACATGCAAAGAATTTCTCTGATGTCCCACTGACAGAGGAAATAGTATCTAAAATATGGAAAATTGGTAGCTTCATGTTTGTGATAAAAAGCTTTTCTAAGTAGAAGGTACTGCTAAACACCCTACCTTGCTTTTGCTAAATAAATAAATCTGAAATTAAGGAAATTATTTAAAAGAGGTAGACTCTTGTTATCTTGCAGATTATTTGCTCTTTGTACAGGAGATAAAGCATGTCTTTCCGAACCCATAAAAACATTACAAGAAAGGCTATACTGAGAAGTTTGTATGGCAGGCCTTAAAATGGCCTCAAAGAGCTGGGAGGGTGAAGTACTACAGTCTGCTTTTTAAACAGGTCCATTTTTAAACTTCAATAAATTTTAGTTAAAATGCAGAAGAATAATTTCAAAAATTAACTAGGTTCTTCAAAGCTTTTATTAGTTCAGTGTTCCTGTCATTATACCGTAGAGAAAGGATGCCCTCTTTCGGTGCTAGCAGAAATAATTACTGAGATTGCTGTAATTACTGAGAGAGAACTGCATTCACAGCGTCTTGTCTTGTCAAAGAAAAACATTTCTTTCAGATAGCAATCTATCTGAAAGAAATGCTCCTCTTCCTACAGGTCTGGGGCTGGATTTTCCTCTGCTCATCTCTAGAGTTGGGCAAGAGAAAACAAATGCCAATGAATAAAAAGGAGCCCCACTCTTTCTCACCCCGCTACAGCATTCCTGTTTCCATGATGCTCCATCAACAAGGAATGGAAAGAAATACTGAAAGCATAAAAGCAACTTCATGGATTCGGAAAACTACCAGTTTTTCTGTGTAAAGCTTTGAGGTAAAGTTGAATTCAAGTAAATTTTACTTTCTGATGTCCTATTATTAATATATGGAAAACTTAATTAACTTATCATAGTGATACTCTTCAGCAGAGACTCCGAAGCTTCACCTTAAGACCAGGGTTTTGGTTTCGTTTTCTACCTTCTGTGCCCAAACTGTTGAAAAGAATAAAAGTCACCAGCTCTGAGAACAATTTGCCTCTGTAACCATTCCTGTATAAAGAGATTTTTTTTTTCTCATGTCATGTGCTTGCTCAGTAAATGCAAATAACTCACTAGGTATTTGGCTTGATGCCTTCACCACTTGAGATACTGTCTGGAGATTGGCTTTCTGATTTGCATAATTATGCTCATTTTTATTTTTGATTTACTTGCCAAATACTCAGACTCAAAGCGCCTTCCTGCTGGCTCACATTCTGTAGGTGATAGGCTAGTCACAGGCGGTTTGTTTTGCATGGAGGATCGCAGTGATACATGATGAATAACTGGGGTAGGAAAAGCCCTACAATGGCCTGGAATTCTACCCCACGTCCTAGAGTGGGAATGCACTGAAAAGGTTTGAACATGTCTGATTTAAACTACAGTTTCTTCCTTATAAAATAAGAACAGTTTCATAATATCACAAAGAGTAATTAACTCTTTGCAAATATACTGTAAGTGATTCATAGTATTTGCTCCCTCCAGCACAATTTTCTTGTACCGGTAAGTGAGACATTTCTGCCTTGTACAGGCATGTGTGACCACCATTCAGAGTCTGAAATTTAATTACGTATATATTTGAAATTGGTATTTCATAGTGTAGTGCTTCATATCATATGGTAACCAAACCTTTAAACAGACAGACTAGGAAAAAAAGGTTTTACAAAACACTTACTCTTATAATTATAGCATATCCCGAGTTGGAACGGACCCACAAGGATCACCAAGTCCAACTCCTGGCTCCACAAGGGCAACCCAGAAACCAGATCTTGTGTCTGAGAGCATTGTCTAAACACTTGGACTCCGACAGGCTCAGTGCTGTGACCACTGCCTTGGGGAGCCTGTCCCAGTGCCTGAATACTCTCAAGGAAAAAAGCACTCTTTACCCCCCAAACAGAAGACTCTTAAGACTCTTCAGCCACACTTCTCAAGAAGCTTGAAATCTGTCTGAAACTTCTTAGGAAAATGCAATGTCGTGCACAACCAGCATTGCAGCAGCCCTGCAGTACAAGTTCTGCAAATGTGACATTATTGATTTTGGTGACCACATAGACAGGAAACCATTGCCGTTCAAACCACTGATGATGAAGAGAGAGAGCAAGGCTTCTGTAAGTGCCAAATGATGAACTGACTATACCGAATGATGAAGTTTTAGAACTACTTTCTGAAACCTCTTCATTCTTATAGCACTCTCCTGTTGTTTTATGGTATATAATGCTGTTGTATTGTCATACAATGTTATTGTAGAGGAAACTGTACAGTTTCCTTTATAGATGTAAATATTTGCTGGAATAAAGTCTTCCTGACAAAAACACTGTTAATGAATTCCCAAGTAATTCAGCATCAATAAATGAGAGTATGTCCCTCTATTTAAAGACTTGCTTTAAAGCAATCATTTGTTTTATAGATTAAGCTTAGTAAATCTGAAGTAAACTGGAAGATTAAATCCCACATACATCAAATACGTATCTACTCCTATCATCACTGCTGGCAAGCACACGATGCAGGCAGCAGCATGTGTTTGGCCACATACCCGATAACTGGTCAGACAGAGGAGCTACTGAGCACGCTATTCTAAATTCTTAGCCGAAATGATTAAATCCAACATTCAGCTCATGCTTTAAAAACAAAGCAGGCAAATACAGTCATAGACAAAAGTGACTCAGTTCCCCGTGCTATACAATTTGAATCATGCAGTAGCTGCAGCTTTATTAGCACGTCTCAAAGTGTACGGCTCATACATTTTGGGTGCTTCCTTTTCAGACACGTAACCTCTTATTTTCTCACCCTTCCCTATATGGTGTGAGCACATGTGTGAGCATACATTTCAGCAAATTTAAACAGCATTAAAGGCTTTACACACAGCAATCCAAAAGTAACAGGTTTGTGCACTTCAACATCTTTGAAAACTAACTTTGCATTTTTTAAAAAAAGATATGACTCTCTTCAAATTATTTTCTCAGTTTTCTTGTTAAACATTGCAATTTTAGGAATCAGTTTTTTATTGTTTTAATTGTTCAAAAAGGAAAAAAAAATCAGCTTGCATATCTTAACAGGGAAGTTGATTAATATTTGTGGCAAAATTGGGAAACAAAAAACATAAGGAAATAAAATACTTTCCTTCCTGTGCTTCTAGAAGATGGCTGCTGTCTGCCTGAGGGATGCTCACAGGCTCCGTGGTGCTCCCAGGTCCCACCACCCCTGCTGCCAGCTCTGAGCCCCGCTGGCTGCAGGTTTTCCACTGGTTCAGGGAGCTGTGTTAGTGCCTGCTGCGCTCTAAAGCGAGTGCCAAAGCAGGGCAAGAAGTCATGACAAAAAGAAGGAGACTTGTATAGTGGAAAACAAACAAACAAACAAACCCTTTTGAAGGACTTCACTATCTAGTAGAAAAATAAACAAAATTAGGTCTGAAATAGAATTTTTTCAAGAGGTGTTTCTATAGTTGGCAAAAAAAAAAAAAAAAAAAAAAAAAAAAAAAGGCAAAAGGATATATGGTGACCTTTCTCTGTAAATACTGTTCTAGATTTTAGATATTACAATGTTAAATTATAAACTATTGATTCAACTATTCGCTTCTTCATTTCCAGTTGTTTTCATGTTGGTAGACTGTGTGGTGAGGCAGCTCAAAAGGGGCAGAAGCAGGTTTCTGGGGGGAAACACAGAGATAGCCGAGGAAACAGCAGGGAGATTTTGGGGGAAGCACTGACCCCAAACGGGTCAGCGGGGGAGTTTGTTTGGGAAACAATGGGGTACATGAAGGGGACAGTGGCAGGATTTGACAGGAGGTACTGAGGTGCCCTTAGAGGGGACAGGGGCTGAAGCAATGAAGTGCCTGCAGAGGGCTGTAGGTGGGAATCAATGAGGAGGTTTTGGGGTGTCAGTAGGAGATGCTGGGGTAAATTAAGGTGGGGGTAAGGGGCTGGTTTTGTCAGGAATTGCTGAGGTACTGTTCTAGGTAAGGCAACAATATATGCTGAAGACAAAACTCAGTCTTTTGTTAACTGACAGTCACCATCCTTCTGAAAATACCTGAAATGTCTTCATTACTCATTACAAAGAAATTTTAATTGGAGCCTTAGACAAGCTAGTTTCATGTTTCACTTATAATGCTTTTAGCTTGGAAGCTTATTCTGATGTGGACCCGATGCCAATGCTGAGGTTAGCAAAGCATTTGTATTTGAAGTGGTGTGAATTTCAATGAGCATTAACTCAACTTACAGAGTGGCAGTGGATAAAAGTCATGAGTTGTCTTTCTCTGCCCTGACTCAGAAGTTACTTGTTAGAGACTAAATTTTGCCTTATGTTGCCTTCACTTTGAGGACCTAACGTTTATCAGCCAAATCCTGATGGAGTGACTTATTTTCAGTGGACAGAAGCTCCTCAGAGAAACAATGAGCCACAGTTTCCATTTCACATCTACTGGAAGGCTTACGAGCTGTTCAGAAGCCTTTTGGGTTGCTGTGACAGCTTGCAGGTTCCTGTCAGGTCAGCCAGCACTGAGGCACCAATTACAGTGTCAACATCACTGTTAAACACACAGGGAAATTTTAATTGCCAAAGAAAGGAAGGTGCATTGACCATAGCACAAGCAAGCAAACAGAAAAAAGCCTCTCCATCATTATTTGGGATATTTGCAGCTATAGTCACTTGTACAGACAGATGAAGATAAACATACAGAAGTCAGAAAATAGAAGAAGGGATTGGAAGAGAGAGAACGACTGAATGAAACAAAACCCCATGTGTCAGTAGGGCACTTCACAGATTTACTATAGGTAGATTTTATCTTAATTGCCTACTGGAAGTATTGCTTTGAACACTGAAACAGTCAGCAACATAAGCTTTAACTGCTTGTACAACAAGGGGAAAAAACAAACAAAACCAAGAATGCACAAAGGAGCAAAAGCAAACCCTTTCCCCACCAGAGCAGCACCCTAGGTTGGCCTGAAAACGCCACTACCCACGGCCTGAAAAGGGCTGCAAGCAGACCTCGGTGTGACCAGCAAGGATCATGTGCCAACATTTCCTCAGCTGATTAAACCACAAGCTCCTGGCATGGCTCTGTTGGAGTTCTAACCTTTTCAGCTGCTAAAATAAATCTGTGTTCCTATTTTAAGATGCAGAGCTGCTGCTTCTGCAATGCTCAGCTGAACTGATCTTGCTGTCTGGCCTTATCTGTGAGCTGCCTACCTTAGGAAACAGCTGTGGGCTTTGTGGCTATGAACTGCGACAGTCAGATCTCTGCTGCAAGAGCCAGAGCTTTGCTGAGCTCTTTCAAAAGCAGCAACCTAAAGCGGTCAGTGTTTTTTGTTTTTTTTTGGAGGGACAGACGTGCAGCCAGCATTTCCTCTCCTTTTCTGCAGCAGAACGTCCTGCTTCAAAAAGCGGACTTCACTTGGCCACAGCCAAATTTTGTTCCCCTCCATTTTCGTGGGTTCCCGCAAACGCTGTGACGATGTGACTGCAGTGTCCTGTTTCCATATCAGCTGGAGCGATGATGACCACTGACAGCGTGCTGGTGAATCACCTCTTTCTTGGTTTGTTGCTCTGATCATGCCTCTAGGCTTTTCTTAAGCTCCCATTACTACCAGTGGCCCCGCAAGAATCACCAAAATTCATCTGTATAATTTGTCTCCTAATAGCAAAACGTCATTCAAATTCACCTACCAGATTTCAGGTGCTTTTCAACTATAAATGGCTTGAAAGGCAGAGCAAGAAGCTGTGTTGCTTTTAACCACAAGCCTAAACCTATAGCAAATGCAGACTTCACTTGTATCCCTCAGACACTAACTGGTTCTCCAGTTATTTTGGGCTGCTCCAGTGGCCGGGTCCCTCCCACTTGCAAGCCCTCCCATGCCACGTGATAGCGGCCTGGAAGACAGGCAGGAGGAAGAGCTGAGAGGGAAGCAGCATAAAATAACAATGCTAAGTTTACAGACTGTTACTGTCTGATGGTATTTTCTCTCAACAGAACTTACCTCACCATTTGGGTTTGATTTTTATTTCAAAAAAGGGTATTTCATATTTTAAAGGCAAAACAGAATCCTCATCAGAATTCCTTGCAGTGGAGAATTAAGCAAAGGATCTGACCTTATAGAGCAGTGCTGTTTTGGTTTGGTTTATACTCTGCTGTTCGTGTGGTGCACAGTAAAACACCATTAACAAAAATGCCCTTGCTTTTTTCAGTCAAAATATTTTGAGTTGAAGGAATGTGGAAATGTTCAACAGGAGCTTCTTACCTTTACCACAGGACCTCGGTAGCTGAGACAAGATTACATTTTACAAACATCAGGTGGAAACCCTGATTCTGGCTTCTGTTTGCAGTGTGCTATCATCAGAGGCAAATATTTGGAGACACAAGGCCTTTTGTTGACTTAACACTCTTGAGAGATGCTGTGGAATAATTTAAACGTTTACTTTAGGAGGCTGAATAAAGGTCAAATGAATCCTTAGAAAATAGCATCTAGCACCATATTCTACTTACATATTCCCTGTGAAGCAATTTAAGAATCTGTGATTTTTAGCTAACATAATTCTAGGCAATAGTATCTCTTTCTATATTCTATTATTATTTATATCATAGAGAGATGTATCAGTCTAGGCACTAATATCAGTCTAGGCCATGACTTTCCAGAGGAAGGCTGAGCTAAATATTTATTGTTCCTGTAATAATGACCATTAAGGATATAATTGTTGCAGATTAGTGCTTGGTGTACATGGTGATTCATATCAAAAACATCCGTTTAAAGTCTCTCCTCGTCCTAATGTATTAATGTTATTTGCACTCTTTTGAGATTCTGCTTTGCAAGTCTAGGCAAGTCAAGCAATTTTCTCTATATAGTTTGTTCCATCTCCCTGCCCGCCAACATTTTCTTTAGTAAATACTTTGGCAGGAAGAAATTGGTTTGCTTTATGCTAAAACTGGGAGTTTCCCCCCCAAAAAAAAGAAAAGAAAAGAAAAAAAAAAAAAGTAAAAAGACTCTACAATAACCATTTGATTTAACATGGATTTAAATAGCTCATAGAAGATATTAGTAGGGAAAAATCAGTTACGAACTATGGAGGAATTTCCTTTTTAATTTTTTTTTTCCTTTCCCAGTTGTCCAGCATCTGCTATATTCTCCTAGAATACAGAAACAATGTAGTCTGACAGTGTGTTAAATCATCAAAATATACAATATTTTGAGATAGGCACACTGGTTTAAGCACAAAAATCTTTAAATAATCATTGAAGAAAGAAAGACAATTACTCTGTATCTTTGTGCTTAGGACACAAGATACTGGATTTCAGTTTTTACCACTACAAAGATTTGGCTAGTTGTATGAAGCAGAGCAGCATCCACGATTGAGAAGAGCTGCCAGCCTCAGCTTCCATAACCCCTTGATTTAAGGCTTTATTTGACAAAGCAGGACCTATGGATTTAAGTCATTTCAGATCCAAAAGGAAATCAAACAACTTGTCCACATTGCAAAGGCAGGCTAACATAGCAGGCTTTTAGGTTAAACATCTCCTCCCTCTGCAAAGGAATGAACCCAGTTGCACCTTTTGTAGTGTGTTTTCTATGTCTACATAGTCAAACAAGTGTGACTGAATTTAACAAAAAAATTAGGATCTTCTGAAATCATATATTTCAGCAGATTTAATATCCGTTCCTTTAAAAATAATAATAATAATAATTCTCCCCGTCCATAAGAAGCTCACTTGCTAATTCCTGATGTGTTAGGGGCATGTAATGAGCAAAAACTTACCAATTCAACTACGAGATGTTTTTCATATTAATTTAATTATCATACACCTTTTAAAATCCTGTAAGAGATCCTTCCACAAAATGCCACAAATCTTGTGGCAAGGGTAGGCGATATGGCCAGTAAACAAGATGATTAACAAGAACATGCGCTCCACACAAAACACAGAAGATGAGCAGTTCCTTTATCTGCTCCTGTTTGAGAACACATCCTACTTGTTTCCATTAAAAAGAAGCATGCTGCGTGCTAGTAAAAAAAAAAAAAAAATGTCCTTTACTAGAATTTGTATTGAAGTTAACAACTATAATATTTAAAAGCATGACACTAAAGATAAGTGAATTGCACAATTGTCTTAATTTAACTAGAGCGGGCCCAGGTTTGTGGCATTCAGTCAAAAGCAACAGAATCTTTACTAGTCTCTCTTCAAAAAAACAGAGCACCACAATCTCTTTTGCTTTCTGAGACTTCTCATTTTTCCCACAGTGACTGTCAGCACTCAGATCTATTCCAATAATTGTTTTCTGATAATATTTCTTTTCTGTCCCTAGTGAAAATTGTGTTTTATTTAAAGCAAACTAACTAGAAGATCAGTCTACAAGTAAACATTTTTGTTTGTTTGTTTGGGGGGGTGGACTTCTCAGATTTACATATTTTACATTTTTTAAACTTTCACCAACACTGATTTTTCATGAGTTGTTAGCCAAAAAGTATTCTTACTCATGCTTCAGATCTCAGATCTATCTTGATATGAAAGGGAGAAAGCTGTGAAAACCTTGAAAAAGTCCTTACAGTCAGGGGACATTATTTCCTGCCCAGCTTTGGGACACCATTCCTTCCATACAGAAGTCTTCCCTAGACTCTCAGCTGTTCATATCCAGGCTCTCAACTGTTCTTCATATCCAGATTTGCGGGTAGTTGATCCAACAAGGTCTTTTCAATACAATGAAAACTTTGTGCACCAGATATCATATAGGATTTCAGTAGCTGTTTACATTTCAGTCCTTGACAATAACTCTTCTGCCTCTTCCAGATAAAAATATTTCTTAGCTGCAGAACTTGTGCAAGTGTCATGGAGGACTAACTTAATAGCTTGAAACGACATGTGGAGAGAGGTTGAAGGAATTGCTTTTGTTCAGCCCAACAGGAGAGATCAAATCACAGTCCTCTAATTCCTAAAAATGAGCTATAGAGATGAAAGTACTTTCTTCACAAGGATGGGTGGTGACATAAGTGGCAACAAGCATATATTGCATTGCTAAACTTTCCCTACCCACTTCTCTGAGACTTCCCATTTCAGCTCCAATTACCAGCTAATTAGGTATCCAGTTAAAGACCTCATCTTGCTTTTGACACTCCCAGTGAAGTGTTGGCAAAGCGGCATGAGTTACTGCAAGATCCTGACCTGCTTTGAGAAATACTGCACAGCTGGGCTTGAGAAGGCAAGGTAAGGAACTGAGCAAATTTCCAATACTCATAGCATTTTAGGAAGTCCTAAGCATTTTCTGCCAGAAAACGATCCAAAATAATGCCTATCGTATTGCATTCAAGAAGCGTCCACACAACCATGTCTGTTGCATATCTTACTGCATTCCAGCCTATATATTTTTCTAATATTGTGTATTCTCTGGCTGTGAATGATTGGTGATCTACCAGGGATTATACATATCAATAGAAACACTGTTGTAAACAATGGAATTCAGATCACATCTGGAATTCAGGTCACATCTCTTCCCTCTCCATACAGTTTTTGATCTGTGTGTGGCTTCTTATCTAAGAGTTTCACATAAAAGGCAGTGGGAATAAACAAGCCTAACAAAATTTGAAGTTTATCTCAATGGATCTGTTCTTCATGGAGTTTTCAACAGAGCTCCTTGCATGCGAACTTGATGTGTCCTATTTTTTTTCAGAGCATGCTTCTGAAATGTTGGAAGAAATGAAGGCGATCCTCTCCACACCACTATACTGTAGTTTAGTGATCACTTACTTGCCTCTGGATTTTGACCCAAATAATCTAATCATGCTTAAGGAGTTTAAATATGGTAGCTAATATTTTGGTCAGCCAACATGAGAAGTCTAACCAAATCATGCTAACAGATCACTTGCCAGATTTCCAAACCATGAAAATATTTGAGGAATAATTACCACTGCAGCATGACTTATTTTACTTTAATAGCTCCAGCCTCAGTATTATGTTCAAGGAATATACTACTCCAACTGCATAGCCAGTAAGCTCAAAGTAGGGCTTTTCACAAGGAAGCAAGCTTCTAAGCTATTAATTAAACCACACAAGTTTCTTTGCAGGACCTCTCTCTTGCAGACCCACATCCTATTTTCTTCCAGGAAATGAAGGTTGTAATAAGATTCCTTGATTTTCTGAAGAATAATACTTCAGAGTGACTAAGTCCTGAGAGAGCAGTCTCTGATCTGAGGACTGAGAAATCCTCAGAAGTGGAGAGGTAGCATACCTCAAACGTTTCGGACAGACCAGAATCATAAATCTTGAAATGTGAATGCCAAACAGATATATTTGTATCTCCTTACTAGTTTACCTGGCTTTCATTAGTAATACAATCTTCAGAAAGTTATTGATGATGAAATCTCAGAAGCTAAGGTGACTTCAAATTTTACCCAAAGTTCTGAATGCAAAATTCATCTAATTCAAAATAATCCCAACCAGAAGATAATCTGTTTTCATAATAGAGACAAAGAAGATGAGGATAACAAATATCCTTGAACTGGATTAAATTAGTAATTAAATGTGTTTAATTAGAACACAAGCTTTTCAGTTTGTTCTTATCTTCTGACTTAGCTCTGGGAACTGGAAAAGATCTGCATATGTTGAAAACATCTGCAGTGTAACACACCCTGCAAGTCTGCCTGTGCAGCAGCTGGGGAGGGACTCGGCTCACAAGTACTTTCTGTCTCCCAGTACACAGCCAGCCACAGTCACTGCAGAACTAAGAAACAGCTCCAGGTTTCTATGAGCATTTCTCGATGCACCCCTCCTGCTTCTCAGAAATGCAGTTACTTTGACAGTTTCACTTAGAGATGCTGCCAAAAGGAATGAATGGATTTCTATGAGTAGAATATGCATATTTCTAAATTTCCTTTTATGCATATATATATGTATGTATAAATATAAATAAATATATGCATATTGTATATATATGTTTAGCTTTAGGCACACAGAGGTGTGAATGTGCTATTTGCATGAGGCCATTAATGAAGCCAGCTCTTTCATGCCTTGTGACTTCACACAACATTATTGGACTTAGTTTTCCACCCACCTGTATTATCATTGAATTCCCTGCTGAATATTGTTCAGCTGTTACAAATTAATTCATAATGACTTAACAGCACAGAATGTAAACCAGTGGATTTTAGTTTCATTACTATAGGCCTTTGATTTACTTTTCATTTGCTTAAAACACACATTATGATACAGAACCTTAGAGCATTTCCATGCTGACTTTTACTTACGAGCTATGGTGTAAAAAATACCTTAGCACCTGTGGCAGTGTAAAACCAAGAGGAAAGCCGTCACCTAGGTGGTTGTGGCCCTACCTTGTGCTGCATCAGGTTCCACATCTGCCACACACCAAACAAGCCACACTACGCTGCATATTTACAACACGGTTCTCCACAAGATGCAAAACCACCAGTCTTCTTTCACGACTCCTTTCAGTTTAGGATGAACTTTGTTGTTTTCCTGTAATCTTTTTGTCGAACTCAGCATTGCTCTGGTACTTCCTTGAGCTCCTCCCTTTTCCCTGTGTCCCCAGAGGCCGGTCTAACAATAGCCTGAACATCCTTATAGTCCACTGAGGTCCAAAGCTGTTGATTAACTCAGGAGGCGCTTGAGCTTCCTAACAGCCATAGCAGAGCCTTTAAAGTTCCCCAAGCATTTGAAGGCACATCTGTTTTGATGTTTAGGACCCAGCTAACACCGAATCATGCCTAAACCCGATCAGAATCCAGATCATCAACATTCCTGTCCTTCAGCTCCCTGAGGAGAGCTCCATCTGCCAGGCTTTCCTGGGGAACACCTACCAAGTATCAACAGGATCTGGCATCTCAGGAACATAATGACAACCACAGCCATTTAAAGAGTTAAAGCTAATTGTACCACTTCCTTCTTTATTCCCTACCCAGATTGCTCTAATGCTATGGGCTGGCATCCTAGAGGGAAGTGCTAGGCTCCAGTTCTTGTTTTTAATTGTTTGCTTTCAATACACATGCAGATATTTGCAAAGAATTGGCTCTGTCCTTGGGACAGTGTCTATAGCCTTGTGGTCTTCTTCTCAGGCAGGTAGCTTAACGATTTGGTTCCAAAATCAAGTATTTTTTTTTATTCTCGCTGGAAACAGATTTTACCCACATCAGTGGGACCCACCACAAACAAAGGGGAGACAGTCCTGACTAAACCAAACGTCTCTTTCCTTGAATGGTGAGAACCACAACCCTGACCTCACGTAGGTACAAATAAAACTGAAACCATATTCCTACCGACAAAGAAAGTCCTGCAACCTAATTGCATTAGAGGAACAGTATCATGAAAGAAAGAGACAGGAAAAGTATGAGAGGGAAAGGGAGATTGCATCTAGAAAATCACTACCTTAAAGGCTTAGCTTGTTTACTGTTATTTTCTCAACCAGACAGGATGAAATGTTGTAGAAATGGACAATTTGTTAAGTATAAAGCTTAAAATTTTAGAGCAGAACTGCATTTTATGTACAGTTCTGCTGGCTTTTTTCTTTTTCCATGCGAATCAGTGCCTTTCAGAAATACATTTACTTCCATCAGTAGAAACAGCTGCATATTAAGCAAAATAGAATGTAAAATTAGGTTAGCTTTCAAACAGCTTGCTGAGAATGTCCCTTCCAGCTCTATTTATTTATTTATTTATTTTATTTTATTTTATTTTATTTTATTTTATTTTATTTTATTTTATTTTATTTTATTTTATTTTATTTTTTGAATAGGGGCTTGATAAGTGTAGCTGCCTTAAGTTAGAGGTATCATTTCCAAGGTAGATTAATTGTCTGGGTCCAGGTATTTGTTTTAGGTTAGCTTTTGTTTATTTGTTTATTTATAATATATATAAATTCTTATAAGCAAATACCCAAGATGTCCTAGTCCTCATATTTGGACACATGTACTAAGAAATGGTCTCAGTCCTATAGAAATTTGCAATTGCTCTTTTATAAGGGAGGAATTGAGCCTCTGGATACGTAAAAGTTCTGTCAGAAAACTAATAATTAAACTTGAGTTTTATGAATGTTTAATACTTGACACATTAAATTACTTTTTTTTTTTTCTTCTTCTTTTTTTTTTCCCCCCCATCATCCCTGTTCCTGATGTTAATATCTCTCTTACTGTTCTACATTATTATTTGGCTCACTCTGGTCTGTAAAGTAAAACACTGTCAGGTAAATTACTGCTACCAAAGGCTGCCTCTTTAATATATGTGGGTGTTTTAAACACTGCTGGCATTTGGATGCAGCCTTAAAATGTTTTAAAAGTAATCTTGCTTTGTGTGTATAGGTAATAATAGAGAATACATATGATATTTATTTATTTATTTATTTATTTGTGGTGGTTGAGCATGAGGAGGTTAGAAAGAGCTCTTAGAAAGCAGACACAAAGAAGCCCGTGTCTTAACTGTGATTCTAGCAATAAATAAAACTGAACAATTAAATGGTGTGGAAACATGTACCGTTTTAATTTCAAAGGGTATTTTATGTGTTCAAGCTTTACTTGCAGTTGTATTAGCTAGTTTTACAATGAAATATTTGTGTATATGTAATCATTTTTATACATGTTATGGAATTATACAGTTGTGAGACTAGCATCTTGATTACCAATTTTCAAGTGTCTTAGTGTCTTGTTAAGTGATATAAAAGAGACTGATGATGTGACATTTCCAGTGTCACAATAAGATATTTTCCTTGTTTTGACGTTCAAGGCAATGTTGCTTAAGATGTGAGAGCAATGGCTTCTCTATCTCCTACTTACTGCTGCAAATGTTTTTTTCTTTCTGTAACTTACATATGAGAGCTGGCTAGCTGTCTGTTCTATTCTGATATTCCTACCAATAAAAATGAAATGCAGAAAAAGTCATCTAATAAAGAAAGTCAACAGTGGAACAATAATGAAAAATGTAAATTCATTAATAGGACAACTTCTCAGTAACATGTAACTTAATTTGTGACTGAAGTAAAAATAATAGGCAAAACACCAAGTAATACTTGCTTCCTAGTTATAAAGGTCAAGTAAAGACATATATTTTTCAAATTTCTAGTAATAGTAGTGAGGTCTTCTAAGGGAAAAGCAGAAATGAATAGTAATACAAATCCTGAGCTCTTCAAAGAGCATACACAGAGTACAGAATAGGATAATTATTTTTTTTTCTCGATTGTGTCAACAATTATCAGTAAGCAATGGCAAAGGCCATTAAACAAGAATATTCCTTGACTGCTTTGCATTAGAAAAATTGGTTGCATGCTTCCTAATTCACTGGTTTATCTGCTAATAGGAACATACTAGTAGGAATAAATTAATATGAGCAAACTAAACATTACTAACTATTAATAGGAACAAAAAAAAGATGTATTTTAGAAATCTTGAGGAAACAGTTGACATAGATTGGGTTAATTAAAACTTCTGGCAAGTTTTGAATCTGTTCAGGAAACTTTATGGCTTACAATGTTTTAATGAGGTTTATTATTCTCTGTAGGAGTCTGTGGGTAGTTTCACAGATCTTCTAGTGGCAAAGTCAAAGAGTTTCCCAAGGGCATTTGTTCCAGTGGATGAAGAAGGCCAGGAAGTTGCTGCCTTAGAAATTGTGCCAACTCACTGCTTGTGGGCTGTGTTGTAAACTGAGATTAGTTCTCTAATCATTTTTTTTTAAAGTGCAACCAATGCTTCTGAAGTCAGAGAGAGACCCTAAGCCAGGGGCTTCCTCTGGATAGCTTGTTTCACAGAGGCAGATGTGGTTCAGAAATTGTGCTGAACTTTGTGGATAACCTGTCAGCTGGGAAATGGAGTTCCATACTTTCCAAGCAAAAAAAAAGAAGCATCCCTCCTTTTCCTCATCTCTGTCTCCCTTAGGATGCTGAATACAGTTGACAGAGAACCACATCACAAGAAAAAAAAAAGAAAGAGTCGTGATTGAGGAGGCAGAGAAGAAGCTACTCAGGTGAGTAGCAGTACTTTCTGTAGGAAACCTGAGAGGATCAAAGACATGTTTTTGAAAGTTTGATTCTCCCCTCTGTTGAAAAGGACACTTTTGTTCATTCTTTCTTAGTTTTCCTTGCTAATAAATGAATAAATCTCCAATCAATTGTTTAAATAAGGAATCTGAGACTTCAAGTTCTTGGTTATCTACTGGACTCAGAAGAGGCATTTCCACTTATAAGCATGACATTCATTAAATTCTTGAACTCCTTCAGGCTGAATATACAAGTAAACTTTGGCAAAAAGTTCAGCCATACCTACTTATACCTTAAGTACTGTATTCTGCGGTTGTATTTTATTATTATTATTATTATTATTATTATTATTATTATTATTATTATTATTATTATTATTAAGCTTTAACTTTTTATTTTCTATGTCATAACTGTGTCTGATGGCTTAGTCTATTTTCAGGACTGCTGTGTTGCCGTTCCTAAGGCTGATGATGGGCAAATAGCAGTCAAACTCAGCTAAAGATAGAAACAAATTCTGAAATACAGTATTCAACCTCGAATTGTCAAAGGAATTGTAAAAATCACTTCAATAGATGCTAAAAATGGGTACCTAAACAAGTATCTGAACAATCAATAGAGCTCTGTCACTGGACTCAGAAAATGCTTATTCTTTGAAAAGTATTTTTCTCTTGCTCCCAAAGAAGGAAAAGAGAGCAATTGTAATCCTTGCTTGTCAACATGTTTATCGCGGGTGTTAAATCACCCTGATCTTTTCATAAATGTATCTCTGAAAAAATATTTTTGTGTACAAATAATGGCTACAATTTGTACCATGAATAGAGCTGACAGTCAAGCACACAGTAAAAAGATTAAGACTGGTTATTTCCAGAGTTGCAGTTTCCAGTGCATTTTGTCAATGGTACTGATCTACTACTTTTAAGAACACGATTTTCTGCATATTTTCTTTACCAAAAATGATGAGGGGGAAAAGATGTTAGATGGACTAATTGCTCAAACACGAAGGTGTTGATCTAATGTACTGGATCTAGCTGAGAAAACATCTAGTCAATAAAGGTATTTCTGCCCACATTGTTGGTACTAGATAAACAAATCATGCCAGAATGTGTATGGCTTTATAATTATTGCAACATTGCTTCTTAAATTAATGGCATTTTTTGCTTAGGTATTTAAAATGAGTAAGAGCAAGTATAAATAAATAATTTAGATCAGAATAATTTAGAGCAATGTATTTGGAACTAATGGGAAGATGTAATTGCTGCTGCCTTGATGTAAGAGTATGATTTATTTTTTTTTTTTTGCCATGACAGCAGAAAAGTCCAGTTATAGAGGCTGAAATACAAAGTGGGCCAAGGTCTAAGCATGTGAGCTGGTTTAACAGGATGCAAATCTATGCTGGAGTTAAACTGTGAAGAGTCAAGGTGTATAAGTACAAATCTGAGGTATCATGGATGAGAAGAGGTAAAAAAGGGCAAGTGGTGCCCTTTTTTTGTGTGAGCTGATGGCTAATTAAGGAAGAGTCGCATGAAAGATGTGAACATTTGCAAGCCTCAGTGTGAATGCTGAGGCAGTGGCACCTTCACCAATGCCACACAGGCCCCTACTGCCCCACCATTACACTGAGTAGCTTTAACCCAGCTCTGGTAACCAGCACCGTTCCTTCTGGGTGTGGGGCAGCTCTGGTGCTGAGCAGCCATCCCCACCAGATCTCCTCAGCCTTCATGCCATGCCCTGGCAGTGAGGGTCCTCCAGGGGCAGTGGTGGCACAGGGGCCTCCTCCAACTGTGTCTGAAACCCTTGACTGAGATGCACCTGAACCAGCTCTCGTGAGAGGCTCTGGGCAACCCCAAGAGCTCAGCATGCCACATAGGTGCTTGGGAGCTGCTGCAGCACCTGATCAACACTAAGCAAGTTGGGCAAGGACCAAACTCTGCTGGCCTCAGGGGCTGTTGGGCCACACTTGGCAGGCAGCCCTGCCTCCACCTGGCCCCAGAAAGGTGCTGCTAGGGGTGAGGTGCTGTGCGGGCAGGGAGCGGCTACGGCTGGTGACAGGGCTAGAAAGCTGTCCTAGAGGCTCTGCTGTGTGATCACGGGATGGTGAGGCTGGCAGGGCCCTCTGGGGGCACCTGCTCCAGCAAGGACACCCCCAGCAGGGTGTCCAGAGAGGCTGTGGGGTCTCCTCCTTGGAGATCCTCCAAAGCCGCCTGGGCGCCCTATGCCAGCACTCCCTCACCCCACTAATGCATCTGCGGCGGGGTCGAACACCGAAAACTCTTTACAGGAGTGCACCACAAGCACCTTCCCCTTTCCTACAGCCGGGCAGAGAGCACCGAGCCTCCCCCCGCTCCGCTACCACAGCACCGCCCCGGCCCGGCGCAGGCGCCATTTGGGCAGGGCGCGCCCCGCCGCCGGTGGGCAGGGCCGGGCTGGGCTGGGCCGGGCTGAGCCGGGCCGGGCCCGGCGGCGCTGCCAGCTCGGAGTCAGCGGGGGCGAAGCGTCGGGATGGCTCCGGCAGCGACCACCGGGACTCCGCCGGCTGCCCCCTCGGCTGGCCCCACGGACCCATGGCTCGGGGGGCACCTCTCCGCTCTCGGTGGGTCGCGGCGGGGGGAGAAAATGGGAGCCGGGACCCCCCCATCGCCCTCGGCTGGCCCCGCCGCTGCTCCGCGGGGAGCCCGGAGCTCTCCCTGCCCGGCACCGGCTGCTCGGGGCCCGCCCGGGCCCTGCTCGGCCCGGCTGAGGGGAGCCGGGGTGCGAGGAGCCGGGGGGAACCGGGGGGTCCCTGCCCTGCCCTGCCGCCGGGCTGTGTGCGCGGAGCTCCGGGGCAGAGCGGCTCGTCGTGTGCCTGCTGCCGGTGTGGCCGGGAGTCGGGTGGGAAAACGGGGGAAAAAAGTACCTAACTGTCCAAATCCGGGTCCGGCGGCTGTCCTGGAGCTGCTTCGCTGAGCGGGTGACTCACGGAATAGGAGCGGGTTGAAGGATAACTGCTCCGCTCGGGGCTGCCCTGCAGTTAAACCCGGCCTCGTGTTTGGGGTTAGGGGCTCGGTTACTCGGGGCCCTAAGGAGCGCTGGAAGCTGCCCGGGTGCACGCAGGCTCCCGCAGGAAGTTATTGTGAAGTGACGCTGTCTTTTGTTTATGTCTAACTCCAAATGTTGTGGTGCTGATAATCTCAGAGAGAAACTGAGCTCGTCTGTCCCGTCTGGAGTGCAGCGGGCGTACTGCGGCGTGCGCCTTGCTGCGCTGCCCAGCCTGGTGCTCGCCTTGGCCTTGTGAGCGCCTTTATTCCGCTCGGCTGGTGGGGCGCCGATAAGAGCTCACCGGGCTGGTGAGAGCAAACACTGTGGGAGCAGTTAAGGTGAGCGGGATTATTAGTGTGAAATTGGGCGCTGCGTGTTTCGAGTGCTTTCGTACTTAGCTCTGTAAATGGAGTGTTACTGGTTGGCGCAGGACGGGCTGAGATGTCTGCCACTTGCTGTTCCTTTTCCTGAATACAAGAAGGTTGGGAGGCTCAACATCCAGTCCATCCTTCTCTCCAGGAGAGCAGGAAGTAGTACCAGTAGGCACAACCGGGACCTGTAGAATGGTGCTGAAGGTATTAATGTTTTCAGACTTCCACCCCACCCCCCCCACTCCAACTAATCAGTTTCACTGAAAGAAGTCAGGCAGCCTGAATTTTAGGTCTGTGTTGACTGGTAGTTAGTATGATGAAAGGATGGGTGTATGTGGGCTTGTGCTGACTCTTTTGAAATGTTATAAACGAGTCTGTTTCACAGAGCTTGAAGGCACTTGCACTGGGGAGCCGTTAGTATGCCATGTGCATTGGTAGGATTTAGTGACTGTACCTGTAATTTAGTCTGGTAAATCAGATGAACAGCTGTACTTCTGAAAGCTGAAAGTTGCAAAGTGTAACAGGAAATGCAAAAGCTGTGAAAGAATGGGTCTTTTTTTTTTTTCTCCTTCCTCTGAGGTTTGTCAAATGCTTTCCACCGTATCTTCACACAGAAGTTATGCTGGTTTTGGTTAAAATTGATTTGTGACAGATCTCAACTAGTGTGAATGTTTGTTTGCACAAAAGCACTGATTTGCTGTGTTTGGTAGCATTGATCTCATGCTGCTTGCACGTCTAAATTTACCAATAGTGGGGAATAGCTTCAAATATCTGGTATGTCCAGGAGGGTTTTCTTTTGACAGGCACTGGTGACGTGCACTCTGTTAATTGCACAGAGTGCATGCTGTATTTGAAAGCTGAGATCCGAGGAAAAGTGTTCCCACAGAAATACAAACACAAAGCATCAGTTCTGCATGTTTTTGCAGCACGAACTCTCGGCTGCTCACACAGTGACCCAAGCCATTACCCCATAAGCACTGCAGTTTTAGCACTAGCAAAAGCAGAGCATAAGGTTTTTGTCTCAGTGTTTGCTTGGTATTACCAGCTGCATCTTGTATCACGTACATGTACAAGGAATGGACTGAGCCTCTCTTCCTTCTGTTTGTAGTGTATATTTTTTTACATTTTTCAACAGGCTGAACTGCTCTAGACATTTTTGTCTTCATTAGTTTTGGTTTTGAGTTCTTAATAATGCCAGATATCCTCATGGTGTGGTTATTCGGACAGACAGGGCAACTGACAAGATTAAGTTTGTCCTTTTTTAAGAGCTCATAATAAGCTGTCTGGGAGTGTAGAAATTGTGATGGTTTAAAATAGCTGAGGATTACATGCTTTGTACACCACTGACACTTTTGGTTATGCTTTGCTGTTAATGGGACCTGCCCTTGTTTAGGAGGTATCTCCTTTCTCAGCTCTCCCTGCAGCTTTCAGGGAAGCCTGTCTAAAATTTTTTGTAGACAGCTTGTTGAAATAGTGTTGGTATGCCATGTAATTGAGAAATAAGTAGGGACTGGGAAAGAATTCATCCCAGCTGAGACTTAACTCTCAAAGTTCAGAGGAGAAGGCTTTCTTTCAAAGACCTACTGCAAAATTTGCCCTTGCTGAGGTCATCACAAATCTCGTGATAACTTTAGTGAGCCAAAAACTCAGTCTCTAACTGAAGGGCTCTTGCAGGATCCAACTTGAGGTCCTGTGAAAGACTCTCAGTTCCGTGGTTTTTAAAGACAGGTCATCTGTGAGACCGTCTGCGTGCATCTTACTATTAAGGTTCAGAAACTGGAGCTAGTTTTGGGTGAGGAGCCGTGGCACAGGCTGCCCAGAGAGACTGTGTGGGGTCTTGGAGGTCTCCAGAAGCTGCCTGGACGTGGTGCTGGGAACCCTGCTGAGGGTGTCCCTGCTGGAGCAGGGGCTGGGGCAGGGGCCTCCAGAGGGCTCTGCCAGCCTCACCAGCCTGTGGTTCTGTAAAGCAGTGTGGTTGATCCTTCTGTTCTCTCATTTGAGGTACTTCTTGTGACAAACTTAACAAAGGTTTTGCAGTCTGTTCGTAAGTTCCTGACAGCAGACCTTGAACAACCTTGCTTAACCTCTAAGGCAATTGGCAGTACCGTTACGAGTCGTCATAATGTTCTGTCATCATGTGGCTTCCTTTTCTCATCAGACTTCCTGCTTATTTCGCTTCTCTTTGTAGCTTCTGGTTACTACTACAAGGAAGCTGAAAGCTAAGCGGAATTCACAAACCTGCTGATTGTTGCTCCTAGATGATAGCGTTCTTTCCTTTGTTGTCCAGTGCGTGGATATTCCCTGATGTACGATTTCAGTGAACAATAGGTGAAGCAACTGGTAGGCAACAGGTTGTCTTCCCTTACAGTTTTTCCTTTTGGAAAAAAAAGCCTTTTTTAACCCGTTCCTTGCTGCCTTTTCTATAGTCTCCTCTATAGCTACAATGGTGCTAGTAGGGCAGAGAAGCTCCAGTAGTCCCTAAATGTCTTTATATATGTTTTGACTTGTGAGCGAAACTTCTTGTTGTTCCATCAGCTTGGTTGTGTAAAGGGAATTTGACTCAGAATAGAAAAATCCTGTTTAAATTAGGTAACTCTTAAAAAGTGTATTTAATTTGAAGTTGGTGTAAACTGTTCTGGCTGAGTCTACTGTAATTAAAATAACTAACAGACTGTAGTAAATCAATGCGTATTCACCATCAGCGGTGTAAGGAAAGTCACTGTTCAGTGTTTGAATTATGATTCTGAAAAGTGAAATTACTGTGACAACAGAAACCTTTACTGCATTTTGTTTTACTTACCTGAATAAGTTTGAATGTACTGAACAAAAGTAAAGAGCTGATTTAGAGCTTGTTTCTTTTACGAGAATATCCACTGCTTCTGAACTGCTAAGGGACATAAATTGGCCAGTTTTGGCATCTCATTAAGTTCCCTTAAACTCCATTACCTTAGGGAATTTTTAAATGTTTTCTGAAGATCTTAAGAGTGAGATATTTAGCATGTATTCAGGAAATTGAACTAATAAATAAAATTTTTGACTTTTGTCTGAGTTTAGAAGTATGTAATTGAAATAACAAAAGTTTTCCTTTGAATCGTGCTTAAAATGAAAGCTTTGTAACAAGGTGTACATCCATCTACCTTTATAGATGTCCAGCCTGGAGATGGGAAGTGTCGTAGCTTAATCCTGTATAATTATAATTCCACTAGAGCCAGGAGAAAAAGAAACACTGGGTGTGATGCCCAGCTGCCTTTCCCTTGCAGTGTGAGCCTGTCAGGTTTGCCTGCCCATTTCTGGTGGCATTGCTGGGCTGTGCAGTGCTTTCATTGCGCCTGGTAAATGTTTCTAGGATCACATGGTGAGTTGAATGAGAAAGTGGTTCAGATGTTAAAGAAAGAAAAACAGAAAACGCCCGAGCAAACTATTTTTTTTATTTAAACCATTTGAACCCTGGCTGATTCCCCTGTTTCTACAGATGAGTGAACTGGCACAAAAAGAAGCAGGGAGAGAATTGCTTCAAGTAATGCTGCTACTGAGGCGTGTTCTCCAGCTATGCTAAGCTGAGATGTTTAAGCAATGTCTTTTCTGAACATTTCATTTGTCTTGTACTGCACTTTAATAGGTTGTACGTCAAGCATACCTAATTTTTCTAACAATTCAATTAACATTAAGGCCAACAATAGTTTGTTTCTGTATATTGTGAGGTTGAAACCCGTATTTCGTTTTCATGCCTGAAAGCAGGAAATATGATCATGCAACTCCTTGAGCTGCATGGATATGGTAGTACATATGTACGTAGCTATTCTTAGCAGATTGATTGCTAGAACAATCCAATTCATAAAGTATAAACAAAGCTCTTTAAAAGGTATGCTCTAATATTTCAACATGGCGTGGGCATAATAGGCAAAATCTGATGTAACGAAGTCAGATTTATCAGCAGGGCAGAGAGATTACATCATTGTTTATGGGTTTATTGCTGTAAATTAAACAGTGCAATAAGTGGAATGTGCTTAAAGTAATCCGTTAGGATGTGGCTTATACTTAAGTTTAGTATGGGAGATTCAGAAAAACAAAGACAATGCATTATTTTAATGACGTTTCACATGACTTATAACTAAATAGGTATGTTCTTGGCTATAAAAAAATCAACAAACTTTTCAACAGTCGGAGCTGTTGTTTAAGGAATATTAAATCTTTCTAGAGATTTCACTTGTGCTTTATGAGAAGTCTGAGAACTGTCTGCTTAGATAACTGCTGAAGGCCAAGCTTTTTGCTGAACTGGAGCTTATCTCAGGGAGCTCAGAGCGATCGCGCTAAATATGAAATCTTTTCCTGCTGCAGGAACCAAGGAAAGCCTAATTCTGTAACCTGGCACAAGCAAGGTCTGGTATCGTGGCAGTATGTACTGAGGAAGGAGTTGTTCTGTCCCTATGTTTGTGGTGAGAGGGAAACCTGTACGTGTGGGAGCTGCTGCCCTTGCTGGCTCTTTGGCCCCGGGTGGCAGGCGATGTGCTGGAACAGTTAATCCTGCTGGGACAGCAGCACCAGGTGGGGCGGCCTTGCCGAGGTGCTCCGGTCTCTGTGTGCTGTGAACCTCAGAAACTTGAAGGGGGAAGAAGGGTTATTACAGAGTACCTCTGCGTACCTAGTCCAGTCCAGCCTCATTCTTACAGCTATCAAGATCCTGTGGTCATGGAGGTTTTGTTGTGGTCAGGCATTGTTTTGGTAACATCAAGTGTTTGACTAAAATGTTAGTAGGCCTGGCTAGGCCAGGTAAAAGTTGTAATTTAATGAAAGATGAGGTATTTCTTCCTTAATGTGCCAACTTTTTTTCCTCATATGTTGTGTTTCCTAAAGGTTTTGTAAAATATTCTTGAGGCACTGCTGGGTGGAGAGGGAGACCTTTGGGTGTGGGTAGTAATGTTAGAAGCAGTATGAAGGTTCAGCCTCCATAAAAAGGGCTGGGAGCGTTAACCTGAGGAGTACCTGCTAGCTTGTTTTTTTATTATTATTATTATTTTTTTTATTTTTGAAGGGTGGGGATCAGCTCTAGCAATAGCTTATAAAAGACCTGTCCTTCTGAAAATGTGATGTGCTCTGTTGTTAGAGTTCCTTGTGTACTTGAAATTGGCTTGAGTTCATACCAAGTTTCCTGTTTGCTCTGAGCATTCAGTAGCAGTTGGGATCCGTTTTCTTGTTTCTTTTGCATAATTTTTCTCTTCTGTTGCTCATGTGCAGCTTTGATGGTTAGCTTTGCATTCTAAATCGTGTGCATATCTTCAGTGGCTGTCAAGTTGATGATCTAAAAACAATTATGTAGAACAGTATATTTGTTGCATGTAGTTAATTTCCCCTCTGCCACTTTATTTTTGGAGATGTCCTGCACGACCATGGCTCCATGTTAGTCCAATTACTTCAGGAAGGCTTGTTCTTGAGATACTCATCTTTCCTTGCCCACGGTTGCTTGTTCCTCCACATCAGCTTGCTCGGTCTCTTGATGGCCTTGATAGAGCAGTTTGCCAAACCGCAAGTATACTGATTCACTCAAGTGACTGCTTTAAAAAGCAGATACTACTTAAGGCATTTTTTGCTAAACCTGAATCATTTTGGTGGTCCACTTTAAAATCCGGTGCAAATCCGGTGGGGTAGGACCAAGGGGACCTCACAAAGCAATTTTGCATCTGGAGGAGCTTTAATGAACCACAGCATGGAGAGCTGGAAGCACTTGCTGTCTGGTTTGAAGTGGGAATTACCTACTGTGGTTATGGAGGAACGTCAGGAGATATAATTTGTTAGGGTAATGCATGCTGCTTTTGCCACAAGGAGGTGGAAAACATTAAAAAATAATTGAGTCAAATTCATTTTGTGGCACTTCTCATTTGTCCTTCCACCTGTTGGTTTTGTTAGTGACTGCTGATGTCTTTGCAATAATGTACTGCATCTTTCCCATTCTAAAAATGGATAATGTGCATCAAAATCAAAGCACATTGCCTTACAGTTGAATGAATGCTAACCTTTCAGAGCTTGTGATACATACTATTTCAATTGTATTTCTTAGCTTCTGAAACATTGTAGTCAACAAAATAAAGATGATATGATGGCTCTTTGCCTGCCTAGGAAGTAAATTCTGTGATGAAGTGGGGGAACTTTGTAGCTGCTGCAGCCTGATGTTTTAAGAACCCTCTGAAAACCAAACAAACAACCATTTCATTTTAATATATTAAAATGTGAATTAGAAATTCTTAGAAAACGAACTGTGAAAGCAACTTTTTCAGTTAAATGATTATTTTAACCTCTACTGTCTCTTATTTCCCTGTAGTGAGTGTATAACAATTGCAATTTCTGTGTTAGATTGTGCATATGCTGATCAGTTGTCCTACCTGGGCATAAATTAGAGCTACTGAAGGGTAGCTACCTAACAAGTTCTGCATACAGTTATCGGTAGGATTGCTGGCTTCTCTTTAAAAAGAAAAAAAAAAAGTTTGGTTTTGTAAGCAAGCTAGGCCATTTGGCTTTGTCCAAAGCAAACATCCTGAGATTTAATTTTAACATTTAGAGTTCATTCAGCCTCCAGATCTATTCAGACTCTTGTTTGGATTTCCTTCTGTTTTCTGCATTCCTACTATTGTGTAGCAAATTGTTCAGAGAAATGCGTAATGCATTTTTTTTTTTTCAAGCTAAGGGAGATTTTGATCAAATATTTCAAAAAAAGTGCCAGTTTTTCACTTTGAGCAAGTCTTGTGTATTAGTTATTACTGAACTGGTATTCAGAGAATTCTGAAAAAAATTAGAAATCCTCGAAAAGTAAATGGCTAATGTTTTGGTATAAAGAAAATTTAAGGTAAATGTCTAACTGCAGTTTTATGTATCTTTTCTTAGCTGTCACCTTACTGCTATTTTTCAAATACAACTTAGTTATATAGCTGGCACAGTAGATGTGATTATGGAATAATGCTCTTTCTGCAGTTTTCTGGAGATCCTTTTTTTTTTTTTTTTTTAAATGAGGACACAGGTGGTTTTAGATATTTCTCTTGTGGAAGTGTCAATATCATGTAAATGGTTTTCTGATGAGTCTTCATTCCTTCAACTGATTTAATAGAAAAATTACGAATTGCCTCGTCTGCTCTAAAAAAAAAAAAAGTAGGTAGAAAATAGGCTAAAATACAATGCTAGTTTTTTTATTGGTCTCTTTTGTTGTTATTCTTCTCTAAAAATGTTTTTCAGATAAAGTCGAGAAGAATAGAAAGTAGAAACGCAGGAATATTCTTGCATATTGAGTAATATACAAACCTTTACTAAATAAGTTGTATGTACCTATGTACTCCAGGGTCTCAGAAGGAATTTTGAATAGGTGAACATATATTTTTATTGGATTTAGCTGAACAGTCCAATTTAGTTGCAATCAGATGTATGCTTTAATATCTGATGTATGAGGAGGTGCTGTGATTTTTAATCTGTGTATTTACCCTAAAGGTAGTCAAATATTGGAGCAGTTTTTACAGAAATGTAGAATCTCCATGCTTCAGATAGACTACGTGGGTACCTAAGCATCCTGATCTACTCAGAGCTGCTTTTAGCAGCGTTTGGACTAAGGAACTTCAGAGGTTGCTTCCAATCTAAATTCCCTATGACCTTGTAATTGAAAAGGCCAATCTTTAACATGGAATATATACCTGTTAACTTCATAGTTTAATATTAAAAATGCTTAATTTTTGTTATTGAATTAGTGTTTGACTGTACTACAACTTAAATACTGACTGTTACAGGGGTGAGCTCTAAACCAGTAGAGTACACCTTGCCCTTCCAAGCCGTCGCAGGAGGTACATCCCATTAACGCTCTTGGGATTTGGCCATACTCACAATTTTCTAAATGCTTCAAAGGCATTTGTGGTCTGTTGTAATAACTGTGTTTATTCCATTACACAGGCAATGGAGAGTTTGTGCAGGTCTTGGAAAGCCGCGGTTTACAGACAACTACTGTGACAACTGGCAACAACAGCACACCTGACCACCTGGAGTACATTGCCTTTGCATTGGTTCCTGTTTTCTTCATCATGGGTCTCCTGGGGATCCTCATCTGTCATGTCCTTAAGAAAAAAGGGTATCGGTGTACAACAGAGGCTGAGCAAATAGAAGAGGAAAAGCCTGAGGAAAAAATAGGTAATCTACATGTCTAATACACATCTTTTTACTGTTCCTGTATGTTGCAGCTATCGGAGTCCTCAGTTTGCTTTTATGCACTCCACTTGCTGGTGGTAACAAAGTATTGAACGTTGAGGAGTGACAAAAAGCTGCTGTTCAAAGCCTAAAATCTTAGGTTTATGTTTAGCAATCTTATCCTTGTGTTGTCATTCTCATCTTCCATCTCAAGATAAAACTATGCCTTTGGGCTGACTGTCTGCATCCTTTTTTTACGTGGTGTGCTGCTCACATTTTTTCTTAAAGATACTTTCTTTTGTGCTCTTGTTTTATGGCTCTTTTTTTCCTTGAGAGAAGATGGGAATAAAAAAAGAGCAAAGAGTGCGTTATGTACGGCTTGGTAAAAAGAGGGGTTGAATCACTTGTTCTCCTTTCTCCCCGTTAATTGACAGCCTGTCAGCAGGTCCATAAGATGCGCAAATGACAGTGCCACAGCGGTAAGGTAGAGCTCATGGTAGAGCCACGTGCTGCAGTAGTGATGTACGGCTGTGCTCTCCTGCAGTCACTGCCTGCGGCATGCACTCAGCCAGTGGGCATGCTTCATCCTGTAGCTTGGGGGAGAGGTGACACCGAGATGAGTGGCAGTGAGAGGGGACAGCTTCTAGGTCTTAGCTGGAGGAAGTAGCTGTGTAAGTTGCGTTATAAAGTTGTAGCCATCAGGATGAAGAAGATGAACGGTGAGTAAAGAGATAGGAAAGCCCCTAATTCACTACTTAGAGACAAATTCAAGGCCTCACCTATCAAACTCATCTCCATCCTGTGATTATTTTTTTTTCCAAGGTATATAGACAGTATGTCTGTTAGGGAAGGGCAGAGCTGTGCCTTTTACCTTTTTTTTTTTTTTTTTTTTTTTTTCTTCCCCAGTCTTTCTGTGTTCTGAGGTTATTCTGGGGAAGCTTCCAGCATTGTTATTGACAGCAGTCAACCCCAGAAGTATTAAGTATGGTCATGAAGCTTCTCTCCTAAATCTCTTCCTCCTGTAGTCATATGCGAATGTTTTATATATTTATAAATTAAAAAAAATAAATCGTTCTGTGTCCTTGCGGTTGTGGTGAAAAGCTTAAATGGATCCTTCTTATACTAGAAGCCAATAATACTTACTTTAAAATAGTGACTTGAGACAGTTTAATGATTTTGGTTTTGTTTTCTTCCCTATGTTTGGGATTGTTTGTGACTCCTAAGTAGCTATAAAAAGAATTTTGATGTGTGTTTATGAAAATATTGAGCTTTTTGAAGTCTTAAATGAATGTTAAAGCATTTATTTTTAAAAAGTCTTTTTTAATGTAACATCTTTTCTGTTTTTTTTTTTTTTTTTTGAAGTTGGGGTGTTTTAGTGATGTTTTTTTTTTTTTTTTTTTTTTTTAAAAACTAATGTTTTTCTTTTAAAAGGCCAAACTATTGACAACATATTTATATTTATTTCCTTTCACAGAAATGAATGAAACGGCACATGAGAATAGTGACACTGTAGGACAAATTATTAACTACATTATGAAAAATGAAGGTATTGTATGGTTATATTGAAGTTATGAGCCTTTGTGGTGGTGTCTGATAAAAGTTTTTGAAAATATTCAAAATTTTGATATGCACATACGTTTTCATTTAATAACCTGTATGTAAATGCTTAACTCTTTGACTTCAGGAGGTGATCATTTCAAACAAAAAGGAAGTTTTTTGCTTACCTGAAAATATTTTTGTATAGTGAGTTTGGTTCAAATGTTTCTTAATACTGTATTTAGGTGATTGATTTTTTTTAAGCTTTTTGCTTATTTTTGAAGTACAAGCTCAAGCTTGTTTTCTTAATATTTAAAGTATGTCAGAGTCTAATGTTTTGACCAGATCAAGTGTTTTGTCTTGAAATTAATTATTTTAAGTAATTATTTTGTAATTATAATCATTAAGTAATTATTTAAGTAATTATTTTGTATTTTTGTAGGGCTCATTTAAACTGGTGCTTTTTACCTGAAGTTGCTTTATACATAAGAGGTGATGATGCACCTGTGATCAAATGGATGTTTTAAGATTTGTGGGGATCTTGTTTTGGCAGTTTTGTGCAGATGGCTGTTATATGACTTGTATTGGGGCAGATCTCTGAGTACAATATGAGCTGTAATTTGAGTAGCTTCCGTTAAGAAAATTCCCTAGAATTCTATTAACATTTTTAGCATGATGTTCTCTTGATGTCTTTCTGCACATAGTGTAGCAATCTTCCTTCTAGATGAAAGTTCTCTTAGCACCTTTAATTTTACGATTTGCTTTTCTAAAGTTAGAGCTGTACATTTTTGAAGAATTCTATTTCTTCTCATTACAGCAAATGTTGATGTTTTAAAGGCCATGGTAGCAGATAACAGTGTCCTTGAACCTGAAAGGTAATTGCTCAACTTTTTGATGTGTGTTTCCTGAGGCAACTAAAATTGTACCCTTTCAAAGTGTTTTATTTCCTATGCACTTTTCTAAGACTATATCACTTACTGTAGTTATCAGCTATGAGGATAATAGCTTGATTTCCTTGTCATATCTTTGAGTCACTACATTTTAATGTAAGCCCTATTATAGTAACTGGCTATTCTGGTTATATGTTCTAGGTCTGTAAAAAGCAGTTTATTGCCTCTTGGGCTAAAGATTTACAGAGGCTGCAAATAATTGTTTACTTTAGGGTGCGGTTAATTATGAGTTGGTTTAGTCCAAACTTGCTGCTGATTTGAAAGAGCAGAAGCAGCGCTTGCTTCATTTGTATGGATGCCTGAAGTAGATACCTCTTTCAGTGTCACATTCTGTTTTATTCTTTTGCATTATAATTGTGGTAATACATATTGGCTGGCCTACCTCTTATTTTTTTTCCTCCGCACACCTATTAAAAATTTTACATAGAGAAAGTAGTTCAGCCCTTGAGCTGCTGACATATCATTCTGTTTACCTACAGGTATAAGTACTCTTAAGTACTTTAAAACTGTGTCTGTATTACTCTACTCTTTATATGTAATCCTGTATTCCTATTCAAGTAGCATTGTCACTAATTAAGTAGGAGCATTCTTTTAGCAAAACAGAGTTGACTGTGCAACCATTTATCTCCTATCTTAATGTTAGGGGCTTGATTATTGAAGAATTATTTTGAATTTAAGAGAATGAGTTCTTAAATGTAGGGATTATTTTGAAGTTTTATATGGTGCAGCAGAAATGTTTGGTTCAATTTCAACTTGGACATCTTGTGTAGGTCTTTGCAATGTTACTTGGAAAGTTTGAATTTCACTAGTGAATTAAAATATAAAAAGGGGAAGGGAAAAGGGTATTACAAGGCTACTAAAAGATATGATGGTTTGCTCTTGCATAATTTCTATCAGATACTCCTAAAGCTTTAGTAACTTGAGTGCAAATCCATTAAATTTTTTGTATGTTCAGTCCACTATGAAACACTTTTGAACAGTAGGAATAATAATGGCAAAGCTAAATCTGCACACCTGCCATTTAAAGCCATTACTTCTTGTCCTTGCCTCAGACATGTTAAATAGATTATATTTGTCTTATAAAATTTTTATTTATTTTAAGACTATCAAATGTCTCCTGTTGATATTTTTGTTTTGAAAATAAGCATCCAGGTAACCCCAGTCTTTCATGGCAGGTTTTATGTCTTTCTTCTTTCTGTTCTCCTTGGAGTCCCTTATTTTCTTGAAGTAACATTCCAAAAACTGGATGCAAACATTCCAGGTAACTGGAATCAAAGGTCAAAGCTTAGAATTGTAACTTTATTAGGTTGACAGGTTGTGTTCTTGTTATTTCCATGGTGAAATTTGTCATTTTAAACCAACAACATCCTAATGATTCATGTTCAGCTTGTGATTTTTACTTTCTTTTTCTGAAGAATCTTTACCTGGCTAGCTGCTTTTTAATCAGGACTTCTAAAGTTTGTTTGTTTGTTTTCTGCTAAGGCACTGAAATTTATGTTGCAACACACCCAGTATTTCTGATAATACTTCTGTATGTGTGAGTATCTTTCTCACACTTTCCTCTGATCATCCTCATTTCTGGTCTCATTCTCTACAGATACTATATGTAACCTAAAGTTTACAGATTCTTTAGCTATTCTTTTATTCTATTACCCAAGAAACTATGTAAAACTCTGACTATCATCAGGACCAGAATAACTGCATTTAGTATGTCTTTTCAGTTTCACAGTAATCTACTGATACGTAACTTTCTGGTATGTCTTTTTTAAACAGGGTGTGCTACCTTAAGCTATAGTAATTTCACCTGTAACACACTGAGTTCTAGCTTGCTTTGTGAGAACATGTTGAAAGGCAGTGTCAAAACTGATGCTTAAGTCCAAAAGTATGTTTTTACTTTGTGTGAAGCTTAGATTGAATGACATGTTAATTCCTTTTTTCTATATTTAGTTTTGCCTCTTCACAGTATCGTGGGACTGTGTCCTTTTTTTGTGAGTTCTTAAAAATGCTGTAACAACTGTGAAACACCCTTATTAATTCTCCAAGTGTAAATTTAATCAGCTGATTAGATTCTTTCCTCTGTATGTGTTCAATTAACCTGTTTATATCTATTTTAGCCTGATCTTTTTCACTTTCTTTTACTTTCTAGTAGTTATATTAGCCACATGACTGCAGAAGAATTAATTGATGGAAGTGATTTTTAACCACAAAAATATACTAGAGGGAACCTTAAAAAAAAAAAAATAAAAAAAATACACTAGAGGGAACCTTAAACCCCACATTCTCACAAATAAACTGTCCCTCAAAAAAAATGGCTATTAGATACAACTGAAGGTTATACTTCATTCTTTTTTTTTTTTTTTCTTTTATGAAACAGGATTTTATAGTAAACTCTGCCATTCCTTTATGCTTTTTCATGTAGCCCTTCATCTCCTGCCACTCCTGGGAGTCCAACGAGTCCGGGGTCTCCTTTGTCACCTGGTGCTGCTCCATTTAAGCACAGCTGCAAAGGCCATCACTTCCATACTGTAGGAGGAGTAGTAGAAAAGGATGTTTGCACTCGCTGTAGCCACAAACGATGGCATCACATAAAACCAGCTCACAAATCCAAAGAGCACAGAAGAAGTCGGCTTGGAGAGGTTACAGTACTTTCTGTGGGAAGGTAAGATAGATGCTGCTTTATTGTATGCTTTCCTTAGAGATGCTACAGTGGTCCGTGTTGGATCAGCTGTCTGTTGATTTAACCCTATTTATAGAATCAGTGACTGCATTTTTTAGAGTAAATTCTTCTTTCTTATTTTGATGTTTCTTGGTTAATTATGAGTTATAAAATGACCTAATTCTGCTTCCAGTTAGTTTTAATTCCTATCTTACATTGTAGTTGTCTTAAAAAATGTTTGTTCTAGTAGTATAGAATCTGTGGATTGTTTTAAAAAGCAGGTCCCTCAGCAGCAGTGTGTCTTAGAAGTATGCACAGGTAATAAAAAGGAAGATTGCTCTGAAGTGGAGCTGGGTATGCATGGGCTTGTGCTGTAATGTCCAGGTCTTCAGATGCCCCTATCTAAAAATGTGTGCATATTCATAACTTGCATACTGAGAATGACCTAGCTAATATCCATGGAAATGCAACTGAATCTCTCTTTTGGACACCTCAGATTTAGAGTCACAAAAGTGGAGCACAAATCTAATTCCAAAGAACGGAAAAGCTTGATGTCTGTTACTGGAGTGGAGAGCGTCAATGGTGATGTGCCTGCCACGCCTGCAAAGGAGGAAGCAAGAGAAGCGCCTGCCACACCTGCCAAACAGGGGACACAAGAGCGGAGAAGCTCAGAGTAAGCAGCAGGTACCAAATGTTGGGGACTAACACTGCAAGTGCTATGTTATGAAATAAACTAAGGTAGTCAGTGAGGAAAAATAAGGTTGAAAACATAGCTGAGCCATGTGAGAACTCATTGGGCAATTTTGAAAGTTTCTATAAAAGACTGCAAAAGTTATATTTGATCAGTTAATGGTAAATTGGAAAGCCTAGAATAGCTACCAAATTCTTATCTAATTGTTTATTTAGACTTTGAAATTAGGATAGATGTGGAAATTCAAATCTGCTTTGTGGAGGTGGCATTCCTGTTCCAAGGAAAAAAACATATGCATATTAATTATTTACAGTAAATGGATAGTTCAGATCTTAGTGACAATGTGCTGGTGTCCCAAAAGAAACAAATGCTGCTGACAGCTGCTTCACTGGAGTAACTGTAGTGTTGCTTCCTTATGCTTGCTGCTCTGTGCTGTGTGTATCAGCTGACTGCTTACTAGGTGCCTTTAAGCAAAAGCACATTTTAAAGTGTGCTTTAAACAAAACAAAAAAACAAACCACTTGAGCATGTTAAGGTAGCATTGTGAAAGGCCAAGGTGTGAGATGAGGGCTTTCCATAGCGTTCCTTGGTATTCATTAAAAAAGCATTCTGTAACTGCTAATTTAACATGGAAGACAAATCTGTGAGCTGGCTTGCTATATGGGTTACTTCCTCTCAACCTTTACTGGCAGTGCAGAGAAAAGTGATTGTTAAACTGATTGATCTGGACACCATGCCACAGCATTAGAATACACCCCTCCTATTTTTTTCAATCATTCCTACTGAGAAAGAGGCTTAGAGGTGTGCTGTACTTCCAAATACTTAAAAAGCTGTTGTGGGAAAATTGGATGAACTTTTTTTTTCTACTCGGTGGGTAAGAAGGTAAAAAGGGCGTTTCGTCACTAACTGCACTGGTATCTTCATGTCAATCTGGGTGGTTTTGTTACTCGTGCAACCTTTTTCTTTCCAATATCTCCAATGGGAGTTTGATCAGGCTTAGTAATGTGTCCCTTGACTAATGGGAAGATAATGTCTGTCTTTTAACAAGAAAAATAGCAAGAAAGAGGCAAATATGAAAATATTGTTAAGTGCATAAGTGCATTGGAATTGAAAAGATTATTTTTTTCCAAAACAATCTAGAAATGTTATGTACTTCAGTTTTCTAATTTCCTTTCTCTCATAAATAAAAGAAAGCCGTTCTCTAACTACATAAAACTTGTTCCCGAAGTTTAAACTATTACTGCCCTAATCTAAAAATAGGCTGCGCTCTAGAATATAGCTTTAAAAAAAAGTCCATCTATGGCAGTTTTCTATTGTATAACCCTCCCCTAGGATTTAAAATGCTGCTCTTTCTGAAAACAAATATTCTAATGGCAGAGAAATAGCTCAGTGGAATCTCTTGTAAAGTTCTCTCCAGTCCAACAAAACTATTTTGTAAATCTGGGAAACTAGCCAGGCTTGTTTGCTCTGTACTACAAAAAATAAACCGCTTTTGCTTGAAAGCCTACCAGTCTCTTCCCTAGCATGGTTCTGTATCAGTTTTAGTCCACTGCCATGAGAAGCTGTTCATACATAGACAGATATTAGCTAGACCCCTGCTTCAATTACTTACTTCAACTTCTAATAAATGATAACAGCTTAATTTACTGAAATTGAACGGATAAGCCATGTTTAGGACTTCTGTGTCTGTAGCCAATAAATGTTAAAAGCATTTTATTTTAGAGAATTTGGCTCAGATCTCCATATGTGGAGGAAGAAGGAAGGCACAAATGTGCATGTAGCTGGTGCCAGAAAAGGTTTGTTACAGCTTCTGGAGGCAGGGGACTTGTGCTTTGTGGCCTCGCTTTAGCTGCCGTTACTGAGAGTTCTTGTACTTGGAATTTCTGAGTGGGACAGTACTTGAATGATGTAATGTTGCTGGCTGCTTGTGTTCACTTCTACTTTTGAGTTCATTTCCCCCCCTCCCAAAATTGACAAGTTCTTGTCTTGAAATGGGCTTTGCAGTGTTTCAGCATTTTGCTGTCTGCATCTTTTATGCTTAGCACATCTTGTCCAGATCTCTGAGGTCCATGTTCTTGAGCAGACTACAATTCATTGTTTCAGTTTACTTATTTATTTTTAAGTGGCACATAAAAAGGAGTACATATATGGCAGATACTTAGTCCAAATTCTGTGTGGAGCTCTTGCAGTTCCATGGTAAACTACTAGGAAGACAACTGAAGTTAGTGTTGTGCTGCAGCTATGTAATGTTTTCCATTCCTAGTATCCCTTTCAAAGTTGTGTATGCTTTGCACTGCAGTGTGATTTACCAGTTTATGTTGATGTTTTTGTCCATCCTTTGCATGGTTACTAGCTGAATTTTTAGCTCCTTTACTTTCTGACTTCACATCCTAAAACTTGTAATGCATAACCACCACGTTATGTAACTGTGGCATTTTTTTTTTTCCATTTCAGAGCATCTGCTGACTTCTTAATTGGCCTGCTCATCCTAAAACTAACTTTTCTAATCATGCTTATTTTTGTAATTGCTTTTTTCTTTTGTAGGTGGAGCTTCTAGAAGAAGTTTGTCTACTAGCACTTTGGAGAAAACAGAAAACTCCCAAGAGATGCATACTATTTAAGAAAATGTATTTATGGCACCGTAGCATTTTTACAAGTTTTGTGATGGCATCCGTGCAAGGTTGATGGTTTTTCACCAGTAAAATCGTTAAGATTTAGGCATTTGCATACTGTTGAACCTTGTGGACCTAGCACCAAATGTTGGGCTTCATCTTTGAAAGAAAAAATACGTATACATTTTTGGACAGGAAAGATTAAAAAGCCTTATCAAATAGTGTTTTTTATACTTAGACAACTTTTTTTTTTTTTTTTTTTTTTTTTTTTTTTTTTTTTTTTTTTACTGAGCTTAATATTAGATGTAATAAGATTACCCTGTGGATAAGCTGTGTTTACCCCTCTGGTCCATCTGGATACTTCTGTGTTCTTCCAGAGTTGACAAGCATTCACTGAAGATGAAAGTCAGGCTTCAGAAGATTAAAATACTCTGTTAATCTAACTGTTGGTAGCCAAGCGAAACATACAGGGAAATAAGCAGTCATCCAGATCTGCATGTGTGCCTTTAGTATGTAAGCCCTCTGACTCTGTGAAGGGTAATTCACAGGAGGGAGTATTTCAGTTATACATAGTTTTTAAATGATACTGCTGTCTTTCTTCCCCCTTGATAACTACTTAACATTAGGCTAAGGAGTATCTTTTTCTATGCACTTGGGTGAACCTTTGGGAAGGTCACTTTCCTCTAGGCCATTTGTTCTCCCATTTTCTTGTAACTACTTGCTACTATTTGAAGAATGCCTAATAGTTCTGCCTTTCTCTTTTGTTTTTACCCCCAGGTTCCTTATTAAGCTAAGGCAACATATTTCAACCATTAGATAAGAATATGGAATATATGGCATTAAAAATTTATGGACTATGTACTAAAGTACTTTAGAGTGGCTTAATTGGACTGAGGGTAGCAGTTCTCATTGGCATCGAAATCTTAAGCCACTGTTACACTACCTTAATATCTTAAGCGTGACCTACTGCTAAAAATGCCAGTGATGGTTTTGTGATGTTACTTTTGTGTCCACTTATTATGATCTCTATTTTGTTCTGTTTTTTTTTTTTTTGGGGGTTGGAGGGAAAGAGGCAGGGAGGGGCCCTTGCAATACTTCAGCAAACTTTGCTGTATAAAAGAAACTGAAAAATAACATTTACTCCAAGTGCCTAAGAATATAAGCTGTTGTGTAATGCATTTTATTAGAGATTGCACTATATTCTGAGAACTATGAAGTAATTTAATCTGATCTATGAACTCCATGAAAATCAGTGCTCGTTTTAAATTTGTTATGTTTTAAATTAATGCTTTCAATCCTTTCAATCTGAGCGCTCTAAACTGCGTTTCTCTTTCAGATATGGGAATAAGGTTTCCTCAGTGGCTTGTGTAGTCTTAACAATCTAAGTGTACAACAATTTTTAAAAAAGGAAATAATACTCTTTGTTTACCGTGTTAGATACTGCTACATCTTGTCAGGAAACATGGAGTTTGCTTGACAGGTGCTGGGAAGTATGTGCTGCGATCATCTTCATTTGACTTGTATCAATGAGATATAGATAGAAGTAGAAACTGATTAGACCTAACAGACACTGTGTTTAGGGAAAACAAATAAAACCAAAACCTAAGCCCTTGGAAAGAAATCGTTGTTTATTTTACCTTCTAAAATTCATTATTTTCAGAGATAACTGTCAATTTTTGAGTACCTAAAATAACTTTGACCACCTAAAATAACTCTTTGACCAGGACTGGTACTTGAGTGTTTTGCATCCTTATTCTTGTTAATTTAAGACTGGTTTATAACATCTCTTCAATATATAACTATCAAACTCACCTTATAGGCATACATTTGTTAGATTCTTGCTTTTTTTCTTCTTCAAACTTCACTTGATTTCTATAAAGATCTAATTTTTCTAGGATAATTTAGTCAGTGTTGGTTATAGTAGTTAACTTTAAATTTCTAAGAGATTGAGAGGTATGGTATAAAATGTTGCTGGAAAAAGGGAGTATTGGGCAAAGCCAAGCAGTTTTAAATAGCTTTCAGAAAGGAGATATGCAGTTATAGACTGTCCCAAAAGCTTTTTTTTTATTTTTATTTTTATTATTTTTTTTAATTTTTAATTTGATAGTATTGTGTTTTAATGCATGGTGGGATATATGGTAATATGCCAAAAGGATTAAAGAAAGCTTAAACAGAAATACCCTATATTTTTTACTTAATTTAAAAGTATTTTCTATTTTTTTTTCTATTGGAAATATGTGGAATAAAAGAAACAAAAAATGTGGTGGATATGTAAAACATTGTTTACCTGTATAAAGTACTTACATAAGGTATTATAAGATCTGGTATGTGCAAGAACCTAATTTGTGCATTGCTGCTTCGGTAAGAGGAATTAGAAACTGTGCCTGTTTTATTGCCTTCAACACTACACTCTGCAATTTTGTAGTGATATGGATATTGCCATATTAATTAGCCTTTCCTAATTTTGCATATCAGATGTATGTTTAACAAAATAGTTTATATACAACTTTTGTACTACCAAGCGGTAAATAAAACATTGATTCATAAGCTTGCTTGTGATTTCCTTAAACCTGCATCCGTTGTATGAAACTTAGCCATTAAGTAGTCTGTCTGAACTCCTAATGTGTAATGCAATCTCTTTGCACTATGAATTCTTGTGTATGGAGGTAGTAAGAAGAATTTTTGTGTATGGAGGTTGTTATGTGTTGTACTTGAGTTTTATTTTCTTGAGAAAGAACAATTGCAACTGCTACTTGTTCCTTATTTTGTCTGAGGAAGAAGAAAGTCTAAGCTTTAATCTAAGCTGTTAACTGACTGAAGACCTTTACCTCTAAGGTATCAGGACTTTAACGTCAAACAATACAAAGTTAAAAACTTAAAAAAAAAAAAAAAAAAAAAAAAAAAAGCTACGTTCTCATTATTCTCAATTGTTTTTTGTAAGGTATGGAAAGAAAAATTACAAATGACAGGAAGCTCTTTGCAATTGCTTCCTCTGTGTCTCTCACTGATATTACAATGCTTAATTTGTTACATGATGTTCTCACAGATGACTACAATCTGTAAATGGCATTAAAACGAGTTTTGCTCTCTAAACAGGGTGAAGGAGGCTCAAAGCAAGATGTTATGGCTAGCTGAGATGTAATTATCAGTGTACCAACCATCCAGTTGGCAGTTTTTCTGTTCGTTATTCTGATGTTTCTAGCTGCATTGCACAAGGTCTGTTTTGAGGTCTGTATCTGAATTTTAGAAGTTCAAAAGCAGCTATAGTTTATATTCAGAATTAAAAAAATAAAAATAAAAAATGGGGGTGGGGTGGGGGTAGGGGAGAATCCTTCCAGTCCTTAAAGAACTGAGACACTGCTGATAGCAAATTTCTGGAATTTGAACACATTTTCTGATGCCAGAAAAGATAAGGATGGTGGTTATAATTGTATAATACACATTCTTTTATTAAATATGCACATTTGTTAAATAAAAAAGGATTGCTGTACTGAATCTTGAGAAATGCTATTATAATTGTACTGACATAGATCAGTTCTCAAAAGAAATGTGAAGGTTCTTTTTCCAGCCCGAAACTTCTTTACATGGTTCATATGTAATTAATGGTTCATATGTAATTAATCCCATATGTAATTACATGGTTCATATGTAATTAATCCCTGGAAGTCTTCAAAAGACGTTTAGATGTAGAGCTTAGGGATATGGTTTAGTGGGGACTGCTAGCGTTAGGTCAGAGGTTGGACTTGATGATCTTGAGGTCTCTTCCAACCTAGAAATTCTGTGATTCTGTGATATTTTCTCCCCAATATACAATTGTTATTTTTTCCCAGAGGCATTATGCCAAAATTCTGCAGGCTACCTCATTTTACTGTAGCAAAATAGATGAGGAAGCTACTTGTGTCTTTAATAAACCATGGTTTTACAGGTAAAGAGTGTGTGTGGAATGTCTTCTTGAAACACAGTAAGGATTAAACAGTTTCTTTTCATGTTTCTGGTTTTCTTTGTTACCAACACTCAGTTGAATGTTGTACCGTAGTGTACTTGGTAGCTCTTCATTTGGTCTTTCCCAGCTCTTTCCCTGTTTTTCCCAGGTACAGAAACTTTGATAAAATTGGTACCTCATAAGATCCCTGTACTGATGACTGTTTCTTTCCTGTGTGGAAAGGCAAGGTAACTTCATCCAGCTGGTCTCATTAAAAAAAAAAAAAAAAAAAAAAAAAAAAGTGAAAGCATGGGTGTCTTTCAGCTTTTTTTTTTTTTTTTTTTTTTTGAGTCTATGGGTAGTTGTTTTATCTGTGTACTTTCTGTGGAAGCTAACCCTGGGCTGCTCCTGTTCTTCTGAAGTGTGCACACAGCTGGGGCCTCTCCTAGGCTTGGGGAGGGAGATGTGGCTGGGTGGTAGAGTCAAACTGAAAGACAGATGGGGAGATGGGTGCGGAGAGTGTGATGGGAAAAGACTGTAAAAAAAGAGTGTCAGTTTTTCAACATAAATTGAGCTGGTACTTCACTGCATACTGCTACAAAATGATGTGGTTTTAAAAGTGCCTTCTTTCTAAAAGTGCTAGTTTCATGTTGAACGGAGGAAACAGTTTATTCTGGTTTGATAATGCTGATGCCTACTGGGGTGGAACATGAGCATCTGTTTCTCCTAAGGAGTTAAATTTCCTGGATGTGTAATGGATGTTGAATACTCCCACCTGTGCTCTGCAGGTGGTTTGCAGTGCAAATCAACTTGTACCTATCTAAACTGGGTTTCTGCACTTCAGGGCTCTTCTTTCCTTTTCCTTGCTAGGCATGTAATACTACTGCTAATGAATAAACAAGGAAACTTGGTACAGAGTGATTAAGCTCTGGCTATCTAATATTAACAAACAAAGCATGGGGCTTGGCAGATAAAATCTAAAACTCTAAACGTTTTTTTCTTTTCCTAATGTTTTGTGAAGTCATGTGTTTGGGAGTTTTGCTTGAAGTTTGAAGTTAGGCTCAAGGTACTGGCTATCTTCTACAGATGTTAGATGGCATTTCCATTTCTTTTTTCTTCTGTATCATTTTTTTCTTCATTTGTTGTGCATGTACAATGAAGTAGCACCAGTCATTTCCTCTTGCCACAAGTTGGTTTCATCTCTTGCTCTGGATGCACCATTTCCTCCCCTTGCTGCCTAAGAAGCACCACCTGTGGCAGGGCTGACTGGATTTTTGAACTGCCCCTCCACAGAGCTGCAAGGCACCCTGTCAGCGTAGGAGCTATGTTAGACCACCTGCTGAGGCAAAATTAATAAAAGGGCATGTAAGGCTGGAGCAAGGAGGATGGGGGAAAACAGATGAGCAGTTTTGGGACAGTAGGAGCCTGCTCTCCTAACCCTCAGAGCAGAGAAGAGAAGGCAGGAGAGCCCCCCGGCCTGTAGCGCTGGAAGATGGCGGACGCCTGTGAAGAGATGTGCTGGCAAGGCTTGGGAACTGCTGGAGGGAGTGAGTGACTTCTCAGTTATTTGGGAGCGCTGGGGTGTGGGTTGGCAGTGTGTTGTGGTGTTGAGTTCAGGTTAGGAATACCAAGTTACCTGTGATGAGGAATGGGCCTTAGCACAGAGTTCACAGATGCCTGTTATATGCTTAGAGGGGCTTAAAGCACCATCAGAGCTTTTGGTTGACTAAATGTGCAGGGAGTCACTAGCATGCGTAGTCCATGTGCAATCAGTTGATCTGTGATTATTTTTGTTGTTTTAAATATCCACTACTCTTGGTTCCTCCTTTCCTCTCTTCAGGTAATACAGTGTGATGTTTGCATGGAATAAGATATTGTGAAATCATCACTGAAAAGTAGTGAATATGTAAAAGTAGTAGCCTTCAGCATCTTGACTTACATTCAAAATAACTATTCTTTAAAAGCAACGGCTTTAGGAGAGTGTTAAAATACCCATGTGGTGTATACTATTTTCTGTTTTTCAAGGTTTTTACTATGTGGAGATATACAGGGGGATACGGGCAGGAGTGTGATGGTCTGTAAGCAGGGAGCAGGTTTGGGGTAGAGCAGCTGAAATATGTATTTGTTAGCAGCAGAGGGAGCTATTGACGTTTTTATTGACAATCCCAGAAAACTTTCTGGAGTGTGTTTAAGTGTTAAACACCACAGCAACAAAAAGCTCTAATTTAATCAGTGGTACCTCAGCAATTGCATTTTGCTTCCCCGGGGCTGAGTGCCTGGGTCTCATGTGCCCCAGGAACAGGGTGGCCTTGGCTGGTGGCAGCCCTGTCCCTGTCCCCATCCCTGGGGCTGGAGTCAGCCGGGAAGTGGCTGCTGTAATTATTGAGAGGAACAACGTAACTTCTCCCGAAGCCAAATTTTTAATCAAAGTGATGGGCAAGAACAGGATCCGTGTGGCTCATGTCAAAACAATAGCGGCACGCATCAGCTGCTAATTAACGTGAACGCATGACTCTGGAAAAGTAATTTGCAATTGGGGTGGAATCTGTGTATTTATTTTATTTTGATTAATGTTGGGTCTTTTCTTTTTTGAAGATGCTAGTATGAATGTTTCATACGCAAGTCCGTATAAACAGGAGATTTATCACTAGAAATTAACAATAACCAAAATCAGACAGCGGCATTGTTCTGGTAAAATAGGCTGAATACTTGTTAGAGTAACCTCTGTATCACTTTTATCTACTAAACTGAAACTTGTTGGGTTAAAAACATGTAATTTCCTCAGTCTTGGAGGTGGAATTGGGGGTGGGGGAGATAGGCATTGTGAAGAAACTTGTACCAGTTTTGGCCACAGCAAGGTCTTTTCATATAACATTTCCTATATCAGAAATGCTGAGATCTGTGTGCATTTTTTTTTTCCTGAAGATTGTATGGAGAGGCTAATCTGATGAATGATCCTACAGTCATTTGATACCATCTTATTGCTGCAATTAGTTATCAAGTGAGTACTAGAGGAAAATAAAGCTTTATTTAGATATCAACCTTTAGATGAGAAATGGAAGCAACCTGTGTTATCAATTCCAGGAGATTCTTGGCCAAATCCCTACAGTTTGTCATTAAAACTTAACAGTATTTTCATCTCATTGATACATTCATGTTGGTCCCAGTACTCACTTGCATTGCCTCTGCTTACCTTCTTCTCATTTCAGGTAAGTCTCAGTAACTTACTTGCTGTCTCATGGTACAGCTCCGAGTGTTAAAAGCCGGGGAGAGCATACATGGGCACAGACTATTGGAAATCTGGCCATCCTTGAGGTTAAGATGAGAGGCTTGCCTTGTTCTGCTTCTGCAGCCTCATAAAAATGAAGCTAATCTGTGGCTCAGTAAATAGCAGCGAGCTCAGTGAGCAAACAAATTAAATTGCAATCTTCGTGTGACATGGTTTTATTGTGGGGTTGGTTCAGTACTTTTTGTTAAGTCATCTGCCACCTGACGTAATATTGGGATGGTGTATTTCCTGAAAGACTTGTTTTGTTGGTTTTGCTATAAAAGTTTTTCTTTTCTTTTTCTTTTTTTTTTTTTTTTTTTTTTTCCTTTTTAGTTAGTACGGAGTGGAGGTGTGAAGTACAGCAAAAACCTGTCAAGTCCTGTTTGATCTGTAGTCATTTCACTTGCGATTCAGAGCAGGGAACGGTGCAACCTCCCTGCAGTTTTGTTCATGGTGATGGCTGTGAGATGACTGCTTGTGAGCTGTACTTCAGGAACTGGGTTAAAAACAAAATAGAGATATCTATCGTCTTTCCAGATTCATTGAGAGAATCCTGTTCCCTGAATGAAGTCGTACACGAGAATATTGCTCTTCTCTGACTACAGAAAGGGAGGGATGGGAGAATGGGTAAAGGAGTTGAGGCAGTAAGTTAGTCGCTCCCCAAGAGCTGGGTTAAACTGTGTTTAAAAAAAACTAAAACTATTTAACAAAAATGAATTAATTGCTTGTGTTGAGACATGACATTGCTGTAATCAATATCAATTTCTTAGAGAATCCATGGTGTGCATCTAGCGTTTTTCAGAATTTCAGCATCTTGTTGCTTGAAATTGAAAAAGTCCCAAAGCAGCTAGAACACTACTCGCTCAGTAGTAGCTGACACGAGTATAATCTGTAGGTGCAGACTGAGTATTTCCTGGTTTTCCAATTTGTTCAAGGGTTGCCTGATCTGAAGTCTAGAAAGTGACTGTGAAGGTTCAAAATGAAGGAAAGGTTAAAAACAAATTTCCTTGAGACCCCAAGTGAAATTGTTACTGGGAAAAGATTCCTGAAATTGAGTTGTCTGGCTGTGTATGAAGTTTGGAAAATCTATCCAGGGAAGTTGCTGGTGAGTTTCTACTTTGATTTCATGATACTAAGAAAAAAAATCCTTTGCCAAAGACAGTTCTTGTTGGAAAGACCAGTGAAAAGACCTGCTTCTTCTCAGTCCTAAATACTGTATGAGATACAGGTGCACTAAGACCCAGGACACAGTGTCTCAAACAATTCTGTTGATAACAATTCCTTTAAAAATAAATTATCTTTCCATGTAGAACGCCTTCGATAAATATACTTTCTTGTTTACTCAGCATGTTAAAGAAGTTCTAATATATTTATTTTTTAATTGCTACTCTTGTGCAATTTAGATTCCAATTTCCATCTCCGTGCAAGGAGGGGTGTCACAGTTCAAGATAAAATGTTAACAGAAATCATTTCAATGCAATTAAAATGTCCAACTTAGGCATTTGAATAAATGTATGAAATGCCATATACATGGACCCTAATAAATGTTGATATATTGTATTCTGACTCAGCAAGATTTAATCTTATGGAAAATTAAATCACATTTAGGAAATTAAAACTGCACATACAACACAAGGGCAGGATTTATTTCAGATTTTTAAGTCAATGTTTTCTTCTTTCATGATTTACATGATGATAAGAATTCATGTTTTTAGATTAAAGCAGTCATATCTGAAGTATCTTTTAGCAAATAGACTTTCTATTTCTGGACTTTAATTTTTAATGGAGAGTCTCCATAGCAACGTTTCCCCAACCAATTGCCTTTGTTCTTTAAAATAATAATAATAAACATCTGTGTGGAATTTATTTATTTCCAGGTTTTTGCTTTCCTGTAATGATCCTGTTTGCTGAATTGAGGAATTCCACAGTATCACTTCAGTTTCTCTTGCTGCTCTGTAAATGAACTTGCCCCATAATGTTTTCTGTAGGGGTTAAATCAATTCACTTCCTTGAGTTGGGTGCACTGGGCTGTCTTCCATTCTGGTTGGCATTATTTAGGAATATTTGTGTAGTTTTTGAGAGAAGTCTTTACATACGTGGCTTATTCTAGATTCCAGAAACTTTTTGGTTACTTTCTCTGTGTTCTCAAGATATTAAACTTTATTTTCACAATTGTCTGACCTAAGTGTTCAAAAGCCAAATGGCTTGTTCAAGCTGGCAGCGTTCACGTTTCTTTTCGTCATCATCTGAGAAGACCGAATAAGACTTGGTTCTGATATTATTAAAAGCTGATTAATAATAGAGAAAATTGTGGAATTTTAAAACTATTTCTGAAAGAACTGATTCTCTCGCATGCTTACTGTGAAGAGCATACTGTAATGTGAGCAGTGGCTAGGGGTTCTGGCCACTTTCAACTGTGAAGTGGTGGAGCAGAAGGGAAATAAAACTATATACATATGTTTTTAATGTATCATATAATAACCTGCATACTATTAAATAGGAGATAAGGAAGCCTGAATGTTGGTGATCCCTCATTTTTGTTTTAGGAAAGCTTTCCGTATCCTGCAGACTTGAGGGATGCAGGTGCTGTGCTGACATATTTGGTGAGGAGAAGCATTTGCCGGGTATTTTCCATGCAGGGAATATACTCATTTCTCACTGCATTTCATTCCTCTCCCAGTAGAGACAATGGGAACTTGGCCCACAATAAATAAGGTATTTATGGCCTGGCTGGCCTATAGCAGAGGATGCAATTGCAGTGCCCTGCACTAACGGGCATTGGTCCTGGTGGAGAAGCGTGGTCTGGCATGTCTGGGGAGCTGGTTTTGGTTTGACCCTCATGGGTTTGCTTTACTTTATTTCCTGGGGAGCAAGATAATAAACTGCTCTTTATTTTTTTGCTTAAATAACACTTTAAGAATCATGTCACAGTGTGGCAGGCCTGGGGCCTGTTCTCAGGCCTGGCGGTGCCCTCAGGGAGGGCACATGAAAGCCTGTGGTGCTGTTGAGTTGTTTCTCTTTGTCCTGGCAACCTGTCCCTGCCACCACTCTGTGTCTTGGCATGACTGTGAGGGGCTGGGGTGGCCAAGGGGAGGACGGGGTTTCCTCTTTCAACCTTGGAAAACCTGTACTGAAAAAAAAAAAAAAAGATGTGCTGGAGGTGGATCTGATCCAAGCCGAGCAAGAAGACATAAGGGAAGTGTCCACTGGGTCCCCCTTGGCCTGGTGGCTGTGGCTTTGTCATTCTGAGAACGCAACGTGCTGGTAGTCTTCTGCTGTCCTTTGGTGTTACATGAAAATGCTTAGGACTGCCTACTAAAAGCTGGTACTTAACGTTGCTTCTCAGCCTCACAGATCCGTTTGGAATCTGCATGGTGATTTACTACTCATGTATTTTCAAAAATCACAGTTGTACAGATAACTCCCACTGAAAAGGGAGGAAAAGGGCAGAGGAAAATCAGTTGGTAAACCGTACTGTGATTCTTGACATAGAAAGCTTTATTTTGAAGGTGAAATGTGGTGACATTTTAGTCTGTTGCTGACTTTAAAGTCTCAGCTTCAAGAGAAACAGTTATTCAGTTGCACTTAGGAGTATCATTTATGTTAAGAGGAATAGAGATCTTTGTTTCATCTTGCAGTGTTTGGATGAAAAGAGGGAATCTGCATTTAAACAAATACTTTAAATATTTACTCATTACTTAAAATGCAGTTCTTTAACACTCACGTAAGTGTTAATGGTCAGACCAGCATTCAGCATATACTGTTGGCAAATACATAGTTGATGCTTTTTATATATCTAATGAATATTTCTTTTACTTAACTGTTGTATAATCAGAATATGCATTAAGTACAAAAGTCACCAGATAATATTTCATAAGTTTAAAAAAAAAATTTATTGAGTGCTTAACAGGCTGAGAAACCGTGAAATCTCAGTACAAAGTTTTAAGCACTATTTCAACCATTAATATCCCACTTTTGATGAAATGACAGCACCAAGTTGGTCTCTAACTCTTTTGCTTTCCACGAGGAATACAACAAAAGTAATGCACTAGTCTGAAGATCAGAGATATGGTAGACATACCAGCTCTGATATTTTGAGGTCTCATATTTAATTCAGCTTGTAAGCTCAATCCCTTTGCTGCTGTAAGTTTAGGGACTGCAGACAAGTCAGAGATGGGACCACATTCCTTCTTCATTGTTTGCATATAAGCAAAGCACGTCTTGCTGGGGAGCCTAGAGACACAACCTGGTTGCAAACTGTCTTTTTAGGGCAAGTGATACATGCCTGGAAAATTTAGCAGAGTTGAGAGGTCTTGGGTTGTTGTTTCACAATAGTTTTAATCTACCAATGAGTAGGACTGAGTTTTGATTCCTCTCCAGCACTTCTGATAGCGTGTGTGCAGTTCTTATGAGCTACTTCAGCTCATTAAACCACATGAGTTACCCACTCTTGAATTTGACTAGGCTCCCACTGTTTTAATTAACTAAAACAGGTCACTGGGTATCAGATTAAGTCTAGGGGAGGTATAACAGAAGAGGTAGGGTTATTGTTTCAATCCCAGATGTATGTGCATGGATTTGGGCTTAATCTGGACTAGAACCAAAAAGAACCAAGACCATGCTGAAGAGCAAGCCACACTGCCATCCCCATTTCACACTGCATCCTAAAGATCAGAGATAACTTTGGGCCAATTTTGTTATTGCTATCATGATGAAAATCTGTATTTTCTCTAGTTCAGTTTTAAATGATGGAGTTTTTCTGAACCTGGAACATATGGTGTGCACAGACCCTCATGAAAGTCAAAACTAAAGGAAACATTTGCATGAGACCTTGTGAGGTGGGGATACAGCAGAATTTCCTGTGTGGAAGGAATGATGCTCTGCCCTCCTGGTTGGCCCTGTAGAGAAGAGCATATCCCAGGCAGTAGGAATTACAAGGCTGTATAAAACAGCTGAAGGGATAGACATTTAGTCCCATCTCTTTTTACATATGCTGTTTGTAACAGCTGACTACATGTACAACACATGCATTCATGTAGATCCAGAAATAAATTCTGGATAGCAGCCAGTGTACTGGAAAGCAACCTTCATCTAGTATTCATCATCATCCTCCAGGTCTTCGCCTGCAGTTGCAGCTTCCAGTGCAGCCAGAGCTGCTGCTACTTCTGCATCTTCCTCCTCAATTTCTCCGTTGATGTCTTTGTGGCTGGGGTGTGGGGGTGCCTGTAGTGCTGTGCTCACAGCCGTGGCAGTGATACCATCAAGAACATCCTTGCTCAAACCTACAGAGTCAGTTTTAAAAGGTTCAATACTGCTTTCCTTCGTGTGTGAAGGTGGTGTTACACAGAGGCCCTGGACCTGTGTGGCTGAAGGCCTGGTGACTTGGTCTGAATGCGCACAGTTGACCGGAAAGCTATCTTTTTCAACATAGTTCCTCGGTCTGTTGCCATTTTGGTGACAATCTATATCTGGCAGTTGTATGGTGGTGTTTTTTGTCTCCAGCATTGCAGTTCCTCTGAGAAAGGCACTATGTTCTGCAGCCTGGGCCTTCCCATCCTGAATACTGTTTGGCTCACTGCAGGCTGCCTTCTTGTGGCTGCCTACTCCTATGTCAAGCTCTTGGCCGCACTCATTCAGGTGGGTATGAAAGTCTCTAGTGCTGGCTGAAGGAGGCTCTGCTGACTGGCTGGAGGTCCCCTGCTCACTGGCTTCTTTCACTGGGTTTGTGTTGGGACCGAGACCAGGGTGTGCTCCAGCGCATGAGCTGCCACCGTTGACTGCAACATCAGGCTTTGTGACGCACCTCCTGAGGCCATCCTCTTGAGAAGCATTGCCTTCATGGTTCCCGAGGGTTCCCTGTGTGCTATTTACCCGATTCTTGTGTTCTGTTCCATTTAGCTCATCCTTCTGGAGTTCATTTTTGTGATCCTGAATTTCACTATTGTGCTTGAATTTGAATTTGTTGCTGCTTTGCTCATCCCGTTTGTAGCTTTTTGCTTCGTGAATGCATCCAGGTGACTGTACTTCTTCTGGATCAAAAATATAGCTAGAGTAAGGAAAAAAATAGAGAAAATGTTAATTGTTTTTCAAGTTCCTACTATTAACAGTGTAATTAAGCTTAATTTTTAGCTGGAGGTCTTGAGGAACCTCAGCTGAACGGACATGTTGGGCCATACTGTAGTCTCCTGGGAGTGACAGGGACTGACCCCTACAGCGAGGTTCACCAGGAGCATAAGAAGATTTCAGAACCTTTTGCTGGTTAGTTCATGCTTCTGGCTTTGCTTATTTTTTCCTCTGGAGGATGGATTAGCCAATGAGTAGTCATCATATAGGTAATGATCTATATCATTAATTGATGTCCCCTCATATAGTTGCCAAAAATACCTCTTTTTTTTTTCTGGTGTTCTTCCTCTCAAGTCTTGCCTTTTTGTCCTTTTTTCTGTATTTGTCCCCTCTTTCTTTTCTTACTTATTTTTCCCTTCTGCTCCTAAATGTTCCTTGACTTATTCCAGAGCCTATCTTTACTTTCTTTCCCCTTTCTTTTGTAGGACCAGTTTTCTTCCCGCTTCCTTACTTGTTCTAGAAACGTGGCCAAGGGGAAGAGTAACTGCCAAGTGGGACTGCAGTGTTATTTCTAAAACTATCTAGTCTCCCTCATCAGGAAGACTTTTAGTGTGCAATTGTTCCCACAGCTAATGACATAAAGCTCTGAAGGAAGCATGGATCTGTAGCTCATGTTCATTGTTCAGGAGAGCAGGAGGATCTGAGCAAGCCTGTGCTCCTCTTTCTGCTTGAAATGAGGGGAAGCTCATGCTATCTACGTGAGGAAAATCTTGTTGATAAAATTGAATTTTCATTGCCTTACAGCACTTTTGTGCCATGGGAATTATAGAAATAGACTTCAATTACAATAAATTATAAGGACGTTTGGGGGAAATCAGTATACCTATGCTCTGGCTTGACTTTAAAGATACTGTAGACTTGGGGAAAACTTCAACCTTGTAAATGGGCTTAATTTGAGCAGAGATGTAGAGGAGCACAAATGTGTTTTAATATTTTTTCTTTTATTCAGTCTAAGCAACTCTTACTCTGTTGTACCTTTGTATCATTTTGCAGCACCTGCACCCCATCTGGATTTTCTTTAATCTGAAAAGAGAGAGAGGGAAGGCAAGGGAGAGGGGAAATGAGTGAAGCGTTATGAAATTAATGCATGGGTAATTGCATTGAAAATGATGCTCATGTTTAGAAATGTTTTATTAGCTAACAAGAAACATGCCTATGCAAGAATGGATGCAGTACCATTCAAAGTCTTTGTAGCTTGCTATCTTGCATTGACAGTGGCCTGTAGTTGGGGGAGAATTTAGGGAATAATTTGAATTCTTTAGCAGACAGTGGTGTTCTCCCAGAATGGTTTCCTAGTCTGCAACAGCTTTATGACTTGAAGACTTCTAAGATGGAGTAATGCTTTTTTTTTTTTTTTTTTTTTTTTATTATTTTGTTACTATTGATGGATTTATCTTCTGTAAATTTGTTTCAAGTCTTAGTTGTTTTCTGAACTCAGGTAAATTGCTTGCATCTACAGTATCCTTTAGTGAGGAGTTGCACTGCTCAGCCTTGCCTGTGTGAAGAACCACCTGCTTTTGTTTGACTCAAACCTGGCTCTTACTGGCATTATTTGATTCCCTGTTGGTGTACGGGGCAGGCAGTGAATATCATGCCCTGGTGCTGAGGTCGTACAGGTCCTGTACTGCCACCTTCAGCTCTGATACTCAGCCTGAAGAATCCTCATCTGTTGAAATACTCCTGTACTCACATTATTTCAGGTTTTTAGATTCTCCTTGTCATTGTTCTCTGGATCTCTTATGCTTTGACATCCTTCTTGAATTAGGGGTGGGAACCACAATGCAGAGCTCTCGAGCTGTGGAAAGCCACAGATTTACTCTTAATAACTGCTGTCCCCACTCACTTGGGAGCTGTTGCAGAGACAGCTACTGAGCACTGGCATGATCTTGCTGTAGATCTCTCTCTTAATCCTCTGGTTAGACACAGGCATGTTGCTGGGGTGGGCGCTTTCTTACAATGTTGTGCACCTATGTTTTACTACAGTGTGACTAGAGCAATCAAACTGCTTGTGTGCTACATTTCTTTATCTTAAATGTTTTCTGTATATGTTTGTCATTGCTGGATCCAATGAGATGCTGAGAGCTACCTGTTATGTGGTTCATGTCAGTCTTTTATTATGAAAAGAAAGAAATTAACTTGGACCCTTGAACTTTTATGTTATGAACCTAAAAGTGAAGGCACGGACCTAAATATCTGAAAATCCTTGTAAGATTTTTTTTTTTTTTTTTTTTTAATTTTATGAGTTGGGGCTATCTTAGTTCAAGTTGATCAAGCCAGGCCAGTTTGTTAATGCTCTGTCCATTATTATTCAGGCTCTTTCTTTATCTGTTGATGCTCTACAACCTTACATACCTTTGCTGTTGCCTCGCTTCCCATAAGACAAATCAATGGCACAAGGTGTGGGTATTTTCTAGAGTGAGTTATTCAAAAGAAAATAGCATTGATTTATTTGTACCAGTTCAGTTTTCCCCCAAACTGCCCTCCAGTGATTATGCTAGAAGAAACTAAAACCCTGTGTCAGTTTATTGTCCCAGTTTTGCCCTCAAAATCTGACTTCTCTGCTGCTAGCACTGAATGTAGTGCCTGGTGGCAAGTCCCTTGCTCCTGGGCCTGGATATTCAGCTGCTGGCTTCAGCTAGGACACTGCTGCTCCTACCCATGCTGTTTGTCTCTGTGCCTGAACTCTCCAGGAGCAGGAACTTTTATAAAGGAGAAGGCAGCTTGGTGTAGCTCAGTGCCCATCAGGATGGCCTGCATGCCAGCTGCTTTGCTTCCTCTTTGCTCTGCTTCTCCCTCTTCCTCAAATGTGTTCTCCCGTGTTGCACCCCCAACGATATCTTATCAGGAGTTCTGATGCAGGGTTTTTTGTCTGGAGAGTGTGCAGTGACCATTTGAGGTGGCCATGCCCTCCTTGGGTGCATCGTAGAGGCACCGGGGCAGGTTTGGCAAGCTACGAGGCTCATTTGAGCTGGGGCATGTAGCCATCTTATCTAGACAAAGCAGAGTTCTTAATTTGCTTTGATTGTTTTGAAAGCTGAATTAGCTATAGCCCTTCTTTACTCTAAGACTGACTTGAAACTTCAGTTGAGCTAGGCTGTATGCTGATGCTTTTGACTGACATCTTTAGTTTTAGCTTAAGCCTGCTTCTAAGCCAGAAGGAAAAAAAAAAAAGAAAAAGCTTAAAACCAACCAGCCCTTGATAGACTCAGCCTTCAAGTCTTGGCGTGTTAGGGTAAGTCACAGTGATGGCGTGATCTCTGTTCATGGGAAAGGCAATGTACGTGTCTTATGTTGAGCCCCTTTCTGTATATGCTAAGCTGCTACCATCCCTCACATTTGTCATGGACTAAGAGCACACAAGTATTATTCCAGCTCAGGTAAAACCATGATGACTTCGGTCACTGTCGGTCACCACTTGAGCACACAGATATGCCCACGCAGCCCCTGGTGCTTTACTTTAAAGTTGCTGGTTTGGTGAAACCAGCCTGGGTTCACCTGCAGCCCAGCTCTGAGAGCAGATCCCGCTGCTTCTGCTTAATCTTTGCCCTGACAAATTTCCTACTTAGTGCTGGTATTTATAATGTTTCATGACTATTAAGAAGAATCTTGCTTATAGGTTTTAACCATTGGGAGGTGTTAATTGCTGTCCTTTATTCTGTTGAAAAGATGTTTGTTATCTTCACAGAAAGCAATTATACATGGAAATGACTGTTGTTATTTTTATAAGAAGCCCTTTCCTGTTTGTGTTTTTTAATTACAGCTACTGTTTGAATTATCTCTGCAGCTACTGCATTTAAGCTTTTCAGCTGATTAGTTACAACTGAATTTGTCCTCTGGCATGAATGAGTTATAGCATATGGATATATTTAATGCTGCATTTTTATGCTTATAAATTACTTGACATCCCTGACGTAAGAATACAGTTCTACGATGTCTAAACAATGTTAGTTTTTTGCCCTCCTTGCCTTTCCATATTTATAATAATCTTTCAAGCCAAGGTTGGAAAATAATTCTGGGGAACAAATTGCTTTCATAGCATGAAAAGACATACTTTAATCCTACTTACTTTGTTTTAGGTAGCTTGTTCTAAAGACTCTGGTATTGTGTGAGGTTCATAGTTCCACTAACAAACAAGTAGTATTGATAAGCTCCTGTCTGGAGAAGTCTGAATTGAGCACGTTATGCGGATTTGCAACAAAAAAAAAAAGGGGTTAGAGAGCTCAAGTGATGGATAATTATCTGTGACTGAGTTTAAAAAGACATCTAGAACATGACATAGCATCCTTTTATGTTGTTCCAACTCTGTCTTTCTATAAGATGTTTATTCTGTTGGATATTCTGTTGTTTTGTGCTGTTAAATTGTTAAGATGCTTTCAGATGAATGTGACATGATGCAGAATGCTGCCTTGCAAAACACTTTGAGGATTTAGTTTAAAAAAAAAAAAAAAAAAAAGAAAAGAAAAGCTGTCTCTCTCAGGGGGCAATAAAATGCTTGGCCTTAACATTTAGATCCTCAGAATTCAGGTCAACCTGTTCCTAATCCTGAACATCATTCTTCCTCGATCGGCAAATTCTTAAAAGCCTGCACATTTCTCAGTGGTTGCTACAGTCACTTAATTCTGAACATTAGCACTTCACTTAGCATTAAATCTCTACTAAAATGTTAAGTATAGATTTACAGATTGTACTTATTTATTTTTTAAGACTTGCACTTGGAGCATTTAGAGGGAAGAACTGGAACTGCTCAGGTGAAGGGATGAGGGTGGCCTCGCTTTAAATTCTTCCTCTCTGCTCAATATTGAACTTTTGCTTTTCAGCTTTGAGAAGCTGTTGAATCTTCTAAAGGTCTCTGAAGCTGAGCTTATAGCAGTTTCTTCAGAACACCAGCTTCCTGCAGCATGTACATTTTGCCCAGCTACCCCAGCAGACCTTGAGTTGGCCGTATGAAAAGCTACTCTAGATGTATTTTCTTGGCAGTGTGCTAAATGAATGTTCAGAGAGACGGGAAGACCCGATGTTATGAAAGAGTGAATTTTTCTTGAAGAAAATTTTATAGAAAAGCAGCTATTTTAAAATCGGTGGGGGAAAATGCTGCTATGGCTGTTAAGGAGGTTGTAACTGGATTTAATCCGAGAGCAGAACACCAATCCTGTCCGTAAACTACATGCTGAAAAAGAGGAGGCTGTAAATGTTCTGCTGCTGGCACCTGCTAGGAGAATGGGACGGGGCTTTTCTTAGGGTGAGACCTTGCTGGGGATGACACGAATGGATGGTGTCTGACTCCACAAATGCAAGCTTGCATTACAAGCCACAGTGTGCTTTAAGAGATGTCTGCTTTGCTTCATCGGATCTGAGAAACACAACGTATCTGATTTTAGGTTATGTAATAGCACAGCTTCTATTGTCTATTTAAACTGTAGCTGTGTTGTAAATAAACAAAAAGCAAATGATAATGGCATGAAAAGGGAAGGGCACACATTGTAGAGATAAAAACGTGTTGACAACCTTTCTCCATATTCTTGGAAGTTTACATGGAAACAGAAAAAGGCCAATAATTATTTTTTCTTCAAAAGAACAGAAGTACAACACAGCATTTTTTTTAGTCCCGCCAGGAGTGGAGGCAGAAAGGTGAGGAGAGAGCACATTAAAATGTGGGTTTTTCTCATTATAAAATGTGGATATTTTTGGTCCCAAGTTCATAAATTCTGGCTCCACATCCTTTGATCCAGCTCATTCTTAAGCCTTTTTTCCCTTCCCCAAGTTTGGTTCTTAATGAGCTTTTGCTGTTTCTTCAGCTTTTTGCTCTCCTCCCTCATTTCCCACTGCAGATTGCAAAGTAACCTGTTTTTTCCTGAGTGTATTATCCGGGCTGCTGAGCCTGGGTGCCGCATCTCCCAGTGACCTAGGATCTGTGCCTCTTTCTGCTCTCTTTCAGGCAGAGGCACTTCTCACCCTGGACCCTGCTGGTGTCTTTCCTGTCAGTTTGCTGTGATTTCTGCTCCTCAGTGTAAACCTGCCCAACCTCTGGGTACAAAAAGAGAAGAGGCTGCTTTTGAAAGTGTCTGCAGAGAAACGTAAAGAGGGCATATTAAGGAACTGGGGTGGGAATAACCTCAGACAGCTCTAGCACTTGGCAAGCTTCTCGTGGGAGAGGCACAGCTTGCTTTCTGTGCCAAGGAGGCATTCCCACCTCTCAGCAGACTTCAGAGGTTGTCCTCAGCATGTGCCCAGGCCTGAGAAAGGCTCAGGTGTGCCGAGGTGTGGAGGAGGGATGTGCCATGTGCTCCTGAGGGGTGGAGGCAGCGGAACAATTGCTGTGGGTGGCAGGTAATATAAAAGAAGCATGGAAGGACTGTGGGACAGATGGTAGGGCTGGGAAGACCTATAATTAGAAGTGTAGGGAACTAGTAAACATACACTAGAAAAAAGCACCAGCCTGTGGTAGAGGAAAAGGATAACAGGGGGAAGGTTGTAAAGGAAGAAAGAGCAGAGAGAGAACTTTGTTAGCCGCTCTGTATGCATGCTGAATGCTGCTTTTGGGCAAATAGCATCTGTGAGAATTATTCGCTTTGCATACAGTACAGACAACTCCTCACGTCCTGCTTTTTTCCTGACCTTCCTCGCTATTCTGAGGGCAGACTGTCTCCAACAGGAGTGAGAATTGTTCTGGGCCCCAAATGCCTTTCTGTTAATGCTTTGTGGAAACTGCTACCACTGATGAAAAGCTTTGGAGCTGCCAGCTAAGTGTCTTCTGCAAACAAATTGCTTTCCACAAAGCTCCAGATCAGCTCTGTACCCGTACCTGACAGTCACAGCACAACTTAACTGGAACAGCCATGTTTAGCATATAGGTGACAGCCAAAAAAAAAAAGTGAAAAACAAAACCATAAAGCAGGGCTGACGTCTTTCAACGAATCTCTGCATTCTTTGGCATCTCTTGACTTAGTGCAGTTGGTATGAGGGTGACAATTTGATAACAAGTCTGTGCTTAACTCTGTGCTACGGCCAGTACTCAGAGCTGGGCTGAAATCTCTCTGCTTCCTTCTGACTGGTTTTGGGTCTGGCAATTTGTTTTAAAAGTGCTTCAGGGAGCAACTCAATCATCATAAAGCATCTGAAATAAATGAACCAACCTGAGTTGGTTCAACCTATCAAACCTATCAAAATACAGTCCCTTATAGAAAATAAGTCCCACCTCAATGGTTTTTTTTTACTTCTTAGCTTTTCCATAGCTGAATTGATTTGAGGCTCCTTGTTCACACTTTCTTTAACTGTAGTATTGAAGTATCAGTCCCATGTTCCAGCCATCTTGCAGTCCAGCCCTGGTGGGAATACGTGCCTGTGCAGCCCTGGTCATGCAGTACGAGCTGCAGATGGGCTCAGTTCAGCCCCTGCTGTCTACACTGATCTGCAAGAAAAGGAAAAGGTGCCAAGTGCTTCTCCTGGTGCAGCCCAGCTTATCCTGTTCTGAGGATGGCAGGCACTATGTTTGGGAGCAAGGAATGTCGGAGTGTCTGCCAGAGAGATCCTCCTGCCAGCACAAGGTTATTGCCAAAGTTGCAGTTGCCTGCCCTGCCCTCATTACTCCTCCCTCTCCAACGAGCTCCTTTCCATTTACTTTACAAACAAAGCCAGGGAGCTGCTCGGCTGACCAGCCACTTTCCTTCTCCACTGAGGCCTCTTTTACCCACTGACCTGTCCGCATGCACTGCCAGTACTGCTAACTGTGAGGATAAGTTGGCAGAGGGACCTGCTGAGGATCCTATAAAAGCTGCGGTGGTAACTTAGGGCAGCCAGCTTTAGCTCTTCGTGTCTGTTGGTGTTCTGCTTGTTCATTTTCAGGTTGTTTCCCCTGGTTTTCACCAGTAAATGTCATCATTGCATGAACACAAGCAATCCTTCTTACACGATCTGCAGCTGTAGAGAAGAATCTCTATGTATTTTTTAAGATGATTATTAGAATTGAAAAGGGTGTCAAAGGGAGTCACACAGGTGACTGCACATTAATAATACTTCTAAAAATTCCCATAAAAAATGTAAACACGTTTTCCTATGAAAATATCATTCATGATTCTATTGCATTGTTGATATTTCTTCTTGTTGATATTTTTTCTTATAAAACATACTCTTAATGGCTTGCTTTTGGCAAGGAAAAGTCAAAATTATTTGATGGCATTTATTTAAAAAAAAATTTCAGAAAAAAATCAGAAATTAAAATCTCAGTCCTGTTGAGTGACATGGTATACACCCAAAGTATCTACCACCTGCTGTCATCCAAATTTATTTCATTCATCTATGCTTAGAGGATCTTTTCAAACTTTTGACAGATCACTTACTGATTTGTTCAAATATATCTGAAATGCTCATATCCACACCCTCACCCTTCAATTTTTCTTGAAAGACACAGAAATTTTATGAGTGTGACTCTCCCAAAATTTAACATGTACAATTCAATGATGAATTTTTCCCTGTTGCTTCCCTTCTTTCCTCCCTTGCCCAACTAAATTGAGCCTCGGGGCGGTCTGCTGTTTGGGGCAGTGACCTGATTCTTGGTGTTCCTGCGACCGAAGTGGCAAATTTCTGGCTGATGTTACCCACTAGCGTTGTGTACAAACAGCAGCTGTTTGCTTTAGTGAAGGAGGAATTTTGAGTATTTTGTGTGCTGTTCAGGGCACAAATTGTACAGTTGTTTCTCTGTGTAGGGACTTTTCTATTTTTGCTTATTCCCAAAGAAGTTAAGAAAGTGATTTAGACTGGTAGTTGTTTTTTCTCCAGGGGAGAAAAGTGGCTTTTTCCTAGGTAGGTATCAAAACCTGGAAATTGTGCCTCAGAATTGTGCATTGCTCATTATCTGGGAGTTACAGGACTCTGTTATGGCTCCATAAATGTTGATGGGTTGTGTTCTGATACAGAATAGGTCTCTCACTGAAGAAGCAGCTCCACTGTCACAGTGCTGTTTTTTCAGCAAGGTAACAGCTGGCATGATAACAGAATCCTTAAACGACAATGCTGTGCAAGCAGTCGTAGCAAGGGTAAAAACAAACCAAGTCACGTTTAAAGAGAACTGTTTCTAATTAGTTTAGCCCCATACTTTTCAGGAAATTAGAGCAAAGCAATTTAATGTGAAGAAACACTCCCATAACAAATGCTGTACTTGCCTGATGAACCATCACTCCAGCATCAGCTAATCACCAACTACGTCCTACTCACCAAATAACCAGTGGGAGTAATGTTATCATGATCTTAACATCTATCTGCCTGTGGCATCTGAAAGTGTACACGTGTTTCAAGTGTTTCTCCAGAAAATTTTCAATAGTAATTGACAAAAAATTTGCTCTCCATAGTGGGATCACGTTAGTAGTAGACATTAATTACTATATACACAACATAGTGCAAACTGTGTGTTATATCCTTGGATTATTCATAACAGCATCCAAGGGGGGGAGCAGTCACCTAGCTGAGAGGTGCATCTCCTGTGCAGGAGTTAACTATGTCCTCTAATTGTGGCGTTTCTCAGCACTGGGGAAAAGCATCCTACCAGAGTGATGTCCAGCTACAACCTCATGAAGAACAATTTTCCTTACGTTCCTATGCCTACTAAAGAGCTGAGAAAAGGTCAGACTTAGCCTGACTCTGCTGACACCAGAAAAAAAGAAGTGCTAATTAGCTCATGTACACATAGTCCTAATACCAGTAGAGTTGGCAGTAGCAACGCGTGATGGTGTAAATACCTTAGCTGGAATGGGGAGTACCTGATATGACGCAAACGCAACATCAGAAATGCTTCCCTTCCCTACCACAGCGCTCCACAGGCCCCTAGCCACCTAGCTACGTCTTTATCAGGTCCTGATAATATTTCTGCCCTCACCTTGCCCCTGGTTTTCCAGGCAGCAGCCTTGCACCAAAGGAAGGCACAGAGGCCAGCAGGCCCCAGGGCAGGGAGGTTTGAGTGCTGCCAGCACAGTGTGAGCACACCTGCACTTATTGTTTGCAGGTGTACTGCCAGACGGGAAAGGAATGAAAAGTTTGATGCTATCAGGTTTACAAAAGGTGTTTTGTTTTGAGTTGTGACTGCTGGCTATTGCCTAAGCAAACCTTCCACCAACTGTAATAATATGCGTAGATGTGTTAAGTCCTGCTAGCTCCTCCTCAGAATGTCCTTTTTCCCAAGCCAGTAAGGTCAGCCAGATCTTCTGCTTTCCCCCAGCGGCTCCCTGGTGCCATTGGGCAGGACGTGAAGTCCCTTGTTTCATTCTCATCATAGCCATTGCCCTCCTCTTCACAGCAGGCAGCTTTCCCCCCTCTCCGGCATGCTGTTAAAGGATGAGATGTGCCCCAGCCCAGCATCTTCTGCCTCTCATTGCCCTTACGTGCAGATGAAGCTGTTCTTCTCACCTGCTAGGGCTGGGTGCTCAGCTCCCAGCCTGTATTTAATAATTCCTTCTTTTCCAGCCTGTTATCCTGGTCCACATTCAACAAACCTGCCCTGGTGCTGTGGGTGCCCGCTGCTGGGAGCAGCAGGCCTGTGGGCAGCCCCTGCCCTGCTCACACCTCTCTCAGCTCCCTGGTGTGCCTGGCCTCTGAGAGGCACTGAGGCTTGTAAAATGGGATAGGGTCACTCCTTTTCTTCCTCTCTACCATCTTTGAGGTCGTTCTTTTACTACTTTGTTCTCTGATCTCTGTGGTAACTGCAGGGCTTTGCTGTAAACTCCTCTGGAAAGGTGGAGCTCTTCGTGAGGCCCCTGTTAATGCGGTGTACAGGCCCGCGGTGCACGTGGGGCACGACTTCGAGGTGATCCGAATGTGCCCTTTTTCTCTTTTGTTACCCTCCTCACAACTGATTTTAAATATTGAGAAGACCTTTAGGAGGAAATGCATTCTCTCTGGCTAGTTCCTCGTTGCTCGCAGCACTGGGTCACAGAGCACTTCCCTACCGCTGTTATTTACCACAGAAAATGTTTGTTTTATTTCTGGTGATTAAGAGGAAGAGTCGGGCAAAGGGTGAAACTCTCACAATCATTAGCCAGTTTGCACAAAGAAAAAACAAATATAGCTCGCAGCATAAAAACACTCATTTCCTCCTCAGCCAAGCTTATTCCCTGCATCTGTTCTTCCCCAACTTACATCACTGTTTGGTGTTTAAGTTACCGAAGTTCATGTTTCCTGTCCTTTAAAGTCGTTAATCTTATATATTACACTAATTTGTTCTGTAATGGTGCCCAAACTCCAAGTCGTATTTAGGGCCATATTGTGCAGACACCAACGTGGGAATGCAGTTTCCCAAGGGATGCATGGTCTAAATGTGTGACAAGGCAAAAACTGGGTGTGATAAGCAGATGGTCATGTACGTGTGAAAGAAGCAATCGGCAGAGAAACTGTTTAGGGACACAGCTGGAGCCTCAAAATAGCTGTAGCCAATTTTTATGCAACTGAGACTGTGTCTGGAGTCTGATCTCCTTCAGGATGTTAAAGTGTCTCTCTGCAAGCTTTGTGCAACTATGCGCTTTGGAGAATGGAGTCTGGGGTTCCAGCCCTTTGTCTGAAAATCCCTGGTTGTATCTAACTTCTTTTTAAAACTCTTAATGTAGAAGCAGCCCTAAAAGCAGGGCCTGAGCCTTCCTCATATGCTGTCAAGGACATGACTTTGAAAATGAGGGTCAAAGGTAACCAGGGCTCCTAATTTGTGAGGCAATTTGCTAATCCTTTGAATACTAGGTAAAATAATCACAGCCTCCCCAGTGGTTTTGACTGGAAGCTGTGGTGGCGGCTGTGTTTTAGGTTGAACATTGTGCTCTTTGTCTCAGCCAGATGAGGCCCTAAGGTACCTGCCCGGCTTTGTGGCCTCAGCAGCCGCATGGAGTTTGAGGCCACAGGAAATTTGGCACAGTGGCAGCCTACAGCAAACTGAGAGCTCCTGAAGCCCTTAGGGGAACCCAGCTGAAGTGCCTCGTCCCTCCACGCATGTGGATGCTTGATTATCACAGAATCACAGAATTTCTAGGTTGGAAGAGACCTCAAGATCATCGATTATAACCCTTTATCTCTTGGACTCCCTGTCCTATCGAGTATTTGGCTGGGCAGCCTTTCCTGAGGCTTGATACCAATAGTTTCTTACCTTACAGTGCCCAGATAAGCTTGGCAGGAGGTGTTTTGCTGACACATTTTAAGGTGGTAACAGGAGGCTGCTTCCTGGTTCTTGCTAGAAATATCTTTACTTTGAGCTGTTACTTAGGGCCTGTCCTTCGTGCACTGCACTAGGTGGTTTCCCCCTCTACATATCAGCTGGAGGATCAAATACCTGAAGTTTTAACTGCTGTATCCTGCTTCAGTGATATTCTGTTTAACTTCCTTCCTGTTCAATGACCCGGCCTGAACAACCTGAAGACCATGAGCCTTTTGCCCTGCATGCATCCATGTTCTGCGTGCTGACAAGAGAAGCAATTTTACCCTGAAATCAGTGGAGACCTTTTGGTCTCCTTCAAAAGAGATCTTGGTGAGTCTCTCCACTGACTAATTAGGACTAGTTGTCTATGTCACTGGAAATACCGAGGTTTTAATATATGTGCTCTTGTTCTTTAGACTTTTTTTTTTTTTTTTTTTTTTTTTCCAGCTAAGAACTGAACTGTTTCCTAAAGCTACATACAGTTCAAAATTTGGTGTCCTCCCCTATCCTCCCACTGTTTTTTTTCTTTTTTTTTTTTTTTTTTTTTTTCCTCTCCCAGTAGGTTCATCAGAGCTATCTTTAAAATAATACAGAAATGACCTAAATTAAAGGTCTTGTGATAGCCTCCTTACAGATGCTTCTATTTCTGTGTACAGGGTTACGTGGAGGAGTGCAATTTCAGCCTCTGGATAGAAGATGAAGTAAAGAAGAAAGCTTAAAAACTTTACAGGACTCAACGCGTTTATGTCTCCAAGAGACAGAGAGGATAGAAGCATGGATGGAGAGAATAGAAACACTCTGCTTGTTTCATCAGTATATTAAAAGCTGTGGTAAATTATATGAGCACAGAAAATTCAACAGTTGCTGAGAGATGCCAAAGGCATCTGTTAAGGACAGTAACAGTTGAAAGATATTGCTGCCCCTGGTGAAAGATAAGAGTTAGTTGAAATTGAGGAAAGGCAGATGCTGTGGTCAGAAAAGGTGCTTTTGGGGAAAACGAAGTATGTCAGGGCTGAAGTTGTATCCGGCCCTTGACAGACTTGCTATGTCCCTTTTTGGCTCCATGTGACTTGAGGAAACTCAGATGAATTTAGAGTGCCTAAAGAGGCTTAGTCAGGGTATCTCAATCGCTATGTGTGACTGAACCACCCCGAAGTGCAAAACTCAGGTACTCAGCAGAAGATGAGGGCACGCCTGGTCACTCAAGTTGCTGGTTTGAACTGGTATGGCAGTCCCTAAGATCCTGTAGTGACGCAGGATCCATGTGGTAATGTGAATACAAAGCAGATTCTCTCCTGGTTCTTTTGTGACTATGATGTGGCCTTAGCTTCCTGCCCCCTCACCAGAGGGGACCTGGAGAATGCAAACAAGGGCAGAACCTGCCTTTCAGAACGTTTATTACTTCTGGGGCTGAATGAACCAGAAAGCGCACAGTTTGATTTCCTTTGCAACACTGACAGGAAAGCAAACAAATCCTTTGACTTGAATCTCGTATGTCAGCACAACTGGCTGTGGGGCTGCTTGTTTTCTTCTCTCCTGTCTCAGAAGTCATTTTTCCTTAGACTTCCATTTGCAGAGTCAGCCAAAGACTTTGAGCCTGTTTACATATGGAAGTATTTTCTAGATGTGGATTGATTCTCAAGTGAGTATTTATTTCGCTCTGTTTTATACCTTCTGGAACAATTTCATTTTTATTATGTCAATCATATGGATACTGAAATCAATGAGAAAATTCTACTTTGGACGTTAGGAAACTGGAAAATATCGGACAGTGAGTGTGATGGCTAAAGCCTATTGCCACAGGATGAGGTCTGTGAGAACAACTTGGCAGGCCAGGCTGGTTCCCAGCTATATTTTGTGATTATGCTATGACTGCCACATAGCTGCCACTAGCTTGCAGCACAGCAGCACACTGTACATGACTGTGAATCAAAATCCTGGATCTTAGAACTCATCCTTCGTCTGCTGGAAGCCGTTGCTCTATTTGCTTTGTGAGCAAAAAAACACGGAACAGTACTGGCCTTCTGCAGCAATAGGGGGGCTACCAATAGCAGAACCTTTAAAAACAAATTCTGTAAGACTTTGAGCCTTCAGGTGGTCTGGGAAACACTTGGAGAACAGAGAAAGAGGAAAAAGGTGAGAAAGTGGAGACCTCATGTTTTAGATTTCATAAAATTCTTGTAAGCTGAAAGAAGAAAAATATAAAATTTATGAAAACAATTACTAAAAGTAAGTGCACTTAATGGTACAAGTTAATTTATATGCAATTTTGGCATCTTGGCTTATCAAAAGCTTATTTTTTTTTGTTTGCAAGCAGTTTTGTTGATAGGCTCACTGCTTCTTTTTCCTTTTTGTTTTGGTAGTGGGCATGAAGAGACACTGAAGGAATTTAGCAGGCCTTTATCCTTCAATCGTGTTGTGCATTTTTACATGAGGGAACAATATTCTGAAAGCGGGCTCAAATGCCTATGGAGATTGCTTCAAATAGATACTGCATATATGCCTTTAGGCTTGATCGAGGCCAGGTAGGATATGTGATCTCAGCTGTGGTATTCAATTGTAGCTTTGAGTCCCCAGAATTATTTTGCCCTGAATATTTCAAATGCTTCTGGTTTGTTTACATCATCCGAAGTATTGCTAGTGGCAGGTGTTGTAGTGGGGCTATACTGTTCTGAACATCAGCCTTGCTTAATACAAAGAGAATTGGATAAAGCCCTAAGCAGTTAGCATGACTCAGTGGTTCTCTTCTAGGAAAATAAAACAAACTAACAAAAACACCCTAAACCCAACAACAACAAATGGTTCAAGGAGCTTTGCTTTAAATTGTCAGGATATTGGGTTTGACCATTTGATGGAATAACCTTCAGCTCTTTGAAAGGGGGCTGCTAGAAGTCAGCGTGCTTTCCCTCTTCAGCCAAATCAATTCTCTCGTTTTCCAGTTTGTTCTCTTTCCCCAAATTCCCCTCTTTCGTTCCCACACTGCACTACTTTGTTCTTCCCATCACCTTTTGCCTCCCTTTCTGCTTTTTCTCCTTCCTCCTTTTTCACCTGTGTTAACTGACCTGTCAATGTTGTGTTCCTATATTTCCTTATTATGGTGTTTAACTTTTTCTAAACTTCAAAGTGGAAATCTGTCACTTGTTACAACAGAAATATTAGAGGCTGGAAAGAAACAGTTCAGAACCTGCTCTGTCACCAGTGCCTATAGCTGCAAAGCATCATCATTAAAAAATAAGGTACTGCAGAGAGAAAAATAATCTGGGGATATTCTCCTTTGTGGAGTGCTGAAGTTACAACAGTGAATGACCAGTAAGTCTTAAAGCTACACAAGAAGAATAAAAAATAAGTCTTACCTTTCAGATTGTACTCCATCGACTGCTGGAAAGGTTTGGTTTAGATATCTTCATCCTGCAATAGTAAAGCAATGCTTTGAGGATGGTTTCTTGGTGTGTCTGCACAAGTAGGATGTTCTGAAGAGCAGGTTGCCTGCCACAAACAGTGTGGAAATATAACATCCTCCTCTTCATGCCATTGTAATTTCTTAATTTACACAATGACCAAACAAATCACTTGAGTAATATACTCATCCCCTTGAGCTGAACTGGAATGCTAACCTGCTTAAAGTGAGCAAGGGCTTGCCTGCTCCAGTGGATTAGGGCTCATGTAAAATGTTTACATTTATAATAACAACAATAAACTTAGCAAATCTTCAAATATCGTGGGAATTCTTTTTTCTTTGCTGGCAGCCAGGGTATTTATAGTATCAGCTAAAACTGCAGTATCCTTGTTAGAAGGTTCTCCTTCAGATTTTCATGAACTTTGAAATTTAAGAAAAGCCTCTGGCATTGCACCAGTGTTCAAGATATCTGGTAAAGCTATTGTTCTTTCAGATACACATGGCCTAGGCTAAATAGAAATTTCAGTAAAATGTTTTCTATTACGGATTTAGAAAGAGATAAATTTGAGAGATAGCAATAGAGTTAAACTGAAACAGTGCGGATGCTTTTTCTCCTTTAAAAACATTTTTTTTTGTTGGGGGGTGTGTTTTTTGTTAGGGAAGGGAATGTGGACATATGCCCACGTGGCTGTGTGTTTGCACGCAAACCTGTAACAAACATTAATCACCAAGTCAGGATCAGATCTGTGAAATGGACAGTGTATTTTTCTGTGGGTTCAGAACTTTTGCTATGTGCTTCCTTTCATCCTTAGCATCTCTCTGCCTCAGTAGCAATAACTTGAAAAATCTCAGTGCAGCTTATGTTATAAGCTTTAACTCCAGGTAGTTATGCTTGTACCACCAAGAGGGAGGCTTCCAAAGGCTTTGAGATCCCTTTCAGCAGAGCTCTGAAAGCCTGAAATATGGCTGAAAACTAAATGTTCTCTGCCGAATTCAGCAGCTTGTGATTTGGGACCAAATTGAGGTGGCCCCAATATCTGCTGCGAGTCATTGCTAAGGAGAACCTGAGCACTTTTGATTCATTGCTCAGCTCTGTTGCCCTACAGCGAGCCACTTAACTTGTCTTGTATGCTACCATTTCACATCCTTCTCAGAGCTTAATGTTTGTGCAGCACTTTGGAGATTTATGGCGCTATTCCATCTCATTATAGTGTTGCAAAGGGCTGAGAGGGTTTCTGTGCATCTGCTAAAGGTGTTGTTGGTACTTTAGGTGGAGTAAAAATAAAGCTTACGAAGACTGAGGCATTGTGTCTTCCTATCTTTGTGTGACTTTTTTCTGGCGGTCTTGTCTCTTTTTACCTTAATTACATTCTTGTTTGATATAGCTGTCATCATGAATTACAAAGTAGTTTATTCCATTTAGTTTTTTGTTCTGTTCTCTAATTAATCTTTCTTGCAGTGTAATTTTGTCTCGATGTCGTTATTTGCTTTGTGTAAGCCATGCCCTAAATGAAAGCAAAAATCCCTGCAAAAATGAAAAGCAAAATCCGTGGCCTCTTGCCACATGTTGAGAGGATGCAGATTTTATTTAACAAAGGCAAAAGATGTATCCTGTTTAACTCAGTCTTACAGAGCATTCTTATCCCCTGTGAATTGCTTTTGTCTGTTGAACAAATTTTGAAATAGTAGGTCAGCTATAGGGTTTTCATTAATTTTTAATTGGGTTTTGTGTGTTTATTTTAAGTCTACTAAGAAATATGTTTCTAAAATTCCCTAGAAAAGGAAAATGCCAAAAAGGAGAGCTGATACAACTTACCAACAGCTATAAATTGTAAGCTTACCCATTATATCGTCAAGTGATAACTGATTTCATTGTGATGTGTGTCACTGGTTTTTGATCTAAACATGGAGTTGTTTGTTTGTTTTAAGGAATGAATTACTGAAGCTGCTTATAATGTTAAAAATGTGCTGAAAGCTCAGCATCAAATGCTGGATGCTTAATGGAATAAAATGTGCAAGGCAGGATTTCAAGTGAATCAGTAGTTCATTTTCCATGTCAGCCAGGATCAGACATAAACCAGTCTATGTTTATACCGAAACATGAGTTAAAAATATCCTCTTTTCATTGTATTTGGAGCTTTCTCCTCTTTTACGTAGTGATAGCTTGGAAAATGGTTCTTGTTCCTGCAAATTACACTCAGACATCTTAACTAACTACTCTTTTTTACCATCATCTTTGCTTAGCAACATCCCTTTTGAGATATTCTTGGAAACTTAATACTTGTCTGATGTGTATAACAATGTTCATAAATCAAGGAATGTCGCCACATCCTGCTCTCTTACATTGTTTAATACTTTTCATATTATTGTTTCTGGGAGAGAAGCAAAAAGCCTCACACACCCACTCACTCCAATACGTTGCAGGACACAACTACAAATGACCCAGGCCCCAGCTGTTGGAGCACGGCTTACCATGGTGGTGCGGATTGTTCCAGCGCATGAATCGCATCTGCGTGTTTGTCATGCACCCAAGCAGCAAGGAGCTTTCACATTCCCAAATAACCTGGAATTTAAACAAAATAATTAGGCTCTCTGTACTTATGTTGTAGAAGCTATTTGCATTTTCCATTTTGTTTGGTTGCTGAAAACAAGCTATTTCAAAGTCATGTAGTCAAATTCAAGTGCGATACCCTAGGCCTGTTTTAGCATAGCCCCTGGGTATGCTTCTGATCCTGAGCAGGCTTTTTGCTGGACAAAATTAACATTTGGGGTGCTGTGAGCAGTTTTTCCAGATCTACCTTCTAGTTCTGCAGTCAAATCTTCTGCTAAGCTTGCTTTTAAAATTTTATTGTTCTTATTGTTTAATAAAGTTGCATTTTTAAATGCTGGACAGCTGTTTCTCCGATCTACATACTCTCCCACTCCATTAGGAGCTCCCAGCGTGAGGTCTTCAAGCACCATGCACAGGTCCTGTGCTGTAAAATGTTGTGTGAAGCCAGGCAGTACTTTTCTTAAAAAAAGAGACACCCTCACCCTATGGATCAAAGAGAAACAATGTCTGTGTTACTCAGAACAGCAAGACAGGCTTTGACTTATTCTTTCCAGAAGCCATAACCTGCTCCTCCAAGCTGATCTGGAGCTCAGCTGACTGTAGACATTTCTTTTGTTGGTCACAAGTAATAGAACTCAGTGCTGTCCCCAGCAGTTTCTGAAAAAATGTTCAGCTGTCATCCGTGGTTTTAATTTATGCCCTGAGACTTGCATCCCCCTCACAGTTTCCTTCCCTACTCTGTTAGTCTTGGTCCTGCCCCCTGTGTGCCTTTGTTGTATTGTTCAAATATTTTCTCTGCTGCAAACTCCAATAGCTTTTTAGGGGTATCTTTTTGATCATTTCTACTCGTCATCTCAATTCAAAGTTCAGTGGAACGAACCTCTGATTTACATGCATTCTTTGTGTTTCTGCCCATGTGTTTCTCTATAATTATTTACATATGGTTGTATTAATGTGCTCTTTCCTGAAGACAAGCTGAGATGGGTTTCGTATAAGGGATGAAATATAGACCCGCTGCTTGTTCATGGTAAAACTGTGGCTGCCCTTGCTAGGAGCGGAATCAAAGCCTTTAAGAGTCTGTTGCAAGATAATGAGAGGGGGAAATGTTGTGAAATCAAAGCTGAATTTGAAAACCAGAGATTGTTCCTGTGAATGCTTGGAGTCTAGAAACAGCCTTTCAACCGGGGGACTGCACACTTCTCCCCTAGGGAGAGGGAGCTAGGGAGTAGGGACGAGGAACACTAAAAATGTAGAAAACTGAATGTCTTGGCTTACAAGGAAACTGAAGAAGGAGAGAAATGAGTAGTCGGTTTTCTTACAAAAAAACACTTAAGAAGTCAAATTGGGTTGAGGTTAGCTCTTTTTGCAATCTTTCTTGCATTCAAAAATGTTTTCAAGGCTTTTAATGTATTTGTCAGTATGCTAGTTCCTGAATGCTGTCATTGTGTTCCTTATAAATATGAAATGTGTCACTGAAAACATGAAATATGTAAACAGGAGAGATGCCACGTATCAGTTAACATGTAAATGAGCACGTTTTAATAATTATCCAAGATCTGAAGGATCTGCTTGATTTGTGGAGAACCTGAGCAGTAACAGAAAAGCTGTTTCCCAAGTAGCGAAAACAAGCTGATGAGAGGAGATATCTTGATCCACAACTGAAGATAGGCTGAAAATAGAAAAAGTCTTCCAGAAGAGCCCTGTGGTCTTGCCATTTTCTGGGTGCGTGGGTTGAGCTTCCAGTTGCCAGCAGGACGGGTTGAGTTTTGCTCATTTGGTCATAAACTGCTAGTGTGTTGAATGGTAAGAAGTGGTACGTTCAAATAAGCGTGGGGATTTCTGGAGAATTATCACCTTTCCATTAGCTAAGACAGCTTAGGACGGTGCTGTCTGTTTAATTGATCTTGTAGTCCATTATCACGAGTCTATTGGTGTCCAGGTCTTAGTATACAGGTCTTAGCTGTAGCTATCTTTTAGTGAGGCCGCTTTAGATCTCTGGTGCAAAGAGAGATTTTGATGTTCCATTTGTTCTACTGCTTTTGCAGATCATGCTGGCTACTGTGTTCTATCTCTTCCCGGCAAGTGATGATCACGAGTTGTTTCATATGGTGGTATCTGTCATACAAAGTTTTCTGCTTCTTGGACCATGAATCACAACAAAATAAATTTCTGTTTCATGAAGTGTCATACAGAATCATAAACTACTTCATTGGAAAGAACCTCTGGAGTTCATCTGACCCAAGCTTTACTCAGTAGAGGTCAACCTAGGTCTACAGCTTTCTGCAGAACATGCAACACCTACGTTTAGCTCATTAATGCAGGGAAAGCTTTGATCTTTATTGGCAGTGTCCACGACAGCAGCAAACACTGGGCAGGTGGTGTGGCATCAATAAACTCCGTCTATGTTTGTGTAGTTCTTTGTTAGCAAAGAGCTCGCAGAAGTCTGGGGTGAAAGTTCAGCATCTGAGGTTTTCCACTCCTATAAAAATTCCCTGTTCTTAGATTGGGTGTTAAATTTATGTTCCAGTTCCTTACCTCCAGATTTCAGCCCAAAATGCTAGCAATCTGTCTCCTCTTTAAAGAACCTGAAAGAATAAAAGAACATACTGAGGTCTTGCTGGATATCGGTATTGGCGTGTATTTTATGTGCTGTGGCAATACACAGACATTCATCTTCCCTCTAGAAAAAGGTTCTGTTCTATTCTATTTCTGGCAACTTATCTGGGTCTGTTTTTAATGAGAATTTTTGTCATTGTTGCAATAGATTACGCTTTTCCTCAGATACCATTTGTTTCTCATTCTAAAGTTACTATCAAGATGAGCAAAATAATGAGTAGGTAAGCGATGTCTTGTGAGTGGGACTTTTGGGAGCTTCATCCTGCTGGTTGCATGGGCACAGAGATATTCGGGTACCCAGCTCCTCGGGTACTATTGAGGCAGCTTGAAGAAGCCGTGTCAGCGGGACAGAGTGTGTGGGGCTGTGTGGAGCATCTTCATTTTCTTTCTAGAAGATGAGGACGTGCACAGCCTTTCATATGATCAGAATCTGACAAATCAACCTACCCAGATGCTTAAAAATTAATTCGGGGCAGAAAGAGCAAAGCCAGCTCCTGGTTCCTGCAGCTGTCAGTGCCCATAAATCAGCTGTGTTTTTCCTTTTGAAACAAGGCAAGGGCATGAATTTAATTAATGGGTTTGACTTGCTCTGGAAACACACAGTAGTCACCCCCTCCACACCTTTCACAGATGCTGTAAACATACAAATGTTATTGTGTATTTACTCATGAATGCCTCCCAGCATCATTGTGCTAGACACAGTTGAATGCCTCGGGCAGGTGGCAAGCCAATAACTGCAGCAAATCCTTGTTCTTTGGGCACCCAGATCGGAGCCACAAAGGAGCAGCAGGTTGGACATGGCACTGCTGTGGTTCCACCCGAGCTCTGCTCAACAAAGGCATCGGTAATGGCTGCTGCAGAACACTGTGGGGACAACAAAAGCTGGGCTTTGGCTGCTTTGCATGATTGGAAATTAAATTATTTTTGAAAATCACGTAGATATATCCTACCACTTTGTTAAGTAAACAGACCCAAAAGCTTACTCTAAGTCGTCCATGAAGTGGATCATCAGGAATCTCTCTGACTGTACTGTTTGCTTTTTCTTGTATTTTTAATTCTTGTTACGTGTAAAGAGACACAGAAACTGTCAAACTTGATCAGACTCAAGTTCAGTCCTGTAGTGAGCATCAGATACCTCAGAAGAAGTTGCGAAAATGCCTGTCAGGGAGCTGCTATGGTGCAACTTTTACATCCATCAAATGTGGCTTACGTCTCTTGAGCTTGAAGACTTTCATCGTTCTAAAAGATCAATCTTTTTAAAGCTTACATTTGACTTGGTCATACTCCCTGTTGTAGCATTAGTCTGTGGTTTTCCCTAGAAACCTTATTATATTCTTTTCCCTCAGAGATAAATGTATAGATACGAATTGCCCAGGCTATCTATGCCAGAAGAATAATTTTGTTTGCTTGATTTTGAATTAGGCCTTTTTTTGATCTGTTTGGGTGTTTCCTGGTATTTATATTATATAACCCTACATTATATAAAGGGATTTCATATTATCCCTTTAGTCTACAATGCAGTATATGTTTTCATTGCCTCTCTCAAGGCACCTAGAGAACTTTGAAAAATATACACTACAAAACACAGCTTTTTTTGGAAGAAACAGTTTTTCAGAGCATTATTTGACCTATACAGGTTGGTGGTTTTGGCTAGCGTGGATGTTTCTGAGAGGCTGAGTTAATCTCCTAGCAAAGACATTTGAAAAACAATGGTGCTTTATTCAAACACTGAAAAATAAGCCTGAAAATAGAGGAAAATGGTTGAATGTTGCCTTTTATTCCCTGGGTTGTCTACAGGTGTGAGAATACCCTGGAAGCTCTAGTGCCATTCTGCTCTGATGACTTGAACCCTGAGATGTCGTGCTAACAGCATCAGTCCTAGCTGTTTGGTCTTTGTCTTCCTTAAATCTAGGGTTTGGGGGCAGGACCTGACTGGGGATTTGAGGAGAATCAGGCCTGTAAGTTTCAGAACAAGATTACCAGACTTGCGATGAGTGCATTTATGAATATTTATGTGGAACTTAGGATTCAGAGCGAGTGTTGAGTGCAATCTGCTGCACATTTTAATCAGGAAAAAAAACCTCAGACCTCTCTTCCTTTCCCTGACATACCTTGAAAAGATTCACAACTCTCAGTTTTTAAACACTCTTGCCAAAACAAGAACATCCATAACAAGTTTCAGTCACAAAATGTGACTTCATCACTAAGGTTAAGTGTTTAAACGCACTTAGGACTGTACTGGCCAGCCCCTGACATTGGTGATTCTGTGAAATGTTCACGAAGAAAGCCAAACACCAGGTCTTTGTGTTTGTTATAAGAGAGCATTTTTTCATCTAACTGTAGAATAAATATTTTAGTTTTCTGTCTATATATAGCAGCTTTAACCAAAAGACTTCAGCCATTTCTGAAGTTAGCATTACAGCTATACCTGGCAGCACTTCAAGGTGGAAAAGCTTCATCAACCCAATTTTATCAGCACAACTGCCTGGAAAGGCTGCGTTGCATGCTCTGGGATCCTTCACAAGGATGGCTGAAAAAGGAAATAGTTTTTCCTGCTGTTGGTCTCCTCTCATTATTGATAAGGCCTATTTTCAGAGTAAGGAAAGATGGAAGTGTCTGTGTTTCTTCTACTCTTTTCTAACAAAGTTCGCAGCACACGTTAAGGTGCACCCAAATTTATGGCAGCTTAACCTTCATGCTGCATGCTCTGCCATGGATCTGCAGTCCCTCTGCGTGGATCTGCTGCAGATCTTCTCCTTGCTTGCTTGCGTCCTCTACATTCTTGCAACAGATTATGGATCTTACTGGCTGGGGAGAAGGGGAGGTAGGTACACTGCCTGCTTTGCCTTTTTCCACTGCCTTCATTAATATTGTCTGGTACTGCCGGGTGCAAACGTGTCTGTGTGATTAGCCAGCCTTGCCAGCTTTGATCTGGGTTGCAGCTATCTTGCTCAGGACCTGGCTTTTTGCAAGAAGTACTCCCAGACACCCAGTCATCCCCCAGCCTCTGACTATTTTCAGGCGGTGGTGACAAAGCAGAATCTAATTTAGCTACAAAAATTCCGAAGGTTTCCGAAGAGCGAATGTACTGTCATAAGCTCTTCGGCAGGCAAAGAGCCATGGGGAGCCTCCTGTGGAAATGGGATTTCCCTCCGTTCACATTTCTGAGGATGTGGAAATGGATGGCACTAAATCCTGGGTTATAATTTAGACAGTGAGAAGATTGCAGACTGATTCCATAAGTAGAAAAATCCCTTAAGTAAACACATAATGTCTATAATCCTGTCAGTCAGAAGATTAGAGATGCAGTCAGATACTAACTTACATAAATGGCTTAGCAGCGAAGATTGTGCTAATAGAGGTAAGAAACACACTGTGCTGAAGGCCAGGGAAATGGGGGAACTCTCAGGAATGGTGTCTCCTGTGTGAGCAGACGTTGTAACAAAATGTTCTGAGCTAAACACGACTCTCCTAGTGCAATATTTGAGATAACTGGCGTTATGTAGATGGGTGGCTGGAAGCAGCCCGCTGTGCTCAGCTTTCATTCATATATTTGGGTAACATATGCAGCCTTTAAGGCCCCAGCTTCAGAGTGGAACTTGTTCCTACAGTTCCCAGTGGTGTGAATATCGCACTGACGTAGCTGAGGAGCGAAGCGACGTGGGGTAGCGGCACTTCAGCTGCCATTTTAAGGATTCAGTGCTATCAAACACAGCCTTGGGAGCAGGCTTTCCTGATCACTTTTGCTATGTGTGTACATATGTTCCTTGTTGCTGTGGTGAGTGCTTGGAAAGCCCTACGTTGCCAAAGTTAGTTTTTATCTTTTTTTTTTTTTCCCCTCCAGGTAGAAAGAGCAGCTGTCCCCAACGGCCAGAAAGCGGTATCACCAAAGCAGTCGACAGCTCTTCCCTCGTCTCCTCCTGAGCTACATGCTGCATACAACAGACCAGGACCAACCTGCAGTAGGTAGCTCTTCTGGTTGAGAAATCTAGGTGTTTATGATAAATCTTAATGTACACATAATGGTCTAAAAGGTGCACAAAAACTTGCCAAAGGTAACTTTGGGTCCATTTTCAAGTTCTAGCTTCAATAATAGCAATATTTGCAGCCTGAAGCCAAGTGAAGGCCCAGGAGAATGTATCAGTAGATAATCCTCTGAGCAAAGCAGGAAAGAACCAAGATGAAGATTTTGAAAAAAAAAAACAAAACATTTCCCTAATGTGGTCTCTAAAGCCCATTCAAAGTGGGTAGCAAAGGTGTCTTTCAGACAAACTACTGCAATTCAATTAGACTGACCTAATTTTTACTCTTGCTCTCTCTGCTGCTGATTTCCACACCGATACCATTTAGCTTTAAGACCACATTGTGGCCTGGGTGAGATTTGGGTTACAGCACCACTGACTGCAGGAGTTTAAACACAGGAGCTGTTGTCAGAATGGGTATTTTGTGTACATGCTTCTCTGAGCTAAGAAAACTGAAGGAAAACCATTTTGGTTTGGGCAGATGAAACTCCTTTTAAAGGAAAGTAAATGCTGTTGTAGTCCAGAGTAAATGCTACTGGCTTTGATTTATGCAATTTGTTTACTTTTTCTAATTAAAAGTGGAGGCTATAGGCCGATTCTGCTATATTTTACATCATTATCTCTGTGCTGACTGCTCATGATGACACACAAAATGGCACACAAGTCTCACTAAACACCTATCCACTTAGTTGTGTGCATCACATCCCACAGTTAGCAGAATTACTTATGCATTTAAAGCAGTTTTATCTAGAAATAGAAATTCTTACTGGGCATTTCTTCAGCAGCATCTGTTTTCTTTATTTAACTTAATTAAAAGCTGCTTTAAAATGCATTGACGACATCAACATTTGGATAAGATTATGGAGTGATGTTTCTGGGTTCCAAGCCTTTGAAATATAAAAAAGTTCTTTTCAGAGCATGAAATTACTTTTTCTTGCCACCTATTCCTTAATTTAAAATTAATCCTATGAGAATGATAGTCCAAGCATCTATTTAAGACTGAAGCCTTGTTTGCCCACAGAAATGGCACTGTTGTGAAGCAAGAGAAAACTAATCAACGTAAGCCAATTTTAAATCAGCGCATCATTCTTATGTAGAAAATTGCTTCAGTTTAACTCTGCCAGTGCAACGCCCTGCTTTCATTAGAGCAGCGTGTGTAGTATGCAGTACTCTTTCCGTGAGCAGCTCCGAGCAGCGGGTTTGCAGCTGAAGCAGTGCCACTGCAGCACCTCACCCAGGCTGGATGCTCGCTTCTACTCTGCTGGGACACCCATGGTGCCCAGGTGCCAGGCTAGGTTTGCGAGGTGTTGGCATTTCCTTGCAATCTTCACACGCAGGATTGAGACAAAAGTGTTAGCTTTAAGTGATGAGAGGAAAGCTCTTTTTTTGCAGTCTTTGATTATATTGTCAATAAAGAAGGCTTCAAGTTTAGGCATTTATTTTTCTGTTGTAGGCTTAACTTGACTGAACTAGCATGATTCGTATGTATTCCTGGGATTGTAAGGAGACAATGTGAAGGTTAGCCAGCGGTCCTTTTGATTTTACACTGACTAATGCTATGTAACACATCTTAGATCAGCTTGACTTAAGTTTTGGGGTTGCTGAGGATGGTTAATGTCCAGCAGAGGCTTGCATTTTCTGTGAGGTACGGCCATTACTGAAGGTACTCTCATCAGGTAAGACTGATACCAGTCCTTCAGTCATGAGATCTGTTTCTCGCAACGGATTGCTCTCTGGATTTTACAACACTCACATTTTTAAATGTTAAAAACAGTTAAAATTAAAATCCTGGGCCTCGGTAACACATCCCAAAGCCAATACTGACAGCCTTTCTTTTACAAATCACCTTTAATATAGGGTCTAAGTAATTTGCATAAACTAACATGAATATTATTCCCAATAACTTCTTTCCCCTCAACTGCTCAAGTTTCTGCAGGCCCTACTGGTAGGAATGTCTGTATGGCCTAGGGACGCTGTAGGGGCATGCAGAGGGCTGTGTGGTCCCTTACTTTTTCTGTTCTTTGTCAGTCTGCAGGCTGATTGCCAAAGACCTGAGCTTCTGTTCTGGTTTGGATCAGTGTCCTGGTAAGAAGAGATGGTGAAGTGACAGGAAAGGGCTTGAGTTTCTGATGGAGACGCAGATAGCCAGCCAGATTCTATCAAATCCTGCCTTGTTCATGTCAGAAAGGCACTAGAACTCATTTCAGCTAAGATAGACTGGCAAATCTGCATAAAAATGTAGTTGTTGCTTTCTTAACCCTCCTGCTATCTGATAGAGTTTCAGTCTACGCAGCTCATTGTGGTGAGGTGTGGAAGGTGTCTGAAGAAATAAGATATTTGTGTCCTTTACAGGCTTTTTCACACTACGTTATCTAGGTTATTACCTCTTGAAAACCTTTAAATATATTAAGCTTATATTTTTTATTTCCTCTGTAGCAAAGCTTTCTTTCAGTAAAAGTCATGTATGAGTGACTTGTGTAACTTCCCATCACAGCTAAATTGCTGTGATGTTGAACTGCTGCCAAGAAACAGCCCTACTCCCACCAATTTCTTTGAGCTGTTCTGTATGTGTGAAAAACGAAAAAAATATATATTTAAAATTCATGATGGACAGAAGTGCCCTCTGGGAAAAACAACGGAACAAAACAAAAAAACACAGGACAATCTGCTGTGGCTAAAGCTTCTTCTGAGCTCACAAGGTGAGAAGAGCCTGTGGACCAGAGGCCTCAAAACCACTGAAACCATTGCACCATCCTAAGAAGTGGGAGAGGGTGCCCAAATGCTGTCCCCTTGGACATTGGCTCTGGACACAGCCTCTGATAGCCACCAGCAACTGTGGAGAGGTTTTCCCTGAGAGGTGAGAGGACACAGAGGCAGCACTCCACTGATTTCCTCCTTCCTTCCTCAAACAAGAACTCTCCCTTTTCAGGTGGCAAATAATACTGAGAAAACAATAAGGGAGTTTGTGAAACAAGTCCACTGTTTAATGTGCAATGCCTACGCTCTTGTGACGTTGAGTGAAAATGCCAGCCCTGCTACAGAGAGGGGGGGAGTGGAAACCTGTCGTAGCTATTGCCTCCAGAAAGGGGTAGATTGCGTGTAATGTTGTACCAAAGAAGCAAAGCTTGGTTAGTGTGTACTACTTTGAAAGATCCCTGATATTATATATCTATATATGCATAATATATATTTTTTGCCTTTTCATATAGTAGAAAGTTTTACAGACATGAAAGGAGTGTGGAAGCTTGGAAATTCATGCTTAGCAAAAAGATGTCTCCATGGGCAAAGTCTAAGGAGAAGGAAACAGGTGGCAAACATTAATATTAGGGTAATTAGCTGTGTGGGTCAGGTGGAGCAGTGCTTGGGGAGGACAGCTTTGTGGCTAAGAGGCCTGCCTGACACCTGGCAGCCTACTCGTGGCCCTGCTGTGGGCACCCTGGCCCCAGGTTCTGGTCCCCAGCTCAGGCAGCAACCAGCTGCCACCCTACTGTGCTGTTTGGGTTATCTTAGTGCCTGTTGTGTACTAGGTCTTGCCCCACAAAATTGGTGTTGCTGCTAGAAGTCCTGTGACAGTGGCTTGCAGGTGGCAGATAGCCTGTTGTCTGAGCAAGGCAGCTTGATGGTCCGAGGCAACTTGAGGTTCATGAGCCTGGGTTTTCCTTGGCCTCGAAGAGCCCCTGCTGCTGGAGGAGCTTTGGCCCCCCTCAGGAACACAGCAGGCATCAGACCCCACTGCTGCCAAGGCAGCGGCCCCCACACCTTGTGGGGTAACCTCCTGAGGTCACCCATCCCCTGGGATTTCAGATGCCTGTAGTATCTTCTTCCTAAATAAAAAGGGATTAAAACTCAGAGTTTTTGCTTCTCAGGGGTGGTGTATCCTTTACTAATACACAGAATGGGATCAGGCTGTTCAGCCTTGCTGTCCCAGCAGCAGCAGATGCCAGAAGTCTGGATCCAGTCTGGTGCCTGAAACTTTCTATTTAATCTGGCAATATTGAAATAGAGTATGTTATACTGGTGATGTCATGACACAACACGGCCTTCATCACCTCCGGGGCCTTAGGTGCTGCTGTACCACAACCAAGGAAATACTGTAAAAAAATGAAGGCAAATCTCTTGTTCTTGATGAGCTGATCTATGAATCACCTGCAGCCCTGTTAAAAGGGGAAATCCTGTATGGCAGCTGCGTGACAAGCTCCTGGAGGAGAGGGGCAAGGCTCTGAGGTGGGAGCTGGGTGATTGCGCCCTGCCACTGGGGAATGCCTCCCTTGTCCAGGCATCTCGCCTGAATGCTTCAAAAAAGGGCATTCATGGAAAGCTTTGTGGCAATCAATTGTGATCTCTGCTTCCACAGAAAGGTCTTTGGACCTCCTGGAAAGCAAAAGAAAGGCCTGGAGAAAGAAGAAAGGTGAAGGCCAGGCTCTGCTTCAGGCATACCTTTGTTAGCAGGCCTTTCATAAGTGCTCATTGAGTCAAGTGTTAAGTCTTGATTGTGTCACTTACTGTTGGAGTAGAAACACTGCTTTTCCTACTGGGGGGAAAGTGTACTGACTCGGTGAAGAGATTTTCTCAAATCAGGCTTTTCCAGGTTTTATGGTGCTCTAGCCTTTATTTTCTACATGGGTATGTTATTTTTTTTCCAGAGGAGGAAAGTAGCAAAAGATCTCTGTGTGGGAAGGTGGCATGAGAGGAGGGTGAAGATAGCTCTGCAAACAGGCTTCTTTCAAATGCCACCCTAGAGAGACACTGCAGGTTTTTGGAGACTGGGCTCCATGTGGTAGGTGGGAAGGGATTTCTGTGCTATTGATTAATTCCAAATTGTGTGGGATTTTCTTGGCATAAATGAATGAGGGCTTTGCCAGTTTAAGCTTAGTTTTCCTTCTGTCAAAAGAGCTACGAGAGCTGTGTGATGAGGAAGTTTTGAGGACAGAGGGCTCCTGAGTCTGCAGGGCCTGATGGAGTTAATCTTTCCATTTGCCTGGGAAAGGGAGCCCAGCTTTTTCTGGGCGGTAGTATATTTACTCATGCAGTTTCTGTTGCAAAATTTCCAGCAGCCTTATTCAAGAAACCCTGTATATATCCTGGAGCACAAAGGGCTTTTTTATATCTTCAGATATTATGCTCCTTACCGGGGATGCCATGGAAATGAGGAAAACCAAAACAACCAGCATAAAGTACAAATCCCGCACCTTAACAATAGAGCCTCGCACAGACTGAGAAACAGAAGGCCAAACCTAGAAAACAGGTGGCTCTTGATGGTCTCAGACCTTGGATTTGAGATTTTGTGCCAGTGTATAGGTGAGCTATTCAGCTGCACTAACACCGTGCTGTACAGTGAGCTCTGTGGACAGAAGAATATTGCAGGCTGCAGGAATGTGAGATAAAGTAAAACTGAACAGGCCAGAATCAATCTGTTTCACTGAACAAAGAAATCTCAGTCTATGATTAACTTTATTTCAAGTCAAGAGTAGAGCAGATCCAGGCTCTTTCATGGCACGATAGCGAACAATACAAGCCCTGTAGCAGGGAGAGCATACCACGACTGGATTATCTGCGCTAAACATACTTTAGAGAAGTTCCGTCAGGTTTACTTTGTCCTGACAAGTGCTCATTTAATGCAGTCATTACAGCAGTGCAAACCACAGATTTGCAATAAGCCATGCTTGGGGGGCTCATCTCAGATGCTGGCCCCATGAAACAGTTTTTGTTAGCAAATTTATCTTTTTACATCAAGCAGCAACAATATGTAAAATAGAAAAGAATTTTCTAAGATTAGAAGAATCAATGATTTATGGACTCCAACACTGTGATACAAAGACAATTTAACGTGTTTGGCAGCTTAACAGGTTTGGGAGAAAAACATGAAACTTGCATTCCTTGCAAGGCAGGCAGAAATTATAGGGTAAAGAGTTTATGTTGCTTTCATTGTTTCAAAGGAAAATTAAGTTAGATACAGGAAAAAAAAAAAAAAAGGCATTTGGTATGCCTGGCAGATTGGAAAATCTTTTGGGAAGATTACAGTTACAACTGGATCTTCAAAGTGGAACATAAACAGAAATAAAGGATACTGAAGCCCGTTTATAAACAGCTTGAGTTTGCAAGAGTTACATCTTTGGTTTGTTACTGCCAGTCTAAAGTGAATCTTACACAGAGGACTAGGTATGGTCCACAAAATGTGTGCTGTAAATTTATTACTCAGCCAAGTATATTTTTTCTTGGCCAAACTGAAAGAGAGCACCATGAATTACCATGGTGCTATTGCCCAAAGACAGCGTAGAGGGTCTGAGAATCAGAAGTCACAGGGCTAAGACATGTACGGAAGGATGGAGTGGAAAAATAAATGTAAAGACTGGAGAACAATGTACTTGGTACAGGTGAGGGTTTGAAAGATTGGTTTTAAGATGGGCAAAGACAACAACTTGTTGTCCTGTATCAAAGCACTGGTAATATTGATCACTTTGATGATTTCTTGTCCTTGCTGGTGTTTAATTGAATCAAAAGATGAAGTGCAGCTAATTAATACAGCTTGCACGGGGACACCTGGAGAAGACCCTTTTCTCTGAAGAATTTGATATGTTGTGGGTGCAGAGATGACATACTCAGTGGGCAAAGAGGTAGCATTGATAGTTATGTCAGATATTGGTGGTCCACAGTTCAGATGACTGCCGGTACTAGCATGTAGGAGTAGCAGACATTTAGTGATATTTCAGTGAGTGGTAAGGCTCTGCTGTGTCTGGCTTAAGCAGTTTTTTCTGAGATTATTTTGCAGCCTTAACTGCTTATACCTGTTCAGCTCTGGATATGCTTGAGGATCAAATATGTAGAATAATAATAGGAATAATTTGGAAACAGTCTAAGCCACATAAATCAATTTCTTTGTCAGGACAATACCTGTATCAGACAGTTTTCAGTTCTAACATAGCCTTGAATATACATAGCCTCATGCACCCATTGCTTTTTTTATTTTTTATTTTTTATTTATTTATTTTTTTTTTATTTTGTCCTTTTCCCCCTGTTCCATTCCTCAGGATGCTCCCGCTACATGGTCCTGCTTCTATCTAATAAGTGTGGGAAACATGGGAAATGATATTTTTTACCTCATTGTTCATGAACATTTCACATGAAGAATGGTGGGCAGAAAGCAGAAAAGCAGAGGATTGTTTGGGCCATGGTTACAAAGCACTGTGAAAATGGGTAACAAACCTTTTAAAACAGAAAGATACAGAATACACTAAAACTACTTAAAGCCACACTCAAAAATCTTCAAGAAAAGACTCTGATACAATACCTTAATAAAGACCCTTTCATGTGATGTGACTTTTTCTCTTACATGAGTTCTTTGCGACTCAAAGGGTTTTTCTTTTCTTTTAAATACAGCACTTAGATTAATGTGTAAAGCATAGAGATAATTTAATCTAGAGCTGTTTAGAGCGCCTGTGAACTTTTCCATTTGGTTATTTTAAGCCAATTTCCTTAGCAGACATTGAGTGATGATGGGTGGCTAAGGGAATGGTTTGGCACAATGATTTTGTGAACAAGAGTGAAGTGTTTTTATGTTGTGATTACAATAATTATTTCTCAGCAGAAGGCAGGTCCAAGGCATTAACCACTGCATTAAAAAGGCCCCCAAATGGCAAAGACATGGTAACGGTGAGGTAGCAGTGAAATACAGATGCATTTCTGCAGTATTATTGCTTATCTTGGTTGCATTTGCAACCTTTTTCAGTTTCACTGTAGAACAATACTTGAAAGTTATAGGAAGGTATTCATTCCTCTGAAAGACTTGGGAAAGACTTGGGGTTGTCTGGAATCAGACCAGCTGAGTAATCCTTTTTTTTTTTTTTTGGTCTTTTTTTTTTTCCCCCTTTATTCCTGTGCAAAAGAATGGTTTGTATCCACCAAAATTATCAATGGAAATTGCACAATTAAGTCTGATTTGTAGGACTCTGCCTTTGCAGCTTACGCCACGGCTATAAACGCTGCGTCTCAGGTAGCTCCATCGTAAGGCAAACCTCTGCTGCCTGTGGGTAAGAACCTCATTTACTGGCCTGTCTGACATGCTTCCTTGTGACAGGAGAGTTGCAGACAGTGGGCTGGGACTTTAAAGGGTTTCTCTCTAGAGGCAGATTTGCCTCTTAGAGCATTCAGGAGACTTGGATACAAATTCTGCCTCCTGTACAGAGCTTGGGGCTGATTTAGCTCCTTGCTTCTCAAACCTGGTCTTCCCCCATACAGAACGTGGATATCAGTGTGGGTTCTGAGCTAGATGGATTCACTGTCTCCCTCCAGGAGGCAATCCAGCCACATTGTTTTCAGCGGTGCCACAGTAAAGCTTTTTTTTGTGGAAGGATGGCAGAGAAATGAAACAAAACTATTGCTGTAGTCTGATGAATGTGTGATGCTGGTATTGGCCATGAAGGCATGCAGCTTTCCTTCCCCTATCTCAAGCTCTTTGTCTTTGCTCTGTCTCCTTAAGAGGTCTTTGGGCTTTTTGATCATCTGTGCATCAGCAAGTCTGTCTGTTTGTACTCTACATAAACATAGAATGGATGGAAACATTTTATGGAAGGTAATGAATTGGATAATTGCAGTGAGCATTAGTTTTTAATGTATATTGGTAAATATGGAGTAGCCTTGTAGCAATCTGAGCCTATTCATCCAATGCAATGGAAAATATTCTCAAGTGATTTCAATTTAAAAAGAGATATTAAGGATGGAAATGGGACATTGTACATGGTTGTAACATCTCAGGCCCCTGGAGGCCTTCAGTTTAGGGCTGATGACTGTAGCTTCTGTTTCATTTACATTGCAAATGAAATCTTACGGTATTTTTCTTCTTTATGCACGTTTGCCTGTGAAACAGTGCCTGGCAGTTGAGTCTGTATCTTTGCTGCACAGACACAGCCCGCTCACTGCTAATGTTCAGCGGAGACACGCACGCATTCAGGCAACAGCAACGCAGGGCTGCTATCAAGCCATGCAACATCTGCTGAATTCACATGGGGAAAGGGAACATGAAAACAAATACACAAAGGGCACAGCCACTGAGATGGTAAATATTGTTTTTTCCACACCACACCCAAACCAAAAATAGAGATGGAAAGGACCTTAACAAAGCTTTATTCATGTAAGTGGAAGACGACAGAACTGCCTTTTTTTTTTCTTTTTTTTTTTCTTTTTTTCCCCACTGAGCTCTACACAGTGAGCAAGACCATCAGCTTACTACAACAACCTGACACCATCCAAGCCTTATGCCTGTTTTACTCTGAGTAGGTCAGAAGAGTACTTTTACTATGAGTAGATCAGAGGAATAGCTCCTTGGAAATAAGCCACGTTAAAATCACCCAAATCAGATTGCTATCAGGCTTGTGTGCTGTAAAAAGAGTAAGAGCTGCTAACACTTACTTAGCAGCTCAGGCAGGGGAAGAAACCACAGGTGACTTGGTCCTGGAGCTGGGATGTGCCTTAGTGTGGGCAGGGGCACGGAGGGAGAGATGGAGAAACTGGGGGGCTGTTGTTGAGCTGTGTCAGGGCACAGGCCCTGCTTTCTGCATCCCCGGCTGTTGCACAGAGCTCGGCTGCTTAGTAAGGTAGATAATGCTGGACACTCCCAAACCTAACGCTGATAAAACAGAGCTGCCAAGTGGCTGCAGGATGAAGGGGGAAGGGAATGCCATAAATACAGCTCAGGCAGTAAATGCAACCATTGCAACAAATACAGGGAGAGGATGAACTTTCAGAGGAGGGGACCCACAGCCTGGTAAGTCCCCAGGCTCCATGCAGCTCATTTGGGACACTTCTGCCTTAAATCAGCCTCTGGAGCCTCCACATCAGAGTGCATGGGCATTAATCGCCTGTGGGCATTAATGCCAACCTGCCTGGGCAAAGTGCCTTCGCACCCAGGCGCAGTGGGCTGTGTATTTTCCTCCTGGCCTGTGTGTGAGGATTTGACACTGTTCCCACTGGAGTCGGTTTGATGAGGTCCCAGGGTGGACTCCAGGCTGAAAGTTTTTTCAGTCATTCTGTGGGTGTGTTTCCTATTTCACTAGGGGTACTCTCCTCCTGTGACTCTGCTCTTGCAGAAAAAAAGCAGATTGCCTGCTACAGCAAGGCACTGGAGCTTGTTTACATAAAATCAGAAGATTAACTGCTCTTTAATAGCAAGACACATCTTTCTTTAATAGTTGGGGAATGATTCAAAGTGGAGCCAGGCCCATTTGGTAACGCCAAAAAAAGTAAGCTGCAGGGAGAAGGCTTATTCCTTTCTCCCAAATGGAAAAGTAACTTATGTGAATTAATAATAGAATATTTGACCACAAATACTTTTCTAACCAGAAAGCATCTGTGGCTTTGCAGCAAACATCTGTGGTTAAAGTGAAGAATTGGAAGTTAAATAAACTTGTATAGAAACTGCAGACAAAAATGTCACACACAAAAGAAAACGTAGGTCTTTTTTCCCCCCCTGCTTCCTGCTGTAACTGATTAAATGTTTAGTTTCCAAACAATGTATTCAGCTCTTAATAAAATTTTAAAGTTCCTCCATATGTCCAAGTGAAAGTGACTCAGAGGGGAGCTCAAGGAAAATTGCTGTGTTGTTCCCTCTTTGCAATAATCCCTTTTGACCTTGCTACCATAACTCATGTATTTTGTCCATTTTGATATCAAACTTTTAATAGGTAAAACTACATCATGTTTCATACCTATTCTCCATGGCAATACATCCTGTTTGCTGGCACTCTTCTTCTATAGCTCAGCAAAACCCAACATTTTCCATGCATCATTGCTTGCACGTGAAGCGAGCACACTCCGGTGCTAGCTTAGGTGTGAGGAGGCCAGGAGCTGGGACCTGGCCTCCCTGTGATGCATCTCAGCACTGCACACCCACTGAAATCCAGATGTTTCACTGTTTCATTTCAAATGGACCCCCCATGGGATTGCTAGAACAACCAACCTCTGCTAAAAAAAAAGCCACCAGCATATTTTCTCTCATGAAAGGAAGGAGGCCCGGAGATCACGCACATTTTCTTGCTGTTAACTTTTTTTGGTGGAAGTCTCAGTCACACTCTGCTGTAAGGTGACTGTGTGTAATCCTCAGCTGAACAGGTTTTGGAGGAGGAATTGTAAGTTTGAAGCAAATATTTATTAACTGACTAAATCTCATCACCTTTCAATGTGTTGCGTGTGTCAAGTCCCATCCCCACCAAGTCATCCGTGAAACAGTGGCAGCGCAAGACATAGACAATGCCAAGGCCGTGTCTGACTGGATACTGTGCAGACACAGAATAAGGCCACCCCTTCCCAAAAAACATGAAGGGAGGCTTTCCTATGGTGGTACGATAGGATGGCGCCAGGAGAGGCCCTGGCCTCCTGTGTGGGCCCTGCCTGCTCCAAGCCCCCCTGCTCTTTGTTTCTCCACAGTGGGAAGGAAAGGATTGCACCCCAACCTGTATGAGGCACCTTGGCTTTCATTTAGTTAAAGCCTTAGAGCAAATACTTGCTGTAAGTATTTCCTTAACATCTGATAAAAACAACTATGTGGTTAGAGAAGGGCCTCAGCACTCAGAAATTTTTACCTTGCTCGCTGACCACTTTCTAGCAGGTTTTCTGAGGATGCTACAGTTCCCTTCGCTTGCAAGTTTTGCTCTGTCTTCCCACCTGCCTAGAGCTGTGATAAAATCAGGTTGAAGATTTCCAACATGAACCTTAAATCTGGTACAAGTTTCCTGAGATTTGCAAGCGTTTGTGAAGAGGTGGGTTGGCTCTTGAGCAGTGGTTTGCTTAGCTTTGGTTTGAGGGGAAAGAAAACTATTCCAGAGTTCTGGAAGTGTTTTTGTTTTTCTGTTTGCTTGATTTCTCCCCGGGATCAAAGAGAAAAATTCTGTTGGGTTTCCGGTGATCTCAGTTTCCAATCATCTCTTTCTTTCCTTGTGCATGAGAAGGAAGTTTTTGATTTGTGTGCCCTCACCGTGAAACAACACTACATTTGACTATGCTGATGTGACAAACCGAGATAATAGGTTGGATTATTTCACCAGAAATTAAATCAGTGCAGATTCCTGTAACGACTGTAAAATTTTTGCTATAAAGAACATCTGAACTGCTAGAGTGCTAGCAGCACACTCCTCACTTGTGTTCCTCCCCTCTGGAAATGCGCAACTTCTCACCTCACTCAGAGTGTGTTTGCCCACAGAGTAACTTTAGCATTCCTTGTATCTCCCATCCTACAAAGACATGTTGTGCAATCAACCTTCAGCAGCTTTAACTCCGTAGCTACTAAGCTTTCCGTGACCCGCCCGATTTGCACAAACATTTGCTAAAAGAGACTAGTCGGGGCTGGCTGTTCCTCCCTTGGCAGGTGCAGCCTTCCTCGTCGGTGAAAGCCTGTGTCACAGGGCAGCTGTTTGGGTGGGAGCTCATGTCTTGCCCTTACTCCCTTTATATTTAAGTTTTGCTTAGCAAATATGAGTTACTGGATAGATTTTTAAAAACTAATTTAAGCTCAGAGGTCAGTTACAGTAAATGTAGTATAGTTATGGTAAAACGTGGTGGCTTCTTGCTGCATTCACTATGGTGAACTCCTCTGCTGGGAGGTGAGCAGGTCCATTGGCTTGGTAAAAGATTTTCGATGTCTTGGGCTGGACAAACCAGGACAAAGTGGGGTCTTGGCCCTTCTTGATGTTAGACCTACTGTAGTTCAAGATGGGCACTCTGGAAGTGCCTGGCTATTTATTTCTTTAAGCACTAGTGATAAACTTGTTGGGGCTCAGCCTTTCTTAAATGTATTGGAAGTACTGGTAATGATAAAGCAGAGAAAATTGACAGCTTATCAGAAGCAAAGTGCTGTAGGTATTGTTACTCTCCACTTCTTTTTGGTATCCACTAGCATTACGTGGGAAGAGGAAAAAGAGATGGGTTTTATAGAATAAACTGAGGAAAAAGTACATTGCTTGCAATCACCACCCAACCATTGTAGGAGTAAAACAATAAACACTGCTTGCTCCTTTCATGCAGTGGGAATCCCTAGGGGGTGGAAACCTTCTGATGCACTCGAGATCTTTAAGTAAATATAGATTTTGTAGCTCTACAGAATGTAGTCTACAAGTAAAATCCTATAAAGGGATGAAAATGACGAGTTTGTAGAAACCCGCCTGAAAACAATTACAGTTTAGAGAAAAGCTGTGATGAGAAAAAGATCTTTGTGATACAAATTAATGCTGTACCCTGGAAAAATCCTTCAGCAAAAGTTACAAAAAATAAACTCCTGCAATTTTGCTAGCAGCTTTCAGTGAAACTTTATCACTTACTGTAAAAACGGCTATGCTTTAATACAATTTAAATTTTCAATTATTTGGGTTTTAACTGACTTGCTTCATACTCCCCCGTTTTGTAAATTTTTCTCCTTTTGTAGAGCACTGAAAAACCCTCCCCATCTGCCTTTCATTTGCTTTTGCAATATTATTATTTTTTTTTCTTTAAAATGCACCAAATTATAGGAGGAGAACTCAAAAATCATGAAAGTCCAGCGAGGAAGCCACATCCATTAAAATACGCTTTCATTGACGGGGCTGAAACAATGTGCAATTCATGGCATAAGTAAAGTCAGAAGAGCTCCAAATCCCTTTGATTCAGACATCAGACGCATTAACACCCCCTTCACCTCACATACTCTAATGCAGCTGTTTCAATAACTGAGAAATCTTAAAGAAATATGACTTTTTCTGCAGTCACATCCTGTTTAAGAACGTTGTTTTGTTTGGATTTCTGCTGAGCCAACTGTGTTTCCGAGCATAAAAACATTGGTGATTCTACAACAGGTGAAACGAGTGGGATCAGGTAATTTCCAGATAAAAGTATTAGATTATTCTGAAAGCTGAGAAAGAAGGAGAGTACAAGATATGCCCTGGAAACATTTTCTCTCGAAAGAACAGTGCTGTAAGTTTAAAGGAACGAGAACTTTTCCTACCTGTAGCTTCTGTGCTGATCAGGAAGTGTAGCTTTTTTCTGATTGCAATCTTCCATGGCTTAGCGTGGCTTCTGCATTTGAATGTTAAATATGTAAGAATGCCTTGTTTAGCTTGGGAGTTCGCATGACCTCTTAATGAGACACTGTAGTTAGTGTCATTGGGTATTAGGGCGTCATGTGACTGCAGATGAAAATAAAATCCTTTAAAGTTTGCATTTAATACTTCCTAGAATCTGTAACCCTTTACCTGCAAGCTGGATAAAAACCTGACAGACCTCGCTGCTTTGTGGCCAGGGTTAGAAGGAGGAGGACAGGAGAGAGAACACGTACCAAGCAGTTCCCTTCCTCTGGGACACCCGCTTACGACCACAACAAAGTCCAAGGCTGACAGTACATTAATGCTGTCATTTGCATATTCTTCAAATTAAATCTCCCCATGTCACAAGCGGTGCTGAAGGGCTCTGGCAGAAAGTTCCTCTGTTACACCAGAGTTTTGCTTAGCAGTGAAATTTAATCCCCGCTGTGCTGGGCGATGCTCCGTAGAGGAACCTGGCTGTAAGGAAGGTGTTTGCGGGCACCCCATCATATTTACTGATGAAACTTGCTGACTTCCCTGGACTCCTTTTGGTTTGGGTGTGGTGTTTCCAAATGTGCTATGGAAGGTGTTCTGCTGCTGCAACCCGGTTGTGGCAGTGTTCCCTGTGCAGGAGGTGAGATTTAACTTAAGCAATATCTGCAGGCAGCTGGCTCAGGTATTTCCCAGTTGTAAGCTTAACGTGTATCAGTGTACCTGAAAACTGTAAAAAAAAAAAAAAAAAGTCCTGGAGAGACCTGGCACTAACATCACAGCAGCTCACTGCAGGGGTCCCAGGCTGGGGGGCCAAGCAGTGCAGGCAGAGGTAGCCTACTTGATAACACTTTGGAAATGTTCTGCTAAATCTTCTGTCTGTCTGTGGTTATGTGAGGTTACTGAAGCGGTTATATGAGGTTCAGCTGCTGTACTGGTAGGTGTGCTGTTCTCAGCCCAAATAATTGTGGACTTAAGGTTGCCCCCCCTGCCTGGCGGGGCTTGGAAACTTGCTGGAGTCCTGCTTGCCTTCCTCATGCCAAGTATTCTCCTAAAATCCCACTTCATCCGTGAGCAGGGTTTGCCTTGTGTTTCCCCTCCTATGCCCTGCAGTGAGCTGAATGTGAGTCTGCCAAACTCGTGTCCAGAGCAGGATGGGATCCTCAGGCCTGTGCTGGGGCAGCAGGAGCACCGACTGCACCTCCCAGCCCCACGTGGTGCCAGGTGCAGGGAACAAATGTGTAAAGGCTGCTCTGGGTGCGCTCATTTTAAGCAGAGCTGTGTCAGAACGTAAAGCCAAACAGCATCCACAGGCTGGGAGTTAGCGAGCTCCAGCAAAGCTCTGCAGCAGCTCTTTGGCTGGCAGATTTTTTTTTTATTTTTTTATTTTTTTTTTGAGGACATTCCTGTTAAGATAGTAGTCTACCTAGAAAAGTTACAGCCCATGAGGTTAAGTTTGTAAGTTCAGATACCATCAACATTATCTTACAGTAGGAACTACTGGGCACGTTCCAAAGACAGTGGAATAATGGAGACAAACAGCAGCAAACCATCCTATTGCTTTGGGATCTTTTGTTTTCATCTGTGCTACAGGGTGCCTGGATTTTTGTTTCATCCCTCACCTTGCGAGTGTCATGTATTTCACTTCAAGTCTGTTCACTAAATCCCAAAATACACGTGGAACCAGAGCGGTAGCATGAAAACAGGGAGATGATTTATTTATCTCTGTCGCATATTTCTGTAAGAGTTGTGTTGGTGTGGTGGTACTGTGTGGTGAAAGCTGTGACGGCAGGAACATGTGGACATGCCTTACATCTGCCTTTGTATATTCCCTGCTCAGGCTGGAGATGGGACCACCGTGCTGCCACAAGGGCAAGCACTGTAGGTGGGGGCTGTGTCATGGCTGGGTGTAATGTGGGGGCTTTGCAAGTGGGACAGGATCATTCCCACCCAGGCAAGGAGGAGCAGCGTGGGCCTGGGACAACAGGGCAGTGGAGGCAGGGAGAAGAGCTTGCTAGGGGCAAATTGTAATGGTTTGGGAACCACTTGTGATTTTAAGAGGATATTCTGCTGGAGTGGATGTCTTGGGAGAACGTTCTCTCACCCTTTTCTGGTTATTGCCCTATGTTCTCAAGTAAATTTACTGTTATGTAGATGAAAGTTTAGTGTTCCGTGGTGAAAATCTCTTTTCCAGAGAGGGCTGGTGGTGCAAACTGCCCCTCCCGGAGAAGTGTCTAGTACAGTGCCACATCCTGCCCTGGGGAGGATCACAGAATCACAGAATATCCTGAGTTGGAGAGGACCCACAAGGGTCATGGAGTCCAATGCTTGGTTCCACACAGGACCACACAAAAATCAAACCAGATATCTGATAGCACTGTCCAAGGGCTTCTTGAGCTCTGTCAGGCTCGGTGCTGTGACCACTGCCCTGGGCAGCCCGACTACCCTCCGGGTGCAGAACCTTTCCCTAACCCCCAGCCTGACCCTCCCCTGTCCCAGCTCCATGCCGTTCCCTCGGGTCCTGTCGCTGTCCCCAGAGAGCAGAGCTCAGCGCCTGCCCCTCCGCTCCCCTCGTGAGGGAGCTGCAGGCCACCATGAGGCCTCCCCTCAGCCTGCTCTGCTCTGGGCTGAATAAACCAAGAGACCTCAGCTGCTCCTCATACACCTTGCCCTCCAGGCTCTTCACCATCTTTGTTGCCCTCTTTCACCCTTTGACCTCTGTGTAGAAACTGAGAACAGAGATTGTGATTTAGACCCATGCTGAGACCATCAGTGGCTTTGTAAAAGTCACAAGACTACCTCCAAAATGCAAGGAATGGTGTTCAGTGACCAGGCTGGGAAGGTAAACCGAGGGAAAAAATGCAGCTCCGTTGCTTTCCCTGCAGCCAGGGGTGCTCCACAAAAGAGGTGTTGAGTAACATCCTTAACAGGGTGTAACAACTTCAAAGTAGGTCATATTTGTAGCATAAATATGTGATAATGATTCTTAATAACATGTCCTTGATAACCCAAACTATCTAGAGGCCCTAATCCACCTTACGATGATTACACGATCATTTTTGTGAATACATCAACAATAATGTGTGAAAAAGTAAGGTGCCTTAATGTATAAAAATACATTTCCAAATTTTCTCTTTTTACACTCTTAATATTTGTGTTAAAATGTATTAGGTTTATGTGGCAAGGTTTTGGTAGCAGGGGCGCTGCAGGTGTGGCCCCTGTGAGAAGACTCCAGGAGCTGCCCCTTGTTAAAAGCTGTTTCTAGCCTGGGTAGATATGCTGTATATATATATATATATATATATATATATATATGTGTGTGTGTGTGTGTGTGTGTGTGTGTGTATTTTATTCTTAATTAACAAAATAAAGCAATGTAGATTGTTGCTCCCAGCCTAATGTTATTGACCCAAAGGACCCATTTTATGACATATAACACAGACACTTAAGAAGCATCATAGCAGTCAACTTGCCCTGAAAAACTTTCAGTAATTTTTATAAAGTCAAGTTGAAATCTCAGGATTTTAAGCTGATGTGAGGCTGAAATAGCGTGTACACACACATGGTGTAAGACTGCTCTTTTAGTGATGGATATTTGTTGGATATTTGTTTTAAGACCTTTGCCAAACAGCTAAAATTTCTGTTACCACAGGATTCTGTATTGAACTTGCATGTGCAGCATGAAGAAATCAGGGCTGAGGAACCACTGGAACCTGAATGCCTTTTCCAGGCTACCAGTTAACTCACATTTTGATGTTATCTGACAGTAACATGAAAAAAGCTAAATGGCCACAGGCCTTATGAAATGAAGTCACGGGCTGTGCATTCCCCAGCTGTGGTGCAAAGGAAATGACTGATAAAAATATTTTTTCTAGCTGACCTCCGGCTTACCTTTGTCTGCCAAAGAATTTCCGGCTAATTCCCCACTAAAGCTTTCTTGCAGCTACAGCCTATTCCTAGAGTCTTGCGTGTCAGAAAATATGGACCCCATCTGAGCCCGTTTATTGAGGCACTTTAGATAAAGAATGAATGAAAGCTTTGTTCTGGATATGCAAATAGTGCTCCGTAAGAGAAAGTTAAGTAAATTGCTCTGTTCCTACGAAGGGATAGTGCTTGGGTTGCTCACTCTTAGGGAAATTATTTTCTCTGTGTGCAACAGCATGGAGGTACTGGGGTCAGATTTGCAAATGGGCTGTGGAGAACTTGGTCTTGCAGCAGCTACCAAGCAGGTGAATGGCATTCAGAAACCTGTCTGCTGCCGAGCTCAGTGCACGTGAGGAGTCTGACACCAGAGGAGAGATTCAGAAAGCTGGAAAATGGAGTGAGGTACAGATGTCCTGAGACAGAGAGAAACTATAAAGAGGGGCAGGACCTAAACAGAATTCTCAGTGAGATTATGAACCCAATCCTGGGTAAAAGGGCTGAACTGGAGTAGGAGTCATGTTCATCTTTCTAACTGGTTTACAACAAAGAGAAATAGTGGTGCTGCCCCACACCTGCTGTCATTCTTCAGAACACGTGAGGCTAAGGTTCAAAACTTGAGAGCACCTGTACCTTTTTAGGTACAGCATTAACACTTTCTTGTGCCAGCTTATCGTTTTGACCTACTAGACAAAGGCCTAAAATCCCTCTTTGGCCTGAGATGAAGGGAAGCCTGCTCTCACCGGTGGGCTGATCACCTCTTTTGCTGGGGTCTACCTCCTGCCCCAAGAAGCCGTCCCACTGTGCAGAAGGGCATTGAGGCAGAAAACAAGAGGAACAAATCTGTGTTCTCCAGCAATAAACCACTCAGCTGAAGTGGGCTGGGCAGAGCTCTGGTACTGCTTCCCAACCAGGAAGAGCGTTTCTCTCTATCTGTGTTTTGCTCTGTTTCTATGCTACGCTCAGTTACTACCCAGTGTTAGCCACACTCCTGGCAGGTAGGAGACCACGTATTTTAACTCCTTCAAGATTGACACGAGTGCGTTATACCTGGTTTTTGAAAGAAGTTGGAAGTTGCTTACCTTCAGGACAGGATCTTAGGAGTAGATCCCTGAGCCATTCCTTTGCAGCTCCATGGCTCTGCAGGGGAGCAGGATTTCAGGTGCCCCCCTCTCTTCTATGCTAACAGATAGGTTACACAAGTTTTGTCTGTTGACTTGCACACTGGCAGTGTGCAATCTAGTCATAGATTATTTATTTATTTATTTATTTATTTATTTATTTATTTATTTATTTATTTTTGTGAATTTCAGTGGCTTTTGAATGTTTGATTTAGTTAACTGTAGGGTGAAAAATACTGGAATTTTCCTTACAAACATAACCCTTAAAAACACTTAACTACAGGCTAATGAGAGCTGAATATATGTGCAGCTGTGTCTCTCTGACAACATGAAATTTGCTGTTGTGCGGATAGCCAATATAAATTCTACACATCGCTCATTTAAAGTCTCAAGAAGAGCTGAGAATGCCACACTAAAATGCAGTCTCCTACTGGGCTGTCCCTAAAATTAAAACTCTGCAAACACACACAGGGGTCTGTTTCCTTAGTTTATTAGTACAAACAATGCATACACAAGACTGTATATTGTTTGAAGACTGCAATAGATTTCTAATTTAACAACTCTGTAACAAAATTTAACTAAATTTGACATTTATGAAAATATAAATCTCTGATTGGGTAGGTTTTCCCAACATTACAAAGTTTACATAAAAACATTCAATATGATCTATTAGTTGCAAACAAGTTAGGAAAAATCATTCAAGTCACTTAATATACTATATTGGCTTGTACATAGAACATTCACACACTACATTAAGTTCTAGCTTAGCATTCATTTCTTGGAAATTTGTGGCATGGAGTTCTCATTTTAAAAATAAAATTGGTTTGTTTACATAGTTTGAAAAAATTTCCACAGATATGCCATCTTTAAGGTACGTAAGGAGAGAAAAAAATTATCCTTTCAGATGTTGTCCAGCATTTCTTTTACTTGGGCAAAATGATTTTTTTTTAAGCATTTGTCATTATTTCATGTAATTATTTCACAGTTTCTGCCTTCAAACTGATAAAACTGTACAAAAGGCTCAGAACAGTTCTAAAGCAGAAGGTGAAGGTAGTAAGTAAGAAAAACCCATTACAAATTGGAACAGTAAAGAACCTTTGGACAGCCTTTGCATTTAGTGGAGAATTTTAGCACATATACAAGCAGTCCCAGAGTGTTTGGTCATCTGATCTGCATTTATCATGGGAAAGAATAGAAATGATAGTAAGGCAAATTTTATCAAGATTAAAACATGGCATGTCTGAAAGCTTTCTATTAAGATTACTTTGGGGACATAGGAGATATTTTAGACTTCCTTACAAGAAAATGGATAGCCACCTTTTAACATTAAGAAATTCATATGTTTAACTGTTTATCTGCAATGCCCTTTCTCTTTGAAAAAGTTTTCTTTACGACCTGTACTAATAAACACTGCGAAGACAAAAAAAATTCCCCAAACCAAAAAACAAAAACCCAAACCATATATTCCTTTTATGACCTAGTGTTTTTTTTTTTTAATCATTTTTTATCACAATACAGAAACCTGAAATCCCTGCATGCAATTAAAAAAAATAATCTTTCAGTCCTTTCACCGAGGTGAAGTATTTATCACCTCACGTGTTGACATGTTTGCAGCTGACTGATGCCTACTCCTTTCAACCCAATGATTAATCCCAATTAAAAAATAAATAACTAAAGTAGGTATTTTTTAAATGATGATGGAATGTATCAAGTGTTCCAGGTTGGCAGGTGACATCTTGTCATTGCACCATCAAGCAAGAGAAACTCATTTTTGCAGGTGGGTATAAAGTTGGCTGTTAGCTATAGATCCAGCCCTGACCACCTCTAGGCGACTTGGTTTATAAAACAGTGGTCTGCCTTTCTCACCGGTCAGGTAGAGCTCTAGCTCTAGTTGAAACAGTTTGTCAATTCCACGTAAGATCACCTAACTTCTGTAATAGCATAACAATTTTGATAGTATTGCTAGAAATTTTTAATCAAGGCCCTGGTGAAATCTTGGACTGAACCTTGTATTCCGAAATTTAAAAAAAACCCTGCAGCCGATTGCTGATATATTTGCTTTTTTTGTGTGTGTGTACGTAAATCTTAGAATATTTGTCGAGGAAAAAACAGCTGGTCTGCCCTCTGCTGTTTCTGTCTGTCTTCCAAGAAATGCACTGATTTTTACTTGAATTCAGAAGACAAATCTATGCATGTATACTATTACTCAGGTAAACTAGTCCAGACGGATACTCAGTTGTCAGCAGCAAAACTGTGTCCTCTGCAGTCTATGGCTGAGCACACTTTTTCATAGCAATAGTTGTGTTTTTTGGTTGGTGTTGCTTCACTCACCTCCGGCTCTGTAACTGTAATGGGGCTATCCCTTGCAAATACTTCAGTCGATTCCCTCCAAATGCAGTCTGCAGTCACTTTGAAGCTATAATTGTGACATTTTGGCCTAATCACTTGTGTCGTGTTGTTGAAAATCTGACGGCTGTTTGAAGTAGCAATTTTAATTTTCAGTGCAGCGTCGACTCGATCCACTACCGTGTAAGTGCCTATACTTCCATCATCAAATCCAATAATAATATTTAAATGTCTCTGCGAGAGTGCAAGGAAAGTGGGAGTTTTATAAAGAGAACAGGCACCGATGTTTTTGCCATCCGCCAGCCTCATTACAATTAAACTGGAGATCGCACCATTGTCATCATCTTCCTCACCACGAAAACAAATGTACACGAGATAGCGGCCATCACGAGACAGCCTTTGCCTCCAGATGATACCGGGAGCGTGAACCACACGAAGTTTTCCGCTGTGTAGATCAAGCACATTGATGTTCTCATCACCACGGGTTATAATTCCTAGCTTGCCATTTGGGGACATTTCAAAGTCTTCCAAATTTTTTAAGAAATTGTTAGGCAGTTGTACACGCCTGCAGATGACTTCCTCTGTTAGGCTCCAGATGTTCACTGTTTCAGTAGATGTTATAAATACTATAATATCTGGGCAATCTGGTATCAGTTTGATGTCCACAATGCTTGCACCATCATCGCAGCAAAACTTCTTGGTTATACTGCCTGTCCAGAGGCTCACTGCCAACACTTTATTCTTCGCCATTCCGACTACAAAAGTATTTGCAGTTGTTATAAATGCGTTCTGTAAGGCAACTAAAATATTGCAAACCCTATGTCCTGTGGCCAGTCGCCAAACTCTGGATGCATTTTGCTCACAGAGGGAGACTACAAATTGGTCGTTATGAGTGATCATTAGCTCTGAGATTTTTTGCCCATTGATGCGAAAGATATTTTCGCCGCTAACAGTGTGCCATACGTACTGGCTACATTTATCATCCGATGTAACCATTATCTCTCCAGAAGAGGTCAGCACACAGTTTTCAACAATTCCTTCGTGCTTGAACACAGCTTCGATAAATCCAGTGCTGAAGTTCCACTTGTGGACAGAATCCGATCCGTCCAATGTGTATATTAATTCCCCTCTGGCCGGCAGCACCAGTCTTTGGATAGGTTTGCCAGATTTGTCGATGTTGGACATAGCAGTTATGATGTCTATATCCCAGATAGAAAGGACACCACTGGTGGATAAGGATAGCAGCATGTTATGATGATTTGATTTAATTAGCCTGACTATAGTTCCTGAGATTTCCTGTAAGCTTGCCATGCACTGCCCTGTATCTCTTCTCCAAACAAAAATGGCTGAGGTATTTTCCATTGAAGCAATTATACAGTTGCCATTTTTGGACAACACGGCAGATATAAAGCGCTCATTGTGTTTAGCTCTAAACTTTTCGGCCCACCTTCCACACACGAGTGTCCAAGGAGCTCATGCTGAGAGCCTTACAAATTAAAATTGCACTTTGGTCTTCAGAAAGCTCTATGCTGACAACCTCGCTGTCTTCTCTCCTGCAGTCAAAGTCATCCGTAAGCTGGGGATTTGCGATCTCCTCTGTATTCCAAACAGAGAGGCTACCTTCATTGTCCACCATCACCATTTCTTGGGCTGTGTCCAGAATGAGAAGGAATTTCACAAAGCCACTAGAAAATTCAGAGGTTACAGTGGCCAGCTTCTCTCCGCTGCCTAAGTGAAAAATGGTTGTGGTGTTCAAATACTGCCCGCAGAAGGCATAAACTCCGTCCGGAGAGCACTGCACACAGGTCACTTCGTACCAGCAGTGGAAGTGATAGAGAGGCCAGCCGTAAAGCAGGTCTATGACAGTGACATCTTTGCTGGCCTCCAGCCACGCGAGCGCGTGGTTGACCGATAATGTAAATCCATTTATAAAACTGGAGCCCCCCCCCTATTCCACAATGTTTCGACCCCTTAATTTCCATTTCAGACAAAAGACAGGAATTTATGTTATCGTATATCAAAAGGGTGTTTTTTGTTGTAGCCACCACAAGATATTTTTCGTCACTAGTAAGTTTCATCCCTAAGATGACAGACGGAGCGGTTGTAATCTGCCTCAGGAGCTGGCGGGTCTCTACGTCCCAGGTGCTAATGGAGCCGTTTTCCAAAGCAGCGATGATTGTGCTGGGATTAAAAGTGGGCAGGATTTCTGTGACGTGCATGCAGCTGGATGACAGCGGCAGGCGCTCGGGGCTGTAAGTCACGTCCATGGATGAATGCAAAGGGACGATAGAGCAGTACTTGGGCCCGTCCTTGTCGCATTCTAAGAGGAGATGTCTGAGTTTAGGCAATGAGCTTACTACTGGCAGAAGCCTCTGCTGCAACTCAGCAGAGAGTGACCCCGGGTATTTTACTACTTTGAACTTTATACTGCGGAGGGTACTGGCCAGAAACTTCAGCTCCTTTTCTTGCGAGCAGGTGTAAGCCAGTTCTATGTCGGAAATCGCTTTATCAAACTGCCCTATCCTAATCATGGTGTACAGCCAGCTGAAGTTCATAATGACTCCGTAGAGAAGATCATCTGTTCTTCCACATTTCGTCAAGTGATGAATAAGCTCTGTCATTTTCCTGTGATTGATAAAAAAGATATCGGGCTCTAAGGGATTACACTGAAAAACCCACGGCTGATCAGGTGCCTGCCTGTCAAAAGCAATCTGATCCATGCAGTGCTTTTCGTCTTCATTCAGGCCTCTGCTGTCGTGGTCATGACAGCCATTCAGATACTGGTCGTTGCTGTAAAAAGGTTTTCTTCGCCCACCTGACCAAACACCAAGAAAATACTCTGCCATGACTGTGTGCATCTCCTGCAAATCTTCTTCATTGTTCAGGTACAGTTTCTGGGCAATTAGTTGCAGATGCCTATTTGCCCAGAGCAGAAGTGTTACATTTTTCACTTGTCGCTCTATTAAGTATCCCTGTAAACCCTCCTTAAGCCTCGCAATGTATATGTAGGGAATTCTCAGTGGGTTGCTTTCTTGGACACTCTCACTTAGCTCATACATAACGCTGTTATCAAGGGCTAAAATATCTTCCAGTTCCATTTCACTCAGACCAGACTTGGACATAGTGATGTAGCCAAGTGCTCTTGACAGTAGTCGTGATCCACACTTGCTTTCCAGCGACCAGAACAACTGTTCTATGCTTTCATGTACAGTGACACAGAGGGAGGACTCATCCACATCTTTGTGAGATCTCCAGTTCCTGACCTCCCTGAAGGTTAAGTTCACAAACATAGGCAGTGTGCACTTGGAGAACGCTTCATTGACGTAGATCTGTTGCCCTGATGTTACTTTTCGTTTAACTCGCAGCAGCTGATGTTTCAGCACTTGGCTACACATCTTTCTGTCCCTTGCAGTCAACTCAATGTAGTTGTCTTCTTCATGAATAAGGCACCTCAGTTTTTGCAGGATCCCATGCTTGTTTGGCAGTGTTGACAAAATTATCCGTACTGAGCGGGGGAGGTGAATGGGAAGCCACCAAAGCTTCCTAGCATCATCGCTATCTGTTAGCTGTTCTAGGGCATCAAAAATTATCACCAGTGGCCTGTGGAATGAAGACTCATTCAAGAGATTTATGAACAAGTCCCGCAGGTCATGAATCTTTTTTGGGTAACTTTGTACGAGGCATCGGTAGTTGACTGCTAATTGCTCACAAACGCTTTGAAGTATGTTCTTCAGATCAGTACTTGTTTCGGTAGATCCCAGAAATCGTATAACTACCACAGGGTCAGAATCAGGTCCCATCTCTTCCTGCAGCCAGGAATAGGCCTAGAATGTAGAGCACGATTTAGTTAGTATCTAAATGAAGCACAGTAACAGAGTTTATAAATAGTAATTGCCTATATATATATATATAAATGTCTTCTAATGTTACTGGTTGAGTGAAGTGCTCTCACTAGCAGTTTGAGGTTGCTTTGGTTTATGTGCACTGGGTGAAATTTATATCATATGTCATCTTTGTTTAGCCCAGGTTGTATCCCAAAACAGTAAGACGCAGATCCACAAAGAAGATCTTATGTCTATGGGGACCCGAGCAGAATTCATTCTGTAAGTCCCAGGGTACTCTTTGCAAAATCAGTGTCTCAGTTCTGAAAGTCAGTAGGCAGATGCTCTTATTAATAACCTTCCTTAGATACTGAGTGATCGTCCTTGGCCAGGCAGACCTGCTTGGCACCAAAGCTTGCTTAATATTCATTTGCAAGAGAGTTATAAATACATGCCCTGATGATTTTGGTGGACAGGGATGGGAATACAGGATTGCCCATTCCTAGCTGGTTACCTTAATTCCTGGACCACTGAACTATGCTTTCTCTTGTAGCGCTTGTGGCTCTTACACACTGCCATAATAAAATGTTTTTTTTTTTTTTTTTTTTTTTTTTTTTTGGTTAGCATACTCTAAGCAAGTGAGGAATGTGGCTCTAAATCCTCTCAGTCTGTGCAGGCTAACTCACTCAGTTCTCTCACGTGCTTAGTCTTTTCCCCTCACTTAAGATATTACAGAATATTTTAAAAGAAAAACATAACCAGTGCCTCAAGGTTATGTACTGGGATCTGAAATGAGATTTTGAACTGCAAATCCCAATTTCATGTACGCAATTGATGTGAATCTAGGAAGTCACATTTGGGAAAGAGATAGGATTTTAAACATTATTGTTCCCTTCTCTATTTCCTTCTGGCTGATATGGCTGTTTCCCAGACTACTGTGCCAAATTCTTTGAGCACACGGCAGGGAACTCAAAGTTGTGACTTCTAGCTTGAGAATTAGGCTTAGAGATGCCAGCTTTTTTTTTTTTTTTTTTTTTTTTTTTTCCCTTTTTCTTTTTTCCCTGCATCTGGTCCTGCACTGCGCAGTTTCCTTCATGTCCCTGTAGTACTCAGCTCAGTGGCTGAAGCAGCAGATGTCAGCTAAACACAGGTATTTTTGCAGGTTATTGCAGTTAGATTTCTGGCAAGTGTATTTGTAGCAAGCGTATCAGTCTAATTCTGGAGTAATTTCTGATGAGAACATAAAACAAGATAGCATGACTTGGAAAGACATGCTGTATTTGTGAATAAGACTAAAAACAGCATATGATGTTTAGATGGTTCCAGATTCATAGGACCTCTGTGGAACAAAAGGGAAAAAGATCATTGTGAAATACAGGTTGATGATTCAAAAATATGTTGATCCCTACTAGTTTTTTGAAAGCTCTATAAGCTTTTGTTTCTGTTGGGCATTATGTATACATGTTGCTAGTAAAAGGAAGAGTCTTTTTCTCAACATGTATACAACAATAAGCAGTATGTCAGTTTTATAATCTTTAATTTATGTATTAAAGACTGATATATTGTCAAGAGGAAGAATGAAAAGCTAGCCTTCATGCACAAATGCCCTTGGCATCACCAAACTATGTAAGGTATTTATTTACCTTCTTTGCCACTTCGGCTAATAGAAGAGTTTTCCCTGTGCATGGTCCTCCGTATACGATAAGAGGGTTAATGTGTCCTATTTTGCTAGGTAGAACGTATTTGTGAACTATATGCAATGCCTCACATCTGTATTCATAAAAAGTGGAGTATGTTTTACATAGTGATGAATGCTGAAGAACTTCATCATACAACAAGTCTGTCTCTGTGTCAAAATTCTGCTGCACTGTTGCCTGGATAATATCGATCATGTCTTCATAGAATTGTTTACCGAGTCCTTCAATGTAATGATTCTCCACTTCTTGGGAGTAGCCCAGTTTCATGTCACAGTGAGTGACGGACGTGTACACTCTCAGATTGGAGGATGCGACGATGGTAGGAATGAATTCATCCCTGAGCTTGATCAGCTTCTCATGGGCTTCAGGATCTCGTAGAAACTTCCCAGCTGTATGTACCACATCCATGTATTTTCCCATCTCTGGAATTTTAACAAAACGCTCGATGTTGGCAATTTTCCGAATGTAGCAAACACACTTCTTTAGGAAAGCTGGTGTTTGTTTACCCAAGGCAAAATCAAGTTCATCTTCAATAGCTAAGGATGAAAAGAGAACGCAGAGTCTCTGTTATCTTTTCTTTATAACCAGTTCAAGACCCCACCCCCCAAAACATGCAGACCCTTAAATGATCGCATCTCTTTTCTGTGAAAAGAAGAAAAAACACAGCAAAAAACTCTCAAGCAAGAGCAACAAGCACATTTTCCTCTTTGGTTAGGTGAGAAATGCCAACAGAAATATATTTTCATGCTTGTGAAAAGGCTGATAGAAAAGATAATAAATGTACATATAGAAACAGTTAGTCTGAACTTTACCAGAGGAAAGGTATCTCTTTGCTTGGCTGTGTTTCATTTTTCCTTTCTCATACAGCAATTTCACAGCAGTCTTAAAAATCTTCTTTATCTCTTCTGATATATCTTGCCATTTGTTCTCATTCATGGAGTTTGAAGAAGATTCCATCTTTTAAAAATATCCATAGTTAAACAGTAGCTGTAATACATCTACAACTTCAAAAAGTAAGGGTCTAATATTTAAGGTCATAAATAACATGGTAACAGAGAAACACACGCATTAAAAATAAATTAATACGTTCAACTTTTTATACTGCAGATAACCATAATGTATTCTTTTATAGAGTTATAAAGACTATCTACTTTGAATATTTTCTCAGTTCCTCCTGTAGGTAGCTGATGCAATATTCCTCATGAATAAGACAGAGAAAACCTTAATAGAAGAAGAGTTTTGAGAATTGGAGAACCAAACCTGAAATAATTATAATAAGGAAGCAGTCTTATTTCTCCTGTTCAAGAGAAGTAATAATAATAATAATTAAAGCTTGGATTTCAAATCCAAAATGAGGTTCCTGGTAGTGTTAAATAAGCACCTTATATTTGAAAAACATAAATTTCCCTTAAGGCAGCTGGTAGTCACTGCGGCATGACCTACTGCAAGTGACGTGTTTCAGGGGTCTCCAGTTTTCCTGGCAGTAGGAGGGTGCAATAAGGAAGAGAGTGGCCTTGAGGGTTACGTTCCTTAGCAACTCTTTCTCGACGTGTTCAGAGCGGTATGTCTTTTATTATTTCCAGTGAGTTTATAAGATGTAACTGTGTTAGCGTTAAGTTATGAATATCCTTTTGACTACTCCTGTTGTGTCAGTAGCTTGAGGAAAGGTATAGAGTTTTAGTAAGAAAAAAAAAGTCAAGCTTTATTCAAAGGGCATTCTGGACATTAGCAAAACAACGCATAAAGTTAAAAAACTTGCTTCATCCCTTGTGGTAAATAAGTCAGAATTGGACACATTACACTGCATTCAGCTCATTAAACGTTTCTGTGTCAACGTGTTTCATGTTTTCAGTGTTTTCTCATGCAACAAATACTACATTCTGCTACATGATGGATGAATGCAGTATAACAATTTCATTTCATTTTCTTTTGCACTACAGCAAGTGCTCAAAATGAATGTTTGCTCTGTTAAGAACCTCTCTCCTTTACGCTGAAATCTGTCCTTGGATATATAGGATGTGTAGGAAGGCAGAACTGAGCCCTGGGTGATACACAGTCTTTACTGTCACCAGTTAACGACAAATGCATGTTTTAAAAATGATAATTAATGGTGTTCAAAAATCTTCTCTTAGAATACGGTTAGGAAGTTAATAGTATGGGATCTGCCCAGGGACAGCATTAGGCACTTCAGGACACTTGAAAGGCTGTTTTTTAACTGACAGGAATGTTTTAGGTGGTGAATGTGACTTACCGTATTCTGGTAGCTCTTCAGCATTTCAGATTTTGGCCTGAGGTAATATGCTGGTGGCACTGCATTCTCGTCCCTGCAGTACCACTCCTCTAAAATTCTTGTCTCTAGCTTAGCCTCTATGGCAGCGTCCAGGATCATTTCAAATTCGGCTGACTCGACTTCCCCTGGTATTCGGATGTTGCCATACTTCTCTCCCAGTAAGCCCTGTGTATTTGCAGGAAAGTAGGGATTACATTTTTCTTTTTAGTGATGCCAATACCCTCCTCAGGATCTGAATTTCTTAAAAACCAGTGTGGTAACTAGTTTCACGACTTTGAAATTACTAGAAAGGCAAACAGACACAGTGGAAGATGAATTAGTGTTGAGCTACATCCTATTACGATGACTTGGTAGAATTTCAAGTAGGTGCATTAGCTTTCTTAACATTAACTGGTAATAAAAATACAAAGGCATTCAAAAGATGTAATTAAAAACACCCAACATATTTTTTTTTATCACAGTATTGACTTGTGTATTATTGATTCCCATTAGTTGGCATTAATCACACACGTAAAAGGGAATGTAGGTATCTTTTTCTGTGGACTACAGGCTAAGGATGCACCACTGAATTCGTTACCTCTTGGTTTTATTCTTGGTTTCCACTGCAATGGAACATAAGATTTTATGTCCTATTTGGTGAAAATTGACATGAATTTGCGTACAATTCCCATTAGTACTATTAAAAATGTGGCTTCTACCCGAAATACCAAGATCGATGTTGTAGAACCACAAGCTGCTTTGCTGTCTCATATTCCCTTACTGCAAACAATGTTTAATGTCTTTGCCCCAGTAGCTGTCCAGGGAATGAACAGTGAGGCAAGGAAAAAGAGTTTTGACCAAATACCAAATAGAAATGTATCACAGCTCATTTTAGTACTTAAGTGCATATATTTGGTATAAATGTAAAGGTCTGTGGATGTTAGACCACTTCTTTTTCTTAAACTGTGGCATGTAAGATTTATGTTACCTAAGTAACTGAAGTTTAAAATACTGGTTATGATACTATGAATACTTTTTTTTATAACTTAGTTATGTAGTTTGCTGCCTATAAATATTAAATAAAAAAGGGTTGGGAAAAACTTTTTGGAAGATAGAGCTGTAAGACATTTCTGCATTCTTTCTACAAACTTTCTCGCATTTGTGACTATCTGATTAATTCTGCATTTAAATCTTGGTCCACAGAACTAAGTGAGAATTCTCACTTCATTTAAAATAGAATTCCTTTTTTTTTTTTTTTTTTTTATTTATTTCCTCTCTTAAATGTATGCAGTAAAGATTCTGAGTTAATGAGAAAGAGTACTTAATGTGGAGAGGCACCAATGGTATCAGCATCATGATTTGAATTGGAAAGATCTCTTAGCAAAGTAATGCTAATGCAAATACAGTAGTACCCTAAAAATGTAAATGACCTTGTTTGTAAATAATAAAAATCTAAATATTCATTTTTAAACCACTCATCATAACGAGAAGCTGTTTTAAACTTTTTCAGCTGTAACTAAACCCTGAAAATCAATAACTGATGGTGATGAAGCTTGCTGCACAGATTATAAAAGCGTGATGCTGCAGATACCCTTCTCTGAAGCCAGTTGTGTTGGCAGAAGGTACTCAGGCGGCTCATCCTGCTAGATGCTTCAGCCTCAGAGCACAGACATCCGTGCAGTTTACATTAACACTTCCTAACCCCTTTCAGGCAAAAGCACCTGGGCTAGCTTAGACCATAGCTCACATTGTAACTTGGCTGTTTTTTTGCCTGGAGCTGACTGGGGAGAGCTCACAGAAAGTACAGTGCTGGCTCTGATGGCGAGTAGTTGGCCTGAGAGCCCAATAATCTTGGAATTCTGGAGCTGCAGAGGTTAAACAAAATATAGTATTATTTTCCTTCCTTTTTCTTTTTCAAGTGAGGTTAATAACTCTATCATGCTGAACTGCAAGCCCTAGCACATTCAGAGTGATGTAGAAATCTCCTAAATTTCTCTCAGTGGAGCTTTGCTATGCAAATTTTGCAATTACCTCCTGTAGTAATTGTTACTTAAAATTCATTAGGCTACACTTTTTCTGAATTTAAGTCCAATGGATTCATTGTTGCCTGAGCAAAGATCAATAGCTGGGCCTTTCACTAACAATATTAAAATGTCAACATTAAAATGTCTTGTTGTAATGTACTGCATTTAATCAACTAAATTTGCTTTGGAATTATTCTGTGTACTTTTTGGCTTCTCTAGTACAGTTCATGCTGTTCTCTCTCCACCGAATAAGAGATAAGTAAAGAAAAGCATTACTTTAAAATTGAAAGACAGTTTTTTTTTTTGCTCTATTTTATCTGTCATTGCAACAGACATTATGTAAATAATCTTGCACAAGGGAACATCTTCCTGACCAGTTAAGCGAAACACATTAAAAGGTATTTTTAACACAAGCAGAATAGTAGTATCACTGCGGATGATTTTATCATGAGCTTTTAAATAAAACTGAGGCCTATGCAAAAGTATTATTTGAAAGCCTTTACATTTTTTAATCAAACTGTCTTCCATAATTGTGCCCACTACATGCCAGAAAACCATTGTGGGTATTTTGGCAGAAGTGCTTCATGAGCTGCATGAGTTAGCCATGCTCAGAGCACACCTCTGAAACCCGGCTTTCTTTAATGCAGGAATACTGCTTCATGTGGCTGGTCTGAGCAAGGAAGGACTCCATTTTTTAATCAAAACATAGCCATTTCTGTAATTAAAGATAAGGAGCAGCAGAACAGAAATTTTGAGGACAGTTGGGGCACCTACTTGGTGAATATGTGCATTTAGAAAAGCAAATAAATGCATTAATAAGTCGGAGGTTCTTACACTGTAAGATTAACAAGTAAATACCGAGGAATAGAAATAGGAACATGATAGGAACAAAAAAAGAAAAAAAAAAGAAAAAAGAACAGAACCGGAATGAACAGAATTGATTATGCAGGCAGAAACAGCAAACCATGAGTAGGTCTACCATTTAGAGCAGGGCAATCCAAGGCACTTCACTGCATTGTGTTCCTCTCGGAACCCCAACAGAAATTAGCTAATGTTCTGGTATTAGTATCCGATTCTGTGTAATCATTCAAAAATATTCTTGGTAAAAAAAACTTCTTTGGTAGACAACTCTTCATAGAGTCATTCCTTTGCTGCTTGATAACTCAAGGCTAGCCTAAATTTACGGCCCAGTTTCATTGGCCATCTAATTGAGGTACTGAAACACAACTTAAAACATTAAGTTTGCAGTTTAACACTAAATTGGGAGGAGCTATTGACTCCCCTGAGGGTAGACAGGCCTTGCAGAGAGATTTTGACAAACTAAAGGGCAGGGCAAATACCAACAACATGAAGCTCAACAAGAGCAAGCGCTGAATGCTGCACCTGGGGTGGGGCACCCCTGGCTGTACCTATAGGCTGGGGAATGGGAGGCTGTAGAGCAGCCCTATGGAAAGTGATCTTGGAGTTCTGGTTGATATCAACTTGAATGTGAGTCAACAATGTGCCCTGGCAGCCAAACTGTGTGCTGGGGTGCATGGCATGAGAAGGTCAAGGGAAGGGATTGTCATGCTCTACTCTGTGCTGGTGTGGCCTCATCTCAGGAACTGCACAACATAAGAAAGGCATAAAATCATTAGAGAGCACCCAAAGGAGGGCAGTAAAGATGGTAAAGGGTCAAGAGGACAAGACGTATGAAGAGTGGCTGAATTCACTTGGTTTGTTCAGCCCAGAGCAGAGCAGGCTGAGGGGAGGCCTCATGGTGGCCTGCAGCTCCCTCACAAGGGGAGTGGAGGAGCAGGCGCTGAGCTCTGCTCTCTGGGGACAGTGACAGGACCCGAGGGAACGGCATGGAGCTGGGACAGGGGAGGGTCAGGCTGGGGGTTAGGGAAAGGTTCTGCACCCGGAGGGTGGTTGGGCACTGGGACAGGGTCCCCAGGGCAGTGGTCACAGCACCAAGCCTGTCAGAATTCAAGCAGCATTTGGACAATGCTCTCAGACACATGGTCTGATTTTTGGGTGGTCCTGTGTGTAGTCAGGAGTTGGACTCAATGGTCCTTGTGGGTCTCTTCCAACTTCCAACATGATTTTATGATACTATGATTTGCATGCACAGGCCATGAAAGCTCTATCTTCCTGTGCCTGGACATGGTGATGAGGCATGGATGTTATCTCCTTCTAGCTGGTACCTGGGACTTGCCGTCTCCCCTCTATTCCTTTTGATTTATATCTGTCTCTAAGTGTATCCTATCAGGATACCATAAAACCACCCAAAACTTCAGCTGTCTAAATGAGAAGCTCAGAATCACACATCTTTCTCCAGGGGCTTCTGTGTCCGAGCTGCACCTACAAAGGAGGCTTGCAGCAGCCCCTGGTGATGTCTGCCCCTCTCTCTGTATTCCCTATACATTCAAGTAGGAAAAATAGAACAAATGAGTTTGAAGAAAATAAAGTTTCTCACAATCTTCATGTTGCTTCATGCTAAATGCAAATAAGAATATTGTCATTTACACCCTTTATGAAAAATACCACAGTACTCTACAGTAATAAACTAAAACTTCAATTTGTGGTAACAACATTGGAACATTTTGATGATTATTATAGGAAATTATTTTTAAAGGGAACAGTAATGTTTACACCACATTCAGTACCAAGAGACGGTTTTATATGCAGACTTATGAATTCAATGTCCCACCTGATGAGTCATTTTCCTTTAATAGTAAAACAACAAATTAAAGATTCATTAGATTGCAGGTGATTGAGCTGTTTAAAGCGATCAGGCTGGCAAACATGTATAAAACCCTCAGCAAAGAATTGCGTCTGACAAAACTTTATAGAATTAACACAGAGCAACCTCAGCAATAGTCTTGTTAGCTTTGTTGCGCCTGAGGCTGAAGTTAAAGGAAGATTATTAAAGACAGATTAAAAAATTACAGGCATAGTCACAATAATGACCAAAAGGAGGGAACTAATGAGGTTTGGATTTGATCTTGAGATATGATGGATTCATAGTGCATGCCATGTTTTAAGTTCAGACATCATTACTGAAACATTCATGAACCCTAATACCATACCTTATATCAATAAAGAACAGGTTGAAATTTTAGATATATTTAATTTTAACCAAGACATTTAATTTCTCTAGTAGATTTAGTGGTAGATAAAACCAAGCCATCAAATTATTGTAGAATCATAGAATCATAAAGGTTGGAAAAGACCTCCAAGATCGTCTGGTCCAGCTATCCCCCTACTCCCAATGTCACCCACTAAATCATGTACTTAAGCACCAGATCAAGTTATTATAGCAAGCTGGACTGATTACTGTTTGGTTTCATTCTTTTTTTTTTTTTTTTTTTTTTTTTAAAGGAAATTATGCATTAACATCTGAAAATGTCACTTTAAAAGTCAGGTATGTAACGTTTTGTGATTTCAGATACTTTCCACCTTAAGAGCAGCATTATTTTGCCTTTTTGCCAAGAGAAAGCTAAAGATTCATTGAAAACTCAGATTTATAGCTGGTGAATGATGTGATCCAATGATCTTTTGCTGGGCTTCATGGGATCAGTCCTACCACTTTTACTGCTTTGTTTCTGTAAAGTTGTGCTTGTAACACTGAAACATATTAAAGTCCTCTCTGCCTCATCTCATACAAGTCCTTGATTGCCAACTTTCTGAAGAATAAATATTCAAGAAATTGCCTTTGAAGGAATTAAATTAAACCATAATTAATTTTTTAACCTAAGATACCTCTTTTTGTCCAGACCTAAGCGCTTAAGCAATTTGTTTTGGCAACAGCCAAGAGAGATTCAGAAGTATATTGTCCCCATTTCACCTAGCAATTAGGTGCAGGGAATTAAGTCTAGGCAGCGATTCAGAGCTGTGACAGGTCTGCAGTGTTTAATTGTAACGGGATAGCAGAAGCTATTGTTTCTAATTGTCAGCCCTACCCTCTCCACAGGAACTGCTTACTGCTGAAGTAGGAAAGCCTTGCCCACTTGTGAGTTAGGTCCTGAGTGACTCACATTTCAGCCTGCTAAATTCATGTAAGCTCAAACTGAGATCAATTAATCAAAGTGGAGCAGTTCCTTTAGGAGAAAGCGGTGAGAATGCAGTGAATGGTAGTGAATACTTCATGCTCTGGGCTGGAAATTGCCTGCAGGCACCCAACATCAGCATTCAGGTGTCACTGAGACCCACTAAGTGGTTCCTCAGGCAGATGCCAAACTTGTAGGGATTTAAGTGCTGTTAAAGTGCCTTCGGGCATTACATTGTTCATCTGTTGCTAGGGCTTTGGCTGCTCTCACTGATGTCCCAGAGGTGTCCTTCCACTCATCCCTAAGGGAACTGTGGCTGTCAGGCTGATAGAAATTCACACCATGTCTCACAGGGAGGCTGTGGGCAGGGAGCAGCCTGAGAAGCAGCTTGTGGGGCATGACTGGCAGCAAGGCTGGTAATGAGGCAGCTCACTGTGCATAGAGAGGTTTGTTTCAAAATCTCTCCTGAACTGGAAGAAGGGCAAGTTTGTGGTCAGCAGGTACGTACCCAAATCATCAGGCCTCTTCAAAGCTGGAGAGCTGCCTGAGTGTGCTCTTCTAGGCTTCCTTCCACTGGTGGATGCATCTTTCTATGAAATAAAACCTTTTTCTTCCCCCTTTAAAGCCACACATTTCAGTCAAATAGCCAGTGAGTGAAATGTCCTTATTGCACTAATGCTTGCTGTAATGTCAATCTATCTATTAGCTGATAAAACGTATGTTACTGCTATGGATAGAAAAGACATAACAAAAATGTAAGTAGATTAACGTTTCTATTTAACTTCAATTTTAAAAGACCTCAGACATTCTAAATGTTCTGTCTAGAAAGTATGCTTATTGTAATCAAATGCTTATACCCAACAATTTGTTTCAATTGATGTGTACACATATATGTATGTGCAAACTGAAGACAAAATCACCAGCACAACAACAGAAAATGCTTTCTTAGAGCTTTCAAACCTTACTTTTTCTATTTATGGTGGCTACATTCTACGTCCTATCTTTCATCCTGAATTTCCACAAGATAACACAGCGCATTCCCATTTCTATCCTGCCCAGAAGGCTGTTTCCAAGTCAGGAAAGGACCTGTTTACCCTCCTGGTCTGCCGAAACGTGGGCTTAACTGATATAAGCAAATAGACAGGTAAATAATGACTTGAAAATCTAGAACAAAATGGTCAGGATACCAATTTTAAAGGGCCTTTTATTTAACATCCCATTGAAAGAAATTTAGTACAACTAGAGGTCTTTTTGGTTTGTTGCCCGTGTATTGTAACCCTATTGTAGCAGTACCCTATAGAAACTATATATGCAAGATAAGGTGATTAAAATATCTTAGGCACAGCCAGAGATATTTTGGGGGATGAAAAAAAAAAAAAAAGAAAAAAAAGCACAAATATAACAGTCTTAGATGGGCCTTGTTTTTGAGAAATAAATATTATTTGATTTGCTACTATTTGCTACAAACAGAAGAGAAATGCCCTTTATTTGTTCTTTTATTCCCTGAGGGAACAATAGCCAATTCTCAAACTCAAAGCAAAAAAATGCTAATGGCTAAACAACAGTGAATCATCTGAACTGAAACAAGAAAAGTGTATTTACTTAAATTTATTTTCAATGCACTAATGATTTCAACAATAAGAAAAACAAACATATGAATCCACTGAAAATCTCAATAGAGTATACATGTTAACTGCTTGTTAGGCTAAACTGCAAGGAATTGAATTAAACTGAGCTGAATCAAAGTGAAGAACTGAAAGTAAGAGGGAGAAGGCTGTAATAAGGCATTTTATCCAAACAAAGCTTTGGGAAGCTGGAACCCCAGGGTAGCTGGGGGCTAAAAGTTGTCCTGAAAATAGTTGCCTCTACTTTTGTTTCTTCTACCTGTAATGCGGTGCAGTGTCAGTGCCTTCGGATGCTCTCACACTGATGTGCACTGACAGAATATTCTTCCAAATCAAAAATATGAAGGCAAAAACAAAAAGCCAAAAAAATGTTGTAACCTGTCATTTCCAAGATGTAACTGCATTCAGAACAACTTTGTTTTGTTGTTAAGTAAAATAGTCCAGTTGGAAGGGACCTTCTAGTCCAACTGCCTTACTGCCTGCAGTTGTATGGCCATGGAACTTAGGAGACAGAACATTAGAGTTGGTGCAGACCTCTTAAATTGCAGTAATTTGGTCCTATTTTGCTTCATTTCACTGTAGACGCTGGTAAATTCCTAAGACTTTTGCCTCTAACTTGGATTCACTATCTATAAAATGAGGATAATGACAGCTTACCAAAAAAAACCCAAACCCACAAACAAACAAAAACCTTTTTCTGTTTTGACTGCTAATAGCAAAGGATGTTGTGTATTTATGTATCAGCTGGGATGGGACTGTCACTTTACATTTGTCTTGTTTGTTTTTAAGAGAAAAATGATACATTCAGAACAGTAGCAAACAATTTAATTTGGCTTTTCCCTACACCTGGTGATAATAATAGTGTCCATACTCCAATCCTTTGGTTGAAGCTTGCAAGTAAATATATTTATTTTTAGAACTTTGTCTGACTGCACAAAACATAAAAGAAGAGATTCATTTTTTTCTTACTGAAATTATTAAAGTGAATGGAAAACTGAAAGTATAATAAAAATATTTCTGCACTGAGAAATAGATTTTTTTTTCTGCCCTGCCTAGATACGCATTTACACTGCCCAGCTTGAGAAATATTGCTGTGTGCTGGGTTGCAGAAGTATGCCTTAATTTCTCTCTTTTTTTTTTTATCTGAGGCACTGCAGAAGTACATGGAGGTGGTGGTAGCGGTGGCACAGCTCTAGGTATTCCAGGAAGTTCATAAGGATATTGTGTTTAGTTCCATGAAAAACAAAAAGGCGTTGTTGAACTGCCTGGTAAGAAAACCGACTGTAATTGAGGCTGGAAGTATGGGGTGCAAGTGCTTAAGTCTTTTGCTGTGAGAAATGTACCTTGCATGAGGTGTGAGAATGATGGTGGAGTCACTTGATCTTTAGTCTGTCTTTCAGGAAATTAAAGAGAACAGCTGAAGCCGAGTAAACCAATTCCCTCAGCTCTGAACTTCACCCACAGTGCAATATTTTTAAATCTCAAAGCTTCTCCCTAGTGGTAGGGAGATATGAAATAATGGTGAAAGACTTCTCAGGATGCGGTGGGTAGGAGCTAACAGACCATCATGCAGGGAGATGTGCTTCCTCAGAAGAAATTCATGACCTACTTCCCTGACACACTTTGCTTCATCAGAACTCTCCTTTCTTCTGGATGTGAAAATATCAATGGTCTCCTTCTTCCACACTCTTCTATCTCATGTGTGGTCACAGAACACCAGTTTAGTTCATTTTGTAGCCTCTTCTTTCATTGCCATTTCTAGGTCTTTAATCTCCCTGAGTGTGGGTACAGGTGAGAAATTCAGTCAAGAAGCGTAAAATAAAGATAATGTCTGTGAATAAAGACAGGGGAAAGGGCTGAAGAAGATTTTGCCTACCTCTGGTTGTACACTTGAGCTCTCACTCACTCTGATTTGCCTTCAAACAAATGAATCATTTTTGCTTTGCTCTTTTTTTGAAAATGGGTGGGTATCTTCTTAATGGGCATGCACATTTTTCCTCTCACATAAAGCGTGGGATCTGGCAAGTGACTTCTACTGCAAGCCCATATTCCTGTAAATTCCCTGATGGGTCCCACAGCAGTTTGTAATAGTGGAGCTGGATAGAAAAACAAACTACAAGGGCTAGAAGATTTCAGCAACCAGCCCTGGACTGGAGTCAATAACCTTGCCTGTGGAAATCCCTACCCTTCCTGCAGTGGGTGGGAAAAATACCTGTCCTGGAAGATCAACCCTGGAAGATCAACCCTGTCTTCCAGATGACAGCATGGTGGTGTAAGTGTAACTTCACTTTGTAAAATCATCACAACACTCACCCAAGCAGGGAGGAACTAAGAAAGGGTCTGAAATCCTGTCCTGCATCTCTTAAGTGAAGACTCGCTAATGGAGAATTGCTTCTCCTGCTGCTTGATGTGCCTCGCTGAGCAGACAGGCATCATGGAGCCAGAGAGAAAGGATACCCTGAGCCTAGGGCTGGGAGGACAGGACATTGGCTTCTGGACACCAACGCCAAGGAATTAAAATCTAGGACTCTTACTGCCCTCTTTGGTATGCTTCATATGAAAGAAATGATGCTGCCTCCTGCTGTACCCATATACCTTCTAGAAGGAAGGGGCCACTTTTTTATACTCTGGGAAATATGACTGTGCTAATGTCTACAGGAAGTTTTGCTTAGTTTCTAAATTCCCGTTTTGAGATGGTATTTAAGGTAAGTGATGAGCCAAAGAGCTTAGACTGAGGTAATTTTTGATGAATAAGGTACCTAAGGGATTAACACAGAGGCCTCTAGTCTGTAGTCAGCTCCAAAGCTGCAGCAGCTGAGGAGGGGTTTTTAGGACTGCGAAGTCTCTCCATGTTGGGCACATGAACTCTACTGGAAGGGGACCTGTATCTTTCTGTTCAGTAACATAATTAAGCTGTGTTTCTCAGTAACATATATAGCCACTATAAAGGTATTAGAAAGTGTTAATTAATGAGCATCATCAGATGCAGAGATCACTGATGGGATAACATTTTTACTAACCCCTCCCAACTTTAGGAAACCTAAAACTAATTTTAATATGATGTGACATTTCACTGCAAATTTATTTTTGCTGTTTTTTTTTTTTTTTTTTTTTTTCCCTTCTTATTAGAGCTAAACAGATTGGTATTCATTGAGAGTGCAAATGAAAACCTAATTTTGTAATTAAATGTCAAGAAAATGTTTTCACAAGTTGCAGAGAATAATAGAGTCCCCATGAGCCTGATACGACCCATGACCGTGTAGTGCATTGTAAAGCAGCTAAACACCATTAATAAACATGTTTTGCAGGGATATAAAACAAATGAAGGCCCAAAGGCAAGCTTTTAGTGTAGGGGACATTAGTTCTAGCAGGCAATAATGCTACCTCTTCACAGCACCCAGAATTCAGTGTTTATTGCTGTATGCAAAACAACGTAATGTAGTTAAATGACCTCTCTGATAACTTGAGAAGTGATTTATTTTTTTTTAACGCACAATTTCCTTTTTTTTTTTTTTTTTTTTGGAGAAGAAAGCCAAAGTTAAAATTAGTATTTTTCAGCTTTCTTGTCAGAAGCAAGGAGGTGTAGTGTGCCCTATGATCTAAGTTAGTCAAGGATTTCTAGTAAGTGGTACTTGTAGTGTCTACTGCATGCATGTTTTGACAGGTGACTTCAAACACCCAAGTAACACGCTGTTGTAAAACTTCTCAACACTGTGAATAGTGACTCAGTAAATAGATGTAATAAAAATCTGTTTCTATTTTATGTCTGATGTCTCTTCCATGAGAGACTCTTAACCCTATCCCAGTGTCTCTATTTCCCTCCCAGCCAAAACCAAAAAACACATAAAGGAAAAAGCTGTGACAAGGAGTGAGACTGTTTCCAGATAGGACTGTAGGAAGTCAGGAAAGGAAATCTCTTCCTTCTGAAGGAAAACAGAAAAACAGTAAAAATCTAGATGTTCTCTCGTGGAGAAACAGGATCACAAAGAGAAATGTCTGCTCTTTTGGGACTTGAGAAGACCAAACCAAAGTTTACGCAAGAAATCACATGGATTTGACAAAAGAAGCTAAAATGAAAGCGGCAGGGGTAAATGATTATTTTGATGTACTCCATCCTATGCACTGCATCTTTTATGTGACTTGGCAGACGTAGGAAATCATCCTCTAATTTGAATTTAGAATAGATTAAAGCAAGAAAAAGAATAATGCTCTTGTCATTTAATATATTTTTAAGAGGGAGATGATGTAACTTCAGAGAATGGATTTAATGCAGAAGAACTCTCAGGAAGACACAGAGCTTGAAACCATTTTTTTTTTGAAGGGATATCATCTCAGGACATTATTCCCTGCCTCCAATAAGATCAACTGGAAATTTTATCACTGATGTTTTGGGAACATAAGAGGCCGGAGAAGAACAACTGTCAGCCTCTCTTCATTGCAGATGCTGCTCATGACATGGTGGTACTTCGTTGTTCACACAAAAAGTGATACTACCTCTAAGTTAAAAAGGAAAAAAAAAAAAAAAAAAGGAGGAGTTAATAGAGTTAATAGAATTGTAGAATTGTGATGCACTTTTTTCTGAAATTGATATATTACAGGTGAATTTATCCCCCTCCCCTCCCCCCATGTAATGTTTCACAACTGTGGAGTCAGTTAGGTCAGTTAGATTCCAGTGATCCCAGTAGGTCCTTTCAGCAACAGAAAAACACTCAAAATGTCTTTAGAAAGTCACTGATTTTAGAACATCAAACTTCCCAAAATTTTGCTAGGAAAAGCTGTGACTGATGACAGAGTAAGAATTTCTTGTTATTGATTACATTATTGATATTTGAAGTAAGAAGATGATGAATATTTGGCATGATGTTAACAACCTTGCTTAGAACTTATCTGGCCTAAATGCTTTTTTTAGATGGTTTTGCTGATCTTATGGCAAGCTGTATTCAATAATGGTTTGGGGTTATGATTCCTCCTGGTATGTAGTGTCAGCAGAAGAGAAATGGGGTTCAAAGGGATAGTCTTCTATCCCTTCAGTAAAAGAGAAACAGGACTTCTTCAGGAAGACTGGAGATGAGTCCATACAGAGAAACAGACTGGCTTTCTCCTACTCCAACTGATAGCAGGCATCCAACAATAGTCAAAGCTGGGCAAACCAGGAACTCTCATATGGGCAAGCCTTAGCTAAGCCTCTCTAGTTGTTGAGGATGGTACAGTATAATCACTATCTGATTAGTCTTTCTGAGCATAAGCCTTGCTATATATACTGCACCTAAGGCACATCCTGGGTAGGGGGCCACTTTTATTTCTGTGGATTTTTTATGAACTGATGTAACACCAAATCTGCTTTGCAAGTACATGTGGAATGGCCTAGATTATTAATTTTGACTAGTTTCTGGATTTTGATGACTTTTATTTATGATTTTTTGTGTCCTTATTTGCCATTTGTAATGAAACATTCTCCTTCCCAAGCCAGCTGGCAGTGGTTTCAGGCCTTGTTTGGACAGTTGGCGGCTGGTACTCTCTGAACAGATACTTCATCAATCGTCTTCATCGATGAAAAGAAATGATTAGATAATTCCTTGTGCATGACAAAATGCATACAGAAAGATAATTCTCTCCACAACGTTAGCAGTGTGGTGGCCCAGTAAACACAAGACTGATATAGATGTATTGGTCAATTCTGCATGGTCTTACATAACTTGAATCTGTGTTCCCTACCTTTCACACACCTCGAGGGCATGAACTGTTTTTCTGGTTTATTAAATTGCAATATATTTGAAGGAGGCTAGACAGGACATTAGCATAGCTGAAGGCTCTATGGAAGGAGCTAATAATTTAAACTGCAGTAACAGTTAAGGAGGAGAAGTAAAAATATGGAAGGGATCTCCAAAGAAACTGACAAAAAGAGGCGAAAAGGCTCTGTCATTTCATGGCTGGAGGAACAAACTGACTGGACAATGACAGCAAGTGTGATGATGAGTGGGAAATTGCTGGAGAACTATAGGAGCTGGCATTTCAAGTAAGCATATTGGCTCAAGTTCTGACACCCAAAGGCCTCTACCATTCTCTGCGCAGGCTAATGAAGAGCGCTCAAGTCTAGTTTTTGTGCACCAGTCAGGGACCAATAAAAATAAAAGTGTGATACTCTTTGAAAATGCTTGCGCCTCATCTGTGTCTGGACAGAGCTAGCATGTTTCCTCTGGCATGGTATGGTCTTCAAATATTCCTCCTCTGTTCAAGCTAGCTAATCACGTTCAGACTGGACCCTGAACAACTCACAAAGGCTGGATTTCCAGTCACCTGGGTATTCTGCATCACTGGCCATCTGACAACATTTTTTGTTGTTGTTCTGAAGATTTATTTTATTTTTTTTTTAATTGGAAGGACAGCAAATCTTTTCTCAATAACGTAAAATCACCAGTGGTCACAGACTAACCATGGAAAATGTTAGTTACTTGGAATGTTACTTACTGCATGAAAACGTGATTGCTTTAAGTTGAAGTGTCTTGTAACTTCTGTTGTGACTGCTATCATGATTTGAAAAAATCATGGATCAATTATGTAATTAGGGATTTTGGATGTTAAAACTATTTCATCCCATTTGAACAATCTAAAACAGTATTTAAGGAAAATAAAAATTCACACATCTTATTTTGTAGCTTAAAAAAGCCACATCAAATAGACAAGTGTCTTAAAATATTCACTCTACTCTTTCTACTCTTATTCTTTATTTAATGATGTCTATCAAAAGCAGACTAAAGCAAGCACTGTGAGAACTGAGATTAAAACTTTCCTTGCCTTCATAAACTACATCCTTTAGACACCTGACAAAGGTTGTGACTTATGAAAACAATATTATTTGAAGTATTCAGAGTGCCAGCAATCTTTAGTCAATTCACATTACCAAATATTATGAGAATGATAAGCCTAATAATTTAGTTTATATGAAATATAAACCCATTCTTTCATGAAGTCAGCTTCACAACTGCTAAATTTCAAAATCTGCTGTTCTTCAACACTACCCAATATTAATTTTTCATTTATAACATAGTTTAACGAAAACACCTTTATAAATCCTCTTGGCTTCTACTTCAAGAGTGAAACAGGTCAAAATAAAACTTTAGTGTTAGTAGCTTCCTAGTGGGTTATCTTTACACCTTTTCTAACACTAATTTTAAACTAAAATAAATGGTGTACAAGCACTACTTGCTAAATACTGACTGCAGATAACAGGTCAACTCGTTAGCCAAATGTTTAAACATTCTGTAGTATGGAAATGAATAAAAGATAGCAAAGGACTTTGGGACACTTGCCTCAGTAAAAATACTATTTTGCCCATGCCATGCAATAGCATGACAATGAGGCAGAGTACATGCTCTGCTAAACGACGTGACCAGGTGATGTGCTGTTGTTCCAACTACGAGTAGCACGAGTACTCTGTAGTCTTTTTAAAAACTTTTAAGTATTAAAATAGTTTATATACTTTGTGAAATAGTTGACAAAGAATATGTAGTTTACTCATAATAATAGTGGTCTCTGTAGCATTCTAAGCAAGTGTTCTCTGCTTTATTTTTTCCAACGTGAATAGAATAAAAAACTAGTGTTAAGTTTTCCAGCTATGAAAGAAAGAAGCATACAATATTTAGCTGCTACATGGCACACTAACAGAATAGTAACTTCAAAATAAGCACCTTGCACTGAAAGCAGGTACTTCAAGAGAAAAGAGGAAATATTGTATGGATGCATACCAGCATCACCATGACCATCACTGATACTTTATCTTATTTTACTTTTGTAAATTATCTTTCCTTGAAGGAAAAAGTATCTTTGAAGAAAAAAATAAGCACTCCGATTATCTTTAAAATAAGACCCTTCTGCTGATACCAGCATTTTAGAATATTCAGACTGAAAAGTGAACTTGTTACCTGCCGGGTAGTGTTTGTTTGTGGGTATGTTATTGGATAATTTAAGCATTCCTGAAGTGAATCTCTGGATTTTAGAAAATGGAAGGTGCTAGGTACAAGCAAGAGTAGTAAGAGCTCTCTTTGAACTTATCAACTATGTAGTTGACAGTAGTATGCCTGCTACATACTGCAAAGTACACTGTTCCTTTACATAGAAGTGAGATTGTAAAGTTTAGGATTTTTTTTCCCCTCTCGCTCGTGCAGAATAGCTGATGTTGGCTTTCTGATATACAGTTTCATTTGCAGAGTAGAACATTACATCTAGTTGATTAGAATACTACCTCAGAAGATGGTTTGGTACAGCTCTTGAGGCTCCAAAGAAAAATAGATCTCATAAATCTCAGGCAGCCTATGTCTTCATCTGCACATTATGAACAGAATGAAGCAAATTTGAGTTTACGCAAATCTCATTCTCACTAATATGGTCATTCATATTAAATATCATACTTAACCTTTCTGGAAGGCAGCACCAAAAATTCCAATTATGTCCCAAAAAAGAAACACAGTGACTTAGTACAAATCATGTACAATCTTCTGCAGGCTTAAAATGCAAGCTATTTAAAGACTACATCAAGAAACAAATGAAAAACATGCAGTTTTGATGTTGCATGCAAAAGCTGCCTGATCAATCTTGTAGCTATTTTCAATGGGTTATGGTTGAAAAATGGATAACAATTTTTAGACCCTAAATTTTAGAGAATCAGAGATGATTCACAGGAAAATATATTCACAGACCTAAAGAAGATCAAGGAAGTCACTTACAATAGCTTAATCATATAATATTATCCTGCCCTCGATTCCACTTTTTGTGTGTATGTGTTGTTCAGAGACAAACACCACGGAAAAGGTTATCCGCCCTTGGCCTGTTAGTCTGAATGAAGACCAAGGCTTGCCCAGGGGAAAGTCACATACTATGCCTTTAAAATGTAATTACTGGTTCCATTTGGAAGGGTTTTAAAAAATACACAGAGCTCTCCTTTGACGTTCATGAAAAAGTCTTTCCTGTCAGTTATCCCAAAACAGGATTAGTGTCCTCAGACCTCCTACTTAATGCCAACATTAATGCCAGCAAGTCATACTGAGCAGTTCCTGATATGATGTACGACTCCAAACCCACTTATATTAGTGGGAATTCTTATTTGGATGGATTTCAAATCAGATGCTGAATGAGAAAATTCAGGGTTTGATACTTCTTCCTTTGAGTAAACTTTATTGGGAGAAGTGGGCTATTGTGCTTACATCTGGTTTCAGCTATTTCTCCTCATTCATTTAAAAACTATAATCTAGATCTGCTTCCTTGAGGAAAATTGAAATCTGAAATGCACTAAGCTTTTCTACCTTCTGCTGAATTCCTTGGTGCTTAGCCCGACCTGGCTGTTTTAATATAGACACATTTTCCTGACTTCAGTCTTCGTAACTTTACATATGAGGCTGTTTTCCCCAGAGAGCAAAAGCAAAATGTATATCAGATGTTCCAGAGCCTGTATGTATTAAGTTTTTGTATCAGGAATAAATCCTAAGGTAATACCAGAACTGAACTGGAAGTGGAATATTTTCAGAAGAGTTGGGAGTAAAACAATTTGGATTTTTCTCTGAGCTGGAATGCGCTTAGAATTAATAATCAAGCATTAGCACCAAGCAAAGAAAACCACATAGCAGTGTGCTTCATAAGATGATTCAAGCATATATTATACTGTAGGAACAAAAAGATCTGGAAATGTTAAAACTACTTTGCTTCTTGATTTTACCATATTTCATCTTCTATTTCACTTCAGGGTGATTTAAGGACATGCCAAATATTGTAAATTGCTAATATTCATCTAAAATCTTACTGGAATCTCAATAGGACTTTCTTAACAGCTCATTAATGCTGAAATTAACAACAAGCTGTCAATAATTTCAGAGGGATAATGTGAATTACAATGTCTGTTTGTACAGAGCAGGTAGAAAATTAAAAAGTAAAAGAAGGTCTGGTCTTCTTTGGACCAGATGATCTGAATGATGGCTGGGGAGAATCTCTTAGATTTGTACCCGTCAAAGCTGAAAGTTCAGTCTGGATTCATTTAAGTATTTATTTGCTTCATTTCTAGACAGTTGCCAAATCTACTCAGTGTTTTCTGTTATTTGATTTAGTTATTGTGCTTAAGCAATAGCAGTCATACATCTGCTTCATAAATCTGTCCCTCATCCTTACTGCTGGTCAATTTCAAATTGCATTGAAGTTGTGATTTTGTTTTTCCAGTATAAATGTGTCCAAATGAAACACACTGTAATGAGAACTTGTCCAAAACCAACTTTCAACAAATAAGTTATTATATGTCTAAGCTGTATCCTTCCTTATACTATTATAAGTATGCTGACCTTAAGGGACAGCAAGTAAAGTTGAACAGGTATCATTAGTATGTGATAAAAAAAAGAAAAAAAATCTCAGGAGTAAATAAATTATTATTTTTTATTCATTCGGGATCTTGTTTTACCTACATGATTTTGCTAAATAGTAGCTGCCTTCTATCTGACCATAAAAATGGACTGAATTTCTAAGCGAATTAGTCAGTGACCAAGGGCTCTGATGATATTCATATGACACCAAAATCCTGGACACTTCTTTTGACTAAATATTTAATTGAAGAAGAAAAAACAAACACATGCTTAGGCCGGCTAAAATTTGGTATTAGTCTTTGTACAGCATTGACTGTAATTCTACTAAGACACAATCCAAAGGACAAAGAGTCCTTTGCTGTATATCCTGTTACAAATAAGGAAGTAACTTCGACTTTTTGCCATGTCTTGGGAGACTATCATTAGTAATGCTAAACACAAATAATAAGCAAAGATTATCAAAAGCTAATTAAGTATTCCCTTTAGGCAATGAATGGGAACACCTGCTAAACTTTTTAATCTGGCTGCTCTTTTTAACAAGCAGATTACAACCTACCCTATAACCAAAAAAGCCTGTATTTTGGCCTAGGACTTCAGTGAATGCTTCAGGTGAAGAGGAACAAGAAGTTCCTACAATGTGCTCAGGTTTTAAAGACAGAATATTAGTAGTATTCTTTCAGTGCTGTGATTCAGATTGCATTTTCCAATGACTTTTGAAACGTGAGGATTCTGTGTCTCATATGTTGCAATTCAATTTGAAAGTGCTGGTGTAACCAGCATCTAAGCACAAATTTGAACATGTTGAACTGAGCAAACTGTTATAGGGGACAAACTCACACTTTACTGCTATTTCTCCCTTTCATTTTACAACTGCTCAGGATGTGCTTATGCAAGAAGAGGAGCTCAGGCAGAGACTGCATGGTGCTGCACAGCTGGACGAGAGCACCCACATGTTACAGCTTGCAGGGTGCGTTTGAAGAGGAGGGCAGAGGAACGTGCCAGTTCTTTGATCTGTACCAAGGCCAAACAACAGCAGGTTAGTACTGGCTACTACTTAGGGAACCCCAGGAAAAGGGCAGTAAACTCTTTCTGCAAATATTCACTATATATTAATAACACTCTAAATATCAAGCACTGCACAGCCTTAATATCAAACACTTCACTTGTGTTCCTCAATTAGCAACTAATTACCTTCTAATGTCTCTTTGCTGCCAATGAAGAAATAGGTGCATCTCAAGAATCTGACTTAGATATTACTAGAGGTAACTACACCTTTCTACTGGTTGTTAAAGTTGTGTAGTCTAGATTGAAGTTAGATACAAAATGGATGAATCCTGTTCATGATCAGTACTAACATAATTAGGGGATGATAACATAACCGTTATTGTCACTCTAATGCCTTGACTGTATTGCCATCTCTTATCAATTTACTGGGAAACATGACCTAACAAAATGTAAAGGTTCCAGTGATAAACTGGAAACATATTTATTTGATCTTGGTTATCATTATGTACTGCAGAATTTAGTAGTTCACAATGTAATAAATGTGCCACATTTCAATCTCCCTATCTAAAGTGCAGAGACAACCAGCGTGATTTCTGTACAAAACTTGCACGGAAAATATTTTTCCTACTGAAATAGTACTTTTTTCCCTCGTAAATCTTGATAACTTTGCAGTTCAAAAATAGCATAGTATGTGTGTACACCTACAGTAAAGACTATGAGTTTCTAAATGATCACATATTATAGGTACTGCTTTAACATAGAAAAACAAAAACAAAAACAAACACAAAAACACAAATGAAAGCCCCAACAATTCCCCTCTCCCTTAACTGGATCTAGAGCTTGGGTACCAGGTAAGTTGGAGACTATACATTCCCAAAGAAAATGCCACAGGAAACAAATTACCTACTTTTTTCAGATCTGCTTCCTCCTTTTTGTTTATAAATACATTTGCATTTGTTTTTTTGTTGTTTTCTGTCTGAAGAAAAGCTTAAGATTTCTAACTTCCGCACTTTAATTTCATTTTCTCTTCATCTGATATTACAATACAGGCACACTTGCTATAATCATTTCATATCTGTTAGTTAATTCTGAACACTCAGATTTAATCCCAGATCTGAGTTTGAATTAAGGAAGCAGCAACTGAAAAGTAAGAAAATACCCAGCTGGATGGAAGTGGCAAGCTTTTCAGAACTTTCTCAAGAAATAGGAAGTTGCCCAAAGTCTGCATTGCCAAAGTCAGTTTTTAATTATGTTACCATAAATCAGAACTAATTATGCTTTCTGGAATGGAATCATCTTCAATTTGTGTTGTAAATGAAATAAAACCCATCCCACAAAGGTATAGCAGAGGAAAAAACAAATGTGCATAAAGAGATTTATGTAATTTTGCCAGTCTAGACATTGGGAGAGCTATTACGCCAGTCCATAGCTGGAAAAATTGGACTAAATATTGAGGTCTTTGGCTGATTGCAACCTCTTTGCTGACTGTTTTATTCTGTTTAAAATTTCTTGTTTGGCTTGATTTCTTTCTTTAGAAACAACATCATGCAGGCAGTTCTTAATAGTTTCAAACTTCCGAGCTGCTAAATTATTCAGCAATGGTGTATTCAGCCATTTCTTTCACTGAGATTTCAGAGCATGCATGCTTACATACGTGGGTGATTGCAGGTATTGCTAGAAGAAAAATGTCAAGCCTAACTCAGTAGTATGCTAAACTGAAGCAACATTGTTTTTTACTTTCAGACCAGTCCTTGAAAGTTGGTACAAAGGCCTGTAATAACAAAATGCTTGTATTTTAGTGAAACTTCTGCTAATGATCAGTATAATAACTGACAAAAGCAGTTGAGCAGGATTAGGCATGCTTACTTGAAAACATCTGGTCTGATTACAATAGTTAAAATAATGTTGGTTGTCTTCTTAAATGCAAATGAAGAGTTTTGATAGAGGGCAATTTAACTGGAAACTTACCCTAATGTCTCCACAGTCCTACAACTATGCACAGAAAAAATGTCATAACTCCCCCATGTATTTCTCTCAAAGATGGAGACTCAAGGCAGCTGATAAAGAATGAAATAAGTTTGGGAATAAACTGCCAAACTCATTGCAAACAATGTGTTTATCAAAAGCCTGTATACTTTTTATCTGTGCATTGAAAATTAATACAGTCATTATACCATGCGCTAAACTGCTCTTAAAATATTTTTCAAGTGACCTATGTTCATCTTAAAACATGGCACAAATCTTTCTAAGCACAGCAGAGATAACAATTCATGCTATTCTGAATTGTATAGTTAATACAAAATCAGTGACAGCAAAATCTATTGTGTATGATTCACTGGGAGGGAGAAAATCGTACCTACCAGGATTATATACAGTCTACTGTCAGTGCCTTTCAGTTATTCAGCCCTATGTGGCGTTTGGCATGACTTCATAAATTCAAATTGCTTCAGCTGAAGAAGCTGTGAGGAATAGCTGAAAACTGTTTGTTGAGCTTCATAGAAAACAACAGGTTCATCTACTGAAAGATACCTCTGACATTAAAAGAGATAGCTAAGGCTTTATAATGCACTTCTGTAAAAGTGTTTTCGTCTCTCCTTTATGCCTAATAAAAACAGCCACTGAAAATATATCCTTTTTGTCAGTTTTACTGACTCTTTTAAGAATCCTAAAAGCAGTAGTCTGGCAACAACGAAGAGAAGGCAGCGAGCAGGAAAAATCAAAGAATTAGATTCTCTAGGTTGTCTCTAACCTCCATTCTTTCAACACACTAACAAATGGCATCCTAACTTGTCCTGGGCTTACCACACAAAACAGCAAAACCCAGATGAGAGAAGATAGCTCTTGCCTGCTGCTGTGCTTCTACAGCTAAGTCCTTCTACGCCAGCCAATAATCCATGTCTGAGAAGTGCCAAGAATTAATTAGCGGTGGCCTCCTTACACAAGCAGTCCGTCTTCTTTTGCTGTGGCGGTAGTAAAATCACATCTTGTGGTTTTTAAACACAACTTGCTATAGGGACTGCTCATGAAAGATCCTTCCCTCCTCTCCACTCATAGGGACTAGTCACAGTTACTGTACAGTGCTGTGTAGGGAAACTGTTGTTTGCAGTACAGCAGATGTACAGTGAGGAATATCAAATATTCAGAAAGAAGAAAAGAATACATTTGTTACTGAATTGCACATGTTAGGATAGCTCAAAGCTACTATTGCACATGTTAGGATAGCTCAAAGCTACTATTGTTGTAAAGGAAAACATTATTTTTATACCCACAACAAAACATGGACCTGCAGAACTTTTCAGGCAATCTTCTAACAACTTCATGCGAGTCTTCTGCAGCTCAGGACTGTCCCATTCATCTGCTTCTACTCCCCAGTATAAGTCTATGACCTGGAAAATAATAATATGTAACATATTAATGTAACATATGCTCTTTCTACTTATCAAATTAAAAAATAATTTTGACAGCATGTTCTGCATTGCTATGAAAGGCAATGAGATCTATATCCAGTCCTCATGTAGGCTGACAGGGTTTCCTTAAGCAGTAACAATTTGAGCCTCTATTTTCCCTCCCAGATTTTTCTTTTTCTGTTTAGATTGTAAGTACACTCTAGGACTGGGACAGGCTCTCATTTCACATTCATATTTTTGTGAAGAGATTAGCATGACAAGATCTTGATTTGATGTAGTCTCTATTTCCTACTAGATTGCATGTAATGGATAGGTAAGAATAATGACAAAAGCATTGATAAAATCCTGGCTTCACGGAAATTAATGGGAGTTTTGCTGTAGATCATATTCAAGACTAGGACTTGACACCCCATGTCACTTGTAGCTACAGGATATAAAACCATCCTGTGCGCATGGCTCAAAAGAAAGAATATGTGCAGTTCTGTAATATCGTGCTTCCTTTGTTGGCTGGTCTTTGTTACTTTGGAAGCAAAGATTGTACAGATATGCAATGGCAGACAGCTTGCTGCTCAGCCTTTCATTTATAGCTGCAGACTCAGCTTTGTGATGGTAATGGGATGCAAACAAACTCCTGACAGAAACTGGAATAGGGATGTTAAACTTATTTAAAGAAATTAAGTGATAAAGTGTGATTTCACTACACATTTTAACTAAGAGGCTAAATTCTTATTGTGGACAACTGAAATTAAAAGAATAGGGATCATATGTATGCATTTATAGATTTTGGAATAAAACTTATGGTACATGCTACTACGCCCTAGTTTAAGCTGCTGTTGATAGCTTACATTACACATGTACCTTGAACAAAGAAGTCCAAACTGCCAGTTTTAAAAAATAAAATCAAAATTGTATTGAGACATGAATATTACCTATTATAAAATTATTTTATTACCTATTATAAAATTATTTGTGCTGTGAGAGCACCCTGCTCTTGCTGTGAGAAACACAAACACACCACTGATTGTTGTCTAAACAGATCAAAAAATCAGCCCAAAGATCTAACATAAGAGCTAACAGTGGGTTGATGTAAAATTCACCAGTGTATAGCTGGTTAATCTCCTTGGGAAATTTCTCATAACAATAAATGACAAGGTTTAATCCTAGAACTATTTATGCCCATGTTTAATTTTACTACCAACAGCCTTGTTGGTTATTTCAGGTAGAAAAGTTTGGGACCTGTATCAGCATTTGCTGGAGTAGGAGCTCTGTTGCCAAACACACTAGGTAATATACTGATCATGAGTGAAACAGCCCAAAGTATAAATGCATTGTAGCTTATGCTGCCAAGAAAATACACTTAGCATCTTTATTTTTTACAGACTCTTCGTTCAAAAATTTTGTTGGAACGAGAGTCTTCTGCTTTATAATATCACATCTCAAACAGCCTTCCTATCTCCCTCATTTTCACTGATTTCTTCTCTGCCCTTTCTCTTTTAATCTGATTAGGAAAAAAAAAAAAAAAAAAAAAAAAAAAAAAGTGTTCTCTGCTTTCTCTCTTCTGTCTGTTATTTATCTACATGACTTCATTCCTGAACTTCATATTGTATTCAGCTGTCTGATTACTTGAATGATGTATGATAGAGCTTAAGTATTCTAGTCATAAAATTAGAGCATCTTAGCATACAGTCAAAAACATTTGAATTAGTGGTTGAAGAAATTTATTCTGCTGCTCAAGTTCATCTGAAACATAAAGGCAATTTCTATTTTAATTAACTGTTCAGAAATCTGATAACACTGTAAATGTGAAGAGGAAATTCTCTGCGATATTGTGTATTGTAGGGGCTCGGCACCTGCCTTCCAAGTGTTATAAGGTTATAGATTATTTTTATTGGGTAACATAATTTTGGTACATAATATCTTAATGTATAATTTTGTCCTGCAAAAACAAATGTTTTAGCCATCAAACCTTTGAAGGCACCACCAATTTCAAATGGAGAAGCTTATCAGTTATTCTTTGTGCCAACTAAAATAAATATGATTTACTAAATGAAAGAAATGAAACAGGAAGACATCTGTGTCTGATACTGAAGTGTATTTTTACTTACACTTGGAAGAATGGCTTGATTCCACTTTTACATTCAGTAAGGCTGTCACAGTGAGATGACAACCAGTGCTCTGTGCAAAAGCCAGTGCAACAAGATAGGCAGATACTGCTTGAGGTTAGTTCCACACAAGTCACCTAATGGAGACTTCTCATTCACAATCCAGTGCTTCTTTTTGTTTGTTTTAGCTTTTGTCCTACCGCTGTGATAGTTTCATAGATTTTTCTAATTAAATGGAATAATTTTATCTCTATTGCATCTGACTGCTTACAGACACTGAAAGTTTTCATTCATACAAAGACTCTACTTTTTTCACACAGTGAAAATGATTTGAAACAGCCCATTGTTCTCAAGAACAAAAGAACAATATGCTGTTAATTAACTACTGTTAGTTACCTTCCAAAATTTCTCTATTATAACTACTTTCTTTAACTACTCTGTATTCCCCCACGCCTCCAAAATATTATATTCCAGGTATATATATAAAATACCATGCATTCTGGAAGAGTGTTTCTCTGCTAACTTTATTTCTGTTTTAACCAATACCTGTTTTTCAGCAATATTTAATTCAATAGAAAATGAAGTGCACTGAGCAATAAAATCCATAGAGTGATTTAACACATTCTGTTCTGATTCCACACACAGGTTGCTATCTTCCCTAACAGCTCCCACCAACTTTAGGATGCCTGACAGATCTCATGCCTTGCAACACCTGCAGCACTTATCAGTGGAGCCAGATGACTCAGTGGTAGGTGGAGCAATGAATGTCTTGGAACTTGGAACTGTCTTGGAACATTTCACTTAGGTCATGATTTATCATGCAGAGGGTGTTTTCAGAACAGCTTATATTGTAATGCCTTTGTGGTAGCCACCCGTTAGGTCACTCATATTTGTTCAGTACAGGATCATGTAACAGGATGCAACATTATGTGTTCTGGTCTGCAAAGAGAAATATAATGTAACTCTGTAACTGAAAAGTACATAGTACTTTCTGGACACCACTGCACTAACATCTGCAGTGTTTATTTTGCATGCTACCAGAAGAAACGCAATCCATCAGGAGTAGGAAAGGCAGAAAAAATGCTTTGATAAAGTCTACCTCAGCGCCTCCTGCAGAATAATTTACTATTTTCCCTTGGTAATTTTGGGTGCAAGTTTTTCTACTGTGCTTCCTCGGTAACGTGATAACTTTCTAGTTGTTTCCAGAAATGTGTCAGTGGAGCCGTCTCTCAGACCTCGTATCACATATGGACTCTCCTGGTGTTGAAACTATATGATAAAATAATTTGCTTCCATGAATATCAACTAGAGTAAACTCAATTATTCCTCCCCTAGAGACTACATTACAATTCAGCTGAAGACAGACATGCTTTCTCCCACTAAGAATTCATGGCATTATGATCTGTTTGGAGGAGACATTTCCCTCCTCTCCCTGACATGTCTCCTCAAAGATGACTGAGAAATTAAGATGCTGAGAATTTATATTGGCATTTTCCAAGAATATCACGTGGTAGTAACAGGAGAGAAATGTTTTATTATTTCAGTATCTTTTGATATTCCTTGCATGTACCACTGCACCTGGGGCTCCCCAATCAGCTGATGAGCTAGGACCTTCAGAGGAAGTTCTTATATAGCCATAATCAGAAATCACTCTGGAATTTACCACCATGCAGACTCAGCAACTCCATTGTGACTCAGGGAATTAAGACCAAATATCCTAATTCAAGAACTTGTTATTTTGATTAAAAGCCAGCTGCACGTACATCAGGAATAACGCACTGTGAGGAACAGGATGCTATCTAAAAGGCAATAGTTGTTGTCAAGGAAGCTATACTCGGAAGAGATGAGTTTCTGGGGTCAGTGATCATGGGATCCTAACATTAATATGTGACGGAGGCTTGAAGATGTAGAACCAGATTTTTTGAAAAACTGAACATTTTTACAACATTGCATGCCGCATTTGTTTCTCTTAACAGAGAGCCAGTTCAAGGCTCGCTGACATAAATGGGTCTGATTGACCTTACTGGATTGTGAATGAGGATATATCTGACTTAAAACCATCAGTAATGTAACTGTGATGCCAAACTCAATGCATTTTAAATCAAATGTAACTGTTTTTATTTACTAATTGGCTCTTACCAAATTTGTCTATGTGTCTTCCACAGTACAAAGGAAAATTTGAATTGAATGAAGCAATGGGAATGTTATGATTGACACTAAAGGAAGCAAATCCCATAGTATTTAAGCACAATAGGAATTTTGTTGAAATACTCCACATTCATTTTTTAAAATCAGATTTTCAATACTCACCTGGTTAAATCATTTTCCACATTAGAGTAGAAGACAAACTGGTAAGTAGCTAAAAAAATTAGGGGACTATGCAGATGATGAAATATAATGCTGGTGACATTAAATTAAAAATATATCAAAGGGAAGACATAAACTTTCGTATGGTTTCTAGAATCTGAGCACAGTATTTCAGCTCTGATATTATTTATCCTTAAACAGTCAAAATGAAGGTGGATTTTTAAGTTTCTAATGTGAAAGTTGTCACTTGGTTGCTGTATTGCTTGTACCAACAGTGAGATACCGTGCTGTAAAACTGTGCATTTTTTTCATCTGTTCTGGATTTACCTCAAATTTGCCTGTAAGATAGTTTCGGTACATCAGTGCAGTACAATTCATACATATGAAATATAGTTTTTGTAATTTTCTATTTAACCAGTGATAAGACAACACATACAATATTCAGAAATGTTATACATTCTGAACAGAGTTAATTGCAAGAAATAGTATTTATCATAATGCAAGATTCAATGAAACCTACCTGAAATTCCAGGCCATAGTTTTCCCTGCAGAATTCTCTCAGCTTAGGATACACATGCTCTCTCAGGGCATTCCTTTCTGCTATTGTATCTGTGTTGGGAAAAAGATGTTACTAACAATATTTGTATGAACACTTTTCTTTCAGTCAGAGATACTGATTTATCCACATAAAAAGAGCACTTAAAATTCACAAACACACCCCCGGTGAAAATCTAGTGTTGGGATTTGATCTCCAAACTGTATGTTGTACTTTATTCTGTCTCACATAACTGCATTTATGTGTGCAACATCAGGTTCAATACCTATCTTCATATGCAGTGTATATTTCAGTAAAGTGCAGCTGAATTCATTTTGCCATTCAGCAATAAGAATTTATCAGTTTGACTTCAATTTAATTTTTAGGAAGTTGTATTTTACTAATTAGAAACATAAAACAAAGAGATACACCAAAGATGAAACCGACTATTGCACTTAGAAATAAACTAGTAACGTTAATTAATGACACTGTGTCAAATGCTATCACTTTTCTCAACAACTTCAACCTGATAGTACCTTAAAAGGCAGAAGGAAATAATAGCATCTTACTTATGGTATTTTTTGGTCCAGGTAATTCCTGATAGCATACTAAATGTGCAGTTCTGACATCATGTTATTCTCCTCATGCAGAATGACGTATTTTGATAATAAAGTACAATATCGTAATAGGATGACAAAATTATTACTATGTTCTGTCTGTGCAAGTTAGTCTGAGCACATTCATATAAAACATATCACTCAAGAAACAGCCAGTCAGATTTGAAGTAGATTTGTTTTGTAATTAGACCTTGTGTAGATAATATATTTTATTGTCCCTCCAAATAAGATTAAGATATGTGATAGATTTTACTAGGCCTAGCTTGTGGCCAGCGTTGCCTGCGTTAAGACACAGAAGGCTGACACTGTTAAGAAGTTATTTTCACAAATAAAACACAACTGTTGTAAACCATGTACTGCAAAAAAAGGGATACAAAAAAAGTGCTGACTTATGAATGATGGAGAACACCTAATGCAGTTAAAGTAGTGTTTGTATAACTACACTGAAACAAACGAATAGGTTAAAACTGATTTAACAAGTCCCATATTGTTGTAAACCAAAGACTTGTATTCAAGTCTAATAATGTTTTATTTATTACAGCCACAGTCGATACATTTAAAGTCACAGGTCTGTTCACAGAACCAAGGCCACAGATTTATATTATTATTTATTTATTTTTAAATTTTGACAGTTCTAGGAGGTTGTGTAATATTTCAGAGGTATACTAAAATACCAAGGAGGAGATTAAGAATTTAGCGTACTGAATTAAATTATGGATTTCACAAATGTGTGGTAAAAATACTATTGTTCTTTATAAACAGAGAATAATCCAGAACACCTCCAGAGAAATTATTTCTTGTGAAATCTGCATTCATGGAAAAAGGCTATACCACAAAGGCTCAAAAGTACAACCGCAAGCTTAATCCACTCAATCTGATTTACCACAACCCTTCCTCCACAAACCTTTGATGTGGAAAAAAGTCAGAGGTGTGGCAGTTTTCATAAAACATCCTCTCTAAGAACAACAATTTTATGTATTCATGATTTCTAGCTTTAAAATCCACCAGACATGCTACGTTTTTCTGAAGACAAGAACGATCCAGAAGCATAAGTCATGTTGCTCCACTGCAAAATTTCTATTCGGCTGTGGGCACACCACACAAGGGAAGATCCTAAATCTGCAGTGCAGTTTCTTTTATGTCTGAAGTGAACACTGGAAATGGGGCATACCCTGTTCTGAGCTACACTGAGAAGCTTGATCTCACTCTCTCGTTTCCCTTTCGGGAAGTTATTTGGGAAGTGCTCCTTGGCACTGGAGAGGCCACACAAGGGGTGCTGCACCCAGTTCTGGGCAACAACCTACAGCTGCTTCTAGGGCAGTTACAAACATGTGAAGCCAAGGTTTTTTAGCAGTGCCAGCACACCAAAGGCAACAACAATGTACTACAGCTCAGGAAGTTCACATGGACATTAGGAGAAGCTGGAGCTGGCTGTCCAGGAGGCTGTGCCTCTCTGTCCTCGGAGCTTTAGAAAACCCAGCTGGACAAGCCCATGGCTGACCGAGTTGATGCTGGCAGCACTCTTCAAGAGGGAAGTTAGCCCAGATGACCTCCTGAGCTCCTCTTGCAACCAGCAATCCAGTCTCTCTGAAAAACTCACAGGCTTAGTCATCTGTGCTCCCTGTTTTGGGGGATTTCAACCCCATTTGGGCTTAACCCCCACAAGTACTTGGAGTACATCATACCTGTCTATTTTTTCCATCCAAAAGAAACACAGTTCATGCATACCAAGACTGCTCAGTGATGTGAGTTGAAGTGTATTAGATGGTGATGATCTCAGAAATGTGCTCCAGCTCTGGATGAACACGGATGCATCCTGCAAATCTTTAGGAAAGGAGTGCAAAAACCAACGCTTACAGCCCAGATCTGCATAAATGAGCACGAAGGATGGATGAGTTGCTCCCTCCTTAGGATCCACAGTCATTAATTCTCTCTCATACCCGAGTGCCTAAGTCAACCTTTTCTTACAGGATGTAGTACACAGCTAACAAGGCTAATTAGCCTGAGGGCTGCAGTGTGCCGACGCAGCAGTGCTATTTCTGCTCCAAAGCAACTTTGCTCAGTACTTGGCTGGAGTCATTGTACTGCACAGTGTTTCTTGTAACTTATCATAAAAGCTACCCGTGTACTTCGCTTCATTTCACATACTTCACATTTTTTCTTCTTCCCCTCACAGCTACTGAAGCCCTTAGATCAAGCACTGATACAAGACAATGTATTTTATTTTCTTTGCCTTAACACAGGCACATTTTCTCACCGAAGTCTACCAAAACACAGAGCGTTGTATCTTCACAACTGAGGAGAATAAACTTTGTTGGAAACCATCTTACTACTTGGTTACTGAGCTAAAATAAAAATGATTCTTGCCCCTTTGTAATCTGAAATTAGTCACAACTATAGCTTTATTGTTAAGGAAGCACCAATTCACTATTACTATATGTGCTTACTTAAATGATCAGCGTGACAGAAGACTGTCTTAATAGGGAACTGAAATCAGCTAAGTTGCAGGAACAACAACAAAAATATAAGTTACTGAGGAAAGGCAGAAATTAAGAGGAAATGTGACTGAATGATAGATGGGAAATACCCTGTTATAGGTATACAACAGATAAGCCTGCACTCTGCCGCTTGCCATTTATGTCCCCAGGAGGCACCCAGCAGAACCTCACCGGCTCTAGCCTCAGACATGGTACTGTTCCCCGCAGCATCACTTGCAGAGGCTTGCTCAGAAAACAAAACAGCACACTGCAAGAGCAGTGCTATGTTTCTAACACCCTCTAAATCACATAAAAAGAGATAAAATGTTCCTTCAACTAGAAAGGTGTTCTGGATAAAACACCCAGCATACCTATCCTGTATTTTAATCCCTACCTCCAACTCTAATGGGATATGCTTGTTTAATTGGAGTTTTGAGTCTGGTGACTACATTAATGAAACTGAAGAACTGTTGTATTCATAATAATTTGTGAAACTTTAAGGAAACAGAATTGCATCTAGTTAAGAAGAGCTACAATAATTAGTATGGATGGCAGATAAGCTGGTTTAATTAAATAAAATCTAACCTGATTTACAGTGACAGCAAATCTGTGAAGCTGGCAGTTCCCAACAACAAGAATGTCACGCAGGCAAATTCCAGCTTCCAGGCTGCTGCTACAGATGAACGGATTAGCTGAATGACATTCTTCTAGCAGACAACATGAGACAGGAGCTGCGAGATGAGCTTTATGCACCTTCTAATGGTAATTCGGATGCTCTGAAATCCAATTGATGGCCCACAACAAACTGTGGTAATGAAACTGTATCTGCAAAATTGTAAGTCAAGGCATAAAAATAATAACCCTAAGATCATCTCCAGTGTTGAAAGCAACCACAAAAATGGCATTGTCTCAAGTAAGACAGTGTCTTGGTGAGCACACACCTTTCCCACAGGTGCTAGCTCTTGCTGACTGCTGCCTCATAAGCCAGTCTACCGCCACGCTGTCCTGCCTACCTGTCCTGCACTTTGCCTCAGCTGCAGTTAACCTTTTGTCAGTGCTCGTGATTAGAAAGCTGATCTCAAATCTGTTTTATTTTTTTCTTGACTACTTTTAGGTAGAAGACAGGCTCTTCCTGACGTGCTGTATAGACAATGAAAAACGACAGTTGGCTCCAGTGGGGTTAGACCTACTGGAGACCCTTAGAAACCAGATGCTTTGATGAGGCTGAATGCTGAGCTGAGACCACCATCAGGGCCTTCCTGCTGTCTGTGCATCCCTAATAGAGTTCTGAGGACAGCACCAAATTAGCCACGTACACATTTATAGCCTTTCTGCCAAATAATAGGCAATCACTGTTTAAGCAGGACTGTGTGAGGTGTGATTTCTGAAGGCTTGCAGCTCAGTCAAATCACTGCCAATTTTCATTACAGTACTCCAGGGTGCTCCTTCTCAGTGTGAACTATTTCCATGCTAAAGTCTGACCTTCAAACACAAGCTGTTTTCCTATTAAAGTCACTTTTATTTTTAATAGGGTAAGTACATATTACATTCTCGTGTTAGTAAACAGATGATGTGTATGTACAAACAGTTGCTGAACATTAATCTCTGGGATAAAATATGTCATGGAAGATAGCCCAGCTGAAGATAATTCCAAAACATATATGAGAGCGAACAGGAGTTAACACTGAAGCCCTGTGAAAGTGCCTGTTTGCAAGAACGTGAGATTCGGCCCTCAGAGTGCAGGCTGCCCACCCTCTCTTGCTGATGGTTGCACTGGTTGGAGTCAAGGCACAGCGATGGAAAGGCTGCTTCATGTGCACGGGCTGCAGTCCCACCACGACTTCCACCCAACCAAGGCTTGACACAGCTCTGTAAGGAGGTTGCTCAGCCCCATCCTGTTACCGTGTGTTTGCACAGTATCGTTACACCTCTGGTCACCCAGGGAAGAGCTGCTTGCTCCTTTGAACCTTTGCACCTACCTAAAGAAACAATTCCTGTGCCATTTCTCTGTGCTCAGTGTCCCAGCGTTTTGCAATGCATCAGTACCAAAGCTTGCATGGAGATCCTGACCTCACTTCCTTCACAGCCTACTTCTTTGCTAGCTTACTTGCTGGTGTAAATGCACACAAATAAGTTTATTTTAACACAGTGTTGGGATCTGTTGTGCATCCACATAGGTCTGAAACCCTGGATGAGCAGAGGGCATCTTGGAAGCAGTCCTAAATGCATACCCACTAAGAAACCTTCTATTCTCTTCCTTGAAGTATTCTAATTGCTTACATTTGCTGGGTGGGCAGGATGGATTCTTGCCATGGGAATTTTTAAATGCATTATGATATTAAAAATGTGCGTTTTATAACCTTTGTCTACTAACTGCAGTGAGAATTTCTGTACAAGAATTATCTAAGGATGTGATGCAAATAAGGTTAAAAATTACTTAGCAGCCATACCAAGCAAGGAAGTGGCTGCCAAACCTCTTAATGCTAGTATGCTCTTGTCACATACAACTGTTCAACTGAATTATTCCTTTTAAACTGCCTTTTTTTTTTTCACTAATACTGCACAATAGCATTGTGTATTACCCCTGTAACTAAAAGCTTTGAATACCAATAGGTAACAAATGTCCCTAAATATTATGGAAACCTTGTCTCTGAAAATAATACCATAATAATAACTTATTTGCATTTCTATAGTGCCTTTCATCTGAGAATCTCAGAGCACTTTGCAAACAATGAGTTTGAATCATGTAGCTGCTAAGAGAGGGAAAAATGACTTGAGTTTCCCAGCACCCTGACTTCCTAGAAAATTAACACTAAACACTGTTGGCATTTGCTTCCCTTGGGATTTCTGTGTGTAGAGAACATTACAATAAACATGCAAAGCTCCTCAAGACTGTTTAGGTAGACTGGGAAGGGAACAGATTGGTCTCAGTTATTTCTTCCAGTGTCCCCTTCCCAAACACCACCACCAAGCTTCAGGTGTCTACCTTCAGGTCTCCCAAAAGGAAGCTCTTCTTTTTTAGCCCCACATCAAACTATGACCCTTTATACTGAGATGCAGTTTTTAAACATATTTGTTTGAAATTTTCCCTTCTATCAGTTCTGTGAATTGAGAAATTTAAAACATATATAGAACATTTATTTATTAATTTTTAAAATATACACTTTAATAGTTGGCTACACTTCACAGTGACATCTTACTTACAGAATACCCGGCATCTTGATTGTTAATGTGATTAACCAGTGCCACCTATTGGTTTAGCAATTACACCCAGCTGTCAATTTATATATATTAAAAAAGGAGGCAATTAGCAAAATACAAGAGGTCAAGACCCATGTTAAAATACAGAATTTAGGGGAAATATCAGTATGGAACTCACATGAAAAAAGGGAAAAGCTGTTCCTATATCCAAATACCAGCAGTCTTTCAACACTAATATACTTATTATTCACACAAGATAATGTTCTAATGTAAAACAAATGTTTGTTTGCTGAGAGTTCTAAGTTTTGTTATGGGTGTAATATGCTTACACGCAATAAATTTGGAGCCTGATCCAAAGGTCAGTGAAGTTAATGGAAAGATCTGTTAGTCTCAGTGAATCCTATATGAGGTTCTGTACTTGTGGCACAAATTGGAATCCAAAACCTTTTGATATCTTACTGACTCCCGAAGAGTTTGGATTAAACCCTTTGATTCATAAAAGAAAATAAATAAACAAGAAATCTAGTGGGTATGGTATTGGTGAGGACTCTGAAGCTGAATTACCCCTGGGAGACAGAGCTGCCCTTCCATGTTCTTAAAGTAAAGAAAAAAAAAAGAGGTTGCCCAGCAATCCTTTCCAGATCGTGCAAACAGTTTCTGTATTGTAGCTTGGGTGCCTAAGCATCCTTACATCCCTCAGAAATGACGTGTAGCAAACCGTGCAAATGCAAATATTTGCATGCAGATGCCAAAGCACAGTGGGAGCTTTAGCAGCACCATGGGCTGAAGGCAGAATCTCTCCAGGAGGGAGAATGCTGCATTCTGCAAACTACACAAGTGGAAGAATTCAACAAAATCTAATTCTTTCATTTAATAATGCAAACTAGGAAAGGCTCTTGAAAACATGACAATTTACAAGCAATTATTGTCATACAATTAAATGATGTGACAGGAGAAACTGAAGACACAGCACATTTAGAGACACCAAAATTAAGTCGGAAAATTACCTCTGCAGAACACCAAAGCTTATTACAACTAAGCAGTGGAAAACAGCAAAGCCTGCAAGGACAGGAATTTGCAACTATAATCAAAATTAATGTCAAAGAAAAACTTCTGAAATATAAAAGAGGACCTCTGAGTGAGCTGCACAAAGCTGCGTAGCAGAACACATACAAAGGACCAGTGCAGTAACAAAGATATATGCAAAAACCCTACTCATCCATCATAACAAAACAAGTTATGGAATTACCTCCACAACAGGAAAAAAAAAAGGCTGTACAATACTGGAAAATGTTTTAAACAACTACGTTGTGTGTGCAGTGGTAGCTGTACCGATTCTATCTGCCATCACTAGACCCAAGAGAAACCGATCAGGGTATGTTACCGAAGTGCTTGAGGGAAGGATGTGGTGGCGATCGATATGACCATGGGAACTCATAGACATTTAGTCTCCTCACCACCCTGCAGAGTCAAGTGCTGGAGGCAAACAAAATACTGTGTTGCAGGGTTTGAGAAGGCATGAAACAGGAGAGCCATAAAAACAACAAAACCAAAACCAAGTGAAAGTAAGAGCCACACATACGTTTCAAGGTACAGACCAGTACAGGACCATTACGTACATCTTATTTTGAAGAAATTCCTATAAACGCTCCTGCGTGGCTTTACACCTGGCACCATGAGGCTAAGGACGAGCCCTGTGAGCCCTTTGGTAAAGCTGCGCCCCTTCTTCTCTGAACTTGTTGACCTCAGGTTGGAGAAAATGGCCATGCCCTGGGTCACTACAACGTGGCTGCAGCCTGGTGGGCCAGTTGGGAAAGTGAGGTGGACAAATCTAGCTGACCGTGGGGCTTCAAGAGTGATGGCACTGAGATACCCACAGAAGTGACACTCGCTACCTATGAGGTAGGCCTACATCAATAAAGCAGGAGTTTTCTTTCTGCAGCAGTTCTTTTCTTAATACTATGCAGAGAGGACTAGCAAGTAACATCACAGCACATTAAGAGCAGTACATGGCTGCGACAGAAGCAGTTACTGAAGATGAAGAAACCACCCAACACTGCTGGCAAGGGGGAGCAGCTGCAAGACAACAGGCCTGGGGGGGGGGGGGTCAAAATTCAGCCACGCCTTGTCTAGAGGAGAGTGTCTCAGTCTGTTTCTCCTGCCCTTGTTCCCCATGCACACAGCCAAGTTCTGCCACCCCCATGCCGGTGCCGTATGACAACGCCCAGCTTTGAGGCCAAGAACTCCAGGCAGGGCCAGTGGCAGAGGCCACCAAGACCCAGAACCCCACACAGCTGCCTCCCCCCGACACGGGATGCAAGCCCTGAAAGGCACCCAGCGAGTGACAGACACAGCAGGATGGACTGACTTCTGCCCCCATTCCCTCCTTTCAATTCTCATGATTCATCTAGGCATGATCTTTTGTGAAGATTATACAATCTGGCTGGAAGGGACGTTTTTAATATTTTTCCTAATGCATCTGTTTTTATGATTACACTATTTTTGTGAGTCGATTTTGTTTTCTCCCTGATTTTATTAATTTTTCTTGCTACCCACAGTTAGTTGATGACATATTAAGATAAGAGCAAATTTGTACTTTAATAGTCTTGAGGAGTAAGCAACTGAAAAAGAACAGTATGTGTACCAATCACTTGCTCCTTTTGAGAAGATGTAATCAAAACAACTAAGTTCAACTTGTCTCAAACACCTCCCAAAGGTATTTATTTACCTTTCACAAGTGCAATATAGAATATAACAACTGAAGAACATCTAGAGGTGGCATACCAAGTTGATTACTCAGTGACCAAACTCCAGGCTACCTTCCAAACTAGTGCTTTGGAAAGGCTTTAGCTGTCTTTCCCAGCTTTTTGCTTATATTTTGAAAATAATGATATGAATATTGACTATTATTCTTAAAGAGGGGAATGTGAAAGTACTCAGACTGTATTTTTCACAATGGGCTTGTTTGCAGTAACTCAAGGGGACATAAAGAAGGCACATGGACAGTCATGCTTCAGTGCACACAGGTTGGTGCGTTCGGTCCCTCTGCTGCTACGGGTGTTTTGTGCCCCTCCACGACATCACAACTGCACTGCAGCAGGAATGTCATGCAGCACGTTCCGTGCACCATATAACACAAATTCAAGTTTTCTGCTAAGCCCCTTTGTGTCAAAATGATGTGAGCAAAAATGTTATGTTTCCCATACAGAAAACAATCCCATTAACTCACAATCTGTGCAGAAGCATAAGAAAGACAAGCGAAGGCACTGTAATCCAAAAGTCCTTTGAAACAGACAGGAAAACCATTACAAACAGAAGGAGTTGTGAAAGAAACGCAGCAGTTAGCGCTGAGATGCACACCGACCTATTCACACAGAATATTTTGACTGGGGAATTTTGATGGATGCTACCCCATGAGCCACAATGACCTTTAAAGGAGGATAAAGATCTTTTATGATGCTATACTCTCAACAGCAGTGTGGGAGATGGTTGAAAGGATAGACTCGACTTCATTTCCATTTCTAGCACCGCCAGACACTAACAGTCTTCAACACAATCTGTGAAGGTATTTGTACCTTGGCCATAGAATAGATAAAAAGACAATGTGCAAATCATATTTTCCTTCTGCACCCACATACGGTTAACCACAGTCAAGCCCACAACTTGGGATCTCATATCTTTTATTTGAAATGATTCTGAATTTGCATAATGACTATGAGGAGCTGACTGGTATTAATGCTAGAATAATACACGAGCGGTGGAAGTGCTCAATGGAATTACATAGTATTATGCACAGTTGATTATAGAAAGCATAAAACAGAAAATCCATAATTAAAACAGGTGGTGTATAAGGAGATCATTTTTACCTCTGTTTTCTAAAGGAAGGAAGAATATATGATGATCTCTTTTCTACACGCTTCTTCCATTGTCTTTTGTAAAAATGTTTTTAACTCATTGACTGATTACAGACCTGACAAAATGATACGAATCCCAAATATTATGAAGATCCTAGATAAGAACAGACCATCAGCTAAATAAGAGAAATCCTGTAAATGAGTCTCCTACTCCCATTTGTAAATGAACCCATCAAAGGAAAAGCTGTAACAGGAACTATTAGACACTTCAAAAATGTCTCAATTGAGGGAAACCTTCACCTGAAACATGCAGTCCACTGCAGGACATACATCTGTGGTAAAATAATCTTTATGGCAGATTATTGCTTTATATTATTATCTATATTTTGCTTGGATGCATAGACCCACTTCCTGACATGGTAAAATAATGCACAGGCAGAAACTGGATTTGAAAAATTTATGAATAATGACATTCACTAGTGAAAGGTAATGAAATTCATTCCAAGCAAGGAAATTTTCAGGGAATTTTTTTATTTTTGGTAGTTTTTACTGACTAATGAGCCTATTTTGTGCCTGTACATGTTGCTATAAGCACTACCAGTAGTGCTATGGAAGAAACAGTGCAGCTGTACACTGCATAGTTCATTTTCCTGTGTATTTCCTTAACCGGTGTGGAGACAGTGGAGCTGTCATGAAAAGTTAGACCATCTTCTGTGAGGAATGGCACAGGTATATTTGAACCTGCCGCAGGCTGGAGGAGAAATCCAAAGGCCACAAGAGGTCCCTTCCAGTCTCCTCTTCTAAGATTTGTAAAACAATAAATAGCTGCATAACGAAAGAACAGCCTGGGGCCCTCTGTCCTCTGCCTGGGGTCCTCTGTCCTTGTAACAGAAGTCCTTTAACCTCTGCTATGGTGCTGTGGTCCTATTTCTGGTTAAAATGGCATGTCATGTACCTCAACTGCGTTCATTTTGCTCACCACAGAATGCTTAGTTCTTTATAATCCCATGTTGTAAATAACTTGTATTTCAAAGTAAATCATCATACAGACTTTGCTACTGCCTTGATATGCCAAATACAGGATTACATAAATAGAAATGCTTCAACAACACTGCATAAATCTTCATCACTTTCAAATGTAATCCAATAAATATATAAGTAAATCAAGACCATTACCAAACTGTAACGGGATCTCATTATTCTCCTAACATTTATCAGTAACTAAAAAGGAATCTGAAAACCAAAAAGAAAGACACTGCTTACTGTTCACTGGTCTTGGTGTCTGAGCTATTGCAAATATGATGGGGTGGAAAATGAAGAAGAAAAACAGCTGTTTTTTTTTTTTTTTCAAAAAAAAAAAACCAAAAAAAACAGTCTTGCCAGAACACTATAGACAATTCTGTATGACTCTAGCCACCAGGATTATTTATCAAGGTAGAAAATATTTTCCCTCTGATTTCTAGAATTCACACGGCCTTTATTAAACCACAGCAGGTATGAAAAAATAAAAAGATGAATCTCATTTTAAGGAAAGCATTTATAAAGCAGTCACACATGATTTATGTTATGTTTGATGATCACGGTACGGCAGGATCCTCCAGATGTCTCATGCTGGCACAGGAAGGTGAGGAAAACTTAGGAACAAAATAACCCTTAGGTTTGATTCCTACACAACACACTGGACTCCTTTAGATCAGACTCTGTACCTTAGACTCCTGACATTATTGAACACTGTAATTTCCTTACCTATTTCTTAGTATGGCTCCATTTTTGTATATGGAAATAAGAACATTCAGATAACGAGGTCTTTACAATTAACCTCGCTCCCCATGTAAAGATAGACAAAAATGGATCATTTACAATGATGCTTGTGGAAAGAATTACTCTCTTAGGGAGATTTGTTTTTAGGTACGCCTACTCCACAGATATTTCTACTTCTGTATTTTGAGATCTCTTCTCTGGCTGAATATGCACTGTCATGCTTGTACAAAATTCGCACTGAAGTGAGTAGGGTAAGGCATTTCAGAACAACAGACTGTTTCAAAACTTCCAACATTTCAAAGGTTGTTGCTAACACCAAGACTATTGACTAATTAGTGAAGCAATTAGACAAACTCATGGAAGGAAAGGATCTCACGGATTATTAAACACAAAGATCCTTGTCATTTTGTCCCTGTGATCTCATTTTCTACTGTTGTGCATCTGAAACTGTCAGGAAGAATAGCAGGCTCCATTGGGCTCACTATGCCTGATCTTACTGCATTTGCTTCTTGTTTATCTTAGAATAGCTGATGTGCATAACTACAAACATGGATAAACTGTCTCATCTATGAGTATTAAACCCACATGGTTATTTAATAGCTCTCCATCTTAAAAGTAATCTCAATCTAATAAAACCCAGTCGGTGAGATCACTTGTGAATACATGTGCAAACTGAGGCAGTGTCAGGGTTTCTGTTAGGTTCACCCTGAAGTGCCTATGTTGCATGGTCAGGCATCAGCCTTGTACAACACAAATAAATAATACTAACTACCAGATAATATATATTGGAACCACCATCCTAAAGAGGGGGTTTGGAGGCTTTGCACAAGACATCGAGTTTGCCATTTTTTAAAAATTTGTACTTTACATGTATGTTTCTGAATGCCTATTTGGTACTTTTATGAAGTGCATGCTGTGGCTTCTAAGAAATGCAACTGCTCTGTAATAAATAACACAAACACATCGAAGGGTGTAGGTGTCAGCACTGCCTGGCCCAGAGGCAACGCTACAGCTGGGGAATTGCTTGAAATGAAGGCTGTCCAGACAGGGCTCTCAGTCATTAATTCTCATTTCATCTTAATGTTTTGTAAAATGTTACTCATTATAGACTCTAAATATTCATCTTATAAATAACATTGCTATGCATCATATATGCACTGCACTGAGGTGTGTCTCAATACCTGCTTCAGGAAGAGTAACAGAGGGCTGGTGGACAAAGCTGGAAATTTACAATGCAGAGATGAGCCTTGTTTGATGAGCCTAATTGCTGTTAAGAGTGAGATGGACTCTATTAATAAACATTTTTGACTATTTAACTATACTACAGGTGCATGTTACTATACTGAAGACTGCAGCTATGCCACCCAAGCAAACACAACAAGCAGGTTGTACAATCCTATTTTCCAGCCTCCGACAATTTGAAATCTCATCTCATCAGCTATGTGATCAGTCCCATGATCACAGAGTCAGTTTAAGAGCAGGTGGATGAGGGACAGGTGATCGTGGTGATGTTGGGGTGTTGCAAGAGGGGTGTGTGGCACGTCTTGTTGCCTGATGCAGAGGCACACACACCACAACCTGCACAGATGCGGGGCTCCCTCCACATTACCCCACTGCACTCCCCGCTTTCTGCTGCCACTGATTTAGCCCTACTCTGCTTTTGGCTAAAGATTTTGGAAGTAAGAGCCTCTCTTTGATACAAGACCTAAATTAATAAGATTAGCATCAGGCCAGTGGAGTTATTTTAGGGTTGCACTGGTACAACCATGATTAAATTGGGTTTTCTAATTCTATCTGTTATTATCCTTCTTTAATTAAAATTCCAGTAAGGGGATAAAGCAGCTGTCTTGAACCCCACTGCCTGCATTAAAAACTGCCAGAATTTTCTGTATTCCTTACATGTGACTGTCTACAACTACATTATACCTACCACATTCAGTATACGAAAACCGTAAATTATTGGTGGCTAAATATTGGTAGTGTATTATGACTGCAGCCTGAAAGGATATCCTATCATAAAACACTCAGATGAAAAAGTCAAAGAAATTTCCTTTGTTTCACATGAAAAAACCTACTGTCATAGCTTGAGTTAGAAGCTCAGTAACTTCTTGATGTGAAGTTTTCTTTCTGTAGTAAGTATTTAAAGTCTAGTGCAGGATTTTGTCTCGTGTGTTCACACTTTGTGAACATGCATGTGCCCACGCAGACAAACATGTAGGATTACTAACCAGAATTATTTCAGTGCATGGCTTCAGAGAGAGGACACCAAATGCGGTACCCATTGCGATAAATTGTTCTCGTCTTGGTGGGACATAAATCTCACCACAGAAGACATGTGGTCTTCTTAGAAGCAAGCCGTAGAAATCCCTGCAGGCCTGCTGCACAGCAGGCTGCTGCTCAGCTGAAGGCCAACCCGCTGCCCCTGGCCGGGCAGCAGAGGAGCTGCTCGGTGCAGACCAGGAAAGGTGGCATGATGCTGCCTGCGCATCGCTGCCTCTCGTCTCCCGCCAGGTCTCACACCTCACTGGGGGAGAGGCTCACAGCAACAGCTCCACTCCATACTGATGTAGTCCATCACCTAATATAGCATTTGAGGTAACAGTATCACACAGAACTTCTGCCCACATTTCATATTCCCTCACTCTACTTACAAACTGCATGAAGAATACAGGGGCCTCAAGCTCCTCGTCACCTGTCATGGCAAGGGTGACCATTCTGCTCAACAGCAGCTCCAGTGTCCTACAGGCACCTTGACTCTGCTGTATTCTTGTTTAATAAAAGGATGTGGGCATACAACAAATGGAACTGATCATGCAAAGATATCCAAAGAAATAAAACAGTATTAGTAAAGTTACAAAATACAAAAAGAAATGGTAGGTTCTGCTCTGTTTTAATATGATTTCTTCAATGGCACACAAAATGGTTATAGAACCTAAGCTGTAAATGCATACAAACCTGAAGGTTTACAAGTGTCCTTCTGGATAAAATCTAAACTCATCTGTAAGGCTCTTACTGCTACAACAGCATTTAACACAACCCAGGCTGTTCTTCAGTACTGCTAGTATTACAGCTGTGAGCGTTGCCTTTTGAACATAAATACCCAGTTCTCACGTGCTGGCAGCAAGTTTGAAAACTGCCCACAACAGTGAGGTCTGTGTTTTTGTACATACATTCATACCATTTTATACACTTTATATGATTGCATAGAAAAAAAAAAAGTTAAGTATTTTTTTCAATGTATTTAAATAACTGTCATGGGGTTAAGTCCTGTTGTTTTTTGTTTGTTTGTTTGTTTGTTTGTTTTACCTGGGTGGTGTAAATACCTAATGTAAACTTTTGGAGCTTAGAATATCAGATGCTGCTTAGTAGGAAAATGACTGGTTTTCTGGTAGTTTTGCTCAGCAAAAGACTGTCTAGTACTGGGTCTGGTTCAGATCTACCTGCCCTGCCTTGCAAGAGTTATAGCTGATGTGAGACCTGGTCCTACAACCAGAAGGAGAGCCAGGCCTTGCTTTCTGCTCAACCATGCTGACAACAAAGGTGGTTCTGCAGCATTAAGAGAAAAAGATAAAAGTTCGTATAGAAGTAGAAATACTAAAAATGGCCAGCTCTTTTCCAAGCCTACTGAACTGCAGGTGTCTGACCACAGGGCCTCCTTAAGTAAGGCATACTTCAATCAGGGCCCGTACCAAAACCAGATACTTGAATCATGTTGCTCTCCTTAACACTGAGATATCTACTCAAGTTTGCCTTTAAAAGTGTTGATTTTTTTTTTCCAAGTGTAGCTGGGTTTGTAGCTCTCAAACACTGCAGTGATGTGTGTCACGTAACACCATAAATAGGTACTAAGTTAGGTAACCAGAACTAACACTTTGCGTAAAAAAAGTCCTGGAGTTATTTGTCTCCACATCTCCGCAACACCTCCCTTGCAATTTCATACACTTGAACATCTGTGTTTTAATTTAGCTAAGGAATAAATTCCACCCAGATTATATAAAATTGTCTTTATAAAAAGATCTTCATGCAACGTATCCAAGCAGGGACACCATATGGTATTTTGGGGCTGGACAAAATGGACCATCATTAATGGTATTATTCTGGCTTTGGAGTATTAACATTACCATTGCCTTAGTTATATTTTTCTTATGAGAAGCACAAGATTTCAGGTAAAGATAACATAATGTGCCTGGAATATGCTAAGAATCAGTTATAAGTTATACCTTTCTCTTATCACATATGGCAATTACATAGCAATAAAAGCAAGCACAATTCTTCATCTGTTATGAGTTATGCACCCTTATGTTCACTAACAGTGAACCACAAACGCACACAACATTTTAGTTTTCCTTTCCTGTGTACATCAACATGCGTAAAAATACATGTAATTCCTGCAAAGCAGCCTGTAACAATAGGTCCAAACAAAAACATTACTAAGACTCATTTCTGCAGTCATCAGTTAGAGGAATGATCCTCGTCTAGTCAACAAAACTAACTGCAGGTGAGAATTTTGCCTTATGTATCATGAGAAAATACATAAATTGGGCACTGAACATTTGTGTTTTATTCCAACAAAGTGTTTTTCATATTAATACAATGTCCTGGATTAAGCAAATCACTGGAAAATAAGCCAAGTTGGACAACTTGTAATAACTCAAGAAACTCAAACTCATTCAATAGTGTAACACAAGGAAATTTCAGACAGTCTAAGGGGAAACTGGTGAAATTCAAACTGTACAGATTAGTTTTATAGTGTGTTTGTACAAAGGCATTAAAGAACTGTGGCAATCTATTATTACCCCTCTAACTTTATAAATAATTTTAATATTTGAAACTTTAAATGGCTCTGGGAGGAACAGAACCCATGAGCATAGCCTTTCTGCATTAAAAAAGAGTACTTAAAATAAAGTTTATTCATGATCTCAATACAATTGCTTCTGTTGCTACAGACAAAATGTTTTGAAAAAGCAGCAGACCCAGAAAAAAAGAAATCCCATGTTGGAACTTAGAAATGGAGTATTCAGAGGAGCTGCACGGAGAAGAGAGCTGTGTTCAGCTGGACGAATAGATGGAAAAGTCAGCATCCTTCCCACGTGAAGTGCTGGGTGCAAGTTAGCCCTACCTACACTGTCAGGTAAGCGTAGCTGACACCACCTATGTCAGGACATATTCAGATGCTACATGAAGGCATTATTAATCTGTCTTCTGTGAAACCACCTGTGTGTAGCATTTGACTTTACACACACCCCTCTTTAATGTATTCATTTCTCTCTACTATATTACAGTCTTCCCAGACATGAAAGGCTCCTTCCCAACTAAAACATAAAGAGCTTGAAGTAAAAAATGACTGATGCCTTAACTAATTAAAGCAGTAACTAGACCCTAACTAGAACTAACAAAGGGCTAACTTCCCTGCTGCCAGAAGATCCACAAGGAGTTAAAATGATCTGAATTTGACTGCGTGTCCCAATTCACAGGACTTCATTTCCAAAAGGGAAATCCCTAACTCTGCTGAAGGCGTCAGTTTCAACCTGGACTTGCATTACCTTCTACCCTCACATAATTTCTCTAAACAGCTTGATTTTCTGCTTCAAGCAGTAACAACAGTCACCAGGATGGTCTGAATCCATACAGTGCTGCTGTCACCGCTCAGTATAAGTCTGGAAGTTTGCACCTGTCAGACTTAACATGAGCTGTACATCAGTGGAAGGCATTGCATAGGCACTACTGAGCAGTAAATAAGATGACATTATCTGATTGCCGTGACAGTCCACAGATTCCGACAGGAAACACTAAAAGCACTTATTACAATCAGACGAATGTAACTTACTTCCCCTCTCAGCTTGAAGCAACCAAAATATCTTACGACAAGCGATAGATTATTTAAAGCAAAATCTTCAATGTCTCTCAGCCCAAATATGTATTTAAAATATGCCTGATTGCTTATATCTACCGAATCAAGAAAACAGACCTATTTATATTCAAATAATACAGGAGCTTTAGTGTTTCTAAGGATCCAATCATCTTCAGTGATATGGAGGATGGTTAATTAATGCCAACAATTTGAGCAAGAAAATACTGCTAATTGCTAGAGAAAAACACCGTTTCACTTATCTACAAAATTTGGTTTAGAAAACAAGAGACTGTAAAATGAAGTAATTCTGTTCCTATTAGTCATGCTCACTGTTGCTTTTTGTTTATAAGGATTTCTTATTTATTTTTTCTGTTCTATTTTACAAATAACCACTTTCCTACTTGCATTATAAAAATATATTTAAGTCATACTAAAGCCTGCCCTTAAAGAACGGACCAAGCCCTAATTCATCAGAGTTCTCCAATATCCACTTATTAAACGGATACAATTCAAGAGAGGTGTTATTGTAAGTCTGTGCAAACTTGGAAGTCTTCCTGCGAGCGGCAGCAGTGTTAGTCCCCGAGCTCCTCCGGCACTGCTGCGCACAGCTGCCGATGGAGGTGGGGGGCCGGCAGCCCCCTCCTTCTGTCCTGCCACCCTCTGTGCCACAAGGAACGGGCACCAAGGCACTGATGGGCTGAAAATTAACAAGGAAGGCTTCGGAGGCATTTGCTGTAGCTCGAGTATGCTAGATGCTTTACCGAGTAGGAAGAATTTAACCTTTTTATTTCCCCCAGCACTCTTGCATTTTCAACTCTTCGTGATTTTTTGCAAGGAGCACTTCTGCTTCAAAGTAGTTTACTAGATAATACCTAATTCCCATCGTAGATCACTTTTGCTTGTTTATCAATACAGTCTTTTCATAAGGTCACATGCAGTTAGTAATACTTCTGCGTCAGTGCTATCACTGATAAATAGCCATAGCTGCTCCTCATGCCTTGCAGCCCCTAATTCCTTGCCCAAGTGTCTCACTTTGGTAATTAAAATCCATACCCACTCTGAAATTTCTATCCCACACTATAATTTCTAAAAGCAGGAGGAACACTGCAGATAACATTTGGGAAATGAGGGGTGTTGATCGCTGTGACCATGCGAGGCTACAAAGAAGCCAGTGCAAATAATTCTCAGGCGACTGAGTTATTTCCTGCCTCTTAGGGTTTTCTCAGGTTAAAATTTGGAAATGACACCACCAGGGTAAAATCCTACAAATGGATATACATGCCTTCAAAACTGCACTTTCAGAATGAGTTTAGTGTTTTTTTAGCTTCGCAAGTATGCAGCCAACATACCAAGCTAACCTGCCGATAAATGCCATTCACGTCAAATACGGAGGCATCGGCACCGTGGAGGGAATGCTGGCAGAAATCCCATCTCCAATGAGTAACATCCCTTCTAAAAATTCACACCAGTTTTCTTTCGGAGCCAATTAAACATTTTCCCAGATTATCACTAGTTATATCTTTGCTTAGCTTGCAACAATGAGCTGCAAGCATTTTAATGCCCTCCTTAAAGGAAGGGCTCTTAAAGCACGCAGGGATCTTGGATGTGAGAGCAACCTGGGAGAGCTGGAGGTGTGGGATTAACTCAAGCCGGTGCGATGCCCACTTTTTTTTGCTCATTTAAGTATTCGTGCCAAGGCAATTTTCACTTCGGAAATCAAAGGTTTTTGTCATTGCAGGCATGATTTTCAGATCTGCGGTGTTTGCACAGAGGGTGACAGCGCTGTTGAATTAGAAGCGCTGGGGGGGACGGTGGTGGGTGGTGGTGTGAGGGAGAATTGTGAACACAGCCGGCTTATCTTTAGAGGCAAGAAATGTCAGAGGTGCCACCGCCTGATTGATGGTTTCCTCGCGCCGGGTGGCAATACGCTCCGGCAACTTCATCCTTACGGGTGGGACAACACCTCCTGAGCGCATGCAAACAGCTGGTACCATGGCAAACCTTAAAAAAAAAGGCTTTCGGCAGCTAATTAGGTCTAATACTTGACCCTGACTTCATGGCACTAGAACTGCTCTGGCCAAAAGAGCCTCCCCAATACCACAACCAGTAGCACCAACACAACCAGTACCAGCACCACCACTAACACCACCACCACCACCACCCCTGCGGGCCCTCCCGGCTCCTTTGGGGACGGGATGTCGAGGAAACCCCCCGGGGCCGGGACACGGGGGCCGAGGGGCCGGCGGGCGGCAGGGGGAGCTGCGGCGGGGCCGAGCCGTGCCGTGCCGAGCCGGGCGGCCGGGTTACCTTCGGGGTTGGCGCTGATGAAGACGCGGACGCTCCTGCCGCTCGGCACCAGGTGGGCCGGCAGCGCCGCCAGGTTGCCGGCGAAGGCCGCCCGCCGCAGCGCGGCGTCCCGCGGGCAGGGCAGCCTGCCGCCCGCCCCGGCCGCCCACATGGCGCCGCGCCGCAGGGCTCACGGCAGTCCCCGGCCCGTGCTGCTGCTGCTGCTGCTGCTGCTGCTGCTGATGATAATGATGCTGGCGGCGGCCATGCGGCCCCTGCGCTGCCTCCTCCTCGGCGGCGGGGAGAAAGTTTGGCGGCCGAGCCCGGCGGCGGCGCGTCTCGTCCCGGCGGGGTGGGCTGCGGGCAGCCCCACGGCGCCCGCCCTCCTCCGAGCGCTTCAGGGCCCCCGGGCCGGATTTTTATAGGGAAAGTGCCGGCGGCGCATCCTCCGGGCTCGCAAGAGTTCAGCGCCCTCCTTGCGTCTTCTGGAGCCGCCCGCGCAGGAGTCCCAGCTGCGGAGGTACAACGGCAGGATGCTTGTGCTGCTTCCCCCTTCCTTTTGTTCTTTGCCTTTTTAATCAGTTATTTAACCGGCACGACTGCTCTGAAGAATGAAAGGGGCCGGTCGCAGCGAGCGGCGCCGGGCGGCCCCCGTGCAGCAGCAGCGGGCGGCGGGGCGTCCCGTCGGGCGGCGCCCAGGGGCGGGCGGCGGGGGGGCGGCGGGCCCGGGCCGGGCTGCACAGCGCAGGGACCGCCCGGGGAGGGGCCCGGCCGGGCTGGGGAAGGGTTAGGGTCGGGGATGGGTTTGGGATAGGTTGGGGTCGGGGAGATGCGGGGGGTCCCGGTCCCAGCAGTGCCGCCTGGGCAGGCGGCTGTGGAGGCGCCTGAGCGCGCTGGAGGGGCTGGAGGGAGAAGTGTGCGAGGCGGGCGGTGCTGCCTATATAGCCCACCGCACGTGGGCAGCGCCGCACGGAGCCTGTGCACGGACAGCAGCGCGTGTGGCAGAGCGGGCGCGGTGCGTGGCGTGCTACGGACCGAGCGTGGTGGGTGCCCGGCTGAGCGCTGCTTCAAGGCACGGCCCCTTCCCCACCCGGCCCTGCCCTGCTGGGACCCCCAGGGCAACCCTCAGCCGCCCCCGGACTGGGGGAGCAAAGAGCTCGGCTCTCCTTGGGGAATGGACATGGGGGCCGTGGGGTGCCCGGGGCACTGAGCACAACCCTCGTGCACCCTGGTTTCTGCAGGGCGTGCAAAGTTGCACACCGTGTGTGTTTGCATGTGTGCGTGCAAGGGAGAAATGCTGCTGCTTGCTCGCTCTTTATCAGTTCCACACCCAGCACATTCGGGGCCAATTTCAACCGAGGGGCAAATTTTAAGATATTAACTCTCAGGTAACGTTCCTGGGAGCTTGGCTGGGCAGGAGAGTGCATTTATGTGCAAAGAGAAAAAGTATACAGTGAACATCTCAGCCATTAGTATTGCAGTGTCACCAGACAGAAAGTCCGTGGTGGAGTCGTGGAACAATTTCAGAGTGCCTAGGAATTGGAAAATCCCCCTTTCAATCAAAAAGCCTATTCCTGTAGGATTCTGGGGTGTCCAATAAGGATAAAATCTCACTTGAAGCCTTTTGTGGTAGGCGTGTGTATTTCCCTCCTCTGTGGATTGCCTGATGCTCCATATAAGACAAGCCTGAAGCTTTGGTATAATTCAGTTAAAAAATCTGACAGTCATGAGATGCAATTCCCTAGGAAATGAGGCTTCATATATGTCACTGCTTACACAACTATCGGGCTTATCTGCACTTCGCTTACCCTTTGTGTAGCCACTGTGCTTAGACGTGCCTTTTTCTGGCTTGTGTCACTAACAGGTAATTTCTTTAATACAGAGCTGAAAAGCAGCTCCTTGAGGCTGCAGACAGTTAATGAATGCATGAAGGAAATGATTTATAGCGTAGGCTGAATTACATCTTACGTACTTTGCTGGGACTGACTATTGGCTGGGCTATCTGCCTTGCTCCTCTGGCACAACGTACCAGGCAGTCCCTAAATACAAATTTCTTGGGGGAAGCAGCCCCTGCTAAGGACACACACATATAGCTGCTGCCTTAGAGCTGTCACCAACAAATTTCTCAGGCAGCTTCTTTGGACTCCTTGGGCTGCCCCTTTACCTTGCCAGCCATAACTCAGTGGGTTTTGGGAACTCTTTTTGGCAGTCATTTTTACTAAGTTGAAAACTTGAGCTTGCATCATTTGGATTCCTTTGGAATTTTGTCTTTGACATCACTGACAATAGCACTGGCTCTTAACTGAGTGTTATCATCCCACAAGCCCAGGTTGGATGAAGAGGTACCAGGCTCATCATTTCCAACCAGTCGCCAGCTCCCATGGCAGGGACAGCTGTACTGCATATGAAGCAACCAGTCCTTGCAGCTTGCAGGCTCCTGCCGTGTGGCTCCAAACCTGTGCTAATCCCAAAATTGCCATTTTGAGCTGTAAACTGTAAAGTGGGTTGCCTTTATGCATGACTCAGCTTCCTGCCGTGGTAGCTTCCACTGCTGCAAAGGCTGAAGTAGGCAGGTGCCTCAGGGTGGTCATCTCCTCAGCTGCCCAGCCTCAGCCCGCCTGCTGTCAGGGCTCAGCACCCTGCAATTTGGCCCCTTGGAGTATATTTAATGCCGGGAAGGAAGCACTGTGAGGCTGAAACAGAGAGGGCAAAGAAATGAGTACAGAGAAACTAATTTACTGCTTCACCTGAGACTTTGCCAGTATATAGGCACTCCAGGCTAACTCAGTTTGGAGATTAGTTGGTAGCTTCTCTTAAAAAATAAAAACTTTTTTCAATTCAACAAAAAGAATATCCAGGAATGTCCTTCACATTCAAATACAAATCATTAAGAGGATCCTCCTGTGTTTGCTATAAAAGCATACATCAAAAATATCTTATTAAATTGCATATTGAATAACAGATTTTCTACATTTTATAGTTCAGCAAAATATACTACTTTACAAGACACATTTTAGAGCCAGTGTTTGTGTCTGAGTCCCGAAGTGGTTAAGAGGAAGCTGCATGAGCACAGATTTGCATCCTTTAGGAACCATTGAAAGCATTGCCTGGAGGCTTGGTCCCCAGGCTTCCCCACTGACCTTATTGTCATGGAGCAGGTCTTTAGGGTCTGACATTGAGGTTGATGGCTCACCATTGTGCCGAACAGGAATAAAACCAGACCTGTAATTCTGCAAGAGCCTGTGTATAAACACCCATGACTACTGGCTTGATCCTGAGAAAACATAGATCAGCCAAGTGGCAGAGGATCTCTACTGGTGTGCATTCAGAATGCATCTTCCCCTTTTACCTGAATGTTTCTTGGTTATCATTCTGGCCTTATTTCTTCCAAGTTCAGATATGTCTGAATAAAGCTACAGAAAGCTTCCCTTGGTAAAACACATGGGAACAATCGAGCTATTTTGTTTCCTGATGGCCTCATCCTGCATTAATTCACACTGCGCAGCGCTTTACCTCTTGCGAAGTCCCAGAGGCGAGTGTAGCTCAGTAGTACTGATCCACAGAGATCAATACGAAATGCACCAAGTTGTTTGGCTTAAACCTAGCATGAATAAGCTTACAGACGGCTGTCTGAGGTAGCGTGGCATTCTGAGATCGGTTTTGTGTAAAATTGAGCACTATAGGGTCAGCTCTAGTAATCTGAAGAGCTTGGGCAGTAACCTGGGCGATATGCTATGGGTAGGGTTGCAATAGCTGTGAGGAACTGATTTATTCTGCCTGCAAGCTGAATTTATGTTCTTGTGCATATGTACTTCAGTGTGTGTTGTGGGGTGTTGAAAAGTGTTCAGCAGTGGTCTGGTTTCACTCTCACAGGAGTCAGCAGGGACATGCTCAGCAGTTCTGCTGAGGTGGAGGCAGACCTACAGTCACCACTTCTGTATGTAACGGGGTCATAATAGCTGAGTTTTTTATGGCATCTTTCAAATGGAGCGCTTTGCCCTGCACTAAAATACAACCGCTGAGCTAAGACCTAGGTACTTAAAATACTCCCTCAGGTGTTTAGTGCCTGGATCTGCCAGGGGCAGCATGTTCAGCCTTCCTACTGCCTTCTTTCCCAAACTCTAGTTATTTGCAGTGCCTGGCAGGGCAAAGTTTGAGGTCAAGTCAAAGATCCAAGTGTAGGAATCAGCACATTGACCACTTGCATGCAGAAGCTGAGGGACTCCTGCACAGAGTTGCATCCTCTTAGTGAAAACTAACTTAAAGCTGAGCAGTTTTTGCAGCTCCCTAGCAAGCTGGCCCAGTTTTAGGAGCAGGCAGTTGCCTAGAGCGACAGACGAAAGGAGGCAATAAAATCACATTTTAAGCAAGAAAGAGACCCTGTGACTCTGCACGTGTTCCTGCCTGTTTAATGAGGGCTCGGTGCATCCCCCAGGCATCATCCTCCCCAAGCTGCTGAGGTGCCAAGGCCGAGTGAGCTCCTCATCACAGGAACCGTGGCCACGGTCATGTTGTTTGAACATCCCAGCTATTTGTTCTCATCTCTGCTTTAGCTTGCTGCTGCTGAAACTGAGGGGAGAAACTTTCTGTGTTCCTTCTCTGCACCTTCTTCTTAACAGGGCTGTGTTGCTTTTGCAAGGGTGGTTGGATTGGCAGGAGAGCAGGGGCAGATGTGCTGAGATGAGAGCTCATAGGATTCATGCTTCACTAAAAAAAACCCTGTTATTATTATCCTTGCAAATTAGGAATGACAGGCTGCCTAAGCTTACTGGGTTTATATTTATGTCAAGAAGCTGATTGCAAGAAATAAGATATGTCCTAGCAGATCTTACATGGTACTGGGTTCCCGTAAGGACCTTTTATAGCCATTTCGGGGCTCAGTTAACTCTACTTGATTTATACTTCCCATTTCTACGTAGTTCTGAGTGCTGAAAATATGTGTATGTTCAATTTTGTTAGATTTTGCAACTTTAGTCAGTTGCTGCCTCACATCATGAGGAGAGCTGTGAGAGGCAAATTGGCCCACATCGGCCCACTGCAATGTTCTTCAGCTTTCTCTGAAACAGCTGGTTGACAACATCCAAAAGAAGATGCTAAACTACATAGGCTTTGGTCTCATAAAATGAGAACAAGTTTGAGTTTGTGCATTTTTAGCCCACAAATACATTTTTCCTCTAAGTGAGTCTGTAATGAAATCCTGGTAACTTCTTCCTCCATGTTCTCTGCACAGTTTAGTAATACTAAAAAAAGTTTTCCCTTTCCATTTTGCTCATTTGTATTTTGAATATACAATACAGAATATGTGTCATAAAATAATTTCTGGATTGTACAAGTGACATAGCTCCAATGTTGGTTCCTATATTTTTCTGCCAATAAATTCGGATTTTGGACGTAGGCGCATAAGGTTTTGTCTACCTGAAGTTTTAAGGATACAAAACTTCATGATGGTGGTGACTACTCAAATAAGGATATGGAACATGTAATACAAGGATGTAGCATCCGGCATTTGGTTTCTTCTAGAAAGTCTGCATACACGCACATATCTAGGTACAAAAGTAGCTACCCTGAACTTAAGTAGAAAATGGGCATGAGCTCCTGATTTTGTTGAAGGCAGTGGGAGTTTTGCCACTGACTCAACTGGTTATACAATCTGAAAACCTACAGGATTCGGGGTGAATATTTTCTTCCAATCTTTCTTAAAAGCTGGAGTAGAAGAAGCCATTTTTGGAAGTATTGTAATAGATGGTGGATTGAAGTTTCCTGTATGATAGTAAGTGTTAAAAGGAATTAGGAGGAGGTCAGAGACTGGCAGCTCTCAAAGTAGGAAGGGCATGGAGTGTGGAGAATCAGAAACAGGCTTTTTGATCACTGCAGTGCAAAATACTCTTTTTTTACTGGCCTCAGCTGAGACTGCATTTCCAGTTGCAGGGAGGAGGCTGGATGTCCTGCAATTAAGAGACAAATATCCTTCCTTTATTTTTTTCCACAGCAGAGTTTTCTTTATATTTCCTTGTACACCATTGGTGGATCTCTCTGTGTTCTTACCAGCATGATATTTCAGCCTTCAAACCACATCATTTCCATAAGTGCTGAGGAGGGAACTCTAACCTGGAGTAAGAATTTCCAAACAGAGAGGCGTAAGAACAGTCCTGGTTTTCAGGAGCTGCCATGTGGTGTAATTATGCACTTGTACAGTATACGGAGTAATTTATATTTCAAGGAAAAAGGGAAGATAATACCTCCAAGCTGGTTAGTTTTGTGTCTTTGTAAGCACAGGAGTACTTCATTCTCACCTCCAAGTCCCAGTCTGACTTGCCAGCTGGCATCGGCAAAAGGACTTCTACTTTATCCTAAAAACAGTGCACCACCAGGAGCCTGGCTTAACCCCTGTAATGACAATGGTCTGGGTATGAGAGGTTTGCTTTTCTTTCATTTTCTTCTTTTTGAGGTTCTGTAGAAACTCTGCAACCTAGCAAAGCAAACATAGCCTTTTCTATTAAAACATCACAAGTGGCTGCACCACACCACATCTTTATTTTTATCTCTTATGTCACACTTGATTGAAGGGTTCTTTGCAGCTAAAATAACATGATGAAGGCATGGAAATTATTTTTGTCTTACTTTCTCCTGGAAGCTTAAAAGAAACCTGATTTCTCACACAGAATCCTCATACATAGATGTACGCTCCCCAGGGATACATACGTGCACAAATGCCCACACACGCTCAAAAGACACAAAAGGACGTATGTATTGCTAAATTCACACAAGAGATATGCAATGTTAAGATTGCAAAGATAGTCTTTTGACTTTGTTCATGTAACTTTAAATTTTGCCTTGTTGCACATATACATTATAGCAGTCCTTAACTAGCTGGCCCAGTACTCTGTTTTAGCACCCTTTGATATAACTCAGTGCAAAAGAGGGGTTCCTTACTGTGTTCAGCTCTCAGTCAGCATGTGCTCAGTGGCATACTTGCTGCTCACTGTTCAGACCCCGTCTGCAGATAGATACAGCCTTTTTCTCCTCAGTTCTTTCATGTCTTTTCCCAAGATAGTAAAGATAGTAAGTACATAAGCCCTTCCAAAATATGAACTCATTCTCATAACACCCAAGCCAAAGAAAGTTTCATTACTAAAACACACTCATTAATACCAAAAGTATCTGTTAATTTTGGATGCCCTTTCTGAGATACCAAGGACTGCTTTTTTTTTTTTTTTTCAAAGTAACTGGTATTAGATACCAAGTGCAAGTAGCAATTTTTGTCCCCATCAGCTGTAGCTGAGAGTGTTTGGGTTATTTGTGTTCTAAGCTTCAGACTTTCAAGTCAGGTGCTCAGAAAACTAAGAGCCTACAATTAATGATCACCCATGAAAAATTTAAAAGATGTAATTAGCATCCTAGGAAGTCCATGGTGGAAGCCAGGAAGGAAGGAAATTCCCTCCTTTCTCTGGAGCAATATTCACTTTCTTAGCCATGAAATGATTTTTTCCTTTCCTGTAATTCCTTGCCTCATTGCTGCACCTCCTAACCTCAGCTAAAAATAAATCATGGTCCTTTGACAGCAATCTGCTTAGTTTTAAAGTCCTGCCTCATCCTTAAAGGTTACATAGTTACAACAGAACAGGCAAAATATCCTCCCATGCATTTTTAACTTCTTATTCAATAAACTGTAATTTCCCTCCTCAGCTCAGCATCACAGATCTTTCCACATTTCCCACAGAAGGAGGGAACCTTCTGTGTTCCAGGTTGTGTCCATTGCCTCTTGTCCTGACCCTTGTCTTCATCTTTTTGGCCAGCCACTCACTCCTGGATTTTTCGTCCCTGCGCTTTTTATTTGTCATTGCTTTGCTTGGTTGTTTTGAGCTCCTCTTCCAGGTCCCCATCAGCCTTCCCCTTCCCCTTCGCCTGCTCTGCTCCCTGGCAGGGGGGTGGTGGAATGGCCGCTGCCCATGCTGCTCCCTGGTAGATGCTTCTAGCATCTAAAAGATGAGCTCTGGTCTTCCAAAAATATGTATCGGTGGTGGTGACATGCAAGCTAAAGTTCCACATGGTGAGAACTCTCGATATTATACCGAATGGCTTCTAGATCTAGAAAATGCTTATGGCAGCAAAGAATATTACACTCCCTCTGAGGAAATGAAATCCAAAGAAAAGCCAGAACGTAAAGGAGGAGGAGGGACAGAAGGCCGGGATGTTTCTCTGAGAGTCGGTGCCACTGCTTTGCAGAGATTGTTGTGGCAAGTAATCTTGGACTCATGTTCAAAGCAGCAATTAGGGGGAGGCTGAATCAAGTGAGCATGTACATGTCTGCAGCAGAGTTGAGAGAGGGCCATCTGCTGTGCAGCATTTTGAGAGTGTTTTCTAAGTGAACTACACCTGCTGTACGTGGTAATTAAATTTGAAATAGAAGAGTCAAAATATTCCTGCTGCAAGGTTGTTGATGAATAAGGCTTACCAATCTGATTATAGAAATTTATATATTTATTTGTGCACATTACATGACAAATAAAATCACCACTCTGATTTGTTTGTGCTAATAGAAAATAGACCCATTTGCACTCCATTGTTAATGTGATTTTATGGGATTTATTGACATGGCAAGTTTATTTTAGACATATGAAGACATATGAAGACCCAGGAGAGTGGGATTGCAGTAGTAACATTAATTTGTCATCTCAGCGCTAAGAAGGAATAAAAAAAAAAAAAAAAAAAAAAGCTTGCAGAGCTTTGTTTTACCTGCAGGGGTTCTGAAGGAGCAGCTGTCACTTTTTTTAGTCTTATTTAATATATGCCATCATTTTTCATCGTGCTCCCGAATTGATACTGCAGCTATGCTGGGGAAAAAGGAAGCTCTCCACCTGCTCCAAGTCCAGAACAAAGTGCTTAATCTTGGAGACAAGCACTGAAAGCAAAAGGGAGTTTCTCTGTGTGAATCTAGTTGCTCTGTCGCAGAAATAATGGCAGTGGATTTCTGTCTCTAGTCTACTGTAGCTAATACTGATTTCTGTAAGCTGATGGAGCATGCAGTACCCTATTACCAAATGCCATCACAGACATGTTTTGTAACCACTGCCATGCCACAGTTGCACAGTGCTGTGCTCTGAAGTGTTATGAAGGCCCTCGGGCAGCCCGAATGTAAAAACATTTGGTGAAGAATCGTGAAGACAACTATCATCATCTGGGGGGGAGTTTTAATTTGAAATAGGCTTTATTCCCAAATAAAACCTGCCATTTGGGTCACTGTTCCCGTAGAATGATTATTTTTTTTTTTTTTTCCTACAGAAGCAGGAATAGTTGAGACTTATTGTTAGCAGCTAATCATTTTTGGTAAGCCACTTCAATAACTCAGTTAGCCTGTTTCTTGAGTTCTGTATGCCTTGTTATAAGGAATGGCTCCAGAATCTGCCCTTTCACCAACGTGCAAAACTGCACATCCAAAAAAGCTTCAGAGACCCAGCTGCATGCTCCCGGTTGTATCAAAGGTTGCTGTCAGTGTGGGATCTTCTCTTGTGCTTTTCTCATGAAGAAAATCTTTGTGTTTGGGGCTAGATGGGAGCAGCAGCGGGCACCAAATGGGGACGAGTGCTCCAACACTCACCGCCTGCTTCCTTCAGGCACAAGCATCTGGATCCCACTTTGTCAAATGTGCTCCAAGCAGGTAAGTGTGCTGAGCATGCGATTTGATAGTATCTTCTTCTCTTGTCTGGTCTGTCTGGTGGGTGCAGTCACTCCTTTCTGAGGCTTCCTGCATGAGATGGTTGGCAGCTGGTTTTGCAAGAGGCGCTGCTTTCTTCTGTTTGTCTGGGTGCCAGCTTAAACTGTTTGGACAGCTTTAAATCTTTCATAAAGTGCTTCTTCAAGTAAAAGCTTTGTTTTAAGGTGTCCGACTACCCACAAAGCCTAAAAATAATAAATTATGTCCGGTGCCTGCTCACCAACTTGCTTTACGGGCTCTTCTGTGGCCCTCTTCTGTTGGCAGGAGGGGGGCCTGGGGATGCTGAGCATCCAGGGATGTTTGGGGCATGTCTGGGAGCCAAGCCCCACATTCATGAATCTTAATGGAAGTGGCTGAAACTCAAGTTCAGTTCTTACCCTTTTTCTGTTAAAAAAAAAATAAAGAAGAAAGAATGAAAGGAGCTCACATCCTTTTATCATACAGCCTAAATTCCTTTATTCATGAAAGCACATAAAAATCATGCAGGCTTAGGAAAAGTGCCTTCCTCAGAGGCCATGAGCAGCCCCGTTGATTTCTTCAGGAGATGGAGCACAGCTAGAGCTGGGATGAAGCCCTCAGCCTCCTGCTAGGTTGTATCTTGCTTTTGCACATTCAGTTAAACAAATTGCTAAATCTGAGTCAGTTTTTATGGCTTTGTAGTTTTGTACAAAGTATTCAGGTTGCAGATTGTTACTGGAGTTGAAAAAAATATGTTATTGTGTGTAATAATAAAGTAGACAGTAAAATGGATTTCCTTTTAGGTTTTCTTTGCTCCAAATATGTACTATGTATTTTCTTCGGCTCACAAAGAGAATAGTCTACTGAATGAGGCATGGTCAGGGTGTCGGGAGCCTTGGATTTAATTTCCAGACCTGTCAGAGTTTCCCTGTGCAATGACTAAGCAAGTCCATTAGGACTAGATCTGCAGAGAAATTTAAGGCTATAACTCCAGGTGAGGATGATCCTTCTTCGGCTGCTGCTTAATCCTTTATTCTGTAATTGCTAATTTCAGTCACTCAGCTGTATGATTTCTGAGAGTAAAATTCCCAAGAAAATAATTCTTCCCATGAATTTTCAGGAGCCAGGGGGTTAAAGGTGGGACTGAGGACTAAGTAGCTTTAGGAGTAAGCTTATATAGTTTCCTTATTCATGAGCTGTGAGGGTACTAACATACAAGCTGTAGTACCTCCTCACCCCACAGGGGTGCAGGAAGCATTAGAGATCATGAGGAAAAGGTAAGCGTGAGTCCCTTTCTGGGCAGAAGTGTGTTACCTCTGGGTACTTCTGTATGTCCTTACAGAGTTCAATGACTGTGATCTATAAAAAAGAAGAATTTAACTAAAACTGAAATAATCTAAGTTACCAAGTCAGAGTTTAGCCAAGACAGTGGATTTAAATCTACTACTTTCAAGATGATTGCTTTTGATACTCTTGTAATACAAGTGCATAAGATGTCATTTAGGTTTTCACCTGGAAAACAGCATTTCAGTCCATATGCTGTGCTAAATTAATCCTGTGGCATTGAATCAGTGAGAGCAGATAGGCACTACAAGTTACCATGGCACCTCCTGGGCAATTTACCTCATGGTTCCCTTGAGGAGCGGTGTCTCTCATGTGAGTACACACACCACTTCCAGGGACAGTGCGTTTGTATTAATGGTGTTCCATTTTGGTTTGTTTGTGTTGTTCTCAGATATAACACCAAATCCGAGCTTTTCAGATCACCCCTTTTCCTCTGAAGACACAAGCTTCCTGTGTGAACGTGTGGGCCTGACCCAGGTGCTGAGGCTATCCGCATTGCTGCTTCTGTCGGCCTCTGAGGAGCTGCTTGGCAAGTAACGTGGGCACAGTCTGATGGCATTTCGGGAAGCCAGTAGCTCCCCAAAGGGCTTTCCTGGATTTAGGAATGAATTAAAGTTTCACTCTTCATATTAAGGATATCACAAAGGTCGCTTGCTGATCTCCAGAGGAGACAGGCAGCTGAACTGTGCAGGAGATAAAAGCTCTCTGCCAAATAATCCATTGAGCAAATAATTGGCTTTGCCTTCAGACTGCCGTGATACCATGACTGTTAGGAGAAAACATCACTGGAAACATCTGAGCATGGTAAAATCTCACAAAATTCAATCTCAGAAGTTACAGACTCAGGTATGACAGTCAGGTATGACAGTCAAATGCATGAAGCTGTTTAATTCTATACCCTTTACTTAAGAGCTTTTGTAGCATTTTGCACCAATACAGAAATAGGTGGCACCTCACAGCTACTACATTTCAGTCTTGCTGAATGTTTCCAGGAAGCACTCAAATGATCAATGGAGACATTTTTTTTTCTCTTAGTCATAGACATTTAATTTTATGTGTATTCCATATAAACAGGATTAGGTTTAATCAACTGTAGTTTTCTTAAGTGTGAGTTATTTTGCTGTCATACCTGCGCTATAATTTAATTAATGTCTCAATGGATACTTAAATCAATATCTTCTGGTCCCACCTGCCCTGCTTTCTCTTGCAAATAAACAGCCATGCTATAGTTAACAAACCAGTGGATGCTTAGGAACAGAGATACCTTTTCTTATGTGGTGTGGATTAACTTTGCAACCTGGAAGTGGCAGCAGCAGAAGGGCAGGCACCCCTATGTTATGGTGGGCTCACCCATGTTCTTGCTTCAGTCTGAACTCAACTGCAGTTTTGAGATATCTCTCCCAGTTGTCCCCACTTCCTGGGTTTGGGCTGGCATTGTCAGAAGTCTCGGGGTGCAGGAATTGGAATCCTTTCAGGTGATACTAAACTTAACAGCATGCTGTGGCATTCAGCCCATGGGGCCGGATAGTCTGAAGTTAAGTACCAAAATCTAAAATGTGTGTGCTGTTGGTATCAAATCTTCTGCATCAACAGTTTTAATCTATGGACCTACTGCTTTTCATCCACACTGCTTGCTAATGTAGCGAAAAGTACAGGCTTTTTTTATTGATGATTTCCAGGTAGCAGGGAACAGAAAGTATCCCTCATCTATAGAGTGACACAGAGACTTCGAGATTTGTATTTTTTCAGTAGTCAGAACAGAAATAGCATTCTTATGCATTATTGCTGATTTATTTAACTTGCACTATTTGAATTCTTGTGCAATTGAAAGATCAGAAATAAGAACGCCAGGAAATAGTTTAATCTGCTGCTCCAGTTTCTCTCTACTGCTAGATAATCAGTTTTTGATTGAAAATGTGACCATTGTGTTGTCAGCGCCTTTGACTTTTTTAATTTTAGTTTCCTCTGTTTCACTGTTCATGACAAACAAAATCACCTATAATGAAACTTATGGAATGATGGTTCTGTGCAGCCCAGCTATGTGCATTGTCTGCTTACAGCTGTGATAAACATAGGTGATAAACTAGGTGATGAGGACTACATAATACACAACTGCATGCACACACTTGTATATACGTTTATGGTATACACATAGGACTAATCCACACTGATTGATGACATCAATCCAATATATTGCAGAGAATAAAGTCAATGTTAGGCCTTACAAATGGCAAATGGATTTTTTTTCATAAAACTTTCACCTCTTACACTCTGTAATGGGGTGTCCACAGAACAAAATGCAGAGAAAGTGTAGTCTGTATGTTTAATTCCTCATAAGGCAAGAACAAATTTGTTTCCTAGGTCCAAATAAACCACTGTTTCATTGACTTCAAAACATTTTGGCCATATAAGTTCAGCTCCTTTGAGTCCTAGCATCTGCCGTACTGGGGCTGGCTTCTGTGTCTGGCAGGATGTATTGTATCTCAAGGAGTATTTTCATTATGATTACTCAAAAGGCCATTTCTTTATAGGACGTGTTATTTTCTCTGAAACCCTCTTTTCTTGTACCCCACAGGAAAGCATCAGAGTGAGATATGTCATGAATTATTTTTGGAGTGACTGGGTCAGGCATGTGGCAATAGTTTATTGTAAGTGCAAAACGGTGTGCAATGAATAGAAGCAGTTTGATATGATTTTCTGCTTGTAGTGGCTTTTCAGTCTCTAAAAAGCAAAATTGAGCGTATATATTGAAGTAGAAGCTCAAGTGTTTTCCTATTTTCTGAGTTGATATGAGCTTTATGTGTCTTTAAAGCACAAGGCTTAGGAAATACTCTTATTATGAGGTGTCTGTTTCAGTACAGCCAGGCATTCAGCTGTGCCTGCAGTTTTCAGAAGATGAACACATGACTGAGGAAGAGGAAGACCTGTCAGGAAAACAATCTGGGGTAAATCCAAGTTTTCAGGAAAACAGACTCTTGACCTTGGACCTCCTTATGGACTCCTCAGAGAGAAGGCCACCTGGGAGGACTTGCAGAGGAAGATCTGGACTATGGTCTAAAAGAGGTCTGTTTTGGCAAGGACAAGAGAGATGGTTTAAGAATACATACAGCTGGAAGGATTCCTGGGAAATAGTAAAGCAGGTCAGGTTTACTGCTGGTATCCTATTGATTTAGGAGGCTAAGTCTCCAGCACTACATTGTGAACATAGTCCTCATCCCCTGATAGTCATGTGGCGGTGGTGGCAGAGAAGGACTCCAAAGCTTTAACAGAGGCTACCAAACCTTGATATGACAGGAGAAAGGTAGCCCTGAAACATGGGCTTACTGGGAACAGACAATTTGCTCTGTGTGTCTAGAATGCTATTTTTTTTCCTTGAAAAGCAGGAAAGCATATTTGAAGACACTGTAAAGCCAGGTAGCATAAAGCTGTCATTTATTTGTCAGGAAAAAAAAAAAAGGAAAAATCTATTATTATTCTTGAGCAATCTTTTCACTTTCCTTCTTTTAAAACACAATGACAGTTAATGATTAATAGACACAGTCCACAGTGCTGCCAGCAGGAAGCCAGCCTGAGTGTGGGGGAAGTCTAAATAATTGAAGTGAAAAGGTGACAGAGGCAGCCATTAGTTCTTCTGGATAAGAAAGGCTTCATTGCCTGGCTATTTGCCCAAATAAAAGGGAGAATTTACCATTTGAGTAGAGTGATCTGTAGATTTCATGGTGGACTTTTCTCGGGGGCAAAGAAAACAACAGGGCTCAATGTTTCTAAATTTGTAGAAACTGATGCAAAACCTCCTAATTTTTAGTTGCATTACACCATAACCAGCTTGTCAGAAATTATTGGGCAGGATTCCAGAAACAAAACTGAGCACCCTATCGCAGCATACTGACGCCCTATAGCAGCATGAATCATGTAGCACTGGCTAGCTGCCTTCACAGAGTGACTCTTCTCCATGGGCATCCTGGTGGTTGTGGGAGACCCTGCATACTTGCAAAATCAGGTCTGTAATTTTACAGGACTGAGCAAATCGGAGTGGCAAATGTCAAGCTGAAAACTAACTCCAGTCTTCTCAAGCTGGGCAATGAAAAACAAGTGCCCAAAATAAATAAGCACTTTTCAAAGAGTAGGTTTCAGTTTGTTTGCTGAACTGCACATTCTGCAGCTCTATGTCATGGAGATAAGCGGAGGGAGGATATTGTTTCAGATTCTCTTCAGGAGAATAGAAGAACCTTTCCTTCAGTTTTGTGGACTACTGTCTCATCTGACACCTCACATAATGTAGTTTCCTTTCATTTCTAGGCAGAACTTGAGAAGTGCCAGGAAACAAGCTGTCCTGTTTTCTACAGGAAAAGTTTCCTGGAGCCTAATTAGTCTTTTTGCACAGGCAATAACAATAAGGCAATTGTTAAATGATGGCATTTAACTGGTGATGTAAAATGAGATGGTGGTGTAACGAGAAGCCATCTGTTAGTTCCATGTGGTTGTTAGAACTTATAGCAGTGACCATGAAAGGATGCAGGGGCCATGCACTGGAGCACATGAACTGCGTGAGCCATTTCTGGGACATTTGGACATTGAGCTCAGTCTTTGCTAACTTCAGGGCTCTCCCCATGGCCCATGACTATTCTAGATATTGTTTTCTTGAAGAATTTGTGTCTGCTAATATCCTTCCTGATAGTCTTGTAGCTATATCATGTTGCTCCTTATACTAACTGATTGGCCCACTTCTATGTAACTTTTATGAGAAGGGGCTGGTGTTGCCCAGAGTCTTGTTTTGGCTTACGTTTGAAGGAATGTCTGGAATCTATTTAATGAGACCCTGTTGTGCAAGCTGGTTAGGTGACTGCCTAACACCCTGGTCACGGAGGTGACAGTTAAATGCTGGAAAATTTCGGAACAAGTTTTTTTTGTGCACATATATTTTACCATAACTCAAAGGAGCTTCCTAAAAAAATCATTTTTCTCTAACATTTTTCATTGTGTCTGTCACTTGCAGGTGGCAATGAGCTAGCACCTTTTCATGTTGAGATTCTCACTCTTGAGCCATTTAATTAGGATAGTGATGTTGTGTGGAGAATAAGAATTGGAATTAATTTTTAATATTTTTGCATCCAGTAACTCCTGAATGTTTTGGAAAAAAATCTATAAAAATGCAAGGAGATCTCTCATATGTCATCTTGTACTTAATATCCTGCTGAAGAGGATATTGTTATTGCAACACTTATTTCTACACCAGCATTCAACTTATTTACAGACATGCTCTATTCTTACATCAACGTGTAACATTAAGTGGCTCTCCACAGCCAATGTCGGGTGTGTGCTGGAAGTGTTCCAGAAAGGTATTGAAACAACATAAAGGAGAGTGTAATAGAGGCTAATGACCTTTTCAAGTTTTGTTTTGTTTTGTTTTTTAACACGAAGGGGAATCACAAATGTATTTTGGATTTGTTTCCTAAAAGCATCACACTCAGTCCAAGTGATAAGAATTGTAGGAACGAAGGCTGAAGAGAGAAATTGGAGTTAAGGGGCTTCATGTGAGAGCAGAAAATACTAATGATTCCTTGGATGTCAATGAGAAGGAAGGATGTCAAAAAAAGAGAAAAAGAATTAATTTAACAAGCAAAGTCAAGCAAGAGAAGGTCATGGGGAAGAAAAGAGGCCATGGCTGTGGCAGGACAAAGATAGCTGAATGCACAGGAATGCACAGGAGCTCCATGATTGAGACATAGAAGCATTTAGCTAAGTTACAAACAACAGCTATGTATGAATGGAAGTCAAGGATCTATTTTGTCTACTACATCCATAATAGTATTGCCTAGAGGCATTCTGCCTGCAGAGACTTAGGAGGTAGCATCAACCTTCCTACAGTGTAAAAACTGCAGGGAGGTCGTGTCCTGATCCCACAACTACTTCCCATCTGGTAACGCTGAGATGATTTTCCCTCCCTGCTTAACAACCTTGCATTGAAAGGTGGCTGCTGTCAGATACCAGAGTGGTGTCTAAAGGAAGACTCCCGAGGGACTTTACAAGTTGATGCGAGGGAGGAGCAGGGCTCCTGCCAAAGAGCAGCTTGAGGATGAAGGAGGCACCAGAGACAAAGGCTCAATCTGAGGCCATCCGGGTATTAAACAGGGAGGGGGCACACCTAGCCCTCACGGAGGGTGAGCTGGAGACTGGTCGCTTTTGGTTGTCTGAAGCAAAACTCACATGTCTACTGTGATTTTTTTAGAGGAAGTGGCATAGAATTATTTCTTTTGAGCAACAGTTTTTATTCAGAGATTTTGTATATTTAAGCTCTTGACAGCAGATCTAATGTTCTTGCTAATAGAACTAAATTACAGAACAGAGGCTTCATTTTTATTATATAACATATTGTAAGTCTGCAGTGGTTCTGAGTGAGACTGGGGGAAAAAAACAATGTTGTGTTAAGCGTGTGACCTGTTTTGATTGCTACATCTGTCATGTTTCTCTTCCAATCCTGATTTTTCTTTCCACTATCTTAATATCTTTGAGTTTGATAAATTATTTCTAAACACAGGAATGATGAAAACTACAAGAATTGGCTCTAAGACTGCTTAGTTATTGCATTGTGTGAGGATAGTTTTCTTTAATACACCACCTATTTACAAAGTACTCAGAAGCTGATTTATTACATCTCATGGGCAGTCTGCATTTCTCTGGATATTTTGCATTTTCTGCATTTCTAATGGATATTTTCCTTAGTTCCTGTGACTTCTGTATGTCTGCTGTCATTCTGGACTGTGAGAAACTGATGTACCAACCAGCTTGCTTCAGCTGATGAAAAAGGCTGTGTTAGAGGTAGGTACTACCAGATCTCCATTCCCAGACTAATCTTTTAAATCTACATTAAGAACTGGACTGGAACCATTATGGTTTTTGAAATTTTCTATACAATTTCTTAAAAACATTAATGTATTAATTACATTAAATTTGCTTGTTATACTTTGGAGCTATTATGTGAAATCAAAACTCTTGCCAAATTTGTGGTGGCCAATAAAAAGAATGTTGAATTCAATGAACTGCTGTCTAAAATCCTAGGGTTTATGTTTTTGGCTAGAGGTAGGGATTTGAGATTCCAGAGCTAGAGTCTTGGGTTTATTCGTCCAAAGATCCACCCTGAAGGTGTGGACATCAAAAAAAAAAAAAAAGCTCCTCACTTTGGGAAGGTCCCAGTGATGGGCACATCTGGGCCATCGAGGACTCTTGGTTGCACTGAGTTGCATGCCTTAGAGCACTTGTTTAGCGTTTGGCAAAAGCTCATCAATCCGTAGGTATTTTTACTAAAACAGTTTGTTCCACATTTTCTGACAAGTATTCATCCAAACGTATCCAGTGAGTTTAATTGCTGAGTAACAGGAGCCATAATATTTCACCAAGCATTCCTACAACAATAGGATATATTTGGGTCAAACTACAGCATGCATCTTCAGTGCTAAATTAATATCCTCTCTGCTATTGTTAGTTCAGGCAGCTTATAGCTAGCTGAAGTACAAGAGAAGCTAATATTAAAAATTACTGAGCAGTGGCTAAAATGGCCAGTGAATTGGTAATATGTCATGTAATTATCCTGAATATTTGTGAAGGCACTTTTATTATCTATTCAAGTTACATATTTTACATATATATAGAAAACCACTGCACTATGACTTTGGACTGATTTACGTGGCTTTGTCTTGTTGGAATTGAATGCAATTTTTATGAGAAAAGTGACCTTGAAATGTCCAACAAAAATTATTCAGAATGTTCCAGTATTCGGAACGCAGCTTATGAACAAGGATAATTCTTTGTTGAATTAATTATAAATGATGTAGACAGTAATTCAAACATATATTTCCTTGAGGCACCTAAAATCAGATTTTTTAATACTTTTATAGTAGATAGCTGTAGGTTTTCTAGGGAATTAAGCTTAAGTTCCATATTGTGTTATCACTGCCATATGGATTATCTTTGCCTCACCCACCTAGACACCACAAATTGTTGGTGACAACATCCCTAGCTCCCGCTCTGATTCCATGCTAGATTATTTTAAAATAGAGATAGCGATGTTTCAGAATTGCCTCTTGTGGATGTGATTCTGCTGTGGGAGCACAGCCTGACATAATAGCATAGCTACTTTACTATATTGCTTGGAGGATAAGATTTTAAACACCTGTTCAGATATGAATGATACATTTACTTCTCATATCTCTACACTGAAAACTCATTTTGCTCTGAAGATAGAAGTAGTTCCTCCTGCCAAATCCCTGAACACCCTCATTTCCATCCAGGAACCTGTTGACCTCTCAGAAGCAATCTGTTCCACCCAAACTCAAATCAGCTGATTCCAGATGGAATGGGTCCATGTGTTAGAGCAAGTTTTTGAAGAAGGTGATTGAACTAAAACTACATGCATGCCCTGGTTGTTACTCTTTATAATTGCCCCTAATATATCAATCTGTTTAAAACAGATACCTACTGAGTAGTTATAGCCTGCCTGTGTGGCAAAAAATATGTAGGCCTTTAACAGGAAGTATGTTAGCCTTGTCAAGAAGTTATGAAACAGGATGGAAAAGATTTATTATGTGCCTTTAGGGCAAGTCACAAATATGCTGGAGGCCAAATGCTGGATGAAGAACAAGCTGTTTTGATCTCAACAAAGTTTTCATACTGCATCATATTTTTTACTGTGTGCTCAGATGACTCCAAGGCCAGTGTGTGGTAACACTATTAACTCTGGTAAGTACATACGATTTTGGAGTTGTGATACAATTAGTTGTGAGAAACTAGCATACAATACAAGGAAAGGAAGAGGAAGAGCATACAATACAAATGAAAGGGTGTTTCTTGAACTTGCATTGAGGTAAGCTCTGTATGTATAGGCCAAACCTATACATATAGGTATAAATCTATAAATAATATGAAAATGACATGTAAGGGGTATACTCTATATAGTCTATGTCTGTGGAAGTAATTCACACTCTGTAGTACAGAAAACAGAATTTAAGAAGCTACAAGAATGTTTCACTCTCCTAGGACTATCTTTGCTGTTATGAAACCAAAGTCTCCATGTTGACACCCAAGTTTCTTTTCTGTACACTAAATGTAATTTTGAGTGCAAACTTTCTTTAGAAGCCAGAAAGCTCTTCAGAAGAAAAAAATGTTGGCGAGTTGGGTATTGTTGAGCTAAATCATACTGTGCAGACCTTCTATGAAAAATTAGCTCCAGAACTTACCGTACTGCTTAAATGAGGCCTGTAGTTAAAAGCAAAAATATTTGCACTATGAGCAGATCAATTCTATTCTGCAGGACATGCCTATAGTAGGAATAATTCTTCAATGTCAGTTTAGCAACAATTTTTTTGTATCTGCCTGAACAACTCTTCTGAGATAGAGCTGGTAATCCATCCCATTAAAGACTTAAATACTTCTTTTATACTAAAACATTTTTCTTTATTCCATAAATATCTGGTGGTGCTTATTCTGAACTGAAGTGGGATATACTGCTTAATGTGACATTGTGAGCTCTGAATTTAGAGATGATGAGTGATGTCAAAGTGTTCCTTTTTCAAAGCAATTATTTTGATAAAATTTTCTTTAATACATTGTGTAGGCCTATTAAAAGACCTGTCAACAGAGGCCCAACATAAATTTTTCATTTCCACAGATGGATTTATCAGAGATAATGGATAATTTTTTAAATTTTGTTTCAGAGACTTCTAGCGGAGCTAATCCCAGCAGAACAGTGAGCATAGTGCTGTTCTAGTATTTACCTGAGCATTTAGCCACCATTTCTGTCTCGACCCAAATCCCCAACTGCACTGACCTCTGCAAGAGCTGGGCCTTTAGGATTACCTGAAAGGGCATTAAAGATAAAGCAGGAACTGAGTTTCCACTTTAGCCAACATGTAGGACTCAGCTGACCTTCTTCTGAGAGGTTCTCATTAATTTCAGTGGATATTGAAGTACAGCATCTCTTTTTCCTCCCCAAACTAGACTAAACCTTCTTCCTTCCCCCTGTTCCAATATCCCAAAATCAGGGGAAGAAGTGCAGATGGGGAAACTGTACTCTTTCAGGTTTCCTGGAATGGGATTTATCCAGTCACCAGGCAGAATTTATGTCTCCGTCTCCTTAAGATAAAATACAGAGTGTCAGCAGAAGCAGTATCTTTGTGGTAATTATATTTATATGCTAATAAATGCATAGTGCTCTTGCTTTACAATAAAATAGAAGCTGCATTTTAATTTGATCAGATGAATAAATGTATCATTTCTTCGTCAAGCAGAAATATTACAGAAATGAAGTTAAATAGCATTTGGATGCACCAACTTTGTATTTACTTGATTTTACCTGAGGAAAAAGTACATGGATTATGTTGCTGTCGGATTGCTGTCCATGGCAAGGTGTGAAGACAAACTGGATTAAGGTAATATAAGTAAAATACAAGACAAATGTTACTTCAAATACATGCTGATATTTATTGAGATGTTGCAGAGTCATCATTAGGTTTAACTCAATATAAAGGACGTTATAGAAACAGCAGCAGCAACTCTTGCAGTGCTGTTGCTGACTTGGGGATTTTATGAATGTTACAGAACTTTTAGGAAAGCTCCAGAACTTTTGCCAAGGAAAATAAAAGGCTGGAGCACTCAACTCAGGGTGTTGAAATAGATGAAAATAAACCAAAGTAAACAGGAATTGTCAACTTTTTACAAATCAATCTTATACTTCCATTAAGGAAAGAAAAAAATGCTAGCATGCTTGAGTATGTGCTAAGCATGCTATATAAAGTCATTTATTGTCACCTCTTAAAGGTTATTTTTACAGAGAGCAAATTGAAGGGGAGTTTACCAATGACTTCACATTAGACATTAGATCAGATAAAGGGAGTATTTCAGACTTATGCATTTGATATGCTATGTATACAAAATTTATGTGGACTGTTTTAATGATGTTCACTGTGTATCGTCTGTTTAGAACACAAGACATCACCACAAGTACTACCATTTGACAGTTCTAGATATGCTTCAGGATGGAAATTCATGAAGCTCGTATCTTTTGGGAATTTTGTAATCTTGGCTTTCACTGAAGTTTCTAGATAATTTTACATATTTTTTAATGACAATAAAACCTACAGTGGTATGACATAAAAGACCTGTTACTGATTGCATACTTTCAGATGAATAAGTGTCAATTCAATACACACAGTGTGTCATTTTCCAGCAGATAAACCAATTTTTGTGCTATTTAATTCACCAAGAGGTGGCAGCCTTCACTTGATTCCCTCTACACTTGTCCTATGATGTAGGTTGACCAGATATGTGGCACTGATACGCATTGAGGCATTGATATGCTTGTACAATTGTTGGTGGATGTCTAGAGATGGATTTTCAGGCTGTGCCAATACCGTTGGTATTCTGTATTATTGATTTGATAATAAAAGAGCTGGAAGAAGACAAAATGTATAAGAAATTAAGTTGTGACCTTTGTTATGAATTGAAAGAATCGCCCAAAAGAGGATTTGTTTTGAAGATTGAGTCCTACTTCACTTTGAGCCCTTTGCTAACAATCCCAGTCCATGCTGAAAACTGGATCAGAAGTTTTGTTCTGTTTTCCCTAAGGAGCATGGGAATGTTCCTCTGCCTCTGGTTGGAAGTTCTGGACAATGGTATGTACGATGCATTCATAAAAACACACATACAAAACATTAAAAACTGATTTACTTGTTCTTTTGTTGTTAAATATTCATTATTTTTAATGCAATTAAAACTATCCAAAAACACATCATGCAATGATTTCCTATTTATTTATTTTTTTTTCTGGAGGAATGGTGGTCAGTCTGTGCAGTTGTAATGGATGTGTCAGCATGGTGTCTGAATGCCAGCCGGCTAACGAAACTGTCCAAATATGTACCTCTGTGATGACACACGGACTATGTACTGGTGATAATGTTTGTTTGCTAATTATTTCTTCCTTCTGGGAAGTTTTATGGAAAATCTAAGATGAAGTGTTTAGGTAGTTTTTTTTTGTAGGCTTAGTTTTTTCAGAGTTAGATTTCTTACTTAAATTAATTATTTGAGCTGTTGTTTATGATGAAAGAAAATATCTCCACAGATTGTATGTCCCAACCTGAGAGAGTTTAGGATAGGTGAATTGAATAGCTGGTTTAACATACCCATGTCTCCCCACAGACATCAGAGGGACTATCAAATTAGATCTGAATTTGAAGAATTAAAGTAAGACAACATGAATCTTTATCTTTAAAATACAATTGTAGGCAGGCATTAATTTTCACAGTTCTTCTAAGATCGTGTGGGAAAAGTGTGTGAACAAAGTACACAGAAACAAAATATTCCTGCTGATCTTTGTTGCCACTTACTTTTATCAGGAAGAGATGGTGGAAAAAAAAATCTGATTTTTTGGGGGTGTTTTGAATCACTGAGATGAAAATGTTTAGTTATTTCATGAAGAGTCTTTAAACTTTATAGCTAACAGATGTTTCTAAAACATGATTAAGGCCAAAGAATATCTAAGGCAGAACTATATCTTGTGAGATTTTGATTCCTTATCTTTTGCCTTCACATTTGTGAAGAATGTCACAATTTGATTTTAAATTTTCCAGCCTATGAGGAGGAATACTGATAGGAACCAGAGTGAGATAATGGCACTGTGTTTGTGTTTTAATCTCCCATATGCCTTTTGAAGTCAGATCAGTAATTTCCACGATCATTTGCATTAACAGAAATCTGGAAAAACATATTAATAATGATTTCTTTGTTGGTAATAACAATCCTCGACATCTGAAGAATTCCTCTGGTAACTGTAGGACAAAAATCACAGAGGAAACAATAGAAGGGCAGAGAAGTTGGCACTGACAGACAAGATGCAATGACTACAGGAATAATGCAGCTGTATGTATGTGCTGCAAGTATCTTGTTCAAGCACAACACTCATCCCCTGTTTCTGTGACCACCAGTGGCACTGCTTGCAGCACATACTAGTTTTTATGTTATCGTGGTGACATGAAGGTCCTTAGAAAGGTGATTTAAAACACAGCATGCGTTTTTCAGTTTTTAAAATATTTCATCACTCCTTGGTTTGAACACTTGCAGTGTTAAGGAAAGAAAATGTATTTTATTTGTGATGGGGACATTTTATTTCGAAGATGTATCTGCAGTATGCATTTGTACTAAGATACTCTGAAGTATGTTCACAATGTTCTTGGTCTTATTTGTGTACTTCAGAGGCTTCTTATTCTGACTGGAGCCAACATACATGTCTTAGGCTATTCAAATAAATGAATGTCTGGGCTGGAATAATCTGCACATGGATGAAAAAGAGAGGAAGGTTAAAAGCTAAATGAGACTGTTCGGAAGATTTACAATCAGCTGTGAAAGATGTTTCCCTGCACTAAAGCTAATCAAGACAATGAATTTTCATGTTTGTCTTGTATTACCGAGGAAATTGAATCAGACGTCTCTGGGGGATTCCTTTATTATTTGGTATTTGCACACTGGCACCCACACTTTTTTAGCTTCTGGCAATAAGATAACGTCAATGCACATATGGTAGCTAGGCTTCTCGCAAGGAAGTGAAGAAGCAACATTTCCCAACAACCCCAAACGTATGTTATCTAACGGAAAGATATCCGGCACTTCCACATTGAATGCGTTCCTTTCCTATCTGTAGGGTGGTCCAATTTTGTCAGCTGCGAGGGACAGATTGGGTTTTAGGATGCCTTGTGGGCTGTGTTTGGTTCTCACTGCTGGGAGTGGGAGAACTAATGCAAAGAGCTGGTTTGCCTTGCTGGCTTGTGGAGGAAGCTGGGCTGGTGCCTAGGGGCACGAGGCTTCCTGACCACAGCAGCTGCTACACTGCACCCTGTGGCCAACTGCTGCTGGTGGAGAACCAGGAGGAGTTACAGCTCAGTTCACTGGACAAGATGCTTTCCTCCTCCCTGGGCACGAGGAAGCAAGCCAGGGCTGCCAGTTGGACCATGGTGCATAAAGATTGTGCATTTTTAAGTCAAGGATTGCTAAAACACATTCATAACTACAAAATGCTTTTTTATTATTATTATTATTTTTTATTATTTTGTTTTAATTATCTTTTGAGAGGTACACAAAATGAAATGACCCGTGTAAGTGCCTTGCTTTGGCTGAAGGAAGAGACCACAAAGCCATAGTTCAGCTGAAACTACAACACTGAGGTCCAATTACAGTTAGAAGTGGCTCAGGCCATCTGTTTAGATGGTTAGACTTGATTTGGATTAACTTGCCCTGATGCTAGCACATCATGTTTTCATAGCTAAGTCTTATTCCTTCAATTCCTTTCTGGTATCTCAAGTTTCATAAACTATTTACAGATCTTCAAAGTTTTCAGGATCTATGAAAGGTTTAAATCAGTAAAAGAAGACTATTCAGCCCTTTCTGGCACATGGAAACACCATAGATTAGCTCTTTGGTCCAGAATATATATATATATATATATATATATATATATATTTAATACAAGCATTTTTTAAAAAAGATCACCATCAGCTTCCTCCGTTGTAAGTGAAATACCTATGGAAACAAGGCAGGATTTTATTAAAGTGATTATTACTGACATTCCAGATCTTTCTTAGACACTCACAAAAATGAAACTGCTGTGGACTTACTGCCTGAATAGAAAAATAGAAGCAGCCCTTCCAGCTGCCCCATGGGACAGGTGTTCCCCATCTAGCCCTAACGAGGTGGGTGTGTGAGGTGGCACCTAGAAACAAGAAGAAAGGCCTGGTGCCACTCGTATGGTTTCCTGAGGGTTACCTCATGCTTTTTGGCTCTCCTGCATTCACAAAGGTAAGTTTTGCAGGCTTTGTTTTTTTTGATGGGGCAGAAATTTCTGTGTGCTTGTTAGATGTCCCTTGAGGAAGAAAAGGATGAGTGGGAGCTCACTGATCTCTCCATAACATGGGCAAGGTAAAGAAGCAGACAGGAATTGCTAGGTAGGGGGTGCGGCTTTCTTACTGAGAAAGGCTCTAGGAGAGAGGCTCAGAAAAGCATAATTAAAAGGATAGGGGATCATGAAGCTATAGGGATATTTATGTTGCTGTTGTATGTATAGGAATATTCTGATACATGCTTCTGAAGGAGGCAGAGGTATTTCATGGATGTCCATGCTACTTCAGAGGCTTAGAGGAATGTGGGGAATAAGCCAGCAGTATGTCAATGGTAAAATAACATGTGACTCTCATCTTCAGATAAATTAAGAGGTAGTACCTGACTCCATTAAGAGAAGTCAGGGAGATATGTAATTAAGTATGGAGCTATGTGAGAAAAGAAGCTGTAGCTCATTTGTGATAAAATAAGTGTCAGCTGCTGGGCTCTGATGAGGGGCTTTCTGTGGAAGTAGAGGAAGCAGGCCAGAGTGGAGGCCTATAAAGGTGTTCCTGGACAAAGTTTTCATTATTTCCAGTTTGAGGTAAAATCACTTAATGATAATAATGGCCTTTTACAGGAATAAATTGCAAGGGTGTTCTAAAAATGGAATATCTGGTTTATGGGCTTTGTAAAATAGTTATTCTTTAATAAAAAGGGGTTATATGACTATCAATCTGATGTCTTTATGTGGTACTACTAGCAGTATTGTCCCAATTTAGACAGGTAAGTCTATGCAAGTAGGCAATTCAGTCCAAAAAATCTGCTTTTTCTTTTCTTTTTTTTTTTTTTTTTTTTTCTTTCTTTAAACAACAACTAGAGCTATAGTACCTTATTTATATGTGAGGAGCCTCTGGTGTTGTTTTTTGCTAACATGTCTACTATTGTCCCTTAATGACTGGGAATCTCAGTAAACTGTGGGGTATTGAACAACATCATCTTCTTGTGCTGGTACTCTGCTTTGTTGGAACCATGGTGAGATGACCTTGAAATTCCCTAATCCCACTAGCAAGAAGAGTTTCTGTTTAAGTGAATTTAACTCTGTGGTATGATTGCAGCTTCTTTGTGTGCTATGGAAGAGAAAACTCCTCCTCCAGCAGGAGGAGACAGTGAGGGAGAGGAGGACTTGCTTGGTTATAAACCAAGTTTAATGAATACTGAGTTATGCTGGCTAGCCAGTTATCCTCACACAACTTTGAAATGAAATCCTTGTGTACTTCTTTCTGGTAGCTCTTCTAATTCAGCACATTTTACTTTATGCTGAAGTCCAGATTTCCTCTGTCTAGGGCTATAAAGATGGTGAAGGGCCTAGAGGGGAAGAGAGGAGCCTAGAGAGGAGTGGCTGAGGTCACCTGGCATGTTCAGCCTGGAAAAGAGGAGGCTGAGAGGACACCTCATCAGTCTACAGCTTCCTCACGAGGGGGAGCAGAGGGGCAGGTGCCGATCTGTTCTCCTTAGTGACCAGTGATAGAACCCAAGGGAATGGTGTCAAGCTGAGGTAGGGGAGGTTTAGGCTAGACGTAGGAAGAGGCCCTTCAATGAGAGGGTTGTCACACACTGGAACAGGCTCTCCAGGGATGTAGTCATGGCACCAAGCCTGTTGGAGTTTAAGAAGTGTTTGGACTGTGCTCTTAGGCATATGGTCTGGATTTTTGGGTGGGCCTGTGTCGTGCCAGGAGTTGGACCCAATGATCCTTATGGGTCCCTTCCAACTCAGGATATTTTGATTCCTAAGCAGGTACGGTAAACCCTCCTCTAGTATAAGTGCTTTGCTTGTCCTGTTTGCTCTGTGTGCCTGCCATATGTCTGGCTCTCTGAATCTAGAGGTTGGATCATGGAAGAAAGAATAGAGATAATGTTTTAAGTTATATAGAATGAAGTTGCAGCAACTTGCTGAGGACTGCCCCATGTTTTTGGAGAAGGTACTTTGTTGCAAGCAGAACTTCCAGCTCCAGCAAACAAACCCTTGGTTGCATATGTTGTCTGTGAATGTCCATCCTTTTCCCACATCTCTTCTATATCTGTGAAATAGCTTTGTGTGGTCCATAGGTATCTGAACTGAGGAATAATTAGTTTTCTTGCTGTAATAGCTTTCCTGTGTCTACCATATGTTGTTGATGTAACAGGATGGTGTGGGGAACTGTTTTGCAACAAGTGTGTTAAAATTAGCCAGGTAGGAAGCAAAGAGGTGCTGTCCCCAAATGAACTTGATTGGAAGACAGAAAAAATTATTCCTTAGTGGGAGGTGGAGACATTACTGTTTAGATGTATAGTCTAACTCTTACAGACAGAGTGATTAAAGCCATCTTGTATTAAATTGTACTCTGCAATTCTACCGTTAATACAAATATTTATCTCAACCTTTGTGCAACTTCTGTGAAGCTGCAAAGCATCCAAATGCTACTTTTATAAGCTTATTGCAGTATATATAGTATGAATATTCTTCCTAGATTAAGGGATGAACTATATTCAGTACATCAGGGAGTATGGTGATCATGAACTTTAATGTTTTATTATCTAGTTGAGATGCATATTACTGATAAAGAACTTCATCCCTTAATTTTCATAGGAGCTGTATACTTTTTGAAGGTAATTAATACAGGGAAAAAAAGGTAGTATATCATATTGTCTTTCTTGTTTCAATAAAAATCTTGTATGATTTTTGGGCCTTAGAACAAAGCACAGAATGTTAGGCCTATGTGGAGACACCTGCCATAAACTTTTACTTTTGTCAGGGTGAGCAAATACATAACTGATATTTATTTATTAAGGTAGATGAAGTGGAAGCTCTTTAACTTGTATTACTCTGCAGCTATTCCAGTAGTTTTATCATGCTTCCAGGATGCTGAACTGGGTAGGAATGTGAACTGCGTTAGATCCCTTCCTAAATAGGTTTATAGAAGGGGGTAAAATCATTAGACTCAATTTCTGTTTAATTGGCTTCTAGGGAAGGGCTTAGTCTTTTCATGCATGCCTACTGTATCTTTCCACCTCTTCCTGTTATTTCAAGGGAATCGATGATTTTAGAGTGTTTTTAACGCAATATGGAATAATTGAAATAAAAGTAGTTTGAAGACTTCAACTTTAATGAGAGGCTCCTGAGATCTAAAATGAACTCTGCAGTTACTTATAACATGAAAGAGAAATTAGCTTCATACTGAAACAGATTTTTCATAACTTCCTCATAAATATTTGATATACTCATTTCATGCTTCAGTGGAGGAAACAGACTTTGAGCTGGACCTGTCTGGAGAAGTGGCTGTTCTGCTGCATCCACCATGTGAACTGTTGAGAGTTAAGGTCTTCGCTCAGGTTATTGTCTTCAGACAAACAGGCATAGTAAGCTCAAAAGTCCAAACAGTCTTTTCATTTCTTCTTCCCCTCCAATGAGTTCATTGACTGTTAATTTGTGATCTAAGTGTGCTTCTTCCCTCCACAACGTAAAGTATGACTACTCAAGGTAGTCAGGCTGAAGCACATAAGAACAGTTCAGGAAAATCTGGTTTATTTAGAAAGTGTCTTGCTATTTCTGGTATGATGGCAGTGCATTCAGCTTATGAAATCCAATCACATGGTCTTGGATGCTGACTTTGGCACAAAAACCTCTTCCTGGTGGCTGGTTGAAATGGACATCTGTGAAGTCTTCATGCTGGTCATACTTGGTGTGATGGCTGACTTTGGTGTCAGTGTATTTGAAGTAGGCATCTAAGAGCAAAGAAATGAGTGATCAGTAAGTACTATCTTGTCAAGCTGTTGTTATAAGCTACCAGTTGACTTCTTTTTCTATTTTCCAGACTTCTGACTAATCTGATACTGAATCAGTGTAGTTCTTCCTAAGCTGACACATCGGTATCAAAGTCTTTTTTACACAAATTTGTATCTTGTTATTTTTTGGAAATGACTCATTGCTACCTTTACTTGATAGCTATAGATCTCACCTGTGATGCCAGTTGTTATACTAGACTTGAAGAGGCAGGGTGCCATCTTAGCAGGATGTTTGAAGAAGTCTCTTAGGAAAAAAGAAAAGCAGTCAAAAATAGAAGTAGGATCTTGATTTCTCTTGTGAGTGCTGTAATGACCATTGATTGGTGTATTCTGGGAGTATAAGAGTCATTGCCTTATTTCATAACTAAAAAATACCAGAGTATTTGGAATGCTGATTATAAAAGTCTTGCATCATACTTGCAGCATTCATTAAACTGAACATATTTATAGGGTGTTTTTTGGAACATTCAGACATTCTTTTAGGTTTTCACACAAAGATGTATGATACAGAAAAGACTCTGATCTCAGGAGCTGACATGCTATGGAGGCTGTGTTGTGTTGGTGATGCAATGATAAATTTCCATCTCTTCTAAGGATTTCCTCAAATGCTTAGAGCAATAATATTTTGAAGTGTTCCTGAGGCCTGTTAATGAAGAAAATTGAAATAGTTCACAGTGACCTTTGTAGAAAACTCAAACCTGATTTGAAGAGGAGCCTTAAGGCTTTTTCTAGCCTGTCAAGCTTGACCTTTTTATCGTAGTCTGTCTTGTTTTGAGCACAGCTTTTTCACATATCTACATATTCATGTCAAATGCTCCCAATGTCAGTTACCAAGCCAGGTATTCAAGATGGAATAACAACCACTCTCTGGTAGCTGGAGAACATCTTGTCACAAGATGCCATCACCTAACAGAGAATAAAATCTCATTTTAGTGTAATGCCTTATAAATGATGAGTAATGTGCATGTTGGGATAAATATTTTCAAAAACAGCTTCAAGAGTAGAATAAGCAGTTTCAACTTTAATTCGTGCTATGGGCCTAAGCCATGAAATATAGCTTTACTTCCATATCTCTGTATTTCTGTGAGGCTGCTTTAGCAGGGCCAAATGGGTAGCCTATGAAATACAGTATTTCTGTGAAGAAAATAAGCTCTCATCACAAGCAGCTAGTCATTAAAAAAAAAAAAAAAAAAAAAGATGGGCCACATCAGTCTTGATATAAACGTGTAAATAAATCTAGAGTAACCAGCCACAGTGCTGATAGGTGCATGGTTGGCTAGCTCTGAAATATTAACTTGCTCTACAGTAAATTAGCTAGGGGTGAAGCTAGTTGTGTTTAAAAGTGCCTTTTTTTTTTTTTTTTTGGTAGCTGGAGTAATAAAGCAGGTGTGCTTGCTTTCTAGCAACTAAAGTCATGACTTTGTGCAGCTGATGTTGTGCCAAGATCAGTGGGGGGAAATCCACTGATTTCTGAATACTCTTGCACCTGAAGAACTCTAGCTGGTAAGACAGCACTCCTGAGTGCATGAAAGGATGCTTACTGCATATGTAAGCACTTGGAGGCTATAAATCAAAAATGAAGTTAACTTATTACAGTTGGATCAGACAGCAATAATCTGTTGTTTATATTCATGTTATACTTAGATTTTTGTGCTAAATTGTTCAGAGTTTTGCAGGAAGACAACGTGTATTTCAGCTGGTTGTCTCTCTTCTATGTTCTTTTGTTTCCTTGCAAGGTCTGTGCTCTCTTGATTTCACTAATGCAAACACTATTGCCCTTGCAGTGACTTACTCTGCAGTCTTGTGCTATAAATCTGTTTGTATTGATTTTTTTCCCTCACTGGTGAGGGAAAAATGAAATTGTGGATTCTTCATACATGTTCATAGAATATACTCTTTCCTGATGTTTCTTGCTGAATTACTTTTGGACATAATTAAAGATTCCTTCTATGCTATTGTAAAGCATCTATGAAAGTCCTCTGAGAAGTGCAACTACCAAAAGCTAACCTCAAGTTCTCTGCTGCCCTTCTCTCTAGTGGATGAAGAGACCCTCCTTGAGGTTTCTTAAGTGCTCTGCACTTCCTTCTTGCGTTCAGTTCCTTCTGCTGCAACTAAAAGATCCTTTAACTCTACAGTGCAATCTGCAACCCCATGAAGACTGCGCTTCCACGCTCTCCTTTTTTTGTGTTTCTAGTAGTCCCTATAACTTCTCACCCCAACAATGTATGCTGCATCCGATTTGGTCTGCCTTCTACCTGAAGAGTAACATACCCAACAACTGTTCTAAGTTTAGGGCTTTCTGATTCTGTCAGAAGCCCTAAAAAAGGACTTTTTTGGGGGCAGAAGGCTCAGCAGAGAATTACACTTACCTTTCTGTTGACTTTCCTGAAGCTTGAAGGGACTTAAGTTTGCTGAGACAGCTCTACTTTGCCAATTGAAATTGGTTAGGGCTCTAAGGTTTACTTTTTTTTTTTTTATTTTAAGCACTGTCAACAGATGTTGAGAGTAACTTTTCCTTAAGCATTCTGTTTATTTTTTCTATCTCTTAGAAAATGTGCTGATTTTAGTGAAGGATGTGTTATGAATGAAATAGCCAGCTTCATGCTGTGTGAGAGTCCCTTAACTCTAGGGGAGTAGATCCTGACTTTTCAAGCCATACACTGAAAGCTGCTTGTATCTGCCAGGGAATCAGGCTGCTGCCTGACAGGTACACAAGCAGGTTATTTTCTTTAATGTCCTAAAGCCACCAGAAGATTAATAGAGAATATTCCCGTCTGTAGGGAAACCTATGAGCTTGTATGAGGCAGCTTTTGAACTAAAGGATTACTGTGTTCGATTCACTTTTAGGATTAGGACTGAAGAGAGGCAAGTACCAAAGCATGTATGGTTTGTCAGTTGCAAACACGCTTCTATGAGAGCAACTGTAAACAAGAACAGATTTGAGACAACAGGTCTAACATGAGCAGTGCTACAAGCCCTCCAAATAAATTAAGGGAGATCTCTGTAGGTAGAACTTTATGTAACTCTAAGACCTCTCGAAGCTTTTTTATGTTAATCTAAACTGGAGCTGAAGTAGAATTTGAGTCCTCTCAGATGTTGCATGGATTAATTTGGAAGTCCCTGAACTCATGGTCCTGGCTAGCTGGAACAGCTAAAGTTAATAACTGAATTAGCAGTATTATGCTTATGACCAGATGAAGAATCTGTTGGCAGAGTAGTCCTTTTTAATACATGTCCAAAGCTACAGTAAAGCTTCCATTTTAATCTTCCATTTTGCAGTAAAAAAAATAACCTTATAGGCATTAAACAGGATGTGTGGGCAAAATGCAAGATTTCTTCCAGTGGTGCTTTTTTTTTTTTTTTTTTTTTATAAGAGTAGCATTTGAATAATAAGCAAATTTAATCTTCAGGTTGGATGAAGGCAGCATTTGAATTCTGTATTTTAAATGGCTTTCAACTGACGTAATTTTCAGATGTAATCTGCAGTTGTGGAAAGGATATAGGAAAAAACTGAAGTAGTGATGCCATTTTTCTTGGGAATGAAGCTGTTTCAGGACAAACTCCACTGGCTACTGAATAATTTCCCAGGAAGGGCATTTGAAGAACGTGGGGGATTTTTTACCTTTTTTTTTTTTTTCCTCTGTATAATAAATTGTCACATTGAAATCTAAGTGATCATGTGGAAGATTGAGCAGCCTACTGAAAAGTATGCAGGGGATGACAGTTCAAATTCCTTCACTGCAAGCAATGTACCCCCTTCCCATATTTCCAGAAGTACTGTTTAGTTAGAATGCATGGTCTTTTCTGACTAAATATTAATGTGTACTTCAAATTCTATTTGTACATCATGGATGCTCAAAGCACTGGGAAATATCTGCTCTGAAGCGTTTCTGATAAAACTAAAGAAAATAGGACTGCAGAATAATACCTGTGCTGTGTGTGTATTCATGCTAATGTTATCTGCTAAGGAGTTAATTTCTCACAGGAGCTGTTGACAACTCTCAATTAAGAGGCTATTTTTCACAGATCATATTATCTGCTGAAGTGACCATCTTCAGAAACTGAATTGTGAAGAGAGCTGGCTTGAAGATGTCACCCTACTTTTTTCATCATGCAGAAAAAAGGAAGGATTACAGTTCTGTAGTACTACCGAATAAAGAAGGTACCACTAGAGATCATGAGCCTAGTTCTTCATCTGATGGCACCTGGTACTCATCTAAGTAGAAGTTAAAGTGGATATTTGCCTCTGTTGCTTTGATAAGTTTACAGCACAGTCCATCTGCACAGGTAGAAGTGGTTCATGAGTTTGTGTAAGGTGACTTGACCTTTACATGAGTAAATCTAATTGCACTGAGCAAAACTGAGTGGCAGTTTGCTGCCACAATTACTACCAAATTCTTCTTAACAGTTAAAATTTCCCTTCATTGTGGGTTGCATGGTGAATTTAATTCTGTTTGTCTAGTGCCTAACAGATGTGTCCTGAATCATGTCTAGGACTAAAAATTAAGTGGCAATGACTAGCTACTTTAGGGAGGCATTAGTTGTCTTTGTACTTGTACTCATGGCATTATGTAATATTTTTCTAAGAACTTATGAACTTGTCACAGCTGAGTCAGAAATTACCTAATTCTAGATATGGCTAGCTCCTGTCACTTCCTATCATTAGTATAACTCCAGCTGCTATTGTTGCTTGAATAAGTGGCTAGTTTTTGAAGAAGCCTCATAGCCTCCTGGGAGGTCAGGGCTTTCACAAAGGCTAGAAAACCATGCAAGCGTGTATAAGGGGAAAAACAACAAAATTACTCACAGATATTTTAACATGGCCTGTTTTCTTGTTGCTGTGAATAAATTAAGTAGTAAAAACAAACAAACCAAACAGTTAATTCAATGACAGTGGACTTGGAAGTGTTTTTAATTAAAACAAAAAAGTTTAACTATTCAGTAGGTCAATGGGACTGTTCTGCAAAAGCCCTGGAGCAAATAACAGCAGAAGGATCAATAATACAAAGTATAGTAAGGGAAAAATCAAATGTTGGTCCTTTGTACCACCTTTTTGTCGTATTCCTTAGTTCCCAAGATTATTATTATTTTCATCTATCGAATTGGTGCCTACAAACAAGTTGAGTTTGTAGAGAATTTGGAAAGCAAAATTCCCACTTCAGTGAGGGCTTTCAATGTACCTGGTGGAAACTCATCAGTATCAGGACAAAAAAATATTTTCAGATATGTGAGCAAAATCCAAGCATCAGGGTTCTTATGCATGATGATATCGTGGCTGGGTTGTCCCAGAACTAGTTGTAAATGCTGCTGGGTGTGGAGGGGGAAGAAGGTACAAACCTCAGCTGTATGAAAGTCATGTCAGAGGCAAACGGACAAGCAAACTTTTAGAGGCAATAAAAATTCAACTACCCAGAAGAAGTAGGGTTGCCAGTTCCTATTAGTTTTTAACTGTAGGAAATGCAGCACTGCTGTGCTTCAGTCAGGAGTGTGAGCTGTGTAGAGGATTCAACTCCTAGTCTATTTGTATTATTGTAGGATCCTGTCCAAGCAGGAGGAGCTGTGTCTGTTTTCAGTCATCTTTCAGGTATACTGTAGTAAATGTTCATAAATGCTCGTGTAAAGAAGGGGTGTGAGGCAATCCATTCTTTCCCCTGACTTGACTCTTGTATCTGCATAAATTTTAGGGCTGGGCACTTTTCTAATATGTTTACATAACAAAAAAAGCAACCAAACAAAACCTGAAAGAACACATAGTTAAAAAACAACAACAAAAACACAAAACAAAAAAAAACACAGAAGCTTTTCTATCCAAAATATTCCCACCTTCTGCTGTGGGTTACTTCCACCCTGGAGTGGAACTGTGGATTGAAGTGGAAGGGATATGCCACAGCAAAGAAGTTGGGAGGGGATACAGGGGGAATGTGGGACACGAACTTTAATTCTTCGGACTTGTCTTTTTTAATGGTGTAAATATCCCTGAAATTCTTTGAAAATTAGCCCTGCATGCTAACAGAAATGTGGGATGGGTGCCAGAGGTCAGGGATGTGATGCAGCAGCTACAGGCCAGCTATATCTCCTTGTTGGTGTGCAGGTGCTGAGCAGTATGCATGCAGGATTCAGTAGCTGTAGTCCCTGCTGCCGTTTTTGTTTGTGAATTTCTTAAGCTATGAGGAAACATACAATAAAGGACGGGTATATTTCAACATAATACTAGATAAGCCAACCTTCCATTTGTTTCAATACTGTAGTAAGGAGTTTAGCATGAAAATAGATAAGCTATATAGGTACAATCTAGCTCAAGTAGCCCAGATGAACTTTATTTGTAGGAATATATTTACATGTTAAATCAAACTTTATTATCTATAATCAGAACTTATTTGCAGCCATATCAGTTGTCCATTTTTTTATTCTCATGTTGCTAGCAATACCATTTCCAGATTGCACCAAGTAATTTTGATAATAACTCAAAGGTGCTAAGATCACTCACAATTTGATATGGATTTTTTTGATTGAAAAACATTTTAAATGCATATACAACATTTTGCCAGGAAGAGGTGACCTTAGTAAATCTATTTGCTTGTGGAGCCGATCCATTTAGTACAAGTAGAAACAAGGTTTTCTAATTGTCTCATGTCATGTATGAATGGAAAAAAAATATCACTTAGTAAAACATAACCAGAAATGAGGGTTTGCTCATCAATAGAAAACACATCCCTGGCACTCGCACGGCCTTTCTTAAAAGCACAAGAGGGCCTTGGTTCACAGCAGGAACAACAACCAAAATATTTGCTGCTTTTTTTTTTTTTAAGAAAGTGGTACCAAAGGTGCTCTAAAAGTTGATCTTCTAAGTTAAAGCTGGATTTAATTCTTTTGTTAGATCAGATTTTCAATGAAAGATTTGTGGAAACTGCTAGCAAAATTTTAGCTTCATGGCTGATAAGGAGAAGCAATGTATTTTAAATATTATCCAGGTTTAGGGCATATCTGCTGAACAAGGAGCCAACAGTCCTGTGAATAATACCTTCTGCTTTTCAACAGGGCTATTTATCCCCAATGCTATACTCCTGTGATGCATCTGTAATTGTGTGATAATCTAAGCGCCCTCACACAGATTTACAGAGGCACTGCATCATATTGTATGGATATGCTCTCAGATACAGCCTAAATGTCAGTGTCTGGAAAAAGATAACACATCACAGGTGTTACTAAAAAGGCAGAACAGCTGCTTCACCCACTGTGTTTCTTCTTTTAAATCAGTGAAGACTCCTGTGCTGGGTTTAGGCTGGAACCTGCTTCTTTTTAGGGAAGTTCTAAGTGCTAAGCATGTCTGTGTTCTCTGTTCTTCGCAATAGCCACAGTATTTAGCAATTTCTATTATTTTGCGTGATATTGCAAATAGGGAAGCTGTCCCTATCCTGACAGCTTTGCTGAGGAATAATACATGCATGTCTGATCCAAATAATTGTTGATAGATTTGAAGTTAGAAGTGGAAGCCTTTTATTTGTTAGGTATGTATAGAAGCGTAGTCTTCGGAGTAATTTTAATGGAAGTCGTGGGGGGTGGAATTAATTCATTGCTTAGGGATCACTTGATATGAAAATGGTTAGTGGGGCTGCTGTGTTGACTTAGTGCATTCAATCCTGGTGCCTGTGTGTAAGTTAAATGTCTGTAAAATAAACCAATCCATATTTGTATATAGGTGTCATTGCTTAGATGATTTGAAAAAAAAAAAAAAAAAGCTGAAAAAGTACCATTTGATGCATGTTGCTTTAGAGCTTTATTTTTCCAGAACTGGTGGAGACGGGGAAAAAAGTTTTTTCAAAAAATCTGGACCTAAATATAGAGTGAAATTAATGGTTGCTTTAATGGTCTAAAGATTTCAATGCAATCAGATTTGGAGATGCTCAAAATAACCCCCCTAAGATTAGGATCAGCATCATTAGGATTATAGTTCTACTTTCATAATTATCTCATAAGCAAAAAAGTTCACTTTCAAATGAGAAATGAGTTAAGATATTACCTAAGCTTCCTGAAGTGCAGGCATGAGTCACTTACAGTAAATTCATTCTATGTTTGAGCATTTAATCCTTCCAACGGTTTTCTGTTAACATTCCCAAAGTTAGTAAATTTGGTCCCCCCCCATATGGAAGTGGGGATTTTAATCGTGATCCTAAAGGGAAAAACGGAATAGTATTTTTGGCTTTGTGCTGGTTTGCAATCAGTGATTTATTCATTTCTTGCCTTTCTTGTGTTATTTTTGCTGATAATGATTTCAGTTACCAAAAAAGCAGACAACTATCATATGTGTTGTAACTAAATGCGTATCACAACACTTCAGATGCAGGGAATAAAGAATGTTTCCCGAGAGCCCTTTTACCTGCTGGCGGCCTTAACAATGGTCAACAATTGCCAAGAATACTGTGGACTTGAAGCTACAGAGCATAAATGCCTAAACACAGAGTCCAGATAGCTCTGTGGAAGGGCTGTGAGAAAGTGGCAACCAGTATGCAATGGGAGGGTGGGGAGGTTTTCTGTCTTAAGTTACTTTCTGAAGGTTACTGGAGCTGACAGGAGCCCACGGAGCTGTCATGATCCTCTTCTCCCACTTTACTATTCAAGGGGCACACTCTCTCCTCACTGAGTTGCTTTGGGGAGCTTACAGGAAGACAGATTCCTCATCACTTCTGTCCTAATGTGGATGTGGGTTTACCTTCATCTTTTGAGTTTGACATACGACAACTCTATAAGGTGGGATCTAGCTCATCCAATGTCAGGTTTTGAAGAAGCAGGAGTTAGGCCACCCCTTCTAAAGTCAGAGGTTGAGTAGTTTATATCTCCTCTTTCATCACCCCTTTAAAAAAAAAAAAAAAAGGAAAACACTATGATTCACTTCATTGTTTTGGTAGGTACAAGTGGGTAAGGGGAACACTGAAGTTTACACCAGAGGCATCTCTTTGTCTGAGAGTTAGCTGAAGCGAATCCCAATCAACAAGGGCATTGTTGTCAGTCCTCCCAGAGGGATGGAGGAGATGTGAATCTGGAAGAAAAGTGTGGTCTGTTGGGCTGTGTCTCTGCTCAAGCTGACTGGGACCATTGTGCTCAGAAAAATGAGCTGAAGTATAAGGGGAACAGATTCAAATACTTCATTTGTCTTACTACATTAGCTTCAACTTGCAATTAACCCAAATTACATTGAATTTGTATTATCTGCACATTGGCCTTCAGCTTTAACTTTGAGCCAACTGGCTGCCTTAGCAGCATTGCTCAGCAAAAGCAAGTGAGGAGACTGGTGTGCTCTCAAACTTAATTTCTATGGTGGTGTGAAAGAAAAAGGCTCAGCTAGTTGGCTAGGCACACCTATCATTGAAGCTTAGACAAAAATATTAGAAGGGGCTTGAAGTGTGTGTATGGAGTAACTTGGTATTTTGTTTCTCTTAGCCTCTTAAATTCAATCAACTTCTAGAAAAGAACTTAAGAAGAGAAAGTTACAGAAACATTTTCCTCAATGTTTCAACTCTTGAGGGGTTTCTCATCCCAGGTTGGAAAGAAGTGAAATAATTTAAAAGAAAAAAGAATCTGTTAAATATTCCTAAGCAGCTTTTTGGTGTAAATAGATTTAGGAGACAAACTTTAAAATTCAAACTGGAACAATCACAGATAACTTTTTGAAGTCACCAGGTGCTAATAAAAGTCATACTTATGTGTTGTGCTTTGTCAGTTGAATTTTATTATTACTCTCTACTCATGCTGAGAATAAAAACTTCTTTTCTACTTTCAGAGATTGGAAAATGTGGATTAAATCTCTTCATGCTTTGGAATTTATGACATAATAATTCTAGTAAAATATACAATATTGGCCTTGAAGAAAAAGAAATACAGATCGAGAAAACACCCTATAGCTTTCCTGTAGCTGATTTCTAGAGTGCAGGTGCTCACCCTCTGGTCCCAGTTGTGTGCTTGAGGATTTGTTTTCGGTTTTATCTCTTCTAGGCATTGTACTTGCACAGCGTTGCTCAACTTAGGAGAGAACTCTGGTACAACTGACTTTTTCTGGCTGCTGAAATGCTTTGTGTTATAAACAACCTCACCATGTGCCTAACAATAGTATTAGGAATTATGTAGGTGCTATGTACGTAAGACCTTATATCTTTACAGGGATCATTGCTGCAAACTGATGAGGAATTATCAACATCTATATCATGGAAAGCAAACGTGAATTAAAATAACCAACAGTATCTGCAAGGCACTTGGAACTTATGCTGTTAAAAAGCTGTAGAATAGTTTCTTGTGTCATTAAGAATATATCACTAAGAATATCACAGAAGCTTAAATGAAAGATAATTGATCAGGGAAACAAGCCTTATGGCCTTATTTCAGATTGTGATAATGGTTTGCATGTGCTACTCCTTGAAGGATTATGAAAAAGATGCAGCATGTTTTCAGGAGTGCCCAACATAAAAGAAGAATTGGTAATTTGTAGCCTGCTCTTTGCTTAGATTGCAGCCATTTGATATATTTATGGGCTAAAATGGTCCTTTGATCATATCTGATTCAGTAACTGACAGCTAATTTAGCTTGAAACAGCTGTGGAGGTCGCTTTGGGTGTCAAGCAGGAAGTTGGAGATGCTCAAAACTCTCCCCTGAACAATCTGGTGTTTGCACAGGTGAATTCTGACTATTTCCAAGGATAGTTTCCACAGCCACTGTGGGCAATCAATTCCAATATTTGACCACTGTCATGGTAAAGTTTTTATACATAAACAGAACTTCCCTTGTTACAATTTGCCCGTTTCTATACGCTTTGCAAAAGAGTCTGGGTCAGTCTTCTCTATACCTTCCGCTTATGTAACTGTCACATAATTGCATCTTAAACAAAAACCCAACTTCTAGAAAGCAGGATAACAGAAACATGCAACACAAAATGTGCATACGATAGAAAGCTAAAGCAACAGCATTTTAGGCATTGGATAGCCATGTTTGGTCATGACCATACTGATTTTGCAACCAAAGGTATGTATTGGTTCTACTGCAAAGTGTATCTGTAGATAGATATCAGATACTTAAACATTTTCCCTGCTAAGTATCTAAATGCACCTAAGTTAGGGAGAAAGTTCGAGTGGCCAAAGCACAGCTAGAGTTGAAGCTGGCTGTGTCTGTGAGAGAAAATAAAAAGGTTTTTTTTAGATATGTAAATGGAAAAAGGAGAACTAAAGAATACATAGGGCCGCTCCTTGATAGGGAAGGTCTCCTCACAGACGATGACGTAGGCAAAGCAGAGATGCTTAATGCCTTCTTTGCCTCTGTCTTCAATGCCGATGATGGGCTTCGGGACCCAGGGTGCCCTGAGCTGGAGGACCGGGACAGTGGGGATGACAAACTCCCAACTGACCCTGAACGTGTGCGGGATTTGCTACTCCACCTGGATCCCTACAAGTCCACGGGTCCGGATGGGATTCATCCCCGGGTGCTGAAAGAGCTGGCGGACGTCATCGCGGAACCTCTCTCAATTATTTTTCAATGATCCTGGGAATTTGGAGAGGTCCCGGTAGACTGGAAGCTGGCAAATGTTGTGCCGATTTTCCAGAAGGGTCAGAAAGAAGACCCTAGCAATTACAGGCCTATCAGTCTCACGTCAGTGCCTGGTAAAATCATGGAGAAGATGGTTCTCGGACTTATTGAGGTGCACCTGGGGGACAAAGCAGTCATTGGTCCCAGCCAGCATGGGTTTGTGAAGGGTAGGTCCTGCCTAACTAACCTGATTTCCTTTTATGATAAGATCACCCGTATGGTGGACCAAGGGAAACCAGCTGATGTGATTTTTTTTAGACTTCAGCAAGGCTTTTGACACGGTTTCCCATAGGATCCTACTGGACAAAATGTCCACCATACAGCTAAATAAAAACATCAGACGATGGGTGAGCAATTGGCTAACGGGCAGGGCCCAAAGGGTTATGGTAAATGGAGCTGCGTCAGGCTGGCGGGCGGTCACCAGTGGGGTCCCTCAAGGCTCCATTTTAGGGCCGGTACTTTTCAATATTTTTATAAACGATCTGGATGTAGGAATAGAAGGTATTTTGAGCAAGTTTGCTGATGACACCAAACTTGGAGGAGTTGTGGACTCAAATGAGAGCGTAAAGGCCTTGCAGAGGGATCTGGACAGGTTGGAGAGCTGGGCGATCACCAGCCGCATGAAGTTCAATAAGAACAAGTGCCGGGTCCTGCACCTGGGACGGGGAAACCCTGGCTGCACGTACAGACTGGGCGATGAGACGCTGGAGAGCAGCCTAGAAGAGAGGGATCTGGGGGTCGTGGTAGACAGCAAGTTGAATATGAGCCAGCAGTGTGCCCTGGCAGCCAGGAGGGCCAATCGTATCCTGGGGTGCATCAAGCACGGCATCGCTAGTAGGTCAAGGGAGGTGATTGTCCCGCTCTACTCTGCGCTGGTGCGGCCTCACCTTGAGTACTGTGTGCAGTTCTGGGCGCCACAGTATAAAAAGGACATGAAACTGTTGGAGAGTGTCCAGAGGAGGGCTACGAAGATGGTGAAAGGCCTTGAGGGGAAGACGTACGAGGAACGGCTGAGGTCACTGGGCCTGTTCAGCCTGGAGAAGAGGAGGCTGAGGGGGGACCTCATCACAGTCTACAACTTCCTCGTAAGGGGGTGTCAAGAGGCAGGAGACCTTTTCTCCATTAACACTAGTGACAGGACCCGCGGGAACGGGGTTAAGCTGAGGCAGGGGAAATTTAGGCTGGACGTCAGGAGGGGGTTCTTCACAGAGAGGGTGGTTGCACACTGGAACAGGCTCCCCAGGGAAGTGGTCACTGCACCGAGCCTGTCTGAATTTAAGAAGAGATTGGACTGTGAACTTAGGCACGTGGTCTGAACTTTTGGGTAGACCTGTGCGGTGTCAAGAGTTGGACTTGATGATCCTTAAGGGTCCCTTCCAACTCAGGATATTCTATGATTCTATGATAAGTTCATATCTATGTTTATACAAGATAGAACAGTCTCCAAGTCTTCTGCATGGAAGAATGTACAAGTATTTCTTAATGTTTGGGAGGTCCCAGGCAAACTTAATGAGTTACTATTAGTTTTAAAATATATATATATAAACCTCACTGCTCATGAAAAATCACTCTGCTGCATCCTATAGTACTATGGCTTTGCTTTGGTAGTGGAGCTGGTAGTAGAGCTGCTGTCTATTATCAGCTCTAATCATTTGAAAAATTGACTGGAATTTGCGATACTAGTGAGTATGGGCTTTCTTTGAAAAATACAAGGCTTTTCAGAATAAAAATATAAAGAATGTTTGAACTAATACAAAACTATAACTGTAATGAATGTGTACTGTATTTCAATAGTATGAACTCCAGTCTACTACTCTCCCAGTCTGCACTTTGAATAACCTCAACTCAGAGAACAGATACTTTATGTCAGGCCAAATATTTATCATGCCCTAGAGCCCTCAGGACTTCAGGGACTTCAGCTCCTATAACCTTCTTTCTGTTCTTCTTTTTTTAACTTGCATTCTTGATTCATGTTATGGTCCCTGCTATACTTACTTCAGGTTGAATAGTTTAATCAGGTTATGTTCTGAATAGGCATTATTCCTCTTACACGTTTTTCTTAAGCCAAATTGACTAAGATTTGTTTACGGTTTTTCTAGTTTAGTCTTATTAAAATGTGTCACTTGTTTTATAACAAATGCAAAAAGCATCTCAGTCTACTATGTTGTATGAACAGACTTTGTCTGAAAATGCCCAAAACATGTGCCTTGCAGATAGGGCATAGCAATTAAGGTGAGGAATGGGAGGGGAAGGATTGCAGTTAAAAAAGGAAAATAAAAATAAAAATCTTCTGAACCTAAAATTTTAAGGTGAAGCTTCCACAGATTGAAAAAAGAAAAAGGAAGAGCAGCTCACAGGAGCAAAATGGTGGAACATATAAACATTCTGAGAATTAATTTTTATTATGATCAGAAATAAAGGGTGACTAATAAGGGTGGTTTGAAGCATCTGATGGAAAGGTTAGGCTGACATAATCAGTATATCTGTCATTATATTGTTTTTCCCAGTGTCTACAGCAAGATGACTTGATTCTAATGATAAAGATTTTTAAGATCTTTGGAATTCAATAATATTGCTAAACTGGAAAATCCTATGAGAAGGAGTAAGGTGAAGTGCTGAATACAGAATATGGAGGGGATGAAGAAAGATGTGGATGCATTCATTCAAGTTGCAAATTTCATAAAGGCATTTGTAAAAATATGTTGGTTTGGGAGATTATTGGTAGCTAGTCCGAACAATACAAGCAAGCAAGAGAATTTAGTGTTCCTCATGAAGGCAGTGCCCCTTCTGCCATGTGTATGCTTTGCAGCTCTGAATTCAGACCTGCATAGGATACAAACCTCTCATGGGTTTACATCAGCTGGGGGAGAGCAAGTCCTGTCTATTTTTTTTTTTTTTTACTGAATTTATGCAATATGAGGTGAGTTGTGAGGATGGGAATAGATATGAATTTGAAGCTGAAAATAGACGTTCCTGGGTAAGAAAAATTATATTGTTAGTGCTCTGCAGACCTCTTCAAAGTGATACACAAGGCAATAGAGAAGCAGTATTGGCTGATATCAAGTGCTCTTGCTGCAACAGCTAAAAAGCCAATAAAAAGGTTTTTGAAGTCCTAGTTTATAACTTCTATTTACACATAATGAAGCTGAAGAGAAGCTACTGGGAAAGTAGCTTTTGAGTTGAGCCCAATACATTTGCTGTAAGATATGAAAGCCATTTGAAATTACACTGTAGGGATAATCTTCCTCGTACAAGAGATCCACTGACATCAGGCGGCATTTGTTTGTGTGATGTGAGCTGTGGCAGTAGCTGTCTGACAACTTCTTATTTTCTGTTTTTCTTATATTCCAGTGGTTACAGGATGTGACTCCAGGCATGTGATATAGATTTTGCTGTCTGTTGCCATGAGCGATGTTACACAATGTCTTTATAAAACGTGCAATCTGCAACATCAGTAGAGTTACTGTGGCATGTCACTGTTGCTGAGCGTTGTCCTCCAACGGGTGCCTCAGGCATTGCAGAGAGAATAAAATATAGTTTACATTATTAATAAATTCAAATATTTCAAGTAAAAATTACTGTGGAAGGTTGGTCCATCTTTTACAGACCTCACCTCAAGATCAAATTATGCTGTCTGGAGAAATGTTCAGCATTTGTTCATTGACGTGCTGTTAGCTCCCCATGCCACAGCCGAAGGCAATTAAACCATCTCGCATGGCTCAGGCCACATGTGCTAATTTTCTTAGCCCATGGTAAATGGTCCCAATTTTTAGTTTGTGTTCTAGCTTGTTAATGTTGCCTTCTCTGATTGAACATGCAATCTTGCATACAGCCATCAACTTCCAAGAATGGTGGTGGCTCTGTCTTTAGTGCTATCTTCCCCAGCATCACTGAAGTCAGAGCACCTGAGGAGCTGCAGAACCTCTCGAACTGAAGTTGCCTGGCTTTGATTGCACTAACAGATTTGTTGTTCTAATGTTGTAGGTTGGACACTACAGTGTTTTTTATGCTATTTTATGTTCTTGCATGCTGGTGGCTGTGGGAGATCAGGTCACTCTGACCTTACTGCCTGCTGCATTCATGCCCTTTTAAGAGCCACTCACCTCACAAAAGCTTTCACACAGTCTTCAAAATAAAATCAGCTTCTTGCACTTTAATTAAAAAAAGATTAATTAAACCCTATTTTCTGTAAATGGATTTGAGCAGGAAAGTTTTCCTTTTTTTTTTTTGGTGAGCAGTTGAAGTTTCTGCTTTTATTTATTATGGTGTGTTGAACCTAGTGATCCCAGTCATAGAACTGTACGTTCTCCCTCTGTGGATAATGACTTATTCTACTAGAAAGTCTCCTCAGGATTATGGCCCTTACACTTGACTTTCCTGACCAGGTCAGAGGCACCTCAGAAGAGGCTGTAAATGGGTAAAGAATCAGTCCGACAGCTTGGCTGGCGTCTTGTGCCTTGCCATGCTACCAAGGGGTTTAGGAGGTAGGCAGCTTACACATTGCAAACTTCCATTTTAATGATGGAAGAGTAGCCTGGAAAACATGCTTTGCATATGTCCATGAGAAATAGTATCTGTTCCTCAACTAAATGCTTGGGTGCACCCAAATGGGCTGTAATAGCTATGAAATGAAGTCAAACCCCAACTTGCATTAGTTTTGGTTTAGAATAGGTCTGTTACTTCTGAGTATCTGTGAAAATGAGATTAGATTTGTGTATTGAATCTGTGTTCTTCATGGAGACCTCTTAAAAGTGGTCCAACAGCTGCAGAAAACTGCAGTGTGTTCCTTTGTATTCAGGTAGCGTCAAAATGGTAGCTGCTGTGAGACACCAATGGTTTCTGTGCAACAACAAATTAAAAAATCTATGCTTTATGAGACCCTGTGTGCATAGTTTTAGGAGTGAAGGAAAACATGCAGATACTACTTCTCTGAGGACAGGTGATATACAACATTAGATTTTTTTTTTTTTTTTTAGTCCTTGCATTATACTTTTTTTTCACTGCAGAGCTTTTGTGATACATAAGAACAGATCCTGCTGAGACTGAATAAGGAGTAAGCAGCTCTTCTGAGCTAAAGTCCATGAGTGGTGAGTTAATAGCATTTATTTATACACAGGATCAAAAGAAACACACTTATGTCATCATATAACTAAACATTTATGAAATCCTTTCTTTGGAACACCCTGCTTGGTCTGTATTTATTTTTAATTCAGTACCAAAAAGCTGTCCATCCAGGAAGGAGAAATAGTAATGTACTTGTGGGGTAGCCCCTCTTCTACCTCCCTAGAGGACTAGTGGGAGGACATCTTGCTGGTGTTAAACAGGCAAGCAATTTCTATTCATTTGAATTAAGAAATTCGTAAAGTGATAGAACAATGAACTACTGGACTTTAACTTTAGTGTAGTAAGATTTCTTGTATTAAAATGGATTGTAACTTATTTGAGTAATGCTTCAAACTTGTTTCTCTGAAGTGCTGCAGTGACAGCAGGCACTGAATTTGCTGTGGCAAGGAAATCTGTTCGGGATTGCTATATAAGGTTTGCTCTTGGTGTTCATTGTGGGAGTAGGCTATATGCATTTACAATGCAAATGAGAAGGGACTTCTTTCACATGTCTCTGAGTAGACATATGCAGCCTTCACATTGGAAGGCTAAGAAAACAAAACTTACTGTCTGCACATGTAGTACAACAGAAGATCTTACAGTTCTCATTGATCACTTTTCCACATACTGAAATATTTTTATTCTGGTTTAAAATCAAATATGTAGCTACTAAACCCACTGTCTACCCTTTCCTGAAGGAGCATTTACTTGTTTCTGTTACCTTTTTTGAAACATTCATGAGTCTGATTTTTTTTTTTAAAGGCATCTACCTCTGCAGCTAGGGAATCTCATTTCTCTTGGTTTATTTATGTAATAAATGTTTAGATATTATTAAACTTTTTTAAAAGTACAGTGTAAAAATGAAGAGTAGGCCTGAATGACTTGGAATGAACTTTTCCTCTATCTGATGTAGCAGAGACAATTCCCTACATTTGCTGATGTGATTCCCTACATCAGCAGATGTAGGGAATTGTCTCTGCTTTGAGAACTTTCAGTACCAATGCTGCGAGTGAGCTCTACAACGATTTGTAAATAAATCACAAATCACTTTTGAGATGGAATAAGCAGCTTGACAGCAATATTTTTATTTTTTTTTTTAGACAGATTTATGCATTGGCAGAGTAGTGACTACATAGAAGCAAGAAATGTATCATTCAGAGGGCAGGAAGAAGAAGCAGTGGTTTTTGGGAAGCTGACTACAGGGAGGAACTCTGTTAGAGGAGAAATAGGAACGTAATTGTGGCTGGATTTTCATGTTAATCTTCAGCATTTTCTCAGCTAAATATTGGGCTTGAAGCAATGTGACTTATTTAAGGTTGACCAAAAATAGCTCTCAGGAGGAATTTGAATGAGAATGTGTGTGGGAGGGGGATGGCATACTGGAGTGGAAGGCTTTCTCTTTGCGGAGTGGGCAGTGTGGAGGAAGTGTGAAAGTAGCAGGAGAAGGAGGCAAAGAGGCATTTCTGAGTTAAGCTGTCGTGACAGAAGGCGAGGTCCAAGAAATAATTTAGGATGGTAAGCCTTTATGACCAAACCTAACCTGATATTGTAATGCAGGGAAAAGTACTGTAGACGGTAAAAAAAAAAAAAAAAAATTAAAAAAAAAATAAAAATGGATGTGGTTTGAACAAAGACTGGTTGAACAGCTGATTACTAGAAACCAATGATACTGAGATTAAGTTATGATTAGAAAATGATTGCTACTGTCCATGAGACAAAGTGTTAGCCTTTATGTTAGCAAGAATTTACTAGATACGATATAAAACACAAGGCTATGTTTTGCTGCAGGAGTGAATAATGAAAAAAGGTTTGTCAAAAAGTAACATGGAGAAAAATGTAGAAGGTGCTGTTGGTAGAGAAATAGGTCTATTTTGTCTGTACTGAAATTTAGCTGGCTATCACTCAATGAAGATATGTGCCAGTTGACAAAGGAGAGAAGGCTGAACTGACAGGTGTGAGAACATCAAGAATTGGAGGTGTAAAGCAGATAGACTCTCACATGAGAGTGAGAAGTGAGACACAAGTAGTGAGAAACATCAAACTTGTCACAACTTAGGACAAAACTTAGGACAAAGCTATAACAAAAGCTGACTTGTATTCTGCTGCCCAGCAGCCATTGTCACCTACCTCACCTTTCTAGTATCTCAGTTGTCTATTCTTTCCTTGACTTTTTTCCCTTTTTGTTTTGATCTGTCCTGGATGTGAGAATGAAGACAACAATATCTTGTATTAAAACAAATACTGTGTTTTTGATGCTGTTTACCTTTCAATTATTATAATTATAACTCCTGTAGCTTTTGAAATATTGAAGACCTGAAAAGTGTACTCTGGTTTATTATGAAGTCTGTAGGCAGCTTCAGGGCTGTAGTTCTCATAGGCTCAGATTTCTGGAAGGTGGTAGGAAAAAATCTGCTCCAACTTCTTTTTGCAGGATTAGAACAGTGAGTCCATATAGTGGACCTTTGGTCCACTAGAATTGCATGGAGATTCTGTTCAGGTATCTAGGGCCTCCTAAGGCATCTGCACCAGAACTGGGCTGTCTTGGATCCTTGTTGGTGCCAGGCATGTAGGATATGCACAGGCTGTCAGTGACCCTGCATCAGACTCCCTGGTATTTAACTGTGGATTATTCTTTCTAAGGCCAACAGCTCAAGTGAAGGACAAAAAATAGGTATTCTTGCTATCTGGGCCTTCCCTTTCTGCACTTGAAGGATGTTAAAGCTCTGTATCAGAAATATCAGCTGGGTGATTTACCTCTGTCTCAAACTGTCAAGCAGCTCAATGTACATCTAAAGATCTGCATGTAGGGTGATACAGAAGTGCTATTTATCAAAGCTCTGTGTGGTGTTAGTGGTTATGTGCAAATCTGCCTCTGAAAAAATAAAAACAGAAGGTTTTCTGGAAGAAAAGTTGGAAGACCCTGAACACACTGCAGCTGAGGCAACACTTAGCTCAGATATTTACTATTGTTTGCTTTTTCTGTACCTAATTATCTGTGTTTTTACGACTCAGATCTTAAGGTCTTACATACTTTTCCCTTTGTTTTCTTTTTCAAGATCTTCAGAGCTCAGAACAGCCTACTGTTCCAACTACTTCCTTGAGTTAGATACTTCTGCTATTTAATTTGAATACACATAGCTGTGTTGTTTATCTGATTCCATTTCTTGACATAAATAAACCTGATGCAATTTAAAATATGGTTTAAATGGAAAGTGACTGAAGACAGCCAAATAAACTTGGAAAATGTATCTATCTCCTTTTCTGGGAAAACAACCAAAGGCTTTTAGCAAACCTTAAGAGGTGCCTTTTATTTGATTACATACTGTAATATTCCATTAAGGATACATTTTAAAATAGTGTTAGGAAACCATCAAATCTTACCAGGTGATTTCATTGGGACTTTGTGTATGTGAGTTTTTTAAAGTGAACTTTGAGATATTCCAAAGGGTTGCAGGGTATGACCTTGAGTCTTGTACCCCAGGGGCACTTGAAGCCAGATGAGGGCTGGGAAAGGCCTGACACTGTGCACCCCCTTGAACATGAGGATGACAACTAGAACAACCCCCTTGCCTGGATTCTTGGGCACCACACAGGTAACAGTGATGAATTGATGCTTTGTGCTTTATATTCCTCTGAAACCAAAGAAAATTGGACACCCACTGTACCAGCTTTGCATGCATATTTCAGTTATATTTACCCTTTCTTATTTGTAAGAGTTAGTGAAGGAAAAGATGAACCTGAAATACCTATTGTGCCTGTGTCTGGCAACAAGATGCTTTGTCAAATGGCATCTGAGCGTGCTGTGATGCAGACACATCAGCTTTGAATTCAATAGAGATCACTGACATGCTTCAGGAAAGCCACTCAACAGATGGTAAATTAAAACAACTTCTGTCCCCTAACAAGCTGGGATGGTTTTGAATCACTGGCCTGAGTTTTTTTTTTTTTAAAAAAAAAAAGTTGTCAATTATTCAGACTGAATTTACATTTCTTATTACCACATACTACATTCCTGGGCAGAAGCTGTTAGCTCTGAGGTGACCAACACACAGAACAGCTTCTAGAGCTTGCCTGGGCTGTGATCATGAAAAACTAATCAGTTGCAATGTTTCTTATTCAGCTTAAGTTTTTTACACTCTCTTGGTTGTGTTACCATGTTTTCAGTTTAGAGAACAGTGAAAACTTTTTTTCAGACAATAGAAACAGATAACTTTAAATGTTCAAAATGCCCCCTATAAATATCTAGCACTGGACAGAAGGGAGCTTCTTGCTCTGCTAGGTGGAAATCATTCCTCTTATGCCTGATTTGAACTTCTGTGCATGTTTACAGCTTACTGTAATGGATTATCTGTATGGCCTTTGCTGTGGGTTATAGAGGGTTAATGTTCTTCATTGGTGTTCAAGTGTTCACCTGCAAACCAAAAGGTTGGGAAGGTAGGTGTATGTGTCCCACTCTTTAATCATCCACTGTCATTGTGTTGTGAAAAGGCAGTGAGAAATCAAATCTGAGAGGAGTGTTAAACCACTTGTGGGAGACAGCATCTGGATGCTGTAGGACAGGAACAGGAGACATGCCTATGACAGCTCCTGTGTGTTTCTCTTTAGAGACTTGACCCTCCACAGCCCTGGCACTGAAATGCATCGTTTAAAAAACAGAAGTTGTCAATCAGTTCTAATTAATACTACTATAGAGCTACTGATCGAGGCTGAGACTGTGTATATATGGAATATCACTGAAGAAGGCACCAAATGTTATAACCTTGGTTTACAGTGTGAATGCCACTTGCAGGATGATACCTCCGTTAGTAGTCTAACTTGAATTTTTCTCCCCGCATTTTGCACGTAACTTTTATTTTGTACTCCCTCATAGTAAGGTTTTTCAACTTGTTCCTTCTGCAGATCAAGGTTCCACATAGAACCTAAATTTCCTTAGGCCTGATTTTTTTTTTTCCTGAAATGTTGCATTGTGAAAATTCAGGTTTAAAAAAAAAAATCCAAGCACATTAAGCATGCTTAATTTGTCTACCTTAAAAATTTTATCCTTAAATGAAGGAAAAACTTGGAAAGGCAAAAGTTTCTATCTGGAATACCACATCTCTCAGGCACTGCTGAACAGCTGTTGTGAGACACCAAGGGGGCTATGGTACCATACAGTGACCTATGAGAAGGGAAAAGATGTGAATAAAAATGAATATAAACATTAATGCTGATGAGTAGAATTAAGGCTTGTTTGCAGACCATGTGGAAATATTATTTTTAAGTTTATAAAATAACTTGCATATATATGTAAATGGACTATCTTCAGTGCAGAAGGGAATGTGAAGAAGCATTAAGAATCGTACAAAACTGATCACTGAGCAAATAAAAAGATGCCATAACTAAGTAGTTAAGTATACTATGAAATGTTTAGCTTATTGAGCTAAACAAAGAAGCTAAATAAAAGCTGTTACTAACCAGGAATTCATTAGCTGGAAATAATAATATTATGTAGTGCTCTCCTTAAAGATATGTTAATCTGATGTGAACAAACCCAAAAGGCTGCTAAATGTTAGCAGACTGTCTCTGATTATTAATAATGCTGAAAGAGGGAAGTATATAAATTGATATTTCAACTGAAAGCTATGCATCCATAGAGATTTGTAGTCTCTAGAAAAAGCTGTCTTGAAGATTCCTTATCTTATAAGTGCAGACTCTGAAAGAGTAATTCTAAATCCTAAATACCTCAATCATATTTTTAACTGCTGAAAACTGACATGGCTCTGCTATCACTGAGGTTTTTCACTTAAAACAGCCAAGAATTTTAGATTTCAGTTTGCAATAACCTTTAGCACATGTTTTATTGTGCTTTAGGGAATAAAGGCCTTTATTTACACTTACAGGCTATAACCAGGAGAATGAATGGAATAACAGAGTGCTTTACTTGTTTATTTTTCCTAGTCTTTTTCCATGAAATAGCTCATCTATAGAGATGCAGAAAGCAGTGCAAAGTACTTATTTTTTTCCTATAAGTTAGACACATGATGTTTTGGTAACAGTTTAAATCAGTTTTCAGAGATGGTGAGGAATGATTATGTTCAAAGTACTACAAATTATTGTGAATTTCAGTGAATGATAAACAATACGGTACACTTGGTGGAAAAAGATCATTGCATTTTTTGGTAAAAAAATGCTTTTTTTTTTTTTTAAATAAAAAAATGGTTGTGCAAACCAGTAGGAGTAACTTGAAGTTTATTGCCAAGTTTCTCTGGGATTATACCTTTAAACCTATATGTCTTCTAAACTCTTATAACATCATGCATTTTCATTTGAATTATTGGAAGAGTTTAACTTTACAGAATATAAACCTTTCAAACTTTTTTTCTGAAGTGATATACCATTTCTTGTCTTTGAACTGTATTTTAGGAAAGTGTATTGTTAAAAGACGTGCACTTAAAATGTGGTTGTATTCCTTCCAAGCTTCCCAACATTTGCTCTGTCTACAACTGCAATAAGGAATTACTGAAAATAAATATTAAAATGATCTTGTATAGTAAATATCCATTATTTTGAACACATCCTGTTATATTTGATCTAAATCCTGATCTCTGTGGGAGAGGCAGAAGAGGTAAGAATACTGGGTGGTATGAGGCCATGCAAAAATGGAAGATGTTGTTCTAAAAAGTAAACAGATATTTGAATTGTTATACCACAGGTTCTAGGATGACCCACTAATATTCATATGAAAAAAATTGAATTTTAGAGAAATATCTGTTCTGTAACCTGATGTGTAGATGTTTTTTTTCATGTCACCATTCTTTTACCTAATCTATAGTTGAGAAAATGAAACCCAGGGGAAGATCCAGATCCCTCTGGTTCCGTTTCTTGGTTTTGTGTATAATTGCATTAATCAACTCTGATTACTGGAAAAAGTTCTTGTCATATCTGCATTTATTGTTCTGCAGGGAGAACTGTTAAAGATCCCCATGATATTTCCACATTGTCGTTATTAGGAACAGACATTATTTATTGTCATTAATGCTAACTGTAGGCAGAAGTACTGCATGAAGTCTGTGATTTTACAGAACTCTCTTTAGGAGGTTTACAGAAATATTGAAAATCAATACTTCTTTTTGCTGTAACTTAAAAATCTGTTTAACTCTCCCTTTGGGGTATTTCATTGTCTTGTAGCTTAGAAAATCTTTGTGTAGAGGCAGCGTCTAATAAATATAAGAACTTTAACTGCCTTATTCACGATACCTTTACTCGATGTTTAATATGAACTTGTATGTGTGCTTCAAAGTATAAACTCCTACAGTAGAAAAAAAATTCTTAAGTAGTTACAAGCAAAAATGTAGACTTTAAATATGTATTCCCACCACAGGGAAAATGAAAGAAATGTTGGCAGTGCTAGGTTAAAGGTTGGACTAGATGATCATAAACTCTTCTGAACTAAGTGATTCTGTGGTTCTATGTCAGAAAACAGAAATGGGGTAACTGTTGGGGAAATATCTGTCTAGGAATACATTTGAACATCTGGGATCTTTAACTCATCAGTACAAGGTATTGTGTTCAAATCTTAGGTATTTTGCCTATTCATTTCACTTTCATTGTGTTGGGCTAAAGGTATTAGAATTCATTCAGTTCACTATCTTGCTCAAGTCCGGGTTTTTCAGATGGATGATCACACTTCATCTACTCATCTGTACCCTTGGGGGAAGAGCTGAATGGGAAGGACTGAGGGTTCCATGCTTTTTAGTTTCGGATGGTGATTCTGGTTTACATTTAATCACTTTTTTAATCAAGCTATTTGCAGGAGCCTGGGCAGAAATTACTTGATGGCTACATTTCCTACTAAGCATAAGTGTGAAGTCTAAAAAATCAAGTTTTATATAAGTGTACTTTGTCTATGAAAAAGACAGAAAATCTTCAAGACTGCACTTCCATATGTATTGCTGTATGACTAAACTTGAAGATATGCTTAGAACCGTATCTAACTATAACAGCTAGGCTTTTTTTTTTTTCTTCTTGGCACTGCATCTTGATTCTACTTATAATCACAGGATGGCTGGGGTTGTAAGGGACAGCTGAATGTCATCTGGTCAAACCACCTAGAGTGATTTACAGTAGGTTTCCCAGGACTGCATCCAGATGGCTTTTGAAGATTTCCAGGAAGGTAAGCTTCACGACATCTTAGGGCAACTTGTGCTGGTGCTCAGTCACTCACACAGTACAGAAGTGCTTCCTGATGTTCAGAGGGAACCTTTAGTGTTTTCGTATGTGCACACTGCCTCTTGTCCTGTCATAACTAGTGAAGAATTTAAAACAGATTGGACCAGACTTATCCATTGGTATGCTGCTGTTGTTAGCCTCCAACTATACTTTGTGTATCTTTGTTCACCCTACTCTGGGACTGGCCATTCAGATGGTTTTCTGTCTACTTACCCAGCCCATATTTCAACAGCTTTTCCATGATTATCTTATCGGAGACAGTAAAAAGCCTTACAGAAGTCCACGTAGACTGTATGTGCTACTCTGCCATCATCTACCAAGACAGCTATTTCATTGTAGAAGGCTATCAAGTTGAGCAAGCATGACTTCCCCTTTGTGAATATATGCTAACTACTCTCAGTCACTTCCTTGCTCTTTGCATGCCTGGAAATAGTTTCCAGGAAGAGTTGCTCTATCACCTTCCCACATGCTGAGGTGAGGCTGACTGGTGTGTAGTTTCCTGTGTCCTCTTTCTTGAAGCTAGGAGTGATATTTGCTTTCCTCTAGTCACAAGATACCTCAGTTGCCACAGTCAAAGATTGAGACTGGTATCAAAATATCTGCCAGCTTCCTCAGCAGTAATGGGTATGTCCAACTTGCCTAAGTATCCCTAACCTGATGCTCTTCAACTGTGGGTAGATTTTTTCCCTCCTCCAGACTTTCCTGACAATCTTTGGGCCTGGATTTCCTCGAGGGCTGGTAATGCCTTCTCAGAATAAGGTAAAGAAGGCATTCAGTACCTTCTGTGCTGTTCTGTGGCACTGGTGTACTTATATACTTATAGGAGCCTTTCTTGTTGCATTTAATACTCTATATCATAGTCAACTTGAAGTGGGCTTTCATTTCATTCAACAAATGAACTTCTGACCCTCTTAAATGAAGGGCCTATGTTGCTTGTATCACTTGCAAGAAAACATATTTAATGAAATATGTAGATTACTTTCTTGTACCTCTGTTAAAGCTAACCCTTGCTTTATTGCTCCCTGTAGACACATGAGCTGTGATTATGAAGAAAAAGTGTATTAAGAGCTTTTAGTCAAATGAATGCCTTTGACAGATATTGATTTAACATAATGCACTTACGAATCCCATATGCTATTAAGAGAATGTCTTCAAAGGGGTGAAAAAAGATAAACCTGGAGAAATATCACTTATGAAACTGAAAAGAATCATAATGACTTGCTGGTCAGGAGCATTAAATAATGTAAGTCCCTGAATAAGAAATTGTTGACAGCTACTTGTGATACTGTTCTTATAATTTGATTCCTGAAATTCTGAAATGAATGTCCTCTTCAGTGGTGTAAAAATAGTATGTACGTTTACTTCCTCCAAAATGAGGAGGTGAAAAGTGCAAGAACTCATGGGTTGAGATAAAGACAACATAATAAAGAAGAACAAGAGGAGAAAGAAACAAAACAAAAGTGATGCACAATGCCCTTACTTACCAGCTGACTGATGCTCAGCAAGTCTGTAAGCAATGCCTTCCCCTGGCCTTGAATGACTCCCCCCGTTTCTGTTGTTCAGCATGACCATGTATGGCAAGGAGTATCCCTTTGGCCAGTCTGGTTCAGCTGTTCTGGCTCTGCCCCTTCCCAGCTCTTTATGTATCCCCAGCCTCCTCACTGGTAAGGCAGCACAACAAGCTGAAAAGTCCTTGATTTGATGTAAGTGCTGCTGTTCATCAGCTGTTCATCAACAGCTAAAACATCAGTGTGTTATCAACACTATTTTCCTCCTAAATCAAAAACATAGCACCATACCAACCACTAGGAAAAGAACTAACCATCCCACCTGAAACCAGGATCTTATCCCATCCACAAAAGAAAGCATAGAATGTATGGAAAATGATGGTATTCTAGAAAAACTGCAGCATAAGGTTCAAGAGACTTATTGAATAAATCCATAATTAAATGAAACATATATAAGTACTGATCTCTGTCTATCACACTCATTTATAAACTACATTGTCTCTGATATTTGAAACTTTCATGGTTTAATTTCTTTAATAGTGCTGTATACAAGAACAGTATGTTTACCCTTCAGTGCAAAAGCATAAAATGGCATCAATGTTGTCTATGAAAAATCATATTTCTCATTTTTTTGTTAGCTGAGTTTCTAGGGATCTAGGATTGATTGATTTGTGCTCAGTGACGTATCATCCCTGAGACAATGCGCAAAGTGGGTACATGTTCATTTAGAGCTCTGATACATGAGCTTGGTGAGAAAAGGCAGGTATGAATTAAGAAAAGGTGAAATCCAAGAGGGACCAAAATGCTATAACAGTGTGTGTACACATTGAATACAGGGGAAACCTTGTATCATCTATATATACACATATTCATACCTATAAAATCAAAGCACTCCAGCAGCTGCAGGTACTTGCTCATCGTAAGCTTTAATATAAGGAAGAGTCATTCTGGGTGACTGAGTGTCACTGAAGAGGGACAAATGTGAAAAATGTGAGGAAAAACTTGGGAAATAACCATTGTAAGCTTCCATCGTGTCCAGACAGAGCGTTTTGGTAGTGTTTGTGAGCTACATTTCTTTGTCTTTGAGCAATTAAATCTTTGTTTATATGCATGGAAGTAATTGAGGAAAATGTGTACACCAAGACACACAATCTCTAAAAAGGATAGTATTTTCTGTCAAACTATCTTGTAATTTCACAGTACTTTTTTTTGTTTGTTTTATAACTGGAAGTATAATCTGAATATCAATAGAACAAGACAAGATGCATGTTGCTGCACAACTGCTGCCTTTAAAGTTACTAAAACTTCAAAAATCAGTAAAAATCAATAATAGGACTAGTATTTCTGATCTAAAAATGACTGCTAAGAATTTTGTAGAATTCAGGACCTTCATCACAGTATAATGAAATCTTCAGTTACTTCATTAATAGTAATACTGTATTTTTTTAAGTTTGATTTCAAGTCCTTCTTTCTATTCAAATCCCAGAAATAACGCTGTATTTAGGGGACTTGGTCTGTGGAAAGCAAAGGTGAAATATTTTCTTGGTTAAAATAACAAAACTTGAAAATAGATTTGCAGAATCTATTACAAGACAAAAGAAGCAGATACGTGTGATGGGATTATAAACCCCTAAAACACATCCCAGTTTAACTGGAGGCTTTGAAGGTTTCACTTCATGAAATGAATCTATCTATCTATATATGGAATCATGTTATTTTGAGGCTAGGAAAGTTTTAGCTGAGGTATTTCTCAATGATTTCCATGGTAGAAATCTAATGGATATCAGTGAATTCAAAAATGGTGTTCCACTGTCCTTGAAAAAACATCCACTAGCCCTTTCGTTCTAATGTTTCTCTTTGAGAGAATATATATAGAAGGATTATTAGGTTGAGCCCAGCTTTCATATTGGATGTAATTATTCCTTTAAGTCCGCAAACCCATTAGAATACAGTGAAAGAACAAATTAATTTATGAACATCTACGTAGAGAGATCTTATGCATGAATTGAGGCCATTCAAAAATATGTTGCTGATATCAGGCAAGCTAATTGTGAGCTGAAGAAATTGGTGTCACTAATCTTGGAGTAAGTCACTACTGATTATGGAAGCATCTAGATTAAAAAAAGGGCAATCATAGAGAGGTACTTACATCCCAAAATACTTTCATAAGTACTCACAATGTATAAGAAGTCTTTGCAGTACTTTACACAGATATTTTTGGATCTATTTTGGAAATGGGTGAATAAAAAATAAAATAGAATAATAATTATAATTCTAGTAGAAGTAGAAAAAAAAATCCTTTTTGTCTAGTTTTAAGCCTTATGACAGTGTTGTAAATTACTCTTTGGATTGATATCAAGAATATTCTGCCACTGAATACTGGAAGATGTCTACTTGGTCAATGGATGATTTCCAAACTCTTTGGGTAATGATTCGTGTGGTTTTTAAATTGATACTTACTGAACCAACAGTAACAGTTCCAAAAGAGCTTATTTTGTCCCCACCCTGAACTGTCTAGAAACAAATCTTTATTAACGTGGAAGCCAAAGAGAAATCTGTGTAAGTGTTCCTCAGTTAAAAAGCCCTTTTTTTTTTTTTTTTTTTTTTTATTGTGGACACCGTTATAATACAGACACAACTCCCCCATGAGAAATTAATCTACTTAGGTGGAAGTGGGGAACATGGACACATGAAAGCTTGCACAGGTACACACCTTCCTGTTGTTGTACCAGGATTGCCCTCCTGTGGTGAATGTACAAACACTACCAGCTCATTATAATTACATTCTGGTACAAATCCTTTCTATTTATTTATTTTTTATGTTTAGGTTAAGAATTGGTTCCCAGATGATTGGGTCATTGTGCAAGTCAAATGTTATCGAGTAGATGAATGTTTTCAAGCGATGAGTAGATGCAGTGAGCCAGAAGAATGGAACCATTCTCTTGGGACTAAAGAATTGTGGATGCTTTTCCATTGTTTACACTTGAAAAGTCTGCATGTGCAAATTGTGCAATACTAGTATATATATAATTTGAAATCAGACTTTATTTCCAGATTGATTCAAAGAAGCAAAATGCAGTTCTGTTTAATAAGGTGGAATTTCTAATTACCTTATGACATAGGATAATTTATGCAAGAGATGATTGTATGACAAAGTTATGCATCAATTGGATAGTGTTCTGGGAACTTGAAGTAGCTTATTTCATAGGTATTAAAAAGCTATGAAGAAGTGCTGAGATCTCTAGCTTAATGCAATTTTTAATGTTGCTGTACTAGAATTTGCAGTTCTGCATGTGATTTAAGATACGATGTTTTCTTCTTTTGTAATCTCTATACTGCTCTCATTAGTTCCACCTGTTTCTCCCACCATAAACATATGCTGGTATTAAGGATTGTAATCTTGCTGTCTTGAAAGGATTTCAAATGCAAAAAATATGTGAATGAACTAAAGGAAAAAAAGAGTATACCAAACCTCAAAATAATGGTAATTACCATCAAAATAATGATCATATAACCTTATTTGGCACTGCGGAATTGATTAGCCACTAGTTAAGAGTTGAGCAAAGTGAATAGGTAGATCATTTTTGATCTTTTCTAGAAACATTAAAAAAAAAGTCCAAATGTAGTGTTGTGACCAAAAATGCAGACACTTGCCTGACTCTGGTTGTGTTGCTACATGTTCATGGCCAAATATCTTAATTGCATGTGTGTGGGTGTGTTTGTACTCGTGTGCCCCATGACCACTCCCTCTTTTTTGAAAGAAAAGGCAGTGAGACGGGTAGATATATAACAGATGGTAAGACTTTCAAGATGTGAGAGTAATTGTTTGTCAATTGCTTGTACACATACAGTCTGCTATCTTGTTTTAGTGTATTGCTAGACCAAATGATTCCTTTCTGTCAACGTCCTCAACATATCAATAACTTTTACAGTAGGGCTCTTACAGTCTAGTTCAGCTGCAAGCAAGTCCAGTGCAGTAAATGACTGACGGGGAGCTCAGCATTCATTCAATTTTTTTGTTGTTGTTGAATTGATAATATTAGGAAATGTAGATGGTAAATGCTAAGTGTTCTGTAGGATCACTGTGGGCATAGAAAGCTGACAGTTGGAACAGTAGAAAGCAGACATTGGAACAGTTGGGATCTTGATCTTGTTCTGGGTTAATTGAATGATCTGAGTTCTTAAAATTCCAGGTAGTCTTGAATGTTTCTATATTAGAAAAGTATTTTGTCATTAAGTTTTGTTATTAATCTTTTAATTAGACAGTTTTAACCTGAAAATGACAGTATTTCTATTTTATCTTTCTGTCTTACAACTTGGCTTTCTACAGTTGTATTAAAAGCTATCATTCATTTAATTTTTCAAAACTGGATGAGAAACAAAATCTGACTTTTTTAAGCCATGAATGATTATCTACTGATAAATACTGCCTTTACAATCACATTTAACTGCAAGTCATTTTGAGCTTTGAAGAGTGTTAAACATTCGTACTCATTCACCCTGACAGCTTTTTCACATACAGTCTTTCCTGTAATATCATAACCTCATCTAAGTCACAATGAAGACATAATAGGTAAGTCAGAGGAAGGCCATGGATCTTTTTGTATTCATTGTTATTTCTTCTCAGAGTTTTCTTTTCTTTGATTCTTACTCACTGGTGCTGAGTAGTGGGGATGTGGCAGAGATTCAAACATATTACATCAAGGTTGCATGTCTTTCTTGAGCTTGGCTAACTGGAAACATTTTCTGAGGTTTGTCTAACTGCCATTTCTATACTACCACTTCTACCACTTCTATAAGTGTTGGACAGAATGTCCAAGGTGAGGGAATATATATCTTAATTTAAGAATACAAGGTAGAACCACCGCACTGGATTTTATGAGGTACTAGAAAATTTCACTAAGAAATTTCAAGCAAAGAACTACTAAAGAAATAAATCTCCCTTGAAAATAACAGAATGTGGGGACTTCTGTTTGTGGGTTCTCAGTTAATGCTGAACTAAAACATTGCTCTTGTTTTAAATCTTCATTTATTTGTAGAAAGGCGTGTTAGAAGGATCTTACAGCAAAACAAAAATTCTACTGGTAGATACCTCTAGAGTTGCAAAAACAAGCTAATGACAGGTATTCTTTGAAGTAATATCTCCAGATTTTCTTGCTAAAGTGTTGTAGCACACTAATGATAGAACGCTTTTGAAGATGTTTATTTCAAAGTTCCTTAGAATCTGTCCTGAGGGAATAGGGATGGAAAATGAATGAGTTCTGTATCTTCAGCATAGGGCAAAAGGTTTAGAATATTAAATATATATTTTTCTCCTGGAGTTTTCTGAGATGTGAGCAGCTGGGACTTAAATTTCAAGCATCAGCCCAAAGATAAAAGGTTGGAAATCACATCATTAAAAAATTATAAGCAGTAGGTTATAAATTTTTATCACTCACTATTGTTAATTAACCTTTAAAAGCTGATCATGTAGAGAAAGCCTGGGGTTTGGTTTCTGTGGGAACACTTTTTAGTAGTAATGAGCACCTGAGGATTCCTTTCTCTCCCAGAGTGAACATGACATTTCAATTCTCAAAGGTGTGTGCATGATGCCAGCTCCTTTCAGCTTTCAGCATGGCAAGAAAGCATGGTATTTTCCATATAGATGCAGAAAGGGCAGTGATTTTTTTTTTTTCTACAGTCCTTCCTGCTTAGGCTGGATGTGATCCCAAACTTTCCATTCTCACATTCAAGAATTAGTCCCATGAATAGCACTTATTTTCAGAAGTGTTGCTGGGAACCTTTTGATGACATTTTGCCATCAGTAAGAGCAACAATGAAGGCTCTAACAATTACTTCACCTGTTACTTGCGTATATTTAACTCTATATGCTTGCATTATTCAAGCCATTTTAATATTTTTTCTTTTTCAGGTAAATGTAATTGAACTAGAATAAACATCAGAAATAATGGCAAAAGAATACTTTTCTTAGGATTTTTATTCAAGTTGCTTCAGGTGGTGCAGGAAGGTCGCTGGACTATTGCAGTTGTATATGTAGTATCATCTGAATCCTGCAAAGGCTTTGCTTGAGCTTGACTTATACCAAAAAAAAAAAAAAAAAAGTCTTTGAACTGAAAGAGGCTAGAGGGACAAGATCAGTGACGAGTTTTTTTTAATGTATATAGACATGATCGTGCATGTGAGAAGACCCTTTGCTGATCTCTCATGCCGCACACATTCCCAGATTTGAGTGGGACCGTGAGTGAGAGGAATAGTTTTAATTTGACACTTTAGGTTCTTTTTCAAGCGCTTCATGATTCTCTTCATTGTGTGAGGCTCTCTTCCAAAATGCTGAAACACAGTTGAAGCTTAAAGAATTTAATTATAGTAGCAGCTACTGAGTACCAGCCAAAATTTTCCCTGTAGTCAAAGGAGATTTTTGATGCATCTTACTTCTTCACTGTTGAAGAACACCTACTCTTCTCAGCTTTTAAATTAACAGTAGCAAATGCTGAAACAAAGTTTGAGAGGTTGGAGAGGCTGCTTCTTGTGTCTGAATAAACATCTCTAATGCTTATAGCTACATTTCTTTTCTGATAACTTCCGGTAGGAGATACCGCTGAAAAAGAGTAAGCTTGTGGTAAATCACTGAGGAATGCCCCTTAAAGAAGACCAAGATCAGATTTATTCTGAAGTGTAAACAAAAAGTTAACAATGGAGGGTATAAAGTTCTCTTCTCACTTGATTTCTGTAAATACTCAGAAAGAATAGGAGAGGGTTACTACTACATAATATATAGGTAGCAGTAGTAGGGACAGATGCCCTAGCAGCAGGGTATTTTAACAGACTTGCCACACTTTGCAGATGTCATTGCCAGTACCATAAGAGCTAAGCTAATGACAGTGCTATGAATGTTGATAGCAGTCCATTGAAGATATCTGCACAAGTCCTTTTGGTCACAAAGGCAGCTTTCTGTGCAACATCTCTGTCAGTGTTATATGCCTCTGTGCAGCACCTTATTTAGCATGTTGGCAGGAATGACTTTTTGCATTTGGGGACTTGATTCATGTGGTATGGGTTACTTTTTCTGAAGTTTACATGAAATAAAATGTGTGTCTTACCAGGTCTGGGCTTGCACTCTTGGCACACTGAAACGCTTTTCCTTAAGATTTCCAAGGGCATTTCTATGCCTAAGTACTAAGATATTTTCTCAGATTGATAAGTGCAGAAGATGATAAACTTATCTGACAAACTTTTTGGATGGTACTAGAGTGGAAAATGCTAGAAAATAAACACACCTGACAAGGATCAAAGATATTCCTTCAGAAGCCCTTCAAGACCTTCACAGCACCAGGGGATACCATCAATTCTAACCTTTCTGATATTGATTTTATCAGTCACTGGTTGGAGGCCAATAAAAACACTCAGTTTCTCATCTGCACGTCTGTGCATCCATCTGTGACTTGCAGTGTACTCATTTTCTTCACTTAATGCACTTCCATGCCAGACACTATTGTGTTTTTCAGATCCTACTTAAGTAGAATCTTAAGCTGCTGCCTGAAGTTGTCTTATGTGTTCTATTGAAAAAGTGATAGTGATTAAGTGATATGCTTTTTTTTCCTTGGAATCTTTTATGTTGTTATCACCTGTAATCACTTAGCTGCTTATGTTATCAAGGGATTCTTGCAAAGCTATTGAATTAGTGAGAATTTTGTGGTTCCCCTCTGCAGCTGCAGACCTCATAGCTGTTGAAAATGGTGCCTTAATGTCTCATGTCTGTAGACCAGCTCTTTAGACCAACTACAGTAGAAGCTTTAAAATAGTTGCATGAAGCAACCATCTGTATATCTTAAAGTTTCATCTCCCAGTATGTGTGTGAAGGTGCACTTGTTCCATGTTAAACTTTGCTTTTATTTGACTAGAAAACAGAACTGTATTGAAAAGCAGTATTTGCTAAATACCATTTTCCTCTTAATTAGAACTCAGAGACATCTGAGTTTGGCTTTTGTTTTACTGCTAGCTGTAGGAACATAAACAGCCTTATACTCAAAAATGTTAGTCCTACTATAGTCCACAGAGGAGGAGGAAGGAAAAAAACAAAACAATAAAACCTACCTGAACCATAAGTTCTTGAGGCTGGTCTCGAGTTGGGTATGTACAACATGACAAATATTACAATGTCTACCAAAAGTTAGTAAACATAGGCTGATTCCTTGCTGTTTCATGAATAAATTAAGTGGGAAAATGTAGTGTTTGTATTCTACTCCACAACAGGTAATGCATGTGTGTACAAGTGTAAAAAAGGTCTAGGCAGATCTTCTGAGGTTTTGCGTTATGTAACACATTAGTGGAAATCAGTTCTAGAGAAACTTAATTTCTAATCTTAAAATTATAACTAAGGCTGCTCAGGTTCTCTCAGCAATACAGCCTTTTTATTGAATTGTTGATGAAAACCAGCTGTGCTACAATACTCAGTAATGTCTTCCTTAAGAGATCTGAGAGCTGATGAAAGAACTGACTTTCAGTTCTGTAATATTTCAAGCCCATTTTTAGAACAAATTTCCACAGAGCTTGGAATTCCTCTCAATTACATTAAAGTAGTTCAGCTCAAGTCAACAGAACTGCTGCTGCAACTGTGGTGCAAAATGAAAGAACCAAGTTCTGCATTCATAAATCCATATTCTGGATTTTTAAGGTTATGCTTGAATTGTGAAGAGAGCTGTTTCTACTGAAAACACAACCCATTTGGAAAAAGATGAAACTGAGTTAATCAACTTAATAGCAGAGATATTTTGACATTCTATCTGAAAGAAATTGAAAATGATAACTCTCTTCCTAGACTGATTATCATAATGGTTATAAAATGGGCTTAACATTGAATAGTCTTGATTGGCTTGCAATAATTTCAAACAGTGACATTAATCTGACATAACTACCAGTTTTCATTCTGTACAGCCAGTTATCTCCATAAGATTATTGTAGTAAGGACAAGGTAGAAAACATTATTATTTTTTTTTTTTTGCTTGCATATTTGTATGATTTTGAAGGCTAGTATCAGGGAATTTACAATACTTGAAAGAGGTGGGAGTCACACTTGAAAATGTGCTAGGACATACTAGTCCCAGATAATTTTTGTTTTCTAATTTTCCATAGAATAAGGGACAAAAAATACTATACCAAAGGTCAGATATCAAAAGCAATAGAAATCAAGTGATCCCCAAATCAAGACAACAAAGATTTCACTTTGTTTGGTCTTAAGCATTGTAGCTTGGCTAGGTTTTCTCTTTGAAGATTCACCTTGCGCTTCTGTCTGTTTTATATGAGCAGCTTATAAGGTCTTTAACTAGTGACATCTTTTGTCCCTATTTTAGTGGAAATGGAGAAGATGGGGTCTGTGTTACATTAGGAAAGGAAGAGAATAATCACAACTGACTAGAGGAAAGCTTAAGGGATTGTGAAGATCCAATTAACCTTCAAGTGATGATCTGGCTGTAGGAGTAGGCCCCCTTTGTCAAAGAGAGTATCAGTCCATCTGACCCCAATAAGGGAATGTGAAGCAAATGCTGAAAGCGCCAGCTGAAATTATATTTTATCAATGTGGAAAAAAAAAATAGGATAGTGAAATTTTAGTTGTTCATCTAGGGCCAATGAAGACAAAATATTTGGTTTTGCCTTACAAAAATGACACCTATCAAATGAGTCCTGAATAAGAGGTTATTGCATTTTTAATTGCTTGATTTTACAGTGGCCATTTGATTACTGAAACACAGATTTACTTAACTGTTCTATAGCAACAAAATTTCAAATTATTTCTGCTCAAGACAACCACTGCTTGAGTCTAATACCTTAAGTTTTAGGTATCTGTAAAAAACTTCTATTTTGAAGTTTTGCTGCTTAGAATTATTGCATAGTCAATCCTGGAAATAATACAGGGGGTGCTGTTATTGGGGGAACTTATATGGGAAGCTAGGACCTGAGGATTTCCACCCTTCTAAGTGTACTGAAGGTTGAAATACACTGAGAATTACTTGTTTTATGTGTATTCACATGACCTGTTTCAGTATTACAGCCTCTTTATTAGCCAAGTCCATTAAATGCTCTTTTCCCAATGGCAATAAGCAGACTTTCCAATAAACCTGTGTAACCTAGTTTATTTCATAGCTCAGAGTGTGATGCTGAGATCTCATGAGGAGAGATGTGCCACTTTCTTGCTATTTCGGGAAGCAGTAACTGGAACATTTACCAGTTTGTAACACAAACATGCTAACATTTATGCTGTTACCTAAAATTATTCACTTATCCACATTAACAATGTGGGTGGCCTACTTAGATGGGCTTTTACCTTTTTTTTTGTCTTAATATTTCTTTTTCCATTCTACATTTTTTTTCTTCATCTGTTTACTTGGTTTTCTTTCACTTTCTCTTAAGATATGCTTCAGATTACATTCTGTTGTATGTCTCTGATCATGTAGGAAATGGAATGAACAACAGAGAAAGACTATGTGGGCAAAAAGACTATTCATAGGTCCCAAGGGATTATTAGGATTTGACTACTTCCATTAGAATAAGTATTAAATACTGAACAGTCAAGTAAACGAGTATTCCATGACTTATCTAGGATGACTCATTGTTTGACTGTAGCCTAAACCTAATTTTTCTGAAGATAAGTAAATGTTTTGTCTTCACAAACCATCTTTGTGCATGCATAAACAGAGTTTTCAGATGTATAGCACTGAGCATATGACAAAGCATTGAATTCAGAGTGTTCTTCTCAGTGTGCTTGTACACCGTACTTCAGAGTAGAAAACATAAATAGAACATCACAGGAGGCTTACTTGTCCAACTTGCTAAAGCTTCAAAATTATTCAATTCATTTATATAGAGATGATGCAAGTACATGTGTTAAAGATCTAAATGAACCGATAAGACCATTCAACTTGAGTACAACAGGGACTACTGAGAAAATGTATAAGGATGTTATTGGTTCTTTGTTCACCTGATGTCATGTAACTTCTCAGTGACTTTTTTCTAAGCATTCAGAGCGGGGCATGTAGTGATGTTGACCTACTCAGAATACTGTTGATATATTTTGTTATAACAAATATGTTTGCCATTTAAACATAATGAGTGGATCAGAGCCAAGAACAGCGAGTCAGAGCATAAGCAGTGATTAGTCATTAGAACTATTAAAAGGTAATTCCCTAGCTCAATTTTTCATAAATATTCTGAATATTGCTTTTACCACCATAACAGTTGTGTAAATTAACACTTTGGGAGAGCTAGGTTCTGTATATGGAGCCAGTTTTCTTGTCCCTGCTTTCTTCTTTTTCTTTAAGCTTTCTTTGTGATTCATCCCAGCCAATTTTATCTGCCTAAAAGTTGGGATTCTTATGTAGCTAGCTTCAAGACAAGTATTTCTCCTTGGGGTTGAGGGGATGAGTAACTGGGAATTAATAGTTTTCTAATGACTGTTTAGGCTGTATACTAGATCATAGGCACCTACATTTTAGATGATTAAGCTTAGTTAAACTTAAGTGAGGAGGGTTCTGCTGTTAGTATTTTCATGTATTTCTTAAGAACAGTGGTTTAGAAACACTGGAGAAACATTTTCCAGAAATTGAGTTGCTGGTGACAAGTTTGTTTTATTAGTTAAGAAATTGTTGTTTATTTTGCACCCTTTGTCCTGTTAGGTAAGCTCCATCTTACAGCAGGAAAAACTATTATCTTTCCAGAAATGCTGAAAGGGAGGATAGACGAGTTACTAGAGGTAAAATATGATGGAAGGATAATATGTTTTGTCCAATCTAGAGTCTTACGTGCATTTTGGACATTTGTGTAAGATGATGGTGTCACTCTGCTGGTACTGTTTTGCTCACATTTCAAAGCTTGGAAGTCTGTTCTGCCCTTCTTATAGCAGGGGGGTTTACTTCTTTTCTTCTGTCTCTGCAATAGCTCTTCTGGGGTGTGAGGGAGAACTGGTTGGAATTAAACTTTTGAGGCATGAGGAAAGAAATTCCTGTTAAACTATGGTTATTGAATGGCCACAGGAAACTTTGAGATAAGTTTTCCTGTTCAATTCAAAAGCTTCATTCCTTATAGCTGTGAGAAATCATGGGATTTGCTTTTTAGCACTGTAAGGCGCACAAATTAATAGGTCAAACTACAACATGGGTAACTTCTAGATTATGTAGCATAAAGATAATGAGCTTCTGTAGTTTTGTTATTTTAGTTCATAACATGGTTTCTGTTTTTCCCCCAGAACTTTTATATATACAACTATATATAACAGCCAGTTGATAATCTCTTTTCTGATGGACTTGCTCAAAATATTCTTATTGTATTACTGAGTTAACGGCCTTCTTGAGATTTTGTTTTTGTTTCTCTCAAATGCATGCCCAAGAAATATTGTATTTTCCCAAAAAAGGCTGGTATCTTCATAAATCTGAGGGACGTTTAGATGTAGAGCTTAGGGATATGGTTTAGTGGGGACTGTTAGTGTTAGGTCAGAGGTTGGGCTTGATGATCTTGAGGTCTCTTCCAACCTAGAAATTCTGTGATTCTGTGACAGTTGAAAAATCTTCAACAAAAAGTGGTTACAGATGTTGGTCTTCCAAGCAGAAGAATCTTCAGTGGAATGTGTGTCAAATGAGTATAAGAAAGGTATATTAAAAAATAAAAGTCAAAGGGAGGAATTGATGGGTAAGTAGAATATTTTTGATTGTGCATGGGGGGGGTGTGGGGGGGGTAGGGGGGATGTGGGGGAAGAGATGATCTAGTTATGCTCAACTGCAGCAGCACAAAGAAATGCAACATGTTACTCCCTGTAGCCAGACTTTTAAATAGCTTGGATGCCCTCCAATAATTTAAATGAATCTTTAGCATGACTCATGGCCAGGCTGAGCTTTGCCAGTTTCACTGCAGGGAATTCCTCCTATGTGAAGGTGACACTTTGTGGCCTGTATATTTTTTGATGTTGTGTCTTCTTGCCAACTAATAATTTAATAGGAAAATGGTAGTACTTTAATATTGCTTCCTATGTTTTATGTAAGGTTATATCACATGACTGAGCTTGCAAAATGATTATGGGATAAAATGGAAAAATATTGAATTATTAAACTTTTCCTATTGTTACTACTAAATCACAGTGCTGTAAAATTGGAAGTGTGCAGGGGAGTTAGCTGTGAAATTTGAGCTTCTACTCAGAATTCCCTAATTACTGTTATTCCACATTGGTATTACTTTTTGTGTATTTTTGCCTTAATTAGTTAAGAATATTAAGATGAGAGTTGTCTCCATATTTATTCTATTTCAAATTAAATCTTCATCTAGAATTCTGTTTTATAACTTCATTAAATAAATTAGATGGGTGGTTTTGGACCAACTCTGACAAAAACTTTGAATAACTTGGTCCAGTTTGAAACATCTTTCACAAACTGCTCCAAAAAAGTAATTTTTTTTTTTTATATAAAAAAGTACATTCCTGAACATGCTTCTCCCTTTTAAATACATTGAATATATTTTAGTTATCAGGGTGAATTAGGTTTTGTCTGAGATGAATGCATAGCCAGAAATTAATTTCTCTATCTCATATATTGCCTAGTTTGCAAAGTGAACTCTTTTAATACAATTACAATGGCATCAGCTCCTGGACCAGAAGAGCGTAGGTCCACTTCTAAGGGGGCCAGAATGGGGACTGAAGCTGGGAGCGCCTCACTACTGCTGTGATCTCTCCATGGTGCTGGAAGTCTCAAGACTACAAGGCCCACAGGGGAAAATGTTTCCAATTTCCATTTCCTGTCTGTTTGAATTAGGTTAAAGAAAACATCAAGAAAACAATGCTTCAAAATATTTTTAATAAATGTAAATTGGTGTAGTTCCCTTACTTTCAGGTATCGCTACCAGTAGTGTATTACTGGTCGATATTCATGCCAGAAAATCAACCACAAGCTTTTTCCATGGTCTAAGCCATGGGGATAGATCAGCTAAGTGGGATAGATCAGCTGCAATCTGCTAGCTATACTACTTAATAAAGTCGTCTTTGTACCTTAGCTAATAAGGCTCTCCAAAAGCATTGCTTTGATCGGGACTACAATAGTTTTGATCAGTTTGAAAAACAAAAAAGAATCATCTCCCAAATAGCACAAAGGTATAAGCAGAGTGAGTTAATCTTCTGTTTATGAGGCTATATCTTTACCCTTCTTCATACAGAATTAAATTCACAGCTGGTAAAACAGGCAGGTAATCACAAATCTTCCCTTGCTTTTGATATGGAATATTGTAGCTATTTTATAATAGTCTTTGGCTGAGCTGATCAACACTTCTGACAGTGAGTTTTGTTCACTCAGAATATCACATTCATGTGGTTACACTACTTCTATCCTGGAAGTGGTTGCCAATGACAACATCATTTGTAGCCAGGATGCGTGGATCTATCTGCAAAGCACTGTAAAGGAAACTTACGATTTGAAAATTGAGGTTTTTCTTGGTCTGATCATTTGATGCTGATCCATTTGCTCTATGTCAATATGACTGGCTGTCAGGTTACTATTCTGTACATTTAAGTAGGTCTGAATTACTTGAGGTTATGTCATCACAATATATTCTCCATAGAATTAAGCTTGGTGACTACTTAAATTGATACTGTCAGTGAGCTTTCTAACTTTAATTGTAGAAAATTCAACCATTATTTTAAAGTTTTGTGGTTCTCTATGGCTGAATGTTAATTTTCAGCTGAACTTTAGAGTGAGTAGAAATAAGTAGGGTATTCTGGGTACTTGAAAGACTACTTTTGCATCAGTGTTTGTGATTACCTGAGCTAAATTTTGATGTGTGTGTGCTTTTTTTTTTTAATCATCAGCTTTGCATAAAGGTAAATGGTTAGAATTTCTTATGCTTGGTAATAGATCTTTGGTTCAGGAATTTGCTTGAATTTGTATATGTAGAGAATATTTACATCTATGAACTCAAATATTTGTCAAATGAAAGAGACTCATGTGGACAGGTTAAACGGTGTAAATGCAGACTTTCTATCAAGATACTTGGATTTAACCATAAATTTAGGCTTAATGTGATCTCTTTAAAGGGTCTTTCTAAATATTATTTGGAAGCTTATTTAGTGATATATACAGAAGCCTGTTATGGTTACTCAGTAGGTTAACCTAATAAATATGTAATTGCTGAAAATACAGCAAATATATCATGCATTGTACTTGGTCTTCTTATTGGGCTGTTTTTTCTTCCCATTAGGTAAAATCTTCTAGTGATCACCCAGTCATTAATCAAGTCATCTAAGAGGGTGACTTGCCTTTTAGAAAGTCCTCTCTTGATAATGGAGGTAGGTCAAACTATTTTCTTGATCAACTGTTCCCTTCAGCTGTTGAGAGGGGACAGTTGATTCTTTCTCTAAAACCTGGAAGATACTGTCCTATATTAAGGCATTTTGATATGTCACAGTAGTATTCAACAGATGGAAAGGGTAAATCATAGAGAAATACAGTATAGAGACTTATTTCCTGATGAATGTGTCCCTAATTATACTCCCACAGTCTTCATTTGGGGCTATACTTTTTAATATACTATTAAAATGTATTCTGGTTACTCACAAAAATATTTGGTATATTTATGAGTATTTTGAATCAGGCTTTACACAAAACGTCTGTTTCTGAAACAAGCTGTTCAGAAATAGGGGAGTTACTTAATATTGTTAGAGAAAGCAAAATGCCTTGTTAGAGAACTGCACTGAAAGCAATTTAAAAAGTCTTATAGACTATTACATAAAAAGCAAATCTTCTAAGTATCTCGTTTTTTACAACACGAGATGCCTGTTTATTATATTGGTGGACATGGTACATGTAAAATCCAGTCTATCTGGAAGTGTCATTCACCTAAAGCATCAAAATTTTACAGGCTGCTAAATAGTATTATAATATTCATTGCACAATGGATATTTATGTGCTCACGGTGAAGGTCAGTGCAAACCAAGGGGGCAGCTTAAAAGACTGGTGGAAACAAAATAAACTAATTTAAATCCATATGTGGGAATGGATATGTACACTCATCTTTTTTGGGAAAAAAAAATCTTATTAAATGGCACCCAGCAGCTTTAAAAGTAAAGTGATGTATTTAGCTGTCTAGATGTGGATTTGTGTGCCTGTTTTAGGGTCCAGAGTGTGTAACCATTAGTCTACATGCTCTGTGGGAAGTGCAGCTCCTGACTGCTTGAGGGAAGCTGTTCTCAGCATTCTGTTCAAGACGTCTGTATTTTTCTTCTCAGTTTGCTATAATATTTTTCTTCATTTTTCAAACTGTTCTGTATAAATGTCTACTATAAAACAGATGGCTGCACTTCAGTGGTAGATGAAGTGCTGCCTTAGATATCTAATTTGTAACCCCAAATGAACAGAAGCTATTTATTTGAATTACTGATTTTCCTAAAAGCAGTTCAAATCAGTTCAGTAACAGATTTTATATAATGGTACATAGCCTGAAGTAAAATGGAAGATCCTTTGTTGTTGTTTTGTTTTGCCTTTTGTTTTTTGGTGGGGGAGGGAAGGTGATACCCACTAAAATACTGTACCCTTTGTATGACCTGCTGTTGGAGTAAAGGAATGAGTTTTTGTATTTTAATTCTTTTAATTCTGTCCTGTGTTTTAGTGGCTATACTTCCACTTTCTTCAGAATAGAATCCCATACTTTGTCCCATTGTTGACATGAAGAAATCACATTACATGCATGGCTTACCAGCACAATGCCTTCAATGAATTATCTCCTACTTCTTAGAAGTTACTCAAATCAGTCATGGCTCATGTAGTACTGAAAAATCATGGTTGAGAATAAGGTTAGTACACTTGTAGTTTAAACATTTTTTATATGGCTCAAGTAGCTCAGTTTCCCTCAATTTCTGGGCAGGGTGAGGTAGACTGTAACACCATGAGACTGCAGGTTAATTATATAACACCTGTGGCTTTAGGATTCCTTACATAGAACAAAATGTTATAAAGAACACCAATGGATTAACTTCATACTAGCAGCAATAAACCACTACCCAACGAAAAGACTCTGATATGAGCGCACATGCTGTAAAAATTTTCGATTGTAAAATCCCTATAGTATAGCCTCAGTGGTTAGAAATGTAGTATATGTTTGTCTGGCACAGGTCAAATTCACATTATAACAGCACATAAAGCTGGTGTCAAACACTGCAAAATTGCAGCTTGAACCCTTCTATACCTGTCCATTCTGTTGAAGTAATGAAAGTGATTATTCACTATTTTTTTCCTATTTAAAAGCTTTTAGCTGTATACTGGAGCTGCTACTTGCTTGCAGATTAGAATACAGATGGGATAAGAACTTGGTAAACAACTTTTGTATTCTGGTAAAAACACTGACTGTTGAGACTAAGAAGGGTTGTACATTCTCGTTTCATGGACAACCTACCCCTTCCTTAGCAAGCTAAGACTTTCTTAAAACTTTCCTATATTCACAATCAAACGGCTTGTAGCTTACATTATAGCTTACCCATATATACAGTGTAATAAATGGCTCAGTCTTCAAAATAGGACTATAATCAAAGTTTACAATTTATTAAAGGAATAGAGGTAAGCAAACAGCGCTGGGTACACCAGGAGTCCACCAAGACGCACCCCAGTTACATCAAGCAGCTGATTTTTATGCTGCTAGGCTGATACATATTCATTACTACTTCTAAAAAAACAGGGTTATTATAATTAGTTTCCAGAATCCAAACCCTCCTACTGGAGCATGCGTATCAGTCTCTGGTGGTCCCTCTGGGGGTCTCTCATGCTGAAGGCTCATAGTCTTCCTCCCTCTTGTCCTTCTCCTTTGTTCAACTTGACTGTATGTCAGAGACTTGTGCAACATCCCCTGCAAGCTTTGTCTTTTAGTTGTTCTTCAGCTCTCCCCATCTCCTTAATCTCCTGGCCAGATATCAGAGACTTGCATAGTGTCCCATGCAATAGTCATAATAGTTAGCAGTTATTCTGAAACCCACCAGATATCAGAGACTTCAAGGAAAAGTCTACAAATACATCTCCCTTCAAGCTCTCTATTGACACGAATTGCTAAAACATTCCTTTGCAAGATACAAGAACTATATACATTAACCACTCTGTTTTTCTTAGACTTGTGCTTATACAAGGGTATGTAAGACAGAAGGTCACATTCATCATACCATGCGGCCCTAGCATTGTTCCATACTGACACGAATCAGATGAACATATCTCACATACAGCGATATGTATGTATGTGTGTATATGTATGTTGCCCCTATGTTCTTCTCTGCCTCTTAGGAGAAAGGTTATTTTTTAATATACACGTTAGTTTTGGAAAAAATAAATCCATAAGGAGAGGTAGAAAATTTCAGTGAAGTTAGCTAAGAAGAAGAGTTGAATAAGAAAAAATAAATATGACCTCAGAATGGCAGATTCTGTATAATGTCATTATGCCTATAATAAATCAAACTTAAAATACCCTACTATAGAAGTAAATGGGAAAAAAAAATGGAGCACAGGAAGAACAGGAATTCCTCAGCTATTTTTAATGAATTTAAACATAGGCGCATACATCTAGAGTTTGGAAATGCAGAAATGACATTTTAAAGCATCATTCAGCTCCTTCTGTTCTTGCTTGCCTTTAAGTTTAGACGGGATAGGAAAAAGCAATGCATTTCTCTTCATTTGAGGAAGAGAAAGAGGTTTACATGATTGATCTTAAAGGCATCAATATTTTGCATAAGAGTTTAGTTGAAATGGATCTTAAATTTTATCATACTTCAAAAACTTTCTGTGATTTTTAGGTTCTGCGAAGGCTACTGCCAGGTGAAGGAAAAACAGGTTCATGCAGTGCCCTGATAAGTCACAGTTTTTATATCATTAAAAAAAAAAAAAATGTATCAGTGTAGCTCATATATTTCCAGTGTTGTGGTTGTGAACAACAGTTACAAAAACCATGGTTACCACAGAATGCTTGTCACTTTAATAACTTCCTAACTCTTTGTATTTTGAAGAAACCCATGTTACTTTATAAATAATTGTTTGGATCAGGTTTAGGATTGCTTCTAACTGTGTGTCTTAAAATTACATGAGACTTTAAAAACCTACGTAGAGTGGGGTATACAGTGGGGTTAGGCTGAAGTCTTGGGAATTCACTTTTAGACTTAAATATTTTGTATTGTATCATCCTGATATATTTTCATCTGTTCATCTTAATAAAGCCTGGAGCAAAAATTGAAAGATAATTTCCTGATTTCTTGTTTTGATGTGGATTATTAGATAAGTTCCTTAACTTCTCATTCCTTCTGCATTCCCCAACCAGTAGCTCATTCCTACCAAGAAAGAAAAGAGGATTTCAAAGATTTACCAAAATGTAAATGAACTTTTTCTCTCAAGCTGATGCAAGAAGCAAAGGCTTCTTGCCAGAAGTAGGTAGGAAGAGGAATATAGATGTAGTCAGAAACAGAGGTGGGGAGAGAATTGTACTCTTCTTGGTTGTTTTGGAGCCTCACAATAGACGAGATGGAATTTATTTACCACTATCCTCCCCCTTTTTTTCCACTTGAAGTACTTACTGATGTAGTATTTTTCTTCTTAAAGTCTTGGAAACTGTGTGTATGTACAACTGTATGGAAAAAGATTGTATTGACTTTTTATTTTAGTTATTATACGTTTATAATTCCTTTCTAATGGACCATCCATTCAAAATGAGTAATGAGTAACATAGCAGCACCAAAGTCAAGTCTCACCAATTTATTTCATCTTTATTGGTCTGATTTTTATGTAATTTTAAAAGTCTAAAAGGATATACAGTTGCACCAGATAAAAGAATGGGTTTTGTATTGATTATCATGATTTGATGATCTAGGAACTGGCTGAATGAAGTTGAGTGGCATCTGATGTGTCATAGTGCAATTTCAGTTATTCATGCTATTGTGGGAGACATATTACTATGTCTACAGCATCAAATCTCTTCTCCTGACATGGCTATACGTTGTTCCTTGGAGGAAACATTACTTCAAAGATGAATACAAGTCATAACATACAAAACTTAAATAGTGTGTAACTAGGGAGTATGTTCATGATGAGAAAAATATAGCCATCTTTGAGGTACCAGTTGAGGACTTTGGAATGACAGCTTATCACACCAGGGTGTCTTAAAATCCAATTCATAGTGAGACGGTGAATCATGTTGTTGCCCAGTACTTAGAGCATGGTGATGAATAAATAAGTGTCTCTGAAGTCTTGGACCTAAAGACTCCTGTTCCTGTAAGCTGTGCATATCATGTGTGTATTTGATCTGTCTTTGTAATAACTCCATGCTCAATCCCCATCAACTACGCTGCTGATCCTGGAGACAGGACCATTGTAATCCATAATGGTATGGCCTTGTTTGAATTTAGCACAGTGGAAACCTAGGAGTCTGATCCATTTCAGGAAAAGGTATTGATGGCTACCTACTTTAGAGAAGACATCCTACCCTTCACTGTTTTTGTTCAAAAGGGGTGTGGGAAAAAGGGAGCCACAAGTTTCTGAGTCCAATTGAGTAAGGGATAATGACTAAAAATCATTGTATACTGGAAAAGTTTCATTCCTTCAGGTTTTAGAACTAATTTCATGAAGTTACAACGGATTTAATGAATTTAAATGTTTCTCCAAATTGAAGTTGTCTGTGTCTTGTGCGTTCTTCCTTCTCTCTTACACTTAGTCTGATTTCTTGCTCTTATCCTTCATCCTGATCTCCTATATTTGCAGTGAATACTCCACTGGCTCCCTTGCTTTTTTGCTCTTGTTTGATTTTCTTCTGCTAAGATGTGTTTTATTTCTGGCTTTTGTGAAAGTCTCAGTGGTCTGTGCCAAGAGTTTGAAATACAGAATTTGGTTAAAGTCAAAATATGCATGTTAAGCTGTTTGGAATACAGACTGTCTTTTGTGCAAAGCCAACAGATAATAATAATAAATATTACACAGGAGATAACATTCAATTTTAACTGTGTTTTCCTGGCTTGGTTTTAAAATAGTATATAGGTATTTTAGTTAGCATCATCTGGAAGATTTTAGAGGAAGCAGTGTACAAGAGCAATTCTCTTCAGTGAAAATGGAACATGTCTTAGTTCTTCAGGTAAATCCTACTGCCAGGTATTAGCTCAGTTTCCTATGAGATCCAGACATCAGGAATTAAACCCCTAGAGAGAAAAGATCAAGACTTCTAGAAGACTTCTAATTGAAATGTAAATATATAAACCAAACTGGAAAATAAAAGACTAGTGATTTGCACATGAGATTAGGGATAGCCTTGGTGACGTGTAGGAATATGATTTGGCTCTAGTATTTTCTAAGTATAAAAATTTATTTTTAACAGTTTAGGTCAAGAGAAAAAAAAGAATAATTCCAAAAGATTCAAATAAGGCAAATTCACTCAGCAATAACCATTGCAACCTATACTCTTACCTGTTTTCTGCTTTGCTCAAGAACAGCTTCTTTCTCTTCCCAGTTTATAGTTTGCTATTTTAGGAACTTTTAAGAGTTAGTATTTCAGAGAATATTATGGGGGAAAAAAGACAGGGTTATCTATACTGAAGCATTCACATATTTTTCTCATGTTTATTAACTCTATCATATTTTCCTGTTTTGATCTGTTTCCTCCTTATGATGTGATGAAACAATTGTTCTTAGAAGCGTTTGATTTCAGAGCAGTTGAAATCAATAATGGGCATACAGTGATGCAATTGTGAGACTTCTGGGAAAGAAGCGAAGCTTTGCTGGATATTAAGGGAAGGGAAGAACATTAGCACTTCTCAGTAGTTGGTAATTACCTTTAAAAGAGTGTTGATTTGCTGTTTGAATTAGAGATTTTCTTTGGCATAAGGCCTCTTGGCTGTCACAGTTGTTCCTACCCTAGTATAAAAATGATTGAATTTTGGAGAAGATGGGAGAAGTTAAGCTGGAATCATTTTCTACAAGTTAGACAAACATGGAAAGATTTTATAAGGGCTGGTTTGTGAACTTGGTCATGTTTCTCAACGTGTATGTTATGGCATATTGGCAGTCATAGGCTATTGAATATGGTCAGTGAAATGACTGCACGTGGCATGCTGCTGCTTGCAAGGAGTTCCTGGACATAATAAAATTAGTTCAGAGGAGGGTCAGGAAGATGGTCATGAGGCTGGAGCATGTCTCCTATGAAGACAGGCTGAGAAGTGGAGTGTTAAGGCCAAGTTGAATGGGGCTTTGAGTAACCTGGTCTAGTGGGAGGTGTCCCTGCCCATGGAGGGAGGGGTGTGTATGTGGCACTAGGTGACATTTAAGGTCCCTTCCAATCAAAACCATTCTATGAAATTATCTGTGATCTTGGGAAAATTTTAGTCATCAATCCCATCTATTAAAGAATAGATAAAGATGGCAAAAACGTGTTAAAAAGCTAATTATACCAAAAGTCCTAGTAATTGGCAGCTTATCAGTTTACACAGGTATGAAATAGTACGCAACATGAACTGATACTGCCCCTAACATGCTGGAAGTTTACACATTAATGTAAGTAAATCAACTCTTTCCAAATTAATTCATGAAGTTAATAGAGTATTTGCAGAAAAGCGGTATTATTGATCTCTATCTAGAGAGGAATGCTCCACGTGGTTGACAAAAGGTGTTGTTTTTCTTCATAGAAGGTGACAGAAAATTGTTCTCTTACAATTTGATATGGAAAATGTTTCACAGTTGGGTGTTAATGAGAAGCTGTGTAGAAACAGGCATATTTTACAGAAACACAAGGATAATTTTATCTTAAATGGGTAAATGGATAATGGATAGTGTTTTTGAGATCATATCTAAAACAGGCGTGTATAAAATTCAAGTGAATTTCATCTATCTACATCTATCTACTCTGGGAAAATGAGAAGCTGATTTGAATTTTCTTTTTTAGGAACTAAATTCTCTAGTAACTCATTGCTTTCAAGATCTTGCACAGTAAATGCCAAACTACTATCTATTTCTTTGTTTCATTTTCATTACTTATTACATTCTAGTACTGAATAAAATTTATTCTGACAAATTCATTTCCTCATTTTAGAAATGCCTAAAACTTCATCCAAATAAATACAGTTAAATTATACTTATGTAGTAAAACAATGCCATAGAGAGTGCTCTAACTGAAATAGCATTTAACTTATCACAGGTTTTTAAACTAGATATGCTTATGATGAAATATATAATGGTATTTGGAATGCGGGATCATCTGCTTCATTGAGTTGTGTAGTTATAGAATATAAAAGAAATAATGAGTAACAAGGGAAGTGATAAATACACTGATAAAGAAATCGAAAAACAAGTGATAAAAAACACACACAAAAATAAAAAATAAAACCAACCATAAGCTACTAACTGATGCAAAATTCAGCTTTATAAAACACTGGTATGTGAATGGTTTTAGGATGAATCCTGCCTTTGTCAAAGATCAATACTGGAACCCTAAAATCTCAACATACTCGAGCAAGTCAGAAGGCAAATCTGGAAGGTGTAAATGAAGATCAAGAGAAACAGAGGCAAAACTGAATCATGCACGGGTCAGTGACAGCATCAGATGCTTATCTACTGTTGCCTCCCCAAGGTTTATATCCTTTCAGTGGTGGTAATGTGGTTAACCTGGATGAATAGGGATTTTGGGTAAATAAATAATTATTATTTATTTTATTAGCTGTCAGCCACAGCTGTGAATGGTGTGGCAAGGAAGTGGTGTTAGTCTGCAATTGTGCTTGTCATTGTTTACAAGTGAGGGTGACTGAGAAATGGTCCAGGCTGCCCGAAGTAGTTGTGTACCCATCCATGGAGGTGCCCAAGAGCTGCCCAGATGTGGTCTTGGGCAACCTGCCCTACGTGGCCCTTCGAGGGCAAGGGGATTGGATCAGAAGAAATTCAGAGGCTTCCAACCTCAGCCATTTTAAGACGATTCTATGATCTGGGTTTAAAATACATTCATTTTGAAACTGTAACTGCCAGTAACTTTGGCAAACGGCATCCTCTTCAGCTTAAAAATGTACAATTTGAAGCACCACTGTGTGATTATTGACAGCAAATGTTGCATTCAATTCTAATCAAAATCTGTATTGCCTTCATCACTAGTTATCCAGGCAACTTCCAGAAATGTCTTGCTTACTATTCTTTCTGAGCAGAAAAATAACTTTTTATTTAAATTTGTTTATGCTTGCTATGGCAAGTATAAACCCAAAGGAATATATCCTTCATTTTGGCATGTAAAGCAGTGAGGTTTTGAAGGGGACAATGTGCACGAAAGACAGCAGCTGTGGTTTTTTATCTTTTTGGTTTCTATGTGAATGAGGTTTATTCTGACAAGTATATGAGGGGTTACTTTTAAATCCTAACATGTTGCTTTAATTTGCCTACACTCTTGAATTTGGTCTAATTAAAAGGAGGAATTAATATGCAGCAAAACCATAATTTCAGTATCAATATATTAAATATTAATTTCCTGTTTTTGTTGTTTAAATATTTGATCATTTTGTGTCTTCCTTGTTAACAATATTATATATGATATTTCTAGGTACTAGAAGGAGCAGGATTTTGTTAGCATTAAGAATGTTAAAAATAAGAGAATAGCTTAAAAATTACATGAAATAGTTTTTCCAGATGTGTCCAGTTAAACTTCACTGTTTTAAAACATATCTTGCTTCCTCTTTTAATGCTGAACTAGCTAATAAGAAAATATTCCTCTTTTAAACATGTGGTTCATATGCCTTTTGCGTATTATGTTTTTAACCTTTGAACATCAATACATGCAAATAAAATCGAGCTTTTCCAAATTTAATTTTATAGAGGTCAGCTAGCTTCTATTCACATACAACATGTACTTTGAAAAAATTTTAGGAAAATTGTGAAACTAAATGATTTTTGCTCTACAAATACATTGCTTACACGAGTTTTCTAACTAATAGTACCTTGGCAAAGTTATGAACATGTTTGTTCTCTTTGCTTTAAAAGGGTATCTAGTAGTCTTGTCAAGGAAACTTGTACAAGATTGGTTCTTTGTACCAGGTGAATGTTCAGTGTTACTAAGGCTTGTTCCCAGAGCTGCTGATAATGAAATCAGCTGACACCATAAACAACAGATGTTGTTCATAGGCTGTGGATCTAGGCCAGTTATTGATTGGAATGAACTATTCAAGAACAAGATACATCTTAGTGTGTGTCAATGTGAGAGCAACAGTAATGTGTCCTCGCATGTAGAAAAAAAGACAAACCAGGCGGTTGAAGGCTGTATTAACATGAGAGAAAGCCCAAGGTAAAAAATAATTCACCTTGTTAGGAAGTAGGGCATGCTACCTTCACCTTGGTGCTGTGTTGGCATGGTTACATATCTCCTAGGTTAGAGCTGAATTGTATGTGATGGGCTCAAGGACTGGACAGAAAGGGTACAAGTCCTACACCTTTCCCTGTCGACTTGTCCTGTATCGTTTGACTGTCACTGAGGTTTAAGGATGGTAGATCTTGACAACATTCAACAGACAAGTGAACAGTCACTATGGCTTCTTGGGACATAATTTGTTTCTCTTAACAAATTAGGAATTTGTTTTTAGACTTAGGTGGTCCCAGTTTATATTTTATTGAAATCTGAAGCAACTATAAGAGATGTAGGAGGAAACATGATAAATCTAAGTGCCATGGCTTATCATTTGCTGTAATTATAATTTACATTATATGCAAGATTTTAAGAAAGAAAAGACTTGTTTGTCATTCACTTACCTATATCTTTCAGTTAACAATGCTCTCCTAGTTCCTACCACTTTGGTAGGCATTGTAGGGAAAACTAGATTTCTTATTTGGAGGGCAGTGGTGTGCTGGTTTCCTTTTTCTCAACAGGGATCAAAGAGAGTGCATCCTACTTTCTGCAGTAACTTAGGGGTAGATCGGTTCAGAAATAAGTTCTCATAAACTCGCTCATAACCTCTGTAAACTCACTCATAATGTCTGAATTTAGTAGTAGCCCATTGAGAAGGAAGCTCTTACATTTTTTACAGGGAGATTTTGCCTCCTATCTGTACCTTCTAACGTAACTTAGTGTGGTACATCTTTCAGATTACCTGGTGCAACAGTTTCTGCAACAGAGCGCTAAATGTGAGTGGTGTGAGTAGGCAATGAATCTAGCTGGTTTGGAATGGCATTGGATTTGTTGGGTTTGTGTATCTTGTGCAAAGAGCATGTAGGTGATGGATCAGCACAAATCCATTGATGCACTGGCATCATAGCACGTGAATAGTAGATTTTGCTCATGTTCAGTAATCCAATGAGCTTTGATTATGTCAGGTTTCCAGAGTATGGGAAACTAAAGTGTGTCTTCAGAATGGGGTTAGTTTGCTCTGCTCTCATCTTTTGTTGGAGGGGTTATTGGGCTGATAAGGAAAATAACCTCTTGCACCTCATCCTTATTGAACAGAGATAATCAATTTTATTTTTTTTCCCACTGTTGCAAAGATGCTACTGGTCAGAACAGCTGAAATAGCTTTAACCCTCAAAATAAAATGTCAATAGCTCTACTGTGCTCATTATGGAAAGCACTTTAACTCCATGTCAAGCCACCTTCATTGTCCTGTGAAGGTACTGATTTGCACATTTAGTAATTCCTCTAAGTTACACCGTATGTTAGGAGTGATGTACATTGCTATGGTCTCTCTTATTTTCCTTAATTAAAACATGGTGCTGGTCCAACAAATCTTTTAAAATGTATTCTGTTCTCCTGTGTTTCTTCCTCTTAACAGATTGACCATGGATTTCTTTTTCTTACTGCTGCTGGCTTCTGTAAAAGTAAGTCATTGAAATACACAGCAATAAGCCAGACTGTGGTTCCTTTTGTTACTTGTCTAGTTCCTTTGTTAACAGTTTCTAAAGCAAATGCTATGTTTGAAGTAGGTTGAGCCTTACTTGTTTCCATTGACTAATTTTCAGCTATCGTAAAAATAGCAACATGACACTGAGTTTCCTTTGTATTTTCAGTGATTTACAATTGCTCTTTGATGAAAGATTCCATCTGTAGAAGAGCATGTTACCTTTGTTACCTTCCTGACACATAAACCTTGCTCTGTTCGTTTCTTTCTGTGAATATAGATAAACCTTTTTTTTTTTTTTTTTTTTTTTTTTTTGGATGGAAAATTTAGGAATCCATGTTCTTTTTCGATTTAAACATTTGTAAGTCCAGTTGCTAAGTGATGAATATAGCAGGTTTTAACCTCATGGGAATAACCCAGGTAACTGAGATAGGAGCACTGTACAGTGGATACTGAGAAAGTTCATCGCTCTTTTCAGAAGGCATACTAACTGGAATCCAGTACTCAATTCCATAAGTTAAATGCCTTCATGTGGTGGTTTTACCGTGCTGGGCAGCTAAACCCCACAACCGCTCTCTCACTCCCCCTCCTTTAGATAAGGAGGGGGAGAAGTAAAGCAAAGAACAACTCACGGGTTGAGATAAGGATAATTTAATTAAAGGGAAATAATTATAATAATTAAATAAAGACTACCATGAACTAAACAACTTAACTAAGGGGAAAATAAAAGGGAAAGGGGAAAAAGGGAGGAAAACAAACAAACAAAATAAATGAAAGCTATATGGAAGTGCAGAGGAAAGAAATTACTCTCTACTTCCCACAAATGAGCGATGATTGACCACGTCCTTGAAGCAAGGCCTCAACGCACGCAGCCGGTGTTCGAGAGGAGGACCGACGTCTTCTCAACGAGAGCCCACCCCTCCCCTCTTCTTCCTGTTTCCACCTTTTATTGCTGAGTGTGACACCACATGGTATGGAATATCCCTTTGATTGGTTTAGGTCAGCTGCCCTAGTGATGTTTCTCTCCTCACTTTTTGCCCACCCCCTAGGAGGGTTAGAGAAAGGCCCAATGCTGTGCCACTGCTGCTCAGCAGTAGACACAACACTGGTGTGATAACACTGCTATTCCAGCTACAAGTACAGAGTACGGCACTGAATGGGCTGCTGCCGGGAAAGTTAACATTCCAGCCAGACCCAGTACACTTCATCAGTGATGTGCTAGATTGATTTTGTGTGTGTGTGTAAATGGTGGTGGAATTTGAATGAAATCCTTGCATTAATTTACTTTTTTTTTTAAGTAGCTACTTGTAATATTGCCTTATTCTCATTTAAATCATGCATATGGAACATAAACACCCGGGTATCAGAACATGTAGAAGTAAAATGATGACATAGTCTTTGCCACAGCATGTTTTTATCATTGTTTTGACTTTTAGTTTATAGATGTTGTATTTAAACTTTTTAAATGACATTATTTGTTACTGACAGACCTTCTAACCTAGTTTAGGCTTTAGATTCCTTTCCGAGTCCCTTAGTAGCTAGAGGATGAAGCTCTTCAGTCTTGATCCTGCAAAGGTTTGCATGTACATAAGCTCTTGAACTGCTCACATCAAAATATTTCAATGAGTAAAGTCATAAGCATACCTCCTCATGTAAGCTGCAATTGCATTTAGTTATGCATAAATGTATAGAACAGTGCTATATTAATATTGCAATTATTATTATGAAATTACATGTAGCTGTATGAGTCTACCTCAGCTGCTACCATATAACCTGAGTTTTTAATATGAGAGTAGGAGGCCTCCTCTACTGATAGTCATTAAAATTTCTACAAAAGCAGTTCATGGGGCAAGAGAGAAATTAATCCTACTGATTATCAATTTGATTAGAAGGTCTAATCATCCTCCAAGTGCATCAATGAACAAAAAAAATGAAATAATGTCAGAGGTGGTCTGCTTCTCTGAGCAGCCATAATTCACAAAATGTTGAGCGGCTGAGGGAGCTGGACTTATTCAGCCTGGAGAAGAGGAGGATCAGGGGTGACCTTATTCTCTACAGGTACCTTAAAGGAGGCTGTAGTGAGGTGGGGGTTGGTCTGTTCTCCCATGTGCCTGGTGACAGGACAAGGGGGAATGGGCTAAATTTGCGCCAGAGGAGTTTTAGGTTGGATCTTAGGAAGAACTTCTTTACTGAAAGGGCTGTTAGGCATTGGAACAGGCTGCCCAGGGAAGTGGTGGAGTCACCATCCCTGGAGGTCTTTAAAAGATGTTTAGATGTAGAGCTTAGCGATATGGTTTACTGGAGGACTGTTAGCGTTAGGTCAGAGGTTGGACTCGATGATCTTGAGGTCTCTTCCAACCTAAACAATTCTGTGATTCTGTGGTTCTTTAAAGTTCTTTAGAAGTTTTGTTGTAAGAGTTTGGTTACTGTTTACAGGAGTCACTTCTGGGACACAAATAAGAGAAACAGATACCTTGCAGATGAGTTCAGGGTAATTTAAGTTCCTCAGTCTTCATATATTATCTTAGGGTCTTTGTGGTATGTAGCACTGACTAGCCATGATCATCACACTTTTTCACAGAGCAAAAAGCTTTTCATAATGTGAATGATTTTTTTTTTTTTTTTTTCCTAAATGAGAGGTTGCTCTTTTGATGAGCAACCCAGGCTGGCAATTGCTGTCTTTTCAAACTCTCACATCAATCAGGTCCCAAGCAGTTAATTTAATCAAAAGTAGAATGTGTTGTCCAAATGAGCCAAAGCTATTTCTAGAAGAAAATGTAGCAACGTTAAGCACTGAGTGTACAATAAATTACCTTATATTACTTGATGGATTATGATTATAGTCTTGATGCAGCAGCTTAACAGTAGCTGCTAGCAGTGCAGTATCATGGATATTTCCCACATTTCATCTATAATAAATGTGGCAATGTGGGAAATGTAAGAATTAAGATTAGAGATGTATCCCCACGCTATCAACCACTGCTTTATATTTTTTTGTTTGTTTTATGTTTTGTTTTTTGTTGTTTAATTTCTTTACTATTATCTAAATTTGTTTCTTTTCTAAGGGTCATCTGCATCTTGAGGCACCAGGCTGAGATAGATACCAACTTACTGGCCTTTTTAATATGAGGTGTGAGCTCTTATAGGTAATAGTGATGTGATACAGCCCTGCATAAATCAGAGTAATGTTTTTTGGCAGGTTCCTTGAACTGTTTGTTTTAATTTTTATTCTTGTCACTATTGCCTAAGGCACTGTGAGCAGAGTGACAAAACAGGCAGTGCAGCTCCATTAATGAGCTACCTCGGCTGCTCATACAGGAGAGCAATCAGCCTTCTCTTATTCCCCCAGGACATTAAATTAAGGTTGACAATGCATACATAACTGCTGCTGAGACTTGATGACTAGGCTTAGCCTACGGTCCCCCTAATTGCATCTATAGCTGTAAGCTTGTAAAATAGCCTCCTTGCACCTGCTAAAGATGAAGCCAGACCAGGAACCATGCAAGTACAAAAGGAATGCGTAGTGTAATTTGTCTATTTTGCAGAATACAAATACCCAACCTCTTCCTCCACATTCAAAGAAAACGTATTTTCCTGCTCTGTTAAGCTGACAGAGCATGGAAAGAGACCCTTTACCAGGGGGCATAGTTGCAGGACTACAATGATTAGTACCTCTAAACTAAAAAAGGGGAGGTTTAGATTAGATATTAGGAAGAAATTTCTTGACCCAGAGGGTGGTGAGGCACTGGAACAGGCTGCCCAGAGAAGTTTTTGGATACCTGGTCCGTGGAAGGGTTTAAGGCCAGGTTGGATAGGGCTTTGAGCAGCCTGCTCCAGTTGGTGGCATCCCTGTCTGTGGTGGCGGGTTGGTCTTTAAGATCCCTTCCAAGCTATTCTATTCAAAAACTATAGCTTATTTTACATAGCAACTTGTTTGAAGAGGCCAATTTAAGTATTCAGGCCCATGTAGACAAACTATTGAAGAGGGAGGCATTGCTAAGCTTAGGTATGGTGCTTAGGGTAATCATAGCATTTTGTCTGCATTAAATTGATGTTCAGAAGAACGTCATTGGATCAGGCTCTCTGCTTTCATGCAACAAGAACTCCTTTGCTCCTCAGCTTGCAGGGAGGTAATACACCCTGACAAGCACAGCAGCAGCTGAGGATGTTCTCTTGAAGCCTGCTTGCGGCTGGTGCAAAGCTGCTGGAGGTAATCAGTTACAAACCAGTCTGGCTCTACGTGCAGTCCACCTGCATTCCCTGATCCTGCACCTGAATTAACAAGCCATGATTAGTTAGGACTCATTAGTTGTGAGTTATAAAGCTGAATTAACATGATTAGACTATTCAGAACTGAGCTTCAAATCTTCTGCCACCATGGGTTCTGTGAACTGTTATCTTCCCCTTTTCTGTTGTTCTCAGCTGGGCATAGCAGTACCCTTAGCAAATGACTTCCTGAGGCCTCCACATGAAGCTATTAATTTCTAAAACCTACCTTCCTCTGGAGAGGAGTTCTCCACTGGTGGTGCATTTTAGTCTTTGAGAAACATTTTAGTTCATGTGCTACATCCCTCCTCTCCTTACAAGGGGTTAACATATTTTAGATGGTATTACATCCTGATGGTAGTGATATTGTAGGATCAACTGAAGAGGTGCATTTTTCTGTAGGGATTAGAAATGTTGGAAATATAATTTCTCAACAAAACACGCACTCTCACCACACATAGTTATGTACCTAAAAGTACATACATCCTCATCTAACGTTTGCAAGGACAAAACCATCTCTCTTGAAATTGATGTCTTATTTAAATTGTTTCAAAATTCCACATGCAAGACTTCCTTTACTGCTTCAGCTTTTCAGTTGTGTGTGTTGCTAATTTTCTGTAGTTGTGGGGTTTTCATTTTTTTATTATAATTTTTAAATCAGAAAGGCTCAACTCAGAATGAGATGCATCTGTGCACATCTATCACATTTAAAATGGTTATCTAAAATATCTTCTATATGAGAAACAGCTTTGCTGGAAGGAACCAAATTATGCACTGCAAAAAGTGGTGTCACTGAGTTAACACAAGGGCTTTTGCAAGCTTTTCTGTTCTCTCTTCTCCTTCCCCCCCTCCGTGTTTTGTAAACTATTAAATTCCAATATCACAGCCTATGTTTTTTTAATGGATAAATCTAGATATAGAAATTGTACTTTCTACCCCCACTGTGGAATATTTCTTTCCTTTGTAAGGAAACACAGAAAGAAAATTAACTCAATCTCTGGCTGCGCAAGTCATAGGCTAGCTGGCTTGCCCCTTAACTATCTGCTTGGTGTAGTGCAGTGAAGGACGAACAAGAGTTACAAAACCACCAGCAGTGTGTTACATTTCAAGGTCTCACACCTCATCTCAGGTCAACTTAGAACGGAAAAAATGTATGCACTATTTAAAAGTAGACTGCATTTCTTCCATTCACTTCTTTCTTGCCAACCATGAAGCATGGTGTTGTCTGTAGTGGGTGAGGAGGACGGGGCAGGATCTCTCCTGCTCTCAGTCCTGATAGAAACTGGTAACTTGGTGTTGTCAGCAGCCTCTGGGAGCTTCTAGATGGGCACAAGGAGGGGGGAGGAGGAAAGGGGACTCATCACACTGCTTTGTGAAGGAATATTGCCACCTGAGTAGTGTAGGTGTTGGCTCCTACACATATTTTGATGTCTTGATATTGAAACAAAAGAATTGGAAATAGTATTGTTGGTTATTAAAGTACTAGGAAGAATAAGAGGAAAGTTTTTGGGGCAGTTGGAAGAGTTGTGGTGGTGAGGTTATACAAGTTGTCAGTTTTCCTTTGTGTCTTTCTCCCTCCAGGCAAGAAGCAGGTGGGGATGTCTCAGTAAATCTCTCTGATTTACATTAGATGTTGAGGGTCCAGTTCTGCAAATTTTACAGAATGGGGGGGATGTGAGGGACATCAAGGGGTATTACAGTCACTAGTGAGATGTTTAAACAAGCTTTCTCTAGAAAATAAAAATTTACCTGTGGACGATGTTTATTTGAGGGGGAATAAGCGGTTGAATTTGTGTAAGAACCTGTATCTTGGGTACTGCCCAATGGTGGTTATAATGGCAGGTGGATAAGTAAGCAGGATCTGTCCTCATGAACGAGCAAGGGGCAGTCCCAGCAGTTCCCAGGTTTGACTTGTTGAGAGGCAATCATCTGCCATGACCACACCTGGTTTTGTAAAGTTGACAATGTAATAGCAGTTACAAACATGATGGATTGTCAGATCTTGACATTTTCTGTTTATTTCTTTCAGGGAACTTTGAAGAGTTAAGGAATAGCACTGCCCTAACTACACTTGTAGTGCTTGTGTTTTTAAAGAGAAAACCTCAGGAGATTCACAGATATTTGTGCCAGCTTCATCCTTCTTTAATGTCCTGCATGTACTGTTGCACATTTTCATGTATTTGAGGAAGACAAATATGTTATGAAAAGCAGATCATCTAAGTTCACTCTGCAGAGAGCAATTGCTTTGTTCTATCTGTATTGATGCTCTGCCATAAGACAGTGGTGAATTAAACAGCAACAAAAAGTATACCCTAAATGGTATATGTAAATAGTAGTAACCTTAACTGTCTGTATTTCGAAGAGTGGGAGGGAAATGCAGATACTGTTTATATTAAGCAGGTATAATTTCATATTGTTATTATATTTGCTTATTTTTAGCTTAGCTACACTGACTAGCAGAATGACTTATTAAATCTTGCATAAAATTATCTAGTACCTAGGATTTACAATCCGAATATAGTCAAATAAGTACAGAGAAAGTAAGTGTCTTGAGCATAACGTGTATTCTCAGCAGTTCTGGGAGAAGCTTTTTTGTTGTTGTTGTTATTAATCAGCCTTTTCTTTGTCTCTTCTTTCAGTTAGGAATATTTTTAGATGTATACACCCACAGAATGACTTCTTGCAGCCATGGTTCTAGACAGTACAATTCGAAGTTCACAGGACTCTTGCTTACAGAATTGTACAGTGCATTAGTTTTATTTTGCACATATATCTAGATTCTAATAGAAGACTTTCAAGTTCTCTGAAAAAACAGGCCTGTAGATCCATTTCATTGCTTATTATGGTTAAAATAAGGTGGTTGATTCTCTAGCACAGGAATATTTAATGAACACTTCTAATTCCTTACTCACTGTTTTCATATGTATTCAAAAATTGGATATGAGTTTCTTCTGTGGAATTTAATACAAGAACAGTATCCAAAGTAGTTGAGTTCTTTTTTGGATATCGTTTGAGCCTGTCAGGTCATGCTTCCTTAAGAATATTCTACCTTCATTTAAGCAACAACAGAAAAGTTCCTTAGTTATTTCTGTATATTTTTTTTTCCTAAAATATCTTTGAATAATTACTTAATAGCACTTCCTCAAAAATTACAAGAGCTCAGGAGAAAATTGCTTGTGTAAATCAGAATGAACTCTGAGATTTATGATTAGTATGATGCCCATTTTCTCTCCACAACTTTATTTGAGAAATAAGGCATTCACCCAATTTGATGTGATTGCTGAAGTTAAACACCTTTCATCTGATTATTAATTTGTATTATCAGGATTTGGGGCACTGGCCCACAGTTTATGGAACATCAATTGTGGAAGAAATATTAAAAACGAGCAAAAAAACAAATCAGAATTACCCATACTCGTGGATACTTGTGTGGATGTTCACCTCCACCACCACCCCCTTCAGCTTTCCTATATCCTAATTTTGAAGGTGACCTTTGTAGATGTTATCAGGAACTTAGTGGAACAAAAAAAAAAACCAACACGCATACTTGCAAGAAAACTAGAAAACCAACTGACTGAAAAGTGCATCATGGCCTATCATCTGTAAGAAATATCCTGCTCTGCTTGTCAGGATTGTGCTCTAAGCACATCTGCAAGAGTCTGATGAAACTTGACAAGTGTAATTCTGGAAGAAGACCAGAATTTTAGTCTTTATTTTTAGACTGCACAATATTTTGGAAGTTATTTTTGCAGAACTTCATTTTGAATTTCACCTATTGATATAGGGATATGGATCCCTACAAGTCCATGGGTCCGGATGGGATTCATCCCCGTGTGCTGAAAGAGCTGGCGGACGTCATCGCGGAACCTCTCTCAATTATTTTTCAATGATCCTGGGAATTTGGAGAGGTCCCGGTAGACTGGAAGCTGGCAAATGTTGTGCCGATTTTCAAGAAGGGTCAGAAAGAAGACCCTAGCAATTACAGGCCTGTCAGTCTCACGTCAGTGCCTGGTAAAATCATGGAGAAGATGGTTCTCAAACTTATTGAGGCGCACCTGAGGGACAAAGCGGTCATTGGTCCCAGCCAGCATGGGTTTGTAAAGGGTAGGTCCTGCCTAACTAACCTGATTTCCTTTTATGATAAGATCACCCGTATGGTGGACCAAGGGAAACCAGCTGATGTGATTTTTTTGGACTTCAGCAAGGCTTTTGACACGGTTTCCCATAGGATCCTACTGGACAAAATGTCCACCATACAGCTAAATAAAAACATCATACGATGGGTGAGCAATTGGCTAATGGGCAGGGCCCAAAGGGTTATGGTAAATGGGGCTGCGTCAGGCTGGCGGGCGGTCACCAGTGGGGTCCCTCAAGGCTCCATTTTAGGGCCGGTACTTTTCAATATTTTTATAAACGATCTGGATGTAGGAATAGAAGGTATTTTGAGCAAGTTTGCTGATGACACCAAACTTGGAGGAGTTGTGGACTCGAATGAGGGTGGAAAGGCCTTGCAGAGGGATCTGGACAGGTTGGAGAGCTGGGCGATCACCAACCGCATGAAGTTCAATAAGAGCAAGTGCCGGGTCCTGCACCTGGGACGGGGAAACCCTGGCTGCACGTACAGACTGGGCGATGAGACGCTGGAGAGCAGCCTAGAAGAGAGGGATCTGGGGGTCGTGGTAGACAGCAAGTTGAATATGAGCCAGCAGTGTGCCCTGGCAGCCAGGAGGGCCAATCGTGTCCTGGGGTGCATCAAGCACGGCATCGCTAGTAGGTCAAGGGAGGTGATTGTCCCGCTCTACTCTGCGCTGGTGCGGCCTCACCTCGAGTACTGTGTGCAGTTCTGGGCCCCACAGTATGAAAAGGACATGAAACTGTTGGAGAGTGTCCAGAGGAGGGCTATGAAGATGGTAAAAGGCCTGGAGGGGAAGACGTACAAAGAACGGCTGAGGTCACTGGGCCTGTTCAGCCTGGAGAAGAGGAGGCTGAGGGGAGACCTCATCACAGTCTACAACTTCCTTGTAAGGGGGTGTCAAGAGGCAGGAGACCTTTTCTCCATTAACACCAGTGACAGGACCCGCGGGAACGGGGTTAAGCTGAGGCAGGGGAAATTTAGGCTTGACATCAGGAGGGGGTTCTTCACAGAGAGGGTGGTTGCACACTGGAACAGGCTCCCCAGGGAAGTGGTCACTGCACCGAGCCTGTCTGAATTTAAGAAGAGATTGGACTGTGCACTTAGTCACATGGTCTGAACTTTTGGGTAGACCTGTGCGGTGTCAAGAGTTGGACTTGATGATCCTTAAGGGTCCCTTCCAACTCAGGATATTCTATGATTCTATGATTCTATTTACTTCCTGCGTAGTTGAAATCCTGCATCTGAGAAGTGATTTTTTTTTTTTTTTTTTTTTTTTTTTTTCCTGATAAAAGAGCAGGCAAAATACTTGAGCTGACTCTTGTATTCAACAGCGAAAATGACAGAGCTGCAGTTTGGATTTGACCTTTAATCCTAACAGAGATGTAGTCATGTTTCATTTCAACTTTTTTTAAGTAAATGTTTCCTTTTCTCATTTTGTAATTATACTTTATCTTGAAGTTTATCTGTTTTGATAAAACCAACAAAGAAAAGACCAAGTCCCAAACATTTCACTTTAGAAGAAACAAATATCACTTCATATTTTACCCCAAACGTTTTTCTGTTTAGCTGAGAGGAAAAATGTTTCAGAAAACCTGCAATCAGAGTCTCTGCTCTGGGAAGTCAGACCAGGCTGTGGGACTTGTTGCAGACTACTGAAGTAGTCTCAGTACTTAGTAGTGTAGATAATCTGTGGTCAGCTGCTATGACCTACTGAAGGTTGATTGACTTGCTTGGGATACTTCTTTGTCATCTTTGAAGGATTGTGTTGTGGATAGTGTTTGAAGTTGAGAGGTTTGTAGGAAAAGAAGGTAAGGTTTGGCTTTTTTTTTTTTTTTTTTTAACGTATTCATTTGCTTCTCCCAGCTACTTTTAGTTACTTCTATTAGAAGAGGTATAGTAGGAACTATTGGGATGGTCAATAAAGGAACTTTTCAGGAAACAAGTAGAACATTGCAATTAGTTTATAGGGTGAGGCTTTACTAAGTGTTTAAAGATCTTCCATGTCTCGTCTATATGGTAACATTCATTGGTGCTGCTGTGATTTCTCCCCCATGTCATACTGTGCTCTTCTGTTGCACATTCCATTTAATTTGGACCAGGTAAAAAGTCTATTAAAAATCATCTTGTGTCTAGCAGTAGTTGATAATGTCCATGTTAAGAAAAGTATTAAAATAAAAGTTATTTTAACACATCTTTCAATACTTAACTAGTGTATTAGAAATATATTTATTAATACTGATGGAGCTTGAGATATGACAATGGAATTCCTTGATAACAGAAGTTCTGTTTCTGGTACTTTCTCACCACTGAGTTGCTGACACCCAATTCTATTGGCATTTGCATGGTGTATGTGTTCAATTATCAGGGAAGCTTAAGAGTACAATGGGGCAATGGTTTTGACCCTGTACATTAGCCCCAAGATACTAGTGTGTTTGATTATTAGTAATATTATATCTGGCCGTGATAAAACTTTCTAAATTTGCCCAAGAATTTCTAAAAATGACACAGTTCACCTAGGGTTATGGACTTGAGGGATTCATATCACTTGATCTTCCAGTATGTCAGTAAAAGCAGAGTCAGCTTCCTAAAATGTTCCTATTTTCCTCATATCCCTCTTTCTGAAAACTTTCAGAAACCCTGCTTGCAAGGAATGGCTAGAGCTTTTGTACAGGTGTATTGTGGATATGTAGCTACTGGGAACCAGGTCACAACTTTTTTTCTCTTAAAGAATAATGTAGCAAGCTAAAAATAGCAACAAATAGAATAAATGACTTATTTTACTTGTACACAAAACTTTCAGCATCAAGTAGCAACTTTGATGTATTTGTGTAAGGAAGGTCAGAAAAGAACGTTTGAATCATTCATCATGAAGCAAGCTAAAGTTAAAAGGTCAAAGGATTTTCACATCTGTCAGAAAAGTCTCCAAAGCCAGAAAATGACTGCGGGAAACATGCTCAGCCAGACTTGCTTTTAACCATTTGGAAGTGCTGAAAATGAAGAAAGTAAAACAAGGCAGCCTTAAAAATTAAAAAAGGGAAAGTTACTTTCAGGTGGATATTTCTTAAGAAAAAATCATTAAATGTTAACCCCCCCCCCCCCCCCAGATATATATAACCCTGGAAAAATATGAATCCTAATAAGGCTGATAAGAAGCTTTAAATGCAGATAGGAGTAATGTATTTCTGTAGTGTGCAGGTTGCCTCCTCTTTGTGCTTCATGAGATGAAAAAGGGTTATTAATAAAAGAATGAGTCAAAGGGCTCTTGAGTGAGTCATGGTGACAATTCAATGTGTCTTTCTGTATTACTACTTAAAATATGAGAGAAAGATGGTGATGGCAGGTTTTACATAATAAGAAGATAGTCTAAGCTTGCCAGAGTATCTGGGGAAATTATAGTATTTGGGAACAGAAGATCTTTATGTGATATTTTACTTCATTGCAAGCTGTTCTAGAGAATTTTTGTTCCCTGCAAACATTTCTGCTATTGATTCTTCCCCCCACTTCCTGCAGATTTCCTACCTACGTTTTGCCTGACAGCTGATACTGGTTCCATGGAACATACACCTTGCCTTTTCAGAATAAGAATACTTCTCATTCCTTTGTGGGAAAATACTCTTTTGCTTTCATTTCTATGCTATTTTATTTGAACAAGAAAATTATTGTTAGGAACATAGCTTTTAGCTGTCTTTTCTAAAACTATATTAAAAGCATCTCACTGAGAATGGGGAGGTTGCTGGTAGAGAAGAAGCATGATTATCAACTGAAATTATGGAGTGAATTGTAGATTTGCCTGTGCCAGCTACAATTTCTGTGATCTGTAGAGGGAACCTTGTTCCAGTGAGAGACTGGGTAAGTGCACTGGTACCAACTGGTCAGGTGGCAAAAGAAAGCAAGAGCCACAATGGATAGTGAGAACGGCAGGGCCGTGACGAGCTTGCTGGCCCCACTTCCTTGACTGCCTCAGCATCTCCTCACAATAATGCAGTTTGTAATCCTTGTGCTTAGCGATCTGCTATGAACCTTATCAATGAGTTATTGAGATAGTTAGAAGCTATGTATCTAATTGAAGTTATATGTTAAAGGTACATCCTAAATATCTTACCTAGAAAACCTAATAGCAGTTTGTTTTAGGTGGGAAGCATACTTTGATTTTATGGGTCCTGAAGTTAGGCCCTGAAACTTAATAGATGCATTTTAAACTGCAGGTTTTTAGGATCTGTGAAATGAATAAACTTACCAAATTTTTGTATTTTAAGCCACTCACATGCAGATATGCATGCAAAATGAATCTATTTCTTATCAAACCAACAGAGGTGCATTACATTCACCTCTTTATCTCTGCTGAGACTTTTAGCTCTACAGTAGGGAAATAATCATGTAGGTGAAATATAAAGCCAAATGATTTGTAATACAAATCTGAAGAGAATAGTGAAAATAATAGGAGGCATGAAAACACTTTCCCATGAAAAAAAAGACGGAGAAAAAATAGAATTTTTTTTTGAGGATGGGTTGGATATAGGTGAAATAGGGTAGGATTCTCCATATTTCATGTAATGTGAGCTCTACAAAGAGTAAAAAATTAACATAAATTGCCTCACATAGGTGATTAGCCTGTGGGATTTCCTGCAGTGCACTCAAGATGTGCATGACTAGTTTTTCAGCTCTTAACTTTTATCTGAATTTGGAAGTTTATAGTGCAGACCTCCACAACTGTCAAGTCACCTCTTTAGAGGTATTTTTACTTTTAGGATTTTCTTCTAATCTTTCAGCTGTTGACTTTAGGAAGGTACTACTAGGTTACTATGTTTTTCTCTGATCATAAAGAAGTGTAAACTGATTGTATCAGAGCTGTATATCTACTTCTGGCTAGAAAAATACCATCCATTATTGCAGATATTTTTTGCTTGTCAAACCAGTGAAGGGAGATATCTTGAATGGCAGTAGTGCTCATTCTTCCACACTTTAAGAACATCCAGCATCTTACAACCAGTAGAAATTTCCAGGTTGCAATCATTGTGATGGATCTTTTTGCAACTAGGACACATTGCTCAGAAACATTGAAAGACAAATATTTCCAAACAGTGTTCAATTTCAGATGTGTTTTGTCAGGTTCATTTTGGCACTGGTATGTTTTTCTTTCTTCTGTAAACTTTTAAGGTTTTTCTCATTAAAATGATAGAACCCCTCATCTCAAGCAGGACAATATGAAAGCCCTTAAGTCTTAAAATCCCTTCAAAAAATGGTATTGATGGTATTATTAGCTGCAAGTATTTGCTTCTTAGAGCATAAGATGTTGCTTATGAACTGCTGAATCCAGAACCATGCTTGTAAATTATTACAGGCTTGTTAAATTCATATTTTCATGCCAGCAAAGCTGTGTTGCAGAAAACTTTGGCAACCTTAAATCAAAGTGGTTTTTTACTTTGTCTTCTGTTAAGCTATCTGATCAAAACTGATTTTCTTATATTTCGGTTTTCTCTAAAGTATGTAGTAAAATTGTCTTCTCTGAAATCCTGATCAAATAGCCTAAGTAATACCTAGCACTGAGCACAGTGTCATATTTACAAACATATTTACAAATTCTTCTGTGTTTATGTATTTCCATTTCATATTGATCATATGTATGGTCACAGTTAATAATTCTTTATCTTTTTCAGTATAATTAATAGTAAATTAGATTGCTACATTTGAGATTCATATTTATTTTTCTGTTTTAGACTGTGCCTATTTTTAGGCTGATGTACAATATTTTGCTATGGATTTCTCCTCACTTTTTCTTTTTCCTTATTTCATTCTCAACATCTAGTACTTTTGCTTTTCATTTTTCCTAATCAGACAATACTAACATGGGAAAGTCAGTTCTAATCTCTTACATCAGCTTACAAAGCCTCTAGGGATTTACCATGCTGTCTCCATCTTAGACATTACAGGTCTTTCATGAGTGGTCTTAAGTTTCTGTGCAAAATTCCTTTCATTTCCAACATTTTTCTCCTGATCATTTTGTGTAAAATAGTAATTTCTTACTTCACTCTGCTTCTTCATTGCTTAGGCTTTCTGTTTTCATACTTAGTTCACTTTTTCATTCTATTGCTTCCCCCTCATGTTAACTTATGTATTTTTTCCACTTTGAGCTTCTTTTTCACACTTATCTACATATATGCATTATTTTCTTGTGTTCCTAGAAAACATGTAGGAATTTCCCTCACTGATTTTTTTTTTTTTTTTGTTGCTACTACTTCTTTTTGGTAATGATAGACTATGTCACTAGCTACATCAGCCTCTGCACTGTTCCTTTTAAAACTCCTAATTTTGGAATATGGATTGATGACCTTTAACTCTGGATGCAAGCATTCTATGCAAATAAACAGCATTTCACCATACCTGTGAACTACAGTTTTATGCCTAAACCCTGTACCATTCCACACTTGAACTTTTGGGAACCCATGACGTGCTCCTGTGATGGCATTTTCAGGAGCCTGGAAAGAATTAAATATCCAAAGGAAGCCTCTCTCTAGGGTTCCAGGACCAGGAGCTAATTCAAAACAGTTTATTCAGAACAAAGGTTTACTCACTCTAAGTAGCTGCAGTGCAGGGAACCCTTGTCCTGGTCTGTTCTACCTGAGTTGCTTTAAGTTTCTCAAAAGTTGGGTCTACCCTGCTCCTACTGATACCTACTGATAGGAGCACTCAGGGCCTTAGGTGGATCTTTGCAAAAGGTACTTTGAGGACTGAATCATCATCTCAGAAAACGTTTAACTCTTTAGAGTCTACTCAGTTCAGCAGAGCTCCAAGACTTAGGAGATCATCCACAGGTTTTTTTTTTTTTTTTTTTTTTTTTTGGACCAGTAATTACGTGTTCAGCTATCTTCATCTTGAGTCACTTTTACTTATTTGTTTATTTTCCTAAAGGTTTCTGGTATTTGGCTAGTGTTGCAATCCCTCATTTCCTGTTTCCATAGCCTCAGGCAGAGTGAGATGCACAAAAGTCCTAAAAATATAGATCTCTCAAATTCTTGACTATGGGAAACAGCTTTATGTGCCTAGTTCTTGGCAACAGAAGCTCTTAGTAAAAATGAAGAGATGGCTTGTGTACATTTTTTCATGGCAAAAGCAAAGCCTCTCTGAGTGCTCTAAATAGAAACTAAATAATTAGCAAAATAATTAGGAAATGGCTATTATAACTCAAATTGTGTGTGTATCTGGTGAGGAAGAATTACAGGGAGTGGGGAGTGCTGTAATTTCTTTGGTGTGCATAAATGCAAAGTGTTTTCAGAAACGCCAATCACTGCTGAATTCTTGCTAGTAAGTGATGAATGCTAGTGTATTTTTCCTACTGTTCATGCTATCTTTACCAGCTGGAACTTAAACTTATGCGATGAATAAAACTTCAGCATGTTCTTAAGTTTTTCTTTTCTTTCCCTCTTTTTTTTTTTTGTTTAGGCTTAACCCATATTGTATGTTTCCTTTTAGGGGATAAGAATATTGCGTTCTGTGATTCTGTTCCCCATGTCACATGTTTAGGCTGGTGTAGAAAATCTGGAGAGAAATCTAAAAATTCTACACAACATGTGTGTTTCTGAGATAAAATGAGAAGCAATTTCTGCTAGTGGCTAAAATTCTGTAAATGCTAAACTATTCTATCCAGAATAAAAGTGATGTTTATACTATCTGATTTAATCTGTAGGACTATGATCCCTGCACGTGGATCCTTATGCCTAAATCTGTTTCTCTTTTTCCAAGGACTGAGACGAATACTGCATTCTGATATGCATACCAATATCAATTTAAATTTTATTAAGTTAAAAACAAATCAAAAACATAATGTCCTAGTCAGAAAAATAGTTTGCTGTTACTGTTGCATATTTACCTTTATTTCTCTTCTGAATTTTGCAAAGCATGTGTTTGTGCTTTGGATCCTTTACAGGTAATGTTACCATTCTGAATGCCCCATCCAGGCTCTAGCCTTCATGAGGTTAAATAAGTAATGTCACACCTAGTGGCTGACAGATTTTCTGACCATTTTTGTAGCAAAACTGTTTTCTGTGAAGTATTGTTTTATAAATGCCAGCAAACACTTCAATATTTTGAGGAAGATCTGGCATACAGAACATTTAAAGATTGTCAGGGTTGAAGTATGGTGCCTTTCCCATCTATTAGAAGTGTAATGATTTACAAAGGGATGCTAATGCATTTTGTGACAAGAATGACAATTTCTAATAACAAGGATTCAATAAAAGTGAAGAGACTATCAAAGCCTACCCATTTACTACTCTAAAACCACAACTTTTACAGAAGGATAGTCAAAAATTACATATAACAAAAATATTTATCCAATTGACAGTACAAAATTACTCATTACATGACTTCCAGAATGCTCAAAATCCCCAAATTGGCTCATGCTGAGTCTTTAAAATATCTGATACCATTGCATACTAACTAGCAGATATTTCTAGCTTCCAGTATATTACAATTACTGCACAGTTTGTCTCCATACAAAATAATTAAAAGAACAAAAATTGTCTTGCAGATGGGACAAATTAGAAAAAAAAATATTCTTTTTGTACTTGTTTTTCTGAATAGCTTAAGTCTGCCTCAAGTAATTTCTCTCATGCAAAAAAAAGGTGGGAAGACCATGTTTTTTAGTTCTTTAAATATTCCTTTAAGATTATGTGATCATTGTTTTTTTTGGCTTAGTGAACACATTTTGCTGCAGATGACCTCATTTAATCTGATTTTAATACAGATGACCTATTGCCATAACAACCAAGAGTTAACCAAATGGTACAAAGACCACAGAAATATATTTATCCTGAGAGTGTCTCAAGCTGTAGAAAAACAGTATAACATAAATCTATTGTTGGTTTAAAATCCAGAAGCATGAAAGACATCATGTTTTTCTTGCTAACGACATTCTGATATATTCCTTTTCCTACTCTTAAACCGGTAAGCTTTTACACTGTTGCATTTTGTCTTTTATTAAAATCTACTTCATTAACATGAAAGAAAGAAGAATCATTTTTAATTTTTATACTGAATACTTCAGGGCTATGTCCCGTGCAGAAGCAGCCACTCCCACTCTGCTGTTGGAAATAAATATTTTATTACTGTTTCCATTATGACACTGTGTTATGGAAACAGCCCCTGAGCCTGTGCTAGGAGGCAGGGCTCCCTATGTTTCCTCTCCTTTCCAACCCCTCTCCATTTTGGGGCTATGCTGTGTGCAGGCATGGAGTGGCTGTTCTGATTGAGGGATGCATTGGCCTCCCACAGGCCTGCACGCAGGTCTTTGGGCACTTCATGGTGGGGAAGTGGAGAGAGGAGACCAAACTCTCCCAGTTTGTGAATGATAGGAAAAAAAAAGAAGTCCCAGGGCAGTTAATTTTTGACTGAATGAAGGGAATTTGCTGTTGAAATCCACCTTCCACAAGGAAGTGCTCACCAGAAATGCAGCTTGTGTGTGGTGGTGCTTGGAGACAGTGAGAAGCACAAGTCTGTTGGTGTTTGTGGTATGGATGTGGAGAGGAACAGTAAGGACAAAGTCGCATCTGAACAGGGGAGACCTGTCCTGCTCCAGAACTGCAACTCTGTGCTTTTTGGTCCTCAGAGCACATCCTGAAGTTAATTTCCTTATGGCTGGGCAGTAACTGGCTGAGGGTAGGACTGGGAGAGTGTTCAGGATCGCACCTATGGGCTTCAGCCCTTTGTCCTGCCCACTTGCAGGGTAGTGCTTGGGCTTTGCTCTGGTGCCTTAACAGGGGCTGTGCTGGGCCTAGGCCGAAACAGTTTTTCTTTGGGGAGCTGTTGTTTTCTTAGAGTAAAATCCAGTCAAGGGCTTAGTTCCTTTTCATGGTGAATATGTCATCTTGGTGAGAGTTATTTACATATTCCAGTGTATCCTGTTCTGCTTACAGACAGAATTCTGCTGCTTGCTTTCACAGTACATTTACTGAAACAGGGCACTCTGGAAGCGTGTAACAGCACTTACTGCCTGTTGAGTTCAACTCCTAACATTAAAACTGTATTCCAAAACCTTCAGTTTTCTGCTTCTAGTGACTGCTGCTTTTCTGTTTGTCATATAATGTTTTCCTGAGACTGTAAATAAATAAATAAATAAATAAATTGTATGTGGTAGATACATTTAGGCAATAGGCAAAAATAAATAAAATAAATAGTATGGTGGAGTAAGAATATTACATTGGTTTTCCAGGAGTCCCAGAAATGTGACTGTCTTGCACCTGATCTAAAGCTTCCCCAGCTGAGTCTGAAAGTGGTCAAATTTTGGAACAGGTTGCCCAGATGTGCTGTGGAATCTGACTCCCTGGAGATATTTAAAATTCAAATGGACAAGTGCCTGAAGAAACTGATTGAAGAGGAACTGATGTGAATTAGGGACAGGAGTAGATAATCTCCAGAGGTCCCTTCTAGCCTATAATATTCTGTGATTCTTAGAATCACAGAATGCAACAGGATAACATTTATGAACATTTCTGAATAATTCTAAAAAGATGTTACCTAAAATGAGTAAGGGAAATTCATCACAACTGCTTAACCCCTGGGTCTGTTCTAAAATGTACAGGTCCAGTTTTCAGAAATGTTTTGGTGTTCTTTCTTGTAGGTACTAAAGCATGTATATGGTCATATGGATTCACTGAGACAATTCTAAAGATGTGAATGGAGGCCCTGGCATGTGAGTCAGGCTAGTTTATTCAGAGCAGATTTTTCTGCTAGAGTAATCAGAACTACCTTAGTAGTTAAAGTTGCAAATGATTGCACTGATTATTGATTAAATGTGGAAGAGCATAATTACTTCACAGAACATGATTAATTTGATATTAGTGGTTGAAAACCACTACAGATCTGCAGGGGGATTAAAAAGGATATATTCAATATACATGGCATGTGATTTCTGGGCCAATTAACACTGAGCGTTTTTGTGGGACTGAAGCTATACACACACACACACACACAATTGTAAATAAAGTCATTTGTTTTCATCCCATTGTACATATAATTATAACGAAGATGTTAAAAACGTGAAGGAAATAAAAAGGTGTAGAAGCAGGGGCAGGAGATCTGGAAGGATGGAGGCACTGTATAAGTATTCATAGGGATTAGGATTAGGAAGGCCAAAGCCCACTTGGAGTTGAACCTAGCAAAGGATAAAGAAGGGTGACAAGAAAGGTGTTCTACAGGTTTATCAGAAGCAGAGGGAATATCAGGGAAATGTGAGCCCACTGCTGAATGGATCAGGGGACAGAGTGGCAGAACATATAAAAAAAAAGGCTGAGGTACTCAATGTCCTCTCTGCCTTAGTCCTGCCTAGTAGAGTTTCAGGTCTTGAGACCAGTGGAAAAATATGGAATAAGGAAGATTTGCCCTCAATGGAGGAAGATCAAGTTAAAGAATATCCAAACAAATTGGGCATACATAAATTAATAGGATGCACTCACTGGGGTTGAGTGAAGTGGTTGATCTCATTGAGAAGCCATTCTAGACTCTTTTTGAAAGATCATGGTGAGACATTTCAGAGGGCTAGAAGAAATCAAATATCATTCTATGTGATAAGTGATGGATAACCTGATAAAAGCAGCTGGGTAAACTGAAATACAAATGTTAAATATTTTTAGGGTTAAATTAAGAGATATGGTATCAGTTTCTTTAAGTCATGCATTGCGTCCTCATTCTTGGACTCTTAAACTTAAATGTACATTATCTTTCCAAAAGGTCTCATTTTCTGTTAGGTTTGCTCAAATTGCAATTCTAATTATGATACCTGCTAATTGAAGGTAATTCATTACAGTTGACACTGTATGAATGTTGATGTGCATTTACTGCCTCATATTTGGTATCTGTGACAAGGAATGTGCATGTATGCATATATATATGGCACATACCAAACTTTGCCTTTTAAAATTGTGTATATGATTATAAAATTGTTTGTTGTATGTATGTATGATCAAAAAGGAATGACACACACAACACATTTGCTAGCAATCCTTTTCTGTATTAGCTAGGATTATAAGAAATTTCTTGGCAGTCAACAAGTCAATTTGCACTTTGCTTCATGATACAAAATATAAGGATAACTATGTAAATGTATGGTTTTCTATAAATCAAGCTGCTTTGGAATTAAGTGGAAGGAATATTACTGCATTGATTACCAAGTATATGTTGTGTGGATACTGTAAACTATATAAATACTTAGAAAACTGTTCTTCTGATTTGCACCTGGTTGGCTTTCCAATCTGAAATCTGTCTTAATCAGGTGCTTTGAGTGTTATATGACTATTATTTATTACCTTCTGTTTGTGGTCTATCGCTTTCAGGAATGCTCTAAGTCTCTCCATTGTATTTCAGTATGCAAGAAAACAAGTGTAAGCACAATGAGTAGCATATACTTGATCTGAATTTGTGTAGATACGTTGAGAATATTGTGTTTGCACTCAGTATTTGCAAGCTTCAGCAACAGTTATACCACTGAGTACTTTGGGAGTCAGGGGAGTCTTCAGATGAAAATCTCCCAAAATCACAAGATTCTCAGTGAAGATATCTTGTAAAACAACTGAAAAGTTCTCTTTTAAACCTGCGTTTCTTGTATCATTGTTAGCGGTACTGAGAATCACCATATGCAGTTGCATCTCAGATGACCTTAGAGAGTATGTTGTGACAGGTTTAATTCCTTCTGCCTTTGAGCATATTTTAGTGTATATTCTAAAATAGCTTTCAGCTCTAGGTATCTTTGACAATCTCTTTCCATACATGAAACTACAAATAGCTTCAACGTCTATTCCACACACTATATAACTACAGTAGAAGAAATCCTAGTTATTTAAAACAACTTAACATTAATATTGAATTTTATTTAGGTGAATTAAGAGAAACTATGAGATTAAAGGAAAAAAGCATAGGCTTTAATGCATACTGTAGTGTCCCCAGGTAGGGAGACTTTCAGGAGCTGACAGTTAAGTGTGCCAAGTTGGAAGTAACGTTATTTTGGAATGTCAGATTCAGGTGTTTTTGGACAGCATCAGTCTAAACAGATTAAGCTGTTTATGATCATAACTGAACTTTCTAGCGTTTTTTTAAAGTGCAATTCTTTTTTTTTTTTTTTTTTCAGATGTCACTGTTGTGAAGATACTTGTTTTAAAAACAAATTATGCAAATAACTCTAGAGATTACCTTTAATCCACAATGAGTGTGACTTGAAATAAATTTTGGAAAGATTCTTGTTAAAATTGTTTCTTTTGTGAACTGTGAGAACCTGATTCTACTATAAACAAGCAAAAAAAATAAACTGAATTGACTTTAAAACTTAAAGCATTATTTGAAGTATGATACAATTTCCCATTTAGCAGCTGGGGCTTTGCTGTTGTAGAGCAAAATAAGGAAAAATTATTAAAATAATTAAATGATTAAAAATCCATGCACTTCAGTGTCAAATATTTTCTGTCCTCAAAGACAGCGAATGCTGAATCACTAAATTCTCAAGAAAAAATGAGTTGAAGTGTGTGGCTTTTCATGTGTTGCAAATGCTGGAATCTCTTTTCCAAGCAGCTCAAGGTGTTTAGGGTGCTGCTGCGCCAGGTTGGAAGAGAGGCTTTGAATGTCTGCAGGCTGAGCTTGAGTTTCTGAAGATCACTGTGGCTGTTGTGTTTCACGCTGTGCCTTAGTCCTGAGGTGGGAATCAAGTTGTTTGCCTTTCCTGTGTTGCTGCAAGTTTGGACTTGCCCTATAGCACAATTTAGAGGGCAAAGAGGTGTTTAGCAACAGACCTGACAGCAGTTTGAGGGCTACACTTATCAGTTTAAGGGCTGGAATCTTTCCTGGGGCTTGATGTAGGTGTCGTAGCATTTGTGAGCATCTGAGTTTCAAATGCTACAGTCAGATATGCTATGGGAAATCACATCCCAAGGGCAGATGGAATAACTGCAGTACGAGGCAGTCGGAAGCTAACATCAGTGTTGGTGATTTTATTTTTATTTTTATTTTTTTTAATGCTGCTTTGCTACTGTGTGCACTGGCATGAGTACAGAAGAAATTTACTGTTATCTATTAGAAGCTCTGAAGTTAGGATAAAGTCCTTTGTGTTTTTCTTTGATGACTTGAGAATTGTACAGTAATTCTATAAAACATCAAATATTTGTTGTCCTGGTGGGTTGAACCTAGTTGGCAGCTAAACCCCCATACAGCCACTTGTCTGCTCCCAACAGTGGGATGGGGGAGAGAACCAGAGGGGCAAAAATGAGAAATACTTATGATCTAGATAAAGACAGTTTATATGGTGTTTTTTTAATAATAATAATAATAATAAAACAACCAACTACGTGATGCAAAGGTACTCACTGACTGCTTCCCACCAGCAGACTGATTTAATATCTGTTATATGAGGGAAATTTTTACCAGGAAAAAAAATCCAGGTGATAATACTCACTGTAGAGTTGTACATAATGCTCACTTTACTCATGGCTCCTGGCAGAACTGAGCCGATGGCTGAGTACAGAGCTGCTTGGTGCCTGCAGGATGGAGTCGATTCTGGACTTGCCCACCAAGCACTGGCAAAAGTTTCTTGCTGATATTGTAAATGCCTATGGGGCATTTGGGTTATTGGATGCCTTTGGGGTTAGGAAACAACTGAGGCTGCAATTTTGTTTTTGAGAATGCTTCTGTCTTGACGTGTCCCTGAGTCCCTAACCCCATTATACGCTATGTCTATGTGAAAAATGCAACTATTTAATGAGTAGTTGTTATACTGTAAGAAGGGAATTGAAAAATACAAAAGTATTCACTGAAGAATTTTAGAGCCTTACTAATTCTGAGGTTAAAATCCATTTCTGATCAGGCATGTTATTAAGCATCTATTGTGGAGTACTGATAAGGAGCAAAAAAATTACCTTTTAAATTACTACATTTTAACCTGTGGGTACAGTTAACACCTGGGGACTTCTTCACTTTCTGTGAGGATGACAAAGCCTGCCAACTGTAGGATCGCTGTTGTGTGCTAACTGTGCAGAATTAATGCTTTCAATTTAATTAGGATTTATTCATTTGAAAGAAAAAAGCGTTCTTACACAGTGTCTCAAACTGAAATGCTGCTTTTGTGTTCTGGAAGCTCTTCTGTTCCTGCTTGCTCAGGGAAAAGGCTGATGACCAGGGTTTGCGTTTTAGTCCATTTGACACAAGCTGTGATCCTGCAGGAGGATGCTCCCTGCTCCTGATGAAGCCAGCAGAGCAGAAGTTAGCCACCCTTAAACAGAGTATTTAAGTATTAAGAGTATTTAAGTTGTCACCTGTTTCCTAAGGAGAGTCAGTTTCTTCCAAGCAGCTCTCATCTCAGAATTTGATTTTCACAGAAATGTGTAGGAACTTCAAAGCTTTTCATTTGTGCAGTAATTAAGCTTGAGAATTACGTGAGACTGCAGGTGTAAGTAAAGGTTGTATTGCACTGTATACACAAAGGGCAGTCTGAATTTGGAATTTTACCACTTTAATTATAAAGATCAATGTATAAAAGTATTTTTCTAATTCATGGAGTTTTGTTTTTTTTTTTTTTTTTTTTTTTTTTAAACGAAAACTTGATTTCAATCCAAACTGGTTCTTGGGTAATTTCTACTTATCCACTCACATGAACTGAAAGAAGCCTGACAGTCTCATCAAGGGAACATGAGCATTTACTGTTTCAAAACCAAAATGCCCCACAATCCCACAGCTGCCTCTCTACATTTCTACTTTGTGCTATTAGCACAAATGAAAACGGAAAAGCAATCAATTTTACCAATCAATTTTGCCTGTGAGTCTCCAGTCTGGAAACTGTAATGGCTGGGGTGTGGTTGAGATATTACTGGACCCGATGGAGATGAGTTTTAGAAATCCTCTGAGACCTTTCCTTGGCAAGTGCAACAGAAAATTCATTTGTAGGGGATAGAGAGAAGTACATCTGGTTCTGTGAAACAGCATTTTCAGGTGAAACTTTAGTTTCAATTACAGTTCAACTACACCTGTTTTGTGTTTTTTTTTTTTTTTTTTTTTTTTTTTTTCCTTTTTAAACCTAAATGGGTCATGTCTATGCCTAAAAGAATTGTACAGGAATTCTAAAAACAAACAAAAAAAGATTAAAAAATGAAAACCATAGCAAATGGTAAAGGTTGTTTCCTAAATGACTACACATTAACCAATGTATTTTACTGACCATTAGTACAGTATGTAGGACACGGTGTATGTTCACCTGTGTTGTGGGCTGCTTAGCACCCACAGGGCTGTTTGCTCCTGTCTACCCCACACTCTGAGCAGGGTGTTGGAGAGCATAGGAAGGGGAAAAATGGGGAAAACTTGTGGGATGAGATAAAGAGTGTTTAATAAAGTGAAGAAAATAGGAATAAGAACAACCATACAAGAAATCCCCAAGTGATGCAAAAGTAGTTCCTTACTACTTCCCATAAACAGAGTGATGGACAGCCCTTGGAAGCCCAGCTGCCCACTGCAATGGGGCAAATTGGGGTCCACTACCCCAATCTTTATTGCTGGGCATGACATTATGTGCTATGGCATAACTCCTTCATCAGTTTGTCTGCTCTTCTATCTGTGTCCTCTTCCAACTTCTTGCCCACCCCAGCCTACTTGCTGGGGTAGGGGTGTGCAGCAGAGTGGGGAAAAAGAGAGAGCCTTGATGCTGTGTAAGTGTTCAGCAACAGATCAAAGAGCAGCGTGTTATAAACACAAATCCACAGCACCCTATGGGCTGCTATGAAGGAAACTAATTCTATTCTAGACAGACCCAGTACAACCTATTGCTATGCAGATGCATTTTTTTTGTGTGTGCATGAATTAAATATAACTTTAATTAATTAATTGTGTGGGACTACTGGACATTTTGGAATATCTTTAAAAAAAAAATATGAAAGATTTCATGTGTATAAAGCTGTAATTACACTTATTTTACTTCCTGTCTGAGACTAAATAAAATTGTAATTAAAGCATGCTGCATTTTGAGCTCTCAAATATGGAAACCAGAAATGTGGCAGGCAGTGTATGTATTCACTAAGTGCTCTCACAGGATGGATTGATCTATGCTTGCACTAGGGTGTCTCTGCAATTTAATTCTGTCTTTGCCAGTTGTATCTCTGCATCTTTTTTCTAACTGTTCTCAGCAAAAAACATTTTGACCTTTTATATCTGTCAACATTTTAGTTTGTAGATTTTGCATGATGGGCTCTGAAGAATGTTGTTTTTCTAAAAATCTTTCTCAAAGCAATTCCTGAGAAATCAACAAAAACATCCAATCTGTTGCCTATTTTTTTTTATTCTGGTGACTATTTAAGAAAAGTTGTACTTATTTCTTGTTGTTATTGATCTTTTTAGTCTACTTATGCACACGTTTACATTACGTATACTTATTACACACCTCTAACAATGATTCTTTTAGATCAATGTGCAGGCTCTATCTTCATCCGTTGTATAAAAGCTCAGGTGGCAGAGCACCCCACTGGATCTCAGTGCTCTGTACCATTGACAGAGCAAGCCTGGATACTGTTGTGGATGCTGATCCTTATTACCAGAGTGAAAAGAAGCTGGAGAGGTAGGTCTGTAAGAAGCATACTTAGAGGCATTTTACCTGATAAAAGGGTTCTCAGTTTACTTCCTGATGAGCCAATGGTACTCTCCTAAAATTCATCTTTAAACATCCTTCTCTTGGCAGCCTGTAGAGATGCTGTTGTGAGATAGATTAGTTAAAATGCATGCTACTGCTGCTTGTGCTGCAGTCCTCCAGATCCCATGCCAATAGCAAAGTAGCACAGTATCACAAATTTGAGTTGTCAGTTTTTCCTCAGTTGGATTTTATTGTCTTGGGGCTGGCTGGGGGTGTAGGTCTGTAATGGTTCTAAGTACAAAAGGGAACAAAAATAAAGGTCAGATACTTAATGAATAATAGCTGTGGTAAAAACAGCTGCTGTCAGGTCACTGAAGCTATACTCACTATTGGTTACAGCTACCTTGAAAATTCAGTTTGAGAGAGAGATTCCTACAATGTCCCCTCCCAAAATGTTGCTAGTTTTTTGAAACAAGCTGCCAAGCTATTCATCTCTATTTCATTTGGCAATTTATGTCTAGAACTTAATAGAAGTTTTAGCTAGTGCTTATTCTGCATCTTTTCATTGCAGTTTTGAATAATTAACTGCCACAATGGGATTTTCAGTTGCGGATGCTGTTTATATATTTGTGTGCTATAATGGCCAGAAGAAGGTTGTCTTGTTTTCTGAGGTGACTTGGCTGTACAGTGGCTGCTGTGTATAGCACATGTTGAAAATGCTATCAGGAGGTGAGATCTTTCAAGCAGTATAATATTTTCTGGGTTCTACCCTGCTGTATTGTACCAATCTAGTTTAATTTTTAGGTGAGGCTGCCAGATACACTTGTTTCTAAACAAGGTATTGTCCTTTACTAGGGAATTACAGAATTAAATCCTGAACCTTTATTAGGTATTCTATTTACGTATTTATGGGCTGAAGTTAAGAATCACTTTGATTTTAGGTGTGACACAGAGCTGTGACTGTGGAAAAGGCATAGCTAAATTCAGATTACACTGAAGGTGAATCTAGTGAAGAGAACCTCCTCTTTTACTTTGCTGCAGGGTAGTACTAGGCCTGTGGGTTTATAGTTATGTTGATTGTGTGACATGCAGAACTGCAGAACTACATGTTTGCTCTTCAGTTAAAATAAAATAAAAAAAAAAAAAAAAGAGAAAAAAAATACCATAAAGAAGGAAGTTAAGCAGGATCATAGGATCTGGCAAAATAAACTTCTCTTGAGAACCATTGTTGAAAATCTTTTCACTAGAAAAACTAGTGATCATGCATCAAGATATTTAATATTTATAATTTGCAGTTTTGGTGAGACCTTGGATAATGTCATAACTTGGAAAAGCAAAACTGGGAATTGTTGACAATTAGCACTGATGAATTAAAGCTGAAGAACTGTGATAAACAGCTATCCCATTTTTAGTTTTGTTTTGCAGTATTCTTATATTTGAACTGTGCTGGCCAGTCATGTCTTAATCTGTCTTTTATGTGTTCTGCTATGTGACTTTCCACTCTGTTTATTTTATAGTATATTTAGAACATGTAATTTCAGTGGTTTCTGGTGACATTGTAGATTGGCATGTTGTTACTAGTTATGGCATGTTATTAACAGTTATTCAGACAACTTAGTGACATAAAATTCACCTACAAATAGCTTTGGGAGATGCTCTGCAGGTGAGCTGGTAGGCTGATAAATACATGTTGTTGTTAAATGATTGTTTAAAGTATGTTGAAAGAATGTTATAGCAGTAGTGGAATAAAATAAAAACAAAAACTCCTATATATATATATATATATATATAAATATAAATACATATAAATATCAAACTAGCAAACAGATCACCAGACTGAACAGATATAGAATATCAAGTAGAGTAGGGGTATTGAATAGTAGAGTAGTGATATAGATCCATTGAACTGTAAAAGTATACAAGGTTGGGAATCAAGCACTGCTCCACTTCCTCTATACCCTCAGAGGGAACAAGAAGAAAAAAAAAAAAGAAAACCCAGCACTTATGATATTACACGTTTTGTGCAATAATCTGTAAGTGTAGGGTTAAACTGATGTGGGGATTTAATCTGCAGTTTAGCCTCAGTATCGTAATGACTTCATTCTACAGCACACTACAGCCTCCACTGTAAGGTTTCATTAGTTGAGTTTTTTATTATTATTTTTTATTTTTAAAGAAATGGAGATACAAGGCCATATTAGATTTTGGAAATTGAATTTGGATGAACCCAGATTTCAAAAAGCTATGTATTTAATGCAATTTACAGACTGCCTGTTTGACTGTGAGCCAAAGATGCTGTGTTTTGTGGACACTAAACAGAAAGTTGAAAAGGAATCCATGGCCAAATCACTCAGTTCACCTTCAGAGTCTAAGAAAAGATGTATACAGTTCATAAAGATCAAACACCCAACCAACCAAACTTTGAATAATGACAAGAGAAAATATGTTTATGCTAACTTTTTGGTCTAGCTGCTAAAATGGGCCAAATCAGATTTATTACAGTGTCTTTGCAAAAACTACTAAATGATGCAGTACTTTTCCTTCCAGATACAGGTTTTAGAATTTTATCTCTAGGCTGCTTTAAAAATAGCATGTAAGTTGGTAGAAAAGGGTAGGGAAAGTTGAAAGAAAAAGATTTCCATGTTTATATAATTCATAAAGAATTCAGATATTTAGATCTATGGCATATAGATGTTACTTTCATTTAGAGAAGAAGAAAAAGGAGCAGTTCTAGAGGAGATGTAATCTTTTTCAGCTGTTTGCTGAAATTTTGAACGTAAACTCTAGATGTTGGGGCTGAGCACATAGCTAGAAATTTTCGTATCGTGCACTTGTTTCTCATCTTCCTTCCACTCTTTTGTAGTTGCCTCATTTTCTCTTTTGTTTCTCTTCAAGTTCACTACTTGCTATCTGTGTAGCTCTTTATCCCCTTTAAGACTTTTTACCCATACAGACATTAACGTTTACAATTTTTAATCCCTATCACCCTTTAGGCAGACTCCTCTTGGCTGCAGTCCTGAGCATTGTGAATGAAACTATGAGGTGAATATTTTTTTTCTGATCTCTAGAACTAGAATTCATGTTTGGCATCAGCCAAGAGAGAATAATGGCAATAAAGGCCTCTTGGGTCTCTGCAGAGCCAAGTCAGACTACTGACAAGGACATCTGTGGTGTGCACAAGCCTGGGAGCTTACACTCCCTGAGATGGAGTGCACACACTGCAGCATTGTGGAAAGGAGCTGGAGCATACTCCATAGGAATAAAAGTAGAAATCTCTTAAAATTAAGAAGTGCGTGTTGTGCATGCATGGATTATGTCTAACAGCAATTTACCTTTATGTTGCTTTGAAGTTGCTGTTGTCTTGTAAGGAGTGATGAAGGCACAAATGTGTCTCCATTCCCCACTTGCAAAATGACTAGGTTTTCATCCACCCATTAGAAGGCCAAAATCTTCACAGCAAAGAAGTTAAAATTAGGCTCAGAATTATTTTATTCTTTTTTAAACCCAGTTTCTGAACATAAGAAGGCTTATACTACCATGTAGTCTTCCTGCTTTTTTTCTCATAGGCAACTGGACAGGAGAGGGAGACTCAGTGCATAGACACAGCCTCACAAAGAGGAGTTCAAAGTTGAGTATTATAGTTTGAAGAGTAAAAAGTTGCTGAAAGTGTAAGAGTCTCAGAGTGGAAGTGGTCAGCACTCTACCTGTCAAAAAACAAACATTTTTATGCTTTCAGGGACCGATTCAAAATATGTATACTACCCTATTCTTCTGTCTTGCCTCCTTCTTTAACTGGCATGTTTTCTTCTTCTGACTTTGAAGATTTGTTTTAATGCTTGTTCTCCTTTATTTAACTTTCTGGTTTTCTCCTCTGCACTTTTTTTATTCTCTCAAACTTTTTCAGGATTTATCAAGTCTGGCCCTGTTCCAGTTGGCCTGCTCAAGGAGAATGGCTGTTTCTGAAAGCTCGTTTGCTACGAGGGGTGGAGTTTGCCAAAGTGCCTATTCAGCTTTAGGGACAAGTAGATGGCTTGCTGCCAGTCCTAAATGCATACTTAAGCAATTGTCCTGGGCAAAGCTAGGGTATTGGGAATCTTCATGATGAGGAGAAAGCTGTACCTTTCATCTTCTTATTATGCCCTTAATATCCTAATGATCTGAAGTTATAGTTTAGTTAGCAACATAACTTAGTCTAAATTAGTTTGTTAGGAGGATAGTGTTTGATGTAAGAGACTTGTTGCAACCTTGTGGGGGAAGGAAAAAAAAAAAAAAAAAGAAATTATTCCTTCTCCTTGAATATGCTCTTTGCCTCTGCATATGAGTGAATTAGTGACAAATAAATAATCACAGATTTTTCCTTGAGTGGAATCTCAATGTCTCTAGGCATTATCATGAATTGCGCTATCACAGCCTTAAGTTACTGGCTCTGCGAATAATAGAAACAGGCAAATAAAATGCTATCACTGTGCATAACATGGAAAAAAACCCTCACTGATGATGATTACAAGTGACAGTTTCTTTCATGCAGCCCATGAGTTGAGGTTTGAACTTGTAGTAGTGCCACATCTCATTATGCAAAGTGATTGTGGTGAGGGAGAGAAAAGCAAACAAAAAATAACATTCACATAACATTGAAGAGCACTCAGTTAAATAGAAATGTTTAACTTTAGCTCAGGAATCTGTTTTGACAAAGACCACAGGTCTTTGGTGTCTGATAGGTGTCTGATACAAATCGGATTTGTGTGAAAAGCTCACCTGATGTGCATACAAGAGCAGATACTTTTAGCCTCCGCAGCTTAAGAAATGGCAGCAGAAATATTAGATTGAGAAAGCCTGAACTTTATAGTCTCCCAAAATAACCAAATGGGGAGAAATCAGTTCCTCAGAAGAATGAATAAAGGTGATAGAAAGTCAGTTCTGCAGCTTAGTAAGATTCTGAAACTGAGCATCTATCACATGCATAGTCAAAATTCAAGTGTCTTTCAATGACAGTGTTCAGAAATTACCTTTTTGCTTTTTAAAGTCATATCTCCTGTTATTTGACCGAGCATTCTCAAAGCTAGTTATGATACTTAAATTGTGCCTACTGTGTGCTCTATGCAGAATGGCTTTATTCTTACTTACTCTCCATTGGACCTCAAGACTCTGTCTGGCAGCACCCTGGTTTGATTACCAGTCAAGTATTTTGTCTGTCCGTCTCACCTGGTATGTGGCAATTGTGACTTCAGTCGCCTTCTGGCAGACTTCAAGCCGAGGCCTCGTGTTTTCTTTACTGAAGGGAAAGTTTCCTCTCTTAGATGAGCAATCTTTTCCCAGTGGTGAAAATACCAACTTTCTTATCATTTCAGAAGAAGGAAAAAAAAAAAAAAGGATAATTAAGGCTCTGTTAGAGCCAAAAGAGCAGGAGGGAAAAGCATCTCTTGCATCCAAGCATTGCTTGGAGCTGCAAGGTCCTCAGAAACACCTGCTGAGTGCCAGGGGCTGTAGAAGAAACCTGAAGTTGCAAGGCATTACTTGATGCTCTTTGTCAGGAGGCAAGAATTGTTGCATCCATTCATCCATACTAAATATATTTTGATTGTTGGAGTGAAAGTTTATGTTAGCAGAATGCATCATGTTATTTTCATGTATGTCACATTTCATACACCAGTTAAAAATATGCTTTTGTTTGTGGCAGACCGTCTGAATAAATTTTGAAATATGTCTATGCAATGAAATCGCTTGTCATGCTATGGATTTGTCCAAAGTGTTTATCGGAAGAGTAAGCAGGCAGGCTTTGAGGTCAGCCTTACTTTTTTTTAGATTGTTTGTGATAGATTCTCAGGTGGTTATCAATAAGAATTGGAGTTTACTGTTGAATTAATTGGCTTGTCTGACTACGCTGTTGACAAAAAGTAAGGAATAAATACCAGTCTCTTCAATTGCAAATATTGCAGTTATTTTTGTCCTAGTATTATGGCATTGTTTGTTTGAGGTTTACTATTTATCTGACAGCACCATGAGGAAGAAACGCACTAGAATTATCCTCGTGATTCTTAGAGTCTTTCACTTTGTGAATGTGTGTGTATACAAGTTTGAAGCAATTATGTGTGAAGGATAATTGTTACTTCTTTGTGAGAAGTCCATTAGAGATCCTGGACAGACAATTGTCAAAAGTGCCAGAGAATATATGGAGACCATGATACTAACAGAAAGTTGATGTACTTTTTAATTGTCTACTCTACAGTAAATGAACTTCATGATTCTCTCTATACATGTTACATTCCTGTGTTAGTGTTTATTTTCTCTGCATTGCTCACCATCCACAGGTCAAAACAGTTGCTAGAAATATTTTTGGCATGTTTTTTGGCTGTTTTTGAAAATATTGTGTGTACCTTTATGCAGATATCTGATATCTTTAAAATACCTTAATATATTGCTCTGCTGGGATGGAAACAAAATACTTTAGTGAGCTCTTCCCCTAAGTAAATGTGTACCTTTAATGCATTTTAAAGCAGTGAGGATATATCTTCTGTATATCAGAAAGAATAGATTTTCATTGAAACACATGGCATGTTAGGACCATCAGATTTTTAGAGGAGGCTGTTGAGAAAACAAGACCCCCCTTCATCCCAGAGCCCCATATCTGAGGCTGTCAGGCTTAGGATCTCACAAGCATGATTTAAACAATCCCACATGGATGTCTGTCAGCATCTTGCAGGTCAAGGTGCAATTTACAATTAATAGCTAGAATTGTCAAATTTGGCATGCTGCTGTTGGAATCTTTGCAAATAGTCATTAAATGTTTAATTATCGGGTACGTGATTAATTTTCCTTCCTGTAATTCTTTGTTGTTTTGACATAGTTAATACTTCAAAGTGTGCTTAGTTAAAGAAATAAATCCTAGGTTTTAGAATGGATCCTTCTTTAAAGGTACAATCGTTCTTTTTTGTGGAAAGGATACAGCTTGCTGTACACTTTTGCAGGTAATGTCAGAAGAGCACGGACTTATCACTGACTCCTGGGGAGGAGTCTCTCTCTTTAGGATTATAGCAGAGAGCAGGGGGATGGAAGTAGTGATCCTTCCTGCACTCTCCTCTCTCAGCCTCCAACCTCAACCTGTTGCTTTTTTGTCTGTTAAAGCTCATGTGATTTTGTCACATGGGAATACCATAAAACTATTGTTAGCTATTTCTAATCCTAAGATTTCTTTAAAATTATGCTCTAGTGGAAAAATACGTAAACTTATTTGCAAGTAAAATTTGCCTACAATAGCTTATACAGGTATATTAAGACTTCTAAGTGAATTAGATTTTTAGAACTGCTGACTGAGAACAAGTCCATGACTTCATCTGGGTTTCAGGTAGAAATAATAAATAAATACCAGAGTGTAAAAGTTAAGAATATACTGAATAATCATTTATGTGAATGCTGCATAGCTAAAAAGGCTATAGTTCTTTCCTAACCATAGCAGACACAAGGGTATAGCAGCATACAATGATTGGAAAGATGAAGACTGAAATAAAAAGAAATCATTGTTTAGAATTAGTCTGCAATATTTGGGAAGAAGACTTTGTTGGTAGGTGTCGAGGTTTCTGGAAGTACCAGTTAGTTACTGGAAAAGCCTTCTTGCATTCAGATACCTATGTCAAGCAAAATCTGAAAGACACACCGATGTGAACACTGGTTATTGGGACAGCTCATAAACTAATAGCATTGGGATGCAGGAAAGCTCCTGGTCTGCAAATCTAAAAAACCCCGAAGAAACAGAAGAAATGTTAGTAGTATGCTGAAATATAAGTTGATCCAAGAGAGAGGTCTTACAGCATGCTTTAATTTAAACAGAACTTTTGTCCTTGTGCTTAATGGGAGAAGGATTCCTTGAGTAAGGGGCAAAATTGACAGTTCTACTACATGAAGTGAACGACTAAAGAAACCTTCCTTAATACATCAGTCTTGGGATGATACTTTTATGCAAGTGAATAACCACCTAAATTTCTGCTAATCTTGGGGAGTGCAACTCCATCTTCACCTCTTAGCTATAATAGTCATTCTTTTTGTCTGTTTTGCCACAGAGAAGGTTAAAGAAATTATGCAATGCCAGGTTAGATTTATGTGGTCTTGCTCACCAGCATGCAAGGTGTACCTTTCATATCAATTCTGCAGCTAGCTTCAGTGCTGACAGATGTATTCTCTAATGCTGAGAGCAATCATGAACTTCTTGGTACATGAGAAAATGAACACGGTTATCAGAAGAGCAATGCAAACTGAAATTCTGTATCACAGGTAGTGAAAGTTTGTGCTAATAATAATGTAGATAAATATGTAAAGCACATAGATGCATATGTTAACCTTGCAGCACCTATTGCTGAAAATAAAACTACCTGTTCAGATTCCAGGTCTGAGTTAGGAAGCTTAATTTGTAGTGATTTTTAATGTATTTATTTTTAAAAGGAAAAAAAAAATCCTTTTTGCAAACACGACTCATTGTGAGAATATTACTGTATTAAATTAAGGCCTACTAATAGCTTACATAATGAATTTTTTTCTCTTGAATTACAGATTAATGTTTGTAAATTATAAAGTGTACACGAATGGCATATGAAGGATGCATTTCAGAATATTTCAGGTATTTATACACATTGATAAAACATCCCTCTCTCTGCCCCAAGCCTCTTTTTCTCCAGGCTGAACAGTCACAGCTCTCTCAGCCTTTCCTCTGATGAGGGATACTCCACTCCCTTCATCATCTTCACAGCCCTTTGCTGTGCTTTCTCCAGTTGCTCCATACGTTGTACTTTTATCTTTTTTCCTGAACAGGTATGGGTATCCTCCTTAATTATGGAACTGGACAATGACACATGTTGAAAACTGCTATGAGGAAAATAAATAAAAAGCTCATCTGTTGACTAAGTTCATTGCTAGTGACCACCTAAGAACATGAATCATATTAAATCTCTGCACATGCATATGTTGCAGAGTGAAATATCATACAGAGACACGTGAGTTAGCTGCTGTATTGAATGGAAACCGTAGCGATATTGAGCTCAGCTTGTGTCTTTAACTCACATTTTAGGTTTTGCACTTTCTTCTTCCTGCCACAGTCTGCATTGGTCTTATGACAGTGCTGCTTCATCCTGCTAATGCTTTTCAGTATTACTGTAACACCTGTATTTAGGTGTCAGGCAGCACATTCAAAGGTTTTCCAACTCCAGGGTGGCTGCTTGGTCTTCCAGTTTTTCTGTGCTTATCTGAACTAATCTTCTATTCCTTTGAAGTATGCCCATTTCTAATATAGTCCAAATTATGAATAATTTCAGTGTCAAGAATTACCAGTATGAATGTATTAAATAGTATCTTACTAAGCTTCTTAACTGGAGGATGACTGAAGAATCTTTCTGCACTAACTTTTCATACCTCTACATAATAACTTGATCATGAAAGCACAGAACGAAATTAGTCCCTCTTCATCTTCTGTGAAATCTCTGGAAAGTACCGGGTGACTGCAGGCTGTTCATTCTAAAGACAGCTTCAAATGCAGTCTTATGTAGGAAAACAAACAAACAAATCCCTAAACCCACACCAAAATCATTTTGGCCTGTAAGGGTTTCCAGTTATTACTTGAATACAGATTTAAATAAATTAAAATTAAAAAGTGTAGTTTCATGTGTTATTCGATTTCAAAGTCTCTTACACAAAAATGAATATTAATAAACTCAGGATTTGAAGAGGAGGTTTTACGCTGAAATGAAGCTGTTAGGGCAGAGATCGAATGGCCTTAAATGATGGTCTTTCTATTTCATGGTAGGCTGTTAAATTTTGATTTACCTTTAAAAAAAAAAAAAAAAAAAAAAGATGAAAAACTGATAACTGTAATTTCTTAGTAACACAGATTATACTGGTATTCAGTCTTCTGTTTCACGAGTATTTTAAATAAGTGGAAAAATAAGACTTGCTGTATATGTTTAAATTAATGTTCATTTATAAAAGCTATATTAAAGTAAGTGCAGTGTGCAGATGAATATCTGCAGCAAAACAGTGAGGCATAACAGAAAATAAAATAATCATCTTATCCAGTACACTGTATAATGTATAATACATGCAAAACCTAAGTTATGATGGGGGACACTTCAACTTGAGTTACATATACTAAAGTTCAGATTGTTAATAGACATCTATTGTGTATTCAAAGGACTAACTTGGCAATTAGAAAGCAATTATAAGCCCATTCAGGTGGAAGACAATTTAAACTGAAATAGCATGATGCTAATTGGGAGCGGTTTAAGAACATTTAATTAGATGCCCCCAAATCCCCAGTGCCATAATAAGAGGGGAAAGATGTGCTGTTTAAAGAAGAAGCTAGCTTATAGAGGAGATGAACCTTATTTATAAAACCAAATTCCAGAGAAGAGGAGGAAGAAGGGGTGTAAGAAAGGGTAACTTGATGGGAATCAGTATTATCATAAGCTAGTAATTTAATTTAGAAGCTAGGAATTGGGGGAAAGAATTGGGGGAAAATAATGGAAACGAATGAAAAAAAATATCTTAGTTATCAGTGAAGTAAAGGCCAATATCTCACTTTCTGAAGTATAATAGCAATCGTATCTATCCACTGGACTCTACTGGTAGTTGAAAGTTTTGGGAATCTCCATAGTAGCAAACAAAATAAAGAACTTTTCAATATCATCACTGTTCTATATTTGCAGGTTGGGGCCAGATACTCCCCTAAGTCCTGATGTAGAGGAAACAGCTTCTTCTCAGCTGAAACTATTGTGAATGTAAAATGACAGCTAGATACATTTTAATTAGGAGGATAAGTTTTGCAGGTCAGAAGAAGGTCAAGCTTCCTATATGACTTGATCTTTTTGGCTCCCTAAATTTTAGGGTAACAGCTAGTGATGACACTTTAATATGAGTTTCACAGAATCACAGAATCACAGAATTTCCTAGGTTGGAAGAGACCTCAAGGTCATCGAGTCCAACCTCCAACCTAACGCTAACAGCCCTCCACTAAACCATATCCCTAAGCTCTACATCTAAATGTCTTTTGAAGACTTCCAGGGATGGTGACTCCACCACTTCCCTGGGCAGCCTGTTCCAGTGCCTCACAACCCTTTCAGTGAAGAAGTTCTTCCTAACATCTAACCTAAAACTCCCCTGGCTCAACTTAAACCCATTCCCCCTCGTCCTGTCACCAGGCACGTGGGAGAACAGGCCAACCCCCACCTCGCTACAGCCTCCCTTGAGGTACCTAAAAAGAGCGATAAGGTCACCCCTGAGCCTCCTCTTCTCCAGGCTGAACAAGCCCAGCTCCCTCAGCCGCTCCTCGTAGGACTTGTTCTCCAGGCCCCTCACCAGCTTCGTCGCCCTTCTCTGGACCCGCTCAAGCACCTCCATGTCCTTCTTGTAGCGAGGGGCCCAAAACTGAACACAGTACTCGAGGTGCGGCCTCACCAGAGCCAAGTACAGGGGGACGATCACCTCCCTAGCCCTGCTGGTCATGCTGTTCCTAATACAAGCCAGGATGCCGTTGGCCTTCTTGGCCACCTGAGCACACTGCTGGCTCATATTCAGCCGACTGTCCACCATCACTCCCAGGTCCTTCTCTGCCTGGCAGCTTTCCAACCATTCCTCTCCCAGTCTGTAGCTCTGCTTGGGGTTATTGCGCCCCAGGTGCAGGACCCGGCACTTGGCCTTGTTAAACTTCATGCAGTTGACCTCAGCCTATCGGTGCAGCCTATCCAGATCCTCCTGCAGAGCCTTCCTACCCTCAAGCAGATCGACACACGCACCTAACTTGGTGTCATCTGCGAACTTACTGAGGGTGCACTCGATGCCCTCGTCCAGATCATCGATGAAGATATTAAAGAGGACCGGCCCCAGCACTGAGCCCTGGGGGACGCCACTAGTGACTGGCCTCCAACTGGACTTGGCTCCATTCACCACGACTCTTTGGGCCCGGCTATCCAGCCAGTTTCTAACCCAACGAAGCGTGCGCCAGTCCAAGCCAAGAGCAGCCAGTTTCTTGAGGAGAATGCTGTGGGAAACAGTGTCAAAAGCCTTGCTGAAGTCAAGGTAGACCACATCCACAGCCTTTCCCTCATCCACCCAGCGCGTCACTCTGTCATAGAAGGAGATCAGGTTCGTCAGGCATGACCTGCCTTTCATAAAGCCATGCTGACTGGGCCTGATCGCCTGCTTGCCCTGCAAGTGCTGCATGATGACTCTCAGGAGGATCTGCTCCATGAGCTTCCCTGGCTCTGAGGTCAAACTGACAGGCCTGTAGTTTCCCGGGTCTGCCCTCCGGCCCTTCTTGTAGATGGGTGTCACGTTTGCTAGCCGCCAGTCGATTGGGACCTCCCCCGATAGCCAGGACTGTTGATAAATGATGGACAGTGGCTTGGCCAGCTCCTCTGCCAGTTCCCTCAGTACCCTTGGGTGGATCCCATCCGGCCCCATCGACTTGTGCACATCTAAGTGCCATAGCAGGTCACCAACCAGTTCTTCATGGATAATGAGGGCCACATCCTGTTCCCCATCCCCTTCCACCAGCTCAGGGTACTGAGTATCCAGAGAACATCCGGTATTGCCGCTAAAGACTGAGGCAAAGAAGGCATTGAGCACCTCCGCCTTTTCCTCATCTCTTGTAACTAAGTTTCCCCCCGCATCCAGTAAAGGATGGAGATTCTCCTTAGTCCTCCTTTTTGTGTTGATGTATTTATAGAAACATTTTTTGTTATCTTTAACGGCAGTAGCCAGATTGAGCTCCAGGTGAGCTTTGGCCTTCCTAATTTTGTCCCTGCACAGCCTTGCTACTTCTTTAAAGTCCTCCTTAGTGGCCTGCCCACTTTTCCAAAGCTTATAAACCCTCTTTTTCCTCCTAAGATCAAGCCACAATTCTCTGTTGAGCCAGGCCGGTCTTCTTCCTCTTCTTCTTCTTCTTTCTTGGTATGAACCTTTCAAAACTACAGAATATGTCAGTCTGCCTTAAGGATATAGGCGCTGTAGTAAAGCACGACATATTTTCTGATATGAATAATATCAGAAAATCATAATATGGTAACGGCATAAAAAAAATGCTTTTTTATGTTTTCTTGATAAAAGAAAAGCAGTTGTCTTTGAGAACTTTTATAATAGTTTTCGCTTGCTTGTTTTTATCAGAAGCCTTGAGAGACAGAAAGGGCAGAAAGTTGCTAAATGCTTTAGAAAAGGTAAACAGGATAGAAGAACTGTAAAGTTAATAAAGGTCATGTTTGGACAGACTGAATTAGAGATGATGAGACAGGTTCTAAAATGTGAGGAAGAAGGAAGAACACAAAGGCAAAGAAATACCTTCAGGATCATTCTTACAGGTCTAAATTTGAACTGCAGAAGAACTGATAATAAAAGGAAGCCATCTTAATACCCATATTTCAGCTCATGGAACAGAAGTAGGAATTGTTCTGCAGCTTAAAAATCAGATACACCTTTGTGACTCTAATGATCCTTTTATTTGAGAGGAAGAGTTAGAGGAGGGTTCTATTATAAAGGCTCCCATGCTTTTTTCCTAGCAAAAGCCAAGGCCTTTCTCTTATCACTGTGCAGAGGCTTAATGAACCACTGCACTGCCATATGTCTTTTGAGTAGCTTTGAAATTCAAAGCCATTCTGATTCAGATTCTTCTCCAAATTGTCCTTTTTTCCTGCGCATTCTTTGAGAAGGTAGTGGGACATATCATATTACCCTGGTTACAATAAATTCATTCTCAAGCTTTATCACAGAATCACAGAATTGTCTAGGTTGGAAGAGACCTCAAGATCATCAAGTCCAACCTCTGACCTAACGCTAACAGTCCTCCAGTAAACCATATCACTAAGCTCTACATCTAAACGTCTTTTAAAGACCTCCGGGAATGGTGACTCCACCACTTCCCTGCCTCACAACCCTCTCAGTAAAGAAGTTCTTCCCAATATCCAACCTAAACCTCCCCTGGTGCAACTTTAGCCCATTCCCTCGTCCTGTCACCAGGCACGTGGGAGAACAGACCAACCCCCACCTCACTGCAGTCTCTTTTAATGTACTTATAAAGAGCGATAAGGTCACCCCTGAGCCTCCTCTTCTCCAGGCTGAAGAAACCCAGCTCCCTCAGCCACTCCTTGTAAGACTTGTTCTCCAGACCCCTCACCAGGTTGGTTGCCCTTCTCTGGACTCGCTCAAGCACCTTGATGTCCTTCTTGTAGCAAGGGGCCCAAAACTGAACACAGTACTCGAGGTGTGGCCTCACCAGAGCCAAGTACAGGGGGACGATCACTTCCCTAGACCTGCTGGCCACACTGCTTCTTATGCAAGCCAGGATGGTGTTGGCCGCCTTGGCCACCTGAGCACACTGCTGGCTCATATTCAGCTGACTATCCACCAATACTTCCAGGTCTTTCTCTGCCAGGCAGCTTTCAAACCACTCATCTCCCAGCCTGTAGCTCTGCTTGGGGTTATTGCGCCCCAGGTGCAGGACCTGGCACTTGGCCTTGTTGAACTTCATGCAGTTGACCTCAGCCCATCGGTGCAGCCTATCCAGATCCTCCTGCAGAGCCTTCCTACCCTTAAGAAGATCAACACATGCACCTAATTTGGTGTCATCTGCAAACTTACTGAGGGTGCACTCGATCCCTTCGTCCAGATCATCCATAAAGATAGTAAAGAGGACTGGCCCCAGTACTGAGCCCTGGGGGACGCCACTAGTGACTGGCCTCCAACTGGACTTGACTCCATTCACCATGACTCTTTGGGCCTGGCTATCCAGCTAATATTTAACCCAATGAAGTGTACGCCAGTCCAAGCCAAGAGCAGCCAGTTTCTTGAGGAGAATGCTGTGGGAAACGGAGTCAAAAGCCTTGCTGAAGTCAAGGTAGACCACAACCAGAGCCTTTCCCTCATCCACCCAGCGTGTCACTTTGTCATAGAAGGAGATCAGGTTCATCAAACAGGACCTGCCTTTCATAAACCCATGCTGACTGGGCCTGATCACCTGTAAGTGCCGCATGACGACACTCAAGATAATCTGCTCCGTGAGTTTCCCTGGCTCTGAGGTCAAACTGACAGGCCTACAGTTTCCCGGGTCTGCCCTACGGCCCTTCTTTTAAATTGGCGTCATGTTTGCTAGCCGCCAGTTAACTGGGATCTCCCCCTATAGCCAGGACTGTTGATAAATGATGGTAAGCGGCTTGGCCAGCACCTCCGCCAGTTCTCTCAGTACCCTTGGGTACATCTGGCCCCACTGACTTGCGTACATTCAAGTGCCGTAGCAGGTCACCAACCATTAGTGTGGCCCTCGTAGATAGTGAGGGCCATATTCTGTTCCCCATCCCCTTCCACTAGTTCAGGGTACTCGGAGAGCAACTGGTTTTGCCGCTAAAGACTGAAGCAAAGAAGGCATTAAGCACCTCTGCCTTCTCCTCATCTTTTGTAATTAAGTTCCCCCCCACATCCAATAAAGGCTGGAGATTCTTCTTAGCTCTCCGTTTTGCATTAATGTATTTGTAAAAACATTTTTTGTTGTCTTTGATGGCAGTAGTGATTGAGCTCCAGATGACCTTTGGCCTTTCTAATTTTGTCCCTGCGCTGCCTCTCAACATCCTTATAGTCCTCCTGAGTGGGCCACCCTCTTTTCCAAAGATCGTAAACCCTCTTTTTCCTCCTAAGCTCAAGCCACAATTCTCTGTTCAGCCAGGCCGGTCTTCTTCCCTACCAGCTCGTCTTTGGGCACATGGGGACAGACAGCTCCTGTGCCATTAAGATTTCCTTCTTGAAAGAGCGCCCAGCCTTCCTGGACTCCTCTGCCCTTCAGAACCGCCTCCCAAGGGACTCTGCCAACCAGTGTCCTGAACAGTTCAAAGTTGACCCTCTGGAAGTCCAATACAGCGGTTTTACTGGTCCCCTTCCTGGTTTCTCCGAGAATGGAGAACTCTACCATTTCATGGTCACTCTGCCCAAGACTGTTTCCAACCACCACATCTCCCACCAGTCCTTCTCTATTTGTGAAGAGAAGGTCTAGTGGGGCACCTCCCCTGGTAGGCTCACTAACCAGCTGCATCAGGAAGCTATCTTCCACGCTCTCCAGAAACCTCCTAGACTGCTTTCTGTGGGCTGTGTTGTGCTTCCAGTATATATCTGGGAAGTTGAAGTCTCCCATGAGAACAAGTGCTGACGATTTTGCAACTTTTGTCAGCTGCCTGTAGAACTCCTCATCCGTCTCCTCATCCTGGTTCGGTGGTCTATAACAGACACCCACCAGGATGCTTCCCTTGTTGGCCTTCCCGCTGATCCTAACCCACAGGGACTCAACCTTATCATTCCCAGCCTCAAGTTCCACGACATCAAAATTCTCTCTGATACAGAGAGCCACACCACCATGCCTTCCATGCTGCCTGTCCCTTCTGAAGAGCCTATAGCCAGTCATTGCAACACTCCAGTCATGAGAGTGGTCCCACCACATTTCCGTGATGGCAACCAAGTCATAGCCTGCCTGCCGCACGATGGCTTCCAGCTCCACCTGTTTGTTACCCATGCTGCGTGCATTAGTGTAGATGCACTTCAGTTGGGCCATTGCCTTCTCTCCCAGCCTTGCCATTGTTCCCCCCAGCAGAGCTCTAACAAGCCTTGTTTCAGCCCTGTCCCTCTTCTTACCTAGTTTAAAGGCCTCTCAATGAGCTCCGACAGCTCCTGGCCTAGGATCCATTTTCCCCTTAGAAATAGGGACCCGTCTGCGGCCATCAGGCCGGGTGCCAAGTAAAGTGCCCCATGGTCAAAAAAAAACCCACAAAATTTCTGTGTTGGCATCAGCCTCTGAGCCATGCGATTATCAGATGGGCATTCTGTGTCCTCTCTGTACCCCTCCCTCCCTGCCACTGTAGGGATGGACAAAAAAACCACCCGTAATCCCGCTCCATCCACTAACCGTTCCAGTCCCCTAACGTCTTGTTTGATGGTCTTCAGGCTTCTCTCTTCAATGTCATCACTGCCAGCCTGGACTATTAAAAGAGGATAATAGTCAGAGGGGCGAACCAGGTTGGGAAGCTTTCTGGCAATGTCCCTGACCCTGGCCCCAGGGAGGCAGTAGACTTCCCTTCGGGTAGGGTCAGGCCGACAAATAGGTTCCCCTGAGAAGGGAGTCACCCACAACAATCACCCTTCTTGCTGTCCTGGTGGAGGCAGTCCTGAGGCGTGGAGTCAACTTCCTCGCCCTAGGCATCCTCTTGGGTAAACTTTCTACCTCTTCCTCAGCTACCGGTGTCTCAAGCTCCAGGTCCTCAAACCTGTTGCATAAAGGCACCTGGGAAGGTGGGGCCAGTGGGGGTGGGTGATGTCGATGCAGGGGCCTGTTTCCATTCCTCCTTAACTCCTAAGTCCCCTGCCTCTGCCCGACAGCAACAGAGCAGGGAGTCCACTCCCTTCTGGGGTGTCTCACCCCAGCACCTCTCCTTCAGGTCGCTCAGGGAGTTGCTCCACAAGTCTATCTCCTGCTCACACTCCCTGATATCCCTCAACCTCTCGACCTCCTCCTTGAGTTCTGCCACAAGGCGGACCAGGTCATCCACCTGCACCTCACGCACACAGTCTCTTTGCCCCCCGCAGGTAGTAGCAACAGGCTCAGGCACTCCCTGCACCCGGAGAGCTGAACTGCTGCAGTTTTGAGTGGGCAGTCGGTCTAGATGTGTACAGACTTCCTGGAGAGGGCACTGTGCCTGGTGTACACTATTGCAGCTGAGCTAGCGGTAGACCGCCATTAGAGGAGGTGTTTGTATAGGCAGTGGGGAGCGCTCTGCCCTGCCTGTGCTAACTGCCGCGCCACTCCCTTCTGATGGGCCATACCCCGTTTGCCCATCCTGTTCGCTCGCGCTCCCTAGGGGCAGCTTTTGAATGGCCGGGGAGGGGGCGCTGCTGGCTCCGCCTATGCCTCGTTCTCGCCTTGTTCACCTCCCTTGGGCTGCTGGGTCCTGGTGGCTCCCGAGTGGGCTCAGTGCCGGAAAACTTAGCCCTGCCTGTCTGATCCCCCACTCTGCTGCAGAACGTGTCTGCCCCTGAGCTGATCTACCTTTTTATAGAGGGCTTTATATGCCAATATTTTTTCTGCAAAGATTTTTTTCTGGAGGATAATCCTACCACAGTACTGAATCTAGGGATGTGCACTGTATGGTCCTTCCCTTATTGTTGGAAATAAAAGTGATGATTTCTGAGGAGTTACTTTCAAAGCTTTTATCAGCATATGTCTGATGAAAGCAATCACCAAAAGAAATGTTTGCTTTATATATGTTTCGCCTGATTACGCTGTATTACTTGCCTTAAATTTCTGAGCTAGCCTAATGAGACTGTCTAAAGCAAAGATGATGAAAGGATTAAGAAACACGTATATAAAGAACACTCAGCTCTGACTAGCTAAAAATCTGCTTTGGGAAAGTTTTAGCTGGTAGTTTGAATTTGCATAAGTTTCAGTAAAAGATGGTTATCTTCAGCTGAAGGGACTGGCATGACCTATGTCTGTTCTTGAATCAAGAGAATTTTTTCCTACTTTTTATTTATTTATTTTTAACTCTTTACTACTAAATCAATTGCTAGCTGCTAGCTCTTCAATTTTCTAGGCTTGCTCCATACCAAATAAGATATAGGGATCTCTCTCTGCATGTACTTGTACATTGTGTCTGTTCAGTCACGACAGTTGATTGTGTTGTCAACTTTGCAAATATGGGACATAGAGTTGTTGGCATAAAATTTAAAATGACATTTTCTAATTAAGAAAAAACAAAAAGTATTCTATGTTGTGTTTTTCTGGTAGTAAAGGTAACAAGTATGAGATTGTAGGTGTTGAGCTTTGTCCAGGAATTTGCAAAGTCTAAATTAAGTACGTAGTTTTAGCTCTTTGGTGAGGTAGGCCACTGAGTCTTAGAGGTGATACTGGGATTGACCAACTGTAGTCTGTTTTTTTAGGCTGGCTGAGTCAGTATCTGAGAGCCCTTGTTGCCTATCACATAGTGTGCATGTAGGTAGCAAGGTTTAAGAACTCCTACCATGGATTGCGGTGGGACTGGGTGCTGCCAAAGTCAGATCTTTCATCCCTTCCATCTTCTTGCTTAACAGAAGCAAACATTGCTTTACAGACTCTTCCAAATTCCTCCCTGACTTTCTAGATTGTTCCTGTTCTCAAGTTGTTCTTTCTCTCCCTACTCATTCAGCAGCCATGTGATAGGAGGAGGTGTAAGAATGGTGCAAGAAATGGAAGAAGACTGATTACATGCGGGGACAGGGAGGCAGAGAGGCCAGAGCTGCAAAATGGTGGTAGAGGTAAGGATGGAACTGCCAAAACAAAAAGGTACAAAGATAGGTAGGAGCATCCCAGGATAGGCTGGCTGGACCCAGACCTTCCTAATATTTTTGTTGTTAAACACAATTGTGTATCTATTCTTGATTTACTTTTTTTGTTTGTTTTTGTTTTTGTTTTGTTCTTCTTCTATAGTTTTACTGGTTGATTACATTTATTTGCTGTTTGTGTGACATCCCAAATGCTTTTCTCTGGGGAATAGTCCTCATAACACCTTAAATAAGTTGATTTTAAAAGCTATATTGTTTTCAGGCTACATCTGGATAACTCCTCCTTGGCTTATTTACCTTGATAAACAAACTTTTTGAGTCCTGTAGGATATTTCCCAGCAGAGCAGACAAGAGCTGAAGTTGTTCCCTGAAGATCACTTTGTTTAATGTCAACTTCCTTTCAGTTATCCATCTTCATTTATGAATTAATCAGGGAGCACATTTTTTAGATTGCTACCTATTCCAAATGATGTCTTGGTAATACCTACATTGGGACTTTGGATGTTGTTTCCAGCTGATGCATGTGATAGCTCTTATACTAGCAAGTATATTCAGACATACTTTTCTTCACAGGGTAAGTGAAAATAAGATGAAATATTGCCTCAAGTGTAGCCCACTTTAGGATTGCAGTAACTGTTAATAAGCTCCTTAATATTAGTTAGTCCAATATCCTTACAGCAAAAAAATGTAGGTGGAACTGGTGACTGTTCTTACATGGGTGAGGCTCACCGTTGCTGTTCTCTGTGAAGGGGCCAGATGCTTTGTTTAGGTTGCTCAGAGGAAAAAGGAAAAAATAGCATATCACTTCTGTGCTGTTCTTTGCTATTCTTCCCTCTCTGCCAGTTTGATGTTCAACTTGCAGGGTTTTCAAATGCACTGCTATCTGATTCAGTAGGGTAGAGGTGGAAAAAAGAATAAGAAAATGCTCTTGCTCTGAAGCCATTGTGTCTGCTTGCATAAGACAGGAGCCCTCTGCCAATTGTGATACATTTTACACCTTGGTGAGCAGTGGAAGAAAACCTTGCAGGCTGCATGCACACAGAGAGATGGCTCTCAGTGTTAGAATGGTTTCTTGTTTGATTCTGGTTGGTGTTCCAGGCAAGGCCTATTAAGAGAGAAGGGTTGTGCCATGCAGGCCCAGAGAAGGGAGAAGGGTGGTTGACTGATGCCAAAAGGAAGGATCCCGAAAGGAGGAAGCTTTGCAAATCTGTGTTCAGGAAACTTAATCTCTCTTTCTCTAATAGATGAGCTTTTAAACTAAATGTTAATTTAAATAGATCATTGTAACTTGATGCAAGTTAGACAATATAATTGTCAGGTGCATAATATGGTCTTTAATTTGTCTTCACCAATTGTACTTAAAAAGCTACGAGAGCTAAAATGTTGAGCTTTAAACATAATATAACAGATTATATATATTTTGGCATGTATTCTTTTGATCTTTTCTACGAACAAAATTCTGAAAAGTGTTTTGCTTAGTTGCTGTGTGCAAAACAGAACTTTAGTTAAGCAAATACTTATTGTTTCATCTATGCAAGCCTTTCTCGGGGTCACTTTTCTACTTATGTGTTTTGAAAGGGAAATGTGAGACTGGTGAGGAAGAGCTGGAAGGCAATGCCAGGGAGACTGCAGGCATCCCATCCCTTCCTGCCATTCTTGGCTGAAGGGAGAGGGAAGCTGAGCAACTCTGGGTCTCTCTTAGATTTTGTAGTTTTTCTGAGTCTCTTACTTTGCCTGTAGTCTGGAAAAAAATTTGCCTTATTTAGAATGTTATGAGCAGGGGCACTGCACCATAATATGAAGTTTTGCAGCCCCAGGATACTTATATAAGCTCAATAATTTTTGTCTGTAAGATTGCCAGAATAAATGTTAAGTATCAGTCTCGCCACTGTTGACCCACTTGAGGACAGGCTCGTATGTTGTTTGTATGGTAACTGTGTATTAGCCAGGGTAATCTGGGCAATCCTTCTGCAATATACATAGTTCTGCTGCTGCAGCAGGATACTCAACACAGCCCACCCTTGTACAAGGCCCACTGAAAGAAGAGTACTAGCATTATTTCTTGTGCTGCAGGACGTGCAAATAACAGGTTTGTCTACACAATCACAGTACCATATATCACCACAGCAGCCCTCAGTCTTCCAGAAAGAGCATTTTTCTGCCTGCCTTATAGGCTTTGCTTTACACATTTGTGCCAATGTTTTGTAAGCATACAGATGAGTCAATAATTAAGCTGTTCCCTGAACCAAACCTTTCTATTTCACATATGGCTTTGACTAAGCGTACTTTGGAACTGCATTTATTTGAGTGAGGTAACTTGTATGAAGTTGAGCCAATCAGAGAAGCTTTGAAAAGGACAAAATTTAATTTAGGATGCTCAAGAATAACTTCCTCTGGTAGCCCTTTTCTGTTCTTCAAGCCACTGAGTGGTTTTCATTAGAAGTGAGCTCAGTTTTGGCTGGGTTTGGTATGCCTAGCTGGGTCCCAGCCATGCTGATAGTTGTGATCCCTGGAGTCTGAGGTTGCGCAGGGACTCTGGAGACAGCTTTGCTTTAGTCAGTTTGAGTTCAGACAGGATTATATATGCTGTGCAAAAAAAGCTACCTTGCTTCCAGATGCAGGATGGCTTCCCAGGAAGCTCAGTCATGGCACAGTTAATTTCCATCTGGACAGGGCACCCAGAGCTGATGGAGAGGGATTGCATAGTACATGTTGAGTTGAGGCTACCTGTCACAGAGCTCCACCTTTTAGCAGAACTTGATACTGTAATTCAGTCATCAGACTACTATAATGTCACCATATGAAATCTGAACTTAAGAAAATTGCATTCATGGTAACACCAAAATAAGAAAAATTATCCCTCTATTATAGATAATGAACTGCATCAAAACTCAGTTTCTCAACCTTTTACCAACTGTGCCAAATAAATGAATTTCAGAGGGTTATATCAACTAACATATTCAAAACTGTAAGTTAGTTGACAAAGAAAGAAAAAAACAGATGGACTGCCAGGAAACAAAGGTGTTCTCCATCTGTTGCTTTGTAAAAGCTGTTTGCAACATGTTCCTTAACATATGTTGAGCGTGTAAGTGGATACTGCTGCCCTTGCTTTGGCATAATGGTCATTATGGAATTAGATGCTGCTGTTGAAGCACAAGAATGGCCTCGGTGTTGTCTTCATTCATAATCACTGAAAAGAAAAGCATCAGTGAGAACAAAAACAGTTCTGTATTTAATTTGTAAGTCTTGAATAACTTATCCATTTAATGAGAGTAACCTGTTGATCATAATGCTCCTCACTCAACAGATTCTGAATTTCAAAACAATTCCTGTGTGATAAAATTGCCTTATTAAAAATATATAGTCATAAAAAATATTTTCATGTTATATTGTTTTCTCTTTGCATTTTTTCCTGAGAGCTGAATTATGAGCTTAAAAACTTGAATAAATGCAACTACTTATGTATTTTACTAACTTGAAGGAGTTTCCTTATGCTCCAATAGGAAAGTTGCTCTTGCTGTTGATATGATACATTAACACTCAGGCTCTTACATAATGGCTAGACCAAAATCTCTTTCAGAAGAGAAAGATAGTCAGGTTTGAGGTGGTCCTTTATTTTTTTATTATATATTTTTAATTTTCTCAAAATATTAGTTATTTCTTCCTGGAAATGAAAATGAACAGTGCTTAAAGGGAATATTTGAAAATTCCAGACCATTCCAGAATGGCCTGAAAGGGTCTGTTACCTCATAATACAAAATGTAAATGTATTTTATGCATAACACACTATACATGTTAGTGCCAGCAGGACATAAGTACAATAGAAAGGAAGTGAAAATACTGCTTTTAAGTATCAGGCTTTGGAGGTCTTTGCCTCAAGATCAACGTGTGCAGGCTAGTCAGGGAATAATTAAGGAAAATGATATTCTCCAGTACATTCTCTGGGATGCCTGTTTTCTGTAACTATCTACTAATGAACCCCAAGAGAATTCCAGCAGAGCAGAGAAACAAAATGTGATCCAATTTATTCTCAACAATTCTCTCTTCTTTCCTAGTTGTATGCCATATAATTAGCAAACTCACTATTCTGGAGTTTCCCAAAAATTTGACTGCAAAACTCTAAACTGGTTTTGGAGATCTTTGAAGAGATTTTAATGTGAGATACTGATTTTTTATTTGTTTGTTTCTGTAAAATGTAGGAGAGAGCTACTTTTGGAGGTGGATTACCGTACTAGTTTTATGGCAACTGATAAAATTCCACAGTCTGAAAATAACACTCCTGTGAATTCTCTTAGTCTCTTTGACACAGTCTTGCACACAGCCTTAATAAACAAAGACCTAAAGGAATTATGCTATGCGTGAGCCCAGGGCACACAGTCCCAAATGTCTAAAACTATATCGAAAGATCCAACCTAGAAATAACAGATCTTTTAAGTGATTAACCTGTTGTAATCCACGGAAACATTCCAGGAAAAAGGATATAGGGAGTAAAGAACAAAATCAGTTGTATTTTAAGCAATTAATTTTCTTTAAAAAATATTTCACTGAAAGATGTTAATTTTCTAAGCTGCAAATAGCTTGATAGGACTGCCTTTTATATCTTTGCATTATATAAACATCATTGGCTTTAAATTTTCAACTTGCAAAGCCACTGTATTTTTGATGTTAAGCAATAATTAAGTGAAAAGGGAAAACCAAACCCAAGATCATGTGATAAAAATTATATTCCCTTGATGTGACTTTGAAGTTTAAGTCCATATAATAAGGCATGGTGATGAAAAATAACCTTTTTGGAGCCTTAAGTATTTTATTGTTCATAACATTTTAAGTTGAAAACTAGCTTCTGAATTATTACAGCTGTGGTAAAGTGGTAAATTAAAGCATTTTATCTGACATGGTTATCAGATTAACAAGATAAGTGACACTCAGGTAAATATTGCTTGGATTTCATTGGGAATACTTTATATGAATTGATAACTACTGATGTTATTAACATCTCTCATACATATCAGCTCTTCTTAGAACTGTGTTTCTTCTATTTTTCTTATCTTTAGTTAAAGGCATGATTACTGTGGTGTCTGCAAGCTGCCCAATAGCTTCATGCAACTGCCCTTCACAAGAATGACATTAATTAGTTATTTTTTGCTTTGTAACTTACACTGTTTTAGGATTAACAATGTCATATTAAAGAGAGACAGTTGACATGATTTCATTTAAAAAATCTTATAAAACTACTTATCTGATAGAATACCCTTTAATTAACATATTCTAAAGAGCATTAAGTGCTGCTTATGGTTCTATGGCAGTGCTGAGTTTTGCCCTCCAGACAAAAATCCACCAGAATTGTTACGTGTGAAGGATATAGTCTAAATCTTTCCAGTACTTCTACTAGATTGCCTTGTAGAATAAGGAAGCTCTGGTTCCAGCTCCCACTATTTGTATTAAAACCCTTGGAACTTCCAAATTACAATCCATAAATAAGAAGCAAACTCAAGGAAGGGGTGTTAAGTAGGGGAAAGTGTGTAGCTCCTTTGGCAGTCAGGCACACCAGGATTAGGTGCTTAAGCCCTACTTCTTTTTCAGAGTTTGTCTTTGATATTTCATATCTATCTTGTGTGAGATGTTCAGCTGGTGAGGTTTTTTTTTTTATTATTATTATTATTTTTTTTAGCTATCGCTGTACTCGTGATCTCTGTGGGGAGCTGAGTGGCTGGCAAAAGGCTTCTGGATTTCATTTGATGATAAACTCTGAGGCAGTTATTGGTTGCAAAGCTGAGAAGTGAATAAAAACATATTTATTTCTCATGCATAGGTTATACCAAGGAAGCAGGCTCATAATTTAACTAATGTACTTGAGGACTGCTGTTTCACACTATCACAGTTTTTATCCAGGCATCTGGGATTAGCTCAGAATTGTAATGTAGAATAGGCAAACAAGGTAAATTGTCTGTAGCTGCCTAAACAAAAGTAATCAGCCTGCCCAAGTTTCAGAGTTTTAGAAATTACATAAAAATAATTTTATGTGTGTATACATGTATCTTGTGGATATGAAGGGATTTTCTGACAGTTTTGCAGTAGATGCTCTGCTACTAGTGAAATTAAATGTCTGCTGACAGTGTTCCCTAAAACAATATCCTCTGGGCAGGATTTAAGCAAAAAAAAAAAAAAATGTGACCGTAGAACTTTGGAAAGAAGTCAGTTGAAAGGGGCAGGGAGATCATTGATAGTAACAGTGAAATATAGCTTCAGATAGAAGAAACCAAAATAGCTTGATTTTTTCATTTTTATGGTTCTGAAGAGGCATTCTCCAATATCTACTGTAGACACCCAAGCCTGGGGTTTAGTTTGTCTCATCTCATGCTGTCAATAAAGAGGGGCTCCTCTGGGCAACAGCCTGGCTCACAAGCCCTGTATATGCCTGTGGGGAACTGCACTGCTTTACACTGACAATAAATGAAGAGCTATGGAGACTGAGTATATAAATTAATAGGCCACATTGAAGAGTAGGATGATAGATATCTTTCCCCTTGTCTTAGTTATGTAGTATACTATTTATTGGAGATTTTTTTCTGCCATAGCAGGTAATTCAGCCAACCATTGTTGTTTTTAAGTAGACAGGTTGCATGCAGTTTTCTGATCAGGGTGTGTCAGGAGCTGGGTAATGGGTGTGGTAATTCAGCAAGATCTCTCTCTGGACTTTTTAATCTTAAATGACTTGGTCTGAAGAGGGGCTGGAGATTAAATGTTCTACATTCAAAGTGTAGCATGGGAATTTCAAGAGAAGGTGTAAAATAACTCTACACTTTCCACTAATTTGTTTTTCCTGAGCTAAAGGCTTTATGTTTTCTCTATACAGATACTTGCTTTAATTATAACTCTTTTCAACTAATCATACTTAAGGGGTTCTTCTTACAGTGTTTCCTACCAAAAAGAAAATTCAAGCAATAGGTGCAAAACTGCCTGGCCTCGTTGTTAGGTGTGGTAGGAGCAGTCACTGGATTATGGCACTAGAATATAACAAAATCATTTTCTAGTTTTACTAACATAAAAAGACTAAATCCTAAAAAAAGACTAAATCCTCCTGCCTAACTAACCTGATTTCCTTTTATGATAAGATCACCCGTATGGTGGACCAAGGGAAACCAGCTGATGTGATTTTTTTGGACTTCAGCAAGGCTTTTGACACGGTTTCCCATAGGATCCTACTGGACAAAATGTCCACCATACAGCTAAATAAAAACATCATACGATGGGTGAGCAATTGGCTAACGGGCAGGGCCCAAAGGGTTATGGTAAATGGAGCTGCGTCAGGCTGGCGGGCGGTCACCAGTGGGGTCCCTCAAGGCTCCATTTTAGGGCCGGTACTTTTCAATATTTTTATAAACGATCTGGATGTAGGAATAGAAGGTATTTTGAGCAAGTTTGCTGATGACACCAAACTTGGAGGAGTTGTGGACTCGAATGAGGGTGGAAAGGCCTTGCAGAGGGATCTGGACAGGTTGGAGAGCTGGGCGATCACCAACCGCATGAAGTTCAATAAGAGCAAGTGCCGGGTCCTGCACCTGGGACGGGGAAACCCTGGCTGCACGTACAGACTGGGCGATGAGACGCTGGAGAGCAGCCTAGAAGAGAGGGATCTGGGGGTCGTGGTAGACAGCAAGTTGAATATGAGCCAGCAGTGTGCCCTGGCAGCCAGGAGGGCCAATCGTATCCTGGGGTGCATCAAGCACGGCATCGCTAGTAGGTCAAGGGAGGTGATTGTCCCGCTCTACTCTGCGCTGGTGCGGCCTCACCTCGAGTACTGTGTGCAGTTCTGGGCCCCACAGTATGAAAAGGACATGAAACTGTTGGAGAGTGTCCAGAGGAGGGCTACGAAGATGGTGAAAGGCCTTGAGGGGAAGACGTACGAGGAACGGCTGAGGTCACTGGGCCTGTTCAGCCTGGAGAAGAGGAGGCTGAGGGGGGACCTCATCACAGTCTACAACTTCCTCGTAAGGGGGTGTCGAGAGGCAGGAGACCTTTTCTCCATTAACACCAGTGACAGGACCCGCGGGAACGGGGTTAAGCTGAGGCAGGGGAAATTTAGGCTTGACATCAGGAGGGGGTTCTTCACAGAGAGGGTGGTTGCACACTGGAACAGGCTCCCCAGGGAAGTGGTCACTGCACCGAGCCTGTCTGAATTTAAGAAGAGATTGGACTGTGCACTTAGTCACATGGTCTGAACTTTTGGGTAGACCTGTGCGGTGTCAAGAGTTGGACTTGATGATCCTTAAGGGTCCCTTCCAACTCAGGATATTCTATGATTCTATGATTCTATGATTCTATGAAATCTTGCTCTATGTCTTAGTCTAAACTATTTAGAGCAAAAGACCTGAAATTGCAATGATTTGTTGCAAGAATTGTACAGTATGACCCAAGAAGTGTTACTGGAAGTTTTTGGAGGATGAAAGAGAGAATCAGGCTCCCAATTCTCTCTGACTTCTACAGGATCTGCAGTGAAATCACTGAAAAATCATGTGGCAGCACAAAATACTGTTTGTTGCCTCAGGTTTGTTGCCAATTTCTAAAATGCTTTGTTTCCCTGATGCTTCTAGCCCCTGAAGAATGGAACAGAGTAGGTCTTGTTTGATGTCCTCTGCAAATGGGGCAGGATGCGTGGGGCTGTGCAAACCATGGGACCTCAGCTGTATCCCATGCATCAGCTTTTTTAGTTTCCTCTCTCTGTTCCTGAAAGTCCGTTCCTGCAATTCAAACGCTTCTGAAGGAGGTGGTCTTAACAACATGTTTTAATTTGTGTGTGTTTCTTTTATGATTTTCTTCCAGTTTTAACAAACAACGATGAAAATAAACTTTTTTAAAAAATGCAATGACTGCATGATGGTAGAAATCCCCTCCTTTTACTTCTGCAACTTTAGGACCCCAAGCCTGCCTCAGTTTCTCTGAGTGTTTTTGATGTAGAGTGGAAACAAACATCAATGTATTAAGAACCTTTGTAGTTACCAGTGCTCAAGCTAGCATGTGACTAGGGAATGAGCATACTGACAGATGGGCCCATTAATCTTTCAATAAAGTCTTCAGATATTATGATCATTTGTACTTTGCTTGACATAGTACAAGGGACAATGTGTTGAAAAACAGGATAAAAGATGCTGTGCTAAGTTCTGCTCTGTTCTAGCTACAATAAAAGCAGGAAAATATATAATGAAAATGACCTGAATTCATGACTTTAGTAAAAGGTATAAAGATTTGCTGAAGTAAATTTGCAGGCAATTAAATGGAAGTGAATTGCAGGGCTACGAGGAAGTACATACCAATAAAAGAAAAAAAAATAAAAAAGAGCTCTAACTACTAAAACTATTTACAGTCTTTTCAAGTATCCTGTTAAAATATATATCTCTATATATATATTTCCTGTGAGGTTATACTTTACATCTCTTTAATGTAATACAGTTACCCTTCAGTCTGTGAGATGATAAAGTTCTGATTTCAACCACACATAATATAAAGACCTAGTTTCACACTGTTGAATAGTAGATAATATTCTGTTTTGGAAACACTGTATTTAATATATATAGATATATATATTTTTTTTTTAACATAACTGAAACCATTGCCACAGGATGTAAGAGGTATTGTGATTCTCTTGGTTATGAAGAACTTGGTCTGAGAATGAGTCCACAAAGAAAGCAGAATGTGTATTGGAAGTAGCTTTTCAGATACTAACCTTGATCAAATCACAAGCAGTTATGTTCACAGAGAATGATCTGCATCATGTTATTACAGTCCCCAGAACAACTTGATGTTCCTTGGTTTTCTGTCAAGCAGTTGGTTCACAGGTTCTCACACTTGTTTTCTAATACAGTTTAGAATAACCATTTCCAATACTTTTTACTGATTCCCCTTGTACTGCTGCTGTATAAGGAAAAATGCTTAGCACATAGGATGAGTTTACTTTTTTCTGAATAAAATCAGATGTTTAAGAGGTCAAGATTAGAATAGGTTTATTCTAGGTTTAAAACTATTGACAGAACTGTACTAGTTAGCAAACTAGTGTTTTTTTAAGCCTAATGTAAATGATGTTTGTGATAATTAAACATTTTCTTCTACATTCACACAGGAAATTACTGCCACCTGATATCAAACAGAAAATGAAAGCTGTTGATTTGAACAAAAGATCCATTAAAGGTAGTAGAGATTAAAAAACCGCAAAAGCCCACATATGGGCTCTGGGGATGTGGTAGTTGAACTTGCATTCTTTCTAATGCTCTCCTTGATGTGGGTAGGTGTTCCTCTTCTCTTTAGAAGCAGGTGCATGCTGCCAATTAGTCTTGTCTGTATTTCCCCATGGGATGCTTCCTGTCTTATTAAGACTAATTGGTGGGTTACTGAAAGCAACTGCAGGGCTTCTTAATCTTGAGCCTAAGATAGTTAACCTTCAGTTTTCTGGACATTTTAGTGAGCTCATTCATCCCCATGACTTAACTTCTTACATACCTGTGAGCTCCATGTTCTGTACAAAATACGGTTTTGTACAGAAAACTCTTGCCATGGCTCTCCTGACATTCTGACTTTCTAAAGGAATGGAAGGAAATTAAACAGAATGAAAATCCTTCTGGTGTCAGTGTTCTCCTTTAAAAAAGTACCTGGAAGCTACCAAAGGTGTCTGCTTTTGAATGTGCTTTTTTATTTAATAATAATTTGTGAGAATTAATTGTAAATTGGATTAATACTTCATGCTGTGCTATAAATATAATGCCTGTATTTTCAATATTTTGGAAGTGGTTGACTTCAGAAAGAATAGGCTTTTAAAAAACATTTATTCTCTTAAAGGTGCTCACATAAATGTTTCATTAAAGTTATAATGCTCTATTTTATGGGTTTTGTTTGACTTATCCTCATGACATGTATGTGCAGACAATTTTTTAACGTAAAAAAATATATCTTCATGTTCTGTCTGCTGCTAAAGGAATTTCTACCCACAAGGTCAACAGCAAAAATCTGATAGAGCTCCTGTTGGTGTATTACCCTGCTATGTAACATGTATCTATCTGACTCATTAGTTGAGTGATTAATTTTTCCATGTTTGAGATGCAATACACTTTTTCATAGATACCTCCATGTTAAAGTATCTATGATAAATCTGCAACAGCATTGTGACAGCGTGTTGCAGTGGCAGAGAGAATAAAGAAATTTAAGGGAAACTTTTTTTCTTTTACCTGGTAAGCAATGCAATAGGAATTACTATAAGGAATTGCACTATATTACTATATACTATAATTGCACTATATTACTTATATTACTATAAGGAATTGCACCTTGAATGCAGCTAAAATGAAGGCAGGCTGCAATATCTACTCAGGATCATTCTCTTTCCTTTTCTTTGCTATTGAGGTAGTCTAGGCAATTATCACAGTACACTTAGTTTCCTTTCTAAGGAAACCTCTCCTAAGGTTTCACTTAGGAGAAATTAATGTTCCTTTAGTAACTGCCATTTTTATTTTCTCTAGATATTTTGGACTAATTTCATTACGGATTATGTTTAATGATTTTATTAGTCAGATATTGCAGAAGGTTGACCAGAGTGGCTGTGAAATCCCTGCCCTTGGAGATATTCAACACTCAATTGGCCAAGGCCATGGACAGCCTGCTTGAGTTGCTACCATTTGAGCAGGAGGTTGGAAAGGATGATCTCAAAAGGTCTCTTCAGACCTAAATTAGTCTGTGATTCTATTACAAGGCAATAGAATATATTAATCAAGGCACTTGTAATATAAGTAAACAATATTTTTATCAAGTATTTTCCCATATAGAAGTACGTATAACTTTTGATGACTATACGACTTAGGAAAGAGACTGAAAGACATGAAAAGGGTGGAAATGGCTCTCAGTAGCATCCAGTGTTGAAAAGTCTTTTTTAAACTTTTTTTTTTTTTTTTTCCTTGGTGGTGTTTCATTAAAATAAAAACAAAACAAAACAACAACAACAAAAAAGATATTACCCTTTCTCTAGTGTCATTGAAAAGAAGTGGGTGTGCCACTTCTGCACTCAGGCTCATCATACTGGACTCCAATATGATAACAGATGTGCATCCACCCAGGAAATTACCATTTTCAATAAGAAGCAGAGCAGCAAATGGATTTTCATGCATGGAAAAATAATGTAATAAACTGAGCAAGGCCAGGGCTTGATAAATTATATGGTCTTAGAAGGGAAAAAATACAATTTGTCTAAATTTCTGAGCCTTCAGTAGAGCTATAAAACAGGAACACTTCCTACTCCCTGTAATAAAATAACAAGCAGGGGCTCACCAGGTAAATACATTTACAAGTGTGAAGCTCCACATAGTTTTTATGAATTTCCCTGTAGACAATTTTATCTTTTAGTGTCAAATATTGAAAATAATTAGGAAATATTACTTGTGCTTGTTTATTCATTTATTTTTATAGTACAGTGCTCTGTCTCAAGAGACTTGAAATAGTGGGAAGAAAGAAAATCACTTTCAATCCTTTTTAATCTATATATTCATTAATTCTTTACTGAAGTAAATAAAAAAAAATTATTTGCTGAAGTCCAAGGATATCCTACAGACTTTGAGGACTGAAAAGAAACAAGAGCACTGTAAGTGAAAAGTAGTGTGTCTGAAGAAAGAATGGGTCAGAAATTTAAGACTTTACATCTACTCGAATTATTTTAAATACTTCAAATTTAATTCAAAGGATAAATTATTATTCAGAGAAGGATGTCAGCTAGATTTTTTTTTTTGGAATAAAGTAGAATAGAATATTCTGTAGAGGACTATTAGAATCAGAATATTATAATTAATGAATATGGCACTACTAATAATTAGAATAATTCTTATTTTACAGTATGTAATGTTCATGATTTTCTTCTAGAAAATGTTTTAGCCTACTTGTGTGGCTTATGCTATCACTTTTGATATGGCAGTTCCCTGTTCTTTCTTTGTTCCCTTGTCAAATTCTGTTGGAATAATGCTACTGGTTCTACTATAGCTCCATCTTTTTGAGACTCCACTGACTCATAAATAAGTAATATTTTCATTCTTGCTTTAAGACTCTACAAAGCACCCCTCACCTGTTTCTCACATCTACCATTATCTTTGCTCCCTAAACCTTCCTCACATGCATCTAAGGAGATCTCTTCCCTATATCCATCCCAAAACTCACATGCATTTTTGTCCTTAGACACAGCTTTCCTTTCTTGGCTCTCTTCTCACATATACCCTCTTGAAAGAGAGCAAAAGGTTTACAAAGAAAGAATATTGAATACAAAGCTTTAAAAAAAAATTTATTCTGAAGACTTCTTGCTGAATTCTGTCAGTGACTCTTGCATCCCACTTGCTGAAATTTTCTCTTGTTTATTTAAATTTGATCATTACCTTGACACTGTGTGAAGTGCTGTCTTTTCCTGTACCACACTGCTGCACAAGTGCATTTTTCTGCATTGTTTTCTGTCCTCTACCTAATAAAACACTTCCTTGTTTTGGGCAAGAGAGATGAGTGAAGGAAAGCATGGGCAGTTACATTAAAATGAAAATACATAGTGAAGCGCTTTAATCTGCTGTGGTAACAGTTCAAGAATTGTGCTGTCTGAAACTACTACTGGCAACTTTTTGACATAATTAAGATCCTTTCCTATTTTTGTCATAGAACTCCTTTTGCTTGACTATCGAGGGGATTTTAAAAAATCAGTTTTGTTGTTAATAGATTCAAGTCAGATATAAGTAAGGTTTCCTGAAGATTTAAGTTAAATTAGATTCATAACTTCTATGATTTTTAACTCTTGACTGATTATCTTCAAAAATATTCAGTACTGTAGTTTGTATTTTCTGTTGCATTACCTATTCTAGCTCCAACTTTGTCTCAATTTGCTTGGTCTTATTTAATGTTACATCCATTGCATTATGCTAGTATCTAATGTTGAATGCCGTTACTGATCAGCCAGAATGCCACAAGCTTTAGCTTAGAACTTGCCACTAAAATAGTGATATTAAATAACACCTGTAAAATATCTGGCAAGATTGCCATTACTCATTTTCAACTTGGAGCTGACTATTTATGATATTCTGTGATTCTCATGCCATCCCCCCCCCAATACCAGCTGATTAGGCTATTATGTTATTTCAGATTTTTATTCCCTTTTTAAGGAGCAAATCTTAGTCATCTTTCTTTTCCTTGAGGAATCACAAAGCAGTGAGGAGGAATCACAGCAGAGGTTTCCAAAGTGCAATGACTTTGGAAGATGCCTGTGGAGGCACCTGGCTTGGACCTTGACCATAACACTGGCCTTGCACATATTAGTACATGTCAGCATGTAACAACTTTCTTTTCCAAATCTTCCTATCTTCTGGAACCAAACATTGGAAAATTAAGTACTCCTATGTCTTGTTTACCTTTCCATTTTCTAACTGTGAATGAAAAGAAGATGGTTAGAATCTTCAGGATACAACTGGCCAAGAGTTCCAGATCAGTGCTTTAAGCTTGCTGTGTTTGCATAACATAGACAACAAACAAACCTCCAACTTGGATATGCTCAGCAGTTTCTATGCATGCTGCCATGTAGCTCAGTGTCAAGGATGAGGACAGGATAGAAAAGGGGAAAAGGGGCCAGGCAAATTTCAAGTTACAATGTATCTGGTGGAGACACTGGGCAACATAAAATGGCTTTTTTTTTTTTTTTGTCAGAGGTGACCTTGGTGAATATCTTGTTGGGAAAGACTTGCCAATAAGGTATGTTGGGAGTATATTAATAGAAAACTTTTGGACAGCGCTAAGTAAAATATCTGAAGCATTTCCCATCAGATGGAAAATGGGTTTCTTATACCATACTTCTGTTCTGACCACGCAGTTTATTTGAGGGTCAGCCAGTTCCTAGCTTTCCCAAATCTATTCCCAGCAGACTTCATAACCTGTAGTAACTATGACCATGTGCTATGTCAGAATTCTTATTTATTTTTGATCTAGTGACAGAAATATGCTAGCTGCTTCACAGCCTGTAAAACAGGGCTTCTGCTTCAAGGATTTTATTGCATATTTTACAGTCAGCCTTCTGCAGGGGAGTGCAGGAGAGGCATTGAAGAATTTTTCTCACCTTGTGTTTTGAAGTAGTTGAAGTACAATATCACTGTTGTTGTCGGGTCTGTAAGAACTGATGCTACTCCTCACAGATGACTGCAGAGTGATTGCTTGGGGAGTATTATGATCCCGATAAGGTCAGAAAGGTAGAATCAGATCCTGCCATCAGTTCACTGAGCTGGATGTCATTGTAATTCTCGGCCAAGGAGGGCACAGGACAGTACAAAGAATTTGGTAAACTTCAGAAGGGAAATGCAATAAGAAATACTTTATAAAAACTTTTGCATTGCTGATTTAGTAACTTATAAATACAAGGAGTCATGAATTATCTGAGTCATGCAGACCATCCATTATGCTGAGTGTATTTGTTAGAAGCTGCCACACCTCAAGTGATCACTCTGATGCTTTTGCAACAACTTGAAACCAAGCATTTAAAGCAAAATGCGTTAAAACCATCTATCATACTGCTTATCAATCACATTTTGGATCTGTCTATGGGATACCAATTCATGCATTTGGGGCACTACTAAAAATTAATGTAAGACAAAGCACATACTGTTTGAATGCAGCCTTTAATGGGTTTGCCAAACTAATAACTGTAATGGAAGTCAGAAGCTTGGACATTGCTTAAAAAATACTTTCTATTTACATTAACTTAATTTGAATTAAATATTTGATGGGTATCACATGCTCCATAAGTTTTAAAAAAAAACAAACAAAAAAAGAAACAATCTATCTACCAGAAAACACTCGGCAATTTACAAAATTAAGAATTACTCTATGATTAAGAATTATTCTATGGCTAGAGGGAGAAAAGCAATAAACTTTAGGGTTTTAGCAGTTAAAAAAAAAAGAAAAGTAAATAAAGTAGTAAAATACTAAAACTAATGAAACAGCTAGTTAACTTAAACTCAATAAAAAGAATATATAGCATGATCATAACTTTTCAAAAATTGGCACAAAAACAAACAAAACAAAACAAAACACACACACACACACACACAAAAAAACCAACACACAACTTTAAAGCAGATACCATAAAAAATAATTAGTTGAGTTGTATTAGGATTAGGTGAGTTGTATTAGTGAAGAAAAAATCTTTTAATAAATCTTTTAAATTTAATTTTAAATTTAAATTTTAAATTTTTTTTAAAAATCTTTTAATAAATTAATTAAATTTATTAATTAAAGTTAAAACCAGAAAAAAAAAAAGAAGGAGGAAAAAAGTGCTAGCATGAAATGTGTGGTGCAAAACAGTAGGTGCAAATTAATTAATCACTCAAAGGAGAACAATCTATAACGACGCTGAAAAAATTGAGGAAAGTCACACCAACATTTACCTTGAAACAAGTAAGAAAGACATTACCCTAGGTAATTTAAATTGAGTAGTTCTGTGCTGAAATCCCTATACAATAATGTCTGTGCTATATCCTGCCTCGGAAAAGAAAGATTTAAAATAATGAAAGACAGAATCTGAAGCTGAGTTTCTCTAAAATAACACCTTTTTAAGTACTATTTCCTTTCTGCTAATGTGAGTTTCTGAAGAGGAATTTTGAACTCAGATCAAAATTAAGTTAACATGTCAGACTTTCTGACATTTGTCCATCTTTTCTAATTTTGTACCTTTCTCTTCTTTCTTGTCTTTTGTGGTTCTGTACGAGCTGCTTCTCTCTGTTCTCACAGTTATTTTTTCTTTCCATCTGCCCCTTTCTGAAGTTCTTTCTCTAGTCCAATCACTGATGATCTTTTATTTTGTTTGTAGGGCAACGGGTAATTGTTGTAAACTGAAAGAGGGTACATTAGATTAGATATACAGAGCAAATTCTTTACTCAGAGGGTGGTGAGGCACTGGCACAAGTTGCCCAGAGAAGCTGTGGATGCCCCATCCCTGAAAGTGTTCAAGGCCAGGCTGGATGGGGCTTTGGGCAACCTGATTTCATGGGACGTGTTCCTGACCATGGCAGGAGGTTGGAACTGGGTGGTCTTTAAGGTCCCCTTCAGCCCAAACCATTCTATGAAATATTCAATTGTTTTAGAACAGCTGATCTAGGATCAAGCCAGAAGTGTCGTCTTCAAACATGACTGTAAGAGTCAATAAAAGACGAACAACCTCCCAACAATGAAAATGGTTCCAAAAGGTATTAAAATGTAGTTTTAAAACCTGGTCATTCACTGGTCATTTTAATTCCCGTCATCAGCCTTCAATAAGGCAAAGCTAAATAATTTTTATTCATTTCTACTTGCTTTATTATTTTTAATGCAAATATGTACACATAAATGTAGAAGGTAATGCAGAATGTAGTTTGTTACTTATGCGAGCTTACAGTCTGTTCTTGGTCATCCTCAGATGTGATGTTTTTCTCATGAAGTGACCATTTGGTATTTCTGTAACACCTTGAGCAGAGATAGCCGTGCAAGTAAAAACTACTGTTTAATTTTTTTTTTTTTTTTTTTTTTTTTTCTAATATGAAAATACCTTATTTTAAACAGGCCTTGTATTGCAAAGATACAAGTGTATACTTCCCTTAAAGTCACTGCTATGGGCACTTTGAATAGACTCTCAATCCCTATTTTAGAGTGTGTGACAGCAGCTGTGCTGCTGTGATGATCGAACATTGCTTATTGCTTAAAAGGCAATCATTTTAAGTGCCCTAAAATGCATTGGGTTATTGGAAGTGCTCTAAAACATGCAGAAAAGAGCTAGAGGGATGAAAGACATAGATATGATGCACAGGCTTCTCTCCGTCTTGTTTATTCTAGGGAGCAAGTGGCATTATAGGAAGGTTGAGCTACAAACAAAAAGAAACGTTTCAAGCTGTGATGTTTCTCCTGCTGTCTGCAAGGTTCAACAAGCACACCTGCAGCACTGCCCTTGAAAAGTCAACCTCCTGACTTTCACCTACAGTCCCACATGTGCTACTTCGGGGCGATGTGGCTTGTTGGCATCCGTCCTGAGCAGGAGGAGCCTGGGCAATTGGTGTTAAGCTTGCTTCTCAGGTGCTCTCCGCAGTTTCTATATTTCTTTGCTATGGAAAGGTTCTAACTTCAAATTTTCATGTCTGGTGACGCAGTCTTTTTGTTGATACTAGAGACTGATTCAAACCTCAATGTTGCACTAGCCTATGCTGTGCACAGATTGCTAGGTGACACTTGGCAGCGCCTCTCATTATAACATCTAGCTAGTGTTTTGCATAGACAGTATACTTTTGCTTTTGAAGCACAGGACTGTTTTTTTTTTCCATATTTCATTTCAAATTGCTTAATATTAATAATGAGGTGTTTGAAAGAATAGCAACAGATCCTGCCAATACATGATGTCACCTGACTGGGTGCTACTGCTGTCCCAAATCTGTTAGTATGATCCTTTCCTGTATTAGATCTGAGAATGGGTGCTTGCTTTACATGGTTGACTTTAGATATAATCGGTTTCTATTACTCTTAATTTGTTTGGAGGAGTACTGCAATCTTACTGTGATTTTCTCATAAGAAAGAGCTTTACAGAAACTCCCAGCAAAAAATGATGAGTGTAGGTAGGTCCATCTTGTCTGAACTTTACTGTCCCTGTCTTGATCTTTTCCTGGTGTTAAAAGTGTGAGAGAACGTTTTGCACTGAAGCAGCTATTGCTATCCCTATGGTAGTGTAGAGCTTGGTTAGGGAAACCTCTTTAAGCTGATGAACTGTAGGTGAGCTGTTGTGGTTTCTTAATTGTTTGCTGAATTTCATAAAACAAATTGGTGATTAATACTGGCTCAGCTTTGTGCTTATGAGGATGAATTTGACACTTTTTTTTTTTTTTTTTTCCACAGCCTTCCTATCCTCTCTATTTCTCCTTGTGTTGTTGATGTTTTTGTAGAGTAGAATCTTATTTTCCCCTATATCTGAACCTCTCTGTGTGTTCTTACATGCCTTTCAGCAACCTTTTATCCAGTCGATACTTTGGATAAAGATTGATAGAAATGCACATGGGAGAGCAGTTTCATTTCTGTACTCTAACTAAAAACACATTTGAACTGGGTCATGTCAATTTGTTCCACCTGAGCCCAGGCACAGTGCAACAAACGTAGCCAGAGGCTGAAATATTTAAGTTAGGAAGACCCATGAAATAAAGGGTATCTCATCTTAAATGTGGAAATAATGATTTTGGTGGTGTGGAAATCGGCCCCTGAAAATAAGCGTATTGTTTCTTGTCACAGCTTGCAAAAGGTCTTTCCTGTAGATGTGAGTACTGCTGGGATGTCTGTTGGACTTCTGCAAATACAATAAAGACTTAAAAATTACCACTTGTCTGGGATGAGAAGAATTTATTGGGTGGGATCTATCTGAATGATTGTTTTCTTGAGTTAGCCTGAATACGAATGAAAATCATTTTTATTGAGGTTCTTGGGATATGTTTTAGCCAAAAGTACTTCTCATTTCATTTCACTATAACTGAGTCCATCTGGCAGCATCATACAAATTTCAGTGATTTATTTATTTATTTTTTTTAATATGTGAGACTTTAATATGTATTAAGTAAAACAGAAAAAGTAAAGTTCATGTTCCAGAAGCTCTACTCACCAGTTATCTCACTTTGCATCTTGTTTAAGTGAAAATGAGCTGTTGGTATTCTTCTTAAACTGCAAAACTTGTGAAGTGATAAGCCAAAAAAAAAAAAAAAGGTGTAAACAGATCACATAAGTTCAGGAAACAATGTTCATGGTGGAATCCAAGTTAAATGAATGGTAAAATGCACATATATTTTTATCTTTGTAATTGAAACTACAGAGTTTCACAAATTCCTTTGCCACCTACTATAGGAATGGTGAAGAAAATGTATATTTATAACTGAACAGAAAGAAATATTTAAAATTGAAAGGAAATCTATTTTATTTAAGTGAGTTTATTTAAGGGAAGTGTAAAGCCCTACTCCTGTGGAAGAAGAACTCCAAACACCAGCACATGATGTGGGCCAAGTGGCTGGACAGCACAGCTGGGGGCAAACCTGCAGTACCATGTCTAGTAGTGGGCTCCCCTGTACAAGAGAACCATGAACGTGCTCGAGAGACAGTCCAGAGAAGGGCCATGGAGATGAAGAAGGAACTGGAGCATCTGTCCTGATGAGAGGATAGCCTAGAGAAAAGAAAGATCGGGGCGGGGGGGGGGGGGGGGATCTTGTTTATGTGTATATAAATACCTGAAGCGAGGAAGTAAAGATGTCAAAGCCAGGCGCCTTTCAGTGGTGCACAATGACAGGACCAGAGGCAATGGAACTCAGGAAGTTCCCTCTGAACACCAGTGAACACTTGTGTATGGTGAGAGAGAGGAGCCCTGGCATGGGCTGCCAGAGAGGCTGTGGGGGGTGTCCTCCTCGGAGATCTTCAGAAGCTGCCAGGATGTGGTGCTGGGTACCCTGCTGTGGGTGTCCCTGCTGGAGCAGGGGCCTCCAGAGGGTCCTGTTGGCCTCAGCCAGCCTGTGAATCCTTGAATCTGTGTTAACAACAACAGCAACAATAACAACAACAAAATATATGTATATACATACATACATATATATATATATAAATTAGTGTAATCATAAAATAAAGGAGACAGAATATCCATTAAAAGCAACTTACCTAGGTTGGCCCAAGTTCTTTTTCTTGGTATTTTTTTCTAATTTCTGGTAGTAAGCACAATATACTATGTTTTAGTTTCTGTTTAGTTTTTGGAGACTTTGAATGCTTTATATTTCTAGAAGGCAAAATAAAGTTACATTGAAAGAAACTTGGTGTATTCTCAACATATGGCCACAAGAAATACAGCCATTTAAAGCTGCTTCTGAGTTGTTATTTTCCTCAGTATAAAATAGAAAACAGTGCCTTTTAAATGATTAGGATTGCAAAATTTGGTAATGTTTCCTGTACTTAAAATGTATCACCACAGCTGCAACAAGCACTCTAGGACTTGTTTGGTCTTTCTGGAAGAGCTGACTGTGCTGCTCCTCCAAGTTTCGAAAAAAGAACTGTGCATTTCTGGAATCAAATTTGAAAACTGATTTTGATGAAAAATACACATAGAGTGGATTTTCTGTCACTAACCATTGAGCAGTTGGTAATCTTGATTACTGTAGCGTAGCTTAATACATTTCTTAAGGGCAAAAATGACCTCTCTTCTGCTTTCTTGAGCAAGCTGCCATTTTAATTACCTCTTTCAGCCCTCCAACTTTTTTCTTGTTTAATCTGTGTCCATGATTTTAATCAACCATCTGTCACCAATGGTGCTTTACCCTGTGTTGTGTAGCTATGAGCCTCATTGCAACTGAAGAGGAGACAGGAACAAAAAGAAAGTATCTGAAGTAAGGAAATAACAGTGAAATATATGCATAGATACAGTTCTGTAGAATACCCAAGTATTAATTCTGTAGAAATTATGGTTGTTTATTGAGAAATGAATTTACCTGTGGAAATTCTTCATAATCAGCATTCATTTCTGCTTTCATAAAACAGGCATAACAGGGGCAAACAATTCCATTTTAAGAGGATGGGGGTTTGTACAATCAGATTTCCTTTAGAATTCAGTGTCTGAAAATATTTTAGCAGAAGATCCGGAACCAGGGTGTGGTAGTATTTATTAGTGCACTTAGAGCAACAAAAGTAAGTATTTTCCAAGGCCTGCTAAGAGTGGCACATAACTTGTCTCACTTTCTACTTCACACAGGGGAAGCTGTAACATCTAGTATACTGTTGTGTTATAATATCTGGTAAATAGTATTATAAGGCTGTAAGGGCTATTGCTGCATCCATTCATATTATAATTACAACACAAGACTTAATACTATCAGGCGTTACTGTTTTCTAAGTGCAAAAATTCATTTTATCAGGTGAACAAGAGAATAATACTGTGAATGACGAGCATTGGAACAGGCTACTCAGGGAAGTGGTGGAATCCTCATAGCTGAAAGTATGTGAGTAAAAGTTTGCCACATATTAAAAAGTAACTGGAAAAATCTAGACATAATTACAGATAGCTGCATAGATGAGACATAAATCCATTTTTTCCTTAGTAGGACTGCTACCAAACAGTACAAAATGCTTCTGTTGAACTAAAGAAAGAAACCATTGTTTCATTTTTTACAAAATAAAACTACATTTTTTTTTGTCTATGTGAAGTCAAAGAATAGCAATAAGATGCTTGATCTGAAGGTGAATTGATTGACAATAATAGCACAGGATTAAATTACTTTGATATATGCAATAATGAGGTTTATGTAATTGATATTTGTTACATGAATTACAAGATACTTTTCTGATTTAGAGTTAAAGACAGATTCATCAGCTTAAACTCTCCAGGTCTGAGGTTACTGATCAATATAAATAATCTATGTGATGACTGCCTCAAAGCAGAGACACTGAAAATGTTGCTGGATCCACCAAGTAAAGATAATGATGAGTGTCTGGGAAATAGCCAGCTGCAGAATCAGTAAATTCTGCAGAAGCTGAGAAACCACAGAATAGCTTAGAGCAGAGCATTGAACATCTGCCAAGTGATGGACTGATACAAGAGCAGACTTAACTAATTAGGAAAGCTTACATCCTTCCCATCTGGAGATTTAACTCTAGTGTGTGTGCACAGGCTGATTATTAATCAGGAATTGAACTAGGATGCCTTTGACTCTTAGGCAGCATTTCTATGAGGTGAGCCAAAACGGTTTCCTTTTGGCTAGACAAAGAGTAACAACTCTGTACTTGAGTCAACTGACTCAGGGTTGTTTTTGTCTACTCTACATATGCTGAATTAAGAAACAAATGAGAAAATGCAGATTTGTAAGTCATAGTTTTCATATATATGGTGTGTGTGGGTGGGTATATGTAAATATATTTTTTCATTGCAATATATACACTTTTCAGCTGCTTGTAAAAACAGAATATGATACTAGAATGGTGTAAGTCGTTCTGAGTGATGACTCTAGTGTCTCTATACAAAAATTGTGACCTTCAGGATCATGATTATCAGCCAGTTGCTAGCTAGTCTGTAGATTTCAGCATAGAGTTCCTATGTAACAGAAGTGGTTTTATTATTTATTTATTTATTTTTCTGGATGTGTCAGGAAATACATCCATTTTGACAGGATTAAATAACTAATTCACACCTGTCTTACCTTGGGATCCAAACACAACATTTTCTGCATAGGACCCAGTAGATCAGGCTCCCACAAAACTTATCTGTAGGAGGGAGGGCACCTTATTTCTTATCAAGCAGTTCAGAGAGAGCTTGAGGAGATAAATCCATTTCCTTCAGACTTGTATATTTCATCTTCAGGATGACATTTATCATCAAATAGTAAAGCACTCATCATGCCAAGGAGAGAAAGTAGAGCAGAGTACTGAGAATATCCACATGATAAAATAGAAGCTTAGGCTTCGGGCCTTGCAAAATTATTTCCACAGTTTATGTAATTTTTGCAATTAATACTAGCTGTCTGTTAATTAAAATACAAACAATTATTAGAAGAGGGACTGGCAATCAAGACTCATCCATTTCAATTCTTTTCACTTTTTAAATAAAATGCTTTGACATTCCCCCTTAGACTAGCCTCAGGTTCATTGATTAGAACACTCCCCATCAAGATGAGACATATCTGAGTCCAGAAAGCAGGACGAGAATTATTATTATTTCCACAAAGTTTATGCATACCATAAAACATTAATTCACATGTGATCTGTATTACAGCTTCTAATGATGCAATATAGTTCACAGTCTTGCAGAAGTCTTAAGTTAAACTTTTCATTGATATAAAAGGAGATAATAAAGGACAGAGAACATTAGGAGAGGAACGAATAAGAACTGTAAGCATTACACAATCATTTGAGCAAGAAAATACAAGACACTTTAAATCTTCCACATCAATAAAATTGTGTTAAACTTTGAAAACTTATTTTTTTTTTTCACATTTTTCTCATTTTGGTTGTTGAACTTTCAAAATTAGAAGGGCTGTTGTTGCCAAAGGATAAAACTCAGAGATAAGAGTGATATTTTAGAGCTCTGAAGAATAAATACAAATTCAACATTTCACTAATGGGCTTCCTTTTAAGTGCTTGGTCAGAACAGTGAAAACTGCATTTTGATGCACTGGTAATAAAAATTACAAAAATAAAATTGAAGTACAGAAAATAACATTGCTAGATCAAAGCTAAAAAATATAAAACCAGGATCTAAAAGCTCAACATCATACAAGCCAATGAAAGATGTAATTAAGCACGGAGTGAAAGAGATTATATTGTAAAGTCGCAGAATATTGCTTCTTGCTCTGACATTGTGCTTTCTGAACATAGTACTTTCTGTTTGATGAAGAGAAACTTTTGAATTTGATGAGGACAATCTTTTATACTGAAGTCTGGTCTTTAAATGTAGTTTGTGATTGCCTCGTCTCTTTTGGTATCCTGTGGAGGAACACATTTTCACTCTTGGGTCACTTATATAGTTCTGCTCATGGTTCATCAGGTAATACTGTTATCTCACACTTTATAAACCTATATAAAATGACTTATAAAATCTTACCTTTATAAAATGGATTTCTCTGTTTTCTTCTAAAACCCTTTCACATACATTATTGCAGAATATTGCAGAATTTTCTCTTTCTCTTGAGTCTGTCATTCATATTCCAGATGTCAGTCTTCATTTTTGTGTTGTCCAGATCATGTCTGATTTTTTTCCCGCTTGCTTCTGCTAACCACTTGTTTGTTGCCATCATGGTTATCGTATGTGCTTATTTCTCCCTGAATTCATTTCTTTCTCTGACTTCACTTTATTCTCTTTGAAATCCCAAAGGCAAAACTTTCTGATTCCAGGTGAATTCCACTAATATAACATATAAAATTGCAGTTCTCTCCCCACTTTCATTCATCCTAAAGTAACCTTTATCCTGAGAAGTGGGGCATTGTCCTGGGGATGAAAGTTGGGCTGAATCTTTCATGCAAAGTACTGTTTTTGCAAATTGTATTCACCCAGGTAGGCATTTACTCACAAATATTCATGGATCATTTCCCCTGATCACCTAATTCAAACCACTTTTTTTTTTTTTTTTTTTTTTTTTTTTTTTTTTTTTCCCTGTGCCTTCCCTTCCCCTTTCTCATACTGCAGAAAATTCCATCCTTTGTTAATCTTTCTTGTCAATATTCTTGTACAACCTTTCACCTTTCATTTGAAACCCATGTCTTTTTTTCGCATTGCTCCTTAGCATCACTTGCAAAAGATGTCTTTCTCATCAATTCATTCTTTGGTCCTGAAAGAGTCATCTCCAAGCATTCTTCTGTCTTCCTGATTCAAAAGTGTTTTCTGAGTTGGTTCAAAAGGCCACTCCTAATTCAGGTGCTTTATAACACATCTGAGAAAGTCAGAAATATGTATCTGATCAATTTATACTCTTCTCTCCAGCTGTCTTATTGAGGATATGTGCTGTTTAGAGAAAGAAGCTGGTACTGCTTTAATATTTGGAAAGCATCTAGTACACTTGTAAAATGTAAAATGTAGCGTGGTTTATCTGCATACTCTTAAATATCCATTATGTTCTGTCCCAGAGAAAACAGCATTTCGTTCATGATACATGTAATTCCTTGTGTGTAAGTGTGGTTTAAGTGGCCAGACCCAGTACAGTAAGAAATTTGTGGAAATAGTTGTCCAAAAAAAATATAGTTTCATGTAATGAAAATGAACGAAGGAAAGAAACAGAACAAATCAAATACACGAAGCTCAGATTTCCAGAGATCCCAGCTCAGCAAAAGTCAGGGTGTAAAGGAAGGAATAATCTGAGATTCAGCCAGGACACAGGGCTTATTACTGCACCTCTGCAGTAATGGCTGAATGGTGAGTTCTGTGAGGCAAACATCTCCTTGAGTTCTCTTTGTCGTGTCATCTTTAATCTGTCTTGTTCATTCCTTCCTAACGTCTTTGGGACAGTGTCCGTCTTGGAGTATGCACTTGTGCAGGGCTTTGCCAACAATGTTTCTGTGTCATCTTAGATTTTGTCATAGCAGATACCATGAGCTGCAAGAACTACATGTAAATGCACTGATACACTTCACTCGTGTTCACTTGATCTTGAAATCTCTTGACCTACGCAAGCTAGACAAAACTCTGTTTTGGCATGGTTTGACACGTATTCCTAGGCCTGCTTCTTCTTCCTCTGTTTGGTTAGAAGGATGTGGCAAATCATTTTTTTTAGTAAGTAACTTTACAAGTCTTCTAATCGATGTTCAAACGAGACTTTGAGTGAAATCCAAGAATGGTGTATGCTGACAGTCCTCAATTTGACTGTGGTTAGTAGTAAAGTAAGCAAGCAGGGCATAGTAGAAAGCTGGAGATACTGGTTATCAACAAGAAAACAGAACTCTAATATGTTTTATCCATTTTCTGTAAGAAATTATAAGTCTTGGGATGGATTTTGGGATACTAGCTTATTATTGTTTTATTTACCATTTGCTACAAATCTGTCTTCCACATTACTGACAAGCAAGAGATCTGGTACATGACTCATTTATTTCTGGAAATGTTTCTTCAGTGTACACAGATGGTGTTTATAGAGCCAGCGTAAGGGGTGACCTGTACAAGAACAGGAGATCTGCAATGTCAAAGACTTGTCGTAGACATTGTTCTATTTTGTGAACAGAAGAAATATCCTTTCTGGGCTGGTTCTGAGGTGTTTGTATTCATGAAGCTTGGAAGACAGAGGCCATTTACTACTCTTTTGTCTGTTCTAACACATCCTTTATGTGGAGTGCAAATTCTCTTTTGTCGATACCTCTTGCCTCAGCCGTTGTCATGGCAACAAGTTGCATCTTTGCTGAAATTCAGCTAAAATATAATTTGGACCTGGAGTAAGCAATACTGCTGAAATTTTAACTGGCCTTTCCATCTTTTTAGTCAACTTTTGTCTTAGAAACAAATGTGTTCTCTTCTTGCATCTAAGCAGCCTTTGTAAACCACTAAGGTATACCTTGCTTGTAAAAGCAATAAAGGCCTTTGCAGGTATTAGTAAAAGAAACCAAAAATCACATCAATTGAATACAGTTAAATATGGACGTTTAGCTATAGTGTTTTTCTACAGCCAAATATTAATATTTTACTGTATGCAGTGGATGTGATTCAGCACATAAAAATTTCCAAGTCTTTTCTCTGTTGCACATTATTCTGCTTTTTAGCCATGGCGCCATCACTCTGTTCTTTTCTCTCTCATATATATAGCAATGATATACTTAATGACCAGTTTACAGGAAAGTGAAATAAAGTTTTAAATCTGAGAAGGAGTGCAATATAACATGCTTCCCTCTGACTTTAGAAATTAAAATGTGTTGTTTAATTCATGATTCTGTGCTGCTTTGCACTTTTTACTAAGCAGGCTTTCTGACAGACCATTGTTTACAAGCAGAAATAAATTGCAGATAAATGTTTACCCTTCTGAAAATCAGTCCCAGGAGATATCAGAGAACAGTGATAGTGTCACTGGTGAATTTGGATTTTCTTTTGTTGTTTGAAGGATCAAAAAAGATTCTGCTGGTTTAGGGTTCACTCTATTAGATATACATTTGTGAAAATGCAGATATACTACACAACGTACACTGCCTTGATCACTACAAACATAAATTTTGCAAATATAACTTTCTTGAAAAAATTAAAGGGAAATGGAAGGAAAAATATTGCATGTTCGTGAAGTTTTTGTGGCTTTTTTGAGTATTCTCTTTATAATATAGTGGACATGTAATTTGATCAGATTGTGAATTCATGCCATTTTACAGTCTTCTCTACTACATTCATAAATTGAATGGTATGAAAGCTAGGACAGATTTATATGGAATTTTAGGAAAAAGAGCAGCAAATTCCCACTGTGACTCATTCAATATGATCCAAGTGAAAAAAACTTTTGCTGTTTTGTAGGAAGTTGAACAACAAAGCTTCTGAAGACATTGGCTGAGCCAACAGCTCAAGAGAGATTCCAGTCTTCTTTCCCCACTGTCTCCTCCTGCCCTCCAGCTCCCAAGTGTAGGTTCTCCAGCCTCCCTTGCATTGAATTCTCTGATTGCCTGGTAAACCATATAAGCTGTTCACATTGTATTTAACTGCCAGATTAGTTTGTCAGTTTTCTACAATTTTCCTGAAACAAATCTAGAAGTAAGAGCACATGAGGAGTGTGAAAGGAGAGGAGCAGAACCTTCTCTTTCAGCGAGAGCAGGCTGTTACCCCAGCTAAACTAAAATGTCTGATATCAATTCCAATAACCCCAGCTACCACTTAGCACATAGGAAATGAAAATATATATATATGTGTGTGTTTAAAAGACACCTCAGTGTATTTCATTGCTGCTGAGAAGAATTTATTGATTTAGAGATTCTTCCTAGAGTTTAAAATAATAATAATAAAATAACTAATTCTCAATAATTCTCAAAGAGGGGATTATTCAGAGAGCTACTGTCTTTCTAGACCAAATTCTGCAGAGCTTCCTGCTATTGATTACACAGCCTGTACCTAATAGAGCTAAAACTGTTTGTGACATTTTATTTTTGAACAGCAGCCAAAGAGGGAGATGTCCAGGATATTACTAAGATGCAGAGAGAGTTGGAAGTGACCCTGAACAGGTTTATTAAAAAAATTCTGCAGGAATCAATGATAAAGCATGTGTGGAGAAATGGATTATACTGGCAGAATAAGTTGAAATGAGAGGAAGAAGGGAATGGTTAAACCCTGCTTTGCCAACATACTTTTTTGGTGAAATTATGGCCAAAGCCCTACAAATTTCAGAGTAATGTTTGTGCAAGTGGGATGATATCAGACAAAAAGTTCCCTTAAGAACACGGAGCACATTTTGGACTAGTGGACATGATAGAAGTAGTTGCCTTGCTGGAAAAAATGATCAGATATCCTCAAGCTATAGAATGTACATGTGAGAGTAAACTTTAATCTTTTGTGTTTTTTCTTAAATAAGGATAATCTTACACTTGAACACAAAAGGTCTTTGCAACATCACTTTTTTTGTTCTTAATGTTGTGGAGTTGCTGGTTAGAACATTCATGGTTATCACTGGAACTGCATTTGTATCCCAGTTATGGATGGGAATGTTTCACAGTCCCATGTGAGCAGTTTTAAGTATTTCATGGAAAGGTAGTAGCAACAATAGTTTTCTGTAATGCTACTGTAATCATGCATACCCATTTTCCAACTAGAGAGGCAATGTTAGAAATGATCAGCTCTGCGCAGAAGAAAATACTTATCTTTCTTTCATTTCATTTTTTTCCCTATGTCTTCTGTCCTGAAGTTTTTTACTGCAATTAAGCAACTTGACTTGTCATCTTAAGAAAATTTCTTTTATGCTTACTGCAATTACATTCTTAATGTTCTTTACAGTAAGCAACTGAATTTCTCCTTGGAGATGGTTTGTGACTGGAAAGTATCAAATCATACCAAAATAAGCTCAGTGCAAGTCTCATATGCTTAAATTTCTGTTATTGAAAGTGGTAACAGGTGACATGAAAGGAAACTCACATATACATCACACCCCTGAAAATGGGTGACTTGAAAGAACATGCAGTTTGTTAAAACTGGAAAAATAAAAATGTCTTGTTATCCTGGTAAAATAATTATCTTTTAGAATTTTGCGTTTTCTAATCTGTTGATATAGATAGTGTATAAAACCAAAGACTTGGTTCATTTTACACTTGCTGTAGGAAGTGGACATCAGAAGACCTTCTCTGTTGTTTGACTTCTCTTTCCCCATCTTTGACATCTTTCAGTACTCTTTTACTTTCACTAAATGTTACATCACCCCAGTGCTATGGCTAGGCTGAGAAAATCTACCAAGAAACTTGATCCAGTGATGAGAGAAATCTTCCAGAAATCTGTGAGCCACTTAGCCATGTCCCCATCAGTCCCCCTCAGCTCAGGCATTGTGGATGATGTGCTGATGGCATAACGTTCAATGCCTGTGCCTCACCAAGAGAGAGAAAGCAGTCAGGGGATGTGTCTTCTGTCTTCATGTTTGCTCATGGCTTTATTTCCAGTGGAACAAACAAGGAGTAGTTTGTTACAGGTGCATGTCTTGCAGTCAGATTCTTAGCTGTCCCTTGCAGGCTGTCAAAGCTCTCCTTGTGCTTGGGACACTCAGAACGCCTCCCTCTGCACAGACTTTATGCAATGTAGCTGAAAGTGATTTCATGCTGTGCTTATCCCTGCAGATTTGCTCTCTTCCACTGCAAAATTCTGATACCTGTTCAGCCTGTTACTGTTTTTCCAGTTTGGTTAAGATTTCCAAAATATTTGGAAGAGATTGTGAGGGGACCGACAGACAAAGGGATGAATATTCCCACTTGCCTGTATTATATGGATGAAACATAAACCTTGCTTCCTTAAGAAGACAGGCTGAAAAAAAAATAAAAAATGAAGCTGTTTAGTTACTCATGAAACAGCAACCATGGTAACTCTTCAGTTACTGCTGTCAACAAAGTATTTTTTGGCCTGATTAAAATTATTAGATTTGTTGTGTCGATTAACCTAGAAGTGATGCAGAATGCAAGGTTATTACTGCTGCTAAGCAATGGTATTTGGGCCAAGATATGTTTACAGTGACTGATTAATAAGCCTGACTCTGCAATAAATCCCTCCATTTCTTTAATTAAGTGGAAAGGTAACATCCACTAATGGAATATGGAATAGTGCTGCCCACCACTAGATTGTCTAATTACGCCTGAGCTTACATACAGTGGTAAGAGGTGGAGAAAGAACACACTGCCTTTGAGTCCAGCATTGCTGAAATCATTCAGTGATTTATTTGGGATTTATTTTTCAGTCTTGGCAATGTGACACAGCACAATGCTGGCCTACTGCAGCTTTACTGAGTATAGGAATGTCTGAGGACGTAAGGGTGCAGCCAAAGCTCGCTCTCATCTCTTCACATCCACCCATGTAGGATGAGAAGCCTGACACTCTCAAGCTTCTCAAAATGGGACCTACCAGACTCAGACTAGGAGTAGTAACTAGGAGTTAACTAGGAGTAGTCGTGGGTAGCCAATGGGACAGGCTGAATATCCTCTTGACTCCCAGATCTTGTTTCAGTTCTCAGACACACCACTTAGGGTTTCACATTGAGTCCTCTATTCTCCCTTTCAAATAACTGATTAGAGCTCCCTTCTTGCTTTTAGCCCCATATCTGCCATAAGGTATAGACGATGAATATTCAGTGCCTTCTCTGACTGAAGTAAACCTCATATTGTCTCTTGTGGGAGAGTAACCTAACAAGGAAAAGTGGATCTATTCTGGTTGGACTGAGCTTTTTGCATCAAATAATTTGGTATTTCAGAAGTGGGAAACACAACACTGTGTGACAACCAAGCAATCAGCACAGTTTCTGGAGAGAAAGAGACCTAGGTTCTTTCTCCAAGTGACATGAGGAAACAACTTCTGATCTCTGCTATGACTGAATGCTAAGCATTCATGATATTCATGAGCAGGGATTTCAGACAACAGCATCTGCTTAAGAGCCAGCCTTCTGCTGAAACTGTGCTTCCAGCAGCTACCCTTTTTAGATACTTAGACATGATGGATGTAGCCCTCGTGCAAAGATCAGCTTTTTTGTAGGTTCTACACTGCCCACAGCAGACTGACAAAATAAAGGAGCTGGGCTGAGAAGCCAACTGAGCTGGCACCGTCTCCCTTGCTCTGTGTGGCATCAGGCCTTTCTAGAAAGACTGAACTAGTCAGAGTGGTGTTGTGAATTTGTCCTTGCTGTAAATCACAATGAGGTGCATAGTGGAAAACGTAATTATACTGCTTATGCCTAGTCAGTGGGACTAAAACATCATGAAAGTTAAATAAATAACAAGCTTAGATATCTGCAAAATCATTCTGAGCATGGCAGACAAATTAACAGTTATTAACAGAATATTCACCTCTTCTGGTTATGATGAGTTTATGAAGTTGACTGGCTGTAGAGAGCCATAACAGTTAGCAAAGACCACTGTCTTACCACTGGTATGTCTATCTTGAAACAGGAATACTGACTTCCTATTGCACCCTGCCAATACCATCTTTTTTTTTTTTTTTTTTTTTTTTTTTCTTTTTTCCCTTTCTAAACATAGAGCCAAAACCATGAAAATGTAAAAGGATATTTTTCCTCCTCTACTCACTTGCTGAAATGAATATTTGCTAAGAATGGTTATTATTACATTTGATACTAAATGTTTTACTTAATCTTACTTTATTAAGAACAAAAAACTTCAACAATCCTGCTGTCTCCTACACATTTTGTAGGTAACTGATGATTTTATAATTTCTACTGATGAAGTAAACAATGTGATAGGAAGCCACAATCTCTTTTTGAACTGATGCACATTCTCAATGCAGTGGATTAGCAACAGGACAAGAGAGAATGGCCTCAAGCTGTGCCCAGGGCATGCATATTGAAAATTAGGAGACATTTCCTCTCAGTAAGAGTAGTTAGGCATTGGGATGGGTTGCTCAGTGAGGTGGTGGAGTCACTGTACCTGGGTGTGTTTAAGGAAAGGTTGTACGTGGTGCTTAGGGACATGATTTAGTGGGTGATAGTGGTGGTTGGGAATGGTTGGACCAGATGATCTTGGAGATCTTTTCCTACCTTAATGATTCCATGATTCTATGATTCTGTTCTGCAGTTTTTCAAAAACAAAACAGTCTATGTCATAAAGCAACTTTAAGAAATTTGAGAAACAGTGGATTGTTCTTAATTTTTATTTTTTTCTCAAAGTTCTTTTATAAATTATGTTAGTAAAGACTAGATCTTTTCTACTGTAATTGCCAGTGTAATTTCTAATTAATGCATTGTATTCCTTAGCAACCAAAACCTAGCTAGACAAGAATGAGACCAACAGTAATGTCACCATCCAAAAGAATGGTGATTCATAGTACTTGTTGGAGGTGATTACTGTAACCGTTTTCATTTACAACTACATAAAATGAAAGGAATTTTTAGATAAAAATATCAGAAAAGTAGTTTTTTTTCAAGAAGATGGAAAGAGTAGTCAAATATATCTGATCTTTCTTACTCTCTTGCCCCACAGATGGTTTTAGCTTGTCCAACTTTTCCATGAAATTTTATGTTGCCTTATAGGTAGTATGCTAAGAAAGACTCCACAATTCAATACAGGATTCCCTGGGGTTTCATTTGACAGTTCTGCACACATTTCTTCTGTGCTGTTTGAAGGCTCACTATCTGCTATTTCACATTTTTTACTTTGCAGTGTCTGATACTCCCCACTGGTTCCAGTAATGGCATATCAGCCTTTTCTTAGTGAGAATTGATAGTGCAAAATTGTATGGTCTAGAACAGTTTGAAATATCTTGATTTTAACAGAACTCTCAGCTACCCTGATACTGTCATTTGATAATCTTTATTTTTTAAAACCTCTGATATGATTTAAACATAAGCCAGTTTTCTTCCATACAGCACTGGGCTAGAACATTTATTTACAGGCCAAACAAATAAGAGCATCATGAGGAAGACAAACTTGGACTTGGTGAAAGCTGTGTCTTGATCTAGTTTGTTTAATACACGTAACATTTGTGAAATGGCTAAAGGTATCTCTTGAGTCTTCAGGGAAAGCTCACAAAATAATTTTTTATATAGAAAAATGAAACAATTTAATATAGCCAATTAAGACAGTATCATCAAAGCAATAGCCAACAGTATTAAAAGTAAGTCTGGTGGGCCTAGCTAAGTTTGGAGTTGTAAAACTCAACGCACCATGTAAATGTATACCATGGCTCAGTCTAAATAGAAAGACAATAAAAGAAGAGACATACAGTCATACTACCACTATTTTGGGATTTTCACTACAGAAAGCTGAGATATGTTGGCAAAAAAACTAAGGTTTAGAGAAGTATGGGTTTTGGGAAGCTGTAGATGGCCTTTCCTCTTGTTAGTAAGTATGTCTTCTTCCTTCTTGTCATGGTGAAAACAGGTTGTTTACTTTTTAAAGCAAAATCCATTAATAATTTATATGTATATCCTCACCTAAGTAGTGGGGGAGTAGCTGGCTGGTGTAACAAGAGTAGTAGCCAGGAATCTCTAAACGGTTGGTGAGTGTTGAAGACACAGTGATGTGGAATGTGAAGTGATGTGAAGACACAGTGATTGCAGAGTAATCAAGAGCCTCACTGGTGTAGGTGGCTTGATCATGGGACAGCTGTGGCAGTCCTTCATGATCTAGTCCTCCAGCTATACCATGTAAGTTATGTTTCCATACCTGTTTCCACTGATGAAGTGCCCTAGCGTCAGTTATCCTTTGTCCCCAACAATGCATCTCTTTTCCCATCTGTGAAACAAGGGCAATGAGGATAATACTTAGTGAAGCTTCTTGAGATTGATGGATACTCTGGAAGAATGATATTAAGAACAAGAGGGAATTGCTGCCACAGCTGTATATCTGGATGAAAAGTAACACACTGAACAATTTTGACAAAACTGCTTTTTTCTAAAGAAAACTGAACTATCCTGTGGGACTGCATTAATTCTAACAGTATTTTTGACAGGCGTGTGTCAAAATGAATTTTTACCTTTTTATTTAATTTCAGTAGTGTCAAAATATTTCATATCAAATCATTCATTTTTCACACTTCTTACTTTGCCTGCTACGACTAGTTATGGGTAAATTGTACCTTCAAGCTCTCTCCTGGACTCTGTCCTGTGGGTTCTCTTACTGGGGCTACCATACTGGTGGATAATATGATAATAACACTTCTTGTCCTCACTGTCTGTTTAGAGGTGGAAAGGGCTTTGTAGTCTTTCTTTGTGGTTTGTTAGTAGGAGGAACATTCTGTTGTTAACCGTTCTTACTGTATTAAAATCTTTCTGTGTGGATCTTCACAAATCTTTCAGTCTTTATACTGACCTCTTTCATGTGTTTGAAATGCTTTGCCAGCAAGGGAGTGCAATGAAGTTAAAGTTAGAAGATGTTTCTTCAGGAGCCTGAGGCATGTAACTAAATACAGAGAGACAGCATAACATCTTTTATATTGATGTATTGTTTCTTCATCCAAAAGTACATAGGATGCATACAACCTGGAGCTCACCTATTGCAAAACTTAACTGAGATCTGAAGTCTTGGAAAATGATTCTAGCTTAGTACCACAGCATTGCAACAGCCTCCATCTAACTTGGCATGGAGAGACAGACTTGTGTCCTGAATACTGTTAGTCTTTCAGCTGCACGTTCCCCTCTGTTTTCCTCCAGGCCAAGGCCCTTAACAGTTCAGTGGTCCTTCTAAGCTTTAGAAATGGGCTGGTGGAAGATATTTCTTACTGACCGGTTCACCAATTATTTCCTTCAGGGATGCCTAGTATTCTGACTAAAGAGTTACTAATGATGACAGTACTTTGTTTCTGGTTTGTTATGGCCAGCAGCCTTCTTTGGTTTAATTTCACACAACAAACCAAAATAATGTCAAATTAGTAAAATGAGATATATATATATAAGCCCTCAGTTGGAAAATAAGGATCAAACCCCACTTCCAAACATCCAACTGTATATCATATTGATGAGGGTTATAAGAACATATTTTGAAACTCAAATTTGTTTATGAAATCACATTTCAGTCAGAAATTGTAAACTGAGAATTTGATGTTCGAAGAAACATTTTGATCTAGATTTTTTGGTTTTTATTTTACACTATCTTTGCTTAGATTTTATCATCTCCCCCGTCCATTTGTTTGCAATGAAATCCTTCAAGGCTACATCAGAAAAAATGAATTGTATAATGGATAAAGTTGGAAGTACAGAGAATAGTCTGCTCTGTCAGCAGTTGAGAACCACAGTATAATTCTAGTCACTTCACAGGGTCCCCACTATACTGTTGCTGTAAGCCATTAACTGGGAATTCAGGAGAATGAAGGAAACACAAGGATGAGTTTTAAAGCAATTACATCTTTCTGTAGTTCATTGGTCTGATGTGTTGGAAGGAGCTATTCCCAAGCTCCTTTGGTAGGTTGAAAGGCCAGCTTGCTAGATGGTATAACTGGTATAACTGACTTTGAAAGAATAATACTTAAAGAAGTAGCTAAGTGGAAAATGGGATATGATAGAATATCTAATTTAACTTTCTTTGACAAGTAATCTAGGCAGAGTTTATGCTGGTATGAGTTCCCACTACATCTAAGTAGTAAAATATATACTGTAATGACACATGGGAAAATTACTATGAAGCTAGAGAAAGTGGGAACTAGATTATTAACTGAGTAAAGAGCTTAATAAAGAGTATATGGTAATAGGTAGATAAAGAAATTGGTGAGATTGGGAAAGTGGAGTTTCAGTTATCCTCCCAGTATAGTTTTGAACAGATAGTTCTTAATATTTTCATTCATGTTTTTAGTATGAAAATAAGGGAAAGAAACTTTAAAGCCCTCATATGTGTTGTATCCAAAGCATCCTTCTTTATTGACCTCTGCTCCAGCTCCTTACGTTTCCTATTTAATACAAAATTCCTGTAATCCCACTGTGTGATACAGTAGGAAATAAAACCCCTGATATTCACAGTTCTGTAAGCCTCTTGGAGTTTTCTTGCACATAATGTTTTTTGTGATGCCTTGAACACTTCATCTTCTCATAAATCGATCAAATCACCTATCTCTGTTATCAATCAACTCCACGTTTGTTTAGCTAAGCTCTATCATTTCTGTTCCTATCATCCACTGGAGGCCAAATGATGGATCTAAACTGCTAAGGAGTAGTCTTGGTAAAAGTCATGTAATGTTTTTTAAGGTTAAAAATGCATTCAGTGATTTATTTGCTTTAGCAAAATGTGTTTCATTGCTTGGATTTCTTTGACCTTCATGTCTCTTTCCCCTGTGGCAAAGCCTGTGGCAAGGAAATACATAAAAACACTTAGTTTGTAGCTACAAAAAGATACAAATACCTCCTGCTTCACTTCAGATTGTAAGATGAATACAACTGTATGATAGTTTTCTGAATGATAAGCATACCCTGGCTCTTAGATGTAATCATATTGATTTTCCAAAAAGAAAGGGAAATTCCAGTGTTTTATGACAAAATTTAGTAATTAAAGAAGAATCTGCTGCTGAGATTAGTTATCTACCTACAATGTAATTTTTTCCCTTATAACTTTCAAAAATTAATGTAACTTCAGTGTTTGTATAACCAAAAAACAATTCAATGACTAATTTCTCTGGTAACCAACACCTCCCATCTGTTTTTCTTTCAAAGGCAATTAGTGAACTGCAAAAATAGGATATTTACCAGGCTAATACATATTTTGTATGCCATAATTCAGGAATGAAATATTTTTGCATTTTATTTATTTATTTATTTTTAATTAGAGTACAAAAGTAAACAAATATAAGATATTTCATTTTTAGTATTAGTTGCAGTGATGCATCACAAATTTATCTGAAAATAGTCATGAATATTTTATTAAATTGCAATAGAGAAATACACAAGAAATGATGTGATATATTTTCAAAATAATATGGTAGATACTGATTCTTATATTCTGTGCTGATTGTTGAGTTGTTAGGTAGCAATAATTTTCTAGTTACTACAACTGTTACTGACTTGATATCTCTATTTTATTGTGTGATTTCCATTTAGATGGCTTCAAGCTAGGGAATGTGTTTTTTCCTTTATTCTATTACATTTTATTACCATTATCTATTAACTTCTCACTCATTTATTTACCAGGAATAAATTTTGATACTTCTATAAACAGTCTGACATAGAAGTCAGAAAAAGATATGTTTATAATTATTTGTGCAAAAAGATGTTAGTCATCAGCATCCCATTCATATATCTGTCTTGTTATGACAGGTGATACTGAATATGTAAGTACTAGTACATGAAGGTGGACTGAAAGATGTCCTATTCTTTGTAGGTAAATGAGTATTAATCTGCTGATGGTATATACAAGCCTTTACATTGGTGGAAAAGGCATCTTACAACTGGAGGAATTCAAGTACTCAGTATATAGATTAATTCTAGAAGAGAAGGAAAAGTATCCCAGATGATACTTCGAAAGAGTTCTGACAGAAAGTAAGACAATGAGGAAGGCAAAATGACCACAGATCTTCTATGAAAGTTCCCTTTCATGGAAAGATAGAGAAGATGAAAAGAAAATAAGATATCTTCACCGCCGTAAATGCTGTAAGGGCCATTCAAAGTAGTCTTCTGCTGTAAAGAACATTTAAAAAGGCTGAAGACCTAAGAATAACCTCCATGTTTCATAATTTATATATCTCTTTGAATTCAACTAATTTAAATTTAGATATCTCTGAGGGACTACTCTCAAGCTTTGGGAACTCTGAAACTAGGGGATAATCAGACGAATTTAGCACAATGACTCATTTTTTTTCAGATACATATGTATTTGTATTTGAAGTCAGATGGTAGCCTAAAGCTGAAAATTTAGTATTCATTTTTTTAAATTCTTTTTATTTATTTTTTTGAAAGACAATTGCAAAACATAAGGAGCTAGAAACTAGGAGAGATTAAGATTATTTTAAAAAGGCAATTTTTTTCAAGGCTTCTTAAAAAAAAAAAAAAGTCAGGTGGGAATAACTGCATAATTTTCTAAAGTGCTTCACATTACCTATTAATAGGTGTCTCGTACAGTACAAACAATTGCTATTTAATATTATAGCTGCATCTGGTGGATCTGAACATGTCTGTTTCATTAGGTGCCCTGTAAACACAGAAAGAAGGAAAAATGTCTTTAGACACAACTCTAAGCCCATATTGTGTCAGACTAAACTTCCTAGCAGTAAAATTTTTGAGAATACTGATCAAAAAATGAATTGAAGGATATTGGTGTGGAAATCCTCTAGTGTCACAGATTGTCCCATTTCTCCTTGGTGGAACTAAAACTTCTTGATTTCACTTTAATTCTTTGCTTCTTCTTTTACATGTGTTTAGCGACACAGGTACACGATACTCCATACTGTGAAGAGATAGAAACTGCACTGTAGAAACAGAACATTGTGTTTCTGGGGCTACAAAGATTGTCAGACAGTTATTGCTTCTTTTTATTGGGTTGCGATACTGAGAAGGCAGTGCTTAGAACAGCATGTAAAAGTGTTCTTTATGATACCAGTGGTGTTGTACACCTGCAAGCTGAGGAGAAACAATTGAAAATGAGCACTGTAATGTGAACATAAGAAAGTGGTGAACAGAAAATAGAACTGTAACTAATTTGTTTTTCTTGAGTCCCACACTGGTTGTTTCATGTATTTTCTATGTGTATGTGTATTTTCTGTATACAACCTCTTTTATCAAGCTGATATATGTATTTTTTAATTTCATTTGAGCCATTCATAAGAAAAAGGTGAAAGCTTGAGGTTTTTGCATTGCTTATTTTCTATCTTCAGCATATATTTTAGACGACCCATCAGTTCCTCTTACTTTATAATAACATATTTAGCAGTACAGGAAATACGTTAGTGAATCTTGCATGATGACTCATGTTTTTGGGACTCCTGTGATGTTTATGCTTCAGGACAGACAAAATAGCCAAAAGCTAGAAGTACAAGAACACTGGATTTACCCTTTCTGAATGCAGAAAATTAATATTAGCTCAATTTATCACAATTTTCTTTATAATAAATTAAAACAGCCACTCTGTCAAGTGTCACTTTGCAACTGTGTTACAGAATATGGTTAAAAATAAGAGATATCTGATGAAATGCCAAAGATTATACTGCATATAAGGGCATGCTCACAAGGAAGTTCTGAAGTGCTTTGCCAAAACATGTTCTGAGTGAGCACATGCAAAATGGCAGATATGTAAACAAAAGCCTTTTTTATTAAGCACAATTGATTTACATAATTATGAACCATCAAGGGAGGAAATAACTGCTTGAGTCTTGTGCAGAACACCTGGAACTTCACTGGAAATTCTGGTTGAGAAAGGTTCAGTATTTCCGTACACCAGTCTGTAAAATCATTACAGTTGGCATAAGGAAATTGGGGTGAATATTTAAACTATAGCAGACGTTTGAATCATCTCCAGGCCTAGTTATTTAAATATTAGTTATTTAAATTTGTCATTAAACCACATTCTCACTCTTAGGATTCTGGAGAGGACACAGATCAGTCAGAGGACCTTTCTGTTATTACCTTTAACATTTAACATGCTCAGTCAACAGGATCAATTATAAATTTAGGGAAAAAACAAACAAACATGATTTCTAATAAAGATCTAGATGTTTCAGATAGGAAAGACTGATTAAAATGAAATGCACTAAGCATTTAGGCTGTAGAAAATTAATGGAAACACAAGCTCCAATGGGATTTGTGAAGTTAATTCCCCTAGTTTATTCAAAAATCGGAGCCTGTGCCTTCAAAGCTACATCATCCAGAGAAGCAGATGTTTTCCAGTAACAACATTTAAAGCCATTTCATTCAAAATGTAGTGAATAATTTTATGGAAGCTAATTTTAAAACATATGAACTTCCTTTTATTATTCCACAAAAGAATTTACCATTCAGTGCTAAAGTTGTAGTTATATGAGATATTCCTTGTGTATTTGATGTCAATAAAATAGATAGTTCTGATTTCATAACATTTTTTTTTTTAATAACCGTAAGTTAATATTCCCTCCTTGAAGAAAACAAAGAGATGGTTTTCTGCTTATGTCTGTTCATTATTTTGTGAACCAAACTTAGGCTAGATCTTATTCTTTAGTTTAGAAAGCAAATTAGGACCTACCATGTTAGCTGACCTGCATGTTGTATAGTTTCAAACAGTGGACCGCTTTTCTCCTTTGTTCAATGAGGTCTTGGGATAGAAATGGTCCAATAACTCTGTAGGACAGCTCCCTTCAGGCTCTTCAATAAAGTACTAATTTTTAAAATTTATTAAAAGAAACAAAGTCATATGAAGTTGGGGATGGGAGGGAGAAATCTTGTCTAGTTACAAGCAGATAATAAAAGTCAACTTTAAGAACATGTCTATTCCAGGGTGGTATTTGTGTGTCATGCACATATGTCAGGGCAGTATTTTTGTATCATACTATGTATCATGTTACTTATGGCAAATTAAAAAAAGCCTGGTACTTCAGGGGCTGCTCTCAAAGGGACAGTCATCAGCATCTGAAGATGCGTAGCCCTAGAAGGAAGATTAGAACTGTTGCAAGCTACTCAGGTTTAAGACTTCAAATTTACACCTGATGTAAACAATGATGCAGACTCAGATGCAGACAATCTGAGCTGTGTTCCTCTGTCTACCTGACTTTCACATGAGAGAACATAGTCAGGAGGCACTCCAGTTTTAGAGGGACATTCTGGTTCTTATTTGAAGTCACACAATACTGTTTCTGGTGTTAACTAAGCTCTGGACTTAACTTCTTAGAGAGCCAGAAGCATTTATGTGCGGATCCAAGCCATGTTACTGACCACTTGCGATTTCAAGACCCAGTCATGATGTCTGTGTAGCTATAAGCAATTTCAAAGAAATGAGAGTAAATGAGAAAAGGAAAAGAAATATGCCTGAAGCCTATAATATCTTGAGAGAGTTTATAACTGTTCAGTCTAGGTATAGGATCCACTGTAATATTTTGTGCAAACAGAAAGGTGAAAGCAATGAAGAGTGAGATGCAATTCCCATTCTTTGTCTGGATTCTTTCTGAGATGTCTGATAACTGCAATGCTACTGCAAATTAATCATGATTTATTAGTCAGTTGAAGCCTGGCCGCAGATCAGTGTTTGTTTTACTTATGTATGTTTAAAGAATTACATCCTATAAGAAGCAGCAGAAGGCAGCTCCAGTGAAATTATTTTTCAGCTAACTTCATGTAAATACTTTCACAAGTGGCTTATAAGTAATGCAGATTGTACTCACTGGAAATTACGAATGGCTCTAGGATTAGCGTGGGATTTCTGTCATTTTTTTTCCTGATATCAGCAAGTGTATGATGGACAGATCTAAGAAACAAAAATCAAGGCTATAACTAAGATTAAACCTAGATGGAATTTAGATGACTAAGCCCAAAGCTATGCTTCAGAACATCTGAGCTTTCACATCCTAGATGCTTTTCCCAGGAGTGGGTTCTGAGCCCAGACTGGCTTCTGGTTATTTAGTTTACAGTTTTCATCAGGCACATACACAAGCGTGGAACCTGAGAGTATCTGTGTGCATTTCCTGCTGGCCAGCTCTATGAGGGTCCCAGTCTCTATGGCCTGTTCCCCTCTGTGTACCTTAGAGGGAGGCCCCTCAAACCCACTCCAAGGACCAGCCATAAAACAGTTAGGATTTGCATCCTTGAACTTGGAGACAATTCCTTTCTGGAACACAGTCTTAACTACTGGAGGGTATCGTGAAGTTGTTACAAATGTCATGTTTGTGACACAGAGCATTCATCATCTTCTCATCTGTTCCCATGTGTAAAATGGGGAGACAAAATTACATGTCCTCCTTCATTAGAGAGGAACGTGGTGTGTTTTCATCTTGAAAATGGCATGGACTTTCAGCTGATAGGAGAAATATTGTATGCATATGTTAGCACATACCTATTTGTGTGTGAGTGTGTTTATTCTGTTGTGATAGAAGGTTGCAAAGTACTTAAGTAACACCCCATCTGTTTAATTATTAAAGGGCAATTAAAATGTTTCAATAATATCTATTATTTTTGTACATAGTGATTACATGTGATAACTATAGTTTTCACATGCATATAGTGTCTTTAATTAACAATTTTGTGCATTAATTGTGATAGCTAGTATTCCACATGCTGTTGCCCTATTGTCTCTGTAATAACATGTTGTGGTTTAACCCAGCAGGCAGCTAAATACCACACAGCCGTTCACTCACACTTCCCTGCCTGCAGTTGGAAGGCGTGAGAGAACTGGGGGAAAAAGAAAGGTAAAAGCTCATGGATTCACATAAAGACGGTTTAATAGGACCAAAAGGGATAAGATTAGTAATGAAAATAGTTTTATTAATAAAAGAATATACAAAGCAAATGATGCACAATGCAGTTGCTCACCACCCACTGACCAATGTCCATCCCATCCCTGAGCAGCGTTTCCCCTCACCTTGGCCAGCCACCCCATATTAATTTCTGAGCATGATGCCATATGGTATGCAATACCCCTTTGGCCAGTTTGGGTCAGCTGTCCGGGTTCTGTTCCCTCCCAGCTCCTGGTGCACCCCCAGCCTGCTCACAAGCAAGGCAGCACCAGAAGCAGAAAAGTCCTTGGCTCTATGCAAACACTGCTCTGCAACAACTAAAAAATGCTGTGTTATCAGCATTATTCTCATCCTAAATCCAAAACACAGCACCATACTAGCTGCGTGGAAGAAAATTAACTCTATCCCAGCCAAAACCAGTAGCAGTTAAATTATTATGATCAAGAAAGCAATTCATAAATATTGCAGTAGCAGATGTGACTGAGGAAACAGCTTGCAGTTTCAAGGCTATCACATTCATTGATAGTAGTGACAGGAGAGTTGCTGCAGGTTACATTTTTTAAATTACAATGAAATTTAAAAATGGAATATTTACTCCCTGGTTTGCATCAGATTCTGTTATTTATCTCTGCTACAAAAGTTACCATGATCTGGAAAAGTAGACATTAATTCATATGAGGCATAAATCCATGATTTTTAAGAGCAGTCTATCTAGAAATAGTTCACATTAATTGAGTTTATTGAATTTATAATGACCTAGATAATACATCCTAAGGAACAGGGTGAAACATTTATAGAACTATGATGTAAAAAAGTGTGTGTAATCATTTCTAGTTATGCATTTTGAGCTGTTCTGCTCCTCGCAGTGTACTTGCAGCCCATGTGAAGGTGTCATCCTGCATCAAGAACTAATTTCCAAAGACTTTCTTTTCCTATGGCAGAACCTTCTTTCTCTGGTGCTAGGGTAGGGAAGGCATAAAGTTTTACCTCATCAATCCTCATACCATTACTATGGGTAATTTCCAAGAGCTCACCAACCTCTGCTCATTAGAATATAAGCCTTGCACTGCTGTAATCACTTTTGTATTCCTTGGGTTCCTTGGATTTTCCTGGAAGAAGCAAAAGAGAGATGATGTGCAGTATCATTTTTGTTAGTATTGAATTATGCCATTTTCTTTTTGTATTTTTTTTTTTCTGTTCAGTCTTCACAAAAATATTTTTCCAGGTATATGTTTATCTATATGTGTGGAGTTTGTTTCAAGTTTATATCCAGCTTTACCTAGCTTTATCATCTGACTTTTGTAATCTGACTTGTAACAGGCTTCTCATATTTCTTTTGTGTTTGTCTTCAATTTCTAACAGGTAAGGCAACTTAGCAGTAAAATAGAGGAGGCATGAAAGTGGTGTACAAAACTTCAAATCCTGTATAGCGAAGACAAAGAAAATATACTTCAGTTTCACAGAAAAAACATCATGATTGGAAAAATACAGCCCTATTTTGGAAGAGATTCTAAAACACATTAGAATGGTACTTCTGTAAGCCATTGTTAGCAAGATCCTAATGCTTCCATTCTTTTCTCTTACCCACTAGAGTGCTTCTCAAAGCTAACTGTAAGTGTCTTCAGTAATTGTAATAGCAACGATACACTACAACAGATGTTATGTGGATACCAATCTCTTAGGAACATGTGTTGTAGCTCCCATTGACCTGCAGCCAGTAGTAGGTATTTTTAATTAATAGTGGTGCTTCCTGAAACTCTAGTTTCCACAGTGAATGTCAGGAACATATTTTCCCAATGACTGACATAAATGGTAAGAAAACTGAAGATCAAAACAAAATTCTAGCAATGTATTGAAACTGTTGCTTCTTCATTATGTCTCTTTCTAAATTCATACTCATCTTGTTTCCTCCTATCGTCACAAATGTGCATGGACTTCTTGCAGATGACACAAAACTGAGAGGAGTGGCTGATACACCAAAGAGTGTGCTGCCATCAAGAGGGACCTTGATAGACTGGAGAAATGGTCTGACAGGAACCTCACAAAATTCAGTGAGGGGAAGTACAGTGTTCTGCACCTGGAGAGGAATAACCCCAGGGACCTGTATATGCTGGGAGATGGCCAGCTAGAAAACAGCTTTGCAGAAAGTGACTTGGTGGTCTTGGTGGATGCTAAGTTGAACATGAGCAATGTGTGAAGGGTGATGGAGATGGTTAAGAGCCTGGCGTTCCTCTGCTGTGAGGAAAAGCTGAGAGAACTGGGACTGTTTCAGCCTGGAGAAGAGAAGGGTCAAGGGGAATTTTGTGAGTATCTATAAATACCTGAAGGGAAGGTGCAAAGACAGAGCCAGGCTCTTCTCAGTGGTGTCCAGTGACAGGACAAGAGGCAATGGGTACAAACTGGAACACAAGAAGGGTCCATCTAAACATCAGGAAACATTTCTTTACAGAGCAGGTGACAGAATGCCAGCACAGGTTGCCCAGGGAGACTGAGGAGTTGTCCTCTTTGGAGACATTCAAAAGTCACCTGGACATGGTACTGGAAAGCCGGCTATAAATGGCACTGCTTCAGCAGGGGACTTGGACCAGATGACCTCCAGAGTTCCTTTCAGTCTCACCGTTCTGTGATGAAGCTTTTGCATGAAAATAAAAGGTTGTTCCCTAAGGTAATTTTGCCTTCTTTGTAAGTTGAAAATCGTTATGCATGCTAAATGAAAACATTTGCTGTATAACATGGGGAAATGACATGACGTCGGTGAACAGTTTGCTAGAATCAAAATACTAGAAATAGGTAACAGCAATTTGCAGATCACTGCAGTCCATGCATCCCTGCTTATTTAGAAAACAGTGGGATAGAACTTGCCTTAAGTAAACAGTGTACAAGAACATTGTAGCTTAACTTGGTGGCATCTGGAGGTTATTCAATATAGCTCTACAACAATGAAACTTCAGCCTGGATCATTTATGTTTCAGTTAGGAAAAATGTCCTAGCTGCTATGATTTGTTAATAGAATCGCTGGTTGCTTGCATAGATCATATCAAGTCCTGCTTCTGGGGAAAAATACAGTGGGAGAATCTAGTAACTACATAAGCTGTCATTTCTGATGAATAAAAGCAGTTACAGGAGAAGTGAGCAATATCCTTTCTGCTGGGAAGGAGGCAGAAGAAAATAGTCACTGGGTGCTGTACTTGCTCCAGCATTAACAGCTGGTACAAGACTGTATGACAGGTCTTCTAGTCTGTGTTGTAGCATATGTAAATGGAATTCACCCTCACAGAACAGAGTTAAAAGTTGGATTGGATGAACTGCTTTGATTTGCATTAATAAGTCATGTCAGGTTGGGTTTAATCTTTCCAAAATGATTGTTTTTGCTTTTTCCTTCTGATAGAAATTCTGATTATTTTTTTTTGAAGCCTATCATTGACTGATATTACTCCACGGTTCATCCATATACAGTCTTTACTGTTAATACAGTTAATCAGTTGCCACTCATCCCAAGAAAGTCCAAATGTAATCAATCTGTAATCGCTGTAAGAAACAAGATCTAGGTTTAAGTTCAGTAAGCATGACTTGCTTAAAATCCATTTAGTGTCCCACAGAAGACAATCCAATCTGAAGAAAATGATGTAAATCATTGTTTAGATCAAAATCTCCCTTGCTGTTGTTTAGCACTTTGTGGCAACAGGCTGCTGACAAGGTGCTGACATATAGTATTTCTGAAATTGTTCCATAATCCATTCTTTTATAAAGAATGTAAGAGAAAGGTGTCTTCTTGTAACTACAGAAATCATCTTCATTATTCAGTATTTGCAAAGCTTTAAAAGGATTGAGAATCATCTATTTTAGTCAATATTTTTGATTGTCTTTCTCCTCTGTCACTTAATCTGTGTAAAATGGTAGATGCTCTCTACCCAGACACTTGGGTTTTGAACTCTTTTAACTCTTTTCTGTTATTTAAAGGTGAGATACATGGATTGTTTTGTCTCAATATCCCTTCTCAAAAAGTCTATTTTTTCTCTTAATCTGAAGTATGGTTAATTTTATAAACAATAAATTATACATGTAATATAAAAGATTGCATTTTAAAAGCATATGGCAGCTGACATAGGGGAGCATTTCTTTCTGCTCTCTGGATTCTAAAATTTGTACTAGTGTTTTATGTATGTTTGGCCATTTGCACATTGTATGAAATAGTTGTCTTGCTGGAAATATGTATGTGCTCACTATCCTTACATGACAGGCACGAAACCTGAATAAACTTAGTGGTGGTATTTCTTTCATAGTAATAATTGGATGTTGTACATAATTTCAGGAAAGCTAGAAAAGAAAAAAATTAAAGTCAGAAGCAAACATTAAGCCAGATTTTTATTTATTTACTGGAACATACATAATTTTTGTAAATATAATCCACCCACCCCTCAAAGGCAGATGCTGCTTGTAATTTCATAGATTTCCCTCAAATCCTAGCAAACATCTATGTACTATTTTTGTCTAGTCAATATTCTGCAGTACAAAATGATACATTAATCCTGTTACATGGTAAATTAGGCAATGAGCTACAAACATTTCCATTCCTTAATAAAACAGCAAATACATCTTAATTTTGTTCTCCTTAAATTGGAAACTTTCAGAGTAGAGATGGAGGAAGCAATGAGAGTGAGGTTCCAGAGACTGAGATACTTTATTTAGGTGAACTATGTTTGGATTTATTTTCAATTTCCTGTATTTCAGTCAGAGGCTTACAGCTGTCCATCTTGTCAGCATTAAAAACAAAGTCCTGTTTCAAAGGTGGATGGTTGCTTTTGACAGTTGGATGCCTGTTACCAAACTTGCACCTTCTGCTTCAGAACAATGATTAGCTGTCTCCTACTTACGTGAGTAGATTGCTCAAATAGATTGATTAGGCTAGAAAAGATGCTGTAAATACTTTTCTCATCAATTTCATATGAAAACATTAATACATGCTCTCTTCCTTAAAATGACTTACTATTTTGTAGATAGCAGAATTCAAAATATTTGACCAGTAGTGCTCTGGTGATTTAACCCACTGTGCCAGTATCTAGAAAGAAAAGCGTCCATTAGTTCATTGTTCTTTAAAAAGAAGCCATTAAAATCTAATACAACTTCTCACATTTGATGAGATCTATTCTTCAGCATACTTCTTGTGAACAACAGAAAATGTAGATGGAATCCCCTCATTACCTACCATCTGTAGAGAGCTGTTGAACATGTCCAATGTACCCTGGGTTTTGTAACTAAATTTTGGAAAATGACTTATTGAGATATAAAAAAACAGAATTCATATTTTTCTACTTGTGCAGTATCAGAAAAAAAAACTTTTCCTTTTTGAGATCATTAAGGTTAAACTTTAAAGATAATACTGTGCTAGATAAAACAGAGATTATCATATTCTCTGAGGCATTAATTTTTAAAAATAGGTTCCTATACATAAACACTCCATTATAAGTCATGATTAAAATGGACCAGTAGCTGAACTTCTGCTACGTCGGTACATCTCCTAGCATTAAATACATATGCTGGCACTTGTGAAAACGAATCTGTGGAGTGAATCTATACACAGTCTTCCAAATTTGATAGAATACCTGACTAGAGAAAGTATACCCCCACTGAGAGTGACACCTGTCTTTTGATATATGAGAAAAATATTTTGATAAAATATTTGATAAAACATCTTTTGATAAAATAATGTCTTTTGATAAAATGAGAAAGGTCTTTTTGGAAGGTATATGCTATTCTAAGTTAGTTTCTTGCACCATTTATGACATAACTGGCATAAACTCATACCATACGAGATTTCCTGTATATCTGGCCTGATGTCAAGAGGGCAATGCAATGAGAGGAGAGGGAGAAATAGATTGTGGAGGCTGCTGGAGGATTTCTGAAGCCAAGTTACACATTGTACATTAGGCATTGAGGAACTTACAGGCCATGACCTGGATTTCAGTTTGTATGAGGTGATCAGAGATTGCCTTGTTGTTTTTGTTGCTGTGTTGCATCAGAATAGCCCAGATTTATTTATTTATTTATTTATCTGTTAAATTTAGCCATTTAAATGTAGTCTAGTCAACTAAATTACCCCAAAAGATTAGAAAATCCTCAGAAGGTCTGTACTACTCTCTCATATGTATAGTTTTCTACTAGTTGAAAATAGCTGGGAAGATCATATTGTGTTATAATAAATACTATGAAAGTGATATTTTTTAACTTAGGAATAACCTCTCTGGAAAAAAAAAAAAAAAAAAAAAAAAAAAGCCCTCTGGAGTTTAGATTTTCTTGCCTTCTCAGAACTGTGAAAAGTAGACACTGATGAAGTCAGAGTGAAGTCAGAGGCAGTGGTATTCGCCACACTGTGAGCTTTTCTCTGATGCTCAGCTAATTTGTCCTCATATACTCAGAACTAAAACATTTTATAAATTCTTTAGATAATCTACCTAAAAGTGTATTGTGCTCGCATATAGATTTTTCACACACAAAGCAATGTACACTTGATTTAATGTAACCCATTAGGTTAGTCATACACTACCATAAGCTCTTTCAAAGACATTTAAATGTGCACTTAAAAAAGTCACAAAGCTACCCAATACTTTCTCCTTAAGATTCAGTAAAAGAAATGGGCATTTTCACCTTTTTGTAACTGTGGGAAATGTTATTCAGTATGGGTAACATTTTAAACTTAGTACTAAATAATATAGATTCTAGGAAATTAGATGGTTTTCAAATAACCAAAACCTAGTTTGTTCACTGAAACCTGCTCTTTTGCCAAGCCATACAATCCTTTATTCAATAAAATAACTGTTCTGAGTTCCGAAGCTAATGCAAATACCTGCCACGATATACATATTGACCTTCTGCTACAGGACCAGGATTCAAATTTAAAGTGTTCAATCAATTAATGCAATAACATTTGAAGATGATAAAAAATCTAGAATGTTGCCAAATGCTTTCATTTACAAAGTTTTCATTGGCAAAAAAACAGCAGAAATGATTTATTCCCATATACATTTTAATTCTCAACTTAAAAAACAAAACGAAACAACAAACAAACAAACAAACAAAAACACTAGAAAAAACAAGTGTGAATTCAGTTATATATATAAAAAAGTGACATTACAAAAAGAACACTACTATAATAAGATGATAAATAGGATACATGCTGAAAGTGAAATTATCTGTCAATGCATTTCTCTAATTAGGTTGCAGCTACGTTGGTATTTAATTATCACAGTAGTAGTAGTGCTGTAGGTACTAAGGCATAGAAAGAGACGACTGAGAGGAGATAAAATAAAGAACTCTGAAATTAAAAATGTAGTGGCGCCGTTTTTACAGAGAACATTTATTTATTAATTCTTAAAATGGAAAAGCTAGTTATGACTAGTTATAGGATAGTACCAGGCAGAAGATATTAAACAATAGATTATTTTTTTTAATTTTATTTTTTAGAAAATGTATAGTTGTATTGTGGAACCACTTGTAAAGCTGTGGTAGCCAAAAGATTAAACAGGAATAGGAGAGAGATTAAGCAATTTAATTAGTTATGGCAGCCATAGTCATCTTATTTTTGAAACGTGGAAGAGCACAGAGGTGAAAAGATCTTTATGTATTTTTCCTATTTTGTATGTCTTCCCTGCAAGCACTTGCTACTAGCTTATTTCAGAAACAAGACTTGGGAATGCTTGGTTCTATTATTATCATCGTTGAACTACCTGTGAAATGAGAGACTGGTGTCTGGTCAAAATTCAGCAGTTTACATGCAGAGATTATAGGGCTGCTTGGGTTGGAAGGGAAGTGAAGGGAGTGAAAACTATGCACGTGTGTAATGCGTATAGGAAAAGTATGTTTTTCATCTGCTATTATAAAAAGTGGTACAATAGGTAAATAATTCAAACCTTAGTTTTGATCCTTTATGACTGCTATTAGGTAACAGTTAATCCTAAAAGAAATGGAAATGTTAAATCAGATTTTCAGAAATATACCAAAGCATTTGTGGAGACCCTGCTAGGCATTTTTCTATCCATATAAGGAGAAAAGTTGGTATTTTTCTTCTGCAAACCCACAGCGGGCATTATGAGAATAGATAGGAATAAAATAGTAATTTTTTATTGAGAACTTTTTGTTAATAAAATGATGTAGTAGCAAGTAAATCATTAAAGCAATATTCTGGAAAAAATAATCTGGTTCACTTCAAAAAAGCTGGTATGAAAGAAACACAAAAATTAAATTGGAGGTTTTTCAAAGAAACAAAGCTTATTCTGAAAAAAAAAAAAAAAAAAAAAAAAAAATTGCAAGAAAAAGCAGCCAAGCTATATATGAATTATATGATTTATTTAGTATGGTCTCTAGTTGCACTAATGATTTAGGTTTAGCATAATGAACATTTTCTTATGTTGAGAACAGCCAAGCACTGAAATAGTATCACAAAGAAATGTGGAATTTCAACCACAGATGCAATTTAAAACCACACGTGACAAATGTTTGGAATAGCCCATTTAGACCTGATACTGGTTTAAAATGGTGAGATGGACTGTATAATCTTTCCCATTTCCTTTCCCCTCTATTATTAGAATTTTCTATTATTCTGTGATTTACTGAGAGTACCTGACATTTACTCAGCTTCAGTACCACACAAAGCCGGATCACCAAGAAGGACTTTGCTAAAGGTTAGATAACAGAACCGAGATTTCTCAATTCCAAATGGAGAGCCTGAAAATCCTTTTCAATTGCTGCCAACTGCTGCAGATATGTAAACACCATAGTGCTCTTGAGAGAGTTCCTAAACTCGGGAACTCTCAGCACAGGAGAGTTCCTAAAGAACTGCAAGATCTTCATGTGCTATAAAGTCATGCAACTGTGCAGACACCCAGAGCATACAGGCATACAAGTTACTGCAGCATGGTAGAGAGGTATGTGAGCAAGCTGCCAGTTTAAGATGCTCTTCAGATGCCCACAAAGGCTAACCAAGACAAGCAAGCAAACTCAGGAAGTTTGCACAGGTGTTTTCCTTTCTCTTAAAGATGTGAAGACTTATTGCAAACTTATTACGATTGCAGTTCAAACAGTTTATAACGGACCTGGGTTGAATACTGCTTGCTCCTGAACAGTTTCAAACCCACATCTCCACCTCCACAGATGCTGCTGTAACTGCCAGGTCATGCACTACTCTTATGCAGTAGTTGCTCTCAAGTCTCCCTTTTGAAGTACCTCCACTCTTCAGCAGAGTGGGGAGGTGAAAGGAATTTTGATGTTATTGACTGCTTTGGGGACTTTTGTGTTGCTGGGTGTGCCTCGAGGATGGGTTACATTGACCAGTGTAGGACTGAGAACAGAATTACATTTTAAATAGTACTTGTCTGCAGAATGCCTGAACCACTACTACAAGTGCTGCCCAATACAACAGAATGATGCTTATTTCTTTTCTGAAGCACCAAGTCCAGAAATTTTACAATAAGGCAGACTTAAGATGTAATGCTTCTGCTCAGATTGTTCTCCTCTATGAGCTCTCCTGCTTTGTGTCTGAATTTGGCATGTCTTAACTGAAAATGCATGTTATATTTTCCTCTTTGAGACTTCTAGCTATATAAACTGAGCAGAGAGACAATGTACTTGGCCTAGAGATCTGGATTCTGCTGCAGAGGCCAGGCATCTAGGAGCTTAGGCAATACATACTCAACACCATCAGTGTCAGAGATTTTTATGGATACAGCTCTCAGCCCACAGCTTGTAGCTTATTTTAAATTCTTTACTTTCTATGTAAGTTACCACTTCTATATGTAGACATTTCAGTGGGGCTATTCACTCCTCTACAGGTGAGCACTTAAGACCATCCACTGACTCTGGAAATAATTGGTCCTTGAAATGGCCTTCATCCTACTTTCCCAGTATGTTCCCAAGAGCTAGCTAGTGAGATTGTTCACCTCTGGAGAAAAATATAAAGGAACTAAACTTCAAACAAAGCTGTGTTTCTTTCACATACATGTTTTTAAAGCTCTGCAAACTTTCCTTTCTAATTTTCATCAAAACATCTGTGTGTTCTTGAGAAGTCAGTTAGTGTTTCACTGCTTGCTATTCCACCTAATTATTTCAGTGATGTAACTTATAACATGGGAAGAAAGTATCTGAAACTTGAAAGTAGAAAGTGTGTGAACTTGGCACCAGGAAAAAAGTCCCTACAGTCAGACCAAGCAGGTTATAACAGTCTTTTAATGGAAGTGAAAAAGTCTGTTTCTTTGTTCACTTAAAATGATACAAGACAGAACATTTTTGTCACATTGTTGCACTGACAGTTTGTGTGACAATTTGGCTTAATTTGACTGTTCTCCTTGTTGACCCAATGGTTTTCAGATAAACTTTTCTGAAATAGATTTCAGTACATGATTTTTCAGATTAAAAATAATCTTGAATATCTCATTCATGTTTCTAATAATGGAAGTATATATTCAGTATGTAAAATTTTTAGTCTTCTGCAAGAATGTTTAGTGAAATTAATTGGGGAAATCTGTCTAACAGATTCTTGCTTTCCTTTTTTGTTCCAATGACTTTATGAGAAAGGTTTAATCTGTGCATCTGGGGACACAAAATATCTGCACAAAGGGTTGTTCTATACCATAATAATGCAGTTTGTAAGGGTTAGGGTGTTTTTGTTTTCTCAACATTATTATGTTGACAAGATAGAATGTGTGCTTTTGGTGGTAGGGAATGTAACTTGCATTCCCAGGTGGTATGAGATCCACACAGATAGGGGCAAGTGGTAGGAGATGGTAGGCATTGGCCCCAGGCTGAGATGCTCTTTGCATCCATTAAAAAGTATCACATATCAAATTCATAGTGTCTTTTTTTTTTTTTTTCCCCGCTACAATTTTTTGTGCTATATTCATATTATGAATATAATGAAAAGAGAAATGAAAAGGCAAACTTGCCCTCAGAGGTCAGAGAACTGCAGGCTGGAAGATCCTGTGACGATCCTCCAGCCTTTGCTGTGAGGCAGGACCCAACTGCAAAGTCAGAGTAGGTTGCTTAGGGCCTAATGTTGCACTGATTCTAATGGAACAAAAAATGAGGAAATATTCACTAAGGCTGATTTTCCCAATGACTACCGTGAGCAGTAAAATTCACATTTCCCTTGAAAATATCGACTGAAGCCCAAAGTTTACTGTCTCCCTCATGAATGCCAGAAGATGATCTGTAAGCTAACTGGCAACATTATATAGCTGCCAACAACTAAATAATGCTTTCAGGTATGTGCTTTTTGTGGTTCCAAGGAAAAAGTTAGCCTTCTGTAGCTTAAAACTTTGGCAATAACTTACACTAAAAATCACTGGAGAAAAGTCTTTCCTTCTCCTGGCTAACCAGCCCATCTTCTCCCTACTTGGCTTTTCTCTGTGCTCTCCTTATTTATTCTCTTACTGAAGCTGCTCCCAACAAGCATGCATGGTTTCTTACCAGAGGAAAAACTTTTCTTCTGGAGATTCTCACCTGACCCAGGGCAAAACAAGCAAAACAAAGGCCAGGGGTGCCTTTCGTGCTGCTCACCTACCCCATTCCAAACACAGCACACAGCTTGTGACCCATTGAAAACAATCAAATGTACTGCAACCACCAGAACGTCCTTAAAGAATATTTTCCAAGGTACTTAGGGATACTGGATTTCTAGGGATCCGAGCCACAGAGTAACTGTGTCCAAATAGAGAGGTTAAGGCAGTTTTTGAAAGAGAAGGTGAAAGAGCAGCTTTGCTCCAAAATGTCTGTAGGACTGCTGAGCCCCAACTGCTGCCAGCCCCCCAGTAGTTTTGGCAACTGCTTCTGATAACAAATCGCATTTGGTTTCTCACATGTAAATTGCCTGTTAGTTACTTTCTATAATTGAATCCAGTTAATCTAATTTAGGTAAATGTTCTGGAGCAGATTAATTACTTAGAACCTTAGCTATAAAATAATCACATTCTCCATGAACATGATGTGAATTACTAAATTTCATCTGGCCCAAATGAGATTTTTTTATGTTTTATTAAGCATTTTGTACCCTTTTCATAAATGAAACCATAAGAAATACAACAGTGTCTCTCTTTTGTGATTCAGTCTATTTAACCAAAGTTATTGTTGGCAGTAAGCCAAATGCTTGTAGTCTTTCACATAGAAAATTCCTAACAATTTCCATTTAATAAGACCTCTACACGAGGAAGGCCAGGCAGATAGATTAAAAAAAATCTATCTGAAGCAGACTGCATTTAAAATATTTTAAGCATTTTTTGACTTCAATTCTTTACATTTTCCTTTTCTGAAATATATATGTGTATGTATCATTTCATAGTTTGAGGTGAATATAGAAAGGTTTCTCTGACATTAGGCATTCTGGAACCCAAAAGGTAACTCAGCTAAGAAAACTATCTATTTTAATTTTCTGTAAATTGACGTTGTTACATATTTTCTCCTATTAACCTAAACTTTTGTGGGATATTGAATTACTTTGATCTGAAGATGTACTCTTTAAATCTAAACAAGCCAGCAATAAGATGGTGAGCAATAGAATTTGCCTTTTTTTCTTTCTCAAGCAAAGATCACAGCTAAGTTTCTTCCACTGTTTAATTGTTGTCAGTTTCAAATAGTGAATCTCTTAATGTTCACCTATAACCATACATTTCAAGGGAGTTAGATTTTTTTTTTTTTTCTGGCATTGTTGAGCACTCTGCCATGAACCAACTAATAAGCCCTCTGATTAATTTTGACAGGTGTTCCAGTCTGATATTTTCTTTACAAATAATTCTTTGATTATATTTTCATGCTAGTTGTGATTTACAGTCATAGTGTATAGGTAAGTTTTGCTTTGAGGCTTATTTTTTCCTACCTGATTCTATTTTCACTCTTTTACAATTATCCTCTAATGTTGGAGGGTAATCTAAAAAGAGATTTTTGATATATGGGTCATCAAAGAAGTTTTTTAGCGTGATTATGTTATTTGATATTGTGCTTCTTTTAATTGAAAACTGGTTCCTGGTTTAATTTTTCAATGTGCATGGAAAATTATCTCCTCAAATAATTATATTTAAATTTAAGTTCTGTAGTTGATTGATGTTATGATATTGGTTTTGAATGCTTCACAATTCATTAGTAGTGATTAATAATGGTTTGGCATTTGCATATGTGAATATGTATTCCCTTGTTCAGAAGGTGCTGGAGGGACCAGCTGATCGGAGGATGTTCTGGTGGAATGTTGGGGCTGCCAGGCTCCAGTGCTGGTTCAGTTCCCACCCAGACCATGTGCTCCAGGTTTGTCCAGGTTCAGGTCCTACAGCAGGCTGTGCAACCATTATATCCAGAGTGTATTTGTTGCCTTACACTATATGATGTACCTTTTCACCTTGGCAAATTAGGCCCTGATTTTTTTTTTTATTTTATTTTATTTTATTTTATTTTATTTTATTTTATTTTATTTTATTTTATTTTATTTTATTTTATTTTATTTTATTTTATTTTATTTTATTTTATTTTTTACAAAGGGGAGAAGAGTACTTTCTGCACTTTCCACCTTCTGTGAAAGGGGCATACTCCATTCTGAGTATACACAGTATTTGTGCTGACTGTGCTACTGTTAGTGATTCAGATGAACTCTGTGTCCATATACTTTTTCATGAGCAAGGCTCAGCAGTAAAGGTTCCTGATCTCTCCTCATCCCAATAGCAAAGTGAGCTATATATAGAGGCGACACACCTCCTTCAGTCAACTACATTTCCAAGACAAGAAAGTAGATGTTGTCCTAGCTGTGTCAAGTGGTTCGTGTCAGTGGAAAGTGCACATGAGAAGAGGAGTGACATTTGTCATGAGGATAACAAGAAGAGAATCACGGAATGGCTTGGGTTGGAAGGGACTTTAAGTATCACCAAGTCTAACCCCCCCGCCATAGGGAGGGATGCCACCGAAGCAAGATGTGAGATGAAACAGTGATACTCAAGTTTTCATCTGTTCCCAACATCAGTGTCCCAGGAATCAGTGGAGTTTTCAGTCACATAACTTGTATACCATTTTCATTTCTATCATGCTGAGACTCCTGAGTACTAAACAATAACTTTATGTTTAGAGAAGTAGGCTGATCTAATAATTTTATAGACTCTTTCTGAAGCACTGGCTAGCTGGCGTTGGTAACTCTTCAGAAGTTTAGAGGAGCATATGAAGGCTCTGAGTTGATCTATAGTTGTTCTGTACACTTCCCAGGTTTTTAAGTCAGGTTGAAGAAGGATGTCTGGAAGGATGGAGCAGCAGAACCAGCCTTACTGTGGATGAGTGTCTGTAGTAGACTCCTCTAATCTGCAAGTGGATTTACAGACTCTGTTTTGGGTTTCTGTCTGAATAATCTTTGAGACTGTGCTAGGTGTGTTTGCAATACAGCTACTCCATGGCATACTCTTGGCTGGTCAGACCCAAGGGTAGATTTACATCCTGGGCCGTAGGTGTACTATGGTGACTACAGACTGCCATTTTGATGTCTCTAGAACTGCCTTTTGTGTGTTGCATCTGCTTATGGTTCTCGTCTTGAATGGCTTTGATTCTGGTTAGTAGTGCAAGAGTAGGAGCCTGAAGTACTCAGTAGCTGTGAGAGGTGTTGGTAACATGATGATCCCTGACATCTGGCTGTGGCTGACCTGCTAACAGTCCCTGAGTAGCCTGCCCTGTGCCTACTCACCAGTCCTTGTTTCTCTCTGCTCTGGGTAAGTTGCAAGTGAAGGAGAAAGGAGGGTCAGAGGAGTGGAGTCCCTCTTTAAGCAACAGCCATAATCAATTTGCTGTCAACACCAAGCCACAGTAAGCCACATGCAATGCCTCAGGATCTGTGGCTCTTTACAGGTCACCTATGGATGCCTAGAGATGTCTATGTTCTTGTCATATACATTGCATCAAGTTTCTAGCATTTTCCAGAGTGCTGTGTTTTGCTGGGCAGCTAAGATTTAAGTGCCAGAAAGATACGCTGTAGAGAGTGCCTATATTCCTCCTTTTCCAGTTTCTGAATTATAAACTCAGATAAGTTAATGCAAACACTGTCTTTTATCTTTGGAGGGAGATGCTATCTGCTCTTTAACCATCTGTCCTGTTTGCTTTCCAAGCAGTTTTTCCTTTTTCACTCCTTAGAGGAGCTAAGTAAAGGAAAATTTAAGTTTTCTCTTGAAATTCTCAGTCTTCACAGGCATGGCTTTCAGACGTGATCCACTTGCATTTGCTTAGTTCCACTCTGATTTTATACACATTCCCACAGTCCTATAGAGTAATACAGGTAACTTAAGCAGAGCTCCATGGGGTACACTTATTTCCTTTGGATGGCCAGGGACAATGAGTGGCAATGAAAGATTATGCTCTTTTCCAGAGGATTAATCAATCATGATACAGGGTGAACTTTTTTTTTTTTTTTTTTTTTTTTTTTTTTTTTTTTTTTTTTCAGTTAGATTCTAAATCATTTATAATTGAGCAATTCTTTTCTTGATGTTGGAGAGCTCCTAGAAGAGTAGAAAGTCTTTGAAAATTAAATTTTCTCTAGTGTGGTCTAACACACCATGAACCCTACAAGCTTCCAGGCTTAATGGGCTTTCCTTCCAGCTTGCCAGCTCTAATTAAAAGCAAACTCTGTTTCAGTATGTTATTTTATTAGCTTGCATAAAATCACTCACATTTGTATGAGCCTGTCCAATCTTATATTCAAACCTGCCTGATCTCCTAAATGAAGACCATTTCCTTTCTTTTTCTTCTAGCCAACATGGACTTCTAAATTAATTGTTCAGACTCTTTACTTCTGCAACTGTGAGCCTGACAGGTAGAGCATTTCTCGTTAACAAGTTATTTTGCTTGTGTTGTGTCACACTGCTACATTTCTGCATGCTCCATAGTAACACTGCTTCCTAGTCAGAGAAAAAGTCTAAGGGTGTGGGAGACTAGCTCTATTAAAATGACTAACACTGCTTTACAAAATACTCAGTACTATAAATTCTCACACTCAGAGAAAAAACTGCATTGTTATCTTATTATCATTATTATCTTATTATCTATGGATATGACATATCCATAAACATGATACTGATGTTAAGCAGCCAACAAAACTCCTTTTACAAACTCCTTGTAGTTATTGGCCTTTTACTCTACTTTGAAAAATGGGTAATAACAATATTAAATGATTTATTATCCTTTTCTTCTTCTATATATATATTTATCTGCTCTAAAATGAGCAGACTCCGTATGACTCTAGTTCTCTACACCCATAAAAATTGCAAACTGCTTTACAAATCATACACTTTATCTACCTTGATACGAAGGTTCTTTGTACTGAAATAGGATGCCTATCCACATGGAACCACTCTGTAAATATGTTTCAGGCAGATACTGTAGCATATGGTATCAAATGCAAATTCCAATGTGATTTTTCAGGTGCATAAAATGTAATTATCCTCTTTGAATTTTAGATAGGGCCATCCAGCATTAAGCTTAATTTGTTCCTGCTGCTTTATAATGTCTGAATGCTTTCACTGGACATTTAACTTCACAACACCACTGAGATATGGTAGTACAATTAACTTCATTATACAAAAGCAGAATCAAGACACTGAGAAACATAGAATCTGAATTAAAATCTGTTGAGGAAAGAAAATATTTGTTTAGCTTCACTTGGTCTTGGATTGTACCCAAGTTTATACATGAGACTTGGAAAGAATGTCTTTCACAAGTGGTCTCTTAAGCAAAAAATAAAAATAAAATAATAATAATAATAAATCTATTATGAAAGGTAACTGGGATCTTTAATCAGTGCAAGCTGTATTTTGAAATGCCTGGAACATTGTGCTAAACATTGACCAAGAAAAGAAAGAAAAAATATCCTCAGTTGTTCTTTTCTGAAAGAAAAACAATTACACTGGGACACTTTTTCTTACTATTTTCTAATTGAATCATTAAGTATTTGAGCTATGATTGCAATAGGTTTACTATACCTGAAGCCTTCAATCATGTATTTATTAGAGCACTTTACTGTTGCAGTCATTTTCATATCAGTAAAGAACTCCTCTGATGAATGCATCTATACGTCTGTTAGTACAGTTTGTTTCACTCAGGAAAACTGTCTCCTCACATCAAGGAATTGTGTAACATCACCAACAGAAGGCTGCAGGACTGATCTAGAATTAGTGCACAAAATAGGGCACAGTGATATCTGGAAATGTAAATATTAAAGTAATAATGTGCCATAAAAATACTGTTAGATCTTAGTTAATAAGATTTAGCTCTTAAAGAGTTCACTATAGAATTCTATATTGAGAATGCCACTGAGAAAATTCTAACATTTTAGTCATTTTTAAGAATCTTTGTTATACTTACTTTATCCTCTTTGATATTAATCACTGTTTTGGTATACCCAGCTCCAGCTTCTGTCAGGATCAAAAAGCTCCCCAAAGCTCATTACAATTATCAGTGAAGACTAAGGCAATATCTGTGCTAGAAAGCGAGCTGTAAATTCCCTAATGAGAGAGGTCAAATGAACTGAAACCTTCCGCTCAGTCTCATTATATACTGTTACTCAAATAAACACATACGTTGGGTTGTTCAGTAAAGAAAAATATTTTAATAATTTTTACTCCCAGAGTTGGGGTTGAGGGGGAAGGCAGAGAAACCTTGATGTCAACCATATGGGACTTCATACTTCTTATGGATGCATTTGAACCCCTGTATTAACCCCATGGTATTGTCAAAAAGCACAGCATTTGGCATGTCAGTTTTTTCTAGAATAGCTCTTCCCAATAGCTTTTCTGTTCTTAGGTTAAAATCCATCTGATATTTGGAATGAGAGCTGACTCTTGGATCCAAGGTCTTTCTAAAACAGTTGAGTCTAAGAAGCAGCTGGTCACTGCTTGCCTCTGGCCATCACAATATGCTTTAAGGTGTTGTCATTCCTGTTTGGCTATCTTCTTTACATGTATGATTCTTTAGCTCTACTAACTAAAACATTCTGTAGACAAAGCTCCAGATCAGACTAAATTTTCTATCCTCTGCTGAATGTCATTTGACACATCTTTAGCATCATATTTAAAGAAAAGACCAAATAGTAGTTTCCCTTTTACTTGATTGTGTTTGTCAACAATCAATATTATTCAAGAAATCAGATAAATCAAAAAGACACAAACCCTTTCTTAGGATAATGGATATAAGACTTCTGAAGAAAGAACAGTTGATGGAACAAGAGCAGATTATTTGTGTTATCATATAAAGCAAGTCACCATGAACTTTAATCCTAAAAGTCAGAAATTGATATCAGATTGTTCAGTAGATGATTGGTCAAAATTTTATAAACTGACCTTTCTAGGAAGAAGACTCTCCAGTTCTGTCTGTTCCAAGTCAAGCTCTTAGATAAGTTTTGGGTTATGAAGCCAAATATTGTCATCTATAAGCAGAACTAAGTTATTCTGATGCCTCTTTTCAGAGGCGCATATAGTTTTTCAAGGCACATATTAATTTCTTATCTTTTTGGCAAAATTATACCATATTTTCTTTCCTTTTCCCCCCATGGAATTCACACTGCCTATGCTGCCATCATATCTGAACACTTGTGTGGCCTTCCCTTGCCTGTGCTACTTAGCCTTAACTACTTAGATTAAAATTCCCTGAAGCAATGCGAGTTTTCAGAGGAGGAAAGGAGGGATGACTGTACCTTCCCTCTGCCTTTGCCTAACTTGAATTTGTCTCTGCTTAGAGCATTTCTAAATGGATTACCACTAGACATTACTGGCTGAGAAATGAAATGTGGGATCCAGCACTAGGGCATTGCTGTCTTTGTGTTTATGTCACAGTTCATAGGTCAAGCTCCTCTACACAGCTTTCAGGTTGCCTTGTGTTACTTTACTCCAACAGCTTTTTCTGTTCTGAACATTAATCTCTCCTTACCTATAATTCCAAATGTCCTCTAACATTTATAAAGACAGATGTGCCACGACTTCAGCAGCTTCCATACGTCCTTCCTCTCTCCTGGCAGTGCTCCCTTATGCCCCCCCCCTCTCTCTTGGCACAGTTCTACTTTTAAGAGTTAGTATTCCTTTCATTTTTTCTGTTTGGCATTTCCAGTTTTCTCATCACTAATATGTGTCTGTTGTTCAAGTTCTGTGATGTCCTATTAATCATTCATCTAAAATTACTAGGTACTTTTTTGTTGTTGTTAGATCAATTTTTCCCCACTTCCTCTTGCACTGACACTTTGAAAAAATGTTGCTATCTGTTGATTATTTAACAAACGATTTTTCTGTACTTTCATTAAATTTGAAGATGTGCAAATACTAACAAAATAAGTAACAAAATTCTACTGGCCTTCACTTTCATTAGTCTGATATTGAACCTAAGGAAAATTCAGTTGTAAATCACATGATGCAGATTAAAAGCTTTTAGAATTATTCTGCCTGATGTAGTCACAATGGAAAGAATATGAACAACTTAATTTGTTTCTCTGTTCTTAGTCTCCAGTCTGAAAGGAATTTTTTCATTGCGTTACTGGCAGATTTTGTCCCTTCAGAAAAAATCATTTGTATCAGCAGAATAAAACCAATCAATTCTGAAGAGACAAATGATCTAATTTACCTAAGAATCCTTGGTCTATAACTTGATCCTGAAGTGGAATTACCTTTATGTGCAGGAAACTTCTTGGACTTCAGTGCCAAAATTTCAAAATCTGCCCTTTTTCATTCAAATAATTGAAAGTATGTCATCACAAGTAGATGAATGTAATAGATACAAAAAATCATGTATTTAATTTATGTAATTTTAATTATTTTCATCTGTTGCTGAGTTCCAGTGCTGAAGATACACAATTGCTTTTAGTACTCAGCATAAAAAAGTTAAAAATGCATATCATAGAACATTATATTTTTATCCAAAAATTATTGAAGTGAAATTTGGAAGATAATGATAACTGCTTCTTAAATTGTAGAAAAAAAGTTAAGCTGTAACAATTCTGAGAATGCAAAGGATTATAGTTTTCCTCTGTGCATTTCATAATACTACTACTCAGATAGTATTTCCGGTAGGAAACACAGAACAATTTATAACTTTTTTTCATAAATTTTTCTTCTGCTGAACTGGAAGTCAAAACAGTATACAAAAGGAATGAATTCTATAGCCTTTTGAATTTGGTACAGAAAGAGTAACAAAGATTAATCCTCCCAGCTCATTTATTTACTCATTTACTGTTCAAAAAATATGTAGTTGTTTTTATGATCTAAATTATATTCAGATCACTTTTTGCTCTGAATAAGGCTACAGTGCTGTGCTTCTCCAGGAATATAATATGCTTATATGTGCCTGAATGTCCTTTCCATATGCAAGAGTACTCACAATTTGTGGCACCAACAAATTAATAGTCTGCACTGCCTTTTCAAAGAGGAAGTCAAGAAGCATGAGTCACTTTAATATTGATTCAGGGATTGGGACTGCCAAGTTGTTACCAATAAAGTAATTTTCTAAATCCTAGCATTTGTGGTCTAAAATTTATCACTGTCTCTGTATAGCAAAACATCGCCTTTAAAAGACATAAGAAAATTAATTAGGAATCTAGTGATCTTCCGAGGCTATAGCAAAGCTCTTTAAAGTAATGCAATTTGTAGGAAGAAGATAGATTAATATTAGGGAAAAATCTTTAAATTTTATCTAAAGCTACTAGAAAGGATTTAAAATCATGATTCATCTGTAGTATTAGAAATCATATTATGATTGAATTAAAAAAAAAAAGGTTATCCTAGATGCAGCATGCTATTTAGTTAAGGTGAAGTATTCTTTTTCTTCAGAAATGAAGGCAATATGTCAGATTACCTACAGAGTTTCTCTCTTCTTAGAGAAATCTAAAAAATCTTCTTTAGAGATTTTAGTTTAATCAGGTGACAGTCAGGATCACTGTGTTATTTTCACCACTCCCACTCTACCAGGGAAGGAGTCCATGTGATTTCCTCTTCCTTTAAATTTTTCCCCATCTATATTACTGTCAGTGGTAGCAGAATAATCCTCTAGGATGCTGTCATGATATAAATGTTAAATGTCCCTTCCTTTCAGGCCAGTACCTTAGCAAGATGTTCTTCAGTTACTGACACTATTTTGTTATTTTGTATTCACACTTCCTAGTCTTACTCTATTTCCGTAGAAACGGAATTTGAACTCCCAGAAACATCTTCTGCAGCACTTGGCAGTCCAACATCTCAACCAGGAAGGAAACATCAATACTATGTATGATTTTATTCTGTTAATGTTAACTGTTTTCAATCAAAATGGCATTCTTTTAAGGTTATTAAATGCAAAATCTGCCTCCTCAATTTAATCTCTGATCTCAGTAGAACACACGTCATTTGCTATTATAAAAGTTATCAGTTGTTTGGAGTAGTTCACTTGCCCACGGAACAGCATTGATGTTTCCTTGATATGCTATCTTGTCTACAGATGATATAGTCATAAATCAAATAAATAAACACAAAATAAATAAATAAATATATTAAAAAAAAAAAAAAAAAGAAAGAAAGAAAGAAAGAAAGGAAAGAAGCAGCAAACATTATTTTACATTGAAAAGCACTCTGACATATCCCTGCAAAAGTAGCTCTAGGCTTATTCTTTCCCTCAACCCAAAAGCTATGCTAAGCCTTGGGTTAGGCACTTTTGACCTTCCTAAGACTAAAAATTCCTTAGGGACATTTTTTTATGCATCTTTCTGTCTCCTCTGGCAGCTCCTTTCTAGGATGCCTTCAGCAGTAGATCTGTGCTCTCTCTTGGTCTTAACAACATCACTAACCACACGTAAATTATTATACCCCAGGAAATCCACCCAAAGATCTCAGTGGAAAAGTTCCAGCATCAGCGCTTGGTAATTTGTAGGTAATTCTTTCCAGTCTCCAGCTATATAGGTAGTATCTCCAAGCTTTCCTTGTCATTGATCTTGATCTCCGGGCTGAGAAATGGGGCCCTTTGGTTCATCCAGAGACAAAATGCTAGTTATTGTCAAACCCCCAATTTCCTTCAGGAGCTCTTCTCTATTGTTATTTCATTCGTAGCTCTGGGATTTCACTTTCTTGAACCTAAGCTGAGATTTAGGCAAGATACCCTTTGTCTTCCTCACAGAGAAGAGTAATTTTTACATATGTTCTTCTCCTCTCAAAGCCCTTGTCAGGCTGTATTATAGCTGTAGTTGGCGACTTTTTCTTTCTGTCAACATGGAGCTGTAGGCTGAGCATCCCTGCTTCATACGGGGTATAAGTCAGAAGCAGCTTTAATGCTATTTACTTTCTGGGGATCTCCATGGAGTATTTTGCAGTAAGCTTGTGTTTATGTGTGTCTGTGTATAATGCACCAGAGGTTTAAGATAACAATATCATAGAAAACATGAGCAGTTTAGGGTATTTGTTACCAAAACAGTACTAAGAAAACAAAATTATCTTGCAATACTTTGGAAAAAAATGAAAGTCCTTAAAAGTTTTTCCTAAATGACCCGCTTCCCCTGCATGTTATCTCTGTGATGCATTAACAAAAGCTGTATTAACATGAGCCTTAGTGGAAAAAGCCATATGGAAACCTGTTGCACATAGCAAGTTGGTGCATATTGTAATTTATTGCACATAGCTTTCACTCTCCTACTGCTACATCCTACCTTCATATTAGAAGATTCCTTTACTGCCTTATTCATGACACTAGTAAGAAAAAAATTAAAAAAAAAAATGACAGTGAGATTTGAAGTGTACTGCTGGTACAGTGTTGACTCCTAGATATGAGCTGCCCCTAGTCTTGGACAGGATTTTAGTCATTTTGTCAATTGTATTTAAAGTAAACATGTCCTGTGTCTGTTCCCTCACCTGCCTTCTTCAGCCTCAAAATCAGCAGTTTGTCATCAAGATTGCTTAGGAAACTGTATGGGAAGGCTGGAAATATGTTTCATCCTCTGAAACAAATTCTCTTAAGTAGTTGAAGTGGAATATTCTTGGTCTTAGCCACACTGCCATGGATTTTGGTGAGTGACTGTTTTCTGAAAAATCTGGTTATTGCTTTGTATGGAGCTAGGAAAAAAAATGAGTCTTTAAAATCTAAGAGGGGAGATATGCCCAGGAAATGGCAAGATTTAATACATATGTCTTCAGCACTGATATTGACTGCCCCTGCCAAAATATTATGTATTTTATGGCATACGTATATACAGATGACACCTATGGTTATGGATGATGCTCGAGAAGCCAGAAGCCAAACTATCCCCACCTAATGTTAGGCACTAAATTGGGATGGCAGAGTTAAGACCACAAACACTTTAGGTTCCATAAACTGTGGATCACCTTCATGTGGTGATGTAGAAATGCATCTCTTTTCCCATTAAGATACTGGCAAACTTTAATAATGCTTTTAACTCATCTTTTAGGTGTTTGCGTCTAGAAGCATGTCCTTTTGTAGATAATCGTGTACAAAGTACAGATTAATTCCCTAGCTCTCTGATTATTTGTTTATGTATCGGATGCAAAATTTAACACTTATAAGGAATTGCTTAAGGATATAGTTGCTTTAGATCTTTCTCATGAGACAGAAATAAATAGTTAGGCTTCTATGAACAATTTTTAATAAGATTTCTCTGCAAAGAATGAGTTTTGAGGAAGAAACATAAATTTTAGAGACGCTTTCAAGAACTCCTGCAATGAGGTATTATATAGTGCTGAAATATTGTGTATTTTCAAGACTTCTTCCAGGGAATGTGGAATCTGTTCTGAGGGATGAAATGCTTGTGCTGACAAAAAGCCTGAAACTTAAATGTACAATTGTTTCTCTAGACATGTGGATTTAAAACCAAGTTTATAAAAGCAGGTTAAAATCTTTTGAATGAGCTCAGTCGAGCTATGAAAACAGGTCTGTTATTTAGACATCAAAAATAAATGGTCAGATTTTTGAATGCCTTTTTTGTCAAGTACAGAATAGTGCCAGACCATTACCATTGTACTTTTTTGACATGTGAAAGGTGTGGGTTGGTATACCTCTAGGCAGGAAAGAAATTGTATTTGGCTTATTAAAAACTTGATAAGTGGCCATCACATAAAGAGAGCAGCACTACCACTATTTAATTAAAAGAAAACACTTAATGTTATTTTTGTAGGGGTTAGCAGAACATGTTGGATTGGCCTAAGAGAATCTTGTGTATCTAAATGTCTGTGATAACTGAGTCAGACCTGGGGAGGTACAGAAACATAGATTTGGACTCCTGAGGAACTTTAATGTAAAAATACAAAATAAAAAATGAAACAGAGTTCTGTTGCTTAGGTATTGCTGCCCACATCAGAGGATAGCTGCATTTCAATCCTGAAGGGCACCATGTACTTATGGTATTTTCTCTCAGAATTCTTTTGTGAAATGGCAAAGCTTTTAATACCAAAATGCCTTGAATTATCCTGAGTTCTGCTTACAGGTAATTATTCTGCTTGCAGGTCTTAAGTGAGCCATATTGAAATTGCAGAACAGCCAATATAGCTGATCAATGTAGTTATTTTCATCCTTCTTTTGGTTATGGGTGGAGATACATGTATATGTAGAAAAGCACACGCAAAAGAAGAGGTTTCCGTAAATTTGAAAATCATGGTCACCTGTTTCCAGATTTAACTGACATAATATAACTGAAAGAAGCAAATAAAAGAGGCTAAGTATGGTATAATAGGGTATAACAGGCTCTGTGTGTGCAATAAACTTCATACAAATGAATCCCAGCAGAAACCTCACAGATAGGTATGTCAATCCCATGGATTGGGAAACAGCATCCTGCAAAGAGGAACTGGGAACTTTTAAACTATTAAATCCAGATAATTTCCATTAGAATCTTTCTCCACCAGCTGTCAGGCCCATGTGCATGTTTACATTCTTCTCATATATATGCATTAAAATCTCAAATCAACTTGCCGCAATTATTGCAGGGAATGTGATGAATTAAAGAATATCACTGGTAATTTTTAAGAATTTGTATGTATTTATTTCTCTTTATGGCACACTTAATGATTGCCTGAAGTCCTTTCTAGCCCTAATTTCTATGATTCTGCAGTTAAATGCTATTGAAAATGTGTTCTAAAAAATAGAGATTTATATGTGCTTGTATAGACAGTACCTGACAAGTAGAAGAATCTGTGGATAGTAGTACTAAATTATGTCTGCATTGCCATGGTTCAAAATGTAATGAGTATAACTATACAGGAATAAGTATACACAGTAACAATGCACGAGTATACACAAATTAATGTTTTCAGGCTGCTAGAAATCTATGCTTTTAAAAAATTTTTTATACTTAACTTTTTTATACTTTTACACTCAAATATGGCTGTTGGAGTTTTTATAGCAATACTGTAAATGGAATTAAATGAAAAGGTTGAGTGTGTTTAACATGCATATATTTTTAATAGAATATTTTCACGTTAAGTAGTATGATGTGCAAATAAAGAGTGTAGACCACTGTTGATTTAGAACAGTAGCTGATATAAGTGGGATAGACTTATTTCATAATTTTTATTTTAAACACTTAATGACCTAAGTTATAACTTCAAAGGAAATTTTAAAAGATCAAGAGAAATCAGGAGGACCAGATCTTTGTGAAAACTAGGCATACTTCAGAGAGGCTATATCTGATACATCTGTTTGACACTATCTGAAAAGCAAGTTCTAAACCCAACTGGTAAATGAATTAAGTTTAAAAACGCTGAAGTGAGGATCCTGTGCTGTATTAACTTGGTATCTCTAACATCTATGCTATACTATACCTAATGCTGTTGAGATTTTTCTCCCCTTTTTACCAGTATGAAAAATACTCCTTTCTTTTCTAATATCAACTTGTAATTCTGACATTCTGTATTTGTTCTGACTTCAGCATGGTAAACTAGAAAATATATGTCCAGTTAACTTCATTATAATGATGAAAATCATTTTAACATGTTCACACAAATTAAAGTCTCTTTTCTCTACTTCAAAACTTCATTTTGTGCTGTTAAAGGTCTTGTGACTCTTGGGAAATGGTAGGAAATTTTATTCAGTCTGGTTCTCTTCTAATAATTTCTGAGAGAAATAGGAAGAAATGACTCATACTAAATGTTTATACCCTAGCATTTCAGTGTTAATAGTAGCAGATCTTGTAAAGCAGCCTGTTCAAAGAGATCTGTAAATTAGGGAATAGACATTTATATAAACAATCTTTTAGCACAGAAGAAAAATGTTATACACAGAGATTTTGTGAAAATACTGTCGTGGTTTCTGAATGCTAGTGGAGATAGTGAGTCAGTAATTACCTCATTGCCTTGGGTAATTTTTATCTCATCTCTGACACTGATTGTAAGTGAAACTAGCTTGTTGTTTACATGTGAAGCCATAATGTCTGTTTATCTGTTTTATATCAAGAGACAGTAAATTCCCAGTGGGTAATTGCTATTTGAAGTCTTTTGCCATCATTGGACACATAAAATAGAACTGAAAATGTTAACAGGTCTGATTCCTGAAAATCCCAGTGGAAAGGCCTAGTTATAATTTATGTGTTACAAGGTATATCTTCTGCATGCTTCCTTATGTCCTTAAGTCCAATGTTAACTGTTGAATATCAATTAAAAGCAGTATATCTTGGAACCCGATCTGTATGCTAAAATACAGTTCAGTGGTATTTGGCTGTTGGAGATATAACCAGCAATAAATGTTATAACAAACAAGATATATCTAACACTATTGGAAAACACTAGAAATGAAAGATGGTCTGCAAGATGAGAGCTAGCAGCAGAAACCAGGTTACTCAATGAAGCAAGTAACTGCTGAATTGGCTAAATATCATGGAAAGAATCAGGGCTTATATTTGTGTATTAAATGTGGAACTGAACATTGTTCAAGCTTTAAGCTGTTGCTTTTCACATTACTTAATTGAATCTTAGCCTTGAGCTTCTCTCAATATGAGCCCTGAAAACCACCATTCCAACCAAATTCAGATGGGTCCTGAAGATAGATCCTACAGCAACAAGAATGTCCATGAACAAGCTAGTTCAAGGATCATTTAGTCTAGATGCTTTTGTTCTCAGAGTTGCTAGCTGTTTCTGTGGTGAATTCACTCCCATTTCCTACCAAACCCATTTACAGAGCAATAAAGAGTATGGAACAATATTCCACTTGTTCATCTCTTCACATGTTTTCAAATGTCTATTAAAGCACTAAAAAAAGCAATCTCCTTAAACTTTAAATGACCTTTATATAAAATTGACAGTAAAGTGCTGCCTATACAGAAAAAAAAAAAAAAAAAAAAAAAAAAGGCAAAGTATTATCTTTCATTTTAACAAACATAGGCTGGTTGAAAAACTTGCAAGTCACTTTTCTCTTTGCATAGATGCCACAGTCATAAGTGGTTGCACTGACCCCTTGTACTCATTAAGCTGTCTGTTAACCTAGCATTAAACTGAAGAGCAGAGTGGAGGAGAATTGGTAGTACAGAGAAAGTATTCATCAGCTACTTGTGGACATTGCTACTTCTTCTACTGGGTCTAGATACTTGCCTGTATCTCTTTGAATACTGACAAATTAAGCTAAAACTGCAGCTTAGGAAGCAAATGTTTAGGTTTTTGCCACCTGCTGTAGTGGGCTAAAGCTTTCACATTATCAGGGGAAGACAAGGAGGGAGGGGAAAGCTGTTTTAAGCTTAGTTTGAAAAGAAGACCAAATATTAAATCAGACTTGTGAGCTGGAGCTAATACTTATTGCGTACACCTAGATTGGCTCAGAAGTAAATGACTCCTTGAAATCCTCTTAAACCAGTTCCCTCTACAGTTTTCTCAGTGGGTGTGGATAAATAGCCATTCATTTGTCCTCCAGAAATGATTGCAAGATACTATGAATGCAATATTTTCTGGACATAAATTATATCATCATTAGATGAATATTACACATTCTCTCTGTGTAAGAATACTTTGACAGCCTCTTTGAAGGCTTATGAATTTTGACATTTCCACATCAGACAGATACCTAGCAAATTATAAAAAAAACCACTGTCAACTGAAACAAAGACCAAAGTTCCAAGAACTTTTTGCTATTTCATAGGGAGTCACATTTCTGTGGAGATACAGAATGTACTTGCCAACTCTACTGTATCTGGTGGCTGACTCCAAAATGGTTGCTTCTTACTGCCCTCTTTTTCTACGTCTCTGAAAACAGGTTTGTTTTCACCTGGTATTGTTGATGAATTGGCAGATAGTATCCTGTCTCTGATAGTCTGCCTCTGATACTAAGATTACAGTGCCACAGTCCATCAGAATTCAAATACAAGTAAACATCTCCTGCAGCTGCCTGGAGAGAACCTCATCTTTGGTAACAAACTTGTATTCGGTATTAAACATGGACAGGTATTAAAGCAAAGATTTCATCCTCTTTGAAGACTCATCACTCTATCTGCTGTATTTGAGTTCAAAAAAAGGTAATTTATCTGTTGGTAAGCTATTTCCCATCCTTTATGCTTGCACATTTGGACACCTAAAGTACATTTTTCCTAGCTGCCATCTTGAATTCTACATCTTCTTTCTCTCCAGACAGAAAACTAAACGGAAGTACACGGCAGGTGCCTCAGGATTAGTATCTTTGTATTATGATCATGCCTTTACTTAGGGAACCTGAGCCTAAAAGAAATCAATTTTACAGGATAGACTCAAAGCTGAACATTAGGGTATTTGTGTAAGTATATATAAAAGCAATGTTATTAGAAAGTAATTTCAAATGCAGTCTCAGAAACTCAATTTTGTCTTCTTTATAACATTAATACAGATAAAGAAGTAGCTGAGGTATGGAAATGGGCTGAACACCTACTGTCTCTTTGAATGGGAGATCTGAAGAAGAAAAATCAGGAACTTCCATGATGTATTGAAATAGCTATAAACTATTTAAATGTCATAGGAGGAATACCTAAAATAAAATTACGCATACTCAAAAGTAGAACGCCCTGCTTTTAAAAAGAATGTCAGTGTGATTTCAAAGTCATGTCATAAGAATGATATGAGCTTCATTTAATCCTTCATGATTAAATATCAGTTGTGTTGCAATGCAATAAATTACAAGGGAATTCTAAATTACAAGGGACTCTTGCTTTTAGCCAATAAGCTGGTGTGGAAGAATAATTTTCATGAATGTGTATGGGCAGGATCCAAGTAGTTCCTTTAGGTGTGCTGAGCCTCAGTTATTTATCTGAGATAACAAGCTTTCTCCCAGGATCTCTGATGGTGAGAAAACGATGTTCACTCTATGAAATTCTGGATGCTTTTCCTCTCCTTTCCTGTAGGGCATGTTTAACTTACATATCTTTCTTCCTCTAAATGGATTCTCCCTCCTGAACGCTCTATATGAACATTTGTCTCTGTAGTGGGGTTTGAGCTCCCATCATACAGATATTTTGTTACAAGATACCATACCTTTTCTTTGACTTGACCCCTTGTACAATGGAGGCACATGGTGCTCTGTCACTGTGTCGTGGTTTAACCCGACCGGCAGCTAAACACCACGCAGCCGTTCGCTCACCCTCCCCCCTCCCTCTCTGGGACGGGGGAGAGAAATGGAAAGTGAAGCCCGTGAGTTGAGATAAAGACAGTTTAATAAGACAGGAAAAAAAAAAATAACAAAAATAATAATAACAATAATAATAATGATGATACAATGGTGATAATACGAAAGTAATAATAGTATGTACAAACAAGTGATGCACAATGCAATTGCTCACCACCCGCTGACCGATGCCCAGCCTAACCCCGAGCAGTCCGGCCCCCTCCCCCCGGCTAGCCACCCCTATATATTGTTTAGCATGACGTCAGATGGTATGGAATACCCCTTTGGCTAGTTTGGGTCACCTGTCCTGGGTCTGTCCCCTCCCAGCTCTTACTGCACCCCCCAGCCTGCCCGTTGGCAGGACAGAGCAAAGGCTGAGATGTCCTTGGCTTAGTATAAGCACTGCTCTGCAACAATTAAAGCATCGGGGTGTTATCAGCACTCTTCTCATTCTAAGCCAAAACACAGCATTCCACCAGCTACTAGGAAGAAAATTAATTCTGTGCTAACTGAAACCAGGACATCTATCCACCCCTTATTCCATACCATTTATGTCATGCTCAGGTTACACTCTTTTCCATACATTCTAATTAGTCACCTATAGTAATCATGGTAGTGATAACATACAGTATAATATACTATTTAACATGGTGCAATTCAGTTCATGGGCTATTCTCACCCAGTATTAAATCTCCTTGAGGTACACACCGGACCTCTCCGTTCTTTTGCATCACCCACCAAGTATATCCAGGTCCCTGAGCGAAAACAATTCCACGAATAGGTTTGCCTTTTCCTGAGGCAGGAGTAGCCCAGACTGTTTTACCCAGCATATTTTTTACATGCACTACAGGAACTTTATCCCCATCTACAGTACGTAACAGGTTTGATTGGGCAGGTCCAGCTCGGTTGGTAGATCCCCTAGTATTGACTAACCAGGTGGCCTTTGCCAAATGCGTATCCCAGTTTTTGAACGTCCCAGCGCCCATTGCTTTCAAGGTAGTCTTTAACAGGCCATTGTATCGTTCAACTTTCCCGGAGGCTGGTGCATGATAGGGGATGTGATACACCCATTCAATACCATGTTCTTTGGCCCAAGTGTCTATAAGGTTGTTTCGGAAGTGAGTCCCATTGTCTGATTCTATTCTTTCTGGGGTGCCATGTCGCCATAGGACTTGCTTTTCAAGGCCCACGATGGTGTTCCGGGCGGTAGCATGAGGCACAGGATATGTTTCCAGCCATCCGGTGGTTGCTTCCACCATTGTAAGTACGTGGCGCTTGCCATTGCGAGTTTGAGGGAGTGTGATGTAATCAATCTGCCAGGCCTCTCCATATTTATATTTCAGCCATCGTCCTCCATACCAGAGAGGCTTTGACCGTTTGGCTTGCTTGATTGCAGCACATGTTTCACAGTCATGAATAACCTGTGCTATAGCGTCCATGGTCAAGTCCACCCCTCGATCACGAGCCCATCTGTATGTTGCATCTCTACCTTGATGGCCTGAGGTGTCATGGGCCCATCGGGCTATAAATAATTCACCTTTATGCTGCCAATCCAGGTCCACCTGAGCTACTTCAATCTTAGCAGCCTGATCCACCTGCTGGTTGTTTTGATGTTCTTCAGTAGCCCGATTCTTGGGCACATGAGCATCTACGTGGCGTACTTTCACAGCCAGGTTCTCTACCCGAGCAGCAATATCTTGCCACAATGCAGCAGCCCAGATAGGTTTGCCCCTACGCTGCCAGTTGTTTTGCTTCCATTGCTGTAACCATCCCCACAGGGCATTTGCTACCATCCATGAATCGGTGTAGAGATAGAGAACTGGCCATTTTTCTCGTTCAGCAATGTCTAAAGCCAGCTGAATGGCTTTCACTTCTGCAAACTGACTCGATTCACCTTCTCCCTCAGCAGCTTCTGCAACTCGTCGCGTAGGACTCCATACAGCAGCCTTCCATCTCCGATGCTTCCCCACAATACGACAGGACCCATCAGTGAACAGGGCATATTTCTTTTCATTCTCTGGCAACTGGTTGTACAGTGGGGCTTCTTCAGCACGACCCACCTCCTCCTCTGATGATATCCCAAAGTATTTGCCTTCTGGCCAGTCCATGATCACTTCCAATATTCCTGGGCGACTGGGGTTTCCTATTCGAGCCCGCTGAGTAATCAGTGCAACCCACTTGCTCCATGTAGCATCAGTTGCATGATGCGTAGAGGGGACCCTTCCCTTGAACATCCAGCCTAGTACCGGTAATCGGGGTGCTAGGAGGAGCTGCGCTTCAGTACCGACCACCTCCGAAGCAGATCGAACTCCTTCATATGCTGCCAATATCTCCTTTTCAGTTGGAGTATAGCGGGCCTCAGATCCTCTGTATCCCCGACTCCAAAACCCCAGAGGCCGACCTCGAGTTTCCCCAGGTTCTTTCTGCCAGAGGCTCCAGGTGGGGCCGTTCTCCCCGGCTGCAGTGTAGAGCACATTCTTTACATCTGGTCCTGTTCGAACTGGCCCAAGGGCTACTGCATGGACTATTTCCTGCTTGATTTGTTCAAAGGCTTGTCGTTGTTCAGGGCCCCATTCAAACTCATTCTTCTTACGAGTTACTTGGTAGAGTGGGTTTACAATCAGACTGTAATTTGGGATGTGCATTCTCCAAAACCCCACAACACCTAGGAAAGTCTGTGTTTCTTTTTTGTTAGTTGGTGGAGACATAGCTGTTATTTTGTTGATCACATCCATTGGGATTTGACGACGTCCATCTTGCCATTTTATTCCTAAAAACTGGATCTCCCGTGCAGGTCCTTTGACTTTATTTTGTTTTATGGCAAAACCGGCTTTCAGAAGGATTTGGACTATTTTCTCCCCTTTCTCGAAAACTTCCTCTGCTGTGTCACCCCACACAATAATGTCATCAATGTACTGCAGGTGTTCAGGAGCTTCCCCCTGCTCTAGTGCAGACTGGATCAGCCCATGGCAAATGGTAGGGCTGTGTTTCCACCCCTGGGGCAGCCTATTCCAAGTATATTGGACTCCCCTCCAAGTGAAGGCAAATTGTGGCCTGCACTCTGCTGCTAGAGGGATGGAGAAAAATGCATTAGCGATATCAATTGTGGCGTACCACTTGGCTGCCTTCGATTCAAGTTCATACTGAAGTTCCAGCATGTCCGGCACTGCAGCACTCAGTGGTGGCGTGACTTCGTTCAGGCCGCGATAGTCCACTGTTAGTCTCCACTCGCCATTAGACTTTCGCACTGGCCATATGGGACTATTGAAAGGTGAATGAGTCTTGCTGATCACTCCTTGGCTCTCCAATTGACGAATTAGCTTATGGATGGGAATCAGGGAGTCTCGGTTGGTGCGATATTGCCGCCGGTGCACAGTTGTGGTAGCAATTGGCACTTGCTGTTCTTCGACCCTCAGCAACCCCACAACAGAGGGGTCCTCTGAGAGACCAGGCAAGGTAGATAATTGTTTAATGCCCTCTGTCTCTAAGGCAGCAATACCAAAAGCCCACCGGAACCCTTTTGGGTCCTTGCAGTATCCTCTTCTAAGATAGTCTATGCCAAGGATACATGGAGCATCCGGACCAGTCACAATGCGGTGCTTTTCCCACTCATTCCCAGTCAGACTCACTTCAGCCTCCAATACAGTCAACTGCTGAGATCCCCCTGTCACTCCACAAATATAGATGGGCTCTGGTCCTTTATAGCTCGATGGCATTATGGTACATTGTGCACCGGTGTCTACTAAAGCCTTATACTTCTGTGCGCGTGATGTGCCAGGCCATCGAATCCACACAGTCCAATAAACTCGATTGTCCCTTTCCTCCCCCTGGCTGGAGGCAGGGCCCCCCTAATCCTGGTCAGAATCTTCCTCGTTTCTGTGTTTGAAGGACTGTCTGCTGGAAGTTGGAGCAGCAAACTTTTCGGAGAATCCCTTTTTCCTGATTGTTTTCTTTTGCAACTCACGTACCCGTGCCTCTAGGGTCGCGGTAGATTTTCCATCCCACTTTCTCATGTCCTCTCCATGGTCTCGTAAGTAAAACCACAGGGTGGCACGGGGTGAGTACCCACCATATCGTCTTCCTTGTGTGGGTGAACGCCTACCCCTGACAGCTGAGACACTGCTTTGTACAGGTGCGAAGGAGAATAATCTCTCTTCAAGTTGGTGAACCTTTTCAGAAAGTTTCTCCCAAGTGTTCTCCTTTGGTCGGTGGGCACTGGTTGGTTCAGGTGGGGAGGACAATAGATTCTCTTCAAGTTGGTGAACCTTTTCAGAAAGTTTCTCCACAGCTGAGACGCAGGCCTGTAAGGAAGAGGAGAGACTTTCTTCGTACTGCCGGAGTTGTTTAGCCGCTTCACCCACTGTGGGTTCCTCATCCTCTTTCCAGGCCATTATTGCCAATGAGCTGGCATATGATGATGGTGCACTCCGTACAAACTTCCGCCACATGGGTCGTGTACACTTGACTTCATCTGGATCTGTGGATGTTTGTTTGAGGTCTGGATCCTCATAAATCACTTCCCGTACGGCTAATTCCCTCAGGTACTGGATTCCCTTCTCCATAGTGGTCCACTTGCCTGGTAGACATAAAATATCTTCCTTGAAGGGATACCTTTCCCTCACAGCTGAGAGGAGACGCCTCCAGAGGCTGGTGGGTCGTGCTCCATCTGCAATTGCTTTGTCAATGCCGGCGTCTCGAGCAAGGGATCCCAGCCGCTTGGCTTCCCTGCCGTCTAATTCCACACAATTGGCTCCAGAGTCCCAGCACCGGAGCAGCCAGGTGACAAGCTGCTCACCTATACAGCGACCAAAATCTTTTCGCACATCTCGTAGCTCGCGCTCGTTTAGGCTTCGGGTAGTTACTGTTGCTCTTTCGGCATCCTCATCTTCCTCCTCCTGAATCCTTGACGGCCCAGCGTCGTCATCATCTTCGTCATCTCTATACTTAGTTTTGGCAGAAGCCTTACCTGGATTGGCAGAAGACTCTCTGCGTTCTAAACGACTTGAATTTCTATACCATATTTTCACCTTCTCTACAGGGGCAGCTTGCACTGCTACTGCTCGTTTCTCTGACTTTGTTACAGGGTCTGCCACAGGGGTTGGAGTGCCCTCTGCAGGGTCAACTTGCACTGCTACAGCTCGTTTCTCTGACACGGCCACAGGAGCTGGAGCGGCTACAGGAGCTGGAGCAGTTGCAGGAACCGGAGCTGTAGCGGCTACAGGAGCTGGAGCTGGAGCTGGAGCAGTTGCAGGAGCTGGGACTGGAGCAGCAGTAGGAGCTGGAGCTGGAGCGGCTTCAGGAGCTGGAGCTGGAGCGGCTTCAGGAGCTGGGACTGGAGCAGTTGCAGGAACTGGGACTGGAGTAGCGGCCGGAGCTGGAACTGGAGCGACTGCAGGAACTGGGACTGGAGCAGCTGCAGGAGCTGGAGCTGGAGCGGCTTCAGGAGCTGGAGCTGGAGCAGCTTCAGGAGCTGGGACTGGAGCAGTTGCAGGAACTGGGACTGGAGTAGCGGCCGGAGCTGGAACTGGAGCGACTGCAGGAGCTGGGACTGGAGCGGCTGCAGGAGCTGGGACTGGAGCGGCTGCAGGAGCTGGGACTGGAGCGGCTGCAGGGTCTGTCACTAAGTTGACAGCAGTATCAATGGCAGCTCGATAGGCATGAGCCAGGCCCCAGCACGTTACAATGATTTGTGTTACTTTGGAACTGCCAGAATCATTACACCTTTTTTTCAAGCATTCTGCCAGTTTTTGAGGATTTTGCCATTGTTCAGGGGTGAATTTCCAACACACTGGGGGTGCCAACTGCTCTAGATGCCTGCCCATATCCACCCATACTCCCTGCCACCCACAACTATACTGCCTCCGGGCAGATCTCCGGATGAGCTTCATAAGTAGTTGTTTAACTTTAAGCAGAATCTGAAGTGCATTCATGAGGCAGAACAACAAGACTATGGTATTCTGAGTATTCCAGAAATATTCAATATCTTGGAGAGCTATTGTGACAAGCTCAGGGGATAAGAGGGTGGTGAAGGAGGAAGGCAGAGTGACCCAGGAGGATACAGGGGTGGTGAAGGAGAAAGGGAGAGTAAGCAAGTAAGGAAAAATATCCTCCCCTTTCCCCTCCACAGATTGACTCTCTAATGGAGAAAAACAATAGGTATAATTGCTAATAGTTCCCAAGATGCTGTTTCCAAAGTACAGAGTCCACGATGTTACTGAGTATAAATACCAAGTTAGAGTCATGACCAGATATCTTATCGTCTCATAAGCCATTGCTATAACACTTAGTACCATAATGGTCTGAAACCAGGGCCCGGAGAGGAGAAACAACACTACAGAGAGCAAATACGGAAAATAATGTACTATAATACTCAATTTGGAAAACAGGCGCAGCAGAGTTGTGATTAAAGCAATCAGCATCATGACAAGTGACTATTAAGCAGGTCTAATCCTTACACCAATTTTAGTTTAACACACTCTGATCAGATCTGCCGTTATCTCAACCTTTCGTGCCCTACGTTGGGCGCCAAAAAGACTGTCGTGGTTTAACCCGACCGGCAGCTAAACACCACGCAGCCGTTCGCTCACCCTCCCCCCTCCCTCTCTGGGACGGGGGAGAGAAATGGAAAGTGAAGCCCGTGAGTTGAGATAAAGACAGTTTAATAAGACAGGAAAAAAAAAAATAACAAAAATAATAATAACAATAATAATAATGATGATACAATGGTGATAATACGAAAGTAATAATAGTATGTACAAACAAGTGATGCACAATGCAATTGCTCACCACCCGCTGACCGATGCCCAGCCTAACCCCGAGCAGTCCGGCCCCCTCCCCCCGGCTAGCCACCCCTATATATTGTTTAGCATGACGTCAGATGGTATGGAATACCCCTTTGGCTAGTTTGGGTCACCTGTCCTGGGTCTGTCCCCTCCCAGCTCTTACTGCACCCCCCAGCCTGCCCGTTGGCAGGACAGAGCAAAGGCTGAGATGTCCTTGGCTTAGTATAAGCACTGCTCTGCAACAATTAAAGCATCGGGGTGTTATCAGCACTCTTCTCATTCTAAGCCAAAACACAGCATTCCACCAGCTACTAGGAAGAAAATTAATTCTGTGCTAACTGAAACCAGGACACACTGAGATGCTTTTTAGCCTTCTGTTTTACTACATTGTTAATGTGAGTTCTCACCTCATGGCTCTTTCTCAAAGTGGCTTTGAAAGCAGAAAGAAATGGTCATGGGGAGATATAATGAAAGAGGTTCTTTCTATTGCTTTACTAACTACATGTTCTGAAAGATGTCTAGAAAATTTGGAAAAGGACAGAATGGAGAAGGTTAGAAGGTACCCACAGAACTGGGGTCTCTCTTCATCTCTGCTGCAAAGTTCTTTTCAGACTTAGCTACTGAATTTATGTATCACTCTAAACTTTTCAGACAACCAGCTGAATCTAAAGGGAGCTGTCTGAAGAATGTCTGAGAACCTAATACAGGACTTTCCTATATAGCAGTTCCTGAAGTATCACTTGATTTTCTCCTTTATTCACTCCCAAATCTTATGTGGGTACATAATCTTGGTTAGGCTTTGAGGAATTCATGTGCTTGTATTTCCTCTCTAGTCTTATTTGTGTACACTTTGAGGAATTTGTATGCTTGGTATTTTTCAGATCATGACAGACCTTTCTTATCCATGTGTTGGACCTATTACAAGTATACAACAGACAACATATAGGGACAATGTGGACAGCATGTCTGACATTCTTTGAGGGTTAACAGCAAGAAAACAGGGAAATGTCCATGTTATGTCACACAGCTGTGCACTATGTGGTCCCAAGGTCAGATACTCCCTGAAAAATCATCCTCCTTAACAAATGATTTTTTTCTGTAGCTGCGTCTAGTACCAGTAGATACAATTCATGATATCACTGTACACCCAACATTTGTGAATGATCTTTCATATCTCTATGGTAGAAACAGAAATGTTGTAGCTCATCTTCCTCTGAGTACTGCTGACTGTTCATGCTGCACTCCTATTTAGTCAGTACTTTATGGAACAACTTATGAAATGAGTATACTATGCATTTTTAAGTAAGGGAAATTACCTATTCTTAGTAACTTTTAGCATAAATCATTATAGCATGGATTTCTAGGTAATCTTCTTTATTAACCTCTGTTCTGAATAGGATGTTTCCGCATGAGTTGAAATATTAAGATACGTATTCATGGACCAAAGGATACATTCAGGTATGTATGATCGCTGCACTCTTTCTCAGAGGAAATCTTTCTTCATTTGATACCCTCCTAGCTAAAGTCATATTGACATCAACTTTATTGTTACAGAAGTATCAAAGATCCTTTTTTAAAAAATATTTTTATTTTTTATTGCAGCATAGCAGGTTCTGCTTTCATCAGGATTTTCAAGAATGAGAGCTGCTACCAATTGTCATTTATTGCATAGAATACAGTACATTTAACTATTTACTCTGTAAAGAGCTGTTTTTCTTACAGTCAAAAATTTCTTCAGAGGAAGTATTTTGACTGGGCTTTGTGGATCTTTTCAGTCTATAAATCTTACCTCATTCTTTCCCACTACTCAGGACAGAAGCTAATATTTTGGATCTATATTAATCCGGGCTGAATCAGACTCCTTAACAGAAGACAAATGTCTCTGTGGCACCAAAAGTAAAAGCATTACTTGTGTCTTGCTCTATACTTGGAGTATTAAAATATGACTATGTCATGATACCTAGCAATATTTTCTCTAACTTTTGTAGGTCTACGCATTTATTTGAGGTAGAACATCTATTACATATTTCTGCATTTTCTCTGTGCAGTAAAAATGTGTTTGCCTTAACTAATCCATGACAGTATGTTTTGCACAGCAGAGATTCATTCTCTAATGTTGTGGTAAAACCACCTACAGCTTTTTCTTGTCTATAGAAGTGGGAGTTAGAAGAAGTAGGTTAATTCTCAGATCAGCCACAGAAATGCCTCACATTGTCAGTGAGCTTATTAGTATTTTGAGCCCGAGTTTCCATATCTGTAAAATAGAATTGTATTGACAGGACATCTCAGGTTCAATAACAATTTTAAAATGCTGTTAGATTTGGAATTGCCTTTTTTCTAAATAGTACCTGTGACTAACAGGGCTTTCTGGAGAAATTGTTGCTGCCCTCACTTCCGTTATGTGTACATTAGCAATAGTTCTACCTGCAGGAGATTTACAGAGTGAAATAGTTGGTGCTGACAATCTTGTATTCACACGAAAACAGTTTATTCTGGACTAGATTCAGACTGATCCCAGTGACTGAATGGTTGGAATACAGTAAGCAACCTCCTGTGTCATATCTTCTAGACCAGTTTCATCTGAAAGAATTGTAGTTTATTTGCTTTATTTAAGACCACTACACAACGTAAACTAAAACCATGGTGAGTTGGGGTAGTTAGTGCATACAAAAGTATACTGATGATGCAAACTAAAACACTACCATAATTGCACCCTCATCTTATTGCAGCAGAATCAAATCTGAAATACAGCATGGTTTGCTTTGTTGTCTGTCTTCTCACAGAAATCAGATAGCATAAATTCTACCGTCTCAGAAAAGACTTCATTCGGAGTATTTGGTTTTCTAGAACTTCTCCAGCCAGTCAGTCACCTGCAATACCTCTCAACAGTCCCTCTCCCTTAAATTCCCAATGTGGTTCTGTCAACAGATTCCTTCTAGAAATCTTCTGAATGCCAATTTTGAAAGGATTTTTCTAAGGATTTCTATTTTTTCAGACACTTTGCTTTTCTCTCTCTTCACTCCCTTGCTTAGGTCATTACAATATTAATAAAAATCTGCAGGACAGATATTGTAATTGCTTGATAGCTCTATATCACAGATGGAAGTGCTAATCCTTTGGATAAAACTATGTAATGGACATGGGAAAAAAAATCACTGCAGCTGCTTTTATTGATCACAAGGAAAACGATAGATCTATAGGCTCCAAGCTGGTGAAAAACGTAGAAAAGCATAACTTCATAATTCTCACAATCACTATAAGGGCTGGAATTGAAACAATGAAGAAGACCTGTCATAAAATCCAAAATATAGTATGTAGACAATGATTCCCTCTCAACTGTGAGACCATTTTGTGTACAGTTTTGCAAGGATAATGAGGCAGGTATATGGTATTTCATAGGAAGTTTATGAAAAAGTTCTTCACACACACACATACCCAAAGAGAAAGGAACTGAAAACTGTATTCATGTACTTCAGTCTTTCTGTGTTGGAATACTGACAACAGTAGAACTAAGCATTCATCAATTTGCACTTGGGTGTTCAAGGTCATGCATGTCCTGTGTTTGGAACAGTCAAAATACGAATGTGAAACTACGCAGAATACTACATTAGTGAATTTATATATAAACTGTAAATAAAAAATTCTGATTTAGAAATCTTTAAAATCCAGTCAATTATACTTCAGCCTGGCAGAGTGCCACATCGGCTTTCAGATGGGATCTGTTCTAGTACCATAACGCAGAACAAACTAAATCTGTTAGGTTTTAAGTAAAAAGATACCAGATTGTTCATACAGGCTGATATCTGACTAAGTAAGTAAATAAAAGTATTATTAATATAGGTTCAAGTAGACCAAAATAAAAAATAATAATAAAAAAAAAGAAACAGCTTAAGTGCAGCTGTTCATATACATATTCTACCAATAGCCCTGACCCATGTTTTTCGAAACCCAGTTATAAACAGTTATTCTTTGTCTAATTCCCCTGTTCCAGAAACAGTCCTCATCATGCCCTGCTTACTTCTCAGAAAATCCTGTAAAGCTAGATGCATAGCCATGCCAATGAACTCTTCATATATATTTCTGTAATAGCAAGCATATGTAAAATTTTCAGCAGAATGGAATGGCTTGGATTGCTTAGAAGTGAAGTGAAAAGAGAGTTAATTCTGTCTCCTTCTACTCATATGCAAAGGCAGGATTATTCTAAGGGTTTTCTGTCTGTACTTCACTTTTTCATATCTGCATTCTAATTACTTGAAAGAATGTTTGAGAGAACAAAAGGCTGTTTGAAAATAAAACAAGTGGCTAACAAAAGTTGCCATCAGGTCATGCAATGGAAGTTGCAGTTGATCTGTATGGATCAGTTGATATGAGTAATATCAGTTATTGCACTAAGATTTATTCTGTGGTGAACTTAATTTAAAAAAAAAAAAAAAAAAGAAAAAGAAAAAGAAAAGAAAGAGAGGACAAAAATTCCAAGCTGCAACAGTTACAACCAGATTTCATCCACATTTAAATATTTTCTTTTTCCATTAAGAGAGAATATGCAAGTTTTTAATTTGGTTTGGTTTTTTAAATTGATTTTCACTTAATAGGCCTAATGAATAACCCAACCGGTGGGTTGAGTTAGTGTTTCTTTATGTATTCCATACAAATACTCATTGTTATAGGAAACAACTCTGTTATTGTAAGGGGGAGAGATGAAAGGTTAAGCTCTGAACTGTAAACCAAAATCTATATTAAGGAGAAAGGAAAACACGGTGAATGAAGTTGAATATCCCTCTGCTCAGCCAAAGTGAGATCATCGCTTGTATGGGTAATTAAAATTGCAAGAGTCTAAGATCGTATGTTATCAGTAACCTTTGCAGGTCAGGTTCATGTGTTGCAATAATTTATAAATTACTTTGGTTTTATCCTTTTGTATGCTAAAACTTGATTTGGCTTTTCCAGCAGATATATCAATTCTGCAATTCCTAGGAGAAGGAATTACCATTAGATACTATTTTAGGTTTCCCATTATTATCTGACTCTCTGCTATCTTATTACTGCCTTCTATTACTGTTACAGATTCTCTCATTTCATGACTTTGGACTTTAGAGTGTCATCTGGAGATCAAACATCTTGCTAAGGAGCTGTACCAATGGAGAGCAATGATCAAAGATACACAGATAACAAAATAAATTGCTCAGTTTCTGTGTTGTTAAGCTGATTAAGTGCTGTTATTATGACTCTTTTTTTCTGTTTTTTCATTGCTGATGTGGATGCACCAGTGCAAAAATTTCAGTTCCCCGTCATAAATATATAGAGGAATTTGTACAGGGGACTGATCTCTGATCTCTTTTGTGTGTAAAATTCAAACAGCTAAAAAAAAAATAAAAAAAATACCCTGTTTAATTTATCATACTACTTTCATGTCCAGCATCTGCTTCTATTCACCTTAGTCTAAACCTGTCCCTTTGACAGGTTTTCATGATTCTTGTAAAAAACTTTTCATTTTCTTTTATAAAATGGTGTGATATATGAACAGCATTCATATAATTGTCCACTGTGATAACACATCTGTGCGTATTTGTCTGTCTTCAATGTGTAGTAGGAAGATAAGCATATGGCCTCTTGTACATAGCAAACATCTCTCAAAATATGCAGATGACATCATGTACATAGTTCACAAAAAAAAAAAAAAAAAGAAAAAACATTATCAAGAATATCTTCTAATTAAATTGCTATGAAAAAATATTTCACACTAAGCAATAATAAGACAAATCAGAGGTGTAGAAAGTCTTTCGGAACAGCTGGTTGTAATGGGAACACATAGGCGATGAAGGTCTTCTAATAACCTGTAAAGGAGGTGTTAAATCAAGCATGCAAAAGAGAATTTGTTTTATTCAAGCTTGTAAGTTTTTTCTATCAAAGTCAAATAGCTTCTGCCTTTGACAGCAGTGTTGTTTCAGTCCCAAGAGACATGCACCTTTTACTGTTATCCATTATGAATGAGCATTTAAGATACGAGAATACAAAACCATTATAATTTTTCTCCAGAGTGTAACATAAAAATATTTTTAGGGATATGAGAATTTAAGTTTATGAATAAAAAGAAACAGCTGGACTGGTTGGGCAAGGAAAGTGTGCAAGGTGGTGTGGTCAAGGCAGACTTTATAATCAATATGACAGGGTTTGAGGGGGCCCTCAAATGTGGAAGTACCGAGAGGCTTTGCCCCCCTCTTAGTTTCTTCTCTGTTACTATGTCATTCACTTACCAGTGAATGCCACATTATACAATGTAAATGTAAACTTTACATTATGAGCACATCACCAGTGAACTTAGTCTCATAATACTACGATAACATGTATTCCGCATTCAAACATGCGAAAGAATTTTGTGATGATACAAGATAGTCTTGCCTACATTGATTTTAAAAGATGAGGTGGGAGGCTGGAAAAATCTCTTCTTTCCTTTAGGATTATAGATTTTAATATATATAATTTATCTATACATTGATCTATTTTATGCATTTCAGGCTAGGTTTTCTGTCTTTATATTCATAAACTATTCTTAGAATAACTTTTTATTGTGTTTCAAAAGAGCATTTTCTTATTTTGTGACATTAAAGGGTTGTTTTTATTTTTCCAATATAAATATCTGGATGCCTCTAAAATGCTGTAAGGGATTTACTAACTGTGAAAGCTTTATCTTCTTTCCTATTAGAGATCATGTTGATTTTTTTGTGCTGTCTTCATATGATTAAATGCACATAGGTCTGCCTTTGTAAAATTTAACAGAATAAAATCAGCACTTACATTTTATCACTTCATTTTTAGTATGGACTAAAGTTATTCCTGCATTTGATAGAATCAACAAGTTTCTTATATAAAACTGTCCTTGCTTGCTCAAGTTCAGTTGTCCCAGTTTACTCATAACCGGGAATATGTCTCTGCATTGTGAGAATCAGCAAGCCTGAAAGCAAAGCACCTGCTACCATCTTAATTTCAAGAAAAGCATTCAACTGAGTAGAACCTATTCTAAAATAAGAATTACTTAGAAAATAAAATATTTGTGAAAAATTCAAGTATTTCTAATTTATGTATTTTTCAGTCATCTGATCTTTATTTGCAGTGTTTACATGACAGTGCAATAACATTTAGAATCAGGTTATTACTTTAACAGTGCCAATAAAACCACAAAGTATTGTGTAAAGCCCTTTATAAATCATTTATTGGATGTGCAAGAAAAAATTTGAGGCTGAATTTATCATTAGGTTGGAAGTGTTTATATCCTACAGACAGGTAATCTTTATGTTTTAGAGGATAATATTTTATATTCATTGCACTCTTGTGAAACCTATTGAATGCTTGCTTCAAGAAACAAATTTTGGGAGATGATGAGGATCTAAGTTTAACTTTGGAGGGAAAATGGTAACTTGAAGTTATAGTGGCTAAGTCATCTTGATACAGATCTAAACATAGTGTCTCCTGTCTTTGTAGGGTCTGAGTATACACCCTGCGTGCCTGAGCAAAGTAAAAGAGAACATTACTCTTCTGGCATTACTGTATTAGGTTGTTATTTAGTCAAAGTAGCAGAGGAGCAGGTATGAACCATCAGCACATACTTGACTTCTAGCTAATTATATTGTTGGACAGGAGTACAGATACAGAGAGCTTTAGGTATTCATTACATGAGAACATTGGCTTCACAAGATAAAAAACTTTTATGGACTCCTTTTAACCTCTGTTGGCATTAGTGTGAATAGAACTTACCCTAAGAAAGGGAAAAGGACAGCTTTAACAGATCTTAAAAGTGCTAAAGAGGTCTAGCAAGGGCAAAAGATTGCTTCCTATGTCACTAGCAAGTATTGGTTTAAAAATATCACAGATAATGGATACGCTGGTTACTGAGAAATCATTAGCAAGTATTAGCTGCCAGTCATCCAGCTGCCAATGTGGCAGCATACTTGGGCCTAAAATCTCATTTACTAGATATTTCAGTGAGACAATGCTTTTGCATATCTAGTAAGACAAAACTTACCACTGAACCTGGTGATAATAAGTAATTATTGAATTACTGGTGAACCTAAGTAATAATAAACTTTCTTGAGGTCCTGAGTTTTGAAGATACTAAGCACAGTAACTCCTCATTTCTAATTGTTAAACACAGACACGCGTACTTACAGATTGTTAATAAATATCCAAACCAAGTCCTCCAGCCCTTCATTTTTTTCCTCTTTTTCATGAATTCTTTCCTCATTTTCAAGTTAGTGAGATGCCCTAAGCCCCCTATAATCATAATATAATTGTCAATTATATGAAATGTAAAGGACAATCTGAATAATATAGTCCTATCCATGTTTGCACATAGGAAACCATACATAAATAAATGAACACAAAATCTGTCAAGAATGATTTTTTTTTAATACAATAGCAATTAGTGGATTAAAGAATATTAATATTGCCCGGTTTTATGTTATTCATAACTTTGATTTTATATGTGAACAAGAGGGAAGTATAGAATTTCCAACTGAGCCTCAAAGGACTTGTTCAACAAACTTTATCTTGGATAGCAGCTTGAAGAAATGGTAGTACAAAAGTAAAGAAGTAATAAAAGAATTCCATCTTAAAATACTTGAGTAGAATTTGTCAGGAAAAAAAAGTCAGAATGAATAGAACAATATAAATAGAAACTTTTAATTTTAAATTTCGGTTGACACTGAGAATACACTGCATAAAAAATCTGCCTGTTTTTTCTTCTCTATAACCTATTTTAAAAGATCAGGTAATAAAGGGAAAAATAAAAAGCTTTTATCAAATCAATTTAATTTCATCTGTCTTTTAAATAGGTATATTATGTATAGAGATGAAGCTCCTTCTGTAGTCAGTGGGCAGAACTAAATGGTCCCAAAGAAAAATTAACCACATTCCAAAAGCATACATAATTGTCATAAATCTCCTTCTGAATGAGCCAGACTCTTTCCATTGATTTTAGAGTACTCAAATAATGAATTTACACTAGATGCTTAACTTTCAAGAGAGTTTGATTATTCAAGATGAATCCCATCCTCAGTCTAATAAAAGGAACCTCCTAACCATTTAATTCAGTTCTTCTCTATCTCGTCCCATCCATCTTCTTTATCTTGTCCCATCCATCTCTCTTCTCATGAAGAAGAAAATATTTTTTATGCAGAAGAAAAACCCTAAAGGGCAGAACGAGATGCAAATGCACACACACACATTTTCAGATCAAAGGTGCTCATTTCAATCAGTAACACAACAGGAAGCACACACTAGACTTGAATACCTACAAATACAATCTGATGTTCTAGCTGTCCATCATCTTTCTGTTTTCCTATCCACATGCATAATAAACTCATGAGACAATACCATGCAAAAATCCATTTTTATCTGTTACCCTCTCATGGTATGGATATAACTACTATTAGGTGAACCTATTTTTTCTCTTTAAATATGTTTTTTTTTTTTTTTTTTTTTTTTTTCTTTTCAGAGGCTCTTCTAATTTGTAAGGGTCTTTTAATCACCATTCTATATGAATGCCTCACAAAAATGTATTAATACAATATCTCCATGAAATAAAAATAAAAATTTTACCAGCAGGGGGATGTGTTGACTAACTGACATCAGTCTAACTGACATCAGTGCAGAAACTATATTTTCAAGCAGACAGCTTGAAAGTTAAGCACTTGCAATTGTATGCTGAAGTCCCACTGACTATAGTGGGATTTGAGACTGTATTTATAGATAGACATTTGCTGAATGCAGATGTGCATGACAGAGAATTGGAAAAGATTATTTCTGATTAAATATCTTAGTCACAGGGTCATTCCTCTGACTGCTCTGTTTTCTAGCTCTGCAATATAAAGCTTAAGGTAAACAAACAAACAAACAAAAACAATCAAATACAAAGAAAGAAACATACAAGAAACCTCCACTAACAAGTACTCTAGATGCTGGCAGATATGTGTTATCTGACTAACAATATGAGTTCATTAGTCACTTCTGCTATGACTTTTAGTATGAATTTATATTAATTGTTCATAATGTAAAGAGAAAAAAAAAAAGTGTACTTTTTTAGGCAAAGTATGGTATGAAAAATTTTCTTTTAATTCAAATAATTTTTTCTTTAGCTAACCCATAAAATATCTTAATCTCTGTTTGCAAATGAGTCCCTTATTCAGTTATGAGTAGAAGAAAATGATAATTGAGCTTTCAGGCTGTAAGGAGAAATCAGTGTGATGATTACTAGAATTAAAATTATAACCTAGAATTAAAATATTATCAATTTTTGGAAATGAAATCACTGTATGACAGCCACAAGTTTTCACCCGTGAGGCCTTGTATGAGTCATGGGGGATGAACAGATGTGGACAATAATGTGATAGCACTACCTGTGTGAGATGGAGAAAAGGACAGGGCATCATGTTCTGGCATCAAAAACAGTCTGTGGCTGTTGAAACTTCCACAGGTGTGGTGTAGACATTTGGTCCGAGAACAAGACTGCATCTATCCTGAATTAACCCTGGCACATATATAATACAGCTGTGAGAAATTTCAGCATGCACTGCTTTAATCTACTGATTTGCTCCTTTTGCCTTGATTGTTAATGTAAAGCTTAGTGTATGTTAAAGCCTACAGGAACACTGTGCATACATATGAGAGGAAAATTAAAAGGTTGTGTTCTTTCACCAACAGAAGTTTCACATGGTGCACTCTGAGACTTACTAGCAGTGTCTAGGTTTGCTCACCTCTGTAAAAATCATCATGTTGTAAAATGAATAAATAAAAAATAAATCTTCCTGTGTGCTGATTTTTTTACATCTTCTGTTAAAGAAAAGGGAAATAACAGTATCAGAATAAGAGCAGTTATTTTTTGTCCTTTAGAAGGCATAGCTTTATCAATTAGAAATGGTTAGTTTGTCACCCAGATTTTGGAACTGTGTGCTAATCTCTGAATTAGTTGCCTGTCATCTGAGGCTATGTATCACTATGCAAATATGCATCACTAAATGACCTTTGTGGTTAAATTTAGATGAGCACTTAAGGAAAAAACTGTTGGTTTCATTTAATTTTCCCAAAGTCTTTGTCAGTGTATCTAAGGATCTCAGTCACCCTGGGGTGTTACCCAAGGTACATGAATAATCAAAGCAAACTCATCATTTTGAAGTACTTTAAAAAATAAATGTTAAAATGTATTGATAATGTGATTAACAAAAAAAAAAAAACGTGGCTAGCTTCTCCTTTCATTCTCCCTGTTGCCTCCCTGAGAGTTGTTCCTTGACTTATTTTACTTAAGATTATGCAGCCAACCAGTATTGTTATAATAGTTAAAATGATTTAACTACTGCTTATGTGTTACTCTAGGTACAGTTTAGACATATATGCATAATTGGATGTGTTGTTTATAGTAGAGAGTGGCAGAGAGAGTCATTAACCAAGTTTGCCTCCTCTCTCTCAGGCTCAGGTTGAGGCTGGTCTAGGTGCAAGGTCAAATTGCAATGTTCTACACAAGCACATCTGCTTAATTCTCTTATGGCAAGGAATAATGCATTTTTTTTCTGTCACTTTTAACCCATTTCTGAACCCATAGATGTGAGAAGTGTGGTCCAAACTGGAAACAAGAACTAGATATAAACATTTTAAAGCTGTTTCAAGTAGAATTTATGTTGTATGTGGAAGAAATGGATATGAAGATATTATGCTATTATTTTATGATGGGTACTGTTTATTCTGTATTTTGCTTCAGACATGTCAGCAAAAATTTGTGGGCAAGTTTTTAGGAAGTGATACCTCCTGAGATGAATAATGGTGTGATTTTTCTAAACCTAAGCATTTTGTTGTATTGAGCTGGTTTTACTTCTATACAGAAGAGGAAGGACAATGCTTTCTGTAGAAGTCACGGTAAATGTTTTTGTAAGTAATTGAACTTCATTTACCAGGTAGAAATGCACTGTAGCAATGATATTTACCACATCAGTGATTACAAGGCAATTATAAAATCACACCAGCTTATTAAAATTGATGAGCAATGCTATACCTATACATGATTTGTTAAAAAGTATCAGTGTAGCTGATAATTCTACAAAGTATGCAGAGAGAAAATTAACAAGTTATGCTTGTATCTTCATTTAAAGTGAAAACGGCAACCTTTAAATTCTTTAAAATATTTCTTGTTTTCATTTTTGAGTGAGAAATCACAGGAAAGAACATACAGTGAAACTGTTTTTTGACACAAACTGTAGTAACAGAACCAGTTAAGATCAAGGCCTTCCCTGAAAACAGTTCTGCATATTTCACATTTTCTTTAACAGTTTTCTAACAACAGCTATAGCTGATTATTTATACTTGTCTTCCTGGTTTAGAGTGAAATCCCAACCTTTAAAGTGCATATGTATTTAGATAGGTCTTCTTAAGAAATTAGTTAGGCTCTTCCATGATCTTAAATAAAGTAAAAATTATTTATTACTGCAGGCATGGTGTATTTTAAATCCATTGAAACTCATAGGAATGTTTCTATTGACCTGCAGTAGGTCAGAGCTGAAGTTATCAAAGTTTTTTTTTTTTTTAGTATGGTAATTGTTTGGGGTTGCTGAATCCAGGAGCCTTACAGAGGTGCAGCCCGCAGTGAGCCTGAGCACACGCTCCCAGATGCAGTACTGTATACACATACACCCACAGCCGAACACACCAATCTTCTCAGACAGAAATCGGAGCACTAGTACAAACAAGACAGCTCCAGCTACCTCACCCTGGTCTCCTCTCTTGTTGAGGAGGATGAAAGTTTTCTTAGTGGAAAGCATATGTACAAAGATACATCTATGCACACATGCAACATAGGCTCCTTCAGCAGCTAAGACAGCCTCTCTGGTAGATGGTCCAGGATCCAAAGTCTCCTCTGATCCTTCCCCTTCCCATCTTCAGTCCTGCTAAATATCCCATAGGAAATCTGGTGCAATCCTCCTCTGCATCCCAAGTCCTGTAACCCTTCCTAGGCACTGGTGGTTTGTGAGGAGATCTGAGAGCTGCTCCCCTTGGTGCACCTGATGGCTGCCACCCCAGGCCCATGGGACTGGGCTGGGTCTTGTGGCTCCAGTGGGTGGCTGGGGCTCCCCTACCCGCCCATGTCCCCCTGCACTCCTTTGTGCTCATGGAAATGAGTTTTTAATCACGTACTCTAACCATAATGAATAGGCATGCTTGAAAAAGAGAATAGCAGCACATTTGGAAAAGCAATTAAAACTGCTATTTATAACTGCAAGTTATTCCTATCAAAATGATAAGAAAAAACTCCAATTTCTTCGCAAGGATTCAGCTGTTGTTTTCTTTTTTTTAAGTGAATCTTTCAATCCTTGTCCCTGTCCCTTTTGTAAATGCTCTCTGTGAATTTGTATAGTTCATTAAAAAAATGAAATGTTTGTAAAAGAATGTTTAAAGATGTATAAAAATATTGAGTTATGCTTTTTATAATTGCACACATGCTTAACCAAAGAGCAGAAATATTAAAAATATTGCCCAGCCAATATCCAGTGTGCAATGTTTAAATTTTGCATTGTTGCAATTATTCACAGTTTTTATATAATTGCTATTTTACAAATTTAAAGAACTAGCAAATTGAAAGAAATTGTAGTTTGGTCCTAAAATTTAAAAAGCAAAAACAGCAGCTAATTTAAATAGATTATTCTTAATGAGACGCTGCTCAGCTTTAACATGCAACTAATTCAATTTTCACGTGAAAAATAAATAAATTAACTAGAGAGATTAACATAGAAAGTTCAGGAATAAGTGGGGAATGATTCTATCTAATAGTTTCATTTGAAATTTACTGGTAAATTTGTTGTTCATCCAAGAGTTGTAAAGGTGACACCGTGTGGTAATAAAGAATATTGCTCCAGTATTCATTGGGCACCAAAAGGTTGTTTCGAATTGCCGTTTCTGCATATATAAACGGTTACATGACAACTGAATGATGGATGTGGCCTGTAGTTTTTCCCTGAAAGGTCCCCCATGTATGTCATATTACTACCATTTTAGATTTGAAGTGACTCAATTTAAAAAAAAAAAAAAAAAAAAAAAAAAAGCTATCCTTGACTTTTTGGACCTCAGTCTGGTCCTTTTGTTTTTGTTTTGCATCTTTAGAGAACTAAGTGTATTTCAACACTGCTCCTCAAATTCAGCTGTTATGCTTTGTTCTGATGTAGATAAACAGAGAGTGCACAGAAAACCTGAGAATAACATTAATTACATCTTCTCTATATAGATAGCATGTATGCAAATATGCCCCTTAAAAAAAATACCAATATGGTGTAGAACACAAATCACGTAACTATACCTGCAACATATTCAAAGGTTATACAATGATATATGTGGGGTTACCACCTTATTTTTGCCTATGCACAGTCATTGCAGTGGCTAAAAGGATAGTTCAGTGGAAATAAATGATGTTGGGAAAAAAAGATAGCCAAACTATTGCACGTTTAAAGCTGCTGTATTAGCAAGTTATCACAGCTTGGTCATTACAGCTGTGCAGTGCTGAGCCTGAACAGAAGAGCACTCTAAGTCCTGATATGAGACATTTCTTCCAAAATGTGGTTGTAACCAACCAGTAGATTTGTCCTGCTGGCCTTACGTGATGAGATGGCTGGGATGGGAGGCTCCGCTGGATGTCTTAGTGGCGGGTCTTTAGAGTTTGTTTCAAAGTAGGAATTTCAATTGCAAAATTGTGCCTCATCGTCATGCCATTGATCCTAGCTTTAAGAAAATGAGTAAATGTGTGATACTGATAGAAATGTGTTTAAAAAAATTGAATCAAGTCCAACTTTTGGCCTACATAAAACTAGCCTATATGTGTATTGAGAAATTATGTTCACAGAGCCCTATCCCTCTTTTGTGGGTTAGCCTCTGCTCAAAATGCAGCATTGTATGTCCTGTACATGCCATAGAATTAGTGTTAAGCCACATTCTTCTATTAGAACCAGCATTATTACAGGATCCTTATTCAACACGAAATCTAATTCTTCATCCTTCTCTTTGTCCTACCTTTCAGTCCAGATTTAGCAATACTGTTGCCTGCCACAGATACACATAAGCCATCATGCCCTCACCTGGCAGCAGCTCTCAGACCACCACTCTCAGTCTTGCAGAGCCCTGTAATTAGAATAGCCAAACCCCAACTATTCAATTAATTTTGCATATAAGCATGAGTGACCATATATGTTTGAAGTAAAGTTGTTCTTACTCCCTTCAGTCTTGGAGATGTACTTAAATGTTATGTGATCATATTTATGATCATAATTACTATTTCATGTATGTTCACTGCCCTGCATAAGTGATAAGGGGTGTGAACTAACAGGCAGATTCCAACTGCCTTCCCCTCACTAGGTTTGGAGAATAAAGACATTATGGGCTGGTGTGGGTGAAAAGTCAGTAAAAAATGCAACAGATAGGTGATGAATATCCCCAAGTAGGGAGCCAGATATCAGTCAAAAAGGTATTAATATTGGTGAAAGCTGCAGGTAAATGGATTACTCCTAAATGAAAAGCTTCACATGAGAAAGAATATGGGAGGATTTGAAATATTGCAGGATATCAAGTAATTTATTAAAGAGTAACTAAAATGTGAAAGAATGATAATCGTGGATGTTATTTTTAAAGCCATTGTTCTGCTGGGAGGAAAGATGAAAAATAGAGATGATGTTGAGCTAAGAACACTGGAAAAACCTACTGAAAAATAAGACAAAGGGATAAAGAAAGATCTTTTAAAGTTAATATCACTTTAGGAAAGGATCAATGAGGACTTTACTTAAAGCTGAGGATTTTCTGTGTTTTTCCACTGGCTCATTTGAATATAAGAAATGACTTTGCTGTTCTGTTGGAGAAGTATTATCAGGAATGTCTATGGTACAGCATTGAATAGATAGAATAATTAGTAATATTACAGTAGGTGTAGATATTAATTGCCACTCTAGCAAAATTCACCATTAAATATCACTTAATCCAATGAGCAGAGAACATCACAGGATGGTATGAATATGATTATTACAACAAATTAGTTACATTGAAATGGTAAATGAAAGAAGATCTTTAAGTCTGTGGTACAAATTATGGTGGAATAAAGTGGGAACTACAAAGTAGTAATTTGTACATAAGGTCATGCTGTTCATTAGGTACGATCGGTTTACTTGTCTTTCAGTGAGGGATTAGTCAGGTACAAGGGACTGCACAGGTGGTTATTATGGAGCAGTTGACATGCTGGATTTCAGTACATAATTATCTATATACTCATTCCATGAAGTTCTCAATTTCAAAAGGCAGCCTTTCATTCATTAAGGGAACTAATTAGTAGAATTAACTAGATGAAGAAGCCCTGCAAGACTGTAAAAACTGCCAAAACTCCAAAAAGAAGTCTGCACCTCAAGCGAAAATAGCGTGGAGGGAACTTACATAACTCCAGTCTAAACTAATGAATGAACATCTGTGAAGTGTCAAACAATTAAGGTGATAATATACATGGAACAGAAAAAAACATTTGATCAGAGAAAACATACTCTCTCTTAGAGGTCATATGTAAGGGTAATATGAGATTTGCCAAGATTCAAGGAGAATTGCATCTTGCCAAGATACTAAAATAAAGCAAAAAATAATTAATTTTAAAGACTTTTCAACTTTATATTAAAACAAATAGAAGCTGTTCACATCCAGTGCCAGAGTCCTATTCCTGCTACACAAAGGAGTATCAAAATTGGCAAGGCTTATGTAGGACACAAACAAATATGTCAAGTCAACTTCTTAATATAACAGTGAGGGGTAGGGGAGCATCAACCTTATTGTGAAGCTGTAAAATCCTGGGTAAGGGTAGGGTTCAAAAGAGTTATCATCTGTTCTTTCTCCAGTGAACAGATTTAGTGCCTCAAATCTAGTTTTCAAAGAAAAAATCCAGCCATACCGTTACATGAGAGCCAGCACGTCCACAAAAGGAATAGCTTGCACGCCTGCTGCTGACCTTTGCTTATATGAACTCCCAGTCCATCTCCAAAAGACTTCTCTGATCCAATACAACAAAGAAATTGAGTAAATGGCATAATTTACAAGAACCCCTCTTGGCTGCTGCCATGGGAGCAGAGGAGCAAAGCAACATCAAATCTTGACCTCTTTAAAAGTTAGTAAGAAAATAGTAATATAGCATTGTCACAGGGCAGGTCATAAGGCACATTTTGTACTGAGTTTGGGTATTTTAATGTCTAATTCAGGGACTATCTGATATCAAGCCTGGAAGCCCAGCCAACTGTGCAGCTGGCAGGCAAGAAACAGAATAGACTGTTTGTGCTGTGGATAATAGGGAAGGCTATCACACACACACACACAACCAAATAAATGTAAATTCCTAAGAATACAGGCACTTCCTACCCTACTCTGTCACATCAGTTCTGAATAATGATCTTAACATTTCTACTGAGTACCCAGAACAGATAAAGTAGAAGTGGACTAATGGCTAATACTACTAAGAAAAGGGCACTGCCAAGAAGAACTGGAGAAGATGGAAATAATACAACTGGGGAAATGCATACAGAATTTCAAAGTACAAAGTGGTGCACTGGCAGGTAGGAGAGAAGCAGCCGTGCCATCATGCTCTCCTAGCTAAGCACAGCATCTGGAAGCATCTCTGTGCACTAATCAGTCTTGGAGTGACTGCCGCTCAGATGCAGCTGTGAAAAAGAAGGCTTAGGTATTTCTAACTGGTGAAGTATTTAGCAGTGCTAGGAATAATCTAATTAAAGTCAGGCAGTTTTAAACAGTGTAGGCTTGATGAAATTTACTCAGGATATTTGAAGAATGGATGAAGTGCTTCTAATGCAGTTACAGGTCATTCATGAGGGGGCTTTCCAGATTAAGACATGTTTTGAACACTAGTGAAGTCATCGCCTCACTAAAAATTCAGTGTGGTGGATAGAAGAAATAGGGATGGTGTTTAAATTCATTCTGTTGAAAAACAACAAATTAACTAAATTGCATTAGCCTCTGGATTCCTGTAGGTAGTAGATCAGTATTATTTTTTCTAGATAAAAATGACATCAATCTAGCTACTTTGTATGTCAGGCTAACAGGCTTACTGGACAACCAAATCTTTTAATATTTTATCAAGCGAATTATATTTTCTCCTCCTATATGAAAGTTATTATATATTCTAACTTAATAAACTGATAACATTGAGTCAGACATCAGTGCTCTTTAGGTCTAGGAAGACAAATCCTTTTCACTGTAGATTCAAATGGGATTCTCTTGAAAAAGCACACTTTTCTATTTTTCCCTGTGGGTTGACTTCTATCAGTTTGTCAGCTGTGAATCATGCCTCCCAGATGATTTCCAGCATCTGTGGACTGTTTGTTCATACAGTATAGCAGATGCTTGTTTAGATCCTTAGAAGCGTGCAGTTAGATGTGGTTTTGCCACACAATTTGAGTTAGAAATACTTCTCAACTATCACGCTTGTGCTTGCTCCTGGGAGAAATTCTCCATCTATGGATGTGGTCCAGGCAGATGGTGTATGCATAGGACTGAAGCTCAAGATACAAGTTGATGAGTCTTGTGTTCATCTTCTGCTTGATCTCCAACAACTTTCGAGGAGCATGGTTAGTCACTTGAGAGAAAAGAACATTGGAAAGTTTGGATTAAATGCATTTAACTTCTTTTGTTGCAAAGCACTTTATTTCATTGTACTTCTGCTCTTGCAGGCTTTAGCTGCCACATAAAACAGTGTGCATGCTGCTGTAGAAGTTCTTCCCCAAGGTTTTGCACAGAGCATCTATAAACAATTCTTTTCAAATCTAATTTTTAGACAACAAAGTATCATAAAGAATTTATTATAATTACTATTAATCCTGGCAAATTTGCTTGTGTAGGCAATTCAAATGTAATCCCTGTAAAATGGGGTTGGGAAGAAGGAAAGCACTGTGAAACTCAAAACACAGATATAAAACACTGGTAATATCTGAACTGAGAAGGAATTTATCTGGTTCTTGGTAGTGCCTTCTCTGCATTTTAATCTTTTTGCTTCATTTTAGTTCCTTAATTATTGTATTTGGCATTAATCTGTCTCAGAAGTGATATCTGCTGCCTTAGGTGACTCAGGACTACTTGGGCCTGAGTCAACACAGCTGTCAAGAGCTGAGCTGCCTGTCAACACAAACAGAAATATGATCAAAACACACTGATATCTTCCTCCCCACATTCCCCGGTGTATTAACTTAATTAAAATTATTACAACAGCAAGAATAAAACTGTAAGTAGCCTACATCTTGTCGAAATAGCATTTGTATTTTAAAAACAAATGAAACTACCACCACCAGTAGCCTGTTAGAGGAGGTAAAAGTCTCCACCACAATTAGAAAGTTCCACCATTAAGACTTTAGCACAAGCCAACAGTGAAAGTGTGCATTACAATATTGTTCTAAAATAATGCTTTCTATTTTTGTAATGCTATTGTTCATAGTTCAGTTGTCTCTTAACAAGCAGCTATTCTATACTTTAATTTATTCATTCTCCAGTCTGTGATCCTATCCTTTACTTATCACACATTGTTCAACATCTGCATCAGACAGAGCTATTGGAGCTATTGATAACTTTATTTTCTATGACTTACTAGAGAATATGTTTTTTTTGAATGATCGCATAGAATGGTAAAGGAAGGAAGTATTTTACTGCTGTAAAATGCAAGACACAAAGGCATTATTATAAAGTCTTCTTGGTGAAGGAATGCTTAGTTTGAGATATTTGGGATATAATTTTCTTGGAGTATGTAGTAATTCAGTAAATCCAAATTTGAAATCTCTTTGGCTTCAGGTGGATTTCTAGCTTTTGGGGCAATCCTGTAAGCCTAGCTATGGTTGTTATTCAAGCAGCATAAAATGAACACAGCCTAGAATGGCCTAATGTAAATTATGCTTAGCATCATTTGAGAACCACTCTGATGCAAACAGACCCTGAAATTTCCAGTAAAACACTTGAAACATTTACAGTTCATTCCAACTCCTACTGCGTAGGGGATTCCCCCATACCTAATACTGCAACAAAGAATTTATTTATTTAATGCCAGAAAAGCTCCAGTCTGTCCTTTGTCCTTAACACCTTTGACAACTTGCCTCATGGTGTCAATGTTCACAATCCCACTGTATAGTTTAATGTGGTATTACTGTGGCAGCTTAGAACCACTGAGCAATGTGGATGACGTCTTCACTGCAGTTAAGCATACCCAGCTAAGCTGGGTGATTTGGGCCTGCTCTTGGTCTGTCTGTAGCTTTAAGCATTGAGTCTAGCTGCCACTTAACCACCCTGCCTGACTTCATTTCCCACATTTTTTAGCACGTGGGATATCGTAACACATTACTGTTTCGGTTGAAACAGTATACATATATTTTTTTGGTCCAAGACAGAACTGCAGACATCCAAGTTCTTCCTCCAAAGCATAGTGCTTCCAGCCATTTCAAAGAAAAGGTTATCTGAATTTGTTTTGTTCTTTAAATTCTTCCAAATGGCCACTATTTTTTTTTGCAACAACTAGGAGCTCTCAGATAAATTGGCCAGACAACATAGAATACCTTTGAACAACACTATCAGTGACAGATTTCTAACAAGCAGAATATTGTCTCATGTAGTTCTGGAGTATGGCAATTTTGTAAATGAGGAGGGTTGGATAACCTTAATGATAAACAGTGGTATCAGTCCTAGATGTAACTATTCAACATGACTCCTTGTATTTGGATCCCACCTCCTAATGGGAGCACTTTCTGCATTAGGACTTTTGATAAACAAATGTCACTTGAATTCAGCCTCTTGTATGTGGACCTAAACTCTCAATTTCTTACATCTGTCATCAATGTCATGACCTCAACAAAACACTGAAAAGATAAAAAACAACAACAGACCAAAGAGTTAAACAAACAAATAATGATAATGATAATGATAATGATAATGATAATGATAATGATAATAATAATAATAATAATAATAATAATATAATTCTTCTTTAGGAGACAGAAAAAGCTTCATGCTGCAATTCCCACGCAATTGTTACCAAGACAAGCTGCCTAAGCTAAAGACTGCAAAATGGCAGTAGAGCTGCTCACCTTTTTTCTACAGCCTAAGAAAACATTTGTACAGGAAATCAGTGTTAGGGATTTTTTTTTTTCCCCTGACCTTCCTGGGGGTTTAGCCACTTGGGCTCAGGGCAAACATGGAGAAAATGCAGCTGATGGCTTTAAAATAAAGAGCAAGCAAAAATCTCCTTTGAGGGGACCTCCATGCAGCTCTGCAGGTGGAGCTCCTTCTTTGTCTGCTTGGTGCCCCTGAGACTCTTGTGGTTGGTCATTGCTTGAGCTGCTCTGTGCCAATGTCGTGCCTCTGCCTTGTTGATCCAGATACTGACCTGCTGGCTCACTGTCCCTGCTGGAGCTGGGCCCTTGCCCTGTCACCCCAACCATGGGGTGGTGGGACAGGCTGCTGCTTGACAACTGGCTCCTGCCAGTGCTGCTGCTTGACAACCTAAATGTCAGGGAGCCAGTGCGTGTGCATCTCTGGGGGATTGTGCAGGGGGTAGGAGTGTTTCTCATGTTTCAGAAAAGCCTTTGATACCATGGACACCCAAAACCTCAGTGATTATAAAACTACCAAAATGATAGATGTTGTACAACTTCAGTTTTACAAGCTATATAATTTCAGTTTTATCAACAACATCAGCCTGGTGATAGATTCGCTTCCTAGCATGTTTTCATACTCTTGATATTATTATTATTATTATTATTATTGTTATTATTATTATTATTTAGTATTCATATGGCTGGAAAGTTCCACATCCATCTTTCAGTGTTGTTTTCCACTCCACACCTCCACTGCCTTATACTGTGATTATATTTCCTAATTCATAGATAATAATTTTAATGCTTTAACAAAGACCAAAGTGTTTGTATAAAAGAGTGTATTTTGCCACTTCCTCTCGAAAATGGATCCAGATTGTATTCATCGATACAGCTTGTGGACATCCTCAAGGATATCTCTCACAGGAAGAGGAATGTCTGAGAAGTGCCATTACAGAGAAAAATAAACCATTAGCTCTGCTCTGTTCCAGGGAGTGAGCTGTGGTTAAACAGAATTAAAGCCTAATCAAGCTGTCTCTTCTACAAAATAAAATTAATATTCCCTTAGAGCAATGAATTTCCATAATACATCCATCACATCCATCTCTTCCAAAATACAGATGTGGGTGTGCAGCTGCAAATCTTCTTTTCTACTGAGATATTTCAGCCCTTCAGGAGTGCTTGAAGGCAACAGGATACACTTTACATTTTCAGAAGGTCCCATTTCCTGTAATATCTGTGCTTTCCAGAGGTCAAGTTAAGGAAGGAAGAAAGGAAAGAAAAAGAAAAAAAGAAAAAAGAAAAAGAAAAAGAAAAAGAAAAAGAAAAAGAAAAAGAAAAAGAAAAAGAAAAAGAAAAAGAAAAAGAAAAAAAAAGAAAAAAGAGAGAGAGAATCCAAATTATTTGTATACATTGTGAAAATGAGAGTTGAAATCATCAGGAAGTTTTATTTCCTTTTCAACAAAAGAGAAATCTTTGAAGACTATATGCTACTGAAATCAAAATACTGAAAAGTTCTTTTAAAACTATATTTAATTACTAGTAAAATGTTTGCATCCAAGGGAAAATGCTTAACAAATTGTTAAGTTTCTCTTAATTGTCCTGTATTTTGGTGATAAGTATGTCATGTTTTTGGTGGTTTAGATGTGTTGGTAGAAGAAGGTGTCACAGTCTAGAGGATCACCCGACCCACTGGTATATAAAGATCACAACCATGGGTTTGTAGGATTCTGGAATACACAAAAAAATGGAGGCTTTATTTTCTAGGGATTTCTGTTTATTCCAGATCACCACAAATCACTACTAGAAAGTATACTGTGATTAATAAAGCACACACATATATACATACAGATACATAGAGAGAGATAATAAGCTATTACAGATGCTACCAGGAAGCAAACACTTGTAAAGACTTTTTTTTTTTTTTCTCTGAATTTCTGTGTTCATCTGTAGTCAATTATACTGAAGAGCCGTATAAGCACTCTTTTAGCTTCTCAACTCATCTCCATCCCTTAAGATAAACAGGCAAAGCTTCTTGAGGTTTTTTGTTGTTGTTATAATACATTTTATGTCTTTTACTGCTTTGGATAACTTATGGTCTCTCATTCAGTGCTTCTTTCATCTCTCATCCTTATAACTGTAGCCTACCCACAATTAGAGATTTGAGCTCAGTTTAGCACTATAGCAGCTTCTGCTATAGGACATGGGAGTGCCACATGCTTCTGGACTCTCAACTCCATGGAACTGCCCTGCAGCATTGGTGGGTCACCTCTTTTCCTTGACACTTGATATTGCATCCCCTTCTGTTATTGTCATTGGGAATAGGGCCCAGGTGGGTTTCTATTAACTGCTCTTGTGCACCATGCATAGAGATATCTGGAGAATTACTCAGACGTTGAGCCTGATTTCAGAGAAGAGTCTGAGTTGTGCCCCCTTTACCTGGGAGTCCTGCACAAGGAATCTCAAATTCTTACTTTCATAATAAGAGTAACTTCCATTCACTCCTCCTGAATGCAGCTATTGCCATGTTGTTTTTCCTTCATTGATTGATCCTGCCTTCCTTGGTCACTCATTGAATCAACAGCAAACTAACAGCATTGACTGAACTACTTTTCTCCCCAGCTGTGTAAAATACACACAAATGTAAAATCAGTCCTTGAAAAGTGTGAGAAAAAAAAAAAAAAAAAAAAAAGCAAAAAAGCTACTTGGCTATATTCTCTGTTTATAATACATGTTCATATCTATTTGTTACTCGGCTTTTAATCCCAGTAGTATGTGCTTTGATGATTTTTATCAACTGAATTTACAATTTTGTAAAAAATTATATCAACTTAATTTGACAAGATCTATTTTCAATGTACCCATGTTGATTAGCAGTAATTATATTATCTTCCTTTAGTTGCTTATTACTTGAATCCCATGTCAGGCTTTACATAATTACAACAATCTCTTAATAGTGGCAGCATGAGACCTTTTGCTGATGACACTTGGATTATCTTCCTCGTGATAATGCAAGGGTTTTTTATTTCCCCCTCTAAATATTCCAGATAGATGCTTAAACACCTATTTATCCTGTTTGCTGAAATGTTAAGATAGTGTGAACATAATAATGAACTGCATAATATTCTGTCTGAAAGATGTGAGCAGAAGGTTCAGAACTACTTTAGTCTGAGTTGTTACTTCCCTGGAAGCCTGGAGCTTTTCACATTCAAAAATCTGACTACAAGATTTCCTTACATTTAACATTTTTTTCCTAACAAAAGAATAGATTCCAGACCTTATCCTTTGCTCTTGAAGATTCTTACATTATTGTGTTGGAGGCTACAATCTGACAGTCAGCAACTAGATTTTTTGTAGTCTTTATGTTAGCACATTTCACATAATGAAAAAAAGAGACCCACTTATGCTGCAAAGGCCAAAGGACCAAACTGTCCCTTCATGAATGTTTTTTCAGAAAACTCCCAGAAGAAGCAAATGGCCTTGACATGAGCTGGGACAGGAGTGAAATCTTGGGTACTTGTCACCTCCTTGTATCTTTTTATATTTAAGGTTTATTATACTTTCAATATTGAACATCGTATACAGTTGAATATCTTCATGCATTAAGTAGCTTGAACATACTTTGAAAGCTTGATTTTATTTATCTAAAAAGTGTCAGGTCCCTGGTACATTTTGCCTACAAAATAGAATTCAGTGAATGTGTTTACATCAGCTGTAAAACTGAAAAGAAGAAATCCTTATATTTTCATACCTAGATTAGATAGAAAAATATTTTATATATCTTTTTGTAAGCAGACCCCCATTCTTCACATTCAAAATCCTGAAAACACACTTGTGAAAATAACATAATAAAGAACAAATATTTAAATTAAAGAACAAGGTCGGTGGGGCATTTTCATCCTCCATGTAATCATCGGGATTAAGTTGGTCCAACAACTTTGTCATTTTATTTCTCATTAGTAAATTGGTTTGCAATAGCCTAGGTCCTCAGATTATTGAAGAGCTTATGCTAAAGTTAATTTATATTTCTGTTCTGATTTCATTTCTCTGTGATTTTATTTTAATAATAAAATATGATTAATTTTGCTTTGTTTATCACATTCCTTAATTAATTTTAATTAGTGAAGTCATAGTATTTTGATTGTCAGAAGCCTTTGAACACAGTGGAAAATCAGCATTGAAATCTTTGCAAATGCTTAGCAAAGTTCAGAGGCTCTAATTAGAAGATTGAATCTAATATCTCTCTTTCCCTAAGTGATATTGGATTTTATAGATGATTTATAAGATCTGAAAGACCAAAATAAATGTAAAAGACACTTATTATTGAAACTATATATTCCCCTCATGAGGGAACTTATGACTTATGAGAAGACTATCTGAATTTGTGTGAATATATATTAGCTTATCAGGAGCTTTGCTGATGTTTCTGGAATCCTTTTTTTTTTTTTTTTTTTTTTTTTTTTTTTTCCTGAACAATTACTTTTTAAGGATAAAAGATTGATGAATATTTAATATTCTTTTCTAAGTAGCTTCTCTCCTTTAGATGATTCTCTTGAATAAGGATCTTTTTGCTGAGGAAGGTCTTAAGAATGTGATGAATGTGATTAAAGGAACGAAGGACATCCATATTTCTGTCGTGAGGTTGTCACTCGCCAGGCCGGTACTGTTTTATTGACCATGACTTTCTCAGATGAAGAAAATATGAAGTTTTTGGTACTTCTACCTGGGGAATGATATGTCTGGAAGAAATAAATTTGATAATTTATACCACATTTGCATTCATTGAGTAAGACCATAAACTTCTTTATAGCTTCTGCATTTCAGTGGAAAGATTATTTGGAAAGATTTTATTTTTCATGTAATTGTTTGAAAAGACAGTGGGAAGGGCATTAGTCTTTCTAAATTCTGAATCCAGAGTAGCTCACCTATTCGGGGTGCTTCCGAAAGGGAAAAGGAACATGTCTATGCATGCTAGAATGGTTTGTACAGAAAGTTATGTAGTGGTTAACATGTTATTTTTCTCTCTTTTTTTTTTTTTTTTCCTGCTGTAAAACTTCTAAAAGAAAGATGAGTAGTAGGAACAAAGAAAAGGGTTAATTAGAAAGTTATTGAACTTTTGCAATGTCTGTTAAAATCCAATACTTCAGTTCAAGCTGGGCTGTCATTGAATAACCCATGAAACATCTTAATAAAAAGATGTACATTGAACATCCCTTTAACAGTGTGGCAGAATTGGTGTTTGGAGAGGATTCATACCAAGCAATTGAACCCTATATGAAGGTGCAAGGTAACTGTTGCTGACACAGAGGTTCATGCATACCAGAATATAAAAGGGTTGAACTGGCAAAGTGATGACGTCATGCCGTGGGAAAATATCTGTATGTCAACAATGATGTTAAACTTCCCCATGTACAGCACTACGCCAATCTTGGCATAGAGGGTAATTGAGAGTGTTCAAAATCGTAATATTTGGTGTTTATACTGCAGCATAGTGGATAAACAGATCTTCAGACACAATCTTTAGTTTATACCCCTTAATTAGCAGTGGTAGTAAGTTAAGAGCAACACTGTAGGAAGAGATGTTGTACCAGATGGGACTGATATTCAGAGAAGCCTTTTTCACTGAATTTTTTGGTAAAGATGCTACATGTTCAAAGAGAAAATTCTACAGGAAGAAAGAATTTGTTTCAGGGGCACAAAACTTGTACTCTACAGCAGTGTTATAAGATGACCTGCTTACAGTTGTCTGTGTGAACATACATGTTTAAATAAAGTTTTGAACTAGTTTTTGAGACTGCCTTGAATGAGAGAATTTGAAGATAAGATATAAAATTAGGCTGAAGTCATTACCATCAGAAAGTGGCAGAAATAGTCTTGCTCATGGAATTTCCCATAAAGCACATTCTTTTCTGCACTAACAAGGAAGCATTACCTGAACTGTTTTGTTCATTTCTCTCAAAAGAGGAGACTTTTATTTTTGATTTACTCAGAATAAAAATGCAAAGAATTACTTGTCTCAGATAAGATTTTAAATTTAAAATACCTCCCTTCAACATTCAAAATTTAAAATGGCAAACATGAAAATATATTTTTTAAAATACTTATGCTTAATCATCTATTGTCCCATTCTTAAAGTTTTGCACTTTATTTTTTCCCAAACATCATACTTCTATATTGAATTCCATCATTGCTTTTCCAAGGCCACTTTTTGATTCTGATGCTGTGCTTGACCTTTCCTGTCTTGGTGTCATGTACTATTTTTAGAGCATATTCTTTATTATATATTTTACAACACTAATGAAAGTGCTTAGTAAATTTAATCCTTGATTTTTTTTTCTTTTCTTGTTCCCTGTCACATTCCATTTGCGTTGTCATCTTCCTTTGTATTTATGCTTCTTGAATTTCCTTCTTGCCCTAGGGTTTTTTTTCCAAGCCTGTCATTATTCCCTAGGCAGTTCCTTTTCTCCTGGGGATTTTCCTTTCCCTCAGAGTCCTCCTAAATACTGACTGTCTAGCTTTATGCTAAAATTCTACAGTGGAAACTCTTTGCATTGTTTTCTTTAACGATAGTATTTTGTATATTATATACTTAGCATTTCATGACAAGCATTCAGTCCAGAAGATGACAAAGCTAAAGTTTTACAGACAGTCTTTGCTGTTTTAAAGCATATCCAGTATTATGCAATCCTGAGCAAGACCATGCTGTCATTTTTGTACTGGTTCTGTGAAGTACAACATGTGCAAAGTATTCAGCAAAGGAAAAAAACCTCAGTGTAGATGATAGGGAGCCAATGATACAGGACAGATTTGATGATATAGCAGATACTATGCATTAGTTTATCCCACTTCCCTGGGAGAAATGATTAATTGAAATGTATTTGCCTGGCTGTGCGAGACATTGTACAAAATACAGTGGAATTCAGCTTAGTGTTTAGACTGTTTGAATCTACAGGTTCACTTAGTTTTTTGGACCTCAGAAATGTCAGACATACAATATAGGATCAACATCCCTCTGGTCTAATTTGACAATGGCCATAACCTATTGCTTCAGGAAAACAGGCAATAATTGGTTTGGCAGTAATTAAACATTTTCCTACTGCAAAGCCGTGAGTGGTATGGTTTATTCTTGGATGCATGAAACCTACCCATGTTCTGGTCTATGTTATTTTATCCTAGTAGATGTTCTTTTTATTTACATGGACATCTTAGGCTTGTAAAGCTTCACTGTTGTTTATGAAAGAGTCCTATTTTGGCAGGAATAATTTAGTTTCTCTTCCATTTTTTCCATCTTTCTATTAACAAAAAATAAATTCTTAAAATGTTGCCTTCTTGCTATCAGTAGTGCTGTGAGTACATAAAAGAAATAAAACACTGGTTTACTTTGCAGGGGCTAAGTTTGCCAGGCTTCTAAGCAACATCAAGGGAGTGTAAGCAAATATGATTACAGCTTGCACTGGCACATGGAGTTTGTCCAGGCATTGTAACAGACAGATATCATTTCCCACAGCATCGCCACTCACCTGTGAGCATGAGGCTTGGATGGGCAAAGAGTGACAAGAAAGGAACACTTGGTCTCTAAGTACCAAGTATCTTCAGTGCATTGGACAAATCAAATTCCAGAACTTCTAAATCTCAAATTTCTTATGTGATACTGTGTTTTTTGGTTTTGTTTTTAGTTACTTTTTTTTTTTTTTTTTTAAGTCAAGTCCCACAACTGCTCTATCATCTTAAAGCTTCAGTGTCGTATCTACAAGCCTTAGGCTTTGTAATATTTGAGATCCATCAAATGCTGGTGCTTAAATTGCAAATATATCTTACAAAGAGAAAGTCCATTGCAGAGAAATGAAGTTGGCTGCAATCCCATCTTAATTTTGAGTATAGTAAAAGAAGGAAGTCTGCAACAGATTTTGAAGCATCAATTATGAGAACAAAAAATAAGTCAAAATTGTACTTTAACAGACTACAAAAATAATTGCAAGTATAAAAATTGCCAGAATAAGCCTTCTGCTGTGGTTTGTGAGCACATTTGAAAGATTTCACTTAACATTTTTCTCACTGAGATTATATGCTAGGATATAAATCTCTCCCCCTACCCTCCTCTCAAGTAAAGGGGAGAGTTGCATGCTTTGAGTTTTTTCTTGATTTAAATTCAAAATATTTGTGGAAGATAAATTCACCTTATTTCAAATCATACAGACCATTATGTCAATTTATTGTACATCTATTTTTTTTCGCATTATAATTTATTTTGTAATAAGAATCCCTCCTATTGCCTAGAGGTAGACTTGGAGGCTCATGGAAACTCAGTGTCTTAAGACCTCTTACTGCACTGTAATAATATAGTAACAAAGGGGAAAAAATAAATACATTTTTGCCATCCCATTGCATGCTACCACTCTCTTTTTCTTCTTAAACCATTATAACAGTATACGTATATTTGAAGCATCTCATGAGACCATGTTGTTAAGACAGTTTTGTCTGTTAATTTATAATCTCTAGTCTCTCTTACCCAAGAGAAGGCTACTAAATTAGCTGGGGAGAAGTTCTTGTTCCCATATCTATTTTTAGGTAACAGAATGTCCATTTTCTGAATGAGACTTCATATCCCAGACTTATTTCTTTACTATCACTGTGAACTAAAATGATAAAGTTGTGAATTAAAGCAGGAATTAGTAGAACTTGACACTTTATTCTTTTTTTGTGTGTTAGCTCAGCCAAGCCACATAGAAACATCAAGTTTCATAGGCTTCTGAAGAGGATTATTTCCACATACAACCAGAATGATACTATACAAATAAGTTTTTAAAATGTTTCTATAGTTCAGAAATGGTTGTCTGAAATGGATCAATTCTTACATTAAACAGCTGAATTATCTAATCCAAACTAGATCACATTTCAGTAGGAGGCATATTCCAATTCCCTTTGGATGTACCAGTAATCCTACTTTCTGCTCCTTACATTTCTAAACAAACTGCCACAATTAATTCATAAACACAGTTTTTGTATCTTTTACATCACAGGTTGGTCCTGGTAGTTACCCAGGTAACTGCCAAATTAAAGGTTTGCGGGTAAATAGTGAAGTTTCAGGAGGTTTAATATGAATGCAGTGAAGAAGACGTTGAAGGAAAAGAGTAAATTGGCATGATGGTAGTTTGGGTTTCTATATTTATTGTTGATCAATAGTTCAAATGAATGTTAATGATTTAAAGCAGCTGAAAGTAGAGAATCACTGAATGGAAGCATAAACAGCCACAATAGGAGAAACAGAAGAAAAATACGCACATCAGCTGTGGCCCAGCCTGTTCCGAAGGAGGTGAATCTTGAGTTTAAACAATGTCAGCTATCTTGAGTTTAAACAATGGGAAAAATATCATGCAAATACCAATATTACCTCTGCAGAGCAAAACTTGTCATTGAAATGCTTCTTTAAGCCTTAGAGAATTTACTAAAATCTACTTCCTCCTACCTCGAATTCTGACCTATTTTTTCCTGCGGAGGAAAACTTTACATTATTATGGAAATATAAAATGTAATGTAGAGACTCAAAACATTACTGATGTTTGTTTGAACTATATTTCTTCATCTTTAAGTTAAAGAAAATGAAACAGCTGTTTGGTATCAAACAGATTTTTATGTCTTTTCAAAGAACCAAGGGGTTAAAATACTACCTCCGCTAAATCTATTAAACATAGAATGTCTTTGACAAGCTCATTAAAATTAATATGAACATTTCAATACTACAGACTGGCTGCCATAAATTATTCAGGAAAAGAAATTATGCCATTCAACAAAGCATGCATTTTTTATTAAGATGGAAAACCAGGAAAACTTTAACTAGTAGCTAATTTCAGTTACAATGAACACACCCTGTATTAGAGCATTGTGGATCTCTTAACTTTATTACATGGTGTAGCCATGGTTACCAGTCCCTGAAAGGAAAGAGAAAAAGACTTGACAGCAGTTTGTTGTCAGTTTCATGTCAGCCATGAAACCACAAATCAAATCAGTTTCATCTCTTTTCAGACGAGCTGGAGCTACTCGTTGCTTCTCAGGTTTAGGTGTGTGCATGTGCATATGCAGTGCGTAGCATGACAGAGTAATGTGAGCCTGCTTGCTATTATTTTGTTGTTCCTTATTGGAACAAAGGCAAGCCATACTATACAGGTAGTGTACATAGGGAATCCAATGGGTTTAGTTGAGCTTCATTGATATTTGCTGGGACACCCTGACTCTGGATGGCAGACATGTAAGCAGTAAAAGAATGCTATAACCAAAGAACAAATGATTTGTAGATCCCCAATGTCACATTTGAAATCCCCTCTGACTTGATTAGTGGTTGTGGTTTTATGCTCATCATAATTTGTGATGATGCTGGGTGGGTCAACTGCAAACCACATAAAGCCACATAGAAACTGAACAGATATTAAACTTGACATGATCACCAGGGTGATCACCAGGGTGATAAGCCCCATGACAACATGGGGCTTATAAACCTAGGTGCTGTCACTGATTTTTTGCCCTGTTCAAAAATGCAGTAGATGTGATTTGTTTCAGGGGTGCATAGCTAATGCATACCCCCCAAGCCCATAAAGATGCATTGAACTGGTATAAAGTATATGTTGATAATTCCTGTCCAGTCTGTGTAATCTAGGAACACCGAAGTGGACGGGGAATTCCCTTTGTGAATTCAGTGCTCTATTGTTGGAGATTCCTGTTATAAAATCTTTCATGAAATTTTAAAAACTGCATTTCAACATGCTTTAGACATCCTTTCCTATTTACCCTGCTGGCAGATTGTGATGCTTTGGAAAATACTTCTAATGCCAAATCTGTATTTTTGTATATGTTTGGGAACCAATACTGTGTTCATCATTTCAAAGTAACTTCCTTATTTTTTTTTTTTTTCTTTTTTTTTTTTCTTTTTTTTTTTTTTTTCTTTTTCTAGACAAGCTTATAGTTCTCCTTTTCCATGATCAGTTAGCTCTTCCTTCTCTGCAGATGGACTCAGCAAAGAGATTCAATTCATCCTTGTTGAATACACATGAGCAGAAATGTACACAATCAGAAGAGGTCTCCTCCATCTGTTCTAGACTGGCATTCACAGTTTGCTGCCCTTCCTAGAAAGGTTTATTTGGCATATACGAGGATTGCCTTTACATATAGCATGGCAATGATGAGTAAAATGTACAGCTCTTGACTAAAACTCACAATCCTGCAGAGCATAGCCAGTGAGTCAAAAGGACTCCTAAGCAAAGCCTAAGGGTATAATGAATTGAGTAGAAATGGTTCAGTAAACCCATGGCAGCTTTGCCAACTTTGCATGCTTCTGTCCCTCCTTTTCCTCCAAAAAATTCAGTTCAATGCACAGCAGGATTAGTTTCTGAAAGATTTCAGATGTCCACATAGGTTAAAAAAATAAATAACAGAAAGTTTTCTCTTTTTACTTGCAAACTGAGATAAGTCTGAGGGTTTTAGGAGTTTCCATGTGTGTAAACTGTATTCTTCAAGCTACTTGGATTCAGTTCTAAAGGTACCATAAAATGTGTTATTTTATCCACTTAATTTAATGCCTCACAGACATTCTGAGAAAACTTCCTCTACTGCCTTGTTTTCTCCAGGGAATGATATTTCAGCAAAACTTCATAAGAAAAACAAACAACAACAACAACAACAAAACAGTCCATCTGCAGTAGTAATTATTCATTTGCTTCCCCAATTTGCTAGTTTATTTAAATGTTTGTAAATATACAAAGTGGTAAACTCTTCTGATACTGTAGTGAGTTTCTTCATTACAGAATCATTGTCTCTTCCTTTCTGGAAATAAAATACTCCTGAATATTTTCAGGTGTTTGCTCATTCAACTGTTTTCAGCTCCTTTCCTCAGAAAGCAAGCATTCCTGTTTCTAATTGCATAATATCTGCATCTTAAACAACTTGCATCCCTTCATCTCAAAAGGCTCTAAAAGGGGGCTAAGAATCATTGAGAGACAAGTGAATAACGCACAGTTTTTCAGGAAATTCTCTTCTGTTATCTTAGTGAGGTGACATATATTAATTTCAGGCTTGAAATTTTCTGAAAGGTAAAACTGTGTATTTGTAGAAGTTCTTCTACGACACCTACTGGTTAAATTGGCACTTGCATTATAACGCTAGCTGCTGATGATAATCCTACCTGGAATCTTTCCAATTCTATTAAACTATTCCAGATTCTCAAATTTAATTATTCTCCACTGAACATAATCTGACCAAAGACCAAAATTAAAATAGGTGATAAAATTTCTGAAAGTCATATTATCAAAACTGGACTCCTAAATAGACTGCAGTAACAATAGATGTTATGCATGGATTTGAAAGTATTTCAACAAGTTGAAGAGCTACCATCTTTTTATTTTATTTATCTTGATAGGAACAACAAAGTGGTAGGTGCTCAATGGACAGTAAAGTCAGTGATCTGAAGGCATGTAAGGTTCCATATATACCTTTGGAAAAATCTTCCACCAAGGTGATATACCCAGGATAACATAAAGAATTTATATGTGTATTGGAGAGTTCAAAAGCATATGATTTTTTAATTTTATTATTTTTTTAATACTAAGTATAGGGTTGCAATAGTGATGACTAAGGGTAGTTTTTCACTTTGACCTTAGATAAAGACAAAATCTTACATTTGCATTCTGTATGATAAAATCATTTTTCTTATGTTTATGATACTTTCATTGTTCAGGGAGAAAGGATGAAACATGGGTACTGCTCTAATGTTATATGAGAAAATTGTTTTATGTCAGTCAATATTAACAATGGGAGCTCTTTAAATTATCATTATAAATGAATTCTTAAAATAGGAACAAAACAACAGAAGTGCTAAGGCAATGTTTTTCAATTTGTCAGGATCTTGTAATGATGCAAACTGTTCCAAAGAACAACTCAGGTATTTGGGGGATTATTATTATTATTGCTTAATAATTATTATTAATAATATTTTTGTTTACTATAGATTTGGTAGGTTTTCTAGATATTTACTGTAGATTATGTAGACCTTAATTTCAAGCTCCTCTACTGCTTAGAAGGGTTTCTTTTTCTGCAGGGTTTCTTTTGTTGACACCTTTTCTGATATGTATCAGAGATGCTCAAGGACTTTGCTTTGTCTTAGGGTAAAGTGTGTAGAGTTATATGGAAATAAAGGAGTAATTTCAACTGGTGTCTTTTATGCCATGGCCCTGAGTGGTTCTGCCCTTTTGGGCATTTAGTTCACTGAATAAGACCAACGTACTGACACGAGTTGTCTAGAAGAGCCAGAAAGAGCGTCTGCTGAGGTTCTACTTCATAGGATCCCCCAACTCCTTTGCTTGGGAGCAGCTTTTAAGATGAAGTTCTAGTTCTTGAAAATGACTTTGCTACACATAGTTATTTCTCTAAAAGCAGTACTTCTCCCAGGCTTTTTTGAAAGGATAAAATAGCTGCTATTAAAAAGGGGATTGGATGGAATATTGATTAAATGCTGTCTCTCTCTTTTTTTTTTTTTTTTTTTTTTTTAAAAAAAAAAAAAAAAGCTTACTGATCCTACTTATTGAGCCCTGTTTCACTAGTTAAAGAAAATTTGTATTTTATATGTTGAAAATGCAAAGTCTGCTTTATACCTTTACATTTCATCAGTATCAGATACAGCTGGCAACCTGTCCTGTAACAGTGCTACAAAAGAAATATACATTTCTTCCTCTCTTTTTTGCTTAACTGCTCAGTATTTAAATAATTAGCTTCTGCATTCAGTCAACCAGATTATAGCTCTCTAGGTGGTTTCTTTATGAGCAAGTGGCTTCCAGTCTTAGTTCATTTTCTGTTCAGTTGTCTCCACTGTTCAGCTGAAATCTGCAGCATCAACTTTTACTTAGGGGTAAAAAACACATTTATTCTAAGCAATAAAGCTCAGGGTTTGCTCTCAGTCCCATATAGTTTTTACAGCCAATAAACAACATGGCACAGGGCAGATTTGTTCCTTACAGACTGCATTCTTTACTACATTTTATTTTCAGTTCAGTGAATCTCAGTGAGAGAAACATTTCATTTAGAAGACAATGTTCAATTGAATGAAAAGTAAATCACAGTTTTGGTGCTAGATGGGAAACTGGATTTTCCACAGCAATAATTCACTGATGTCAGCCTGTGACTGCATGCACTGTTTGGAAAGAAGCTGAATAGTCAGACATTCTTCCGTAAGACTGGAGATCTGCCTTGGCTGATGTCCCACTGCTCCTCCCTTTTCCATGAAATCTCTTTATATTCTGTTACAGCTTGATTTTAATTTATCTTAACTGTAAAGAACTGTATCTTTGGGGTCTGATTGCTGCTGATGTCATTGTTCTGTTGCACAGAAAGACATGATTTAGTCTAAAACCTCATTTGTTTGTGGTTTTATTTACAGGCTATGAACTTTGAAGGGGGAGGAATCTCTTCTCTGACACAAATTGTAGTAAAAAAATGTATATATATGTGAATATGCTGGTTGAGACCTAACAAGAAAGCATATATTCTCTGCATTTCCCCCTCTTGCCTGGAGACCCTGGGGTCAGGAAGACCTAAAGAGGGAAGGTGCTTCTGTGGATGTATGTTAGAGGAAAAGAGAAGTGTTCAGACATAATAAGCATGTTTGTGTGATTAAATCATATAATTTGTTGTCAAAATCTGTATTTTAATTATGTTTTTGTGATACAATGTTTTTGTGACCTAAGAAAATGTGTGCTTCGTGCTACCCAGGCTCTTCCAAAAGCTGAAATAACATAAAAAAATGGGAAAAACAGCTATGAAAGTTACCTAGAGAAGGTAGGATGCTGTACATTTGTTTGATACAACTAAAATATTGACTGTACACTGACCTGTGGAGGATCTCCAAATCCATGTGTCAGTGAAAAACATAATCTTAAATTCCGAGGAAGAAGAGACTGAATGCAGCTGGCCTTGTTGTGGATACTGTAAAGCATAGTGGGGGTATCCATGTCTTTATAGGTGGCTATTTTTTTTTCCCTTTTTCTTTTTAAATTTTGTTTTATTCACATTTTTTTTCCAGCATGTGAAATACAGGCATTATGGTTTTTGCTAGGCACAGAGGCCATCTTGTGGCAGGATGGTGGTAGTTGAATTAAAATACTTCCAATTTAGATGGAAAAAATAAGTCAAATTTATTGAAATATTTCCAGTATTATTTGTAGTACCCTTACATATTGAAGTATGATTACAATATATATATGTACTGACAGCATCTGCTGGGCCTGCAGCAGAATACTAATTCCTAAAGAGAAAGTACTGATGACAAAATATCTGAAGAAAAAAGATCTTAGGAAGAAAACTGCAGTAACATTTTTTGGTATCAGGAAGTCAGGCTACATTTAAAAAAACGTCTTTCTTTAAGGAAAAAAAGTGAAAAAGGTAATGATGGTTATGTCACTGCGAAGGGGTCAAGCTCCTCATAATTCTATCTTATAACTAAAAAATAATTCTGCAGGACAAGACATTACTGAATAGAATAATGAAATTAATGAATACTATTTTTCTTTATCTTTTCTTTTGTAATGTGATTTCACATTTATAGTAGTGTTTTGGAAATGATGCAAATGTATGACACCCTGAAAATAAAATATTCAGGCTAACAATGTGTATCGCAATTAAGTTTTGTCAGCAAGATGTACAGAGGTTCTAAATAGTTTAAATATTAATAAATCTTAGATTATTAATGTTTAGATTTAGATTAACATTTAAAGTTTGTATTATATTATTAATTAAATAAAGTGACTTGGAGGTAGGGGTTGGAGGAGTAGGCGAATTGCAGATTTGAATCTATAATAATAATAACTGAAAAATAAGTATGCACTAGTGGACTTTAAGAAAGAGCTGCATCTACTGCACGTTGGTAGCGCATTATGGAAACTGCACAGATGTGACAGCCTGTGCAATCAGAAATTGATATTTGCATATGCAAATACCAAGCTAAGCTAATTCACTGGACTTGTCAGCTACTTTGAGACTTGTAGCAGAAATGTCAAAGTTCATCTTCTAGAGACATCTGTGGTGTGTTAGGTGGATAGTAGTATAGTGGCAACTAACAGAAGACCGTTGCTTATTTGTTTTATTATCTACACCTCCAATACAAGAGCTCAATATAATGAATAAAGTTACAAGGAAAAAAAAAATTACATTTATAAGAAGGAATACTTCTTCCAAATTTGATTGTAGCCTGAAAAACAAAGACAAAAACAAAACCTGAAACATTACCATGATAGATAATAGTGAGGCAGCAAATCTGTTAAGTTCTGGAAACAGATTAGATATTGAAATGTGGTAATGCTGAAATTTTTGATGACATTCACAAGGATAATAAACATTCACAGAGAACATAAAAGTCAGGAATAGTTGCTAACAGGCTTACATTAAGAAGAAATTTCTTGTATTGTTGTAATGATCCATTAGGCTTTCCTCTGGAGAATCTGATAACTATTATTACTGGACATACAGTAGTCCATATATCATGGAATGATACATAAGTATAATGAATAATTCCTAGTTTTTAAGAGCATTTACAAATATGATCCTGTCAACTGAGTATGGTATGTTTAATTAGAGCCCTTATATATGTGTGCACACCAGTCCATAATTCCTCATACCTGTATTTTCAGTACATCATTTTTTCACAGGGTAAATGTTCACTTTTAGCAAGCAAGGGCATTGTTATCATTCTTTGTTTTAGTAAAGAGTTTACAAAGTGACAAATAAAAAAGTGGTCTGTCGCTTCATCAGACGATATATATCCTGGAAATATTCACTCTTCTCAACAAGAAAAAAGAGAAATCAGGCTGTTAGTTGCCAGTGATTCTGTCAAGCGAACACTTTATTTTGCCACTTACAACGAAGTTCTTCTGAAAGATCCCTTCTGCCGCTCTTCTGCAAATAGCGAGACAGGAGCTGCTGTTTATCAGCTGACCTCGGAAGGGTCTTTTGCCAGCAGCAAAGAAGCTCATAGATCTGGTGTGTTAAATTATCAGGGCACTTCAGCCTAACAAGCTGAAGTATGCTCCGCCGAACAGGGAGGCGTAAAGCAAGCAGTGATGTATTATCTTCTGCAAGCTCTTCTGCAAGCCAAAAGAGCAAGCTGTCCCATAGGGCCTCTGAAGGGCAAAAATTAGTAAAGTAATGCTATTATTTTTCTGTTATGTAAATATTTCTTTCAAAAAGCTTTCTAAAGCTGCAAGCTCGGTGGGTGAACTCCCAAACTAAATGTGATTTGTTTTTTACTGTAATGGAAACATCACCACTTCTTCTTTCTAATGTAATTTTTGGTAACTGAGACATGAAGTGGATATAGTCAAAAGCAGATTCAGTAATGATCTATAGCTCTTGGAACAGCATGGGGAAAGATAGCAATAAAATAAAAGGCATTTCCAATAACTGATACATTAGTTACACTGGAGCTTTCCAGTACAAACTGAATCTTATCATACAGAAAATTGTATGCTGCTCAAGTACACCCCCCTCCCCCCCCCCATGTTATCTTTAAAGAGCTTTTACATCTCCTGGTAACCAAATCACTTTTTGCTTTAAATAACTTTTAATGCATTAACTACTTTGGTTCCTGAATATGGCATTTTAAAATGTCAGTTACAACTTAAATAAATCCTGCCATTTAAAAAATAAATAGCTAATATAACTATTGTTTATGCTGATGTTAATATGTTATGTAAATGTTCTCACCTGATGAATCAGAAGAAATTCTTTTTGTGCTTCGTGGACGGTTGACCAACTTTTCATGCTATCAAACAAAATGTGTTGAACAAAGAGAAATGACTAACTGAGCACGGGATGAGGCACAGGGATGGGTCGTAGTACATCAGCACTGAAGACTGGTCCTACCTACACAGGACATTTGAGTCACTACTGAAAGTGAAGCAACACCATCAGCTGGTATAGATCAGTAAACAGCTATCGAACTAATGAAATGAAGTTCATTTACACAAAGTGGATGTTTATTGCATCTTATTAATAAGATTGATTTATGCAATTTAATAAAAGTTTCTTCAGTAGCATTATGTTGTGATAGGTGTATAGAAACTGGAGATACAGAACATCTGTAGGGAAACTTTGTACACAAGATGTATTCTAATTTCAAATGCTGCATTAACTTTTCCTTCCTGTCTCTGCGTACTTACTATAACGGTGTGCATAACATACTGTTTCAAGGAAGATAACAATACATACTGCATACTTAGAATCTGTTAGGTCTAGAAATTATACTATGTGTGTAGCTATAGTTATTCATTTTACATTGTTCAACTTTTAAGTATAAATCACTGAAAATCATCATCATTCAAAAGGAAAGTTTCATTAGCAAATACAGAGTTCTTCCTCTTTTTTCCTTTTAATACTGGAGAGAACGACAAAAACCTTTTTTCCTTTTAACTGAAAAAAGGGAAATTCTTGTGGGTCTTAATCTTGTTTCCTACTCCATGCAGAACAAGAAATTATTTACAAAAACACTGAGTACAAGAAGAAATTAATTTGCATCAAGTCAAGTGGGGCTCCTTTTTTGTTAGAACTTGCAATTGTTCTCTTTTAGTGCCCACATTAAATGTACTTTCGTCACACATTCAATTGTAGTACCTGGCTGTTTATGCTTTTCCTATGAGACTTGCTCTAGGTTTATTCATGGAGCTTCCCTTTTCCATTTATGAATTAATAGCATGAAATTCTCACTGAATAAATTACTCTCATTTTGCTGCTGAGCTTACCAAGCCCTGCTGAGTAAACACTTAAAATATCCAAAAGGTAAATAAAATCATAACCAAGTTACCAATTCACCTGTGAGTTAAACAGCTTTCCACAAGGCCTATGCTCAGGGGTCATGGTAGGTGATCTCAGTGTGCACAGGATACTCACGGTATGCACCACCTCGCAGTGCAAAACCATCCTGTGCTGTGCTGTATGCATCCAGAAATTTGAATCTGCCTGGTTTTGTGTGCTTCTACAGCAATTCTGACATGCACCAAGTGTGAATGAAGGTACGGTAACATGGCTGAAAAAACCCTCAGAATAAGGGGAATATAAAGCTCTTCCAGAAGGGGGCATTGTTTTTCTTCCAAGACAGGAATTTTTTTGGCTTCTTATTATGCCTTTATATTTGAACCTATTTTTATTCATTAATGAGAATTTAGCACCTCAAAACTCCGTATGATATTTTCAAAGTTATTATGGATGAACTCAATCACCCGTGGATTGACTTTAATCTGAACTACTTTATGCTACTTTATTTTAAAACAGTTGTAAAAATGGTAAGAATTGAAAATGAATATTGTCTAGAAATAGAACAATAATATACGATGCATTAGACCTAAAACATTAAATCTGCCTTTAAAGATTAAATATATCTGGTGAAGAGCTAAATTCATCCACGGTTCAGCTGCACTGGCACGTGGCCCTGCTGTTTTGGTTGACAGTGTAAGTAAAATACTCTTAGCGGTCAAAGCAGTTTTTTAGTCTGGAAGACCCTAAAATTAGCTAAGCAACTGCCCTTCTGAAGCAGAGGATCACATACTATTTTGCTGTTAGGCAGTCATTAAACGTAAAACTTCAGCAGCATAGTAATTTGATAACGCTTGAATGGATTACACCACTATTTTCTGCAAAGCATTCTGATTTCAGTCAGTAATACTGAAGTGCCCTGCAAAATGGACCTTCAGACATGGCCAGACTCTGCTTGCATATCAAACAGGACAGACAGAAAAGGAGAAATTAACCTTTTAAACTCTTCAGCCCAGCTTTACAATCATACAACTCCTTTGAAATCAGTAGGAAAATCACTGATAAGCTCATACATACTTGACATTAGAACCTGATCCACTGCATTTCCTTGTGTTGAAAATAACAGGTTTGACCAACCAGTGTTTTTGAATGCTGAGGAAATGAAAGCCCTATAAATAGGGCTTAGTTAATGGTTAGTTAATCTGTTATTACATTTAAACTAAATTTAAGATATTTATGAAAGTAGCAGAAATGTAAATAGTTTTTGTTATTCTGACCCTGTATTTCAAGGATTTTATTCCCAAACCCTGAAAGGGTTCCCCAGTATACTGGGAGCAAGTGAGAAATCCTTCACCAGAGCTATAGTTTAGAGTCAATTAATTCATTTTAAGAGACAAGATCCTTACTGTGACAACTTGGAATGTGTAAGCAGCTGTTAGTGTAAGATCAATATTATAAACAAAACAGCATTATCAATAGGAGAGAGATGAAAACTGAAAACTATGTTTTAATATGCTTGAGAGAGATGTGGTAGCTAAATTGCTGTATTGTAGTAGTATGCATGTGGTAGAAACTGGCAGAACTGAAGAATCATTGCTTCAGTATATCTGTCATCATCAGGGCAATGTCTATTATTAATGCTCAAATTGTAATAAATAAGCAGATAAACAGGAGTTACACATGGAAACAAAGCACCACAAACAATCAAAACCCTTACTGTTAGAAAAATGTTAGTCTATGCACATGAATGTGGTCAGATGGTTCTAGGTGCTTTGGCAATACATTAATGGCATCAGCATAAGATTAATTATGGACAGTGTTAGTCTTAGTTCATATTATATGAACATTAATGCTAGACTTGTTCTTTTATGAAGTGGTAAATAGCAGTTGCATTTGACAGATGGATGGTGTAGTTGCTTGTATAATTAGTGTGTTCAATTTCTCCATGAGTGTGTTTCCTCATCCAATTTTAACAATTTTCTTCTATTTCTTTTATTCATTAGGAACCAAAACGTGCATACATATCTGATTAAAAATTTTTATCACATCACAGAGAGTAAAGATAAGATAAAATTCCTAAGTTAATTTTACTGTCAGTGCTTTCTTCACTATTAACAATTTTAGGACATATAATAAGAAATGGTAAGTAATTAGAATTACATTTTTGTTGCCTTATCATTCAATTGCATCTGGATCATTATGTTTAATAAAAGGTTCTGTCTCTTTTCCAGGCAATTCGTTCCTCAAACACATTTTTAACTGCTGCAATATACTGTGAAAATGAGTTCATCTTTTGATTATTTTTGCATGCAAAACGTATGTTCTTTTGTATCATTAGTTATATCTGCCACTTACCAATATCACTGTTCTTGTATCCTGCAAAGGGGGCTGTAACCATTCCATTTTCTCTTCCTGAGTGTACAATATTTCCACTAATAACCAAAACCGCCTGAGGAGTTACCATTAACTTATTGTCTTTCTACATGGAACCACTCCATGTTTATGATCACCTTCTTTCTTTCCTCTGCTAAATAGTCTGTTTCAGTTCTGTGACCATGACTGCAGAGCATAGTCATAATATGGATGCCTTATGGATAAATGTCATAACCCTGTTTTGTTTTTATTATTATTATTATTATTATTATTATTATTATTATTATTATTATTATTTTGTTTTGTTTTTAATTACTAGTATTTATTTATTTATTGATGTGTGTGTTTAATTTTGTGTGTGCTAACATGTTCAGTCAGGTGAAAGTCCTGTACCAGGATTCTCCCATCATTTATTGTCCACCTGCAGAGCTAGTGTACTCCTACTTCATATAGTTCCTGACAATGCAGTAAGTGAATGTATCTGTCAAGGGCTGAAAGGACAAAAGATTATCTGTGTTCCTGATGTTAAACTTCCTTTCCAATTTAACATTTACAATTTAACAACCATAACCATGTTATGCAGTTCTTCTGCTTCTTTTACACAAATAGGCTGCCTGGGTGTTTTTGCATGCCCACATATATTACATATTCTTGTACACTTATGCAGAGTGACCAGATTTCAAGATCTCAGCCATACTGGGAAAAAGAAAATGTGCCCTTAAATTTAGTAGGAGAAAAAGGTTAGTCAGAAATAATTGTTTTGAAAAATCTGAGTTGGATATTTTAAGACTAGTGTGTATAGCATGAGGCTGTATACACCAAAACAAATCTGAGGCACTTGATAATTATCTTTGTGGTTTAGTACAAATGCAGCCCGTTTTGCTAAATCTTATTCTAAATATACAGTAAGATTAACTAAGGACGAAAAATGGGATGGAAGAGTGGCAAGTGGATGGAAGAAAACTAATTGATACCTAGGTTGTGTCACTGGTTCTTGTTTTGTTTGTTCGTGGGTTTGGGTTTTTGTTTGTTTGATTGTGATCTTCCCCAGTGGAGCCTCAAGAGTTTTTATTTCTCTCTCTGTGAGTACTATACATGGGATGCTAGCCCTGTGAAAAAGCAAAAAGGGTGAAAGCATGTGATTCCCCTCTGCCAAATTTACATTTTATATGGATTTTATCACTAAAAGAAGCCTCCTCTCAAAATCTTCTGCACTTAACTGTTCTTATTTTATACTTGGGAGAATAGAAATGAGAGAAAAATCAAGAGCTATGCTTACAGAATAGAAGCTGTATTTGCAGGTAATACTTTAAGAAGAGTGAGTTCAATTACATTCAAAAAGAAACAGGTGCTACTGCATGCCACTAGAGATTCAGACCAGTGTCACCTGCACAGATTTTGAGATTAAAATGTATGTAAACTTGATAAAAGTATTCTAGTGGCAGCATTTTATACAATACAGGATGTTGATATCTGGGCTCTTTGAAAAGATTACAATTTTCATTCCATTAAAGGTTATTTGTGTATGAATAGCTTTCACCAGAGATGAAGTCAAATGCCCACATGGCTGTATTGCAAAGGCTTATCAAATATAATAGGAAAATCAGGTGATAGGAGGAAGGTTACATCAACCATTTATGCACCTACAATTTGCAATTCTGTACTGCCTAGACAAGGTTACAGAGAATATTTAACTGATACTTAAGTAATAATTTCTCAGGGTCATACCAGCTGGAACGGGCAAATCTGTGAAAAACTTTTGCTAAGTACAATTTTTCTATGCTGGTCCTTGGATGAGAGTCTCTCACCTGCCAAGAGAAATTCTGAGGGTGTTTTGTACATTGCTGATGGATCAGAGCTGCAACATCAGCAATTCTTTGGCTTATCTGTAATGGAAAAATTGTACCAAGATACGTTTGCCTTACATATACATGGTAAGCGAGTGTGGAAAATACCTCTAGCATTATCAAGTGAAAAACTCACCTTTGGTAATGTTAGTGCCAATTTGCACAGTGGTGACTGGTGTTGGTAATCAGCACATGGCAAGGGCTGTTTCCATTCCTTGGTTATCATCTCTCTGGTAATTTTATAAAAAACAGCTGTTCCTTTGTAATGAGGTGAACTGTGGTTACCAAACTCATCCACTTCTTTAATTTCAAGCTCTAGCTTGGGCTTTCTTTGTGAATGAAAAGTCAACCTGTAGCCTTTTCCAAAATCTTTTCCATTTTCTGCAGACCATGCAACAACAACGACAACAAAAAAGACAAACAAAAAAACATGAGCAAACAGAACACCATTTTACATGTATACACTGTATTTGGATGTGTGGTATTTAAAATAATTAATTACAATGAGTTAAATGGAACTAATCACATAATAATCTTTGCCATTGTTTTTACTTTATATTGGATGTCTGACGCTCAAATACTTCCCCTAGCCTGCCTTAGTAGTTGGAATATATTCATAGTTAGCTGTCTTAGCCCCTGAATTGTTGGCATGGGTTGGCATGTTGGCATAAGTGGTGAAGGCTGTGCTACAATTTGATAAGTAAGGAAAATGGAAGGTGATAAATTATATAACAGAGAGAAATAAAAGTCATGGTGAGAATTGAATTAGAAATATATGTTTTCTGGTTATTCATGATGGATGTCTGCCTATCTGTAACAGCAACCAGAATGAGTTCAGAGGGGTATGTGCATTTTTAGGACTTGTAATTTCATTTTATGTGATGTATCTCTAACACTACCCTTTCCGTAGATAAGCAGGCAACCTGGAGGTTTCTCTTTTGGGAGAATTTCTTTAGCATAAATGGCGTTTTCAACGGGTGAGTTTATATAAAATGTACAAAATGTTCAGGGAGCTACATACATGTTAATAGGTGATTTCCAAAGCTGACAGAAGAGACTGTATGCAATTTTGTGTGAAAATTTTTCTGAGGTTTCTTATCTCATCTCCCTTTAAGTAAATTGCTGAATAGGGGAAGCCAGTGCATGGAATGCTCAAGACTGCTAATGTGAACAGCATAATAACTCTCTCATTGCGTCAGTTTATGATGCAACTCACAATAACCACCATTTTGCCCTGGATTTCAGTGTTAAACCTCACTCACTTTACGTGAATGTACACAGATAAAATAGCAGACTGTCTATTTCTATTTTGAATCTGTTTAATTCCTATCAAAGGCTCATTAAGTTAAAAAGCCATTATTTCATTGATAGAATTCTGCCCTTTTAAGATAAAAGATAAACCAGCTGCTTCCAAGGGACCAGGTTGCACAGAATGTCATAGGTTGGAAGAAATCTCTAAAGATCATCTTGTAGACCAGTTCTGCTCAAAGCAGTGTAACTGTAGTGGGTTTACGTGGCAAGGTTTTGGTACAGGGGGGGCATAGGGGTGGCTTCTGTGAGAAGAATTCAGAATCTGCCCCATATTAGGTAAGGGCCCTGCTGCTGGCCAGAGCCAAGACAATAAGCGATATTGTTTGTGCCTCTGTGAGAGCAAATTTAAGAAAGGAAAAACAACTGCTGTGGAACAGCAGCTGGGAGGGAGAGAGAGGAGTGAGAAACAACCTTACAGATGCCATGGTTGGTGAAGAAGGATGGGAGGAGGTACTCCAGGCGCTGCAGCAGAAGTCCCCTGCGGCCTGTGATGAGGACCACTGTGGAGCAGGCTGTCCCCCTGCAGCCCATGGGAGTACCACGGTGGAGCAGGGTTCCACGCTGCAGCCAGAGGAGGAGCCCCCAGTGGAGCAGGTGGTTGTGGCCTGGAGGAGGCTGCGGTCCATGGAGAGCCCCCGCAGGAACAGGCCCTGGGCTGGAGCTGCCGCCCGTGGTGGACCCAGGTTGGAGCAGTTTGCTCCTGAGGGATGGACCCCGTGTTACAGGGCCATATCTGGAGCAGTTCTTGAAGAGCTGCTGCCTGTGGGAAGCCCACATAGGATCAGTTTGGGAAGGACAGCATCCCATGAGAGGGACCCCACGTTGCAGCAGGAGCAGAGAGTGTCTGAGAAGGAGCGGCAGAGACAAAGTGTTATAGACTGACCACAGCCCCCATTCCCCCGTTCGCCTGTGCCGCTCGGGGAGAGGATGTGGAAGAGGGTAGATAGGGGGAAGGTGTTTTTAGTTTCCTTTGTTTCTCACTTCTCTAGCTTGTAAGTAATAGGCAAGAAATCTTACTAACTCCCTACTCTGAGTCTCCATCACAGTAATTGTTGAGTGATCTTCCCATCCTTATCTCAACCCTTGAGCCCTTTGTGTTGTATTTTCTCCCCTTTCCCCTTTGAGGAGAGCGGATGAGAGAGTGGCTGTGGTGGAGCTTGGCTGCCCACCCAAGTAAAACCACCACAGAACAGGTTGCTCAGGATATTGTTCATCTAGCACATTTGATTTGTCAGTTAGAGCAGTTTCCTCTGCAGTTCCATGCACCTGTCATTTATAAGCTATAAAACAGTGAAATAACTAAATATGCTGTGACTAACCACAATCTATTGATGTTCACATACAGTATTTCTGAACAGCTGAACTGACTGATAAAGTACATCCAGAAGCACCAATTAATTACCTTACCTGAAGCAAATATATTGCCTGTAAATTGAAAATGAATCTGCTCTCCTTCTCTTAATGGAAACTGCTGCGTAGGTTCTGGGGGACCAAAGTAGCCCTCCTCGTGGAGATTTTGAAGCTCCCAGGACAATTCTTTGGATGCAGATAGTAAAACTACTATTTTATTTGGGTTTTCTCTTTTCCGATACAATATCACATTAGACATTGTGCTACAAACAGCTTCTTCCAGAGCCTGAGCAAAAAGGAGAAGATACGTAGTTTCCAAAAGGAATGAAAGCCGAATGACCACAAAGCTGCATTAAAAAAGGTAAGAAAGTAGACAGTTCTATCAATTCAACAGCTAACAATTAATTATGTAAAATAACACAGCTCTTAGTCTCTCATAGATATTTTGTTATCTCTTTTTATTCTGTTTTCCAACACATGAAAGAGTGAAAATCTGCCTCTGCTGTAGAGTATATTGGCTCTATATCTATGAATTAAAATACATATGAATTTTAGAGGAAAGTAAGAAACTATTTCTTAATAAGAAATTTCCAAAAATGGTGTTGTAGTTAGCTAAATCACACCCTTCCAAATTTAGATTAATATCTGTATTTTCAGCCTCAAATTTTGGGTATGTTACATTGTGCACAATCTATAGATGAAAAAATATTTAAATTTATATTTTCTGTAATTATGCGTAACAAGTCTAAATGACCTGATACTACAAAGTAAAAGAAAGAGATGCTGGCAAGTTAATAATTTACAGTGAATGACTTCTTGATTCTACTAATTTACATTGACCCATACCCTTGGAAGTAAATAGTAAATAAAAATTTATTAAATTATCAGTACATTACCTTTCTAAATGTTCATTTAGTTCAAATGATACAAGCCCATTTCGTGCATTCTGGATATTAATATCATCAAACACCATCCATTCCCGTTCTTTGTATCTATGACCTAATAATTTCAAAGAATCGCTGAGATTCTCTCCATTCTTTCTCACAGAAGCACTTGTAGCCCTGGAAAGCCAAGAAATTATACAAAACAAAAGAAAACCACAACTGCAGAAGGAGTAAGAGTAAGGCTTGAGTAAGGCTTGTATTTGTAGCACTGCTTTCCCTTCTGCTTTCCTTGATGACTATGCATTTTTTTCCACCTCGTAGAAAATATACTTCTGAAACCATACTCCAGAGCACATAAGGAAAGTAATTGTTAGCCTCAGCCTATTTGCAAATGAAGGAAAATGTTGACATTGGAATTTGTATAGAAACAACCAATTTGTAGTCTTTTCTAGTAGTGCTTTAACTGAGAATCTAAAATACTATTTAAACTATGCTTAAGAACCGATAAGTGCCACAAGGGTACTGCTGCACAATGAAGTGCTTCTGGTATGAGAAATGCATTTTGAATCTCCTATTAACTGCCATGGGCAACCTTCCCAAATCTGAAGTTTGTGATGAAAATGGATGTCTAGTCAAGGAGATCAATGTGACTGTAAACTCTTTATGATGTGACAAGTGTTTCAGAAATGGAAAGCTGGAACATTGTCTTCCTTCTCCATCTGTACTCTGCTTATTTTGAAGATAATCATAAATGTTATTACACTGCCAGTTAACAACTGAAATTTAGAGATTTATTTTTTTTTAGGTGTCTCCATGTTTTAATGCTTAAAAAAGGTCTAATTTTTATAAATCTTGTAGCGTGTGCTTTGGAAAAATCTGACCCTTTCTCTGGTGCAGGTACCAAAAAAATGACATGCCTTAAATCATTATTTCAGAAATTTTGACTCAAGTAGCCATTGGAATGTGTGGAAGTAGAGATCAGAAAATTCAGTGCATTTCTCATCCTCACTCCTGCTAGAAATAAAGTGGTCAGCAGCAGTTAGCATATTTACATTATACATCAACATATTATATGGATTTTCTTTGTGAAGTGATAACATGAGAATTGTGTGGATCTGTGCTAGTGTTTCTAATAACATTTGTAACTATAGAAGACTGTACTCAAGAAGTAACACATTTTTAGTGCAAAAATTATTAATGAACATCTGTTAAAATTAATTAATTTTAATGCTTTTAGTATGCTGAATTTGTAGTGGAGTTGTTCTTACCGAGGATGGTATGCTGCAGCAACCCTCTTTACTGTAGCACTGATGGCTCTCACTTGTTCTGTCTCATCTCCTTGCCTTTTTTTTTCTGGGTTTGGAGGACAAGGTAGAGTAATAGTGACTGAGTTATTAAACGGTTGGGCTGAAGGATGCTGGACATAAACCAGTGCACTGGTGGATACCACTGAGTAGTACATATCATGTCTTGCTTTCAGTGTGGAAATCAGTGATGGTTCAATTGGCTGAACCTAAATATAGAAAGCAATTGTACAAGTAATTTGTAAATGAATAAATCTTCCCTTACATGCCTTCACTTTCTAATTGTATTATCTTTTGAAATTGGATGAGAAAGGCTTTAGGCTCCTCACTGTACCCAGGACCAACCCTAATAATGTGCAAGGAATTTATACAGTACACAGCTAAGTGCTCCAAAGTAATCAAAAACTGGAAACTTTTCTGACTTAAATATTTGACAGTTAACTTGAGCTTCTCTGCATGTAGTACTTTGGTTGTTACGGAGGAAGGGAGAAACACAGTATAACTGAAGGAAATTTTGAGATTTTTCCTAGCCTAACCCTAAGAGGTGGCAAAGTCTGTTGCAGCACATGGCAGAAATGAAGAAGGTCACATGAGAAAAATTGTTCCACTAACTTAGAAACTGGGCCATACAGTTGAAGTTTGGTGTTGATGCTTAAATCATTGTGGAAAGCAATTGTTGTTTTTTTTTTTTTCTGAAGTATATCGAACACAGGTTGATGGATCTTCCTTTTAGGTGGAGATACCATACTGACTACTAGCAGTATCAAGTGGTTTTAACAATGCTGACAGGAAACCATTTGCTATGAATAGAGGATGTGGAGGTGCCACTGCTTTTCATAGACATCTAATAATGGAACAGGTTGCCCTTTAACACTGTTATCATCGGTACTTCAGAACTGATCAGATAACACAGAGTTGTGGAACAAGTACTGCGTATTTCAGTCTCACCTTTAACTGCATGGCTGCTGGAGAACTGAATGTTTCTGGAGGGTAATAGAAAGAGATTCTAGAATCCATGCTCAGCTTTTGTGAGAGTCCTGTCTTTGGAACAGTAAATGTTTCTCTCTTTAAGCATGACAACACAGAAAAAACACCCAGCTGGTAAACTTTCACTTCCGCAAATGCTTCCTGTATAAAGAGAAAGTGGGGTAGAGTACATCAGAGGGAAAGGAAGCTGTGTTCTGCAGCACGTTAGCATTTTGAGAGGGCAACATTAATTATAGAGAAAAGTATGAAACAAAATGAATTATTATTGTGAAGTATTATTGCCACTTCGATGCCCAGTTATCTGGTGATTTCTAGTCATCATGTAATGTCATTCATATTCCAGTGTATGACTGGCATGAAATGTGATGAGCTCATCAACTGGGTGATGAATCTTACCCAACGTGATTACTTCTGCAGTTAAAAAAAGAACTGAGATGGAGTTTTGACTTGTACGCCCAGAACTGTGTTACTTCTTTGTGATCTGAATGCAAAACAATTCCCCTTAAGATTTTACTTTTATCAAAGAATGCAACATATTATACGTATTTACAAAATCATAAATTAATACTCAGTCATTAGTATTGTGGAAACAGACACTTCCCTTATGACTACTAGTGAAAAAAGGACCTTGTTAAATACCAGCTTTCAAGTAGAATTCATTCTTGAGGGGGTAAAGGAAAGTTCAATTTAACCCCATGTAATGGGCAATATGGCTTAATAAGGACAAATTTACTTGTATAACTCCACGCAGGCTAATCTGAGCAACTGTACTGATGTTTTCACAGTGTTTAGATAAGAGGTTACCAACCTTATAGTTTCCTTGGTATCCCTCCAAAGAAATGGGAGTTAAGTAATTTGATTGAAAGTTCACTTCTGTCACCTTCACCATAATTTCCCGATAATTTCCTCTGAAGCATGAAGTAAATGGGATTGCAATGTTGATAGGGAAAGGGATTGTTTTCTCATAATCAGAGCATTCAATACTGATAACATTGCTGATCAGCTCCTCACAGTCATCAACCACCAAGGAACTAGTGTCATTGACTATCTTACATGTCAGATTCTCCAGAGCAGTTGCAGGGGCTTTAATAAAACAAACTACTTTACGTTCATTCTTACCACTTTCTTCCACTAGAAACCTGTAGAAAAAGAATAAAAAATATTAGGTTTTGTATTTTGAATGTGGTGGTGTCTTGCTATAATCATTGCTTCATTATAGTAAAAACAGATCATTCATAAGAACATATGTATATGAATAGATAGGAAGATCATGAAAAAAATTATGTTGAGCTTGTTTCAGAGCAGTTTACAAAGTATTACAGAATATACTAATTGGGGTCCTTTTCTACTGATTTCCAGCAATTTTGGAACTACTGACTTTACTGTCTGTGACTCAGTTCCTCAATGGTTTAAAAAAATAAAAATCTATGCAATCAATCAGAAAGCTTCAGTTTACTTTAGACCAAACTGAAGATCTTCACTGTGCATGTTATAACTTAAATTGTAAACTGGTATGTGCAAGGCCAGCAGCTGTTTGATATGTGCATATTGAGCTTGTGGGCCCACAGATGTTTATATATATGCTAATAAGCAATATTAATGTATGTCTGAAAGAAGAATATGCTTACTCTTTGTTCATCCAGTGCCCAGATTTTTGCACTTCTGAATCATTTGTAGATGGATTCACAGCAGTAAGATCACATGTTTGTGCTAAAAATGTAATTAGACCATTTGTACAAATCTCATAATTTGTTTTCATTTTACTGTCTTCCATTTGCTCTGACAGTCTGTGTTCTTCACTTTCCACCTCTTTTGACAGTTCTATGACTACTGCCTTTTCTTCCTCTTCACAAGGACTTGTGACAATTTTGTCGTAAATATCTGTCAATGTCTGAGATGGAAGGCCTTCTCGAGTGCCCTTAAGAGCATCTTGACAAGCCAGTTCTGAATATTTTTCTGTAAGAGCACTATCTCTGAGAGGTTTATCTTTCCCAGTATTATCCTTTTTCTCTGGAGTAGAGGTCATTAGCACTCTGTATTCACCATCTTCCTTTTTAATTGGAGGTTCTCTGCTAATGTTCTGTTCTTGAGCAGATACATTTTCAGCTGATGATGCAAATATTTCTTTTGCCACAGTTTTAGTGTCACTTGGCTGGATTTGATTAATGTTCTGACTTTCTGTCTTGTTAGGAGAAGGATTTTTTGGGGATTGCTGACTGGGACTAGAAGATGCTTGCACAGACTCCATTGCTTCTCCTACAGAACAACACACACTTGTTTCCCCAGAAGTATTTTGAACAGTCTGGATAGTCTGGATCTGAGAATCGTCTGGGTTGCAGCTAGCAGCATAAAGTTTATTTTTGGCCTCTTGAAGGTGTGAAACTGTGTTTGTCAAATAATCTTTCATTTTCTGCAGACAATCTATAATGTCATTGTACTCTGAGGGGAAGAAAAAAAAAAAGTAGGTAACCAATTAAATTTTGCTATGAGAACTAGACAAAAATGTGAAGACTTTTACATGTATATATAGTGAATTGCACCTAATTCCATAATCCCACGCAACACATGTAGTAAAATATATTTCCTGGCTTTCATTTAATGTTTTTGCACTTTCTGCTATTCAGTTTGAGTGAATTTCTGAGGAACTGAAGTAAAATGTGTGCTTGTCCAAGTACTATTGTGGCAGCTCTAATGAACCCCATTCTAATGATCAGAAACAAGCTAAATTCTTAATGACAATTGATCTAAAGCAGGGAATTGGTAAATAATAGTCGAATCAGCTTGGGAACAGCTTGAAAACTAAACATTAATTACGTATATTTCCCAGAATTGGATCTTGCAAGATTCTAACATATGGGTCTCCAACAAAGCCATTATATGTGACCTCAGTATTAAACATGCTTAGCAGCTTTGAATTTTTGCTCTAAAGAACAGAGTATAATGCAAGAATACCAGCACATTTACAATGCTGAAATTCAGCAGTTTGTAGCATGTAGTTATAGGAATGGTAGAAGTTTGCCTTGCGTATAACTACAAGCACTGGGTGAAGAAACATGCAACAAAAGCAAACATTCCCTGTCATTCATTTAATATTTTATCTTTAATGATAGTATTTATTTTATGATCCCTCACTTGTCTTATCTTATACCTTTTCTTAGAAAACTTTCCAGGTATTATTGCCGGAGATTTCATTGTATTACAAACAGCTCTCCCCTCACCTTAAGTTGTCAATCTCTCTATAACTGGAAGTATGCCTTCATGAATTAGGTATATCGCAAGCCTCTGGAAGAAATTCTTACTTTCTTTTTGCTGCATAAACTCCTAAAAAGCTTTGCTTTGCTGGCTAAATCTACTGGAAGTCAATACAAATAAGAAAATTGTGTAGATGAAAGATGGTATAGTGTGTTCTCCACTTATAGAGGAGAGAGAGAGAGACAACAGAATGACAATAGAAAGGATTTGATGCTTTTGGTACCAGTGGGGAAAATGGTGATTTTTTGTTAACTTTATTCAGTAACATCATATGAAGTAAATCAGTATCTCAAGGTTTTCAAGTTTGAAAATAACTGTTTTGAGTAAGAATTTCATAGCTATATTAGTTTAGATAGGCCTTTAACTTCCACCTTTATTTGCACCTTATTGAGTTAAAAAACTACAGAGTACAGTTCAGTATAATTTTTTTTTTATTGCTGATCCCAGTCTAAAAATTATTCCTTTGCAATAGTTTTTTAGTTTTCAAATTATTTGGTTTAGGATCTTGATTATCTAGAAAAAAAAAAAAAAAAAAAGCCAACACATTTTAAATGTTTTGTTGTTGTTGTTTGTTTGTTTGTTTTTTTGTTTGTTTTGTTTTCCACTGGCAGTTCAAGGAGAAAATGAGTTTTTTCTAAGACACTGCTATTTTTCCAATGGTACTTTTACAATGGTGAAGAACTTCCAAATAGTTTAACAAGCATGAGATAAACAAAAGGACTGGAAATAACAGAGCTTGCACAGCTTGGTTTACATAAGAGGCTGGAAAAAAAAAACAACACTTCCTAGTGTCACTAATGCAAACCTCAAGCTTTGGCAGTGCAAACTATCCTGTTTACTACCTGAAGTTTGGATTCTCTAAATAACAACAACAACCAAAAAGAAAACCTACAGCCACTTTAACTTTCTTAAAATCCAATATATAGATCATAGTGTCATTCTAAACAATATTATTTTCCTACATTGTGAACTTTAAAATAATATTTTAAAATATTCAAATTTAAAATTAAAAGAATAACTTAATACTTCCATGCTTGGCGTAAAGCCAAAAAACCGACACTGCCCTGTAACTTTAGACCTTAGGTAGCCTATATGCAAAGTGTCTTCAAACCTCTTGCCAACTGATTATTTTATGGGAAAACAAGACAGTTAATTCTTAGAAAGCTCAAACAAAAAAGGTCGTATAGATCATGAGGCCAACAAAGCAAAACTAGCTTGATCCTGGAGTCTGGAAGCAGGTCCTATCATAGAATCATGCAGTCATTAAGGCTGGAAAAGACCTCCAAGATCATCTGGTCCAACCGTCCCCCTACCACCACTATCACCCACTAAACCATGTCACTAAGCGCCAGGTCCAACCTTTCCTTAAACACACCCAGGTACGGTGACTCCACCACCTCACTGAGCAACCCATTCCAATGTGTAACAACTCTTTCTGAGAAGAAACATCTCCTCATTATCAACCTGAACCTCTTCAGCACAACTTGAGGCCATTCCCTCTTGTCCTGTTGTAGTCCCTGTCAGAAATGTTTTTTTTTTATTATTACTCTGGACACCTTATAAACCTTCAGGACACAGGCTCATTAATGTGGGCATGTCTAAAGATTTTTGTCCCCCTCTAGTCTCAGAATCATTCCCTTAGACCACTATTAAATGTTAAGTTTTCTTTTCTACCATGACTAATATTTACTAAGATGCTGTTTCTGAGGAAAGAGATTTGTTTCATTTGTCGTGAAACCTGCATTTCTTTTTTCAGGAGTAAAATCCAGATTTAGTTCTCACAATACATAGCATGGTTAGAGATTTTAAAATACAAGCACAAAAATGTAATGTTCATGTGTTTATCTGTACACTAGGATGACAGAATTCATAATTATTACTATCTTTTTTAACTACACTGTTACTTGTTGAGGACTGTAGTCTATAAATACTGTGTTCCTGCCCAGAAACCCTAGCAATAGTGGGGAGCTGTCTGTGAGGAGAGGCAGGGGCTGCCCCGCACTGGACACAGTCAGTTCCAGTGAGTTCCAACAGCCCCACCGCAGGGCCCTGTCGGCAAAGGTGGTGCTGGATCTGTGAAAATATGTTTAAAATGGGCAAAGACACCAGAGAGAGTGAATAAAAATTTATGGGAAACTGCCCTGCAAACACCAAGACCAGAGAAGGAGGGCCAGGGAAGAGCCGCTACCAGTGTTGGAGCTGACATTCCCCTGCAGCATGTGAGGAAGACATGGTGGAGCAGATCTCCATGCTGCAGCCCATGCAGGACCCACACTGGAGCAGGTATACCCTGGAGGAACTGCAGCCCATGGAGAGCCCAGGGTGGAGCAGGGGTCTGGCAGGAGCTGTGAGCTATAACCCAAGCTGGAGCAGGAGTAAGTGTGAGGAGGAAAGGAGGGGCACAGAGGAGATGTTAGGGACTGACCACAAGCCCATCCCCATGCCCCGTGTTGTGCTGGGTGGCAGGAGGGGTGGTGAAAGGAGTGAAGTTGAGCCTAGAAAAAAGGAGGGGTGCGGGAACATCATTACATGTCATAACTTAGCATCCAATACACCCAGTCCATTCTCTTTGTGGGGAGGTTGCTTTATACTTGCCTGGACTTGCAGTCAATTCCTTGTGTTTGTCATGGAGAACACTCAGCAAGTGGCAAGTGTCTTGAAGGCTTTCTGTAATGTTCCCCAGGTGTTGGCTGAGAGATCCGCTCAGCTCTCTTGTTGAAGAGCTCAGTCTTAGCACATACTCCACTCTCTCTTCTTTATCACTTTTCAGAAGCACATCTCTTGCTAGCAGGTTCAGTTGCCAGATCTTTTCGAGTTGTTCTGATTTGTCTGCAGAAGGTGTAAACCTACCTTCAGCCATTTCCATCTTATATTCAGGATGTCCAACTACAATTTTTTTCTGGTGTTCAGACACTTTCACAAGATGATGTCCTTTCTGCAGACTGCACTGTTTATTGTTTGTAACTTAAACGGCTTATAAAAAGGTACTATATTCGACACATACTGCAAAAATCAAGCTCTAGCTCAGTAACTCTGAGTTGATGTTGACTATTAAAAAGTTACTAGGTGACAAAAAGGTGTGGCTCTGGTGTGACTAAGGGCAAGAAATGCCAAGAGATGCCAATGTACAGCACACACATTTAAGAGCATAAATAGGAAGGTTATATAACTTGGTTATGTAACACTGACTTACACTGCAGGAACTATGAGCTGTTTCTTATTTCAATGGCAGCAAATGATCAGTACCTATGAAATCAAGCCCTAACTAAGAATTCATAATTATATAGTCACCACCAACAAGGAAGTGCAGCTTTTCATTGCAAGCTAGCATTAAGTGCAGTAGGTCACTAGATGCCGTTTTCTAACAACTGCATTTTCTTTGTTGTTCAGGGACATCAAGTATGTGGGACAGATCCAAGCTGTATGATATATTTGAATTATACGTTTCAGGAATACGAGAATTTACAAATCTGATTTTGTGACAATGGACATGTAAAGAAACATGCAGTGTTTTCTGGGGTGTGTTAACATAACAGGGGAAGAAAGGTAAAGAAAAGGCAGTAACAGCTAAAAGTTCAAACAGTGAATGCCTGACATTTCATATGATAGTTTGGATGTTAAGAAGCAAACTTATGAGAAAAATGTGAGCTCACTAAACTTAAATGTGATGTAAAGAATTGACTGTAGGTTGGTCATGGGAAAAATTTAAAAAGGCTGTCTTCAAGAGTACTCCCATGAAAACTGGCAGCTCTGCTTTTGCAGGGCCTCATCACCACCTGCTCCTGGAAACTACTTTGTCTAGTAGGGCGCCTGTGCTGTTTGTTCATTGACTCCAGTGGGTGAAATTTGAGAGCTGATACCTCAATGACAGTATTTGCATTGATTTCTGTCTCATCCAGCATGTTCAGGAATAAGTCTCACCAGTATGGCAATGAAAAGAGATGGAGCAGACTGGCCTGAAATCTTCATAGGCAGAGTTCAGTACTGGTCTAAATTTGAAGTGTCACATACACCAAAAATGCTTTATAGTTTAAGAATTATGCTATACAAATTGTCAACACAGTGGCTTTCCTACTAAATATTCCTCTTTATGGTCCATTATAAATAATGCAGCTTTTAATAGCAATTAAAATGGGACCAGGATGTAAAAGCACACTGAAAATAGCATTGGAGCATTGTAAGGACTAATAAGGTAATGTCAGCAGAGTGCTTTGAAGATGTAAAGCACTGTATAAATGCTAAAAATAACTAGGAAAGATAAAAACTGTCTTTAATCAGTGTATGAGCTGAAACCAGCTGTAATTATTAAATTCAAAAGGAAAGTTCCTTTTGACTCATTATAGTTTGCTTGATCATACTGAGTGTTTTGCACAGTTAACACAAAAGGGTAGGTGAATCACTAACCTATTTACCGTTTCTAATGGTCCAGCTGCACTACATTCTTCTAAGTTACTCCTAGGAGAAGGGGAACTCTGAAAATAACATATACTTTCATGTACAGGAAGTGAAAAATCTAATCTCACTCAAATTTTTGAGGATGTGTAAGGATAATACAGGAAGGGGAATAAAAATACTTTATTATGTGTTTACTGTATACTACTTGTTTTTGTGTTTACTGATTTTGCTTATTTACTTGTTTTGTATTTACTGATACACCACTTTCTTGGTATGCTTCTATATTATTCCTCTAACTATAGTATAGTGGGATTCATCAGCTCTGGATCTTTTCCAGTACGTGTATTTGTTTAGAATACTTCAGACTATCTAAATCAATTAGCAGACATGAGTTTAGAAAATAAAAATAATAAAAAAAAAAGTTAGTTTGAATAATGTTCAAATAAGATCTGTTTTTTAAAAAACTAAATTTTGTGTGTGAAATAGATACTAATAAATGGCCCTTTGCCAGAATATGACTATTCATCAGATGTTGCAGAGATTTCTAGAAGCTACTACTACAACACATTTTATAAACATGATTTTAGAAGATATGACAGGAACTGATCTATATTCATGTTCTTTGCCATAAGCTAACTGCTTTGATGAGTTAAAGAATTAAATATGTAACTCCTGCTTCAGTTAATCCATGCTATCTCTATAAATCCTCTATGCATTTTTGAAAGAGAAGATTAGTTTAGAAAAGACATTTATCTAAATTACATTTAATAGGAGATGAGAAACTATTTTGAGTTTTTAACGTGTAGCTTAAAAAACAATACCAATCCTTTGAGATAAAAAATTATGTTGATCTTCTCTAAACTTGAGTGCAAAAAGCTTCTGTAAAAATATAAAGTACTGCATGGTATAATTGTTTGTCCTACAGAGGTCTGTATAAGAATTTACTGTATAGGTAATTAGGTGAGCTACATACTTGTTGAAGCACTTGTTACACAAGCACTGCTATTGGGAGACATTTGACTTTTATATGCATGTTTATACATCAGATCTCTAGAAGGAAAATGAAGTAGTAACGGCCACTCACTACAGTTGACTCTTCAGACTTTTTTACTCAACAGTAGTAAAGAGCATATATACATGTAGTTAGGTTGTTTGATGATCTGTTTGAAGGTGTTTAAGTTCAGCTATTTATATAGCAGAAACATAGTTTCAGTCAAACAAAAATAGATCCCTATTAGAGTTTCAGTTGTGCTAACCATGGTGCTAATCCTGATCTATGCCTACAGTCAATGAAAGCCTGTTTGTGGTATTTTACTAATAATTCACCATTTTCTCCTTACTTGAAGAATGATGAAAAATTATGTATCTGGAATTTATTAGTTATCTTTGATGATGTTTAATGGATAGTATTACAACTTAAGGCTTGTGTTTATGTACTGAACTGGCATTGAGCAATATAAATATATTTGAGATAAATTAGACTTTTATTACTTGGCACAAGTTCTTGCCCAAAGCGATCAAATCTGGTTGTAGTGTTCAGGGCCCTACAAGCCTTTGTGGCCCAGACCAGCCTCACCGGGTGAGATCAGATGATAACTGGGGAATGTCTGAAGCTTTCTGAGTATGCTGCAAATGTTACTGAAATGAGTAAAATAGTCCCAGCCTCACTGGAAGTTCCTGCAAAAAAAATCTATCCTTTAGCTGAAAAAGAATCAAGCTCTTAGGGGTAAGATGAAGGCACAGTTATTGTGTTTACTATTACATGTGGATAGTCTTACAACAGACTCACAGGGAAAGAGACATGTGGGTGTCCTCCTGCAACCCCATTGTCAAAATAGGGCCCTGTGCCTGGGTAGGTAATATAAAGGGTAGAAAATTCAAATAATCAAGAGACAATGTGAAAGAAGTAAGTGCAAAAAAAATTGTGGTAGATGTAAAATTGTTTCTAAATTGTATATTTTCAGCTCTTGGGTTCTTTTTTTATTTGCATTTTGTGAAAGAACTAATAACAAGAGAGCTGTGCATTCATCCTGAGAGCTTAGTTCTCCATTGAATTTTGATATTTTGAAGAGTGATACTACTCTTTAGCAAACCTACATCAGCAAGAAAGAAATACAGTAGAAAATTGACTCCATGCTGGACTTTGTTTTAAAACAATTTATATACCTGAGTTACTTCTACTTTTAACTATATTCTCTTAACTATTCAAAAAGTCCTTAAAAAAGAGCTTTCACATCCATTTTAAATAATGGCCTTGGACGTATGAGGAAAAACATATACAATTTAGAAAAATAGGGATCAAAGTATACATTTAAATACAGTTATTATCGTTTAGCAGATGAATGTACATGTTCTTTTCAGAATACCTTAACAATGCTGCATAGCTGATAACAAAGTGGACTTTGCTCTGCTAGGAAAAGAGATTAGACTGTGTGATGCAGACAAAGTAAATTCTATCTTTATATTCTGTGTATAATACAAAGTTCAATACCTAACAATAAATGCATTTTGCTGTTTTTATTGATCTTTTCATAGTAAAAAATACGTATAAAGGTTTAATCTTTCTTTTTCTTGTCTTTTGTATTCTAAGGCCCAAGTGAGAAGATAATTACAGTGTAAGAGAAACAAAGATGGTGCCATAGATGTACTGTGCCATAGGAATTACATTATTTGCTCTCGTGGGTGGCCCATTTAGCACTACACCATAATGACCAGTGCTGGATGCTTTGAAGGAAGTCATAATCACCTTGGAATATGTAATTACAGGGGAAAAAAAAAAAAAAAAAAGGTATGATTAGAAAGGTATATCTTTTCTAGTGCTGTCCCAATACTTGATGTTAAGCCATAATGCCAGTGATTCAGCGTGGATGAGCCTAATGGTATGAAAGGCAAAGCTCCAGCGTATAGTAGGTAGGAAAATCAGAGCCTGTGCTAAATGATGCTGTGGGCTCTGAATTTGCCTTTACATTTATGTTAGCTTCTGTGGAGGTTTCAGGTAAACAATGCAGAGAAACCAAGCCATCCTCAGCTATGCTGAGGTAACATGCAGAACATGGGATCATGTTCTAGAACATGCTAACCATGATCTGTGCCAAACTGTGCATAGCCATGGCCGTAGGTGTTGTGGTTTAACCCGGCCAGAAGCTAAACACCACACAGCCGTTTGCTCACCCTCCCCTCTCCCTCTCTGGGATGGGGGAGAGAAACGAGAAAACTGAAGCCTGTGGGATGAGGTAGAGACAGTTTATTAGGACAGAAAATATAATAATAATAGTAGTAGTAGTAGTAATAATAATAATATGTACAAAACAAGTGATGCACAATACAATTGCTCACCACCCGATGACTGATGCCTAGCCTACCCCCGAACAGCCAGCCCCCCCACCCTGGGTAGCCACCCCTATATATTGTTTAGCATGACGTCAGATGGTATGGAATACCATGGGAGGCACCCCCAGACTCCATGCTGGCATGAGAAGCTGAAAAGTCCTTGCCTCTGTGTAAGCACTGCTCTGCAACAGCTAAAATATTGTTGTTTTATTGTAAATCAAAAACATAGCATCATACCAGCTACTGTGAGAAGAATTAACTCTCCCAGCAAAAATAGGACAAGATTGCAGACTGGGACTCAGCATTATGAGTTCTCACCATCTTTGGTGACTTTTGGGTAGAAAGAGGAACTTCTATGCCATCTAATCTGTCCTTTAGTACTTGAACATAGGCCTACAAAATTTGAGAACAATGAAGGGGAAGATAAAAATAGCAATATATAACTATGAGTGGCAAGAGGAACTTCTAGTCCCTCTAATCAGTACTTGAAAAATCTAAGAATGAAAGGGAAGATAAAAATAGCGATACATACTTCTCAAATCCATACACTATATTGTCCTATGTGCATTCTTCTACAGGAGATAGTCTTGATTTAGCTGGAAACCTACTCTGCCTGGAATCCAGCATGAGATGTAATATGCATTTCCTGTACCTCAGTTTTATGAAAGAAATACAAACCACTTTTACTGATGATTCACTTACAATGGACAATTTCTTGAAAGTGCAAGAGAAGTGAGTTTAGATGGCAGATAAGAAGAAAAAAAGTGGCCTTTCCCTAGTTATAGAATGAAATACTCTAATCAGTTTTCATTACATCTTTTTTTTTGTGCTCACATAGACCTTTGGTGTACTGTAGAAATGGCAATGAATGGTTTTAGTTCATTAATTTAAACTAGAATTTCCTTTATTTTTGCATTTATTTCCTTTTCATTTCACTCTGTGCTCAAGAACTGATAAGGCCTCCAGAATTCTGAGCATTTGCTCAGAATTCTGGAGTAAGGGGTAAGTTTTGTACTGTGGTAGCTGAGCAGAATATGTAATTTGATTTCCATAACAGTGTGCATAAAGCAAAAAGATGTAGTGAAACTTTTGATCTTGTATAAGTTTTTTATTTGTGCATACAAAATTGAGGTATCTTAAATCAAGCCTTTGTGTGATACATTGGCTTTCCACTTATTTCATAAGGAAAGTACAAGATTACCAGCGTCTCTGAGGGGCCAGAAGCATGATTAACTGTTTACCTGGAGAAGCTCATAATTTCCACAGCCTCTTTGCTGTTTGTCTCATTTTATAAGATTAAGTAATAACCTGATTATAACCTTTGGGAAAAATTAATTCCTGAAAGAAAAATGCATTTTGATGTGATCAGCAATAATATTTTGTAGTTATTAAACATGATTGATGTTGTCTTAATGTTAGTATTTAATTATATAAGAAAAACTGTAGTTTTTCCTATCCAATATTGAGGTGACACTTATTTAATTGCAATTTTAATTAAACTTTAGAAAGGGAGAGATCATAGAAACATGACATGAAAGTGTTGTTTTCACTTGATGCTGTTTCTTTTCCTAATGATAAAGTTTCTTAGTTATACTGCTCTCCTCAACAATGGACTTAAGACCTCATTGCTCTTAAGAGATACCCTTGGTACAATGCAATCTTTAAAAGAAGTATAAAATTTGCTGAGCACACGAAGGTGAAAAAGTAGCAAGGTCAATCCGGATGTAAGTGGCTTAGTGTGACCTATTTCAGCAGAGCTCGTTTATAAGCTATTTGATTGAGATTTCCAGCCCAAACCATTCTTTGATTCTAAAATAGCAACCAAATTCAAGATTTTGGGCAGAATACTTATGCCATCCTTTGTTTGCCTGAAACAACTGAAGTTTGGTCTCACAGTTTTGTGTAACATACTTCACAGTAAAGTGATTAGAGCAACATCTTTGACCAGTCACTGCTGCAACATCAACCTCTCCAGCATGCTGTGAGTAGGTTGCCTCCCCAGCTTGGCTTGGCTACTTTTAGCATTTTGTGTTTGAGCTTGTCACTCAATTTGTTATTTAGGAAAGAGACTGAAAATCAAATGACTTTAACTAACTACCTAAAGCCCATTTCATGTAATTTCCTGATACTTCTCAGCCTTAACCTAGTAACTTAACAGGAAATTATTCTTGCGCAGATGGGGTTTCTTCATTAAAAGTTTTCTACTGAAGTATTATTTATACATACAGTAAGCCTCCAGTTTAGTCTCTATAATAGCATTAGAAGTGTCTGTGTGTGCGGGAGAGTTGTTTGTTTGTTTGTCTGGGGGGAAAGAGAAAACATAAGAGATATAATGTGTTTCACCAGACCTAAAGAAAAAACATGAAATTATATTGAAGTATATGCAATTTTAACTGTGATTGTACTTTGGAAAGTTTTTCCCTAAAAATAGTTCTATGATGTCTAGTATGCTTCATTACTTTCCATGCCAAATTTGTGCAAGGAACAAGTAAAATGAAAGTGGGAAGGAGGTATTTGAAAGAGTGACCTTTAAAACTAACAGCATCTTTAAATGTGCCATATGTGGTTTCTGTAGAATGCGAGAAAACCAGTGCTATGTAGATAAAACCTAATGATTCATTACAATTCAGTCAACAGCACACAAGTTGAATATGGGAGAAGTTACTGCTCTGATGTGTAGGAAAGTTTCTCAGAGGGATTCATTTTCAAATATATTTAAGAATGCTCCATTAGATTTTTCAAAGATGACAGGAAGTTATGTCAAGGTAACGAGGTCCCGTAAATGAGAGCAATAGCAAAGAAATAAAAAGAATTTACCACGTTTTGAAGCTGCATTTGTATTCAAAAGCCACTAGAAAACTGTTAAATATAAATGAGAGACAGAAGTGGCAGGATGAGGTCCCACACCGAACACAGGCACTCTGAAAACAAAGTGTTGAAGCTGCCCCTGCAGCTTTTCTAGTGAGAGATGTCTTGGAGAAACCCTAAGTGACAACTGGAGCGAGAGATTGATGTCAGGTATTTTTTAAATTTGATTTTTTTATATGTCTTTCATTTGAAGCAAGAGCTTAACCCTCTTGCTTTGCTAGAATAAATCTGCTGTTTTCATTTTCAGGCTTGTGAGCTCAGATGAGTCTTATACATCGAAGATGCTTTTACTTCCCCATAAGCAATGAATTTAAATAAAGCAGTACTGCAGGCAAAATTCTCATGTTGCCTGCAGATTGAAGCCCATAAAAATGTATGTGAAAGTGGGGGTCACCAACCCACAGGGCAGTATCTGCAAGTTCAGGTGCTGGCTTAAGAGCTGGGACATAGAGGGTATTAGTCCAGGGAAGTGCTGTATGGTGTGCTTTGGCCAAAGGCAGTGGGTGGACCTTCCAGAAATCTCACATTGTAGCAAGGATGTATTTTGAATTGCCATCTTTGCAGACTCCCATTGAAAGTGAGGTCAAATTCAATATTTCTGACTTACTGCAATAGGAGAAGTGCTTTTGGAGCAAACCTAATTACTGTTTTTGTTATTCTCAGAGTATTTCAGTTGATCCAAATAGCTTCTTACCTTCAGGGGACTTTGCATGGGCACTCAAGTGAGATATACAATACATGAGACAGAAAATTAATTCTAACATAACTGTCACCTGCATCGGTGAGGGAAAGAAAAAAACAAAACAGTATGCTGTAAAACTAATCAGTAAACAGTATTGTTCCATTGGTGTTATGTCATTAGTTTCAGAAGCAGCATTATGAACATCAGAACAACTTAAAGGGACTACTGCATGAGTCCATCGGTAGTTTTAAGAAAACAGAGACTGCATAAAGGTCAAATGTAAATGAAATAAGATTACTAAAGCCACAATGACTATGCTGTCACACCTGCAAGGAATAACATCAACTAGTTTATAAAGTGATAGTCTGAAAATACAAATGATGGATCTACGATGCTTCTTGGAAATCAGATTGACTATTACACAGTTACATTTGAAAAATGTGCTATGTGTTGAACTAGTTTATAGGTCTAAGTTGAAACGCAGGTTGGTGTCCAGCGAGACATACAAAAGTTATAATGCACTGAACAACTGGCCAATATAAATCCCAAAGCCACAGAAACAGTTGAGAACAAATACAAAAACTGAACCTAGATTTCTCAAAACCTGCGCTCATTCTTAACTACAGTCCTATCAATTTTTTTTTTCTGAGTCTTTACAGGTGTTTGTTTTGTTTTGTTTTGTTTTTGTGTGTTTGTGTCTTATCCTATGTGAAATGTTACCTCATGCTAGAATTCTGCTTTTAACAATGACAGTACATGATTTAATTTCCAAGATTAGTTTTCATGATATTTTAGTAACAATACTGTAACAATAGTACTGAAGCTCCAATCATAATAGAGCTGGTTGGCATTCATCTGCTGGTTGTTTGAGATGTAGGTAACATTTAATTTCTTATAATGCTTAAAAACACCAAAAACTAAATAAGTTTAATCTTCTCAACACCTTGAGGGACTGGTGGATGAGTTTTATTACTTCTGCTTTAAAGATAACAAGACTGAAAAGATTGTAGAAGACCAAGTTTATAAAGTTGTTCTTTGTATCTTGTTCAGACTGTATTCAATGAGAGTATGTGCTGTTTTTACAGCAGTTAAATAATTATATAAAAAGTCACAAACTCAGCTTTTCTGTATATTTTTAGATAGCTGCCAAATCTTGTGTACACTATCAGAGCTACTTGTACACGATCAATAAAGGAAGCCCTTATTTATCTCAGCAGCTTGCTGTTTGTGCAGTTAGAGTACTTAAATCCAAAATACACAGCAAGAGAACAGATCAGTTTTAAAGATAGACAGATCCAAAAATGACAATATCTGGAAAACTGGAAAATGGCTGACGAGTTTGAATAAGTTATATTACAAGCTTAATGAACAATAGTGAAGCAAATATATGCTTTACCTTATAACAGACCACACAGATGGAATGTGGAAGTCTGGGGTTCATTCATATTGTATGGATAAACTCCTGTACAATTTAGATGATATTCCATCTTCAGTTAAACACAGACTTACTTGGTTATTCTTATGGACTGATCATATTAAAAATAATCAGATGAATATCAGTTGCTGGAAAACAAGATTATCTTGAAGGTTTATGTAATCATAATTCTGAGCAGGAAAGCAAACTTACTGCGTTCACTATGAATGACCTTCTTGTATGGCCATATGTGTTTTAGGATACAAAAGGCACGAATCCCTTCTAAAGGGCATAGCAAAAGTATTGCAACTTCCACTTAACACGAATTTCTAAACCAAATCTTCAGCTACTTAAAAAACATTACTGACCTAAAAAAATTTCATGATAGCAACATAGAAACTCATGGGCCAAGGAAATTATCAGTTAATAAAATCTCTGCAGTTGTTAAACCTGCCAACAGATTTACAAAACTCAAATATATCAACAAGCCTTAGAATAGTACTGTGCTTTATGTCATATCTGAGTTACATCAGAACTAAGAAGTTGTGGTTTCCTTTTATATATGCAAAAGGTTATTTATTTAGTTAGTTTTAGTTTTGCTTTACCACAATGGTAGAAAGCTGCCATTTCGTGCTTCATTACAGAGAACTGTGTGCCATAGATAAACCAGAGACTTGAGAACTTTCTTAGAATCTGATAAATTACACTGCTAAAACAGCATCCCTCCCACCCCCCACCCCCCAAAAAAAAACAGTAATAAAAAAAATCTCAGATCTTGTGTTCTCATCTAGTGGTCAAGAAAAGAAAAGTGGCTAGTTCTGGTTGAAACATAGCGTGTCAGGGTGCAGAGCACCACATTATGCTTTGGGGGAAGATGCTATTACTGCACAAATGTAAATATGCTGAGGACAGCCTCTTTTAGTGAATTCTGTGTGAGAGTGACAGCTGTTTTAAACAGCGAGAGGCCTGTCTTCTGTAGTCTCTGCTGCTGGTCCACTTACATGGGCAAATCACATGGGTCTCCTGGAAGAGAAGGAGAGGTGGATTTTATAGAAGGATTTGGACTTTCTTGATAGAGAAGAGTTCAAAGGTATTATTCAACTGCCATACCTAAAAACTTGCAGGAAAGAGAAATTCAGCCCAGTGAAGCAAATTCAGCTAATGAAGTGGATGCTTGCATGGCAAGGTAAGCCTTGCAAAGACGGCAAGCCTTTTGTTGTTTTCAAGATATGAATCTTTCAAATATTTTAAATTACTGTGGTTAAAAATCCTTTTCTAAGTCAGCATTCATTGGCATTCTTACTGTTCTGAAAGGAAGCTAGGCTTAGCTCGGGATTTTAGGCAAATCTCTAATCGGATGAATCTGTGAGCCCTTAGATTACAATCCAGAAAAGCTATGGCCAAAAAGAGTGTTTGTGTACCTACCTGAGTCACATCTGTGCAGCAATTTGGTTTGCAAATATATGGGTCCATTTGCAAATGATTGGGAATGACATTGAGCCAGGCTCAGCAAAATGATTAATAGAAAGTCGGTCAAGAAAATTATGAATTTCTTTAGGCTACCTAGAAAAAGCAAAAACAAAAGTTTGCACTGGTGTAGGACTTTCTTACCATAAAATTCGCTTGCATAATACAAGTTTGGGATATTAAATTAACTGCATTTTTTAGTAGACTGGTATTTAGGCATTTAATAGCTAGGGTGCACAGCAGGATTTTCAGAAGTGTTTGAGCGCGGGTAGGATTGGCTCTGTAATGCTGAACTTCACTCCTTCCACTTGTTGCAGTGGGGAACTGGAGAATGAAAAAGTTGCTTACGTTTGAAGTTGTGATCTGAAACCTCATTTTACTACCATGGCACTCCTCAGCCTCTGACGATCTTTAACAGCCTCGGTGTGAGTCGGGCTACGTAGTAAGGCTATAGTTAGCATGCAATAAGCAATCTTTGCAGCAGGCAGAAGAACGCAGGTTTACTTGCTCCCAAGGAGGGCTTTACTGGCCTGTTTTTCGGGGTAGAACTCGGCTGTTTCAGCAGAGGCCCCCGGGGCATCCCCAGCCTCACCTCGAGGAGCTCGGGGCCCACGCGGTGCGAGGGGGGCGGCTGCTGGAGCGCGTCAAAGCGCTTTTCGGTCTCGTTTAGTGTAATAAAACGCGACTTTCGGCAGCGTGTCACTACCTCACGGGCGCGGGCGAGTTCCTAGAAGCGGGGCAAGTCACACGCTTTACTTAAAGCTTCCTAATTTCATCCAGCCAAGCGAGGCGTGAGGGCGCTGCGCCCCCCGCGAGGCTCCGCTGGAGGGCAGCGGGGAGGCCAGGGGGAGCCCCGCGGCCATCTCGCCCCGCGCCCCGGGGGAGTAAAGGAGAACCCCGGGGTCGTGCTCCGGGGCCGTGCTGTGGGGCAGGCAGCCTTCCCCGAGCCCCCCGCCGGGCTCCGGAGGCAGCACACCGCCTCTCCAGCCCAGGTGCGGCCGCCTCCGGAGGGAGGGAAGGGGAGGGAAGGGAGCGGAGCGCCGCGGGCGCGGCTCGCCGGGGAGCAGCGCGGGGGTGGGGTGGGGTGTGGAGGCAGGCAGGAAGGAAGGAGAAAACGAGCGAGCAGGGGGAGAGGAGGGAGCCCAAGCGGTCTTAGGCCGTGTCCTCCTTCCCCTTCGCGGCTGCTCGTCGCCAGGAGGTAAGCCAGCTGCCGAGGGGCGCAAGGCTGGGAGCACCCGGCCCGGCTCTGCTCGGCTCGACCCGGCCTGCTCGAGAGGCTCCCCGGGATGGGCTAGGGGTGCCCGGGGGTGTCGTGGTAAGGGGGGTGCCGGGGAGATGGAGCCTGGTGGGCAGGTAGCGTGCGTTTCCCCGCCCGTGTGCTTCTCGTCTTAATTGTTTTAACGGTCCGTATGTAAATGCCAGCCGAGGTAGGGCGCTTTGTGGTGTATTTATTTACTCCGGGTACTTTCTGTGAAGTTAGGCGCAGGCTTCTCGTTAAGCTGCCTGCGAGTTTTACCGGACGGTGCGTGAAAGTCGCTGTGGCGGAGCGCAACAGCGCTGGGATGCCCTTATTGATCGGAAAGGCAGAGCCGGGACGTGGCAGCCCCGTGTCGCCGCAGCAACTCGCCCGAGTGCGCCCGGCCGGTGCCGCCCCGGTGCGCGCCGTGCTCCCGACGCCGCGAGTTGCTCCACAGGAATTTCTGGCGGCGTCAGCCTTCGCTCCCAGGCGGCGAAGGTGGCCGAGCTTTCCTCTGAAACAGAAGCCTTCTGAAATAAAAAAAAAAAAAAAAAAAAAAAGAACAAGGAAACTATGTGAGCGGAGGATGTGCTCGAAAGTATTTCGTAATCGTGCTGAACTAAGTCACTTCGCTGCTTTTGGGCAAGGAACTGTGCTGGTTGCCATTGGTTACGTTGCTCTGTGTTGACCCAAATGCTAATTCAATAAGTGACACCTTTAAAATGGTCACTTCAGAGGACTTTTCTTTTCTTTTTTTTTTTTTTTTTTTGAGCATGCCGAAAAGAAAGATCTGTAATGATCTACACTTCTTAAGCCTGCTAATCTTGCCAGTTTGTATGCAGTCCAGCCCAATGGGAGGGTGAAATTGACCACCAGCAGATTTAATTCTGCTCCTTGGTAAATCCTAGAGCAGTTGTTTTATTTTTTTTTCACCCCACATTTATTTGAAACTTAGTGTGGTTTAGCAGAAGCTGGGAGCAAGCCTGAACTTCCTTGTATTTGTTGAAGTCATCACTGGAAGTGTGACTGGCTTGCTGTGTACTTCGGAAGATTTCTCTAGGCTGGCATCAGTAGTTTTCTTAAAAAGGAAGAAGAAAGTCTCATTTGAGTATTGAGTAATGAGAAACACTCATTTGAGTACTTCTATATTCAGCTATAGCCTTCTGTTTGTGTGTTTTGTTAAAAGTTGGCTGGCTTGCTTCAGCATAGATTTGTTTATCTGCATACATCTTCCAATCAGTGATGTCTTGCAGACTTCTCCAACTTGAAAATCATGGAATGGAGGCCATATCAATTGGCACAGTTTTTTAAAATGTTAGGTACAAGAACATTTCCTCCATGTGAGGAAGCATCCTGAAAATTATGTATTTTTTTCTGTGCCAATGTTGTCTTGGAGGCCATGTAGCAGCTCTTTTCTGCAAAACAGAAAGACCTGGTATGCCACTCTGAGTTCTTCTACCTCATTGTCTAAGTTCCTTCTGTAAGAGGAGAAAAGGAAGGATGGGAAAATCATTTTGAAAAGAGTTTGAGAAACATCGTCATCTGGGGAAGAAAGTTGGATGATCCCATGTAAGGCTTTTGATGTCCAAAACAAATGGCAATTTATCACATGCCAAAAGCATATTTTCTTAAAAGAGAAGCCCAGATGGATTCCCTTGTATTGCTTTTTCCACATAGCAATTTGGACACTTTACGCATATTTCTGTAAAATTGAATAATCAAGTGTCTTCCAAGAAGCTTTACTTCATATACCCACTATAGCATTCTCCCAATTTGCGTGAATGTGTTGAGTGGCTTTTGTCTGTGTGACTCTATATCAGAGGATATGACAGCGCCCTTAGAATCAGTTTTATTTAAGAAAGATCAAAATTTCCCTCTTTTTTTTTTTTCTTTAATACTTATTTCTGTCTAATACTATGGGACAATCTATTTTGCCCTGCTGCTCAGAGTAAAAGCTTTGTTTTGCAGGATGTATGTGACCATGTGAACTAACCGCTAAGACTTCTTTTTACTTAAGTTTCCATAGTGGTACAGTTACCAATGTGAAAGTCAATGTACAAACGGGCATATATCACATACATATGATCACTGCATCTTCATATGTAATATTATACAAACTGTATTTGTGTGAATTATTCTACAGTTGAAGTTACGAAGTTTTATTGATATTAATTTATTTGAAGTAGTTTACTATTTTGGATAAGGTGGTCCTTGAGTTCTCTTTTTCTGTACACTTGAGCTTAAGGCTGTAGTAAGGATAAAACATGCAGTGTAAGACATGATAAAGTATTTATCTTCTAACCCGTGTTAAAAATATTCACTGATTGTGTGTATCACAGAATCGTATTTATTTAGTTCTGTTTTATTTAAAGCGCATTCAAACCAAAATAAGCAAAACCCTCAGATCCACAAATACCAGTAAGTTTCACAATCAATATTTGTGTATAATTTACTGAGTTGTATAGGTGGGTCAGATCTATAGCATGTCTTTAGAAGTGCTTAAACTACAGCAACTTTTAGCAACTACTGAAACAAAAAAATGGCTTTGGCTTCAGCTCCCAGCATTGCTGGTATTTTGTGGTCAAAACACTGTCTTAGTGAGCAGTTTCTTCCTTTCTGGGCCTGCTATGTGTTATTCTGGAAAATATGCAACAAAAAGAAATTATGTTCTTCGCATTTAGAAACAAAGTTTGTTCTGTGCTTGGTAATCCTGTGCATTGTTTTGTGGTTTGTACTGAGATGTGTGAGTATCCAAATAACCGATGATACATGGCTATTGGAGTTCCTGAAGTAGCAGTTTGGAGGTGTTCCAGATTAAGGTGTTGGCAAAGCTGTTGCACGTAGAAAAAACAATACTTAGATGTGGAAAAGAGTGTGAGTAAGTAAATAGAAGCTACTTACTTAAGTGCCTTTTTTTTCTGTTGGAGGTGGAGAGATTAGGAGAATGATACTGCTTGAAAATAAACGCTAACACCTTGGGCTTAGGACCCTAAATAGCACCACAAAACCCTGAACTACCAGGGAAGTTCTGGAAACAACAGACAAAGTATTCCAAAATTGAAGTTGAAATTGTTTAATTGATAGGCTAACACTGGAGGTGGTTTTTCATGTGTGTGAGTGTGTGTACTTTTTTTTTTTTTTTTTCATAATGGGTATGTGAAACAGTGCCTGCTTGATGTTTTCTTCTGCCATTAGTTATTTCTGTAGTAATTATAAAATTAAGAAAATAAAAAAAACCTTAACACAGTATGTATTTATATATGCATTTTGGTGGTTTTAGAGATGGCTGATGGGTATTACTGGCGAATTTTATCATTGAGAAGGGGGGGGCTTAAATTTTTAAAGAAATGATGGGTGTTTAGATACGTGCTCATGTTGAGGAAGGACAAAGTTAAATCTAATTCTTATTCTAAAAGTTGCTTGTTAATCAGTGTAGCTCAATCCAGGCCTCTTTGAATTAAAATGACTTCTCAGTGAGAGTTAACTCTCTAACAGACTTCATCTCTCAAGAGGCTGGTACGTGGCCTATGGAGTTCTCTCTCCAAAAATCTCTAATTGAATGCCTTTCATATTGAAGGTGGTAAGTCACTGCTTGCAAGTCTGCCAAGTAGCGATCAAAGCTATAAAAATGCATCGCAAAAAATGAAGTTGAATATATTGGCAAGAATCTAAAGAGTTCTTGTAAATAATGGAACTTTTGTGATAAATGTGCTGATCTGTATGTCTTCCAGAAGAGTGCGGGTTTATTCAACTTTTTCTCTTTACTATGCCATACATATACACGTATATATGGTGTAAGTGCAGAGTTTTTTCCTGTTTTCGATTAGTTCTTTCTGAAAGTGTGGGAGTAATAAAAGTAGTTACAAAACTGCAAGAGGAAACTTCTAGTGATTAAACTAGTTATTCATAGTAATGCTAGAGTACAATTACTCATACTGGTGATAACAATTATGCTCCATTGATTATGTGATTTTAAATTTATATGTGTTTGTATGTGTCTTTGGGGAATGAGGCAGGGCATGAAGATTTATTTATGACTGCTTGGCTGAATAATGACTTATTTATTCAAAAGTCATTAGGGAAATTGTATAGGAAGATGTTTTATCCTTTATTGGAGCAATTGATATAGTACAAAAGCAGCCAATCTGTCAAGCTTCAATTCTAGATCGTAAGTAGTGCCCTCTTAGTCAGGAGATGTTTTGGAGAATAAGGTGTACCTAATATCTGCTACCTTGGGTGTATGCTGGGCATGTGAATCTTTTTCTTTCAGGCTGCTATTTAGGTCCTACGCTGTCCTGCTGAAGTTGTTCTTTCTCTTCCAGGCTGCTCCAGGCTAGTACCTGCATGCCAGGGCAGCTGCTACAGTCAGCAGCTTTCCCTAAAGCCAAATGACTCTTTGTACAGGAAGAGGGAGGAGGAAAAAAAACCTGTTGTCTGCTGCTGGTGTTAAACCTTCTTTAAAGACATGATTTCAGGTTGTCTCAAACACCTTCTGAACAGCAGCTTCTCCATCTGCTTTGGATTTTGTAAACTATGGATTTGGATATGGCCATGAAGGAAGGAAAAGTCGAAATGGGTGAAATCAGGGGTGTGCAAGAGCTGAGTTGGAAAATACTGAAGAGAAACTGTCATGGTTACTTGAGGTACCAAAGGTCCCTAGCATGGAGGCCAGAACTCGCCTCTGGTTATGCCTCTGCAGTTTGTGACCACAGGAGGTGCTTCCTTGCTAAAGCCAAGAAGCTACCACTTAGCTGTTTCCTGCGTTCCTGTCTGACAGTTCTTTGAAGAACACGTGCCTGATCTGTGAGGCATGTTTTGATCACCTCCACAGCTTTCTGGCTGTGGTTCTTAAAAAAAGTAGCAGCTTAAATTATTTATTTTCTTTCTCCAGACATTCTCAGAAGTGGCTCTACCTTTGCAAACTGTTGTATTAGTTATGGCACTTACTTGGTGGGAATGCTCTAGCCAGTGATTTTTTTTTTTTTCTTTTCCCTGCGGAAAGTCTGTTTCTGTGCTAAAAAGCTTAAGGCTCAGAAGATAAAGGAGTGGAAGCTGCACTCTGTAGTTAATTGGTGCCAGCATGGGAATGGGAAAGCTTTGGGTTCCAGCTCTGGTCTTTGTTCACTTTTTCTACCATTTATATCCAAGCACTGTATAATAAGTTGTGTGGAGATAAGTGGTTCACATCTTGTAACTACTAGGATTATATGTTTTAAAACTATTACTTGTGCTAAGGCTTTGATTTTGCTCTTCTCTTTGTACAGGAGAAGATAAAAGGATGGAGAGGTTATGCTGTTTACCCTGCTTGAAATTTTCATATATGCACAATTTAAAAATTGTAGTGTACAAACAACAGGGAGCCTTTCAGAATTTTACTCAAGATTAAAGTAAATTCAGACCTCTGAACTGAGTTTTCTTTCTTTTTAAATACCCTTTTTCTTTTCCATAGGTTTGCAGCCTTAAAAAATAAAATCAGAAACTAAAGAAACTTGAAGTATCTCAAAGAAATTGCATTTTCCATTGGCTGACTGCCGACAAATATAGAGAGCTTCTTTGCCTATGAGTATGCCTGCATCTTGACTATATTTCTATATGACTGTGAGGGGCAGTGTTCGGAATGAAGCTGCCATCATGTCATCCACAGGCAACGGCACTGATATTGAAGAATTCTTGGTCAACATTAACTTAGGGCAGTATCTTCCTAACTTTAAAGAATATGGCTATAACATTGTGACAGATTGCACAGGCATAAACAACAGTGTGCTTCAGCAAATGGGAGTGCTGCCTACAGGGCACCGCAGAAGGATCCTTAAACAGTTAGACACTGCTCTTTCAAAAAGACAAGGACATTCACTTCTCCATGAAAATGTAAAACTTAAAGACTCGACAGGTTTAGAAAAGAAGCAATATTTGTGCGTGGATGAGGATTCTCCAGTAAGCAATTTAAATGCAGATGAGACTGACTTGATACCTGCAACATCATCAGTGCAACTTCCTAATGAAGCTTACTTTGGTGAAGAAAGGTTCAAACTTGGAGAGCAAAACTTATCGGAGGCAAGTGATGATAGCATTACAAATTTGGATTTTTCTGGTTTATACCAGAATTCAGACAGCATAGTAAAAGCTGTCAGTCTAAGTGGAAGTATTAAGATGAATGCTCAGCCGGATACATCATTGGAAGAAGCTGCTGCATACCAAACTGATGAGCACTTGGCTGGCCGTTTGGCATTTTGTGATCCTCCTTCTTCATTTGCTCATTCATGTGAGACAAAATACAGTGAAAACAAACAACTCATGCTTGCAGATGGGGATGATCTATCTGATTGTGAGCCAAGTTCTCCATTCTTTAAGTTTCAAGGAGAAATGATAAACAATGACTTATATGATTCCTGTACACAAAACAGCACGACAGTATTTCCAAGAGCAAGTCGGTCTTTTATGTTAAGACATCGGCCTGTGCCAGAAATTCCTGAATCAAGCAAAGTTGAGACTTCAACCAGGTAATTGTTGTTTCTTTTTAGTGAAGAATTGTTCTAGAAATCATGGGACTTTTTTTTTTTTTTTTTTTTTTTTTTGGTGGGGGGGGGGTTTGTGAAGGGGGCTGTAGGCTGTATGGGCAAAGGGTGTCTTTTTCTGTGGATTTTTTTTATATGTGCTGTAAATAGCTTGGCTCTGACATGAATAATCCTAAGAAGGATTAAGCAAGTCAAAAGTGCAAATGGGAGTATAAAGGGAAATTCTAGAATAGTGTTTCATTATAATCTCTGCATCTACTTACTTTGAGAGAAATGAATCTTCATTGCTTTAGGAATAGCCTGTGTTTAAAAACAACTATATCAAACATTTTTGAAACTCAATCTGTATACGCTTCAGATAGGGAAGAATGAAAATACATGTTACAAAAGCAAGATTTAAAAAGAAAAAGCTGTTGAATCTATTCCAAACCAAAATGTTACTGATATGCTGGGGTTAGCATCTCATTAATAGTATCTAATGAAATTCTGATCTGTGGCAGGAAAATAGTTATAAAACAGTAAATTCAAGAGGATAAAAATTCATCCTTAAGTATAAAAATTGTTGTAATTGTGTATTCAAGTTATATTTTAGTATCTTTTAAGATTGTACCTTTCAGAAAATACTGTTCTTAGAAAACAAAGGTTTATTATTTTATTCTAAGTCTTGGATTTAAAAGATCTAGGAAATTTTGCACAGCTGTGTGTATTAGGGTACTTTCATCTGAAAAGTGAGGCAATATTTACAAAAGCCTTCTTGCCTGTTGAATGTGCTGTATGGTGTAGCCGTCCTGTAAGGATGTATCTGTATGAAGGAGGATTTCTCAGACAGGATTGCATATGTGGATGTAGGAAGATGATTTGAAGTCTTAACCTTAAAGCGTAGAACTCTGCAGTAAAATTTATATTCTTTTAAATTAGAATGGGATGCTTCATGGAGGAGAAAATTATATTATGCTGTCAATCTAAAGCAACGATTTTCCTCAGGATGGCTCTTGGACTGATTTCTAAACTGGTTGTCATCTAACTGTTAATGCAGAGAATGAATGCAACCGGTTTGTCATGTTAGGTGTTGGCTTCTGCTGGTATTCATATAGCATATGAATATTATCACTATTCATATAGTGAAACTTGGACTTTAATGATGCTTGTAGCATTTTTTTTTTTTAATGAGGCATTCCAGGAGGAAGAAATAGGAGGAAAAAAAAGAAAACCAAGTGTTTTTTTTTATTGTTATTTTATTTTAACCAGCTACAACTTACATGGAATTTTGTAGGATGACAAAAAGATGCATCTTCAGTCAAAGGACATCTTATTTGGCAATTGGAAAGGCTTTTTCTAGACGATGGAGGTGGAAGGTTTTCATAATTCATGGAATCCTTATAAGGATTCTGTGCAGCACTGGTGAAATTGGCTTGGAGAGCATCCAGTAAAGGTTGTTACTTTATGATAAATTGCATAGTTTGCATTCATTTCAAAATATTCATGTGATGTGGGTGTAGATTTTGATTCCTTCAAAATGGCAGAGTTTGCAATTAGTCTACAAACTAGCAAGGAACACTTGCTGTCTGTAACAAACAGTTTTTGTGGCTTGTTTTGCAAAAAGGCAATGGAATGTAGGGGAAAAGATCTGATGTTACAATGTAACTCCAGACCTCCATTAATAACATTCAAATGATACCATACTTTAAAAATAAGAGGCAGTGAATGTACAGCTGGTCACAATATTATGGCCTGTATACACAAAAAGTATCTTCCCCCAGATTTAATAGTGCTATTTTTGATTTTGTTAATTGTAAAGTTTTACTTGTCATGCTTGGTAAGTGTCTTATGGAGAAGAAAAACCTCATGCAAAGACACATGCAAAGTTTTGTCACTGTAGCCATATCCAAATTATCAGGTTGTGCTTTTTTTTTTTTTTTTTTTAAACCACTAGCTGTGCCTGGAAGGGACGTGTCTGAGAATGTTTTGTATTTGTCTTTTTCATCTGCATATCTCAGCAGTTAGAAACATCATTAACGAGTTTATACACGCCCTAAGTGCAGAGTTTTCCCAAGCATTTATAAGTTTCTTTTAGATTAATGAAAGATGTTAATATTAAATGCTTTAATACAGTCGTCTGGTTGAACAGGTGGAGAGGCAACAATTCTTTGCAACAAAGAAAAGATTTGCATGATCTACTTGGAAAAAAAAAAAAACATATATATAATCAGAGTCTTCTAAAACACCAAGAAATTGTGCTTATTGAAACTTTGAAGTATAAACACTTTTCAGTGGGGAGTGGCTTTACATTAACTTCTGTGGGGTGATCATCCCCACTGCATATAACAAAGCTACTCCTGCTGAGCTGAAATGGGAATCTAATGCTAAAAGATAACAATGACTAGCTACTCTTATCTCTTCTGAGAAACAATCACCCAGTAGAGATAACATGCTGTGCTTATGGTGTTCCCACCATGCCAGTAAATCCTTCAGATCCTGGTGTCTTAGAGACTGATGTGTGACTGGGTCACTAACATCGTTTCCACATTCTGATTTGTGAACTCCAGATTTTCTTCTTCATCTTTATGCTCCAGTTATAACAATGTAGAAATCCTGAAGGACAAGCAGCAAGTCTGTCAGATGAAGATCAAGAGTAAACCAGAGCTTCTAAACAGAACTTAAACTTCATAGAAATGTTCATGATTAACCTTGCTGAGTTTTTTGGTTTTTTTTTTTTTTTTTTTTTTTTAGAGGCAAAGAATTAATACATAACTTTAAAGTGGTGGCTTGCAGTGTCTTTAGCCTCAGGAAAGATCATGTCTATGCAATCCTATAGGAAAGACAAACATTCTCAGCTGGTTTTTATTGATAGATGCTGGTTTCATCCTTATTATACTGTGTGAAGGCTTTCTGCATAGAGGCAGAAAATTCCAACTGAAATCTACTGGGAAACCCAGCATCTCCTTCTTGTCATGCATGGATGTTGGCCTTAAAGCTTTATGCAAGGAAATGCCTTTCTCATGATCTCTTAAGTGCCTTCTAACACTAAAAGCTTGTACAGTAGGTCTCCCTGTGGCCCTTTGTAGTGCTGTGATTCTGTCACTTTTTATTACTAATAACGTGCATGCACCTCTTCTAATTTTGTCTACTTTCCTGTGCCTTGCTTGTGCTCCTAGCTCTTACCTGTAACAAAACATGCAGTCGGCTGGTAGGACACCGTGACGTTTTAGAAGTTGGAAGTACCTTGCTTTTCTTTGTTTTTGCAAGTATACTTGGCACCGCTGCAGTACTGGGGTGCGGAATTAAAAACATAAAAAAACTTATACAATGTTCCTGACAAATCATTGTGCAGATTTTTCTAGCTCTTTCAGATAATCAGCACTGAAGCAATGTTGGGTTCTTGCCAGCTAGATTTTTCCTTCTTATCACAGCATTATGAGCTCAGTATTGATACAGAAGTAGTAAACATTGCTCTGAAGGCCTTCAAAAACTTCTGAAGGAGTTCAGAAACTAGGGGGTTGCAAATCATCTTCCAAGATTGAAATAATCTGGCTCAACAGGTCTTGATAAGACTGTCAGAACCTTTTGCAATGAACTTCTGAGACCCTGTATTTTATGCTTAAGTGACTAGTCTTAAATTTTTAGTATATTTTCCCGATAATGTCGTTGAACAGAATAAAGGATTAGACAGAGGAGGGTGCAAATTTTGTGGCCTCTCTTGGTACTTTTGGTTACTTCTTACCCATGCAAGTGAAGAACTGATGCCTCTAAGATGAAGTGAAAGTATTGCAATGGATGGAGCTAACCACATGCATGCCCTTAGCCTGAGATTAAAGATAAGCGTGGAGATGCGGAAACCTCTGAAGCTACCTTGGACCATGTTGTTTAGCAGTTGCTCTGTAGCTCTGGTTGCACCCTTTGGAACAGCAGTGCCTTTAAAGGGAAAGCTAAGCAGGTGTGTCAGGTGACAGAGCTGATTGTTGTGCCCAAGTAACATTTCAGACTGACCAACACCAAATACATCCAGGCTTTCCACATCCTCCGACTCTGTCGCTTGTGTTGTTCAGTGCTGATTGCTTATTGCAGGAGAGAAGAAATAGTCCAAAAATAAATCTGGAAAAACTGCTGCATTGCTGGAGGGGCAGGAGGAGGGAGGGAAAGAGGACTTCAGTGTATGTAGGTACATGTATACAGAGATGCTGTGTGCCTGTCCTGGTGCTGTCCATTTTGTGCAAACAGCTGCTGCTGTAGTGGAAAGTTAGCAGTGCTGGTATTCTTCACACTCCGTTGCGGGCATGTAAGTGGTTGAGATTGCTAATGAGGTTTCCAGGCTAGTGCTGCTGCCTCCCTCTACTCTGTATGTGGTCACACAGAGCACTTTTTCGGAGGGAGAAGCTGCTCTATCTCTTCCTTTGGCCAAGTATCTCCCTTAATTGACTTCTGCAAGCAGCCTATGAAGCCCAAGGCTCAAACAGCACGGTAGAGCACTTTGGACGTATTCATGTAAAGGGAGGGCTAGGTCTCGGGTAGAAAATGTGATGATTGAAAACAAAAGCTTCATTCACATAAAAAAAAAAAAAAAACAGCAGATGAATGCCAGTGAAGACTTTGAAGCACTGACTGCTTCCACTGAGCTCTCTCCCTCGCTTTATTTGCAGGCGTGTATAGAACAAATCGGCTCAGCTCTCACCTTTCCAGTCTCTCAGCCTTCAGCAAGACAAGTTGCTGCCTCATCACACCCTTTCATCCTGTTTATGTACAAGGAAAGGGTGGTGGGGAAGAGTATGCAGCCCGAACCACATCCTGTATCACTTAATTTATGAAAATAGTTAGTCTTAACCTCCACAGTTGTAACAAAGAGATAATATAATTAAAATTATGTTTATCTGTGTATAATTGGTACTTTGTGATTTGCAGGCTACTTGCACTAACTGTCCTATAGAGAGCAAAACAAAGATGATGATAATCTCAAGAAGTATTAAGTTTTGGAAATGGTTAAGGAAAGTCATGTTTATGTAGATAAGTTTTCTGTTGGTGGTGGCTTTGATTTTTGTTTGGTTTTCGTTTGTCTTTTTTTTTTTTTTTTTTTTGGTTTTGGTCTTTTTTGCCCCCAAATAAGTCTTCTTTATTTTTCTGTCATTTAATGTAGGAATTTATTTTGTACAACAATTGACAAGGATGACAAATATTGTCCTCTTGCACTCTATTTTTTGTTATATTTAATCTCTCAAGCAGATATTCAGAGTAAGCTATTTTAAGTATTTATTGAGGTAGTTTTTACTTGACATAAGGTAAAACTTCCCATTCCTAAAATGACCAAAAAAAAATTTATTTGGGGAGTGGGTGGGGGGAACACCCTGCAGTTCATATTTTTAACAGGTTTTCTTACTTTGTATGGAGCATATACGCGTAGACACTTAATACAAACAAACAAACAAACAAAAAAAAGCAGGTCTTTATAAGTTGCTTTATCATTTCACGTTTCCTGATGAGTTTACCAGTATTACTCGTGACTCATTGCTATTACCACTGCCCACTTTTAAATCCTTCCACTCTGAAACTAAGCCTTTCACTCACTGTTTTACATAGGGAAGAAAACCATCAGTTTAAAATCTCTTTTAGTCAAAGCTGATTATCTGTCCCTCTCAAATTCATATTAATGCTATTAGTACCCTTAAAAACAACATACAAATCCTGTCTCTGTTGAAAAATATTATTTCTATTTATGTATTTATTTGTAAGCATTCCGGGTTAGTACAAATGCATGAAGTTAATTTGCTAATGTAACTTCAAAAGATTGTAGCTACATCAATTTTAGTAAGACACATGAAGGAACACAGTGCTATGTAGTTTTTGTAATTAGAAGAGTGAGCAGTTACGATGTATGGAGCTAGGCCATGATCCACTTCAACTGGGCAAACTCATCCTATGTTTTCTGAGAATCGGATCTTACAAAATACCATCAAGAAACATAATTAATACAACCGGGATAAAATTTGTAAAGGTACTTGTTATTTCAAAGTGCAGCTTCCATATTGAATTTAATTCAGCAATTTCCTTGGGGCAAATAGAGGCATAGATTGAAAATGATACAAAATTGTAGTTCATAAACATATGCTTTCTTGTCATAGGGAAACATCAGCCTGTAATGTAGAGTTATTCAATTTGGATGTCGTGGGGTGGTATTTCTGGAGTTTTGAGCATAACAAACCTTAAAGACATAAAATTCACCAATAAGTCTAGTGGGGAAATGAAAATCAGATATATTGATATTTTTATTAAAACATTTATCTTTGGCTTTGAAAGATGGAGAATCTGAAAACTCTTAGAAAAAGCTTAAAGGATCTTTTTTATAGCACTTATGAATCAATGAGTATTCTGTAATGATGCACAAGGATCTGTATCGCTGATATTTCAAGTGGAGAAAGTGATATAAAGAAGAGAAATTACTAATTACTTGTGTTAACAGGTGAAATCAGTTTGATTGAAAGCAGACTGAAAACAGACTGCTGCAGCAGTGAAGATGGGTTAGAAATGTACTACTTCAGGTGTATTTTCTCCTATTCTGTTATTCAAAAGCTGCTGCATTAGCCTGAAATCTCAGTAATAATAATGAAAACATGATTTTTCCAGCAGAAATGTACCTCTGTACATGGAATCCCTGAAATACTTAGGAGCTAGCATAACACCAATAAAAAAAGTAATTTTTCTCCTGTGTGTGGGAATACATTCTTGCATATCTACAAAATGCACAGTCATAGGCGCAGGTGGTATCAAAGAAATGTCATTTATGTCTCAGATTGAAAGTTTATTAGGGGAAAAAGAAAATAATGATTGGGAATTAAAAATTTTCAGCACTTTTTTTTTTTTTTCAGTGGTCCAAGGCATCTGCTTTGTCTGGATGCCTAGGCTCTGTGCTTAGAGCTCAGTATTGAAGATTTGGCTTTGATACTATGCTGTTTTTTTTCAATGCATTTGTTGGTATTGAATGTGAAGTAGAAGAGATGGTAGAGGATGGGGGAAGAAGCGGGATCCCCATGCTTCCCAGAGGTCTAAATGTATGTTAAGGCATTCAAAACAAAACAAAAAAATCTGAATGTGTGTGTTATGATCAGTGAAGTATTCAGCATCATGAAGAGAGAAAGAAAGAATGTTGGATATTTTAAATTCAGTCAGAAGACTTTTCTAAGACTTAAAATTGACTATTTCTACATTTGCATGTAGTTGTAATACTTTGTTTACCTGCATAAGATGTCTTTGCTCCATGCTCCATTTTTGGGAAATTTCACTTAATATTTTCATTTTGTGCTCTGTTTTGTTCAAGCTCCCTTCAGAAAAGAAAGAATGTGGATCTTACAAATGTACCTTGTGCTGGGAGGCAAGCTTCACAAAAAAGTGAGTTAAGCATGCTGGTACTTAGATCTTGAATACTGAGACAAAGAAACCTCAAACAAAAAACTGAGGTCTAACCTCGTTTTTTGTTGAGCAAGTGTTGACTTGCCATTTTAAGAAATACTGGGTATCTGGCAAGTATGAAAAAAGTGTGATGTACATAATAGCAGAGCACGTAACCACTTCTACGTTTTACTTAGTTCTTGTTTACGAGCTAATAGCATGAAAATTACAAAATATTGTCTGTAAACGTAATTTAACATATTTTTTTTAAATACAATATGTTGAATTTTCAAGATGGTATGCATTTTTTTTTAAAGCAGAATCGATTTTTTCTTGAAGACTGTAAGAAGAGTATTTCTGACTAATGCATCTTCATTTGTTAGTGAGTAATCAGAGCCCCAGGAAATAACGGGAAATAAATTGGTAACTTCTTCCAGTAAACTATTTAATTCAGTCTTGCACAGTTTCAGTCAGTGACGTTTAAAAAAAAATAAATTATTTTAAACACTAGAAGTTTGAAGCTATACATATTAATTTCAAGCAAATAATTGGTGATGAAATGAAAATTGAGCAGAAATTAGGTGTTTTTTTGTTTCCTTTGCTTTTGTTTTTTAAAGTCAGAATAAAAGACAGTGGAACTATTGATCCCAAGAGTATATGACAAAAGTTTTTTGTTTTTTGTTTTTTTTAACTTGATAGGCAGATTAGGAAAGAAGATGATACTTATATGCAAGCTATATCCAAATAAGATGCTAGTGAAAAGATGCAGTATAAAACTGCAACTATATTGATATACTATACTAGATATAGCAAAACTATAGCTAGATATAAGTAGATCAGTGTAAAAGTATAAATTTCTAAGAAAGTGTGTTTCAGTTATAAATGAGGAATTGTTTCTTGTTCTTCAATATTTATTCATTTTGAGGAGGGCAGGAAAATCAGAAACAGAAAACTTGTATCCCTTGTTGATTATATCAGTACAATAATGGAGTATGACAATATGTGACTGGTTATTTTTTACTTTAAGAAACTTTCACAGAAGAAAAGCCACCCATCATATCTCCGTATGGAGAAACCTTTTTTTGGGACAACCTTCAAGATGCTAAGGTAAGTTGAGAAGTCTGGATATAAATGGTTTATATCTTCATGTTATGTATTGTGTACTGCCATTAATTCTTTTTTATTCTCTTTTGGTTCTCAGTATCTTTCTTGTCTTCTTAGGTATATGCACAAGTTTTATAGTTGTGATTTAATCCCAGCAGGTAGCTAAGCACCGTACTTACATACTCTCTGTAGGTGGCATAGGGAACAGAACTGTAAAGGTAAAAAGTGTGAGAACTCACTTTACCACTTAAAGCAAAAGTTTCATGTGTGAGCAAAGCAAAACAAGGAATGCATTCACTAGTTGCCATCAGCAGGCAGATGTTCAGCTATTTCTGGAAAAGTAGAGCTCATAATGCTTTTCGGGGAGATAAATGCCATCATTCTGAATGTCTACCTCTTCCTCCCTCTTTCCCCCAACTGTTATTGCTGAGCATGACACCGTATGATACGGAACATCGCTTTGGTCAGTCTGGGCCAGCTGTCCTGGCTGTTTCCCTTCTCAGTTCCTGGTGCACCCCCAGTCTCCTTACTGGCAGGGTAGCATGAGAAGCAGAAAAGACCTTGGCTCTGTGTGAGCACTGCACTGCAACAACTAGAAACATTCATGTGTTATCACTACTGTTTTCATCAGAAGTCCAAAACACAAAATGGTATGAGCCTCTACAAAGAAAATTAACTCTGTCCTAGCCAAAACCATGACAGTAGTGTAAATATGTAGGGACTAGTGACTTTTCTTAATCTTGAGATATGCTTTGTACTGTTCAATAGTAATAGGAGGCTCTGCTTTTTTTTTTTTTTTTAAAAAAAAAAAAAAAAAAAAAAGTAGGAGACATAATTGACTTTTCTGCCCCGACCTAGATGCTGCCATATCAAATGGAAAACAGTCAGTTATAGGCATTTGCAGACTACCTTGATGCCTTCCTTGTACCTTCTTAAGTACAGTGGTATATTGTAATACTTTGTGTCTAAAAGAGGTTAAGTGGGGTTATAACCATTAAAACTGACTAGTAAGGGGGAAAGTGGCTTTTCTCTCTTCTGATAATTCAATATCAAGACTGGGCATCTGGCTGGTGGACAACCAAAGAAAGCAGCTTATACATTAGCTTAGTTGATCTAATAGTCACTTTCAGCCATACACATTTTAAAATTTCTATATATGAAAGTTCTCAGGATTTCTGGTATTTTTCACAGTTTCCAGACTTGCTATATACACAGTAAGTCACTTTTGTTGCAGGATTCTCTGACATGAACGCTTTTGTTGAGGTTGGTAATTGAACTGTGAATGTCTTAGATGGTATGTGGACAGACTTCTGAATCATGTGGAGGTCCAAGAGGTGAAGTAGCTTAGTGAGGCATCCACCAAACGCTGTGAATGCCAGCTCTTGATTCTCACTCAGGAATTGTTGCTTCTTTGTTTGCTTATCCTTGTTCCAGCTGATCTCAAGCCACTGACTTAGGGAAAACAGTAGGTAATTCTTAGTTTCTTATCTGGTCTTCACTCTAAAGTTTCTCCTTTTCAACTACTCCAAATTATTCACTAAAATCAAAACTATTTGACTAGTAACTTTCAAAACAGGTGCCTATAATTTATTTTTTTTTCCCCAGTATGAATTTAAGAATTGTGCATTGAAAATAAATGGCTTAAATTGCATCTTCTAGTGGAAGTGTTTTTAGAAGAATAAAAATGAACTTTTATTTTTCACGTGTACTGTCTTCTCTTTGGAATCATGGCTTTTTGTTTTTCATTGTTGACTTTTTAAGGAGGTGGGCATAAATTCATGATGTTTCTCCTTCTGTTTCTTGTTACATACCTTTTGTGTATAGATTACTTCTGAGCTCCTTTTCTTTCCTAATGCATAGTCTTGTCTGTGCCAATTATTAAAATGTCTTTACAAATTCAAAGTTGAGCTGCTTTGCAATTAGTACAATGGCATAAGCAGGTTTTTCCAGAAAAAGTTTTCTGTCCTTGTTGTTACTTATTAAAGTTTTTCTATATATTTTATTGGAGTTGCTGCTTATAATACGGCATACCCAGGAAGTTTGTTTGCAATCTTATAAAGCCACCCAATAGAAAAAATACCATTCTGTTAAGCTAGATTAACTGCTTGAAACAGAGTTATTATTTCTGCTGGCTGTAGAATCTCAATTAAAGCAGGATATTAGAACATGCTTTCTCTGATCTGAAGATTTAGATTTTAATCATCATGTTCATGTAAGTAAACAAGTATTTTTTTTATTTGATAAATCACATGCTAGTTGGAAACTTCATAGTTTGCTTCCATTAGAACATAATTGCAGACAAAGGTCATAAAGCAGAACTGTAAAACAAAGGTCCCAAGATATTTAATTTTCAATTTTTTTTTTCCCTAGTATCAGGTATCCTAGGAACAAATAAGGAAGTTTTGATAACACTGTAAAGTGTTTGAGACTTTAGTAACTGTTGCTCCCTTTTAAAAATAACCTCATATGAGAATATAGTTAATCTGTATTCAAGAAAACAGCAAATTGTAATGCTGACTAAATGAAGCTTGTTCTAGGTGGTTAGAAGTTGGCCATTAACCTTCTTCCTGTTTCATTGGTGTAACAAAGTAAAAGCTTCTACAGGTTTTTATAAAGGGAGTGTCTAGAAACAGGTAATGAGTCACTACAGACTAGAGGTAAGTCAGCATGAGAGAATGGGGAATGAAGGGCATGAAGAAAGTATGCCTTAGACTTAAGTGAGGAAGAAAGACGGCTAGAAGCAGAAAGCCCTAAAGGGACAACCTGAAGAAGGAACATTTTTCTTTTCTATTGATTCAAAAAATAGCACAAATAAAAACCCTAACATTTCACAGCTGATATATTGCTGTGTCCAGCTGAAGAGTAAAGTATATTGGAATTCAGTTTTTCTGTGAAGAAATTCTGAGTTCAAGCCTCTAGAGTGAAATATTAGTTTTATTTCTTGCTGTAGATTCTCAGACTAGATTACTGAACTCAATATGCATGTTTTAATCTGTCAGCTCCTACGTGTTGTGGTATTGTGGAATGCTGGCCAGATTACAAATTGTGCAACTCTAAAATAAGAACTCTTAATATTTTAACCGGAGGGATTCTTATCTTTAAAGCCCTGTTATAAAACTGTATGGCCTTTAATAGAAGACTAAGGCAGTATCTTTCAAGTGAAGAGGCTTGTCCTGAATGGCATCGACTATTTAATGTGGCAGTAGTCCCAGTACAATTCTTAGTATTCAGGTTTCCTCACTTCACATTGTGACTGGCAAGACTGACTGTTAGAAAAAAATTAACAAAAATGCATCTGAATGTTTCCTGATCAGAAGTAGAGAGTTTTTTTTTTTAAGGGCTGCAAGTAGGCAGTTCCATCTGGCTATGATCTAGAAGCTGGACTTCTTCCTTCAGGGCGGGTGCTTCCTCTGCATAAGAACAGTATACATTTAAATACTACATATATACACCCATCTTTCAAGAAATACTTCCTTCTATGAAGCTGACTGCAGGAGAAAATGGTGCTGCTACTTACCTTTGTACAATACCTGACAGTTGCAGGAGGTGTGAAATAGGAGTTCTGTATTGTCTCGAGTCTGAGGTTCTTGACAAGTAATCCTGTAACCAACACATGTCTTCCCTTCTTTAATTTGGGTGAAGTTTGTGTCTTTGTGAGGGAACAGAGCTCTGTCTGCATAACCTGTCTTCATTTATAGATTTCTGTATTTTAAAGTTTGCCAGCAATAGAAATGCATCTCTTGATTGCTATTTGGAAGTTCTCAGGGTCCCCTGAACTTGGCTAAGTGCTGAAGATTGCAGAGCAGGCAAAGGCAGGTTGTAAAGTGGTATCATAATGGTTCATGAGAGTGAGCAGGAGGTGCAGCTGTGTACCCATACACAGTGGGTATGGTTCATCTGTCTGAGCAGCCTCGGGTTGCATCCTGATGAGCAACTGCAGATAATAGAGTAAAAATGTTTAGTATCTAACCTAAAGATGCTTCCTGGGTGATGACATCAGTGTCTTGGCTGCTGCATAAAAATGTGATACTGCCACCTTCTCACCTTTTGTGAGGAGCGTTTCAGGCATTTTGCAAGTAGCAGACAGGTTGCTTGTTAGTTTTCTGTTTTTGTTTGTTTGCAAACCTAGGAGTGTTTTTCATTATCATCATCTAATCCTTGGTGCTACAACATAGCTAATAGTGTGTGGTGTGTGTAGGTGTTGTTTTGTTTTGTTATGTTTTTTTTTTGGGGGGGGGGGCCGGTTTCTTTTTTTTTTAATAAGCTCTCTGATTGGCAGAGGAGGACAAAATGTTCCTTAAGGATTATCCTATCAGCAGCCTATATCTTCCCCATTTTTTTTTTTTTTTTTTTTGCAGAGTACAAATATGCAGCTTTCAGCTATGCCCTTTTTTAAGCTTGTCTTTTCATGTTTCCTAGGCACAGCCCTCAAATATAAATGAGATTTTTCTTCTGGGGGAAGAAAAATCAGCAACAGTTGTGAAAGCTTATCTGCTTTTTTTTTTTTTTTTTTTTTTTTTTTGCCTCTTTTCGGCTTTGTGACATACACTTCCAAGTTTAAATGAGTAAATTAAATTGTTTCCGTCATAAAGCATGTAGCTGTTCGTTTTTGTTTGTTTTTGTAAAGGAAGAAAGATGAAACTTGAGAAGCTTATTAATGCAGTATGATTGTCAGATCAAGTTTAGAAAGTATGGAGTGTAATGTTCTTGAGCAGTGTTAACCTTGACATTTTGTACACTCCAAACAGTTTGTGATAAAGGTTTCTAAACATTCATAAATGTGCCTTTTAGGAAGAAGAGCTTGGCAAGAAAATACTAGATATGTTTAGCAATCTTACTGCAGGAATTTTGAATTTACCTGTTTTATATTTGTACCATGAAGGCTGTACATTTAATTCAGAGAAATACTGACATGAAAGATAGGCTAACAGTAGCAAATCATAAATGGTATACTTAAGATGCATGTAAATTGTGGCTCTTGAGCTTAGAAAATTTCAGTGTAAAAATAATACTCAATTGTGCTTCAAGAAATAAAAGTCAGAGTAGTAATTTTTTTATGCACTGTTTTTTAATTTATTTGTCTTAGGTATTTTGGACTATGCACAAATATTTTTGAATATTAAAATGGAAATATTGAAAATAACATCTTTAAAATACTTCTTGAGACAATCTTTCAGATGCATATTACTAGAAAATTTGGAAAAGTGTATCTTTGCTAGTTGGTCTGTTTGTGTGTGATTTCTGTCTACAGTAATTTAAACAACTTACTATTTCATTTACATATGTTTTTTATGGTATGTTTATTTTCTAGGAACTTCATGGAAATGAACTCCTGGTTTGTGAAAAGAAATCAGATCTAGAAATGAACGAAGAACATTATTCTCACAAGAACTCATGGTATTAAATAAGTTATAGATAAATCTAAAATTTAAAGAGGAAATAATTATTTAGTGATATAATAAGTAGAGCTCTACCTATGAAAGGTAGTCACCAGCTGTGACTTTGTTTATTTATCTGTCCATCTATTTACACATCATTTCATAGGAGGTTACTTTCCTAAAACTATCTAATCTGAGCTTCAGAATGTTTTGTGGATTTGGGAGATGTCTTGCCCCTCTCTTCACACAGGAAGACACATTTTATTTTTGAATGTCTCTTGTCTCTTATGTCTCTTAGACAACCATTTCTGAGTGCTTTCATACTGTCTACTCATAAAAAATAAAATCAACTCAAAATCAAGCAAAACACATAAAAACATTTAATTCTTTCCATATTACAATTACTTTATTCTTTACAAGGGGGAGAGACTGAAGAGCAAGATGATACTGCAAATCCTCCAGAACTTTAAAATGAATAAAGCTAGTTTTCTGAAGAAGCAGAATTCAATTTGAAGTTTCGTAATGTTCAGGTTTTTAAAGCGACCACCAGGTGTTACCTCATTACCAGCCCTATTTAGAATGTAGGATTCAGTTAAGGTCATAGGTTGAAGATATATATTGTGTTTAGCTCAGCCTGTGGTTATCTGAAAAATGAAACATATTATAGCACATTTGCAATATGTCTTAAGAATGTTTGTTCTGATTGATACTTTGTTGTGTACACTCAGATTAAAGTGTACTTTTTCTTTCTAGTTCCCATAATCAGGATGAGAAGACAAAGGAATGTGCAAAAAACAAACCCGTGTCTCAGGAAAACAAATCATTAGCACCAGAAGATTTTGAAAGTGAATCTGTATACTCTGTTGTGGATCAATGTTCTTTACCTTTAAAGAAAAAGAAAAATAAAGCCAAAAGCCACTCATCTTGTAGTAGGAACCGAAGTGAAGATTCAAATCACTTGATCAGTGAACAAATGGATTTTCGGCAATTTGACGGAGCTCAAACTTCGATTGCAAATGAATCAATAACACCGTATGCTTGTTTTTATGGGCCATCAGTAAAGAAGCTTAAAGCAGGATGGCTGGATAAATTATCCCCACAAGGGTATGGTATTTGTGGTGATTACTGTGTAATTGTAAAGATGTATGTTTGCATGAGAGACTCTGGTCACTGTGGTGGGAAGAAGGGAACTGCTTTTATTGCAAGAGCACAGGGCTTTTCTTCTGTGTTCTCAATTTTAATGATATGTTGTTACCTATCCTAAAGTTTATTTAGGAAGTATGCTCAGGAAAGATATTCTCACTAAAAATGTTGATTGCCACTCATGAACTGTAGTGGAAAAATCGAGTATTAATTTCTAGCAACATTTCCAATCTGTGAATCTTTGCTGCTCTTCTGTGGACCACAAAGTGAGCAAAACCAAGGTCTGATTCTGAAATTTTGCTTTACTGGTTTAGCTGTGAACATATAAAATAGTGGTTTTCTTGACTGGAAATCACTATTGGTTTCAGAGTTGTGTAGTCTCATAGGAATATAAATCAAGCTCTGAGTGTAGACATGTATCTACGGTGAATAGTCTCCTGCTTTAGTTTATCAACGTGCCTAAATTTTGATGGAGGAATCTGAGCACAAGTCTTACTTTGAAATTTTAAATAAAAAAGAGAGTAGAATGAAAACAGATTCTTTATCATGTTTGTAGCTTTAAAAAGCTCTTGTTTAATTGCTATTATTATTTAAAGTTTCTTCTACTTTAAGTTAACGTATTTTAAATTCCCACTTTTCTTAGACTATGTTACAGTTAAGAGCTCTCTATTATCAGATCTTCCCTTTGTAGATATAGTATACTCTGACATACTTCTAACCTCCTTAACTAATTGAATAGACAATTCTTCAGTAATTTCTGCTTTTGTAATTGTTCTAATGATTTTCTTCATTGCCTCTCTGCATTTTAGAGGTTGGCACAATTTAACTTTTCCAGTCCATTTCTGATTTCACTAGCATCTAGAAATTAAAGCTTTTGTCCTTCAGTTCTTTAATGTTTTTACTGTTGTTCTCCTTGAGACTTAGTAGTTCTATATTCTTTGTTCTTAGGACTTCGTGTTTAGCTGCTTTGAAAGGTGATATTAAAATGTTTGGCCTTTCCTTTCATTAGTTGCAGCTATAATAATCGTAATTACGCTATTATAGGAATTATATTTTTTTCAATTTACTGACAAAAGTTATTGAATTAAATTGCTTGAGAATACATTCTAGTTTGAGCCCACTGGAAGGAGCTCTGTGACATAGCAATTTCTGTGTTTTTTTTTTTTATTTGTTTTTTGAGAGTTCTGACTCACAAAGATTTATTTATTTATTCATTTATTTGCTTTATTGTGATGTATTGTTAAGGCTGAATAGCAAGGAGGAATAGATCTGGTTTGAAATTCTGCAATTGCAAAAATCTGCACAAACCTAGTTGTATGTTTTGGTTTTGTGCTTTTTATTGAGTTTCAAAAGTTTCAGCTTTCATGGATTATTACTAAGAGTAATAATAGCAACTATTACTTTTAGTAAATAATCAAAGATTAATTGTATATAGACTCAAAATAGTCTTTTCTCCAGTATAATATGTTTATGCTACCTTTTTTGGAACTAAAAGAAGTGTATTCTCTTCTCAGAAGAGTTGCAGTTAGCTTTAATTTTTAATTTGACTTTTTTTAATACCTCAGTTTTGGCAGTTAGCTAATGGAGTAATAAATACAGTTCTAGATTCCAGATGACTAATACTGTGCTGTTTGAAACTGAATGTGAAGGGTTTAGGTGAAGTACTGAGTGAGAATGTATTACTTTAATATTTGGTGGAACTAATTCATTATCTTTTTTAATTTAGTGATTGTGTAGAAAAGTTGCAGCATGAGTAGCCTCAAACCAGTGATATTCCTTGGCTAAATTTCAAGGTCTTGTTTTTAAACAGTTTAATGAATGCTATTTTTTTCTTTCTTACAATACCATTTCTCAGATTCCCGAAGACTTAAAGAAACAGACCAAAGAAAAACAAACAAACAAAACCAAAAACAAAAAAAAAAAAAAAAAAAAAAAAATTTGTTTTGCCATTAAAGCCTTGCCTTGTTGAACTTAGTGATATGGTTTAGTGCAGGACTTGTTAGTGTTAGTCCAGAGGTTGGACTAGGTAATCTTGGAGGTCTCTTCCAACCTAAATGATTCTGTGATTTCAGTCCCTGCCAGCTGAATGTGCGTTTTTTGTTTTGTTTTGTTTTTTGTTTTTTATAAAGCTGTTATTTACACCTGGCATTTTGTGTCTCCTCAGGGGAACGAAGATGCACTGTTTCCTTAATTTGCTGTAAACTGCATTTAAAGTACAGCTTTCCTTTTTAGTGAACTCACTATAAGTTGTAAAGCCATTGAGTTTGTTTACATTGTACATGGCACTTAGGTTCACTTTTCTTTTCTGTAACATCTCAAAGTTTATTGATATTTTAATGGAAAACAAATTCTACATTGGCTTTTCCAGGTCAGAAAAGATGAAGATTTATTGTAGTCATATAATACAAGTTAATTAAGCCAGAGTTGCTATTTGATTGAAGTTTTGATAAACTATCGCAGTCTCCTAATCCTAAAACAGAGCTCTCTTTTAATAGTAAAGGAAATAACATTGGGAAAAGAGATGTTAGAGAGGTGTCTTGTTCTTGCTTAATTAACTTGTTTAATACATCTTAGAATTTAAATTTTTATAGATGATAACTAACAGCCTGCCAACATTTTTAATGAGCATGATGGACTGCTTCAGGTTCATATTTTATATATATATTTATTTTTATTTTTTTAAGGAGGTTCTTAAAGAGCATAAATTAACAGGAAACTGAGGTAATCAAATGAGCTTCTCATTAATGATCTGATGACAGAGGTTGATAATGAATTTTAACATTGTAGTTGTTGAATGATTTGGTGTGACTGATTCTTATTCATTGGTCAGGGAAGAGAGTGCTCAGCTGGGGTTGACTCGATATGGTTTACATACTGTAATATGTAAACAGGGATGAACTTCTCATGGACCTATCAGTGAGATGGTCACTTCAGATTTTCAGCTTTCCTTTTTGCAAATGATCTTAAAGAGCTCTGAATACTTAAAGGTATGCTCTGTTTTCAGAGTATTCCTTTGCTTTCTGTAAAAATAGCCTGTTCTCATCCTTTATACCTGTTAGATTCAAGCAAAAGTACATTATTGAAAGCTCTTTTTTCCTTTGTCACTTTGGATACGATAAAGAGGATGGGGAGGGGAAAGAGAGGGGATATTTGATTAAAAAAAAAATACAAACATGAAGTCACCAAATTATAAAAACTCCAGTGATATTGTTTATTATATTTGAAATCAATATTCTCCTTTTAAAAAGGTGTAAATTTTAATTTCTAGAATGTTTAGGCCCAAATACAGGAGGCTAAATGTGATTTTTACTTCTCATTAGTTTGTGCTTGAGATATTCTTAAAAGCCAGTGTTGTTTGTAATTTTAAATGTATTACTTCTTGGTTCACAGCAAACGTATGTTTCAGAAGCGCTGGGTTAAATTTGATGGAGACAGCATTTCTTACTACAATAACGAAAAGGTAAGTGACATGTTTGGGTCAAAAATGCATGTGTGTAATATACATGATAAAGAAATAATTATGAATGAGTCTTAAATATATTTTCAACTGCAAAATCAGGATAAGATATTATTAGTTATTTTAATGTGTCCTTGAGATCTTCATGTGTTCTTCATCCTCTTGTCTAGAAGGCCTAGTGTTCCTGCTATTTCCAGGTAGATATCATCAGAACTTTCTAGTTTAGTGAAGGAGAGACACTGCTGCATTCTGCAAAAGGGAACAGGATCATGAAAAACACATTTAAGAGATCAAATGCTACTTTGGTAGCTGCAAACTGTCTTGTCATGGAAATCCAGCATGTTAGTTAATTTTTTTGTTGTTTGTGTGTTTTGTTTTTTTTTTGTTTGTTTGTTTGTTTTTGAGAGAAAATTTGGCCTGGAAGACCTTCTAAAAACAAATGCTCCATGCCACTTTCCTAGTCACTAATTTTAACTGTCTCTCCTTTGCGTATTCTAGGAATAATCACATAACATGGGACTAGTTTACGTCTGAATGGGTCTCTTTAAAATAAGCATAATTCTGTGATGTGAGTGGCTGGCTTTGTTTGTTTCTGTACCTAAGGGACTGATCCTTACTGAAAGATTTGCAGGCTCATGAGTTGTTTTGTTTCAAGTAGTTTGCTTCTGATACATGATGTAAAAATGGATTTGAAAGTAATCATTTTTTAAAAAAATATATGAAACTTGGAAAAGACTTACCTGAGTGCATGATGTTGTTTTTCACACTAGAAGCCATTGCTTTTTTGAGACCTATCTTTAAACCTTGCCTTCTTTTTTCTAAAAATTTCCTTTTTTCTTCTTTTTCCTATTATCTATTTAATACACTTCAGATGACTAAAATTATTTTTCTGTTGCTATGTGATTAATTCACTTCTTTTGGAAAAACTGCAGAACTTCATAAAATCAAAAATGATAGATGAATGCATAATATGCATATTTTGAAATGAGGTTATGTGCATGTGTATTGCTTGAAACACTGGAAAGAATTTCCTGTTGAAGAAGATGCATATTAAATTAAGACCAAAATACAACTTAGGGTAAAAGTTCCCAAGCATTATGCTAGGCAGTGATAATCACTAAGTATTCCGCAGATGCTTTATATAATGTGCATGCTTTTTGACATATTTCAGCAGATTATGAAAGGGGAGAACTAAAGTAGAAAATGGCTGTGTACGTCCTGAGGGTCCAGAGAAATTGTGAACAAGCTCAAAAAATTATTTATATCATGCTTCATTATGCCTACTGATGAGGAACATGAGACAACCTGTTTTTGCTTGCTTATTGTTCTTCATTTACAGTAGAATACATGATTATGTAGATGAAGAGAACAATAGAATAACATTTGGGTTGGAAGGACCAAAAATGTTACTCCCTTTGTGATATTCATACCATACCACTTTGCGATATGCATACCATATTCTGCTTTAGACAAGCAGAAATACAGAGTTAGCTGTTAAGAAAGACTTTTTAAATAAATAAAAATCCTATGACATTGGGACTTGCTTAACATTGTCTGTAGCATATTTAGGCAAAGAATGATAATTTCAAAGAATTTTAAGTCATGCTTAAGCACTGGGGGTTTATTTACTTATTTTGCAAGGTCACTAGAGACTGCTTTGGGGTCACTAAGTCTAGAGTAGGACTTACAGGTTTCTGTCATAGGAGATTCCAGAAATCATCCCATATGTTGAAGGGAATATTTAATGTGGCACAGTTGCTTAAAAAGCTTCCAACTCTGCATCCTCTATTTAAAAGATATTTGTGACAGTTTGGGCCATCAAGAGCTTGCAGGAGTCTTGGTTTGAAGGCTCCTTGTCTCCCTTTTCCTGAACAGAGTATAAAACCATGCTCCTGGAGTTGAAAGTGTCGCTGGTTGGTCTGTGTTCAATTTCAAATTTGTGTGTCTGATTTGTTAACTCCTTTCTATACTGTAAGACCTTTTTATATCCAAGAACTGTGAAGATGAAGGCACATTCTGATGATAGCTGAGGATTTGATGAAACATTTGGAGTACTTTGCAGATAGGAGGAAAACAGTTGTCTGTCCATAGTTCTGAGTGCATGATGGGATTGGTTTTGGGTAAGTAATGGAGTCACTGGAGAGCATGAGCTTTTTGGCAGAGTGGTCTTTGTTGGATCCCTCCTCCCCCACTGAGAGCGTTCATATTGCCTGCTAGATGGTTACCAGCATGTTCTGCAAATATTTGCAGACCTGGCAATACCTCCATGCAGCTCAGGAGCTGGTTCTGATAAAGGTAGGAAAGGTAGTTCACTGTGGGCAACAGGGCCCTCCTCCTAACTCTGTGTCTAGTTACGTTTAAATGAGGAAGTTATCATTTGACCTCAGTCTTAATGGCAAGATCCATCTGTTCTAATCTGTGTTTGTCCAAGGATATTCCAATACACAGACAATATGTTATAAAGGAATTGTTACACTTTTGCTTTCACAAATATCAATTAAAAAAATAGTTCTTAAAAGGAAACCAATCCATACTCAGTTATTTTTCTGATTATTACAAGCAGAAAAGGGTAGAGTGAATAGAATAACAGTTTGTTTTACCCAGAAACACTACCAGTACTAAACAGCTTTATTTGCTATTCAAATTAGAAACTTGAGAGGAGTGAAATTCTCAACAAGGGGAAGTGTGCAAGTGTTCTAATCAAGAGTGAAATGAGTGGAGGATGGGGGGGGGGGAAGACAGAGAGGGCAGTGTTCCTGAAAACATCTGCTTATTCTATATAAACGTGCCTTGGAATGATTTAAACTTGATTTTTTTTTTCAATTTTTTTTTTTTCTAATCTGGATCTAACTATGTGTTACCTTCTACTAAATGCAGACTACTTCCCTTTATATCTATATATGAGAAAAATGTGTAGTGTGTTGTTTTTGTTTTTCACATGTTATATGACCCAGGAACTGTTTTTCTTTGAATTGATGCTGCTGCTCATTTCTCCTGTATTCATGGTTCTGAGCAAGTTGATGTGGTCACAGCAATATCCTGTGTAGTTTTGTCATAACAGAGTGTGGTCAACTGAAGTGAGAGCAAGCTGGAGAGTGGAAGGTGTAATTTCAGAATTCTTTTCAAATATACAGTATGTGCAGGACTTCTTTCAAAGTTTTTCCTGGTTTTGGCAGGAGAACTCTGATGCTCTAACATGTACTTTATGGTAAAGCAAAACTGCTGGTGATATTCAAAACTTGTGTTTAAAAACATCTTAGGATCCTATTTGTGATTTAGTAAAGTCTTGCCTTTTCATATGGAGAAATTTATTTTGTTGCATTATGCTGCATGTAAGCATAACAAAGAATGAAATTTGCTGCCAAACAGGGCAATCACTGTTGTTTGTGAACTAGGTCATGTTTTATCTGTTGTGGAAGGAAAGCCAAAACAGTGCAGGACTGTTTTCCAGGATCTTTCAGTCTGGTTCAGAAACACACCTGGTAAGGTAGGGCTCCATTGGGCTGTATTTGAAAATAAACATTTTCATCAAAGCAGATGTTCTCAACAAAACTTTCTCTTTTTCCTGACTAGAAAATTGTTTAATCAGAGACTTTTTAGCAGCCCTATAAGTAGATTAGACCACCTGGTAACAGAAGAAATATCTGCAAGGTTCTTGGGTGTGTTTTTGTTATTGTTTCTCTGTTTTCTTAAATCGCCTAATTTCTTGTCTGCACTGTTTCAAAGAGTAGGCATTTCTCGCATGTGGAACAGACGCTGCTGTAGAAATAAGATTGAGAAATTACAGTGGTTTAAACGGTATTTGAAAATACATATGCCTTGGGGAGAACAAAGCTTTAAAAAGGATGATTAAATAACAAAACCAAAACTGTACTCAGCTTAAAAGGAGACTGAAAATTTTCAAAGCAGGTAGAATAAAGCAGCTGTGACTTAAAGCAGTCTGAATTATTCTCTTACAGTACCAAATACAACCAGTAGATGCCTGCAAACACCGTAATATAATTATATCTGAACACTTTTAGAAGTAGAATCTGTAATGTTTGTTTTTCCATTGAGAGTTAATGCAATATCCAACCTTCTTTAACAAATAGCTGCGTTCAAGTCTGTCTTCAAACAAGTATAGCCATAATGAAAATACATGCGCAACACAGATAATTCTGAGTGATGGAGTAGCTCTTGGGTAACATGTTCACTGTTTTCATATCTTTTACTAAACTGCAGTTGTTCAAACAGTATTCATTGATGAATATTAGTGTGTAGAAGCAAAACAACAGAAGTGTGAATTTGATGAAAATCTGTGTTATACTAAACTCAGTAAACAGAAAATGTATATTGTGTGTCTCCTCCATACTTAGCATTCACAGTGTTTCCTCTATTATAATAATTTATGCTTCAAGAGGAAAGTTATTACAATACAAATTTTTTATGGGGAGCTGCCTCTTGGAATTTTACTGCATGTGGATTGTAAATCTTAGCAATATATCTGAATTATTGTGGTCAAAAAAATCACAATTGATCAAAGCATATTGGGGACAGGAGGAACAGTGTCAACTCTGTAATCCAGGAATTGTGCAGATGTATTTCCAAAGCATTGCATGTCTGCTTGCGCTTTCTTGCCCTTACCCATTGCCCTGTAACATTTAGGCTGATTAGGTTAAAAGACGACCAGAGGACTTGGAGAAAGTTCTGGTAGCAATTCACTTTTCCTATGTTGCTGTTTTAAGTTTAGTTGTCCTGATTCCAAGTTGCAAATTAGGAAACTTTGGAAAAATTTGCTCTGATGTCAAATTATATTTTTAAGGTATCGCTTTCCTCCTCTCTCATTTAGGAAAAAAGTATCCACCTGATCCAAGCTAGAGGTTCCTCACGAGTAATGTTAGTAATGACAAGGCAATGGACTTTTGCATGTTGTTGTCCCTCCTTCAGTGCAAAGATAAAATCAGTGCTTAATAAATAATAAAATAAAATAATAAATAAAAATAATAAAATAATAAAATCTTATTTGCTAAACACTGAATGAATAGGGGAAGGAACATATAAATTCTCTGGAATTTTCTACCTAGAGAAAGCACTTTTTTTTTTTTTTTTTTCCCCCTCCTTGCCCGATTTTGTTTTACAGTTTAGAGTGTGTATGTATAAGGATCTGTGAGATACTCAATGCAATTTACTTTGGCATAAAACTGTAAATTTAAGACAAAAAAAAAATTGTATTTTGCTATAGCAGAGTCATGAGATGACTTGTTAAGTTATATCTCTCACATGCATTATATCTCACCATGGAATTTTACTTAATTTTAGAAGGCTGTAAGTGTGCATAGACACGTAACAATGAAGTGGGCTATGTGTGGGTTGTGAAGTGGTTTACTAATTGATGCAATTTTGTTAATAATAAATGGTGAACTTCTAGGAGCACAGCACAGTTTAGGATATGAACATCCAAAACATCATGGTGCGTAATACTACCTGGGAGACATTTAATGTTCCGTGAAAGTTATTAACTATTTCTATTGTGTTTTTATTATAGGAAGTGTTCTCAAAGGGAATAATACTGCTCTCTGCTATAGCAACAGTAAGAGTTCATGGAGAGAATAAATTTGAAGTTGTTACATCCCATAGGACTTTCGTCTTTCGAGTAGATAAAGAAGGTATGTAGAAAACATGTAATTCTAATGATTGCTAGAAAGCTATGTTGTCACTGCTGATAAATTCTGTTTGTGAAATATAACTCATTGTGAGAAATAGTTTTGGAATCCAGCTGTTCTGGGCTCATGAAGTGAAACTAGAGATAACTATATGCTTTGCAATAAGAGCTGAAATACACTTTAAAAATATCAAAATGAGAATACTGTTTTCCAGCTCTTCATTCTCCCTCATTCTTTCCAAAGATGGATTTTTCTGGGGATTCCTCAGGTCTCACTAGCAGCTTTTATAGTCTTTGTGCTCTCAGCCATCTGTTCCAAGTCACTACTTGATATAAAATTGATGAAGAGCAACAATGAAGTTGATGGCTTGGATGTGATGATGTGATCAGAGAAAATCTGGATTTTTCTGTGTGTCTTTATTTATTGCCTTATACAGTATTTTCAGCCACATACTGATAGAGAATACAAATGTGAAAGGGAAGTTAGAATACCTTCTACTCTAATGCTTTATCAACCTACTGCTGTAATATGTAGAATCAATATCAGTGCATGTATGACTTATTTATGGAAACAATTAAATAAAATGGAATACGTAGAAAAAAGGATATGCAATATGTATTTACAGCAGTACATGCCAGACCCATTATAGCTAAGGGTCTCTAAGCATTTCCATTATCAAATCCCATTTTTATGGGTTATAGCTTGGTTGTAAACATTCGCTGCAGGCTGTAACAGGAGTGCAACATCAGTGAACAAATCCTTCTTATCAGGTTTGGCTCAAATTATTTCAGGCATTTTTATGCTCTTAGCTGAGTTAAAAAAGTAGGTCTACTTTTATTATTTTTGCCTTTCTCTTCCAGATTTTTTTTTATTATTTTTACTAATTGGAGCACAACCACCTTAGTGCAGTATTTTTTGTGTGGCCATAGTTTGCTTTATGGATGTTGCATTTGAATACTGTAAAGACATTAACAATTTACACTGATATATAAAATATATTCAGAGCAACTGCTTGAAAATGGAATTGTAATTGAATGTATACAACTGTACAACTGTCTTTGGACCTAGTGGCCTGTCTGTAAAGCTGTTCACTTAAGGTTAGAAATGAGTGTTGTACAAATAGTTCAGTCCTTACTGTGTTTAGAGCTGGATGATATGTTCATAATAAATTATGTGAATAACCCTGCTTGCTTTTGGGTATGTGCACAGACTGTTACTTGATGCTATTCCTTCTGTGGATTTGTGGTTGGAAATTGTTCTGGGACTATTCCAAGAGTACTCAACTTCTTTAAAAATACTTTGAAATGGAGACCTTTATACATATTTCATCCCGTGGACCTTGTATATTAACTATCCTTTATTTCTGATGGAGTATAAAAACATGGAATACTGTCATTGACTTTGGTGATTTGCGTCCCTTGGTACGAGTGCCAGTCCACAATCTGTGACATTATAGTGCTAATTTTATTGGCTTTAAGTGTGCTGATTAGTTATTTGTTTGGTATATTGAAAACACAGTATTTTTGTTTTGATCTCAATATATAGAGGGAAAACTCCGTATGTAGTGCTTTAGGAAGTTTAGGAGCATTTGGGGGCAAAAAAAAAATTAAATATGTAGCAGTACTGAATTAGAGCATCATCTGCTCAGATGTGTTATTTTAATTGGAGTCAAATGCTATTAAAAAAAAAAAAAAACAATGAACTTTTAGCATAACGTGATATTATACTATACTTAAATACTTTTAAGTATTTAAAGGTGACCTTTTAAGTATTTTAAGGTGACCTTTTAAAACTACTTTTAAAGACTTTACAACACTTAAAAAACAAACAAACAAAAAAAAACCCCTTGTACTTCTAAGAGGAGCACTTAGATTACCTACCCTGTGCTGGTGTGTCCAACTGCTGTTTTCCTCTTCAGACTGTTTTCTGGTGCCTTTCACGTGTGACACTTATGAAGTGAGCATGTTATTGTTTCAATGGTCCTCTTTGCAGTGTTGGGCACTGATTGTTTCTACTTGAAAGATGCTGTGAACAGTATATACAGAACTTCTCCCCAGCCCCCCACATATTTCATGACCTGAATCTTTCAGAGCAGAGTTGAAATATTCATGATATTTCAATCCCATAGGGCAAGTCTAATTCATTCAATGTATTCAGCGTTAAAGTATATTGATCGTAGTCTGGTGAAACATCTGAACATAGTGTATGAGACTGAGTGGAGCTTTATTACTTCACCTGCTTGTGTTCATGTATTTGTAAGATGCTAAATTAATAATGCATACAGAAGATATTCTAACATGCATTTTCTTGACTACTCAGCTCCCGTGATAATATCAAGCTTAACCACTACACCTTAATGGAATAGACTGTGAATTGCCAAATGTTGTTGCATAAAAGCATGGCCAAACAGAATAGCATTGGGGGTGGCTTCCGTGTTCAGCGAGAGATTTTTCTAGGCTCGCTGGTTTTTGCTTACATAATTTCTGTAGTTCTTTCCTGTTGATTGGGCTTCCAGAAGGTGAGCATGCCACCTGTATGTCACCTCAGTCACCATATGCCACCTCAGTCTTTAAGCTGTCCGAAATTAAGCATCTCAGAACTAGTAGACATGACTTCAAAAATCTTGATCATCGCTTTGCATAAGTTCAAATTTGTGTTGGTTTGTTGGGAGTTGAGTGGATATCTTTGCTAACATCTCCACTGATATGGGCTCCTGGGTTGTGTTTTTTTTTTTTGTCTCTTTATTTTTTTTTCCCTTCCCTCTCCACCTCTTCAAGGTGTATGTTCTCTCTGATGTGCTGTAGCTGTACCAGCAATCAGCAAAGCATAGTAGGAAGAACAGAAAAACAAATGTGGTAGAGAATGGAGCTGCTGCTTAACCTATAACCTATCTTTGTTTTTTTTTTTCTTCTTTAGAAGAAAGGAATGACTGGGTTAATACAATACTCAATGCCTTGAAGTCTCAGTCTGATAATCACTCTCAGTCTCGAACATCTGTTGCCCCTGAGAAAAGTGGATATCTTGAACTGAAAGGATACAAAGCCAAAATCTTTGTTCTACTTCAGGGGAATACTGTGTGGATCTGCAAAAATGAGCAGGTAAATTTTTCATATGCTTTTTGTGAATGAATGCTTATAAAAATGATTTAACTAGTGTTAGAAATTGATGGCTTTTTGTGAATAGGTGCATTTCAATATAAATGCATACCTCTTTTTATGTAGTGCTTTATTGCTGCAATTCTCTGAAGGTTTCAAAAAGCAGGAGAAGGATCATTATGTCTGTTGTACAATGGAAACAACCGAATATGTAGTGAGGTGAAGTGAAAAGCCCTGAGTGTCACAACAGGTTAGGGGCAGGGCTGGGATTAATTCACTCTTAAAAGTATGTGTCATAAGTACTCTACTAATTCAGGAGGCTTGTTCTGTGCACTGGTTTTGCTGTCCTCCTATAATACAGTGCTCTAGAAACTGTTACATGGAAGTACACTGTGGTATATAAGTGATACTTCAGCTAACTGTTCAAAACTGATGTTCTGTGCGTTTTTAAGAACCTAAATTGACCCGTTTCTCTTGTGCACTGTAATATTTTAAACGAACCCAATGTTTTAAATAAAACAAAAACACATAGGATGTAGCTGTGTCATTCCAGCTCCCAAATCTAGGTGTTGTGTTGTTGTTTTGGTTTGGACACGAGTATATTCTGATGTAATGCAGTTAACGGTGGAACTCTCTAGGATGCTGTAGATATAGGGGATAATTGGATTCAATGAGTGGCTGTGCAAACTAGTAGAACAAAAATCTTTTGCAGGAGGTTGAGTGAAAGGTATTTCCATGTAAGGAAATCAAGGACCCTCAGATTGCTGGAACTTGAGGGGGGCAGGGAGTGTTTGGGGGAAGTGTTGTTACGTGCCTTGTTCTTGTGTTCTCTCAAATTTGTGTACAGGCAAACTCTTGTTTGAAATGTGAATGGGTTCTCAGTAACTTGTCATGTTGTTGCTGATCTCACTTCCTTACCTGTTTCTCTTTTCTATGTGAAATTATGTAGATACATCTGTAAGAGAGAGCACATAATGTTCAGCGTTAGATCTTGCTATTTTTCCCTAGGAAATTTCCAGTGGCAGGAAATTTGAGACTGAGAAATATTTTTATTTATTTTTTTATTTCTACTTATTTTTCTCCTGAGGAAATTGTATGTATCATGTGCATTCTTTGTGGTCAGTCAACAACCAACTGATTGAAAAATATGGTGCAATTTATGGTTTTTTATTTTCCTGTAGCTATAAGGAAACTCTAAAAGAATAATTTAGACAAATAATATTTTATCAAATGTGCATGGGCTACATCTCATTGAATTTAAGCCTGCAAGTTGTGTTTGGCTGGAGAGGAACTATGGAGAACTCTAGGAGAGGAACTCTATGGAGAGGAAATGGTCTTCATAGCTGAGCACAGCTATACCTAAATCCTATCTTGATTATTGTAATGGGTAGGTGATCTACCGGTTAGTTTATTTCTGTAAAGTCCAGAGCCAGAGGTCTTTAAGGAGGAAAAAACACAAAACAACTTTCCAGGTAATTTGTCACTGAGAATCCATGCATTTTCATCCATGAGATTCCTCTGCAGATTTTTGTTGTAATGAGCCACTTCGATCTTCAGAATCAACACTGCTTTCAGTTTATGTCCCTGAATGATTTTGAGTGCTCCCTTATGGATATTCTGATCTTGACTGCTGGACAAACTTTAGTGGAGGAATATAGACTTAGTGGAGGAGTTTCTCTTCAGTCATGGTAGGTCATTTGCAACTAGCAGTGCCCGCTGATTTCTTTTTTCTTCCTTCTTTCTTTCTCTGCCTGCTTATAAGGAGAGTATCTTTCATGTCTTAAATAGTCCCTTGATCTTTCTCTGTTGGCATAGGGCATTCCCAGATCTGCTCACTTTGCTTGATCTATTTTTTTGTGTGCATTGATAGAAAACTGTTCTAGAGCCATTCACTATCAAAGGGTTCTTGTTTGCTCTGTTATTGCCTTTCAGGATTCACATTATGACTAGTTAAAACAATCTAATACTGTTCTCCTTATCAATTTTTTCTCATATGTTTTTAATTATTATTTTTGTGTGTGCATGTGTTCAATCAATTGCTTGTGAGGCTGTATGGTGAGTTATATCAGCTGTGCCCGTTCAACATCATTGACTTAGATTTGCTTTAGCTGATCACGAAAGCACACCCTTACACAGCCTTTCTGCAAGATGTTTATTCTCTTCTGCTATATGGATGCTCTGCAGAGATCACTGACTGCAGTGCAGCAGAAGGCAAAGTAAAATCAAGCCCTGAAACAGGATGAAGCTTATACATGCTGTCAGCCTGTCAGTTCCTTCTGCTTGAATGAAAATTATGAAAAATGGTGCAAAACCAGCTTATCTCCAAAGCTTGTTTACTTAAAACCAAAAATATCAACTGGTCCTAAGAGGTTTCTTGTTAGATCCTCCGTTTGAACAAATGTCTCTTTCTTTATGGGTCTTGTGCCTATTTGGAAATCAAGAGAAATAGCTTCTTCCTTTAAGTTTTCATAGAATGTGATTCTTCTCTCAATGCCTCTTGTGTTTTGTTTTCAAGTTGAAAACTGAATTATTTTCACTGTTTCATTGAAGAAAAGCCCAGTAACGCAGAGCTAATCCAGCAGAGGGCAATGGTGTTCTAAAAATCATTTGTGGTCTCAAGTTTGTGCTTCAGCCGGTAATTACCAGGCAAATACGTCCAGGGAAGTCCTCGAATCCTGCTCATATTGGAATTCACATCCATACTAGAACTACACCCAAAGAGACTTAGAGGGGTTTATTATAACTCTAGTGCTAAAAGACACCTATTTAGACTTCTTACAATGTTGAAATGAAATCGGATCAGGCTGATTTATTGATTTCTATTAAACTTGATGGAGGAGAGTCCACTGGTACTTTAAAAGATTTTTTCTTCATTGTTAAAAGCGAAGAAGATCCTAAGCCAAATGCCAAATCCTAGCATAACCAACATGAACTTTGTGAAGTTCAGATTGAGATCAGAACATCATGTCTCAGGCCCATTTCTAGTTAAAAAGTGATTGGTTTAGCCTGTGCTTCTGGCAGTGATATAGTGCTGGGAAGAAACCATCAATTTCTTTGACTCTCTATGTACTGTGAATTTCTTAAACTTCCTCTCTGGAGCAGAAGTGAAAAATAGATCGTACAGAATCAATTTGTTCAACCTGCAACTTGCTGAAATTCCCATTTCTATTTCAAAATCATTCGTGCTTAAATAAAAACATGTCATCTGATCTTTCATGACAGCTCAAACATTGGCTTGAAATGTCAGGCTGCTGTGATGGTTCCAGTGATAACCTCCCCTTAGTGACCATCAGAAGGGCTGTGATGTGCTTTCCTGGTCTGCCAGAAAATACACTCTTCGTTGGGGTGTATTCAAGTTTCACTGGTAAAGCAAAAGTAAGGGAAGGGCGTACATGTCACAGTGTTTGCACGAGAATTTGGCTTTGATAAAGAGAACTTGGGATCCTCTTTGTTACTGCCTTCAGTGGTTCCAAAATAGATGCATTTTCTGGGTATTTGAGGAAACTTTGCCAAATATAAAGATGAGGAAATAGTATGTATGGCTGCGTGCCATGATTATTTACAACTTTTTCCCTGCATGCACTCCAAGTTAGAGCTTGAATAGTGATGAGTATTTTGTTATATATGTGAAATACTATCCATTTCTCATCAAAAACCTCTTGTTGCATTTTGGCTCAGTGCTCTTATTGATTTCAGAAGGTTTTTGGTTTTGTTGAAAATTGAAATGATTTGCTCTGTGACAGATGGGAATGTTTATGCATGCTGAATGAACCACTAAGATAGTACCTAATAATTTTCATTTCCTCTCTAATGCTAATGGTGCATTTAAAGTAAAACTGGACAACATCAAACAATGTACTACAGGAAATGATATTAATCAGGCAGAAGATGGCAAAGGGTACTATTATGGGGGGAGCTGAAAAGGAAGACAGGTAGAACAAGAAGTCAGTGTTGATGATCAGGCTTGACCATCTGAAGGAGGGGGAGTAAAGTAAAAGTGGAAGGGATGCGTGCATGTGTTTGTTGTATTTAGATTCTTCATTGTGTTACTGAGATAATTTGTGAATACTGAATGAGTCCAAGGTGATGGCAGCAGCAGTATGAAAGGAATTGAATGTAAGTTGAGTAGAAAGCAAAATAATTGCTTAAAGACTCTGAGAGCTAATGAAGAGCCCTGAGCAGTAGCTTAAGTGCCAGCTGAGATTAGTGGATGCTACTTAAAACTTGAAAGCTGTTGTGAAGTTAGTGTGTAACAGAAGCTACTGACGGTTTTGGAAAGGAAGCTAGAGAAAGAGGTAGGGGATTAAAAAGAAGAAACTAGAGGAGGAAGGGGAAGACCTTTTAAATAGTTGATGGGCTGTGTGAGGGGAGAAGAAGAGGAGAAGTGCTTGATGTGCACTGGGATGGGGCGGTGAGTGGAATGTTGAATTACTGTGAGTGGTGGAAAAAAAAATGAGAGAAAAAGAATAATCCATCCCGCCCCACCTGGAGAACAAACACCTGTAGTTTTGGAGGTTGTTTTTTTTGTGTGGTGGTAAGCTGTTATTGGTAATGATAACTGGGAAGCTCTCTAAAGAAAGTTGCCTGCTTGATTGCTGATAGATTCTATGTTTAAAAGTGTTTACAAACATATGAATGAACCTGGTATGGAATGCCTTAAATACATGGAGGTGATGGAAAAATATATAACCATTTGCCCTCCTTTGTCCTTCTTTAATTTGTTCAGGCTTCCCTCTTTACAGATTTGTACAATTTTGAAGTAGCAAGATGTTAAAATGTACATATAAAAATTCAAGGATATATATTGGAGGGGAGGAGATTAATGTGAACAAGTGTTTTGTGTCCATTTCTTATATTTGATCTTAAATGATCCAACCTTTTTTTTAGATACAGTTGTTTGCATCACGCTCTAGCAGGGATGATAGATTAAAGTTGTATTCCTAATTTTCCAGCAGTTTCTTGGCTTGCAGTTCACTCCAGTTTTCCGCACTTGAAAACATGTCAAAGATCAATTGCTGTGCATAACATCAGAAATAACGAAACAGGAAATAACTTGAATTCTGTAAGAAAGCTTCTTAGAAAGCTTTTTTTTTTTTTTTTTTGCTTGTGTGTAGTATTGCAGTATGAAGTGAAAGAATGATTACAGGAATTACATGTATGTAGGTTTTGTTGTTTTTCTGACTATTCCTACTTCAGATTTCAACTAATTGTATCCTGCTTCAAAAACAAAGCAAATCCCTAAAAAATGAGTTTAAAATAATACGCTTTTAATGCGATTGAATCAGAGAAAAACAATCTGACAGTGACCAGCCCATCTATACAGGGAAGATCTACATTTTACATTCATACAATAATTTTCTGGGGTGTTGTCATAGGTTGTTAAAGATATTAAAGAACATGAAGGGCAGAATATTACTCAATGAACATTTAAGAGTTAATGTTGAGCTCTTCTGTATGCAGCTTAATTAAAACTTGCCTATGTGAGTATTTTTTGCCGTGTTTGTTTTTATGCTATTAAGATATCGCTGAGCTGTAAATACACCTAAAGCAATCATGAAGTGTGGTAGAAAGCCTAATGCTTCCACAGTGATGAAAAGCTTCATAATTAATTTGATTTCAGGTGGAGGGTAGGGAAGGAGGAAGGGAAATGACAAACTTATCTTCTCAGTAATGCTCAGTTGAGCTTTCTGGAAGACTAATACACCTAGCTACCTTGATCATGTAAATACTAGCACTGAAGAAAATTATGATTTAAATATTATGAAGAAGAAGGATTTCACAGTGTGGCGTAGCACATATGTGAACAATTGAAGAAGGTTTTAGGTCTTCTTGTAATAAGAAAACTATTAATGCAGACTTGCAAAACCTATTTTCCTCTGAGTACTGGAATTAACTGAGAACATTATCCATCACTATAGAAGTTACTTGCATTTAAAAGCTACTAGCTCAGCTTCAAATTTCATGGTAAAATAATCTACTGGATCAAAAGCCCTTGATATTAGAAGCAGAATGCTATTATGTGTGCTTTCGTTTATAATGGTAGACCAGGTTAATGTTTTTTAATAATTAATTTAAATCATACAAACCATTTGTTTGGTGAACCTGAAAGATTGCATAACCAGTGTGTGCACATACAAATATATATATATTTATATATATATACATGGAGTGATTTCTTTTTTCATGTGTGTAACAATGTTAGAGATCAGTGAAATTGAAGAAGAAAAAAGGAAAAGTATCTTTAGAAGTGTGTCTCGTTTTCAATAGCTCAAGATCCTGTGGAATTAAATACAGATAGAATGTTATTTTACACCTGTTTGATTCCTGTTTAATTGTAAACAGTCAGATAATAGGAGACCTGCTGAAGAACTTCTTGATAGCTTTGGTTTACTTTTACTTCTTCAAATGAAGGGCAATGCAAAATACAATTTTCTTATCAATCTGTGGTTTTATGTTCATCTTTTGCTGGAGTTCTGTCTTCCTAATCTTATACACAGCTCAATCTTCTAAGATATCTTCTAACATATCTTCTGATTTGTTCTGTTTAATCGCAGAGGTTGAGTTTTCTGGACTGAAATAATTGAGATTTCTGACCAGCAGTCTCTGTAATGAAGTTTCAAGGATTGTCATTTTATGGTTAAGAACTTTCTTGCTCGTCTCTTTAAAAGTTCATACTTGTTCAGCAAGGACAAAGGAAAGGGAAAAACAGAATTTGACAAAGAATAGTATAAGTAGATGAAAAAATGTTGGTCATTCCTGATTTTGGGGTGGTCCTGTATGGAGCCGGGAGTTGGACTTGGTGATCCTCATGGGTTCCTTCCAATTTGTGGTTACTTCAATGCAATTGCCGTATCTGGGAAAGGAGTAACTTTAGACATATCAGTGGTTAACGTGGATTACTGTTTTTCCCCAGCCTGTATCCTTTATTTCAGGTATTAAACTATTTAGTATAGCTGAAATATTAATAATTATGTAAAGTTACAAAGCTGTCATAAAAATGAAGTGCAGGCAATTTCTGAGGCAGCGTAGACAACACATCCTCACTGAAGCATTCATTCAACAAATGTAAAGATAGGCACGGGCATATGTTATGGTAGCGTATGTGAGTCCATTACCTAATTAAGTAATATGCTTTTACAATTTTACAATTTCTAAACTACGTCTTGCATCTTTTGTTATAGACTTGGCATTTTTGAAGACTGTTGCAACTTAATTAACTAAGTTCAGTTTATGAATCTTCTCTGAGATTAACTTTTGTTGTTTTGCTATATAATCAAGGGCTAAGTTGTATAAATATCCTCCTATGAACGTTAAACTACTTGTTTGCCCAATCTGCAGGGGGAAGCAATATTCTTAAAGGTTTGCCTAATCTGTGTTGAGTATGATCAGATGAACACTGACAGTCACCTGATGATGATTAAAGTGTTCTCCTCGGTAGCAATATGAAAGCAAATGGATTAGAATGCACCAGCAGGAGACCAGAGAGTATGCCTCTAATTCAGTAATGTGCCTTGTAACTGGCACTGTCATGTCCAGAACCCCAAGCTCTTAAAAGCAGGTGATCGATCGTAATGTGTTTAGCTTGCCGGAGCTGGACAGGCATACAAAGCTCAGTGTTCATGGAGAAAGCTGTTCTGACATCTGTGGATTTCTGTTTCTTCATGGTAACTTTTAAGATTGGGTGGTCCTACTCTAACCTCTGTTGGAATTAATTCAGAGTAAGGATCACTGGAGCCTGAGATGCCCAGAATTTTTAGTTCCTCCCCTCTTTTTCCCTTTCTACTCCTTCACTCCCCATGTTTTTTTTTGTTTGTTTTTTGTTTTGTTTTGTTTTTTTTGTTTTTTTTTTTTTGTTTTTGTTACAACCAACCAGTGGACAGTTGTTCCAAACCTGCTGTCTTATGCACAACATGTACCGAAAATGTGAACAGTGTTATTCCTGGCAGTGGAGAGAGTGAGCAGGCTGAAATTACTGCTGGACTAAAAAAAAAAAAAAAAAAATACCCTGAAAGGAAACAAATCACACTGTAATTTAGTTGTTTTTATAGAACAGGCTATCTACATTTTCATCAGATATGAACAGCGAATGGTTTAAAATAAGCGTTATAAAGATGATCCTTAAAATACTGAGGAAATTTAATCTCTTTATAGCTGAAGTGACATTTCCATCTTCTGGATGAAATAAGTTGTTGCTTGTTACTTCTGATTTCTGTGTGTTTTTTTTTTTTTTTTTTTTTTTTTGGAGCAGCATGACATTGTTTCAGATAATAAAGTTATTTTCTTTACTTCACTATCATATATCTACAAACTATTCTAAATAAATGCACCATCCTTACAGTAAGAGGAAGGAGATTTATGGTTTGCAGCATAGTAAGAATATGGGGAATACCCCAGTGTGCTTTTTCAGCAGTAATTTCTGTCCCCGGTTAATAAATCGCTAGGCCAACAAATTTGAACTTAATCAACTCAAACTGAATTATTGCCTCATGAAACACTTCAATGCCATTGTTATTAAATTAAGTTCTTCCTCTCAAATATTTTGCATGCAAAATAGTATCTTGTTAGAGATGGCGTGTTTTAAAAATTCAATCATTAGAATCAATAGATTATAGACATTTCTGGAAAATTAAAGTCAAAAGTGTTTTCAGTCTCAGCATGTGGGTCAGGCTATCCCCAGAGATTCACCAGAATTATTGATTGATATCTACTGCTATGAAAGACACTTTTGAAAAACATTTCATGCATTAAATTTTGACCTTTGTTATCTTCACTTGTGGCTGGAGGTTGCTGAAATAATTGGGAGTGAGGCGAACTGGGCAGTGATCGAGAAGGAAAAAGACTGAATAATGGGGAAGATATTCATTAGTGAATCAGAAAATAAGAGGTAGAAGTCTCACTTATTTTATTTAAGTTATGCCCACTGATTATAAGTATGTTTTGACTATTTCAAATGACTTTGATTTGCCTTTTGGGGACTGTAATCTACCTTTATTTTGTACCTCTGCATGAAGATAAACAGTTTATTGACTTTGTCAATCCCTTTTGGGATTACACTATTATCTAATATTAAACAGTATATTACAGCTTTCATTCATTTCTTTCTGTTTAAGGTGAGTTAGGCTGTCTTAAATATATATTACTGCCAGTGGGTTCAACTCCATTTTGATTATGGTAGAATTGATGTCTGCCTCTTGCATTTTCAACTTTTTTCAAATTGTGAAGGTTTCCAAACTCTTGCATCTAGGCAGAGAGGAGTCTATGTTTACTGTACTACGTTTGTTCCCATTTATACGTCTGTAGTCGGTAGACTGTGGCATGCAGCATTGTGTTACAGATATCTGAGTGAGGTTTGAAAAAGGGCTTGAAGCAGCGTGGCTGCATTACTGTAATTAATGTGGCTTTGTGTAGTGCTTCCTGTTCCTCACTCAGCCAGGCTGGCACTTGTTGGAGAGGCTCTGCAGGATGCTATGTGATGATGAGAGGTGTGATGTTTTTTCCAGCCGAGGGCTGTAATTCTTTGCCATGGGGTCATAAAGAAGTTCAAAGGCAGATAAAATGACAGCAGTCAGCAACAGCAGCTCAGTTCCTGCAATCCAGGAATAATTGCAGCCCATTATTACAATTGACTCTCACTTCTCTCCCTGAAGGAACTGAGCAGCTGCCAGCTTACTGGGCTGCAAGGAAACTGATGAGCCAGGATATGGGGGTCATAACAAAAGTTGAAAGGCAAAAAAAAAGTTGATCAAGGCAAAATTCATTAGACCTCTGAGTAGCCATAAGAGAAGAGAAGGAAACAGTGCTGGCTGGTCATCACTGATTCCCTGAGTGGGAGATGGATTCTGATTTCCAGGTTGGTTTGTTTCACCTTGCACATCTTTTCTTAACAAGGAGAAGTGAGGGGGGGTGTTCTAGGATCTTTTGGCTTACTTCGTTTCCTACAGATAAACACAGCAGAGATACCTACATTTTTCTGGCTTATCTAGAAAGGGTTTATTTCACACTAAATAGATACATCAGCTGTCTCTTTATGTTTTCTGTATGCTCTGTAATAATTCCTGTGTATTAGGAATTTACAGGTTTCTCACTTCTTTTTTTACAGCTAAAAACATATGATACATGACTTTCTTAGTCTTTTCTCATTGTTTACTGGCAATGTGCAGCACATAAAACTTAGAAGTCTGATTTGAGGATGATTGTACGTATTTGCACTTGCTTAGAGTTAATGTATACAGTCAGCAGTTAGAAGTGAAATATGACTTCGTTGGTGTTCTCACCAGGAAATGCTAATGTGGGAGTAAAAGGGTTACATCTACACAAAGCTCAGAGGCTCTGCTTCTTCATCCTTCTTTTACTCGTGTGGGATGGCACATCAGAAATATGTTTCTTGATACATACTGGTGGAGCTGTACTGGAGTTGTACCACAGAGAAAAAAAAATGGAACTGTAGCTTCAAAACCAGATGTTATTTCATTGTAGTTCTGCATGATTCTGTGATGCTGTGGTTCAGGTCTTCTAATTCTGCAGGTCTTTCATCTGTAGACCTAAACTTCATTCTCCTACACTGCAAGCAGGTGTATTTTGAAATTAATCTTAAGAGGTCTGTGCAGATTGTGTTCAATCTGCTTGTCCTTGTAAATGGAAAAGTTCAAGATCCATTTTCAGTGTATTCAGGACAGCTTAAAGAAAGCTGTCACTTGTCTCAGCATAGATACCTGGGGTGAATCTCCAAATTTCTGAATGTCAATTGGAGCTTTGCCATTAGTAGTGGGCTTGTTAGTGTTCGATTTCTGTGCAGTATTTTGTTTCATTCCTGAATTCTTGCTCGTCCTGTTTTCTTAAATGGTGTGGTCATACTGGGAAAAATATACCTCCCTCTGACATCAGTGTGTTTGCAGATTGCAGTTGCCCATCCTTGCTAATACAAAAGGACATTTCTTTTGGAAGATTTTGTTCTCAAAAATCATAAGGTGTTACAAGCCTCCCGACCTGTATGTACAACTGGTGCAAAATACTGCTGCTGTGTTTCTGAATATCCTGAAATGGAGCAATTTTATCATTCTAATTCTATTTCACTGCTTATAAGCTTATCTTTTTACAGTGTTATCTTGATCAAGCCTTTACAGTTTTGATACAACTTCTGTGTGAAGAGTCATACCTGCGTACCATTAGTTATGAGCCAGAACAGCTTTTTCCTAGCTGTGCTTTGCTGTGTACAAAGTGGGTTCAGTTTGCTGGTGTCTAGGTCAGGATGTTGCTGTTAGATATGCCTGTGAATCACTGCAGAGGATTTCAGTTTTTTGTCTGTTTTCATGAACAAATTGACACTGTAGGTGCTGCTCTCTGCTAATCTCTGATTTGTAAAGCATCTTCTGTTATCTGAACATAGTAATTTTTGTATGTATCAAAATATCTTCAGTGTTCTATTAAACATCTTTCAGAATCATGCCATAATAAAAAAGTAAATTTGTAAACTTGCAAAATGTGAAAGAAGTTTCTATTTGCTATGTTTCTCAGAGTATGCTAATGGTTTTAGAATATCAGTTCAAGCAGCGATCAACCCCCGTTCCCCCACCCTGAGAATGTGCACTGAGACAAACTTAACATTGCTCTTGGCAAGTTTGAATTTTTCAGTCTTAAAATTCAGATGAGCAAGTTTTATTTATTCCTTGTGTGAGATGGATGGCAGTGAGCTACCTAGGAAGTGAAAGGAGTGTAGGAAATGAGCAGCATCATTACGCTACAAGAGAGCCACATAGCTGTAGGTTATTCTGGATCCTGCAAGACCTTCCTGTATGGTTCATCTTGTGTCAAGGAGAACCCACAGAAGATAAATGTAGAAATTGTAAACAGAGATAGTTTGTTATGTAATTTTTAGGGTTCTTTCTACCACCTAACTCTGTGTAGTACAGAATATAAGGGTTATTGGGAAGGACTATATTGTCTCTTTTCTGTAACTTTTAATTTGCCATAGTATGTGCTGTAGTGTAAATTTGCCCTATGCTTGAGTGTACAGTTTTTTTCTGATGGATATTAGCTTTTGCTTCTCATTAACAGAAAATAATTTCATTGCAAGGTTAGATTTACATGACTTTATATAACATGCTTCTAGCTCATAGTTTTTGAATTTTATAAGACTGAGATTCTTAAAGACTTAGGCTGTCATGTAAATCAAGATGCAGACATTTTGGTTCAGTGAGACTATGAATTCCAGACCTGGTCCTGAAGTGTGAAGGCAATGCAGATGTTTTAGTGCTTGATCATGGTGTTATTTTCAACTATATTTTAAAAATAAAACAAAACCAAAAACACTTTAATTCTTTGGGATTACTGTTTGAGTTGTGAGTCCCTTTGGTTAAATTGCATAGCTGTGATGGTTGTTCTTAACTTTAATAACCATTGGAAAGTCCAAAAAAAAAATCCCTAGAAACATAGCTATGTTTTTTTTTTTATGTGAGCTCATAAAATCTATCATAAAATCTATTATATAAATCAAAACCCAGGCTTTTGGTTGTAGATAGCAGTGGGAAGCTTCTGCTCTAAACTGGCTTCTAGAAAATGTCTGTACCTCGGTGGTGTCCAAAGCATGTTCTTCAATTTATATATGCCTATGTGTCCACATTCAAAATATATTTCTTCTGATAAATAGGTATTCATTTATATTTTTCACAAGAACAAAACTTAGCTATTTTGGTTCAGTTATCTCAAAAGTACTTGAACTTCAAACTTCATGCAAATCTGAACTTTGATGGTTTTTAATGTATCCTTTCTGCTAGGGTGAATATGTTTTAAACAGATGAGAATTTACACCATCTGGCCAAAAGCTTTTGTGTGGGCTTATGCTTTCCTTAGCTTATTTTTTGTCTTAAACTGAAGATCATAATGTCACTTGTTAAAGTACAACTTTTCACTTCATGGCTGCGTGAGCAGCAGGTGTCTAAAATCTCCCTAGCTGGAAAAGGTATTGTTAGCTCAATCCAGAGCTCTCCATGCTTTATTAAAATGCTCCTAATAAGGCTTTTTTTGGTGTGTTGTCTTGCAATCTGCATCATCTCAAAGGGCCATTCAGTTTCATAGGATCAGAAATCTAAGCTGCCAGTTTTATTAACATCAGAAGGGAAATGCAGTAGTGATCCAGTTATGATAAAAATGAGGTAAGTTTGGAATTGAGAGTATTTCAAAAACAACAGACTTAGTTTTTATTTTGTGAAAATGCCCTTCATAGTTGAAGTTTGGATGGCACTTTAGAAAGCATTGAAACTTTTTTGTTTTTGTTGCTGTTTGCTTTTGTTTAATTGTCCTTCATAAATATTTTGAATTTAAAAAATTATTTAGAGATGAGATTCCTTAGAAAAAAATATTTATGATTTTCTCTAAATGTTTTCTAAACTATAATTCTGCAGTTAAATTTTATTTAAAAAAAAACAGGAGTCAGCAAGTTTTTTTTTTTTTTTGAACAAACCAAACTTTTTTTTTATGTACAGTATATATAGTGTTATCACCTTTCTGTTTGCGATCAGTAAGTAAAAGCCTTGTGCTTGGTCAGTGATTTTTTTTTATATGTTTTTACTGTTCAACATCACACATGTTTATCTCCATGAGTAAATTTGGAGGAAAGGAACCCAATTGCTTGGATACTTTCTTGGTTCATTAGGGGATTTTTTGCCGGGGTGGAGGTATCCTACTATTTTTCCTCTATTGTCCAGTCACTACTGTAAAAAAAAAAAAAAAAAAAAAAAAAAAAAAAATCTATGAAGAGGGTCATCAATTTTACACCCTTCCAAATTTTAAAATATCACAAAAGTGTTCAGAGTCTGTCCTTCCTCTAGGAGTTCAAGCAGTTTGTTAGCTGTTTGTCTGGGCTATGAATACATAACGAGATCTTAGGTGTGTGTGTGTGTGTGTGTAAAGCTTCACAACACAATTATAAGATGTGAATTCAGAAAACCATAGTGTACACGGTATTTTTAAAATATACAGATCTTTGTGGTCTCCAGAGAGCAGTCTTTATAAATCTTCCCAGAAGGTTTTCAGTTGTGAATCACTCTTAAAGAAGACTCCAGATGGCTGCTTAAAATTTTATTGGTAATAGAGATGTTTAAAAATGTCCTTCCCTTAGCAAGAGGTGTTCTGGGTGCTCAGTACAGAAGTGTTTAAAACAGTGTGTGAGTTTGAGATGGTTTTGAGATGAGTTCTGCCTTCCAGTAATAGCTCTCAATTGCTTTGTGTCAAAATATACAACCCTACTTAGAATTCAGTTGCATACATTGATGCAACAGCTCATAGAAGTGATTTCAGAAGTGATGAAAAGGTTACTGGTCCATCACTAAATTGCATACGTAGCAGTTATTTGTAATGGCAGAGCATGGTTGCAGGATGTTGTTTTTGTTTTTTTTTCCTTCAGCATGTTTTTGCACAAGTGAGAAACTTCTGCATGTTTGAAATTATAACTGTTGCTTTTTTATTCATTGTGATCATCTTGTCTTGTTTTTGAAAACTAAGAAATTGGGGCTTATACCTTACTATGTATTTACTTGTAGCCATTGTCTTTGAACATTTCTTTGATTGTATCATCTTGTCTTAATTCACTGTGACCACATGACCACAAAGCCTTTCCTTCTGGGACTGAGGAGAAGAGGAAGGGAGAGAGCAAACTTAGTCTGCATCCTCTGCTCTGGCTTGCATTCTTGAAATCTTGTTAAGACTTGAGATCTCTGACAGCTGCTATTATGTTGAATGCAATTGAAGTCAAGCATATATCTAGAGTTAAGTGTTATTTGGGGTTAGGTAAGGAGATAGATGTTCCCGTGATTATGTAAACCTAATTTTTGAGGAGATCTGAGCTAAAAACCTGTGAAAATTCAAAGATCTGTGTTATAATAACATGACCATGATTACATGTTGTTGCACCCTACCTAGAGATGAGAAAATTGGGCTTATTTCTAAAGCTTTAATTTCATCCAGTTGTATCCATGTAATTTATTATGCAATAGATTTTATAACATGCTATTTTCTTACATGGGAATGCCACCTTATTCAGTGAATTGTTTACCTAATAGCTGCTTGATAATTTTAATTTCTTTTAATGGAATAACCCATGCCTTTTTATTGCACACTGTTGAAAAGTGTCTTACAGAATGAATCTTTTGCCAGTAAATGTGAAATGATCAGTAATTGCTGTGCTTGGCTATTTGAAGAGAAATGATTAATTTATTTTTCATCAGTTCCTTGTAAGTAATAGAACATGATTGTCTAGTCTATGTGACCACACAGTTCTGAGAAACAAATGATTCAAGTATCCATATATTTTACATTCTCTATCTTTTATGAGGGTCGGGAGGGAAGAGTTTCATGTCAGACTATACCTGTTCAAAATATTGTATTCACAGGTTTCAGCTGAAGCTCCAATTGCTCGGCAGTTCTGCAAATCAAACCCTAGAGCATGAAGTCAGGAACTAGGAAATGAAAAATGTACAGTGAAATGACTGTATGCTAAGGCTTTTGATTTGCACTGAGTAGAAATTGGCAAAGGCAAAGATAAGAGCTAACTCTCCAGGATAGTATTCAGTCACATTAATTAAGTGATCCTCCTTTTTTTTGTATTTTTATAGTCTCTACAGGAAGGGGGCTTTTATCTTCATGTGTCCTAGATCATCCCATACAGCATGCAAGGCATGGGCCTGATAGTGTATAAGCATAGTGAAAATGGTATTTATACTTGAAAACTCACACACTTAGTTGCCAAAGTGAGGATTATGAATCACTTCTGTAGTAAGTGGATAAAGAGAGTGTAACTTTTTTATTCACGTTACGTGTAAGGATGTAACTACCTCAGTGTGTTAGTCAGGAATGAATTTGAAAGAGATCTCACAATTGTCCCCACTTCTCATGTAATGGCTTTCATCATAGAGCCACCTCAAAGTACGTATACTAGATTTCTTTCTAATATAATGAAAATGGGAGATCGTGCTCCAGTAGCACATTCAGTACACTCCACTGCAAACAAGCCTACCGTGCTTGGCACTGACGAGCTAACCTGAAGTGCCCCTTCTCACTCTCACCTTTTGTTTTTTTCTTGTTTCTTAGTCTCTACAATTATGGTTGTCAGGTTATCTCAACAAAATATTTTGCAATAATAGACTGAATCATTTTCAGGTGTTCTGTTATGGGACATAGGAGTTTTTCTTAGCTAAGTAAAGAACATAAAATTAATATCATAATAGATGAGCACAAAGCTATGGAATTAACATGCACAGACTGCGTCATTTCTAGCATCTTCTTGTTCATCAGGGCTTGAGTTGGCAAACTTCATGTTAATTTTCTTGTTTCTGTAATTATATACTGTATACTTCACTGAAGTTTCATTATGAGGCCTCATTAAGAAGACCATAAGAGTAAATCTGTATTTACTCATGGCAGTTTTGATTCCAACCTGTGACATTTAACTATCACCTAAAATCTATATTAAAAGATTTTAAGCTGTGATAAGGGACATCAGACTTTTCGAATCTTTAGAGGCTTATGACAGCTAACTGAGAAGGCTAAGCCTAAGTGTAGTTGAAAAGGAGAGGAAATCAATATAAACTGTGGAGAAGCATTAATATCATCAAAGCAATTTCTGCACTACTAGTCACTGTTTCTCAGATTCTGATACTTATTTATATCTTAATTTTTTGTTAACATGGAAAGAAGCTTTTCCCACCTGATAGAGAAATCAGTCTTCCTTTCTAACTAGAAAGGCTGAACTCTGTACCTACAGTGAAGGGGAGTGTGGGTGGGAAGTTGATTGCTTTATCTGAAACGATTCTGGTTATTGGCTTTTAATCTCTCTGGAATAATTTGGCTGTTTGAAGGGAATCAAATGCCATGGGGCTAGAATGAAAGAAAAGTTTAAATCATGTTAAATTGCTAAGGGACTTCTTAGGTCTTTCAGAAATGTCTTAGTGTAATAGTCACAAACTTTGTGGTAGCTTCCCCAAAGTAAACCTAAAGAGCTATTGCAAATAGCAAGGGTGGATTCAAGGAAGAATGTAAGGTCGTATTTTGGAACTCCTATCAGAAACACAGTGCTTAAAGGTCAAGAGTCTTCTGTGTGTGGACAGTAGGACAAAAGTAGGGTCACATATACAGATAGACCTTTTAAAAATCAGAAGTAGGATAGTAAGAAAGGTGGATTTTTTTGTTTGTTTGTTTTAAAAAAAGTATACATGAATAAATGTGCATATGCATGTATACGCAAAGTATATTTTTCGTGCAGCATTATCGTGTATCTTCTACCATTACTGTCTCATACATACATATGTGTATGACACTCTCCCCTCTTGCAAGGCCAAGATCTAACAGCCAAAGACAACAAAAAAGCCCAGGGGTCATGATTTCAGTGGAAGAGAACTGGTGGACACTTAGAATACTGTTGATGTAGCAGTTTGCAAAAGTGGGTTACTCCCAATATACACCAGTACTGTTTCACTGTTTACACTTTGTGTACCAATGAGTTCTGTACCTTCTAAATATGCTACATATATATACCTGTATACACATATGTATGTGAGTACGTATATATACATATGTGTATAAAATTATATGTTCTCCTGACATCATGGCAGCAATTTTCCTTCTTCCATGCTGTTTCTTTTATTCTCTTAATCCTCCAGCAAAAACATGACAAAAATATGTTCTGATATTTCTAATGAGAAAATAACGTAGTTAAATTGTAAAACAAAACTTGGGAGTTATTTCTGTCTGTTGGGGAAAGGTAAACTTGTGCTGATGTGTTTTTTGTTGTTGTTTTGTTTTGTTGTTTTTGTTTGTTTGTTTTTAATCAACATACACATTGTGGAAATCGTACCTTTATAGAAATGAATGTAGCTGCTAAAGAAGTAAATGCAGATCTAGATCTCCTGTGTTCAGATGAATTTAGACTTGATCATATTAGCAAACAAGCATGCAATCCCAAGTTTCCTCCTCCAAAAGTGAGTGGAAGGAGGAAAAAGAGAAAAGAATAAATATTATTCTTTACAGGAAGAAGAGTGGTTCTGTAGAGAGGGCCTCTTCTTTGACTGAGGGCCACAAGAGTCAGAGCCTGATTACAGATTTAAGGATTTCATAAAGATGCCTAAGTTTTCATAGATTCTGTGCCTTTCAGACAAGGATGATAATGGCAACAGGACTTGTATGTTATAATCATTCGTCCTTCAGGAAGGAACAACAGAAAGCCAATACTTAACCCATAGTTAACTACTTTCCCCATTTGTATTTTCAGCCTACTGTGCTCTTTAGTGAATACTTTTGATGTATTATTATATCTGTAAAGAAGTTGTGTTTTTTCTTGTAAAAAGCTCAAACTGTCACCTGTTTTTTTCAATCTCTATTCAAGTGCATCGAGGTAGTATAAATACAGGCATTTAAGATGTATGTATATTTTTTAAAAAAGAAGCTTTCTCTGTGTATTTTTGAATCTTCTTAAGCTTTTCTTCGTTTGTCAGAAAGTAACACAGAGCTTAATCTATCTGGAACAATGGGCTCTCAGTCTATAGGAGTAAAATAATTCATATTCCAAAAAGATACTGCTTGGTCTTGCTGCCAGCACACTTTGTATAGTGCTTGAATGGCCCTATTGTCCTCCTGTGCACTCAAAATGAATGAATTTATCTTTCAAAGTGGAGCGTTTCTGTCTTCCCTATACCAATTCCCACTTCTGTTTCTGAAGTAGGAGAACAAGACTGAGCTCTTGAAAGCACAGAAATCTGAACCATGAAAATGAGATTCCAGTATACCTGTCAATCACCAAGCCTGGTTTGTGCCAAGTGTACAGTTACCATAAAGAGTTTGTTTGGACCATTACAGAAATAGCTTCACTTTAATGTACCGATTAAATTGGTTAATTTACCTCCACCTTCTGTTCTGAAAATATTTCTCACTTCTAATTTCTTAAAACTTTTGGGTATTCCTCATGCAGAAAGTGAGTACTGTAAGCTCATGCACACTTGCTGCATTTAAAACATGAGAAAGTTACTCTCTTTTCAGTGGGATTGTTGCTTGCCTCAGTATGTGTGTGGATTTGGGGAGGGTTGGTGTTCCAGATTTGGGACTTGCTGTATTTTATTTCAAAGAGCTTGTGTAGCTCTGCACTGTTGGGTTCAAGTACAGTGAAGTTTGGTGGCTGGATAGTGGCTGTAATAATAGTATACGTAAGCGAGTGCAATCTGAGGTCTGCAGGGTGCTTCCTTTCAGCTCCGAGGACACCGGTTGGGCCAGCTGAGCAAAGGAGTGGGCAGCTGAGTGGGCTGGCCTACTGGACATGGTCCCCTGCACCCTGCTGGGAGGGCTGGGAGGAGTGAGCAACAACAGTGGCTGGCACAGCAAGCAGAAGGGAGTGCTCCTGCCCCCCACTTCTGGCTCTCTGCTTTGGGAAAGGGCATCCTGACCCTTGCCATTTTGTGTAGGACCTTGAAAAGCGCTTAGAAAAGGAGAGTGAAGGAAATAGGGATAGAGAATTTCAAGGTGGAACGGCATGAAATAGGTAGATAAATAAAGTCTAGCTCTTTAACAGTGTAATGAAATTCATAGTTATCAGATATAAATATTAAACAAATACTTTTTTTGTACAACTTGTATTTGGGAAATTTAAAAATATAATGCTGTGGAGGCTTTAAAGCATGCATTTGTTTAAATTCCTCGAGGACGTGGCTGTCAATGGCTATTAAGTGTGATGGCTTGACTGCAACTACTTGTTCATAGGCTTTCTGAGCTGGAAGTCCCTAGATTGCTGGAAGCTTATTTGGGAAGATGAGGATGTACCTTCTCTTATTTATATTCTTCTTATGACAGTTGCCAGTAGGAAGTGCTTAAAGGGAAGCTGCTATAGGTGGACTTTTGATCTGGCCCAATGTGGTAGTTCTTATTTCAGTCATCTTCTCTTCGTTATTGTTTTTTTGCCTTCAGTGAAGGCAGTGAATAGTTATTCAGGACCTAAGAGTATATTAAACTCCTATTAATCATGTTTTCTGGCAGCCATTCAGCATTTACTTAATAAATTTGTTGCACTGTTCTTAAGGTACAATATAGTCTGGTTACCTGCCCTTTATAAATCTGGACTTTTTAAGGCCAATTATAGACAAATAATTGAAACCTGCATCCAGTTTACATCTCAGAAGCACAAACTGTTTAATTCTAGGAAGTTAAAGGTTGGTTGTTTTTTTTGTTTGGTTGGTTTTTTTTCATTCTATGTTTCTCATTTTGCTCATTTGATTTAAGATGCTGCTAATGGAAGTTTTTTTGTTTTTTTGTTTTTTTTTTAAAAAATAGTAGTATTTTTCTATTCTCAATTTTTAACCTTATTTTATATGCTTCTCTCTTTCTCACTGGTAATGTCCGACTTTAAGAATGTTTCATTACTGTCAGGTTCATGCTCAAAAAGAAATTATTCTGTGCACTCTTTTTCCATATAACTGAACTTTGAGGGTGAATTAGGGACTGTAGGCTTCACACAGCTCTCTGCTCTCTTCCAAAGCAGATGTGGCAATAACAAAACTGTTGATTCAAAGGAAAATTTGGGGAGGAAGGGCTGAAGATGAGGGAGGAGAATAAAAATGTGTAAGTTACAGGATCTGAGAGCAGAGAAAAAGTGAGAAATATTTCAAAATTGATTATACGGGGAATGGCTAATCCAGAGTACTTGTTGAAAAGTTATGACTTTAAATATACTGAAGTGTGTAGGCTTGTTTGTATCTTCTATTAGATATAGCCTTACCCATCATGGCTAAAGATATTTTTATTTGCTTGTTCCTGAAATAGTTGGATGAATTGAAAAGAGTTTTGTGAAGTGTCCTCTCTATGTGAGCTTTAATGCTGTTATAAACTTTGAAAATCTCACGATTGTCAATGATGCAGGCTTAAATATGTATTTACTAGAAAAACAGCCTCCTCATCACAGGCAGGTATCTCTGCCGAAGTCTTTCCTTCCAGTGCTCTTATGTTTTTATCAGCCCACGCCAAGCTACTTGTAATGTGAGGAGTGGAATAGTGAGCATCCTGCAGATGGTAAGATATGTGGATTTGGCTCTTTTGCTTGGGTGATGTAGTTTCTGTTTTTGTTCCTGATGCCGCTAATGTTTTCAAGAATTGTAGTAATAGTCCAAGAAACCACAGAAGGGTTGACGTTGGAAGGGACTTCCAGAAGTCCCCTCCCTCTCTACTCTAAGGGACACGTTGAGCCCTTTGCGTTTTTCTAGGGCCATGTTCAGGCAGCCTTTGAAGATCTCCAGGGAGGGAGATCCCTTGACCTCTGTGGGCTACCTGTGTCAGCATTCCATCATCCACACAAGAAGTGCTTCCTGATGTTCAAACACAACCTCCTGTGGGTTGTGTTTGTGCCCATTGCTTCTTGTCCTGTCAAACATGAATTAAATTTGTGTAGGTGACTACTGTTAGATAAATATGTAAATTAGAGTCTGAAGGAAGCATCAGTGGTGGTCAGAAGACATCAGAAACGTGTCTCTCTCCGTGGTTCCAAAATGTGTCCATTTGAGACAGGTTTCCAAGGGGTCAGTGAAAATTTCCCAACTGTGTTAATGTACGATTGATTTATATTAAGTATGGTGTTTCATGGGAGGAAAAAGGCTTTTTCTTGGTTTAAGACAAAAAAATACTTATCTCTAATAGCTGAACCACAAATAACTCCCTATTTTAGTTGTTTTATAGGACTTTTTCTAAGACATGTTTGAGAAGATTAGTTCATGTAATACATCAGAAGCACAAACAACCAAATGTTTTAAGAAGGAATTTTATATGTTTTCTTTAACTAGTTTATCTAAAAGCAGTCAAAACTGCTGTCAGTGAGAAGGATTTAGATGGATAAACATTATTTAGTCACTACAGTATGATAGAAGCTAGATACTTCTGTTTTGGTTCTGCGTTTTAGTGCAATCTGTTATTTAACATTTTTCCTTTATTAATAGTTTCTTCTCTCACCAGCAATCAAGTAAGATCATTCTAGCAATTAGAAGGGTAGTGTTTGGACATATTTTAGTATAGGTTTATTTATCCCTTAATGAATTAGAAAGAGCTTGCATGTTGTAGCCAAAATATGTATTACAGATCTTGGATTTTGCTGATTGAATTGTGCTGTACATGCTTGATTATTGAATTATAACTCTCTGAACTTTTATTGTCTTTTCCTTAGGATTTCAAGACAGGATTTGGTATCACTTTAATCCCTATGAATGTGGCAAATGTAAAACAAGTGGATCGGACTGCAAAACAATCTTTTGAAATAATTACTCCTTATAAAAGCTTCAGGTGAGAACTTTAATATTTACAGTACAGAGTATACAAATAACTGAAGAAATACTTGCTTCCTACAGCAGTGATTTAACCTAGTTTGGGTGAAAAGGTAACGCTTCTTAAGAATGCCCAGTATTTTTTAAACAACAAAAGGATTTTTTTCCTTTGTTTAGCTGTGTGCTTCATCTATTATCTCTCTAACTAGGCATCCTGTTCCCACAAATTCATATTTTATGTAACCGTCTTTGTTCATTCTCTGCAAGGGCAGAAGAAAACCAAACTTTGAAAACTTTGCTTCATCTTAATGGTAAACTGCTGAAGTGATATCATGCAGCATTCATTTAATATTAAGCATTTTATTCTAAAAGAAAATTGATTATGTGCCATCCCTTGTAAAAATCCTCAATTGAAATCAGTAGAAAGTTTGGCTGATGCTGTGACTTGTAATGATTTAAGAAAATAAAATAAAGCTATATGCTAGTAAAAATCTTTTCTTGAACATGGAAGTGTTTCTATAATGAAATCTCAGTAATGCAGGAGAAGTCACTTTGTTCTCCTTGACTTACTAAATGACTGAAAAGCAAACTATTTGCTTGTATACTCTGTGGCCTAGAGTAGCCAGTAAATAAATTTGTCTCTGTCAGTGATTTGAGTCTATGGCTAGTTGGTAGATGTATGTATTGGTAGTCTATGGCTAGTTGTTTTTGACTTTCTCAAAGCCATCACCATGTTGGTGCTTGTTTATTATTTATATTAAAAAACAAAACAAAACAAAAACAATTTAAATAAAAAGCAATTTTTGTCTGTTACAGGTAGCAAGTCTACTTGTACTCCTTAGTAAATCATCACATTTCCTTAAATAATTCTATGATGTTTATTAAAAAAATAAATAAAAAATCAGGCTTTACCTTTGGTATGTGTTAACATAAAAATAAAGAAATGCATTGAAAGTAACTCAGGAACATAACTAAAATGTTACAAAAGCTTTATAGCTCTCACTGGCAGTGGTTTTGTTGAAAACTGATTTCAGACTGACGGAGTTTTCACTGACAAAAAAATATTTTCCATCTTAGAATTTGTGTCTGTGTGTGGTGGAAGATTTCTTTGACAGTGATTTTGGGTATAAATGTAAGAAATAAGAGAGACTACAGATTCTGTTTAATTGGGCTTTAAAATAAAGATCAATAATGCAGAAAAGTCAATTGTTTCAGCTTTACAGCCGAGTCGGAAAGAGAGAAACAAGACTGGATTGAAGCGCTGCAGCAATCGATAGCAGAAACTCTCTCTGATTATGAAGTAGCTGAGAAGATTTGGTTCAATGAATCCAACAGGAGCTGTGCTGACTGTAAAGCTCCCAATCCTGACTGGGCATCCATCAATCTCTGTGTTGTCATTTGTAAGAAGTGCGCAGGTAGAGTAATTAATGAGAGGCTGTGTGGGTTCTACAAAATGTCATATTTGCATATCTGCGTATGTCCTTGAACTGGCTTTTTTTATTTTTAAAGTGCTATCCTTGTGAAAGTTTTGACAAACAATGAATGAATGTAACTTCTTTAATACCGAGTATTCTAAAGCACTTCCTTGCATAAATGACAAGCCTGTATGGTGATTGGTTTCCCTCAGATGAATAATCCTTCACTATTAATGGAAATCAAGACATACTAACGCTCCTTGGGAAATGGCTGGCTTTTGTGAGGCTTCATTCTAAAGGATAACAATTGGCAATGTATAAATTAGAGGTATTAAATACCCCAGGCCGTATTTTACTGACAATACATGATAGCGTTTTCAGATATTAAAAGAAAAACAATTCTGTCATGTTTTATATTTAAATACATGCAAAAATGCAGGATGCAGGGAGCTAGTTTATAACTCTCTTGGTTTTGCTTTCAGAACAAACCCTTATGAAAAAGCCTTCTGAAAGCATTCTACATCGGAGCCTTTGCTTATTATTTACTATTAAATAGTACAATTTTCACTACAACGCTATAACCTAAAAAGGACTAGATTTCTGTGCCAAGTACAATCCACCTCCCTTCCTTCTTTCTCACTTTTTTGCTTGTTTTTTTTTTGGTTGTTTTCTTTTTGTGCTTTTATATTTAAATGTCAAGCCTAGTACATATTAGTCTTTTTTAAAAAAATAATTAGAATAAATTTGTCTTCATTAAGTATTTTTGTTAGCTCAGCAGAAGAGAAACTCAGTTTAAGTGCTTTGGTGAAGCTAGTTAAGTAAAAATACTCTTGGATTTCTAGGACAGCACAGATCTTTAGGACCAAGAGACTCAAAAGTCCGGAGTCTAAAAATGGATGCCAGCATTTGGAGCAATGAACTTATTGAGGTATGTTGAGATATTGCAACTCTGTTCCATCTTGAAAGGTGCTTCATGAATAAGAGTTCTTTCCTTATGAGAAGTCTTAACATATAGCTACTAAAAAAATATGCTGCTGTTAGAGTAAACCTTAAGGTTTCTGGGAGGTAACTTCACTTTTGTGTCATTCAAAATATGCATTGGTTTTGAGAGCCATGTGTACCAAGCATTTCTCCAAGCACCTGTGTTTTGGGGAAAAAAATGGAAATGCTTCTGGACAGCAGTCATGATGGGCAGTATTCATTGAAGGGAAAGGAAGGGAAACAAACTCCTCACTACCAGGTTAGGTGCTTGGGGTGTTTAAAAGTGGTGCTGAAGGGGAAGGTTGAGTCGTCACTGTTTTCTTTAAAAGAAATGCTAGTATTCTCTAACATCCTACTGCTATTTTTTTGTGTTTATTTGAAATCTTGTAGCTGGTTAGCTTCGTAAAGCTTAGTAGCTATTGCTGAAAATCATGACCACAGGCTTTAACTGTGGTCATCTATAAATGAATAATATTGACTGAGTAAGGTTTCCTGCAGGCAATTATCTCTTTGTAAAACTTTTTTTTCTCCACATTTAGCAACTGAAAAAGATTTAGGGGTTAGCTTGATATCCTTCGTGATATTTTGTTTGTTTTCTCTTGCACTTCATCCAGCTCTTTATCATCATTGGAAATAAGAGGGCAAACAGTTTTTGGGCAGGAAATCTTCCTCCAGATGAAGAACTGGAAATGGATGCCCCAGCAGAAAAAAGGATTGCGTTCATTACACAAAAATACAAAGAGGGAAAATTCAGAAAAACACCTTTTCCCTACAAAACCAAGGAACAATTGAATAAGGTAATACTATAGAATGGGTAAGCCCTTGCCATAACTTTTGTATTGAATTGTATTTGTGTGCATTTTGGTCATCTCGTTAAACTGGTGAGAAACAAACTGAAAATCCTGAGTGGTGGGTTTCGCAGCTCTGAATGAAGCCTTTGCAGGAGTCAATCCATGATTTCTTAGTTCTAGATTTTCTAATTTGTTTGTGGAAGGTTATGGCACCTATATGGTGCCTATAATAAATACTCCAGAGCTATCAATAAATACAGATCTTTGTTTTCAAATGCACACTCCATAGACAAAAATTCTCATTTGTCTTTTTTATATTCCTTCTCGGTATGTTTTCGATATATGTCTAACATCGAACATTCCAGAGTGATTGTTCCATGATAGGTGATTACATTATCAGCAGTGGAAAGTAGCTAATGCACACTTTCATAATAGCTTGTAGTTAACTGGAAATGAAACAAGCTAGAATAAACGAAATGATGAAAACTGAGTTCTAATGTTTCCTTTTGCACAAATAACAGAAACAAATTGTCTACAGTTATAAAGTAGAAAATGCTAATTATAATTGCTAATTATAATTATCAAATTCTGCATAGCTTTGATATCTGTTTGACTGACTTATGCTGTCTGCTGATTTCAGAGTCGTGACTTTTTAGGGTTTTTGAATATAGAGGGGTTTAAGTGCATATACTTTATAAAACTAGTCTATTCAATTGCATATTAGTGAAATTATCTCAAAGGATATGCAAAGACTGTGGTGGGGTGGTAACATTTAAGTTATTGTGCTTTGAAGTAGTTCAGTGGTTATTTTCCAAAAAAAAAATTGAAGTGTTCTTCACATGTTAGAGGTTGCATGTGAGTTATACACATGAGAAGTAAAAACAAAGGCGTTTAAAAATACTGTCTCTTTTAAAATAGTTCTAACCATCTTTATACTTCAAATTTGGGTTTTCTACATTCCAATATGACTTTCTGATTCTGTTGGGATCGGGACACATTTTTAGGCTTTATGGCTCTTTGCAAAATAAAAGAAAAAAAAGATATTTAAGTGTTTTAATTTTATTGTTAACAATTAATTTTATACTATAACTGCTGACTACAGGAAATGCAATAGTCCTTTGTGGTTTACAAGCTTGATTTTTCTGAACTCTTCTGGTACAGAGGTGTCTGTCAATTAATGATTTAACTACTGGGAAATAACATCAGATGTAATGATCAAATTCTCTATAGAGACATGATATTACCATGTAATAAGTGGTCATTGCCAAGTAATTATAAAACTTCTACTGAACTATCTGCCTTACCAGTTTTTGCCTACTGGATGCACGTGTGTTTATTAGAGCAGCTGAATTTTAGAGAAGTACTTCTCTTGTGTTGAGCAACCTCTGTATTTATTATTTCAGAAAAGCTGATCCATTAACTAAATAATGTAAAATTATCAAACAGATTGCTGAAATTACATAGGTACTTCTAATTTTAAGGTTTTGGAACCACATTTTGGAATAAAAGTATTTACATTTGTCTTCATGCATAGGAAGATGAAAGGGACCTGAATTTCTAGAATGCGTTGAGATCTTTAAATTTCAAGGAAGGTTATTAAGTATAAAGGTACCCGAAACAATAGTTGCCTCACTGGCTGTGAACATGACTTTGAAAAACTATCTATGAATTCCAGGCTGTTTCCTAATAAGAGTTAAAGGATTAAATCTTGTTTCTTTGGTTGAACTTCTGAGGTCTAGAATAATTATTTTTTTTCTTCAGTAGTGTGCTGTGTGAAGAGAAATGAAGGAGGGATTTTTCATGTAGATACCCAATTGCAGGACAGCTTATTGCTTTAATTAATGTTAACATGCAGATACAAAATGTGTGGCAGCAAAATCTTGCAGGGTTTGGGTTGGTGACTTTTTTTTCCTTGTTGCTCCTTCTTCATAGTTTCAGACCATAATTCATGATTCCTGCAGCTTCCCAGTGGTTATGGCCTTTGAAAATGTAGGGGAACTATATAAGAGGTGAAAGGATTTGCATTTACAAGGACTTGCTACCAATAACTTTCTAATTTAAACAGACTTCTTATATTCCCTCTTCATAAGGCTCTGTGTGCTGCTGTAGTTAAACAAGATGTTCTAGAAACTCTGATGCTGCTGTTCAGTGGGGCTGATGTGATGTGCGCTACTGGCGATCCTGTTTACAGTACTCCATACTTACTAGCCAAGAAAGCTGGACAAAGACTGCAAATGGAATTCCTATACCATAATAAGTTTTCAGGTAGGATATACCTGCTTTATTTTGATCTTCTAATTTCATATTGAGTGAAATGGAAGGCATCAGCTGTATTTTGTCAGGCACTATGTGTAGTTGTGCAAGTTACTTGCATTTTACTTGGACTTGAAGTTTATTTCTTCAAAAAATAATTAAAAAGCCTATGATGACTCATACCGTCATAACGTTGTTTTGTAACACAGAAGAAAAGCATCATCTGCTTTGCCTCTACTGTCAGGCTTTTACCAGAAAAATAGGTACATACAGTTAATCATATATCTAAAGTATTTCTCAGGGGCTTTGCTTTTTGATTACAAATTATTTAAATTGATATCTACCTTGACTGTATAAAATAGTACCTATCTAGTACTATAGGTACCTATAGGTACCTATATCTGTTGTCACAAGTTCTCCTCCTAAAATAAAGCTCTCCAACCAATCCCAGCATACTACCCTTTTTCAGATCACCACTGTGCATCATAGACTTTGGCCCTGAAAGTCAACAGGCCTGGTTTCAATTTATCAGTGTTTCCAGGCGCTTGAAAACAGGCGGCTATTCCTTAAAAAAAAAAAAAATAAATAACAATAATATATATATATGCATACACACACAAATAATTATAATAAGAAAAATATATACGTATATAAAATATACGCAATTAGAAAATTATAGAGTATGGATGTACCTGAACTTTTCCTTCTTAAAAAGGAAAAAAGGGCTCTCTGGCATCTGAAGCAGTCTGGTAATGATGAAACTTCACACACAGATTTACACTGGAAGAAATTAGTAATGCTAATCCAGCCAGCATTGTGGACATGCTCATGCAACTCAGCAAAGTAACACTTGATAGACTGAACACAATTTATTTTTTTTTTTTTTTAGTCGGAAACTCTGGAATGATATAGTTTCCCAGAGCAAATGCAGTGCCTTAAGTTTTGCCTAAGCACTTCTTTGTCACAAGTGACAGGCATCAGATCCTGGGATGTTGAGCTCAATCACTGTGCAGACAAGCAGCTGTGGTGGTTTTATGGTTTGTGTTGTTTGGTTTATTTTGCTAGTTATGCTGTGAAATAGTCCTAAGGCTGTAGAAGGAAGTTTGCTTGTCTTGGCTCTGTCTTTTCCACTTGCAGCTTTCCAGCCAACGCAGCACTGCTGTGTGTTGGAGCTGGTGTTTGTTCCTTCTTTTCAGAGAAAATAGGGGGTCATGGCAGGTTCACAGTGATCCTCTGAAATCCTTCTGCTGCCAGAGTTTGTGGTAAACTTATAGATAAGACCTAAAGATAAACACTTCCCTTCTGTTTAAGTATATTGCAATAAGGGATGAAAATAAAAACATAGCACACTAGAAAACCACATTTAGGTTACATTGGCAAGCAGTGGTAGAAAATGGCAATGTAGTAACCAATGTAAAACAGCAGGTTTTGGTGAACATGTAACAATAATTATAAAAATAGATCAATAATATGTATCTGTGCTATAGGAAAGGTTTTAGAGAGCAGCTATGTATCTGTAAATACTGCAGATGCAGTAAGAAGTATGCGGAGAAGCAGTTATACCCTAGAGTAGAGGAAGTTTTGTATGTTACTTACTACTTTGTCTTTTAATAGATTTCCCAAGCTATGATATCTGTCTTGAAAGTGGCTTCTCTGAAGATTCTTCACATTCCACCTTTCTTTGTGAATTTTTATACAAAGTTTCTTCTAATACTACCAAGCTTCTTACAGAGAAGAAATTAAAAGAAGGTATTTCAGTTTTACTTCATACATTTGAATAATACATGAATATGTATGGTATGGATGAATTTGGTTCTTTTTAACTTCTTACATTACTTTTTAAAAGATAAATTGTCTCATTTGATTCTGTAGACCTCTTTCAGATGAAGAAAATCCCGATTGTCTTGATCTCTTTATTCAGTGGTTGACAGAAGAAGGAAATTAAACTACTTATTATTCAGTTAACAAAAATGATAAATAAAAACATATACAAATATTTCTCATTCTAATTATAATTAGGCAGATGCTGCTAGCTGCCAAACATAGCTTCCATTTGAAATCATTATCTTTCTGAAACCATTTTAACACTGACTTCTCACAGTCCAAATTGATAATGCCTGAGATATTGCTCAAGCTTGCAAATGTATTTAAAATGGACACGTCTAATAATTTTACAACAAATTAAGCATTGCATGGTAAAAATGTTTGTATTATCACAGTAGAAATCATCAGCAGTCATTCTACTAGGATTTTTGAGAGGTTGTCAGATAAATTTATTTTTTTCTCTGTTCCTGTATTTTCTTCTATCTAAACAAACAAGGTAGATTTTTAAAATATGAGCTGGTTTGTAGTTAAATTGATAGCTAAGAATATCTTGATACAGCATCCTGTGTCATTGACAAATGTTTATTTTGTATGATGATGTTTATATTCTGGTGGTATGTTTTTAAGATCCTTAATGGAGATCGAAGCATGCACATAACTCCCATTTATTGCACTTCTAAGGTATCTGTGTTATTGTGGATCCTAATAGTCAAAAACATTGAGTGATCATCAGAACTAATTCTGAATTGTAAGCATTTCCCAGCAATGATGCAGCTGTTAACAAAGACCTGGGCAGAGCCCTGGACTGCGGCTGGACAGGACTTCTTTGTCGATTGTTCTGAAACTGTTCTGAGCTTACTCGGGAAAGACAGGAATAACCACAAACCTCTTGTTATAAGTGCAGGCCTTGTATTCTGTGCTGTGGATATATATATAATGTATTTATACATATACATATGCATGCACACACACACACATATATAATCATTTTTAAATGTATTTATAAAAACTCAAGACCCTGCTGAGGGAAGTAGAGAGCAGATACAAGGTAATACTGCTGTTGTCTCATCTAACGTCTTCTAATTCTATTTTATTAGAAATGCAGTTTAAATTTGTAAGTAGATATAGATTGAAGAGTTAACTTTAAATGCTCACAGAATGCCTTCTGCCGTGCTTTTTTGGAAGATGTGGTGGGCGTACAGCTTTACAGGTGTATAGGAAGATGTGTTTACATCATTTACATCATTACACCATTTGCAGTTTTAGTAGACAGATCAGGGAGGAAAATGTAATAATGATATCCTTTTAGTATAGTTAAAAAAAAAAATAATAATAATAATAAATGCAATTTTGAATTAGAATCTGTTCTTACCTGAGGACTGTGTCTAGTGTGCCATGTGTAAGAAGTAAAAAACAAAAGGTTTTTTATTACAATTTAAAATACATAAACTTTTTTCTTCCTATATTTTTTCCTATATCAAGAACTGTTTTCTACCTTATAATCTCACTAACATGAAATAATATGGGGATACACACATTGCAGATAGTTGGGAATTGATTGTATCATGTATGTGTATACAAAATATATTATTTAATAATGTAATACCATTTTTATGTATGAAATAAACAGTAAGAAAGAAAAACTATCTTCATCAAATAATTTAATGGTTCCCACACATGTATATGTGTGGGAGATACAGTTTCAGTTCCCTTCTTGGCCTGTAAAGATTCAAGTAAGAAGGTCACATTACCTGAAACAAAGTGATCTACCTCTTCAGTGCTAGAGGAAAGAAAGGAGCCCTTTGGGTGAAGTAGTTGGGACTTGCTGCTGAGTTCTCATTGAACCAGAGAGGGAGCACTGGTATCTAACAGGGGATTGGAGCACTTGTCAAAATTTTGGGTCCTGCCCCCAATTATATTGGATTTTTCTTATACTGATTTTTATTTTTTATGGACATTTATGAAAAGAGCTTTGAGCCAGAATCCAGTTCATCTCTCTAACTACTAAGCTACTGTTTAAATTCTTCCTTGGTGTTAAAAATTTCTTCTGAGGCACTTGTCAGCCTTGCCAAGGGCTGAATATTTAAGTGCTCTGTTTGCAGTCAGAGAAAACTGGTATTCCTTTGTGGGCTGAGCTCCAATTGCAAAAGGAAACCAAAGAAATCACTCAGTGCTGTGAATTGAATCCAGGTTTTATAAAAGCCAGGTACAGCATCTGGAAACACAGTATAGTTTTTTACTATGTGGGTTTCAGTGCAGGAGAGAGTAAACCAACTTTTTGTATCCTTGTTGGAGTGCCATCCGTAGTTTCAGCAGGGGTGCATAACTTCTGGGGAAAGTTACTGTTAGTTAACAGCTGTTGATGATCAGCAGGAAGAGAGCTCAAACATTGTTGCTATTCCAAAGCAATATATCAAAAAAAAATAATAATAATAATAATAAAGGTTAGTGATTTGGCCCGAGTTCAATTTTTCTCTTTCTGTTTTTAATGTAAAAGTTTGTACAGAGCCCTGTTTAAAAACCATAGTGTTCCAAAATTATCCTTGAGAGTTGAACAGTTCTTTCAATATTGAGGCAATGAGCTATTTTGTAGAATGGGCACACTTTAGCGAAGGGAATGATGGAAGGCTAGGGGGTCAAAAAATCCTGAACAATCAAACCCAGTTTTGTGCTCAGCTCCTGTAAACCTATACATCTTCAAATACTCAAACTTATGTACACTTCAGTATTTAAAGTGTGTATTTACAATATAGGTAGAAAGAATGATATTCAATAAATACTAAGAAAATAGTGCCCAAAACATGTATGACTCAGTGAATAACAGATGAACTAATTGGATGAAATATCAGACAACATATCAAGTAAGTATTGGTTAATTAGAACTGTAGCTTATTTTTTTTATTTATTCATGATTTTTTTCTTTTCTATTTTACCAAATTAGCACAAATAGGTTACTGGAATATGTGTACCTCTTCAGAGGTCTTATTACTGTGGAAATTAACGGTATTTTTGCTTAGGTCCTGCTTCTTTAGTGTTGAGAATAGATGCACCTCAAGTTATATTCTAAGAACTAGATGTTACCTTGAATGAATTAATATACAGAGTAGAAAACAGACATTAATATTCTATTTCATATGCTGTATTCATAGTTCAGGTTCACAAGAGGTAGTAAACACTTAGACTCAAATATGCTGAATAAGGCTTTTAAGTTGTCCTGCAGATTTCTTTTTAAGATACACCTTGTGTAATTTTTTTAAGAAAAGTATAAGTGGCAATTTCTGGATCCTCTAATATACCTAGTTCAAAGTTATGTGAAGATAAAATTCTTAAGTAGGTAATTTAACCATTGCTCAGCATCTGTGTTGTTACGTGTTGAACATTCGTATGAGCATTAGCATTCCGTGAACTGCCGTCTTGCTTAAATGAATTTACTCTTGCCAGTTACACGTGAGAATAGCAACAGCAGAGATTTCCAACTCATTCTTATGTGAATGTGCCATCCTGCTTTAGTTGTAGCTACTACCTGTCTATTGTGTTTCCTCTTATTTAGCCTAGTATCTAGGCATACGTTCTGTACAATGTCACTACTGTGCAACTCTTGGACCTGCAGTAGGAGAGAATTGAGCTCAGCTGCTGAAGTACCTTGAAAGGATTGTCTGTTCTTCAATTTGATATCTTACTCTATCTTGGTAGTGTATTTTCTGAAGTATTTTAACAACGTTAAGTAACATAACTTCTGATAGTGGTTTCTTTTGTTATCCTTGTAGTGTGCAATGGATGTAAGTTTTAACGTGTATGACACTTGAAATTTTATAGTATAGTATTTCAAAATATATAACTTAAATGTAACTTAAAATATATAACTTAAACTACCATATGCTAGAATTCCTATAGGCTAAATAGTATCAACACAGAATTTGAAATCCTGGCCCACTGAAGTTCGTGGGACTGAGATATCATCATAGATGTACTCCTGTTGTAATACAGCTATATATATTTTGAGGCAAATTCTACAGAAAGAGGCAATTTTTTTTTTATTAAACCAACTGACTTTTTTTATTATTTCTTTATTCACAGATTGCAACAAAAGATGGTGCACTTTGGAAAGTGGCTTTCTGAGCTACTATGAAAATGATAAAACGACAACTCCTAATGGTATGCTTGACATCAGCGAAGTTATCTGTCTTGTAGTGCACAAGTCAGACTTCTTTTTAAATAGAGGGTAGGTTCCAAAATTAATAATTCAGTAAATAAACATAGGTATTTCAAAGATGCTGTTTTCCGTGCTTTTCACTTTGTTCTTGAATTTTGAACGTGCAATTTAGAGAGAAAAAATAAAAGGAAGCTTGAAGTTATATTGACTTCAAGAAATAAGTGCTAAGTAGTATTTGTTTATTTTTTATAGTGATGTAATGAAAATGTTAGGGTAATTTAAAAGGGCAACATAAATTAGATATGTCTCTTTCTTATTAAAACTGTAATGCATATTCTCAGTGCTTAAAAGGTTACACGATGATAAATTGAACAATTAGTGCTCATTTTTCTTTCTGGGATTGACCTATGCCTCAAGCCAAAACTTTTGCTTTGTTTCTTTCTGATAATGCTGCAGTTCTCCACAATTCTTTCAGTTTTAGTCACAGATCTATCAGCCTCGTAAACCCATTTGTTGTTCTGTAGTCGAGGGCAGCAATTTAACTGTTGAACGTGAAGTTCCTTTGAAGATAACTTTTTTGATGGTCTTGTTTTTCTTTTACAACTCTTGCACATTCCATTCGTACATTTAAAAACATCACACAGATTCAGAGTTGTGATCAATGATCATGATTGATCAAGGCAACATGTTTGTTGAAGCTAATGCTTTAATTTGTACTTAGGATCTGTCGTAAATGCCATAATACTTCTTAAATTTGTGTGTGTGTGTAAAATAACAAGATCACTCTATTGTATGATACAGCAGTGTTTGGAACTATACAGCAGAAGTGTCTGCAACAAAAGCAATCTATACAGAAAGTTTCTAGAAATGATAATGGGAAGGAAGGACCTTAGCTACTACAGAGATAGTGTGTGCATAGGGGAAAGATCCTGAAAAATGATTATGCCTCAACGTGCTACGAATTGCAATGGAAGTAGTCATCAGTACTCTGTTGTAGCATAGCTTTGTGGTATCTGGGGGGGAGTGGGGTGGAGGGGGGACATGCTACTTTATTTTTCCATAATGTGATCTAATGTATTTCTTGCTATATGTGCAAATGGTTCCACTTCAGGGTAATGCCTAAATAATAAAAAAAAAAAAAAACTTGTTGGCAAAATACTTCATTTTTAGGGAATGACTAATCTCCTAATGTGCTTTATCTGAGACAGGGAAGCTTCTCTTGAAACTACTCAAAGTTATTTTGTTACCTGAGATATTTTGTATATGTTCTGTCCTTAAAATGACTATTTTACTAGTCAGAGTCAAGTACTTACATATCATTTACAAAGCATCATTGCAAATGGAAGAATTGATCTATGGTCAGTTCTCCAGACTCAGACAAACCTCAATCTCCAGTATTGAAAGGGAAAAGCGTGATCCATTTGTTTGGTTTTTAGGGGGAAAGGTCACAAAGGAAATCATGCTAAAAAATTTAACACCATAACCGTAACTTACATGTTAAAAACTGAGTCCAACGACTTTCCAAATTCCACCACAGTTTCAAATGGTTTTCTTTCTCTTCTTTTAACTATACTTACTATTTGGCAGTTAAAAATAGAAAAGCAAGATCCAACCATTTTAAATAGTGATTGTTTTTTTTTCTTTGCTTGTTTTTAATTTTTATTGAGAGTTACAGCAGCTTCAAACAGTAGTCATAAACATGACAGAACCAAACTCTTCTTGGTGGTGGCAGGTGGTACAATGACTGGCAGCAGCTACATCCCAGGAGGTTCAGGCAGGGTGATAGGAAAAGCCTCTTCATTAGAAGGGTGGTGGTCAAGAGAAACAGGAAAGTCTCCATCCCTGAATTTTTTCAAGACTTCGCTAGATGAAACCATTGCTGGTCTGATTTATGGTTAGTGATAGTCCTGCTTGTAGCAGGAGATTAGACCAAATGGCATCTAGTAGACCCTTTCAACCAACATTTTGTATGATTCTGCGATAACTTATTTGCAACTTCATGTTCAGTTTATTGATCTACTAATATTAAATGCGCACAAATAATTTTGAATACATCATGACAATATACTTGCTGAGATCACATGGAATTTAAAAAGCAAAAAAAAATTCCCTGTTTTTTAAAAAAAATTCCCTGTTTTTTAATGACTATATTTAAGCATTTTTGTTAATTTTAGAGCTACTGAAAAAGATTGTTATTCAGTAGCCTCTAAATATTTTTTTGACCTGAGAAGCACTCTAGATCATGATATTCTGTTATTAGCTGGGTTGTACATGTAAGATCAGAGGAGAAATTGATTCCATTCCATATGTATGAACTAATGTAATAGGAACTAGGGAGAAATTGAACTTGTGTGTGTCTACTGTTATGAAGACTAAATACAGCTGCCTTTTTCCTTCTGCTTGCTTCAGGGACGTCTTTACCTTTGAAATCTATTTAATGTCAGAACGTGTTTTTCTGTTTGGAGCTGAAACTGCATATTCGCAAAGAAAATGGACTTGGGCGATAGCTAAGGTAATACTGATAATTATCTTTTCCAGGCCAGGAAGGCCAGGAGCCTTTGCACAAAGAATAAAGTTTCATTGTTAGCTTAAAGTCCTCTGAGAAGCCATTCTTGATGAACACTGGTCTGTCTTGTGTGTGGTGGTTTCTAGTGCAGCAGGAAGAAGTAACTTCTGTGATTTAATGTTTGAAACAAGATAATACAGTAAAATGGAAAAGGAATTGAAACATTTTAATGCTGACTTTAAGAATATCTTAAAGGTGCACTGGTGTGGTATGAACCATATGAATTTATTTCAGTTAAGTTGTTTGTGCTTGCCATTCTATTCTTTTGTTTGCTGAAACGCAACTCATAAAGCAGTATTTCATAAATGTATTTGATACAGTACCAAATGTTAACAGTCACATTACTACTTAAATGTAGTTTAAAAAGCAAAAATATTTGGATTGTGGAGTGTGAATGGAAAAAATGTGCTATATCTGTTTTTATAGTTTAAAGTTAATGTATGTATAGTTTTATGAATGATAAACCCAACAGTCTTATTTCTTTAATGCAGCTTTCATCTTTCAAGCTTATAGGTTTGCAGTGTCTTTTTTTTTTTTTTTTTTTTTTTTGGGGGGGGGGGGGGGGGAAGAGGGTTTTTTTCTACATCTGACTCACCCTGTTTTGTTTGGTAGCATTTTGTTCCCCCTGTGGCTGAATGCTTACTAGAGAGAGACTGTGACCTGATTGGCCAACTGTACTACAAGGATTGCCATAGCCTGGATCAGTGGAGAAAAGGCTGGTTTGCTATAGAGAAGTCAAGCCTTTACTTTTGTCTTGAAATGGAGAATGCTCAAGAAGATTCCATATATCTAAGGAGGCTGCAAGAACTAAGTAAGAATTTTGGTTAAAATTTAGAATTCAGGAATTGTTCTACTGTTAAAGACATTTCTGTTACATTTTAAAATCATGAACATTAAGGGAGCTCACCAAACAATCCTTTGCATGAGTCAGATGCAACTCTCATCTAAATATGGTGTTGGTGAAGTTTGGTCTTGGATTTTTATTTTTTATTTTTTCCCCTACTTAGTGGCATATGCTGGAGATGTTCATGGGTTCATAATGAATGAAGACAGTTTTTGTTCCAGTTGCAGCAGTATCTTTCTTACAGCAGTACAGAGTGGAATAATAATGTATGACCTTTTGGGATTGTCTCATATTTTTGACACTGCAGACTTGCTAACTGCAGAACATCTTCTTGAGATGATTGACAGGCCTAGTTTTAAAATACTCAAATACACTGGAAAAATATAATTCTCTTGGTGCACTATTTCAGACTAATAGACTTTTCCTTTTTTTTTTAGAGACTAAAAATATTCTTTGTTCAATATCATGACATAGAAAAGATTATATTTATACAAATGGTCTCCTATGACTATTTTTATATCAATATCTGTAATTGTTTTGAATCCTCTTTGTGTATGTATCTGCCTTAGTTCCTTTTAAGGAAAAAACAAGGGAACATTGTTTCCTGTGTTCTGTGAGAAAGGAAAATAAACTAGTGTTTTATATTAAACTAACATAGACAAGGAAGCTAATTTAGGTTTTTCTTGATGATGCTCTTTGCAAATACTGTCAAATTGTGGACTTTTGAAGGAACTTGCCTAAATACCATTGGACTTCTACTGTTTATTTACTGCCACCTTATTTTTGCTAACTACATTCGATTAACTACATGGTGATCTTTAATCAGGAATACTCTTTTAGCTGTCTTTTTCAACTAGCGAATGTTCTTTAAAATCTCGATTCAGAATTAAAAGGCAGTAAGAGAATTATTTCAGTTATTACTTTTGGTCTTACCCTTAAAATCATATGAGCAACCAAATCTGCTTGTATCTCAAATATAGAAACAGCACAAATACTTAGCTTTGGGTAGAAGATCCTTTTTGCTTGTGTTTTTACTATTAGGCAATAGTAGTATAATAGTTATTATTCTTGGAAAAATTATATACTGATACTCTTTTCTCTGATTTTCTCTGATTTCTGTTTTCCCCAAAATAAATCTTCTCTGCTGTTAAGAAGGCTGTTTTGTGTAACTGAAACATGCAAAATAATAAATTGTCAGTGGAAATAGTCATTTATCTTCTCGATATGTGACTTATTAAATGTAAATAAGGACAGGAGTGTGATAAAATCATGTGACATACACCAGAATGTTTGTTGAACTTCACTGATGTTTAGGACTTTACTGTCTCAGGACTAGTTGAGATAAAATGTGGATGATCTGTAAAATCTAAACATTGAAAGGATTTTTGAGCCTTTTCAAAGTTTTGACTTAATTTACCTTCTTTAGTATAGTGCATTGTGATATAGTTTCACAAGAACTGTTATGGAAAACTACCCAGATATATTGTCTCTATTATGTATAACTTAGGTGTTTTACAGAGCACAGAAGTGGTTTTTATTTATTTATTTTAGTAGAAATAGCATAAAATGATGTGAAAAAGGGTGGCAGTGATCTCCACAGTGTACTTGAATTTTCTCTAAGATACATTACTGTAAATACTTGCAGCTAGTAGTATGCAAATCAAAGGATTCAAAAATCCCTTTTACTTTTGAATCGTGTCCTATAAAACTCATCTTTAACGAGTTTTAATTTTAGTACAAGTATGTATTCACATTAAAAAGTACTTCTTTAACCCTTATCATTTTCTGCATTGCTTTTTCCTGTAAATTTGATGGTATTATGGTCTTTTGTGGAATATTGCTCCTATTATCAAGCAGCATTCTATATTTGAAATATTTAAGAATTTGATGCTCCTTTTGTCACTGAAGATCATTTTGAAAATGTGTCTGTGTATACATTTGTATATCATCTGAATGTGTGTGTGCTTTGTTTTCAGCAATCAGTAGTGTGATGCAAAATGGAGAAAAAATAGATGTTCTTCTCCTTGTTGAAAAAGGAAGGTAAGCTTCCCATCTGAATAAAGCTTTGATCTACTTTTATATTGATGTCTTAAAATTCTTGCGGATCAGTCGTGGAGCTTTTTCTCTTGCAGTTGCTAGAGAGAGTAAATTTAAAGACTTTTTAAATTAGGGAAAGGCTTTGTGTATTAATTAAGTTTTATGCCCATGTCAGGAAGTGCTAACAAATACTGCTTAATTAAATGCAGTTTTCCTACTGAGAAAATTATTCCCATTCAGATTAGTTTGCCAATAATGGTGTCTTCAAAAGGACCTAACTTTTTTTACCATGTAAAAAGGGGTACTCTGGAGCATTTGTAAAGAAGAGGGTAACTCTTTGGAGAATTTATCACTACTTTTTTTTTTTTTTTTTTTTTTTGTGCTCTCATGCTTAAATCTGTGCAGGTCAGAATCAAGAAATATGTGTGAGTCCCCTGGTTAGTCTTATTGTAATGCGTGATCTCACCTAGCAGCATGTTAGCCAGAAAAAACATACTTGAGAGGTAAATATGATCTGTCTGCCTCCAAGTAGGTCTTAGTATTCTGCTGAGATAACTCTATCAAATATTGTGATATAGGATGCTGAAACTTGAAGTGAAGTGCAGTATTTCACTTCATATATGAAGTATCATACGAACCCATCATATACGGATACTAATTTAAAGCTGGAAGTTATTGAAAATAATTCTTATTTTGTACTAGATGTTCTTATTTCAAAGATGTATTGCAAGCATTTGTGTACACAGTCTTTTGAACAGTTGATAATAGGTTATTAAAGGAAGATTGCTTGCCTCTCTGTTGAGGAAACATGAAAATCAGATGCCTTTGACATCTATTTAGAATGAGAGAAACTTGTTGGAGAAACTCATTGTAAATTGTGTGTTCTGAATTTTAATTCCTTCTAAGATACTGTTTAAGTTTCAGAATTCAGTAAATAAATCAGAAACAAACACTTTTTCCTAGTTGATGCATCTTTTCTCTCTAAGAAGTGCTTTGAAAGATTCAGCATTGAGCTACACAAGCCAACTAGGGAACCTGAGGTGTCCTACTCTCAAGGTTCAGTCCAACAGATGAATACAAACCATGTACCTGATTTCACAGATATTAGTGCTGAGCAAAACTTCAAGCTCCAGGAGCGGTTTTATTATTTCTTTCATTGTAATATTTCTGTCAAGAGAGGATAGGTTTTCCCTGAACTCTTCTAATGGAAATTGAAGATATTTGAAAATAATTTCAACAAGGGCACTGACTGATTTATGGTGACTATGAATATGTTGAGTTTTTCTTCACTGAAATCTTCCCTAAAAATATAAATGGGTAACGTTCATGTTATCTTAACCATTAAAAGCCATATGGTATATGAGCTTTGATATACTAATTCTTATTTAGGATATTGTTCCAAAAGTATCCACGTGTTCATCACAGTTGCATGATATTGCATCCTCTAGTGATGAGAAATTTAATGGATGTGGGTGGGATGTGACTAAGTATCAAATCACCTTTATCTTCAGATTCATTTTTTAATATAAAAAGAAAATCAGCAATCCTTGTACCACTTCAAACCCTAGGTAAATTAGTTAATATCTCTGAGAAGTCAATGTCATCTAAATAAATCATAGTTCCTAGGTTTTTCTGGTTTTGTCTGTTATTTTATATCAGTGATCTTCTAATGCCAAGTTTGGCATAGATTGTTTCTTTTAAGTGATAAATCTATATACTGAGCTATTGACAATTCTCACATTGATTTGTTAGTCTCTTAAACCTAGGATAAATGACAATCTCAAAAATCGTTATGTCAAGAATGAATATAAAAACAAAATAAGTTTTTTTTCCAGAATTAAGAAGAGTTAGAAAATGGAGGGAAAAAAATACACAACTTCTCTTGCTTACAGAAGTAAAAGTTGATGTCTTAGCATATATTGCTGCATTTTATTAGAAGCAATTATGAAAGTCCTTTGAGAATTTTCATACTGAAGCTCATACTGTTCTTCTGTTGCTTTTGTTACTGATTTCACTGTTTAACTTCCCATTTATTACAAATCCTCATGCATTTTTTTTCCAAGGATCAGTCATTGGGTTGATTAATTAGAGATCATGCATTGTGTATCGTTCACCTTTTTATTTGACCATTTTCTGTTGGTTACTGTAGGCAAAAGGATAACTTGTAACAGACTTCTCATTTAGGAGTGATTGCATACCAAAATAATTGGTTACAGAACCAGTTTCCAAGTCTTACTGCTGAAATAACTGTAGTATCATAAATCAAATAAATAAAACTTAAAATAAAATAAAATACTTAGCAGTACAGTTATGCTTTTGTTAAAATCATGGGGTACATATGTTGATTTGATCCATAACTACTTGTAGGCAGATTTTACTATTGATTTGGGACTGCAAGGTGTAGATGATGTCAGTTGCTCTTCCCCTATCCACCAGTGCTGTAACTCCACCACAGCAGAAGGCCACCAGATTTGTCAGGTTCACTGTCTGCCGTTAGTTAAGTCATGTTGGCTGTCACCAATCACCTCCTTATTTTCCATGTGCCATAGTATAGTTTCCAGGAGGCTCTGCTCCACGATCTTTCTAGGCGTTAGGTGAGACTGACTTGATCTTACACTGAAAATAACTGTATACAGTCATTTTAAAATATATATTTAGTATATGTAACTTACTGCTAATTCTCCAGTGCCATACCTCAAGGAAGAACAGTTGTGCAGACAGATGCTTTATATTTTTTCCTGTGATTTCTTAAGCTCACTTAGGTGTGAATGTTTTCAGATCATAATATGATCCATGCAATGGTGATTTTTTTTTATTCCTATTACAATTCTCTTGTAGTTAGCTTTCTTACTGTACATAATGAATCTTCCCTTCAAACTGGCATAATTTATGTTGATGGTTCCATAATTAGATTTTCTTGTTAACCCTTTGACTATAGCAATAAGAATAAAATGCAATTATGAGCACAAAATTCTAGAACCCAGAAATAATCTAAACATAAGACTCAGATGAGTTACATGACTTGTGCTTTTAGTAATATGTCCTGGATATAAGGCCCTTAATATCCTTTAAAGAAATATTTGCTGGCAATTGCTATATATCTCTAATTATTATTGAAACTGCCATGGTTTAGTTGCAACTTGATTATTCTTATATAATTTGATTGCAGTGCATACCATTTTAGTACATGTAGATTTGCTTGAAATATGCAAATGATTCAGATGTACTTCAAAGTTGCCTGAGGGCCCTGGGCTGTGCTATCTGTTTCTCAGCCTTTCTCCCTGCAATTGTACCTGGAATCACATAATATCACTGCTTTCCCAATGCAGAGCTCTGCAACAAAGAATACTGACATAGCAAACACCAGTGGACTTTGCAGGATATGCCAATTAAGATGGGCCTGAAGATCAGCCAGCAACCTTTGCACTGTTGTGGATGAAGTGTGCTCATGTATTTTTTTTTCTGTCTTGTTACCAGTGCAGGAAAAAGTGATGGAAGTCCATGATAAAGTTGAAAAGATAACAGTAGCTGCTTTTATGTTGAGAGTAGCTGGTCTTTGACTCCTGCAACCATTTGTGCCAATTTAGTTCCCTCAATTCACTGAGATTTGTGAAATCTGTATTGCTGGGATTTCTTGTTTGTTTACTTGCGTAATTGAATTATCAATTTCTCAAGTATGGATTGGTGTGTGCTTCACACTTAAGAGGGCAAACAAACACTGCCATTGTTCATATGTAACTATCATTGCTAATGTTTTTATGAAGTGTATTCTTTTTTTTCTTTTAACTGGAGGAAGTAGTACATGCATAAAGCGTTTGGTTGATATTTCAGGAATGCATTCTAGGTTAGAATTTCTGAACAAAGTAGTTGTTAGTCTGCATGGGTTGTAGTAGATCTTTGTAAGTAATCTTTTTAAGATCTTTGCAGTAAAAAAATATTTTAAACATGATTACTTCTGTAAGCTTGGAAGTATTCTTACATTAACCTGATCAATCATGGTACATGGGGCATCAGTGCACTGTGTATATATGCTTAGTCTGGAACCTTATATAAAATATAACTGTATATAAATAACGGTATATTAATAATTGCAGTTTGCTCAGTGAGAAATCTATGTATTCATTTTTACTACTTCCACAGATTTTTTTTTTTTGTGGACAGAGATGATGGCATTGGCATGAACAGCAGAAGCAAACTCTACAAAGCTGTCTTACTTTATGAAGTTTTGTAGAAGACTTCCACTGTGCTTTGAGGGGATTTTCATTTTTCTGCTAGTAACTACTTGCCCTTTCCTTTTTATGCCACCTTCCAGTTTCATGGGGATCAATAAATGCCCTCTAAGTGTTGTTAAGTTTGGCTGAAAGTGTTAAAATTCAAAGGAATACTTAAAGTACTTGTTTGTACATTGTTACATGTTCTTGTGATTTAAATGTATCCCAGGTATATTTTCTTTCTGCCAAAAACGCTGCAGTTTGATGTGAGGTTTCTAAGCAGTTTGACAATACTTTGAATACTTTGAATTCTGAACTGGGTCTGGCATCAATTTTATTTCCCATTCTCCCTTCTTCTCTTTCATGGTGTTGTAAATACTGAATTGCTCCCTGACTTACCTGACTCTCATGATTGACTGCTCTGGAAATTTTTTTTGACTTGGCAGCAATAGTTAACTCTTGGACAATAAGTAGTTGCCTTCTTTGAACAACCCACATTCTACAATACCAGCAAGATCTTTCATCTTTATTTTCTTTTTTTTCTTTTTTTTTTTTTTTTTAAAGAGCAACTACTCTTTCATAAATATGGTGGTGCTATAGGACCACTATTTAAAAGGATGTCCCCTTTTCTTTGATAATTACTAAGAAACTTCATCCTCTATGAGTTTAACTTGACACCTTTTCAAATTTTAGAAAATGATGGCATCATCTCTGGGTAATTCTTATAGTAGTGATAGTAGTGTGTGTTGTGTTTTTTGCTTTTTTTTTTTTTTTTTTTTTTTCCAGATTTATTGAGTAGATGGGAAGATCTGTAGAATTCAAGATGTTCTTTTTGACGTAGTTTAGGTAATTTGTATATCATTACAGTTAATTGACAAGCACGTGATTGAGACTTTAATATTGTTGTGAAGAAAAAAAAGCTAGATACGCTAAGAATAGCTTTGAAGTTTACCACACTACTCATTCATGGATATATGGCTTGAATTTCCTCTTTTATTTAGAAATGATAATATTTTCACTACTTCCTGTACATATCATAACTCTTTAGATTAAAATATAAAATAAAATTACTCAGGCTTCCATTTCTTCTTTTGCATAATGCTGTAATGTGAATACAGCTGTCTGTAGGGGAAAAAGACAGTAGTACACATAATGTGTGCATGCCTTGTGTTGAGAAACAACATAAGTCTTTTCTAATTCAGTCTTAATCTTTGATCTGTGAGTAATTGAACTGAAGGAATACATTAATTGACAGACTGTTTCCACTCAAAGTGTTACATTTCTTCTTTTTTTACAACTCTTCTTGGAGGAGTTGTGGACTCAAATGAGGGCGTAAAGGCCTTACAGAGGGATCTGGACAGGTTGGAGAGCTGGGCGATCACCAACCGCATGAAGTTCAATAAGAGCAAGTGCCGGGTCCTGCACCTGGGATGGGGAAACCCTGGCTGCATGTACAGACTGGGCGATGAGACGCTGGAGAGCAGCCTAGAAGAGAGGGATCTGGGGGTCGTGGTAGACAGCAAGTTGAATGTGAGCCAGCAGTGTGCCCTGGCAGCCAGGAGGGCCAATCGTGTCCTGGGGTGCATCAAGGATGGCATCGCTAGTAGGTCAAGGGAGGTGATTGTCCCGCTCTACTCTGCGCTGGTGCGGCCTCACCTCGAGTACTGTGTGCAGTTCTGGGCCCCACAGTATGAAAAGGACATGAAACTGTTGGAAAGTGTCCAGAGGAGGGCTATGAAGATGGTGAAAGGCCTTGAGGGGAAGACGTACGAGGAACGGCTGGGGTCACTGGGCCTGTTCAGCCTGGAGAAGAGGAGGCTGAGGGGAGACCTCATCACAGTCTACAACTTCCTCGTAAGGGGGTGTCGAGAGGCAGGAGACCTTTTCTCCATTAACACCAGTGACAGGACCCGCGGGAACGGGGTTAAGCTGAGGCAGGGGAAATTTAGGCTGGACGTCAGGAGGGGGTTCTTCACAGAGAGGGTGGTCGCACACTGGAACAGGCTCCCCAGGGAAGTGGTCACTGCACCGAGCCTGTCTGAATTTAAGAAGAGATTGGACTGTGAACTTAGGCACATGGTCTGAACTTTTGGGTAGACCTGTGCGGTGTCAAGAGTTGGACTTGATGATCCTTAAGGGTCCCTTCCAACTCAGGATATTCTATGATTCTATGATTCTGTGATTTTGTATGGCTATGGCAATACTGCAGCATGTCAGGATGATGTTTTCTGGAAGCCATTGCTTGAGAATCACTCTCGGATCCATTCCAACAGGTCTTTAGAAAATGTTTGGAAGTTAGGCGTACTCATTTTGTTGTACAAGTTTGTGAGCTTTACACGGACTACGGATTTCTTTTAATGGAAAACAGAGGCTGAAAGTTTTTATTAGCTAGGCATATGTAATTAATATGACTTTCCAAGTCATAAAGTAGAAACTTTTTAAAAAGGACTTCAGGAAGTTGAAGTGTTTCAGTGTGCCTTACTGTGCTGCTGAATGGTGTATCCTGAGACACTTCAGATCTTGGGTCTGTTTTTGTTGCACTGACTGCATCCTTGTTTTCTGTCAAGATAAGAATGCTAAAATGGAAATGGTTGAAAAAGCAAAATAAAGACACAAATCAAAAATGGGGAAAAAAAAAAAAAAAAGCAATTCTTTCACTACTATATAAAGTTCTTTTTCCCCAGATAATTAAAAAGAATATTTGTTTACATTTTGAGGAAAGTAGTTTCACTGAAATTTGGGAGAACATTCTAACTTTTCCTAATTAGAAAAAAAAAATGTCCATGAGGAAAATGTTTCCCACGCATTTCTTTACTGGTCCACTGGTAAGATTGCTTAGATTGTAAGATTGTAAGATTTTAACACTTAAAACAGTTGATTATATGCATACATACGGGTGAGCATGCACTCTTAAACTGTTCAGTTTTGTAGCTGTTTCCTAGAAGCTATTCTGACAAGGTTAAACAGGAGGTTATTGTAGCAGGTTTAAATAATCAGAGCAGGACCATACTTTGAGATAGCAAGTAATTAAGGCGTAGTGTTAATTTATTCTACCTCAACTTAGTTTTTCCATATGTGTTCCTGAGTTCCTTAAATCTCTGATTTCCCAAGGATTTCGATACAGGTGAAGGAAGGAAATTCAGTATGTCTCAGCTACTCTATAGAAAAGGGGGGTGGGAAACAGAAAAGAAAGTATGTCTTGTCTAGTTTTGAAAGTTGTCTGTAAATCTTTTATTTCATTCTTAACTGTGACTTGGACATATGAATGCAGGTTGCAGGAGGAAGACTGAAGAGTAATTAAAATGTTGTTCAGGTCTTTTCAAAGGTTTGTGACACGTCTCTATATGGATCCTCGATGATTTATTGTGACACTGCTAGTACAAATGTAGTTGGAGAAAAAGGTGCTGTAACAATAGGCAACCGTCACAATTCTGTGTGGTGGAAGGTGCCTTGTTATCTTATTCCGATATTTCTCTAGACAACTTCTGTGCTGTTGTAGAATATCATCACATTTTTCTTTCTTTCCTGCATTCAAAATATTTTTAAACTTTTCAGAACACTGTACATCCATGGCCATACGAAGCTGGATTTCATGGTCTGGTATACTGCAATTGAAAAAGCAGCGGGTACAGATGGTAATGCGTTACAAGATCAGCAGCTCAGCAAAAATGATGTTCCTATTATAGTGAACAGCTGTATAGCATTTGTTACACAGTATGGTAAGTATAGTAGTTTTTATTCAACCTAATATCATTTGTATAATACCTATACCACAGCACCTTCAGATCTTTTTGAATAAGTTTACGTATTACCCAAAGTAAAACCAGATCTCCGGTTAGCCCCACCGTTCCTTGATGTGATGGTGAAGTACAGTGCCATGCATCTGAGAATAAGCAGTCTGTGGAAGTACAGCTTGAGAAATCTCACTCACAGACACGTTTGTATTTTTAAAATTGATGCCGTTATCTGATGTATCTCAGCTTTTGGCTCCCATGCCTCAGCGCAGAGCACCTTAGCCTTAAAAATAAGCTTCGTGAAGCAGGAACAGAAATGGCCTGATCGTAAAATGCGAAAAACTGATAGTAACTGTGAAATCATGTTCAGTATTAAGGCTGCTTTTTTTTTTTTTTTTTTTAGAATAGGAGCCTAAGGAGTTGTTTTTTGCTTAAGTAAATATTGCTAGCATAATTTTCCATAGCATTAGATCATATGTAGATAGTGTGTGTGTTGTTTTTACTGCTGCAGTTTAATAAGTTATCTTGTGAAATACTAAATACATACCAACCTTGTAAAACCTATCTTCAGGATAAATGTGTCTGTAACCTCTGTCAGTATGAGAAGGCCTAATTTGTTTCATTGATTGAAATCTAACTAAATAACTTTGAAACGTGGCAACACAGCATTATGGTAAATAGTTGTTTGTGTTGCAGCTGTTGTCAAAAAACATGAAAAAGTATTTGCTACATTATTTTTTAACTAATAGCAGTAGGAATAATTCTAACTATAGTTTATGCTGTTTCATGCACAGAAATGTTGTTAAAGCAGGGTAATGGTGCCCCCCAATCAGAAACATTGCTAGTGTATGTTCTAGATTAAAATTTTATTTCCTGATTTTTATTTTTTTTTGAAACACGGGAAGTCTACATCTATAGATTTTTTTTTTTTTTTTTTTTTCCCCCAGGATCAGGGTTACTGAGTGTTATAGGTTTCATTTGAAAGTTGAAGGAGTTGTATGTATGCATTATTTGTAGATGTACATATTTTCATCATAATCAAAGCTTTGTCTTCAGTTGTGGCCTGCAGGTGACTGACAATATCAGGTGCCACAGCTGTTCATGACAGTAGGAACACAAGGGTAATATCAAACAATAGTGCTTGTGGACATCACAGGAAGGGTGAATTGCAAGAATGTAAGACATGATTTCATAGGTTTTGACAGAATGCTGCTATATATTTGACAAATGCATAAGGAAAAAAGAATTTCGCTATAAAATGATACTCTTTTTTCAAGTGTGGAGAAGACAGGAGAAACTTCTCCAAAGAGAAACAAAGCCAAAGAATGGGAACGTACATCTGTATCAAATTTCCACATGCTATATTCAATAACTTGACTGTGTTTTAGGCTATATTTTTATTTAATTACTTATTTTTTTAAAGTTGGCTTTGGTGTTTTCAGTCATTAAATACAAGAATACTGGTTGCCTGGTATTTTCCTTAACCTGAGGAAAATCGGAAAACAGGAACAGTATCTTGAGCCTTTTAATAGAGACGTGCATCAGGTTGGATGAATACAATACTGAGTCCAAAGCAAAGCTAAATTGTAGGGGAATAAAATAGTGGAAGTACTAGTAATGAAAGGATTCATGTTGCTTGTGTAGATGACATCAGAACTTCTCTCATTAATCGTGCCTTTTCAAACCATTGATTTAGGAAGTCACTAGGAGATCTAGGGATTTGAACAGCCTGTAAAACATTCCTGAAACTGATCCCAGGCTTGCTTAATTTTATGATGTGTGTATTTACAAAGATGTCTGGTTGGTTATGAGCAGACTTGGCAGTGTTTTCTCTAACAAAATATGTATGTGAAAAGGGTCAGAAAGATACTAGTAGGAGATGTGATCTGTTTGTCTGCCAGACATGCTTTTCATGTAATAAGGTTTGAATTTTTAGAAGAGCACCGAACTTTATAGATACTTATTTTTCTGTCTTGTATTTCTGTAACTTAGGTTTAGGGAGCAAGCAGATCTACCTCAAGAATGGCAATTCTTCTAATGTGGCTGAACTTCTGGAAAGTTTCAAAAAAGATGCAAGGAGTGTTAAACTAAGAGCTGGGAAACATCAGCTTGAAGATGTGACTGATGTATTGAAAAGTTTTCTTTCTCAAATAGATGATGCTCTTCTCACTAAAGAACTTTATCCATTCTGGATTTCTGCATTAGGTAATATTTGCAATAACACTCAATACAAGAAAGGTTGGTTGTAAATACTCATTACAAAATCTGGGGGTTTTACTAATTACTTGTCTGTATTGTTTGACAATCTGCGGAACAGTTGTAGCAGATAAAAAATGTTTACAGTTTGGCTGAAGTAGACTCCTGTTACCCAATAAATCAAAACATGGCTCATTTGGTTGTTTTTGGAGAGTGCTAACAATCAACTGCAAGAGATGAGGAGTTTGTCCGTTTTTCTTTTTCAGAAATCTGAGAGAAATAAGGGACTCAGAAGAAAATGTTTAAAATAAATTAAAAAGCATTACATAAACTTTGCAATTGCCCCAGTTGTGATTATTCTCTATAGCCTCTGTGCTCAATGCAACACAGAGAGCAGACTTAACTTAAAGGTAGAGAGCTGTGGCTGTGTCTCAAATGCGAATTCCCAATACTGGAGTTTCTATCATTGTCTACTACTGTTTCACTTATGTAGCTTTGTACAACTTTATTACTGCTTCCTCTCCTCTGCTGTCCTCTTACTAGTCTTACATATTTAGATCTGTAAACTACTTTGGAACTTGAGACATTTCTTCAATAAAAATAAAAAAGATGAAAAGGTGTTTTTGTTTCTTACCTCTGGGCACTGTTAAAGTAGTATCTACAAGTAAAGTAGCATCTACGTACGTAGATGTACACACAAATTGCAAAGTTAAATATCCTTTGAGAGGAAAGAGCAATTACTTTCATAGAATTTAGTCTTAAGCATGAGTTCCTGCAGTTTAAATATAGAACTGTGTCTTATTGCTGATACTATTTCCTTGATCTAGTGTATAATAATAGACTCTGTTAATAGTAGGTTGTCAGTATAGTCTTCATGAAGAAAAGGTTGGTTGATAAACTAGTTTTAAATGACTAGATGGTGCAGAAACAGTTAATGAGAACTGTTGTTGGTTTTTGGTATACATTGTTATTAATGCTCAGTGATTATTTTTTTTGGCAGATATGCAGAATGAAAAGGAACGTGTAAGGAAGTATGGAGCTTTCATTCGGACGCTTCCACCAGTCAATAAGGCAACTTTGGCTGCATTAATTGAACATCTTTACAGGTAAATTCAAATGATAGAATGTAGCAGAGAATTTTTTTTGTAATGTTTCTCAGTATAACTCTATCAAGAATGAAATTAGGATTATTTCATCAACTAGTAAGTGTCAAGCTTAACTTGTTGTGCTGATTAATTATAAATTAAAGGCTATTAAATATAATGTGTTTTTTTTTTCAGTTGTATTTTTAGTAGTAGATAACTATACCGGGATGGAAATTCCTTACAGTGGTAGAGGGCTGCCTGTATTTGTGTCTGAGCAAGTTAATTTTTGATGAATCTTCTTTAGGTGAATTCATTTAATCCCATCTGCTAGCCTAGGATTGTTGCAAATGGTTCTTGAGATTAAAAGGTTTTTTTTTTTGCAGGGGAAATGTCCTTCTCCTCAATCTACATTACAAATGGTAATTTTGAGATTAAAAGTCCTTCAAATATTTCAGCACTGCTTCATTTTGCAACTGAGGTATTTGTGGAGAATACCCAAAATACAGAGTTGTTTAAACAACAAAGGTCTTTCCTACTCCTAGATCAAATAAGCAGTAGCAAGTATATAAAAATAGTGTGACTTGGATGATTTTATACAGTTAAATGCAGAGTTTTGCATTATTAAGTAGGAATGGTCATTATTTTACTATAGTGGCTATTTAACAAGCTATATTATTTTTCTGATAAAATAAATATTTTTGAAATGCACTCCATGTTCTATAGAAAAGCCTTAAACAACCAGGGGAACAATGGAACCTTCTAAATATACTTATTTTTCCTTCAACAGGGTGCAGAAATGTTCTGAAATCAATCATATGAACCCTCACAATCTAGCCATGGTGTTTTCTTCATGCTTATTTCAAACCAAAGGGCAGACTAGTGAAGAAGTCAATGTAATTGAAGATCTAATTAAAAATTATGTGCAACTTTTTGATGTAGGTATCTTTATTGAAAGTAGCCTGACTGCTCCACTATTAGACATGCTAAAATATAGAAATCTTAAAGTTAGAGATGGTCTGGTATTCATTATACTGTCTGAGGAGATGCAGGGATGTTGAACTCTAATTCAGTGGACATGGTTAATTGCCTGCTTTAAATTTCATTTTCTAGATAGCTTAGTCTGTGTAGGAATTACTATTTTTATAGGATTGCTGTGAGATATTTTCCAGAATGGTGCACGCTTTTCTTGCTGACACTGCTGACAATCTTAAGAAAATTTCGAGATGATAACTATTAAAAGTAATACTTCAATTCAGTTTTTATAGCCATGGTCAGAACTGAAGCATGGAAGAACTGAGTCTCTGAACTGTGATTACAGTAAGGATTTTAGAGAAAACAGTGTTGGGTTCCTTGAGCCTTGAAGGAACCGAAAGCATACTGAATCCAACTGGATTGAAAAGATACTACTAGAAGCAATTTGTCATAGCCATTTTGGTTTAGAGTGTACTGTATCACTGTAACATTCTGTGTGGCAGTTTTTAATACAATCCTCTCCTAATGTGTATTGGTAAAATTTATCATAATGATCCCATCGCTGACTGACTATTTTTGACTACTTGGCACAGCTGGCACAGCTCACTATATGAGCATAATTATTTGTATTCTTAGTAATTGTTATTCCTCTTGTATTTGTATTTATTAGTTTATTACATTGAAATACTGTTTGCTAGTTAATAGTATCATTTTTTATACTAGCTTATAGCTATTAACTGAACAAAAATGATCAAATTTAAACAGATAAATGAAGACCAGGTCAAACAAATGGATATAGAGAACAGCTTTATTACCAGGTGGAAAGATACTCAGGTAAGTGGCAAAAATAAACTGGTATGCAAATACTTTTAACAAAGAGTATTTAGTTGTTTATAGATTTTTTTTTTTATATACCTGGATATCTAAATATATATTCCTGGGCTTGCACAGTGACTAGTGTTGTTAACTAAAGAACTAAGGAACATATGAGGAGGCATAAAATGCTAAAGCAAAACAACTTTGTGTAAAGCATACTGTGGAATTATCCTAGTGTTTAGGACAGAACATAACTTAGAAGTGGTCGTGTGCTTTTGCTATGTTACATAAATTGTAGTAGAAGGAAATGATCAACATTTACAAGTGTGAAAATGATGACCCATCATGTGGAATTTTAATTGTGCATATTAAAAAAATTCAAGTGTATATTAATACTTCTATTATTTCATGACCTTTGGGTACATGCTGTCTGTCTTTGTTAATGAATGACAATCCCTATGAGTTTAAAGTATCTGAATCTTTTTGCCACGTGCTGTTTTGTGGCCACATATGGAGCCTCAAAGTATAAATATTATTGTGGGATGCTTCGAACACATACAAACATGGTTACTTCAATCAAACTGAACTTCAGGAAACAGTATACAAAACCAGGAGATCTTAAGCTGCTTAATATTCTAGAGTTCAGTATTACCTGTAACAACTTTTGAATAAAATGAGAATTGGTAAGAAACAACGAAGTGATAGTATATATCACTGTCTGAATTGCTTTTGTGTGCAATCCTAATTAAAGCAAAAACTGTTAAGCTTAGACCAAGATAGGTCATTGCCAGAGGTAAAGGGGAGTGTAGGGTGCTCACAGACTTATTCAGGAATCTGAAGTAGTCGAGGAGAGTCTTGCAGTAGTTCTGGAGCATATGGGTGTGGTGGTTTTACTCAGGTGGGCAGCCGAGCTCCACCACAACCGCTCTCTCACTCCCCCTCTCCTCAAAGAGGAAGGGGGAGAAAATACAACACAGAGAACTCGAGGTTTGAGATAAGAAAGGTTTAATTAAAGGGAAAGGGAATGGGAGGAATAAAAACAGAGACAAAAGAAGCAATCAGTCCGCGCGGAAGCACAGAGAGAGGAAAAATTATTCTCTACTTCCCATCAGCGAGCGGTGTTCGGCCACGTCCTGGGAAGCAGGGCCTCAAACGCGTAGTGGTTGTTCAGGAGGAACAGCCCCCTCCCCCACGAGAGCCCCCCCTTTTATTGCTGAGTGTGACATCAGGTGTTATGGAATATCCCTTTGGTTTAGGTCAGCTGCCCCAGCAATGTCCCCTCCCCATCACTTGCCCACCCCCAGCCTGCTGGCTCTTGGGGGCTTGGAAGGAGTCCTGATGCTGTGCCAGCACTATACAGCAATAGACACAACACTGGAGTGATATCAATGCTGTTCCAGCTACGAGTGCAGAGTACAGCACTGTGTGGGCTGCTGCAGGGAAAAGGTGACTCCAGCTCAGACAGACCCAACACAATGGGGCTTTAAAAATTAATAGAAAGGTAACAGAAAAGAAGTAGGGCTGCCTGAACCCTACCAACAAGTTTTGTTATAGTTTTAATTATGTCTTTGAAGAAAGGAGTCTTGCAGATCCACATTGAATGTTCTGTGCATTGCTGTCTTGAGTCTTATTTTTTTCATATTTCCTTCTTGTCTGGGATAGAGTGGCACGAAGGTTTCTAACTGTGGCACTGCTGTGAATGTGTGTGTGTAAAAAGTAGAATGCCTATTTCTTCCTTTTGGTGCCTGACAGGTAGTGGCCTAGTCACTGGGAAATATTAAGTTCATTACTAGCGTCTCTCTTGCAGAATGGAAACATCTGCCTTGATAATGTAACAAAACAAAAAACAACACAGATATTCTCTAAGAGCATTCTGCAAGGTAGGGGGTTAAAGTATGGAATTTATTAATTCCTGGCTACATGAAAAGGACCTTTTACTGATATTTGAGAATAAAATCTTGAATGGTGGAGATGCACAGACTTTTAAGTACATTACATTATTTTGTATGCTCTTTAGAACAACAACAAAGAAATAATGTTACAGCTTCGTTACACTATTTACATTTTCCTGGCAGCTTTTGGGAAGCTTTCATGGTTAAATGTTCATGATGCCTTTGGAGAAATTAGGAAGATCTGAGAGAAATTATATGGATACAAAAAGGGACAGTAAAGACACATTAATTAGATATGGAGAAAAAATAAGAAAGTAAACTGAAAGGCTGCTGAGTAACTTAATAACTTAGGAGCAACTGCTGGTTAGGTGCGTTTGGCTAAAACTGGGGCTACAAGGAGTATAAGAGAAGAACCATTTAAAATGGTTTTGTTTGGTATTTTCTCCACCCCAGGTAACACTGTAAAATCACCTTTATGAGGTGTATTGCATTTGGAAGGCTGCCTATTGAAGAAAAAGGGATGTTTGCATTTCTTTTTTTTAATAAATCTCTAGGTTTTCTAAAATTGCCACCGATTTTAATAAAAAGCTACCAGCAAAACTAGTCTTTATAGTTTAAAACTACAGTATCAAATTGTAAACTTCATGAATAATTGGGCTTGTTTGGATTGGTTTCACTAGGACTATCCAAGTTGATGGGAGGTGAAGCTATAGAAAGATTGAATTGGAATTTTAACTCTCCTTATTTTGATCACAACAAATTCTCTACTGTTAATAATCATTGTTCTGAATTAATGGTTGCACCTACTCTATTAACAGACTCAGTCTTGATTCTCATAATACACATGGTTAAGCTTTAAATTCTTTACCAAAAATAATATCACTTTAACCTTAAAGACGAAACAAATCCTATTCAAACAAAATCTATCTCATCAAAGAATTGTCTAGGCTGAGACCACGTAGTCTAACCCCTTTGTTCATGCAGAACTGCTGAGAACAGCTTGCCTTGGACCATATCTAGTTAGTTTTTGAATATCTCAAAGGATAGAGACTCCACAGCCTCTCTGGGCAACTTGTTCCACTGCTTGACCACCTTCACAGTTAGGACAAAAAACATATATGTAAAATTGAATTTCATGTGTGTTTTTCAGGGTGGTGGGGAACACACCACATTTGTGCCCATTGCCTCTTGTCCTGTCACTGTACACCTTTGAAAAGAGTGTGGTTTGTTTTTCTTCATTCCTTCCCATAAGATGTTTGAACACATAGTTAATATCTAGCAGTAGTTTACTTTACTGGTTCTGAGCAGCCCAACACTGAACACAGCACTTCAGTACTGGCAAGGCCACACCTGAGTAGAGAAGGATCACCTCCCATGACTTGCTTGTAGTGCTTCGCTTAATGCAGCCCTGGAGGCTGTTTTCCTTTTCTGCAAGGGTGCAGTGTTGGATCATTAATGTTGAATGCTAGAACATCAAGGACCTCCTCAGCAAAACTGCTTGCCAGCTTGTTGCCTTCTAACCAGTGTGTGCTGGTACTCCTCCCCAGTTGCAGGACTTGCATTTCCCCTTGTTGAACTTCATGAGATTCATCTGTATCAGCTATGTATCAGCTAGTGCTCCCAGTTCAGTACCATCTGCTGACTCTCTGGGGATGTGCCCTGTCCCATTATCAAGATCATTAGTGAAGATTATTGGACTCCTGACTTCTTAGACACTTTTTAGTCTGTCTACTTGTTTACTCTGTATTTTGTATGCTTCTCTGTAATGACGTTATGGCAGACACCATTGAAGTTTTTACTAAAGCTGAGGTAAATACTGCTATCCTTTCATTTGCTTGTATCTTCACTGTATAGGGCAATTGGTTTGGTCTGAGGTGAGGCTGACCAGCCTGTAGCTTTCTGAATCTTTCTTCTTGTCCTTTTTGATGATGATATTGACATTTGCTCTTCCCTGGTCTTCAGGATCCTCTCCCAGTTTCCATGACTCTTCAAAAATAATTGAGTCACCTTACAGTGACATCATCTAAATCCTTCAGCATTCATGGGTGCTGTTTGTCAGGCCCCATGAACTTACATATATCCATTACTATTTAAGTGTTACTTAATCTGGGCCTCCTTCACCGAGAGTAAGTCTTCCTTGCTCCAGACTTTCCCTCTGGACTTAAAAGGATGGGATTCCTGAAGGTTGGAAAGATGGAGGCAAAGAAGGTGTTGAATACTCTGGCCTTTTCCATGTAATTTGTCACATATTCCCTTGTTCCATTCAGCAGGAAGCCCATGTTTTCCCAAGTCTCCCTTTTGCCATTTATGTACTTGTAGAATCCCTTCCTTCACATCCATAGCCAGATTTAACTCCAGGTTGGTCCAGCTTTCCTTTCTAACCTTATTCCTGCACAACTGAGTAGCTGTTCTACATACCTCTTGGGTTGTCTGCCCCTACTCCTAACTCTTGTATTCCTTTGTGTGTCTGAGTTCAGCTTATCCAGCCAGACTTCATAAATACAAAAAGGATAATTTGCAGTGCTTTCTAGTACTTAGGATGGCCTTTCACTGCTGCCTCTGAAATTTTATGTTATTATATAGTATGCAACTGTCAATTTTTTTTCTCATTTGTTCTTAACACATTGCTAGAATTGTCAGCTTTTAGTTTCAGAGAGAATATTTGTACAAATAGAACTTTCAAAGCTGAAGAAAATGTCACTTCCTACTTTAGTTTAAAGGGAGAGAAAGAACTAAAAAGAAATGGACTAGGAGTTGCATTTAGATGTACGACTTTGAAAATCTATTTCTTTTCATCCCATGAGGAAAAAACAGTTCCTCAAAGGATGCAGTAAATAAGTGCTAAATACTTAAAGTACCAGAGAGTTTCAACTGGACTGGAGAGTTTGTGGGCTTGGTGTACTGCATATAACATATCAGGAATAGTGTAGCCAGCAGGACCAGGGAGGTAATTGTTCCACTGTACTCTGCTCTGGTGAGGCCACATATTGAGTACTGTATTCAGCTTTGGGCCTCTCAGTACAAGAAGGACATTTGAGGCCCTGAATGTGTCCAGAGAAGGGCTACGAAGCTGGTGAAGGGCCTGGAACACAAGTCCTGTGAGGAGCGGCTGAGGGAACTGGGGTTGTTTAGTCTGGAGAGGAGGAGGCTCAGGGGAGACCTTATTGCTCTCTACAACTACCTGAAAGGGAGGCGTGGGGAGCTGGGGGTTGGCCTCCTCTCTCAGATAACTAGTGATAGGACTAGAGGGAATGGCCTCAAGTTGTGCCAGGGGAGGTTTAGGTTGGAAATGAGGAGACATTTCTTCTCAGAAAGAGTAGTCAGGCATTGGAACAGGTTGCCCAAGGAAATGGTGGCATCACCATCCTTGGGCTGTGTAAGGTTGGACTTGGTGCTTAGGGACATGGTTTAGTGGGTGATGTTAGTAGTAGGGTGGTGGTTGGACCAGATGATCTTGAAGGTCTTTTCCAACCATAATGATTCTATGATCGCTGACATTAAATTTTACCTAATCACATTACCCACCTGTGTTCTCTGTAAATGTTTGCTCTATTCAATACTGCATTTCCAGATAATTTTTAGAGAAAGTTCTGTTACACTACAGCTATGATATCTGTCTCAGCATTGTGCTTTTTTTTTTTTTTTTTTTTATGAGGTCTTGCATTTGTGTACCATGAGGAACTGTGAAAGTCTGAACATCTTTGGTGCATGAGAGCTAACCTTGCCTGAGGTGCACTTCTCCACAACTTTACAATCACCTTGAATAACTTAGAACCTATTTGTTATGGCACTGGCTTGGAAAAATGAATTCTCATTACTGCCTGTGGGCTCATTCTCAGTATATCCTGGATGAGTTTTTGATAAGACAAACAAAGCTCTTCAGCTTTACCAAGGTGTCACCAAGGAACCTTGGGTACCACGTTTAAATAGAAAAAGTGAATTCCTTGGGCACGCATGTACATAAATGATTGTTTTAAGGTTTGCTACTGTGAAATTAAAGACCAAAAAATCTGGTTAGTTCCTTTTTGCATTGCTCAAGACCTTATATGAACAAAAGATTTATATTAAAGTGGCAAGCAGCATGGATTTCCATGTGAACCGCTACACAAAGGAAGAATACATCAGAAGTACCTGTATATTGGAAAATCTCAAAGTGAAAAAGAAGCAGAAAAATAGGCTTTTAATGAAAAAACATTACAGTAAATTACCCCCTCTTCTTCTTTTCTATAAATATTTTACCGTTAAGTCTTAATAGACATTTTATGCTATATTATTTGTATTGTCTAGGCAAAATGGATGTTTGCTATAAATTGTGTGCATTGATTTATAGCTTTATGCTTTAAAATGGATTCAATTGGGAGAAAATGGAAAGTAGTATAGAAGATAATTGACTTCTCTGTTTCTCAGACAGGACAGTGATCCTAACCAAAAGCTGTCATTGATGTTTCTCTCCCTACAAAGATAATAAGTAATGGAAAATTCCTAGAACAAAATTGGTCACTAAGGCAGTTTAAAATTGGGCATCTGAAGTAATTCCTACTTGAAAAACATCAGTTTTCACTATTTGTTACATGTTTCCTCAATCTGTTATGAGGAAAATAAGTAATTGAGCTGCTGGATTGTATTAATTAATCTTTGTCAATATTGTATCAGAAAACATGAAATGGTGAGTTTGAGTTAGAAAATTATTTTGGATCTTATCAAGCCACTGGTATCTTTACTCTGCGTGGCATTTCCTGGAAAAAGAGTGATGACAAGTCAAGCTAGCAAGTATGAACTCAGGAGACCTTAGTTATTTAGGAACACTTGCCTCAGAGAGATGATGGCCTTATTCTTTTTAACTTTCTAAACAAGCAGTAGACATTAGAACAAAACTTGTACTTTTTCATAATTGATAAACTGAAGTTTGAACTGCCTTTAAGGTTAGGAAATGCATTCTCTCTTTTCAGTCAGCCTGTTGCCCCTATTTGGACTCCATTCCTCAGCTGTTTTACTCAAGAGCCTGATTGCCATTTGTGGCAATTTGATTGCAACTATGAACATTTTCCCCCTCTGAATTAAGCTGTGGAACATTTTGTGCCAGTTACCGATTTTTCTGTAGCAGGCAATTTTAATGCTACTAGCGTTTCAATTTAAAAGTACATTTTTCTGAAATTCCATCTGCACATAACATATGAAATACATGTGTGCTTAATGTCTGGGACCACTTCAATACAGAAGGGAGTGAGTCTGATCAAAGCTGGGGCAATTGCTTTTATTCCAAAGTATTTATTGCTTAAAGCCCCCTGATTAATGAAGCTGCTTCTAGGTGGTTACAAGGATGTTTTGAGATTTTATATGCAATTTTTCCCAAGAGGAATCCAACATTTCCCTGACTGTGCCTGTTGTCATTAGCAGGATTGGTTGGCAAAACATATTAGATGGTGGATAGTCAGCTGAATATGAGCCAGCAGTGTGCTCAGGTGGCCAAGAAGGCCAACGGCATCCTGGCTTGTATCAGAAACAGTGTGACCAGCAGGGCTAGGGAGGTGATCGTCCCCCTGTACCCAGCTCTGGTGAGGCCGCACCTCGAGTACTGTGTTCAGTTTTGGGCCCCTCGCTACAAGAAGGATATTGAGGTGCTTGAGCAGGTGCAGAGAAGGGCGACGAAGCTGGTGAGGGGCCTGGAGAACAAGTCCTACGAGGAGCGGCTGAGGGAGCTGGGCTTTTTCAGCCTGGAGAAGAGGAGGCTCAGGGGCGACCTTATCGCTCTCTATAGGTACCTCAAAGGAGGCTGTAGCGAGGTGGGGGTTGGTCTGTTCTCCCACATGCCTGGTGACAGGACGAGGGGGAATGGGCTAAAGTTGCGCCAGGGGAGTTTTAGGTTAGATGTTAGGAAGAACTTCTTTACTGAAAGGGTTGTTAGGCATTGGAACAGGCTGCCCAGGGAAGCGGTGGAGTCACCATCCCTGGAAGTCTTCAAAAGACGTTTAGATGTAGAGCTTAGGCATGTGGTTTAGTGGGGACTGCTAGCGTTAGGTCAGAGGTTGGACTCGATGATCTTGAGGTCTCTTCCAACCTAGAAATTCTGTGATTCTGTGAGATGGACCTGGGCTAATACTAAGTTCTTTTGAAAAAGTATAACCTTCCTCTTTTTATACTGTTTTACAGTATTAGCTTCTATCATGAATACCAAGTGCATATTACTCAGAATTTCAGAAGGTTGCATTATATTCATGCACACATTTTAAATTTTACCGGGCTTGGCCATATACTCTTGTTTAAAACTGCTGCTGTTTAAAAGGAAGAGTATTTCCTTCATCAGGCAGAGATGCCTTCGTCAATGCTATGACCCCAGCCAAGTGCCGTTAACTATACTTCTCAGTACAGATTTGAGATAGGGTTAAGCATCTTCAGAGTAGAATGGCTAGGTGGGACAGTGTATCTTTGAAATATCTTCCAATATTTCAGTGAAATGAAGGAGTATGCTGAAACCTATTCTTCTCGGCTGCTTTCTTCCTCTGGGTCATTGCCTGTAATCATATAGCCTCTGAGCAGTTTGCAAGGCCATGCATATGCAAGACTTGCATTTGCAGACCATATAGCCTGGACACTGGACTTGTGCTAGCTCTTTGGGAACTTTTTTGGATGGCCTTCCAGCTACTGGTGAAATTGACGACATAGTGCAGAGTGATTTAACAGCACGGGTGGCTGGCAACTTAAACATCAAGCAACTATAATTAAGAATTTTGTGTAAGAATCCTTTCCATTTAATATCTGATTGTCTGACATTATTGCATCAAAATGTACATGTGTTTGCAGGGGAAATCAGTGTTGCAAATACTTAATAGATTTGAATATATAAGTTGCTGTAGAAAAATTATCTCCAGGCTGGTCTTGCAGAATGCTCAGAGAAGAGCAACTAAAACAAATTTCTGTTGAAGGCCTGGAAGTTCTTATGTCTGAAATGTCATTGCAGTTCCTTTCCAGGTGGCACTTCATTAGCCACTCTTCATTTTCTGTCCACTATATACTTAGGCCAGCTGTTTCTGTTTGCTGCTGTAATTTACAGCACATTTTCTCTCCATACGGTTGTTTACATGAGCCCAGTGGAAATCAAATGTCAGCTTCATTTTTTTTTTCCTAACCTTTCTCTGTAATACCATCTGAAAAGCAAATTTTACAACTAAATGAGCTTTTTTTGAGTCTATGCCACTATAATTAAGAAGCTTTCTTCAAAGTAGCTTTGTAATGTTTTTCCTCACAAATGTTTCCATTAGTTTTCTATTCTCAGAGGCTAAACTAACTTTAACATTCTGGAAAATGGTGACTTTAATGTTTTATAAAATTGAGTGCTGCCATTTATTTTTCCATGGAAATGTAGTTTCAGCTTCTGTAAACTAGTCAAAATGTATCTTAAAGCTTGCCTGTTCTTATAATTTTTTCCATATCTTACTCTGCATATAATGTAGTTTTTACTTTTCTTGGCCTCTTCCTTTGAATTTTATTAATATGTAAATAAGTAAAATCACTACAAATACTGTTCTCAGAGTCGACACAAATTGGTATTCTTAATGTAAATTTCATTATTAATTTTTTATATTGGCATATTAATAAAAGGATACACCTGCTGAAAACCAGTTTTCTACCTTATTTTTTCTTCCCATGTACTGATCTTCATCACAGTTTTAGTTTTAGAAAGTATTTTTATTACTGGGCTGAACTGCAATCTTTTGAAGACACGTATGATTACATTGCAAGGGAACTTGAGCAGGCAAGGAGCTAGACACTTTTAACTGTATAAAAGTAAGTAATTTCTCATCTAAGAAGGTAATTTTATTGCCATAGATGAGCAAACCTAGCAACGAGAGAAAAATACTATATTCTTTCACGTGAATTAACTTTTTTTTCCTTGATCATAAAATGCTGAATTTACTGTCTTCTGAGTTTCTGTGTAAGGCTCATAATATTAGATGTTCTTAATTATGTATATTAAACTATTATGTAATATATTTTGCTTACATTTGCATGTCATCTAATTTTTCCGTGGTAGCTTTTACATAAAAGTTTGGGTATCTGGTCTAAAAAAATCAAAAAGCTATCTTTAATAGAGGTTGATACCAAGAACATGTATTTTGATTCCTTTTTTAAACATGTGATGACAAGTTTTCATTGTGATTAATAATCATAAATATAGTCTTCGTAGTAATGAGTCCCAGTTATCTGGGTGTATACAAATGACTTTGGGACTGTAATATTCTGGTATTAGTAATTTTTCCTCTCATTTTTAACGGACTCATTTTATTTTTTGCTGCTGTCCTTTTGTATTTCATGGTCTTAAATTCTATTAATCTGTTTTGGCTCTGAAATGAGCTTGGCTTATTTAAAGCAGAATTATGTTTCTGATGGTTTAAGCTACTAATACAGCCTAGTGTGTTACCACTAGTGTGCTAGATACTAGTACACTCATGTCAATTTTAAAGTTCTGTATATGTCATCTGTAGTTTTCCCACTTGAACATATATTGGTTAAGTCTGTTTCTTGAATATATGAGTACTTTGGATTTAGTCAGGGTTTGAACTTTTCCTTTGAATCTGAGAATATGATTTTTCTTTCCTTTTGCTAATGAATGTAGTGCAGACTTTCCAGTTGGCATGTACTTGGGGAGTGTTTTTTAGATAAGGGGGAAAGAACATGTTCGGTAGGTTCTAGCACATCTGCTAAATAATCTTTTTACTTTCCCAGTTTAAAAGATTATTTTAAATATTTGTTAAGACTTTCTTGTATTTTTGTTGTTGCTTTCCTTCAGGTTTCCCAGGCTGGAGATTTGCTGATTGAAGTTTATGTGGAAAGAAAGGAGCCAGACTGTAGTATTATAATCAGGGTGAGAATACAGAAGTGATTTTAAACAAACACTTTCTCATAAAGTATGTAAAATATATTTTCTTACTTACTTTTGTAACTACGTATGAAAGTATGATTTTGTATCTATCACTATTATTTTAAAACTATTTTATTATCCGTGTACCTAAATTTTATGAAGACTTTTTAATGTGCATTTTTAAAGAGAAGGTTATCATCCAATTTCAAAGCAGAGACATCCTTCTTTAGTTTTATTGCAGTATGCAGTGGTATAAATTTTCATTGTCCTATGGCTGCAACGCAAGTTGCAAATTAACAAGTACCCAGTGAATGCTGTTTCTTAAAATAGGAATATGCATTACTGGGATTAAATAAAAGCAAAAGAAAAAAAAAAAAGTAATCTGTATTATTTTTAGTGATTTCCAGCTCTGTGAATCCCAGCATTATTTATTTTATTTTTTATTTAGCAAACTCAAGAAGGAAGACTTTAGAGGAAAAAAAATCAGAAAACAGTAAGTGTAATACATTATAAACTGACACGATTTGTATTACAGGTATCACCTTTGACAGAAGCAGAAGAATTAACTAATGATGTTTTAGGAATCAAAAACATTACTCCCAACAAAGATGACATCTGGGCTGCTTTTGAAGTACTTGAAAATGGAGAGCTAGGTTAGTGATTCTTGTTCATCAAATTTTTATCGTTTTCAAGATTTAACATATCAAAAGGTTATTTAAAGAGTTACTTAAAATTTTTATAGAAATTAAAAAAAAAAAAAAATAGCTTTCATGCTGTTTTATATCTGGGTACTGTGACATCTGCATGATTTCTTTCTAAACTTTGTCAGAATTAATTCAATGAGTTGTTTTTAAATGCTTATAATTTGGTGATCAAAAAAAATTTTCTTTATTACTTTGGCTTACAGTTCATTAGCCATCAGCTACAGAAAAATACGTCTTGCCAATGAATGACAAGTAAGAAACATATTTTCAATAGGTTAGTAGTTGACTGAATAAGGAATAATGTTTTCCAGAAAATTGAATGAGAAAAATCTATGCAATACTTGGGAAAAAGGACCTTTTTTATTTTTAATTTAGTCAGTTATTTAAGTGTGTAAACAAACAAAAAAAGCATAAGGTTGTGTAATCCTGTGTTTATTGCCATTGGCATTGCGTAGATAACACACCCTTGAAACATTTGTTTTACAGTTCTGCTTCCAACAGAGGCAAAAGTCACAAGGTCACAATGTTCACAAACCGTAAAAACTTTCAACGTTGGGATTGGTTTATGCATGTTGGAGCCTGAACTTCATTATTAGAGAGATTCAAAATAATAATAACAAATCCCGCAATTTTTAAACAATTTATTTTGATGAATTATCAGTGTCCCCTGATTTTTGAAAAATACCTGAGGGACAGAAATATACTTTTAGTAAAAAGCAGCCTCTATTAGCGTTTCATGCTAAATTGCTTTTAAACTGAATGGTCCTGGCACCTCTTTTCATTTTACAGTCTTGTGGTGATGCTACATAGACTTGTGACATAGGGTTCATTTCCTGATTCACAGATGTGGGTGTCAACTGACAAACAATGCTAGCATCTGTTATCTTTGGAGGAGTCCTGATGACTCTAGAATTCTTATGTCTTTTGATTGAGTAACGGAGGCTTGAAGAAGGATTTTTTATTTTATTGATCTTGATATATAACACCGGAAAATGAAAGCTAAACTAGATATTGTCAAGAGAATGTAAAAGGAAGTACAAAAGACAGGCCTTATGGCAGATTCTTGGGGTATTTGCATATAACAATCAGTGTTCTAGTGTGAACTGGAAAGGTTTTTTAAGTTAGTTACTGTGAGAATGGCAAAATTAAGTTAACAGAGAGACACTGCTGGCTCTATATTGGTTTATCAGTATTGTTAAGGAATTCAAATGTATCCTATTCAAACAAGAGATTTACAGAGCACAGTAGAAAATGACATAGCAAAAATAAAACAAAACTTGGAGCAAGCCAAGTCCTAATTCAACACCTACCTCCAAGTAGTCGAGACTATGTTGGTGAAATGTCTCCTTCATGGATCCTTTTGTGGAGGAATCATCAGAACAGGCAAACTAAATGAATAAAGCTGAAAAATAATGCATATAGTAACAGGCATTTACCAGGGAAGACTCCACCGGTATTATGGCTGAATCTGGCAGATTTTCAGAAGCCTGAAACAGAAAGAAAATAACAGAAAATTGGTTCTATGTAATATTTAATTTAAATATGTCACAAAATAACCAAAAATGAGTCTTTGCTGTTGTTAAGTTGTTCTTACTAGCATCAGCTAACAGGTATCATTGAATGGTACATTATTGAAATCATTTACAGGTAAGTTGTGATTTTAACATGTCACGACAGAAACAAAGTTTGTTTATTTGTTTCAAATGTTCATTAGACCATAGTGCATGTATGACATAAATTAATTTTCTCATAGTGTTCCCGCTGTAGTCTGGTACCTGTCCATTACATGGTGATACTGGTTCATTGCACTCAATCCTGAAGTTTTATGAGAGTTACTTTTTTTTTTTTTTTTTCTTTTTTTTTTTTTTTTAAGACTTACTGCCCTAAGGATGAACCCTGAGAAGTCAGGAAAATTAGATGTTTATATTTTGTAAAAAGTAATTTTCTCCTGATATTTATTGCTGCTTAAGACTAAAATGACTGGTTTTGGATATTTACCAGCATATGATGACCTAAGTAAGAGGGTAATTGGATGCATGTATTGACTTCTTGCTGTTTGAAATACTGAAATTGCAGTATTAAATATCAACTAGATTATTTGCATATAGAAATTTTGAAATAATTGATAATTTTATCTAACCTAATGCAGAATGTACAGTACCATATGCTTTTACAAAATAGGGTGTATATTTTTTTAGTAATTTGTGCTTGATGGATAGCTTGTAAATGAGGTGTGTTGCCAGTAAAATAGCTAATGCATTTCAGCATGATGATTTATGTACCATGTAATCCATGATGACAGATGGTCTTAAATGTAACTATAAATATGACAGTAGGTGTTTACTCTGGGAGTGCTAGTGTTCTAGGAAGATGTGGTGATTTGCCAGTGTTTCTTGCCTTTGATTTGTCAAGTTACTCTCCTTAAAATTGATTTTTCTTTCTTGCACAAAGGCAACAAGTTGTTTTTAACTTTGTCGCATCAAAGAGTTGACTGTTTCCCAGAAGTTGAAAAGAAATATAAAAAGTTGGACCATTTAAATCAAAAGGGCCAGAAGAAATTGAGTTATAAAGTGGTGATTGGTATTTTTGTTAGGCTGCTTTGTTGTTATGTCTGAACAACAAAATCTTTACTTAAGTGATATAACAAGTCTATAGGTAAGGTAATTGTTTTGCATTGCAAACCAACCGCTGTTTTTCTCAGCCACTTAGCAGTGTGTTGTTTTGGCTGCTGCTTTCTGGAGCCCTGGTGTTCAGGAAAATGTGTTCTGCTAGAGCATGGTGCTGGACAGTCTCAAAGCAGCTGTTGACATTTCAGACTCATCTACCGAAGCAGAAGTGAAAAATGAGATTATGGCATCATCCTATCCCATCAGTGCCCAAGAGATACAGGGCTAGACTGCCTGACCCTACGTGACAGTGTCACACAAGCGTGACTTTCCAGGAGTTGTACTCAGCTTTTCTCAAGTGTTGACCCACATAAATTTGTAAGCAAATGGGAGCTTGGAATGTGTGGAAAAATCACTTTTTGGAGTGAAAATGCATCCACTGCTCTAGTTGCATCTTGCAAAGCCGTTGTTGAGGTTTTGTGCTTTCCATAGGTGCTTACTGCTGAGAGTCCTTGGGTGTGTTCATGGAGGAGCAATTATTTAGAGACCGGTACCTTATAGAGGGAAACTGCTGTGGACTCTTTCTCCATCCACATCAGGATTGCCTAGTGTGATACCAGAGACTGCGCTGCAGTGTATGTCGCTTTCATATTTCTGCTGGATCTGGTAATGTGCATTTAGGGCCTGTTAGCAGTGTCTTCCCAAGTTTCACTTGTATATGAACTGTAGTTTGTAGAATAGAGTACTGATTGGGCTTTTGTGTCATGCTTCTGTATCACTCCAGTGTTTCAATCCTATGGAAGGGTATCAGGGTTTCTCTTTTTTAGGGTGGATGTGTTGTCAAATATATGTTTCAGCAACCAGTGTGTTAAAGTGCCCTCACACAGTCTAGTCACACTTTCATCAATTTGTATTTTAATCTTGTTCTCTTCACCTGGGGTTGGGATTTAAAAGTGCAAGTCTGGAAATTCCCCAGCCACATCAATAGGGAGAAGAACCAGTAAAACTAAATGCTTTCACTTTCATTTCAAAGGAATGTAACAAAACGAAGGGTCTGCCTTAGCCTGCTTTGGTCTTTAACAGCCAACACAACCTATGCCAGTACTTCTTTTTTTTTCCGTTATGCTCCAAATTAGTTTTCTGTTGTTGTTTTGTGTGTGTTTTTTTTGGTTTGTTTCTTGTTTACGTGCGTTTTTTGGATGTGTATGTGTGCGTGTTTTTTCACAGAACGTTAGTAGCTGTGGTGATTGACTGCTGTCTGATTGTATTTACATATTCCCTGTGATAATTTCTAACCTTTATATTAGTTCGAAAAGAGTGTTTTAGTATCTCTACTGAAGGAAATACTAATAACTAAATACAAAAGAATTGTTGAACATTTGACTTTTGTTTCTTCAGTTTGATACTCATTACCTAAGCAGATCTTGCCACCAAGGGTGTTGCTACAGAAAGTCAATGAAATGCTTAATTGCCTTATTTTGAAAGCATGTTCTCCTGTAGCTTAAAGTGAATGAAACAAACAGTGCACATGTAACTTCTAGGGGTCTACAGTCTTGATTTTCTTATTTCAGCTCCTTTTTTTTTTTTTTTTTTTTCCCTGGGCATTTTTCAGAACGTCCACTGCATTATACAGAGAATGTTCTAGAACAGGTTCTCCACTGGAGTTCACTACCAGAGCCTGGCACTGCATATCTGATAATAAAGAGATTTCTAACAACAGACATGATGAAACTCTACAGTGGTATGTATCTTTTGTATATATCCTCTTGTGTTTGTTGTTTGTTTTTTTTGTAAATTAGGTATTTCATGTAGAAACACAATTCTTTTATAGATGTCTTTATATAGATTCTTATGTGTTCCAAAACACCCAAATTACCAGTATTTTATAGAAGTTTCTGTTTTACTAAGGGTTATGCTGACTTTCTTGTAGAACAAAAACTACATCATTTCTGTGTTTTAGAAACTATAAGCTCTGCCATGTGAGCTTACGTGAACAGAAACCCTGCATTCTGCTCACAGTTTGTGAACTGTGGAGCTTGAGACTACTGTTTGAGACTGCTTGAGATTACAGTACAATTCTGCAGTCCTTCCATATATATACTCTGTCTCTATGTGGGTGGACTATATATGTGTATGTATGTGTGTGTATATATATACACACAGTGTGCATACTATGTATTAAGTATGTATATTTTTATATAATTTTATAAAGTATGTTATAATTTCTGTTATGTGTTCCTATGCCTCCAAGCTAATTTGAGTGACTTAAACAACTGAATGACTTATGTACAGCATGTGGCTTTTAAAAAGGATGAGAAGTTTAGATCTGACACTTGAAAGGACATACATGTCAAATTTAAAGTGGAAAAATAAGATTTACAAGCTCCCCCAGTCATTTTTTTTTCCCTGCATAATACCTGGAGTTAGATCTCCCATGTAGAAATGTGTAGTATTCACTCTGAGGGAAGCAGGAGTTTAGAAGTTAAACATGTCCAGATATGACTACCCTGTCATTTTAAAGCAGTTGAAATCCTGTGTGTTGTCACTGTGAAACATGCAATGCTGACTTGTGTTGCCTGGTTTAATGCCCAGCTGATTTAATCTAATGATTTATTCAATTATATAATTGCTTTCTCTCTTGTAGATTTCTTACCCATAAACAGAAATATTAATTTCTTCATCAGCATGTCCATTCTGTCTCTATTTCAAGAAGTAAAAGTTATGCTGTTTTGCTTATGCTTCTGAAAGTAATAGCTTTCTTTCATCATTCTCTTTTCCTGTAAAAGCATATTCCACAGATATGAACAAACCTTAACGAGGGTGCTGTTCATGGCTTTTATGTTTGAGTTTCACTATCTCTAAATGTGTTGCAGCAGATACTGAATAGAGAGAAATGGCCTAGTTCATTAAATACTTGATATATGAACTCCCATCACCTCACTATGTGTTCATGTATAATCAGAAAAAGGGAATGGGTCCTAAGGACTGTGCACGAACAACTGCTCTGAGAAAAACGTAAGGACAAGGCTAATGTCTGAAGTTCAATTTACAAAATGCAGTTCTACCTAAAAGGGAGAGCTGCCATTTGCCCTCCTCCTTCTCTTCTGCTTTCTACACCCATTTGTTCCCCCAGCACATTTAAGTAATTGAGTTGTAATCAATTCTTTTCAGTTTGACATTGGTCTAGGCACACTGGTTTTTGATGACTGAATGTTTAAATTTGTCTCATTTTTTGGTATTAAAATAATTAAAACCTTATTAAATAATTTATGTGGGTTTTCTTAGTGGTTTGTAGGGAAAAGTCCCTGCCGTATTGTTAATTTCTGGTATTGATCTCTGCAAACCTGATGTAGCAGAGTAACCTCATGTATAACAAAAATCTTTTCTTGAATGTGAAATTCCCATTTTACGGAGCTTTCATATGGTGAATAGATTTCTAAAGCTTTACTTTTTCTAACTGCTTCTTGTTATAGTAAAATAAAGATGTTTAAAATAACAAACAGTTCTGCAGTCATTTCATCTCAGAGGTTCTGAGACTAGCTTCTAAATTTGCTCTGAAACATTAACAATAATGAGGAGCTAATACACATTCATTAGCTTCAGCAAAACAGTGTATGTGTTGTGTTGGCAAAGATGCAGAGAAGTCTGCAGCGTTCGTCCACATTTTGTAGTTGCAGAAATTTACATGTTTATTGTTTCTTATCTTGTACCTGTATATGTACGTTTAAAAAAAATAAGTGCCTATTTTAAGTCAAAAAGAGTTTTAGATCAACATTGTATTTGCATCACTAGATGGTATCAGAGTGAGGAAAGATACAGGATCAGGCCATCAGAGTTGGCCTTCAGTTTCCAGGGGTAGACAGCAGCTGGAGCTTTCCTTCTCAAAGTACAGATGCTGGCATAGGGAGAGGGAGGAAGACCTTACCCTTGTTAGTCTTTTACTCTCTTTATGTGGGTAATTCGTCCTCACTAACTGAGCAGTAGGACTGAGTTCAGATGTCCAATCAATGCTATGTGAAGTGTGGTTTTTAACAGTGGATTCAGCCCATACAAATGGGTGGGTGGCTGTCCTCCTTTTCAGTGAAAACCAGTAGGGCTGTAATCATATTTATGTTTATAATTGAATTCCAGTAATTTCCTTTGTTTCTCTGATTTATATTAGAATCTTACAGACTAAATTATGATACTCCAGACCTTTTTTCCTCTGTTAATGTTACCTCAGAGCTTTGTGTCATCAGCACTTTTTTTCCTTCCATAGGCCTTAATAATATATGAAATAATGTTAGTTCAATAGTGAACCTAGAGGAACAACTCTTAGCCTCATTTCATCCTGGCAACTTATCTTTGTCTTCCCTGTCAGTAAAACTTCCCACATTTCCTTTACATAGTAATTTCCTTTACATGGTACTTTCTCCTTTTTTATAACTCTTTCTCATTTTTTCCATTTTAAACAAATTTCTCATGTTGTACAATAGCAAATGTACTGAGGCCTAGATGTATATTTTTCTCTTGTCTAGAAATCCGTTTTCCTTATCAAGGGAAAAAAACAAACACTTCATTTTGTTTCAGTATTTTTAGAAAATTTGTGGTGATTTTTCCACTTTCCTCCAAACCTTTAGCTATTCTCTCTTGACAATTTATTCTATAGCTTTTGATGCTTGTTGAAGGAGCATTGTCTTTCAAGTGCTGTTCAGAAGGGCAGGCTGTGCATTGTATTTTGGTATAAGAGATGCTTAGTATAGTGTAGTTATATTTCAAGACCCTTTTTCTTTTCCTTACATAAAAGTTTACCATATTCAAGTTCTATTCTATATCAAAATGTGAGGGAATAGATCCACTATAAAGTTTGTGTATAGGTACTTGAATTTTTCCTGGGAAAGAATTGTTTAATTTGAGTGGGAAGCATTGATTTCTGAGAACCAGGAGCTATTATTCAGAGAGATGCTTTGAAACACAAACTTCTGTACTGTATGTGGATCAATCCTGAATGGATTGAGTGCATCTGGTTCCTACTAGCTGCAAAGTTCTGGAAAGCCTTGCATGTTTTGCAAAGTTTATATCTGAAAAATGGTTAGGGCACACCCCAATTATTTTAGATTTATTGTATGAAATACTGGCTTTTAAAGAATACAGAAAATTAAGGTAGAGAACTGTGTTTTTTTTTCTCCTTCAGGCTTTTCAAAGATCTAAGTATTGAGTGTTCCTAGATTTGCTAATGCTGCAAATTTTAGAAATTTTTTTTTGAGAGCTGTACGTAGAAACATAAAATACTCCAATTTGGTACGGATTTGAAAGTGTGCTGTATGTTTTTTAAAAAAAAAATAAATGCTCATGATGTTGTGGATTCATTTTCTACTCTGAACATGAAACAAATAGAGTGGCAGTGAGGGAATATGCTCTTTTTTTTTTTTTTTTTTTTTTAACTGTATGTTTGCACAGACAACTGAAGAAATGTAACTTTTGATTTAAATTTTTGATATGTATTGATTCTTGTTCTAGATTCTATCCTAAACTAATGAAAATACTGGGAAATTTTCTTTTGAGATTTTCTTTTAATGGCAAGCGTGCTGATTAGAATGTAGTTTGGCTTTTTGATTAAATCAAAGTTTAACATCTTTTTAATTTACAGTATATTTAAAATATGTTTCATAGGTCCAGTTTGTACAAAGATATAAAGCAAGAGGGAATTGGATTCATGATTTTTAATTCTTATTTTTTTCAAATAATTAGGGTTAGTAAGAGGAATAATGTAATTCAGAGTCTTTAAACAGCAGTTTTTCAGCCAGTGTGAAAAATGGGATTGAGACAGAACTTTTCAGGCTAGCCTCACTACCCTATACAAAAAATAACAGAATCTTACTCTGAGTTTCATAGTATAACCGGGTTTTGATACATGTGCTTTAAAGTGTATTTACATAATCAGATGTTTGAGTCTGATTATTACTTACCTGCTTTTTTGTGCATGTGCAAGCGTGTATCTAATGCAGTAATTAGTACATATTTCACTATTGGAATGTTGGTGTTCTTCCAAAATAATCACATGTAGAATAACTGTCTACAGGTTCTTTAACAGAAGGGTAAAGAAAGTAAAGATTGAAGGATTTATTTCCGTAATTAAAATATTCATTGTGTCAACATTTAAGAATGCCATCCCTTACTACATAATGAGAGAAAAAAAAAATTGTAGTTTTAGTCTTTTGATAAACAGTAATACTAGGAGCACTTAAACATAGCAGCATCCAGTGTTGTTGTATCTCCTAACAAAAAGCATTTTATTTTCTTGGTAGAGAAAAACGTGAAAGGTAGTGTGAAAGCTGGCTATCTAAAGTACAAAGAAGAACCATCAAAACTACTGTCTGGAAACAAATTTCAAGAGCGTTATTTTGTCTTACGGGAAGGAAACTTGCTTCTTTACAAGGATATGAAGGTACCATGAACTCTTCATCAGTTTAACCATAAAGACTCCTTTAAACTTTCTTTTTCATATAGAAATGAGAAGACAAACAGATAAACACTTATGATAATAAAAAAAAAAATATCTAGAACCTGCGGTTTTTATGTTCCTATTTCACAGAGGTTTTAATAAAAGGAGATTGTGTCAGTTGTTGCAATATTACAAGCTTTAAAAAACGTTCAGGAATGTCTACAGCTTGTGCTGTGACTTAGGTTTGTGAAAGCATTCTGTAGTAGCAGTAGTAGATGCAATATGGAGCTTAAGTGAGCTGCATGCTGGGTTTTCGTGGTATCTCACATAAAGCCTTCAGAAATTACAAGCAACAGGGTTCTTTTAACCTACAAATGTTCTTGATTCATCTCTTCATGACTGAAGAGATTATAGAAAGCAACGTCCCCATACACTAGCAAAATCTCCTGCATCCCAGCAACCTTGTCTTTCCTCCTCATTACAAAAAAGTGAAATGTGAACTCCTTACACACTTTATTCTCAGTCCTGCAAATAACAGCATAGATGCAATACTACAGAATCTCACAGAAGCAAGTTTAAGCACACATAATAGAATGGTGGATTTAATATTTCATGGGAGTTTTCTCTGAAGAGTGCTTTTGGCTGTATGGAATTGGTGTTAAAGTATAAAACTAAATAATATAAAACGTGTACTATGCTACTTTTGAAAATTTCTGGTTAAAAATGTACGTATTCTACATTTTAATTTAAATTATTTTAATTTATTTTTGCTGATTGCTGGTTTTGCCCATCCAGCAAATGTGTGGCTTGATGACCTCCATAAAGTACTCTGAGGAATTTTTTTGTAAGACAGAAGCTTACGGATTCATTGCTAAAGTAAACTAATGCAAAAGAAATATTGTTAACTAAAATTATATCCACAGTCTTGCAAGATAAAATGACCACAGAATGTCAAAAATTGTCTCATAATTTACTGGTAGAACTGGAATTGACACGTGAGAATATATTAATATGTCCATAAAATCTTTAATTAGTATCTTGGAAAGAGTTTAAATGATTATTGTGCTACTTTACAATCTGCTTTTTGAGCCATTCTGCTTCATAAAGCATTAAATTCGTAAACTGAGTTGGAGTTTCTGATGGTATTACTTCTAAACAGTTTTGCATTTGTTTTTGTTCTTAAAAAAAAAAAGTAACAAAAAATAGCTTATTTCAGTTTGTTTTACTTTCTTTTGAGAGATGTTGATCCACTACTAATACTTTCAGTTTAATTTCAAGTTATATTTAGAAATGAATACTAAAAAATGGTTGAGACTGCAGATGGAAAAATTGCATTTAATAAGACTGCATGTGCTAATTAATTTATGAATTCTCATTAACAGCAAATTAGGTTTATATATGCAGGTGGAGATACATTCTGTTAAGTGTTTCTTTCTTATGTTCAGGAGCAATTATCAAAAAAGTAGAAAGTTTCCATGATATTATATGTTCAATTACAATATTGCACTAATTGGCAGAAGCAGCATACCACTTTAATGTACTGCTGTTGAGAGAGATGCTTACACACAGAAAAATAGCTTCCTTTAGGTGTATTTTTTTGTGAGAAGTGTGCTGTTGTTTAATTAAATCATACATTTTGTATGGGTGTCTATTCATCTTGGCAGCATTTTTGCTTTGAGTGGGAAGTTAGATGAGAAGACCAGACATAAAATAGTGTATTTGTTTTTTTCTTAAATGCTTATGATTCTGGATAGTCTCCCGTTTTCCTCCACAGTAAAATATGATATTAAAATCTATAAAGATAGAAAAATTGGGAAGCCAGGACAGTAAAGACTTTCTGTACAGTAACTTTCAGTAACTTTTTGTACAGGGATTACAAAATTTGTTAAATACTTTCTTTAAAGAAACCTGAACTACTTGACCTAGTAGTACTAAAGAGGAGTTACTGTGTTCTGTAGTAGATTTGTGCACTTTTTTTTTCCAGTAAGACATGCTCAAGGCACTTTAATTTCTCATACCTAAAGTGTATGAGAAATGTGTCTGTTGTAGGTTGGCTGAAGGTAGTTTTTCCAAGAATCATAGGGTAACTTGGGTAAGAAGGAACCTCTGTAGGCCAACTTCCTGTTCACAGCAGGGCCAGCAATGAGCCCTGAAAAAAAAGGTTTTTTTATATCCAATCTGAAGCTTTCTTGTTTTAAATCATGCTAATTGCATTTCATCTTACCATTGTGTACCACTGTGAAGAGCCTCGCTGACTTCTTTTTCAGCTTTTTTTGCTAATGTTTCAGTGTAGAAGTTCTTCACGTTGCCCTTGATGTCCCTAGCACATCTTAACTCCAAGTTTGGCTTTCCAAACACTATATCTGCATTTCCTGAGTGGTGTTTCTTCATAGCCTATCCCTTCTTCCACCTCCTGTATACTGTCTTTTTCTGCATTGGTGCTTCACCACAAGACCAGTTCCACCTGAGTTGCTCACCTGATAAATTTAATAGTTTTCCTGAGCATTGAGATGAATCATTCTGAATCATTCTTGATCTTGGAGAATGCTGCCCTTAAAGACCTTCCAGATTTCCTGAGGTTCTTTACCTCTCAAAGCTGCCTCCTCCCACTTTCTAGTTCCATGAGCAAGCCACAAGTTGTTATTTTACCCTTAAGGTCTGTCCTCTGCTAACTATTCATCTTTATTCCCTTCAGAATCTTAAACACTACTCTTTTCATGGTTGTTATGGTTAGTGATACCATCTGTGAATAGATGATTCAGCTGTGCATCACCCATTGTTTGCCTATCCATTACTGGTGTCAGAAAGCTATTCCTGACACCCTGTAGAAATCTGCTCGATTGCTTGCATCCCACTGCATTTTCTTTCCATAAGATAGCCATGGATAGCAAAACTCTGCCCTTTTTAACACCACTGCCGCCAACCACCTACCTGCCCCTGGTTAGAATTGGTATTTGTTATCCAGCGACTTCCTTCAGTTATTTAAAGACTTTGCTTATTTCATCCTGATAGAGTGGTCTGAAGCATATACTCGCCATGATATTGTGCATTCCTTAGAAGAGCTCCTTTAACATAGAGAGCAACCCTCCCCTTTTTATTCCATGACTGGATCATACTCCTGAAGAGCTTGTGTCCATCCATTGTAGCACTTCAGTCTTGTAACTTTCACCAGCACATCTCTATTACTCCAACCGTATTATAGTTTTGATTTCATGTTGACCTCGAGTTGTTGCTAATCAATCTCTTTCCAGTAATAGTGATTGGCACCCTTTGTTAATGGGAAAGAAAGAGAGGAAAAAAAAAAAACAAAACATAATGATCTGTTAGAAAAGAGTGGTGCAGTCCACAAGAGATGCCTAAATGTGAAGAGTTGCATGATGTTTTCTCTTTTGTTTGTTCCTGATACAATAATTAGAATCTTTATTTGCAGGCTAGCAAACCTGAAAAAGTGTTGCCTGTCAATTCCTTGAAGCTTTATCTTGGAGTGAAAAAGAAAATGAAGCCACCAACCAAGTAAGAATAGAAAAGAAAATAAGTTAAATACTGTCTAGAGAGGTACTATAGTGTATTTGTGAAAGGGGAACATAAAACACTGTGGAACAGGAAAAAGTCAAGAAGCCTATTGAAGTATGCTGTATTAAATTACCCTCCATAATATTATTTGTTCTGTTGCTATCTCTGTTCTTGTCTTCTATGTTAACTCTTCTGTGCTAGGAAATTACTTTATTGATTGGCTTTTCTTAATCTTAAGTGTATTATCTCTTGTGGATATATTAGCTGCTAGCTCACTTAGTTTTGTAGTATGTGTCCTGCATTTCATTGTACACACATTCTTTGCACCAAGAAAAAAAGAGAAAACCAACTAGTTGTGGCCTTTAGTGACGGTCACTGTTGTTTAGAAAGAATTTCATTTTTTCAAGATCCTTGTCATTTTGATACTTCTCCTTCCAAATGAAGACTACAGCGCCCTTTATAAACACCATTGATGATGTCTCTGGAAAAGAGGAGTGAAAAATGACACCTATTTTTCTCAGATGGTTCTAGTACTTACTCAGTCAAAGCCTTGAGACATTGAGACAATGTACATGAGGCCCTATCTGAGGGGACTAAGTGATCTGTTGAACTTCACAGCAGGCATTTCAAAATGCCCCCAAAATGACTGCCCCAAATTTCAGAGTCTGAGTGTTGTCTTCTTCTTGAACTCTAGCAGGCTTGGTGCTGTGACCACTGCCCTGGGGAGCCTGTCCCAGTGCCCAACCACACTGTGGGTGCAGAACCTTTCCCTAATCCCCAGCCTGACCCTCCCCTGTCCCAGCTCCATGCCATTCCCTTGGGTCCTGTCGCTGTCCCCAGAGAGCAGAGCTTAGCACCTGCCCCTCTGCTCCCCTCGTGAGGAAGCCACTATGAGGCCTCCCCTCAGTCTCCTCTGCTTGGGACTGAACAAACCAGGGGACTTGAGCCACTCATCATACATCTTCCGCTCTAGAAACAGAAGTAACTTCCCTTCACCATCTTTGTAGCCCTCCTTTGGACAGTCTCTAATAGTTTTTTTTTTTTTTTTTTTTTTTTTTTTTATCCTTATTATACTGGGGTGCCCAAAACTGCACACAGTAGATGACGTGAGGCTGCAGCAGCACAGAGTATAGCAGGACAATCACTTCACCATCAAACCCACAATTTCATTCTAGATTTACAGTACATTCTGAAACTTTGTAAAAACAAAATTTAATAAAAATGCTATATAATTGATTCCTGTGCTTTGAGGAAAATGTCCCTGTCTTGAGTTTCTGGAACTAATTTTTGAATTTTTTTTTCAGCTGGGGAATTGCAGTGTTTTCTGAAAAGCACCAGTGGTATGTAGACATGAGATACATCTGACTGGTTTAACTTCAGTGTTTAGTGTTCCTTGAAATGTTCGATTTCAAAATAATATTCACTAGTTTTAAAGCATTATTTTGCTTAAGCATTGACAATATTTTACATTTTTCTTATTATGTAAGAAATCACAGTTGATATGTTTTGGTAGTCTTTTGGGGGTTAGGTATCTGTCTCCTTTCTGTGAGCTTAAATCAGCAAACAGTTTTAAAATATATCATTCTAAATTTATGAAATCTTGCTTTAAACTAAGCAGATGCATTCTCTTCTAATAGTGTAAAGTGATAATTTGAGTTATTAATTATTCCCTATCTTTTTACGGGAGTGTTAATAATAAACATTGACAGAATTAATAAATAAAAGAAAGTACTGTTTAAACTTTTTTAGAAATATTCTTTAATATGTGTAGAAGCAACATGATTTTGTGTTTGTGTGTTGTATTCTAGGCATATATGTTGTGATGGACAGGATACGCAGATGGAGTGGATGATCAGCATTTTTACTGCACAGGTACTAATCTGATCAAATACAAGAAATGCAATTTTTACTGTTATGAAAATACTGTTTAACAGTCATATGAATTTGTTATACCTGTGTTACAGATAAAGTGGAAATACCATTAAGGTGTTTGGAGTACTCAGTGTAATAAAACTGCAAAAAAAGATGGTCTTAGTCTACGAAGATTGTGTATAATCACATTTTCATATGAAAGCTGAGCCCTTTGGAAATAAGTGAAGAGAATGTTACATTATATTCTGGCATCTTTTTTTTTTTTTTTTTCCTGCTGTTTACTGTGGGAGCTGGTTAAAGAAAGACAAGTCATTTCCTTTGTAGCAGTAATCCACTTTGAGGTGAAATTCTGTCTGGTGACCCAAAAGGTATATCTGTATCCCACAATGCCTGAGTGCTCTTTTTCTGCTTGCTACTTTGAATGTTGCATGCAAGGTAGTCATCGACATAGGTTCCCTGTTTCAATGCACAGTGGTGAGAACAATCCTTGTTGGAGAGCTGTGCCAACACAGCCATGTTTCTCTGGTATCCAAGTTAGCTTAGTTAACACCAGCAATTCATTGTGTCAGATAGGCACTATCTTAAATTAAGTAATCTTCTGCTTGTTACTAGATTGCAAATAGGAAGGGTGTAAGCCTGAGTGCCATGAAGGAAAGATAGGTCAGTTGCACGATTCAGCCTGACAGGAGGCTGGAGCAGACTTTAAGGGTTTAAAAGGATTTTGCATTTGTGTCTGATATATTCTTGTCTTACCGGTGGCATTCAAGGAACTTTGAGGAATATCGCTGAATAAACATTGCTAGATTTATGGCTATCTGTGAGCTTTACATATTACATAAAGTGGGCTAGACACAAGGCTGTTGCAATGCATACTTAGTGTAGAATTTTTTAAACAGAATCTGTATCTTTGACCTTCATAGATAGTAGTGCCAGAAGTATAATGCATGCCTTGTAGGTAAGACTTCCAAATTTTTGTCTTATTCAGCTCCCTTAACTGAAGTAACTATTGTAGTTTCTATGGAAACAGCCACCAGTTCTGGCATGTATCTCATGGGCATAACATGAACAATGTCATGACAAATAGGCTTAAAGTTTATTGATATAGGCTACATAGGAATAACTCATACAAGCTTTGTAACTCTGAAAGCCTTCTGATGTGAAATAACAAGAAAGGCAATTGATTAGGATTCTGATCAGGTAGTGTGGTATGTAGAATATTCCTCTGACAATATAGATCAAAAGCTGAGAAATGGTGATCAATGTTCAGCAGATTTCTAAAAACAACAACAAAAAATCATTTCATATGCCTTTAAAAAGAAAAAAACTCAATATTGTTGTTTTTTTCAAAAACTTCATTCCCTTGAGGCCAATGAATTAACACTACTAATAAACTACATTGGGATTTTTTTTATTCAGCATTCTGGACATCAGTAAAAGGTATCAGACCTTTAAGTTACTTCAGAAATTACATGCTAGTGAAGCCAGTTTGCTGTATTTTTCTTATTACAATGTAGTGCTTAAAACTTAAAGTGAAGATCTGTCCTTGAGAATGTAACAGCTCATGTTGCTAACGCTTACTGTAAGATCTCCAAATGTTTTGTATCACATGGCACCACACAATTATTATCATGTTATCCCCTTTCTAAACTAGAAAACTGTAGATGTCAACTGAGGCTATTATTTCTAGTTAAAATTTTTAAAGTGAGGCCATCTTTACGAAAGATAGCTTTCTTTTACCTTATCCATTATAACAGTATTTTAAACCTTTTATGTCAGAGGCTGCAGGCAGTACATTTTATTTATATCAGTAGAATAACTGAACTGAAATTACAAATTGAGAAATACTGTAAGGAATGTTTTGAAGTGGTAACACATTTACATTAAAACATCCAGTGCAATTAGGAGAGAGAAAAATGTTACCATGCTTAGAAATGCTTGACCAGAGCAGGATTTTATTGGTAATTAATAGCAGTTCTATTGTTTTTTCTCCTCTTCCTGATGTTTATTCCTATAGTAAAACAGTGCAGAGAATCTAAATGCTGAAGTTGTAAGTACCACTACAATTTTTGATATATAAAGTCAAGTTAGCCCAGAGGTTATTCACCTTATACTTTAAGCTGGTAAATACTAAAAGGGTTTGAAGGACCACCATAGTTCCTTTCAGTGTTATACAGTCAGTCTGAAAAATATGGCTGAAACTTGATTCTTCAAGTGAATTTGTACTAAACTATTATAGAATTAATAACGTATATAACATACAATTGGAAATAATTAATTGACATAAAGATGGACACAATAGTATACTTCCAATTCCATTGCCTTTGATCAACTATAGATAGGTCAGTGTATTACCATATGGTTCAGTTGAGCAGATAGGTCAAAACTTATGAATAAATACATTTATTATGTGACCTAATAGTATTTCTGATGTATTTTCCCAGAGTTCTATTTTTAGAAATGTTACAGACACAAAAGAGAAATCGGGTTATGTAACAGACAAGGATAGTTTCCAGCATCTTGCTGAAAATTAAGGGAGGCGCTTTCCTTGACATATTTGCTTAAAGCTTCTCAGTCACTTTCTGAATCACATTTGTTTTTTATGTCTTGGTCCACAATAAATTGATTTTTGTTGGCAAGATCTGCGCTTTGAAATAAAACATTCTTAATGTTCCATTGGAAGAAAGATTAAATGTTCTTTATGTTCACCAGGTATAGCTCTTACAACAGACGTTTATATCACCCCAGTCAGTACCACTTGTGAGAATTTTTTTTATTCCATAAAAATGTTCATCTATGAGAATTTTTTTCTAAATAAGGAGCTGATAGGCCTCTATTTTAAGTTGCTGTTTTCAGTCAATAATCACTCGTTCTGCTGGCTTATTAATAATAACACATTGTTTTTACTGACAGGCTACCTGCAAGTATGATCACAGCTCCACAAATGGACTTTGTATATAGTCTTGAAGCGATAGCATCTTAAGTCAAGGATGTGGGAGATTGAATAACATAAAAACAATAACTGACACTGAAGATTTTGACACCTATGAAAAGATACCTATTAAAAATTTGAACGGTGTGACTGAAGTTTTTAGGTTGAAAGCAACCTGTGAAGATCATATAGTCCAATCCATTTGCTCAAAGCTAGAGAGCAGGGTGCTTAGGTCTTTGTCCAGTCAGATTTAAATAATTCCCTGGATGCACTTCACAACCTCTTTGGGTTATTTATTCCAGTGTTTGTCCCATCTCACAGAAAAAATAAATAAATAAATTTGTGTGCTAGGAAAAGAAATGTTAGTTCTAATGCTTTGGATTAGACTTTTGCTAATATTTACCCAAAACATTCTCAGCTTTCATTAAGTTTCTTTAGTTGTATTTATGGCTTGCCATTTCCTTTGGGGTTTTGCTGATTTACCTTTTTGTGCACTCATCTCCAAACTTTAGTAACTATTCTTCTGTAGGCTTCATACATCCTCTCTGATTTGTAGAATCTCATTTTGAAGGTTTTATTCAAAAACCACTCCTACTCTACCTTGCTCAGAACTTGTCTGTCAGGTTATCATTAACTTCACTGGGGCAGTTGGTGAGCTTTGAGGGCATATGCTCAAATTTCTACATGTGAAATTCTTATATATATATATAGGTTTCGTGCTGGTGAAAGTTCATTCTGGATATTTTGTAGAAAGATTTTAACATTTTATTTGAAACCTTCGGTTAAGGATTTTTCTTCCTTTCTCTTCTCAGCCATGTTTTTTACTTAAAATGAAGATGCATACTTTGGGATTACCTCCAAAATTGACCTGTTTTAGTAGAGCCAAAGCAAAGTCTATTACTGACAGCAATCTGTTTGTGTAGAGTATGTTTTTGGGACATTGAGAATGTCAAGCCATTTCATTTTGGATAGCACACGCAGTTATAGTAGAATAAGCAATGTTTTTCTCCTAAATTATTGATATAAATGTTTAAACACCCTTGCAAATTGAGATGGTTTCATTTCAGAATTTTTACAGTCTCTTCTGAAAGCATGTTTTTATGGAATTTAAAAATTATGAAACAGATGTACGTGTTTGTCTACTTTCTATTCCTAGTAGATAATTGTATTGATATATAATGTGGAGAAAAGATGAAAATACATGCAAATTGTATAGAGACAATTTGGTTCTGTTCATTCAGCATTGTGCAACATTTACAAGCTATTAATTTAATCTTAGGCACCATACATCTTGCCCCCTTCTCACATGAGACAAATCATGTGGTGCAGAAGATGGCTCTTCCAAGACAGTTTTATATGTTGTGTTTTTATGAAACTGCACTCCAAAAGCAAGGATTTTTTTTTTTTTTTTGTTCTTCAGCATGCAGATATATGGCCACCTGCTGGAAAAGCAAGAAAACAGTCCATAACTAAAAGTCCAAAGATTGGAGGCTTACCACTAATTCCCATTCAACAGGAGAAGAACACCTGTAAAATCAGAGGGAGTATAGAAGTAAGTGGGATTTAAAGTTGATGTGGAATTTCTAATGACGATGCTATATTTCTAAATAGTCCAATAATAATGAACTCTCTAGAGCTGGATAAAAGTAAAATATAGGTGCTCTTATTGTCAATGTCCTTTTCATTCTCTAGTCATTAAAGGAACAGTTAGGACAACATAATGCTAAAAAAAATAAAATGTTTGTGACCTAATCTTGTGTCAGCTCTTTGGTTGGTCAATAAATCAATAGTGGATTTCTATTTGTTTATTTGTTGAGCAAGGATTTCTCATTAGAAGTAAATAGGACTTTTACCCGGTAATATACTGCATGTTATTACAGTTTTATGATAATAATGCCCTTGAAAACTGTCCTTCCTATATATTTTATCATATTTTCTCTTCTCTCTGAAGTAACTATTCAGTATTAGTTATCTGCTCTGTGAATGTAATGGGAAAGCTCAGACGGAACTAACTGTGATATATTTAAGCTGTAATATGTTTAGTCTCAAAGAACAAGGTCGGGGTTTAGATGCAACTCTTTGTGGAGACTGGCTACACTACGCTATATGCACTGATAATATGTCTCAACCTCATCATATTAGTTTAAGATGAATTTCTGCCATCTGCATAGAGGTACAGGTGCCTATGGGGAGAATTGACTTGCCTTACTTTCATCTCAGAAGAAGCAGTCATAGTGGAGGCACAGGACTGGTTAAACTAATGGTAAAGATTCTGAATGCAGAAGGATTATTGAAAGAACACCTTGGACCTTTTACTGTATGCAGTATGAGTTCTTGCATGTTTTGATAAGATTTTGACAGGAGATAAATTATGTGGAACATTATCACTATTTAGAGACTGAGATTGGTAAAGTTGACTCAGTTCCATAACAAACCACAAGCAAAGATAGGAGCAATACTACGTTTGTAGAATCTTTATCTACAAGCAATTCCATCTTTGTGTCTTCTTTTGTTATGCTTTCTTCATGCATTTCTTTTTTTCCTTTCCCAAGAATTATAACACAATGTAATTGCAGTTATCATTTTCCTCTTTAAATTTGTCGTTTCATTTTAGCATTTTCTCAGAAAACACTTTTGCAACTCTTTGATAAATTTCTTTTAATGTTTGCATTTTTAAACTTTTTTAATGAAAGGAAATTACAGGTCATGTCATTCAATAAACTTCAAAACCCTTAGGTATGTTTCTTAGCTCTCCTGTATTCTTGATTTTAGATGCAGAATCTGTGATAGGCTGTTTGTGATACCTACAAATCCAGACCTTCTAGGATAGAGGTTTTAATGGATTTCAAGCTTCAGTATTTTAAATCCTTAACACCTTACGGTACCAGCAAGATTTTTTTTTTTTTTTTTTTTTGTTGTGCTTCATTAGCAAGGACTACAATGTTTTCTACAGTGCAGCTCAGAGGAAGCCTGCATTTAATCGTGAAAATAAAAAATCTCTGTTTTCATTAATTATTATCATTTTGGTATTTATGACTAGAACTTGGCAATGTTTATACAAAGGGTGATGGCGTACCTTAAGAAGGTTAACACCAAATTATATAATAGAAAAAGAAAAATAACACTTTTTACATGGAATGTCAAAATTGGAATGAACTGTTAAAGACGGTTAGAAAGTGAGTATAAGACATGGTTAATTAAGGTGAAATACCGTCAGCAGTGTAGTTAGTAAAGCAATATGTATGTCATTTTGTAGACCACAACTTCAGTCTTCCACAGATTCGTAATGCTTGTCCAACATGCAAAAATACTATCATTTAGAGCATTAAATATGAATAACAGTAGCAAGCATTTTCAGGAGGATGCTGGTTTATGAAAAATCAAGGTCTGTTCACATGATAGTGTGTAAACTTGCAGTGGAAACGTGATTTAATTTGTCTTGATGTAGGCAGGGAAAGTGACCCAAAGTTTTCCAGACAGTGAAAGAAGTGATGTCTTTGTGATGTAAAGATGGATGGGATCTTTGGGACCCCCAAATATACCCAGACATCAACAAGTTTAAAATCAATGTTCTGTGCTAAAATGGCTGTATAGCATCTTTCTATTTATTTTTTTTTCCACTGATATTTATTGGAAGTAGTTTTATTGTGTGATAACATAAAAATATAATACAGAACATTTGAAAATGCTTGTATAACTAAGAATTCTCCTAATAACAATTAGGATCAGAAGACTTCTGTATCTTTTCCTATACTTGTTGCATACCTGAGAAGTAGTCCATTTAAAATATGTATATTCCTCAAGGATCTTTTAACTGAAATAGCAATACATGGCAGTATATCTGCAGTAAAGCTGTTTAGCTTTGTTTCAAAATACAGGAAGACTGAAGATACAAAGAAAAACTTTTGTTCTGACTTAGAATAAGTTATACCTATGTAGAGTTTTGAAAGAAACAGGACTTCATAGGGCTAATCTATATGAATAGATTTATTCCATGTCTTTTGCTGATATGTGCAGTAAAAAGAATTGTTAGATGTACAATTTGTTCACTAAGTTGATTAAGGATCAGAAATTTAGAGGCAAAACGGTTTCTTCTACCTTGAAATAGTTGTTTTTTACATTAGGAGCTACTGGGAAAAGAGAATGGGATCCAATAGTGTAATAATTTATAGCATGTCACTACCAGTAGGCAGTGGATCCAACTATAAAGAAATAATAAGAAATTTCATGCGACAGTTTTGTTTGTAAATCATTTTGATAAGGGAAAGTGTTACTGTTAGTGCTCTAATTTGAGCAACAGAATTTGACTCCATCAGTTTAATATTTTAATAACATGCATATCTGGGCATTAGAATTCCTGCATATACTGAATATATTTTAAAAACACCAAATGCTGAATCTATATTAATGGGCTACCTGCCAATATACACGACTATTTCAGAAAACTAAGTATCCTTTAAATTTGAGAGCTGTATTTGATCTGTTCCTGCTTCCATTTTATAAATCTTTCTTTGGGAAACAGGGTAAAAAAAAAAAAAAAAAAAAAAAAAAGGGCTCCTGCTATACCCAGATTAGAAAGAGAATTATTTCAGAAGTATAGTCAGTGCTTTTCTTCTTAGAATAAGCAAAATCGAAACATGATGTACAAAAGTCTGTAAATAGAAAATTGTTGCTCCTGATTGAACTTCAAGACAAATTTATATCTTAATTTGCTAAGTAACAGTAGAGAGCTTGGATCATGTTACTGTTTTCTGAAAGGTACTGCATGACAGTTTACATTTCTCACATTTTACATTTCACATACTATGTATATATTATCACAGATATTAATATTAATATTTTATTAATTGAACTTGAATCACCGACAGATGCTAATCTCACTGCTTTCTTGTTTATGCAAGTTACAAAATATATTTTAAATGGAAAATGATGACTTTTTTCAAACATTTAGCAGGACAGAACTCTCTGCATTCATGAGATATTGGGATGGTTTCTCATGTGTCTTGAAAATTTTTTTCACTGAATGTAGATGAACATATTAAACCATAGGATACTGCTTGCTGGCCTAGATAGTAGCAGGTGATTCTCAATTGATAACAATTGTTGCTGATGTCAGTAAAATTTAAAGTTTCCAGGCAAGCTAAAGGTCTGCTCTATAGCATGCAGTGATGCGTTGTTGTTCTGGGACTTTTTTTTTTTTTTTTTTTTTTTGCATGTCCAGGCCACTGATGCCTTGTTGTTAATGTTCAGTTTTCATTCTCAGTGACTGCAAATAAAAATACCATTCTCCTTAATGCTAAAAACGATATGGTAATATGGAGGGAAAAAAAAAACACACACCTTTATCCAGTCTTTTTAAAAAGCTGTGATTTTATATCATCCAAATATTTACTTTATTATTGAATAGATGCGAACTCAGGTGAGCTACCAAGACTGCACAAATAGAGCTGTTGTATAGCTTAGATTTCTTTAATGGAAACATTTAATATTTACTGTATTCCTTCTTACACAACACCTAAATTGCTGTATAAACACACATTTGGTGTCATTATGAAGAAACAAATGTGGCCTTAAAGCAAATAAGACAAATAAGAATGGTAGGGAAACCTATTTATTACATCTGCTCAGATGGTGTGGCAGCAGGCAGATCATTGCATTTGGAATAGCCTTATAGTTGTAGGGGAAACCGAGGTCTTGGAATTCTTTGTCTTTCATGTGTGACATCTTTGACTACTAGAAGACAAACAGAGCTAAGGGAAACTTACTAAGGGAAATTTGTGTTTGTTTGTTGTTGTTTTTTTTTTTTTTTTTTCTGTCTTTCTTGTGTGGCTCTTCTGTTTGTCTGGATTTTTGTAGAGTTATTCATGCATAGCATATGAGCAAATTGTCTCTCATGGAATCTTGAGACCTCATAATGGTCTTGAGACCATATTAAAGCAACCATGAAAAATAATATTGAAATACTAGAGGGGAGATGATTTAGGTACATCTGCATGAGTTAGGATCAGGAGGGCACTTCAGGAGCAAATCTTCTAGTTGTTCCATCTACTGTGTTTTGTTTTGTATTATGAACTGGTTCTGGACCATGTGAACTTGGATTGCTTTCAGATGAAACTGAAGTGGAAGATGATATGAGATTGTATCAAACAAAAGTATCAGACAGGCCTTCTGCTAAATTTTGTCTCAATTGTGTTTAAAAATAAATAAATAAATGAAATAGTATGGATGTCAGGTTTCTTAGCACCCTTTCACTGTACGAATGTACTCCTAATGAGCCCCACTATCTGCAATTTTTTTCTGTAGCATTTGATTTCCCTCTCATTTCTGACAACTTAAGAACTTGAAAATAGCCTGCTGCAATAGAACAGCTGTATTGCCATCAGTTTGTTCTTTGAGTTACAAGTATGTTACTTAAAATTGCTAGTCAAAATTTGAAAAAGCAGACAGCCTTTGTAATTTGCCAAGTAATGCTGAGCAGATGCTGAAAATATTTGTGCAATGTATGTCTATGTAATGTAAATGTTTATGTAAAACTGAATTTTGCACATTTATGTAGCTCAGACATCAAGTTATCATAATTGCAACAGTTTCCAGTCATATTTATCTAGTTTCTAAGTATTCTGAGAGGTTGTTAAGAGTATATGGATCTGCTGTAAAACATTAACATTTAATCTATGGTAGGGTAAAAAATCAAGTTGTGAATATATGAAAACGAATGTCTTCAATTCACTGTGTTTAATTGGATGATTTATGTAATTTTCAGAAGTATCACTAATTGAGAGAATATACTTACTCAAAATGCTTACTAAATGATAACAGCACAAGTTGTGGGAATTTAGAACTATTTATTGTACTGTCTCAGCTCTTGAGTAAAATTGATTCTTTAAAGTGTTATGTGAAGCCAAGAAGCAAAAACTGCAATCTAAATATTATTGAATATTGTGTTAATGTGAATAATCCTATTTCTCTTTGCTTGTTTGCTCAGAATATACAGCTGGGATTGGGGAAACCGAAACTCAGTGATCATAATGAAGATGACTTACTGGAAGAAAGAAAAAACTTGAAAGAAAAGGCATCTATTGTGGCACAATGTTTGGAACGCAAGGAAGAGAAAGTGCGTAATCATGCTAAAGCACATCGGAGCTTTATCTCTGAGGATATAGGTGTGGGAAAGACTGACCTATGCCAAAGACCACATAAGCCACTGAAAAAAAATAAGAACAAAACAAACAAAACTGCATTGGAATTAGATAAAAAATTGCCATCAAATGTGATTCAGGAACTAAATACAGTGTTGCAGAAGAACAGAGCACTTCATGATGAAACCTCCAGCTGATGTCCTAAGTTTGAAGTTTAGAATGTATATATTTTCTGGGCAAAAGTAGGGTTTTTGATGTATGTAGTTTGTACAGTGCAGAGAATTTAATTTGTTTATATGTAGCTCTTGATTTTGTATATACATATGCTATGGTATAATTTAAGATTGAACTCAGAGAAATGATCGTGCAAAAGTCCTGAAATTTGGAAGTTTTGCTGTGCAGTGCAATGGCACTTGTGTTTTATCAATTGTTTTTTTTGTTGAAGGTTCTGTTAGATGCAAGAATTCTAATCACTATCAAAAACTTTTGCTCTGTTTGTATTCCATACCATCTTGTAAGTACTGGAGAGAAATTTTTGGAATGAAGACAAGACATACACTGAAATTCATCCTGTTGGTCTGCAATATTTTAGTTGTCTAACACTATAAAAAACGAGTTAACATCTGCTTTGAAGAGTGATTTTTCACACGTAATTTTTTTTTTAAATTCAAGAATACAATGAGTGTCTGGTACCAGAGGCTTGTCCTCTGACAGAGCAGCATGTGAAAGAATCAAAGAGAAGGGATATAATAGGTAAGATAATCCATTAGTCCTTGTATCTCAAAACTACATCTATAGGGTATACATACAACTGTGATACCTAAGTAACCAGAGAATGTTTTGGATTGGAAGGAACCTTAAAGATCATCTAATTCCAAGCTCCCTGTCATGGGTAGGAACACATCCCACCAGACCAGGTTGCTCAAAGCTCCATCCAACCTGGCCTTGAACACTTCCACGAATGGGGCATCCACAGCTTCTCTGGGCAATGTGTTCCAGTGCCTCACCACCCTCAGAGTAAAGAATTCCTTCCTACTACCTAATCTAAATCAACCCTGTTTTAGTTTAAAGCCATTACTCGTTGTGCTATCACTACACTCCCTGATAGATTCCATCTCCTGCTGTCTTGTAGGCCCCCTTTAGGTACTAGAAAACTGCTATAAGGTCTCCCTGGATCCTTCTTTAGGCTGAACCACCCCAGCTCCCTCAGCCTGTCTTCGTACAAGAGGTGCTCCAGCCCTTTGATCATCTTTGTGGCTCTCCTCTGGACTTGTTCTAATACTTCCACATCCTCATTGTGCTGGGGGTCCCAGAGCTGAACACAGTACTCCAGGTGGAGTCTCACAAGAGCAGAGTAGACGGGTAGACCTTGACCTGCTGGCCACGCCTCTTTTGGTGCAGCCCAGGATACTGGGGCTGGCTTTCTGGGCTGCAGACGCATATTGCCAGCTCATGCTGAGCTTTTCATCAACCAACACTGCCCAGGTCCTTTTCCTCTGGGCTGTCCTCAATCCGTTCTCTGCACAGCCTTGTACTTGTGTTTGTGGATGCCCTAACTCAGGTGCAGGACCTTGCCCTTGGCCTTGTTGAACTTCACATGAAGTTCACAGAGGCCTGCCTGTCAAGGTCCCTCTGGATAGCATCCCTCCCTCCAGAGCACTGACTGCACCACACATCTTGGTATCATTGTCAAAGTTGCTGAGGGTGCACTCCATCCAATTATCCATATCACTGACAAAGATGTTAAACTGTGTTGGTCCCAGTACTGACCCCTGAGGAAAACACTACTTTTTGCTGATCTCCACCTGGACATTGAGCCATTGACCACAACTCTTCGAGTGCAGCCATCTAGCCAATTTCTTACTGAGAGGTCCATCTGTCAAATCCATGTCTCTCCAACTTAGAGACAATGATATCATGTGGGACAGTGTCAAATGCTTTGCACAAGTCCAGGTAGATTATGTCAGTTGCTGTTCCCCTATCCACCAATGCTGTAACCGTATCATAGAAGGCCACCCAATTTGTCAGGCATGATCTGCCCTTAGTATCACCTCCTTATTTTCCATGTGCCTTAGTATCATTTCCAGGAGGATCTGCTTCATGAGCTTGCCAGGCGCAGAGGTGGGACTGACTGGCCTGGAGTTCCCGGAATCTTCTATTTTTCCCCTTTTTAAAAGTGGGGTTATGTTTTCTGCCTTCCAGCCAGTGGGAACTTCACTAGACTGCTATGATTTCTCAAATATGATGGGTAGTAGCTTAGCAATTATATCCGCTAGTTCCCTGAGGACTTTTGGATGTGTCTCATGGACTCGTGCAACTTTAGGTTCCTTAAGATGGTCTTGAACTTGGTCTTCTCCTACAGCAGGCAGGTCATTCTTCTAGTCCTTGCCTTTGCCTTCTGGGGCTTGGTCTTTGTGGCTAGAACACTTGAAGACATGCCAGTGAAGACTGAGGCAAAAAATTGAGTAGCTCAGCCTTCTCCCTGTCCTAGGTACCCTGCTGTCCCTTCTCCTTCTGGAGAGGGCCTACAATTTCCCTGGTTTTCCTTTTATTATTGATGCACCTATGTTGCTGTCCTTGATGTCCCTAGCCAAATTTAATTCTAATATGGCTTTAATGAGAAAGAATACTGAAGATAACAAGAAGTTGCCTTTGGAATAATGTCTAATTTAAAAATATGAATTGGAAAAATATCTCTTTTTGGTCTACAGGCTGATAGAATTTTATAAACAAACCCTGGTTAGCTCTGGGTGACAAAGGCAGGCTTTGCTATCACTGCTTGGATGTAGCTTGCTTGGTGCTGACAAAGCTGGCATCTGATCAATATTTAATAGTCCCATGAGAAATGAGTTTCCTCAAGAGAAACTGGTCCCCACGCAAGCATATCCATCAGAAGGGCACTCACTCAGTTAAGTGCCAGTTACTAAATCGGTAAGATCAACCTCTCCCTTTACTATGAGGACAAAGGTGAACAGTATGCTGTTAGCAGGGACTAGGAAACACTTGTGCTCTAGCTGATGTGCTACCCTGCAAGTACTTGCTTAGATTTTTATGCCCAGAGTTCCTTAAATTAAAAAATCAAAATCTGTTTTCAAAACAAAACCTACGTGAGCACTGAAATGGTTTTGTTTTCTTCACTTGTTGTGTGGATCTCACCTTCGCTTCTCTCATAGGATTGTCTCCTTCCTCTCTTATGGTGGTATATCCAAGTTTTTGCTTAGTCCCATAGCAGCTGGTTGGGCCAGAGGCACTGCTGTGCCTGGTTCCAGATGTGTCAGATGCTGTCTAGTTAGCAGGACCAGAGAACTACTGAGCTCCCACTGCACCTTGTCCTTATGGAAGGCATTGATCGCAGCATCTGCTTTACTTTGCTACTGCTACTACTTTTCATGATCTAATTAGCCACTCTGCCATGGAATTTCACCAGCCTTTTAAGAACTTACTGACACCTCTAATTGTCCTCAAGTTTGATTGGGGTTTACCAAACCTCTTAGGGTAGAACAGAGATTCTTAACCTTCTTGTTTCATTGTAAATTATTTAGAATTGGTTTTTAATTCCTAAAATTTCATAGGGATAAAATATATTTTATCAACAATGACACTTTATTTTTATTCAAAGTTATTTTGGAGGATGCTTTATGTTCCTACTGTTTTTTTGTTTGTTTGTTTGGTTGGTTGGTTTGGTTTGGTTTGGTTGGTTTGTGTGTTTTCTGTATGGAATCAACATATTCTCCCATATTCCCTTTTCTGTTTTTGGTAGTCACAGGTGCTGTAACGTTTCTCACATCAGTTACTTCCATTCTTGATTGCATTGAACAGCTTAATTGGAAAAATAATTTGTTTGAGGATATTAGACAAATTACTCAAATAATGTATCTGGCAAATCTGCTAGTAAGTACAGCAGAAGTAAGATCAAAACTAGATGTTTTATAGTGGCTAGTATTTATTCTTCTGGCATGTAGCACTGAGAAAGCAAGTTTAGTGTTTCAGACTTTTTGCACTTACTGCATTTGACCAGTTGTTAAATCTGAAATGAGTTTGTACATTTTAATTTTCCCAGTGCACTATTGACTGTTTTGCTACTTCTTATTTGTAATCAAGTCTCTTCTAATCATTGAGGCCCTGGCTCAAGAAAGCATATAAGCCAAAACTTAACCTGTATTGACTGAAGCCTGTGCTTAATGTTAATAAGCACATTCTTGAATGCTGATTTGAATCAGAGCCTAATGCCGTCAGGAGGTTACTTTACTTTGTGTCTGAGACTGGACCTGAACTTACTGTTTACAGTTGTACTTTTATTTGCAAATATTTTTCAGTATTGAGTTATGGTTGCTGTGTTGTTTATCTTTTTATTGGGTCCTTAAAAATGACATTCACCTCACTGCTGAAAGCCTCATGCATCATTTAAGTCCTACGCTAATGGAATAAATGGAGCAATGGAAGAGTTTTGTGCATTGGAGTGAAAATGTCTGTGAAGAGAATGTTTTGTATATTTTTATTGAATCTAAGAACTAAAGAAACATTTGTTTCTACTTCAAAAGCAGACCTCAGAAAAAGTGTCTGCATGGCTGCTGTTAAAGGGCCCTGAAAATCAAGAAGAGAAGGTGTTTACTAAAATATGTTGAAATGTTTACTTTTCAATTACAGCTATGCTGTCTTCAAGGCTGTTGAATCCTCAGTGGAAATACAGTTTTTAATAGTTCCTACACATATTTGGTTTGTATGTGTAAATCTGCATACACTCTCAGTATGTATGTATTTGTGTGCATACAGTCAGGTGTGTATCCACAGAAGTGAGCCAAACACTGACAGTGTTAACCCAAGGAATATTGCTTTGGGAAAGTATAAATTAAATTTGCAATGGAGTATTTCAAATAGGAATCAAAGTTTTGCACCGGTTACCTGACATATCATTCTTGCACTACGCATTTCAGACTGATTCAAGACCTGCAGAATAAATGTGTTTTGTGGCAATACCTTGTTGGCTGCTGATCTTTTATTGGTTTTGTGCCATTTTGAGGAATAGTAAAGGAAGTATAATTTTCAGAGAATACATGCTAATTATTTGAATAAATGCTATTTCTGTAAAATAGGTGATGGATATTTTTTTTTTTTCAGAAAAAAATAAATATTTTTTGTTAAATAAAAAAAGACTTCTGTATGTGTTTCCATAACAAAGGTATTGAATAACCTGGCAAGTGTCTACTTTCCAATCTGCAAAATGAGGCTAAATGAAGCACAGATTTTGTTTATTCTATAACAGTGGGAAGGCTAGGATAAAAAATCTCAGTAAATCTCAGGTTCATCATTACTTCATTATACGTCTGCAGCCATTGCAAATGTAAAGCTAATAGGTAAGCTTGTCTTACATTGTTTGTTTCAACATAATGCCTGTTTGTGTTTTTTTACTGTTTTGTTTTTCACATTTATACAAAAAAAATAAATAATTATATACCTTCACCTTTAGTTGAGCTGAGTATCAGCTACTATTTTGGAATTTTCCTTTGAACCGGACCTTCTTCCCAGGTACTATTTTGGGCTACCAGTTCAAAAGAGACATTTCAATTGGTTCTGTGTCTCAGCAGAGATTACTTGCGTGTGGAGTTAATTTGACTAGCTGAGAAGTACAGAGAAATTTGTGTATATCCCAGAAGACTCCTTTAGTTAAGGGGAAGGGTTTGGCAGTATCTTTAATTTTTTGTTTCTACACTGTGAAGAGCTCTGGGCTGCTATGCCTGAAGTGCCTTACAGAGGGATTCCATGGGCTCTGTCTTCCCTACAGCAACCCCCCTGGGGTACCTTCCACTGTTGCATATGAGTATGTTGCGTATGCTGATTTGTACTGCCCTGCAGATACAGATTTATCAGAGAATTAAAGTTACAGATGTTCTACCTCACTCCTGGGGTTCTTCTCTCCCCAATAAAGTGCTGGCACAGTTCATGTTCCTCAGTGCTGCCAGGTTACCACCAGCCAAATTCTAGATTAAGGAGATGGGGTTGGAAAAAAACCTTCTACTCTGTTGGGGATGGTGGTGGTGTTCATGGAGACAGGAGGTGGGGATGCATGCCTCACTGACATACTTAAGAGCCTGCCCTGTCACATCACCCTTCTGATTGTTAAATCCTATTTTCCAATGCAAGTTGTTTCAGTGTGAGAGAATTGGTTATCAGACTGCTTCTGGCATCTGAATTAGAAGAACTTCAGTTGTGCCTGAGTCCCAATGGAAACTGAATAAAAAATGAACAAACAACAACAAAACACTCAAGTACTGATTGTGAGCACAGCGTGCTCTTAAAATTACATTGGATTTAGGCTACTTAAGGCAAATCTGTGGTTTCAATGAATTGCACTGGAAAACTTGAACTCTGTGTGTCTGAGATAGAAACAGATTACCTTGATGGGTGGATGGAATGTATTCCAAGTTGAATTGCTTTGAAAAAAACAAATAAACAAAACAAAACACATACTTGTAAAACTAAGCGTATTGCAGCAAGATTGGATAGGAAGATTCAGGATGCTTTAATACAATCTGTTCCTACTTCTGACCCATTAGAAATATTCTCTGTGCTGTCAAAAAGAAAAGAAAAGAAAAAAGAAAAGAAAAGAAAAAAGAAAGAAAGAAAGAAAGAAAGAAAGAAAGAAAGAAAGAAAGAAAGAAAGAAAGAAAGAAAGAAAGAAAGAAAGAAAGAAAGAAACCTAACACTGATTTTTGAAGCTAGATTGTTCTCTAGAGAAAAAAAAAAAAAAAAAGTTGACATGAAGTGGGATGGGGGGGGGGGCAGGTTGGAGGGTGGGAGGCAAACAGGAAGCCATGCAAAGTTTTGTTTGAGATTTGTGCTAGATTTGGATGTTATACCTCTTCAGATGGAATTCCACTGCAAATGGGATTCATTTATAGCTCAGTTAAGAAGAAAAACAGTCCTGCTATTTTAGTTCTTACAGTTGCTAAGTATACAGTTCCTGACTCTCCTGAAATTTCTTTGAGAACATTAATGTTAAGTTTTGCTGCTCATGTTTTACTGGAAAACCATGGCAATCTATGACAGTGAAGAAGAAGAAGGATGTGGATGTTAATGTCAACTGCAGCAGGCAATTCTATCTCCTTATGTATATGTACACTTGCACTGCAGTTCTGGTCTTTTGGAAGGCTTTAGTACTTGCGTTACTGACCTTACTTGAGCTCTTCATTCTTATTGTTCTAGACCCTATTCTGTCTTGTAGGCTGTGGGACATCCTGATCTTCAGGTTGGCTTCGATACACGCTCCCATCCTGCTCATTGGCTTGATTGCTCACTGAACTGGGTAAGAGAGATACAGGTTTAGAGGTTGACATAAAGGTGTTACATACAGACATATAGTTCTGTAGCCCATTTCTATAAATTCCCCTGAAGTTTGCATAGTTACATTTATAGTCCACAGCAAATTAGAAGGCAAACTAAACCAAATGTTCTGTTTGTCTTTTTAAATTATTTTAGTTCAGTGACTTAATGATCCTATAATACGTGTTGTGCCTGGTAATAAAGAATGCAATTTCTTGCAAATTATACCTTTGGTTACATAAACAGGAAAGCTTTTTCTTTCAAAACTTAATTTGCATTGGCTTGTCCAGTACTGTGGACTACTTAAGAACTAATAGCTCAGGAAAAATTGAGGTTTGCTGTGTGTATGAGTTTTATAACTTCTCGTTTTCTCTCCTATCTACATTTCCAATATGTTCCAATAAAAAGTTAATGTGTTTGTATTTGTCTAGTTTTGTTTTATAAGTCTACTCAAATTACAGCATGATTGAAATATAATTTCTTTGAACAGACTTTAGCCATTAGCATTTAGCTTTACTGTCTTAGCTGTTTACACTTGTGATTAGAGTCCTGCACTTAACTTAGTTTTCAGTTTTTACTGTTGGTTGGTTGGTTGGTTGTTGTTGTTGTTTTGTGTGTGTGCATGTGTAGCTGTTTACTTGTTCAGATTATACATCGAATTGCTCAAGCTCATTGAATGATAAATACAATAAATAGCATATAACAATCCCAAGGTCTTCCCAGACTACTGCAGGTAGAACATGCTTTCACATGAGGTTCCACATAGGGTTTCCTTCCAGAGGAAACCAGGTTTCACGGGATATTACACAACTTTCTTGACCAAGACCAAGTCTTGGTTAAATTGCTGAGTGAAACAACAGTACATTTTATCCGTATACAAGAGGCTGTTGGTTTAGTCCTTTTCTGCCACTTTTTGATCTAGAACAGGACAGCTTAGATAGATGAGTTTTGAAAATATTGGTGTAGAATCTAAGAATTTTATCACTAGTGTACAAAAAATAAATATGAAATACCTGTAAAATAGAAAAAAAAATATATGACCTTTAAAAAGCTTCTTTTTACTCAAACAGCAAAACAGAAGTTTATTGCTTTTATTTCCTCACAGATTTAAAAGAAAAAAATTTACTAACTGGACCTTTCAATGAGTTTTCAATATTAGTAACTAAGTTTTGTTAGAAAGTTTATCTTCCAAGGCTGAAATATTGATTGAGAGAAGTTAACTAATTGTAAAATATTTTTAAGGACTTTTTACAAAGGTTTGCTTTCCTATAAGCTGTTTACATCCTAGCAGTATTAACTTGTTAAGTTCTCTCTAACTTGTAGTCCTAGGATAAATACATGATGAATATTTTTTAATATCAGTCTCCAAAAAATTCCAAAGTTTCCCATATATGAATGAATGAATTTAAAAAAAAATGCAGATTTAGGATACTTACTTAGGATACTATCAGAATTTGTCAAAACAACCTGACAATATTAGGCAAAATATTTCTATTGAAATTCAGTAGCCATAGATATGAAGAATACTTGAAGAATATAACCTTGATTTGTTATGGCCAATGATAAGGATGTTGTTATGGGGTATTTGACAGTACTGTAGTTAGCTGTTAGTTTATCTCTATCTGAGTCTTTTGTGGCCATTTCCTTTTTCTCCTAACTCCTTCTGACATTAGGTATTGTTTTAACATTCCAAACGTACAGTAAGAGATTTATTTTTAAAATCTTATTTAAAAAATAAAGCCAGTCTCCTATTTAACATCATTATTTACAAAAGGTTCCCGTACTAAGTGATTTTGGTGAGGGATTTGATAAAATAGGAATGGGATGACACTAATTAATTCTGCAGTAGTTGAGTGCTTTAAAATAATTTTCTCCATCAGGTGGGTTAAGGTGATCAAGTGAATATTTCAACTGGATTCAAATTAAGGCCAGAAGTCATTGGTAAGAAATTGCACCAGTGCCATCAGACCTCTGTCTTGCTGAGGATTTCCCAGATAAATGTTCTCTCTATGGTTTCATCATTTATTTATTTATTTATCTATTATTTAATTTCAATTATTAAAGAACTATTTAGAGCTACAAAGTGTAGCTCAAAAAACAAACAAACAAACAAACAAAAAAAACAGAAGTCAGCAGTTTATCTGATTCCTTTCCAGCCTGTGGACGCTGTAGTCCAGGCTTAGGCCTTGATGGTGGGTGTATATCTGGTCATGCATTATTTTCTGACTCTTAATAATTACTTCACTGCTGTAGCTTTCAGAAAAAAAATATAGAACTAAACTGAACTACAGAGTTCTACAATTAGTCTGGCATGACTAGAATACACAATTAAGACAAGAGAGGTAAAGAGAGTTTCTTCCGCTCTAAAAAGAACAAATTGTTATTTTCACTTTTGGGCATATCCTCTGGCCTGTACCTGAGACTCTGCACTCCCAAGGGGTATCAAAAAGCTTATCGTATTTGTAAATGGTTTGCGTTAGAGTGACTGTTTATTGTCATACTGGACTCTTTTAGTCAAGATTGATGAAATCTAAAGTTAAGTAGTAGTTATTCAAGACTCACCTAATTTCTTTAATATATTCTTCAATGAGCAGCCACACTTTAAATGGAAAACATTTATAGTCTGCTTTTACTCCTTTTACTCAACTTCACTACACTATCGGGGTGTGAATGGTGAATGCTCTTTTTGAATGCTTACCTTAAATAGAGTCTTCCTCTCCACAGGCATCAGAGGTTTCATGTGATTTGGCTTCCTTAGTTTCTCAAACCAAAAAAAAAAAAAAAAAGCATGTGGTCAGTAGTATCACATCTCACATTTGTCAATGATCAGTAACTTTGTCTGATAATGCACCTGCATCACTTTTTTTTTTTTTTTTTTTTTTAGGAAATCTTTTTTCATCAAAAAATATTTTACAAAATATTTGTTATATATATATAAAGTGCCTATCCGCCTATCACCATGTAGATAAACACTCTTTGGAACCACTCTGATAGCAGGGGTTCCTTCTGGCTTTTTAAGTAGGCATTTTAATAGACGAGTACAGCAGTTAATCTTTTCCTGATTACCTTATAAGCAAAAGCAATGGATAGACATGAAACATCATTGTTGTATCTGACTTACTTGAAACTTCCCAGAACCTGTTTCCTCACTGTCTTTGAAAGTATATATATTTTTTATTTATTTCATAACAACAGTGGTCAAATTGTGTTCTGTTGCACTCATCCTCTCTTTTTCCTAGTTGCCACCTGTTATGAGAACCTTCTTTAACCTTACTTTTTGTCAGCTGTTCAGAACTCAAAAATACACAGTGAAAATGAAAGGCAGGCCAGACACCTTGTCGCCTCCAAAAGTACAGTATGTTGCCCACTGTTATAAATCCTGTCAGCTTCTTGGATATTGCTGCCTACCTTTCTATTCCCTGATGTATCATTAGTGAGAAGAACACGTAAAAATGCATCCCAACTTCATGGCCATATAGGACACTATAATAAAATGACATTTTGTTTTGTTTTGTTTTTCTTTTTACTTATCTTTTCACAATTAATGAACTGTGAAAAGAAATTGCTCAGTAAATGAATGCAACTGTATTTATGATTGGATCTTCACTGAAAAGCTAGTTTATATACTACCTGGATTGCAGAAATCAATTCCCCCTAAACATTTATTTTTTTTAAAGCTGTAGAGATAAAATGTCTGCTATGCCAACAGGAGGAAAAAAAATGACTGCAAGCAAAACTAGGTGAGCTTTACTCTGAGAAAAAAAAAAATCTTGTTAATGTTCTTATTTAAATCTTTAATTTTCAGACAATAATTTTAGTTTTATTTAGAGGCTAAAGTCCACACCCCTATGTGATTTTAGCAACAGCTTCTGAAATACCTTATACACCAGAAACTGTTTTCTTTCCAGGAATCAGAACTGTTTGCCACAGATTTCTTGGAACAGACTGGGGTATCTAGATTTGTAGTTAAAAATTAATTGTTAATTCAAGTTTTTTTGCAATCAATTAACTCAAGATAATTGACAATTGACTAAACTACAAGAAAGCTTTAATGTGCAGACAGTGTAAAATGACTAATGTATTCAGTGTGCCATCCATTTTATGGTATAGAAAATTGCATCACGTTGTCTCTATTTATATTGCTTTTTGATGCCAAATGTTTTCTCTTGTGTTCCCTGATGCTTGCATGCACTTTATTTTTAGTTGCAGTCCAGGTTTCAGTAGAAAAGAAAAATTTCTCATCAATTTGTTGGGTGTTGCCCCAGACATTTAAAGGTGTGCCTCTTAAAGGAGTTTTCAGAGTAAGAGCAAATGATCAGCAATAAAAGTCTCTAAAAAAAAGTCACACCTCCATCTTTGTGAAAAGAGTAAAGTCATTTTACTCTGATCTACAACTTGGTTCAGGCCCCCAAAGGTTAATGTCCAGGACAATAGGCATGTTATAATTGAACTGTTGAGAAACAAATTAAGATGTTAATGAACTGTCTTCCCTTTGGAAGTAAACTCTGGGTTTCTTATTACCAGCAATGCCAGCACTCTTGATCTTATTGTCTAACTGACACTTAACGGCTCTCTCTTGGTGCCTCTAATTTTACATAATTAATGTGCATGTAAAATGAACCTTGTAAATATTTTGTGCTCATATACCACATGCTGAATAGTGTAAGCAACCCATTATAGGCTGCTTTACTACTTGTAGTTCTTGATCTCAGAACTTTGTATTAATGTGCAATAATGCAAGGGACAAATGTACTGGGCAGCTCACCTCCTTGAAGCAACCCAGAAACAAAGAAAAAATTTTAAAGAGCAAAAAGATCAGCTAGAGGTTTTGTTTGTTTGTGTTTCCCATTACCAAAGCAGTTTGGTGAATAATAAATTGCAGAATTTTCAACTGCTATATCTGACTGTTTTACAAATATACCCTTGAAACTGCTTATTTTTAACAGCTAAATGCATTCAACATGGCATTCATGGCTACATATCAATACAAAACTTGTCTGCACTTACAATGTCTAATGCAGTTACAAGTTATAGAATATAAGATCAAAAATAAGTAGATTTCTAGATTTTTGAAATTATACTGGGACTCTTGAAAGAACAACTTCTTTTTTAAATAGCGGCTGAGTTTCCAGAAAAAATGAAATAAATACCATATCACTAACCCGATATTTATTGGAAATAAGTGAATTGAGTATTTCCTTTTTTCATCTTTTCTAGACAACATTACCCTGTGGTGCAGGTTGCTGGCTTCAAACTATCATATCCGATAACTGTGATTATTATTTTCTTTTTCTTCCCAGCTATTTCTTTGTTTTTATTTCTGCTCCCCTTGTAAGCCTGAGTGAGTTTATAGAACTTTCAGTGAGACAGGTAGCTCAGCCCTCACTCACAGAAAATAGGTACTGTAAGAGTGTCTTTTTTTCAGTTACATTTTTAATAAGCTCATTTCCAGATGCTGCTTGTAATATGCAGTCTGTTTCATGGAAATCATCTTCAGTCTTCATTTTTTTCTTGCTGAAACTGGAAAGGACTTGCTCATCAGAATTCTGTAGCAGTTCTCTTTTCAATCTCTTCATTTATTACCTGGCACTGGAAATTACATAAAGGTTGAATCTAGGTTCATGCAGCAATCTGGCAGCTAGGATGCCTTATTTTGATACACTTTTCCACACCAATTCAAATAAAAGAGATTTTTAAAATAGAGGAAGAAGTCAAATAAATATAGATTCAAATTAATTCAAAGAAAACTTGTGGAATCCTGACTATGACAAAACTGTGAGTTAAATAAATGGCAGTCTGCTGTAATATATATTACAAAATTGAGGAAAAGGGATGTCTACCAGACTTTTCTGTGCTTGTACATGTACTTAGTTGCATTTCACTTTGCAGCCCCTCACATACTTCTCCAAGGGTAATGCCTTTTTTGGTGCTGTAATTAAATGGTTTTAAAGCCACTGCTCTGGCCTTGTTGTTAGGCTGATGGAAGCTTTTCTGTCCAAGCAACATGGATTGTGTTCCCATGGAATGTCAACCTGACCTTCAGTACTAGCTTCATTTTTCCCCTTTTCCAGGCTCTTTTCCTGTAGGACTACAGGAAGGAGAGGTTACCCTAGTCCCACTGATCCATTTGATCCATTTCTACTGTCACAGCGAATTAAAACTCTTTGTTCTATTCACCTTGTCTGGTGATCTTGGGACTTTTTTTTTTTTTAATTGTCTGGAAACAGAAGTGCTGAGGTACTAGCAGGTCAACTCCTTTTCTTCTCCCTGCCATCAGGTTGGTTCCAAAGAGCATTTATCAGTACGCTGCTAGGTGCTACATAAATACAAATATATAAGTGATTACACAGCTGAGTTACCAAGGCATTGGCTGGAACATTATGGGGGACAAACATTAGCCATGTGTGTTGGCAAGGCCCTCTGGAGGCACCTGCTCCAGCCCTTGCTCTAGCAGGGACACCTAGAGCAGGGTGCCCAGCACCACACCCAGGTGGCTTCTGAAGGTCTCCAAGGAGACTTCGCAACTTCTCTGGGCAGCCTGTGCCAGGGCTCCTCACCCTCATAGCATAGAAGTGCTTCTGATGGTCAGAGGGAGCCTCCTGTGCTCCTGTTTGTGCCACTGCCTCTTGTCCTGGCACTGGGCAATACTGGAAATAGCCTGGCACAGCCTTCTTTACACCCTCATTTGCCTGCATTTAGCTACATTGATAAGATACCCTCTTAGCCTTCTCTTCTCCAGGCTGAGCAGTCCTAATTCTCCCAGCCTTTCCTCATAAGACAGATGCTGTAGTCCCTTAATCATCATTGTGGTCCTTTGTTAGACCCTTCCCAGCATGTCCATTTCTCTCCTGTACATGTTTTTAGAACATGAAATCGGAACAGAATTTTATTGTTGGCCTGTGGGGGACAGTAAGATAGAAGATGTGTTAATCATCCCTAACAGATGATTTTGTTACTAAGGTCTGGAGAAGAACTGAATATATTAAGATAAATCCTTCTAGATAAATCCTCTCTTCCTGTCAAATTTCCATACCTCCCAAAAGCAAAGTCTGTTTGTGAAACAATGTAAAAGAAACTTTGTTCTACAGAAATTTGGCTTCAGTCCTCTGTGTGAAAGTTATATCCTGCCTTTAAATGTTATAGAAGAATAATTAATTAATCAGTAGTTGAATACAGAATTATTTCAATATTTTCTGAATTATAATTTAATATTTAATTTAATAGTTAAAGTTTAGTGAAACATACTTAAGTAACTTGCTGAAAATGTACATTTTCAAGGTGTTTTTTTTTTTTTTTTTTTAAATAGGTAAATCAACACAAATAAGACATTAAATCTAGATTTAAGTTGAAAATTATTCATGTTTACAAGAATGAAATCATGTCTTCATTATAGATGTACAAGTGCGAAATAATTTGATGTCCATCAAACCCCACCCCTCAAAAAACTTTCATTATATACATACAAATGCTAAATAGTTCACTAGCCCCTGGCCCCACAAAAAAACTTTGTATTTCAAATTACAGAAAATTACAGTAGCATCCTATTAAAATCAGTTCAAGAAAAAAAAAAAAAGAGAAATTAAATTCCCAGATAAACCTTTTTTACTTCACCCCAGCAATGTTATTTGAAGACTGGTGATAATATATTTTGAGCTGGAAAGTTGTGGGGTTTAGTTTTGCTGTTGTTGTTGTCATGTGTTTTTTTTGTTTTGTTTTGTTTTTGTTTTTTGTTTTTTTGTTTTTGTTTTTTAACTCTGTTATAGTTGCCTAGGGCATATTCATCTCTTCTGGTGTCTTGCAGTGGCTGGCCTAATGTGAATGAGGCTGAACATATAATAATCTAGATAGGAAATGACACTTCAGCAGGGAAAAAATAATGCCTTAGCCTTTGGAAGGCATTTTAGTGAAGGACTGAGGCTGATGTATATTGTTGTACGCTGCTTATCTGATGAATATTTTCCTTCTTTTCTTTCTTCAGCTTCCTAATCTTAAACGAAGGTTTATATAAACTTATGAAAGGTGGATTATTATTATTTTTTTTTTCACTGTATGTGGTGCTGGTTAAGATTCAACTGATTTCATTTTGAACGGTTATTTTAAAATTATTTTTCTCAACCTTAGGCTGCAGAGTCCAGAATAATTGAGACATTTGGAAATTCAGGCTTTCGATTCCTTTTACATGGGATGTCTTGGTTTTAACTCTAGCCAACAAAGATTTTCTAAACTCATGATGTTGGCAATCAACTCCTGTAGAGGGGAACAGAATTATTACCTACATTTTTCTGTTGCATATAAACAAGAACAGCTGCAGATGAATGGAGGTCACTTGCTGTTAATATGAGCCATGGCTCATAGAGTTTATCCATTCTCTCAGGTAATCTGGACACTAAACAGAGCTAATATTTTCTTTTTCTCTTTTTGTTTAATAATGCACCAGTACTATAAATAAATATTTCTCAACCATTGAATTTCTTTGTCACAGAAAGGGTTAATGAAAACAGTGATTCTATCAGGTTTTGAGCTAGAGGTTTTCAGCTGTTATGAAACTGTGTAGCATTATCCTTTTCCCTTTCCCATTGACCAAACCAATAAATAAAGTAATAAGTAAATAAGGTAATACTCTATAATATTAAACTTGATAACACAGCTGTTTAAAATATTTTAGAAATGTACTTTGACTTATTCTTTTATATTAATGCCACATTGTTTCACGTGTAATCTCATCATCCCACTTACATTAGTGAATATTCCTCATGGGCAGAGAAGGTCTGTAAGCCTCCAGAAATGGTAGTGCAAAATATATTGTCAGATCATTATAGTGCAGAAATGCTTGCAGATTTCCAGTTACAAGTAGTACAATGTGCATTCAGGCTATGGTCATATTTAATAAATCACAGGCATAAAATTTGTATTTTGCTAAGTTGTATATGCAAAGAGGTTTTCATCTAAATTTACTATATAAATCATGAACAAAGGTGTGATAATGATGTCCTACCATGATTAGATGAACAGGCAAGGGTAAGTCATCAATCCTGAACCCCTGTAGAAAATAACATCCTGGATAATTTCACAGCTAGAGAGAAAAATTGAACTATGTATAGTCTTTCAGCACACTTCCTTTTTAATATTTCTTTCAATATAAATTATAAAATGAGAGTTTTTCAGCAACTGGACAGCATTGCCTTATTAATGATGTGTGGGAAAGAGAGGAAAAACAGTTATTGACAAGTAAAGGTATGTATTCCACCATATGGATTTTAACGTTTTAATTATATTGTTCTATTTCTTTTTATGGCAACTTTTAGTGATGATAATTTTTCAACTAATTAAAGACCAGCTGGTACTTAGCAAGCTAGGCACCCAATTAGGAATCCAGAACCTGGTAAACAACCTTTACTGCCAGCCAGATAGTTGAATCACCTCCTGTCACTGGCATGGAAGGTTTTTTTTTATTTTTTTTATTTTTTTTCTGTAGTAGTTGTTTTATAAAGGCATGTTTTAGTCATACTGACTGGCTCTGCCGAATGCTGTTCTTTGAGGCCAGAACAAGGATCGGACATCACATTCACTTTTTCTTTTTTTCAAGCCTGCTACACCTTGCAGCTTTCTTCAGTTATTATTTATTGAGTTAGTTAGTTTACTAACAATTAAAAGACTTTTTTTGGGGGAAAAGTTTTAGGGAACAGTAAAACAGATATATACCTTCAATCCAGAAAGCAGTTTGTCTGCAGCAACCTACCACTACTGAAATGATGTTATTTCAGATTGAGGTCTAGTTTTCCCATGATACTTAAACTGTACAGTCCATGTAAATACAGACCATATTTATTCTGCATAGGACTGTGGAGTAAATAAATAATCAAAAATGAAAAAAATGTTATCTTGACTCTAAAAAGCAAACACCACAGAATTTTTAAGTTCAGCAGCAATGAAAAAGAAATCTCTGTAGCTTTTCCAGATTATTTTCATTCAGTGATCAGTCTAAAATAGATGATTAATTGTGAATTTACTGGAAGAGAAAATGGGGAGAGAGAAGAAAGTCTGCAGACAACAGAATCAGTTAGGTTAGCCAAAGCTAGAAAAAGCTGAAGGTAAATTCAAGTGCAAGTCACAGTTTTTGATAACTGCAGGGTTTCATACTGAAATGAATAGTTTAAATGGTTATTTATTGCAGCAAGCCACCTTCTAAACCACTCAGGAAACAGATTTGATGTAAAGCTTCTACTTAACATACAGCCATCCTAAAAAAGACAAAAATGTCAGTATGTATCAAAGTAAAAATTAAAAATAAAATAAAATAAAGAGTAGCTACAAAATTGACAGTTTTGTGGTTTTTTGTTTGTTTGTTTGTTTGTTTGTTTTGTTTTTCCAGATCTAGTGCTTGTTTAAGTAATACTGGGGGAAAAAAAGCACTGTTGCCAGAGCTAAGAGGTGTACAGATTTTACATGCATGAAACAGAAGTCTTGAGCTATCTAGGTTGAAAAGGAGGTGAAAGGAAGTGTTTGTAAAGGAACAACATGAGAATTTCAATAGACTTGATACATGAAGATTTATATTTCATAGTTTTAGTGATGAGAAATTAGTCATGTGTTCACAGCAGGCTGACAGCTCCAGATGTTAAAGTTTCCTATACAAATGATAGCCACTTGCTGTGACAGCCTCTGCTCTTTGCCTTTGTTCTTGCTTTGTAGATCTGTCAGCACAGGAGAAGAAAGGTAGGCTTCCTTCCTATAGGGGGAAAAGTAGATCTTTCAGTGGAGATGCAACACAGGAAGTTTTTAAATGATTTAAAAAATAAGGCTGTATCCAGTTCTTGATGACATGAGAACTCTTTGCCAAAAGCAATAACTCAGACTAAAAGTTTAGGGGGAGTAGATGATTCTATGAGCTATGAAAATATCCATTTGTTTTCAAAAGGCAGAGAACATTCAGTTTGGAGAAGAATATTGCTCCTTCTGTGTGCTTCTATTGGAAATTGTAGATTCTGGTGAGAGGATTAGGAGATGTCAGAAAGTTGCAGGGACAAAGATGAAGATCACAGTCACAAATGTGAGATCAGGCAAGTTTCCCAGGCTCAGATTTTCAGCTAAACACCCATGTTACCTACATTCCTTTCTTCCTCCTAAATTTTCTCAAGGAGATTCAAGATCTACTGTAATTTTAACTCCTTGCTCCTGCTACATGTGAATGTTTAATTTTGCACAGCCCTACTGGCCTCCTCTGCTAGTCTTGATCAACGTGATAGCATTGCAAGTAGAAGAACTCCTTTTGTGTTTATCAGAAACCACCTGAACCAGGCAGCCTGTTTTGCTGTGTATAAGATTCAGGTTATCAGAACCCTGCAACAGCCAGTTTCCAATTCCTTATGCTGCCTGGACTGGGAGGTATTGTAGCCTTTGCCTCTGCTGAAAGCCTAAGTTTTTACCATGCTCCTGAGTTTTCTTGGAACCTTGCTTAATAACAATAGAATTGAAATAAATAAATAGTAATAATAATAATAAAATCTGTGGTAGGAAACTGTTATTAGAAATATAGTTTTCCCTCTGTGCTTTAAGTTGTTCCCATTAATCTGGGACAGCAGAGAGAGTGGAATTAACAATGGAGTATACCCCAAGCATTACACTAAATTTGTGAAGTTGCATTGAAAATGAATTGCTAGTTAGAAAGAACATTTCTGATGGTTAGGATCAGATTAAAACTGAAATCAAGGTGTATTCATCAGAGCTGGCTCTGGGGCGTCTCAAAGATCTTTTGGCAGCATTCTTTTCTGAACTGTTTCCGTGAATGACATCCTTTTAACCCAACTGAAAATATTTGAGCTTTTGTGAAACATTTGTAGCATTAATGCTACGGATTATGGTGAATGTTAAGCAGCTGTTTTGAAAACTTAGATATCTTGGCTGTTTCCCAATATTTATTTTTTTTCAAAGAATTGATGAGTTTAGATTACTTTATAGATGGACTGCCAATAACATTTAATTTTGTTCCTTTTCTTTTCCTTCTGTTAATCAAGCCCAATAAAAATGTTTAATTCTGTGTCCATTGCTTTCACTTTGAATAGCTGGTAAAAAGAACATACAATTTTTGGGTATTTCAATGTATTACTACCTGATTACAAGTAAAATTGATATGTCTTATCTTTTTCCTATCTAAAGTGACCATATAAGATTGAGAACATGCAAGAGGTTTGGGGTTGGACCCGATGATCTCTTGAGGTCCCTTCCAACCCCCACAATTCTGTGATTCTGTGATTTGTTTGACTCTGAAACCAGTGTTTAATTTTGTTATTTTATCTATGGGCATTCTATCTTATTTAGGCATGAAATTTATTTTTATTATTAGTTACATTGTGGCACTACCCAGAAATGTCAGTCTACAATATATGGAAATAAACAAAGGTGTGCGAAGAAACCATCGGTTATGTATATTGACAGTTGAATTCAGCATTATAGAGAAGATATAGTTGTTCTCTTACAGAAAATTAGTTGAGTCAAATGCAGTCACTTTACTAGTACTGATAGTTAGCTCCTGTTGATTTTTAAATGCTTTTTACAGTAGGACAGTAGAACTGGGAGGAGCTTCCTGATTCTGAGTCTCTGTCTCTCCTCTGAGGCAGAGGAAAACCTTTTCCATATCTTAAATGAGTAAGAAATTTCAGTAATGTTCTAGAGATCTTAAAATCTCCAGTAACACCATGTTTGTTGACCTGCCTTTAGCTATAGGTAATCTCCAGTGCTTCATAAATATGTTTCCTCCTACTGCAGGAGAGCAAGAAGTGAAGGGGAATCCTGGAATGCAGGACATTATCTTCTGGCACAGCTCAGAACTGAGGTTCATCCTGATGCTGCAAACACAAATGAGACAGCACAGTGTTCTTTGGGTAATTACAGCCATCCCTTGTTGTGAAGGGATTTACCACTTTGTGCAGATCAATGTGGAAACAGAGGTTTGTGGTCAAACCATATGTAGAGCTTGCACAGCTTTGTTTTTTCTTTCCTAGACCTGATAGAAATCATTACACAAATTATAGAAACTGTACTTCATACATGGAATAGTAAAAACAAAACAAAACTAAGCAAAGCAACTAAGTAGCAACTGGGATCGCCATAAATATTTAATTTAATTTAATTTAGTTCTCCTCTGGCTATAAGAAGACAGAGGTCCTAGCTGCCGAGGCTGGGAATGAAGAAGCTACAATTTCATATAAAGTCCCAAATATGAATTACTTTTCAATATCACTAGTATTGACTTTGTTGCTTGAGACAGATCTTAATGAATGCACTAGTGCCTTTATTCACTATTGTTCCAGAAAAGAGCAGAGATGGACAGCCTGAAAGAGTTAAGGAGGTCAGCCTGTGTAAGACTGGTAACCTGCTTAACCTGCTATTAGTGCTCTTTTAGTGCTTTTTTATTTTTTTTATTTTTATTTTTATTTTTTTTTTGAGGTAATGGGATATGAAATTAGCTTTAGACACTCAGCAAGTTTGTTTGAAAATATCAAATATCCCAGACCTACTATACCTACTACACTTATTCTTGACTTACTGAACACTTCACTAGGTTCTTAGGAACCCTTCTTGAAAGACCTCTTAACCTGTGCTGCAATTTAGGTGTAACAACTGAGCAGATGAGCCTAAAGATTTCTCCCGTTCTATCTACTAAAACTGATGAGTGCTTGAAAGATGTACAAAATTCTTCCTTTGCTCAAGTGCACGTATTACTTCCAAGACTACAATATCTTCATGTGTTTTAGGCATCTTAGTTTGGGTGATGTAATTTTCATTATTACTGTATTTCAAAGGGAACAAAGCTAAGCCAGTACTTTATGATGCATCTCCCACAATCAGAATAGCCTGAAAATGAATTGAAGTACAAGAATAGAATCAAAATAAATTAAATTTATAGCTGGGAATATAAAATGAATGGCAAACATTACCAGTAATTTTATAGGATGATCTTTGATTATCTTTATTGTTATTATAGTGACACATTTTTTGTTGTTTTATTTAAATTATTTTTCTACAGGAAAAAAGTATTTTTGATTTTCTTGTGATAACAGTGACTTAGTCTATTCATCTTTGATTTTCTAATATTTTTTTTTTCAGTTCCAAACAAAGATTTATATTTTATTTTTGAGAAAAAAAAAAGAGAGAAAAAAAAAGAGAATGACAACACCAAAAACCCTCTAAAGAATGTTTAATTGTTAGAAAAATAAGATAAAGGAAGCATGGTCTACCAAGAAAATTACTATCATGTTACAAAATATATCTATTAAAAAATGGGGGGGGGGGGGGGAAGAGAGAGATTATCTAACTTAAAACTTGGTGGAAGGTCAATATTTGCATTTTAATATGAATATTTTAGTAAGTATTCTGCCATTATGAGACCTTAAACTCATTGCATTTTGGTATAAAGATAGAATGAAGGTATAAAAGGAACTATGGATTTGTGGAATTTGAAAAAGTATCATGCATTTCTAATTCTTCTTCCATCTACCAGTGGTACTAAGACTTAGTATCTGATATAAAGCAAACAAAACACCCAAGCAAATTACTAAAATGAAGAAGTAGTCTTCTGCTTTGATGTGTAAGAGTCTGAAGAAATTATCCCTTTTTAGTTGTTGCTGTTTTAACACATGTAAGTGACAAGCATTTAGTACATCTGTTCAGCTGACAATAGAGCTTTGTCACTGGGATGACAAATGAAAAAGGATTGGATTAACTTAGTTATAAAGAGATTTACATTTTACTTCATCTGACTCTTCTGCACAAGATGGATGAATTACAAATAATAATTTCTTCTGAAGCCACCATTATAGAACGAAGTTGAAAAATTCCACTCACTGAAATATGCATCATACATCTGGCAGGTAAACCCAAAGAAAGTTCCTTCTTTTATTAACTGAACTCACAGGAGAAAACAGAGTTTGTGTGATGTATGACCTTATTATGTTGCTGGAGCACAGGAATGCTACTATGCTGTTGAATACAATGCCTTCACCATTTTTTTCTCTGGTACGCCTTGGCATGTTTAGTGGTAGAAGGGTTGATGTCATCAATGTAAGACTCTTCAAGGTTTCATATTTTTAGAACGATAGAGAAAGATAAAGTCTGAGCTTCTCACAAAAGCCTTGGCAAAGTGTTTCTCTTGTTTTCTCAACCATCACTTTTCATGTAATATGCATTGAGTAATTTATAGTCTGGATTTTATTTAATACCATAGTTAAGCAAAATTAAGTGTTGCACAAGTTTAATGTTAACCTGAATGTCTGATGGATCATTTTCTAAACATTCAGATAACACTAAAAGATCAACATAACTGTAAAAGTGCATTAAAAACATAGGATCTAGAGAGAAAGAAGGAAGAAAGTATTTCAGAAACATAAAGTCTTTACTGAAACAAAATGACAGCAAAAGCTTTTGAAAATAAAATTGACAATTGTCAAATGAACCAATAACTGTGAAATATGGTATTTTGCTTTCCTAAGATGGTCAGCTGTAACAGAGTGATTAAGCATGAATGTGAGATTTTCATCTGCTGGCTTTATTCTCTGAGTCAAATTCTATCTGCAGAAACCTACATGTTTATCAGAATTTTAGAAAGCATGCCAGTCTAAAAATAGTACACTATATTAAAAATATATATGTTCAGAGAATCAAGAAATGACATCTGTGTGTGTGTGTTTTTGTTTTGTTTTGTTTTAAAGTCAGTTAGCTTCAGCAATATAAATATGACTGACTCCTGTTCCAAGTTCTCTGACATATTTGCACCTTTATAGTGTTTTTTGTTGTTGTTGTTGTTTTCTAGTAGCAGCATTTTTATCATTTATTGTAATGCAGTCGGTCTTTCAACAACATCCATAATTGCAGAGCTGGGTCCCAAATGATTGAGATTGGTAAAAATATGCAAGCATCACAGCCTTGGTTGTGTTCACGTTGTGGTGCTGACAGCCACAAAAGCATAGAATACAGTAAGTACCTCTAGAGGGCTCCCAAGTTATTTAAAGAGGTACAACCCTATTACTTTTCACAAAAGGTTATTTTTCTCTTACAGTGGGTTTCTTGTGTTTATTTATTTATTTATTTCCCTTCCTCCATTTTTTTTTTTCTTTGAGTAGTTCCATATTTATATTTCATTAGATATTTTCTAGTCTGTTTATGTACCTTTCATTAACATTTCCTCCTCTCTTTCTTCCCTTCCTGACTCCTTTTGAACATACTTAAAATCTTCATTGTCTGCTTAGGATTGTCTTAAAAGCAAAATCTGTGATCTGTTTGCTTCTGCACAAAGAATAAAGGGGGTGTGCTGCTCCAGGACAGCCTTTTAGGCTATGAATGCAAGGTCACTCCCAGAGCCCTAGTCATCAGCATCAAGCAAGACAGTATTTTACACATACTATCCTCCTTTGTATGTCTTCTTCTTTGCTATCTGTTTTAATTTCTTTATACTGTCCAGCCAGTTAAAATATAAACATTATTAGATTTATTTTTTATGTTTCCAAAATCATAGCTTTTGAGTTCCCTATGTTGCTCTTACCCAACATGGAGTTCCTTTTATGTCAGTGTGCAGTGGGAATTAATACTTTTTATTCAAACTTTAAGGAATGTATACCTATTCTGTTGTACATGGGTGTTTGAGGTGGGAGGTAAGGCTAAGTACTGGTATTTTATTTTTTTGTTTGTTTTCGATCTAGGTGTAACTTTATGCTACTTTGCACGTGTGTAGTAACCACAGTCAGAACAACATCCTGAGAAAACTAGTATGGCTGTTGTCTGTGTTCCTTCTAAGAAATAGCTAAAGAAGAAGTATATTTTAATGCATGTAACTGTACCTGTCAGTTTTCAAAGGTGAAAGGCAACTGAAGTCTGAATGTGGTCCTTTGGGATGAAACCCTGGCTCCTCTCAAGCTGTCTGAAGTTTGTGCATTGACCTAACCAGGGACCTGATTTTGACTTCTACTTTATGTGTGTCCAGAAAAGTAAGGGGAAGAGAGTAAAGGTAGGCTCATTCTAATCTATGCCAGCACGTATACAGTGTTTTCTGCAGCTGGAATAAACAGCAAATAGAACGTGTGAAAGGTGGCTTGAAAACTGTGCAGAGGAAAAGGATCTGGGGGTGCTGATTGATGTTTGCCTGAACACGAGCTGGCAGTGTGCCCAGGTGGTCAAGAAAGCCAAAAACATCCTGTCTTGTATCAGGAATAGTGTAGCCAACAGGACCAGGGAGGTGACTGTTCCTTCTTCAAGAAGGACATCGAGGCCCTGGAATGTGTTCAGAGAAGGGCTACGAAGCTGGTGAAGGGCCTGGAACACAAGGACTGTAAGCAGTGGCTGAGGGAACTGGGGTTGTTTAGTCTGGAGAGGAGGAGGCTCAGGGGAGACCTTATTGCTCTCTAGAACTACTTGAAAGGAAGGTGTGGGGAGCTGGGGGTCAGCTTCTTCTTGCAGGTAATTAGTGGTAGGACAAAAGGGAGTGGCCTCAAGCTGTGCCAGGGGAAGTTCAAGTTGGAAATTGGGAGACATTTCTTCTCAGAAAGAGTAGTCAGGCGTTGGAACAGGTTGCCCAGGGAGGTAGTGGAGTCACCATCCCTGGGGGTGTTTAAGGAAAGGTTGGACGTGGTTTAGTGGGTGACATTGGCAGTAGGGTGATGATTGGACCAGATGATATTGAAGGTCTTTTCCAACCTTTATGATTCTATGATTCTATGACTAATCAGTAGGATAAGTTAATGAATGTGGCATGTGTAATGGCACTATAGGATGGTATAGTTTACATCAACATATGGTATGAACAAACGCCACAGGCAGATGTATTTCAGTTGCTCCTTCAACTATATCATGCATTAGGGAAATACCTGACAAAAGAAATGTTGGAGGGCTTTACTGAAACCTCTTGAGTATCCATGTGAAATGCATGGCAAAAGTTACCCAACAGTATTGAATGTTGACAATGAGAAAACTGAATCAAAGTTAAAGTTCATTAAGGAAGACTGTCTGCAATGAAGTAATTACTTCATCAAAACACTGAAGTAATTAATATATTTTTTAATTACTTCATACATATATATGAACATGCATATATAGACATATATATGAACATGTGTATATGCACACATGTATATGCATAAATATATATATACAGGGCGACGAAGCTGGTGAGGGGCCTGGAGAACAAGTCCTACGAGGAGCGGCTGAGGGAGCTGGGCTTGTTCAGCCTGGAGAAGAGGAGGCTCAGGGGTGACCTTATCGCTCTTTTTAGGTACCTCAAGGGAGGCTGTAGCGAGGTGGGGGTTGGCCTGTTCTCCCACGTGCCTGGTGACAGGACGAGGGGGAATGGGTTTAAGTTGAGCCAGGGGAGTTTTAGGTTAGATGTTAGGAAGAACTTCTTCACTGAAAGGGTTGTGAGGCACTGGAACAGGCTGCCCAGGGAAGTGGTGGAGTCACCATCCCTGGAAGTCTTCAAAAGACGTTTAGATGTAGAGCTTAGGGATATGGTTTAGTGGAGGGCTGTTAGCGTTAGGTTGGAGGTTGGACTCGATGACCTTGAGGTCTCTTCCAACCTAGGAAATTCTGTGATTCTGTGATTCTGTGATATGTACACCTCCCCCCTTTAAAAAAATAAATTGAAAAAAATCAGAAAACCTTTACCATGCCAAAGCCATCTCTGTACAGCAAAGCACATTCTTAAGTTTCACTGGCATGGTAAAACCCTTCATGAAAGAACTGAAGTTGGTTATTTGAATATTAGTCATTCTTAACTTCATATGTGTTTAAGCAGGATTGCCTTAATCTGAACTAAATATGATCATGTTTTTGTTTTTTGTGTTGTTTTGCTTTTTTAGCATTTTTTTTGAAAAGAAGACAACTGTTCTGAGCACACATACTTGCTTTAACAGATGAATATATCGATTAAATCAACAAAGAAGGTAAGGGGAAAGAAATTTATTATTACCATTTCAAATGAGTGATGTGGATAGTACATAGACTGTACATTTCAGTACGTTTTTCTGCCTTTTATAGGCCATTATATTGTCAAAATGTGACACTGACTCATATTGAGAATATGATCCAATGCAAGTTTCCCAACATTTTCTATAGGATGTTTTAGTGAGTCATTTTCCACTTTGGTGTGAAAGATTTAAAGATGCAGGCATGCTTAATTTCAATGTCTCAAAATACCAAAATGTCTACTGACAAGTAATAAAGAAATAGCTGGTATTTCTGTTTATAACAGAACAAGAAGTATTGGGCTTAAATGAAAGCACCTATGATTCAGTTTAGAAGTCAGGAAATTTAACACTGAGACTCATGGGGCACTGCAACATGGTGTCCAAGGAGTTTATGGAGTCTGTGCCACTGGAGGTCTCTGAGAAAACGATCTGTCCAGAAGTCAATAGCTGAAGATTATCTTGCCTAGAAGAGGTACTAGGTTATCCTTCCAGGTCCATTCCAGTGTTCTGTATGTATGTGACATTGCTATTATACATAATGATTTAAAAATGGACAGGTGGCTTCAGTGGTGCTCAAAGCCAAAAGAAAGCATACCTATAACATGCAGCAAAAATGTTTTATTTACTTGTATTTTTGGTTCATTTCCATATTGTTTTTAACACTAGAAAGAAATGATGTAAAGAAAGAGAATTACAAAAAGAAAAGTTTAGGTTTAGATAAAGAGTACCAGCAAAAATAGATGTATTATAAAATAAGTTGATGATATTAGTAAATAATTTGACAAGTAGCATAATATTTTCTCCTATGTTTAAAAGTATCCTTTAAATTGTTTTTACAAATAATTCATGAGGTACAATTTTCTTGTGAGCATCTTTAAATATTTAAAACTCCAGAGCTGCTGGCTTGCTTTGGCGGGGTACATAGGTCGTGTATTTTCTTTTGCTTTGAGTTAGACAGCTTAATCTTAAGAATCATGGTTTCAGCATAATATTAATGCTAAAGCCATGATTTGTTATTGTAAAATTATCTGTCTTTAAATGTCTGCTGTGAACATATGGACCAAACCTACCAATAAAAGACATTTTGTATTTTTACTAGAAATATTGTCATGAAAAAATTTTCATCTGTCTTCAGGTGCTTGACAAAGCCCATAGGATTTTTTTTTTTTTTGGATAAATTTTGCTGCACTTGAAGCAAATGAACTTGGCTTTCAACTAGAAGAAAGTAACTATCTCTTTGAGATAGTTCTCATTTTAATTTATGTTTTTGGCTTGTGCAAGACTGTGTTCATAATATTCATAAAACACCATCCACAGATTATTTTATTTTTCATTCTGGTGAAAGAAATAAATTTAAACAGAGCTACATTTACATCTGTTTTTCTAAATATTCATATCATGTTTATTATCCCATTCACTGAGGGCTTGCTACTAGTTCTGCCAACTACCAGACATCAGAAATGATTGATGAGATACCTTTTAAAATGTAGCCAACAAACGTGAGTTCAGTGATACTGCTGATTAAATTAAAAAAAAAAAAAAAAGGTGGAAAGAAAGGAAAAATGCATCACCAACAAGGTAGATCAGCAGTAAGGATCATATAACAACCAGAGGAATTAATAGAATATAAATAATTTATGTTTCTTCCACTGGAGGCACAAAATGATTCTCTCTTTTACACAGGCCATCCTCTTGAACAAATCCTAATTTCTGGCCATGATCTTCACATGTATTCTTTCAAAACTGCTAAAAAGCATGATGATTTGAAACAAAATTAATTCAGCATTTCAGAACGGGGTAACCTACTTTTAAAATTTTTAATACTATCAGTAAGGAAAGTGGTTGTTTTTTTTTTTTTTCATGTCTCATGTTTTCCTGCAGAAATTGCAAAATAGAAGAGAAAAATGGCAAGCTGAGCATTGGTTTATAATGAGAAACTAAAACAATTTTCATTAGAGGACAGACAAAGTAAGTAACATTGTATAGATAAAGAGAAGTACAGCTTATTTTAAAATTTTGTTATTAATATATATACCTTTGTATGTCCAAAATAACTAATTGCTTTTGAAAATATTGAATATTTCCAGATGTTGTAGGCTGACCTTGGCTGGCTGCAAGATGCCCACACAGGCACTCTCACTCTTCTTCCTCAAGAGGACAAGGACAGGAGAAAAATATAAATGGAAAAGCTTGTTGGTTGAAATAAAGATAAAGGAGAACATTACAAATTACCATCAAGGGCAAACCAGACTCAATTTGGGAAATAAATAAATAAATAAATAATAACAGTATCAATTAAAAACAAAGAGCACTGGATAGAAAGAAAAAATAGAAAATTTTAGAAACTTAGAAAAATTAGAAAATTAGAAAAGCACCGCCATCCCAGATGCAACATCACTCCTTCTATGTTCTCCCCCAGAGTAGTGTAGGGGAACGTGGCATGGGGGCTGCGATCAGTCCCAAATACTTTGTCTCTGCCACTCCTTCATGGTCACTCTCTGCCCCTGCTCCAAAGCGGGTTCCTCCTACGGGATGCCATCCTTCCTGAACTGATCCTGTGTGGGCATCCCACAGGCAGCAGCTCTTCAAGAACTGCTCCAGATATGGGTCCATAACATCAGGAGCAAACGGGGTTCCCCACGGGTTGCAGCTCCCCACAGACCCCCTTCTCCTGCGTGGGCTCCTCTCCATGGGCTGCAGCTCCAGCCCGGGGCCTGCTCCTGGGGGGGCTCAGCCCAGCCCATTGCAGCCAGCTGGATCCAACTGTGTCTGGCACCGGGCAGCCCCACCCTCTTGCAGCCACCCCACTGCCAACACCTTGGTAGTGATGACCAGTACCCCAGATTTCACAAAGGCCAGCATCCATGGTAAAGGCTGAAGTGCCACTATGTAGAAAAATGTCCTCTCTAGGAACGAAAGAGTGCGTTTCTAAGTTCTGAAATGCTGAAACACAAGTTGCCTTTGATGTCTGTGTACAGGACAGATAAGCATAGTAGTAGTTTAGAGATATTTTCAGTCAAATTTATTCTTGTGTATTTTTTTGTTTTCTCTTTGTTTTCTTTGGGGTTACTTAAATACTTAATGTAAAAAATATGTTTAAAATTTCAGGTTGTTGGTTAATAGTGTAGTATGTCACAGCTAGGTGAGAACACTTCCATATTCCATTCCATGCTTCCTCACCAATGCTTTCTTCTATACTTAAAGACTTAATTTTTATCCTGGTCAGACCTCAGCTGGATGCTAAAACTTCTTGCTACCAGTCTGGCTGAGTATCAGTTGGTTCTTGAGAAATGAAATGATAAGTCCTTTACCAGATGAATTTGTTCCATTCTTGTTGGACCAGAGCTGTACTTAGTATTCTATTATTTTATGATAATTTTATACTGGATGGCTTACAGATTCAGCACAGGACACACTAAAAACTAGTGTTTCCAATTCATAATTAGAGAACAATGTGAACTGTAGTAAGAGATTTAAATAAATTATTTCAAATTTTCTGCATTGTAACGTCTGTGAAATCATTTTCAGGCTCTTTAAAAGCAGCTTTTCACTGAGTTCCTATTTCAATTTCATGCAAAGCATGTTCATTTATCTACAAATGAATCCTAATGAGGAGCCTTTCAGTTTTTGTGATGTGCAAAAGATTTCTGCAGAAACTGAAGCCTGCTCACATATAAATCCTTTCTTACCTTGTTTCAGTGGTGGCTCCTCTGATACCAAAAATGAGTTTTTCACATCTGACTCCTCAAAGAATTTTCTAGCTTAGTAATAATATTTCAGCACCTGCAAATGCCTTATTAGAAACACTTTCATGATTCCCCCACACTCCTGCACCAAGACTCACTTGCTGCAAAAATCTTCAGGATTTTCTCTGCAGTCAATTTTACACTGTGTAATCCAATCTATCTAGAATATTCCCATTTCTGTAACAATATAGCCTGAACTTTCTGTAAGTTTTAAAATAGCTATAAGTTCTAAAATAAAATTATATTATTGGTACAGTGGGAAATATTATTCCCAGATGTATTTAAGAAATGGCACCAATTCTTTCTATAGAAGTGAACAAATTTATTTTGATTGGTGCTATATTTATACCTACTTTTGTGCTTGTGAGCAGGTTGTGCATATTTTATTTAATGGTACTGTAGCAATATAAGAATATAAATGAATAGGAAAATGGATATGACTGTTATTTCTATAGATTTAATTCGTATTATAAATCAAGTGTAGCCTTTTATTATAGTCTACATAAAGATTTATTTCCATCTTTCTCCAAGTATTTGCATTATTCTTGATTTATTTTTCATATGCTTGATGCCATTTTGAGAAATTTGACTCATTTCATTCAATGCAAGAAAAGCAAAGTCTATTGGTTTCCATGAGGTAATGCAACAACCAAAAATGAAATAAAAGAAATTATGATATTATTTATAAATGTCATTGCTTTCCTCTATGGGCACATACTCCATTGATCTAGATGCTAAAACCCTGCAATATAAATCCTCATGCAGGTATATAATTCCTGCAAAGACAAGTTTCATATTATAAACAAAGTAGCTGTTTCAAAACAGAATTTTATGACTGGTTAACTGACTTTGAAAAAAGACAAAAAATGTATTGAGAGGTACAGGTAAAAAACATTTTGTTGTGTGCAGTTTAGGTAGTAGAAAAATATTTTCTCTGTATCTGCCAAATCATGATGGAATTTTAGCAAACATATTAAAATTTTAAAATGAATTCTATCATTGAATAAGAAACAGAGTAGCCCTGCCAAAGCATAGTAGCCCTGGTAGCTACTTAATGAAAACTGTTGTTTCTTTCCAATGAAAAAAGAAATATAAGTATTTGTGTGATTCAAAGCTGAGCAAATCCACTGTCCTTTTAAAAGGACAGTTGTTTTCAAAGATTTATTCTATCACATGGATATTCCCATATTGAATTATACTTACCTCTGTGCACTTGTGTTTGTTGGTCTTTTACTTTTAGGTGGAAGGTTTAACTCCCTCCCTCAGGAAGAGCTATTCAGATTCTCCACTCTTCTGGGAAAAAAAATGACTGGTAAATAGAGTTATTAGTATCACACTCTCACAGCCAGATTGTTAAAGAAAAGAATGGTTGCTACTAACTTTTCTGAGTGGATTCATGCACCTGTTAGTAGTAAATACTTCTTGACCTGGACTGAATTACCTTTGTGCTGCTATCATAAGGTACTAAAGCTACAGGGAACATTATGATTTCAGATGACCAGTTGTTTCCAGTTTGGCTAGCAAGAAGTCATTTTTTCATTGTATAGGTCACTGCAGAATCCATTTTTTTGTGTACAAGGTTATGATGAATATAGCAAGGATCATTCCCCATCTCCTAAGCCCAACTGTAGCCACAGTCTTGTCGCTTTATTACATTTCCTTGTCAGAGAGAGAACTGGGCATGCTTTTGCCTCTCAATTCTCTACTTTTGCACAAAAAGCCCCCTAGGAGCAGGAGCAGTAATGTGCTCTGCAGAGGTGATAGTCTGCATGATCTGTAACCTGTGGTGCTGAAGTGCTCACTGAATGATGAGAATAGATGCATCCTGGCTCTCCCTGTGCACTGCAGATTGCCCTTACACATCTCATGGTTTTAATCTCTGCTCCCAGACCTGAACTGCTGGTAATATACTACAGTGACTAATATTTATTTATGTATGTATGTATTTATTTATTTATTTATTTATTTTGGCTCTTAAGCTATTTCATGCATATAGTTCCCTGTCACTTAAACATATTAAAGATTATGGCAGTGAGGATTTCCACCTAAAGTTTTAAGATTAAGATCTCAAAACTACAAATAAATTTTATGTGTTATTTGTGTATGCATGTTCTTTTAAAAAATAAAAATAAAATCTTCTATTTGTCCATACCTCTTTACATCCAAAATAAATGAAAAATCTCTGATCCTGCTGCTTGCAGGTCTCATATTTAAGCACAGTAAAGTGCCACCCACTTTTTAAAAGATAGTTGCTTACTCAAGGTGTGGGAACTGCGCTGTTAGAGGAAAACCTGCAGGAAAACTAATGACAATTTGAGGAAATTATTACCAACTGATTCCCAAATGAAGTTAGTGTTCATATATGATATTTTGGCTTATACACTGAAAAAATACATTGCCAGTAGAGAAAAATAATAATCAAAATTAGCAACTTTATGTGCCAAACAAAAGTTGGGGAGATATAGAGTCAAAAGGTTTCCAACATGATGAGTCTTATCAATTTTAATTAAATTGAAATAATGAGTGATACACTAAGCAGTGAAAAACAGTCATCATGGTGAACACATTTTATATCTGCCATTGCACTTTAAATAGGCATCTATTATAGTCGTTTCTGCAGCTTCGCTAAGATCATTACTGAGTATAGTCAGATAATTTAAATATTGATCTGATCTGCAACTTGCCTGAGCACACAGCACCATGATGAATCTTTCAAAGCTGAACCTCTTTTGACTAGGTGACAGTGAGAGAGGGAGCAAATTACCAAATCAGAACATTAATATTTTTAGCTGAGCTCTTCAATTTTGTGGTAATCACAGTGAGTATCTGTCAATCATGATTGTTTTTTTTACAGAGCTTTAACTTTGAGTGGACTAACGTGTACTTTTATATTAAGTGGCACAGGAAAAAGAGAAGGTAAAACCACTTTTTATCTATGAAAGCTACTGGGATAATGTAATGTGGGCCATTAGGTCATAGAGATAGAAGCATACAGCTCAATTTTTGTTCTTGTTTCTCTGGCAAATTAAAAAGTAAAAATAAAAATCTTCCAATCCTTCCTACTCTGGTTATTATGAAGAATTTATTAGGATAGTTTGCAAATACACTAGAGGTGGTTGCATTTGAGAAGTGGTATGCTTGTATGTTAGGGACTTGAAGATCTAAGTTTTAAGGTGAATAAATATAAAATATAAGTTGTTCACTGTAGAGTAAGCTTTAAAAACAAGAGTGTTGGGGAACACTGCAAATATTAAAGGGAAAGTATAGAAACATCTATTTCTTCAAGCTTTATAAGCTAAGGGCTTCTTTTTTTTTTTTTTCCTTTTTTTTTTCCCCTTTGAGAGTATTTTGTGTTGCTTGAGTGATTGTACTCTAGGTGCCGGTGTTTGATGAATTGATGAATTGATTCAGTACATCCCAACTATCACCCTCCTCTTTTCTACACACTCAGTCCTAATAGATTTCCATTAGTAACTGAAGACTTTTTGGTGATCATTTTGCTGGCAAAAAGTGATTTAGGAGAGGATCACATTCCAGAGCTTGGCCTATGGCATATGGTAATTGGGTAATAAAGCATGGGTCTGTCAGTAGGAATATAAATATTGCCAAACAAAATTGCCATTCCCTGTTCTTGTAGTCCTTCAGTAAGTCTGTAGAAATAGAACAAATAATGTGCTTCAGAAAGAAAGACAAACGAACAAATAAATAAATAACTGTGTTTTTTATTATTTTATTTATCTTTCTATGTTTTATGATGCTTAACTGCAGACTGTCTTTGAGTAAGGTGGTTTTATTGCTCCTGTAAGTAAGATGGCTACTTCTGTATAGGTCTAAATGTCACAGTTTCTCACAGCTGATATTTTATGTTCTAGAAGTACATCTACAGAGCCATTCACATCTGAGCCTCTTTTTCAATAATCAGGTGTGAGTGCTAACATTAACAACGCTTCAAGGAGGAACTCTTCAGCAAGTAACAGTAAATACTAAATAAAAATTCAATGATTCAAAAATAAGCAATTTCAACAACTGATTCAACAATAACAGTTCCATGAATTTCCATGAAACAGTCCCAGACTAGCAACTCCCAACTTCTTACCATCATTATATTGCCAGGTTGTTCCTTGTCCACAATATACTTAATCTTCCCCTTGGATTTCCTCTGGCAACATTTCTGGATCCTGCTAGTGTTTCTTGGCCCATCTCACAGAAACATCAGTCACTCACTACATTCACCAATCAGCTCCTGCTTAATTCCACTTCTCAGGCACCTGGGCTGGGTGAACCCTCCTATGTCAGGCCAGAGCCTGTGGGTGCTGACCAACCTGTTGATTATCCAAATGGCACAAATAATGCTAAACTCACTATGCAGCCTCTCCTTCTACAGGGTGCTAACTTGGATTCCTTTTACCTTTTCAGGGTAGGTGAGAAAATCTTTCCTTCACCCTGGGGGAAAAGGCTGGTATGCATCTGGATCTCTTCCTGCAGTAGGCAGCTGGGCTGTGCACAGGTACGTAGGTCCTCTAGCTGGGATAAAGCTTTTGAGACTGCTCTGTCAAACAGCCTCACACCTGCACAACAAGATCAAAAATGTATGAAGAGGAGAGGGAAAGGAAAGAAAGAGTTATAATACAGGAACTTAATTTCCCAAGGAAACAAAGTTAAAACATGGACTGCATGTCACCATTATATTACATTTACTTGATGTTCTGTAAGATATCTTTTTAAGAAACTAGCCAAAAATGAAAAGTAGGACTGAAAAGTTTCTGTGTAAGAGCAATTTCAAAGTCTGTCCTTTAAACATTTATGAAGAGAAACCAAGAGACTGCACAGAAAATTCAAACTGTGAAATTCTACATCAACAGACTATTTTCAGATGAAATGTCTCGGTGTGCTCTTGTTTCAGACTGTGATCTCTTTTTCATAATCGCTGTTCCATCATAATATGTATTTGAGTCTCTCTCTCTCTCTCTCTCTCCCTCTCTCTCTCTGTTAAAGCAGCAGTCAGAGCTATTCCTTTGGGATAATCCCCCAAAGGGAATTGTGACTTGATACAGTAAGTAGCAATCTTAGCAAATATTATAGTAAATAGAAAATTTGACTTTTACTTTCTTCATGTATTTTAATCCCCTACTTTCTTAATGTATTTTAATTCCCTATTTCGGGGAATGAAAGAAACAAGACTATGACATTCATCTTTGTATTTGTCTCTCCAGATGATGTCCTTTACAACAATAGGTGATGCTCATCTAAAATTTGCTTAGTCTGTATGCTATGAAGTCATTTACCAATATCAACTTGAGATCTCAAAAACAGATATTAAAAACACAAACAAAGCACAATAGCATTTTATATTGTAGGAAACTTTTCCTATCTGATCAATAATGTATTCCTTCTTAATTATTCAATATTATTTAGTGAAAATTTTATGCCTACTGGAATATTAATATCATATAACAACTGTAAATACTCCAATTTTAATTAAAATACTTTAGCAAAAGTTGGATGAGAAAGTTTTGATACATTGATAGTCATGACAAAGCAAAGTAGCATATCAAAGTACAAAATAAAAATGAGGAATTATAGAACTACTAAGAAATTGCAGAAAAATTTTATTTATTAATCATACACTTTTTTGTGCTTTCTAACTTTGCTGTATATAAGATTCATATATCTGAAGCATTCTAAAATAATATTGTTTTCTATTTATTTTTTATGTACTATTTACAACTTTAAAAATATTTTTATTTTATTTTTATTTATGGGAGATTTTAGGAAAAGAAGATATTCCTATCTTGTGCTATAGAGTAATGATTTCATATCTCCAGGAAATTAGATTTTATTTTAAACTGAAAAGGCACATTCCAACTGGAAAATATTTCAGCTGAGATATTCCTGCTAAAACTCATGAAAGTATTAACCAGCTTCTGGATACATTTCATGTAAGAATAATAACATCACTGAGCAGACAGACATCCTTCACAGTGTGAAGACACTTCATGTCCATTGTAGGCTGCAGTCTGCAGCTGCAGTCCTGGATTCACTGATCTTGGTAGCAAAAGTTCCTCTAGCACCTGCAGGGAGGGGATCTTGTTGCACAGCTGTAAGGACTGCACTCCATCCCCTCTCCTGGTAGGTGGCTGACCACAGCTGCCCATGGTGCCAGGGCCAACATGGAGCAAGGAATTGAGAAAAGTAGTGGCAAGGAAATTCTCCAAAAGGAGACATATAAACATTTGCAGAACTTTTTAAAATTCCATTTCATGATAATATTGTTATGTACTTATTAGGCAATAATAAATAAATAAAAACTAAACAACCTTCCCCTCCTCCAAAAACCTAGTTAAATAACCCTGCAGCATGAGATAAGGGAAGCTTACAAGATAAAGAGAGCTGAAATATTTTATGAATACCATTAAACGTGTGAACTTGTACTGTCCTTGGAGTAATAATCTCAGACAAATTGGAAATTTATCTTGTCAAGTGATGCTTTCAGTAAGGTATAAAGCTAGCCAAAATATACTGAACCTGCACCTCCCAATACTGAAGATGCCTCTGTGAGGACTACCTCAGATAGTGCCACATCAAATTGTCCCACATTAAGGTTAGTTCTGCGTGGTTCTTGAGGTTCATACATATGCTTAAGGATTTTGTTGAACAGGACACACAGCAGTGTGAAATATGAAAAAGGAAAGAAGGAATACGTTCATTAGACAGCAGATAATGTTCACAGAAGCAAAAGCTAGAAAGAAAAGTGTGGGGGAGAGGGAGAATGGGCTATATTTTGCCTTTCACTATTTGAATGTATTGCTGTTCTGCTACTAGAAAATGGCCCTTTTCACTACAGTTGCACCTTATCTTCACAGCTTCATGTTTCAAACTGCCAACATGTAATAAGCCTTACTGAACAGTTACTGGTGGATAAGAGGTAATGCTTAAAATAAATAAATAAATAAATAAATAAATAAATAAAGCAAACAGAAAATAAGTATTCCCCTCGCAGACAAAATGGTTAGAGCAAAGCAAAAGCAAAAATAGGAGATGTTATGAACAGTGTCATAGTGTGATCAGACAGTAAGGTAAGCTGAGATATCTCAAGCATGGGATGTTCTCTACCAGACTATGTAACTCCATAACTTTCACATTCCCACACTTTGACAAGGGATTGCTTGGTGACTAAGATCTGTCCTTTATTTTTTACAACATTTCTTTATTTATTTGTACATTTTATGTTAGTTACTTTTTTTTGTTCTTCAAGTTATCAGTACAATCCAAGTACTGGAAAAAATATAATAAGCTATAAGAATACATCTGTGCAGGTCACCAGCCTACTAGATGAGACCGATGGCCTATCTAATTTACCTCTTCCAGTGTCAAAAAAAAAAGAGGTACGACTTTAGAAAACAAAACCATTACCTGCAGTCATCATGTTACTGCTAGCTCTTCTATATCACAGTGAGAATCTATTAAGCCTTAACCCTTTGTTTCCTATCCTTTACTCAGCTTTCAACTCATAAAATTACCTTTCTTACTTTCAGAGATTATGACTGTAGATGGCATCTTTGGCCCTGTCAAAGCTTCTAGTGTGGAATTTTCTGAAATACGTCTTAAAATTCAAATACTTCATATCTTTTTTTTTTTTAATCATAGAATCATAGAATGGTCTGGGTTGTAAGGGACCTCAAAGATCACCCAGTTCCAACCGCCCTGCCATAAACAGGATACCACCCACTAGATCAGGTTGCTCAGGGTCTCATCTAACCTGGTCTTGAACACCTCCAGGGATTGGGCATCCAAAACCTCTCTGGGCAACCTGTTCCAGCGCCTCGCCACCCTCTGAGGTTATTACAGTTTTATTATTTATATTATTTATGGATTAATTATGGAGATTTATGACAGATTCTTCGCTGTTACCAGAGATGGAAGTCAGTCACCAGTCTGTACTTTCTGGAAAGCCCATCCAGATCTCGAGATGGGAAAAACAGCTGCAAAGAATTCCATTCTATTTATTTATTTATCAGGAATGCCTTAGACATAAAAATATATATTTAAGGCTTTGCATCAGTGCTTCCATGTCTTGTCTGGAAGTTTCCCCAATCACCCCTATATCTGAGTTACAAAGAAAAAAAAATCTTTCCCTCTAAAAGCCTCTGAATATTCACCCACTTTTAACATAATGTTTATGGAAAAACTGAAAGTGACATCTCTAGTACAAGAGCAATGGAGCTACTGTGTTTGTTGTCATTAAGGTTTAAATTCATAATTATATAATTATATATATATATATATTATATATATATATATAATATATATATAATTATATATATATTATATATATATTATATATATTATATATATATTATATATATATATAATTCATAATTATAATTATAGTTAGCAGTAAGCAATATGAGCAGGAAACATATCCACTGGTTCAAATCCTGCAGTGTTTGCCTATGTGGGAAAACCTGAGAATTCTAATTTAAGGCTTTGAGTCACCTCTAAGATAGGGAAGTAGAGTTGTTTGTTACAAAGGGAGGCACAATACTGTAATTACTTTTTTATGCCAATGTCAGCATCTTTAATAAGTATCTGCACTCTCCTCAGCATGTGTACTAAACCTTGATGCAGTCAGTGTAGAATAAAATTGGCACTTCTCTTTGTCTTCTTTGTCCTTTCTGTTAAAGTCATTCTGCTAAAATGGAGACAAAGTGCTATTTTCAAACTAATGAATAGGAAATATGCTTGTTCTATTTATTTGTGGCATACATAACACAAGATCCATCAGGAACAGATTTTGTATTTTTCCAGGGTGCTCATCTAAAAGTCAGTCATAGAAGGGGAAATCTAGCCTTGGGCTAAGGGTGTGGGTTTTTTTCTGTTTGTTTGTTTATCTGTTCTTCAGATATTGTGTTTACCTTTCCCCCCCCCCCCTCGCCCCCCCATTCAAACAATGTAAATGAATAGTACAATAAGGTAAATCCAGAATAACCATTCTGAACTTGAATCTCGGAAACTTACTTTTCAACCTGTAGAATCACCAATGTGACCCTAGTCTTGTCTCCTTACTCCTGCTTCCCCCTTTCATTTAACATTTTCAGAAAAATCTCATGTCCTTTTAAGCCTTAATTTCTCTCAAGACCTGTCCTGTCCCAACTCCAGCAGCATTATGGCCCCAATAACCATGGTAGTTAGTGGATGGCAGAAACAGCGGTAGTTAATTTGATGGAGTTTCTGAATAAGTGATCAGATACATTTACACTGTGATCATTTAGTTTCTGTTTTTCACAGCACAGGCCATAGGTCATTCTCAACTTTCCACCTGCAATAAAGCATACATTTTAGGAAATAGACAGCCTTGATTTTTAGATTGCCAACGGAAACCTATGTAACCAGTTCTAATTACTTCCGCTTGCAGTTAAAACTCTGTACCTGATTGAAAGGCTGAATTTGTCTGACTTCAGCTGCCAGCCATTGGGTCTTGTTACACTTCTAGCTGCTAGGTTGAAAGCCCGCTATCAATACCATTATCAATTTAATTGATCTTTTGCTGCTGCTTCAAGATTAAGCACTTAACTGGCATTTCTAACTATGGTGTAGAGTCATGTGAAACATTACTCCCTGCAGCCAATCATTTGGGGCATGACTCTCTCCCAGCTTTTACTTTGAAAACTGCATGTGCAAGAAAAGCAACTAAAAAGAGCCTGGCTAAGGCTGGTCTGCTGGCACGTAGCTCCTACTTTGTTCATGCTTCACACAAGTATCAATGACTAAGTGAAGTACATACAGTGAAAAATCAGATTTATTTTATTTTTTTTTGTCTAGGTGTTGGAAAACATTAATTTAAATTCTGAACATCTGTCTTCTATGATCATATTCCTGCCCCCTTTTTACTTGCTAGTTACAAATATTCATGTGCACGTATTATTGTTTCCAAGGATGTATGGAGAATAACTGTTCTACATATGGAGACGTGTATTTGCATGTAAGTAAGTATTTCTGCAATTAAAAAGATTATTCAGTCCTTGTATTTTCCCATTTTACAGCATTTCAAACAGCCAGTTGGGGAACAGAAACAAATTCTAACTATTAGATGACCACTGACATGCCCTGAATAGAGGGTGGCAAATAATTTAATTTATAAAATGTTTCTTTTGTTTGATTTTTTTTTTTTTTTTTGGGGGGGGGGGCAGGGGGAGGGGGGGATGCTATTTGTCAAGTTAGTTTAAATAATAAGCATTTTCACTTAAATAAATCTTTGTTTTCTGAACCAAACTCACAAACAAACAAAGAAAAACCACACTTGCTTTCTATGAATAATCTCCTCAATTGCTCCAAAAGACAAAATTGTTTTTATCCACTTCTAACATTGCTATTAACTGTTAAAACTGTCTTTAGAACAGGCTTGGCTTTCGCATTTTGGTGCCTGCTTGCTTTCTATACTCCTGCAGTATGCACTCTTCTTTCTTTAGATCATCACTTGCATTCACTGAAGTGCTAGAAGTTGAACAGGAAATAGTGCTTGGCTAGATAAAACACATTCTCAGCACCACTTAACTTAGGACTTAGGACTGCTGGTCAGGAGTGCTCAGACTTGTTCAGGAATTTTCAGTTCACAGATGAAAATGTAAACGGTTTGAAATCGGTGCACATGGTGACATCTTTGATGAGTACAATAAAGTCTTTCTGCTATGCTTGTGAGTAGCTGCAGGAATATATTTACAGCTCAATGACTGAATTTGCAAATCTGTTTCTCTTTCCATTTGCAGTATGAGAAATGGTGTAATATTTTCTTCTGTTTTAAGTCAATGGTCTGATAAACATCTTTTTCCTTTCAAGTAAGAACAGAGATAGCAGGAGTTGTTCCCTAAATATCTGTTTTAGAGAAACTTAAATCACATCTGATCAGCTTTTTATCAAATTAACAGGACACCATTCTTTGTGAAGTAGACAAGTTTATAGCCTTTTAAAATGTGGAGATGAGATATTTCTCTAATTTGCCCTTTAGCTCTTCTTTCGTGGAAAATTATTTTTCACAGCCTGGAGATTTTAAATATTTCCCAGGTCTATTTTAGAAACTGGACAGACCTCATTGTCTTCCTCCTGAATTTTCTACTCTGAAACTATCTCTGGTGATGAACAAATGTACTTTGTATGCTCTTGGCACTGCCAGTAACAGCTTCAAACTAGAAATTAATTTTTAAACACCAGGCTTCTGTGACCACTGCACTGCTATTAAACTCTCTGGCACAAACTTTAGTTTTACTCCGTCACAGTTGATGATAGATTTTTTTTTTTCTTGACTTTTTATCTTCATTTTATGGTGCATATTACCTTTTCCCCCAGATTAATATTTAACTCACAGTGTATTGGAAAATAGAAAATAATAAATAAATAAATAAAGTATATTAAAGGTGCATATGCCTGGTTAAGTCAGAGTTTTCATTTTATCTAAAAATAATAGCACTACAGTGGGCTCATCTGTTTGCACCATTGTGGAAAAACACTAAGTTCACAATTTTCCATTCCTTTCAGTGGCTGTTGTACTACTAAAAGGCTGCAACATCAGAAGCCACAGCAATCTGAAACATTTTAGAGGAAATGCTTGAAAAAGGAAAGCTAGCTGTCTCTCCCCAAATTTACCCCTAGCCTGCCTCAAGGAAAGAGATTGAGCTGGAACATCCACGGCCAGCCTGGCCTTCCTGGCTGATCCTTAAAACTGATCCTTACAGTCATGACTGTCTTGACAGACACCAAAATAAAGGTAAAGATCTGTATGTGGTAGGAGATGGATGAACCTGATGAATCTCAGATGGGAACTGGGAAACACACATTTAAAATGTGTGCTTCTTCCCTCTATCCCTTTGGGATCAGTGCGGAACAGGGTTCAGAATACCTGAGAATTGAGATTTGAATTCAATTTACATTTCAAATACAATCATGCCTGAAAGAAAAAGAATCTAACACCACCCTTCTGGTTCCAGAGGGCAGAAGCTTAATGTTTATAGCAAGCAAAGTAATCATGCAAATCATTCTATCATCTTTCTCATCTTTCCATCTCTCTCTCTCTCTCTCTCTCTTTTATTATTTTTTTTTTCTTAAGTGTGGTGTTATTTCAACTGCTACAAATTATAGCACTAGATTGAACAAACATAATATAACTGAATATTTAAATAGGAATCTGGGCTGACTAAATCACACATTTATGTGGAAAAAATTGTGCTCTCAGCAACACATTGAACTTCCTTAAGTCAGTGCTTTTCAACCTTGCAGGTAACACAGTCTAACAAAAGCTGTTGTTGGTAAGAATACTGATCTCACTCAGACATCTCCATTTTGACTTTTCAAATTTTCTGTGGCTTCAAGGGTGTTCTACATCAGTTATGGCTTTCTTTGAAAGTCTAAACTACAACTCTCATTTATGTTTTGTGTAAATATGTAGAGGAAAAACTCCTTGAAACTTGGAATAATAAGGGTTAAATTAAATTCTTTCTCTGTTGAAATCAGCAGCTGTTTTGCCTTTGAGGGCAGTCCAGGCCAGATTTCATCCTTGTCAGTGGAAACAGAAGATGATTTATTTGACTTCACTAGATAAAAAGACTAAGTTATGTACCCAAATCCACTCTGCTCTGATTTTTGGATTTTCTGGGCACTTACCTGGCTAACATTAGTATGTATGTATGTATGTATGGCTTTTTTCTTTTTTTAAGGTATTTTTATGAATTATATATATATATATGCAGTAATAGTAAAACTCATCTTTGCCATCTTTGCCCTTATGGTATTATACTTATTATACTTTTTAATTCTAAAGCAGGTTCCAGAGTTTTTTAGGCTAGCTTTTATGGTCCTGAATACTTTATTCCAACACCAACACTGAAGGAAGGTTTAGTTCGCACACATCAATGGTTTTAATGCAGCAACCTTTTCAACTGGAGCTAAGACATAAAAATTCGTAAGCTTTCTTGGGAAGCTTATTCAACGCTATGAGCTTGAGCTCAGCTGAATCACAATGTGACAATGCAAAGCAGCCTACAGAAAACTAAATTAAAAATATAAATAAAAAAATCAGAGCTGAAGCCATCATGGAAACTTGGCCCTACGTAAAAACAAAATGATAGAATGCTTGAATAGGTTATTGTTCCATGACAAATATCATATTTCCATCTTTGAGTTTATTCTGAAATATTTCCCTCTTCCAATTTATTCTGAAATGTAATGAAAACCTAGGAATATTAGTCTACTGCTTTTCTGGGATGTAGCTAGAAGTATGCAATAGTGAGATCCTGGGATTCTTTCTTCACAACATTTGGCAATTGGTCACTTAGCCTCCTGAGTTTATGTATCTTGTCACTGCAGCATGAGGATTATTATATTTGGAAAGCCATTCGTTATTCTTGCATTTACTTTTTTAATGTCTATTTAGTGACAATTACAGTATCATCCAATTATTGAACACTTCCTTAAAAATTTGTGTCATGATATTTAAATTATGATTTCCAGCTATAAAAATACATGTTTTGTATATATTTACCTGTAGGATATGGATTAACATATAGGCATTGTTGTTAGGCATTAGAATAGACTGTCCAGGGAAGTGGTTCAGTCACCATCCCTGGAGGTTTTTAAAAGATGTTTAGATGTTGAACTTAGTGATACGGTTTAGTGGAGGACTTGTTAGTGTTAGGTCGGAGGTTGGACTTGGTGATCTCTTACAACCTAGATGATTCTGTGATTCTGTGAACATGGCTGGACGGCTGGAGAAAGAGTGAGTATGCCTCTGCAAGAGACCAGGAGAAGAAGTACCTGCTGTAATGAACTTTTTATTCAAGAAGTGAAATACTCTCAGTAGCCACCTTTCTGGAACTGGGTTCTGGGTTACAGAAGGATACAACACTGTTGTTCAGGATACAACACTTTATTTCATAGTGATGTCTAAGTACCAGGGCTGTAGGTGATGGAAGGTGACACTGAGATGACATCCACACAACAGTGTAAAATGAGAAAAGATCCAGGAACAGAATTTAGAAGTTCTTAGAAAAAAGTTTAAAGATATGTTTATTACAATAGCATTTTGTAATTTTTTCCCTATACAGGACCACAGAGGATACAGCAGTGCAGGCTTATGAAATAAGAGCATACATTTCCTTTCCCCAGCTCATGGATCCTCCCTCCTCAAACTAAACATCTGTAGTGTCTTGGAAAGGAATTTGTCCTGAAAAACAACAACAACAAAATGTTTTCTTCCCACTGGTGTGAGTAAGTAGCTATAAGCTGAAGATTTTATTGGAATATTTCAATACAGATTTTGGTTATTTGTATATTTTTATCCAGCAACTAAGACTTCGCTGTAGATTGTATTTGTAATCAAAATACAAGTACAAGTAAGTTGTATTAAGGGTATTGCTGAAAAAAGCAATACTTTTTCAATTAAAAACTTCATGTTTTTATTTAATACACGTCACTCAGATAAAAATTCTGCTATATAATTTACTCTGTTCTATCAGAATGGCATAGTTAAATGATGATATTAAATTGCAGTAGTAAAATGCCTTTTACAGTGGGTAAAAACTCTTGTCAACTGGGTGACAACAAAAACACAGTATCTGAGTATATTGGAGTGTCTCCCTAGGGATTGCTTATAATGATATTTGTTGTAAAATGAGATTGTGACTTGCAGTTTCCTTAGACTAGCAAATCATGTGGTATGTTCCTCATATACAGCCTCTAGGAAAAGTATTAATTGCAATAAGTTTTTCAGTTAGTCAGATACTTGTCTGAAGCATAGGAAGAACCTGTGTAAATGATCTTTTTCTAGTACCTTATATGGTAATGGTTCTGGCATAAATAAAACTGTAGATGAAAATATTCATGTTTTTATTATAAAGCAAGCTCTCTGCAAAATACAAGAAAAGGATGTCCCCTGTTCCTTTCTTTTTTTTCCTAATTTCTATTAAAATTTATTTTAATCTTACTAATAATATTTTAGCTAAAACATTGTACCGTAACGGTCAGCTCTTTATTTTGAGGATCAAGCTCTACTTTTGCATTTTATTTATTTCTTTATAAACATTTTATTACTAAATTTATGCAAAAAAAAATCTAGACCACTCCTGAAATAACCTACGTTGTTATTTTTTCACTTACACATGGCAAGCAAGATTTAAGGTCCACTCATCCTAATAATTCCTGTTGTGTGGGGTGGGATATTTTTGTGTGTGTTGTTTGTTTATTTATTTTTATTATATTATCACTTTTACACCTTTTTTCCTTTGTTTCCTCTTAAGATGAAGAGTAATGATGAACCACATTCATTGTTTGTCATATGTATTTGCATAAATTGTGATTTTTCTGGTTCAGAGGGTTATGAACTGAAAGGTACACTTTTCAAGTCTGGAGAAGAAATCTGCAGTGGGCTTTATTTATTTCAAGTACCAACTCGGTGTTAGATTTTTATTTTCCAGTAATAACTGGCACAACAACATTCTTGGAATGACAGACTCTAGCTGTCGAATATTCTTTTGGAAGAAGTGATCACATTTCTCAGCCATGGAAAACTACAATATAAGCTTCAAAAGAAGCTTCAAAAATTTGTAGATGCTGTTTCACTAAGTTACAAAGGAGCTGATAAAGCAGAGTGTTGGTCCAGCAGAAATGCTTCCCAGAGGGAAGCAGGCCATCCTTGGCAGGTAGAATTTTATTTTTTATTTTATTTTATTTATTGTGAATACAACCAGCCTTTCAGTAGAAAGTACATCAGAATGGGAATGAATATTTTTTAAAAGTGACTTATTGGCTGTTAGTTTTTGTTTGTTTGTTTGTTTTAAGAAACCATGTAGAATTATAATCTTGTGCTATAGAATTCTGTTCTTACCATCTATCAAGCAGTAATAAATTCTGAGCTCTTGCAAGTTATTTTTTGATTGGAAGAATGTGGGTATTTTCTTAGCCTGTCTTTCTGTACTGATGTTATCACTTTTGAAAAGCAGAAATACAAAATACACACCATCTTTTAGGAATGTTAGAATCTACTTCAGAAAAAGTCCTCCAAAATGGACCTGGAGAGAATGGCAGACAACAAAATGGCAGACAGCAGGTTTTTTGTTTTGTTTTGTTTTGTTTTGTTGTTTTTTTTTTTTCTGTTTTGTTTTGTGTGTTTTTTTTTTTTTGTTTGTTTTTTTGTTTTTTTTTTTTCACATTTCAGAACAGTCCTTTTAAAGTATATAAGGCTTCATATAGTCAGGGATGCTACTCACTGATCTAAAAAGACTAAGACTGTAACTGAATTTGAAAATCCCACTGGAAAAGAACATTGGTAGGAGAATGTTAGAAAAACTATTGGAAAACTCTCCTTAGCATCAGCTTGTTAGCAAAGCTACAACTAAAGAAAACATATATATATATATATATATATATATATATATATATATATATATATATATATATATATATATATATATATAAGTTTTGAAATGCATCTGTATTTTTCAGAAAATTGAATTTATCTGTGGATTAGGTCACCAGCTCTGCAGTTTTGATCACTCCAGTACTGGATTTAAATGTCTTTTCACATTCAGTTTAAAGTTTTAGACCTGGATTTCAGAACTGGTCTTTCAGTTGATTTTTATGCTTTACATCAATGCTTACCTAACTAATTGCATTTGATGGCAGTGATTGAATAAATGTTTTTCATCAATCTGAGCAGGGTAGTGTTACATTCTTTGGATAACAAATGATCAAAGGAGAGTAAGTCATGTCTATACATATGCATATATTAACTATATTACTAGTTCTGTGGTGAAGAAAATATTAACTTAGTCTATTTATTTCTTTGAAGATTGTGTTTTCATACAGCAAGTGAAATTCCTGTTACCCACATCATCAGACAGGAAACAGTCCTAGGATTAGTCTGAGAACTTCTGGTAGAGTAATTTAGATATTATTCCTTCTGTCATATACCATCTGGGAATAAAACTTAGACATAGCCTGGCACTTTGGAGGGGGAAAAAAAAAAAAAAAAAAAAAGAAATATAAATATTTCTTTTTTTCTTTTTTTTTTTTTTTTTTTTTCTTTTTTTCATTTCTCTTTTCCTTTTATTTCAGTAATCTAGTTCACAAACTTAGAGACGTAGCCTGTGCCTTGAAGATTTTGCCTTCCATTTGTGTTGAATCACTGGCTTAAGACCAAGGCTGAAGAAGAAGTGCAACCATATTGATAATTTACTAGAAGTAATTAAAAATGTGTGTACACATTTTTAGCTAATGGAACATTACTATTATATTAATTAAAGTTCACATAATATTAATTGTGTTACACGCAAGCTCTTCTTGAAGGTTTTCACAGTATAACTCCAAGATGTCATTCTGACTTTTGTCTTCATTTTCCATTCATACTGGCTGTGTACATCACTTTTAGCATTGGCTAATGAAAACATGTCTTAAACCTATATAAAAGCGGTATTTGCCAACATCACACGCTGCACACAACTCATAATATTAAAATACTTATATAAAGTAAATTTAAACAAACAAACAAACAATGTTTGGCTTAATCCTATTAAACCAGACTTTCTTAAGAGTTACTACTTTCATACAGAATGCATACTAAACAAAAGGACATGGAAATGTTTAGTAAACGCATCACTATGGCAAGGACAGTGGCCGCTGGGTGTCACTGTGGATCCATGCAGTTTTATACAAAATACCTTCTTTGGCAGTACAAATGTTTCTGTTCTGGTCCTGTGAACAGCATGTGCCCTCTTAACTGTTTGAACATTCCTACAGAGAAGACAGAAAAGGAGAGTGTCTGATTATGGAGAAAGACTTTCCTTTTTTTTTTTTTTTTTTTTTTTTCCTTAACCTCACAGAAGACTGTAATATACAGATACACACGATTGGCAAATCCAAAGATATATAAAGATATAAAGGAGTGGCAAAATGGAACTAAGCTTTATATGTGGGTTATTAGTCATTTTGTGTGATGAAGACATAGACAGGAATGGAAAAAAATGAAGTAAGTTTGAAATGTGTGTGTTTTGTTTAAAGGTTGTATGTAGCATGTACATGTATAGTGACAGGTGAATTTAAAACGTAGTACAGTCAAAGCAAAGAAGGAGAAAGATTTTTATATATTATACCCAATGTTAATAGTATTTGCACAAATTCACTAGTTCATGGTATTGCAAACGTGCCTGGATTTTACCAGCATTTTTTCTGTTGCTGTTTAGTGCGTGGTATGCACAAAGAGCAGAGGATTCTGAGAATAGTGAAGGTCCCAGTGTATGAAAGAACATTGAATGAAGTACTGAAAAACAGAGAAACATACTCTTACTTTTAGCCTGTTACCTACAATTTTTGGACAGAGTGAGTAATTATTTATTGTAGTTCCCTTGTATGACTGAAAATGAAAGAAACAGTGGAATTAATATTGTGAAACATTACTTCAATGGAATATTGTTTCAGTGGAAGATGTCATATTTCCTATTTTGTCCTTTTTCAATGACTTTGATGTTTTCTCTTTGGACAGACTTCTGGAAAATTTTCCTATATCAAGTATCATTTTTCTCCAAATTAGTTTTCCATTTCTGTTTTCAGTATAGCTCAAAATGTTAATGATTTTTATATTCCAGCAAACTGGAAAGTTGATTTTCATTTTTATTTATTTTTATTTATTAATTAAAAATGTCATAAATTCATTAAAAAAAAAAAAAAAACACACTGCAAGCAACTGAATGTTCAGTGGCATTTGCTTTATTTAGATGTTCCTACTGAAAATCATCACCAAGGCATAACAATCTTTTCCAAGTAAGGCTAGAACTGATGGCACATAGAAAAAGGGGCATATTGAGAAGGTCAACAAATCACAGAATCACAGAATTGTCTAGGTTGGAAGAGACCTCAAGATCATCAAGTCCAACCTCTGATCTAACACTAACAAGTCCTCCACTAAACCATATCCCTAAGCTCTACATCTAAACATATTTTAAAAACCTCCAGGGATGGTGACTGAACCACTTCCCTGGGCAGCCCATTCCAATGCCTAACAACCCTCTCAGTAAAGAAGTTCTTCCTAATATCCAACCTGAAACTCCCCTGGTGCAACTTTAGCCCATTCCCCCTCATCCTGTCACCAGGCACATGGGAGAATAGACCAACCCCACCTCACTACAGCCTCCTTTAATGTACTTATAAAGAGTGATAAGGTCGCCCCTGAGCCTCCTTTTCTCCAGGCTGAACAATCCCAGCTCCCTCAGCCACTCCTTGTAAGACTTGTTCTCCAGACCCCTCACCAGTTGTGTCACCCTTCTCTGGGCTCTTTCAAGCACCTCAATGTCCTTGTAGTGAGGGGCCCAAAACTGAACACAGTACTCGAGGTGCAGCCTCACCAGAGCTGAGTACAGGGGGACAATCACTTCCCTAGCCACACCTGCTGGCCACACTGCTTCTTTTGCAAGCCAGGATGCTGTTGGCCTTCTTGGCCACCTGAGCACACTGCTGGCTCATATTCAGCCAACTATCAATCAATACTCCCATGTCCTTCTCCACCAGGCAGCTTTCCAACCACGCATCTCCCAGCCTGTAATGGTATAAAGATTCAGTAAATTTGACACGTAGGAACAGCTCAAACAGATCATATGTTTACCTCATTTGCAGTTACTTATCTACTAGATTGATTCAGACCAAAAAGCCACTAAAACCATACATGAGAAGAGGACTTCCAAAGTTGATGGACAAATTTTAGAAACCTGTGTAACTTTGAACAAGCAATTAATATATGTGATATTTCTTTCAGTACTAAACTGGACATCAGGTAAGTTTATGAACTCTTACATTTGTTTTGCTACATATATTCTGTTAAGAAGAAATAATAATAAAACTGACTTTTTGAAGCCTAGTAGCACACTTTTTTCCTTTTCCTATTCCCCACCCACATTACATTTTTTTACATCATTTTACTGCTTTACATTGTGTCATTTGTTTTAAGCTTTGAAAGCATAAAAAAATAAAATAAAAATTTAAATGTGATTTTAAGCCAAAAATCATTCTCATTTTCATTCTTTCTTTTTTTTTTTTTTTATATATATTTTTTCCTTCTTTCTTTCTTTCTGTTCAGTGATTGTTTTGAAATACCTGAGGATTGGAGCGCTGTATAATCTTTACAAATACAAATCCATATTTTTAAGATGAGTAATAATAATTATAATAATAAAAAGATTATGAGCTGTTATGAAGCTATGCCTGCCTGTTTTGAGCTGTTTTTACAAAATGGCATACTTGTACAAATGTTACACTTTCTCAGTGCTTTCCACTCTGAAAATGTGTCTGTTCTGGTGATTTTACTTAAGGGAATGCTGCTGGGTGAGCATCTCTAGGTGGAATTTCTAAACTATAACTAGGGTGTAATGAAAAAGTTCTTTCATTTTGAGAATTGCCTTCAGTGTTTTGCTGGAGACCCATCATTAGCTTTGTTTTCATTGTTCTTTTTCTGTGTAGTATATTCTGAAAAATGCAGAGGTATTTGTGAAGTGTCAAAGGGATCATGCACTTAGTTTTATGTATATAGCATAGTGTCTCCTGTTTAAACAAATTAAATATTCAGTCTTTGAAGAATGCATTGTTTAATACCAGAGCCATCAGTAAACAACAGAAGTAATAAATAAAATAAATGTATTTTTTTCAAGCAGTTTATTTGTTCATAAGAGTTACAGAAGACTAATTTACTCATGTGAGAGTTCAGAGAGGTGAGAATATGAAAAAGAAAAAACTGTAGCTAAACTCAGAGCACAGAAATGAATTTTCATCACAGAAAAAGCCTTAAAATGATTAGAAATCAGTACTAGAAAAACTAGAAAGAGAGATGAATACAAACTGATAACTTTTAGTGAAATTATCGTTTGTGCAAGTTGCCTGTTACTATGTTATGAAGGAAATTTTGGGAAATATTTTTAAAAAAATTAAAGCTAGGTAATTTGGTAACTGATGACAGTTAAAAAACAAACAAACAAACAAACATGATAATGTTGTGCTCAAAATAAAATAATAATTTTTAAAAAAAGAACTCACATTTCCAGGAAAAAGTGTTGGTTTTTTGTTTGTTTGTTTGTTTGTTTGTTTTGTTTCTGAGTTACTTATGATCCAACAAATATCTAGTGCTGCTGTTGAAACCTCAAGCAAGATCAGATAGATGTTTCCTAATTTACAGACTTTAGAAAATAAGACAGTATCACTATTTTGCTTATTAATCCTAAATTTCTAAATTTTGTTTGTCATTTTGTTTTGAAAAAGACAGACTGAATAGAAGTGTGAAAGAATATTTGAAGAAGGAATGATTATTTGGGTAATTCCAAGTCCTCTGCCACAACTGTCTTCAGTGAACTGAATCAGTTCTCATCTCCACTATGTTCTATTGTCTCCAGATGCAAAAATGAAAAAGTCATCAGGTTAAAATAGCAAAAAATGTCAGATAACTAACTGGGTTAGAAGTTTTTCTATATTCTAATTCACTAAGAGGAAAAGAGATAGGTGACAGAGTCTGATAGGACTCTCTGCTCTTGTAACATACAGGTATTCTCTTCTTCCCAAACTTCTGATTGGGAAGAAGAAGTACACAAATGCCTGGACCACTGTAGTACTGCTGCTCTCTTGATGTTCTCTTAACAATCCACTCCTAATAAAAGTAAACATTCTGCTCCCATTGCTTTGTTATCAATAATAAACCACTTCAACTGTTTTACTGCATGTATCTTCTTAAAACATGCCAGTATTAGTAATCTATATAACAACTTAAAATTTACATAGATTACTGGCCTGTGCAAATTTTTAAAAAATTGCTAATTGAACATATTGTAGAGTTAGCACTTTTCAAATTCCACATTTTCTTTAACATAATGAATATATTGAATATATCTTTAACAATATGAATATATTCATCCAAATTAAGAAATCAGTATGTTGGTTAAAACCTGTGTCATTAAGCTCCTATGCTACAGAGGTAATAGTGGCTTGTAGATGACAATCCATAGGCCCACACTGGAAAGCTCTATAGATTGATGACAATGATATTACAATCTTTGCTCAAAAAATGAAGAGTTTGGATGAGCAAAAAGACAACATCTGATGAGTTTTCCTCTGTTTCATTGAGGCAGAAATTGTTTATATGACAAGGAAAATGACATGAGATATTACAGGAGACATGTCTATCCACTTTAGACATATTAGGTTTGTACAAATATGATGGCATTCTTGCTGTTCTCTTGGTATAAAGCTTGTTTTATCTATTTGTTTTTGTCCTAAATAAATAATTTAAGCAATATTCATTGTTCCATGTTCTGACTTTAAGTCAAAATTACTGCAGTAAAAACCAGTGGGCTGCATTTGAGTGTAGAAGAACTGAAAAGTTTCAGTTGAAAATAGACTTGCTAGTTAGTTGCCTGAAGGATGTAGGAGGGATGAGAGGTCAGCCTGGTTACTGTCACAGGTAGAAATATCAACTGATCTGAAAATTTATAATTGCTCTAGAAGATTATTTTTTTTTGCTCAGGAGAAGAATCACATTTTTTTATATGAGTGTTTCACCTTACACGGACCACCTAATTTTTATAGATTTTCAGTTTATTAGATAGCGAACATTGGTATGAATTCCAGATTTTCCCTCACTCATATGTAAAGATTTCTCTTTAACTCCAGTCTAGGAGGTAAATGAAAGTTCAAAGCATAAGGTTTCTTAGACCACTGATCATACAAAAAAAAAATTAGAATTATTTTTATTATACACAACAAGATAGGTTGTGTCATAATCCCCCCTTCTCCAAAATCTACAAGCTCACACATTCCCTCAGTCTAAAATCTAATTTTACTTTCAAGAAAACTGTTAGAAAACCTTCCCTGGCCTTAGGCAATGAGGCATTCAAAGTAGCCGTTCAGAATATTAGTATAAAATACATATTGAACTTAACTGTCCAAAATTCAACTGTTGCCATACTGCAGTCCATATTCCCTAACAGGCCCAATCAAATACAAAAAGTAAAAATTACCTCAAACTGAAAGTAATGTTTAACTGTGGGGAAAAAATAAATAAATAATAATAATAATAATAATAATAAAGGCCATTTTTTTTCCTGACTGCTAACACACAGCAATATTTAGAAAATGGCTTGGTTGGTCCCTACCGTGTGCTATCCCAGAGATTTCTGCAATTATTTTAGGACATCTCATTTTTCCTATAACTCATTTATTCATGTCTAGGAAAAACTGCTTCCCAGGTCAAGACACATTCCTTTTGATCTATTCAACAATGCTTTCATATACTTCTGTCAAGAATGTATTTACAATTCAGCCACTGGGACCTTAACACAAAATTTCTCTTGTGACTAAAACCCCACCTCTGCTTTTCTGAAATTTAAGTGATTAATTCTCCTGTGGGCTTCTCTTCAGCCCAACCACTCAGCCTAACCAATCTGAGATGGTACAACTATTCTCTGCAACATCTATTATCTTCAGTTGAAGCAGTGTTAAGCCAATGCTTAATGGTTTTGAAGAATACATTTTGAAGAATATTTCACAACTTTTTCTATCTACTGCAGAGCAATTAGCTGCCAAAATCATTCAACCCGATTGATCCAGTTTTATGACAAAGGATCAGCTTCAAATGTCATGTTTAACCCTCTTCAGTGTTACACACAAACACTGAAACAATGAGAAGCATAAAGCAGTATCACACCTTGATCCAGAAAAAAATGTTTGATTCCATTAAACAGCCCTACATTTTTTCTGCTTTAAAAGGTTCTATTTTGGAGTGAATAAGATTAGCTGTATAAAACTCCTGTGTATTTGAAAGCATAGTTTAGATTAGCTAAGCTTTTTCTAACAAACCCAGTTACCTTACTTTGCTTCAGCAGCTATAGAATTTCTTTCTTAGTAGCCGCCGGAACAAAAGATTCAAAAGGCTATAGTTTGCTGGTACTGCCAACCACGCTTTTCTATAAACTGATAATCCATTAAAGCCCAACGGACTCTGGATAAAATAATTCACCAGAATATTTTTTTAATTGACGGACCATGTAAAACTAACTTATTGCCTGCTTTTCTCCTAAATTAGACAGATTCATAGGTAACAGATGTTAATAGTAATATTTTCCATATAAAAATAGCAATTATAACAATATTCTCTATTCTGCCTGAGGTGTAGAAAATAGCTTTAGAGAGCATATTTTGCCAGTATCACTTCTTGTTCCTCTTAAGTCTTTCTTTACCTAAAACCATATGTTATGGGTTATTGGCAGAGGGGAGAATTTGTCTGATGTGTGGGGAGTGGTACAGAATGTAAGGGATAAAAAGAAGTGATGAAAAGAGAAAACATAGAAAGAGCAACCAAGGAAAAAAAAATAGTATAAAGCATGATGCTACCTGTCATAGAGCTTGAAGTGATACAGAAAGAAACTGTTGGTTATGATGGCAGAGGTCACAGTAAAAATGAGGAAAACACAAATGTTTCAGTGGAATACAACTTTCAGTTATCTGGTGAAATCATGAAGAATGAAGTTTTTCTGAAGACCGTTGAGAAGTAGTTATTCCGTTCCAAATTTGTGAGCAAAATTTTTGCTGATGTTCATTGTAATTTGTTGTTCTAACACATAAAATGTCCAAGGGGCAGGGCCATTAATCTTGTACACTGAAAAAAAAAAAAAAAAAAACATATTTTTTTTTTCTGGTAACTGAGTCATAATTTTCTCCCTTTTACAGCTTTAATGGTCTTTTTTATTATTTTTTTCTTTTTTTTTCTGAAGGAGTTGGCAACAACTTTTGCCATATAAAGATAAAACAAAGTTAGAAAAAATAAACTCTTGAAATAAACAATCTCCTCATGAGTTAAAAAGGCAATTTATTTAAAATTTAATGAAATGTGGGTTGTTTTTTTTTAATGTATTTGTTGTATTTTGTCACAGCAGCAAGGGTATACATAATTTATATCTTGTTTATAAGCCTAACAAATGTGTTTTCCAGAGATAAGGGGTCTGTTTCTAATACCAGTTATTCTTTGCATAGCAGAACTTTCCTAAAAGGTTTATGAACATTACTTATGAGTATTTGTTGATGTTACTGCTTTCTTTAATTGTAGTCCCTCCCTGCATGCCAGAGACCCTAATGCTTATTCATGTCATTTGATGATCAGCAGAGATTAATGTTCCTTTAAATAATTCCACGGACCAGCATACTGACACTGGCCTGTAGATGTACAGCTCTGTCAAGTAAGAAATATTTAATTACTGTTTACAGTTATTTTAGGCATCAAAATCCTGGGCACAAGATACTTGTCACTGAATTTACCCAGACATTTTTAGTTTTGTATCCAGTAGTTTTGCATCTTGTTTGAAGTATTAAAAATCCAAATGCCAAAAGACTTTTATCAAACTGAACTATATGTGGATTATTTTGTTTAGATTTTCTAAAGAAAAAAATAATTCCTACTTAAGAACTGCAATAAAGTGCCATATTTTCAGGAGAACCAACACTGAGAATTGAGCTCTTGGAAATGCACATACTAGTGCTCTTAGCAGAGATTAGACTGGAAATGTGTTGGATGAAATCTTGGACCCTCTGAATTCAATGACAAAAATACTATTGATTTCGTTGAAGTCAGGATTTCAGTCAGCAAAAAGAAAGCATTTTTAAAAACTCTGCTTGAAATTCAGTCTTTGCCTCTTATGGGGAGAAACAAGTTGCTGATTATTACGGTGTTATCTTCCTTTCTTCTTTCGTTCTCTGCTCAGCAGCGAAATAACACACACCGGTGGCAAAATAGGTTTTAGAGTTATCACTCAGGGAGATGAATGGAGGACTTGTGTGCTTCACTGCTAGATCTACTTTTGTTGCAGGCTGAACTGTCAGCTCTCAGAGGCACCACTGTGTGAGTTTCCTTTTGCAATGTTTTCTTCACTGTGATAGATTCCTAAGCATAGATTTTTCTTCCAAATGAGAGCTTCTACTGCAGTTACATGGACAGGATCTGATTTACCACACTGCTGGGAGCTAAGTTGAAGTGACCCCAGCTCACAAGACACCCTCTTGGTAATCTGCAAAATTAAACCTCTAAAGAGTCAAGTGGCCTTGAGAACAGATATGAAGTTTGTGTTCATTCTTATCTTCAAGGTTTTTGTGTATAGAGCTGGTTTAGCTGTCTGCCTCCTACTCCCTGATGACTATAAACAAGTCTCTGTGTATGTCTCCAGGTGATTTCTCCTTGTACTGAGCTGATACCATTAGAACAAGTTATGCTTTGTGGCTGGGAGACTGGGGTATTGGATTTGGACCCAGAAGGGGGAAAAAAGTTATTTTTTCTTTTCTGTCACTGAACCCCTTGTGAACTTGGGCAAATTAGTTCACCTCAAAAATTTCTCCAATGTGTAGAAAGGGAATAATTCTTCTTCATTAGAACAACAACGATTTCTTAGGTTATCTTAGGTACAGCCATGACTGAGTGTGTTGTGGCTCAAGCACTGAAGTATATAGGAGAAGTGATGGTTCTTGGAGAGAGAGGTAACAGGACTCCTAGAGGTGGTAGTTCTCATCTTTGTCACTGAATCTGCAACTAAACCTAGAGAAAGTCACCTGTTCTCATTATGTTTTCGTTTCCAGGAGCATTTGTCTATTAAACGATGGTTTTATTTTTAAAATATTTTTGAATTACATAGAGATGTGGCTTATTTGGGAAGTCTGCAGATATATTTAGGTGTTTTAAAAATGGTAATGGGAAATAAAAGCCTTTTCATCAGGAAAGCAAAGGACTAGTAAAACAAGAAGCAACGGATATTCAAGGAAGTAATGGAAATGTATGAGTAGTGGATCTCAAAGATTAGCTAGGGAGCTAATATTTACATGCTCTAATTATGGTTTTGATCTCATTGTCAAAATTTGGGGTGTGTTGGTTGCTTTTTTTAAGAGGATAAATTCATGATACAATCCTGTATACATACAATGAAAGCACATACATCTGTGTTTTTCTGTACACAGTAGGAATAAAACAACAGCAGAAATGTTTTCACTCAAAATTTCAAGTGTCTCATGTAGTCTGACCACTGTTTCACAGACTGTTTTGGCTGTCTATTGTTCATTGCATGTCAGCTGTTTTGTGTTTCTGCTGTTTTTCACATTTCACACTATTGTAGATGAACTTCAATGCAATCAGTTAGCCACGTAGGCTCTCATTACTAATGTCTAACTACTTACATGTTACTAGACTGCTAGGAAACCCACCATCCATGTTTGCATATGAGCTACAATGGTTTGTCCCCCCACTCGCCTGCTACTGTACCCTATAATGTGAAGAAAAACAGACCTCATGAGCTGTTTCCACATGTCCTGCTTGTAGGTTGCTTCAATTCAAAGCACAGTATCTGGCTAAAGCTTTCCTCCAGATCTGAGGGTGAGATACTGGTGCATTAATTTGTTTTATGCCTTCAGCCTCCACAAGCCAACCAACCCTCTCCAGCATGCTCCAGAGCATGGACCATGCTCACTGCTGAATGTGTGATGGTGCATTAGCAGTGTTTGTGATGGATGGATGAATGTGGGCTTGGGAACAGACCTGGACAGCTGTTAAAATAGGGATTTAGACTCACCTTGTCCTGTAACAAATCCCATTGCATTGATGCCAGTACTGCAACAGATAAATTGTTTGTCAACAGAAGAGGACTTGTGCCAGGTTATCTTGTTCTTTGAGATCTGGTCAGAGCTGTGCTGCCTGTGGATACCCACTCCTTGTCCAGGCAGCTCTGATGACACCAAGAAGGGCCAGGTCCACAGATAGCCCAGCAGAACTGTGTCCTCAGTGCTGGATGTCCTCAGGTCAGCTCTGGCTGTCCCCTGTTGCACTCACATTTTTTCAGTCATCACTGCAAGAGCCACCCCCTCACTTAACCATTACTGAAAGCACAAAAGCTTTTGTTAATACCTTAATAACCCATAAAAGGAATACTTCTAGAATATAGTAGTGAGAAATAAAGCTACAAAGTATTATTTACTCATTTACTTTCCCAGAAGGTGAAAAAGTTGGGTGACTGCAGCAGTTTCATAAATGGCTCTTGAGTAAGTAAGAGTAAATTACTGGTATTTGGTCATAAAGGCTTTAAAAAACAATGGAAGCTTTTAGATGCTCAGTTAATTTTTCTTAGTATTAGGGTCACCCACATGAATCTTCTGTTAAGCCTGTCTGTGCTTTTCCCCGGCTGCAGAAGGTTGCTTAGCAACCTTCTGGGTTGAGTCATGTGAAAAAGTACTTCAATGACAAAAAATGTTCACGTTAAAAATATTAAAATTAAAAAAAAAAAATAGCATGCTTTTCACTTACAAACCATACTTTTCCAAATGACACTTACGTACTCATTAAAAAGAAAACTATAGATTTGGAAACCTGAAAATTTGTTTTTACTTTGCTCAGAGACTTGAGGTGTCAGCATTCACTGAACCCTAACTTCCAAGTGACTAGTTTTGAATTTTCAATACCCATCTTTTCAGACAAATCCACTCCAGACCTTCAGTGTTCAGACAAATACTCCACTGGTTGCACTACACCTTGTTAACGGGATAAGATTGGATGTCTCTGCAAAGAGAATTAATGGCATTATGACATTTACTGAACACATAAAGTACTTAAACACATCAAAAAAATATGTGACTTTGTAAAGGACTTCAATTTCTAAATGTCAAACTGTCCTTAAAGCAGAAAGATTTTCAAAAGCCTATTTGGATTCCTAATACAAAACTTAGTAAAATCACTATCTTTTTTATATATATATTTTTTCTTCAGAGAGTTGGCATAGCCCCCATCACAGAAATTTCGAGGCAGTAGTATTGCCCAACAGGTGTAACTCCACAGAATTTCAGCCAACAAGGATATGATAAGGTAATTTTTAGTTTTCCAAGCTCATGTATGATGAAGGTTACTTTATGCTTTTCTTTTTACTGTATTAAATATTGCCTCCTTCCCCCCCCCCCCCCCTTTTTTTTTTTTTCACAGATAGGTAAATTCACATGTTTATGAAGAACTTGGTTAAAAATTTTAATGCTAATATAGATAATGTTGTTGTGGTATAGAAGGAGGCAGAGAAAGGAAAACATTAATATAAAGGTATGATTCAATCTTCCTTTGCTGACAGACCTAAATTCAAATGGTGACTTAAAGCAAGATGGTGACATTTACCTTTGTAGTAGTTCAGAATCAGATTCATTTTAAAGAACAATTCTTTTTCTTTTTGTGCTGTATTTCAGCTAGGTGCAGCAACAGTCTGAACTCTTCCCTGGTTTGGGGAAAATTCCTTCCCTGTTTGGATATATAAACAAAATAAAAAAGGCTCTGATGAACATATTAATTTGCTGTTAGAACTATATGAACCCTTTTAACAGATCAGAAATTCATGTTAATCTGATGTCTCCTTTAGCTTGTATAATTCTATTGTTAATTTAGAGAAGTTATCTTATTCTCTTCCATTTCCCCCACTCATGAATGTTCCTGGCTTGTGTTGGTACCTGCCCTGTGGAAAACAGACTCCAACTGCATGTAAGGTAGAGTGTCTTGTGGATTCAGCACATACACAATGGTCATTTCCTTGCTCTGCCTGATGGGAACTCTTCTTTCCTTCTCTTATGTTCATTACTCCCGTTAGTCAGTTAATTCCCTTTGTCTTTGGTTCCACCACATCTCTGTTGGAATAAGAATGTATTTTCCTGGCTGGTGAAAGGGTGTGAATTGATATTCTAACCAATGCCTTGCACCTGCCTGCTGAATTTCCAGATAGATATTATATATTATTTAATGGGAAGTTACAACATCACTATTTTCTTCTTGCATGTGCCTACAAGTATATATTTGTGCTTTTTAAAAATTTAGCGTGAAGAGCTCCTTTTGCAAAAGCATCAAATCTCTGAACTCTATGAGACACATCTCTGTTAAGCAGGAAGACAAAAATGAAATCCGACAACAAGTTACATATGTATATATAAATGTAAATGTATTTATATATGTGTATATATTTTTCATGAGGCAAGGACTAGTTACATGGCAAGAATATCCCAACAGTTTTATGAGGTACTGTTTGCTTTTTGCTTTTCAAGATTGAAAACAACAGTGCACATAGACAAACAGGGGTCAAGATAGCCAACTCAGGATATTCTATGACTCTATAATTGACAGAAAAAATGTTCTGTAGAAAAACCCCTGTGAGTTGCTCTGCAGGATCAAAGATGATGATAACTGAAGATAGGAAATCCCCTGACTTCTAATTTCTTTCTCATATTTTAAATAGGCAAGGTATGTCATGGTTACTAAGATGATTATCTGTGGTTTAGGAACATGGAGGAAAATATGTATTTCTTATAAGCTTTATGACACCTGAGATTCAACCAACACATTTTGTTTAGTCAGCCTAATATTGATGAGTTGAGTAAGAGTGGCATAAGACTATTAATTTCACAGTGAGTGGACTGCAGAACATGCAAAGCTTTTATTAAGACTGCCTGAAGCTATAATGTGAACTGCTACCTATTAGTTCAACTTTATCCCTTACGTAAACACTTAAAAGGAGTGAATGAGTGTTTAAAAGGGCAGGACTTGTTTGTTGTCTCACAATCCAGTGAAGACATACCTGTGTGAAAATGATGTGAGATCAGACTTTCAATTTATGAAGTTAAAGAAAGAAAGTGAAGGCAGCTTTGTTAGAACAGTGTGGAATTTCATAACAAGCCATTGAATATATTGGAAAGGGCTAGAAGGAAGGGGAGGAAGAACACATCACTGACACACTTCATCACTTCACATATGGACTTCACATTCAATTAAGTGTAGAGCTCTCTGTCAACAAACTTGACACATACACCTAGGGAATGTCAACAACACCCCAGAATCAATATTCAAGTTATGATGGACTGACAGCTAAACAGCTGAGTGAATGTTCCCTAATTTTACCCATTCTTGCTTCAGAACACTGCAAAGTCCTTGTAGCATGAACAAACAAACTCAATTAAACTAAGGGATATGGCTGAGCACAAACCTAGAGTCAACAATTCATACAGCATTAAAAAAAAAAAAAAAAAAAAAAAAAAAAAAAAGCTTAATGAAATCTGAATCTGAAAAATGAATCTGAAGATCATTAAGAAACCAAAATATAATTCTGGCAAGAAATCTGAAAAGACAAATTCTCAATATCATCGTTTCTATGTAGAATTAAATCACTACATACCTAGGGGAGAGTTTGGCAGTGCTGCCGTGTCATTGCTAATTCTCTTTTTTGGATATTTAAGGACACAAATGCACCATTACCATAGCAGAAAAGACCAGTGGGGCAGCTAGTTTGAAAACTACATATTTGACAATGGCCAACATTAGATTAATGAGATGAAGGTTAAACCTCATAATGTTACCTCTGAAATACTGTTCTTTATAAGTATAAATTGAAAGATGTACAATTTATCTATAAAGGAGAAAAATTTATAATTCCTCAGTTATAATGTTAATTTTGCCACTATTTTAGAATATTTTAGGGGATGACAGCCTTATTATGCTCAGGAATCTTCACATTATGTGAGTAGTCTAATGGAAAATTATACTTGTTCATGTTGAGTAGAATATACTAGATTTTAAAGTGTATTTATCTATTTACTGTGAAGATCAACTATAAAATGAGTTTATCCTTATGGGTCCTTACCTTGTTATCTTTTTCCTACTTTAAAATGAACGTTAGGAATAGACGCCAATTATTTTGATTTGTTGAGGCTGAAAATGCAGTATTTGGTATTTCTACTTTCGTATGACTGACCCATTCGTCATAATTTTGGTATTTAAGTACAGTTTTAAAATGTTCAAGGAATATGAAGAGAGAAGCACAAAAGCATCCTTTCATAATAGCACAAAAAGATCTGATGTGTGTTTATCATCTTTACATTACAAATGGCTCACTTATAACACACCTACTGCCTTAAAAATATTGCCTTGTAGAAGAGTTATTCATGGAATCACTGAATAGTTGGGGTTGGAAGGGAGATCCAACTACCCTGCAAATTGCATAGGACTTTGTCCAGTTCAGTTTTGAGTATCTCCACAGATGGAGACTCCACAAGTTCTTTGGGCAACCTGTTCCAGTGTTTGCAGTGTCTGACCACCCTCAGCATAAAAATTTCTTATTTTCAACTTGGTGCTCTCAGTGAACACTTCTGAGAAGAGTGTGGCTCAGTTTTCTTCATTCTCTCTCATCGGATGTTTGTATGCAATGATAAGATGTCCCCTGCAGATTCTTTCTCCAGGCTGAACAGTCACAGCTCTCTCAGCCATTTGTCACAGGAGAGATGCTGCAGTCCTTAAATCATATCTGTACTGGTCTCCCTTCAGTATACTGATGTCTCTCTTGTTCTGGAGAACCCAGCACTGGACTCAGCTTTCCATATGTGGCCTCACCAGTGGTGAGCAGAGGGAAAGGATCACCTCCCTAAGCCTGATGGCAGGGAGTTGCCTATTGCAGCCCAGGAGCCTGTTGGCCGCCTTTGCCACCAGGGTGAACTGCTGACTCATGGTCAGCTTGTAAACTAGGAACAGATACCCACTACAACACACGTTGTAGTGGTCTGCCTTATAATTTTGATTCATAAATGCTCATCTGACTCCTGTCCTAAGGCAGACCTGCACATAGTCTAGCTGGTTTTTGGCCTGTCCTTTCTAGAAAAATCTGAATCCATTCTTTGCAGCACTGCACTCGTGAGAATTATTCCACCATGTCTTTATGATTCTAGTGAAATCACAACCCTATAAATACACATGCTTCTGATTTCTCCCGTTTCTCTTCCAACTCCATGCTATATGCATTACTGTACATCTTTCAGAGGCACCCAAGCATACTGATTTCCCAGTTCAGGCTTGAGAGCTTTCCCCATAAAGCTGTTTTGCATGCACTTCTGTCTCTACATGCCTATGCTTGAGGTCGTTCCACTTCAGCTCTATTTTGTTGATTGCTATGTCCTTTTTGTTCACATCAACCCAGGCCCATAGCTTATCTACCCCATCTACAACTTCCTTACTATTTTGTTCAGGAACCACTCCCTCCTTTGTCAGTATTATGTTATATATTATGGTTTGCCTTAAATAATATAGAATTCAAGGTCTTGAGACATGTATTTTGACAGTCATTCTGGTTCTGTTTTTAATGTGAATTTACTGGTTGGACAAGGAACTTTAATGAAAGCTTTCTTGCAATGGAAAGCAAAAGTTTTACCATGAGACGAGAAGATGTGCCTATTTTATTTTTGTTGTTTGCTTATTTTACACATTGTCTGATGTTTCCAAATGCTGTTAGTAAGAAGGCTTCCTGAACTGAAATATAATTTAGAAAATTGCTTTAAGTTTTGCTGAAAGATTTTCCAGAAATGTTAGTTAGGGTTAGACATCTTGATCCAAACTTAATTTTGTGCTAATTTACTTTGTGGAGAAAGATAAAACTTTATAAATCTGACAGTGTTTCAGGAGACACTTTCTTTGAGAGTAAGCTAATAATATCTCCATGGCAGTGATTGTTATGATTGGATAAATGTAAGAGGAATCCTTCAAAATATCTTCACAATCTTCTGCAAATAACATTCTACTTAAAAACCTAACTTTTTTAGACCTTTCCAATATGTTCTATATATGAAGTAAATGTGACACCAGGTGCAAGAGTTATTCGACTAAGTTCAGATATAATTTTGGATTGAGAAAATATATTCAGAGATTATATTATCTGTTTTATGATCTGGTATCCACCTTAAACCCATCAGAAGCAGGACAAAAAAAAAAAGTATACAAAAAAAATGAAGTGACAATGTCTTGATCTATTAGCATTTGACCATGAAAAACTGCTTCAAATACTGAAATGCTGTTTTTCAATAACATAGAATGTGGAATAATGTATTGTTTTTCTTTTGGATTTTAGTGACCATAACTTCTTGTAACAGTTTGCCATAAACTAGTTTTTTTTTTCTATTTTTTTTTTTTTTTTTCCAAGTGCTAAGTAAAATTGTCATTGTTTGTTGCTACACTGTTGAAATGAGACTTGAATTGTTTCATTAATGCATTTCATAATTCTTGTTGTTTATAGGGATTTGAGATGAAGATCCAAATGTCTGTTACATATACAAGATGATATATAGAAAAACCCTTTATTTATTTATCTATTTCTTTATTTCTTTATTTATTTTCAAATGCAGATTTTAGTAAGAAGATAACACAAAGAAACACAAAGAAACATCTGATTTCCACAAACATTTTGCCACCTTTTAATAAGCTGACATTTGTTATGTTTGTCACCTATAGAGGAATAAAAGCTATATTTTATTGTCTACAGTAAAGTCTTTTTAAAAGAGATTATTTTTATTTTATTTTATTTTATTTTATTTTATTTTATTTTATTTTATTTTATTTTATTTTATTTTATTTTATTTTATTTTATTTTATTTTATTTTCTAATTCTAGGATCCTGCTAATTTAACAGCTAGGAGTTTTATGGTCTGTTAAAATGCAAGCATATTTACTAATGAGACTTCAGGAACACAAATTTGCGAACATTTTGTACTCACTTAAGCTTAGAAGGAACAAAATATACTCTAACAAATAAAGCTTTTAAAATGTTCACTGAACACAACTCCTTTAACTTTTCAGTAAGGCTACTGCTCCAATATAATATTCAAACAAATGGAATAAAACAGATTTCCTGAATGCTATTTCACATTGAGAGCAAGGAGGGGAGACTTTTTCTTATTGTGAAGTTAAAGACAGGTATACAAAATATCTTCTCAGGGTCAAACAGGAAGCAAATTGAGGAACTGGGCACAGAATCCAGATTTTCTGCTATGCAGTCTTGTTAATCATCTAGCAGATCATACTAAACCTTTTCCCAAAGCAGAGGTTTTAAGTTTGGAATTATTGGTGCTGTAGCTTCTACTGAATAAAATCTACTTAATTTCTTTCTACTTAAAATCTACTTAATTTCTGTGACAAGATGTGAAGTCTGACACCAACACTGAAGTCTGAGGACCAATTGGACTTTAGGAGTTCAACTATCATCCTTCTTTCCTTTTTCCCTCTCCCCCTCCCTTCCCCTTTTGTTTTCCCTAGAAATGGCTCCACACCTTGAGTGGATGTAGCCAGATACTTCTTTTCGCCTTCCTCCTCTCCTTCTTCCTCTAGGGAAGTAGAGCTGGCTCCTTGCCAGGAGTGGAGGGTAGCTGGATTTACAGGGTAGGAGTAAGGCTTGTTATACTGATAACTGTAACTGGCAAACCAGGAAATCTGAGGCGATATAGGATCCTTGCCAAGCTGTTGTGTTTTAATGTTTATTTCCTCTAGTATTGTGATTAGCTTAACTCTATGTGATGGTTTAATCTGCTGAAATCTGCTTAAATGTGTCTATTCTTATCATTGACTGAAGAAAGACTAATATAATGAGCTGAAATTATAAATATCTAGTATTAGATGAGATGATAAACCTCATTACTATAACATAAAATTCAACTGTGCTTGGGAAAATTTTTGAAAGTCTCTGAATGGTGCTCTTTAAAATTTAAAGACTAGACCCTCAAACATTCTTATACTAAAGATTGTATTTAAATAGGTTAAGAAATACATACCAAGGCTGTCCACAAAACCACAATAGTAGCCTGAAATGAAGAGTAGTCTCGAGTCTTGCACAGAAATGCCTTTTTTTTTTTTTTTTTTTCCAAGTAGGCTGCAGATTTACTGCAAGGAACTGTCGATAGTTTATAGGAAGCCAAAATCTTAGCACCTCCTGAGGATACTCCTTTGTAACACTATGTATTGTGCCTGTTCTTTGTTACAATCCCCTCTTAGTCATGTTTTATCAGCACCACGTTCTTTCTCATATCAAAGCATCCTTGTAGCAAGTGGTAACGTATTATTTCCTCCCACACAAATGAAAGAAAGTGCTGAGCTAGGAAAAAAATACGAACCCTATTTTGGATGATTATCCAAATCACTCTTGTATCAACACTGAAGTAGAATCAAATAACATCTTATATACATCAGATGTATCTTACATTGTGACCTGTCTCCATTAATATATTGCAGAAGCAAGCTATGGGCTGTTGAAGAGAGCTGTATAGGACAAGTTTGAAATGTGTGATCATTGTTTTTATCTTTTGTTTAAATTTGAACCTTCTCAGACTTTGAAAATGCTTGTGTGAAGGCAAATCTTTTTTCTTTTATGTAGACCCACATAAAGTATTCCAAAACCAAAGCCAATAATGGCTTTTTTTCTATTCTGTAGTTGCTAATTTGCATAACAGCAGTGTTAGTATAGAAGTCTTGACAAAAAAAAAAAAAAAAAGAAACCCCACCATTCATTAACATTCAAAATACACTTGCACAGTGCAGTCTTTTCTAATGCTGCACCTGTACATACACTACCTTTTTTTCCTAGCAGAGGTGTTTTGACACAATAGCAAAGCAAGGGGAATGCTACCTTTTTTCATAGAAAATGAGAGGACACTGTACATTTTGTCAAAACCAGAAAATACTGACCCTGTGGTAAGTGACAAGAAAAATACAATGTGGTGAAACAATAGCTTCCAACTCATTGGAGTTCACTGTGTTGAGCTCTTGAAATGCTTTAGGAATACTAAAAAACAAACAGGAAAAAACAAAAATGAAAACAAAAACAAAAACAAAAAACAAGAAAACACAACACCAAAAAACATAGCCATGTTTGGGAAACTCAGAACATGAACAGCTGATGTCCTATCACCTCTCATTTAAATCCCAAGGGTACTGTTTAGTTTCTCACCACTAATTTATTTCGAAGCATTTTTTTTTTAATTTGACTTAAAAAAAAAAAAACAAAAAAAAAAACAAATGTTTGTAAAAAAAATCATTGATGGATGGTAAATGGGTCCCACAGCAATGAGTTTTTAGCCCTTTCTTTTTCACCATATTTTGTTTACCTAGAGCAACCCAAATTCAGTTTCCCTGCTGTGAACAAATATTTCTGCTCATGTTGCTTGAATTTTGGCAATGATCTTGTGAAATAGGAGACTGAAGTCAAAAGCAGAAATGATGCAAGAGGCTCTAAGGCTCTCTTTAGTGTTCTGGCTTAAAAACAGTAACCTCTTATATCCTTTGCCAGTTACTAAGCATGGAAGTTAGAAAAAATAGCATTCCACTGTATTTGAGTTCAATTTCTGCAAATGCCTCATTTATATGCAGGTTTAGCTATGAGGATTACTGCAACATTTGCCATATTTTGCACTTCTTCTGAACTGCTACTTCACTGTTGCAATGGGATGGCAAAAAAAAATAATAAAATAAATAAAATAAAATCTGCTTTCTTCATCTAAATGAAATCGGTAACTTCACTAAACAGTGGGGGTACGTGGTGGTATAAAGAGACAGTATTTAAGAATGTGTAACTCTAAAAGCCAGAGAGTAGTTGATGCACCTTAGTCATCTGTAGAAATAAACTATGCACAGGCTACACAAAAATAAATGGAAGACGTGAGTAATATATAGAGAAGTGAGTGACATGTGTATTGGAGGAAAGTTTAAAGCAAAGCTGATTCATTTGGAGACGATCATAAAACTCTTCATGGCAGCAACACCAAGAATACAAAATCAATTTATTTAATACAACATTAGGTGTTAGATAGATGTTACAGTTTTAATGCATTCATGTAATGGAGTGCTTACCCCCAGTTCTCACATTCAGTTTGACCATTGCCTTGGTAAAACACTAGCTGTTGTACCCAAGACCTTGCTAATGCAGGGAGTAACCCATTTACTGGATACATCCAAGGCCCTACTGAGGCAGGCAGCACCCACAATATTGGCTCAAACTGAATACCAGAGGAACTGACAGACAGATATCTTGCTCAGCAGCAGAGGGCCAATGGAGCATGTGCCAAAAAAAATCTAACAAACTAATGTGGATATCAGTACATCATCTTACACCATAGATAGTGAGTATACTAAGAGTCCTTTAAGCTCTTCTGCACAGCAGCTGGCTGCATGAGAGTATATGTGCTTGAGTAGTGACAAGGTCAACCGGTCACTACTCAAGGTCAAGGTCAAGGTCATTCCTGCTGCAGAGATCCCTTACTCCTTGTGAGAAATTCCTTGCTACAACAGGTACTCAGTAAGTGACTAAACTTTGTAAACTTCTCAAAGTTTATGTCTTTGATTGTGCACGCATAATCCTTAGACATAAACCATTGACTGAGTCTGGGGCTAGGAGTGGATTCAGATGCACCTGGGCTCCTTACCTCTTTGTCTTTGGTTCAATGAAAAATAGAAAGCAAGGGGTCCATTCTGAATATCATGATTCAACAGGAGGGTGTCCCTGACGCATCTGACTTACCCTGTCCTCTATACAGCAAATAATTAAGTATACCTAATAATCTCAAGTCTTCACAGAATCACAGAATTTTCTAGGTTGGAAGAGACCTCAAGGTCATCGAGTCCAACCTCCAACCTAACTCTAACAGCCCTCCACTAAACCATATCCCTAAGCTCTACATCTAAACGTCTTTTGAAGACTTCCAGGGATGGTGACTCCACCACTTCCCTGGGCAGCCTGTTCCAATGCCTCACAACCCTTTCAGTGAAGAAGTTCTTCCTAACATCTAACCTAAAACTCCCCTGGCTCAACTTAAACCCATTCCCCCTCGTCCTGTCACCAGGCACGTGGGAGAACAGGCCAACCCCCACCTCGCTACAGCCTCCCTTGAGGTACCTAAAAAGAGCGATAAGGTCGCCCCTGAGCCTCCTCTTCTCCAGGCTGAACAAGCCCAGCTCCCTCAGCCGCTCCTCGTAGGACTTGTTCTCCAGGCCCCTCACCAGCTTCGTCGCCCTTCTCTGCACCCGCTCAAGCACCTCGATGTCCTTCTTGTAGCGAGGGGCCCAAAACTGAACACAGTACTCGAGGTGCGGCCTCACCAGAGCTGAGTACAGGGGGACGATCACCTCCCTAGCCCTGCTGGCCACACTGTTCCTAATACAAGCCAGGATGCCGTTGGCCTTCTTGGCCACCTGAGCACACTGCTGGCTCATATTCAGCCGACTGTCCACCATCACTCCCAGGTCCTTCTCTGCCTGGCAGCTTTCCAACCATTCCTCTCCCAGCCTGTAGCTCTGCTTGGGGTTATTGCGCCCCAGGTGCAGGACCCGGCACTTGGCCTTGTTAAACTTCATGCAGTTGACCTCAGCCCATCGGTGCAGCCTATCCAGATCCTCCTGCAGAGCTTTCCTACCCTCAAGCAGATCGACACACGCACCTAACTTGGTGTCATCTGCGAACTTACTGAGGGTGCACTCGATGCCCTCGTCCAGATCATCGATGAAGATATTAAAGAGGACCGGCCCCAGCACCGAGCCCTGGGGGACGCCACTAGTGACTGGCCTCCAACTGGACTTGGCTCCATTCACCACGACTCTTTGGGCCCGGCTATCAAGCCAGTTTCTAACCCAACGAAGCGTGCGCCAGTCCAAGCCAAGAGCAGCCAGTTTCTTGAGGAGAATGCTGTGGGAGACGGTGTCAAAAGCCTTGCTGAAGTCAAGGTAGACCACATCCACAGCCTTTCCCTCATCCACCCAGCGCGTCACTCTGTCATAGAAGGAGATCAGGTTCGTCAGGCATGACCTGCCTTTCATAAAGCCATGCTGACTGGGCCTGATCGCCTGCTTCCCCTTCAAGTGCTGCATGATGACTCTCAGGAGGATCTGCTCCATGAGCTTTCCTGGCACTGAGGTCAAACTGACAGGCCTGTAGTTTCCTGGGTCAGCCCTCCGGCCCTTCTTGTAGATGGGCGTCACGTTTGCTAGCCGCCAGTCGATTGGGACCTCCCCCGATAGCCAGGACTGTTGATAAATGATGGACAGTGGCTTGGCCAGCTCCTCTGCCAGTTCCCTCAGTACCCTTGGGTGGATCCCATCTGGCCCCATCGACTTGTGCACATCTAAGTGCCGTAGTAGGTCACCAACCAGTTCTTCATGGATAATGAGGGCCACATCCTGCTCCCCATCCCCTTCCACCAGCTCAGGGTACTGGGTATCCAGAGAACATCCGGTATTGCCGCTAAAGACTGAGGCAAAGAAGGCATTGAGCACCTCCGCCTTTTCCTCATCTCTTGTAACTAAGTTTCCCCCCGCATCCAGTAAAGGATGGAGATTCTCCTTAGTCCTCCTTTTTGTGTTGATGTATTTATAGAAACGTTTTTTGTTATCTTTAACGGCAGTAGCCAGATTGAGCTCCAGATGAGCTTTGGCCTTCCTAATTTTGTCCCTGCACAGCCTCGCTACTTCTTTAAAGTCCTCCTTAGTGGCCTGCCCACTTTTCCAAAGCTTATAAACCCTCTTTTTCCTCCTAAGATCAAGCCACAATTCTCTGTTGAGCCAGGCCGGTCTTCTTCCCCGCCAGCTCGTCTTTGGGCACGTGGGAACAGACCGTTCCTGCGCCATTAAGACTTCCCTCTTGAAGAGCGCCCAGCCTTCCTGGACCCCTCTGCCCTTCAGAACCGCCTCCCAAGGGACTCCACCAACCAGTGTCCTGAGCAGCTCAAAGTCAGCCCTCCGAAAGTCCAATACAGCGGTTTTACTGGTCCCCTTCCTGGCCTCGCCAAGAATAGTGAACTCCACCATTGCGTGGTCACTCTGCCCTAGACAGCTCCCGACGATCACGTCCTCCACCAGTCCTTCTCTGTTTGTGAAGAGAAGGTCTAGCGGGGCACCTCCCCTGGTAGGCTCACTAACCAGCTGCGTCAGGAAGCTATCTTCCACGCTCTCCAGAAACCTCCTAGACTGCTTTCTCAGGGCTGTGTTGTGCTTCCAGGATATGTCAGGGAAGTTGAAGTCCCCCACGAGTACAAGAGCTGATGATTTTGCAACCTCTGTCAGCTGCCTGTAGAATTCCTCATCCGTCTCCTCATCCTGGTTCGGCGGTCTATAGCAGACCCCGACCAGGACACTAGCCTTGTTGTCCCTGCCGATCCTAACCCAAAGGGACTCGACCTTGTCATTCCCAACCTCGAGTTCTACAACCTCGAAAGACTCTCTAATATAGAGAGCCACACCACCACCCCTTCTATGCTGCCTGTCCCTTCTATAGAGCTTATAGCCAGGCATTGCAGCACTCCAGTCATGAGACTGGTCCCACCACGTCTCCGTGATGGCAACCAAGTCGTAGCCTGCCTGCCGCACGATGGCTTCCAGCTCCTCCTGTTTGTTACCCATGCTGCGTGCATTGGTGTAGATGCACTTCAGCTGGGCCATTGCCTTATCCTCCGGCCTTGCCATTGTTCCCCCTGGCACAGCCCCAACAATCCTAGCCTCAGCCCCATCCCCCTTCCTACCTAGTTTAAAGCCCTCTCAATGAGCCCTGCCAGTTCCTGGCCCAGGATCCTTTTTCCCCTAAAAGATAGGGACCCGTCTGCGGCCATCAGGCCAGGTGCTGAGTAAAGTGCCCCATGATCAAAAAACCCAAGATTTCTGCGTTGGCACCAGCCCCGGAGCCACGTGTTTAACAGGTGGGCTTTCCGTGTCCTCTCTGAACTCCTCCCTGCCACCATAGGGATGGACGAAAACACCACCTGCACTCCCGCTCCATCCACTAACCGACCCAGTCCCCTAAAGTCCCTTTTGATAGCCTTGAGGCTTCTCTCTTCGATGTTATCACTGCCCGCCTGGACTATCAAAAGGGGGTAATAGTCAGAGGGGCGTACCAGGTTAGGAAGCTTCCTGGCAACGTCCCTGACCCTGGCCCCAGGGAGACAGCAGACTTCCCTACGGGTAGGGTCCGGCCGACAAATAGGGCCCTCTGTTCCCCTAAGAATCGAGTCACCAACAACAATAACCCTCCTGTCTTTTTTGGTGGAGGCAGTCCTGAGGCGCGGAGTCGACCTCCTCGCTCCAGGCATCCTCCTGGGAACATTTGCTACCTCTTCCTCACACACCGGCCTCTCAATCTCTAGGGCCTCAAACCTGTTGTGTAAGGGCACCTGGGAAGGTGGGGCCGGAAGGGGAGAGCATCGCCTGCGATGTCGAGCAGGGACCTGTTTCCATTCCTCCTCAGCTCCCAGATCCCCTCCCTCTGCCCGACGGGGACAGGGCAGGGGGTCCGCCCCCATTTGGGGAGTCTCACCTCGGCACCTCCCCTTGAGGCCCTGCAGGGAGTTACTCCAGAAGTCTATCTCCCGCTCACACTCCCTGATGGCCCTCAACCTCTCCACCTCCTCCTTGAGCTCCGCCACCATGCGGACCAGGTCATCCACCTGCTCGCACCTCACGCACGCAGTTTCTCTGCCTCCCGCCGATGGCAGCAACAGGCTCAGACACTCCTTGCATCCGGTGACCTGAACTGCGGCATTCTTTAACGGGTAGTCGGTCTGCGTGTGTACCGACTTTCTGGAGAGCGCGCCGTGCCTGGTGGCGACCATTATCACCTAGTTACGGCTGTTGTTAACGAGGTGTTGTTTGTGTGTAGGGGGAGCGCTCTGCCCTTCCTGCTCGCCCTGCCTGCGCGAACTGCCGCGCTAACTGCCGCGCCACTCCCTCTGACGCGCCACGCCCTGTTTGCCCGCCCTGTTCCAAGTCTTGTTAAGTATCTGTCTTATTTACAACTATGCTTCGTTATATCACTATTGATAAATATCTAAATAACTAATATTGATAAATAACTAAGTGATAGTGATAGTAGAAGCAATATATTGATAAATATATTGCTTCTTCTCTCTTATGAATGAAGTAAATGATTTCATCTGTGACCATTAAGAAAACTGTGTTTTGTTGTTGTTGTTTCTTTCCCCCGAGATATATCAAAGTGAGGCTACATTAGAGTCAGGAACAATTTTATTTGTATTTGGTTTAATGGTCTTGGACACTCACTTGACAGAGCAGTAAATGATCACCTACACACACTTTGGAAGAATACATTATTTAGTTGAGTGAACTCTGTGTTAGAGGTCTGCAGTACTTGCTGAAAAGAAGGCCACAAGCAGTCTGGCTGCATAGGTGGTGTGTTGTAGTTATAGCAGTAAGCTGCAGTGTGTGTTACATAGTGTTGGTGCTGGTTTGGTGGTTATCATCATGACTCGTTAATGTGGCCCCAGAGTGAGGAATTGAATATATAATCAAATAAAATTATGTAATCTAAAAAATACTTTTTTTGAGACCTGACGAATCTGTGACTAAGAATCTTGGTTATTCCAGGATTCTGTTAGAAGTTGTTAGCTAGAAACTGGCATTGCCATTATTGTTGAAACCAACATTAAGAGAGACTGCTTAACTAGGATAAACAGAATTAAAGTGTAAAAAAGTGGTTGTGCAGGAGAAGAGTATGGCTGCTTATGTCCACTATAAACTATATGGATTCAACAGTTTGAAAGAATTTAACTGTAAACTGACAAACAATATCTGTCTTATGGCCTGAAAAAGAAAGCATGAAATTTGTGTGGTTTTATTTTTGTTTGTTTGTTTTGGCCTATTTATTTATTTATTTATTTTCTAGATTTACCAGGTACCTTGTAGGATATGTATATATATCCATAAAAAAACATTTCCATTTTCTTTCCAAACGGTTTGTGATATGAAAAAAATAAAGTGCTTGATTTGTATTATGTCTTACAATGCACTTTTACTAGCAGTCATTTTCAGGGTATTTCAGCTCACAAACAGATACCTAGCTATCTATGAAGACTGCTGTGTGTATGTGGGGGACTTATCTTACAAGGCTGTTTTTAACTTGAAAGCATTCAAAGACATTCTGCTAGTGGCAAGGTCATGCAATGACACTGAATTTCTTTTCTGTGGTAAGGGTATTTCTTGAGCATTCAAACAAATGTGGGGGGATAGTCTGACAGACACTTTCAGGCATATTTAGATTTCATGCCTGCAAACATTGGCAATGACTTGATGTAAAATCTACATCTATAAAGTATCTGTACAGAAAATAAATCACTTACAGTCAATAGTTGCCAGGTCCCCATTTTCAAAATATCAGGCAAGAATATTGGATTCTTGCATGTATTTTAGATTTAAAGTGGCTTTAAAAACACAGGATAGAAACTGGTTTATTAAAAGACAAAATGACTTACAAAAAGTGAAGCAAAATAGAGGAAAGGAAAAAATATATATCTGTATATATTCATGAGGAAAAAGTAGAGTAACATGTGGGTAGGAGACAGGCAGTTTCCAATGTGTAATGGATTGTAGAAGGGGCAGCTACATGTAGTTACCCAGGACATTGAAATGGATGAAGTACTGAATGCCTTCTTTACCTCAGTCTTTACTAGCAAGACTAGCATTCAGGAATCCTGGGTCCAGAGACCAGGAAGAAAGCAAGGAAGTTCTAGCCTTGGTGAAAGAGAATCTGTCAAGAAACATTAGGCAAATAAGACATACATATGTATATCATTACTCCTTAATGCTTACCAAAAATAAGACGTTGATCCAGAAGGATGTTAGCTTTCATAGCATTGAATACAAATGGTCAAATATTCTTTGTTTCTATTGATCTTGCTGCAAATGTTACACAAAGGTTGAGGTTGGTCCTCTGAATTTAGTATTTAAAGGTTGTGGGCTCTCTTACAGGATATTGTACATGATTAAGAAATATTTCAGATTTTTGTTACAGTTAGCTGTTTTTGGAATACAATGATAATTATAAAATTACTGGATGCAGCAAATATTATACACTTGGATAATTAATTAACCTTGACAATTAACAGTCTTCAGAGTATAACAGTAAAGCATTTACTTGAGCTTTAGAAGCCATGTTTTCTTCTATATAGAAACAACTATTAAAATTTCACTCATTTTTCTTCTCCCATAGAAATAATCAGAGAAACGTGTGACATCCCTTTAAAGACAAAAAAAAAAAAAAAAAAAAAAGAGAGACAACAAACCTACCAGAGTAGAGTTCACACAAGGAGGTGTTTTGAGTAAGATGCATATTGCTGCAGTTTTCCCTTAAAAAGTCACTTTATTTTTCTAAATGTTGGTCTACGGTCTCTCATGACACAAGATTAGAAGTCTGTAGTGGAGTGGTAACTGTTTCATTTTCATTGTTTCTCTAGTAAAGTGTGTTTTTCTTCAATATAGGACTTTAATCACTACCAAACTTTAATTAATCTTTGGATACTTATAATATTGGCAGGTCCAAGACTGCAATGAACTTACTACATAAATGTGCTGGATATTTCTCAGAAGTCTGTGAATTAAAAAGCAATATATCAGATTCCAAACAGGAAGGTTCTAAGAGGCTGCCATCAAGATTGATAGAAATTGTCATTTAATATCTGAAAAGCCTGACTCCATGTTAATATAGTCTGAATTCTTGAAAGGATGTCAGTTTTAGCTGAAAGTAATTTTTTAACTTCAGGTGGATTAGATTAATTTTGCAAATGGAACTTCAGTATTGTTTATAGTCTTATTAGACTGTAACAAAAAAAAAAAAAAACAATTCTAGAAGACATTCATAATTCTTATCTATTTTATCAGATTTTAAGTGTGTGTGTATAAGATGTTTTTAAACTATTTCAGGTCCCGCCATTTGGGCTTTCCACATGGGATGCAGTAATATAAGAGTCATGTCTTTATATCTGCTATATGACAATTGAACTATGAAAACTTCAGAATCTTGTATGAACTGTTATCAGGGAAGGCATGACACCATTGTTAGTAATTACAGGACCAGTGATTCTTTAAAATTCTTTATAGCTTCATATTTTCTAATTAGTTACACGTCAGCAGTATAAATTTTATAAACGTGTTAGAGTAGGTTCAGCACAGTTAGCTGTGTTTTTCAGTGTACTGAAAAACAAGAATTTATGTTTCCTAGGTAATTTTTTCTCATTTTTAGTGTTCACATAACAGGGACAACATACACTGTCTGAAGCTAAGTGGTTAGAAGTTCTAGTATTTAGGCTCTTACATGATTATCCAGTGCAATGACTGTCCTCAAAAGCACTGGTATGATTCAGCAGGTAGCACCCCTGAGTTGCTTGTAGCCATTGGCATGATCCTTTGATAAGGTTTTCCAACTGTGATACAGAAAAATCTGCGATTTTTTTCATAAATATTTGTGCTTGTTTTGGGACATTCATATAAGAGTTAAAAATGCAAATTACATGCAATTAATGTGTGTAAATGAAAACGTAAAGCCAGAAGTCATGTCTATGACACTTCAGACAAATGGTGTAGTAAATTATTCTAGGTTTGCATGTTTCCCACTGTCTTTTTTTTTTAACCTTGGAAGATGATAAATTAAATCCCTAAGTGGTGTATAGGGCATAGAATTTATTAACTGGGTATTATGCAGCATAGTCACTATTAATTACCATCCACAGTAAATCTGACTAATGCTCTTTGTTCTCTGACTCAAATAAGTTCTACTTAACAGTTAATGTTTTAACAGTTTTAATAACAGGTCCTAAAATCATTTAAATTGAATAATATAGGTTTCATTGTTGAATTTTCTTTTTAAAACACTTCAGAATGTGACTTTAAAAATATATATATAATAAGGATTTGCAGCAACTCTTTGCAGAAACATATAGTCTTATTTAGTTGCATTATGAAATGCAGATAGAAGTGATGCATGCTGACAACAGTCTTGCAATTAACTTGAGTTAATGTCAAAATTTATTTCAAAAATTGTTACATGTAGAAAAGATAAAAGAAATTAATTAGAATTTAATTCTATAGATTTAAATTAAGAATGTTTGATTGACTCTTTTCATCCATTTTCTACAATGTCATGATGTCCTCAATACCAACGTGTTGCTTTCCATGATTTGAAAAGATATTTTGAAAAGATTTTCCGTGTTTTGAAAAGATAACCTACAACTGCAGATGTTACAGAAGGCGAAACAATCCACATAGTAGCAAATGACTGGGTCTGGGAAATCTTTGCTGAGATGGAAGTTAAATTTCCTTAAAGAACAGGGAACCTTCTCATCCATGAGAAGGAGCTCCCTGAGGTTCTAGTCGAGGTATGAGTTAGAACACTTTAACAAGGCTCGTATGCAACAGCCTGTCTAATGGAGTCTACCTTTTCCTCTTCTTGCTTCAAGGCGTTCACACCCTGATTGATTTTAGGATTCTTTATTTGTTTATTTATTCTGAATTGGATCAAGTAAAGGTCACAGAAAAATCTAAACACCCCAATACTCATAAGAAATATTTCAATGATCTTTCAGAGGAAAACAAATAAACAATGAAAACTCAATCCTGATACCATTTGAAAATGTATTTTCCTTCATTTCCTTTTTTTTTTTTTTTCCTCTCAGACTCCTTCTCTTTTAAACATGTCTGCTTTCTCTATTTCTTGTTGCCTTCAGCCTCAGGTGGCTGGAAATCTTTGAATCACAGAATGGTTTGGATTGGAAGGGATTGTTAAGGATCACCTAGTTTCAACCCACCTGCCTTGGGCAGGTACATCTTCTCTAGACCAAGCTGCTCAAAGTCTCATCCAGCCTGGCCTTAAACCCTTGCAAGGATGGGGCATCCACAGCTTCTCTGGGCAACCTGTTCCAGTGCCTCACCACCTTCTGAGTTAAGAATTTTTGCCTGACTTCCTCTTTGTTGGGATTAATCACTCCTTATCTTGGAGGAGATGTTCCTTAAATCTTAACCAGATTTCTTGGGTCTCTCTTCACTCCAGGGCTTTTTCCCATAGTACTCTACCAGGCAGATCCCTGAGGAGGCCAAGGTCTGCTCTCCCAAAGTCCAGGACTGTAAGCTTGCTATGCTCTCTCCTTGCTGCCCTCAAGATCCTAAACTGCACCATTTCATGGTCACTGCAGCCAAGGCTGCCCTTGAGCTTCTCATTCCCCACCAGCCCCTCCTTGTTGTTGAGAATGAGGTCCAGCATAACAACTTTCCTTGTTGAATCCTCTATCACTTGGAGAAGGAAGTTACCATCAGCAACTGGGAACCTCCTGTATTGCTTATACTCTGCTACGTTGTCCCCCCAACAGATACTGGGGTAGTTGAAGTCCCTCATGAGGACCAGGGCTTGAGAATGTGAAGCTGCTCCTGTCTGTCTAGAGAGGGCTTCATTTGCTCATTCTTCCTGGTCAGGTGTCCTGTATTAGACTCCCACTGTCACCTGTCCCTGCCCTCCCTTTAGTCCTGAGCAAACACCCTTTTGATGCTCACTATGATAGTTTCTTTCTTCTACTGATCCCAGGATGCCTTGGCTCATCTTTTCTTCTAATAATACGTCTCTATTCTCTCAGTTCTTCTTTACTATTCAAGGCTGTTGCCTTCACTATCCTCTTTCTGGTATGGCTGTTGAATTGAAGAACTAGCCTGAGTCTCCTGCATGATGCTTTATTTTGGCAAAGCCCTACTAAGTCTTGACACATACTGGCTCCAGGGTCTCTCCAGTCTGACATGTCAGTGGAAGGCAATGCTAACAACTGGAGGAAGAAAAGATATTGAATAAGAGGAAAAAGCTACTTCTCATTGCCACACAGTCTTGAGAAATAAGCTGAGATATTGATTTATAGGGACAGTAGTAGACCTGAACAGATCAGAGTTATTGGCAGCATGAAAGAATGACTGTCCGGAAGGAGCGATCAGGGACAGAAAGTGGAACAGACTGGATTGTAATACTGTAAGATGAATTTGTTAAATCATATAATAGTCTTTCTGAGGGGACATCTGTGCCCAGAACAATAAACTGTAGACACAAGAAGGACACTGAAGGACAAATGGGTTCAGGTCTACTATTATTCATTCCATTCAGCAGGTGTTGTCTCCATTTACTTACATGGAGTTGCACAGAAAATAAAGTTGTTTGCTTCTTTAGGTCTCAATTCAGCAAAATGCTTAAGCATCTTAAACTCAAAAAGAATTCCAGTTGTAGGAAATGAGACTTAGATATGTAATTCAAGTAAAATATCATAGAATCATAGAACAATTTGTGTTGGAAGGGATCGTTAAGTTTCTTAATGATCATTAAGGGGATTTCAAAACCTAGTTTTAACCCAACTGCCATGGGCAGGGACACCTCCACTAGACCAGGCTGCTCAAAGTCTCATACAGCCTGGCCTTAAACCCTGCTAGAGATGGGGCATCCACAGCTTCTCTGGGCAATGTGTTCCAGTGCCTCACCACCTTCTGAGTTAAGAATTTCTTCCTTATATCTAATCTAAACTTACCCTTTTTTAGTTTAAAGCCATTGCCCCTTTTTCTATCACTGCATGCCCCCTGCCAGCTTTCTTGAAGGCTCGCTTTACATCCTGTAAGGCTGCTCTAAGGTCTCCCTGCAGCCTTCTAAGGATATAGTTATGTTTCCTGAATAGACATGAAGTTAGGTCTCAACAAGTTCTTTTTTGTTTCAGTTCAATGTGTTCAGGACGCTTATGTTATTTTTTTCTTTCTTTCTTTTTTTTTTTTTTTTTTTTTTTATGTTCCCAGCTCTATTTTAATATTACTGCTTGTTTGCTTTGTTATTTTAGAGCTGTCATCTGTCCCAAACTGGCCATCCATATTAAAACAAAACAAAACAAATCAAAAAGAATAACAATTTTCCTTAGAAATGTGTTTTCTGTGGATTTTCTAGTCCCATGTGCCTGGAGAACTGATTCCTTTTTTCTTTCTGTGTTCTAATTGGCTGTTCTAATTGATTGCTCTAATTGGAGGAGCACACAATTTTTGCAGCTGCTTTAGTCAAAAACACATGATTTTAACTAAGAAATGTATACCTTTTAGGTGAGACAATAGCATTCTCAGAAACAAAATGAAACTTTTAAACTTCCTACCAACCTAGTTAGGAAACTGCTCACCCTGGAGACGCAAATTGTGTTTGGCCACATTTGCACTTTCATTTTTCATTTGTCCTGAAAAATTTCATCTGTATATATATAATAATATATTATATATCTGTATATAATAATTCTTTGAATTATTATCAGTTCTAAATTCATTACAAGGCTACATTTGTTATTGTTTTTTAAAGGTAATGGAGCTTTCCTCTATTTTAGCTGTTATTGGAACTTCTGTATTTCTTGTTTCTTCATGATGCTATTAATCAACTGATACCATGATTATAAATTGTGCAAGCTTGCATCAGAGCTTCTGTTTTGTTTGTGGGTCACAAATAATATGTTTTTCTTTCTCATTACTTCCAGAATTTTCGTTTATTTTTCCCTGAAAATAAAGCCTTTCGAACTTGCTCTGCATTTTATAGAAATTGCAGTCTTAACAGGTCATGTTACAGGGATTTAAAAGAACGGATATGTATATTCTTACCTAATCTCTTTGTGTGGCATATAATAGTTATGCCTCCCAGACTTTTATACTATGTCTTAAGCTTGTTAAAATTTGTTGGGAATTGTTCTGTGACTAAACTTCCTTGTCATTATCAAGGACTGGACCAAGTAGTCATGTTAATTTCTACCTATGATCCTAATTCTGATATCTTCCAACATCTATTATTTGAGAAAAAAAAAATCAGTTTTCTTCTTTTACTGTAAATTTTTTCATGTTTGGTAAACTCCCACACTGTTCATTCATAAACAAACAAACAAACAAAAAATCTTAAATTTTAGTAGGGAAGATTTTCTTTAGAAATGACAGGATTTATTATTGTTGGTGGTGTTGTTATAATAATTATTATATTTTTCCTTTTGTTGCACATAGATTTTTTTTTTTTTTGAAATAGTTTTCTCGGTTGTCATTTACTAAGATTCATGTATGCTTTGGATAAATTTGACTATAATCTACTTAAACAATTTTTAAAACAAATTTTCCCAAGATAAAATTCAATTATGGTATAGTATGTGACAATTAAAATGTTTATTTATGCTAATGCTCATTTATAAATTGGTACATCATGTTAGGGGGATAACATTCAGCAAAAAGACTATCATAATTCTCCAGAAGACATATTAAAAATAACATTTTAAAAATTATTATTTATTTTAACTTTCCTTAAGCATTTTATAAACATGTTAATATTGTCAAAAAAAAAAAATGTTGTAAAGATTGTATTAGATACTATCCAATAACTTGGGATATTAAATATTATCCAATATCTAAAAACTTCTCAAAATTGAATAAGGAGAAATATTTTTTAGAAGCAAGCATTATTAAGTGTGTTCTAGGTGAACATAAAAGACATGCAAATTTAGCTTTGCATCACTATGCATTATTCTATACTCTATGCTGTTACAGTAATTAGAGGTCTCTGAAAAATATGGTTTTTGTTTAATGGAATTCTGATCCAAAATATCTGTTGTACATGTAATTTCATCTGTCCCATCCCAGATCCAATTTTAAAACATCCACACATAAACTAAATGGAGTTCAATAGACTGTAATTGAATGTAATGGGCATAGGATTGCTAAGGGGATGTTGGCTAGGAAATGAAAAGCTACTTAGAGACTATTAACTGTAGCAGTTCATTCAGGAAATTCATACTAAGTTTCTTGGTCTGTCTTTGGGGTTATGGCTAGAACTTTCACCTTTGTATATTCTACAAATATGCTTTTTATTTTGGCAGGAACACTGTCTGATCCTGTCATTTAAGCATTACTATATTACTGAGAAGGATTCCAGAATAACCTCAATGATATACATATTATGTTACATGGAATGGTATTTTCAGAAATGAAAATATTTTAAATATTAAATATTAAGATTTAAATATTAAATATTAAGACCAAAAGCTGAAGAAAGCCTCATTTTTTCAGCTGATTTTGTAAAATCATGTTAACTATGAACTTTTATGCCCACTGAATGTTGCATGTATGATTTCTTCTTAATGGAAAGTAATGTTAAGACTAAAGATATGTTAGCTTTCTGATCTATGTTGCACATGTATCAATTTATTAATGAAGTGGTACATTTTCATATTATTTGGCAGTCAGTATGTGAAAGATTTGCCATACAATCTATCAGGCCTCAAATCCTGATTCACACATATGCATATATATATATATATAAATATGTTTATATTCACATATGAACTTTATAACCATATATAAATTTTCTTTGTGCCATACTTTCATGGGAATATACACACATATGTAAAATATTATACATTTATATATGATTTATACTTTTATGTGTATATATATACATAAGGTTTTCTAGTGGTTTTACCATAGTGACAAACTTTGAAAGTATTTTGTTGACAGTCAAGCAACAAAGCTTGTGATCCAAAACTGCATCAAAGCTAGTCTTGAACTGAACATCCTGAAACTTTTCAGTTCAACCAAGCATTGATAAAGCACAAAAACAGAAGCCTTGTCATTCAAGATTTCCAATCATATGGAATAAATAAACTTTCAGAACACTTCTGAAGCTGTCAAAGAAAGATCACCCATTCCACAATTATACTTCCCAGTAGCATCTTTTTATTGAATTTCTTCTGCATCTAGATAGTGCAAGACTATTCTTCTCCTAATAGAAAACTACTGTGCTATACAGAATATAACATCAAGGTAAAACTACAAATAAATATTACAGAGAAACACCTGAAACATAAACTTGTCAGCTCTTCACATTTTACAGAGGTTTCTATTTTACTATTCAACATGAATGGCTTGTATGGTATTTTTCATCTATTTACATATGTACTGTCATATGTGAAAACAAAGTGTTCTTTTATAAAGTGTGTAATATGCTGTTTGGTTCTGTGACTTTCCTTTGCAAAAACTTACATAATTTCTGGAAGAGTTGGTAATTTCCACATACTTCAATTAGTGAAACAAGGGTCAATATTTTTATCCATCATTTCTAAAGGTCTAGTACTCTTTAATTTACTGTGAGCACATTGTTAGAAGGTGGCAGCTCATCCTTCATTAGAACTATTATATTGTGTTGTAATGACAAACATGCCTCAGGATTTAGCTTTATTCCTTTTCCCATCTTTTCTTCTCTTTGATGTTGTTTTTTCTCTATCCATTCGTTAGGGGGATTAGTGTTCTGTCATTATGTTGTGTTTAAAACACCATGAGCTGTTGCAACTAATATTCAAGAAGTTATAGTCCATAGTCAAAGGCCACCATGATGGTTATGACATGCCTGTTGCAAATAGATTTGACAGCTTTGATTTCTTATATATCATAGGAAAGCTAGTTCAGGGAAGTGAGAATTATAGTCTGGGCTTAATCAATTACTATTTTTTCCCAGCCAAGAGGAACAATTCTCTGTCCCTAAGGTGTATTCTCTAGTGTCCAATGCTCTCTCTTCCGTGGATGTTTCATATGCTTGATTTGATCTGCATTTATCTGCAATAGTTGCAGATAAAGTGTTGCAGCTTCCAAACTGTTACTGCTCATTTTATGCAAGGGTTTATAAACTCTGACCTGTTCTTTTACTTTTAATTCCATAAATTAAAAATTACCTTTAAAATATGTTTCTATAAGTCTAATCATCTTCTGATTGATTTTAGCACATCTGGGTTTGATAATGTGTTTTGGCGTTGTTGTTTTTTTTTTTTTGAGTCAGAATTAATTCCTGGGTATAGTTCTACTGCTGTACTGACAGCTGCAAATAATTTGCCTCTTTCCCTTCCTAATTATATTAATGCTCATACTACTAATAATTTGTCTTTTCCTGAGATATGCTACTGCTAATCATAGCCCATATTTCCACTCTGGATAGACTTTTGGAAACAATAATTAATACATCCATCATTGTGCTCTGAACTTCACGTTGCTGAATTTTGTTCAAGAGATTATATCTGTATCATCTAGTTCTTGGCTTAATCTACAAGTAAAACATTATAGAAAAATACTTTGGGGAAAATCTACTGTATTTCTGAGTGGAGGAAAGAAATAGTAAGGCACTTTAGAAAGTGATAATAAGTGATTCATGGTCAGTTTTGGATTTCATTTTCCGCTCATAAGTGAAAAGATAAAAAAAAGGAAAAACCTTTACAGTGGCTTTTCCTTTCAGCTTACTGTGCCAGCAATGTGCCATTGTGGCAAAGAAGGGTAACATTATCCTGGGCTTCATTAGGCAGAAAATTAGGTCCAGGGGAGTGATCCTTACCCTCTTCTCAGCACTGGTGCTGGGTCTGGTGCTGGGTTCTCCATTGCAAGAGAGACATGGAGAGACTCCAGTGAACGGCCACTAAAATGATGAAGACACAGGAGCATCTCTTCTTTGAGGACAAGCTGAGAGAGCTGGGACTGTTCAACCTAGAGAGGCTGATAGGAGAATGTCATCACTGTGCATAAACACCTGAAGGAAGGGTGTGAAGTAGACGGACCTGGGTTCTTTTCAATGGTGACAGGACAAAAGGTTCCCTCCAAAGATATAGAACAGTTTTTTACTGTGCAAGTGATGGAGTGCTGGCACAGGTTGCCCAGAGAGGTTGTAGAGGAGTCTCCCTTCTTAGAGATCTTCTAAAGCCACCTGGATGTAGTACTGGGCACCCTGCTGTGGTTGTCTCTGCTTGAGCAGGGGGTTGGAGCAGATGATCTCCAGATGTCCCTGCAACCTCAAACATTTTGTTATTCTTTTAATGTCTCATCACATGTATTTCTATCATTTCTATCATTTCTATGGAGCAAAATCAAGTGTTTGTTGATCTTAATACTCTCTTTGCCAGCTTTTCCCAAACTGTTTTGAAGGTGTTCATGAAGCACCTAGATGATAACTTCTTGGTGCAGGTGCTAACGGAGCCAACTAGGAAAGGTGCCCTCCTAGACCTGTTGCTAGAAAACAGAGAGGGTCTGGTGGGAGATGTGGTGATTGGTGGCCGCCTTGGTCATAGCGACCATGAAGTGGTTGAGTTCAAAATTTATGGTGACAGAAGGAAAAGTGCCACCAAAACCTCATCCCTAGATATGGGGAAAGCGGACTTCAGGCTGCTCAGGGAACTAGTCAGCAAGGTCCCCTGGGAAACTGCTCTTGAAGGCCTCGATGTCCACCAGTGCTGGTCATTCTTTAAGCGATGCCTCCTAGAAGCACATGATCAGGCAATTCCTAAATATCGCAAGTCAGGCAGGCGGGGCAGGAGGCCGGCGGGGCTGACCAGGAACGTTCTAATGGAGATTAGGCGGAAACAGAGAGTGTTTCGCTACTGGAAGGAGGGCCAGGCGTCATGGAAAGAATACAGGGATGCTGTTCGTGTTTGTAGGGAGAAAGTTCGTGTGGTCAAAGCACAGCTAGAGTTGAAGCTGGCTGTGTCTGTGAGAGAAAATAAAAAGGGTTTTTTTAGATATGTGAATGGAAAAAGGAGAACTAAAGAATACATAGGGCCGCTCCTTGATAGGGAAGGTCTCCTCACAGACGATGACATAGGCAAAGCAGAGACGCTTAACGCCTTCTTTGCCTCTGTCTTCAATGCCAATGATGGGCTTCGGGACCCAGGGTGCCCTGAGCTGGAGGACCGGGACGGTGGGGATGACAAACTCCCAACTGACCCTGAACGTGTGCGGGATTTGCTACTCCACCTGGATCCCTACAAGTCCATGGGTCCGGATGGGATTCATCCCCAGGTGCTGAAAGAGCTGGCGGACGTCATCGCGGAACCTCTTTCAATTATTTTTCAAAGATCCTGGGAATTTGGAGAGGTCCCGGTAGACTGGAAGCTGGCAAATGTTGTGCCGATTTTCAAGAAGGGTCAGAAAGAAGACCCTAGCAATTACAGGCCTGTCAGTCTCATGTCAGTGCCTGGTAAAATCATGGAGAAGTTGGTTCTCGAACTTATTGAGGCGCACCTGGGGGACAAAGCAGTCATTGGTCCCAGCCAGCATGGGTTTGTGAAGGGTAGGTCCTGCCTAACTAACCTGATTTCCTTTTATGATAAGATCACCCGTATGGTGGACCAAGGGAAACCAGCTGATGTGATTTTTTTGGACTTCAGCAAGGCTTTTGACACGGTTTCCCATAGGATCCTACTGGACAAAATGTCCACCATACAGCTAAATAAAAACATCATACGATGGGTGAGCAATTGGCTAACGGGCAGGGCCCAAAGGGTTATGGTAAATGGGGCTGCGTCAGGCTGGCGGGCGGTCACCAGTGGGGTCCCTCAAGGCTCCATTTTAGGGCCGGTACTTTTCAATATTTTTATAAACGATCTGGATGTAGGAATAGAGGGTATTTTGAGCAAGTTTGCTGATGACACCAAACTTGGAGGAGTTGTGGACTCAAATGAGGGCGTAAAGGCCTTACAGAGGGATCTGGACAGGTTGGAGAGCTGGGCGATCACCAACCGCATGAAGTTCAATAAGAGCAAGTGCCGGGTCCTGCACCTGGGACGGGGAAACCCTGGCTGCATGTACAGACTGGGCGATGAGACGCTGGAGAGCAGCCTAGAAGAGAGGGATCTGGGGGTCGTGGTAGACAGCAAGTTGAATATGAGCCAGCAGTGTGCCCTGGCAGCCAGGAGGGCCAATCGTGTCCTGGGGTGCATCAAGGACGGCATCGCTAGTAGGTCAAGGGAGGTGATTGTCCCGCTCTACTCTGCGCTGGTGCGGCCTCACCTCGAGTACTGTGTGCAGTTCTGGGCACCACAGTATAAAAAGGACATGAAACTGTTGGAAAGTGTCCAGAGGAGGGCTACGAAGATGGTGAAAGGCCTTGAGGGGAAGACGTACGAAGAACGGCTGAGGTCACTGGGCCTGTTCAGCCTGGATAAGAGAAGGCTGAGGGGAGACCTCATCACAGTCTACAACTTCCTCGTAAAGGGGGTGTCGAGAGGCAGGAGACCTTTTCTCCATTAACACTAGTGACAGGACCCACGGGAACGGGGTTAAGCTGAGGCAGGGGAAATTTAGACTGGACGTCAGGAGGGGGTTCTTCACAGAGAGGGTGGTTGCACACTGGAACAGGCTCCCCAGGGAAGTGGTCACTGCACCGAGCCTGTCTGAATTTAAGAAGAGATTGGACTGTGCACTTAGGCACATGGTCTGAACTTTTGGGTAGACCTGTGCGGTGTCAAGAGTTGGACTTGATGATCCTTAAGGGTCCCTTCCAACTCAGGATATTCTATGATTCTATGATTCTATGATTCTAACCTCTTTAAGGAGTCAAATTTAACACCTCTCTTATTTCATAAGGTGAGTCCAATGGCCAAATACATTTCTGAACTAAGTTTTAGATGTTGTTCTTCACAACATCAAAGTAAACTTATAGTCTGCCATTGGTATTGGGATTATGAACACAAAAACAGTCTGATGTTACAATCTCTCCAAATTATTGCATACAAATGTGCAAAAAATATGCTTTACTTGTCTAGTAACTATAATCTTTGCTAATATATCAAACTTTTTTTTTTTCTTTTCATGATCATTCACTTAAAAATGTGTTCCTTTTTAGTCTGAGAAAAAGCTTTTTCTTTTGATATAATTAGTTAATTTGAGGCTTCCCTCCTTTCTCCTCCCAATTAATGCATGCATCCTACTTTTTCCTCAACTTGATATTTAGTTTATTTATAACTTGGTATTTACATACTATTTATTATTATTCATTACTATAATTAATATTATTTATACTATTATCATTTTATAATATTTATTATTTATTTATATAATACATTATATATATTATATATATTATATATACATGTATATATATTATATTATTTATTTATAACCTGGTATTTAGTTTATACTTTACCATAGAAAAAAATATTCGAACTATATTAGTAAGAACTACTCCATCACTAAGAAAATATTTTTCTTTCCTTCCTCGATTATTTTGATTAACTTTTCCTCAAAAAATATCCAGGATTGGAAGACAGTGCATAACTAATGCATTTATAAACTACATTTTTTCCCAAGTTATATCAACAAAGATTTAACACAGTCTTTGACTGCTTTTTTTGATCTCCTTTCTTTTCCACAAATAATTATGATGATTAAATTAGGAGCCTATTTGCTCAAGGCTTTCTGTTTCTATTGGAAAAAGATGGGTATTATGAACGGCAAAGCACATCTTAGGAGTTTGCAAATGCCCTCTAAAATATTTGCATCTCCTCAGCAACTACAGGAAATATTTTGGGCAGCTATATATTTAGTATAAGTACCTCACTGGAGTGTTTAACTTTAGGTAATATTAATACATACATGGTCTGTCTTTGGACATAGATTCAATGTCTGTAGTTGGATAACTACAACTTGTAGTTGTAAACAAATTTTACTTGTTTACCTTTCAGTCCCAGAACTTTGCTCATTTTACGTTCAGTAGTAGCATCAGTACATCTAGCGTTACTCTTGTTTGTGCATCAACTTCATTTAAAAGTAAGATTTGCCTCATTTGCTTTTACACCAATAGTCTATTCATCATCTTTTGCAAACTCAGACAACTAAATGTTCCTCTAGACAGTGATGCTGTCACTGACTTTACCTATATAGTACATTACACGTGCAAGGTGTAATTTTTAGAAAGTAATTCAAAATTTCCTCCAAGCCCGAAAATATATTTGTCTTTCCTGTGATTCTCAACTTCAGCTTTCAGTATTTTTCTATGAATTTTAAACTATAATGATGACGGTATCATGGCAATGTCCATCTTCAGTCTATTTCAGTCTAAACAAGTTTTTGGGACCTGAAAGTAGCTGGAAGTGTGTGTTATTTATGAACCTGTTTTCAAGCTGGGAAAGCTGCACCTTAAATAAGGATCTAATCTTAGTTTTCCGTTGGCCAGTGAGCCAGGTGGTCCAGGATCTGCTCATCTTCAGTTCTCATACTCTCAAGCTGCTTGTCTGCTTCCCTCAGTTCCTTGCCTTCTGGGTAGGGTCTGAAGGCTTGTTGGTTGCCTGTTAAGGAATCCTTTTTTATTTTTTATTTTTTTGTCATAAGCCAGAATTATACCTTCTGTTTTTTAAAAGGTACTCTAACAACAACCTAATAAGCACTGTGAGTAAAGCAAAAGAGATGGCATGGTTTCAAATTTTGAAATAAATACAGTTCAGGAAGATCTAAGTGTTAAGGTAGAAAACTAACTTAGCAGGATGCCACTAGTACACAGCTAGAAGGTAAAAAGAATATAAAACTTGTGTGATGATAGACCAAAGCTTATCAACTAGAAACCAAAACTTTTCTTCTTTTCTTCTTTGAGAAGAAGAGAAAACTTAAAAACACCCAGCAGGAGAGTAAAGCTACAAAAAGATTTTAAAGAACTAAGTTTCTACAAGAAAAAGCAAATAGTTCTTCATGGAACTTGAAACACAAATCAGTGACAACATAGTAGAAAAGCATGAGAGAGTTCAAAATAAGTCGGGGGACAAATTGCTTTGAGGTACAGAAATCTCACAGGGAAACAGAAGGACCATTTCTTCCTGTAAATTGACATAGTAAGCTCACTCCAGAAAAATCACAACCACTTAAAAGTAGATCAAGGACACTGCTAAATTCAAGCAAAACTTGAGACTGAGGATTCTAAAAACTCTTTGGAAATGAAATAAGAATGAAATAATATTTTTTTAATGGACTTGTTCAGGAATACTAACTCTAAGAATCACTAGCCAAACTACAGAATCATAGAATGTGTTTAATTAGGCTGACTGCAATTAATCAAACTCCATTAAAAACAACTTACAGTTCAAAAACTATCTAACCAATAGTAATGGTTTGTAAAAGTGACACAGAAATGCACTTTGTTTGCTTGTGTTTATGGACATACTCCATTCAGTTAATTGCTTAGTGATTCTGAAATGATGAAGCAACCAGGTTAAATACAGTAGATCTGTGCCTCAAGGAATGTGTTAAATAAGAATCAGATGTGTATAACTCAGGACTGACTCCTACACTATCATTGAAACCAATTATAATTTTGCCACTGCCTTTAAGGACAGGAAAATCAGTTCAATATAAGCTAGTACTTTTTGCTTTATGACAGGACTCTGGATTTTTGTAAATAATAGAGTATGGTTAGTTAAGACAGTGACTACAACTGAAGAGAATAAAGATTGCTGGTCAAATGCAGTTAAAAGTTTCAAGATCATGTAATAACTTATATGTCATGTAAGTAATAGCTACTGCTACTAGAACAGATTGTAGGCTAAATAGTGTTAAATTGTAGATGAAAATGTATGAGATTATCGTACCTTTAACAGATCAGTCAGAAATATGTTCAGAAATATGGTTGAAAACTGTGAAACACCATAGCTTCATTAAAAAAGCACTGAAATTATCCACATTAGTGTATTTTTTCCAAAATATCATTTTTAGTGTATTTTTTTTAAATGTTGTTGTTATGCAGGAACAGTGTGTTTCGAGTCTTCACAATAATTTTAATCTTTGGAAAATTTGCATTTAATGAATGAATAAAATCTTCTAGGATGACATTTTACATTAACAGGAATGTAACATAAGGACAGTCTCTCCATTGTAAAGCTTTTTTTTTTTTTTTTTTTTCTGCCTTATATAAGATAGGTATCCTAAAATCTGACAGTTGTGCTAATTTTTATTATAAATGTGCAGAACAATTATTATCTGTTGTTCATTTATATTTTTAAAAAGCAATACTTTGTATGTACTGGGAGAGCAGATGGCTTCTTTGGTATTTCAAATGACAGTAGGAGTGTTGATGCTGCTGGTAGAAACTAGGAATAAGAGAAGCAAGAAACAGAGCTTTTGTACTTGATGAAATGTTACTCTCAGATTTTCTTTTAAAGAGGAGGAAAAAAAATGACAACCTCTTCCAAAATCTGCTGTAAGCAACAAATAAACAAACTGTAAATACCTAACTTTGTTATATCATCTAAGTCTCTAGGGCTTGGTCAGGACATGGAAAAAGACACCTCAACTCAGATTGCAGGAAGCTGAGCTGGAGGAGGTGGTGTAGTACACTTGTATCAAGCGTTCAGGTGACATGGAAATAGAAGGACCACTTGATAATCTCAAGAGTTTTTGCCATTCAGAAGGGGTTAGGAGGCTGGAGGAAAGTGCCAACTGGAACCTTCTGAAATTCAGCAAGGTTAAATACCAACTCCTGCACTTGGGAAAGTAGGGCCCCCTGCAATGCTATAGGCTTGGGCCTGGCTGGCTGGGAAACTGCTCTGCTGAAAAGGAGCTGAAGGTGCTGGTAGCTGGACATGGGCCAGCACTGTCATCTCTGGGCAGCAAAGGCCAAGAATAGCCAGAGCTGCACTAACGGGAGCACAGTCAGGAGGTGCAGGGCAGTGAGTTCCCCCCTCCCATTGCAGTCTGGATGTCTACCATATCTGGAGTCCTGTATGGATGTCTACCATATCTGGAGTTTTGGGTGCTCCAATACAAGAAAGATCTTGATCAACTGGTTTCCAGACATGGAACAGAACAACTAATTGGCATCTTGTAGGATAAATATAATTCTCAAACATTTCAATTGCCCAGTTTATAGTACCATTTGTTGTGCCTATAGCTGAGGGAATAATGAACTTTAGCATAGATAAGAAACTTCTGTAATTCATTTTGATACTGATTAAAACCAAAACTATCAATCAGTGCTATCGCTATTCATTTGCTAGACTAAACTAAAAAACACAAACTAAGAACATTGTGTATGTTAATGTCTATATTTCCAAGCTACAGAAGTGCCTTAGTAAGCACTATGAACTACTGATACCATCCCTTTCTCCTTTTTGTAATCTAGAATCCTCCTTAGTCAGGAAGTAGCTGATTTCTTTCTTTCTAGCCAAAATTCAGTAAAGGCCATTTTTCTCTAAAAATTCAATCGTTGTCTTTCAATATTTCCGATGTTATAGCCTACAATATATAACCTTTCCCTGTGATGGATTTCAGTCCCCTGCTCTGCCAACTTTCAGCCCCATGGCCTAAACTTTTTGGTAAACAAACAAGATAATAAAATATTCTCATAGTTAAACTATGACTTAGTGAGGACTGCTTTGGGCAGATTACAGTCAACTGAAGCTTTTTCCCTTATGGAATATAATTCAAGAAACAATCATCAGGAAAAGAGCTAATGAGATTAGTTCATGAATTTATTAAGAGAAAAGCCCATTGTAACCCCAAGGGTAGTGGCTTAGGTAAGACTGTATCCAAATAAGAAGGCAAACAATGGGAAAAAATAGACTAAACATCCAGGAACCCAGAGCTTCTCTGTTTTAGTGACATTCTGTGTCCTTGGTCTTTCTTATTCCAAAACAGAGCACTTATTTTTTGAGTGGCAGAACTGACTATATCAAAAATGTATCACTGTAGCACTGGCACCTTATACTTTTTGTTTTCATTCTAGTGTTTAAAAGCCAGATATATCATATAATCTGTAATAAATTTAGAACTATTCTGTAATTTAAGAATACTATGTTAGTGATGAGTATGTTGTACTGTATGAATAAATTGCTTAAGTTTATTAGGAAGTTCACATAAAAAAAATGGTTTAGGATGAATCACCCATGATAAAGATTTATTAAAAGTCAGTGTAAAGATAGGAGATAAAAGAATCTTACAAAAGAACAGTAAAAACTAAAGTAAAAAAGAAATTAAAAAAAAAAATGCAGTTGCTTAAGAGAAACGGGCCAAGATAGCTACTCTATCTACACCAGTATCAAGAGATAGGAAGGCTTGAGAGGTATATGGACTGCTTTATAGCTTTAAAACCCATACCTTTACATATGCTCTTATTGTTAAAAGCATATTAAGGAGACTGTTTCATCTAGTTGCAGATTCACAAATTATAAAACCTTCTAGAACCTGAACTCAGTCAGTTTTACTTGATCATAATATATGCATAATGAACTTTATCCTTAGGCCTGATCTAGAGTCTAGGAGTTGTGCAGTTGGTGTTGGGACTCAGAAGGGCAGGAGACCTAAAATTTGTAAATGAAATTGAAAAATGTGTAACATTTACAATGAAAACTGTGTAACTGCTGCAAACCTCAAACATATTTTCAGAGGCTTACAAACCGGATCTGTGAATCCTTTAAAATCCACTTTTTCTTTCCTTTTTTTTTTTTTTTTATTTTTTTTTTTTATTTTTCTGTGCTTTTACTTGAAACAAGCATTAAAGGAAAATGCATATAAGAATGACCCCTTCACATTTCTTGTTCTTCCTTATCTTTCTCCTCCTTTGCCTTTTTCTGTCTTTTTTTTTTCTTTCTTCTTCTCCCTTTCAAAATGTATAACAATACAAAAATGAGCACCTCCCTTTAATTTGCACGCTGTGGCAAAGTGTAACATTCACAGAGGCACCATGTTGCCTCTGACATCTGACACTGCCATGTTTAATGGCTGGGTAGCTGTCACCTTGTAGAGAATCCATAATGCTGAGTAAAGTGTCATCATTTTTAAGATCAGTAGAAGAGGGCAGAAAGTCTGAAGTCACGTTCTCTTCTTGCACTAGGACATCTGATTTAAATGACTGTTTAAGTTAGAATTCAATTCCTGAATTTAATTTTTTAATATGGCAGAGGTAAGGGTCTCACTCTTTTCCTCTAGAGGACAAATAGAACTTGAAAACATGCACTGCAGTAGCGGTAATTTAAGGTGCAAGCTCTGATTCTATGCCCCCGTTGTAATGCGAGGAATTTGAAATCACCATAGGAATTTCAACTCTTATTCAGATAGGTGAAAATGTGATACTGGAGTCATTGAACCAGAGAGAAAGCAAAGAATCAATGTGATTTTATAATTCAATTATAAGCCTTTATGCAACTTTTTCATTGCAATAGTAGTTGACGTATTTAGGTGTCCTTTTTACTCTGTCTTCAGATTCGTATTCTCTCAACCTCTATTTGCTGTCCATCTGCACCAGTGGGCAACTGCTGTTTATTCCTTCAGAAATTTATTTTTTCTTCCTCAGCTAGGCAAACATGCTATACTTTTCTTCTGCTAAGTGCAGCTCAGACCTCGTTTCCAGCTGTCTCATATCATTCCTAATCTCTCCTACAACCAATATAACAGCTGACTTCTAAAATTGTCTTTTTTACCAAAAATATCCATGCTGTCCTCACATACATAAGCCCATAAAGGCTTTATTACACTTCTAACTACTGAATTTCATTCAGTATCAAGAACACATCTCCTGGCCTTGATCAGTCTTATAGCAATGAAAGGGACTAAAGGCTTTCACCTAGTGTTCATCTTTATTATTCTAATCAATGGAATTGTACTTTTTTTCTCTTCTATATGTCAATGTTCTGGACATTGCTTGTATTCTGTTTGTAATATGGGGTAGACTGTAGACTGTCAGATATTTTTTCTTCAGTTTTGTGCCTGTACAACACCCTAGCAGAAGTACTTTCTCCATGATGGACTGTGTCCATTCTAGGAGGTTCTAAAGTGATACAAATAAGACCATTCACCATTTAACAAACAACTTCTGAGAAGCAGTCTACTTCACACTAGTCTATTTTTTATTTTATTTTATTTTTTCAGACAAGCTTGATATGTTTGCACAGAAAACATCCCATAAACAAAATCACTAATCAGGTCTCACTCATCACAGATTCACTTGCTATTTCAGCTATATCTTCATCTATTTGTATTGTGCACTTGGAACCTGGAAAAAAAAAGTTTTCAATTGGGTTTATGTTTTCTTAAAATGTTTGAATGTGAATTTAATTTGCATGACTTTTTAAATTTATTGTTTTCACAAGAAGAGAAGATTATGCAAAGACATAATTCTTCTGAAAATTCTTCTTGTTTGTAAATGAACCTTTCTTTTACCACATGATCTTAGACAAAAGCTGGCTATTTATGTATAATGTATTTTTCTTAACAATGGCCTGTATAGGACTTCTTTTCTTCTTTCCCTTGAAACAGTTTGACTTTCTTGTGTAACATTTCAGTTTATTTCTGCAAGTAGAAATAGCCTAGGTGGGAGTGATTTTCTCTATCAGGGGTTTCTATATCTGCACCTATAGGGATCTTTGAAAGCATGTAGCAAAGTAGCAGCCCAGATTTCAAACCTGTTTCTCTAGTTTCAGTATTCTTTAACTTTCACCATTTAAGCTTTAAATGTCAAAAGCAGTGATGTGAACTAAAGAAGACAGCCAGTGCATGGGTAAAAAAAGGTGAAATACACAGGTAGCTAGAGAAGTTAATCCTGAGAAATTCTGTAACAAATTGTTCTACTGAATTTAACACTTAATAGAGTAATACTATAACACAAAATACAGTTATAACAATATATAACTTTTATTGTTGTTACGTGATTACTGGATTTATGACAAAAAGTGAGAACTTCAAATGTCACTTTCATAAAGATATTTTATATAAAAGATATAAAGATATTTAAGGCATAAAGATATTTTTCTTTTAAAATATTCTGTATTTAAGATCAAGTATGCATTTAAAAGACTTTCTTTGTCTCTAAGATAACTTAAACATATAAGCTTTTTATATTTTTATATTTTCCATACTAAAAGATCAAGCTATTTTTATTTCAGGTTTAAAAAAGAACAATATTTGCATTTTGTAAGTTACTTTGTTTTGACATTGTTTGTCCTTCAGAAATTAAGCTGTTTTGTTTATTCCTGTGAAACAACACCAAAAAAATCCTACCAATCAGGAGCATTCATGAAGAGTTACCAAGTTTTAATATGATTTTAATAAATATTTTCAGTAGGATACTTTAAAACAAAATAATAATTTTTTTATATGTCCCATTGATAAAAGAAGGTATTTTTGATATAAAAAAAAATATTTATTATTGTTGTGATGCATTAATTATAAAACAATAATTTCTAAGCAATCTATTTTTCATGAATATGCCATTCTTTATCAATATCAAAATCATTTCATGTTAAAAACATCTTGTTCTCTCTTCTGCTTTGATTTTTGTAACTTGTTTAAGTACTAAGTTTTCATTTCTTGACTGAAGCTAAAACCAACAATAAATAATGTATTAATAAGGATGAAAATTGCAAAATAAACATTTTTACCACAATTGAATAATTTCAGTATTTTTTCATTTTGTTATTCATAAGCATGCAGACTTGTACTCTACATTTTAAATTAATTTAAATTATTTTAAGTTCAGAAGTCTATTAAAGAATACTCTTGACATAAAGCAATCATCCTAAAACAAGGACTATTTCTAAAAGACAGTTCTTTCTAAATAAAGTGTTTTTGTTGTTGTTGTTGTTTTTGTTTTTGTTTTTGTTTTTGAAATTCATCTAACAAATTTAAATTATTCTGACCTGTGCCACAAAATTTTTTTGGGCTCGGACAAAAATGCTGAAGTCTATAGAATATCTTCTTTGACTTTCATGACATTTGAGGTGAACTTTGAATTTCCAATATATGTATCATTAACTTAAATATATGTTTAAAGTGTTCTATTCTGTGTCTTTCCAACCACAATATATGTTAAAGAAGTTAGTTCTAACTTGATGTTTTAAACTGAATGTTGCAACATGTTTTGTAATATGAATTTGAAAATGTTTCACATCTATTTTTATGTTTTGTACATTCAGACTTGCCATATATTTATAGATAACAAGTTATATTTACAGATAAAAAGTTAAGAATGAGATTCTTCATGCACTTTCTTCAGGTCTGCATTTCCCTCAGAATTCCAGTTGTCTAAATGCAGCAATGCAGATGGATACATATTGGTATATGATATATTTATTATGATGACACTGAACAACAAAAAAAAAAAAGCTAACAACACTGAACAACAAAAAAAAAAACTGTCACTAAGTTGATAGCAGTATCCATGGCAGCTCGATAAGCATGAGCTGGGCCCCAGCACGTTACGACGATTTGTATCACTTTGGAACTTTGACACCTTTTTTTCAAGCATTCTGCCAGTTTTTTAGGATTTTGCAGTTGTTCAGTTGGTGAATTTCCAAAACACTGGGGGTGCCCACTGCCCTAGATGCCTGCCCATATCCTCCCATACTCCCTTTCTCTCAACTACACTGCCTCTGGGCAGACCTCTGGATAAGATTCCTAAGTAGTTGTTTAACTTTAAGCAAAACATGAAGCAAATTCAGGAGGCATAACAAGACCATGCTGGTCTGACTATCCCAAGGATATTCAATATCTTGAAGAGCTATTGTAACAAGCTCGGAGGATAAGAGGGTGGTGAAGGAGAAAGGGAGAGTGATCAAGGAGGATAACGGGGTGGTGAAGGAGAAAGGGAGAGTGATCGAGTAAGGAAAAATATCTTCCCCTTTCCTCTCCACAGATTGACTCCCTGATGAAAAAAGGCAACAGGTATAATTGCTAATAGTTTCCAAGATACGGTTTCCAAAGTATAGAGTTGACGATGTTAATGAGTACAAATACCAAGTTAGAGTCATGACCAGATATTTCATCATCTCATAAGCCACTGTTACAACACACAGTACCATAATGATCTTAAACCAGGGCCCGGAAAGGAAAACAACATGACAGAGAACACATACGGAAAATAATGTGCTATAATACTCAATTTGGAAAACAGGCACAGCAAACTTGAGATTAAAGCAATCAGCATTATGACAAGTAACTATTAAGCAGGTCTAATACTTATACCAATTTTAGTTTAACACACTCTGGTCAGATCTGCCATTATCTCAACCTTTTGTGCCCCACATTGGGCACCATAAAGACTGTTGTGGTTTAATCCGGCCGGCAGCTAAACACCACGCAGCCATTCACTCACCCTCCCCCCTCCCTCTCTGGGATGGGGGAGAGAAACGGAAAGCCTGTGAGTTGAGATAAAGACAGTTTAATAAGACAGGAAAATAATAATAACAATAACAATAACAACAATAACAATAACAATAACAATAATAATAATAACAATGATGATCATAGTACTACTACTAATAATGTGTACAAACAAGTGATGCACAATGCAATTGCTCACCATCCGCTGACCAATGTCCAGCCTAACCCCAAGAGGTCCGGCCCCCTCCCCCTGGCTAGCCACCCCTATATATAGTTTAGCATGACGTCAGATGGTATGCAATACCCCTTTGGCTAGTTTGGGTCACCTGTCCTGGGTCTGTCCCCTCCCAGCTCTTGCTGCACCCCCAGCCTGCCCATTGGCAGGACAGAGCAAGAAGCTGAGATGTCCTTGGCTTAGTATAAACACTGCTCTGCAACAATTAAAACATCGGGGTGTTATCAGCATTCTTCTCATCCTAAGCCAAAACATAGCATTCTACCAGCTACTAGGAAGAAAATTAACTCTGTTCTAACTGAAACCAGGACAGGAACCTACTTTGGCAGGGGGATTGGACACGATGATCTCTTGAGATCCCTTCCAACCCCTACAATTCTGTGATACTTCATCATTGATTGATTTATTGATTGACTGGTTAAGAAAACAGTAAAAAGTTATGTTACATAATTTACAAAAGAACTGCACCAAAGATGAGACTAAGAACTCTGCATTTCATTTATGGAGAGACACACTAAAAGAAAGATGGAATGCAAGTCACACCTCAAGGCCTTTTGATCATACAGTCTGGAAAAAAAATGTTTTAGTAAGGGAAGGGTAGTGTGATAATATGACAGATCACAGAATTCAAGGTTTGGGGAGGTCTTTTAGCATTCAGAATAAGGTCAGATCAAATCTGCTACAAAATGCCCAGAAGTAATAAAAAGAGAATATTCATGTATCAATATAATTCTAGCTTGCATTAATATGGATGACTCAAAGGGCAATGCTGACACATGAAGAAATGGATATAAGTTGTGAATATTAAGATTGGATGTTAAAAGAAGATTTCTTATAGTTCAGATAAAGTATTTCATATCAAATCAGAGATGTCAGGTCCTGAAACAGTCAGACTGTCAGGAAAAAAATACTTAACTGGCTTAGTATGAATGTTAGTGAATATATAGACCAAATTCTGTTCTGTGATTATTTGTGCTAGCAAGCACAAAGAATTGAAACATTAGTTTCTATTGCTTACCTGCATGTCTTTCTTCAGTCTTAAATGTTATAGACAGTAGAAGCTCATACAAATTTCAATGACTTTCTATCAGTCCCTAGTTTGTTGTGTTTTTTTTTGTTGTTGTTGTTTTGTTTTGTTTTGTTTGTTTGGGTGGTTTGTTTATTGTCTTGGTGCTTGGTTGTTTTGTTTTGTGGGTTTTGTTTGTTTGTTTTATGGTTAAAATGATAGTTAAAAATGTTCAGACAAATGAGCCCGGTTGGTCAAAAGCATTGAGAAGTGAGTAGGTACAAACCTGTATTAATGCCAACTAATGATCAACAGAGCCATTGCTTTACCAGAAAATCATCAGGTTTCCACGTGGACTGTCTTCATTATCTTCTGAAGAGCTATGAATGATCACATTGTGCTTATGATAATCTGAAACACCTTATTATTTCTGGACTAGAATGACTTCTGGATATCCTCTGATAGTGCTACCAGTGTATTGATGTTTTGGACATTGACATTGTACTAGATTTTTTTCATCACAGTCAGTTTCTTTGCATAATAGTCTTGGAAATAAGAATGTGCCAGATTCTCTGTTAAACTCTGAATTGTTCAAAGACATTATATTAGACAGATGGTGTGACAATTGTGGCTTCCCAAGTTTGACAGAGATGAAGACCTTAACCCTCTGCCAGGTTTTCAGACTCACTTTTGCCAGTTGGACGTTAACAGTAGTCCAGCCCCATTCCAGTCTTTTTTTTTTTTACCAAGTTCTCAAAATGTTTGAGAACAGTATCTTCCTTGATATCACCTTTAATGATTATATGAACCTTGCTTTCATTTATAATGTGGGGAAATAGTGATAAATTATCAGGGCTTTGCTAAGTATGCATCACGACCCCTTTCTTGATCCTCTGGAACTTTCATTATTCAAGTGTCAGAAAAGGTGTTGGATGGTGGCATGCACCATTAATTTCAACTGCTACTATTTTGCTAGGTCAGAGATTCTAGCAGTTAGAAGATATACACATACTTTGCAAATAAAATGGAGACAATTTTTCAATTGTTCCATACTTTTGAGGAGTGTGTAGTTTTATGACTTCATGGGTGATTTGTCTGTGTTTCTGTTAATAGGGAGTACTGTAGTATTCAAGCAGTAATCAAGTAGTAATAACTGTAGTATTCAAGCTACTCATACATTTCTCAGAGACAAGTGATACAACACACAAGTGGGAAGGATTCTTCAGAAGATAGCAAGTTCACATTCCTGCTCAAAGCCATTCCAGTTAAAAAAAGTTGCTTGGGGTCTTGTCTGAATTTTGAATAGCTTCACAGATGGAGATTCTGTAACCTCTGTGGTCAACTTGTTCCTGTTCTTGACCACTGTCAGGTTAAAAAGTTATCTTATATTGATTTGTGTACTTCACAGATTGCATCTCTTTCCTTTTACCCTTTGCCTGTATATCTCTGCGAAGAGCCTCAAAGAGCATTCCTATGTCTTTCCTAAAGCCTTCCATCAGGTCACCAAAGACCCCAGTAAGATGTCTTCACAGCCTACCTTAAGTCTTTTCTTCTTTCCTTTTCCCTTCCCTTTCCTTCCCTTTCCTTTTCCCTTCCCTTTCCTTTTCCCTTCCCTTCCCTGCCCTGCCCTGCCCTGCCCTCATCTCCTTCCTTCCTTCCTTCCTTCCTTCCTTCCTTCCTTCCTTCCTTCCTTCCTTCCTTCCTTCCTTCCTTCCTTCCTTCCTTCCTTCCTTCCTTCCTTCCTTCCTTCCTTCCTTTTCTTCCTTCCTTTTCTCCTTTTAAATCTTTTCTTCCAGCCTCCTATTTATCTTGGCAATCTCTACTGGACTTGTTTGTTGACTATAATATATTTGTTGAACTAGGTAGTGCTCAGGTTTGGGCTGTTTGTGAGACGAGGCCCTCACAAATGCCTAGCAGAGAAGGATCACTTCCTCTAACCAGCTGGTTACACTCTTCATAGCACATGTAAGTATGTGATCGGATTCTTTGCTGAAAGGGAAAGGTGGAGACTGACATCATTATTTCACAAGGACCCCCAGATCATTCTTCACAATCCTTCTTTCTAACCTGTCAACCTTGGCATGAAATTGTTCTGCTCTAGTTCCACATCTTTTCATTAGCATTAGCTGAACCTCATGAAATTCCTGTAAACCCATTTTTCCCCACTGTCAAGGTTTCTCTTAATGGCAGTCCTGTCCTCAGGCATATCTAGTACTTCCCTTATATTCTCTGTCTGAGAATTCATTTTATCTCATCATTCATCTCATCAGAAAAAATACACATATATTTAAGTGTGTATATATACATTGCCAATGGTAACTAGCTCCCATCTGAACTTTGTACTGCTAATCAACAGCTTTTGGGCCTGATGATCAAGGCTTTTTTTAGGACTTTTAACCTTACCATCCACTCATCTAGTCCATATCACAGTAATTTGACCGTTCTATGGGGAACTATGTCAAAGACCTTATTAAAGTTAAAGCATATAACATTCATTACTCTTCCATAATGCCAATTACCTGACTGTAAAAAGCAATCAGGCCTGTTAGGCACAATTTAACTTTAGTATCTCCATGCTTGCTGTTCCCAATGCTCTTTCTTTGAAAGGTTTTCTATCTGTGGTTTCCAAGAAGGAGTATGGATACACGATAATCATATAACATGTCCATCATAAAAAGCAAATGAAACATCTTCAACTTTATGTCAAATATAATACAGCTTTTTCCTGTCTGGAAGGTACCAGACTTGGGGGACTTGGTAAGCTCCAAGCTTAATATGAACCAGCAAAATGCCCAGAGAGGCTGTAGAGGCTGTGGAGTAGCAGTCTTAGGAGAATAAGAACCAGAATCTCTCTGATTTTTCTATCATTTTTTAATGTTGTTTGTTTGTTTGTTTGTTTTGAGACCATCATACTTCCTAAGATTAAAAATGAAACCCAAAAACAAAACAGCAAAACTTTATCTGTCTAATAAGTGTGTCTGGCTTTTCATCTCACTTGCAGTTTGTTTCTGCTTGTGTATAGAACATGCCATCAAAGGGAACAATGAAAGCTAGAGAATTTTTGAATATTCAGCAAATGGACTTTAGGTAGTGATTTTATATTCCCAGAAGGATGGATCTCATTAGAGGAAAAATCCGTTTGGAGCTGAAGATCCACCATAGCAATGTTTAAGGTTGTTCCTCAGATCTTCAAGTCTTTATTGTACAAGTGATCAAATAAACACTTTAATTACACACATAAATATTTGTCACTAAGTCTAACATGTTTAATTTCTTTTAAATCTTTAGCTCTTAAGCATAGAGTTAGGTAGTATTCATTAGGTTTCACAAGACAATTCAGTATTGGTTTGATGTGTAAGTCATCTTCAGTAACTATCATAACAAATATTATAACATAAATAACAACAGCCCTTATAGGTAGAAATAGTCTGCGGTATGTTAATACCTTCTATGGGTAATGGACATGGAGTTTGCTAATATCTTCTTTAGAGTTTTATCTAATTTTCCACTTCAATATCTTTACTTGGAAACTTACACAATCCTTCAATGCAGGATTGGATTTACCCCATTATCTTTTAAATCATATAACCCTTCTGAAAGCCATAAAATAAGGCTTTCAAAGTATTATATAACATCCAGTCACTGGTTCTCTTAATGAAATTTAAACAAAACACAAGAGGAAGTAAAAACTGAGCAATGGATTTGGTCTCTAATTCCTTAATTTTCAGCTTTTAGAGACCAATACAACAACTGAACAAGTCCAGAGGAGGGCGATGAAGATGATCAAAGGGCTGGAACACCTATCCTATGAAAACAGGCTGAGAGAGATGGGGTTGTTCAGCCTCAAGATGAGAAGACTCTAGGGAGACCTTTGTGGAGATTTTATTCAGGTGGGCAGCTGAGCTCCACCACAGCCACTCTATCACTCCCCCTTCTCAAAGGGAAAGGGGGACAAAATACGATGCAAAGGACTCAGGGGTTGAGATAAGGATAGGGAGATTGCTCAACAATTATCATGATAGGCGAAACAGACTCAGCATAGGGAGAAAGTAAAATTTATTTCCTATTAGTAACAAGCTAGAAAAATGAGAAACAAAGGAAAGAAAAAAAAAAAACACTTTTCCCCCATCTGCACTCTTCGACCTCCTCCCCCCGAGGAGTGCAGGGGAATGGGAGAATGGAGACTGCGGTCAGTCTATAGCACTTTGTCTCTGCTGCTCCTTCTCAGTCACTCTCTTCCCCTGCTCCAATGTGGGGTCCCTCCCACAGGATGACGTCCTTCCCAAACTGATCCTGTGTGTGCTTTCCACAGGCAGCAGCTCTTCAAGAACTGCTCCAAATATGTAAATATGCGGAACTGCAATTTGCAAATATGTATAACTGCTCCAAATAAGGGGTGGCTTCTCACCCCTGTGGCCCCTGCTACTAAAACCTTGCCACATAAACACACTACAACCTTTCAGCTGACTTCCAGTACCTGCAGGGGTCTACAGGAAATCTGGGGAGGGCCTCTTTGACAGAGAGTCTAGTGATAGCACAAGGATAGCTTTAAAGGGTAGATTTAAATTAGATATGAGGAAGAAATTCTTTATTCTGAGGTTAGTATGGCTCTAGAACAGGTTGCACAGAAAAGCTGTGGATGCCCAATCCCTGGAAGTGTTTAAGGCCAGGCTGGATGGGGCTTTGAGCAACCTAGAAGGCTGCCCATGTCACGGAGGTTGGAATTAGGTGTTCTTTAAGGTCCCTTCCAACCCAAAACATTCTGTGATTCACAACAGAATGGTGGTAGTAACAAACAATATGTCTTTTCCTTACTTTTCATATAAAACTATCTGCACTGTATAAAAGTATTAAGTTAAAAATATGACCATAACATAATCATCTTTCTTGTGGAACATTGAACAATACTGCCTGCATATTTACACAATGACAAATAGACAAAATTGATATTAAGCACATTTATTCCTTGGCTATTTCTTTTTAATTTCAAAGACATACACATTTGATCTATACCCTTTCCATATGATCTCATAGAAAGAATATTTCCCAGAGTCTCTTTGCCAAATGATGCTGACCCTAATCTTGTCCCACATGTCTTTAACTTTTATGTCTTAGTCTTTTGAATGACCTTCTTTTGCTTCAGGTACCTCTTCAAGACACAACTCTACCTTAGTATGTGCAGAAAATCCAACCTGATAACACAAATTTGTTGCTGTGTTCATATGTGCTGAATATTGATGTGTAAAAAAAAAAAAATCAGTTTTTTAATATGTCTTAGAATACAAAATGGTATCAACATATTTTATTATAAATATTTCAATTCAGTTCTTTTCAATTAGACAATATTGAATTTCTATATTCATATAAACCAATCTTGTTTTGATAACAAGTCCAATTGAAAACGCTAAGATTATTTAATGTAAAAAATGTTTCTAACATTTCTAATGTTAGAAATGTTTCTAACATTTCTAATGTTTCTATTCATTTCTAACACATTTTCTAACTCATTTTGTTAAGTCTGTTGTCAGGTATTACCCTGTTCTTAGTCCTAGAATGCATTTTCAACTCCTCTAGCAGCTTTCTTTGTCAAACATTTGGAAAAAAAAAAAAAAAAAAAAGCAGCTATTTATTATCCTTGTGCAGCAGCTGCAACAATGGGACTCACAGCATTTGGATTACTTAGGTATTTCAGTAGTTAAAGTAATGTGGTTATATATGAAAGTATGTGACATAAAATAATCTAAAATGGATATAACTGAAGTTCTGAAATCCAGTGAAATTGTTCAACCTTAAAATGTTGGTTGTAACTTTAAGGCACATAAGGAGAAGTACAATACTTTAACTTTGTAAGACAATTTCAGGAAACAAAAGTAGTCATCATAATAGTTTTAGGATAATTAAGCATAATCTAGAACAAAAGCAATAAAATTTTTGTCTTTGCTAACAGAACAGGATGACTGCCAGCCTGAAAAAGCAGCTTACCAGTAAGAAAACTATTATCCATTTTGTCTTGTTTTTCTCATAGATAACTGAAATGATCCACTCACCACATCAGCCACTTTTTACATATTCTTTTGTACATAGCACCTTATATATAACAAGATTCAGGTAGATATCTGTTTACCCATTACAATTTTAAGAAGCTGTTTTATAACAGATGGAGCAGATCTGAACAATCTGGCTTTGGTTTGTAGATATTTGAAGATGATATATTTGATTTTTTTTATATATATATTTTTTAAACAGAACACTAGCATATGAAAAGGCTCTTTCAAAACAGAAAACTACTGATACTAAGCTACTACATGCTTTAAAGGTTTGTTAATAAAGATTTCAGAATTTGACAGTAATACATGTATGTTATTCCAGTTTATATAATTCCTTACAAATCAGTCATCACCACCTGCAAGAAATTATTTGAGAGTATAATAGTTTGCACAGTAAAGAAAAGTTAACATGCTTAAATCACTGTGCTGAGAAACATTAGATACCATTATTATTACTAATGTGCTTGTAACAAAGTGGCTGATAGTGATTTAGATAAATGTGGGAACTGTTCCAAAAAGAAAAGGAATCACCAGTGTTGTCAGTACAGGGATAACGTGAACAGCATATAATGGACATATAATAGATTCTTGTTGCTGTATCTCAAAAAGTTCTTCTGGGCATGGCAAAATTTATACACACCATCTGTTTTTCTGAACTTTGAAAATTGTTCTGTACTGAGACTGCAGTTCATGTTGAAAAAGATACTATTTCAATAGGAACAGAGTTAATCCTATGGGTTCATTGTCATCATTATGTACAATAACATCAAGGTCATTGTTTTACATATCTTTGGAGTATTCTGGGCTGATAATTGGAATAGACAACATATGGAACACATTATCCTCACTCATAGGGAAAACTATTGATGGTAAACATGACAATAAAGATTTTGCAATGTTTTTATTTGGGGAGAAAGGTACCAGTTCACACTTGAATTGTTTATACCCTATGGATGCTTAATATATATTGAATGCTATACATGTTGCATCATCCCACATAATGGGATGTCAGTCTCAAAACACAGTTAATGTTCTTGTTCAGCTTTAGACTCCTGCAATGCACATTTTATTAGACAGGTATCCTGAATGATAAACTTCTTATTAGTTCTTTTCTCTGCAAAGATGCCTTAATTTCCTTTGTTGTTTCCTTGGATGTTTGTCCCACAGTTGTCCTCTGATTTACCCTTCTTTGGCTTATTGCTGAGGTTAATAATGTGCTCAACTGCTCCATGTATCTCACCACATAGAAAAGTATAACACCTGAGACAGTGCTTCTGTATTTTTTCATGAGTGTGAGAGTAGATTTAACGACCCTAAGAAACTCTTGCTAACATCTAACAGCTCAGAAGAAACGAAGAAGTACAAAAGAATACTGCTACATTAAAAACAGCCTTTTTTTTTTTTTTTTTTTCGTGTGTGTGTGTGTGTGGTATAACTTGGATTGTGAAAAGGAACTATTTTTGATAAAATATCTGTTGAAGTAAATGTATTTTAATTTTTTGTTTCTTTGTGAAGTTATTTGTAAATTACATTTACTATTATTATTATTTTTTAGTCAGTATGAACATAACTATGACTATTTTTAAAGAGACAATTAAAATGTTTCAATTTCTTGAAATAGTGTGTATTATGATTTTATTACAATAACATAATATGTTAATACTTTCTTTAGTTCAATAATAATGGTAGTAATTTAATGGTAGTAATTAACGAAATAATGAGTGTTACTCAAAGTAAATGATAAAGGAATTATTAAATCCCCTTTAAAAGGATTTTAAGGGATTCTAAAAACACACCAATACCCTTCAGAAATTAAATGACTTAAAGTAATACCTCAGATTTTACTATCTTTTACACTCAGACTGTTTCTTCTCCATGGATTCTGAGTTCAATTTAAATTCAGTTTGATTCCTCTCTTCTACTGAATTGTCAACATTTTCCTAAAGAGTCATACAACTGCATCATATACAAGAGCTATCTGCTATTGAGGATGGGTGAGCAAGAGAGAAATAAACCAAGGTACTGAAGAGCTTGAATTATTCATATGATTTGCTTTGGTGGATTTAGACAATTTGGATGAGAGTATGCCAACATTTTGCTGTAGGTCATAATTGTGCTTATGAATGCTCTCTTTAAAAACAGTAATTTCTCATACCTTTTTTTCTTCTTCATTCACTGTCTTATCTATGTACTAGACTAAGTAGACCTTACTAAGACCAACTAAGTCTTTCTGCTCAGCTCTCTTAAACATTGTTGTGTCTTTTGCATACACTGTTTCTGACAGACCGATTGGGTTCAGTCCCATGAACAGAAAATGTCTTATTCCAGTTCTCTTCAATATCAATATCAATATCAATATCTTTATTGATGATCTGGATGAGGGGATCGAGTGCACCCTCAGTAAGTTTGCAGATGACACCAAATTGGGTGCATGTGTCGATCTGCTCAAGGGTAGGAAGGCTCTGGATACTCTGGACTGATGGGCTGAGGCCAACTGTATGAAGTTCAACAAGGCCAAGTGCCGGGTCCTGCACCTGGGACACAACAACCCCAAGCAGCGCTACAGGCTGGGAGATGAGCAGTTAGAAAGCTGCCTGGTGGAGAAGGACCTAGGAGTGTTGGTTGATAGTCGGCTGAATATGAGCCAGCACCCTGCTCAGGTGGCCAAGAAGGTCAACAGCATCCTGGCTTGCATAAGAAACAGCGTGGCCAGCAGGGCAACAAAACTGGTGAGGGGTCTGGAAAACAAGTCTTATGAGGAGCAGCTGAAGGAGCTGGGGTTGTTCAGCTGGGAGAGGAAGAGGCTCAGGGGTGACCTTATTGCTCTGTATAGGTACCTTAAAGGAGGCTGTAGCAAGGTGGGGGTTGGTCTATTCTCCCGTGTGCCTGGTGATAGGACAAGGGGGAATGGGCTAAAGTTGTGCCAGGGGAGGTTTAGGTTGGATATGAGGAAGAACTTCTTTACTGAGAGGGTTGTTGGAATAGGCTGCCCAGAGAAGTGGTTGAGTCACCATCCCTGGAAGTCTTTAAAAGACATTATATTTAGAACTTAGTGATGTGGAGGACTTTAGTGGAGTGATCTAACACTAACAAGTGTTAGGTCAGAGGTTGAACTAGCTGATCTTGGAGGTCTCTTCCAACCTAGATGATTCTGTGATTCTGTGATTCTGATATATGAATATTCTACCATCACAGATATCAATATCAACTAATACGATTTTCATTGTGCTCTCTGTTAAGGATTTGTAAATTGAGGAAATAGCAAACTGATATCATTAAAGTTTATTCAAACTAAATGTATTATTATTATTTACCATTGAAAATTAACTGTCTACCTATCAGTTCATGCACCATCAAAGTAAGTGTATGCTTAAATTAATCTTTTAGACACAGGTCTAAAAAATATTTTCCTTGGAGTAGCTATCTTTTGTATGTTTTTTTTTTCTGGTCTTGTTTTTATTATTTATTAGCATTGAAATCAGTAGAAAATAGGCTTTGAAAGCATTTAGAAATCTTTTATTTAGATATTTATTTTTTAATGTATAGTTTTCCAACCATACAATATAGATTAAAAGGCCAAAAATAATCCGTAAACACTACCTTTTTATTTCCTTATCACTTTGTTTCATTTTGCTCACATTTTCCTCTACTGAAATCAATAACTTATATTCTGGCTGAGACAAATCTTTTGGAAGGACCTGCACTGTCTGACATTGATGCAGTTTATTCCAGCATCAATGATCTTGTGAAACTAACAACAACAAAATAATAATAATATATGTTATGACTTTCTTATAATTTCTGTCCTGTCTTCTCAGACAATTTAATTGTAGTAAGTTAATTCTCTTGAAGAACCAAAAACATATTCTGCTTTTTGGATTTTTTTTTTTCCTTTTGCCCATAGTCACAATGTTTTCTACACGTGTGTTATAAATATCCATCATTTTCCGATAGATCCGTATCAATAAACTGTATTTTATATTTTGAAAATTTATTTAAATATTATTTTTTCCAGAACTCCATCTTAAATATCTACAGGCTTAAGCCTTGTATCATAACATTTGTAGTGCACTGTTATTTTCACAGATATTGGAAAGATTATACTACCAGCTCATTGTTGTTTGTGAGTCTGTTTTCTCACCTCTGATCCTAGGCAGAAGTAAAAAATAAGGGAAAAATAAAGTTAGAATTCATTTTTTGTAAAAAAGAGTTCACTTTTTGTAAAAAAAGATTTTGGTTAGCTTTTATTAAATGTGGGTGGTTCAGCTACACCCCTTGCAGTTGTTAATTTGATACCTTGAAAAGTTTCTGTAAAAAAAAAAAGTCACTATTCCTTGCACAGCAAGTTCCATTGAGGCTAAAACTTGAAGTTTCTTGTTCAGCACAAGGTAAAAGCTGCAGCAGAGACTAGTGTAGTGTGTATGTGAGAGATAAAGAGATTATCTGAAAGACTATAAGACCCAGCTTAGCTAACGGTTGGGTCTCATCCCATAACTGTATTTCACCTCCCATTCTCCACCCCAAATAGCATGTAAAGCTAATGAAAACATTAAAGTGATTGAAAGATAAAGGATTTTGTGTTGCAAGTTTTGAGAGAATCTAAAGCAGACGAAGAACACTTTTGTCAAACAAAATGCTGAAGCAAATATATATATCTCTAGTGATCATCTCTAAATCTGTCAAGATGAAGGCTTTGTTCTCATACTAAAGAAAGCTTATTTGTTTGTGTAGTGGGTTTACGTGGCAAGGTTTTGGTAGCAGGGAGCCATAGGGGTGGTTTCAGTGAGAAAGATCTAGAAGCTGCCCCATGTTTGGGAAGGGCCCCATTGTTTTCCAGATCTGAGCCAATAAGCAATGTTGTTTTGCGCCTCTGTGAGAGCATATTTAAGACAGGGAAAAAACGCTGCGCCACACAGCAGTCGGGAGTGAGAGAACAGCCTTGCAGGTGCCAAGGTCAGTGTAGAGGGAGGGGGAGAGGTGCTCCAGGTGCCGGAGCAGAAGTCCCCTGCGGCCTGTGGTGAGGACCATGGTGAAGCAGGATGTCCCCCTGCAGCCCATGGAGTACCACGGTGGAGCAGGGTTCCATGCTGCAGCCCGTGGAGGAGACCACGGTGGAGCAGGTGGCCCTGCACCGACGGAGGCTGCCGCCTGTGGAAGACCCCTGCCAGAGCAGATTCCAGGCCGGACCTGTAGCCCGTGGAGAGGAGCCCACGCAGGAGCTGCTGGCAGGAGCTGCTGCCCGTAGGGGAGCCAGGTTGGAGCAGTTTTCTCCTGAGGGATTGACCCCATGGTACGGACCCATATCTGGAGCAGTTCTGGATGAGCTGCTGCCTATGGGAAGCCCACGCCGGATCAGTTCATCAGGGACTGCATCCCGTGGGTGGGACCCCACAGCACAGGGGACGAGAGTGACCAAGAAGGAGCGGCAGAGAAGAAGTGCTGTAGACTGACCATAACCCCCATTCCCCCGTTCCCCTGCGCCGCTCGGGGGGAGGAGGTGGAAGAGGGTGGATGGGGGGGAAGGTGCTTTTGGTTTGCTTTTTCCTTTGTTTTCTCACTTCTCTCGCTTGTTAGTTGTAGGCAATAAATCTTACTATCTCCTTATGCCGAGTCTGTTTTGCCCGTTACAATAATTATTGCGTGATTTTCTCATCCTTATCTCAACCCTTGAGCCCCTTTTCACATATTTTCTCCCCATTCCTCTTTGAGGAGGGGAGTGAGAGAGCGGCTGTGGTGGAGCTCGGCTGCCCACTCGAGCGGAACCACGACAGTCTTAAGTTAATATATTCTGCCTATTGAAACAACTGCCTTTTTAAAAAACATTAATATAATACATTCCTAAAATGTAGGAATATTCTTGATTGATAATCAACTTGTCAAAAAATTGCATTTTGCCAATGAAAATATTGAATATGAATTCTAAATAAAATTCCATCTTATTAACTCCAAATAAAAATCAAATTGATTTCCTTAGACAATACTTCTGGGAGATATATTTTATTAAACTGTTTAATGTTTCTTCTTCTACTATTACTTTTTTTTTTTTTTTAATCTCCAATGTAGTATTCTAAATATACTTTTTTGTTGTTGTGCACGACCTCTCCATGAACTGTTCATCTTTTCAGCAAAGTTTTCTCTTTTTTTCTTCATACGTTGGAAGCTCTAAAGGTGGTTCAGTAGTCTGAATCAAAATAAGCTAATTATCTATTAGTTGGCTGGCTACTGTAACATTTAGCTTCTAGCTTGCAAGCTACATTGATAACATTTACTGAGGATGCAAAATGCACATTGACTCCAAAACAGACCACTCTCCATTCCCAGGACAGTAAGTACACACAGAAGATTCCTATGCTTTCTTAATAAAATGTTTGTTTCATCTAAGTGTTGGTTTGATGTCTGACTCAACAACATAAAGATTAGAACTTTGCAAATTTGCAAAATATCATGTACTGAGCACATTGAGCATTCTTGACATTTTGGGAACTGAAAAACTGTATGACTGGAAAAAGCTGTCAGATTGAGAACAGTCCTTTTGCTGTCTGTGGTCAGGACTAAGGTCAGATCCTGTACCAGAAATGAGGAATTTGACTACATACTGAAAATCTTTAATTATCATTACAATCAGACCTTATAAAAGACTGCAAACTCTAGCAAATCTTTTTTTTCTTTATCTTCTTTTCACAGGGGAACCCAAATCTGGACCAAGTACTCCAGATAGTACTTGGTCTCATCAGGACTAACTTGAAGGTGAGGATCACATGCCTTGAACTACTGGCAATCTTCTGCCTGATGCAGTCCAGCATATTTCTCCATCATGCCACAAGGGTGCCCAGCTGGCTCATGTTCAGTTTGCTCTTCACTGGAACACCCAGGGCTTTTATGGTCTACTTAACTTGGGAATGCTTACTGAATGCCAGTGCTATTAAATAGTTTTGTCACATTAGTAGCTTTCTGCCACTCTGTGTTCTGATTATTATTATTGTGGTTGTCGTTGTTGCTATTGTTATTAATTATTATTATTATTGTTATTGTTATTGTTATTGTTTCAAGAATAGTTTAAAACTCTCCCCTAGCAACTGAATAATATTACTTCAACTTTCCAACAAAACAATTATATATTGAACTAACAACCTACAGGCATGAGGATGACATTAGGAAATAATGTTGAGAAATGCATTGTACCTCTAACCATTCGCTAGCCAGAGACTTCTTGATTTAGTGTTTTCTGCATGTTTAGCAACGCTCAATTAATTTCTTTTCTATTAGTCTTCTTCTTAAATAAGAAACTTCTTTTGAACTTGACAGCAAATTAGTATGCCATCATAGGAATAGAAAGTGCTCTTCCTTTTCTATCTTTTTGAACAAGAATGATTTCAAGAATGATTTTCACATATTTTATTACGAAAACCAAAGGTTATCTTTCTTCTTGCCTGCCTGTCTGCACACACTACAAGAGACCTGCTCAGGCATTCTAACATGCATCTTACAGTATACATGACCTCCCTAATGTCTGCAGACATCTATCTGCACAGATAACATACAAACACTTTGACAGGTACTAACCAGAATAGATTTTATATTGAAATGTCACAGCTGGTCTTCACAAAGATATTTCTAGTGTTAAGAAATAAAGAAAAAAGAAAAGAATAGTTCAAGACTGTAATGTCCCATCATTGTGAAAGGTGGGACCTGGGAATCCTAGAGCATCATGGCATCTATGTGAAAGGTTTAATTTTATATTTGACAGATGTAAATTAATATAGTATGAAATTTCTAGTGCTAATAATGGTGCACTATCAATTAGGTGTTAATGAAAAAGGAATTATTTGCAAGAAGAACTTGCAAACAACTTGTAATGTGATTTGGTATAGACATGAACAAAACATTGAACAACATGAACACGAGTTCAGTTTGTGGTGGTTTTACCGTGCTGGGCAGCTAAACCCCACAACCGCTCTCTCACTCCCCCTCCTTTAGATGAAGAGGGGGAGAAGTAAAGCAAAGAACAACTCACGGGTTGAGATAAGGATAATTTAATTAAAGGGAAATAATTATAATAATTAAATAAAGACTACCATGAACTAAACAATTTAACTAAGGGGAAATAAAAGGGAAAGAGGAAAAAGGGAGGAAAACAAACAAACAAAATAAATGAAAGCTATATGGAAGTGCAGAGGAAAGAAATTACTCTCTACTTCCCACAAATGAGCGATGATTGACCACGTCCTTGAAGCAAGGCCTCAACGCACGCAGCCAGTGTTCGAGAGGAGGACCGACGTCTTCTCAACGAGAGCCCACCCCTCCCCTCTTCTTCCTGTTTCCACCTTTTATTGCTGAGTGTGACACCACATGGTATGGAATATCCCTTTGATTGGTTTAGGTCAGCTGCCCTAGTGATGTTTCTCTCCTCACTTTTTGCCCACCCCCTAGGAGGGTTAGAGAAAGGCCCAATGCTGTGCCATTGCTGCTCAGCAGTAGACACAACACTGGTGTGATAACACTGCTATTCCAGCTACAAGTACAGAGTATGGCACTGTATAGGCTGCTGCCGGGAAAGTTAACATTCCAGCCAGACCCAGTACACAGTTAAGGTCTGAACTGAAAATATGCGTGCTTAATCTAAGCCATTTAAAACCAGGTGGCCTTGCAGGTGACAGATTACTCTGCTGTACCCTTAAAAACATCAAAGAAACATGTAAAGGAAGATTAATTACAAACCAAAACCTACTGTGATCTTTGTTGGCATTTACCCTGCAAACAAACAAAATATCTCCAAGCTATTGATCAGTATAAAAAAATATTTCAGATTATATGCATAATTTAAACATGCTTCCCCTTCCCTTTTTCCTTTTTTCTCCTTTTCTGCTGCATTTACCCTTTTTACACTGTTTGTGACACTTCTGCAGGGAAGAATATAAAAGGTGGGGAACAGCAGCAGAGCTTCCCAGTTCATCTAAAGGGTGACTAAAGACTGAGAGCCTGCCTATACATCATAAGATTAAGTAACTTTGTATTTGCTCCAAAAGCCCTCGCTTTTTCATTTCAAATTACATATGCAATTTCTCTTTTGTTTTGTTTTAAACACTGATGAAAATGATCTCTTTTTCTCTATTCCTTTTCTCAAAAGTTTTTCAAAGAAACATGGCCAAACATTTCTACTGAAAAATAACTTCTGGTATCTTTTCCTAACAAAATATTTGATAAAACAGTGCAACTTTGGAAAACAAACAAACAAACAAACAAAAAAAAACAAGAACTATTCTGGGGTATTACATCATAGTGTAAAAGATGACACTTGTAATGTGAGAAAGCACATACTTAGAAATACATTTCTTAGAAGGGGAAAGGGCAGGGGAGAGAACAAATGCTGTTTTATTAAAATTTATTGTCCAATAAGAGTAACAGAGAAACAGTTCCTTAAATAATATTGATATTTTTAAGGGAAAATAAGATTCAGTTTCAAATGATAGGAGTATAAAATTCTACTTTGTCTTCTTTGCAGACATTAGGTCCGAGTGATTTCTTTGTTGTTGTTTTGTTTTCTTTCTGGTTTTCCCCAGCATAAGTATTGTTATTCCTATATACTACTATTTTTTTGTTGTTGTTGTTGTTTTTTTTTTTTTTTAGTGTGATGTCAGCTTTTTCACAGTAAAAGATTTTGGCTTTTAATTAAACTATTATCTGGTTAAGAAATGAGCTAACATCATACTTTTATTCAAAGCAACTGATCGGAAATCTCTTTTCCAACAAGCCAAATAAAAGTTCATTTTTTTTCCCAATACATATGAGCCCACAATGCAACTGTTCCAGTAATATGAAGGGAGAATTGGACTTGGCTTCTCTCAGAGGAACAGCAGTCAGCAAAAGCCTCTTAGTCCTCTTAGCCTGAGGAATGTGTGTCTCTAACAGATTGCCAGGAAAGATTAACTGCTGCAGGTAGCACAGCTGCTGGTTCAAACAATTTTGATCTTTTTATATCTTGTGCTCATTCTGTTTCCACATGGAATTGGTCTGCTTGTTATGGAGAGCCGCAGGTAGCACAGCTGCTGGTTCAAAAGACTCTGGTCCCCTTATATCTTCTGTGCATTGTTTCTGCATAGAACTGGTCCAGTTGTTTTGGAGAGCCCCAAGGAAACCACTTTACAAAATAGCTTGCTAACCTTTTCAAGGAATGAAATATGCTCATACTTTTTTTTGTCTTTGTGGTGGAAAAGCTTGTTCATCAAAACCAGTATTTACAGTAGTTTCTTTGCATAGCTTTTCCTAGGAAAAAAGAAAAAAAAAAAAAGAAAAAAAAAAAAGATGCCATTTTAAAGGTTTTTGAAAAAAATAGATAAAAATATAAATGTGTTTAACTATTTCTCAGCGTGTACAGAGTTTGTGTGCTACACTATAGGTTTTGAGCAGGACTTAAGGGTGGGATGACGCATTTAACCTAACTTTTAGAAGTCGTTTAGAAGCTAGGCGACTAGTGTAAATTGTTATTCTATAATGAGTTAAGATAAATAAGCAGCTACATATTCACCCATCCTGAAAAAATATTTATTAATAGTATTTATTTCCCTTGTGAGGAACCTATGTCTCTTCTTCAACTGATTTTCAGTATCTTTAAATGAAAGATGCAACTTCTAAATAACTAGTCACAAGAGATAAATAATCTATTAGTGATTTGAAACCAAAGCCATGTTCTTGAAGCTGTTCTCTGTACTAAAGAGCCTGCATATCATTGAATGTCACATGTTTTCTACAAGCATGCATGAACAGTGGGTGCAGTAACAACTGTTATTTTTCCATATGATCTAGCAAGGTTTAATATCCCATAGAGAAAGTTGCCTAAACTTGTATATATTATCAAGGTAACAAGGTCTTACACCGCTGGTCATTTTGTCAATTCATATATATAATTTTGGGGGGAACCTTTGGATCTTGCTCTGTTGCACCATAATGCCTAAATACTTCTTTCTTGAAGCTACAATTTAGGATTCATTCTAAAAAAAAATAAAATCACATGAATACAGACACAGATACTGAAGAGACATGGTCTAAATAGTCTGTCACTTACTTAAAGGTATCTCAGTATGATATACAAAGGATTGTATTTCAGATCTTTTACCTATATTCCCTCGAAAAATAAAACAGAATGATAAACAATGATTTAGCAGGACTGGTTCTCTTTCTCCTTTGAAAGATTCTGAGAGGTTGAGAAAAAAATGAGATTAACCATTATAAGATCAACCAAAAATTGAGATTAACCTGACCTCAAGTCTTCTGACCAGCATAGCTACCTGGATATGTAAAGAATATATTGCACTTTTTTTCACTTACTATGAAATGTCTAAGTCATTCTGAAATCTACATGTAATATTCTGAAATGAGGATCATATTTTGAAGTTTAACCATTTTATACAATGCATCTACATTGATGAACTGGGTGCAGCAAATTTTTGCATATTTTTTACTCAGAAGAGAGCAAAACAAAAACAAGAATAAAAAATTAGATGAAGTATTACAGATTTCAGGACAACAAAATAATTTGCTTAAGGGAGATTACAATGAGTTGGACATCTCTCGGGTAGGTAACAAATACAGGAAATTATCAAATAAATTCTGTAATTAGCTGAAGGTTATCTTCATGGTCTAGAAAACAGAAGACCCAACCATGAGAGAAGCCATTCTATCAGAACTTCTTCCTAACTGGTATGATTTGAAACCATTAATCTGTTTGATAACCTGATAGTAAGAGCCACTTTTATGTCTCAAAGAATAAAATAATAAAAAAATAATAATAATTAAAGAGGGAATAGAATCACGTAATGTATGCGGGACCACCAGGGGATCAGGCCCAGTCAGCATGGGCTCATGAAAGGCAAATCCTGCCTGACCAACCTCATCTCCTTCTAATCTACCACCTGGTAGATTGATGTAGTCTACCTAGACTGCAGCAAAGCCTTTGACACAGAGGGTAGGAAGGCCCTGCAGAGGCCAATGGGATGAGGTTCAACATGGCTAAGTGCTGTGTCCTGCCAGATCACAACAACCCCATGCAGTTTGGGAGGGACAGTGGCTGCAACTGTGCAGAGGAAAAAGATCTGGGGGTGATGTTCTCACCTGGACCTGATGTTCTCACCTGAACATGAGCCGACAGTGTGCCTAGGTGGCCAAGAAGTCAATCGCATCCTGACTTGTATCAGGAACAGTGTATCCAGCAAGACCAGGGAGGTGATTGTCCTCTGCTCTGGTGAGGTTGCACCTTGAGTACTGTGATCAGTTTTGAGCCCCTTAGTACAAGAAGGACATCAAGGCCCTGGAATGTGTCCAGAGAAGGGCTACGAAGCTGATGAAGGGCCTGGAACACAAGGCCTGTGAGGAGTGGCTGAGGGAACTGGGGTTGTTTAGTCTGGAGAAGAGAAGGCTCAGGGGCTTATTGCTTAAGCCTCAGGAGGCTTATTGCTCTCTACAACTACCTGAAAGGAAGGTGTGGGGAGCTGGGGGTCAGCCACCTCTCTCCGATAACTAGCGATAGGACTAGAGGGAATGGACTCAAGCTGTGTCAGGATAGGTTTAGGTTAGAAATTAGGAGACATTTCTTCTCAGAAAGAGAAGGCATTCTCAGAAAGACATTGGAACGGGTTGCCCAGGGAAGTGGTGGAGTTGCCATCCTGGGGATGTTCAAGGAAAGGTTAGACCTGGTGCTTAGGGACATGGTTTAGTGGCTGGCATTGGTAGTAGGGTGATGGTTGGATCAGATGATCTTGAAGGACTTTTCCAACCTTAAGGATTCTATAAATATAAATTTAAATTAACTTTAAAGGCAGGCTTATGGATCACTACTGCTCCAATGTATTAACACAAGATCACTTTCTATATTTTAGCTGAATGTTTAGGCACTACCATGTATCCCTGTATTCTTAGTTCATTTCCCCTCATCCAGGGATTCTTAGAACATATCCTGCACTGATCTGTGTTTGGACTTTTTGCTTTTCCTAGTTTATTCTCTTTTCCCACCAGCTCATGTTTCAGTTTTCTTGTCCAGCATATCCCTCCTTCTTTCAAAATCTTTTTTTTTCTTTTTTTTTTTTCTTTTTTTTTTTTTTTTAATTAGATCTCATTTTCATTCTCACATTCTCTACTAGCTGATGCATACCCCATATTTGGTTTTCTACTTCTCTGTCTTCTCTGTATCACTATGATTTTGCTTCTGTATCATTAAGAAGCCAGGTTAATTAGGTGTCAAGCACTCAGTTCCAATGTGGGGTACTTAGGGTTGGATAGAATCATAGAATCATAGAATATCCTGAGTTGGAAGGGACCCTTAAGGATCATCAAGTCCAACTCTCGACACCGCACAGGTCTACCCAAAAGTTCAGACCATGTGCCTAAGTTCACAGTCCAATCTCTTCTTAAATTCAGACAGGCTCGGTGCAGTGACCACTTCCCTGGGGAGCCTGTTCCAGTGTGCAACCACCCTCTCTGTGAAGAACCCCCTCCTGACGTCCAGCCTAAATTTCCCCTGCCTCAGCTTAACCCCGTTCCCGCGGGTCCTGTCACTAGTGTTAATGGAGAAAAGGTCTCCTGCCTCTTGACAACCCCTTACGAGGAAGTTGTAGACTGCGATGAGGTCTCCCCTCAGCCTCCTCTTCTCCAGGCTGAACAGGCCCAGTGACCTCAGCCGTTCCTCGTACGTCTTCCCCTCAAGGCCTTTCACCATCTTCGTAGCCCTCCTCTGGACACTTTCCAACAGTTTCATGTCCTTTTTATACTGTGGTGCCCAGAACTGCACACAGTACTCGAGGTGAGGCCGCACCAGCGCAGAGTAGAGCGGGACAATCACCTCCCTTGACCTACTAGCGATGCCGTTCTTGATGCACCCCAGGATACGATTGGCCCTCCTGGCTGCCAGGGCACACTGCTGGCTCATATTCAACTTGCTGTCTATCACGACCCCCAGATCCCTCTCTTCTAGGCTGCTCTCCAGCGTCTCATCGCCCAGTCTGTACGTGCAGCCAGGGTTTCCCCGTCCCAGGTGCAGGACCCGGCACTTGCTCTTATTGAACTTCATGCGGTTGGTGATCGCCCAGCTCTCCAACCTGTCCAGATCCCTCTGTAAGGCCTTTACGCCCTCACTTGAGTCCACAACTCCTCCAAGTTTGGTGTCATCAGCAAACTTGCTCAAAATACCCTCTATTCCTACATCCAGATCATTTATAAAAATATTGAAAAGTACCGGCCCTAAAATGGAGCCTTGAGGGACCCCACTGGTGACCGCCCGCCAGCCTGACGCAGCTCCATTTACCATAACCCTTTGGGCCCTGCCCGTTAGCCAATTGCTCACCCATCGTATGATGTTTTTATTTAGCTGTATGGTGGACATTTTGTCCAGTAGGATCCTATGGGAAACCGTGTCAAAAGCCTTGCTGAAGTCCAAAAAAAATCACATCAGCTGGTTTCCCTTGGTCCACCATACGGGTGATCTTATCATAAAAGGAAATCAGGTTAGTTAGGCAGGACCTACCCTTCACAAACCCATGCTGGCTGGGACCAATAACTGCTTTGTCCCCCAGGTGCGCCTCAATAAGTTCGAGAACCAACTTCTCCATGATTTTACCAGGCACTGACGTGAGACTGACAGGCCTGTAATTGCTAGGGTCTTCTTTCTGACCCTTCTTGAAAATTGGCACAACATTTGCCAGCTTCCAGTCTACCGGGACCTCTCCAAATTCCCAGGATCGTTGAAAAATAATTGATAGAGGTTCCGCGATGACATCCGCCAGCTCTTTCAGCACCCGGGGATGAATCCCATCCGGACCCATGGACTTGTAGGGATCCAGGTGGAGTAGCAAATCCCGCACACGTTCAGGGTCAGTTGGGAGTTTGTCATCCCCACCGTCCCGGTCCTCCAGCTCAGGGCACCCTGGGTCCCGAAGCCCATCATCGGCATTGAAGACAGAGGCAAAGAAGGCGTTAAGCGTCTCTGCTTTGCCTACGTCATCGTCTGTGAGGAGACCTTCCCTATCAAGGAGCGGCCCTATGTTTTCTTTAGTTCTCCTTTTTCCATTTACATATCTAAAAAAAACCTTTTTATTTTCTCTCACAGACACAGCCAGCTTCAACTCTAGCTGTGCTTTGGCCACTCGAACTTTCTCCCTACAAACACGAACAGCATCCCTGTATTCTTTCCATGACGCCTGGCCCTCCTTCCAGTAGCGAAACACTCTCTGTTTCCGCCTAATCTCCATTAGAATGTTCCTGGTCAGCCACGCCGGCCTCCTGCCCCGCCTTCCTGACTTGCGATATTTTGGAATTGCCTTATCTTGTGCTTCTAGGAGGCATCGCTTAAAGAGTGACCAGCACTGGTGGACATCGAGGCCTTCAAGAGCAGTTTCCCAGGGGACCTTACTGACTAGTTCCCTGAGCAGCCTGAAGTCCGCTTTCCCCATATCTAGGGATGAGGTTTTGGTGGCACTTTTCCTTCTGTCACCATAAATTTTGAACTCAACCACTTCATGGTCGCTATGACCGAGGCGGCCACCAATCACCACATCTCCCACCAGACCCTCTCTGTTTTCTAGCAACAGGTCTAGGAGGGCACCTTTCCTAGTTGGCTCCGTTAGCACCTGTACCAAGAAGTTATCATCTAGGTGCTTCATGAACCTCCTGGACTTGCTCGTGTCAGCCGTGTGGCACTCCCAGTTAACGTCCGGCAAGTTGAAGTCCCCCATAAGGACAAGGGGAGTTAATCTCGAGGCCTCTCTTAGTTCTGTAAAGAATAATTTATCGGCGCTATCGTCCTGGCCAGGCGGTCTGTAATAGACTCCCACAACGACATCCCCTTTATTCGTTCGTCCCTTGATCCTTACCCAGAGGCTCTCAACTTTGCCATCGCCGACCTGAAGTTCCACACAGTCCAGCCCCTGCTTCACATACATCGCCACCCCACCACCTCGCCTACCCTGCCTGTCCCTCCTGAAGAGCCTGTAACCATCTATCGCAACACCCCAGTCACAGGACTCATCCCACCAGGTTTCGCTTATGCCGATGATGTCATAGTTGCGGGACTGGGCCAGGACTTCTAGCTCATCTATTTTATTCCTCATACTGCGTGCGTTTGTGTAAAAGCACTTCAGGTGCGTCTCCTTACACTCAGCACCTTGTGGATCTGACCAAAGGACCCCACTGGCACACAGCCCCTCTGATTCTAGCATACCATCCCTTAGGTCTTCACCGGCTCGCCTGGTTTTAGCCCCTTCCCCCTTCGACTCTAGTTTAAAGCCCTATCTATCAGCCCTGCCAACTCCTGACCTAAGATCCTTACCCCTCTCCGAGAGAGGCGCATCCCATCCGGTGCCATCAGGCCCGGTGTAGCATAGACCTTCCCATGATCAAAGAAACCGAAATTCTGCCGGTCACACCAGTCTCGAAGCCACGAGTTTATGCGAACAGTACGTCTTTCAGCTTCGATCCCCCCTATCGGAAGGACAGAGGAAGGATAGCTCTTAAACATAAATCAGAAAGTTAGCACTTTCATCTTAAGGCTAGAGTATACTCAATTTTGAAGAAACTGGAGGTCCATTTAGTAAATCTTATGATCCATGAGAAACTTGGACATGTTAAATGATTTTGTATGCACATCAGTTGACAAAATCAATGAAATAACTCATGACTATGTGCAGTCTACAATATTTCAAGATGTTACAGTTTGACTGAATTTTGGACACATTCATGAAGATACATAATACAAATATGAAAGCTATGGTTCCAAATGTCACTGTTCTGCTCCAAAGCTTGACGGCACTGCAGTTATACAAAAGAAAGTTGCCAACTTTATCAGATTGTTCAAATTTGTTTCAAATTATCAGATTGTTTCAAATTTGTTTCAAATTTTTTTCAAATTATAAGATTGTTCATATTTTTCTTTGACTCACATCTTAAAGATACCTGAAAAATATTCACTTAAGGTTTCTGAAAACATACACCATAGGCCAACACCAGTCATGAGAAAAATCTAATGCAAGTGTTAAAAGTCAGCAGTGTTTGAAGCAGCTTAAGAGAAAGTTCAAGAAGTTTTGACCTTTGCCTTTCTTCAATTAGTATTGATAATATCTTTTGATTACATTCATTGCAGACAAAAAATTGTTTTCATTCTACCTCTGAAGGTACTAACAAGTTTTTATAAACCAATAGGTTTTATTTGGAAGTGTGAACATACATATGTATCTATTTGTTTTATGATAATTTTAGAGCATGTGAAGTACATCTGTGGTGACTGGAGCTATAGAGTAGAAATATCCTAAATAGATTTAAAGTATTTCAGCTGAAGCACCAGCAGCAGTCCAAGTGATAGCATGAGTTAACTTGCCCATGGAATAAATTGCTACTGATGAGCACTAGAGAATTCTATAATGACACTAGTGCAAAGTTATTATTCACATTGACTAACTGAATGACAGGGTAGCCCAGGGGGAAAGCATAATAAAATAGACTTCACCGAATGTCTTGGCTTGGAAGTTACTGTAAAGATCGTCTAGTTCCAACACCACTGCCATGGGCAGGGATGCCACCAATCAGATCAGGTTGCCCAGGACCTCATCCAACCTGGTCTTGAACACCTACAGGGATGGAGCAACCTGCTCCAGTGCCTCACCACCCTCTCAGTGAAGAATTTCCTCCTAGCATCTAATCTAAATCTCCTCTCCTTTAGTTTAAAACTATTCCATCTTCTCTTATCATTATCTGCCCAAACAAAAAGTTGCTCTCCATATTTCTTATAAACTCCCTTGAAGTACTGAAAGGCTGTAATAAGGTCACCCCAGAACCTTCTCTTCTTTAAGCTGAACGGCCCCATCTCTCTTAGCCTTTCTTCATAGGAGAGGTGTTCCAGTCCTGTGATCATCAATTACTCACTGCTGGCTCATGTCAAACTTTTTTTCCACCAGAACTCCCATGTCTTTCTCTGCAAGGCTGCTCTCAATGAGTTCTTCTCCCAGTACATGAGTACAGACTCATGTCTGGGATTGCCTCAACCCAGGTGCAGCACCTTGCACTTACACTTGTGTGGTACAATAGAAGTAAGGGAAGCCATCCAAAGGGACCTGGACAAACTTGAGAAGTGGGCCATGTTAAGCTAATGAGGTTGAATAATTCTAAGTGCAAGGCGTTGCACCTAGGTCAGGGCAATCCCAGACATGAGTACAGACTGAGAGAAGAACTCATTGAGAGCAGCCCTGCAAAGAAAGACTTGGGAGTGAGTTCTAGTGGACAAAAAGCTTGACATGAGCCAGCAGTGTGTGCTTGCAGCCCAGAAGGCCAACTGCATCCTAAGTTGCATCTAAAGAGGAGTGGCCAGCAGGTGGAGGGAGGAGATTTTCTCCCTCTACTTGGCCTTTGTGAGACCCCACCTGGAGTACTGAGTTCAGCTCTGGAACTAGATGACCCTTAAGGTTCCTTCCAACCCAAGCTATTCTATGATTCTATGATCTCATTGTGGCCTTGCAGTATGTAAAGGAGACTTATATGAAAGACAGACATTTTACTAGGGCCTGTAGTGACATGAGAAGGTGTAATGGTTTTAACTGAAAGAGTTTATCCAATTTAGATTGGATATAAGGAATATTTTTTTTTTTTTTTTATAATGAGAGTGGTGAGGAACTGGAACAGATTGGGTATTCCAACAAGTTTGGTGTCAAGTTGGATGAGGCTTTGAGCAACCTGACCTAGCAAAAATCGTCCCTGCGTATGACAGAGGGTTTGGACTAGATGACCGTTAAAGGTCCCTTCCAAATCAAATCATTCTATGATTCTATGATTGATAGAATTTCTTACTCTTTGTTGCTATTAGTAGTTATTAGGAAATGTGCTGTGCAGCCTAATATATACTTTCTGTATGCCTAGACAGCAACTACCATATGAGGATATGTAAGAAAGAAAATGACAGAAGTATCAGTAACTGAACATGTTAATTTTCAATATATGACAGGAGATATTATCTACCTAGCAGTGCTTTGGCACTTATCCAATCATAAAATGTTTTGTGGTAAGAATCTCTTCCATCTGACCTCATCATCAGTTGATAAAATGGATCTAGTAAGAAGGGTGACACATAATGTAGTTTTTGCAGTTGCCCATGGAGATTACCTTTTGAACCCTTATCTCCTTATGTTCATTAACTCATTAAGCAGACTACAAGCCCCAGCTTTATGAAGGTTACTGTCGCTGCAGTATTCCATGTTTTAGAAATTGATCCAGCAGTGGCTCTTGATGCATACTGTTATTTAGAAAACACATAGAAGACAGTGTTACATTCTAGAGTCAATTACACAGTTGATAAATGACCATACCTCACTTTCTATAAGATAATGGAAATACCTGAGTAGCAACACACAGTACATTCTATGTGTACAAACCTACAAATATTAATGGAGTGGTAAATTATGCCAAAGCCAAACAAATTCCAGCATGGACCATCAGTGGCTTGGAAGTATTGTAATTCCAGATACTACACACTCATATATGCAATAATACATTTCCCAGTTGTTGCCAACATGGAGGTTTAAAAAATAAAATCTTTCTTTAGTGACTATGAAATAATAATATAATCTGCATGTTTATTTTTTTATTTGTTTTGTCGTGTTTTTGACTTGCTGTTTCTGTAGTACTCCATTCTGGAGTAATGATAAAATGAGGTTCACAGTTATGTGAACAAATAATTTGTTTGTCTTGTCTTATTCCTCTCTGTCATTTTCCATTAAAATAAACATATTAGATCTCTGATATAGTCTCACTATGAAGAAGAGCCTACATTTAAAAGGAAACAGGTGTTGCTATTTTCTCCCTATATCCCAATGGCTTTAGTGTTGTATTTTAACAAAAGATAGGTGAAAATACTGAATAAGTAGTGAATTTAGATGATTAAATTTATGAACCTTTTACGTCACTTGTGAGATTTGAAAATTTTCCTGCTCTTTGTCTAGAGACATTAAAAAGCATAGATTCTGAAAAAAAAAAAAAAGGAAAGTAGATAAAAAAAAATCTGGATTCAATCTCATTAGGACTAAAACCATTTCTGTTTGATACAAGTTTTTTGTTTGTTTGTTTGTTTTATTATATATTTATTTTTGTTTTGTTCCAGAGTGAGTTTAACTGTAAGAGATATGAATATAAATTATCCTGAAGTGCCTAGTCTTCTAGTGTCTCCTATCTTTGACTTTCTGTTGTTTTTAAGTGTAAATTCTCAGATGAGTCTAAATTAAAATCAAATTGATCTGAGCATGTTTCTCAAACATTTAGATTTATACGGGTATGAATCTCTGTGAACCTCTTTGACTTAACTCTGTTGCAACACCTTTCAGTAAAAAGTGTTTTTTAAAACAAACAAACAAACAAACAAAAACCTTTTATTAAGAGTGATTTGAATTAAGATAATTAAATGAAAGTCTTCTTAAAAGGTAACTTCATATCCTTCTGGAATATATATTTTATCAGCTGTTTAGAAAGCTTGATTTCTTATTAAATCTTGCTTTAAGATATTGGAAAATAAAGCCATTATAAATTATGTAGCTACAGCCTTGAAAATCCATTTACTGAGAACACTGAAAATTAAAACTGCTGTTCCAACATCTCTGACTTGCTGCTTTTATTGTATGTTAATTTCTTTTTATGAAATCGCTTCTTCCTCTGCAACAAAACATTTCATACAATATATGGACTGTGTACTTTCCTACTTAATTAATAATTAAATGACATAAAATAAAAAGGGAATAATATATAAATATTGTACTGAGTACTCATGACTAAGCACTTCTGATTTTGTCACTAAAATACCATAGAATGTTTAAAAATATATATTTTTTTCAGAACGCAATTTTATTTGGTTTAATACTTAAAGAAAGGGCAATTTTAGTAAATTTACTACCAAACTGTTGAAAATGAGTTCCACTGAGGCTTTGAATGAAAAGTATTTGTCAAGACTGTTGTAATTTTCCAAATGTTTCAAGTATGTGTTCAACAATTTCAAAGCAACTTTCTCACTGTAGAAGATGAAGGGCATTTTTCACCATGTCTTAAGTAGATGTTTATTCTGAAAAGTTTTTTATCATCTCTTTCTGGAACATGATCTCCTCATACTATTTCAAGAGGAATCCTGTTGAAAAAGACTAGCTTACTCTAACATATTATTTTACTTTTTAATTTCCCCTTTTGTGCCAAAATATGTGTCATTGGCAATTATGCCATTTATGATGTTGTATTCACAAAGTTCTGAATGTTATTTGATTCTATGAATTTTTGATTATTTAATGAAATCTTACATATTTTTATCCCCATATAAGCACTTTAGGTCATGGTCTCACAGTAATTGAAAATGATCTTCCTTTCTGAAGAAGGAAGTTAAATTAACTTTCATCCTTATAGCTTCTTTAGGATCCAGAGCTTATTGCTGCTCTAAAATATAGGATATATTGCAAGCATTTATTTATTTATTTATTTATTTATTTTAAACAGTTCTATATATAATTTCTGAGAAATTGTGATCGCACACTAGATTTTCTTAGTTTTCTCTGATTTTATTACTGCTTTCATATCACATGCTCATCCAAACTGCAGTTTTCTTACTAATGGACCTAGTTCACCCTAACGGAACACACTATTTTTAACATGTCATATTTATGATGAGCTTACCGTTACTTTAATGACTTATTTTCAAGCAAACTATGAAAGTCAATTATTTATTTTTTTTATTTGTTAAACTTGTATAAAATATTAATTTAACTTGCTTTCTCAGGATCTGGGTAGGACTTTTCAGAATTCAAAATTTTCCTCATGCAGATAACATGGTAAGCTGACCAAAGTCTCAAATTCTTTCATCTTAGAAAGAACCTGCGTGATTGTATCATAGTATCTTTGAGCTCTCTTAGCCTTTCTTCATAGGAGAGGTGCTCCAGCCCCCCGATCAACTTTGTGGACCACCTCTGGATCCTATCTAACTGGTCCACATCATTCTTCTGCTGGGGGCCCCAGACATGGACACAGTACTCCAGGTGGGGCCTCACAAGGGCCAAGTAGAGGGGAACAATTACCTCCCTCAGTCTGCTGGCCACTGTAGACCAAGGTGCAGTTGACCTTCTGAATGATGAAATCCAACTGACAAAGTGGGACAAAAACATTTTTGCCAGCTTGGTGGCCAACCTGTTGAGAAAGCTCTAAACCAGTAATGTTCAGCAAGGGACATTGCAACCCACCAGCAACTGAGAAAGCAGGAGGCACAGCTAGACAGCCAAACATGCACAATGATAGGTTCAAGATGTCAAGAATGATAAAACAACTGAAAAGACCTCCACCTCAGTTGTGTGTGCTCAAATTCATGAAGCCTGGAAAACAAGAAGGAGGAACTAGAGCTCTGCATGTGGTCACAGCCCTGCAGCATCTCTGGAATAATGATAGAAATTGGGACCTGCCTGGCAGGGAAGCAGCTCTGCTGAGAAGGACCTGGGTGTAAGTGGCAAACAGGACCTGACATAGCAGTGTGCCACGGAAGCAAAGACCAAGAGTGGGCTGGTCTCTGTTAACAGGAGAAAAACTAGAAAGTACAAATTGTCACTCCCTCCTCAGCACTTGTGGGACTCCATCTAGAGTCCTGCATAGAGTTTTGGGTCTCTCCATAGAAGAAAGAGACTGATAAACTGCAGAAAGTACAGGGAAGGGTCTCCAGGCAAATGTGGTGTACTTTCCTTTTGAGGAGAGGCTGAGGGAGCTTGGGCTTGTTCAGCCTGGAAGAAAGATGGCTTTACAGAAACCTAACAGCCTAACAGCAGACACCCAGAACACAGACATGATTATCAAGAAGACAGAGCAAAGCTGTTTACAGTGTTAGAAGGGTGAGAAATAACAGGCATAAACTGAAACAGTAAATAAACAAGAGGAACTGCACTCATCTAAGGAAAAAGTGCTTGCACAGAACAGACTGATGCTCAGCATGGGATGTTTGGAATATGAAATTTGCCTGAGATCTGAGCTTTCTTTCTTTTGGTCAGTCAAAACACTATAAACCTCACTATAACTTAATGCTAGACTTCTGAACAATCTGGTGTATTTGGGCACTTCTATTATGTCTGTTGTTATGAAAAATTCAATACTTCAATTTTGTAGTATTTTTTTGGATCATGTTTCTAATTGAGTTTAAAAACATAACAAGATGTTTAAAAACAAACAAACAAACAAACAAACAAAAAAGACAACAATCTAATGAACCATCATACCTATCTGTTCCCTTTGCTATTATGAGTATTTTATTGGAAATGCAACATATTTGCTGAGAGTCTTTTAATTAGGAAGGTTGTAAAATATCAGATCAATTATACTGTTTGTTTCAAAGGTAATGCAAAGTTTTAAGCAGTCAGATCATGTTGTCATCGTTATCATTTTTAGGGTGTTTTATCTTAGTTATTCCTCTTTGTGCATATTGTTTATATTTAAATAGGTTGGAGGAAGAAGTTGTCTAAATTATCAAAAAAGCCAGCTCCACAATATTTGTTTTTCTGAAGGAGTTGCAATAGTATGAGCAAATTAGGCTGCTCCTTTAAGGCTAGCTGTACCATAATTCAGCTTTCTGCTTAGTGTTTGAATAATTATTAGAAGCATGTCTTTACTCTTTTTGAATGTATTAAGAATCCAGGAAATCATAGCTATATTCATGAATATTTTTTCTTCATTTTATATTTTAACATTAATTTATTAGAAAATAATGTTTTAGAATATTTAAAGATTAATATGAAACATTTAATCATTCTTATTCAATTATTCTTATTCAATTTAAAAAATGCAAAATATTACTTGAACCTTCCTACTTGGACCTTGATGGTCCAAAGAACAATTTAACAAAAATAATTAATTTTAAAAAAAAATAACTGGTAAACAAATCATCATTTAACTAAGAAGGACATGACTGCATGTACTTTACTGAATGATGGTGTTTTTCAGAAGATTAAATATGTCTTCTCTGAGCAAGCAAAGCCAAAGCAGCTGGCAACTGAACAGTGGTAATGAGAAACAAATAGTGTCACATTCGGCATATACTTTTTGTGTCTTTGGAGAATGAGTCAAAGCTTGCTAAAATCAATGTGAATCTTTCCAGTATTGTCACATTAGTTTTAAAAGTAGGAATGTAATAATGAAATCTGTTCATGATGTGAAAATGTCTGTCATTTTAGCAACACAGAGGACTGCAAGGAAGAAGCATTAAAAAAATGGTGTTATTATGAGGAATAAGTATTACATTTAGAAATAATCATATAAATGTCTGCTCTAAATCAGGTGCTCATTTGTAAAGAACTGAATTGTTCACCAGATGACTGAAACACCACTATAATTCATCACTGGAGCAATTCTTATTCATAGTTTGTGCAAGATGATTTCAATTAATATCTTTGCAAAAAACGCTGGTAAAATTTCAAGTGCTTTTTTTTTTTTTTTTTTTTTTTTTTTTTTCCTTTAAGTGAGACTTGATAAATCCATGAAGGAACTAAATATATGTTCAAAGATTCATAAGACCATCAAGCTTAAGGTTTTATGATTTTTGTGAAATGCTTTGAATAAGTTCCTGAGATTCATCAGCAGTATTGTATTACCACGAAGCATCTGAGACACCACAAGAAATGGTAGATACAAGTTTAGCAGAGATTCAATGGTGCCAAAATACATTTTAAAGAAAATGTGTGCATTCCTTCTTGGGGTTGTTGCTTCTATAATTTAGCAGGACTTTTGTAGAGAATAGTGCTGTAAGCTAACCATTGAAATGCACTAAATTTTTCATTGCTGTCTTTTATGTGTTACTTTTATGTATCACTGCCTCTTGATCATGCTGTGGAACACTTTATTGTAGAGTTAGTCACATGGTATCCAATAGGGCTATTCATTGTGTCTTAGTCTTCCTAACATTTCATTTATATAATTTTTTTCCTTCCTTTTCTCTTCAATTTTTCTGAAGACTTTCTCAACTTTTTTTTTTTCTCTAGTTTTAATAAAAATGATAGGTATTAATATACACTTAAGTAAGACATTTTGACCAGAAGAATCTTCTGTATTCACCTACATAAATATAAACCTAAATATCAAAAAGTTTTTATCTTCATTACTTTTTGCATGCCATTATTTTCTGAATGTTTTCAGTAAACTACCCAGACTAATATTTCATTTAATAACAGGAATATATTACAATTACAAAAATAAAACTAATGTTTTTGATATTTCTTTTATAAATTTGAATTTTAATATTTTAATAAATTAAATTTTAATATTTATTTTATAAATTTGAAAGGAATTTACTGTTCTTGTTTATATTATTGGTTTACATATTTTATTTATAATTTATAATTTTTACATAATTACATTATATAATACATTATAAATTATGTATGTATTATGCATACATACATAATTACATTTTAGAATATAAATAATTTATAATTATTTATATATATATTATATTATTAGTTTATATTATTTTGTTATCAGGACACAGACTGCTATTAAGAAAGCCTATACTTCTCAAAAATAATCCTTAAATACATAATTGCAATTTTGGGGCATTACATCAATATATTTATCCAGATTGACTTAAAAAATTAACAGAAAACCATTTAAAGAACACAGTGATGCAGAGGTGATTTTCAGAGGAGCCCATCCATCTCTAATCTATTTTCAGCTATTTTTATGAATAATTTAGCAGTGTAGTTTATTAGAATGGTGGGGAAAAATCAATAATTTTCATCAACTTATCTAATTAATTGATTACTAAGTCATGCAAACTAAAAGTAATAATGTACATGTGTATGGCTTAGTGATCCAGTCTGAATAGTTTGGTGGTCTTCACTCCCTCCCCCTTCCTGCCACCCCCTTTTAATTTTATACTCAACAATTAAATACTGTCCACTGAAGGATATTTCAAAAGTCACAGATAGTGTCTTGGTAACAGAGATTGTATCTATATTTTTCTTTTTATTTTACATGTTAGCACATTCTTGAAGTGGACTCTCAGATCATTCCAGCTTACCATATCCTAGTTTGGCCATTGTAAATATTTGGTGCATGCAAACAATCCTCCTTTAGGATTTAATGAAACCAGAAGACTTGTTCCATGTATGCACCAAAAATGTTTTCTCTATAAAGTCCACGCAAGTGTAGGGAATTTAAATATGCCCAGAAGAGTTTCAACTGTGAGCATTCTGAAGTACTTATGCTAAAAACGTGCCAGATGGCATTTTTGTAACTGTCTCCTTCATCTTCCATGCAGTTTTCTCCTGTGTTGGTATCCTTACTCTGCTTTATCTTCCACAAACTGTGTTGTTTCCCTGCCCTTGTTGAATAGCTTGTCACTTTTTTATGAGATGTTTGACTTTCCATAATATGTCTGTGAATAGTAACAGCAGACATTTAAGTCCTAATGGTTTATTATAAACTTTTATTCTTGTCTTCTGAAAATATATGATGGGTTCCGTTTTTCCTGTGCTTATTTATAATGGGATAGCTTGCATTCTATTTATTATTATTATTATTATTATTATTATTATTATTATTATTATTATTATTATTATTATTATTATTTCTTTTAGGAAAATATAATAAGTAAGAAAATTCACTGTGCATCTGCTGGAGCATGCTGGGGCATGTTTTTGTCCCCCTAACTGTCACTGTAAACCATCTCCTACATGTCACTTACATGTGGGGTAACCAGGTAGATATGTTCAATGCACATATGAGCTGAAAGGATCTCCAAGGTCTAACAGTATATATGTTTAACATACCAGACTTTGCAGGAACATGGACTCCATGGTATAATGAGAAGTGAAAATATTACTTTATTTATGGATCTCTCCAAACAAAACTAATGGGGAAGAACTGCATATTTAGTTGAGATATCATGAGTATTTCTTAATACAACTTTTTAACTTATGTTTCCCAGCAGACAATATTTTTTTCAGCCTCACTGCAGGCTGTTTTACATTAAAATAATAATAATAGTAATAAAAACACCATCCTATTTCAGAGCAACATAAGTCAAGAAAACAGTGTTTTTCCTTTGAACAAATCATATTAGTGAACTTCTGTAAAATCTTGATTTCAGTGGAAGTGGTGAAAAAAATAATTTGCCACAGAAGTTAGTTGTTATATAGATTATTTATTTATTTATTTATTTATTTATTTATATAGGAATGCACTCATTTTTTTATTTTTTTCCTGGCAAACCTTTCTAGATAAACAATATGATATAAACTTAATGTATGTACTGTGTATAGAATGGAGTTAACTTACTTCATTAGCAGGCCATATAGATTCATAGAATCATAGAATGGTTTGTGTTGGAAGAGAGCTTAAAAATCATCTAGTTCCAACCCCCCTGTCATGGGCAGGGACACCTTCCACTACACCAAGTTGCTCAGAGCCCCATTAACCTGGCCTTAAACACTGCCAGGGGTGAGGCATCCACAGATGTTCATCTCACTGTTCCTGTGAGTCACTACGCACCACCCTCCGAGTAAAGAATTCTTCCTAATTTCCACCCTCTTCCTAAATCCACCTTCTTTTAGTTTAAGTCCATTACTCTTTGTGTTGTCACTACACTCCCTGACAAAGACTCCATCCCTAGCTTTCCTGTAGGCCCCCTGAACCTTCTCCTCCAGACTGAAGAACCCCAACTCTTTCAGCCTGTCTTTGTAAAAGAGGTGCTCCAGCCTCTTTGATTGTCTTTGTGGCCCTCCTCTGGACTTGTTCTAATATTTCATGTCCTTCTTGTGATGGGGGCCCCAGAGCTGAACTCCAGATTGGGTCTCACAAGGGCCAAATAGAGGGGTACAATCACCTCCCTCGACCTGCTGGACACGCTTCTCTTGATTCAGACCAGGATACAGTCAGCTTTCTGGGCTGCAGGTGCAAATTGCTGTCTCATGTTGAGCTTCTCATCAGCCAACACCCTCAGGTCCTTTTTCTCAGAGCACTTTCAATCCATTCTCCACACAGACTATATTTGTTCTTAGGATTGCCCTGGCCCAGGTGCAGGAACTTGCACTTGACCTTGTTGAACTCCATGAGGTTTGCATAGACCCACCTCTCAAGCTTGTTTAAGTCCTGTGTTTTGTATCTGAGGCTGAAATTAATAACCACCATTGTTAGGTAGTTACTATTCAGATACTGGCTCAGTGTCAGTCTGCCTGTGGTGGTGAATGATTGTCTTTGTCTCTCTTGATTATTTTTTTTTCCTTTTTATTTCAGTTATTAATCTGTCTTTATCTCAAACCACAAGTTTTCTTCCTTTTGCCCTTCTTGTTTTCTCCCTCATCACACTAAGGTGGCAGGGAGTGAGTGAGTGCCTGTATGCATCAACCCACAACACTTTATCTACTTTTCTGTAACATGAAACTTCAATTTTATGAAATGCAAGAACTTAGTCCTCACCGAGCAAGAATCTGGAAAAGCACCCAAATCCAAACCCAAGTCTGATTTAGAGCATGTTAGTTCATGGCATGTGATGAGAAGTGGTTGTTAGTATGTTTAAAGCTAAGGATGTATAATATCTTCCTGAATTTTGCCCTTAGTAAAATGTGTTTCCAAGGCAATGATGGAATTTCAGTGCTTGTTACAAAATCTTTTTTGAACTGTTTTAATGAGTTCCAAGATACATATGCATACATAAATATGCATGAGGAAAAATAATTTTAATCTTTACAAATGTGATGAATATTTGCATGGTCATTAACAAATGAGTTCCAGGCTATCTATTGAAACAACCATAGCAGCATTCTGATCCTTCATTTCTTTCTTACCTTATCAAGATATATACTTTGAGACCACTAAGCTTTCTCTCTGAATATGGAACACACTGATTCCACAGTGTATTTCCACATACTCTAATAAGAAAAGTATGAAATGTCTTTCTCCCATATACACAATTACAAATAAGAACATCTGATTTTCTATATATAATAACAAGTGTTTCCAGATGTATAGACACTTTAATATGTTAGTATTTATATGTTAGTATTTATATGAAATAGAAGAGAACCAGAAACTCCTTGCAACAAAAAGAAGTAAATAAGTAAATTATCTGACAACACAAAAATAAATCAAAGTATTAATTTTCTCTGTTTTTCCCCAATACCTTACTGGAATTACTTCTTCAGCAGTTTTATTTAAAAGATACATCTGGCTGCTTTCTGTGATGAAATGGAATCCGTCATTATATATATATATATAATGACGGATTATATATATATATATATATATATATATATATATATATATATAATATTATATTTATATATATTTATAATATTATATATAATATATATAATATTATATATATTATATATACATAATATAATTATATATATAAATATATAAATATATAAATATTATATATATTATAAATATATATATATAATGACGGATTCCATTTCATCACATATGCATATATATATATGTGTACTTCTTTTTATAGTTTATATTTATATTGAGAAGAAAATAAGATAAAGAAGCCAGTGCAGATCTCACAGGTCAAACAGTCTCTCTTCCCTTTTTTTTTTTTTTGCTTTTTTTTTTTTTTATTTAATAGAAAAATGATACTATGCAACATGAGAAGGTATTCGATATATATTTTAAATACACCCACAGGTTAATAACTCAAAGTAAAATGGAAGCAGCTGCTTGCATTATGCAAATCTTGACCCCGACAACATGTCTTGAAAAAAAGTTGGCATAAGATTGGCAAAAATGTTGTCCTCTCATGGAATTATTTGGCTTACATTTTATGCAGAAACATGCTTTGTTTCAGCATTTGGCATGAATGCCTTCCTGTTTCACCTCAGGGACAAATACATCCAGGGCAGCAGATGAAAAGAACAGAGTCCCACTTTCTGTTACAATTTCAGACAATCTTGGTAATACAAACTACTACTGCAGGTCAGAATCTTGTTTTTTCTACCTGTCTGCATTTTTCTTCAGAGGTTTTCATTAAAAGTCTTTTTGCAATGGTCTAGAACAGTAAGTTGGTATAAAAATATATATCTTAATGGTACTTAATTATCATCTGTCCTGTGTTTTTGAATTAATAATAGATTCTATTTCCTGATCTGATAGATAATGTTTGGCTATGCACACTTGTGTGCGCCTTTTGGTGTTGGAATGACTCGATGAAAATGGTGAAGCTTGCCTTTCTTTCTCAGTATCCTTCCTCCTGAGTAAGCTTCATCTCCTTTTTGCATTTGTCCATTACTTTTTCTTGGAGAATGCTGCTTTCCTGTCACAATCCTGAAAATTTGTTGATGTTGAAGGAAATTTTGAACAGCTTCAAAATAACCATGTTTCCATCCTCTTCTACAGCATGCTGGGCTTTGAGCACCTTGCTGCCAGCCTGTAACTTACACATTGGGGCAACCTTAACACTAAAGTGCAAGTCAGTGGTGTATATACAATCTATATACAGTATGCACGTTGTATATACAAAGTATATACAATGGCATATATACTCTCTGAGAGGATGCTTTCTTATATATTTTCAGCCTCATCCTTAAAAATTTTAAAGAAATAAATGACAGCTTGAAGACTGGACAGTTCTGGCAGAGAGAAACTGTTGGAAAGACAGCATCTTCCAGGAAAGGGGGATTCCTGACACATCCTTTTTGTTCATTGAAGCAGAACGGAAAAAAATATTTTATATTACAGTCATATCACTAGAAATGTAATGCTTAACTTCTTTAATAATACAAAATCTATAAACCTGAACTCTAAGCTCTCTCTAATTTTCTTCATATGTGTCATTATAACTGTATAAACAGCTTTAAGGGTTTGAGTATGAACCTATAAAAACCATAAGAGCAGAAATATAGGCCAATTTTAAAATATGTGAACATTGCCTCTAAAAACTGTAGCATTAGAAGTCTCATGGCACTTGTCCAGTTTTTTGTTGTTGCTGTTGTTTGTTTGTTTGTTTGTTTGTTTTTACCTTCAGTGCAGAAGCCTGCATGTTAATAGATTGCCACCATCTTGCAGGACACAGAAGTCTGTCTTAGAAAACTGTTACAGACTTACTGCTTTAGAGTGCACATGATGCATTATCTTGATGAATTTCCCCAACAAAATCTCTATTAGGATGTCAGACAAATAAACGATGATGTCGATCTTGAACTTTGCAAGCAAAAGATAAAATTCATCTGTGGAGTTTTAGTGACCTGCTCCACAGTACAAACTATTTTATTCAGTTGGCTTTTCCTTTGAACATGAAGCTTATTGGCACTAATGCTGTCTGACTGTCTGTTTTGTATACAGGATGTCTAGTGACAAAAAATATAGTAACCCTTCTAATTTTTTGTTTTCTACTCATCCACTTTTATAAAAATAATATTTTTTGGAAGGTAATTATATTTGAATATTCAGTGGTAGACCTAAACATTTTCATGTCCACTATCAGCTCACTGTACACAGAATAAATTATTCTAGTCTACACTATAACACAGTTAAAATTATATTTTTAACTCACAATTGTATTTTGAAGAAGATGTCTAGAATCACAGAATCATTGGGAGGGCACTTTGGAGATCCCTTAGTTCATTCTCCCTGCTTGATGCATTGTCAACTAGGTAGGGCAGTTTGCTCAGGTATTTATACATACTGAGGCGATCCCCTTGAACCTTCTCTTTTCCAGACAAAGCAGTTCCATCCCTCTCAGCTTTTTTTTATGGAGGATGCTCCAGTCTATTAACCTTTCCTGTGGCCCTTTGCTGGAGTCATTGCATTATGTGTCTCTTGTACTGGGGAGACCAGACCTGGACACAGCCTTCTTATAAGGGAATAAGGGAAGGAACGCACCTCCCTCAACCTGATAGCAACACTCTTTCCAAAGCGGGCTGTTGGTCTGCTTTGTCTCAAGGGCATATTGTAAGCAAAATGCCGCTGCAATTAACAAAATTTAAAATTGTGAATAAAGTCTTTATTACTTTTTAAACTGTGGCTTGAAACCAAATGGAACAAGAAAAAGTCATTTTAAATAATTCAGTGACTGTAGGCCCAAAATTAATATTTCTCAGTTTGGATGTATTGTGAATAATTAATCTACAGATAATGAGTGTTTAAAGTTCATTAATTTCTTCTCATAATTTAGTGACATGAATTGTGGGTTTCAAACATCTGTCCAGTTCTCACTTGGTCTGTAAGCCAAAAGTTCTGAATTATGTGTTCCTTACGTTCAGTTTCTGATAAGAAAATTTATAATTTACAAGGTTTCTCACAGTAGATTCACTAACATTGACTTTTGTCTGGCTAAGTAATTCAAATAAAATAGACCTTACAAATACCTATTAAAAGCTTAAACTGTCAACCACCCTTCAACATCTATTCCTTCCTTAAAAAATCAATCATTCATATAGAAATTTTCTTTCCATCCAAAATCTGTTCATTGTTAAGATGTTCTCACTGTCAACGAAGCAGTATAGTACAGAACTAACATGGCCAAATCTACTTTTGTGTCAATATAACATTAAAACAGAAGAAATGACAACAACTACAACCAAGAATGTGGTTAAATGCCCAGTGTAATTACTTGCACTGAAAATATTCTAAATTTGACTTCCTTTAGGTTGGAGTTATAATAATGGTCATGTTTGACATGATTGTACAGTCAAAGAAATGCTGAACCCTATGAGCTCTGACATCTATCACAAAAGGGACATGAACATATTTCTGTCCTAAACATTATGCTAACTGCTATGCTAAACTCCTTTTTCAAACAAATAGTGGCCTCATGGTTTTCACAAGTATGTTACTGAAACTAGCCTAAGATTTTTCTGGTTGAAGTCTGACCAATTTGAAGCAAATTAGTATTTTCCAAGCTAACATACTGAAAAGCTAGTATAGAAACTAAAGCTAATATTGCTATCCTTGTCCTTCACAACACTTCAAGTCTGATGATTGTAGGAGTGACATGTATTTTATGGTTGATGGATGAAAAGAGACAGTAAAAGGCAAGATGAGCTAATAACAGTAAAGCCTGTATTGAATCAGAAATGTACTGAAGTACTGAGAGGAATCAAGATATGTGCTTCAATCATTAGACTTTGTCACAAGTGAGATTTGTTGCTTGATGTGCTGTCAAAGTACTGAGAGAGGAAGGTTTTATAACAAGAAGCTAGACATGCAGAAAAAGCAGTTTAGGACTCAAAGGACTCCATATAAATAGAAGTTATAAAGTGGAAAAGAGTAATAAAGTTGGCATCAAGAGAAAGACAGTATTGATCTAGACTTTAAAAAACATATCTTTAACTTTTTCAGATATCATGAAAAATGTTTCTCCTAGTCTTTACTTCCTTAAAATCATTACTTTTTATAATTAAACGTGTTTTCACCTCTCAATTAGAAGAGGACTCAAAGCTCAAGCTGCATATATTTCTGAACACTATTCTTCCCTACATATCTGTTTTTAAAGCACAGCACTCTATTTTCTTACAGTTCTGGATGTAATCCATTTCTGAATTGTCTTTACACAGGTTTTCTTAGATATACACCTAGTTATCTTGAAAAGTTTACATAACTTACAACAACTGGTAAAACTTTTCTCTCTTGGCAATGAAAATTTTAGGTATTTCACTTCATTGTAATATCAGATTAGTGTTAAAAATAGTAATTTAAAGAAATATTACCATTTTTTGAGAAATGTAAACAAGTGAATGTTCTAATCTGAACAGTTTCAGAGTGTGCAATATCACTCAGAAATCCCTGTATGTTCCTTCCACACCCATAACATATGCTGTTGATCTTCTACTTTTATTTCACATTAATTACAAAATTCATTAATAATTATTTGCTTTTGTTTTGTTTATGTACCCTGGTGATATTTGAATTCTATTAAAAAAAAAAAAAAAAAGGAAAAAACAATTTCCATTGACTTTAACTGGAAGTGACTTGTAGTCAGACAAAATCCATTATGCCTCAAACTCCTTCTTTCAAATCCTATTCAGAGTTTTGATTTTTGCTTCCTTGCATAATCTATGTTTCTTTATATGATGTTTATAATATGTACTGCTCTGTCAAGCATAACACACACAAGTTTAATGTTTGTGTAGCAACTCTTCTGTAGGTCAAGCAGCAAGGTGTGTCTAATGGTAGCAGAATTTGCAAACTCTCTCTTTTTGTGTTTATACTTTTCTCAGCATTTCTATGACTTGTGAGTAATAATATTTTTATTATTATTAAATTATAAATGTATTATTAATAATTTTTTTTTCCTGTTAGTCTCTTCTTGATTGGTATATGCAGCTGCTGTGGCTAGTGGCTGACTCCACTGTGCTGTGTGTGACTCCTAGAGTTCCTCCTCCTCCTTCTTCAATGACATTGGTGTTCACATGGATGATTGTCTCTTTTTTTTTTCTTTTTCTTTTTTTCCTCCTCTTCTGCTGCTATGGCAGTTTTTTTTCCTTTCTTAAATATTTTCTCACAGAGATGCCAGCAGATCTCTTAGTAGGCTCAGCTGCACCCTCCAGGATCCACTTTGGAGCTGACTGGAAGTGGGCTGTCCAGCACAGGGCAGCCCCTGGTCTCTTCTTACAGAGTCTACTACTTCTGCACCCCCCCTGCTGTCACCTACATGTATATGCAAAACAGGCACCAAAAGACCATCCGGTAATAACAGCAACTGAGAGAGCTGGATGAAAAAGGATAGTCAATCAGGTACAATGCTACCAGAACATTAATATGTTAGGAATCTAGTGGAAAGGAAAAGCTCTAGAGACACAAGAGTGGAATCCCCAATTCCTAACAGTAAAGGCTATCTGAGGGTTGCAGCTTTCTATCAGGATGAAGATAATGTTCAGAAAATGTGAAATGAGACTGGAGAAGCTACAAATATCAGAAAATGAGTGATAGTAGGTGATCTCAACTATTTCAGTAGAGTCAAGCAGTGTGTCACGTGGATGTGATGTAAAGATAAGTTCAAACTCAGCAAACAAGTGTTTGTTGCATCATCTTGTCTTAGAGCTCATAGAAAAAGAGAATATTTGAAATTTTTGCCTTGAGAGATGCAAAGGACCTGGTCCTAGAAGGATCAGCAAGAGAGCTGTGCTGTAATGGAAACCACAGTACAATTATTTTTAAAAGTGCAGTGGGAGAGAACAGACCATATAAATCAACCATATTGATATTCGATTTCAAGAAAGGGAACTGTAAAGAAAGACATATTCTCAAAGAGAAGATGGAGTTGTTCAAAAACCCAGCATGAAGGGTACTATAAATGTTGTAATAGAAGCTCAGATAAAATTTGTGCTATAACTCAAAAAAAAAAGAAACCAAAATTGTCCCAAAGTCCCCTGCATGTCTTTCTGGAAAAGTTAAGGAGACTACTGCAGCTAATAGTTTGGCTTCTAGAAAATGAAAAACTTGCTCAAATAGGAAGAAAAGGAATACCTATTAAAATGGAAGGTCAAATGTAAGCATGAAATTTAGAGACCTGAAACAGAAATGTCAGACCTAAAACCTTGCACAGCATGGTTAAAGTGGAAGTAAAACAGTATTTTAAACACATCAGATGCAGGAAACCAGCTGAGAAATTGATGGAAATGTTTGAGGACAAAGGCATTAAGAGCATATGCCAGGTGATCAGGCCATATCAGAGAAGACCAATTAATTCTTTATTTCAAATTTGAACCTGAATGACGGTGTAGGGCAGAGTCCAACAACTGACTCATTATTTCTCTGCAGCAGAGAGGTCAGAGGACTGGGTTGAAATAAATACACAGGAATGATTACATCTCCTAGATAAGTCAGATGTCAAAAGAATATCGCAGCTAGATGCCACTCGCCTGAGACTCCTTTAAGGAGTCTCAGATCATAAGCTGCTGGACAGCTGGCCAAAGTGCACAATCTAACATTACAAACAGCCACTGCCAAAGGACTTGAGATTGACAATGTAGCTCTAGAAAAATGGCCAAGGAGGAGATTCCGGAAATTAGAAAATGATGACTGACTTTTCTCTCTGCTATGACAGAAGAATCTATAATAAAGAAAAGCTAAAAGCTAATGAATCAGTATGACTTCTGTTAGAGTGTGCCAAAGGGAGATGTCAGTGAGAAGTTTATAAAGGGGATTCAGCTGATATACAGTAAACATGTTTTTGGAAGCATTTGAGAAGATTCTGCAATAAAACCTATGAAAGGGAAAATCTGCCAGGGGATTGCAGAATGATCCTTTAATGGATTCAAGCTGGCTAAAGAATGGGAAGCAAAGGTTTAAGATGTAATGGACACCCTACGGGATGATTCCCTAAGGATGACTGTGGGTACATTCCTGGACAAAACGTTCACAGTAGGGAATTAAAAGGATTTTTGGGGATGTACCGTTCTATACTGCATTTGGTTGCTGGGAAAAGAAGAGAGGAGCAGATTACAGAAGGTTGTATGAGAAGCAGTTCAGACAGGTTAATGTAGTGAACCATAATTTTAGGAAATGAGAGATCCATTTATGCAGTGGGATGCAAGCCCTGAATAAGCAAGAACATGCACTGCTGGCATGAAAATTATTTGACCAGATTCAGTAAGATTATTTATGTGCTTAAAGACATGAATGTTCCTAATTATTTTCCCAGATTTGGTCTGGAATCATTTAATAGAGCATGATGTATTAGAAAATGGTGAAAAGAATCCTCAGCAGGTTATCTTCTCTATTTTCTCTGCCTAATACAAGAAAATGTACCTTCACCACTCCTGGCAGATGTTTCTTTGATGCTACATGTACGGCATCCTCTTCCAATTTATTGTTATGATTAACCACCTTTACAGTTACAATTCTTTTTTCTCCCGTTATCTAGTCAGTGTTTCCTCTGGCCACTGCCTTTTGGTCTAATCCATTTGGACATATAAAATAACTCCCTTTTCAGCATTTTTTTCAGTAAGTTTTTAATTGCTGAACATGTTAATGAGAACCTTCCAAACCTCACTTGGTGCATTCTTCCTGACTAACCATGAATTTTAATTAGTAATCTTATTTAGTAATTTAGATATTTTGCAATATCATGACAGCCTCATAAGAAGCACATTTTTCTACTTTATCTTACTCATGATATTTCCACTGCCTCTTCCATTTCTAACTGAAATCCCATTGTTACACTGTCATAAAAGAGGTTACTTTGATGTCTCTGATAAATACGCAGTTTATTATCATACATGAGTTCCAAGTTGCATGCTTGTTTTTCCATTATTCTGCTAAAAAAAAAAAATAAAAAAATAAGTAAGACAGTCAAAGATGTAATTCTATGGATCCCTGTCTTAACACAAGGCTTGGGGTTTTGCAAGTACTTTAAATTATTATTATTATTATTATTTTCCAATTGCATATCAGGAGAATATCATCCAGAGTTTATTGAAGAGAAGTCTTCAATTAATTTGGTATGTTTCATATGCAATTGTAATAAATGGCTCAGTCTTCAAAATAGGACTATAGTCAAAGTTTACAATTTATTAAAGGAATAGAGATAAGCAAACAGCGCTGGGTGGGCCAGGAGTCTCTGTTCCACCAAGACGCACACCAGTTACATCAAGCATCTGATTTTTATGCTCCTAGGCTAATACATATTCATTACTACTTCTTAAAAAAACAGGGTTATTATAATTAGTTTCCGGAATCCAAACCCTCCTACTGGAGTATGCATATCAGTCTCTGGTGGTCCCTCTGGGGGTCTCTGGGGGTCTCTCATGCTGAAGGCTCATAGTCTTCCTCCCTCTTGTCCTTCTTTGTCCAACTTGGCTGTATGTCAGAGACTTGTGCAATGTCCTCTGCAAGCTTTGTCTTTTAGTTGTTCTTCAGCTCTCCCCGTCTCCTTAATCTCCTGGCCAGATATCAGAAACTTGCATAGTGTCCCATGCAATAGTCATAATAGTTAGCAGTTATTTTGAAATCCCCCAGATATCAGAGACTTCAAGGAAAAGCCTCCAAATACATTTCCCTTCAAGCTCTCTATTGACACAAATTGCTAAAACATTCCTTTGCAAGATACAGGAATTATATACATTAACCACTCTGTTTTTCTTAGACTTGTGCTTATACAAGGGTATGTAAGACAGAAGGTCACATTCATCATACCATGCGGCCCTAGCATTGTTCCATACTGACACAAATCAGATGAACATATCTCACACAATGGTCTTTCTTACATCTTTTATCAGAATGATGTAAAACAAGCTAGTGTATGTATAATAAGAAGCTTTTGGACTGTGCACTTAGTCACATGGTCTAAAAATTTTGGGTAGACCTGTGTGGTGCCAGGAGCTGGACTTGATGATCCTTATGGATCCCTTCCAACTTGGGATATTCTATGATTCTATTATTCTAATAATTTATAAATAATATCACTTATATTACTTATCACTTAAATCATTTATATATTATTACTGTGAAGTTTCTTGAAAGGAAATCAAATCTATAACACTGCATCTGGAAAAGTATCTCAGAAGACAGAATTAATACTCCTCAAAAGGTAAATTATTTACTAGCTGTCTGGTGCTAGTCATTTACTATAGGCACACACTTAAACAGTTATCAGAAGTGAACTAATTGATCTGGAATTAAATTGTCCATGTTATTGAATTCATTAGGATATTACATTTGTTGGCCTCTTTATTGTCAGACTGTAACATTATTGAATAGCTAATTAAAATGCATCAAAAATATATTTATTTATTTATTTATTTTACTCTGGGGAAATAATTCAATATATTTTTTCAAGGAAAAATATCTAAAAAATAATATAGTACACTATTTTCATCATTTGTAAAATGTTTTACATATGATATTTTCAAGATAAATATTTACATTATCCTGCTTTGTAGATAATTGCAGTTGAGAATAATATCAGCTCTGTACCATGATATCATATATTTGCTATCAAAGAATTAAGGACTTGGACAGAGCATGCAGTGATTCCTGTCTAGGTTGTGCACTCAGGTTTTCTTTCTAAGAGTCTGGTGTGTGACTTATGATCTGTCTATGATTCTAGTATAGAATTGGAATAAACTAGAGCTCATTTTCTGGATAAAGGAGCTGTTCTTTAGTTCTTGAGTTCTTGAGCTCCTCTGACAGTTAAAATGGATCCAGACTTTATGCATACTTGATATGCATTTGTCTGACCTATTTATCTGCAGACACACTTGCTTTTTTATTAATGTGTATAGTTTCAAATATTTGGATAGATCTAATAAAAATATTTACACTTCAAAGTAAAGCACTTTTTATTGATTTAATTATATAGTAGTTACACTACTCATAAATGATGGTTTGGAGAATATAGTTTAATGCTTTTATTAAAAAAAATAATAATAACAGTTACATTTAAGGTAATTTTGATCATAAAAGCAAATTAGGTGAATTTCACTCTCTTTAGTGTTGTGATGACCATAAAACTGCAATTGCTAATAAATTTGGCACAATGTAATAAAAGAAGAATAAATATTCCCTATATATTTTTGTGTATTTAAATGTCATTTATGCAACAAAACATGCCCAGTAAATTTCAGATTTTGTTTTGTAAATCCAAAACTATAGATAAAAAAGTCATTATTCAGGCAAGAACTTTAGACAGATAAGGTAGATATATTATTTTAGAATAAACATGAAGCAAAAATGATCTGGTAGTGCAAATTTGCCTGGTAGGACTCCATGGTTTTCCTTTACTGCAGTTATCCAATGATTGTGCTTGATTCTAAGTCAGAAGCCAAAGAGGATATTTTTCTGAATCATAGTCTAATTTCATGTCATTCAATTAAATTTGAAAACTAAAACATCAGAACATCAGATCTTAAATATTCATCAGCCTTGGAGTTAATGTCAATTCAATTGATGCATTCTGACTTATTTTGTGTCATTCCACTTGATTACTTTCTGCAGCAAAACAAAGAAAAAATAGCTTTGTCACTTCATCAACAGTGGGAATATTTATTGTTTATTGCTATATGTCTGTAGACATCATAACTTCAGAAGTAAAAATTATAAGTAATTTACAATCACAGAAGTACAAACATTCAAACTGAAAAATGAAATACATCTGAATATTATAGAAGCAGAAACACGTTAGCTATGTACCAGATATTTCTATTTTGATATAGCAACATTTATATATGCAAAGCAGTATTCTTCTATGGGAAAGGGAACAATTCCTGAAACACTCAGTTTTTTGAAGATGTAGTTCATTTGATATTTAGGGAAACATCTTGCTCAAAAGTTACTGAAATAAATGTAATCAAATCTTGGCAAAACCTTGAAAAAGGATCTAGCTTTAAAACTGATGGTCTAAATTATATTTTATCCATCTAGTTGCTATTGCATATTTTCCATGTCTGATATTTTCTTTTAAAATGTGTGATTTTTAAACACCTAGCTGTACATCTAAAGGTACTTCTGGGGATTTTTCTTGTGCATGTTTTTGAGGAAGAATTTCTAGGAATTGACCTATTGATGAACAAATTATTTTTCAAAATATTTGCAATAAAATGCAATATTATTTTTAGTGGAACTTTTTTTTTTCTTTTTTTTTTTTTTTTATTTTTTTATTTTTTTCATTTTTTTTTTTTTTTTTTTTTTTTTTTTTAAAGAGCATATAACTTTAGATATTCTGTTTTGAACTACAAAACTTAGTCATTTAAACATTTCTGTATGAAAACTCTCAAAATGTACTCCTGTGTTATGGTAGGAAGGAAGTAACCTAAAGATCAGGTAGGAGAAACAGCATTATGTGTCCTAAAAGTTTATTTTAAACTTCCTAGTAGCCATCCTGAAAATTCTACCTCTATCTCTGAGATTACCTTTACCTGAATAAATTTTCAATCTGGAAAAGACTAAATTTTCTCCAAATCGGTATCTGTATAGGATCCCAAATGTAACTTTTCATTAAGATGCTAGGAAAAAATACTAATATGGAATGAAGAAAAAGCCAGTTAAGGATGCAGAAAGCTAGGAAAGACAGGTTTTCTTAAAGATAGGGAACTCATAGAGTTAAGTTGGATACCTGCATTGCTACTATGAAGGACAATAAAAAAAAATAAATGATATTGTTTATATCTGGATGACATACCAGGAGGATTATTTTCAAATCATATTTCTGTACGAAATTACTTCCTTTGGTTGCTTTGCCTTCTTACCATGTTTCATCATACTAAAACGGTCACATAGACTTAAAGAGTGGGAGCAGTCTGGGTTGACAGCTAATCGTTGGATCAGTCTTTTAGTGCTATTGTTTTATTAATGTTTTCAATCTCATTTCCTTTTTTATGTTGATATCACAAATCCAAATTTGAATTCCTCAGCTGGCTCTATGAGACAGCAGTAATACTGAGCAGCAGGAAACTTACTCATATGTGTGTGACATATCCAGCCTTAGGTAGATGCGTGGAGATAGTCCATTTTGGTTTGTGAGTCAGTAAGAATAAAAAACACAGTGACAATCACCTTAAAAATTTCTTCAGGGAAAGAAAATGTTTTCATAATCTGCCATTTTATGAAGAAAAATAAAAAGACATGTAGGGGCAATGAAATCTACAGCTGCAAAAGATTCAAGACAAAGTCATTGTAACATATCAGACCAAAGTATCGATCCAGGGATGAGATCATTTGGCAAAGTCAGGGCTGATGCTGGGATACTCCAGATTAAAGATGTTTCTGTGTGGTTTTTGAACTTTAACTTTGGAAAACTTTGGCAACCTGTCTCATTCATCTGCTTTATTTTCCCCTCTCAACTTTGTTCACAAAATCTTTCCTACCTTATTCCTCTCTTAAAAAAATGTTCCACTACAATACATTTATGAATTTCCTAGAGGAGTTTCCTTGTGCAGAGATGCACAAGAAAAATATGTTGACTTCTCTCAACTCCTACACGTGTAGGATTAGTTTGGACAAGTACAATCCAATTGAATTCGCTTCCTATTTGGAGTGTCTGCAGGAGTCCTGAGCCCATATCATGGAGTCATAGAACCATAGAACAAGTTTGAAAGGACCCACAAGGATCATCAAACTCCTGGGTCCACACAGAACCACCTACCATCTGTTTGAGAGTGTTGTCCAAATGTGTCTTGAACTCTGGCAGGGTCAGTGCTGTGACCACTGCCCTGAGGAACCTGTTCCAGTGCCCACACACCCTCTCGGTGAACAACCAGACTGAACCTCCTTGTCACAGCTCCATGCCATTCTCTTGGGTCCTGCCACTGTCCCCAGAGAGCAGAGGTCAGTGCCTGCCCCTCCACTCCCCTTGTGAGGGAGATGCAGGCCACCATGAGGCCTCCCTTCAGTCTCTCTTTCTCTGGGTTGAACAAATCAAATGACCTCAGATGCTTCTTATACTTCTTCCCCTCTAAACCCTTCGCCATCTTTGTAGCTCTCCTTTGGACACTCTCTAATAGTTTTATGTCCTTTCTATACTGGAGTGCCCCAAACTGCACACAGTACTCTAAATGAGGCCACAACAGTGCAGAGTAGAGCAGGACAATCACTTCCCTTCACTGGCTAGCAATGGCATGTCTGATGCACCCCAGGACACAGTTGGCCCTCCTGGCTGCCAGGGCACACTGTTGACTCATGCTCAAATTGTTGTTGACCAAAACCCCCAGATCTCTTTCACTGCAGCTGCTCACCAGCCTGTTTCCCCCCACTCTGTACATATAACCAAGGTTGCCCCTTCCCAGGTGTGAAATCCACCCCTTGCTCTTGTTAAACTTCATATTGTTGGCAATTATCCAGCTCTCTAATTTGTCAAGATGTCACTTCAAGGCCTCTCTACCCTCAACAGAGTCAACAGCTCCTACCAATTTAGTGTCATCTGCAAACTTACTGAAAATACATTCTAGTCCTACATCCAAATCATTTATGATAAAGAGTATTGCCCCTAAAATGGAGCCCTGGTGAACTCCATTAGTGGCTAGCATTCAGCCTGAAGTATCCCTGTTTAATATAATCCTTTGAACTTGACCCATCAGCCAATTGTTCACTCACAGTATTATGTTTTTACCTACCATTATGCTAGACATTTTGTCCAGAAGGATACTGTGAGAAACAGTATCAAAGGTTTTGCTGAAATCAGTAATGATTACATCAACTGGCTTCTTGCAGTCAACTAGATGTGTGACATTATCACAAAAGCAAATTAAGTTTGTTAAGCAGGATCTTAATAAATCTCAGTGGATGCTCCTGAACTAATGCTGGCTATGACCAATGACCACACTGTTCTTCAGGTGTTTTTCAATAATTAGCAGAATAATATTCTCTATAATTTTACCAGTCACTGAAGTGAGACTTGTTTCTTGCTCTTCTTGAAAATTGGAATGATATTTGCCAGCTTCCAGTCAACCATGAGCTCTTTAAATTCCCAAAACCACTGAAAAACAATTGACAGGTGTCTCATGATATCATCAGCCAGCTCTCTGAATACCCCTGGGGGAGTCACACAAGACCCTGTAGACTTACATGCATTGAAGTGGAGCAGCAAAGAAGACATACAGAATCATAGCACCCTATGATTCTATATCATAGAATGTCATAGAATGGCTTGGGTTAGAAGAGACCTTAAAGATTCCACATAGTTCCAACCCCTCTGCCATGGGCAGGGATGCCACCCACTAGATCAGGTTGCCAAGGCCATGTCCAACCTGGTCTTGAACATTTCCACAGATGGGTCATCCATAACTTCTCTGGGCAATCTATTCCAGTGCCTCACCACCCTCTCAGTGAAGAATTTCCTCCTAACATCTAAGCTAAATCTCCTTTCCTTCAGTTTATAGAATCATAGAATCATAGAATATCCTGAGTTGGAAGGGACCCTCAAGGATCATCAAGTCCAACTCTTCACACCGCACAGGTCTACCCAAAAGTTCAGACCATGTGACTAAGTGCACAGTCCAATCTCTTCTTAAATTCAGACAGGCTCGGTGCAGTGACCATTTCCCTGGGGAGCCTGTTCCAGTGTGCAACCACCCTCTCTGTGAAGAACCCCCTCCTGATGTCAAGCCTAAATTTCCCCTGCCTCAGCTTAACCCCGTTCCCGCGGGTCCTGTCACTGGTGTTAATGGAGAAAAGGTCTCCTGCCTCTCGACACCCCCTTACGAGGAAGTTGTAGACTGTGATGAGGTCTCCCCTCAGCCTCCTCTTCTCCAGGCTGAACAGGCCCAGTGACCTCAGCCGTTCTTCGTACGTCTTCCCCTCAAGGCCTTTCACCATCTTCGTAGCCCTCCTCTGGACACTCTCCAACAGTTTCATGTCCTTTTCATACTGTGGGGCCCAGAACTGCACACAGTACTCGAGGTGAGGCCGCACCAGCGCAGAGTAGAGCGGGACAATCACCTCCCTTGACCTACTAGCGATGTCGTGCTTGATGCACCCCAGGACACGGTTGGCCCTCCTGGCTGCCAGGGCACACTGCTGGCTCATATTCAACTTGCTGTCTACCACGACCCCCAGATCCCTCTCTTCTAGGCTGCTCTCCAGCGTCTCATTGCCCAGTCTGTACATGCAGCCAGGGTTTCCCCGTCCCAGGTGCAGGACCCGGCACTTGCTCTTATTGAACTTCATGCGGTTGGTGATCGCCCAGCTCTCCAACCTATCCAGATCCCTCTGCAAGGCCTTTACACCCTCATTCGAGTCCACAACTCCTCCAAGTTTGGTGTCATCAGCAAACTTGCTCAAAATACCTTCTATTCCTACATCCAGATCGTTTATAAAAATATTGAAAAGTACCGGCCCTAAAATGGAGCCTTGAGGGACCCCACTGGTGACCGCCCGCCAGCCTGACGCAGCCCCATTTACCATAACCCTTTGGGCCCTGCCCGTTAGCCAATTGCTCACCCATCGTATGATGTTTTTATTTAGCTGTATGGTGGACATTTTGTCCAGTAGGATCCTATGGGAAACCGTGTCAAAAGCCTTGCTGAAGTCCAAAAAAATCACATCAGCTGGTTTCCCTTGGTCCACCATACGGGTGATCTTATCATAAAAGGAAATCAGGTTAGTTAGGCAGGACCTACCCTTCACAAACCCATGCTGGCTGGGACCAATGACCGCTTTGTCCCCCAGGTGCGCCTCAATAAGTTCGAGAACCATCTTCTCCATGATTTTACCAGGCACTGACGTGAGACTGACAGGCCTGTAATTGCTAGGGTCTTCTTTCTGACCCTTCTTGAAAATCGGCACAACATTTGCCAGCTTCCAGTCTACCGGGACCTCTCCAAATTCCCAGGATCGTTGAAAAATAATTGAGAGAGGTTCCGCGATGACATCCGCCAGCTCTTTCAGAACCCGGGGATGAATCCCATCTGGACCCATGGACTTGTAGGGATCCAGGTGGAGTAGCAAATCCCGCACACGTTCAGGGTCGGTTGGGAGTTTGTCATCCCCACCGTCCCGGTCCTCCAGCTCAGGGCACCCTGGGTCCTGAAGCCCATCATCGGCATTGAAGACAGAGGCAAAGAAGGCGTTAAGCGTCTCTGCTTTGCCTATGTCATTGTCTGTGAGGAGACCTTCCCTATCAAGGAGCGGCCCTATGTATTCTTTAGTTCTCCTTTTTCCATTCACATATCTAAAAAAACCCTTTTTATTTTCTCTCACAGACACAGCCAGCTTCAACTCTAGCTGTGCTTTGACCACACGAACTTTCTCCCTACAAACACGAACAGCATCCCTGTATTCTTTCCATGACACCTGGCCCTCCTTCCAGTAGCGAAACACTCTCTGTTTCCGCCTAATCTCCATTAGAATGTTCAGCCACGCCGGCCTCCTGCCCCGCCTGCCTGACTTGCGATATTTAGGAATTGCCTGATCATGTGCTTCTAGGAGGCATCGCTTAAAGAATGACCAGCACTGGTGGACATCGAGGCCTTCAAGAGCAGTTTCCCAGGGGACCTTGCTGACTAGTTCCCTGAGCAGCCTGAAGTCCGCTTTCCCCATATCTAGGGATGAGGTTTTGGTGGCACTTTTCCTTCTGTCACCATAAATTTTGAACTCAACCACTTCATGGTCGCTATGACCGAGGCGGCCACCAATCACCACATCTCCCACCAGACCCTCTCTGTTTTCTAGCAACAGGTCTAGGAGGGCACCTTTCCTAGTTGGCTCCGTTAGCACCTGCACCAAGAAGTTATCATCTAGGTGCTTCATGAACCTCCTGGACTTGCTCGTGTCAGCCGTGTGGCACTCCCAGTTAACGTCTGGCAAGTTGAAGTCCCCCACAAGGACAAGGGGAGTTAATCTCGAGGCCTCTCTTAGTTCTGTAAAGAATAATTTATCGGCACTATTGTCCTGGCCAGGCGGTCTGTAATAGACTCCCACAACGACATCGCCTTTATTCGTTTGTCCCTTGATCCTTACCCAGAGGCTCTCAACTTTGCCATTGCCGACCTGAAGTTACACACAGTCCAGCCCCTGCTTCACATACATCGCCACCCCACCACCTCGCCTACCCTGCCTGTCCCTCCTGAAGAGCCTGTAACCATCTATCGCAACACCCCAGTCACAGGACTCATCCCACCAGGTTTCGCTTATGCCGATGATGTCGTAGTTGCGGGACTGGGCCAGGACTTCTAGCTCATCCATTTTATTCCTCATACTGCGTGCGTTCATGTAGAAACACTTCATGTGCGTCTCCTTACACTCAGCACCTTGTGGATCTGACCGAAGGACCTCACTGGCACACAGCCCCTCTGATTCTAGCGTACCATTCCTTAGGTCTTCACCAGCGTGCCTGGTTTTAGCCCCTTCCCCCTTCGACTCTAGTTTAAAGCCCTATCTATCAGCCCTGCCAACTCCTGACCAAAGATCCTTACCCCTCTCCGAGAGAGGCACATCCCATCCGGTGCCATCAGGCCCGGTGTAGCATAGACCTTCCCGTGATCAAAGAACCCAAAGTTCTGCCGGTCACACCAGTCTCGAAGCCATGAGTTTATGTGAACAGCACGCCTTTCAGCTTTGATCCCCCCTATCGGAAGGACAGAGGCAAACACAACCTGCGCCCCTGATCCTCTAAGTAGTTGCCCCAAATCCCTAAAGTCTCTTTTGATCGCCTTCGGACTTCTCGTTGCTACTTCATTGCTACCAGCCTGAAAGACCAGTAGCGGGTAGTAGTCAGTGGGCCATACCAGGCGCTTGACTTTCTTGGCAAAGTCTCTCACCCGAGCCCCAGGGAGGCAACAGACTTCTCTGCGGGTTGGGTCCGGTCGGCATATCGGTCCCTCTGTCCTTTTCAGAAGGGAGCCCCCCATAACAATAGCCCTTCTTTCTTTTTTGAAGGGTGATGTGGCAATGCAATGTGTAGGTCGCCTTGTCTTAGGCACCCCCTCCAACTGGGACGGGTTTTTATCTACTTTGTCATTCAGATTGTCTTGTTCTAGTCCTTCATATCGATTATTTAAGGGTAGATGAGAAGGTGAGGTGGGCAGAGAGAGGGCTCACCTACCACCCCAAATAGGCACCTGCCTCCATTTCCCCCCTTGATCTAGGTCTCCTTCCGCTGCCTGGCAGGAGGAGGGAACCTCCATCTTCTGCATAACAGGAGACGCCTGTGCTGTGGCAGGCTCGTGAGCCTGCCTCAGAGAGGGTAGATTGCACCTCCACCAGTCAATTTCCCTCTCTGATTCCCTGATGCTCCTGAGCCTGTTCACCTCCTCCCAGAGCTCCGCTACCTGGCTGAGCAGTTCTTCAACCTGGGCACACCTCCCACAGGCATACCCACCACTGCTGTTGGAGACCGACAGAAGGCTGGGGCACACTCTGCCCCAGCCAGTTTAAAACCATTCCCTTTTTTCCTGTCATTATCTGCCTAAGCAAAAAGTTGCTCTCCATCTTTTTTATAAGACCCCTTCAAGTACTGAAAAGCTGCAATGAAGTATCCCCTGAACCTTTTCTTCTTCAGGCTGAACTTATCAGCCCAGCTCTCTTATCCTTTCTTCATAGGAGAGGTGCTCCAGCCCTCTGATCATCTTTGTGGTCCTCCGCTGGACCCACTTGAACAGGTCCATATCCTTCTTGCCTCAGACATGGACGAAGTACTCTAAGTGGTGTCTCACAAAGGCCAGGTAGAGGGGACAATCACCTCCCATGATCTGCTGACCACTCCTCTTTTGATGCAACTCAGGATGCAATTAACCTTCTGGGCTACAAGCACACACTGCTGTCTCATGTCAAGCTTTTTGTCCATTAGAACTCACTCCCAAATCCTTCTCTGCAAGGCTGCTCTCAATGAGTTCTTCCAGTCTGTATTCATGTCTGGGATTGCCCCAATCCAGGTGCAACAACTTGCACTTAGAATTATTCAACCTCATTAGCTTCACACGGCCCTCAAGCTTGTCCAGGTCCCTTCGGATGGTATTTCTTCCTTCTTTTGTATCAACTGCACTACATAGATTAGTGTCATCTGCAAACTTGCTGAGGGTGCACTCAATCCCACTGTCTGTCATTGATAAATAGTAAGCAGTACCAGTTCCCTGAGGAACGCCACTCATCACCACCCTCCATCTGGACACAGAGACCAGCACTGTCTGGGTGCAGACTTCAAGCCAGTTCTTTATCCACTGAATGTTTCACCTATCAAATCCATACCTCTCCATTTTGGAGATCAGGATGTCATGTGGGACCATGTCAAAGGCCCTACAGTATTCCAGGTAGATAACAGCAATCATTCTTCCTTTGTCAACTTTTTGTCAACAATTACTCCATCACAGAAGGCTAGCAGACTGATTAGGTATGATTTGCCCTTGGTGAAGCCCTGATGGATGCCTCAGATCACCTCCTTGTCTTGCAAGTGCTTTGGCATTGCTTCTAGAAGGGTCTTTTCTATGATCTTTCCAGGCACAAATGTAAGGCTCACTGATCTGTTGTTCCCCAGGACTTCCTTTCTACCCTTTTTTAAAGTGGGAATGGTGCTTCGATTTTTCCAATCACCCGGGGCTTCACCTGAATGCCAGGACTTTTAAAATATTATGGAGAGAGGCTCAGCAACTACAACAGTCAAACCAGATGGGCAGTCATGAATGTAGGTAAGCATGTGCAGAGCTCTTTCTTCTCCTTTTCATATCACATAATTGTCTAAGACACTCAGCCCATTTATTTTTCTATTAGGCTGAATTAGTCCCAACATTTATGGTACCAGTGAATACTTGTATTCTCCATCATTTTTACAAACATTCCCTGCTGCCTGGCTAGCTGAATCTATAATTCCAACTCAGCTAAATTCAGCTGAGTTCCTTTTTCTGCCATCTTCAACTTTTTTTTTTTTTTTTTTGCCTTTTTTCCTTTATACCTTTATGTACCACACCCTTCCTCTCTTGTCCCAGCTCCTTGCTTCCACTGTTTCTTTTCTGCATTGCTACATCCTCCATTGTTTTCCTGATATTCTCTCATTCTTGCCAGCATCATTTCATTACTTCTGTTCAAATTTAGCCTTCCTGGGTACTTCCTGGGTACATTTCATTCTCCCACTGCAAATCTATCACTCCCACAGCTGTCTTTAACTAGGGATTCAAGGATAACAGTGTTCATGATTAGACATGCATCCAAATGGATCTGTCTACTGAATCAGTTCCTGTGAATTACAAAATTGTACTACTGATTTAGTTTATGACATTCCTTCTTCAGTTTTCCCTTTTCATTTGTGAAAGAATTATATAAATAGTGGAGGAGAGGGGGATTGACAGTACAACTGAAGCTGAAGAAGCAAACTTCAACAGTGTGCTGACAGATGAATGAAAAAGCTGAAGAACATATGAGTTGTTTCTAGTAATCTGTTTGTAGTAATCTGTGTATTTGTATGTGAGAATGTTAAGTAAAACTACAAAAAAAAAAAAAAGTAATTTGCAAGCAGAATGTTAGTTTTTGGTGTAAACTGTATGACTTGAACAGTAGGTAGATGTGCTTTTACAACAGAATCAATTACACTGAAGACTAGGAGTCCAGGTTTCTAGTTTCTAAGTAATATTTTTATTATTGCATTATTTCATTTAAATTAGGCATTATTATTGATATGTTCCCTTATTTTTACCACATATTTGTCTTCACATGAGCTACTAATGCTTAAAATGCCTATTTATTTTTTTTGAGTTGGAAACTTGAAGACAAAAATCCAGATCCAGACTAAAACTTGTCTCTCCTGAAGTACTTCAAGAGACTTAGCAGCTACTATGCAGAACTACCCTTTAGTGAGTGATTAACTTGCTCTTTGAAAGAAGTTGTCTGTATATAACAGATTTAACAGGATAAAATCATAAAGTATATCAGAGAAACTGACAGAAAATTTCCAGTATTATGACAGTGCAGTTTTTGTTTTCAAACATTCAAAAAGTTTTCCTCAAAGGTGATATGCAAATGTAATTTTTCATATTACAGAGCCCTTTCACTGTCATCTTTCCCCATACACACTGAGCTCAAGAATGAAGAATTGGAAATCTCATCATTTCTACTGTTACAATATATATTGACAGTACAGTATCTAGAATACACACTTCCATGTTTTAGTTATATTTTTTCTCTTGAAGTATTCAATCACATTATCAGATTTCAAGCCCCAACATTTCTACAGTTGAGAATAATCTACCCATTGCACAGGGCAAAGTTTGTCATAGCCTCATTATGAAGACATAAGCATCCATTTTAAGACTAGCAAGAAGGATCATAATGAAACCTGTTAAATAAGAAAGAACACACAAATATATTCAGCTACATCCCTTAAGTTTTCTTAGTTCTACTGTATTTTATAAGTAGAATAAAGACTAATCAGAGAGTCTGCTCTTTATTACATAAATTAAATCCCCATTGAGCACACAAGGATGTTTAAAAGCTCTGTGAATAATGCTGGTACTTTAGTGATATAGAAACAGTAGTGATGCTTTCAGTTATGCCTGCAGACTGTCCACTTAAAAAATTGTGAGTGCATCAGCAGGAGATATATCTACTGCAGAACAAATAATCTAGGAGACAAAGGATGACAGTCTATACATGTACTGCATGTACTTCAGCTTTTATATAAAAGCTGAAGTAAGAGAAGGTAGATAAAGTGATTGTGGAACTTCTCCCATCTCCTCACACCCAACCCCTTAGAGCGATCCAGAGGATATAAAAAAATGTAGCATTACCTAGGAACTCTTATGAAGGTTTTTGGTGCACTGTACTAGGCCAGGTAAGAGCAAAATTTATATTTTAAGAAAAAATGCAGTTTTGGGGGGATTCATTTTAAATAGTCTTTTCTACAAAAACTATTTCTTCTGGTATAAATCACCACTTCATTTTTATACCAGTTGTGGGTAAGGCGCTTTTGGCTTTGGAAAGTATGTTTGTCGTTCTAGTGTCCAACCTTGTCTGAACTATAAAGCAATTTTTCTTAGTCCCCTTACTAGAGAGACTCCATATCTAAGTTTATCTATTCCAACATATTGTCTTCAGAAATGGTGAGCACTTGGTATTAAATATAAACTTTTAAGTGATTTACTACGTCTTCTCCAAAAAGTGAAAATATTGCTCTAGTACCTCACTCATTTCTCATGTGTTTTTTTTTTTTTGAAGCCAGAAACATGATTTTTTTAACCATTCCATAGTACATTTTCATAGATAATTTAAATGTCCTATAGTACAGAATACTTTACTTGCATAACAATAATAATGACTTGTCCAGCTTTCTGACAGAAAAAAATCCACAGAATCTTTAAATTTCTACCACATTCTTTATATTTTTTCAATGAAACAAACGGAGAAATAGTATATGAAACTGATATTAGATCTGGACATTTCTGAAATGATGCGTTAACTAAATAGTTGTCTTCAACAATATGTATCAGCTTCTGAACTAACCAGATGTATTTCTGAGTCACACTTCTGTATAGTATGCACTATCCTTTATCATCATTATTTTACATAAAACACATATAGTGAATCAGAATTTTTCTAGAGATGCTGAGAGAAAATAAGAAAGAAAATGGTGTCAGGAAAGGGGATGAAAAATTACATGATAAATAGATTCACAAGGACATTTCAATAGGCATAGTAGCAGAGTACAGAAAGGAGAAGTAACTGAAACTTTGTGAACAGAGAGATTCTTTACCCTTCAAAATTCTCTGCTGAACATAATTTTGTTTATCTACTTTTGGCAGAAAGGTCAATATTCTCTGTGTGTTGCATGCTTTTTTAAAAAAAACAGATATCCATCTTTGTATCAAGTCTCCTTTTTAAAACTGCTGTACAGAAAACTAGAATATAAAAACAATTTTCTGGATTTTGATCAAAGTCAAAATACTCCAAAAATGGAGCTGCAAAAGCAGCAACCATGAAGAAACTAAAGTGAGCTGTTTTTTTCTTTCTTTTCTCTCTCTCTTTCTCTCTCTCTCTCTTTTTTTTTTTTAAATCATAAGCTTAAAAAGTCTTTGCTTTTGTTCTCATCTTGTTCTACATCTTAACATCTGGGCAATTATGCAAACCTGTAAATTACATTTTTCCCCTCTGAGTTAATTGGCATAAAATTATAATGAAAAGAATTCAAAACCTCAGTGCAAAATTATAGTCTCATAAAATGAAATTGTAAACATACTGATTAGCATGTAAAATTTTAATGAGACTGTGTTTTGATAGAAAAATCTTCAAACTGAGAGAGGTGTACAGCAACTTTCAGCAAATATTTTGCTTAATTAATGAATTTCAATAATTGATAGTTTTACCCTAGACTTAAGTACCATTACTGAAACCACCTCTCTTTTCTTCTTTCTTAATGAGACTGCTGTAAGGAAATGTGAATTTGTTTAAAACACATTCCTTTTTTTCTGAAAAGCTTTAGTACAAGAAAGCTAACTTGCAAGTGAAAAACAGAGGTGTAATTAGCACTTTACATGTTTATTCTAAGGCCAATTGTTCTGATAAACCTTCCCTGATCATAGGGAAGAGCTCAGTGTTATGATCTCTGAGAAACAGAGAACAATTGCAATTCTGTAACAGACCTTCCCTGTTACAGTATGCATGTGGTCAGCTTCCTGTTGGTTAGAAGGAGCAGATTGTTATTCTTGCCTGCACTCAAGAGAATGCAATTGTGCTCTTAAGAATGTCCAAATCAAAAAAAAATAGTTGAAAATTCTGATGGCTTTCTTCTCATACATGGAAAATGCCTAACAAATTTTATATTAGGTATAAATGTAAAGTTTTGATTAAAGACAACAAGAAAGTGAGTCTTAGAATTTCTGTTCTAAGCATTAATTGAATTAAAGTTTTAAAACATATATGAATCACTTTCCTTTTACTCTATCATACCAGCTAGCACCAGAGATATCAAACAGTGTGATGACTGACATCCTTAATGGATGTAAGTCCCACACCCATACCTGCATAGTTTCCACTGAAGCTAACAAACGATTTGTAGGCATTACGATTTTCAGAATTAATATTTTGGTAATCAAGAAGCAAGAATGATAAGCACTCTAAAGAATAGTTCTTCTGAAATTTCTTGGTAAATTTTACAGGACAAAGGAGTTGAAATAACTAGGATAGACAAAGTCTGAACTAGTTAACTTGCTCTCTTTCATTCAATTAATGTAGAGCTGTTGTATGTTTTCTCAAAGTTAAACCATGGAAGATGTACATACTTCATATGATTGTTGTACTCTTCACTGATTGTTTTTGTTTAATTGTTTGCTTGTTTCATTTGTATATATAACAAATTAGAAAATTGTAATGTAAGGGGATACTTACAGATATTAATGGAAGAATTTTACTTCCTTCACAATTTCCACACTTGATCAATAAAATAGCATAAACTGGTACTGTCAGGTGTTATTGTTTTTAAAAATTTGAAAAATTTCTTTGCATAAATGTAAAAATTTGTATCAGTTCAAAATATATTTAGTAAAATGATCAATTTGTTTATCTAAATATAACTTCTTGGCTGTACGGTTCACCTTAAATAAAATCAATTTTTACATTGTTCTATTATATGCAACCACTCTCTCACATAAAGCTGTTGTTTAAATTATGTAAAAAGGTAGTGCATGTGCTTGCTTCCTATCACTCCTGACAGTCATATTTTGCTGCTCAAAAGACTACATAATGCACAGACTGTTCAATAGAAATTACTCCAAAAAGAATGCAGATAAATAACAGATGTGAACCATCTCCAATTTGCAGACAACAGTAAGACGTTTTAAATTATTTTCGCTAATTCAAATTCATTTATACCCCAGGAAAAGTGAATATAGAAATATGTTCCTCGGTAGTCCAGTACTGTATGAATTCCATTCACACAATTTCGGGTTTTTCAGGAGGAAGTATAAATATGTTGGTTTTGGCCTTTTAGCTATGTTTATGGGTAGAAATCAGTCATGAGAAAATATAAGTGCCATTGCCACCCTTTACTAATAGAGCTGAGACCCAGTTCCCTCCTGCTTAACTGTTTTATGTTAATGTTTATGTGGAAAAATGTATGGCTATGGCATGAGAGTTTTATATTTTAAACTTAAACAGGTTGTGGCATTTTGTGCCATATGGTATGCATGGCAATGAACTGAATGGCATGCCTTGTCACATCGTATCACATAATGAGTTTTTGGGAGTGAAATATCATTTCCAGCTGAGGTGAGCCTTTCACATCATTGATCTGCAAGTTATATGTCTCAAGTGACACAGCTGTTTTTGGAAACCAACCTCCTGTTAAGGGAAAGTATGACTTTATTTTGATTTACAAGACATTAAATCTTAGAAAGAAATTTTCTGATACAAATTGCCCAAGATTCCAAGATGAACACAATTTTGTTATAGTTTCAGTTGTCCCGATATCAAGGTAAGTTACAAGAGCTTTTACATAGAAGTATGATTTCTAATAGCTTGAGATGGATAGGTTTACATTTAATTGGTAAAAAAAAAAAAAAAAAAAAAAAAAAGGCTTGGTTCTTGTCTGATCTTTATAAGATTAGAAGGGTTTCACCCTTCTTGCAACAATTTTATCTCCTCACAACTCAATTGAATAAGTAAATTTTAATTTTCAGGGAAGAACATGAACAGAGTGATGGTTTTTAGGGTCCTGGAAGATGGTAGCTACCAAATTTCAATCATTATCTATACCCTCTATTTTATTATCCAGATTAACATTATTGGCTAGTTAGGGGCCAAGTAGTCCTGAAGAATCACATAAAACAGCATGAAAAAGATAAGAAAGACAAAAGTATTGACATACCTAATTCATCTGCAATTGATTTTTGTCAGCTGTGCTCTAGTTAAGGAAGCAGGCAGTGGTCTTACCTGATGGTAATCTATTGGAATAGTTTTGTTTAAAAGACTTTAAGGTGTAGAAGTTATGATGTTTAGAAGACTTTAAACAGGGAAGAGTCTCCCAGTTAACAATAGGTGAATAAATGATTTTGAGATTTTTTTATCTGTCTACCAGAAAAGCGGGTAGGTGCAGTTATAGCAATGGATTGCATTAATACTGTAGAATCAGAATCCTTTGTTAGAATAAAATAAACTATTGAACTAGTATAGATTGATATAGAAGGAAAATTATATATATATATATATATATATATATATATATAACAGACTAGTTTAAAGACTGATGCCAATTTTGATTAATTGTTCTGCTTATATCCCTGGCAAAAAGTGAAATGTTTCATTATATTGAAACTATATAAGAAACTAAAGTGTCATGGGTATTTAGCTACACCCAGATAATCCTAGTCATTTTCACCAGCCTTGAAATGAAGTACAACCAGTTTTTGAGATATAATAGGACCTGACATATTAATTAGAGGGTTGTTTTTGTTTTCCAGTTTTAATTTCAGGGCAATTGTAGTTCAAGCATAGATTCAACTAAGAGCAGTATTTTGGCAGATAGTGTTGCTTCTGGCACATTAGTGTAATAAAATGAGCTTTTAATGAAACTGGAGACAGCCTGGACAGCAGCTTTGCACTTGATTACGAGGTGGTTTGAAAGTAAGCATAAAAGAAAGAGTTTTACTAATGATTTGCTGGGAATGTACCCATTTCCATTATCTTATGATTTTAACTCACTTTCAGTGGCACTACCACTTTCCTTGATGTAATAAATGGTGAAGATTCTACCTAATTCCTTCCATGCCAGGAAAAGCTGTGACACTTCTTAGTGATACTGTAAGAAGTGTAGTCACAGTCACATGATTTAAAGTAGAGCAAAAATGAATAATCTGTCACCATTATGTGACTCAAAAGGAAACCTACTGTAACTCACAGTGGGAGCTTTGGTCTCTTCCATTAACCTCAAAGTTTATTTATCATTGACTAAAGTTCACTTTTAATTAAATAAAATAACAGTCCTGAACACAGTGAACCAATCAACAAGAGGCTCCCTACAGCTTCAATTCAAATCCACTTCAATTCAGCTTTATTTTGTAAAGTCACTTAAATTCTAATTTATTAAAGAAAAAAAAAAAAAAAAAAAAAAAGGAAGAAAAAAAAAAGGAAGAAAGGTAAAAACAGCTCAGGTGAAGACAAAGCATATGATGCTGCTAGGCTCTGAAAACTTGTTAGGCTGTGGTGACTATTCATCAGGAAATGAAGATAAATAACAAACTTGTAGCTCAAAAGTCTGAGAATACCTTACTCAGTCCTGCTACAATTAAAATCATTGGGAATAAGACTTCCACATGGCCTAGGTATTTTCTGCAGGTTATTTTACATGGTTTTCTTCTTCAGTGCTTTTAAACTTTCTGTGTAGTCCTTGATATTTGTCTAGACTGTCTCTGTTGAAGACCAGAACTGAAGTGGAATTTAGGTTACACGGACACTTGCAAAAGTTTCCGTAACACCAAATGATCTATATGGAAATTCTTCTTTCCATTTTGCAGCCAATAATATACTTCATCAGCTGCATCTAAACTGATGCAAGAAAATGTTGTGTGCACTCTGTCATTCTAGTCATCAGTTAAAACAGACTGGAGGACCTGTTTTATCACACTTCAGCTCTTATCTGGATCACATTCCTTGCTTTTCTTTCTGGTCAAAACCTAGGAGAGAGTTTTTTCATGGCCAGATCATGGACTGTTACACAGGCTGAAGCTTATCAAAGCCATCATCAGCTAGACCATGAAACGAGGATCTAAAGCTAATTTAGAAATTTAGAGTGTCATTCTGCCCTTTGCATGATAAAGCTTGTGATATGCACATGCAGTTTTGATGTGACAAGAATAAAAGTGGCATTCTTCAAGAAAGCTTTCGAAGAAAGATGACATTTATTCTCTGTGGACCAGAGACAAGATATGACATAAGGGAATAATTTTGGAAGATCTCTTGGACTTCCAAACCATAGCTTTTGGAACAGGGAAAGATGTTAAAGAAATAATTGTAGTATAATGTCAGTAGCAATATATCTGAAATAATAAGAAATTCTGTAAGAATCTTTTTTTTTTTCTGAAAGCTTTGCGTGTCATAACCATCAAATTTGTCTCATGTTGATCATTTGTCATTGAAAATGTATGAAAGAGACCTGAAAATATAACTTGCAACTTCTTATCTCAGTTCTCTGCTGAATGTAGAAAAATAGAGCAATTAAAAAACATGTTCCATCGCTGAATATTCATGGTTGGAATTTAAATTGGATTTCAAGACCAGGAGAAATAATGTAATAATAAGTGTTAGTATGCAGAAAGTCATAGAAAGTTAATGGACTTTAAAAACTGACACATTGCTCTAGAAGAGTCATTAACACAATCCTTGGCTTCATGAGAGAAATAACTAAAGACAGATGCATTTAATTAATTAAAGAAAGGAATTCCCAGCACCAAGATACATATGTAAGGAATGACAATGATTAACTACGAATTAGAAGAAGAAAATAGACTATTATAAAGAAATACTGAATTCAGTCTACTTTGATAAAATTGTAACTCTTTTATTTAGGTTCAGAAGATTTTGACATTTCTTTTAAACACTTTTGAAATTTTCACTTCTGAAATTGACAGATAAAGTAATAAAACTTTAAATTTTTTTCAGTTATCCCTGAAACTCAATTTTAAAGAAAAAGTAGCACTATGGTAACATATCTGCATGTTTAATGACAGTGTTGCCCAAACTCAAAAGAATTCAATAATATAGTTGAAAGAGAAAATTACTTAGCTGTAATCTTGCCCTTTAATAGATGTCATTATACTGATTCTCATTATCAAAGCCCAGAATTCTACCACTGGAGCTGGAAAGACCAGACCTGTTCTGTTAACTTAACTGGAGTAAATGGGGCCTGAAAATCAAAGCTGTCAGTGTCACCCTGTTGATTTACAGTATGAAATAGTTTAATCTGATTCAGGACAATTAATGACAAAATTTGAAGTTTTGTAGCTTAGGATTTTCACAACAATAAACAATATATTACACCTGAAGATGTAAGGCAAACTATCAAAATATATCAAAGATACATGGTAGTTTTTTGTTCTCTCAGATTTTTCTTTCTGAAAATGATAGTTATTTTCCTAGTTTTAATAGACCAGAAGAAGAGACAGAAACATAAAAATAATTTATCAATAATCCTGCAAATAATTTAGTCTCACAGTTTGTTAATTATAAAATTATGTTACATGTATGGAATTTAATATCACAAACTTCAGAATGAGTCATGACACCTGATAAGAGCACAAAATACAACTCTGAATCAGGAAGAATAAAGCAAGAATAAAGCAATGAAAAATATCCATAAGACCTATGGATAGAAATAAGATCACCAAAGTTTTTAATACTTTTTTAATACTTACTTTTAAGTGTGCCTTCGTTCCCATGGAAATCAATTAACACTTTGCATTAATGTGGGATACATATTAATCACACAAGAAGTATTGTGTTCATTACTTAATAAAGTTGTGGTATTTCTTATATTTTAAAAAGTTTTGTTTTGTCTCCTGTCTTATTTTTACAGGTAACTCCTATTTGTTATTTTAGCTTAGGAATTATACTTTAAGGTGTATCTTTCTGCTGCAAACAAAATAAAGATATGGGAATTAAAAAAAAAAAAAAAAAAAAAAAAAAAAAAGAAAATAAAAGTACTTTGCTGTCACAAACATAATTGTACTTTATACTTTTGCAAAATATGCATAGTTTTCCAGATTCATTCATTCTCCTGAATGTAGCAGCATTTTGCAAGAATTAAAAGTTCTTATACACATAATTGAGAATACAATTTTCCACACAAGAACAGTTCAGAAGTGGAAACCATAACAGTCATTCACTTTGCCAAGGAAGGAGCTGGAGGCTATACCTACTTTCTGTATGACCAGCAACACTCAGGTTGTCCAGAAATAAAACTATGGTATCTATGGTCTATAACAAAGGTATTGTGGAAGAAATACATTAAAAAATATTGGTTTTAGTCAAATTGTGTACTTATTTTTGAGGCTTAGCAGCAACAAAAATTATTAAATGTAAGAGTTTTTATCACTACCACAAAGAGAAAGAACTGGCCAACTGTACGTATTTCATACAAAATACCCCAAAACAGAAAAACAAACAAACCAAACTAGAACAAAATCATTAATGCAATGGTTAGATATGGATTTTGCCTGAAATGCAGTGTTTCCATAAAATGTTTTGGTTAATGAGGGCTATTTGAGATCTACTATAGCAGAAGTTAGCTAGGAAACCAGGCAATCAGGCTTTATGTTTGGTTTGTTTTTCCTTTTTTAAACAGTGTGGGTAATTTTAAAATAGACTACAAAATTCAACATCATCGCCCATAATTGTGAAAGCTTGGCTACTATATCTATTGCTTAGTTACGTCGGCAATCTACTCTGAATGGCCACATTCACTCCTCACACCAGGAGCCTATGAGAAGGTCAATCATCTATGAAGACAAGATGTGTTCTCACAACAGGAGTACAATCTTTTGGAATAACTGGCAAATCAGCAGATTTTTTTTTGCTCAGCCTTCACAGAGACTCACAACAGCAACCCTATTTAACCAGGAGAGTTTAAAATTTCAGACCTCTGCCTCTACAGAAATTGGCCACTGATTGCTCCTAAACTGGCCAGCAACACAATAACCATTCAGTTCCTGCAACAGTGCACCATTATTACCTTGATTACCACTTAATGACTAGATATGATAAGGTAATTTTTGATGGTATTTCATTCAAAGAGGTCAAATGGGAAAGTAGTTTGTAACCTTACAATTTTGGAGGGCTGTCACTGGAAAGCCTTTTCTAAGTGTATATTTTTTTATATAAAGAGACTTATAACAGTAACTAAAGGGAAAGAAAACGCCACAAAATCCTATTGGAGACATCGCAAACATTTTGAATTCCATTATTTGTCATTATTCCCTGTAAATATTATAAGTGCATTGACTTTTTAATTTATTTTTCTTTATTGAAAATGTTATCAAAATATAAAAATAAACCAAAATGCACATATAGCTTGAATGAAAGAGTAAGATGCTGTTTTTCCTTACCATTTTCATTCATGTTCTGCAAGATATCATTGCAAATGATTTCTGCCAAGAAGCCAAATTGAAATAATGATTAATGGTCATATCAGTCAGACTTGCACAATCTTAAACTGTGGTTTAAACCAGGTTCCACTCAAAGTAGGCTGGGTGCAGACAGAATAAGTCCATTATTTCTAGTGAAAAATGCCTAAAAGCATGAAACAAGTCATTATGTTCCTTCTTAATTTCTAACAGCTAAGTGACTCTGTGACATAAAATCACATTTTAGAAACCGTTTACTATGGAAATGGAAATACTTGTTCATGGCTTTCAGTAGCAATAATTACAATGATTTTACCAGGTGAAATCATGTCTGAATCATCCTCACTTTGCCATGACAAGTAACATATGTGATAGGTTGCACACACCCTCAAAAAAGCATCAACAGACTAAAAAGAAATAAGAAGGGTCTTTTAGCTGTGAAAAATCTGTAATTGTAAAATCTGATATTGTAAAGGACTATGTATGCAAAATGTGTATGCACAATGATGACATCAAATGAAGAGTGTGCAGCTTCCCTTAGGGAGTGTTGAAATACATTGTGAGACAAGCTGGACAAACAAGACAAGTAGAGGGCAACTGAGAAGAATAACTTTTGCTACTTAAGATGGTGATCCAGTAAAAGAATTCAAAGTAGAGAGTCAATCTGCACTGATATTATCTCTTTGAGCTTGTTGGAAGAAAAAGCATGAACTATCTTGATTGTTTATATGGCTTCATCTGTTGATTTTGCCAGATTTAAGTAATTTTTATGACTTCAAAGGAATACTATAATCAGCTTTTACTAGATTTGCAGCACATCTAGTTTTTGACATACTAGCCTGAAGTTCAAGTTAGCTGTCTGAATTGGAATGCAACACAGGCCATTAAAACCCAACTTGCCTTGCTTGCAGATTGCAAAGTTAGTTTCCTGCTAAATTAAATACTAAGAATCATGAAATAATTTGTCTGTATTTAGATTTAGGAAGATTTGGCTGCATGAAAGGCAGGCTTCTGAGATTTGTCATGTATGTTGAGTCAAAATCTGAGAATGACTATTCTTCTGAAAAAAAAAAATTGGCTAAAAATTCAGAATTCAAGCTTTGGGACTTGCAGAAATCACCTAATGTTGCCATCATTGATAGTAATGATAAAAATATGTAATAAACAAGGCATATGACAGGATATATACTCTGTAGATTCTATTTTAGTAGTTTTTCTCTGGAAAAACTAATTTTTATTTGGACTGTTTTTAAAGAAGTCATCAGTTTAGGCATCATTCTGTTGCAAAACAAAGACCATTTAAAATGATTAAACATTAATACATGATTTTAAAGAAGATAATTCTCCGGTTAGCTACAATCAATAAAGTTAGAAAATTCAAGTTGTAATTTATGGCAATACTAGACTATGGATTGAATTGATCATAGTTTAGAGTGCTGCAAGACACTTACATGTTAACATTAGTAACCAATACATAATTTCTTTTTGGTAGTAATGCTTAATTTATAGACTTGATTATCTTCCTGTGCTTATGTATCACGAGTTGTTCTATTAAAAAGAATTGTTTTAACACTGTTATCTTGTTCCAGTTGAAGAAAATGGAAATAGTATCTCTCAAGAGGGCTATCAGAAAGGTTTACAATAAGTAAAAATGGGAATGTGAAGATGTATATCAGCAGATATTACTAAATGCCAAAAAATAATAATAATAATAAAAAATTTTACTCTCACTCAGAACTTCAGCATTCCCATCATTCTCAGAATTACAGAGCATAGATGAGAAGTGCGATGCAGTTTTGTTTAACGGCAAATTCTAGGTAACAATTGCTCCAGAGGTGAATTCCCTCTAGAAAATAAAACTAATAAAAACAAAAAAGCAAATAAATATTACTAAAAAAAAAAAAAAAACTAATCAATATGAGTAAGCTGACTAATATGAGTAATGAAAAGTAGGAGGAAAGACATGGTACTTCGTTGTTTGGGTAGAGCCTTCCCCAGAAGAAGAAGGGCAGCAGAAGGGTTAACCTAAGCATTGAGAAACACTTGGAGAACACAAAACTGCTTTTCATCTGAATGGAGGTAAACTGAACACATTTTCAAAGAAAGGAGACTTTGCAGGAGCAAATAGTCTGATCATTCCTTTGGGATGTAGATGTGTCTGAATTTCAAATTGCTTATTCCTGTTTTGTTTGATATAAACTTGAATTTGTTCTCATGAGCCCTAGAGAACATACAGACAAGGAAGCTATTGAATAGTTTGATATGTATGAGAGTACCTTTGACAGTTTTTTTATACATAAATAATGTGGGTCTTTTTTGGCCAAGTGAGTACTCTGTATAGTTTGGTAAGGACATTCAGCTCAGCTAGTAAAACCTACATTAAATGCCATTATTCAGTGCATAGTTACAGCATAGATTGTAACAGGTTTGACATACCTCTGATCTGCAGTAACTGTTTGTCTAATCAGAACACCCGTATGGTGAGAAATGCATTATCCAGCCCAGAATCTGAACAGACATTAAACAAATGTCTTCTGCATGGCTTTTGAATGTTATGATCTCAAAGCTATTTTCTGTTGCATTACAAGAAATTCTATCCTCGTTGTCTAGATTGACAGAAGTTCTATCATCAAGATGAAAAAAACATGTTTTCACATGTAAGCTTTGTCAAGTCTCCTACACTAAAATAATTTGACAAAAAAATCTTTGTTCTTGACACCCTCATGTTTAACAGAAACTAATACTAGGCTTTGCTATTTTTTCAAAAATAGTTGTTAAGATTGATATACAGTTAAATAAGTCTCAGAAGACATCTAGGCTTTGGGTTTCTTTCAGTTCAGACAAGTTGTCTGCTTTACATGTATATAGACAAAAGAAATACAAACCGTCTTATTAAAAGCTATGTTGGTTTAAGTCTCTAGTGACTATTAAGTCTCTAAGTGACTATTTTATTACTTAAATTGATCAGATGTAACTGTTTAAAACACATCCAGAGAAGATAATTAAAATTGTATACTGTCTGTATTTTATTTCTCTCTTATTCAATGTTATGTCATTAAATTGATTTTGAAGGATGCTAAGTTCTTTTCATGTTTTGTAAAATATTGTGTATAAGATATGTTGAGTTTAAGACACACTTTCATTATTTTTTCATATGTATCTAGACCATAAATAAAAAGTTTATATATTCAATTGAATTAATTAATGACTGAATCTAAGAATCTGTCAATCAAATTTTGATGCCACATGTCTGCACCTCTAATGCCCTTTTTGTTTTCTATTTATGCAAACAGAAGGCAGAATTTCTGACACTCTATTTCTTCCTACAGGACTTATATATGTCCCTTTTCAGAATATATGTAAAAAATTTTTCAGCTTCATATTCATCATTTATAAAGAGTCAGTGTCATCACTTCTGCTTTGAAGTTAGTGAGCATACTGAAATACTCAATCTTTCACCGGCTGATAGGAGGGTATCAGTGTGTACAGAGATCTGCTGGGCATATGGCTCATGGTAACGTATTGTGCTTTGTTCTGTGTATAGTTTTCAGCATGTTAGGGAAAATCTTTCTAGTATTCTGTCCAACTGTACCTCAAGTTTCATGTAAATATTTTCAGCACATCCATATTTGCTACAGAAAGAGATTTAGTATAATGGGAGAAGAGAGTTTTATAGTTATCATACAACAGGACATTGGATGGTAAAGGTCTCGTCTGGAAAGAATACTGTGATGATACTGCAAAATAGCTGCTGGGCATAGTATTACTTTACACACATAATACTGCTTAGCATTCCTTAAGTTGCACTGTGTCACTGACTGTATATATTTCTTGGATGTTGTGCAAGGGCCAGGTGTGTCAGATTAGGTGCTGTATGTTAATTCTGCAAAAATGCTGATATCTTTTGGATCAAGGCATTCCCATTTGTGAAGAGTAGTGTACACATATTTTATTATAAAAGTGAAACGGCACCCAAAGAGTTGAGAACTGAGTTTTGTTTTGCTTTGTCCTCACAGTTTCATCTTTTCTTAATATTCTGAAGGAACAGAAAAAAAATGGGGGAAAAAACTACAGTTATTGAAAGTGTTATTCACTGTTCACTGGTATTGAAACTTACAAAACCAATTATTAAATTTTGTACTAGAATCAAATTTAATTCATGCTAACAGCACTAACTTGTTACTAATTGATCTGAAGCATGATTGACATTAGAGTTGTGTCACCACTTTTTTTCTGAATTGAAGAGAAAATAATAGCTGTCATCACACTGTAGAGTATCATGATTGTTAGGCAAGCTCTGAAAGTATCTACTGGATTTAGTGCTTTGTGTGTTATAGGAAGAGATGGTGGGGTACTAACAAAGGACTTAATGCTGAGATTTGTCTGGAAAAAAAAATAGGTTTTTTGGTTGTGGTGGCAGGGTGGGTTTTTTTGGTTGTTTGGTTGTTTTTTCTTTCGGTGTTTTTTTTCTTTTATTTCATTTTCTTCTTCTTCTTCTTCTTCTTCTTCTTCTTCTTCTTCTTCTTCTTCTTCTTCTTCTTCTTCTTCTTTTTCTTTCCCTAAGGATATTAAAAACAGGCAGTTAGTGTGTAGTTCATCCCTTCATATTAGTGGAAGTGGATAAGGGACCCTTAAGCTTATCTACTGAACCTTGTCTGAATTTAGTTCTGCAACTCCAGTCTTGGACAGTGAAATTGTTTAGACGTGGCCTTTGGTGATCCTGAAATTATGACTGGGAGAATAAAGCCAGTGATGTAGATTCAAGAGGCCCTTCTGGCTATCTTGATCTAACCTTCTTTGTGTCTGATGCTGTAGCTGTTATCCTTCACTAGTGTTAAGAAAAAGTAGTTACAGAATTGTTTAAATGCAATAGAGAGATTTTGCACATTTTTCATTTGAGAAAATATAAGAACAAAACATGCTATATATGATTGCAGAATGAAAATCTGAGCAATGCTGCAGAAGTCCACACTGTACCTGGACTAACTATAGAATTAAGTGCACAAAGGAAAGGTCAAAATGTTTTCCCAGCATAACGGTGAAAATGAAACATAGATGAAATACTTGAGAAAGTTGTGTTGGTATTTTTTTTTCTGTCATTGTAAAAACTCTGTGAGACTCACTGAGATCAGTCTCGAGTACTAATTGTGTTACTGTTATATACTGTTCTTAACAAATTATCTGATATAATGAAAGAGGCCTGGAGTCCTTGCTTTTAATGGAAAAATATTGCTATATTACCACTCTCAAGTTCCATTTTATTCACTTTCAGACAGACTTGTGTAAACACGAAGTATAAGCATTAGAGTACAAACTGTCATCTTTTGTTTTTTTTTTATTTTTGTTTGTTTGTTTGTTTTTAACTTTTGTTTTCAAGGAATTTAAAGTCATACACTTTCAGCTGCCTATTAAGAACATATATATTTAATATTACCTGCATTTTAAAGAAAAATCAAACATCTGAATAGTTAAACACCTAATATCCAAATCACAAACTACACCCCTATGAAAATTCCTTAAATATTAATTTTCTGTAACTAACATCTGTAACTAATAAAAATATATTTTGCACTTTATTTAAACTTGACTTTTTAAATAGCCAATACTCTAATTCATTGTCTTTAACTGGATTTTCCTTTTCCAAGTGTAAAAATACCTGCAGGTATCAGGTAGTTTCAAACTTTGATAGAAGACAAGTGAATACATGACTTTTCAGGGCTTTTCAGAACCCACAAATATCTATCTGGATATTTGTAATAAATTATAATTGAGTAAAAGTGTTGGGTTTACATGGCAGGGTTTTGCTAGCAGGGGGCCTGCAGTACTGGCATCTGTAAGAACAGACCAGAAGTGATCAGTTTTATCTGGCTCTAAAAGAGACCCACTACAACACACATCCGAGCCTGTGATAACATGTTTAAAAAAAGAGTAAAACAGCTCTGTGCATCAGCTGTGAGAGAGAAAAATGTGAGAGAAACAACCCTGTAGACACCAAGGTCAGTGAAGCTGGAGGCAGGAGAATGTTGCAGGCACTGGAGCAGAAGCTCCCCTGTGGGGAGGACCCTGGTGGAGCAGGGTGTCTCCCTGAAGCCCATGGGTACCACAGTGGAGTACATTTCCACGTTGCAGCCCACAGAGGAGCCCATGGCGGGAGGTCTGGTGTGAGCTGCCACCCATGGGGGGTTTGTGCTGGAACAGTCCACTCCTGATGGATGGACTTTGTGGTACAGACCCATATTGGAGCAGTTTTGGAAGAATTGCAAAAGCCATGTTGACCATGAAATCCATGTAAGATCAGTTTGGGAAGGATAGTATCCCGTGTTCAGGACCTCATGTTGGAGCAGGAGAAGAGGGTTAGGATGAGAGAGCGACAGTATTATGCAACTCCCATTTCCTATTCACCTGTATCATGCAGTGAGGGGAATGAAGTAAAAGACTTGGGAGTGAAGTTGAGCCTGGGAAGGAGGGGGAGTGCAGGAAGGTGGGTTTACTTTTGTTCTCATTTTTCACTATCCTACTCAATTTTTATTTGACAATAAACTAATCTTCCTCAGTTTGAGTCTATTTTGTCCATGACAGGAACTGATCAGCAAATCTCTGTCATGATCTTGACCCACACTATTTTTCATTTTTTTTCTCCCCCTGTCCTACTTAGGAGAGGAACTGAGAGAGCAGCTGGGTGGGTGTCTCACAGTTGGCCAAGGTTAACCCGTGACACAAACTTTTTAAGAGTTCTATTCTTCACTTTTTTCTCTCTCTCTCCACACACCCCTCCTCCTCCTTCCCTCCCCACCCCCCCACCCCCACCCCCCCCCCCATGATCCATAGAGTCCTCCAGTTTATTCATCTCATGGAGATGCTGTTACTTTCTTCAGAGAAAGGCAAAGAACTGTTCTATATTAAAAATAGAATCTGAGTAACACAAATCTTGGTGCAGAAGTCTGTGTGAAATTTTTGTGACATTTCATCCTAAGTAGTATACTTTGTTATGTTCCTGGGTTGATAGCTGTGATTTAGTGTTAACAGTGGGACTACTAATGGCAGCTTGCTAACAGTACTTATCCTTTGAATGTCAAGCTGCTAATATGAAAACCAAATAATATTTTTTTCCTTTGATATCTGTACCAAAGTTACCTGACTGCTTTGCTTACACAAATTTCAGAGACCAACTTTTGATAATACTGAATAACTGGATAAAATAGTGCTTGTTGAGGGGAGGATCTTGTGGAAGAATTAATTTACCAGAGATTTGTACAGGGCATAGAACTGGGCTTTCTTTTTCTAAATAGCTCTTTAAACACTGGTTCTTTCCACATGGACCTTTCTTTCTTCTCTTTGAACTGAACTCAACAGATGCCTTTGTTTCATGCATAGATATCACTTGCAAACAGTTGCTGATGTGTCTACCAACTTCACAATTTTAACCCTGTGTGGTACTATATTGGCACTGGCCAAACATAAGCCAGTGCTTTTTTTAGGTGAGAAGTAAAAACTAAAAAAATATTAATCAGGGTATTAATCTGACATGTTGAATTCTTAATTCCCTTAAATTCTTCAAGAACAGAGATGGATTCTGAGAGAGATTTTTTAGTCAAATACAAGTTACTGAGAAAATTAGAGAGATAACTGAATAGAATTTGAGTAGCTTTTACAAAGAAAGCTACTTTACCTTTAATTTTTAGGTTAAAGGTTGAAATGGAAAAGAATAATTATGCATCATAATGAATTATGGTAATGTCTTCAAACAGGATTACTTTTTTTTTTTTCAGTTGGATTATTTATCTAATCATTTTCATAATTGCCAGTAAGCATCTTAAACTTTTAATTCTTCCTAACCAATACTTAGTTAAAACATCTGTAGAAATCTTTTCAAAATTTCATTTATACTTCTGTTGTCCTCATGCTTTCATTTTTGTTTCACACACAACGATATGGCAATCACAGATATATATACATATTTTTTTTTCCTCATTCACAACATTATTCTAAAGGGAAAATCAGTTTTCACTCGTTAAAAAAAAAAAAACACTTTTTTTTTTCTACATTCTCAAATGGTTAACATTATTTGGCTAACCTGAACAGTTTCTGAATATGCTTTTTAACCACTAAATTGATTTTTTTTTCTGCATTTCTTCTTACTGTATTTACTAATGTTATGAGATTCTGCTCATACATGAACCTCGATGTTGATTGCAGGATATCAGAGATAGCATCATGGTTCTAATAGTAACAAAATCTTTCAAAGTATATTAGAAATGTAATAATTATTTCTGATCATAAAAACCACAATTCACAGTATGTTTTGAAGAAAAATATTTTTTTCTCTTTTTTTTTTTTTCAGCCAAATTTCTAAGTAGTTTATTTTCACACCTGTATATATGTACATATGTCTGTAGGCAACACAGATCAGATTATGCCAACTAATGGCTTTATCTGGACCGAAACCCATAGAGAAATCCATCAGAGTTTGAAACGCAGAATACACTGATTAAACAAAATCACCCTTTTAGGATCTCACAGCTGTCTGACTTGGATTTGTGATTCTTTGCTGGCCTTTGAGATCTGGTGCATGGTATTTTCAGCAATTTAAGTCTTTCCAGTTTAGAATGATGAACTTCTGAACAACCTGACAAAAGTTAATGCAACTTTTCTGACTTACATTGTAGCACTGATGATTTAAGTGATGGAAATACCACTTGGAATATTTTTTTCTTTTGTAAAGGGACTTATCTGCAGCCAAAAACAGTGTACAGGTGGGCATTCAAAGAGATATACGAAAGTTCATACACTCTGTTTAGAACTTAGCATGGCATAAATCTGGTCTCCTGTAGTTGCACTGCAGTCCCGACAGCCCGGTGTGATCTGTATAGTATAAAGAATGTGTGGAATAATGCTACAGAATTAGATGCTATCTTTACCTCAGAGCACCTGCAATTCCACTGCTGCTTTAAGATGATAGTTTTGAGATCAATCGCTTAGACTTTGGGCCACAGGTATGATTTTAAGATCATTCTTTATGACTTCTTTAAGCTAAATGTAAATTTTTGCCTTAAAAATATCACATAATATGTCACTGTTTTTTGTCATTTGGTAGTTAGATAGGTAAAAGACATAAGCATGAGAATTTAAAGAGATAGCTCTAAACGGTGTTTGGTATTATTATCTCTTCTTTGGGGAAGTCATCCCTGTCTTGCACTCATTAGTAAAAGTAGTCCTTTTACTAATGTGATTTTTCAGTCTTTCTGAAAAGATTCAATATTTCTCAAAATTAATCCCACATCTGTGATTATTTTATAAGATTATTCTAACAGGAATGTACAGCAGAATCCATAGTGTATACAGGTACAGTGATGCAAAATAAATAAATAAATAAATAAATAAGCGATAAGACAAAGGGGAAGAAAAAGGGGAAAAAATCATAATGAAGTAAAATATACAACCTGATAATGATAATGTTAAAAATTGTAATATCATATAGTGATATCTCCCACAAAATAATTTTAACCATCTGCTAGGAATAGTGATAAATTTCTTCAAAGCAGAAAATCTGTATTGCACTGGAAACACACACAAGCTTAACTGGTTCACTTGGATATTTCATGTAATAAAAAATTCTGAAGCATATATCTCTCCTGTTTTTGTCGTCTGACATTATGACCACCCATTTGTTTCACTTATGTTGTTGCACTCTGGCCGTGTGCGAGAAAGATATGTGCTATAGATTGATAGAGAGACACCAGTGTTTGAGTACACAGAGCAAATATATACGTATTGACAATGACTTTTTTTGCTGCCTAACTACCTTGAGAGGTCATCTCCCATATAGAAAGGTTATAAATTCTTTGAGTTTAACTCTGTATTGTCTATCAGACTCACATGTATCTTAAGGGAAATGGTACCTATCGTATGTTAAAAAAAAAAAAAAAAATGTTACCCATCATATGTGAAAATACATTAACAGTTAACATGTTTAAATCAGTTGTTTTTCCATTTAAGTATTTGCATTATCGCTGAACCTCTGGAAAAACTAAAGAACATTACATGGCTTGAGCAATCTTAAAATTTGCTGATTGAGGATCTGCTTTTGTGATGTTTGTGTCCTGTCATTATGATTTTCATTAATCAACTTGTTCATGCAGAAAATTTTTTGAGTTTTATGGAGTATTAATTTATGGACTATTCTACCCACCTACACATCCAGCTGGTTATTACAACTAACAGTGTTTAAGTTCATGCAGAAATTTGCTACCTAGGAAACACACTGTAACAGAATACCATGACTGATGTTGAAATTACCTACTGCACAACTAAGGCCCTGTTAATAACTTCTAGGAAGATAATTAGTCTTTTTTGACAAGACCAATTTTTTGCAAAGGAGTTGATTTTCATCTGTCAGAGAAACAGTACTTTAAAAAGGTGGCTATGCGTAACTCAACAGTCAGGCTAATTTAGTTTTTCCTTTATTTATATTCTTTCTGAATACTGGTACAATATTCAGGAAAGGCAACTCAACCCTGAATGATATGATAACTCAACCAGCCATGGTATGGCTGGATCAACTCACTTGTTATGGGGCATGGGCCATCGCAAGCGGTTCTATGGTTGGGAACAGAGGTGAAAATATATTCCCTCTCAACCCTTATCTTCTATTTCTTTGCTGTCTCCTTTTACTTTCCATAAATCTGTGCTTGCAACTTCTGTATCCTTCAGTGGTTCTAGAATTTCATTGCCATATTTAATGCACTAAAAACTGACTCCAGTGAGTTTAACACTCAAATGAATTAGTGTACAGAAACCCTAACGTTTAAGTTGTGAAAGCCTGCTATTCGAAAGCAGATGCCCTCTATAGTGCTTAATGTCTCTTCTGTTTATGATTTGGAAAAGGTAGTAATCATGTGACACAAACAAGACAATTTATTGAAAACCTTTATTCTGTATCACTATTAACAATTTTAATACCCATTTCTCTGGAGCTACTTCAATAAAATTTTGTTCCTCATCCATATACACCTTCATATAGTATTAATTCTGTCAGTCATTGATTTTCTTCATTTCCCAGATACTTTTTCCTTCCCCATAACTTTTCTGTGTTTGGAAATATCTGTTTTCTTTCTGTTTCCAATTACTTCATTTTTTTGTGTGCATCTGTTTGTTAAATATATATACATGTATATATATATTTAAATTATTTCTTCCTCAAACTGGGCTTTTACTTACAGTTATCCTCTTTCTTTTAAATAAAAATGTTAAAACTGATTTCTATTGAAATTTATGTATACGCTACAACTAATTTCACTAGTGATTTTCTTTAGTCTTGAAAAATAAGCTCTTTGAAATACCAGCACTCTGTGGGACTTTATTCTCTTTGTCTACACTTAATACAATCAGGAGAGAATTCTTGATTCTTGGCTAAGAATGCGCCACTTGCCAAGGCGATCGGCACCGGGGCAGACATGTTCTGTAACAGAGCAGGGGATCGGACACGCAGGGCTAATTTTTCCGACACCGAGCCCACTCGAGGGAGCCACCAGGACCCGGCAGCCCTCGCAATGGAGGTGAATGAGGCAGTGAGAATGAGGTGTAGGCGGAGCCAGCAGCACCCCCTCCCCAACCGTTCAAAAGCTTCCCTAGAGAGCACAAGCGACCAGGAGCACAGCAAACAGGATGGACAAACAGGGCGTGGTGCAGCAGAAGGGCGTGGCATAGCAGGGCAAGCAGGAAGGGCAGAGCGCTCCCCCCCCCGCCCATACAAACACCTCCTCTAATGGCAGTCTACCGCTAGCTCAGCTGCAATGGTGTACACCAGGCACAGTGCCCTCTCCAGGAAGTCTGTACACACCCGGACCGACTGTCCACTCAAAACTGCAGCAGTTCAGCTCTCTGGGTGCAGGGAGTGCTTGAGCCTGTTGCTACTACCTGCGGGGGGCAAAGAGGCTGTGCGTGAGGTGCAAGCAGGTGGACAACCTTGTCTGCCTTGTGGCAGAACTCAAGGAGGAGGTCGAGAGGTTGAGGGATATCAGGGAGTGTGAGTGGGAGATAGACTTGTGGAGCAACTCCCTGCGCTGGCTGAAGGACAGGTACCGGGGAAAGACCCCCAAATGGGGGTGGAACCCCTGCCCTGTTGCTGTCGGGCAGAGACAGGGGACCTAGGAGTTGAGGAGGAATGAAAACAGGTCCCTGCTCAACATTCAGCCTAGAAGAGAGGGATCTGGGGGTCGTGGTAGACAGCAAGTTGAATATGAGCCAGCAGTGTGCCCTGGCAGCCAGGAGGGCCAATCGTGTCCTGGGGTGCATCAAGCACGGCATCGCTAGTAGGTCAAGGGAGGTGATTGTCCCGCTCTACTCTGCGCTGGTGCGGCCTCACCTCGAGTACTGTGTGCAGTTCTGGGCACCACAGTATAAAAAGGATATGAAACTGTTGGAAAGTGTCCAGAGGAGGGCTACGAAGATGGTGAAAGGCCTTGAGGGGAAGACGTACGAGGAACGGCTGAGGTCACTAGGCCTGTTCAGCCTGGAGAAGAGGAGGCTGAGGGGAGACCTCATCACAGTCTACAACTTCCTCGTAAGGGGGTGTCGAGAGGCAGGAGACCTTTTCTCCATTAACACCAGTGACAGGACCCGCGGGAACGGGGTTAAGCTGAGGCAGGGGAAATTTAGGCTGGACGTCAGGAGGGGGTTCTTCACAGAGAGGGTGGTCGCACACTGGAACAGGCTCCCCAGGGAAGTGGTCACTGCACCGAGCCTGTCTGAATTTAAGAAGAGATTGGACTGTGCACTTAGGCACATGGTCTGAACTTTTGGGTAGACCTGTGCGGTGTCAAGAGTTGGACTTGATGATCCTTAAGGGTCCCTTCCAACTCAGGATATTCTATGATTCTATTCTATGATTCTATGATTGCAGGCAATGCCCTACCCCACCAGCCCCACTTTCCCAGGTGCCCTTACACAACCGGTTTGAGGCCCTGGTAGTTGAGGAAAAGGTAGAAAGTCTACCCAGGAGGATGCCTAGGGCAAGGAAGTCGACTCCATGCCTCAGGACTGCCTCCACCAGGACAGCAAGAAGGGTGATTGTTGTGGGCGACTCCCTTCTCAGGGGAACAGAGAAACCTATTTGTTGGCCTGACCCTACCTGTAGGGAAGTCTGCTGCCTCCCTGGGGCCAGGGTCAGGGACCTTGCCAGAAAGCTTCCCAACCTGGTTCGCCCCTCTGACTATCATCCTCTTTTAATAGTCCAGGCTGGCAGTGATGACATTGAAGAGAGAAGCCTGAAGACCATCAAATGGGATTTTAGGGGACTGGGACGGTTAGTGGATGGAGCAGGAGTACAGGTGGTGTTTTCATCCATCCCTACAGTGGCAGGGAGGGATACAGAGAGGACACAGAATGCCCACCTGATAAACATGTGGCTCAGAGGCTGGTGCCAACACAGAAATTTTGGGTTTTTTGACCATGGGGCGCTTTACTCGACACCGGGCCTGATGGCCACAGATGAGTCCCTATCTCTAAGGAGAAAACGGATCCTAGGCCAGGAGCTGGCGGGGCTCATTGAGAGGGCTTTAAAATAGGTAAGAAGGGGGACAGGGCTGAAACAAGGCTTGTTAGAGCTGTGCCAGGGGGAACAATGGCAAGGCTGGGAGAGAAGGCAATGGCCCAACTGAAGTGCATCTACACTAATGCATGCAGCATGGGTAACAAACAGGAGGAGCTGGAAGCCATCATGCGGCAGGCAGGCTATGACTTGGTTGCCATCACGGAAACCTGGTGGGACCACTCTCATGACTGGAGTGCTGCAATGACTGGCTATAGGCTCTTCAGAAGGGACAGGCAGCATGGAAGGGGTGGTGGTGTGGCTCTCTATATCAGAGAGAGTTTTGATGTCATGGAACTTGAGGCTGGAAGTGTTAAGGTTGAGTCCCCATGGGTTAGGATCAGCGGGAAGGCCAACGAGGGAAGCATCCTGGTGGGGGTCTGTTATAGACCACCGAACCAGGATGAGGAGACTGAAGAGGAGTTCTACAAGCAGCTGACAAAAGTTGCGAAATCATCAGCACTTGTTCTTGTGGGGGACTTCAACTTCCCAGATATATCCTGGAAGCACAACAGAGCCCAGAGAAAGCAGTCTAGGAGGTTTCTGGAGAGCGTGTAAGATAGCTTCCTGATGCAGCTGGTTAGTGAGCTTACCAGGGGAGGTGCCCCACTAGACCTTCTCTTCACAAACAGAGAAGGACTGGTGAGAGATGTGGTGGTTGGAAACTGTCTTGGGTAGAGTGACCATGAAATGGTAGAGTTCTCCATTCTCAGAGAATCCGGGAAGGTAAAACCGTTGTATTGGACTTCCGGAGGGTCAACTTTGAACTGTTCAGGATACTGGTTGGTAGAGTCCCTTGGGAGGTGGTTCTGAAGGGCAGAGGAGTCCAGGAAGGCTGGGTGCTCTTCAAGAAGGAAATCTTAATGGCGCAGGAGCGGTCTGTCCCCACGTGCCCAAAGACGAGCTGGCGGGGAAGAAGACTGGCCTGGCTGAACAGAGAAGTGTGGCTTGAGCTTAGGGGGAAAAAGAGGGTCTGCAATCTTTGGAAATGAGGGAAGGCCACTCGGGAGGACTGTAAGGATGTTGTGAGGCAGTGTAGGGACAAAATTAGAAAGGCCAAAGCTAATCTGAAGCTCAATCTGGCGACTGCCATCAAAGACAACAAAAAATGTTTTTACATCGATGCAAAACGGAGGACTAAGGTGAATCTCCAGCCTTTACTGGATGAATGGGGGAACTTAGTTACAAAAGATGAGGAAAAGGCGGAGGTGCTTAATGCCTTCTTTGCCTCAGTCTTTAGCAGCAAAACCAGTTGCTCTCTGGATACCCAGTACCGTGAACTGGTGGAAGGGAATGGGGAGCAGAATGTGGCCCTCACTATCCATGAGGAAATGTTTGGCGACCTGCTATGGCACTTGGATGTACGCAGATGGCCAGATGGGATCCACCCAAGGATACTGAGAGAACTGGCGGAGGAGCTGGCCAAGCCATTTACCATCATTTATCAACAGTTCTGGCTATTGGGATAGGTCCCAGTTGACTGCCCAGCATGGTAAAAACACCACAGTGGCTAGCAAACGTGATGCCCATCTACAAGAAGGGCCAGAGGGCAGACCCGGGAAACTATAGGCCTGTCAGTTTGGCCTCAGTGCAAGGAAACTCATGGAGCAGATTATCTTGAGTGTCATCATGTGTCACTTACAGGGCAACCAGGTGATCAGGCCCAGTCAGCATGGGTTTATGAAAGGCAGGTCCTGCTTGACGAACCTGATCTCCTTCTATGACAAAGTGACACACTTGGTGGATGAGGGAAAGGCTGTGGATGTGGTCTACCTTGACTTCAGCAAGGCTTTTGACACTGTTTCCCACAGCATTCTCCTCAAGAAACTGTCTGCTCATGGCTTGAACTGGCATACACTTGATTGGGTTAAAAACTAGCTGGATATCTGGGCCCAAAGAGTCTTGGTGAATGGAGCCAAATCCAGCTGTAGGCCAGTCACTAGTGGCATCCCCCAGGGCTCAGTACTGGGGCCAGTCCTCTTTAATATCTTTATGGATGATCTAGATGAGGGGATTGAGTGCACCCTCAGTAAGTTTGCAGATGACACCAAGTTAGGTGCGTGTGTTGATCTGCTCGAGGGTAGGAAGGCTCTGCAGGAGGATCTGGATTGGCTGGACCGATGGGCTGAGGTCAACTGCATGAAGTTCAACAAGGCCAAGTGCTGGGTCCTGCACCTGGGGCGTAATAACCCCAAGCAGAGCTACAGGCTGGGAGATGAGTGGTTGGAAAGCTGCCTGGTGGAGAAGGACCTGGGAGTATTGGTTGATAGTCGGCTGAATATGAGCCAGCAGTGTGCTCAGGTGGCCAAGAAGGCCAACAGCATCCTGGCTTGCATAAGAAACAGTGTGGCCAGCAGGGCTAGGGAAATGATTGTTCCCCTGTACTCAGCTCTGGTGAGGCCGCACCTCGAGTACTGTGTTCAGTTTTGGGCCCCTCACTACAAGGACATTGAGGTGCTCAAGTGAGTCCAGAGAAGGGCGACGAAGCTGGTGAGGGGTCTGGAGAACAAGTCTTACAAGGAGCGGCTGAGGGAGCTGGGCTTGTTCAGCCTGGAGAAAAGGAGGCTCAGGGGCGACCTTATTGCTCTGTATAGGTACCTTAAAGGAGGCTGTAGCGAGGTGGGGGTTGGTCTATTCTCCCATGTGCCTGGTGACAGGACGAGGGGGAATGGGCTAAAGTCGTGCCAGGGGAGTTTCAGGTTGGATATTAGGAAGAACTTTTTTACTGAGAGGGTTGTGAGGCATTGGAATGGGCTGCCCAGGGAAGTGGTTGAGTCACCATCCCTGGACGTCTTTAAAATATGTTTAGATGTTGAACTTAGTGATATGGTTAAGTGGAGGACTTGTTAGTGTTAGGTCAGAGGTTGGACTCAATGATCTTGAGGTCTCTTCCAACCTAGACAATTCTGTGATTCTGTGAAAATACTCTCTGTTCTTCTTTGTTTCCTAAAGAAGCACCATTATGATACACGGTTAGTAGAGCACACCAAAGTTAAATAGTGAAATGAGCTGGGACTCAAGTCTAATAACGAATAAGATGAAGTTACAGTATTTACATTTCAAGAGACATTTTGAGAACAAGGTGGAAAGAATCTGAGCCCTGTGCAGTTCAGTTTTCTGCATGTTGTGGAAAAAATAAAATAATAATAAAGATCTACTGACTATAGTAACCCTGATGATAGATTATGATAGAATCATAAAATGGGGAAGGAGATTCTTGTCTTCAGCCATGACCTCTGATCATGGAGAATACGGTTTCTGTAATTTCTATAGCAGGATACTCCCCCACACCTCTGCTTTCTCTTTCTCTCTAACAAATTCACATGCACACAAGTGCAAATAAAAAGTGGACCTCTAACATCTGTTATGAGAGTTTGAAGAAGATGTATTCACTCACTATTAAAAATGCAAGGAGAATTGAACGTTTCCATACTACTTTTTTTCCTCTTTTGAAGATCACCTTGGCTTGACTAGATCATGGATTCTTTGAAGCAACAAATCCATTAAATCAGTTTAGGAAATCTTATCTGGAGGTAACTGCTCGACAACAAACTGCAGCTACTTCAGTCATCTTAGAAATAGTAAGAGATTTGTGTTCATGAAATATGTTTCTTAAATCCATCCAGTGTGTTCTAAAGTTATTACCTGAGTGACAGCTTTTAAAACTCAACTTATTTTGGTCTGTTCTTGCAAACACTGTCCAGTAAGTAGAAACCCATGGTGATGTGTCCACCAGTGGCCATGGTGATATAATTAAAATTTGTATTCATCTCAATTCATTTGGCATTGTAGAAACTCTTTGGAATATTTTTGAACATTTGGAGCAAATATGAACTCTGAAGATAATGTAGGGTGAAGAAAAATTGTCAGTCAGGAGAGAGAATGATGCTTGTTTACTGAATGACTGATGTAATGAATTTTCCTACTGCTGAAAATGCTTGCCCTCTTATAACACCTTACTGAATGTCCCTGCCAGCAGAAAGGTCAGGCTATAAGACGTGACTAATACTACTGTCAAAGAGCTCATATATTTCAATGCCATTTTTATTGTGCTTTTTGTTTGTCACATATTGGGTGAGAGCAACATGATTTTTCATCCATTTTAAGAAGTAGATAATGGATAGCACTCATTTAGAGGCACAATACTTTCATTAAAAGTATTCTGCACTAGATGGATCATACCTATCTGTTTTCCTTCTTCTTCCTTTTTTTTTTTTTTTTTTTTTTTTTTTTTTTTTCACGTGGCAAGTTGCTTAGGGACAACAGACTAGAGACAAAGAAAGATTTCCCAAACAAGGTAATATACAGAAGCCTGTGGGTAAGTCAAGTACTTCTTCCTTATTCATTTTGCTTTTGAGTCAGTATATGTATTGGTTACTGCCCTGACAGGCATCTTTTCTAAAAGTACCCTGAAGTCAGTGTATCAGCAAATATCAGGTATCCCTTTTAGTATGCTAACTGAAGGGGATTACTTCAAAATGGCAGTGTCACTATGATTGATATAAAGAGATCTATGTGAAGGCAAGTACTTGGAAGATAGGTATCTACTGCAGATAAATCACATCCTTATTTCTAACTTTTTTGAAGAAGAAGAAGAAGAAGAAGAACACAACTAGAAAACTATTTGTTGTAGTATCCAACTAGATAGAAGTGTTTTTGGTGAGATCTGCAATTAATTACAGAAGACCTAAAAGTAAGAAGAAAGAACAGCTGTCCTGTCCCAGAGAAGTTTCAAGTACATAAGCTCCTTTGAGCTTAGAGATCTCACAAGGAGTACTGGATGTACCCTTATTCCTCACCAGCAAAATAGTGAAACTAGGAAGTCCTAGATCCAGGCTAAAAAAAAAATTTAAATTTGCAAACAGCCTTGCTTATATGTACAAACAAAATCATTCCAAGTCAAAATTTATTTTTGTTTTTTTGAAGATTTTTTATTATTATTATTTTTGTTTGTTTATATTTTTTATTATTTTTGTTTTTATATTTATTTTTTATTTTTGTTTTATTTTTATCTTTTGAAGACAGCTTTTTTATTTTTCTTTCTTTAAATCTGCTTTTTACTGTTCTGTTCTGTCCTATTTTGGGAGGAAGGAAAGCTAGTGTAAGGGGATGATAATTTGAAAGTGACCTCTTTTCTGCTTCCATCTTAGCAAAAAATGTCTGTGCAGATGTGTGTTTATCGTGTGCAATGCTTTTCCCTTCTCCATTATCTGTTCTGCTGATATCTGTTGCCTAAAGCAATGTATGTGCAGTGTATGATGAGAAAAAGATAGTGTCTCTGTGTATAATAATGTTACTTACAAACACTGTAATTATCTGTTATAATCCATCTGAATTCTTACTGAAGTACAATAATGCCCTGAAATGGAACTACAGTAGAAAAGTGATTGATGACAATGCAACACTGGACATTTTTAAAATAATCTTTTATATTATCTTTCAGGGTTCTGCTATTAGTTCCATGGAGATGAGGTTTGGGTACTTATTGACTTAATTTCCTAGATTAGTTTTATTTTTCCCCCTTTGGTGGCTCCAGATGTCTGAACATTTTTATCTGAAAGGTAGGGAGGTGAAAGAGTGTGGCTAAAAGAATTGCACTTCATACATACATGTGGTGATTTTTTTGTTTTGTTTTGTTTGTTTGTTTGTTTGTTTGCGGGTGTTGGGCATGTTTGGTTTTCTTGTTGTTATTCTTGTTTGTTTGTTTGTTTTTGGAAGTAATCAAATTCTTATATTTTGACCACATGCAATTTTAAGCTGAAAAAACTATCCTGCCATGAGGACACATTTTTAACATTAAGACAATAAGGCAGTCCTAACTATAATTGTATTAGTATGAAACTCAGCACTAGATATGAATTTATATTTCTCTAAAATACAACATATTCAATTACCCAGTAATAATAACAACAAACATTTGATTCTTTTCTTACTCACAAAATTACAAATTCAGCTTTACTGTTCTGGAATTTAGTAAATATTTCACCTTGTACACATAACTGTTTTTCTTTGTCTACTTGTGTAAGAATTATAGAAATGACCAGAAATCCTGAAGGCTGGATTTTGGAAAATGAACAAGAGCAATCATCTTTTATGGTTTGGTTTAAAATTAGGAACCAGACCATCCATGAACCTGAACTTAGCCTATCAAGACAAACATACACTTCAGCCTAATCTGTTAAAAGGTCATAGACTTTATGGTATGTTATATTAGAGAAAAATAATAGCAACATGTTGCATGTTTAGCAACTTCAGGCTAAAACAAAAACAGCAGCAACAAGAACAACAAAAACACACAGAAAGATAAAAACATCTAACAATCATAAAATTCAAATATGAAAGTGCTGTCTCCAAGTAGGCCATTTTATCCTTACTAAAGATATGGCGCCCTTTCAGAGAGACGCACTTGAAAATTTGTCTAATTTGCTGTGGAATGGAAGGAGTATGGAGTTAACTTGATGCAGCTTGCACACTCAAAATGTGATTGTAGGTTTATTTTCCAGATTTCCACTTAGATCAAAGGTGCTGCTGATAAATTCATAGTACAGGCAATTGAGTAACCTACAAGGAGAGGTGTTTTGCTGGACCTGATATTTTCAACCAAAGAAGAACTTGTTGGGAAAGTGAAGGATTAAAAAAAAAAAAAAAAAGCAAAAAGCAAAAAAAAAAAAAATCTAAAAGCAAAGCCAATGAGATATAGAAGCAAGAAATTCCAGCTGAATATAAAAGAAATATGTATACATATATTTACTGTGAGAGTGGTCAAACACTGGTACATGTAGCACAGAGAGGTATAATCTCAATTCTTGGAAATACTTAAAGTCCAATTATATGTGATCCTGGACAACCTGTTCTTAGTGACACTGCTTAAGCAGGGAGGTTAGACTGAATCATATCTAGAGACGCCTTCCAACCTTATTGTTGTGGTTTAACCCAGCAGGCAACTTAACACCACAAAGCTACCCATTCGCTCTCCCTGGGTAGGATGGGGAGGAGAATCAGAAAGGTGAAAGTGTGAGAAGTCATGTGTTGAGATGAAGACAGTTTAGTAGTTTAAAACAAAAGCCACACACACAAGCAAAGCAAAACAAGGAATTCATTCACTACTTCCAATCATCAGACAGGTGTTCAGCCACTTCCGGGAAAGCAGGGCTCATCACACACAATGGCTTCTTGGAAAGACAAACTCCATCACTCCAAACATCCTCACATTCATCCTTCTTTACCCCAGCTTTTATTGTTAAGCGTGACATCATATGGCATAGAATATTGCTTTGGACAGTTTGGGTCAGCTATCCTAGATTTTTTCACCCTCAAGGCAGCATGAGAAGCATGAGAAAAGTCCCTGTCTCTGTGCAAGCACTGTTCTGCAACAACTAAAAACACTGCAGAAAACTGCATACTCTGATGATTTGGATTCAAGTAACAGCTCATTAATAGAATATATAATACTTCTACATGTAGGATTATAACTATGTTGGATCCTCTTAATTCTAGTTGTTTGTTTTTTTTTTTTTTTTCACTTCATTTTTTTTACTTATCCTTCTCTTGATAAAATTGTTATTGTTTTGATAGTCACAGTTTGAAATACAAAAAATGATCTGATGAGATTCCAGCTATTTTTTGTTTGCTAATTAAGAACTGCAGTAGAGAGCAAATGCTCTGCTTTATATTTCTTCCTAAGAGATACGCCCCATTCAGTCATTGGCATTCCAGATTAGTTTATTCTATATCATCAGCATTCTTCCATGATATATCATGGAAGAATGATATATCATTCTCTATCATCAGCATTCTCCAGGGTATATCAATATACCCTGGAGAAAAGATTTCCATTCAATAAGCAAACGTTTGTATTATCCCATGTTGCCTATTAATTAATATTCTGTATTCCTGTCAAATATTGATAATGAACAATCTGGAAAAAAAAAAAAAAAAAAAAGTTTGAATTGTCTAATAGTGAATATACTCTGTTTACCCAATAAAAGCCATAATCAGTGGGGACCTGTTACCATTAAACCTAAAAGCTTATAAGTTGTTGATAATACTCTGTTTAACAGAAAAAAAAAAAAAAAAAAAAAAGTCAAGGACTTGAGGAATTGTTTGTTAAATGCTGATTGTTAATATGGAGAGTTTTTCAGAATTTTTATTGTTTAGATTTGAATTTGTTCTTACCATTGTTAAGGTGAAATTTGTCACATGCTGTTTTGGAGACACCTGAAATCCTTGAGCCTATATTGCATTACACTAATGACTGTTTTTATTTTTCTGCCCACATTTCAGCATTGGTTAGACACAAGAACCGTTCATATTCCACAAGCAGCCTTCAAAGATTATCAAAGTGGAATGGTACAGCAACGTTTCCATAAGAAGTCTGATGGCAATATTGTAATGTTTGGTCTATGGTAACGTCCCTGAAAGGAAGAGGGGCTCAAGAAAGTTGGTTAATATTCAAGGATCACCTCCTCCAAACTCAAGAGCAGTCCATCCCAATGAGCAGGAAGTCATGCAAAAATGCCAGGAGCCTGAACAAGGAGCTCCTGGCAAAACTCAAACATAAAAAGGAAATATACAAAAGTGGAAGCAAGGACAGGTAATTTAAGAGACAGTCTGTGCCTGCAGATATGCAGTTAAGAAGCCAAAGTTTACCTGTAGCTGAATCTGATAAAAGAAGTCAAAGACAACAAGAAGGGCTTATGTAACCACGTAACTGGCAAAAGGATGATTAGGGAAAGTGTGGGCCTGCTGCTGTATGGGGTAGGGACATGATCCTGGGCAACCTGCTCTAGGTGACTATAATTGAACAGAGTGTTTGGACAATGTAACCTCCAGAGCTCTCTTCCAACCACAGCCATTCTTCTATGATTCTATGAAATCTTATAGCCAGGTTCCAACTGCACTTTCAAAACAATAGTTTCACTTTGAGGTTTAGATTAGTGTAAAAGCAAGTAAAAAGAAGAATTTTCAGATTTCACCAAAACCTCTTCCTATTCTAAAAATAATCCCCATGTGTCAAGGTAAAGACAGTTTAATAACAACAGCAAAATTTGTGTGTACAAGCAAAGCAAAACAAAAATTCATTCAAAGCTTCTTATTGGCAGGCAGATGTCAGCTGCTTCCTGGGAAGTAGGTTACCACTATGCATAATAGTTGCTTGGGAAGACAAACACCATAACCACTAATGGTCCCCCTTCCTGCTTCTTTCACCAAGGTTTTATTGACAAGCATGACGTCATATGTTATGGAATATCCCATTGGTAAGTTTGGGTCAGCTGTCTCGGCTGTGTCTCCTCCAAGACTTTTACCTACCAGAGACTACTGACTTTGGGGGTCAGGAAGAGAATCACAAAATCTTTTAGTTTGGAAAAGACTTCCAAGATCATCAAGTCCAGCTGTTAATCTAGCACTGCCGCTAAAATCTACCACTAAAATAATGTTCTTAAGCACAACTGCACCTCTTCTGAATACCTTCAGGGATGACAGAACTACAACTACATCCTTAGGCACCATGTTCCAATACCACACAACCCTTTCAGTGAAGAAATTTTTCCTCATATCAAACCTAAACCTCCCCTGGCACAACTTGAGGACATTCCTCTTGTCCTATCCCTTGTTGTTTGGAAGAAGAGCTCAATCTACCAATCCAGCTACAACATCCTTTGAGGTAGTTGTAGAGAGTGATAAGGTCTCCCCCAGGACTCCTTTTCTATAGGCTAAATAACCTCAGTTCCCTCAACTGATGCTCATAAGAGTTGTTCGCTAGACCCTTCACCAGTTCTGTTGCCCTTTGGACATGCTCCAGCACCTCAATGTCCTTCTTGTAGAAAGAGCTCAAAACTGAACACAGTACTCAAAGTGCAGCCTCACGAGAGCTGAGTATAGGGGGTCAATGACTTCCCTAGTCCTGCTGGCCACGCTGTTTCTGACACAAGCCAGCATGCTATTGGCCTTCTTGGCCACCTGAGCACACTGCTGGCTCATATTCAGCTAGCTATCAACAGATAGCCCCAGGTCCCTTTCCAAGGTATAGCTTTCTAGCCAATCTTCCCCTAGCCTGTAGCATTCTCGAGGTGCATGAGCTGGAACTTAGCCTTGTTGAACCACATACTGTAGACCTTGGCCCATCAATATCTCTGCAGAGCCTTTCTACCCTCAAGCAAATCAACACTCACGTGTAACTTGGTGTCATCTGTAGACTTACTAAGGGTGTACTTGAACCCCTTGTCCAGTTCATTAACAAAGATATTAAAGAGAACTGGCCCCGATACTGAACCCTGGGGATACCACCTGGCCTCCAACTGGATTTAACTCCAATCACCACAACTCTTTGGGCCTGACCACTCAGTTAGCTTTTTTACCCAGCAAAACATACACCGTCCAAGCCATGGGTAGTCAGTTTCTCCAGGCAAATGCTGTGGGAAACAGAAAGAGAAAACATGGACACTAGGCAAACAATGATCAGCAGTGGTCAAAACAGGTGTGTTACCAGCACTGTCTTAGCCACAAATACTAAGTAGAGCACCATACACAACATACACTGCTGTGAAGAAAACTCTTCATAACTTCATCCCAGCCAGAGTTGAGTACAACATCCTAAACTTTACCTGCTCTCACTATTAACTTGGTGGACAGAATATTGAACTAGAATTGAGGTGTGAGGCTTTGTTCCAAAGACTTGGCTGAAAATGGGATTCAGTCACAATCTAACACTTGTGTTTAAAATGTCAGTTACTTTTGTCCAGATTCTTCTCTCTGGAAAAACAAACAAACAAATAAAACTTTATATATATATATATATATATATATAATTATAATTATAATAATAAATTATATATAATATATAATATATAATTTTATATATAATATAAATAATGATATAATAATAATGTGAATGTAATATAAATATATACATATATATTTATATTTATATATTATATATATAATTATATTATATATATTATATTGTATATATTATATTGTATATATTATACATTATATATTATAATATATAATATATAATAATAAATATAAATAAAATAATATAATATAATATAATAAATAATATATATTATATATTATATATTATATATTATATATTATATATTATATATTATATATTATATATTATATATAATATATATTATATATTATATAGATATATTATATTTTATATAATATATATTATATATACTTATATAATATATAAATATAAATATATGTAAAATAAATAATATATAGTAATAATTATATATTTTATATATATATATATAATTTATATTTAAAAAAAAATTTTTTTTTTTTAGTTGAGAGTGCTCATCTTCCATGGGGTAAATATAACCTGTGGAAGAAGTGGAAGAAAAGTGCCTGTGGGAAAGTAAACCAACGTCCCAGAAGCCAATGGACAAAGCTGCAGTCACCCTGTAGAAAGCTCTTGATTCAGACACAACACTGCTGGGAGGCAGGAATTTTGGTCAGAAATCCATCAAGCAGAGATAGGAGACAGAGCTCAAGTTCACATCCCACAGTGCTTACTTTAATGAGGAGCAGGACATAGCAGAGTAAAACCTAAAGAAACAACAGAGCTGAAATACATCCCACATTTGGCAGCAACTAACAGGTCTTCAGGACAGCAGCTTTGAACTTAGGTATCTCAGTTAATTTTAAGTCATATTAAAACTTAGTAACTGAACACAAGAAATGTCCAACTAGTTCTAATCAGGTCAGTACATCCTCAGTATGTGGCTTGACAGGTGGGAGAGATACCTCTCAGAAATAACTGGCCAGGACATACTGAAATTGCCTATACTTCCTGAAATAGCTTCATACCATATTCCATTAAATTACAGAAGCCTGTCTTAAATTCCCTTTTAAATGTAACAGACTGGATCTACCTCAGGTATTGTACTATTGTGTCTTTGTTTCAAATTCTTCATCTGTAAAAGACTGATTCTACTTATAAAAATGTCTGTGTGGGAGTTTAAAATGATTGCTCTTTTGGGAGCCTATTTCTTTCTTCTTATTCCTCTCTCTCTTTTTAAATTTTAGGAAAATCTTGTGCAGCTTGTTCTAGTCTACTCCATCTTTTCATTCTGGGAAAATAAAACGGAAAAACAGAGGCTGTAATCTCTGTAAGGGGTCTTGTGGACCCTGTCTGTAAGGGGTCCACAAGACCCCTTACAGAGATTGTCCAATCTGTCAATATAGTCAGAAAAGACCATGGAAAATATATTCATATATTTACTTCCCCTTTCTTACAGCCTGTCCTAGGCATACCTTGGCTGTGTCCAGATTCAGTTCACCAACAAAGCTACAAAGTCAAAATGAATCTTTTTAATAAGAAAATTTCTGGATAGGTTTACACTCTTCTGTAGTGAATCCTAATGGTAACTGGAGGGATGTGTTAATGAGTGTGGAATGAAGCCTGGGGTATCAGATATTCCCACGTTACTGTGTTGAAGTGGAAGCTACTACAAAAATGAAACTGACTGTTAATTAAACAGTGACATCCTTGAGATCTGGACTAGCACTTAACTCTTCTCATTCACTCTAAACTTCTCTCGTTTCAATCTGTAGTATTTCCTTGCTGGGAAACACTATAGTTTGAGTCCATTTTTTGGATCACCTTTGCTGAAACTGGTCCTGCAAATAAAGCAGTATTATAGGAGACTGCAATTAAAAAAATCTACTTACTAGTAGATTATCTACTATCTAGACTATCTATTTATCTAACTCTGTTACCCCATTCAGTTTGGAACATTACAATGAATAGGACTGTTAAATTAAATGTTATGCAATATAATGTGTTATGGATTACTGGAAAAGAATTAGAGACTTCTGAAAATGAATCCTTTTTGTTTATTTACTTTTGTCTAAGCTTTAAATGTTCAAATGGAAAACTAAGTTCTATAATAATAAGGCTGAAAAAAGAAACATAAAACTGTATTCCTCATTAAGATAAAAAAAATCTCTGCTCATAAATGTGGAAACCAGACCATTGTGGTCATTTATCTTTTGTTGAAAGCAGAAGTTTATCAGCTCTCTTTTGTCCTCTTTGTTTTTCTTTTTTTTTTTTTCACTTTTTCATTTTTATTTTTTTTTCCATTCTGTGTAACCAGTCAACTTCCCTCAGGTATTTGGCCAGCCAGAGAGAAAGAAAAAAAATTGTTCTGCTATTTATCTTCAGGTGAACATTTTTTCTTTACTCTGTTTTATCCTCATCTGCTCATTTCTGGTCATTTGATTTTGCTGTAACAACATACAGTATTATGAAAAATTTGAACCGTTCACTCCAACAGAGTTTGTGGGAGCAGCTCTATATGGCTTTCATCAGAAAAACTGTCCTTTCAATTATGTTTAGATTGAACTAACTCATGCTGTCAAAATAATCCTGAAACTATCAGGTGTTATAAATAAATGTTTTGACATTGTTACTTCACAAAATTTCAATTAAAAATAAGTAGTAATTTAAAAAAATATATTGTGCTAGGGCAATCCAGATATTCTTGACTGAAAAAATAAATAAATAAATAAAAATCAGACTGTAAAGATTTCCAAAAGGATTGGTTTTGGTTTTAAAATATTTGATTTTTTTTTTAAAGGCTAGTTCTGTATAATGTAGAGTCTAAACTAGCATTTTCTAATGCATGATTCAGTTACAAAATATGAAACTTCAGAGACAGGACAGGGAAGAGTCAGGAAAGTATTAAATTGTCCCAAAGATATTATATCTACATATTTTAACATAGAAGATTAAAGGTGTTTGTGCCATCTCAAAAATACCAATTTCAATATTTTTTTTTCAACATGTCAAAATGGTTGGATTAACTTTGTGTGGCAAAGACTGTTTGGTATGATGCTACTGTTGAATTTATTTTTTTTTCCCAGAAAAGAAAATAGACATAAGGTATTTGATTATTGATAGAGGGTAAAGATGGAGTGTTTAGCAAAATCTGTGGAAAAGTAAACCTGAGATCTGAGAAGGAAAAAAATCATGACCAGATTTTTTTTAAATGTATTTTTCTATATCTTTTCAACTATGGTTTGGGGAATTATTTCAGCCAAAAACTTGAGTGCTTTATTTTGAATTGTATTAAATTACGGTCATTTGCAAAACAGTTTTATTGTAGTTATTAAATGTCAATACATAGTTTCCTCCAGAGGCTGGATTACCCAGTGATCAGTGACCATCATGTCATCAAATCACTTTCACAATGGTCTGCTCCTTCTACATCTCTACCTAAAAACTTTGGGAACTTCTACTGGAAATCTGCAATGAGAGATTGGGTCTATTGAGTTTGATGAGTGTCCTTCAGCTTAAAGTCACTACTTACCTAGTCTACAATTCCTTTCACAGGGATCTGCTGACGGATGGTCAGAAAAATGTTGGGCAATCCATGCAGAGCTAATGGGGGTATGGAGTCAGCATAAGAATATTTCCCTCTAGTATTGTCATTCCCAATGACAGAAACATTTGTACTACACAAATTTAGCAATATTATATACATGATAAAAACTTTTAGCATGTTTACAATAGTGTTTTGCTATTGTAAACTAGAAGAAGATACTATTCTAGCAGGTTTTTTTATTTAGTTTCTTATCAGTAATGAGAAGATCGAAATATTAAGGATAATTTTTTTTCAGGAAAAAAAAAAAATGAAGAAGAAGAACTCAGTCCCAAAGCCAATGATATAGCAATGTCAGAATTCGAATGTCAGATAACGGATTTTTTTTTCCACCGTTCTCATCTCTGAAACATTCTGGCATGATGGAATCACTAGGAACAGGCCATAAAAGATGTCTAAGCAATGATTTACTTTTTACTTCATAAATACGTTCTCTGTTTCTGATTCTCTCTGTCTTTTAAATGATCTTGTAACTTTTTTATTCTAGTATGGGAATTCATTCTTTTCTTTTTTTTTCCATATGCATAATTTGTATCTAAGTTCCTATCACTTCTTTTTACTGTATCATGAGGATCTTATCTCAGATTCTCTGTTATTCAATTCTGATATAACATACTGTGCCATTCAGAAAGATCATTCAGTCTCTTTACGACTTTTACAGATATGATAAGCTCTGGAAGGCAGTTTTTCCCAGTTTGGAGCATTGCTGATTTCCGTCTCTGCCTATTTTATGGATAAGTATCACTGGAAGAAGAGCTGGCAGAATCTCAGACTAGCTGAAGCTGTAATAATATTAATGAATATCTCAAAATATAAATTCAGTACTAAAAATAAGTTTTTTAATCTAATTTTCTGTTAAAGAACCGAATAAACATTTAGACCTTTCTAGTAATATACATTCTGGATTACAATGTAACTTCATTTTGCCACTATTTTGGAGAAACACTTTTAAGATATCATAAAGCTTGCAGAGTTCCTACAAGACGACTTTGCAGTAACGATATTTTAAACATTTAGAGTGTTGGGTAAGTCAGATTTTTACTTGTGTGAAAAGATGACTATTTACTCCAAGTGGAAGGAAATCTGCAAAAAATATATTTGATGTAAAATTTTAAAAAACAGTCTCAAAAGGGTGGATAGTCATTTCTCCAGTGACTGTAAGTGCAGTGAGACATAAAATATTTGTGTGACTTTGCTGCATAAAAATTAATTGTATCTGTTTACCTTAATACCACTAGGTGTTAATAAAATATCACCACAAATTGTCACCAGAATATAAAAACATTATCTAATTTCAGCTCTGGAAAAGTTTAAAAGATGCTTCATTTGGTGACAAACATTGAATGAAATGACATTTTCAAAATCTTCACAAGCTTTAAAGGTTTTTTGTTTAATGGAGGCAAAAATATGTCTTATTTTCTACCTTTCTTATTTTTCTTTAAATCTTTGCTTTACCATGAAGAAACAATTTGGTAATAGGCAAAGTGAGAAAACTAGAGTGGGTAAAATTAATAATCTTTAAGATCATCTTTTTTATTTTATTTTGTTTTATTTTGTTTTAAAATTAAAGTGGACTTTACCTGGGATTTCCTTGTTTTTTTCTCCTAGCTCAAGTACTGCGAGATATCTGTTTTCAGCGTACTTCATCTCATAGCTAAATCCTTTCCCCTTCTCTGTACACCTGTCGTGGTTCCGCTCGAGTGGGCAGCCGAGCTCCACCACAGCCGCTCTCTCACTCCCCCTCCTCAAAGAGGAATGGGGAGAAAATATGTGAAAAGGGCTCAAGGATTGAGATAAGGACGAGAAAATCACGCAATAATTATTGTAACGGGCAAAACAGACTCGGCATAAGGAGATAGTAAGATTTATTGCCTACAACTAACAAGCGAGAGAAGTGAGAAAACAAAGGAAAAAAAAAACAAAAGCACCTTCCCCCCCCATCCACCCTTTTCCACCTCCTCCCCCCGAGCGGCGCAGGGGAACGGGGAATGGGGGTTATGGTCAGTCTACAGCACTTCTTCTCTGCCGCTCCTTCTCGGTCACTCTCGTCCCCTGTGCTGTGGGGTCCCACCCACGGGATGCAGTCCTTGATGAACTGATCCGGCGTGGGCTTCCCACAGGCAGCAGCTCTTCCAGAACTGCTCCAGATATGGGTCCGTACCACGGGGTCCATCCCTCAGGAGAAAACTGCTCCAACCTGGCTCCCCTACGGGCAGCAGCTCCTGCCAGATCACCTGCTCCTGCGTGGGCTCCTCTCCACGGGCTACAGGTCCGGCCCGGAATCTGCTCCGGCAGGGGTCTTCCACAGGCGGCAGCCTCCGTCGGTGCAGGGCCACCTGCTCCACCGTGGTCTCCTCCACGGGCTGCAGCGTGGAACCCTGCTCCACCGTGGTACTCCATGGGCTGCAGGGGGACATCCTGCTTCACCATGGTCCTCACCACAGGCCGCAGGGGACTTCTGCTCCGGCGCCTGGAGCACCTCTCCCCCTCCTTCTACACTGACCTTGGTGCAAGGCTGTTCTCCCACTCCCTTGACTCTCCCGGCTGCTGTGTGGCGCAGCGTTTTTTCCCTGTCTTAAATATGCTCTCACAGAGGCGCAAAACAACATCGCTTATTGGCTCGGATCTGGAAAACAATGGGGCCCTTCCCAAACATGGGGCAGCTTCTAGATCTTTCTCACAGAAACCACCCCTATGGCTCCCTGCTACCAAAACCTTGCCACGTAAACCCACTACAACACCAGAATCAGACAGAGATGCTGAAGATGCATTACTAATCCAAATAGCAGGAAGCTGTAATTACCAACTTTCCTTCCTTTCCCCTGTGTTTGTCTCTATAACTTTGCTGAATGGAGGAGAAGATGAAGTAATTAAGACTTGTCAGCCTGTCTTCCTTTCCAGCCGCCAAAATCCCCTTCCCTCTGCATTGCACCAGTGAGGGATCAAAACCAGTGGAGAATCAAATGTCAAGAGAGAATCTTTTGTCAAGAAGTACAAGTGGTTAGGCATAACTGTTTGGGAGACAAAAAGAAATACCAAAATGTTATTGTTATATTAACCTGTGAAAGCTGTGAATCCCCACTCACTTCATACATAACAGTGATGTCTTCTTGCAATCAAAGATTAAAGTAGTTGCTACCTCAATGTTTACTATATTGATATGTCTCTAATTGGGAGGTGATAAGTTTCCTGGTACATCACAGGTAAATTGGTGATACCAAATAATAAATCATAGAATCATAAAAAATCATAGAAGGTGACACTGGTCTGAAGGAGGGTTTCTGAGAGCACAGAAAGCTACTATTACACAAGTGTGTCAATCATTCATAAATTTACCTATAACTTGGTGGCTTATCAACTGCAGGATGTTTGCACATACTTTGGTTAATACCCTTCTCAAAGGCTCCAGTTAAGCTTCTGGGACACATGTGCTTGCTTAAATGAAAGATTTCAACTGCAGCAGCAGTGGGCACAGCAGTCAACTCCTCATTTTCCCCTTGTGTCAACAAAGGCACTAAAATCTGGTTATTAACTAAACGCTGTGAGCTAAAGAACATGTAAGTGTCTTTACGGAAAGTGCAAGTGTTAATCTAAGCTACCCAGAGAGGATGTCAGTTTTCAGCAGAAGGGCAGGCAAAAGAAGCAGTAGCTCCTCACCTGGAAACTGCAAAACTGCTTAGGGAGCAAGGTGCGCTATATAAGTCATTACATCTTATTCCTTCTCATATCTGGAGGGCATTAGGTTAAGAAGTAATCAGAAATACATGACCCACCACAGTTATGTGATATATAGGTACAGTAGGCAATTACTTGTTGTAGCCAGAGAGCTTTAAATGTTTTCTCATCTGAAGCTTCCTGATGCTCTTTCCCTTCTGTTGCTGGGTTTGTGTTTTGTGCAAATGTGCAGACGTGTATTATCTGGACAGAGATAACACACTAATTTTACAACAACCTTTGCTTAATATCATATTTTAATTCATCTTTCTGATTTCAGAAAGTCCAAACCTGTCAACAAAACCTCAGCATGACAACTTTTCCTGGCTAAGATGCTTAACACTGAGGTTACCTGCATGGCCTAGGAACTGCAGTCAAAATAGCTTTAGTTTGAAGACTGAGTTCAAGAGTTTGTGTATTCCAGTTTAAACATTTCTAGCATTTCAATCATTTCTAACATTATTATTAAACTAATAAATGTTTTAGTAGCTTGAAATATCTCCAGACTTAAAATCCAGTGTTGGGTCCATATATTACAAACAACAACAGCAACAAAGGAGCTGACAAGTGGTGAGTTAAGTAAAATTAATTTCCTCTCAGGTTCCCAGTGAAATCATAAACCAATCAGACTTTTTTCTAATGTTATATGATACCACCAGCACAAAATTGCTCAGTGAAATTATTTGCTTGCAAATCATTGCAGTCATTATGCTCAAGAAATATATTTGTATGTTTGTTTGTTTGTTTTTAAGTGGGTAGTATAAAACAAAAAAATATATTCTGCTGCTTTTCATCTACCAGTATCAGCAGGAACCCCTCAGCTGACCTAGAGCTGATAGGTTGTAAATACTGCATTGTTTTAAAAAATTAATGAGTATTGAGTATAGCAGAATGGAAAATTAATAAGAAAAAAATAAAAAGGGAACAAAACACAGAGATGTAATAAGAACCTTTCACTAGTTACAGTTATTGACACACATGCATATTTTGACATTAATTGATGCTTACTTATATTTGTGACTAATCACAAAATAAAAAGAAAAATATAGTTTCTCTAACTGAAGATTAGAGAGTAGATGTTCCTCATCCTAATCAGACACATCTGAATTAAGTACAGAAGGAAATCTACTGATCCGTTCCATCTGGCAAGCAAACCTGCACTCATTTAAACAATTTGCTGTTATCTTCTATGAGTGTGTTTCATGACCAGGAAAACACATTCCTATCCTGGTGATTTGATATAGGAAAATTGTTATATTTGATCTTTGTTTAAATCAGAAGAAATGCTGCAAAAGTAGACATCAGAAAAGAGAAAGAAGGAAAGTCAGTAGGTTGGTTCAGCTATGTTATTCCCCTCAACAAATGTCCAAAATTTTTACTTCAAGTGACAATTACTTATGGACATCTCAGTGGTTATTTGGCTCATAATTAGCCAATTCAGAACCTTTTTCTGGTTGCTTAGGTTTGAATAGTGACTGAGAAGCAGCAGGCTATAGTTCTTTTCCTCTGAAGAATTTAGCATGAGATTTCTCTCTTCCAACATAAGAGCATTCAGAATGAAGAATCTCTTGTATTCATACCCAGGTATAGCATCTGCAAGTTCTTTGTTAAGATTAGTCATACAACTGTACTTTCGAAACACTGAGGTTATAATTTTAATGCATAACAGGGTGGCTTTTACCATGTAAGAAAAGCTTCCTGATTATAAGCAATGTGTTTTGCTCTTTGCAATGACACATATACAACTCCCAAAAGAGAATTTAATATTCTTTCAAACTGTGATAAGAATTATTTGAAGGTGAAAGTTCTGCTATCTCCTTCTGATGCTTTATTAAATTCATACAAGATAATATTGTTTGCTTGATAACCTGAGTTCATGTTTGTTCCAAAGTTTAATTTTCTAATAATTTCTGAGAACGTGAAGAAAAACCTGAACAGCAGGAGTCATTTCCTCTCTTTCCATTGTCACCCATGGTTTTATCTCATTTGGAGATACTCTGTGACAATTTTGCCACTGCCCTCTGAAGAGGACAGCATGTGAGTGTCTTTTCCAAAAGGGGAAGGTTATTAAAATTGTATCTTAGAAGGAGCTAATTTTTTTGGAAGTATAATGTAGAGAAAGATCTATGAAAAAAATAACTGTTCTGCAGCTATGAAGATGGAAATTATTCCTCTTTCTGAAGACATAACTCGTCTACCTAGATTTGTTGGAAGGGATTTACAGAAAACCTGCGTCACCCACCTTCATAAAATCCTCTTCCCAAGAGACTACAGCAAGTGATTTCCCAAAAATGTAGAGCATAAGAAGAGAGGCTTCATCTTTTTGTGCGTGCTCTGCAGTGCATTAGACTAACTAATAACCCAAATCAAAACTGGATTCAGAACTGCTTCTGTTCAAGATTAGACCAAATAACCTTGTGCCAGGTTCTCCTGCTTACCTTGCCAGTACATTCACTGAGCAGAGCTTCTTCCATGTGGTAATAAATAGTCCTCTCTGCAGAACAGTGATAATAAACTCACTGTTGATTCATTCAGTTTCAGCTCCATGATGACAAGATTTTCAGTTCTCTAATTAGCTTATCAGAGCTGACTTGAATATCTCTGAAAGCTGTAAACGTGCTTTGCCAAAAACTAAAGATGCCGTTTGCATGCTGGACATCCTATTTTAATTTTCTATGACTTTCATACAGTATACTGAGTGTTTTTGTTATTTCAGAGGTTTTTTTTGAATTGAGTGTTGTGGTTCTCTCAGGTAAAGATTTAAAATTTCTGTTGATCCAAGCATGAAGAAATGTTTGTGGAGTTCTAATACAGCATAACAAAAAATAAAATGAATACTCCCAAGGTAATCTGTTGACCATCACACTTGCCTAGCTGTAACACCAAGCAGTAAGAGTGAGATTAACTTGGTTTAGTGAAGCTAAAAATGTTCATGTTACCAGAAAACTACTGCAGATCATTGAAAACACACTGATTCACTTCTTTGAGTGAGAAATTTGGATAATGTTTTTGAAGATTAATAGAATTTAAAACACATTAATATTTCTTTTTATAGGAGTCTGCCTACTGAATTTTCATTCTTTCTGATTGTCAAACATCTCACTACTTCGTAAATTATTTGCAAGGTGCCTGGAGGTGCAGTTAAAGAGGGCAAACTTGTGTTATGAATACATGTTTCTTAAAGCTTTCCTAATGAATTGGTTTCCCTGTAGGGTACAGGATACAGTACTTCAGTCTAATGAATGGAAAACATTAAACTTCAGGCATCTTTTTACTACAAAAAAATGCCACTTTTCACACAAAATTTTGAATAAGAAAGCTGAGGAAAGTGGCTCATCCTGTGTTGCTTTCCTAAATCCCTTCTTGAAAATGAAAGAAAAATATGAACCCTCTCACCTGCAAACGTAAATTAGTTTAGTTTTCTTTTGCTTTGTTTTATATCTGAAAGCATCAAAACTTCAGTGATACCTATTGCTCCAATGCTGACGTCCTCTGGATGTTGATTTCATTTAAAGCTGTGCTGCTGTAAGTGGCTGCTAGTAGATCAAAGGAATTTATTTTTTCCTGATAAAATAAATAAATAAGTCCAGGGGAGAAGATGTGGAAAGCATTCTTAATTTTGAGCATGATTCCAACATGAGCATTATGAGATGGCTATTTAGAGTTTTCTATTAACTGCATCTAATATTTAAGATTTCTTCAGTTTGAAGATTTGGGAATTCAAGTCTGCTGTATAAATATCTTGAAGCCAGTCCTTTATCATTCACAAGATTATTGACCTAGTCAGAGTGTTAAATTCTGAACAACATTCTTCCTTACTAGAGTCATGTAAGTGGTAACTAATTGCATTTATGCAGATACATATCACATTTTTATAAAAATACTTCCAGATTGCTGAGTAATTTTTCACCATCTCTTTGACAGACAGAAACATTTCAAAGAGACCCAACCATGCCAAAATTGCCTTTTTTTTTTTTCTTGGTTACCTCAACCAATAAATCTTAGTTTTAGCTTCCTCTTGTTGTTTAGTACTTTTTCCTATATAGATTAGTTGTCAGTTCTTCCATTTGTTTTAATTTCTCTTTCAGACTGATAACACCAAGCATTCACAATATCTTTTCTTAGCTGTTTTTGAAATACAGTGCAACACACTGCAACAATATCTGCAACAATATGAAATACAGTGCAACAGTATCACTACTGGGCAAAACTATGATACAGGTGCAAAATAGAACAACTTTACATTTATTACTGAAAGATCAGGCATGGGGTATGGTTAAAAAGCTTCTATGTGAAGTGCACACACACACCACCATAGAACATGCTCAGCTGAGTCTTAGAGGCAGAAGTCTTGGTGGTGACTCTGTTAATGGAGAACTCAAAGTCAGAATGAATGCAAAAGAGGTATTTGTGAAAATGGCTAGCAAAGTACAGAAAGTGGAAAGGAGAAAGGAAGAACTGTCAAGGCATACACAGAACTCATTCCTAATCAGTTAATTAACAAGTCAGTTTATTTTACATATGTTTCCTTACTTGTGTGTCAGAAAGACTCTGATTCATTTTAATAACTGCAGAAGCCTAAATGGGGACGTGTGTGTGTGTGTGATAACTCACTGGTCAACAGGGAATGATAGATACTCTCTGGAAGTAATAGGAACCATGTCATTCTGGATCAGTTGGTATTAAATTTTGATGAATATTCTAACTTCAGTGCTTCATTTATGAACTAGATGGAATAAATACAAGGCCCTATGAGTATCTTGCATCTTAAAGAAGAAAAAGAAATACAGAAAAAAATATAAGTTAAAAATGAGATGTAAACTGATAACATTGTTTCACAAAATCTTCAATGTATTTCTTAATTACAAAATATAACTGTCAGATATAGTTGTAGATATTATCTCTAATTTTTTTGTTTGTTTGTGTGTTTTTTGTTTTTTGTTTTTTAATATATATGATATATATGATAATTTTTAACAGAAGTTTTTGAGTGCATCAAGGTAAAGATTAGGTAAAGGTAAGATTAGACCACTTCAGAATGGACAAGTATCATGGCTTCCTTTTTTTTTTTTTTTTTTTTTTTTTTTTTTTTTTTTTTTAAGTTAACTTTGTATTTGAAGAGGAGCAACAGCATGTAGAACAGTTTAGAGGCAGAAATCCTAAATCAACTAGAATGCAGCAGCTTTGGAAGAGGTTTCCAGAGTTTGAAAGCTAGTCCCAAGGTAATTCTATTTCCATCTTTTCCTCCATAAAACAGTGATAAATAGAAAATAATCAACACAAGTGATACAGGAGTGACTGATCCATGTTAGCGTTAGGTCAGAGGTTGGACTTGATGATCTTGAGGTCTCTTCCAACCTAGAAATTCTGTGATTCTGTGATTCTGTGATCTTAAAAAAAAAATGTATCAACCTCAAACTAAGTATGACTGTTATGCTGTAAACTCCTGTAACTCTAGAAACCCAGAAGAGTAGCTTACCAGGGAATATTTGTACAATGTTTTTGACTGACTTAAAACACTTAAGGATCTCCAGCTGTTTTATGAGCTTGGATCATAAAAAATATTATTGGATCAACACATACTACATATATATATATATATATGTATATTTATAGCCCTTCATCTTGTGTAAGCAGTTACACGCTGCAGTCTCTCTTTCTTCCTCCCTCGTACTGCATGCATCCAGAGAATTTTGTCCCCATGAAGCATGATTTTTTTACCTAGGGTTACTGATCCCACTGGATATAATTCCAGTCTGGAACAGCATATAACAGAGAGGTAACTGAGTTAGCCAAGACCCAAGTAAATACTATGTAGTTATTTTCAGCTCACATCCAGACATAATTTGCCTTACTAGACTGATTTTAGAAAGCTTAGAAGGGTCTTTCTTTTCACTAGAATGGTTATACTGAATGTAAACTGTGATAGTAACATCTGCATGCATCTAAGTGGATTTACCATTTCAGTTTTTGACTAGTTTAAGAGTTTGTGTAACACTCTGTTTCACTGTTACTTTCAGTGTGTGATCTATGGCTACAAGAAACAGCAAATCAATTTTGAGGATAACTTGTTTTCAGGCATCTGAGGAGAAGTGAGATTCCATTAAGTCCATCAATCACCTCCTGAATCGTTTTCCCCTAAGGAATGGTGAAATAACTTGGTGTCCTGATAGATGCTTAGGGCCAACACAGATATAAACAGAAGGGAAAACCCAAAACAAAACATTTTTGTGGTTACTATTATTGCAGGAAAAAATGACTCTTTACCTTTCTGGTCTACATCTAGATTTAGAGAACATTTTATCTATACATATATTTAAATATATTTTTCCATCGTTCCAAGAGTAAAAAGCAAGGGAACACTTTTTTCCTCACATTGCTGTTGAGACTTGAACTGATGTTGGCAGATACCTCTTATCAGTTATGGTCATCAAGAACTTTTCAGGATCACTTTTGTTCCTGTCTTGTTTACTCATCCCTTGAGTTAGAGGCAACACAGTCTTTACATTTCTTATGCCCTATTTATATCTTGGAAGTTACATGTACTATACATTTCTTATTAACAATGTTGCACTCCAAGTAAAACAGAAGTGATAGTTAAGCATATAACAGTTTTAGGTGGTGACTTTATCTCTGATAAGTACATTATAAGACCTCTGCATCTAAGCAAAGCCTTATATATATATATATATATATATATATATATATATATATATTTGTTATGGTCATGGCAATATATTTGTAATATTTATTTTTTTAATTTATTTTTTAATTTGTTATTTAAATATGTTATTTTTAAAATGTGTTATATATATATAAATTTGTTATATTGTTTTTATATTTGTTTTTGTTTTTTTTAATTTGATAATTTTTAAATTTGTTATCCTCTGGTAGGGAGAGACTATTCACAACCTATTCACAATCTGCTTCATCCAATGAAAGCTATCTGTGTTGGAGATGCAGAAAAAAAGAATGACTCAGATGTCTGACAATTGCAGTCATATTTATTATTAATGAAAAAGAAACTTTTATTTCTGCGTGTCAATGTGATTACAAAGTTACCTTATAGGATTGGAAAAAATGATATCTAGAGACAATCTCATGTTGTACTGAAGACAAGAAGCAATAAGTGAAAGAAAAGAAGCATTTCTACAACATTTTTATTTATCCAGATAATATAAATAAAAGATGACTGAAGGCAGAAATAGTAGAAATAGCAAAAAAAAATTCTAATAAATGAAATTTGTAGTAATTATTTCAGAGGAATGGAGAGATCTAGTCATGCTGCCAAGTTTTCTTCCACTGAATTTCATAGGGTTTCATTTCTGAATTGTATTTTTGCTTGTATGTTTTTCTTGCAATTCACTGTTTAATCAAGATTATATTAAACAGTTGGTCTTGATGATCCTTGTGGGTCCCTTCCAACTCAGGATATTCTATGATTCTATGGCATAGACTTTGGATTTTCAAATATAAATGTGTGTTTGTTTATTATTCTCATAGCAAGTGTGAATCTCTTTTTCAGTGCAATATGTTTTTAAATTGCCAATTCCAGTAATGTACATAAAAATGATACTGTTTTGATATACTGATGGGGGACAAAATCTTATCCTTTAAAAGAAAGGCAAAGTTCATAATGCTCACTACCTAATAAAGAAGTAATCTCTAGATTTTTTATTTTTTTATTTTTTTTGTTACCAAGGAAGTACAGAACATAAGAGGAATCAAAGGGATGGTCAGTGACTCACGAAGTACTTCAGAGTTTAAGGTGTTATGAAGTGTATAATTTAACCTACATTCCAATCAAACATATAGTAATTGATAAATGAAGTTATCTATTATCTCCTCTTCACAGGACATTTGCTGGAGAGACCACTGAATGACTGGCTAGAAAGAAGGCAATTAATTAACCAGTGCTCTATTTTCTGTCATTTTTTTATTTATGCCTAACTCAGCTTTACAGTAGCTATTCCTTTCCCATTTCAAACATGATACTTTCTTCACCCTTCAATACAGTTTTATAACATTGTGTTTGTACTTCAGCACTTTTTCCTTTTTCCAGTACCATCTGTTGCCTCCTTGCTTTACTTTGTTCCTGCTAAGTTTCCTGCATACTTCAGTGTTGTACAGTAAGTCTTTTACCACTCATGGTACTCACCCTGACAGATCTTCTACTGCTCTGCATATGTAAGGGGGCTCTCAGGAACTGAGAAGTCAGATTGCAAAGAAATGTTAAGAGCCAGCTTATAAAATAGAACAATATCATCAGGAAAAATATTAAACAAGAAAGGAAAACGTGCAGCAAAGGGAAGACCAATCTACTATACAGGTATTGAGTATACAGACACAAAAATAATGAGAAAACAGAGTTTTATTTGATGAGCTTATTGAAGAAAATTTTAAACAGCTACTTAGTATGTCCATGAACCAGTAAATCACAGTGTAAAACATAAGCTACAAGCTAAGGAAATTACTCAGTAAACTACAGATTTAATTTCTGTGAATGTAATCACACAGTGGACAAAAATGCTGTAAAAACTTTTGTCACTCCAATTATTCCATGTTAAACAATACTTCATTTTCATGCCTTTATCTTCTTTCCATTATACTTTTCTCTTACTCATCTGACCCTTTTTTTTAAACATGCATATTTTTTCTTTTTTTTTTTTTTTTTCTTTTTTTTTGGTTTGTTTCACATTTTTTTTTACATTCAGTCAGAAAATGCCCTTTCATCTGAATCCCTCCTCCAGAGATAGCTCTTCCTGCTCACAGTTCATCTACCTACTGTTCTTCCTCTGAGCTGTTTGCTCTTCATCTTGGTTATGCTTGCTCTTTACCTCAGTTGAGGACAGTGACTGTGTCTGGCAAATGTTACTAGTCAGATGAAGAGAGTTAGCACCACATGGAGTCCTGATTTTACCTGTTGTGTGCTGGCCAGAAGAGCTGACCAGCTTGGTGAGCACTGCAGAGCATGAGCCCTTCCATTAAGGAGCTGCACTCCAAGGAGATGAAGATGTGTGAGGAAAGTATGATAATGATAATATCTGTTACTATCAGGAAAGGGCCTGGGGTTGCTAACAAGGATGCTGATATACAGGGTGAAATTGTGATAAACAGTAAACTTTAAACATGTATGATCTATGAAAGAAAGGGCATATTTTCTGGCAGTGTGAACCAGAAAAATGTTGCTTTGAAAGATTAAAAGAGCAGTAGAATGGTAGCTAACTGGAGAATGCAGAGCATTGGGTAGAGATGGCAGTGGGATTCTGATGTTTGCACAAGTGCCATTGCAACTATGTAAATATGTACATCTTTCCACAGAATGCATAGTAATGTGTCTAACCCTTCACTGGGTCCTACATTTGCACAAGCAGATCTGTGCAAACTGTAGGTAACCCAATTATATCTTGCACATTCATAATGGCTAATTATTTCTTTTATGATAGAGAAGGAGAATGAACTAGAATATATCATGATTTAACTAAAGCTTAGTCACTATCATAATGCTATTCTCAATAGCAATCTGGGGTAACATGGTAGTGTTAAGTCACAAGCATGCCAAATTGATTGGATACCAGTAGCCATTGACTAGTTATCAGGGAGCTATTGACAAAATGGAAAAATTTATTGAATTGCATTTGATCCTTGCCCTCCCCAAGGCATGGTGCAGGAGGCAGGCACCTAGAGACACCTAGGTGCAGCTGTGATGGCTATGAAGGGTGCAGTTAGCTCTATTTCACTCTAAAATGAGCAAAACCAGAATAATGTAAGGTGGCTATCACAATAGTCCCTCTGAAGTTTTACTCTGTTTTGCCTCTTTCCCAGTTAGTTGAATAAGCTGAATATGACTGTCAATCAGTGATCGCGTCCAAAACATGGTGAAATTCTGTGAGAGGTCTTGTATTTCCCATAGTTTAAAAGATTTGTTATGGTGGTCTTAAAATGCAGTTAGAGAGTTTCATGAAGTAGCATTTATTTTGGAAGATGTATGAAAAATATTTGTTGCATGGCTGTAGTGTGTAAATGTTATGATGTCACTGGAGTTCCCAGTCATTAGTGAGGCAAGGCATGCAAAAGGAGGTATGACATAAAAACAAATCCAGTATTCAGCAAGTTAGTCCATTATGGAAGTGGTTTTGACTGCTGGATAAGTAAATAGTGTTTTAAAGAAAAGTAGAACTTGATGAGTGAGGAAAAATAAGTTAGGTCCATATAAAGATGATGTTTTAGCATGGATAAATTAATTGTTTAATTGGCATAACAGAATAATCCATTAGAACAAAGATTAAAAAGAGCTTTTTTAAATTGGCAAGCATGACAATACAATACCACAGTTAGTGTTACTGGAATAAGAGAATGGGAAAAAAGATGTATCTGCATTATGGTAGGAAAAAAAGATGAGTTATATAAAGACAATATAGAAAGGAATAAAGAAAGTCTTAATATACTTGTATGTTTTTGTCAAATACAATTTTGAACACATACTTTTTTAACACTACTTTTTTTTTTTTTTTTTTTTTTTTTTCTACTCTTTGGACACAGATTGCTGGAAAATAAGGACACCATCACAGAATGTTTAAGGGCACCCTACTACCTCCAACTTGACTTGGTAGGACAATATCTCAAAATGTCATAGGTATCAAAATAAGAACCAGGTGAAGTAATCGCCTCTTGTCTGATGGAGACTTATTGGCACAGATAACCTCTCTACATGCAGAATATTTCAATAAATTGTATGGAATCCAGTAAGGATCTACTGGCATTTCTGCTTCTGTTAAAAACACCTGAGTTTATCTTTCATGTGGTATTAGAAAAAGCTTTGTATTTTTTCCATTCAAACTCAGTTAATATAATTCTCCCCAGATTTTTTTTGTACATAAAAGCATTCTGAAGTACATATTATTTCCCAATAAACCAATCAAGGTCAGGTAGATTCTTGAGAAGGTGAAATGGTTTCTGGTTTTGGCTCTGACAGCATTTTGACAGGTGCTAGATATTAATCTAGATATTACAACAGCTTTTTTTAGTTGCTGTGTAGTGAGTCTCTAATCTTTCTTTAGAGAAAGCAGATGATGGAGGGGAGTGATGAGTAGTCAGAAAGAAAAGATTACCTGACTGTCATATGACTTCACAGGCAACAGTCAAGTGAGCGTTTTTTTTTTTGGTTGGTTGGTTGGTTGGTTGGTTTGGTTTGGTTTGGTTTGGTTTGGTTGTTTGTTTGTTTTTTTTTTTAACCTTCAGCAGAGAGGCAAGAGTTTGGCAACTGCAGCCCATTTTGCTCAGAATTAGTGCTATGTTTTGTGTTACTTCATCAGTTTTTCTATCTGAACTCCTGAGTTAAGGTCTAAAATAGATTCTGGCTGAGAGGGAGAGAGAGAGCAAAGTCATTAGTTTAACACTGGTTTATTAATGTGTGGGCATGCTGTTATTACCAAGGCCAATAGTAGCAGAACACCAGCAATTTTGCTTGTCCCCCCCACCACACAATTTGAGAAGATAGATAGTACCATTGATTCACTGTGTTATAATTGTGTCCTAATGCCTTCACAGTTTCAGCTTTCACTCTGAACTCCTGGGGCCTCTCTACAGTCTTTTCCATTAGTCATACAGTTGTTCTTTCTTTTTGAGGAACCTACTGAGCATCTAACCTTCCTGATACCTTATCGCAGCAGTGTCCCCAATGTGTTTTTGTGTGTGTGTGTGTGTGTGTGTGTGTGTAAGAAAATGCTTACTTTCATCAGTTATAATTGGTATCTTGTCAATTTTGCTAACTGCATTCATTAGGACAAAAAAGTAGACAGGTTTATCTGTTCATATTCTTCATAATATTTATTAGTTCAGGAACATACAAGAATAATACAAAATAAACAAATGTTGTTTTTGTTTCCATTATGTCTTCTAACAATTATATTTTTCCATGCTTACAACAAATTTCTTACAAACATGTCATTGAAATGTACGTATTTCTGTGTTTGTTCATTCATTTTTCAGGTGATAGTCATCAATATATGGGTATGTGTGGGTTTAACACAAGATAAACAAAAGAACATTAGAACACCTTCTTTTTTCATATTCAGCTTAATATTTTCAGTATTTCATTTTCACCAACTTCCCTTTCTTTGGACAGTTAAAGTATACTCAGTGTATTTTTTAAATTGTTGTCAGCAATCTCTGTATGGAATTTCTCTCCTGAATGGAATAACTCATTCAGAAAGACACATTTTGAAGTGCAAAACCTTTCAAATGTGTTTTGCAGTTCAGTTGTCTACATTGTCTTAAATCTGTCATTTTGCTTTTCAGTTACCTAGTTTTATAATCACTGGTTGAAATTCTTCATTGCCAAGACTACAAATTATTATGTATCACTTTACAATTTTGACATACCACATTTTGCTGTCTTAGTGCTTCTTTAGTGTTAGATCATTTTGAAAGGTTGAAAACTGACTCTTCTCTTCCTCTTCCCTCTGTGTGAGATGTACTGATAACCACATTCTGCAAATAAGAGTAAGCAGCTCTGTTTTGAATTTATCATACATTACAATTTTCTGCTCCCTCTTGTTTTGTTGATGAGAATTACAGCAAACTGTGAAAGTGTGAGGGTGTTTTTTTGCCTTTTTTTTTTTTTTTTTTCAGGAAAAAATATAGAAATTACCACCATCTTATCTTATTATAGGAACCTTTCAGAAATGTAGTTATTGGATTCATGAACTCCAAAAGGTCACATACTGACAACATCTTGCTGTTTCTGTTTCCCTGCTAGTTACCTAATGTACTCTTCACAATCATTTTAAGCATCAGAATATAGTCAGGCTTACTTTTGCAAATAAAATTAGAGTGCTTTAAGAAATGATTGCTCTCTAGGTGATCATTCACCTTCTGTCTCCAGGTGATTGAACAATTCAGAAGCCTTCTATAGTAGAGGCCCAAATTATGTTTGTAAACACATATAGCAACCAGGCACAGAATTTTACTGAAAGACAACTTCAGTTGTCTTTCAGTAAAAAATTCTTAAGGTGGTTTGAAGGTATATTTTTTAATAATAACATTCTAAAGGTTAGTATACAGTAATAATGCAAAATATGGCCATGTAGTGCCTCTGAGTACAACTCTTAGGAATGTCAAATGGGAGGGTAAATTCAATTCTAAATAGAAATGTTTTTACTATAAGTTTTGACATTTCTTACAGCCAATCTTACATAGACATTAGCCTATGTTAACATGAAATTGCAGAGTAAATCCATTTTTACCATGATTTATATGACAGTAGGGGGGGTACTGATCTAAATTAACTTTTATGATGCTTTTAAAAGTATTACAAAGCATTTATATAGCTTTTTGCTATATAAATACAATTTATTTTTTATTTTATTTATATTTTGCTATATTTTAGAGAATAGAATTTGTTTGGCCTGCCAAATAAATAGGTGCCAAATATAGTGAATAGTAGGTATATAAAATGCACAGAAATGATTGCTTTTCCATCTGGAATCCATTTTCCAAATACATTGAAAACTGGTAAACAGCAAACAAACAAAAATAAAACAACCACTAAAAACAAACAAATAAAAAACTAGGCCATAATTTAAGAACTACCTTGTATATTATTTAAAGGTGGATTCAAAGTTTAAATTATTATGGAAACTGAGATCAGACCAGTCACAGAATAAAAATGAAATTTTCTTGCTCCTAAGACCACTAGAGTTAAATCATTTTACAATACTAATGCTACAGTGGTTAACTCATTACATGTGTTGCATTCAACAGATACAGTTAAGCCAGCTTGTAATTCTCTTGAAAAGTGCTTAAATAATGAAGAATCTCAGGCACCTCTGCAAAGGACTGTTGACTTTATAGCTTCTTCCTGAGCTAGAGTATCCTTTTGTAAGTCCTGAAATCTACAAAAATTTGATGGCTCTGGCAACAATGATGTAATGGGGACAAAAGTAACATGTGATTTCTTGGTCCTTTACCCTCTATGAGACCAATATAAAGACATATCTGAAACAGAAATGCTTAGTAAATGCATCAGAGCAACTTCAAATATTTGTCAGTTCTACTTCAGTGTGGTCTCAAATTATACCAAGATCTTGCTGTGCTCTGCATAAGTATGCAACGTGGGGGGAGAAAAGAAATGTTCCTTTCCCCAGATAATTGGCAATTTACAGGAATGTCTACATTCCCATTTGCAAACAAATGCCAGTTTGAGTGCCATTCTCACAGCAAGATACACCACTGAACCAGAGATCCCATAGCCATGCTGCCTCACATTGTACCTGGTAGCATAACCCTCCCAGAGACCCCCCATCTATGGAAGGGTCTGTGTTTACCCTAAGAAAATGACAAGAGAAAACATACCTCCAGCAAGAGCTTTCCCATAATCTAGCATAGCAGTAACAACTGACTGAGCCGCTGAGCAGTCTGTGGCTTATCAGACAGGTTTTTTTCATCCCGAGATGAATCCTGCATTAGCTTTTTTGTTTGTTTGTTTTGAATGTATTGTTCTACTTCCAGAGAGGAAATGTGATCTAGCATTTAGTATTTTATGATACCACCTGCTAAAAACCTTATTGAAATTTTTATTCCTATAATATATATTGAGGGTAAAAACAGCGAAAGATTCATCAATAAGAGTATACTAGTCAGTATACAATTAACAGCATAACTCATTAGGTGTATAAAGATTAATCACTTAGTACAAGGTGCAGTATTGTTCATTAATTTTTGCAAGTGGTAATGCATATTGAAGCCAAAAACCTTTGTATGTAAATAAGACAAAATTACGTGTCACCTTATTAAAGTGTTTTGTTGTTGTTTTTGTTGTTGTTTTGTTTTGTTTTGTTTTATTAGGTCTATAGTTAATTCTGAGGCAACTTGAGCTATATGCAGTCTGTAGATAAGATTTAATTTTCTATTGATTCTAGCCTATCAATCTTCACAAGCATTAAAACAACCCTTATAATAATTATGAATTAAGATACGCATCAAGTAATACTTGTGTTTTTAATTTAGATGATTTTTCAAAGCCAACTTTGTTTAAAGCTTGCTTCCTACTAAATGACATAATCATGTTCTCATATTAATAAGTTTTTTTTAAGGTGAATAGCATATAAACTTACATTCAAATATTCATGTTGGAATTTTAAGAAACAAGATATGTAAATTGAGTGCCACTGAACAGAAAAAAGTAATCACTGGAAGTGGACTATTTCCAAGTTAAATATACAATTTAAAATCTACTGGACAAGATCATGGTTCGCTTATTTCTTTGCTGGTGGTTGAACTTCAAAAAAAAAAGTGAACATAAAACGTGATCTGTTAAATCTATACTGCTGGGATAGCATATCTGCTGTCACCAATTCATATCCTGCCATCGCCAATTTGCAATCTATTTCTCCTGGATTTAGGATTCTCAGTTAACAAACACATTCTTTACTTTTTTTTTTTTTTTTTTTTAACAGACAAAATATTTTCAGTGCTATAAAAGTTTTTATACTCCAGTATAAGCATTAATTAGATACAGTGAAAGTAAAAGTCCTCCAAAGCCAAATTAACACAAGTGTTTCCATTCTCAGCCTCATGCAATTCCTTCGCTTGTTTTTGCACTTTGTCATTATCTTGTATCTTGCAGTTTTGAAACCAATATCTCCTCTGAGACCCAAACCACAGAGTGCTTTATAATACCTGCACACAGATCCTGACAGGCTGCTGAAAATGTATCCATTTCATGCTGTTATTTGAGCCTCATGACGTGCTACTTAAACTTGCAAAAATATCCTTACTTATTCAAATAGTATTATGGATGTGAATGGGGTTACAGGTAAGTAGAATTTCTTATACATTACCCTGGAATATTTTTTTAAAAAACTATTTTGGTATTTTCAGTTCAGACCCTTCAAAGAGGAATGGTTACCACAACAGCAAGTATGATCTTAATATTATTCTACAGGGGAAACAGAAAAAGCTGGAGGGAAACCTTGACAATATTGGAAGAGGTTTGATGTGCCTAGTCCTGTCTTTATCGGAACAAACTGGTGTGGATTATGTCACCTGTCGTGGTGACAGGAGTGCAATGATAATGCTTCCCCAGTTACAAAGTTTCCCTGAATCTACCTTACAGCTACTTACAGCTGTAATCTGTAAGAAATCTACCTTATGAAATCTACCTTATGTTCCTATGTACAGCTAGGAATGAGATTATGAATGATATGAATTCCACAACATTTTGTGTTATATCTTGTTTTGAAGTATTATCACATTTCCACGTTTCCTCTGTGGGTAATAGTTAAAAAAAAAAAAAAAAAAAAAAAAAAAAGCAGATGCAATGACTTTGTGTGTGTGTGAAAAATGTAGCATTTAAAAAAAAAAAAAAAAAAAGAAAAAAAGTCATAAGCAAAATTATCATTTAATAAAATAAAAGTTAAAATTGATTAGCTTAACCAATTTTGCTTAGAAAACACTTTTCCTAGCTGATTGATATTCATGCTCAGGACAACATAATTCCTTAGCAAAGATAACAGATCAACAAAGAAACAAGGATTTAAAATCCTCCTCCTGAATTTCAAAATGGACAGGAACTAAAGCCACAAATTCTGCATCTCTCTTAGTTGTGCTTGTCAGGCAGCACAACTAGTCCATAGGTACAATTAACAGTATAAATAACTTCCTGGGATAATATAGTTGCTTCAGTGGGAAATCTGCTCACACAAATTTGTAAAATCAAGGAAAATTGCCAGAAGAGCTTGCTTTAGACATGCCATAACAATGACACATCACATCAGTCACTCTGGGAAAGAGTCTGCCTCTGTACAAATAACTTTATTTTGTTACTTTCAAATTTTAAAAGTGTGTCCCAGTATGTAATGCTCCATGCACTATTCAGTTAGGGAGAGCAGGGGGAAGTGTAAGGGATAGGCCTGCTGGTGGCCTCTCAAATCAAGACATATGATGAGAAAGACTCTTAATTAGCATGTTATTTAGGAGAGTTATTACTATTATTATTATTATACTTTTGACTGGGGATACCCGTTTGTCAAATGTGTGTAGTCACCAAACGGGAAAAAGGACTTCTGAAGTTGAGATGCAGCAACAGAGAAGTGTGAGATGGTACAGAAGCTATTGATAATAGCAGAAAAAGATATGGAGCACCATAAAGCTATAGAGCATCGAAATACAGAGTTATAGAACAAGATTTATATATTTCTTTCAGCCACTATATTGCTTACTGTTGATATTCCCATACACCATAAACTTTAAACTCAGACTACAAGAGAATATCAGAAGCAGATAATAGGAAACATTTCATACTTTATCAACCTTGTAGTCATTTTGTGCTCTGTTATCAGTTATACTACTACATCAGCACATCTGTCACCATTCCATATCTTCGGAAACTATTTCTGCCTTAAAACTGACAAAGTCAGATTAGACTCTCCTGCAACTGAATCAATTCTCTACAGGCTAAATGGGCAATGGGACACCCCTCTCTCTCCCTTTCTCTCTCACTCACTTATTTTAGATAGTGAGTTCCACCACAGAAATGTTGCAAAAACATATGTTTTATTTATTCATGTTAAAGTTTTAAGAGGATTGTAATTTTAACAGACCATTGATTTAAATAAAGCTTTTCACTATCTGAATTGAATGTGATCAAACAATCCTTCCATAATACACAATGATAGGTCACTGAAACATTTTAGAATTCATTTGGCATTAATGGCAAGAGCAATTATTAGATCTCTTCTGGGTAAGCTGTCAGTGATCTTGAAAAACATGTTCATCACATGTTTTTCATGATGTGTGATGTTCATCACACATCAGTTTACTAGTTAGGAGTAGCTCATGGTGTAGTAGAAGTATTGTGTTCTATCTTCAGGCTATGCCAGAAATGTAAAGTTGTTAATCAGGACTTCGTATGTAGTACATAGTCCTGAAAACCCTACTCTGGCATTTTTCATGATGCAGAAATGTAGGAAATTATTCAAAATACAAAGTCAAATATTATATCTTAAATTGTATTAGTGAATATTCTCATCTCACATTCTATTACAATTCTATAATTTAGTTTATAAATTCAAATAAATGTTCAAAAGTTCAATCTAATTCATGGGCTCACATCAACAAGATCTATAAAATAAAAAATAAATTAGCCCTTAAATTGAGATCTGTAGCACACTTTTAATAAGATTTTATACTCAAATCCTTGTTAAAGAGAGGTTAGGCCTTTAGCTCTTTACTTGTGCTAAAGAAAGCCAGATGGATGGAAGACTATACCAACTGAGAGCTATCTTTTGGTTATATGGTCCAACTGGTAACAGTAGAATGACCCTTGTCAAATAAAATTGACTAATAAAGTTAACTAAATAAAATTGACTAATAAAATTAACTAAACATGAACACCTATTTCTGCTTCATGTTACACAAATGAAGTAATCAGAAACACAACAGTAGCAAAGATATGGGGAGGTCTCAGGGAAGGCTGTTCCCTATGTGAAGAAACAGATCCTCTGCACTTGATACATTCAGAACTATGACAGGGGTAATGTCTTGCCCTTCATTTGAAATTCCTGTCCTGTCTGAGATTCTTAACTAAGGTCTGAACTGAAAATAACTGCACTGAGATACAGTGAGTGTCTTACAGCACAATATGATTGGCAAGATTTTAATCCCTTTTACTAGGGATTAAAAAGTTAACTAGGCTGCACTGCAAGTTGTATGTATATGTACATATATTTTTAGATATATGTATAGTTATATTTGTAATATATCTGCATATATATCTTTCTGGGGGGATATATAAATCTTTTTGAAGATCTATACATGTGAACTTTTGAAGAAAAAAAACACGCCAGTGATATAGAAATTCATTTAATTAATATGGAAATTTCATAACTCATCTTTATTTTGTGTTTGTACATATGTACATAATACAAGCATGCACCTTTTCTTTCATAGAAAATAGAAGCTTAAAGTCAATCTTTGTTATTTTTAAATATCATTTTCCACTGGGGAAGATAGAGCTATTTGCATATTTATTAAATATATTTTACCCAGAAAATTCATAACTATGATGCCACATCTCATTGAAAGTCTATTTCTACAAGAAGCCAAGGTCATTAAGTAGAAAATTCTGTACAAAAATATAATATGTATTGGCTACATTTAGAATAAACTATAATAGGAACTGGTAGAGATTTTGAGCCTTAGGCCATAAAATTCAACAAATGCAATCATTCTTCTGGTAACACTAGCATTAACTCAGTTTTGGAAAGCTGAGTAACTAGGCACACTGGTCAACTCCTAAAAGTCAGTATTTCTTGATAGTTACAACATCATTGAATCTGAAATATTTCATTTATTCTTTATTCTGCATGGATGGTATGTCAAGTCAGTATGATTTAACTGTGCATAAATTCTGACATTTTAGGGACAATGAGTATGGAAAAGAAATCATGAAATGTTGTGGCATTTTTCAAGTTTGGTAGTTGCCTGTTCCAGGTTTGATTACAGACATTGCTCCAATGCCCTATTAGCAGACCAGCTGGTGGAAAAGGTGAGGAAACAGGATATCATAATAGATTCACTGGAAATATTCTCAAAAAGGCATGGTTAAACTACCAAATTGTTCTCTCAGGAACTTGCCTCCTTTTCTTACAGTCTACTTTCCTACTTCTACAGATGTAGAAGACTACAAGCTGATAGCACAATTGGACTAGTTTCTGCTTTCCACTTCCATGACATTTAGAGTCAGGTTTTTAAAATATTTGTGTCTGGCCATGAAGATGTGCACCTGCTGGGATGTATAAAAAAAAACACACTAACCCTGAAGAGCTCATTGGCAGAACTGCTGACCTCCTGGTTCTGTACTGGCAGCTTTCATTCCCACACTTGGACAGCATGTGGCTGTCTAATGAGGGAGCCCCTAGGAAAAAAAAAAAAAAAAAGTAATGCAAGGAGAGATAAAGAGCAAAGCTGGGTAAAATAAAAAAATGTAAAAAATAAAATAAAATAAATCTACCTTTCCTTCTTTCTTGACAGAAAATCTGTGCAAAACAGCATAGCGTAAGATAAAAAGAGACTAGATAGCAGTAGAAAAATACCTCAGGACAGAGCAGAGAGAAACATATTGTCAGGAATCTGTCTATTCTAAAATGGGGACTCAGACTTGAACACAAAAGGTGCATATGTCACTGCAGCAAGGCAAGAACTTTTGTACATATACAAACATACGGCCTAATAACTGATAACCAGCTAAATACTTTAAAAGAGCTATACGGGTATGGAAATCAAGTGATAAAGTGTGGAGATTACAACAAGAAATGTGTCATTTTTATAGAGTGGGATAGATCACAATACCATTTACAAGGACATGAAGTCACTGAAATTACAACAGTGCAAGTTAGACGGAAACCTGACAGGAGCTCTGGCAGGAGAAACTAACGTTTTGGCTGCAGCCAGCAGCTAAACAAAGGGAAGTCACCAACACATACAGCAGCTTTGTCTGCAGCCACTTGCAGCTGGTCGTACAGAGATCAGCCTAGCTGTACGGTTGCACCTCTCCCCAGCCACTGCTCTCTGTGATTCAGTACACTTACTGCAGACATCCCTGTATCTCTGAATGCATTAGCTGGAAGAATAGGATTTGACTTTATGACTAAGATATTTACAGTCCTGTCAAAAACCTGACTTTCTTTTGTACTATTAGGAAGAAGTACATATCCTTCGGGAGGGTAGAAGGCTCTCTATGAAAATGGTTAACTCAACAGAAAGATGCAGTGATGAAATATAGGCAGTAAAGAAGGAATTATGGTGGTGAATTCTAGTTCTTTGTGGCAGAAACTGATACCTGTCAGGTTGATCAGTGATGATGACAATGGCCACAGGTCTATGTAAAGGAGTCCCAGAGCTTGCATCACTCTCAGTATCTCAGTGACTTGACAGGTATGTGGTTTTTGATACATCTCTGAGTATGACTCTGGAGGTAGTTGAAGAACTTATTTGAAGCATCAATCTTTAATGAACACTGGGAATTTTTCCTGCAGTCTAGAGAAAGATAAGTTTTTATTTAAGTTTTCCAGGTTCCTGACATAACACATCAAAGTTGTCCTAATAAAAATATTTCTACCCTTTCAATACATTTTTCAAAATGTGTTAAGTCACTTTTATTCCCATACATAAATAGAAAAGCAAACAAGCAAAAAAATCCATGGATTATTCTACCTGCTCTCCACCAAGAGGGTGGTCATGCAGTGGAACAGGCTCCCCAGGGAAGTGGTCATGGCACCAAGCCTGCCAGAGTTCAAGAAGTGTTTGGACAATGTGCTCAGAGATAACAGCTTAATTTTGGGGTAGTTCTGTGTGGAGGCAGGAGCTGGAATCAATATGGGTCCATTCTAACTCAGCATTTTCCATAAAATGTTGTACCATTCTTGTTTCATCAACTGCATCATATTCCCCTTGATCACCTTTTCTAATCTGTCTCCATTCAAAAACAAAACAACAACAGCAATTAACATACACAAGTATAGTTACAAAATAGAGGGGCCCCCTCCACATCCCTGGGAAGAGGAGCTCCCTGCCTGAGCTCTACCATAGCTCAGTCTCCAGCCCTGCCTCAGTCTCCATCCTGTCCTCAGACCTCTGTTTTAGTTCTGTCTCCTGCTGTTCATGAACAGGGCTCCCTGGAATAACCCTGGACCTGTCGCTTGGTCTTGTCTCCTCTAGGACAACCAACAGACCCGCTGTTGGCACCCTGCTCTACCCTCCGTGCTCTGATATGCTGGGACTGTGCTCTGGCTGGGGGGAGCAATACCCCTGTCCATGCCACCCTCATCTCCCACCACAGAGTCCCTTATGGAGCATCTCCATTACTGCTGTGTCCTGACAAAATTTTAGGCATGGCAAAGAGCTGTTTGGAAAGCAATAGGCTGATGCTATGCTGTGCTATAGTATTGAATTATTTTTTCTTCAGTGCAAGTTAAATATATTGTACTTTTAATGTCAGAGGAGACAAAATATCTGCTATATTCCCATGTTTCAGTGCCTTTTGTACTACTTGTAAATAAACACAGAAGTAATTTACACAATTACATAGATTTTGTGAGACAGCATTTTTAAGAGATGAAGTTCATTTTGAATTGAATCGCTTATGTCCAAATTTATACAAAATGAAAAAATCCAGTTTCTGAATCGTGAATTTTAAAGAAAAGATGCCAATTTTACAGTAGGATTATACGCATTATTTAGCAATGCATGTAAAATCTTCTGAGAATCTTCAGGAATCATATAATATCTCATAAAATATAAAATATACCTTGAATATCTCCAGAGAAAGAGACTCTACAACCTCCCTGGGCAGCCTGTTCCAGTGCTCCGTAACCCTCACCATGAAGAAGTTCTTTTGCATGTTGGTGCAGAACTGCCTGTGATCCATTTTGTGGCCATTGCCCCTTGTCCTGTCCCCACAAACCACTGAAGAGAGGTTGGCCATACCATATCTCTTTGTCTCCCACACTTCATGTATTTATAAACATTGATAAGATCACTCCTCGATTTTCTTTTCTCAAGGCTGAACAGACCCAGGTCTCTCAGCCTCTGCTCACAGAGGAGATGCTCCAGGCCCCATACCATCTTTGTGGCCCTCTGCTGGACTCTTTCCAGGAGATCCCTGTCTCTATATATATAAGTGGAGGTAGCTGAGGAGGCAGTGGCCACGTGTGCCTGAACTATTAGGGGTTCTGGGAATACTGCATCCTTTGGAGGTCTTGGGACCCCCAATGCAGGGTTAATGCTCACTGCACTGAGTTCAGCAAATGGCCCCCAAGCTGGCTAGGAACAGTCGCCCTGAGAACAGTGGTTAGGGGACTGGGCTTCTTCAGCCTGGAAGAAAGATGGTTTCAGAGGGACCCAACAGCCATCCAGTATCTACAGGCAGTTATCAAGGTGACGGGGCAAAGCTCTTCATAGACATGCCTATTGGAAGGCTGAAAGACAACAGACACAGAAATGAAACTAGAGAGATTTGGGTCAGATGTAAGGAAAACCTTGATCCCCACATGGACAGACAAACAGTGGAACAGCCTGTCCACAGAGGCTGTGTGCTCTCCCTCCTCAGCAGTTTTTGAGATTGCCCTGAGCAATCTGGTCTGAGCTCGGAGCTGGCCCTCCTGTGGACAGGAGATTGGACTGGAGACCTCCTGAGGGCCCCTTCACCCTGAGTGCTGCATTGGTCACACTTCACTTTTCATATAACGAAGCAATAATATTATTATTATAGCAGGCAATAATATGTTTCATAATGTATTGTTCATAATAATATGGCTCATATAAATCAATGAAATTGATGTAACGATCAGTGCAATATCTCATTTTCAACAAAACCCACCAAGGTTGGACTGAGCATTTCTATTAACCTAACACAGGGCCACAGAGTGGGCAGGAAAGAGATCAAATGAAAAACAAAGAAAGTATGTGTTCAAAATCCCAGGTGCAGAGAAAAAGACTGTATTTTTTGATTCTATGTTTAAGAGAAAAAGATTTTTGAGTCTCAGGACAGTACTTTCCAAGACAGCTAAAATGTTTCTTTGACTTTTCAAAAGTTGTATCTTAAAGTGAAGTGTCTGAAGTGTCATTTTAGATTTAAAATAAGAACTAGAGCAAATCATTTTGTTGCAGAAACAGGGTGCTTTACACATAATGAGTAAACAGTGTGTAACAGCTTAGCATTTGAAATTTCAAAAAAATTGTTTCCTGAGAGTTATGCCAAGGACAATAATGAAAAAAATGTCAGTCTACTCTAAGAGTATGTACTTAATACATTTACAGTTTTGGAAAGCTCCAAAAAAGGGTTGGGAAATATTTTTCTTCATATCCAGCCTGCAAAATTGGCAGCATTTTGTTCATTCACAACTCCTAAAAGATTAAAACTTTTTCTCTTCCTCAGTCTCCCCTAAAGCACTAATTTGCTGCTTTGGCTGACTTTCTAAAGCTTATAATTGGACCATCCACAGAAGCTAATCAGCTATCACAAAAATCTGTGCAGATGAAGATCAGGGAGACAGGTTCACGGCTGAAAAGCATACATTTAAAAACCCAGCTCCCTTTATATATATATATATATATATATATATATATATATATATATATACTAAAATAAATAAATAAATATATATTTTTTTTTAAAAAAAAAAGAAAGCACAGTAATTAAAATTATCTGATCGGTTTAACTTTATCCTTTTCAAAAAGCTTTAAACTCTGCTTGAGGCTGGGGGTGGAGGGAAGAGAAAAAATAACGTGGTCCCCCAAATCACCACCATTTTACCCCTAGGAGGAGCCGAGCAGCCGGCTCCAGCCGCGGGCGGGCTCCAGGCGGCGCTGCAGCACCGCGGATGGGTGCCCGGCAGCGGTTCTTGCCGCTGGAGTATCATCGGTTGCTCTGCCACACTTAACTCCCTGTATCTCATCTGTCGGGGTTACAGGCTTTCTGTTTGTTAAAGCATTCTGACCCCCGACCCATTTCATTCCTTACTTTATAATGCCAGGAGTTTGAAAAGAGGCGCTCTAAAACCCTTGTTTTCTGCAAATCGTCTTTCAGATATATTATAGCTTTCCTGTCCTCACATCTCCCACCCTTTCTCTAATTTAAAAGCTAGAATTAAATTTGAGACACTTTGCGCAGCTAATTCCATGGCTTGCATTAAAATGATGATAACCTTTCTGGAGTCATAGGACAAAGACTAAAACTGGCTTTGTCTGCTGATTTATTTATATCTTGGTGGTATATTTTTGTTTGCTTGTTTTTAATTATTTGTTGTTTCTCTCTGTGTCATGGAATGCAGGTGTTTTTTTTTTGGAAGAAAGCACAAAATAATCCTTCTTTACATAACACTGCTTGAATGAATTTATCATTTGTGGTTCTGTCTTAAAATGTTGTTAAAATGAAAAGAAAATACCACAGCAGCTGAATTAGCATGACTGATGTATTAGCATGAGGTGTTTTTTGTTTTTTGTTGTTGTTTTTTTTTTTTAAAAAAAAAAAAAAACACTTTACTTGAATTTCATCCATATAAATAAGTGGTGTACTTGCAAACCACTTCTGATTGCACCCCTGAAAATAAATTTCTGTTTCAAATATTCTATCCTTCTAAATAACATAATATGTTTATACATTTGACAAGTACTGTTGAATATTTCCTGGGAACCATAACAAACAGTAGGAGACTATAAGGATACAGATTTTGGGGGGATGCTAGTTTCTTCCATTTTTTTCTAATGCCAGCTATCTTCATGTTCTTCTAAATTTGCCTCACAGATGTAGATTTCAACATATACAATGGATTTATAACACGGCATATTCCAGTGTATTCTGGTTCTGATACAGGTATTTTCATGGTTTGTTCAAATACACTGTGTTGCAAGGAATGGATGTTCAACACCCATGGCTCTTAAGTAGCTCTGTACAAACTCCTGTATTCAGATCAATAAAGTAAAATGGACACAAAACATAGAAGAGTGTTGATCTGTAACAACACAGATTAAAATCAAAGTCTAAATTTCACCCAAACTGCCTTCCTTTTATGTCTCCTGCCACCCAAATGCACTGGTACTATGTTAGCTTTTGGATCGTCTGATTTAATTTTGCAGCCTCACTGCCTGGTGAAGGCTAATCTTCTTTGTGAAACACTGTCCCCAGCTGAGGTAGAGCCAGGAACATACATCACCCAGGGTCCATAGTCACAGTCTCACAATGCACAAATCAAAAAGTTTGATCTCAGAGCATCTGCTGGTGGTCACCTACACTTACAGCAGAGAGCGGGAGTGCTTACTGGATGCGAGAAAGTAACAAATGGAGATGAGTACCACCTCTGATCCCAAACTAATTGTGATATTCTAACTTTTTGATTTAAGATCATAACAAAAGACTGCTATTGATTTATGCATGTATTCCCTTAGCATTTATACATAGTAATTTACTGTGCGCTAGCACTAGTAACAGGAGTATAACGTAGACTTTCAGGAACTGTGAGATACACCTACAATCCTTCATTTACACTAGTTATGAGAAATTATCCAAGCTTCTTTTTCAAACTATATAGAAGAAACAGTAATAGCTTCCATCTCCTGTGTTCGACTGGACATTCATGTGCCAGTATTATATGAAGCCTTAAATGTAGAAATGTATGCCTGGGGAAAACATGTGCCTAAGAGAGAAAATAGCATACATAGCCAGTAAGATGCTGGAACATAGGAGAATGGCTCTGAGAGTTGTAAAAATAACAAAAATTTGGGCCAGAAGGACCTCAAGAAGTTGTTTACCCTTTTTCACCTGATAAATGTTTGTCCAAAATTTAAGATAGGGAAAATTTGCCCTGGGTGCCAGCTTGAAAGGTTTGTGTAGAAATGATGAAGGAAACTGTTGTTTGCTTTCTGCAGCAGTTCAGAAGCTTGCTCATTCTTTCTAAGTAAATAGATTACATCAAAGACATCTGACTCCATCACCACCTTCCTCCTAATGGAATCAATACACAATGCCCTGAGCTTTGACTGAGTACTCTGATCAAAATGCCCTGAGTACTCTGGTCAAAAACAGTAAAATTACTCTGTGAAACTTCATCTTCACCTTTATTCTGCCAGAAGATTTCAGGATTTTTCTGCTAGACAAAGGTGACTTCCCATCTCAGAAGAGATGCCATAGTTGCAGTTTGTAGATGAATGAAAACTACAGTGTAGTGATAATTCCTGACATTAACTGGTTCTGGCTGTGGATCAAGATCCCTCAACTTAATCTGTCTTGCACCATTAAGAACTTCAAACTGACTATACTTTGTAACAGGATCTGCAAAGTTTTTCCATGATGCTGCTGCTTTTAGATTTGGTGACTTTTATTTATGTACAGGGTAAGCCTCCGTTAGCACTTCTGATGAAAAGTGGTTTTGTGCCTCTTCATATGGCGATGAAGAAAGCCGGGAACATGTAAGGGCAGTATTCCAAAATATTTTAAAAGCAGAAGGGAAGGCTTCTGCCATTATTTTAATAAAACATAGGTGTTGTTGTTTTTTAATCTTCCTTATCTATAGGAAAAAAAAATAAAAAAAAGCTTTAAAAAATATTAATTTGACAGTGATCTCCATTTCTATGCTTCTTTCTTTCACCATAGTTGACACTTGTACCAATAGTGTGTACCTGCTTCAGCTGACTAGACTTTTCACTTCCATATTGTTGCTGCTCATAACTTCAAACATAACAACATAACAACATAACTTCAGTCATAACAACAGTGTGACCAGCTGGGCTAAGGAGGTGATCGTCCCCCTGTACTCGGCTCTGGTGAGGCTGCACCTCGAGTACTGTGTTCAGTTTTGGGCCCCTCACTACAAGAAGGACATCGAGGTGTTTGAGTGGGTCCAGAGAAGGGCGACGAAGCTGGTGAGGGGCCTGGAGAACAAGTCCTACGAGGAGCGGCTGAGGGAGCTGGGCTTGTTCAGCCTGGAGAAAAGGAGGCTCAGGGGTGACCTTATTGCTCTTTACAGATACCTTAAAGGAAGCTGTAGTGAGGTGGGGGTTGGCCTGTTCTCCCACGTGCCTGGTGACAGGACGAGGGGGAATGGGCTAAAGTTGTGCCAGGGGAGTTTTAGGTTAGATGTTAGGAAGAACTTCTTTACCGAAAGGGTTGTTAGACATTGGAACAGGCTGCCCAGGGAAGTGGTGGAGTCACCATCCCTGGAAGTCTTTAAAAGAAGTTTAGATGTAGAGCTTAGGGATATGGTTTAGAGGGGACTGTTAGTGTTAGGTCAGAGGTTGGACTCGATGATCTTGGGGTCTCTTCCAACCTAGAAATTCTGTGATTCTTTCTCCCAATGTGGCTTCAGTTCGCAAAGTACTGGTATTCTTCTGTTAATGCTCCACCTCCTTTGAATATGACAGTTCCAAAAGGTATCCTGGTTCTCTTGCAGCTATTATACTCATTTGATGGTTGCTTTCACAGGCTCATACTCCTAAATATAGCCTATGCTAGGTGTTGTTTCCTATACTTCACAACTGTTTGTGTGGTATAATGCCTCGGCAATATCTTTTGCCATACGGAGCACTGCAAGCCATTGATAAGCAGTATGCATGAAAACTTGTTCCAAGGATGCATCCTTCTGAGCATATATTTAAAGTTAAACTATAGAAAAAGCCTCAAATTAGAATATCAGCTGGTTGTACAGATTTACCCTAGTGAGGCATCAAATGATGTAAGCTTTTCTTTTGTGTGTTAGAATGAAATAGTTTGGTTGAAAGGAACCTTCAGAGATCATCAAGTCCAAAAAAAAAAAAAAAAAAAAAAAAAAAAAAGCTAAAGCATATTAGGCATTGTCCAAATGTGCCTTGAACACCAACAGGCATGTACAACCTGAGCCTCCCCTGGTGCAGCTTTGTGCTGTTCCCTTGCATTCTTTGTTTCTGACATGCATACATTCACAAGAACCTCGCAACCAAGGTAAATTCACCGTACTGTTCAGTGTTGAATAAAACTGGCAACATCCATGACTGTCAGGAAAAGATGTAGTTCTTAGATGTGGTTCTCAGCTTTTCTAGTCCGTAGAGAATCACATCCAAAAAGCCCACCCCCCCTTCCACTCCCCACCTTCCCCTTCCCACAATAAATGTAGCAAAACAGCAAGCAAATTCAAAGTAAAATAATAGTGGTCTTAGTCTTCTGTATTTTATGTCAGTTGAAATCAGCAGAAACTCTTCAGAATCAAAAGAGTGATGTTGGGGGGGAAATGGTGGGAGAGCACACTGTGACTAGCTAATTAATTATTAATATGATTTAAATTATAGTGATTCATGTTCTGTCATTGTCACACACTAGCCCTAGAGGAGCTATTGTTTGACCTGGATTGTGGGCTGCCTTTCTTTTTCTTTGTTCTCATAGCATATCTTACTCCCTTTCCCGTCGTTTCATTTTTATATGAGACAAAATCACTGTAGTAGATCTAATGTCAATTACATCTTCATTAATATAAGAAAAGTTATCTTAGTAATAAACAGAACAATCAGGAGATATGAATAAGAGGAAATATTAAAAAAATAATAATAAATGTATATTTTTTAAGAAAAAAAATCTATGCATAGATGAAAAATCTTAGTCTTTATATATGCTTTAGTCTTTATAGTTTTTGTCCAGATAAGGGGGAAAAATCTTAAGTAAATTAAATTAAAAAGACCAGGTGCTGAGCCAATGTAGATCAGCATAAAATAACCAATTCCAAAGGAGACGTGCTGATACATACTGTAGACATAGTTTTTTTTTTTTTTTTTTTTTTTTTCACAGATGTATACAATTTAATTTGGCAAATAGGCAGGGCATTCACCTTGATCTCTCTGCTGCCATTGGCACAGACAGATTTTTATGATGCAGAGGGCTAAAGTCACCTTTATTGATGATTCTGAAAATGTTGTCTGTGTGCTGATGAGCAGTCTGTGAGGCTGTAATAAATGGTCTGTATTTATTCTGTGCATGCTAGTCTTCAAGAAATTTGGGAGCTCTAATTGATGCCTGTCATTGCTTCAGAAAGTATTACTGATCCAGCCTGATTCCTTTCTGCATATCGTGGGTTATGACATTTTATGGAAATTCATTACTTGACACATTGTAATAAGCCATATTTTTTTAAAAGACTTATTTTTTTTAAGACTTAATCTAAAGGACAAACATTGTATCCCAAAGTCATTCGTTACGATGTTTAATTATCCCCACAAGTGGGAACAAATCACTGAGGAAATTAACCCGTGTTAGGCACAACGTCCATTGTGTATGTGATGGAAGGCATTAGCCTTTGGGGAAATTATGTGATTTAAGGAGTAAGAAATATAAGATCAATCTTTTTTATACAAAATTTCTTCTCCATTGAAATTAACTGATCCATGACATCTTACATCACGGAGGCACGTGTCTTACGTCATGGAGGCACGATTATTATTGATTGTTTGATTGAGTAATTGTGAACTTTTTAAGTAACAGCTTTCTCTTTTCTCTTTTCTCAAGTGCTTGTAAATTAGGTTAATGATTATATTATTTGTCTTCATTAATCCTTACTACTTTTGCAATATATATGCAAGGTATATACTGTATTATTTGAATAAATTGAATTTGTTGTATCTGAATATTTTATTTATACTGTATATACATTTTAAAGATGGGAGGGAACGGGAAGTAGAGAGGAAAAGGTATGCCTCCTTATATTGAAAGCAGGGCATTCAAAGCAAAGAACAAATCTTGAGCTGTTAAGATGTTGTGGTGTTTCTGAATTTGTAGTACAATTATCTGAATGCTATTTGTAACTTTGTTATCTACATGGAAAATCATTTGCAAACAGGGGAAAAGATTGCGCTGTGCTTTGTCTTCCAGTTTGGAGAGTCATAATACTAACAACTCTTTACATTTAAGCCTAAAAGAGCAAAATAAGTTTTTAGCTCTTCTTAGTCTGTCAATGGTCTGCTAAAATGGCTCTAAATGTATAATAATTATGCTATCACACACAACTGATTCTGGAAGAAAAGAAAAAAGAAAAAAAAAATAAATACATACTTCATTGTTTAAGTGAGTTAAAAATCACCAAATACATGTTATTATTGGTCCCATACCTGGCATCATAGCTGGGATTTTCATTCATTTATTAACTTCTAACAAATTTCTCCAGGGTTCCCTCATGTTTTTATCACTGATTTGTCTTAGGCATAAGTAGGTAACAACGTCCAAGAGGACCTTCACAAAAAAGTATAAATTTGCTCTACAGAGATTATGTAAAATCTGTACATGCTCTACGGAGATAATCTACAGAGATTATGTTAAAATAGTTTGATAGAAAACAAGAAATTGTAGCTGAGGAAGAATTGTATCTCAAGGTTTGAGACTGATTTAAAACCTTTATACCTAGATCTTGTGGCAAGTTGATTCTATATGCAATGGAAACTAGAATCTCCAATCAGGAATTCCCAGATGATGAATACTTCACTCAGGTTCATTTCATTAATCAAATACTCAGAAATTCTTCAGAAGTATCTATTTTTAAATATTTCTTTGTAGGAATGGATGCAGTAAAATTAGTTGTACTGGCACTGCAAACAGTCTATATTCATTTAAAAACAAAACAAAACAAAAGACAAATCAAAGTATGGTATTAGCATATTTCTAATAAAAAGATTTTAAATATGTTAATGTGACACCTGATTTCTTGCTGACAAATAAAGTCATTGGTTTGTTTCTTCTGAAACACTATGAAGTTATAGGAAATACCCTACTCAGTACCTAATAAATTATGTGGAATGTCTAGAAGTATGAAAAAGCTTTTTCATACTTTGTCAGCTGAATAAATAGGCATGTTTTCTGATGTTTCTAAGTTTTCAAAAAGTTAGAAAAACGATTAAGTTGCTGTGTATAAAATATTGGTACACAGCAGCAGGACTATGGTTATGTCTACGTGCTAGAGTGTCATGGTAAGAGCAAACAATTCAAGATTCTTTAAATATTTCATAGTTGGTTGAGGTAATTGCAATTACTTTGTTTTCCATGATGGACTGAGATTCCATATGTTAAAATTTACCATTCAGAAACTGCTATGTGATAAATTCTTCATGTACCTAAGCCATGAACTTCATTCAGTATATGGACTGTTGTTCCTAACATACATGGTTTTAAAGACATACCCTCAGGTGTGTTAAAATCCTCTTAGAGTATAGAAATTTTTAAGGAAGTCCAGAATACATTACATTTCCATAGAAGCAGTAAAGGAATCTTTACTATGAAAAATTCTTGTTTGGCTGTTTTGTTTTTTTTGTTTGTTTGTTTGTTTGTTTGTTTTTTGTTTTTTAGGGAAATCACAGTAAAGATTTAAAAGCTCTTCTGGTCAATTTAGATTGCTAGCAGCATGAGTATTCTTATACTAAATATCTCTATTTCTGGACAGAAAAATCTGCTGTGTCTACAGTTTTATTGTTGATTTCAGTAATAGTTACAAAAGAAAAAAAAAATCTTTGCAGATTACTCCATACTGGACCATAATCTGGAGTAATATTTGAATTGCAGTTATGTTTGTGCTGTTGTGCTAAATTGCCCCATGTGTATTTCTATAAGCTTTATTAATGTTCCATGGGAAATTAATCTCAACCACTTTCTTTTATGTAATTTCTGATTGTGAATGGATATCTTACTGCAGGATGCTGAGAGGGCTAGCCAAGAAAAATGTTGGCAATGTAATTCTGAGTATATTAACTTGAGTCATGTGTTGTGATTTTAAGGTAAATTATATAGCTGCACTGACAAACTATCTAAATTAGTTCAAGTTTGGGTACCAACTAAGAAACTGAAATTATTTGTAAAGTTGCTGATATAGGCTCCAGTGAAATTAACAGGACTAGATTCCAGTGATACAAACTCATAAGTTATACTAAAAAAATAATGCAAAACACACTGACATCATTGGCTGAAATTTTAAGGAAATGTGACCATTTCGTTGGGAACATTTGTCTTGACCATAACTGTCAGTTGAACACAGGATTGTAAATTAATCTAATCTTGATGCAACTCAGCATCTGCATGCAAAATGAAGTCAGGGGACTTGCAAATTTCCTGTAAGGTATATTTTATTTTTAATGCATTTGATTAGATATGGAAGCTCAATGAGCATGAAAAGTCCATGAAATATTATTTCATATAGTTGTTACAGAAACTGACAAACTGTTGTTCAGGAGTTCTAAAAGGAAAAAATAAAATGGGTTTCCTGGATATATTTTTTTTATTTTAATTATTAATTAAGTTTATTAAACAGTTTAAAAGTGTGGAACTGTATGTCTGGCTATGTCTTCACTCCAAAAGATGTGTTTTTATGTGAAAACTTTTGTGATATTCTTCTTAATGTCTTCTTACACAAGGGAGGCCAGACAGAGGTAGTTTGCATAACCTAAGAGCAGATGTATCTCAAAATACCATGTCATGGGGACAAATAACTTCTTCCAGTATAAAGCATCCAGTATAAATGTGCAATAGAACATTAGATATGAGGAAATAAGTTCTTCCGAAAAGAATTCAGACTGATTCTCTTTATGACTAGACAAAGACTTTAAGATACCTTGTCTACCATCATATCAGCATGCAGCATTGAGACGTTTGGAAGAAATGGTGCCAAGCGTTATTTCAGACATGTAACATTACCTATTACTCGTTATGCCATATTTCATTTAATTTGAATCGTTGTGAAAATCTTTTTTTTTGCAGGGAAGGCAAGAGGAACCCATTTGAAGTGTAGGAAGCATGCAATAAGGATCAGGAAGACTCACCTTATTTTTCATGCCAGTTGTGATTATTAATTTGACTGTTTCTTAGTTTGTCTCTGATGATACAGTTACTGTTTCCATAGTTGATTGCTTTGAATATTCATACTGGATTTGTGTAATTTCTGCTAGTATCCATGTTAGAGGGAAATGTCATCAAGAATTGGTCCAGATCTTTTCTGGTGATAAGGACAAAACACAATGTTCAATACCACATATTTTTATTCTCTAGGCAGTTTGGACCTACACAAAAACCATTTGGAAAAGTACAAAAAGTAATATGGGTCAGCAGCTGCCTCAGATAAACAGAGATTGCTGGACTCGAGAGCAAACAGTAGCATACTGCAGTGGTCCTGTTTCCAAGATTTTACAGACCAGTGATTTTTGAGGCTATTTGATATTTACAGGTACTCTTTCTTACAATATGATTTGATGCATATGATGCACTGTTGCAGCTTTATTGAAACACTGATCTGCATTGTCTTTGGTTTGCATTTTAATATTATGTAAGATTTTTGTTCTCATAGAAACACAAAATACGTAATTGCATTTTTGGCAAGAGAAATCAGATTGGCTTGCTTTTATTGTGGGAAGAGGATAGATCACCTTACCATACTAGAACATCACAATCCTCAGTCACAATGAAAATCTATCATCAGAAGCAAAGTTTTCAGTTATTCATGTATCTATGAATTTGTATCTGTCTGTGGGGAAGAATTGACACATTCATGTGCAGTCCTACAGCATGTGCTCCAGATTAGACTTCAGATGGACTTTTCACAGGTCACAGCCTTATTCCAACCTAGAAAATTCTGTGATTCTGTGATTCTGTGATATAACTTAAGACTGAACCAGATATTTTACGTTGTTTGTTTTTTTTTCATGTTGACATAGTAAGGGGGAAATTCTTTTTGCATCCCCTGAAGTCCATCATAACTTTGAACAATCCAATGTCTTGGGCCTACCTAGATCATTAGAATGAATCATGTTGATATGAGGCAGGATTTATAGAATCATAGAATATCCCGAGCTGGAAGGGACCCATAAGGATCATCAAGTCCAACTCCCAGCACCGTACAGGTCTACCCAGAAGGTTAGACCATGTGACTAAGTGCACAGTCCAATCACTTTTTAAATTCAGACAGGCTTGATGAAGAGACTACTTCACTGGGGAGCCTGTTCCAGTGTGCAATCACCCTCTTGGTGAAGAACCTCTTCCTGATGTCCAGCCTAAACTTCCCCTGTTTCAGCTTAACACCATTCCTGCGGGTCCTATCACTGGCGTTTACAGAGAATAGGTCACCTGCCTCTCCGCTCCCCCTCATGAGGAAGTTGTAGACTGCAATGAGGTCTCCCCTCAGCCTCCTCTTCTCCAGGCTGAACAGGCCTTGTGACCTCAGCCGCTCCTCATATGTCTTCCCCTTTAGGCCCTTCACCATCTTCGTCACCCTCCTCTGGACACTCTCCAACAGTTTAATGTCCTTTTTGTACTGTGGTGCCCAGAACTGCACACAGTACTCAAGGTGAGGCTGCACCAGCACAGAGTGGGACAATCACCTCTGTCAACCAACTAGCAATGCTGTGCTTGATGCATCCCAGGATACGGTTGGCCTTCCTGGCTGCCAGGGCACACTGCTGGCTCATATTCAACTTGCTGTCAACCACAACCCCCATTTTTTTGTTGTTGTTTTTGTTTGTTTGTTTGTTTGTTTTGTTTGTTTTTAATGCAGTTAAATAAACAGGATTGCAGTACAGGAAAAAAAAATCTTATTTCATTTGACACAGGATATACATTTAATATCAACTTCAGGTTATTAAGCATTGGAAATACTTAAGCAGAGCAACAGTTTAACCTAAGGTAGACTTTGGCACACACCTGCTCTGTTCCTCAACTGTAGAAATGAATAGATCTTGTATGCACAATTCTTAGCCAAGTAAACAAGTCATCCAGGTCCTATTCCCAAATGGGATGCAACTTGCTCCCATTTCCAAATGGGATACAGTCTGTTCAAAAGTAATGCTATTGACTCATCTTTACACATGTGTAGCCATTTTTTCTTATTTAGACTGTAAACTTTTCTTAACAATAATTGTCTGTAGGAATTGGATTTCAGCCTCAGTTAGGCCTAAAAGCATCTGTAGAAGACGCAACCAATAACACACTTCATTCAGACCCAGTGCCTACAGAGAGATGAAAAATGAGTGTATTTTGGCACTGAAATTTCCCTGACCTATTGTTTATCTAATCTATACATTTTGGACCCTTTGTACATCTTGGAACTGTGTCTCATTTCTTTTCAAAAACACCTTATCTTCAGAGGACAGGGAAAAAATGAAATTAAGAAATTAATATTAATTTATTTGGGGCTTAGGGAGCATTTTACTTCTATGTTTATTTGTTTGCCTAGCTTTGATCTGCTATGTTCCAAAAAAAGCAGTGGATATGATTTCAAAGACTCAGTGAGAGACAATAAACTTAACTTTGGGACTGGTGATAGCATCTGTGACTTTTGTTGAAGAATTCAACAGAGGTTGCAAGTGCTCAGCACCAATTTGGATTAGTTACTAGGAACACATATGACAAATCTTACCTTAACACGAAATGGCCAAGTAATAACACTGAGTTAAAAAAAAAAAAAAAAAAAAAGAGAGAGAGAGAGAGAGAGAGAAAAGCTTAATGATGGTGGAGTGGTGGAGTGAATTATGCTGGTGTTATAAAACTTTATGCTTCTTTGCAGATTGGTGTATATACCTAAGGCAAAAAGTGTCCTTATATTTCCCAGATTATATGACTTTGTGAAGGCAGACATGTTTAGAAATTAGGTGTTCATATCCCTTCGGATTGATGCTGGCTAAATGCAGATCTCTAGAGGTGGATTGCATGATTAATCCTTTTTACCTGTGATTTAACTCATTTCCCTGTCACTTAATAAAATACCCTTACCAATAACAATGCTATGTTAAAACATACAATGATACTTCAACTTTTCCAGTGAATTAGTCTAACTAGCCTATTATGTTAATACAGGAGTTATTAAGTCACTCATTAATTCTGTCTGAAAGTATGACACCCAAGGAAGCAATTTGTGTTTGGTATAATTGCCATCATTTGAAAAGAGACTTTTGTGAAGGAAATTATTTTTTTTAACACATTCAATTCCTTCTTATCAATCTCATAACTAACACCATTTTCTACCCGCTCAGCCATCTCATCTCTCAGCTTTGAGATTAAATCATGCTGAGGCATTACCAAACTCCTTTCCTTGATCTATACCTTTCCTTTTGATATTAAATCTGCCTGCAAGCCACTACACCATTTGCATGTCCTTGCCATGCTGGATAGCATCACAAGCTGTATGTTATAAAAACATAAAATCTTTCAGCACCAATTACAGAGTTGCAAAGGTGCCGTTAGGTAGCTGTGAGTGATCAATAAAGACTTTCTGTCTGGAGTTCCCTGATGAGAGAAATATCTTGGCTCTTGACCTTGCACTTTACACTTCGTTCTGTGATATATTATATGTCAAGATTTAGCAGATGGTGAGAGATGCAATGGGAGGTGACTACATTACACCCTACTTTTGACTGACGCTCACTTTAACTGCAGCATTTACATTACTCTGCCTTTGCCTCATCAACTTGAGAATTGAAGTGTTGTGACTGGCACTCTATCACCTTTGACCATCATTTTTTTTTCAGTAAATTCGCTTCCATTTTCCTTCTTTTTCTGCTTTCCTTTCATATAGCATTTTCTCTACATTTTCTTTCTTGTGTTCATACCTACCAGTTTCTTTTTCCTCTATGGGTTTTATTTTGTTGTGATTTTTTTTTTTTTTTTTGTGAATCAGTTTGAAGCTTCTTCATAGTAAACATTCTCTGTGGTAGAGAAGGAGCAGCTTAACACTAACTATACAGGCCAGCAAGAGAAGCAATAGTGAAAAGTAAAACAAACAAACAAAAAATCTATAATGTACTTTTCCAGCATACTTTGTCCCCTGCAGTCAAAAAAGGGAACTTCAGAACAATTTTTCTAGTCTTAGCTTCAGCTAAAAGCATACAAGGTAAAAAATGGATACTATTTTCAGGAGAATATGGATTAGGCACAGGTACCTCTTTTATTTAGAGTTTAAAATACTGCAGCTGTTAATAAGCCTGAGATGTTATTTTAGTAAAAGTGCCTGACTAGCTGCAATTGTATTAGGTACAGATTACTGTTTTCACAGATGACACTATTGTTACACTGCTGTTTTCTAAAAATTAAATCTGTCTTTGTCTTCCCATTCATCGTAACTAGGTAAGTAACCAAATCAAATTCATTAAATACACTGCAGGGCAAGGGTTTTCAAAACAAAGTCCTAGGATTTGGCTACCTCTGGTAACATCATTGCATCCACATGGCTAAATCCCCAATTATCACTTAGAAAATGTACTAGCTGGTGTCAGACTTATTAGCATGATTATACATGAGGTGCTGAAGAGAGAAGATAATAATACCATTGCATAATTGTTTTTCTGTAATATGGATAGCACTGGGTTTCAAGTCAGACATTGAACAAATGTCTGATGTATCCCTATTAGAAGGGAAGATAAAGCTTCAGAAAGTTTAAACTCATATTGTTGTTTTACAGTCCTTAAAAGAATTAGGAATACAGATCTAAAGGTACTAGGAAGCATAGATAAGTTTCAATATCTGGAAAAAAAAAATAATAAAATGCCATGAAACTACATTTTGGCCACTGAATTTAGAGAGTATTTAAAATGTCCTCATCAAGATAAACGTGCAGAATACAACTGAGATGAATTAAATCTGTAGGTGAAGAGGAGAAAAGGGACTATAACGAACCTGATGTCTGTATAACAACGGATTAACAATTTGCTTAAATTTATATAGCTGAAGTAGATGCTGGGCTGAAACACCTAGAGGAGGACATCAGCCCAGTTTACATAGCTGGAAAACCAGCCACTGTCCAAAATTGTGATAAATGCATGACTCCACTTTGTGAACTTAATAGTTTGTAAAGAATTACATAGCTCATTCTTCATAAATATCCTTAAAGGTGACAGATATCTGCGTAAACATGCATGATTCCACAAAAATCTGAACCAAATACCTGAAAATTAATTGTAGAAGTTTGAAGATTAAAAATCTCAAGTATTGATTCTCAAAGAAGAAATATCATGCATCCCATCAGAATTAGAAGCTATTCTGTGTTTTTAAAGTGCCATAGATAAAAGAGCACAGAAGGTAAAATTCTGTCCCTTTGAAGTCAAGAGCAAAACTCATCTTGACTGTTTTGGAACCAGTATTTCCCAGTGATTATATGAAAACCACAATATGCACAAACAACATGTGTGCATTGACACAGATGCACAATTTGCTGACAAAACTAGTTACAGGTAATCAGGGGATAATCATAGGTAACAAGAAAAGGAATAGCAAGGGAATAAAAAGTATTAATTACCCAGACATAAACCTATATTCATAATAAATGCTCTCTGGAATAACATCTGCCAGCATATGAAGGAATACAAAAAAGCTCTCTTGTTTCTCAGTTCTGCAACTTAAACATAAAGTAAAATTCTTGTTAAAACTATATTTTTTTTGAATAAAAAAGGATAAGTTTCTCACATCAAACACACATTTTCTTTATAACACATTCTGAAAAACAAGAATTTACATTAATTGAACGTAAATGTTCCGTTAATTTCATTGGGACTATGCATACAATATACTGTATCCAAACTGACAGAGTCACCATCCCTGGAGGTCTTTAAAAGACGTTTAGATGTAGAGCTTAGGGATATGGTTTAGTGGAGGACTGTTAGTGTTAGGTCAGAGGTTGGAGTCGATGATCTTGAGGTCTCTTCCAACCTAGAAATTCTGTGATTCTGTGAGAAAAGCTATCCTCTAATTTTGTTTATGCATCTGATTATCTTGACTTTTACCTAGTAACAGTTTTGTCTACAGGTTCAGTATTTTCTTTTTATATAAATATATTTGATAGAATAATTGATATAAAGATGAAAAAGCTGCAAGCACTAAGGTGATAATAATGATTTTTCACTTAGAGCACTGACAAAAGAATTAATGATTTATTGCGTACACTTGTTTGTCTGCTTTATTTTGACCATACCTAATTAACCCTTGAAGAATATATGATCCCCAAAGTTTACTAGAAGATATGCATTCAATCACTGAAGTCTAACTAGTCTTAGTAAATTACATGAGCCTTCATGACATTTCCTAACAGGCAAAATCTGAGCTGTAACAGAGTTGTATGTGATTCCACATGCTTCACCTTGAAGAAGTACATCACCTTGGAATGAAAGTTGACTTTTAAGTAAACTTAAGCAGTACTTGATCTTGTTTTGACAGCCTGTCTTTGATGGCATGCATGTATATATCCCTCAGGAGGTTAATGTAAGGTACTTACTTTCAGGTAAGCAGTGAATTTAATATATTGAAGTTATCCTTTCTTAAGGATCTTGCTTGCAAAATAAATCTCCAGTCACTTAAAAAAGGTTTTGCTTTAGGCACTAAAGTCAAGTGACGTAACAGCTAACTCAACCTTTTGAAAAATAATTACCTGAAGAAAATGTAGCTCTACTTCTGATTGTAGAGAGTTCAGAAGATTTTTCATTGATTTCAGCAGAAGCTTAGGTACTTTGTTATCACTACATCTCAAAGGGAATATACTCCATATTCAAACTGGGAATTTATATTTCCATAAAGATATTTAAGATTAGGCCACTTGGATCATGGCAATTTTGCTTATGCCTTTACACAGGTTGCTTTGAGTCTACTTGAACATACTATGCAAACAGTCTTTATACCACATATTCTGTTTGAATGAAAATATACTGAAGAGCTAAAGTTACTCTGATTCGTGTCACACAAAAATAAACAGATCTGACAGGACTAGTGGTCCTGTTAAAGGATTTTTGGATTCTTAAAAGGGCCTCTTTTAAGAGGAAAGCCATCTTTAATGCTTCTTCTCTTTACAGACAAGTATCTTCACAGATTTTAATATTAGTTTTCTGCTCAAAAAGCAGTCATGACATATTTTTTGCCAGTACTTCTCAGACAACATCTCATTCTAAGATCATCGCTTCAGCATATGATGCTTTATTGTACCTAGTTCAAGCTTTTCAAACTAATCATTACAGAAATTTAGGAGGAGAATAAAATATGATCTAATTAATTCTCAAAATAGCAAGCCTTTAAAGGACTGACATGTATTACTTTAAAATACTTTTGCTTATGAAATGCAATCCAGGGCCAAAACTAGAGTGTAATAAATTGCTCACTGTGAAAAGGAGGCTTGTTTTCCCTTTCACTGCTCTAAACTGTTAGAGTGGGATCAATCTCTGCCCTGTTTTGCTAGTAATTTATTTTTAATAATACAAGAAATGCTCCCTTAAGTCTCTGATGTAGATTTTCTGAAGTCAGGGAAGAAAGTTAATTTGAACACATCTGCACCATCAAACATAATTGCTCCATAACATGCTGATTCAGTACACATTCTGTCATTCCATTTATGTGAAAAAGATGGTAGCGTACCATTCAAGAGTGAGCTATAAGAATGGACATTTGCAACAAAAATTTCAGAAAGATTTCCAAGGAAGTACAGAAATCAACAGACAACAAACACATACATTTTGTAAAGCTAAAACAGTGATTAAAATAAATAAAATGAGATTTTGACTAAAATAATCAAAGTTCAGTTAAGGTGGATTCAAGAAATAGCAATTCCTATATGCATGCACTTGTAGGATTTATTGGTGGTTTTCTATGGTTTGGGGTAATGTATCTGTTGAAGGCCACATTAGAAATACCTTGAAAGAAAATATAGATGCCAGAAAATATACTTTCATACTTTGCAATTCCTTAGTATTCCTTGGTGCCCCTGAATATACAGACGCTGATTTTTTGACCCTGAAGGGACAGGTTTATTATGTCCTCTACATACCTGACACCTACTATGGAGACCAACCAAAAGGATGCAACAGAGAATTTATCCAGCATCTGAGTAGCACCAGGTTTGCCAGAAATGCATTTCTTGTAAATTCCCAGAGGAAGCAACAAAGGTGTAAGCAGAAATATAACCTTTTCTTGCATTTTACCATGTCATTGATATTTTTGTTAGATAGTAATTTTTACATCCTGCATTTTCTAGGTACAGCAGTGTTTGGTTTTACCTTTAATGACAGAGAATTATTCTTTTCATTAGACATAAGAGCAACACATAGCATCTGCATGCTGCACCACCATAGAATTGCACTGTCCCTTCAAAGGCCAGGGGATCATTCCTCTCACTGTGCAAATGGCACCATGATTGCCTGGTATTTTCATAAGCCCTGAGTGTGTGACACAGATCGCTCTTCGGGCTTTGAACTGTTTCAAGCACAGATGGAAGGAACTGGTTCAGTGAGCACAAGCTACCTGTAACAGCATGGGGAGGTGGAAATCTGTGCCTGGTTTGCTAAATCACAAGAGTAGGCAGGTGAAGGCGCCTGCTGTGTGAGTCCTTTGGAGGTCGATGATGCTCCATACCCACAGCACTCTGACCCTCTGACCAGCTAAAAGAGGAGGTGTGACTGTGTTGCTTTGCAGAAAACAAGTTGCATTTTTAAAGGCACAAACTCCCAGCTGGGTCTGACAGATGTTTCAGTGACTCACACCGCCAGTTGGGGTTTACCAATGTTTTACAGGGTTATAGGTAACTGAATATCATGGTGCCCCATCTGTACATAGTACATTTGAATGGGATCAACCAGTTCAATGAACCTACATACTGTATTTAAAGCCAGTTAACTAACTAAAGGTATGAAGGAAGAAATAAAGAAAGGAAAATACACGGAATTGTTTTCTAATTTCTAATTGTTTTCAGCCCCAAACCTCTCATTTCTTGACTAGCTTGAAAGGCAGATTGAGTTTCTACAAACCATGAGACTGGGCAGGGAAAAAATAAGACATTTATGGAACTTTCCTTAGAAAGAAAAACACAGAATATGAGGTGGAAAAGTTTTGTCATAAAATCTCAATATTTAGCAATTTTGTGAGAGTAAATAGAACACCTAGCTTGGTATATTTAGCCATCCTGCTATAAAAGAAATTCTCTCCTAAATTAACAGATTCTGAAAGATCTCACTAAGGACATTTATACATTTTTAGAAAAAAATAAAAATAAAACATACTGAAGAATTTTTCAACAATTTAGGCTCTCCATAAGAATTTCACAGCTGTGAGTCTTGTGGTAGTAACATCCATTGCAGGCTATAATTCACAGAGGAATATGGGTCTAACCATTACATAACACTAATGCCAACTTTTTAGCAAGTAGCAAAATACTGGGGTGGTGGGAGGTGCTGTTTAAAAAATGAAAAAAGGATACAATGGATTGCATGAAGATAAATTCAACTAGGTTCATGTTCATGCAACAACAACATAAAAGAACAAATATGTTAATAATAATGATGATTGTTATTATTATTATTAATATGATTATTATTAGGTCCAGCAAATAAATTTTGTATCAGGCAGTAGATAAATTCAGCACTGAACCACTGATATCTGTTTGGAATAACTAAACACTCCAAGAATAAACAGGAAAGACATGCTAGAATACAGTTTTTTAAAAACATTTCTTTTACAATATTTTTTATATATTTTATATTCAGTGTCACTGAAGTTCTTGCTTTTACCTTTCATTAACTTCCTGGTGTCTTGTGACACTGTACTGCTTGAATAAATAACATATATATGTGTGTGTGTGTTTATAAAAAAAGAGGAATTTTCACAGCCTGGTTCTGCCTGCTGCACATTGGCATTGTACCAGTTACTATTGAGAAAATACATCCTTAGAAACTGAGCACTTGCTATCCATGCATTTAAAACTCAAAAGAACTGAAAAGACTTTGAAATCTAAGGAAAAGCAGATTCCTTTCATCCAGATTTATTCCTTAAACTACCAGATGAACTCTATAAACTAAACACAGAAGGCTGTAGAAGGTGGATTACACAGCAATATCTGGTATTAATGGTTGAGTTCAGCCCTGGCATAAAGGCATGGTGTAGACAATGCAACCTTTTTCTAGATTGCTTTTCTTGTTACTGGCTTGTCCTTGTGCACCCTAGATAGGGAGTTACACAAGCTAACACCCACACTCACTGACACCATTGTAACCATGTAATTTGCACTTTGAATAGCTCCTCCACAGAACTGCAGTCAAAGAGTTTGTGCTGCACTGCCTATACTCTGTGTCACAGCCATTCAATTATTTTTTATTTGCTTTTTTTCCTGATAGAACTGTGAACACTTTTTTGTTTGATTTTTCATTTGAAATTAGGTCTATACAGATGGTAAAGGAAAAAAATGAAATGAAAATGAACAATATAGTGGAAAAAATACTCTGACAGCAATTCTGCAGATATTCTGCTCCTAAATATCATGCCCTAGCACTCAGATTTAATTCACTGTAACTGAATTTGTGTTCTCCTAGTGCACACTGTGGGAAAAATCAGGACCTTGGAGACAATCTAAAGCATATCAATCAATATTTGCAACTTTAAAATTCCTCATATGGATTCTGTGAACTCAATTTTCTTCTATAAAGCTTCTGTTGGCACAATACACAGCATAGCTTTCTAACCACTGATACATTATGTTGCTGGCATGGATCTGTAATTTTTCATTAGCTAGTCATTCAATATTCCCAGTTTTCTTTACACCAAAATAGAAGGGATGTTCTTCAGTTATTGCATTGGAAAATGCTCGTGGGTATATTGTACCTAAAGGGAACAAATTCATTATATAGCTGCACAGTATAAAAGTGCAATTACTCCAAGCTGACAATTACATTTTGAAATACTAAAGTTTACTGTTTTGATGATGTCTGTAGTTTTATTTTTAACAGATAGATCAGCATGAACAATTTTCGTAATAGTATGCAAGCTACTCAGTTCACATTCTTCAATTGTATTGATTTTACCGTGACTCTTCAAAGGAGATCAAATATAATAGAAGGAAAATGTTAAACAACATTAAGGTCCATATTCATTCTGGGTGTTTGCCCAGTGTAACTCCACTATTTCAGCAGAAAATTACCTTCTTCATTCAAGATATAATCATACACATAATCTGCCAGATGTGTACACGTAGCACCGTGCATGTTATTAGACAGAGGAAAGGGAGGGGATCCGAAACTTTCCGAATAGCAGGAATAAACCCAAACACAACAGGGTGAATGAAACCTCTTAAAATTGCAAAGGGTGAATATATATGTACATGTTATATATGGAGTGGTAATTCGTGTCGAGAAAATGGTTGATATTAATAAAGAAGAGGGAGATGTGGGAGTGTGGCCATGGGGGTCGAAAAGCCCCGTGGTTGATGATAACGTTAGACTCTTAACGATGAGGCCATCAGGAATGTAAAAGAGTTTAGAGAGCACAAAGAAGGGTGATTCAGGAGACTCCATGCAGTCTCGGGTTTCTTGTTCTCCAGCCATCAAGGCATGGAAGTTTCTGGGTGTTTACAGGGTGAAGGAATAAATAGGGACCAGCTGGCAGAATGGAGACCAGGACGGGAACAGGCACTTTGATTGCCTCATGAAGATAGGTTCAGCCAAACTCAGCAAACTGCTCAAAGAAGTTCATACAGAAAGTCACTGGAAATAGCCGCACCGGAGCTGGAGAGAAGCTCAAGCTGAGAGAAACGGACCCGCGCACACAACTGCCTCTTGCTGGTAAGCAGTTGCGCATTATGGGGAATCATACGTCCTTGGAAACGAAGACTGTCCTGGTAACCTTACAGCTTATTCTCCTTATTAACAATCAGACAGTTCATGATCCTGAAACATGGGACCAAATTGAGGTCAAGGTGTGGGACTCTGCAACTAAAAACGACAAGGTAGTGGCGGGATTGCTCAGCACCTGGCGAGCAATCACTGAGGCCTTAAAGAGCCCTGTGGGACCACAGTCAGAAACATGTGGTTTGCCAGACAGTGAGGGAGCTGTGGGCTCCTTTACTGATCCTTCTGAAACGCCATGGGCCCCTCTGCTGCTACAGCCATCGAAGGCCTTTGCTGTTACGCCTCCTGGTGGCCTGGACGTGCCTTTTGACCCAGGCCTATTGGCCTTGAAAGGGAGATGGATATGCTTTTCTTCGATCTGGGAAGAACAGGATACATAAGGCCTGAAGGCCGAGTTGCTTGACAACTTAAAGCAAGACATATTGTTCAAAAGGAATGGAAAATGGAGACTATTAAGTCATGGAACTTAAAGGATTGTTTGTTACCTTTTCTGATTGTACATATGTATAGGTGTACTCGGGTTTAGTATGTAAAAGCAATGTTAATGTTTGATGTTCGTGTGTGCGTGTTGGTGGAGCGTAGACTCCTCGCACACTCAGCACTGTTTACTTGCCTTTTATACCTTTTATAAATTTTCCTTTTATAAATATTAGTAAATTCAGATTCAGTTGAGACTTCATTTATAACATACATACACATGTACAGACACACCTGTGCGTAACGGGTAGGTAAGGGCTGATGAGATGGGAGACTGCAGGGCTGCGGAGAGGTGAGCAGGGCGCCCAGGCAGGCTGGCGAGCTTCCTTCTCTGCTGTTCCTGCCTCAGGCCTGCTGCTTTTAGGCTCTGGGCCCCGTGCCCTGCCCCCGGTGCTCCTTGTCTCCAGCTCTTTTGTCTGGCCAGTCTCCTTCCTGTGTATTGGAGGTGCCGTCTGCCTGGTGGCCCGGACCCCCTCAATGCCTCCCGCCTGCGGTGCGCCCATCGTTGCCTGTTGGCCGTCTCACTGCTGCCTTGCTTGTGCAAAGCTGCGCTAAGTGGCTGTGCCACTGCAGCCTTACACAATACCTGCACGCTGCCGCTGGTTACACAGGCTGCATGCACGTTCAAGGCAAGCTAGTATTAATTATACAAGTGTCACGGGCCTCTGTTTTTGCTACATAACAGTTTATCTTAAAGGAAACTTCAGATCATACAAGCCACTTTCAGCTAAGTACCAGCTAAGTACTGGCATAATATAAAATAGATTAGCATCCTGCAGCTGAATGCCAAGTGGAAGAGATAACAGCAGAAAGGGTGATTATCATAAAATGTGTCTGTTTTCTTCGCATCTCCATTCCACCAGGTTACATGAAAATACCTCTCATCAGCAGAATGAATTCAGCTCTGCCGTCAGGCTGTGGTTTCTAAATTTAAGGGAAAATATTCTGTCTCTCCTGATGTGTGTGTGTGTGTATATATATATATTTTTTTTTTTAATTTTTTTTTTTTTTTTACAAATGACTACTTATTGGCTTAGATAGTATGTAACAATAACCTTCCGTAGGTTGGTGGTATTGCCTGTGTTTGAGAAACACACCTAGGGGGTAGGCCTTGCAGGGAAGGAAAACCCTAGATTATTACAGCCATAACAGCTACTGATTTGGTTACTCTGTGAAGCTGAGAGTCTGCAGGTCAGTCACATTTCTCAACAAGATAATACTAAAATTTGAATCTGAGGCTCCTCCAGCCCAGCAAGTGTCTAATCATCAAACTATTAAGTTATACAGAATGATTTCTTTTTTTATCAATGGTAGTTAAGTCCTATTCCAGGTTTAGTCATTCATTTTCAAAATGCGTCTCTTTTTCTAAAAAATAAATAACTATGAAATAACATTTCCACCTGACATTCTTCTTCCCAGAATGAAAGAAAATAATAATTTGCATATCTGTTTTATAACCTGCATTTATCAAACTGTGTAAAACTCTGCATCTTCACATTATATCTTAGAAAATATATTTTTAACAATATAGATTTCTCTATTTCATGGTCTGTTAAGCACTAAGAAATACAAAAAGAGTCTCCTGTTCAAATGATGAAGCCATCTTGTTGTCATATCCATGTATTCAATATAGTGAGTCAGCATTACCTGTTTTGATTTCATTTGACTCATGATGTTATGATTTGTCTCTAAAAACTGAAGACATAATATGAGATTGGTGGAGGAGAAGAGAAAGATGCCAGAAGCTGAATGATTTTGCAGACTTATTTCAGATTTAGCCTTATCAGATTTCTTACTGTTTTTATCGCCTAGATAGTCATAAAGTAATTAATATTACTGAAATGTGCAGGTATATGTGCATTAATATTACTGAAATGTGCAGTCATCTGTTGAGATGACTGGCTAGTGGATGAGAGGAAAGCAGTATTTATCCTACTTTTCATGCTGTCTCCTAGAACTTCATGTTCTGGAGCCTGGAAAAGATGCATAAGCCTGGAGAAGAAAAGGCTCAGGTGGGCTCTTTTCAATGTGCACAGACGCTTAAGGAGAGGGATTAAAGAAGATAGAGCCAATAGGCACAAATTGAAACAACAAGAAATACCATATGAACATATGAAAAGCTTATGTACTATGAGGACTGTCAAACACTAGAACTTTCTAATGTCTTTATGTTTTTCTAAAAACTGAACAACTCACTTTTGGTTTTTTTTTTGTCCTCTGATTACAAAATTGATTATTCCATCTTATTTGTTGCAACCAGTGCTCTGTTTTGCAATTCATCTTAGTGTTTTTTTTCTGAACATTTTGTCATGCTGACAAAGAAAAAAATAGTAATTTTGAATACTTTTTCTGTCATATTCTAGGATGTCTGCTTCTCTTCTTGTTCTGCATAAATACAAGAAGTCTATTTTATCACACAGGTCATTATTGAAAATACTGATGCTGTAGACCCTGGGGGAAAAATAAAATATAATAGTAATAATAGTAATACTAATGATAATAGTAATAATAATAATAATAAAAGATACATCTCAAAATATTCCTTACTTTTGGCAGCAAAATAATGAGACATGGTCATGGAGAGGTAGGCATAGTTAGGCATAACTTTAGAAAAGAATGGTTCTGAGATATAATATAAAAAATTAATAATGATGATTGTGGATGCCCCATCCCTGGAAGTGTTCAAGACCAGGTTAGGTGAGGCCCTGAGCAACCTGATCCAGTGGGTGTCACGCCTGCCTATGGCATTGGGGTTGGAACTAGATTAACCTAGAGGTCCCTTCCAACCCAGGCCATTTCTATGATTCTATGAGATCATTTCAGAGAGGTTTTCAAGATGGCTAACCAATTTGATAAGTCTATGTTACAAGGAAGTACTCTAACTTATAATTTCTGAAGTTTTGGATGAGCTTTTACTCACACTTTTTACTCATGCTACTCATGTATCACAGTAGCATCCAGATATTTGTAGTTGCTCTTTCTAAGGAAGATTTCTATAAAAAAAGAGGTCAATCTTTTGGCATCATCATGGATGGATATCCTTGTTCAGTGCCTAATAAAACACTATGATTGTTCTTTAGCTGACTTTTAAAATGCTTATGAAGTCACCTCTTGTTACTATTGGTGCCTTTCTGAATTTCATTTTTATCTTGTCTTTTCTAACTTTGCTTCTGTTTGTTTTTTCTTGATCTTGCTGAGGTGTTATATAGAAAGTATTTCATTTCTGTGTAAAACCATGACAATGTAATGCAGCTTTTCTGAACTTCATGCCTGTTCTGTGAATGCCATTCAAATTCAGCTATATTCCAGTCTGCTATGTTAACTCTGCATTATGTTCATGCATACTTTCATGTGCATTTAAAAAATACACACATGTACAGGAATGACAACAAATATAACTAGAATTTCATTTTTCAGTTTAGTACATCTATATTCTAAAAGGTGAAATTACCTTCACATTTTTAATTAAAAGCCCAGAGTTTACTAATACTAGGCATTACAGGGGAATGCATTTATCTTTTTTACAAAATAAGCATGCATAACAATGAAGTAATTTCAGTTATTCTAATTTCAATCTATAAAAGATACCATCTTCTCAACTGTAATTACTTACTTTAGTAACAATCATTATCTATACCTGAAAATTTGTAGTATGAAAGCAAAGTCTCCCAATGAGATTTTATTGCAAGAATTTGAGAGATCATATTTCTTATAGTAAGTGATTGATTTTCTTGAAGTGTCATCTTTCTCATACAATCTTCTGTAAAAATACCTTCACTGTATAAATATCAGTAGGAAAATAAATCATGTCTTTTTATCTCTATTGTTACTGTGAAGGTTTGGGGGTTTTTTGTTCTTTTTTATTTTTTTTTTTCTGATAGGTTAGTCGAGAGTTAAACACAGCTAAACAAATAAGACAGACAAAAAAACAATTATAGTTTAGTTCTTTCTTCAGATACACATATTCACCATTACATACCTTGAAGAGTCAAAGTCAAGCACACTTTATCCAGCAAAGAGACAGTATATGATTTTTATGGGACCAAAAGTAAAAAAAAATAAAAAATAAAAATAAAAAACACAAAAACACAAAACTGTAATATAATAAAAAGGGAGACGAATTATTTTCTTATTTTGTATTTATAAATGAAATATAGCAAATAAGTGAGCATTGTTTATATATGTATTTGATTAGTGTTGTGTTTTTGTCACAGAGATTACAGATTTACTCTAAAATTCGTACAAGAAAAGGTGAGGCATAACAGGCATCAAAAATATGGAACAAGTTTATCAGATAAATGTATGTCAACTTTATAACAAAAGCACAGTAGATGCAAAAGAACTGCGGTTTTGAGCACCTGAAATATAAGCTCCAACTCCTTACAATATTTAAAAAACTTTTTTTTTTTTTTTGGTCTTTACAGTAACTCAGGCTTTAATGTGATTTTGTATTTTTTATTTTTATTTACTTATTACATGAACCTAGAGGCACCACAGTTTTTATACAAAATTACTTCCTTTCAGAAATATTTTTCATGCAATTTGTTAAAGGTAAAAAACAAAGGGAAAACTAGTCAACAGTTTTCAGACATCTTTTTCTACAGAAGTTTGAGCAAATAGTACGTTAGTTGATATGCATCATATCTGTATTTCTCTTCTGGTCTTTATATATAGATTCACACATTCAATCATTTCAAATGCTTTTCATATTTGAAATCAGGATATTTTTCACGTATTGCTACATTTTGTTCTTAATTCTGTACCTGCCATTGCTTTTCCCTACAATTCTAATGAGTTAATGCAATTAATTTTCACCTTCTCTAGAACAATGTTCATGTTTTATTGTCAGGACGAGAACAGCATTCTCATCTTGTGATGCATCCTGGAAATATATAAAAAATAATGTTTATATAATAAAATATATGCAAATAGATAAAGTCATAAATGAAGTGGCAGAGGTGAAGCAGGAAACAATGAAGTTGTTTAAGGAATATTTTCTAGTCCTATATCCCCAATACATTGGATTTAAGTCAGTCCTGTAATGTGATTTCATGTCAAGATTTAATTTAAATTTAAGAGATACTGTTCTTCCCTTTATTTCATCATAAATGATATCTTCTGAGTAGAATATAATAGTAAAGAATTGAAAAATGAAACTCAGAAAGCTGTGAACAGTGTAGGAAAAAAAATAGCTCAGAAATAAAGAATAAGGGAAAAAAAAAAGAAATATGTAATAGATTTTTTAAAGCTTTCTGTAAGGCCTCATTAGTAGTTCTTTTCTTCAAAAAGTTATGTAAAGAATTGCTGCATTCTAAACCTTCCTTCCATAACACAATATCACTAAAAAGATAAAATACTGTTTATACGTATGATACGTATACATATTAAAACATGTAAATTATGTATCAAGTCATAACAAATGAAAGTACATAGTGTTTACAGTTCATTGTGTATTAAGCTGTGGCAACTTGACAATGGAGTTGATTAAGCTTAGGTCAAATCCTATGGTCATTTGGCTTATGCTACTGAAGTCTCTGAGATTAATTAACCTGAGAAGTATAATTAGTGTCATCTGAGGGTCTTAAAGTGAAACATTTAAGAGGAAGAAGAATAAAAGAGGTTGAGTTTGAAAATGTTTAAAGTTCTATAAATATTCTAAGTATCTTCAAAAACATGTCTTTTCATCTTTAATCCAGTGTAAGCTCTTTCTGTGCTGTAGCTTTTGACTATATAAACCCCCAATAATGAGAAATATAACTTGCTCTTACTGCAAAATATCTTTACTGCTAAAATCCTGTATCAGCCATGTCATGCTTGCTGAATGTATTTACATTGTTGCATCACTGGCCCTATTAGCCCATTAAAAAAAAAAAACAAAAACAAAAAAAACCTGTCTGAGTAGTTGTTTTAATCACAGCACACTCCATGGAGAGTCACAAGTTATATTTTACCCTGAAAAGGCAAAAAATACTATACTCCCCTACCTACTAGGACATCTACAGATTAGGGAGACTGGGTCTCCAGTAATCGCTCCAATGAAAATTTAAATACAGTTTATAAAAAGTCAAGTTATCCAACTGTGGTGTAATTGCCTGAAGTAACTAGGAAAATAAAACTAATATTCGCATTTTTAAGGAAAAGGTACAGCATTGAAGAGGTTTTCAGGGTAGGGCATAACTGCATTACCTGAGCGTTCCCTAGGCTCCCAGCCTTAGATGCTATCGCGCTGGGGAAACTTGGTGTGCTAGCCCTAAGGAACAGTACAGAGTGGAGTGGAGATACCACGGCTAGGCTCTGTAACCAGGTGGGGACTCGACTGTTCTTGTGCACAAAGCTGCACTTTTTGCCACCCTGAGCCAAGGACCTGTCATGTTTTGACAAATGCTGTACCCTAGTGTACTTTAAGCTCATTATAATATCGTTATAATACCAAAACACACCTCCATCCCAAAAGCTACCTACCTCCAAGGTGCAACCACCCCTCACTGAGCATGCGCTCTGAATTTCTCGGAGCCTATTATTTTAAACGGAGACGGGAAAACTTTTCACCAATCATAACTAAGATATACTTGACTAGAACCACTCAAGCTCCACCTGTAAGATAGAAAATAATATCAATTGGCCCAAGAGAAAGGGGATGTCAGGGAAGATACCACCATCAGGGGAGATACCATCCCAAGGAAATACAACATCCTTAGGACCTCCTGACTCCTGGGATCAGTCGACGGGCTGAGCCTCTCTTCCCCCCCCATGGGGACGCCTTTGGGTGAGATCTGAATACTTGCTTATAAATCTCTATAGAGTCTTTGATCCTTTTAACACGTTTATTCCTAGGCTGCGCACCTGTAACACCTGTAACACCTGAATATTTCATGCATGATAGCTTGCTTTTGCAGACAGTTACTATCGCCGGCAATCCAAAAGAACCTGATTATCTGTTGCTGTAATAAACCGTACTTGATTGCATTGTGATAGCTCTCATCAAGTGCAACTAGGGTAAGGGTGGTTATCCGTGATAGTTCAGTGTTCTGAATCCAATCAGACCCCCAGACGGTTAATGCGTTGGTGAATGTCTGAACAGACCCCCAGACGGTTAATGCGTTGTTGGTGAATGCCTGAATGGACCCCCAGATCGTTAATGCATTGTTGGTGAATGTCTGACTGGACCCCCAGACAGTTAACACGTTGTTGGTGGATGTCCGACTGGTTCAGTACCCTGAATCCGACCGGGCCTGTAACGGTTAATCAGCTACACCCCTTAACACTACACCAACAGAAAAGACAGAGGACAGCAGAATATCATAGTTTTTTAGTGAAAGCATGATCAAAGAAGATGGATCTTGCACATTTGCCTGTCTTCAGGCAAAACTTCTGTGTATTGAGAGGATAGAGCAATCACTATGTTATTGAGCTGCTGATGTACTTCTTTTTCTATTCTACAATTCAAAAATTGTAGCTATTCCATGTCATTTGAGAAAAGATTTTGGTAGTGGATTTTCACTGGAAAAGGTGCCTCTGGGGTTGACATTAGTGCCACAGACAAATGTGTGGGCCATTGACTAGCTTGAGGTTAAGCTAACTGTATAAAAGTACTATATATAAGAAATATAGAGAAATAAAACAAATATTGATGTGAGAGGTTGACAGAGTTGGCTAACTCCAGAAAACATGGATGGACCTCAGATGTTTTAATTTCTCAGAAGGAATTAAAAACTACCAACTCCACAGGCTATTGGACAGGAATATTGGGAACCTTTGGAGTAGCACAATATTCTAAGGCCAATAACACCTATGTAGCCGTAGCAGTTATACCACTTATATATGGCTGATACTACACATTGATGCCATATCTGGGTATAGATGTCATAAAAATGGGACCAATAGAGAAAAAGTAATTAGAGATGCTTTGGTGCTTGGGATAGATTTGGGAGGAGAATGCTGCCAATAAAGAAATGGTGCAAGGACTAGCTAATTAACCCTCAGACAGAAGGAGCTAGCATCCTGGTATTGTTATGCTGTTGCCTGTTCCAGACCTGATGGCATCAACAGCTATCAGCTACTTCCTAACAATTAAGCATATTTCTGTGAGATGAGTGTTAAATGGTATCCTCTCCTCAGTATGTCCTGCTGCATAACTCCCAGCTATGCATAGATGCAGCATCTGGTATACCCTTCCTTCTCTCCTGTCTCTGGCTTTTGGACATTTCATTCAGTGATGACTTTGTTCCATGTACCAAGAATCCAGACACCTGGCATGGGCTTATGGATCCTACTAACAGGACTTCAAGCAAACATTAGCTGCTTGCAACCAAAGTGAATACCCATTTTCTGAACAATCAAACCAGGAGGAGCTCATGGTTGCTGGAAGGTGTTGAGTCCATCATAGGACCTAGGATCTCCAATAAAAAATAACTGAATGGACTCGCTCACATCTGTTATACACTGCTCCTGATCAGTGTACTATCTCCATTCCACTTTTGTACATCTAAATCTTCCCTATGTTTCATTCTAGCAGTCAGTTCACTTTTTATATCTGTCCATCCCCAGTGAAACGGCCAGAACAGGAGCTTTCCTGCCCTGCCTTCATGGACCACAACCTATCATAAGACATAAAAAATTTTACAGCCTTCTCTGATACCAGTCCTTGTTAAACCTCAGGGACTGCCAACAGTGTTACCTAAATAAGAGACAGTTTAACAGGGGTTTCCTGAGTCAAGTTCCAGGTCCAAAAATCCCCATTATTTTCCTCTATACCACTTATGGTAGATTTTCTTTTTTATCAGACCATCAGCTCTCAGCACTGATGATAATAAATGTGTGATATAGAGACTATATTACTCTATGTAATTGATAACAGAAACAATTGAAGGTAAGTAACTTCATAGACCAAATTATGTTTCTAGCTGAGGCTGGCTTCTGGAAAGTCATTTAAAAATGAGTGCTGTGTTACTCAGGACAGTCTTCAAGGTTATGACAAGCATTTTCCATAGAATAGCGAAAAATATATTTATGTTTCCTCATATCCAATCCTAAATTAATTTGTTCTTATACAGGTGTGTCAGTCTTGTAAAGAAATATGTGCATGATTATCTTCAGGGAAGAGTATTCTTGCTCGAGGCATAAAAATTAAGCTACTGGCTTTTTTTTTTTTTAATGAAAATGGAAAACAAAATATCTCCTTAGACAAATAATCTAGAAAAGATGAATACCTCTTATTCTTGAAGTACCTAATCCAATAGAAAACAAAAATATAATTCTATTTATCAGCCAGTTATCCAGGCATCATCATATACATAGGTTGACTGCATGCCCAAAATGAAACCAAATATGAGCACGTTTTTCTGTTCCTTTACATCCTTCGCATCTTGTAGATAAAGTCTGGTGCTGTGCCAAATTAAAAACAGAGGCCGAAGACATTATAAAAGTTCAAAAAATATATCTTTAAATGAGAATAAACTGTTTTTCACATCCCTTAAAGCAGGCCCATTCTGTAAGATGATAGCGGGACTATCAGATGATTGTTGTTAGTGGGGCTTGTTTTATAAAGTAGTGAAAGAAATCTGGCTATCATACTGTGATTGTCTGAGTATATATCCTTCCATAGCATTCGGTTTGATTTGATTAAACTTTTAATTAAACTGCAGAATGTCATGCAAAAATATTTATATCTTAATTGGAAAATGTGTTTTCATTCTTTGATTATAGGCACAGTAAATCTCATCATTAGCTTTAGATCTTTTTCTTCCTGAAAACTCAAATGCCTATGAATTTATTTTTTAGACAAATGAAGTAAAAATATTAGTTTAGGATAATTTATATCTTTTAAATACACTTGTAATATGTATTTATTTGACATGCCCAAATTTAATATCTCTGTCCAAGGAACAGTTTTGTCTACAGAAATGCCTTTCTAAGACCTTTAATAAATTATACTGACCAAATAACTAAAAAGAGAAATAACCAGATGAAATTACTGTGTACTGTTGATTCCTTTTCCTTATGCAGAATAGAGCAAAATCAATCAAAACAGGTTTTACAAGTTTTGTTAATAACAAATCAGTTATTATTGCAAATCATGTCAACCATGATATCATAACTTTTTGCTGTAGAAAATTATTTTTGTGGTCACCAGGTGATGTTTAGCCCCAATAAGAAGTTGAAATTAGAAATTGTACGATAGTTTGCACTCCTGAAATTTGAAATACAAGGCAGAGGTTTCTTTAAATACTTTGGTTGAGTGGTTTCTCTACTGCAAAATACAAAAGTGAGGTTACTGAGTTAAGGGCACTGCATCAAGAGCTGATTAATAACCTCTGAATGAGTGAATATGTGTCTGCCATCCTACAGCAAAGGCCATATGTTACACTATCACTTTCATTCCAAACTGCATCTTAGCCAGTGACAAGAATAATTTCTGACAAGCAAGGAAATTGTCTAATACAAGAGATATCATAATTTGTAACAGCAGAATTGCTGAATGACCTATGGTCCCAAGGCTTACTCTTAGGCAACGTACTAAGGCTTCATCTAATAGTGCCAGTGTTTGTCATCTCTGAAAGGATCTGAAGAAAATGTCATTCAAAGTCAGTGCTTTAGAGTGCTGACTGCAAGACGTGAATTAATGAAGCTTCTTCTAGATCAAATAAGCTAATGGTGGATATCTGAGAAGTACAATAAATGATGAAAATTGTTATCACTGAGGAAATAATAATCTGTTGGAGAAAGTGTTAGAAACAACATTACATTTAGAACTGAACAACAGATTTTAAGATGTCAATATGTTGCTTAGAGCAAATAAGGTCTATTTACTCTTATGCAAACTGTTTATTTTGCTTTTAAATCATAACACTTAAAATAATAAATATTTCTGAATACACAGTTCTTCAGAAAAGTTTGTTACCATATTGCTTTCTTCCCAAGTGACATAATATTTAATTTAACAAATCAAGATGAATTTTATGTTCTTAAAATGTTAGCAGCTGAAAACTGATCAGAGAAGCTGAAGCTTATTTCAGTGAATGTAGCCATTGCAACAGTATCTACAATTGAAAAAGACTAAATATATTGTTTTGTGAACTGGTATTTGGCTAATTTCCAAATACAATTAGTGAATTCTAAAGAATTTACCTTAAATTAACCCTATAGTTTGTTCTGGTCTAACACCAATTTGTCTTGTATGCTTCACAGAATTTTGGCTATTTAGAAGGTCTAATGGTCTTACAAGGGCCTTGGCAGCTTTCTTTCAGGGTTCTCTGCAAACACAGACATTAAAAATATGGAGAACTAAAATTTTCTATAACTCACTAACCTGTATTATATGCCTCAGGATATATCTCAGAAAGACTATCTGATTTTAATTCTGAAATTAGTGAGAGTGTCATGAATAAAAAAGGACTTTTTTTGATGAAAATAAGGAGTGTTTATTAAAAGATTCTGCTTGTACATGTTTTGGCAGAAATCATTATAAATGTACACAGAAATCTCTGTATTTCTGAAAAAGCATAGGGTAATTCAAATTTTTCAAACCTCTGAGGAAAATATAAATGCACAACTCTTCTGTTTGTCTGTTTGTTACCACCTCTTTCTTATTTCCCAACATATTGTGTGGTAAAAATAAATACATCATTTGTATCTAATGTATAAAAGTTTCAGATTGAGAAAGCATTTATTGTTGTTTCTGTTGCTGCCAACTGATCAGGGAGAGGGCAGGCAGAAGGAAAAAGCTCTACTGGAACCCTCTGTCCTGAATTGAGTGACCAGGTTCCCCATAATTCATAGATAATGCTCTACCAAAGGGAAGTATACCCTTCAGGCTGATAGGAAACTGTGTTAGGGAAGTTTTCATTATAAAAAGAGCTGGGCAGATGTAAGAGACTGACTGGAGAGAGGAACACATCTGCTTACGGCCAGCCAAGAGCTTCCATCTGTGTAACATTCTGGTTTTCTAAGTCTGAACTTGTTTTAACCATGTGTGAAGCTGGAGCAGGTGTGCTATTCCCTAAACAGCTATAATGGCTATGATATATGAGATTCATCTTCAAAGACAAGTTATTCTTGATTTGGAGAAGGAACATTCACTATTTATTTGTCCGTTTCTATAACAAACAAAAGATATCCTGACAGACTTCTGTGCCATTTCATATTCAATGATTTCTGCAAGTATCATCTAGCAAAAATTTTGACATTGTATGAGACCAAGATGCTGTTGGCCTAAGGTGGCAGCCTAGGATTGATCTTCAACATGGTGGATGGATTCCCTTCCCCCAAACATATCTGAAGACCTGTGCTTCATATTTACTCCAACTCAGTTCCCATCTGTAAAATGGACAAAAAACACTTTTCTGCTTAGCTCACAAGACCATTCTTTGGATAAATTAAGCATTGTAATTCACGCTGCAATCAACAGTAAAGTGTTTCAGTACCAATCAATAAAGGCTGAATAAAACAGAATCTATAGTCCCTGAATTCCTTGACAGTGTATTGCTTAAGGAATGTTAAATGTCTTAGAGAGTTGAGGACACCCACTGCAAGCAAGAAGCCGATTGCAATAACTCACAGAGAAAAGGAGTAGCCAGGAAGTCTCTTGAATTTTGCCTGGTTCTCAAATCCTTTGTGCTCCTTCTGAACTATACACACAGTATATAGAAAAGAGCTTATACATAGAGCACTTTGTCCTAATCGTGGGAGATGTGGTATTTCCAAATGAAGTATCACACACAGAATCACACAGAATTGTCTAGGTTGGAAGAGACCTCAAGATCATTGAGTCCAACCTCTGACCTAACACTAACAAGTCCTCCACTAAACCATATCACTAAGTTCAACATCTAAACGTCTTTTAATGACCTCCAGGAATGGTGACTCTACCACTTCCCTGGACAGCCCATTCCAATGCCTCTCAGTAAAGAAGTTCTTCCTAATATCCAACCAAAACCACCCCTGGCGCAACTTTAGCCCGTTCCCCCTCATCCTGTCACCAAGCATGTGGGAGAATAGACCAACCCCCACCTCTCTACAGCCTCCTTTAATGTACTTACAAAAAGCGATAAGGTCGCCCCTGAGCCTCCTTTTCTCCAAGCTGAACATACCCAACTCCCTCAGCTGCTCCTCGTAGGACTTGTTCTCCAGACCCCTCACCAGCTTTGTCGCCCTTCTCTGGACTCTTTCAAGCACCTCGATGTCCTTCTTGTAGTGAGGGGCCCAAAACTGAACACAGTACTCAAGGTGCGGCCTCACCAGAGCTGAGTACAAGGGGACAATCATTTCCCTAGCCCTGCTGGCCACACTGCTTCTTATGCAAGCCAGGATGTTATTGGCCTTCTTGGCCACCTGAGCACACTGCTGGCTCATATTCAGCCAAGTATCAACCAATACTCCCAGGTGCTTCTCCACCAGGCAGCTTTCCAACCACTCATCTCCCAGCCTGTAGCTCAGCTTGGGGTTATTGCACCTCAGGTGCAGGACCCAGCACTTGGCCTTGTTGAACTTCATGCAGTTGACCTCAGCCCATTGGTCCAGCCTATCCAGATCCTCCTGCAGAGCCTTCCTACCCTCGAGCAGATCGACACAGGCACCTAACTTGGTGTCATCTGCGAACTTACTGAGGGTGCACTCAATCCCCTCATCCAGATCATCCATAAAGATATTAAAGAGGACTGGCCCCAGTACTGACCCCTGGGGGACGCCACTAGTGACTGGCCTCCAACTGGACTTGACTCCATTTACCACGACTCTTTGGGCCCAGCTAACTAGCCAGTTTCTAACCCAACGAAGCGTACGCCAGTCCAAGCCATGAGCAGACAGTTTCTTGAGGAGAATGCTGTGGGAAACGGTGTCAAAAGCCTTGCTGAAGTCAAGGTAGACCACATCCACAGCCTTTCCCTCATCCACCAAGTGTGTCACTTTGTCATAGAAGGAGATCAGGTTCGTCAAGCAGGACCTGCCTTTCATAAACCCATGCTGACTGGGCCTGATCACCTGGTTGCCCTGTAAGTGCCGCATGATGACACTCAAGATAATCTGCTCCATGAGTTTCCTTGCACTGAGGCCAAACTGACAGGCCTATAGTTTCCCGGGTCTGCCCTCTGGCCCTTCTTGTAGATGGGCATCACGATTGCTAGCCACCAGTCAACTGGGACCTATCCCAATAGCCAGAACTGTTGATAAATGATGGTAAATGGCTTGGCCAGCTCCTCCGCCAGTTCTCTCAGTATCCTTGGGTGGATCCCATCTGGCCATCTGCGTACATCCAAGTGCCATAGCAGGTCGCCAAACATTTCCTCATGGATAGTGAGGGCCACATTCTGCTCCCCATTCCCTTCCACCAGTTCACGGTACTGGGTATCCAGAGAGCAACTGGTTTTGCTGCTAAAGACTGAGGCAAAGAAGGCATTAAGCACTTCCGCCTTTTCCTCATCTTTTGTAACTAAGTTCCCCCATTCATCCAGTAAAGGCTGGAGATTCTCCTTAGTCCTCCGTTTTGCATCGATGTAAAAACATTTTTTGTTGTCTTTGACGGCAGTCGCCAGATTGAGCTCCAGATTAGCTTTGGCCTTTCTAATTTTGTCCCTACACTGCCTCACAACATCCTTACAGTCCTCCCGAGTGGCCTTCCCTCTTTTCCAAAGATTGCAGACCCTCTTTTTCCCCCTAAGCTCAAGCCACACTTCTCTGTTCAGCCAGGCCGGTCTTCTTCCCCGCCAGCTCGTCTTTGGGCACGTGGGGACAGACCGCTCCTGCACCATTAAGATTTCCTTCTTGAAGAGCGCCCAGCCTTCCTGGACTCCTCTGCCCTTCAGAACCACCTCCCAAGGGACTCTACCAACCAGTGTAAGTTCAAAGTCAACAGTTCAAAGTCAACCCTCTGGAAGTCCAATACAGCGGTTTTAGTGGTCCCCTTCCTGGCTTCTCCAAGAATGGAGAACTCTACCATTTCATGGTCACTCTGCCCAAGACAGTTTCCAACCACCACATCTCCCACCAGTCCTGCTCTGTTTGTGAAGAGAAGGTCTAGCGGGGCACCTCCCCTGGTAGGCTCACTAACCAGCTGTCGCGGTTTAACCCGTCTGGCAGCCAAACACCACGCAGCTGTTCGCTCACCCTCCCCCTCCCTCTCTGGAACGGGGGAGAGAAATGGAAAGTAAAGCCCATGAGTTGAGATAAAGACAGTTTAATAAGACAGGAAAATAACAACAACAACAACAACAATAATAATAATAATACAATGGTGATAATAGTACTACTAATAATAATACTTACAAACAAGTGATGCACAATGCAATTGCTCACCACCCACTGACCGATGCCCAGCCTAACCCCGAGCAGTTCGGCCCCCTCCCCCGGCTAGCCACCCCTATATATTGTTTAGCATGACGTCAGATGGTATGGAATACCCCTTTGGCTAGTTTGGGTCACCTGTCCTGGGTCTGTCCCCTCCCAGCTCTTACTGCACCCCCAGCCTGCCTGTTGGCAGGACAGAGCAAAAGGCTGAGATGTCCTTGGCTTGGTATAAGCACTGCTCTGCAACAATTAAAACATCGGGGTGTTATCAGCACTCTTCTCATCCCGAGCCAAAACACAGCATTCCACCAGCTACTAGGAAGAAAATTCTGTTCTAACTGAAACCAGGACACCAGCTGCATCAGGAAGCTATTTTTCACGCTCTCCAGAAACCTCCTAGACTGCTTTCTCTGGGCTGTGTTGTGCTTCCAGGATATATCTGGGAAGTTGAAGTCCCCCACAAGAACAAGTGCTGATGATTTCGCAACTTTTGTCAGCTGCCTGTAGAACTCCTCATCAGTCTCCTCATCCTGGTTTGGTGGTCTATAACAGACCCCCACCAGGACGCTTCCCTTGTTGGCCTTCCCGCTGATCCTAACCCATGGGGACTCAACCTTATCATTCCCAGCCTCAAGTTCCACAACATCAAAACTCTCTCTGATACAGAGAGCCACACCACCACCCCTTCCATGCTGCCTGTCCCTTCTGAAGAGCCTATAGCCAGTCATTGCAGCACTCCAGTCATGAGAGTGGTCCCACCAGGTTTCCGTGATGGCAACCAAGTCATAGCCTGCCTGCCGCACGATGGCTTCCAGCTCCTCCTGTTTGTTACCCATGCTGTGTGCATTAGTGTAGATGCACTTCAGTTGGGCCATTCCCTTCTCTCCCAGCCTTGCCATTGTTCCCCCTGGCACAGCTCTAACAAGCCTTGTTTCAGCCCCGTTCCCCTTCTCACCTAGTTTAAAGCCCTCTCAAAGAGTCCTGCCAGCTCCTGGCCTAGGATCCGTTTTCCCCTTAGAGATAGGGACCCATCTGTGGCCATCAGGCTGGGTGCCAAGTAAAGCACCCCATGGTCAAAACAAAAACAAACAAAATTTCTGTGTTGGCACCAGCCTCTGAGCCACATGTTTATCAGGTGGGCATTCTGGCATTCTGTGTCCAATCTGTACCCCTCCCTGCCACTGTAGGGATGGATGAAAACACCACCTGTACTCCTGCTCCATCCACTAACCGTCCCAGTCCCCTAAAGTCCCGTTTGATGGTCTTCAGGCTTCTCTTCAATGTCATCACTGCCAGCCTGGACTATTAAAAGAGGATAATAGTCAGAGGGGCGAACCAGGTTGGGAAGCTTTCTGGCAACGTCCCTGACCCTGGCCCCAGGGAGGCAGCAGACTTCCCTTCGGGTAGGGTCAGGCTGACAAATAGGTTTCTCTGTTCCCCTGAGAAGGGAGTCGCCTACAACAATCACCCTTCTTTCTGTCCTAGTGGAGGCAGTCCTGAGGGGTGGAGTCGACTTCCTCGTCCTACACATCCTCCTGGGTAGGCTTTCCACCTCTTCCTCAGCTACCAGTGTCTCAAGCTCCAGGGCCTCAAACCTGTTGTGTAAGGGCACCTGGGAAAGTGGGGCCGGTGGGGGGGGACATCACCTGTGATGTCAAGCAGGGACCTGTCTCCATTCCTCCTCAACTCCTAGGTCCCCTGCCTCTGCCCAACAGCAGCAGGGTCTACCCCCATTTGGGGGTCTCTCCCCGGTACCTGTCCTTCAGCCACGCAGGGAGTTGCTCCACAAGTCTATCTCCCGCTCACACTCCCTGATATCCCTCAACCGCTCGACCTCCTCCTTGAGTTCTGCCACAAGGCAGACCAGGTTGTCCACCTGCTCGCACCTCACACACAGTCTCTTTGCCCCCCGCAGGTAGTAGCAACAGGCTCAGGCACTCCCTGCACCTGGAGACCTGAACTGCCGCAGTTTTGAGCGGGCAGTCAGTCTGGGTATGTACAGACTTCCTGGAGAGGGCACTGTGCCTGGTGTACACCATTGCAGCTGAGCTAGCGGTAGACCGCCGTTAGAGGAGGTGTTTGTATGGGCGGGGGGGAGCGCTCTGCCCTGCCTGCGCGAACTGCCGCGCCACTCCCTTCTGACGCGCCACGCCCTGTTTGCCCGTCCTGCTCGCTGTACTCCTGGTCGCTCGCACTCCCTAGGGGCAGCTTTTGAATGGCCGGGGAGGGGCCGCTGCTGGCTCCGCCTACGCCTCGTTCTCGCCTCGTTCACCTCCCTCGCGAGGGCTGCCGGGACTTGGCGGCTCCCTCGAGTGGGCTCGGTGCCGGAAAAATTAGTCCTGCCTGTCCAATGCCCCGCTCCGCTGCAGAACGCGTCTGCCCCGGAGCCGATCACCTCGGCAAGTGGCTCAAAGTATGTTACCTGCAAGGTCCCAGCAGTGTCAAATCAGCAATCTGACTGCTAGAGCTAGGATGTCCAACCAGCAAAATATTTATGTGGTTAGACAACAATGGTGCAAAGCAAAATACACAAACAGACTTTGAAATGGAACATTCTCCTGGGATCTTTGTCCTAGTAATGCTGAGAATCAAAATCACCCTGCCTCTGCAAGATGGTTACTGACAACTTCACGTCTTTTATTAGTAAGGTTCCTTCAGAAAACATTTGCTTGTGAGTGGTCATGCTTACCATTCATGTATTTAATAATCTACATGAAATTAACAATAGAACTGGCATATTTCTAATTCGTGGAAGAAAACTCCTTCAAAAATGCTTTCTCTACTTAAACACCTGCCCTTAGAGTTCATGAATGCAGAATGCATAGAAAAAGGCATATATTGAGAAATTATGGGAAACAATGTGTTTTTATTTCACTTTTTTTTAACCTTTACGTATGCCCAATGAAGCAGCATGAAGGATCCTCTCACTGTACCAAAATAAGTTCCTAAGAGAGTTCTCTAATTTCATATTAGCTTATTCCCTCTCTGAAACACAGTGATTATTGCATAGATTGGTACACAGAAATGGGAAAAACAGCAGGCTTCATCAGTTTCAAAGGAATCAGCAATACTGATGTTCCAAACTGGAAAAATAAGTGTCAGCAATGACCCTGAGTACAATAGAAAAAGTATACATTTTCTATGCACCTAATATTTATGTAAAGCATAACTTCTTTTCAGATTATCTCTATTTTCCTTGAATAAAAATAATTTCTTTTTGCATTTTGTCTTCAAAAAACAGCCTTTAGTTAGTTTTCACCTCATTTGCAATTCTAAATTTCTTTGCCATCAGCTAAAGTAATAAACATTTCTGCCTGGAAGTGTATTTTAAAGAGAATATTCTCAAAATTCATACATTAAATTTGGCAAAGCATTGTTCAGGGTTTAAATAAATCCTCCCCTCATTTGAGTGGTAGTTGTATTGATGAATACACAAGCAACTCTTTGAAAATACACTATATTCACAAAGAAAATGTATGGAAACCAGATAAGTTTCTTGAAAGGGGAAACTCACTTGTTCTCCAAGGAATGGCAATGATTACTTTGAAGCTCACTTGTTAGCTCTTTTCCTAAACCCAGAATAAACGGTTATATTTAAAGCAGTTCATCCAAGCCTCTTCTACTGAATGAAGCACCTACAAGAAAAATACATTTCAGTCATCTGGAATGAAGTTAATTGGTAGAGCCAAGTAGAAACTGGAATTTCTACTTTCTAAAACAATCTTTATTTATAGATTTGGGTAATAAGAAATGCATTATACTTATGCTGCATTATACTTTTTAGCCAGAATTATTTAGACTACATGAAATATAGTATGTCTTGACAGCAGAGAATACTTGCATTTGGTATCTACATGGTCTAACTTTTGTCTAGACAATAGCTGTAGAAAAAAAAATCATTAACGGGGAAAAAGAAAAAAAAAGGAAAGAAAAAGAGAAAAAGAAAAAAAAAAGAAAAAAAATGAGAAATATAAAAAAAAAAAAAGATGAGAAATATAGTTTGAGAACGTTTATTGTCATAAACATGTATAAGGAATACACCTGTGCTGTAATGTATCAAGTTGAAGAGAGATAGGTTCAAATGGTGATTTTTCATTGTATTTGATTTGTTTATGTCATCTTGTTTAATGGGAAATTTCAACATTCTCTGATAAAGTGTATTGTCTTAATAAATGAGTGTTCCTTATAATGGATGAAATATCTTCCCTTAGTCATAACAACTTTAAAGAACTTATTCTGATTCACATTAAAAGAAAACAGTAGATGCACACATTATCCACAATCAGCTGACAGCTGGTAAATTATAGATGAAAACCAGAAATCCATCTGAAAACTTCCTGGATTGCTCTGAATGTTTTACATTACTCCAGTCACATACAAGAGTATTTGCAAAGTTTTCAGAAAGATCTCGACAAATTAGAAGTCTAGACAATAACCAACCACATCAAGTTTAAGAGGAGCAAGTAGTCAATTCCACACCTGGGACAGGGTAGCCTCGGATATATGCACAGACTGGGGGACAAGAGGCTGGAGACCAGCTGCATAGAAAGGGATCTGGGGGGTTGGTAGTGGTAGATCTCGCAAGTTGGACATGAGTCAACAGTGTGCCCTGGCAGCCAGGAGGGCCAACAGTACCTTGGGGTGCATCAAGCAGAGCATTGCTAGCCAACTAAGGGAAGTGATTGTCACACTCTATTCTACTCTGGTATGGCCTCACCTCAAGTACTGTGTGCGATTTGGGATGCTACAATATATGAAGGACACAAAACTATGGGGAGTACTACAGGGAGTACTAAAAGGTAGACAAAGATGGTGAAGGGTCTGGAGATGTATGGGTCTGGCAACATGTAGCAGGAGTGGCTGAATTCATGTGGTTTGTTCAGCCTAAAGAAGAGGAGACTGAGGGGAGGCCTCATGGTGCCCTGCATCTTCCTCACAAGGAGAGTGGGGGGTCAGGCACTGATCCCCTCTCTCTGGTGACAGCAACAGGACCTGGGGAAATGGCATGGAGTAGTGTCAAGGGAAGAAATTTGATAAAACTCAACAGACCTGTTACTACAAGAAATATAATAACATATCAGATGCATCAGAGCAACAATAATCTACATTTCCTTAGATCCTAAACAATCTAATTAAACAGAAAACCCTAAAATCCTTATTTGTACAACTTTTGGACAATTACAAAACAAAAGCAAATGGAAGTGCATGGTTTTAGAGAATCAAGGACCTAGAAAATAAGCAAGCTCATTATTGATGGTGGAAAATTCTTCCTAATTTCAGCGAGTTTCATCATCAGTGTTACAGAATGTGTTTCTTTGCACCTTGTATGAGATGATTCCTCACCACTGAGGTTAACATAATGCAATTACACCTAGAGTGCTCAGAGGTCTAAAACATGTGTAACCATATAAAAGTTAGCTTGCACCTTTTCAAGCTGTCTAAAGGGACAAAAAGCGTCTTCAATGCCAGGCATAAATAGTCAAGATAATTGAAAAGTAAGCTGTATCTCTGACTCATCCAGAGGTTTAGACTTGTTACAGAAATGGCTGTAATTGTTTAATTAATATAACTCTTCTGACATGCATTTTCTGGCCAATCATTGCTGTATTGCTGTTCAAATTCTTATTTTAACAGTGCTTGTTTCAGCTCTGTAAGTTTATAGATCTATTACTTAGAATGATTCAACATTGAGAAGATCTATCAAGGAATTCAAAGGTTATTTAAATAGAATATGGATGAATATTCTGTCGCACAGGTATACTTGTTATCCTGTATGTTAATCAGAATTTCATTACAAGCTAAGGTTAGATCTAGACAGAATAGTTCAGCAGGTATTTAGTACACTATATCATTTTTTGAGTCACATGTAGCTGTACAAGATAATTAACATTTAATTGATAGTTTATCACACTTTAGAGTTAAGTAAACACCTACATTTTCAGTGTTCATGTTAGTTTGTATAGTTAAGATCAGTTTTGTGGTACTGCACTGAAAGCAGCTATTGTGGCTTGCAAAATAAATAGCTCTTAGCATCTGGCGTTCAAAAATTATAGGAAGAAAATTACATCCCCCATCATCAGAGTATTTTCATGTTTTACAATTCAGAAAAATTGTCTGTGACCTTTTCTGGATAATGATGTCCCATCATTTGACCATGTCATGGGAAACCATTAAATCCTTCACAATTAGCAAATGAAATGTTTCTGTGGTATCTTCAGAGAAATCCAGCTGCCTCGTGCTCTTAACTTTCTGAGTTTTTTTGTTTTTTCTTTTTCTTATGTACCAAGCTCTTAGCAAAATGGGAAATATTTTGCATAGCAGAAGATTTCTAGTCAGAATACTTTCAATAACAATATATTTAGACACAGTAAACTGTAAGAAAAAATATTTTAACAGCATAGCTGTTTTTCCCATATCCAGCTGTAGAGCATCTTGTGACTGACTTTAGAAGGAGAAGACCTGTTTTCATTCTAACTCTTTGCAGGGAGTATATATACAGAATTTTGTAATAAACATGCATGTAATCTCTCATTATCGTGCTGTTTTAAAATAATACCCTGTGAAACCTAGTCTTGCTAATTTACTGTGCTATCACACTTTTCTAGAAGAAAGTTAATCTTATAGTGGATGCAAAATACTCAGAGCTTATTCCTGGTTGTGAAAGTCATCTTGGCATAGAAAACTATCCACTCATTGCATAGAGTAATGAGTAGGTAGTTTTGGCAGAAACACTATTTCTAACTAGCAAAATTTTCAAGATATGTAAATCTTTTCTCATTTGGAGTCTATATGACAAGTCAATTAAGAGTAAAAAAGTCATTGAGGTGTTTTGTTTAAAAAAATTGTTTCAGGTTTAGTTATTTACATTTGATTGTTAAAAATAATAAGCTTAAATCTTCAAATGAAAAGTTGTCTTTAAATTAAAACTGGATGTTTTGTTTTGAAAAGAACAAAATAAAAGATTTTTACATGAAAAATATCAGCCCGTTATTCTGATTATCTTTGAATTATCACTGATTCAAAGAATCACAGAATCACAGAATTTTCTAGGTTGGAAGAGACCTCAAGGTCATCGAGTCCAACCTCTGACCTAACGCTAACAGTCCCCACTAAACCATTTCCCTAAGCTCTACATCTAAACGTCTTTTGAAGACTTCCAGGGATGGTGACTCCACCACTTCCCTGGGCAGCCTGTTCCAATGCCTCACAACCCTTTCAGTAAAGAAGTTCTTCCTAACATCTAACCTAAAACTCCCCTGGCTCAACTTAAGCCCATTCCCCTCTTTGTAACGATGTTTAGTCACTGATAAAATCCTGCATATAATTCCACAGAATTATTTGACTGTTCTTTAAGAATTGAGCATTATATTTAAATTGATTGTGTTATCTTTGGGGGATTTTTTTCCTGAAGGAATGCCTGTGTGGAAATGGTAAACATTAGACTGTATCTAATTTGCCATGGTATTGTAATGATGCATTATCACATTAAATTTTAGATGAGATCTTTGAAGAACATGCAGAACAGTAATTGGACAGCTGTCCTTTCTGTTACAGTTGGTATTGGTTAACACTGGTTAACCAGTTGTTCTAGATTCCAAATGAATAAATTTAATACTACTTCCTGCAATGCATCTCCTTTACTTGCTTTTAATTTTACAATATGAACAAAAGTGGTGTGAAAAGTAATTTAATTAAATTGCTTTTCTTACTGTGAGGTAATGTCCATAGAGACCAATGACCTTAAATGTTATTCTCCTGACAAGAAGCAACTTTCAGTGTACTTTAATCCTCAAAATCCGTAACTCAATAAAACAATACCTGTAATGCAGAAAATTGGTTGATGGGGCAGAATGCTATACGATTTTGTTCATTCTTCAATCAAGGGTCAAGAAAGAGCATGGAGCTTAGAAATGCCATAAAATATATTTTTTGGACAGTTCTGTGTATTTCTTCATACCAGGTATGAAGTCCATAGGGAAAGATATTTGTTTATTAACTACATTTTTCTCTGAGGTATAAAGGTGTTGAATGGATTTTGATAGTCAAAACAGTTTTAGTTCCTTCAACATAAAATTCCTTAAATCTTCTACTCTATTTCTTAGTTTTATGTAAAAATGGAACACATTATTAAATATGTATAGCAGTAAGGTAAATTTCCATTCAACTGCCATTTATTTATATGATTTATTTTAAGGACAATAAATTACTATTATTCTATTAAATTCTCACAAATAATAAAGATCACAGGTTTTCTTTTTTTATATATACTTTTTATATTTTCATTTTGGAAAATGCAACATAAGAAACACAAGTAAATATTTATGGGTTTAAATATAGAGAGAAATTCAGAAATTAAAGTAGAAGACTATGCATCCCATTCCAAATTGGAAGCAGCAATATACCAAAAAAACAGGATATGAAAAATCTATAAATGAGAGCTATGTTCATACTGGCTTTTTTATCTCTGCAAATAATTTATAAAGCTCATAACTTTAATGCTATGATGCTAAAGTGTCTTTTCAGGTTCAAGAGTTGTTTATTCAAACATAAAGTTCAAAAGCAAATTCTAAAAATAAATCATAAGAACTCAGACCCATAAGAAAGAACATGACTTTCATATCTTAATTTTGCCATTGTAGACATATTCATGCAAAATTAGTTAGAAATAGAAAGAAATTATATTTTATTTTTGATTAAGATACAAAAGCAGTAAATTACACTGTTGAAATGGTCAAAGGGAAGCAGAAGTGCTTGTTGCATCTTTACAGCAATGAGTAAAAAGTAGATATAAAACTAATATTTAATGAAATCAAAACAGAAATATGAATTCTCAAAGTTTCACTTAGTTTTCATTTAGGCAGCAATATACAAGAAGGCAATTCTCATAATTTTTAAGATCTCCTAAGCAACTTAAAACTTAGTTTTAAATTCATGAGTCTTTGAGAAACAAAAGATTTGTTTCAGCTCAATTTACCTTGTATATATTGCAAGTTGCATTAAATTAAGTGCTTTTGATATGAATTCTCTAGCAAGATTCTTTGGTAAGGGTGAACAAAGCACACTATCAATAGCAGAACTGGGTTTTACAGAAAATACAAACCAACATACTCACCTTATTTCAGAAAAAAAAAAAAAAAAAAAAAAAAAAAAGAGCTGTAGGATAACACTGCATTTCCTTCAGAGAAATTTCCAACCAAAGTAGAACAGGTGCTGAATGTATGGTATGCATTTATGACTCATCCAAGACACTTTGATTTACTGTATGTGTAAAGTATGTGCCTGAGACAGTCAAGCCTCTCAAACCAAGAAACCAAGGATCAGTTCTCTTTGAAACAGTTCTTTACAATCCTTACTATAACTGAAGATATTTGAATCTCTAGGTTCCCTCCAAGAAAAAAAAAAAAAAAAAAAAAAAAAAAAGTAAGACCACTTACTTGGTTCCCACCTCCCCCCCTGCCCCTCCCCCCCCCCCCCAAAAAAAAAAAAAAAAAAAAAGACAACTTAACTTGAATTAACATCTCACATTTCTACCATTGAGAAAGTGCAGCCCTGGGTCTCAGGAAGTATGCTCTTGCCTTTGCTATTAACAGGGCAAAGGCTGTATATTAACTTAGCACTGAAGGCCTTAGGACTTGTCTTGATCTTCTGGAATGTGGTCTTCTGGAATTAGCTTATGAGCAGTAGCCTTCTCATGACAAGGAGACTATTCTTTTATTTGCTTTCATTCTAACTCAGTTTTGTGCATTTGTGTGGTGTAATGCCTATAGTTATAATAACTATCTGTTACTAATAGACAGTAAGCATCATTTGTTGCCCTGTGTAGAGTGAACCAGCTAGGCCCTTAGAATAAAAATGTAGTTGAATGCAAGACAGGCAGGCTAACAAAGACCTTGAAAGCACAGGCAGACTCTGTATAGGCCTGTATACATGAAGGTGTACATAAAAATCTGAAATGGTCAATTATTGGTCAGTGAAGGAATGCAACTGTGGGAATTGGGTAGAACTGGTCTTAGGGTAGCGAAGAGATCAAAGAGCAATATCTGTATGTAATACATAAATATACGTAGTAAAACAGAAATGTAGCATGCAATTCCAGAACACTGAATGAACAGTTGGTAAACAGAGTTTAAAAACTGTATGAAAATAAAATATTTATGTAAATAAACACGGACCCAGGGAAAAGGTGAAAGAATTCTCCATTGATTCAAAGATCGAAGCCAAAATTCCTTTAAGTGGTATATTCTTTATTGCAGCGCTGGATGCACGGGGGATCTCTCCACCTATCGTGCATACCTAAAGCGGAAAGCAGTCTTGAATTTATACAATCAATCTATCAATATTCTACAAGCACCTATACATATGCATTACCTATCCCCGCCTTCCCTCGCTTCTTATGCTAATTAGCCTTTTGGCACCTTGCGCCTGCGTAGAGCCTCCCAAGAATTGTGGGCAGGGGTCTTTGGGACGTGGGCAGGGGTCTTTGGGAGGAAGACCCCGAGTCTTCCTCACAGTGTACTTTTCACCTTTGGTCAGGAATCTGCTGAATTGGCAGGTTTCTTAATTGCAAGAGCTGGTTGTTGCTAATTCTTCCATTTGTTGTATCTTTATAATGAATTCCAATGTCCAGTTTTGAGATTTATAGTCCTTACGTTTGTTTCTCTGTCCGTCTGCCACTTCCTTATCATGAGTTCCAGTGTCTTGTTTCGAGATATACAGTCCATGTCTGGGGATTGTCCTTGCCTCCCCAATGCCTCCCCAATACCTCCTTAATCAATCCCCCCTTTTCTTTTCCCATGCAAATTCTTTTGCATCAGATACTTTCATTATTTACAGTAACACAACAAAGCAGGCATCTAAACAACATGCACACAAATATTCCTAATACTACTAATGCGATTAGAGCAATGAACACTTGTTTCAACCATTGAAAATTGGGCAACCAGGAGGTTAACTTATTCCATATTTCACTAAAACTCCACGAAAGATCATCTTTACTGATATCATGTAGGATCCTTGTCTGCTTCCATATTTCTTCCAGGTCGGTAGAGATCCTTCCACTCTGATCTACATACATACAACAACTTGTGTTTATTACTGTACAGACTCCCCCTTGAGTGGCCAGTAACAAGTCTAGGGTCATCCGCTTTTGTAATACTACCTGTGATAAACTAGATATCTCTTCTTGTTGAGCCTTTATAGCATCCAGAATTTTGTTTTCTAACTTCTCTATAATTGCAGAAATATTAACTATTGCCTTTTCCAATTCACTCACTCCTAACCATGTGATAAACCATCACACAAAACTATGAAAAGGGGTGTGTCTCTCTACCATTGTATTGTTAATTTTTCATCTGATTCTCCAGATATGATTTCTCAAGTAACCTCGAGGCACTACATCATGTACTGTCATATTGGGGACTACCGCTCCAAGAGTGCAAGTTCCCTTCCAATTCTCAGGCAAGACCTTACAGGCTGTATCGTTGCATAGCCAATACCACCCTTTTCCTTCTGGAACCATCCAGCTGGTTGAATTTGCCCAGCCGCTAGTCGTACTAATATCAATTGTTCGATTACAAGATGTCTGATTTCCCACATAAGTAGTATCCGTATTTATACAATCCTATTTCCCCATACCCCTAGGTGGGTTACACCTTTGTACACATACATAGTAAGATTCCAACAGCACAAAGCTATTCACTTCTAGTTCCAAAACTTCTTAATATTTTCAACCCCAAGATGTGTTTTCCCACAAATTAGTCCAAGATAAGTTTGCAGGCAAGGGAATCCCGATTAACGATACACCCTTATTCCCATGCTGTGGCAGATGGGTGCGTACCCAACAGTTCGTCTTATTAGTTACTTGAGAAATTGTTTATATTAAGGTCAGGTGTAAGTTCTCATCCCAAGTTGCCCACCCCGAATCCGAGAACCGCACCCCTGCAATCATTAGGATCTGGAAAACCGTAATTTTGTTGGTCCAATTGGAGTGGTGGTCTATATCCTCGCCGGGACCTTCTTCACCCTTGAATTGTGGATCCAAGCTGCTTGCTTCTTAATCTTAATGGCGGTGTGTGTTGTCAGTAATACTTGGTATGGTTCCGTCCACTTTCCTTCCATTTTTCCTGTAGGGGTTGTCCTGAAAAAGTCTTTATATATATATAATCCCCGAGCTTAAAGGGGTGGATTGGTTGATCCAACCCTCTAGCCCTGGTCCCTAAAACAAATTTATGTACTTTATTTAATTGTTTCTGAAGTTCAGTTATATAAGCATATAAATATTCTGATCCTAACTGCGTTAGGTCCTCTCCACTAAATAGAAATTGCTATGGCCTTCCATATAAGATTTTGAAGGGACTCAAATTCCCTTTTATTCTAGGTTTAACTCTAATTCCAAGTAATGCTAAAGGGAGGGATTGAGGCCATGACAAATTAGCTTCTTATCCAATTTTAGCTATTTATTGTTTAATTAAATGGTTCATTTTTTCTACCTGTCCACTTGCCTGTGGTCTATAAGGAGTATGCAGTTGCCAATCTATCTTTAGAATCTTACTTATCTGTCCTACCACTTGTGCACAAAAATGTGAAACTCTATCAGAAGACATTGCTACTAGAATCCCAAAGCATGGTATTATTTCATTTAACAAGACTTTAACCACTTCTCTTGCTTTGTTTGTTCGACAGGGAAAGGCTTCAGGCCTTCCTGAAAACATGTCAGTCAGAACCAGTAATAATGATACCCCCCTTTTCTAGGGAGTTCTGAAAAATCAATTTGCCACTGTTGCCCCAAATAATTTCCTTTACCAATTATTCCAAATTTTATTCTATTCTTGGTATTGGGGTTACTGTGTAAGCAAATGCTACATTGTTGAGTCCCACTAATGTCTGACTCAGGCTCTTATGCAGTGTGCCAGCTCCCCAATACGTTTTATTGTGTTCTGTAAGAACTATGGGCCATGTCAAACTAGAGGGTATTACTATGTGGTTATCTTTTAAATATACTCATCCATCTGGTTTCATTTTACCTTTCAAATCTTCAATTAATTTTAAGTCTTCTTTTGTATAATTTGGATATAGTTTGGATTTTACCGTCTGGTATCAAAGACAATGCCTTCACCTCAGTTATTTCAGCTGCCTGCTTAGCCTCTGCCAATCGATTTCCAATTTCAAAATCGGTGTTCCCCTTTTGGTGTCCCTGACAATGCATGATAGCTACTTTTTCTGGTTGTTTTACAGCCTCTAACAATTTTAAAATTTCTTCAGCATACTTTATGTGTTTTCACTGAGCGGTCAGCAATCCATGTTCTTTCCAAATTGCTCCATGAGCATGTACCACGCCGAATGTATATTTAGAATCTGTCCAAATATTTACCCTTTTTCCCGCTGCCAGTTCCAATGCTCTCGTGAGAGCAACTATCTCCGCCTTTTGAGCTGATGTTCCAGGGGGTAAAGGCTTAGACTCGATTACCTGCTGAGTAGTTGTTATAGCATATCCAGCTTTACGTTGTCTTTGCATAACAAAACTGCTCCCATCCGTGAACCAAGTTTCTTCCACATCTTCCATGGGCTCCTCCTTAAGGTCTGGTCGGCTGGAATACACAGTCTCTATAGTTTCTAAACAATCGTGAATCACAGGCTGTGCCGGAGCATCACTAAGAAAAGAGGCTAGATTCACAATATTAGTTATCACAATTTCCAAGTTGTCCTGTTCTACCAATATTGCTTGATATTTCAAAATCATCAATTCTTGTTTAAGTTGTTTAAAGACTTTTTGTGCTTCTCCAGTCCAGACTAACTTTGACTGGTTAATCTTTATCAATTCACATAGAGGCTTTACCAATAGTCCATAATTATAAATCCAAAGGCGACACCAACCTGTCATTCCTAAAAAGGTTTGTAGCTCCTTTACCATTTGAGGTTCTAGAGTCTGGCAAATGACTTCCTTATGTTCAGTTCCTAGTTCTCGTTGTCCTTCCGAAATTTCAAATCCCAGATAGGTCACACTTTGTTGAGCCAGCTGGACTTTCTGTCAAGAGACTTGATATCCATTTAAACCCAGAAAATTAGGATGACTTATAGTCCATTGAATACAACTCCCTTTAGTCTCGGTAGCTATTAAGAGATCATCTACATATTGTAACAAAGCACCTTCAGTGTCCGGAGGCATCCATGTTTTGAGTTCCCTTGCTAATTGGTTTCCAAAAATAGTGGGGCTATTCTTGAATCCTTGAGGTAGTAATGTCCACGTAAGCTGCGTCTTTCTGCCTGAATCGGGATTTTCCCATTCAAAGGCGAATACGTTTTGGCTTTCTGTGGCTAAGCCTAGGCAGAAGACGGCATCTTTTAAATCCAGTACGGTAAACCAGACTTGACTATTCTTTAATTTAGTCAGCAAAGTATAAGGGTTTGCCAGTACTGGATGTAGATCCCCAGTGATTTTATTTATGGCCCTCAAATCCTGAACTAGCCTATAGCTTTTTCATCTGCCTTTTTAATTGGCAATATGGGTGTATTGTATTCTGATTCGCATTCAATCAATAATCCATACTGTAAAAATTTATTAATTATCTCTTTAATTCCTTTTCTATCTTCTATCCTCAAAGGATATTACTTAACCTTAACGGGTTTCTGTCCTGGCTTTAATTTAATAATTATTAAGGTCACATTTTTAGCTCTTCCAGGGACTTCAGTAGCCCACACTCCTGGACATACTTGATCTGTGATCTCTAAAGGTATTTCACTTTTAGGGTCAGTTTGTATTAGTGCCAAGCTTAACACATTTGTTAGTTGTTCTTCTCCTATTCTTAATTCCATTTTCCCTTTTTCAAAGACAATTTCTGCTCCTACTTGCTCTAATAAATCTCTACCTAAGAGTGCCCATGAGGAGCTAGGCATAGATAAAAATCTGTGTATGCCCCATTGTTTCCCTAACTTGTACTTCAAAGGTTCACAAAAATAAGCCTTTTCGGTTACACCTTGTCCTGGTTTCAGTTAGAACAGAGTTAATTTTCTTCCTAGTAGCTGGTAGAATGCTATGTTTTGGCTTAGGATGAGAAGAGTGCTGATAACACCCCGATGTTTTAATTGTTGCAGAGCAGTGCTTATACCAAGCCAAGGACATCTCAGCTTCTTGCTCTGTCCTGCCAACAGGCAGGCTGGGGGTGCAGTAAGAGCTGGCAAGGGACAGACCCAGGACAGGTGACCCAAACTAGCCAAAGGGGTATTCCATACCATCTGACGTCAGGCTAAACAATACATAGGGGTGGCTAGCCACGGGGAGGGGGCCGGACTGCTCGGGGTTAGGCTGGGCATCGGTCAGCGGGTGGTGAGCAATTGCATTGTGCATCACTTGTTTGTACATATTATTAGTAGTGGTACTATTATCATCATTGTATTATTATTATTATTATTATTATTATTATTATTATTATTATTATTATTATCATTATTATTTTGTCTTATTAAACTGTCTTTATCTCAACTCACAGGCTTCACTTTCCATTTCTCTCCCCCGTCCCAGAGAGGGAGGGGGAGGGTGAGCGAACAGCTGCGTGGTGTTTAGCTGCCGGCCGGGTTAAACCACAACACACCTTTTACCCTAACATAATAATTCTGTGAAGGCATTAATGCTTGATTTAGAACTGAATACGTTGCCCCATATCAATAAGAAATTTCACTTCCATTCCTCCCCTAGCTTCATTATAACCAGTGGAGGATCCGCTAGGGTAGATTCCCCAGGTCCCCATTATTCCTGTTGAAATCAGGGGTCAATTACCCTAGGAAAAGGCTAGTCAATTTGTCCTCTGAAGCCAGGTCCAAACCGTTTTGTTTTATTTATTTATTTATTTATTTTCATTACATTTCAGAGTTGGTCTAAAAATTCCATAGGGGTTTCTTTTAGACCTTGTTGGAAGCATATTCTCAATTCCCAATTCATCCAGGTTTTAGTATTTATTTAACCGTTCATAATTTTCAGGATGATTTGGGTCTTAGCGGGGGTCGGTCAGGGGAATGCAATTGTCCACAGTTCCCTGAGCGGTCCCATCGGCAATCTGAGCTCGCACATGAACTCAGGTTGTTTTAAGAGTTAACTGGTTTTCTGTTTCTGTGACAACTCTCTCGGACCCATCATGGTCCCTTTGCCCCAAAGGGCTAACACCCATGATTTTAAGATCTCTGCCTCGGGCAGTGGCAGAACTATTATCATTCCTACATCCTCTTTCCCTGCTCATTCAACTTCAAACACCTTTAACACTTTCAACAACCCTTTTAACACTTCCTTTATCTTTCTCCAGCCTGTACTTCTCTAATGCCAACATCAAAGGCTCAGTCAGGGGCCAACTTAATTCCGTACCTTTTCCCACCAAGATGCTGAAACATCAGTATACAACATTTCATCCTGTTCTGCTTCTCAAAAAACAACATTAACTGTAGCAAAATATTATAGTTTAAAGTTCCATTTAGGGGCCACTTTTCTCCACATTCCAGCTTATAAAGTGGCCACCACTGATTACGATATTTTATCAATGTTTTCCTGTTCACACTTCCACCAGCAGATCCTCCAATATCCTTCCAGTGACTTAAAACACATCCTAACACACTTTTCTTTAAAATTTCACTGCTTGTTTGCCCCCCCATTTTCCAGTTTACAGTTTCAGAATACACATGTTACTTGCAAAAGCGTATCACAAAACGTATCATTCACAAAAATACGGGCACGCAATATCTTTCAGTAGCGATGTCACAAAACTACTATTACCAGCAATATTGCCAAAATCACAATAACAATAGTCAGAGTCAAATTCCACATGTGATAAGTCAGAAAACTGAACTGTGTAACACCGTAACGATATCTCTCTTATAACAATGCCACGAACCTACTATTACCACCAGAAAAATAGCCAAAATCACAGTAACAATAACCAAAGTTAAATACCATACTCCATGAGTCAGAAAACCGAAAGAGACAACACAATTCCAGATGGACCTTAAAGCGAGCTCTTTCCTTAAGGTCCCCAAATATACTTATGGTGCTTACCACAAAGTATATACCAAACACTGCCTCGCAGAAGATCACCTTCTGACTTACAGACAGTTCCAGATACAGATGGACCCCAAGGTCCCCAGATATACTTGTGGTACTAACCACAAAGTATATACCAAATACTGTCCTGCAGAAGTCACCTTCCGACTTACTGGACAGTCCCAGATGACCGGTCTACCAGAAAACCAAACCAGAATAAAGAATATACTCACTTACAATGATGGGGTCCTTGTCTGCCTCCGCAGTGATCCAGTGAGTCGAGGAGTCCCTCCGGGAAATCCCGGGGGTACCCTAGGGAGTCCTGTCCCCAGCGGGTCCTGCGGTCCGGCAGAGAGGTCGTCCCATCTGGGTCGCCAGATTGATTCAAAGATCGAAGCCAAAATTCCTTTAAGTGGTATATTCTTTATTGCAGCGCTGGATGCACGGGGGATCTCTCCACCTATCGTGCATACCTAAAGCGGAAAGCAGTCTTGAATTTATACAATCAATCTATCAATATTCTACAAGCACCTATACATATGCATTACCTATCCCCGCCTTCCCTCGCTTCTTATGCTAATTAGCCTTTTGGCACCTTGCGCCTGCGTAGAGCCTCCCAAGAATTGTGGGCAGGGGTCTTTGGGACGTGGGCAGGGGTCTTTGGGAGGAAGACCCCGAGTCTTCCTCACAGTGTACTTTTCACCTTTGGTCAGGAATCTGCTGAATTGGCAGGTTTCTTAATTGCAAGAGCTGGTTGTTGCTAATTCTTCCATTTGTTGTATCTTTATAATGAATTCCAATGTCCAGTTTTGAGATTTATAGTCCTTACGTTTGTTTCTCTGTCCGTCTGCCGCTTCCTTATCATGAGTTCCAGTGTCTTGTTTCGAGATATACAGTCCATGTCTGGGGATTGTCCTTGCCTCCCCAATGCCTCCCCAATACCTCCTTAATCACCATCAACATTATACATTGGTGGAGAACTTGGTACTCATAATTCATCATTTCACATTGGAAAGCTCAACATAACAATATGGAAAGTGGTAGATATGAGATGGTTTGTACATATTAGTTTTAGTTACCCTTACTCAGAATGTTAAAAACTGTAACTGGATAGTTTGGACTATAAGTCTATAAAATGTCATAGATGATGAACTATGCTGCGCAGCTAGGATAGTTCTATAAATATATGTTATGATCCATCATTTGCTATTTCATTAAAAAAATACAAATCGTTTACTTTATGTAAAATATAGAACTTGGTTCAGTTATACTCATTGTCTTATTGGATCCAAGGTCATTAATAAGATTTCCATGGGTAAAATGAGAGTTTTTTAGGTTTTTAGGCACAACATATTACAACAACTCTCTCTCTCTCTCTCTCTCTCTCTCTTTTCTTTTTTTTGTAAATAGTGAGGTGCATCTCTAAATTACCCTCACCTTAGCACTTTTTCTGACAATTGTATGTGGCAATTATGAATTATCATTTATTTAGACTCCTGATGTCAGAGGTATCGAAGGCCATACAGCTTCTTACAAAGTAAGTTCTTTACTGGTTTATAGCACAAGACCTGTGAGAGACCTGTGCTTTAACAGAGTGGCTCCTTGTACCTCCCTGTCACTATTAATGATGTGTAATTTATGGAAATAGTAGATAGCAATACCTAATCAGCAAAGCTGCAGCTAATAATGCTGGAAAGTATCATATGGGATTGATGTCATATTTCTGAAAAATGGAATTGACAAGTAAATTTTCTGCTATCAACAGCTATAAGACTGGTTTAGAAAAGCATGCAGTCTATTCAGTAGAACATTAAAAAGATTAGTTTTTTTATTATTATTAATAAAGGCATGTCTAATAATTCTTGAAAAACAAGACATTGAGTAATTGAATGTTTTGCATTATATTCTTATATTTTAATTTTTAGCATATGAACTAAGTAGGATCCTACTTAAATTAGTAAAATTTATATGGATTAATTGGAAACGACAAATCTCTGTATTACTATTATTATTAGTTTGATTTTTTTTATTATTTTGATCTATTTTAATCATACCAGTGACCAAACCAAATAAATAAATAGCTATTCACACTACACAGCTTTTCCATGATGGTTGTATAGATAGAAATCATTTTTTGAAATCACAAGACAAGGTTTCTGCATTCTCACAGATTTTATTGCTAAAATAAAGTACAGGAAATCAGTTTATAAACATAAAGCTATAAACAAAACTATACACTGTTAGCTGTTCTTCCAAGTTATCAGATTGCCTGTGTTATTTAAGTGTCATTTTTTATGACACATAAGTGAAAGTATTCGGGGGACACAATGTTCTGAGATGAAAAGTCTGATTAAACCACTCATTTTTTCACGGTACAAAATCCTCTTATTAAACTAGGTTACTCATCATATTTCTAATCTTAATTTCCTAACTACTTCTTTACCAACTTTATAACGAAAAGTTGAGTACCATCATAGTTACAGGAAGTAAGGACGATGATAAACCTTTCCGCAGTGTATGTTGGATAGACAAAGACAATACCTTAACTACATCTCTCATTCTGAATTTGACCACGGTACCAAAATGTATAAGAGCATCAGGCACTCAGCAAACGGACATTTTTTCTGTTTACTGAATCTTTTCTATTTACAAATCCCTATACTTGCTTGTGTAGTGTTTGAAACTTGTTGTACCAATATGCACAGAAAACAGCAGAAGTAAAAGTCTCTTATAGCTTATCGTAAGGCCTTAAATTACATGAATTACACATCACGTTATTAAATATTCAGTACTGACATATGTACCCAAACTGTGCAAAATATGGTAAGGATTTTTAAAATGAATCATGATAGTCATTATAATTTTGGGCTGCACTGAGAAGAAGACAAATGTCTTTTATGATGACAGTGGAATAGACAAAATATGGCACTGATGGAGTGGAGCAGATTGCTCAAGCAGCTTGACTGATTGACTGTATCAGATATCACTAATCTGGAATGATCTACAGAATCAACACCAGCTGAAAGGAATTCCAATATTCATCTGGTTTCTGTAGAGCTCAGCTGCTTCTGGATCAAGAATCTGAAGCTTTTGAAAGTTTAAACAGAGAGGGTGATATTCGCAATGAGGAATGTAGATGCATTAAGACAAATGAAAAAGCTAAACATTCACTATGCTTTTGTTGTTGCTGTTGTTCCCGTTTGCTTGCTTGCTTTGGGGAAACATGAATTGCCTGTAGAACCACGCATGAAGAGATCAGCAGATTCTCAGGAAGTCAAAGCTGGATACCTTTTGAGCAATGTGCTGTTGGCACAATACAGAGGTAAAATGGAGGGAATTCTATGTAATATTGTAATTTTGCTTGTAATATTGCACCTAGCAAAATAAAGTAATATTCCATCTGGTCCTGGAATTTGTTTTCATAGTTGGTCTATTTCTATTTATTTCATTGTGTTATTTACCTAAATCCTTCTTTCCTTCAAACAGTTCTATCTCTGAGTTCTTGAATTGGACAGCACACTTTTCAACCATGAATAAAAGTGGCCATCAATATTTAAGTCCCTAAAGCACATAGATTTTTGGTGTGACCTTCAACCTGATGTACTGAAGCCTAATTAAGCCATTTTTTTCTGATTAGAAATAAGAATGTAACCTAAACCTCTTGCTTTAATGATTTTTTTTTTTTCCTGATGTTAACATCATATTCAAAATCCACACCAATCCACTGGAGATGTAGATAGTGAATTGGCATATTATTCTTGGACTGTACCTCAAAATCAGTAGGAACTGGCTGACTTGAATGAGCAAAGCATCAGGACAGCAATGAATACCTATAAAGCCTTAAAAAAATGTAACCTATATTAGAGAAGGTCTGTTCTAAAATATGTACTAGGAGAAAAAAGCATCCCATATTTTACAGACTGCTAATCTGTAGGTCTTCAAATGAACAGAAAATTGTACCAGTGAAAGGCAATTTATAAAGGCAGAGTAAGTGGGCAAGTTTTTGTAGCATTAACTATCAGTGATTTAGATCAAAGGATAAAGAAATATCAAGTACAGGAATGTGTCTAAAATGCTGTCTTCTTCCAAGGTTTTAGTCAGAGATAAAGGGAATGAGGGAATGGTTTTAAACTAAAAGAAGGGAGATTTAGATAAGATGTTAGGAGGAAATTCTTCACTCAGAGGGTGGTGAGGCACTGGAACAGGTTATCCAGAGAAGCTGTGGATGTCGCATCCCTGGAGGTGTTGGTGGAGGTTGGACAAGGCTCTGGACAGTCTGGGTGGCATCTCTGCCCATGGCAGGGAGGTTGGAATTAGATAATCCTTAAGGTCCTTTCCAACCCAAGCCATTCTATGATTCATATGATTCTATGATAACATTGTCTGACAGAGATCTATGGTTAGGAAACTTATGCTGAAGTTAGAGATATAAAGACTACAATAGTGTTACACTATTTTATACAACACCCCAGTGACTGGAACACCCACCTAGAAATGGAAAATCCAGGTTCAGTTCCCAGGTTCAGCAGAAGGGCATTCTGCTGGAATCCCAAACATCAGAGATTTTGAAATCAAACTCCTGCTTTCTATGTCGAAAGAACCATGACTAAAAAAAAGTGATTTGAAAAGGAGGACTTCCAGAGTTAAGCAACATAAGCAAAGGGATTTGGGATTTTAGTTTTGGATTTATGCACCTATTCTCTATGTCAGTACTGATTTAGATAATGAAGTCCTTCACTGAATCTTTTCTTTAGGGCCTAATCTTATACATGTATATTCATACAATGTATGCCAAATCCATTAGTTAACATCTTCTGTTCTGAAATAATACTAACTCCCTGTATTACATCTGGGCATGCTCTGTATTTCCCTGAAACTGAAAGTATAGAATTATTCTGGTAGATTATAATGCTTGGGAATATCTTGGGTTCTGAGCTCTGATGTATATTAGATTTTATGCAGTATGCAGCTTCAGAAAGATATTTCTATAGCTTTACTTGTTTTTAATATCTGCCAAGGAGCAAATGACAGATGTTTCTTCTGTGGACTAACAATCAATCAGAAGTGTAGTGCTGTGAAGCTGTAATAGTCAAGGGATATAAGTGAGGTAAGTTTCCAGAGGGAGATAGTATCTTTAATAGAATGATAGGGAAATAGATTTTTTAGGGAAAAAAAATCCATATAATGTTTTGGTCTCAGAGTGACTAGCTGCCTGTTTCTGCTTCTTCCTCACAAGGCCAAGGATTTTACCACCTCTTCTCTTGTTAACTATCTTCTCCAATAACTATCCTATTTTCTAAAATTGTCTTGTTATTTAACTAAATGCAATTGAAAGTGATTATTCCAATGTACTTTGGTTGGAACTCTTTGCATCTATTTCAGACCTCTGCTAAAAGTTCATTCCTTTTTTTTTTTTTTTTCCCAGATGTACCAGCTGGTCCAATAAATGATACCACTTCTCCCTGAAAAGAAACAGAAGTGCAACTGCTTATTAACTGAACAGATTTGTAAGTGATTGCTAGTCACTTTGCATGGAGGAACTCATATCTTCCTTGTACTTTTTACTGTAACTGAGGTTAAGGCACTTTGTGAGCTTCCTTCTGCATTCAATATGCACCTTTATGCAAAAGAATTAGTCAGACTACAGATTCTAATTGTTTTATTTTCTCAGTAGTAAGCCTTTTAAGCTACAGAGACTTCACCTACATTAGAGTACACTTATATAGTTCATGACATAACTAACAATAATGGGATAGCAATGTACACAAGGCATTGCTGTTTAGTATGCAAAATTGTTATTCCAGTCTTCAATAAGCTTGTTAATATGTAACTTATCTACAGTTATTCAGATGAGGTACTGCACTTTGAGACATTCCTGTTCACTCCTGTGTGATCTGTGATGGAATTCCATTATGAGAACTGTTTATAAGATTTAGTGAAATACATATTAATATGTTGGCATAATTGAACTTATGTGCTGTTAACACAAAGGAAGATACGTGAGAGTCATTAAACGGTCTGTGCACAAATTAGAAGGATCATGGCTGTCTTAAGAAATCTGTTCATTGTTCTAATCTATTTTTTAATTCAATATTAAAAGAGAATTTACTGTGCACTGATGCTGGTGACTTTGAAATACCTTTTAATCCAAACAGCTGTGAGCAAAGATACTTATTATGAATTTGTAACATTAGTTACTAGACATTTTGCATATCACTTAGAATTACTCAGAAGAAAGTATTATCTCAGAAGAATACTTTAGAGCATTAGTATTAGCTGATCAGGGGAATTGCTAACTGGAGTGTAAACCAATGCTAGAACTAGTAACTACTAGTAAAACAAGTAGTGATAGCTAGAGAAGCCTATGAGCAGTCTCAGTGGTCAAAGAATCACACAGTATTTTCATATGTGACAAATTATGCCCAAGTCTTCTCCAGAACTTTGTATAAGGTGGAAATGGAAAGACTGTGGCCTGTCCTTACAGTTGTGTATGAATGAGATTAGAGAAGCAAGGACCCATGACAATGTGTGGGTTAATCATGTCACAGTGCAAGAGGGAAAATAGCTCACACAGAGTTTCTGCTTGCACTGCTGAAGTAAACAGGATCAAGGAGTTATCACACTTTTCTGTTCCCAGCCTCTTGCACTGATGTAATTGAAAAATACATGGCTTTCTTTGAAAGACAAGGAGGAAGACTGAGGCACGGAACTGGTTTGCAAGAATATCCACCCAAGGGAGACCATAGGACTACAAACATGTAAAAACAACTTTACATTAGAAGGCATTTCAAGGGTAAATATTGCATTAACAGCAGATGTATAAGCAGTTAACATAGTAAAACTATCAGTAAGGGATAAGTTATATTTCTAATGAAGCTATTTCAGGGAATGACTAAAAGTTATTTTGGAAAGTCCATGCTCATTGAAGAAAACAATATTGCTTTGTCAGGCATAATACACCTCTTTGGTGGATAAAGTTCTTGAAGTGGATAAACTTCCACACTACCTTACTGTGGAATGATTATTGCATTATGGAAAAACTCTGCAGTGTTCTTCATATAAAAGGACAGTAAATATTTGTGTTGCTAACTTTTCCTGCTGCTTGAAGAAGTGTTGTAAAGATCTGGTTAGAAGTCAAAAAAGTTTTTGTCATTATAAAATCTGAGTTGAGAAACCATCTGGGAGAAACACAGCATAATCTAGGCTGGGATGACTAAGCATCTGTTCTGGAGTTCTGCCTGTGCACAGTGTGGAGGGTTTGAAAACACTACAAGGAAAAATAAAATGATACTTTACAGCTGAGTTTTGTATAAGTGCACTAAACATTCATGCAGAAAGAAAAAAAGTTGGTCTGTTTTTTTTTAGAGGTTGTTATTCAACATCCTCTGGAGAGAAAGAAAATCATGTTGTGAGTTGGTTTCCATGTTCTTTTCTGTAAAGCCCCAGTGTCCAAAAAACACGAGTAATTGTACAAGTGACAACTTATTTGGACCTTTTAGGGAAAACAAATGTAAATTAAAATATGATCAAAAGTAGACTATTTTGGATGAGTGTAACATTTTCCACTTAATTTTTCCAAATTTTAGAATATCATCTTAATTCTTAAAGCAGACAACCACTTATCTTTAAACAAAAACAAACAAATTAAAAAACACCTTTGTTCAGACAAAAAAGTTTTCTTTAGTCTGCCTTAGAGTGCTGATTACCTCTATCGTCTTGCTATTTCAATCTTATTGCACTCCCAGGGTTAGTGATCTTCAGGCAGTTTTTTAGAAAGAGATGAAATGCTGTTTTACATGTTAGTTCACATGCTTCTAAACGACCATTGAAAAGTATTGTGTTCCTTTCTGACAGCAGATTTCCTATCAGTAGCCTGTGACAGCCAATAGGCTCCTAAATGTTTATTTCCAGGAAATCTAAAACAAACCACAAAGAAGTTCTGTACAGTACTTACTGGGTTCACTAAGGAGGTAACTAGTTAAAGGGCTGATGCATCCAGGAAATCAGTTCAGGCTGCTTATTCTAACAGACTATTTTTAACTTTTTCGTTGTTGTTGTTGTACTTAGTAATATTATTATGAAATGTATAATATCTGCAACTCATGTAACTGGGTGATTTTTCATTATTATCTAAGGAAAGTTGGTAGAACTCATTATTGACCTAAGCACATAAGTAAATGCTGCATAACAAGACATACTATAGAAGGATTAGTAACTCTATTGTAACATCCATGTGTATATGAAAACTGTTAACAGTCTCTCCTTTCTTTTTGCATGACATGAACTATTGCTGGGGCACTTTATTGTTCATGTTGAAAAGTGCATAGAACTGGTCCCCCACTGGGGCATCTTAAGGGATATAATACCAATATCTGCAGCTTGGGGCATTAGACAACATGAAGTGGTGTATACTTTATAAAAGATTTTCACTGTACACAAAAAAACATTGCTTACTGAAAGATTCAGGCTAAAAGAAAAAACATCCTTCAGCATTGCCCCTTACTGTAATGATATGGTACCCTTGAATTAACATATTTATTAACCAGTTCTGGCTAGTGTTTAAATCGTGCTGTACATTTATTTCTAATTCATTCTGTAAATGTCTTTGACTCTTGCTTTTCAGGCTGGTGCAGATTGCATTAAATGAAGAACTGGAGTATGAGGGTTGTATATACAGTTTGCCACCCTACTGCATAGCATGCGCTTTCCAGGTTGCAAGCATTCCTTCAGTGGTTACATGATTATGAAGAATTCATTCATTTGCCCCTATAGTTATATAATGTACACAGAGCTGATAGAACGTACTTAGAAGGGGCATCACAAACTGGGTACAAACACATCTATGACACTGGAAAATGAATCAGCTAAGGAGGAAATGTTGGTATAACTAACAGAATCTCAGGTGGAATATAGTTGAGAGTCCAAGGAATTACCAGTACAGCAATTGAAAAGGCCAAGAACAAGATAAATCACATGGATATCATCTTAACTCTATTACTAATGAACAAAATATTTCTTAGGATAGCATTTAAGGCCAGGTGTAGATAGAAGGATAACGGTGCTAAAATCTATATTGAAAAATATTTTTTGTTGACTAATATTTTGAAAATGAGATTGTATTCATAAACATAGAACAGATAAATCTTTTTCCAGGACTAGTGTGCTTTAGGGTTGATGAATTGGCAACAATTAATACTCACATACACTGTAATAAAATGTTCATGAAGTTTATTAGTTGCCATTCTTATCAACTAATTAAAAACATCTTCAGGGTAGGATATGTAATAAATGGGTTGGAGAGAAAGACAGAATGGATATAAACACATTTTGTTCCCTTGAATATTGCACGAGACTGTTGACTCATGGCACATTAATTCATGTTACAGAAAAGAGCAGTACAGTATAAAAAAGGCAATATATTATAATATGAACTCTGGGTGTATAAGGCATTCTGGTTGTAAGCTAATTTTAAATGTTGAGATAAAATTAATGTGCTGAATTATACTTCTAATGTAGAGGCCATGTGAAGCTACTTGATGACACTGGCTAGCAAAAAAAGTGACAGCGTGTTCTACTTTCTTTCAGCAAAGCTGAGAGACTAGCTCATTATCTTTCTCATTTGTGTAATGAACTAATGAGCTCAGAGGAGATTTCCTATCCATAAAGCCTTGATCATGCCTTTGGGAGCTACTTTCTGTGGTGACCCTTGCCAAGTAAAATAACTATTTTGAGGGGAAGTATTCCAGTCATCTATAGAGTAGATAGAGAGAAATGTGCAAGACAGAATAGAAAAATAAAGACAATTCTGCAATCTGTATGAGTCAGAACATGTTATCTCATCTTAGGATTCTGTATACACATTCCCCTGATGTTGTTTTCTTGGTGAAACATACCTCCCATATGAGCATGGGGAGCTGCATCTAGGAAACTGATAAAAATCAGTTTCTTTCTTAAGTTATCCCAATCTATGTGTATCTTTGAAGTGCCCAAGGAACTTGGAAAATTGGTTTTGTATTGAGTTCCTATTCAATTTTCTAGAGTGAGTTATAAAAGGTTAAAAAATTCCACCCTGCCAGCAACATGTAAACCTAGTTAAGTGCTGTAATTAAATGAAAACACGTAGCATTATTCAGAAATGTCCACTCTTACTGTTCATATTAAAAAGTACTGTAATAAGATCATGAATACAGCTTCGTGAAAGGTCTGTAGACTCAAACTAAATGTCATGAATCAAGACATAAAACATGCATTGCAAAGCTTTTTTTGTGTGTTCTGCATTTTAGTCTCATCTTTATCTTAGGTGAAGCTTTCCTTTCATGTAATATATAGGTCAAAATGTGTAACTCTGCTCTTATACATGAAACAGTACAGAATATGATTTACAGATATACAGATATGTATATATTTGGAGACTATTTTTGATGACCATATGAGAAAATATTGTGGTAGGCTACACTGTTATTACCAAAACAGAAATTAAAAGAAAACAAACATATAAATATATAATTACAGATCATTTAAAAATATTCTATAGAAGCCTAGAATTATCATTTAAATTGGCATATTAAAATATGGTGGCTTCCAACTGCCAGATATGCAGCTCATGTTACAAATGTCATCACTGGTATACAAATTCAGTAATAAATATTATATGTTACACACACATATGGTATAACAAATGTAGTTACTGATATTAGTAATGTAAAATGCTTATTTTTGCAGAAATGCAAGGTAAAATACAGTAGCTGAATATTATGCAACTGCAGTTATGCAACATAAGCACGTTGCATGTTTACATGGAATTATTATCCAGAAATTTGTAACTGTCTTTTTTTATCTGTGACAAAGACATGATATTTGTGGCTAGTTAGAATTTTTGTCAATAATTTTAAATAGTGATGAAATGTAAAATAATATGACAGTATGTATTGAAGTCAATTTTTTTAAGTGGTCTAGTAACAAAGAAGAATGAGGTTTTCATGTACTAACATACAAGATTAAGATATTTAGAAAATAAATATGTAAATAGACAAAATATAAGTTCATTTTAGGGAACAATTCTTAGAAGTGCTCCCAAAATTATGTTTCTCTTCTGCTGTGCTTCCGAAGAACTGTTGGGCATACTATGATTTTAAAAATAGAGTTTATCTTTACTTTTGGATTAATGATTAAATAATATTGAGACTCTTCCTAATAATTTTATTGAGACTCAAGAGAAACAAACTGAACAGTAAGAAGTACTGGTATATTTTCATTTTATCTGAATTTTATGAAGAGCATGGTCACAGGCAACAGTTCTAAAATTATAGCCTCCTATTTCCAGAAAGTCATAGAAGCATTCCTTTCACATCTGTGTTAGGGAAAATACATGTTTGTCTAACAGACCTGTGTTATGCGTGTTCCTCAACCCATTTTATACATCCTATTTGTGTTCTGAATGCAGGGTGAATAGTGGTTGAAACAGTAAAAAAGAGAAATACATGCAAATTACATAGTAAATTAGTCAAGTGTGATGTCATGCCCCTATATGTTTGAACTCATACTTACCTTTTTAATGAGAATGGGCAGAGGGAGGGTGTACCAAATTTCCAAACACATTAAGTTATGCCATTTGTAAATAATAAAAAAATAAAATAAAATAAATGAAATGAAGCTAAACTTAGATAGTAGGGATTTTTTTTTTTAATTCTACTTTTTAATAGTACAAAAAAAAAAAAAAATCTTTTACCTGAACTAGTTCACCAGTTACAAAAAGAATGTGAGTATAAAAAGGATTATAAAGCCAAAAAATCCTTCAGGAAAGATTACCATATTGCTGAAAAGGCTGTTAAAAAATAAAGGATAAAAGGGGAAATGAATCAGACCTCAAAGGTAAAGTCTATAAGCTTGTTTCAGTTCTTAGAGTTTTAAAGTCAGAAAGTAATGAATTATCTTCAAACAGTGGGGGGAAAGGCATTACACAAGTTAAAAGATTTCAAGGAGAAGGAACTGTATTAGCATACAGGGAGGATATCAACTTTATATCAGCTTAACATAAAAAAATAGTGAGGGAGCAGGAATTAACGTGATTGAATACTAAGGATCTCTCTTGAACGCTGGAAGAGTAGCACAATGTGAACCATTAGAAAATCATTATTTATTAAGCTACCAAAAATGTTCAAGAGATGAAAGACATTCACTAGCCTAGAAATGAATACTTGCTGAATTATGGTAATTTTCATTGATGACCACTGTATCCCTATACTGCGTGAAAAATAATTATGTTTACATTGTCAATTTTTCTGCCCACCCTTGGGAAAAGCTATATTCGCAAACACTATAGTTCTTCTTTATTTTATTTATTTATTTATTTCAGAGAGGACTGTGGGATAAATTCTGATAAAAACTATGCACCTACATTCATAAGGTAGGTCACTGAGGGTTCTTAATTGTGTGTTATTGGATTGTAATACAAAATGTTTATGTTGTAAATGGCTTGCATTCCTTAAAAGAGGTGATAAAACATCTTTTTATTTCAGGTAACGAGGTCCTGTAGTAAAAGCCAGAAGCCTGGAGAGCAAAGCCCTTTTTCAGTGAATGAGCAGAAATACACATCTCAGATGGGTTTTCAAAACAGGTAATAGGTGAACAGGGACTTAGCCAAAAACAAACACTGCATACATAAAAATTACTGTTTGTTATTTAGACACCTGTTTTGGGAAATACCTTCTCTTACTTGGATGCCAATTTTTAGAATTTGTGTTCTGAGCACTAATACATAAAGCCCTTCTATAAAAATATGGGACAGATTCGAAGTTTCAGAAACTGCTTTGCCATGAATACACTCAAATGATGACTTGAAACATTTCCAATTTACTTTTCTCCTCAGCCCCATGAGATCAAATCCACATCCTCTAAGTCACAGCAAATCAATTACCTGATTATCTGATCTAGTGATTATCCTCCCATCTCGATAAAGTTGTGGCACAACCAATACATAATACTGTTTGCAGATGGCCATCAGGGAGCCTGATTCTCTTCACCTAAGAGTTCTGGAGTTATCTTTTATGATTACTTGTGCATTTTTAGTCCAAAGCGGTGGTTGTTTGTTGTTGTTATTATTTTTATTTACTTGTTTTTTTTCTTTTTTAATACAAACTGGAACTACTGTACTAAATCAAGAACTACGAACTTCCTGAATTTACCTAACACGAGATTTCAAATTTCAGTTTACAGCTTTAAACTATCCAGCTACCACAAATATCCATCATATACTTAATGGCAAAGGCATGATCACTCCACAATGTGTTACACAACACAGGACTAGCTGTTGTTTTTGGTACTGCCATCATCAACATATGTACTTAGCTTTGTTGGCAAGCTCAGAGGATACTGTGATAGACTCCAAGATTTTTTTTTACAGCTGTCTACATATGGTCTTTGAAAGCCTGTCTCTAAAAGACTACATAAAAACCAGAATAATTGTTTCTACTATCTATAACACTAAGTGAATTGACAAGAAGTTTTCATTATGTATATCATATAATGACAGCTTTTTTTTTTTTTTTTAATCCTTTTCACACTTCCTGCTCTATTTCCTTTTTTTTTTTTTTTTTTTTTTTTAGTAACTCCTCCATTCTGTAAATCCCTGGAACAATGAAGCAAGTAAGCTGGATTCCCACCCTTGCCACTTGCTGAGTCAGTAATAAATAAGAAACTATCTCATTTGATGAGCCACTTGATTGAATTGAAAGTAATGAACAGCCTCAAACAGAACATAGAAGAGACTCTTTTATTAAACGTTCTTCACGAGAACACATCCTTTCTTTAAAATAACACCAAGCGTGACTTTGACAGAAAAATGAACAAGAGGTGTTTTTGTAAATTTCAGTTTAAATGTATCTTGAAGACTGTGCATATGCAACTTGCTCCATATAGTTCTACTTACACTTGTTATAGGATGCCATTCAATCTAATTGGAAATCTGCATGTTCCAGCTTGCATCTGGTGTGTCTCATGAACCATGAACCTCTGAGAAGAGTCTGGCTCTATTTTCTCTGTATCTTTACCTGTGCAGATATACCTGGCATTATATTTAATCAAATAAAATCTTGTTTAGGCTTTGGAAAAATGTAAAGACATACTTGTTCTATGTTCTATGAACCGGAAGTTTTGTAACAAAACTGCGTTTGAGATCAATTCAAAAATGGAAGCCTAGCATGTAACTGAAAAGTTGCAATTTGGATGAAAGACAAATTTGACATGACAATACTGGATTTACCATCTATGTTCCTAGCTCTACAGTCTGCCTCTTGGAATTATGTAACTATATCAGAATCCCAAAATTCTAGACGTCATGATAACAAATCCCATCTCCTCTCACCTTTGATCCACCAAACACTTTTCAACTTAAATCTGTGCCTGTATGCAACTAATGCAGCAACATCCCCCTGTGTTTGTAAAAAATCTGAAAAATTAGTGCTAAGAAAGGATCTTCCATTTTCATTACACAAAACACTAGTTTCAGGATTCACTGGTTAAGTCCTGTTGCCTTTGGCAAGCTCTTCAGTGATGGATAAAGGTACTCCAGTACCCAAAGAACTGAGTGTTTCTTCATGCTGCTGCTGTACTCTTTAGAAGAATGCTTACACATGTGCTTATATATTGTAGGCAGAAATGCAGCTGATCTTTCTTCCTCTGAACCTCTAGAGAACCACTTCTGGAGGTACACAATTTGCAAGTGGAATTCCACTGTTGTCCATCAGCAGCATGTACACAGTTTTCAGTCATGAAGGGTCACCTGCACTATTCTTTAACAAACTGGCATCCAGGCTTTGAGGCATGCATCTTGATGCAACAAGTTCTGCAATTTAACAAGTGGATAGAAAAGTTTCCCTTTCTGTGTTTTGAACCTGATACTTCTCCTCATGCTGGCTCATTCTTATACAGCTTGGAACATTGCTGACAGAAGTGCTCAGTAAAACAGAGCAAAATAATTAGTAGAAAGTTACTGTGTTACTGAGTATAGAGGCAGAGGACTGGGATCTACACTCCTGCAGTCATGGTGGAAAACTTGAGTAAGGGCCAAGTACAGAAAACAGGAGGAATTACAGTGCATCTGATGATTGAGAACTGTTGTTTGGTTCTGTTGCTTAAGTTACCTGACTCATGGCCAGATGACAATCTTCTAATAAAAATGTCCTCTGACAACCAGTTTTGGCATTTCAAACTAATGAAGCTTATTAGACATTGTTATGGTAGAGTTATCACAGTGTGCATAGATCATGAGTCCCAAACTTTATTCATTTGTCATCCCATGGTTCCAGAGAGAATTAGTAGATGTCAGAAGATCCTTCAGAATCTTCTTCAGAAGATCCTTCCTTGGGGTATCAAATCTTTAGGTAAGGAAACTAGTGGATTGTGGACATGTATTTGGCTAGACAATCTCAGAATTTGGAGATTTTCTACTGTGTGGAGTCCAGCCACAAGAGCAGAATTTGCTCTAGCCTATGAACAAATTAAAGAAATACAAAGATTTCTGTAACTTGCATGTCTGATTTATACTACTGAAAGGGTCAGCGTTCTGGAATTTTACCACCTCGTGGTTTTCCAATTTCTTTGTGATGTTTGAATTAGAAGGCTGCTCCTTTAACAGATGCTTCTGACAAGAAAAGCCATTGTCAGAATGGCTTCTGACAAGAAAAGCCATTCTCTAAGAAACATTTCCATTGGTTTTCAAATCTATACAAATCAGAATGAAAAGTCTTTTAAGCTTCTTAAGATCTATAAATAAATTCCTTTTCTGTGTTGGAACAACCACAAAATGGTGTTAATTAAAAAATGGCAATGGTAAAGATTGCGGTAGTGATCACTGTATATTGAGTTGTGTTGCTTATGCACTTGTTCATATCAATAATGATCATATATGAAAAGAGAAAAGAAACTATCCAATTTAATGATTCTGCAATAAATTAATCTTTAAGTAGAATGAGACTAAAATAAGCACAAGAGGGATTTTTTTTTGTGTGTGTTTACAAAAATAACTTTTAACTAGAAGAAAATTCACAAATATCTGCTGAACAAGATATGAAATAAAAAATTATAAATGCTGTAAATTGGACATTCTGAATGCAACTAATTTAATGAGACCATTAGTGAGACATGACTTGGATATAGTATTATTGCATTGCTCTATCATAAATACAGTTGATTTAAAAATATTTTTCTCCAGGACTGGATCTAAATGTAAATTAGATTACTTGTTCTCTACTAAAATTGTTTTTGTTAACAATAATAAATATTTATATAAGAAATAGAGATGTAACGTAGATGTATAATGCTTTTCTTAGTTATTTCAAATCTGTTTGTGAATTCAAAAGCTAGTTAATATAAGATCCATATTATCGTTTTTATTGACTTCACCTGAAGCATTTTTTACATATATATATTTTTAAAACTACTCTTTGACTGTCTTCTGATTGAATTCTTACTGACAAGGAGAAGAATGCAACCCTGGATGCCTCGGTTTCATTGCATTAAATCAAACCGGTACTGTCCCTACATTTCCAATACTTGCACTATCATGTACCAGCCCAGAATATGAAATCTGGAGCTCACAGTAAGTGGGCTGTTTAGCAGCAGCAAAGCAAGAAGGGTTAAAAAGTCAGAGACACAGATGACTTGAAGCATTCCATCTTAAACCTATATGACTTTTTAAATTTATACAGAATTTATTTTCTTAAGTTTTTAAGTAGTAAAAGCAATAGAAAAATACTTCTCTCTTGCTAAAATGCATTTGCATTCCATTACCACTTCTCTGACTGATGCAATTCCAGACTTTCCTGTTCCACTGCTGATAGAAATTACTAGATAGTTCTTCACTCTTTCTTGTAGCAATTCTTTGAAACTCAATTTTAAGAGCCTAAATAGACTGTGAAGTAGACTGAAAGAAAAAAAATACTATCAACTTTTGAAATCTGAATCTGCTGCCCTAAAATACATGCCTATGCACAAAATAGATTTTTATCTTTTTTTTTTTTTTTTTTTTTTGCCAAAAACCCCAGATACTTTTTTTTTTTTTTTTTTTTCTGGTAGGATTTTACTTCAGTTTGTCTTTCCCTCAGACAACATTTTCTCTAACCAGTGTTATGTTTATTCTTCTATTAGATATGCTCCTATAAGACAATACAAAAGTACTCTTTTTTGTCTAAGACAGATCTCTGCTACCCCCGAGATTAATATTGGTCATATAGTGGACTTTTTAGTAGGTGATAAGAAACTAATGTTTTGTTTTATTTTATTTTATTTTATTTTATTTTATTTTATTTTATTTTATTTTATTTTATTTTATTTTATTTTTTATTTGTCTGACTTTTAATTTTGTATGAGGGAGTGAATTCTCATTTTTCATTAGTTCCATTTGTCATAAAGTATTTATAGTTGGTGGTGGATTTATAACCAGGTGGAGAAATAGTTGCAGGATTGGAGACTTCAGCTATTTTACTGTAAGTAGTCTTTCTGAATTCAGTCAGTAATAAATGATGTATGAATTTCAGTGTCTACATTTGGAGCTAGGGTTACAGCTATGTGAACAAGTTGCAGCATGGTGAACTAGAATGGAGAATAATAATGCATATTCATTTCCTTGAAATATTTGTTCACAGCTATAAATGAAAGTTTGTTGTGGCTGTCATTGGGATATAAACTGCAATTTAGCATGTGCCAGAAGCCTGAAATTGTTAATGTTGACCTGACAATATATGCTGAAGAACCAACCTCAGGTTTCACTATTGAAAATGCATGACATTGAAGTGAATAACACTCATGACAGTACCACTTAAAAGTATTACAAAGGCATTCAAAGATTTTTTTTTGATACAAAGAAAAAAAAAAGTATTATAAAATCTATATGTATGAGTATATGAGAGGTCTTTTTAATAGAAAAGGTTTCTGAAGTTACAACCCAAGTAATGAAAAGATCATTTTTTGGGATCTTTTAAAGAGCTAAAGAAAAGAATTCTACACTTCCAGAAATATTCTTCCAAACTCAAAAACTGGCCAAAACCTACATGTTGAACAAAGTTTCCTCTTATAGTGAAACAAAGATTTCTGACACAGACACTATCTGAACAAAAGGTTGTGTAATCTCTGCTAGTTTCTCATGGGAAAAGAGTTTCAACAGTGATTCTTCACAAGCTGTTTTTTGAAGAAACTTTAGCTTTAAGAGGAAAAAAAGGAAAGAAAAATGAAAAGAGAAAAGACAGAAAGGAAACTGAATTTAAAAAAAAAAATGCTACAGATTTTTTTTAGAAAGAGTCACATTATTCAGATCTAATACAGTTTGAATACAGATGACAGTACGAAAGGTAGGTAGGCATTCCAAAATTTGTCTACTTGATAAAACTGTTAACACATACCAACAAAAACCTGGCCCTCTAGACAAGATGTTACCATATATATGAGCACCACAGCAATGCTGCATCAATTCACAGGTTCAGATAGTCTGAACCTGTCCCTGATATGACCAAAAGTGGATGTTCAGAGAAGGGAATATAGAAAGAAATATATTTTATAAGACACACCACTAGGGTTCTTCTATAGCTGCCAATTGTTTGAGGTTCAGGAAACACCTGAGATTCAAGCATACCTTGAATTCAGAAAATCTCATTTGGTCCCTTCTTTATGGACATTTATAATCTGTGTAAATATTTAGAATTTATATGAGGTGCTCCCAAAAATTCTCTTGCAACAAGTACATAAGCATTGTTCTCACATGGTCCAACAGTGAGATGATAGACAAGATAATCTCACCAAAAGGTAGTTCCAGCTACCAAAAAAAAAAAAAAAAAACTCACAGTGCTTTTGTATTATTGTTATTTTATTAATCATCATCATCACTTGGAAATGTGAAGGATTTACATTGTAATAATTGTAAGACTGTAAACAAGCATTTAGATTAATGTAAAAAAAAAATTTACAAAACCTTACATTTATATTTTTAATGGTATTTTCAATTCAACCCAAAGTTCTATTCTTCAGTATCAAAGGTTTAAAATTATCCAGGGTCCCTTGCACTTTCATAGTAAGCAATCAAAGTTTTGCTTGCACCCTGGAATCTTAAAAGTTTTGTTGTTTTTTTTTTTTTTTCTATCATTTCTATCATGCACTGTGACATGCACTTACTAGTCTTTAAGCAAAACTGAAGCAAAAGACTTGCCTTCAATCTGTAACACCAAGTCTGTAACACTGAATTTGTCTTTATGAGTAAAAAAAAAATTGCTATTCTTTTCAATTTTCTGAGTAATGGAATCTCTTACATCTTCTAATTATTCTATTGTCCTTAATCTTTAAAACGCAGAACATATCTGTTAACCAATATTATTTCCATTATTTTTGGTTTCTCTTCTCACTTTAAATAATCTGTTTATAGAAGGAGCTTACAGATCCAACAAAATCCTTCCTGAGCATTTTTCCCACACTTAATAGGAGTGAAACCCCATAGACAGCATTTGTACTTCTGAATAAATTTAATCCCTGCCTTATCTATGTTCTGTCTTTAATTGAAGTGTTGCTGGCCTCATCAATTTTTTAGTTTCTAAAATTTAGCCTTTCCAAAATGCTAGGATTTTGTTACTTATCAGTATTTTGTTATTCCTGCAATTAACAGTATCTGAATTTGTTCATGACTACAGGTTCCAAAACTATCTTCTACTACCTGCACTTTTGCCATATTCTCTCTACTTGATAGATGAGCTGCTTCTATCTGACAGGTTGTTAACTTTTTTTAAATGAACCATGTCCATCATGTCTTGGGACATCTAGGTGCATGCCAGGAACTTTATTTCTAATTCTTGTATAGTAAATAAAATGTGCACTAAATTTGCAAAGTATGTGATAAATGGCAATTTAACTACTTTATCAACATAGATTTTTCAATATATTTTCAGATTAATTCATCTGATTTAAAATAGTTTTGCAGTAAATTGCCAGGGTGTGGGTGGATGACACACTTATCTGATACTTCAACTAGTCATGCTGTACAGGAACCAGACATGATTCTTTCCAGTAGTTAACTTGCCACCTGACATCGCAAATTGCTCTGTGAAGAGTAGATTCTCCATGTCAATTTATTTGTAGCATCAGACCTCAACTTTTTTTATGTTCCAAGAATGCTAAGTGATAACTCAGTTCTCAATTACATTGCTCTGCCAGTGTAAAAAAATCCACAGCATGTACATAAATGTCTTGCTGACTGCAATCTCTCTCTTTGATTTTTCAAAGAAAGACTGTAGGCACCTACCATCAGGCAAAGATTTTAAGCTCTCAACATACAATGTGAGGCACACAAATGTGAGAAATTTGAGTATGTGATAATTCTAAGCAAGGCATATATGTGATAATTCTGAAAAATGCACCTAAATGCTTCAGAGGGACAGAATTTAAAACTCATTATTATTGACTAGTTTCAACAGCTCCTCACCATAGAACACTGACTTGCATCCGTAGGAATAATAAATGCCTTATTGAAAGATAACATACAATCCTGAAAACCTGAACCATTGGGGAGAGTTGAGGATTCATAAGGCAAAGAAACTGACTCAATTTTAGTGCAACATTGCAACGTAAAGGAGCTGCTGAGGCCCAGAAATGTATAAAAGAGATTGAACACAAATGGAGTAATTTTATGTCTTTATACAAAGCTGGAAGAACAGTATTAGGATAGTCATCTGAACAAATACAAGAAAGAAAACTACTGGCTGGATATTAATTTTACAGAATAGAGCTTTAGAACCTACTGTGAATTTTAAGCTAAGACTGAGTGAATTGCTGTGCTGTTGCAAAAATCAAACGTTACTGTAAAGGATAACAAGAATGTGAAGTAATCCTTATGCTCTGTTCAGCATTAGGAAGGTCTTATCTGGAGTATTGTGCCCCATTTTTGTTAGGAGATTTAGTTTCTGGTGGTAAGGATAGTTAAGCATTTCCTAGAGAGGTTATAGACTCTCCAGTGGTGGAAGCCTTTTAAGAACAGGTTAGACAAACCTGGATCAAAAATGGGTATAGCTGATCCTGCCCTGGAGCGGTGGATGAACTGGATAACCTTGCCTAGTACCTGTCCAGACCTATTTTGTATGAATGCTATGAATTTTACAATTATGTGAATAAAACATACAGCTCTGGTATTCTGGATAATTCTGGATATTGAATTATCGCAGAAAGTACAGAAAAAATAAAAAATTGATGTTAAAAAAGTCGTATTTTAGTAAGACATTTAAAAGAACTTAAGCTACTTTTCCGAAGTTGAAAAGTAATTGCATTGAAGATGAAAAATACTCATAGAGAGAATGATAATTCTGGTACCATCTCTAGGTAGGTAGAGAAATATAATAAGTAAATAAATATTAATAATAAAATAACACTGACTAGAACCTAGACAAGTTTATACTGGAAACAATGCCAAGTTGTTAATGAGATGTCAGCCAATGAGGCAATCCCAAACCAGAATTTGAGGCAGAGACCTTTCTGAAAGATGTGGTATGGGGAAGTTTTACTTCAACAAAGATAAAATGTGTAAGTACAGGGGATACATACATTTTGATTTCTGATTTGATTACCAAGTGGTGCCTTCTAACTTTACATGTTAACCAACCTATAAAATACTTTTCCTTCTCTGAAACTTCTTGGTGTATTAAAAGTTTTGTTCTCAGTTTTCTGAAGAGTCTTTTAGAACTACAGCAATATAAACAACTTCAATTGCTATGTTTCTTTTAGAAAAACAACAACAACAACAAGTATTACAATCCTTTAGCCAGAAATATAGTACAGTCTGATAGGTTCTATTTTGTAATGATGGAATATCTCAATTCATAGGGCATAAAAAAACTGTTTGTAGGGTAAGTAACAAATCTCCCTGTTTGGAGGAAAAAAAAAAAAAAGTCCATATGCTTGCAAGGTAAAGAAGGACTGCTACCTGCCTGGAAATTGCCAATATTTAACAGGTTCTATCTGGACTTTCACTTTTTGTCTCAGCATGGGCCCCATTATAGGGAAGATGAAATTGGGCCCAGAGGGAAAAAAATAAATAAGCAGATCCCCTGTAATTGGCATTGGTTTCACTGGCATTGCAAGTTTTCAGCTTTTTTCAGGATCAGGTCCCCTACATTTTATGTTCATCTTCCTGGCTATATTTCTGTAAGTCTAATTAGCCTTTAAGTTGGAAATGACAGCAGGGGAGCTATTCTTTCTAAAAAAAAAAAAAAAAGAAAAAAAAAAAAGAAAGAAAGAAAACAAAGTTGCATCTGTCTTGCTTTCCAAACTAGCAGAGCTCTGTGCTTAACAGGAATAAAAATAAATGATGAATTTCATGCCTTAAAAAAAAAAAAAGTTGGTGTTCCAGTGAATCACAGATTAGATGTCTTCACTTGTCTAGAAGATACCAGAATTTCTGAGCAATAGAAATTCCAGTGGGATGGGATGGCTAATTCCTATGCTATATTTTCCAGTGCTATTGTCATAAGCTATATTCATATGCAATTTTCTTGCCTTTGCACTTTAGGTATAGTTCGCATTTTGTGGGCGCACTGAAGGCACATTTTCTCAGATATTCTACTGTAGTATACAGTAAGAAGAGAAATTATTTTTAAAGTAACTTTGACACAAAAAACTCATGAATATATTCATAAAGTCAATATTCCCATAGACTCTCAGACCTTCAAAAATTTTGTGAAGACTGTAGATTAAGAATTCAATGAACACTTGTGGAAAGAATGTAATTGCCATTTCAACCTTTTTAGGTAATACAAGGGAAGTAGCAACAATCAACAGAGAAGGAACAGTCTTTATGAACTGAAAGAAAACACATACACACATGCAACACTGAACAGAGGATAGATGGTTTGAATGTGTATGAAACATAATGATACATGTTTCCATTCCACAATTCCATACAGGAAGCAAAAAACAAAAACAAAACAAAACACACCAACAACCAAATAAAAAACAACCAAAAAAAAAAAAAAAAACAAAAAAAAAAATAAATAAGAAGACCAGATCTTAAAGGAATAATAAGTAGATATTTCTTGCCTTTGCAGTTTTTGACAAATATAGGTCACTATTTGCCTGTTCAAAGAAACACACTGTTTAATTAATTGTTTAGTTTCACTGATTAACAAGTTTAGGTCTAAACCCTGAATACCCCCCCCCCCCCATAGAGTAGGTGTGTTATTTTTGGTTCCAGTGATATTTTCAGTTTCTATAGGTCTGTAGAAAACACCACTCCATAAATTTGCCATCACAGAACTGCACTGGTGCTCCTTAAAAAGCATGTCAAACTGAAGCGTGATGGAATTCCATATACATATTTGACTCAGAAGACTTTCTCCATTAACGGGAATCGATCACTGCGACCTGCTGCTAATTTAGAAGCAACATAACCACTATAAACCCATAATAAATATTTTAAATTTTGTATACTTTCTTCATGCAAGAAAAGAATCCAAGATTGCTCTTAATGTTTCAGAATATGAGGTGTAATATATTGACCCTGGAACTATTTATTTTACAATTTGCAGTAGCATACTGATTTGCTTTTTCCTATACATATGAGACAACTGCTTATATGAATAGGAAGCATTAACAAATACATAAATTCAGTGTTTCATGTTCATTAACATTAAATACATTAACAGTTACAGAAACTAATTTAGAGAAGTGAAAAAATAACAATGTATAGTCTATTTGCTTTACTCACTGGAGGAATACGTGCATGGTAGCCAAAACATAGCCAGTAATATCTCCTTATAAAAATGTGTTAAGCAGCGTGCAAATACTACCTTACCTTGAATATGCATGCAGCCTCTGTGACCAGCGGCAGTGTGCAAGTATTGTGTAAGGCTGCAGTGGCACAGCCACTTAGCGCAGCTTTGCACAAGCAAGGCAGGAGTGAAATGGGCAACAGGCAACGATGGGCGCACCGCAGGCGGGAGGCATTGAGGGGGCCCGGGCCACCAGGCAGACGGCACCTCCAATACACAGGAAGGAGACTGGCCAGACAAAAGAGCTGGAGACAAGGAGCACCGGGGGCAGGGCACGGGGCCCAGAGCCTAAAAGCAGCAGGCCTGAGGCAGGAACAGCAGAGAAGGAAGCTCGCCAGCCCACGAGGCTGGGCTCCCTGTTCGCCTCTCTGCAGCCCTGCAGTCTCCTCCAGGCTTCAAACCCCCTTCGGCACCGAGGCACTGGGGATCATAAGGTTAGTGTTCATGGTGATGGTGCTTAATGCTGTGTGAGAGCTGACCACTGGCAGTAAGTGTGAATTAATTCAGTAAGGCTTGGCTTTAATGTTTAAAAGTGACCTCATTTGTCAGTCTGCTCAACGTGCCAATCTCATAAATCTCTATATCTTTAACTGATATATATCTAAGTGGTTATATTCATTTGCAACAACTTTTTATGTGTTCTAACATTTATATGGTTTGTAGACAGCTGTATCTGTTTGTCTTGCTCCTAATGTACTTCACACCATTAGAAAAACACTATGCTTTTCATACTAACAGGGAATTGATGTACTATGGTCCCATGCCTAGTTCCCTATGTGAACTGCAATGTGTGTAAGACAGATAGAAGAAGGGCTGCAAAAAAGCTTTGCCAAATGGAGCACGAGATGTGGAGGATTCGTAATGATTTAAGGATGTGTGAACAGAGCTCCAAGTGATGGTGTTGCAGATTTTGCGATGTTGATGTTTTTCATAAGTGCTGCATATGTTTATTTGAGTGTACTCTGTCAGTGATAATCAGCTCTTTTTTTTTTTTTTTTTTTTTTTTTTACTTTTATATTTATAATTTTTACATAAGAGTTAAGCAATCTCTTTGGAAAGCTCTTGTGTGTAGATTGCCATATCCTACAATCTTTATGTTATGGCCTAAATATTGTCCATTTTAAAGAGAAAACCTGCAACACAGGGCCTTGAATGTCCAGCTGGACTAATGATGAACAACAATGATATTTTCATAGGTTGGGTAGCCCTTCACTGCTTTACCTGAGGGGGAGGGTGTGTGTGTGTGTTTGTCATCAAGGCTTGGATTTCACTCATACTCAGTAAAATCTTGTAGTGAAGTGTTAAAGATTTGCCTAGGAAGTAGCTGAACATGATGGGGGAGCACAGGGCCTGTGGAGCTTGACTAGGCTTAGAAACAGGATTCTGCTTTCTAGCCGTAGAGACTCATCTATCACCAATCCTCATCATACCCTCAAGTATTAAGTGCTTCATGCTATACGAAGGAAGTAACCTTGGCCTTCAGATAAGACTGTCTTACAGCGATTTTCCTGCTAGTTGGCAGAATGCTGCAGGCAGATGAAAAGCAGTTCTGTGCTGTGCAGTGTGCCCAGGAGGAACTGAGGAGTTTAGGCCCGTGGCAGAGCTCATCCCCCTGCACCCTGGGGAGCTGAAGCTAGAGATGAGGCACCTCAGTGGGCACTTCAGCAGCTGGAAGAGTTGTGCTAGGCTGGGACATCAAGATTAGCTTGACTCACAGCTTGAGTCAAGCTTATTTTTTCAAAGTTTCAAATCTGCTTTCCCAAAGTGTCTGAATTGGAGAGGGGATGCAGCAACATGCTGCAAAAAGGAGAAAAATTTCTAGAGATATCCTGAACTCAGAGCTCATGTTGGACTTATAATTAGCACTCCTAAGTTTCTGAAAGGCCTGTCATGGTCATATGTTTTCTCCCTGGGACACAGAACAGTTTTTTCAAAGAGGCAATCTCTGCAAAAATGAAAATGTGACTGACTGAAGTGTTAAGCAGCTGAGCAGTTTGAAAAATTATTCCTAGGTCTATTAATAGGAAGGGGGATTTGGCACCTCCTGTTTTCCTGTCATAGCCACCCCATGGCATTTAATATGAATATCTGAAGAATACCAGGCATGTTTCCAGATGTAGGAACCCAAGTCTAGCTGATACCTGAGGTGGATGCAGCTTCTCCCAGTGGCACCGCAAACCCCCTCCTGAGGTGGCAGGTGCTGCACCCTGGTTGTCCTCACCCAGCCACCCCAGGTCTCCTAAACGTGGAGAGGGAACCCAGCACTATCCCTTCAGTCACACCTGGCACTAACCTGTGGGGCCTGGGACCCTGCAACTCACACAAGAGAGAAACACTGAGCCCAGGCCATGGCCCCATGCACCCTTGCTAGGCTGTGTTTCACGTGCCTGCTCAGGGACATGTCCCACGCACTCCATCTTGGTCTCCTTTTACCAGATCAGAACTGAAGTCTGGGAATCCTGGCTCTCATGTAAGTGTCGACACAGGACCCAGCAAGTACTCAAGTCACAGGCCTTCGTGTCAAAAGCTCTCCTCCAGCACAAGTTTCATGACAGTTTTGGAAGACAATTCAGCAAGGTATTTGCATACTAGATTGTACTGATCTCTACTTTGTTTTTAAGTGAATTCTAATGCTATGGTACCTAAAATGTGATAGAAGTTGTTACGAGGATGTTTATGTAAGTATTACTATCTAGAAAAGGAGAATAAATTAATGGTTATATCAGATTAAAAGTTTCTCCTTATTGTGGTAGAAATGATTTTGAATTTTTCAAACTTTTCTGTCTCTGTTCTGCCATTGTATCTGTACATGCTTGTCCACTCTAGGACTTGCATGCATCAGCCTTATGTTAGCTCTTGCAGTAGTTTACTAAGTGTACCTTCCTTTTAAAGATTGAGACAGCATAACATGCTGTATTTTTAAACACAGCTTGCAGCTGGTAATAGAGGAGTCTATAGCTAGTACATGTGACAGTGTTTGCTGACAGTTTTTATATGTCTTCCAAAGTTAAGCTCATGAAAACTACCACACTAGCTGAGACTGAAGATCCACTGTCTCAGTTTCTCTGACAGTTTGGTATTAATAGATTTCCAGCTGTCACAGGTGGAAGAGCACTCAGCTTTTTGCAAATGCAAATTCTAAATAACAGCAAGAGAAGAATATATGTTTTTAACATTATTACTCTTAGAGATTTCATTTAAAGTTATATTTGTATAGTATGAATTATGTAAATAACATTACAACTTCTAGGGATTGTGAAAGAAGTGTTCCAATACTGGAAAGCTGGATTAATGAGATGATGAAAAAGATGTTATTTGTATTTATTTTATGCATGGTCCTTTTCTATCAAAATGTATTTAAATTCCATTTTAAAGCTTTTGTCTGAAATAATCAGGGCTAAATTTTAATTCTATAAATTAAAAATATGTTTGTGGTATCCCATGGAGAATTGCTTTTAGAAATGCACTAAATATTGGATGAGTTGTAAAGTCTGTATGTCATTCAGATTTTGTATGAAAATTCATGTGGTGCAACTTTTAAATAGTGCTTCATAAATTGTAGACGTGTAAATTATCACCTACTATATGTTTGAATTACATCCAAAGAAGCCAAAAATTTTAGATAACATTTTTTTTTATTGAAAGCTCATGATCACTACTTCAGAGCATGTGGTGCTTATTGTATGGAGGAATTGTTTTTTTCTAATTTTTTAATCTTGTGGAAGGTGACAGTAAGGTCTCACATAATTGTTTTTGTTATAACTCTTATTTTTTGTGTGTGAAAAAATCAGGTAACATTTCTTGATGTGCATATGTTTTGCTGCCCCGTCCAGTTCCTCAGTACTCATTCCTGCTGTTGCTGACTGAAGATACGAGAGTAGTGGGTATAGTTTGGTGTGATGAAGAAAAGACTGTCTACCAGACACACAGACTGAGTGCTAGAACTAGATGTCATTGCAGGGAAGATAGATTATGATTTAATACAATATAATAATGAAGAACAGAGGCAGGATTGAAATGTAGGAGGAGACTGACATAAACTGAAAATCTTGCAGATCAATAAGACACAGTCATTAATTTATGAGAAAAGTAGGGTCTACGTGAATGAAGTAATTAGTCAGGCTTTGTTGGCATGGCAAAATGTCTTGATACTCAGTGCCATCAAGTATTTCAGACCTTGCATTCTTCTATTGTCTCAGCTTGGGTGAATTTGTAGCTGCCACAGCTTAAGCTAAGTGATGATTATTTGGCCAACTTCAAATGGGTCAAGCTTGCTGGTCACCTAGACATGGCTGATAGATCTGTAGTAACCTGAACACTGAACACAGGGGAGATCATGGCAGAGTCAAGACAGCCATCCTGCAAGAGGAAAATGTCAGCCTGGGGAAGCAGTGCCATCTGTTCATATAGTTGTGCTGCCTGTAGGCTGAGGGCCTTATAGCAACTAGAAGGAGTCATAACCTGAAGTCAGAGACATGCAAAAGAGCAGATCATGAATGTATGGATTTTCTAACATTTCCTGCATATCTTTCTAGAAGAGCTGGGTTTGGGAATGTGGTCTAGGTAACTGCATACAGACAACTGTTGTGGCTTAAGGTTCCCATCTAGGACCAGCCAGAAGCCTGAGGTGAGAGTATTTATCCCTACGGCAGGAGGAGGACTATAAAAATGTCAGGCTTTTGCGACTCCCTCTTGCCATGATAATGATTTGCCTATAGTAGGCCTTTAAAGTTTTGCCATCTTAGTTTTTCCCAAAGTGCAATCATCTGTAGTTTTTCATGTGGACAGCTCAGAGCTTTAGGGACTGAAAATTCAATGAGCTATGAAAGTAGCAGGATCCCATGAGATCCAGATGACCATTACACAAAGTGAAGTAGGACAGCTTAATACTTACAGGAGGACTTCTTTCATCTTACTTGCCAGATGGGAACTGGAGTTCTGAGCATGGCATGAATTATGCTGAAACATTGAAAAAGCCCTGTGCAATAAAGAGAAAGGTTTAGGGCTTTGGCATACCAGTTGTCACAAAGAACCAAGCTAGGTAACTTGAATCTACCAAGTGCACTTTGATGAAAACTTAAATATAAGATGAGCTGTTCTACTTCTTTCATTGAAGAACCAGAAGTTGAGGGAAAAATAGAAATGAAACTCCTTTTCCTAAAATTTATAAAATACATAACTAAGCCCTCATTTGTGCATTTATTTCTGTCATACTTTGCACTTTGTGAATATTCATGCATTTAAACTCAATGACATTATAAAAGTAAAAAGATTGTCATCTTCCTTGTACAAGCAGAAGTTGGAAGCACAAAAAGTAAAAGGACATTTTAAAAAGTAACTTAACTGGGACTTAGAAGTATTTGGAAATAAAATCCCAAAGTGATTCACCTAAAGGTGATTTAAGGCCTTATCTTTACAGTGATGTGTTTGATTTATTTCCACATTACAGAACGTTTCAAGGTTGAAGAGTGACTTGTACGAAGATGGCAGATCCTGTGAAATTATGGGAGTCTTCCAGCTCTCAGCTTAACAGGCCACAGCCTGAACAACCATCCCAGAATGGGGAAGGAGAAAGCAAAGAATCAGAACTCAAATGCAATCTGCTCTTTGTTGTTAAAGAAGACCATCAGGTCCTTCCAGAGCTGGGTAATAAGCTATAAGAGATGGGAACACATAGGTTTTGTACAGGAGAACCATGAGAAAAATGCTGAGAACTGGCCAGAAATCCTGCTTCAGGTGCAGGATTTAGCCTAATCAGTTGGCTCATCTTTAACATGTCTGGATCTGGCTGTTCTAATATTAGTTCAGGTGTCCATACCAACAGATCCACTATTGCATATGGCAGCTCAGTAAAGAACATGAAAACAGAAATCATGGAGTCAAATTTCCATCTTTGTCTTTAAAACAAGGGGCTTTTGATTAAAAAAAAAAAAAAAAAAATTGCATTAATCTGGGGATTTGCATACATAGGGAAAAAAAGTGGGTTTTAGCCAGTTGTGTTTGCCTTAAGGCAAGATTTTCAAGATTTTTCAGGGGATGGACCTGATGGTTGTAACATATTATTATAAAATAGAAAACAGAAAGCCCTCTGGATTGGTGTGTGCCTCAGGTATAAGCATAATTAGTTAACCTTGTGCTGAATTTTTAACTATTAATTGAAACAGCATGTTTATTTGAGTTGGATTAAACTTTCTAAGTATGTTGATTGCAAGAGATCAAATTAATGGTCATAATGTCCGTTTTTGTTCTTAGAACTTGGTGAGACTGATGTTCTTTCATCAGTAATAGAAAATAGTGTGCCTTGAAAACATCAGGCACAATGGTTTTCTACCCCCTTCGTAGTATTGAGCACAATGAATGTCATGGTCTTAGTTGTTGGATTCAGTTCAGATTTTGATATATGTGAGCAGATACTCTATGATTCTATATTTAAAATACTTAAATATTAAATATATTAAATATAAAAAATATATATTAAAAAATATATATATTAAATATATAAAATATAATATATATATATTTATATAAATATATATTTATATAAATATATATAATAATATAATATAATTATATTATAATATTATAATATTATATTATATTATATTATAATATTATAATATTATAATATAATATTATATAATAATATTATATAATAATATTATATAATATAATAATATATAATATAATATAATATAATATAATATAATATAATATAATATAATATAATAATATAATATAATATAATATAATATAATATTATAATATTATATTATAATATAATAATATATAATATATATATAATATAAATATATATTTATATATATATATATAAAATATATATATTAAATATAAAAAATACTTAAATATCCTTCTACTTAAGGAGAAATAGTTAAGCCAATGGTCAGTTAGTTTTTGCCTCTCCAGAAACTCTTCTCTCTCCTAGTCCTCCTACCCATGTTCCTTTCCACACAAAATAGATATGCTCCCCAGAACTGTTTTGTTCTCTGCAACTGTGAGTTAAATTCTGAAATCTGAGGATAAAAGTTTCACTTTTGCCACTGAGGTGGCAAAACTTATTTTTTGATTAGACTTAATTGTTTATTATCATGTTTTTTAATCCTTTTTTTTTTATTATTATTTGCAGTTGTTGATAGATTTGGGGAAGAAGTGGTGAGTCATGAACAGGTAGGGCCTAGGCATGCACAAGAGCGCAAGGTGTCATCAGGAGGTCAAAGAAAAAACATCTTCCAAAGTAATGACGTAGCTCATCAGAAGTCTCAAAACACCAGTTTCAAAATAGCCTTTGAGGACAAACAGACAGGCACATCCAAGGAGAGATGCTGTATCGTGAAAGAATTCCAGGACACTGTGGTCTCAGGGAGAACTTTAACAGGGCAGAGTCCTCATCAGTGTACTGTGTGCAGGAAAAGTTTCAACTCTAGCTCAAACCTTCTCCAGCACCAGCATAGCCACACAGCAGAGAAGCCTTACAAGTGCACGCAATGCTGGAAGAGCTTCAGCCGCAACTCAACTCTGACTCAGCACCAGGAGGTACACCGGGGGGAGCGCATCTTTGAGTGTTCAGAGTGTGGTGATCATTTTACACGCAGCTCCAGCCTCACCCTCCATCAGAAGACTCACAAAGGGGAGAAGCCCCACCTGTGCACACAATGTGGTCAGCGTTTCCACAGTGCTTCTGAGCTGGTGGCCCACCAGGGCTTACACTCATGACTTGTGGTCCACACATGAATGTGGTTCTTTGGGCCTCAAGGTGTAAACTGGAACCACAGGAATAAGGATGAAACAATACCTCTCTAGGACCAACCTCCCTACATTTTTTTTCTTCATTTGGTCTAATTTAAAGATATGTGGTGTCTAAGGAGGTGTCTAAGATTGGCAAAGCAAAAAAAGGGGTATTCCCTAATGTAAAGAGCCTGGTTGAAAGATCAACTAATTACTAGGAGAGTCCAGTGGCTGAAGAATGCCTTCTTCACGTAAGCTTCTGTTGAGATGGAATTAGGAGTTTGAATTTATTTAAAAGACAGTATTGGAGAGAGAAATAAGATAGATTCCCAGGCAAGATGTGAACTAGGTACTTTAATGATACAGTTTTTGTTCCAAGTTCAGCTACAGGATGACCTTGTGCTAATTACTTTGTCTGTCTATGTCTTTATGACTCATAGTTTAAAAAAGGAATTAGTCTTTAACTTAACTTTCTCAATGTAGATCATGGACTAATGTGTGCCCAGATCCTAAAGTCATTGGAGACAGATGTGTTTAGTAGTATAAAGAGCAACATGTTCTGAAACGTATATGTCTCTTTCCTTTGCTTTTAAAAGGAATATTTTTCTAAAACTTTGGGCTTTAGAAGTTCTTTCATCTTCTAATGGAATTTGGGTTGCTAACTTGCAAAGACACTTCTGATATTAGCCTTTTGTAATTATCCAAGGTTTCTGAAGGGATCATTGCTAGATCAAACATCAAAATGAACCATTCTTTCCTGCTCAGTGCTCATAGATCTCTGTAAGTCCTTAGCATCAGCAGAAAAAGTTTGATACTGAAGTTAAGAGTCTTCTACTAGAAATCTTTAATTCCCAGCTTGCCTAAATATCTGCTTGAGGAGAAAGGAATGACTTGAGAACTGTACTTAAATATGTGAGAACAGTGTCTCTACTGTCATGGAAATCATAGGGATAGTCAGACCGGAAATAAGAAGAGGATTTTCATTTTATTCTACAATTACACTTTTAATGGAAAATGGAGCAGTTACTGAGAATTGAGATGACTGTCCCCTCTTGACTTTCACCAACTGAATAGTTTCTTCAGTAGAAATTAGAACCCATCTTATGGGTCCACAGAGATCAGGGAATTGATGTTTGTGGCAATTCCTACCCTAAAGAAATTTCACCATTTTTCATTGAGATGAAAGGATGAAGAGAGACAGACACCCTGGGGTACCAAAGCAGGCTGGAGAAGTATCTGTCATTACAGCCTACATTCTTGATGTCAGTCCACCATGCTTTATGGCTGTGTTGGCTTTGTTGTGGTTGTAATTAGTAGAGTAGTACCCGAAGACTATTTTTGTATATTAATAAACAGAAAATATCTTAGAATTGTGCTTGGTTTTATCCTCCTTTCACAGAACTTGCCATCCAAAGTATCTGGAACAAGGATCTGAATCAGGAAATCGTACCATTAAAAAAAAATGTTTTCTGATACGTTGTGGAGGAATGGTTAAGTGAAATAGGACATGTGGATGTTGGGCAGTTAGGAGGCAATGGGCTAGTGAAGTACCGTACTCAACTCACATGAGTCTGGCACATACGCAGCTGGCTGAGAGCCAATCAGGCTCAAGGACACGATGCCCTTGAGCGATGGGGAAAGTCCCTAAGGCGGGACGGTGGCTAAACGAAGGAGGAACTACCTGAAAAGAGCGGGAAATGTTAGCCAATCCTGAGCTTAGTTTTTGCAATATGTATAAGTTGATTATGTTCGAACTAGATAAAAGGCGACTGAGCTATCCATTAAAGTTGAAGTTCACTGTTCACTCATATTGAGCGTCTGTGTCTTCCTTCCGTCGACAACAATACGTGATATCTCTGACTCACCGGTCACTTTGTACATAGTTTTAGAAGCCTAAATTCACCTAATCTTCTAGTACCTATCAGTCTCCATGTCCCTACTTTTTGTAACAGAACCCAGTAAGTTACATCCTGTTGTTTCTTTTCCACTCTAAAAATCTTTCTTTGTTTTTCCCACATCTTCCTCATGCTTAACTGACAGTATCAGATATGAAATCATGTAGCAGGTAACAGAACATTGTTGGAGTAGACAAGTGAATACAGGTTGTTGTGGCTGATTTAGAAAGTAGGTAGTTAAGCTGATAACATTTGTGGGAAGTTAAGCTATCCTGTCTTTCCTGTTGTGGGATGGTAAGTTCCATGTATTCCAGGGCTCCTTTTTAGTTCCTGAAGCAGTTATCTTTGATTCTTAACTGTTCGGTTAAGCTTAACTAGCAGCACAGTGACGGAGAGAAATCCCGATTAGTTTGGACCAGTAGTGGGTTGGGCATCTTGAAGAGTGGTCCATCTGAAAAGTCTGAACACCTAGAGGACTGAAAGTTTGAGCATATTGCACTGGATATGAACTTGCTCTGTGTCCTGAACCAGAACTAATCTTTTCTAGAACTAGACACACTTCAGATCTGGAAGCAGGAGTAACAGTTTTCTTCAAATTGCTGGGGAATATTAATGCTTTCTCTTACTCTAAACAATAGAGATGAATTGTGGAACGGTTATTTTATTACTAATTTAGTTCAGTTCTGATATAGATGGTTGACATATTGTCAATTGACTCAGATTATGTAGAGAGTTTGAAGAGGGCTTAATATTTCATTATAAAGAGTAATTAGGACAATAAATTTGCTACTGATAGGAGATGTAAAATCTTAGAAAAAATATCAATTTTATGTAAGCAAGCTGTTTATTTGACAGGTTTCCATACAAATTTATTTGGTGTTCAAGATCTAATGTAATCTGACTTCAGAGTTTTGTTTTTTTCATAAATCTGAACAATGCTGAGGACGGGGGCACAGACTGACAGATGGACACCACTCATTCTGCATGAGTCCATTCATCCTTGAGATAACAGATGATGACTAGCTATCTGTTCTCATCTCAGCTGGATGACCTGCTATCTGAAGTGAGTCAACAGGTTTTTTTTCCAAGTAAATCAAGGCAGTGTCTGAACTTGTACTCCTGCCAGTGCAGATGATGTTATCTGTGTTTGGTCACACAGATAATCTCCCATTCAAAAATAAAAAGGACAAAAGGAATTGTCCTTTCTACCATCCAGATAATTTTCTAGATGTTTGCCTTATACTGTGCTGTCAGATAGGGCCAGAATTGTGGTTTCTGAGGAGTGAACTCTTACAACTTGGAGGCACACATTAATGGAGAGAAAAATTAATTTCAGATTGGAAAATAACTAAAGATGATGCTATTAACAACAGAGCTACTATTGTTCTTTGATGCCAGGAATGTTTTTTTCTTTATGTGTTTGTACAAAGTCCTACATAGTGAAATCATGCTTTACAGTGGACTCTGTTAGGGCTGTCCCTCCAGAACTGAGGGTGAAAAGTGTGAGTTGGGGTGTAGCACTGGACTTTTCTAAGTGCTTCCAGGGAGGATAAAGAGACACTTCTTTAGCAATGCCTCTCTACTGTGATGCCAAGAAGATATCTCTGAGCAGTCAAGATTATTACACCCAGCCCTTTCCACCAAAAGGCCTACTTCTGAACTTCCATAGTTTCATTACTCCTAGAATCCTCCCAGTTGGGCAGTCTATCTCTCCTAAAGGTTTATTTTGTTTAATTTAACCTTATGTGTTACAGAGTGAATGTGTGGGGCTCAACATCTCTTAGGATGGAGGATTACAAATATAATGGAAAAGGAGATAATTCTAAATTCCATCAGTATTTGGAGAATGTTTAGTGCCTGTAGCTGAAGAGTAAAATGCATAACAAACAGGCATGGGCAAACTGAATAGTCGCTAATTCAGTTAAGGGAAAATCAGTTTTTACTCTACAGAAGGTATTTCTGGTATTTTCAGATGTCTCAGAGTACGTGTCTCAGCAATTTTTGCTAAGTGTACTTTTTTTTACAAATTATACCAAGAGGATAAAAAGACCATTTCATGGGAGTGTGTTGACTTCATAAGGTTTAGATTCCTGGTAGACAATGCATACTTTTGACACAAGCAAATGAAAGCAATGCATTGTGTCACCCTTGCCTGTACAAGAAGGTGCTCTTACAAATGCAAATACACCACTTTTTAACTTATTTAAAGTAGAAACACTTTTGCTTTTGTCTCCTTAATCCTTTCCTTGCCCTGCTGACAGTCTCTTCTAAATTCCACATGCCAGCTCCATCTTCCCCTGCCCCCATTTCCATTTCCATACCCCGTGGCCAGCTTGTGATCCAGAAAGACGGCATCCACATTTTGTTTTCTCCTACTTGGTAAAGCAGGAAAGGCCTTAAAAACAGGAAAGGCCTAAAAACACAGACGAGAAAGTCTGTTATCTCAAGTTCTGCCTAGATATATGCATAGATACATAGAAGATATATGGCAGATATATACATGTATTATATATATATACATAATACATATATATTTTTTTTCACTAAAGTTCTGGACTAAACACTATTAATACAGATAAACCATGCATTCAAGCTCTAATGTGTCTCTAAATCCCAGTATTTTATTTTCCCTAAACCAATGTGGAAGGTGTTGGAAACACTTCAAATTCCAGCCTGTGTCAGACAAATCCTCCCTGTGCTTACAATAATACTAAAAAACAACCTTTGCAAAAACTCCCAGCACCAGAAAAAAACAGTTCATATAAAAAGTGTCATATAAATATGGAACAGCTATTATCTGTTCTGCCCTTAATAATGTAAGCAGCAGCCAATGTGAAAGTTAATTTATAATACAGGGAAAATAGCATCTACACATGTAAAATAACTTGCATCTTTCTAAGTAACTCTTCAAGGGTTAAAAAGTTGTACTAGTCTTTTTCTTTTCGAGTATTTTAACTGATTGGTTAAGTCTTTTTTTCACAACTTTAATTTACAGTTACCACTTCCATGTGTGTACATTTTAATGATTTGCTCTTGAAAATGTTACTTATCAAATTAGCTTATTCCAGAAAAAAAATCTGTGACGTAGTCTTGCTCAATGAGCGTTATTTCTTGAATTACTTCCTTAGTCTATGAAAATGCAATTATTATGCAATTACTCTTAGATAATTAAATAATGACAAAAGTGCTTAATTTATTAAATTAAGTAGCTTTAGCTCATCCTGCCTTTTAATGTAGAAGCTTAACTCCTGTTAACATTAGGGGAACTTTCACTTCAAATATTGAGAGAAAGTACCCCTTTTTTCTGTATTATGGAGTAGATGTTGAACTGCTGTGAAGCTTTTAGATTATTAAAGGAGACTTTGCAAACAGCGTATTTTTAGTTTTTGAAGTTAAACATATAGTGACATAAGTATTCAGGTGTTAGAACTGAACTTTTCAGTAAAATCATTATAATTTTCTTTTTACTTTGTTACATTTCTGGGGAGACGATGTGAGCAGGGACTGTCCCCTTACTGAATTGTTTGCAAGATCCTGTTAGATGGGAAGATTACTAAAACCTCATGTCTTAAATACTGAAGTAGGATGTGTGCTCCTTTGTCAACTGTCCTGTTGCTTGGCAGGTCCTTGTCTTTCTTTCCCCATTCAGAACTTTTGCAACTAAATAGAAACTAAGCAAATCGGCTATCTTCTTTTGCAACTCAATAGAAACTGAGAAGTCAGCTCTCTCTTTACAGAAACGTTATTGCTGATAAACTTATTAGTTTTCATATGCCCAACTCAATTTCCTACCATGGTCTCAGCTACAGAGTATTAACGAATATACTGATTGCAATTTTTTTATTAAGGTTATTAATTTTGTTGGATTTGAAGGAGTGAACATTGAGCGAGCACTGAAGCATTGAGTTTTTGCTTTAGGTTTTGGAAAAATAAAAGAGGAGGAAAGAGGTGAAGTCACTGTGTTGGGAAAAAATAAAAATAAAATTCGGACTCACGATAAAAAATATAATTTCTCCAAAAAGAAAAAGGCTACAGAATAGCATATAAAAGAAAGAGAAGGAAATCCTCAACACACTACCTTTGAGTTCCTTTTCATTTACATTAATCTAGTGAAATTCCAGTGGAAGTACAGCTTTACAAGTGATTTTGAATGTCTTTGTGAGTAATGCACATTCTGTGTATCAGATTTGAGATGGGTGTGGCCCTGTATGGGTCACAAAAGAGCCTCTCTCACATGCTATACATACTTTCTATGTGAATGAGTAGGTTCCTTAAAGGAAGAAAAGGGAATACTAACTGCTAGTTTTATAATGACTTTTTTGTATGACTTCAGAATAGTCTATTGAGGAATAGAAAACAATGACATTTCTGAATAGCTGAATATTTATTAGTGTAGACAGTATTTACTTACACAAATATATTGCTGGAGATGAGAAGTTATTACTGAAGTCAGAAGAAATACTGGATTCTAAAACTAATATAACAACAATGAAACCTAACGGATTTAATCTCAGTTAGTGTTTTGTTACAGTGAATTTCATCAAACTTGACCTTTTTTTAAAAAAAATAATAAAAATTATCTGTTTGTGATCTCTTTATGTTGATTGTATTCTTTGTTCTGAAAGTCTTATCTCTTGCTACTGCCCAGATATTCAGAAACTACTATGTGTGAACATTTATTTAGTATTCACTAGCACATCTTTTTGACCTTTTTGGCCTTTTTACAGCATTTATCATGAGTAGCCTACCTGACTTCTTTCCAGTTGCAGCGGTTGCTGTGAGACTGATACAGTGAGATACTACACTCTTTTACTTGCAGTCTTTTCATTACTTCTTTCTTTCCTTGAATAGAAACAGTACAGAAGGTCTGTTCATAACATTTGTGAAAAATTATTCTGTTACAATAACCAGACAAAACCAAAAATTAGAATCAGGGTGAAAGACAGTTTATTAATTACTAAATTTTTAATCAAAACACCTTTGGTTGTGCTGGCAGTGCAGTGGAGATGACTACACATACCCTATAGTATAGACTTAACTGAACTAGCCTTATGTTATCTATATCTGAACTATCCAGGTGCTAACCTTAATTTATCTATAACTGAGCTATCCAGGTTCTAGCCATTGATGTATCTGTGACAACATAAGGCTTTGCAAGGACTAAATTATTACCACTTTATAAATTAAATAATATAAATCTAATTCAGAAATTTCTGATCTGCCTTACAGTCAAAGTAATATAACACCGCTAGATGCTGGAGGCTATAGAAATAGGAAAAGAAACTAATGTGATTGAACAGTGACTGTGCACAGGACAAGGAAATTAAAATTGTGTAGGCTGCTGTAATTCTGATGTGTTTGAATTTTTATTTTTAGTCTTGAGCACAATGTTTTGCTTTACTTACTCTTAGGTAATATAAAAGTGCAAAGAATGTGTGTTACTTCTACTCAGAGAAGAAAGAATTCCCCTAATATGGAGAAGAGATATTCAATATGCAAGATAAATCTGGATATCCTTACACACATACTCAAGTAGTTTACTGTTACTCTGCAGCAATATGGATCAAATTTAGCTGTTAGATGTATTTCCAAACTATAATGTAGCTTTCAGTAGTACTCTGAAATATCCTTAGATTTAAGTTGAAGAACAAAATACATTTTCATTAGAAATAAGTACATTAATCATTAGAAATTAATCATTAGAAGTTCATTAATCATTAGAAATAGTTTTATCTATTTCATTTATTTCTAAGAAATAATACATACTGTGAAAGATTGTTCTTTTTTATGGATGACTCCTAGAGCAGTTTGAATTTTATAATAATTCATGAGAAATTAATAAGCACTCATAATGAATAAACTTAGGGACAGTTTAATGACTATTCATCAGCAGTTCATGCACAACAAATCAAAATGTTTATCAGAGATGTTCATAAACATAGTGCACAAGCAGCCTTAATGAACTGATAAAGAATATTAATGAACATTCATTATGAATTTCCCTTTGCTGAGAATGGCATCCTCAAAGGCAATCTAACACTTCAAATTCCTTTCTTTAAATAAAAAAAAAAAAAAAAAAAAAGAGAGAGAGAGAGAAAAGAAAGAAACATGGGTGTTTAAAAAACAACAACAACAACAAAACAAAACAAAACACAAAAAATGTTTAGGATGGAAGTGAAAATAAAATAGGGTGGTGCTTTTTTATTTTTATTATTATTATTATTATTGAGACCAGGGAGAAGTTTTTGTGGAGTTTAAGAATATCTATGCAGTCATAATTTGGGGATTTTTGTGTGAGACATCTCTGAAGACAATTTTGCCAGAAGTTTTTTTAAGTAATTATACAGTCATCATCTCCTACTTTGTTGTTGACTGTGGGTTTCATACTTGTCTTATTTGCTACAGAATACAGAGTAGAAATGTAGGACTACATTCAAGGAGCCTTTTGAAAAACGAAAAGTTTGAAAATTAGCAGAAGAATGAAGTTAGAAAAAAATCCAGAGGTGTCAGAAAGAGGATTAATATTTAGCACCTCAGATAGGGGGAAATTATTTGCATTTGGATACCAAGGGTTATCATCAAGATGTATGAAATGGGATTGCACTTTCACAGACAACAGATCCATAAACAAAAGTTACTAAACTGAATATGTAGGAATGTACCCTCTAACATCCCAAATGATTATGGCTGCTAGAGGATATGAAGGAAATGAGAGAGATCAGGCTCCTGTGTTAGGAGTGTCCTATTGCTGCTGTCAGAGGCAGGATAAAAAACATTGAATTACATCTTTTGTTTTCCTGTGTTCTTGGAAGATATGGTCAGTGAATTAAGAGGTTAGTCTTTGGGAGGTTTGTGAAGGATGTTTAAGTTAGAACATGATGAGCATCAGAAATTTCATGGCTAACAAAGATGGTTATTATTGTTTTTACATTTACATACTGCTGAGTAGAGAATTTACATTGACATGTATCTTTTAAAAACTTGTGTACTATCTTATTTCAGATTTCAAATTGTTTTGGTAGTATACCGTATGTAATCTCAATAACTTGTTCTAGCATTTAATTAGTATAACTTCAAATATGGAAGTGAAAAAAAAAAAAAGCTTTCAATTCTGTATTTCTGTACTGTCAATATAAAATGAGAATGTGCTTGAAAAAATATATACATGATATCTGTGTAAACTTCTTTCAATTCATACATTCCTAATAGAACACAGTACTAATAATTAACTCTCCTCCTACCCCTGTCCCACCACTTTTATGGAGGATGGAGAAGTTAATGGAGTTTTGGATGTTCTACTTCATTATATTGGAAGACATTACATATAAATAAACACTTTTTGAAACTGCTCTTCAATAGACTTGTGATGGTGGTAGAAAATCCACAAAGAGATCTCCAAGATAAAAGCCCAACTGGAATACTATCTGGAAAGTAAAACTGGCAAAGAAGTAACTGTGGAACAGCTTCAGGATGCCCGCTCTGGTGTTTATAACAGCATGAAGGAAATGTTTTCTTGTTTTCTTGCACACTGTCTATGCTGCTTTCTTCATTCAGAAACCATATGTAGCAAAGATCAGAGCAGTTCTACGAGAAGATCTTTGAGAAAGACCTGAGTAGTGAGACATCCCTATCATTGAAAGAGAGAACTCCTAAGCTGTTTTCTTCCCAGAAAATTCTGTGCTTTAAATTCTATCTTAAAACTTGGTGGAAAAAGTTGTATGCTTTCTCACCTATCACAAAAACTGAATGTAAAGTAGAACAGCTTCAATGCAGCAAATAAAAATCATAGGTTCAGGAAATCAGCTTAACACTTTCTTGTTTTATGATTTTACTCATGGGTCTATCTTAAATTAAAAAAAAAAAAAAATCCTTGTAGTTAGGAACTATATATTAATCACATTGATTATTATTTCACTGTTGATAAATGACTATATAAGTTATACTTTAATCAAATTGAATTCATAATCCAAAGTAGAAAATGTGTACAGTATTTATTATTTATTATGGTTCATTTTCATTGGTAGTACAGTAAAAAATAGACTAATCTCTGTTCATATTTATAAAATACAATTATGGGTCCCAGGTTATTTCTAGTAACTGACTAAAGTTTCACTAGCACAGTGATGAAGGCATAGATGAAAGACTGTTTAACTATACACTGGTTCCTTTTCACAGCAAGTTAAAATGATATGCACAGCATATTAATCACAGTTTCATTGCAAAAACATTGGAGGTCAACTGAATAAAATCACATTTATCTGCAGAGAAACTGGAGGAACAAAACATTCCTTCAACTGGGATATGCTTTTTTTATCTCTAATTCATAGTTATTGGAATAAGATGAAAGCTGTACTAATCATTGCACTGAATTTGCTTTGCATACAGAATAACTAAGCTGCTTCTGGTTTAACTACTACTAAGAATTCAATAGATACTTATGTAACTCGTTATGCTCAAAATCCTGTTACAGGAAAAAAGAGAACACATATATAAAGCCACAAAATTATTAGTAGTATAATTGAAATCTTAACAGTTTAATCAAAAATCATCATTAGTCCATATTTAATTAAAAAAAAAAAAAGGAAGAAGGAAAAAAGAAAAAATGCTAATGGAAAGAAAAAGTCTTAGTAATCCAGTTAAAACTGTTATACACACATATCCTTGGTAGCATGCACTCCTGGTCCTGGTGTTATGAGTACCTGGATCCAAAGGTTTCAGTCAGGTGGAAGGGAAGTACACAGTCATTAGCAGTGGGGCCTTTGCTGGGAGGAATGTAGTGATGATAGCTTCTTCCTTGCTCTACTGTCCACTCTACCAAGCCAGTATTTCTGTGCACTGCATTATTACATCACAATCATAAAATATCTCATTCTACACAGAATAGCAATTTGTTATTGTCTGTATGGAACCCATGGTTGTACCACTGAAATTTAAACAAATATAGCAACAGATATAGACACCTTTAAAAAAAAAAAAAAGTCTAAATGTCTGGTAGAGCTAAACCAAGTAAAAGTAAAGCTTCAGACAGGTTAAGACAATTTTTGACTGAGCAAGCTTGACAAGATTCAGTCTTAAGGCCTTGTAGACTTGGTAGCCTGTGGCCTGTGCTTATCAATGGCAATGTTGTGCTACGAGGTTACAGGATTACAAACTCAACATATATTTTCTAATTTCTCAAAATTGAAAGACAATTGTGGAAGACTGATGAAAAGTAGGTTCATTAAAGGTAATATGGTTAGTATTCTATTTATCCATGTGAACTCCTAATCTAGATTTTCCTTTGTTTCTTATTGTGCGTTACTTTTCCATTCCACTTATACATCCTTGTACTTCTGGATTAAATATATATATGAGCATATTATAGACACAAGAACCTGTAAAGCATTATGATTATTTTAAAACAGTATTACATATGTGTTAACAGCATGGCACTGGGACAGGGGAGGGTCAGGCTGGATGTTAGGAAAAGGCTCTTCACCCAGAGGGTGGTCGAGCACTGGAACAGGCTCCCCAGGGCTGTGGTCATGGCACCGAGCCTTCCAGAGTTCAAGAGTTTGGACCACCCTCTCAGAGACATGGTCTGATTTTTGGGTGATCCTGCGTGGAGCCAGGCATTGGACTCAATGATCCTTGTGGATCCATTCCCAATTTTATGATTCTAAATCTAAGCAACCAGGCAACTATATATATATATATTATTTAGTTCATTCACCAAACTTTTAAATACTCTGTAACTGTGACTTGCAGTGCATTCAGCAGCTTCTGGTCTACAAGGTTTGTCTGCCTCTTGGTATGATTTCATTTGTCCAGCATATTTCTACTATAGTCTTGCACCAGAGCTCTCTGTTATGGAGAATGCCTAGCAATTTGGGAAGCCTCTGGGACTAGCACTCAGTGGGGTATTTAATCCTCCCTCACTTTGGTGAGGGAGGTAGCTAACATGAACTTGAATGATAGCTCTGAAAAATAGTGCACTTTTCAGGGACCACGGAAGTACCTCAGCTCAAACATGATTTATGGTGCATTTTAATCTCTTGGTTCACTTGAAAGTAATGGGCATTTTCAGCAGACATTCAGTGGACATAAACGCAAGTATGGTTTAGAATGTGTGAATAGTCTATGATGAGACCATGATGTTGAGTTCTTCCAATGGAAGAAGATCCCATCTTCATGGGATCTTAGAAAAATTCATAGGAAGGGATCTCAATAGGGCTGTAGTCCTGCTCAGAGCAGGGTTAGCTATGAGCTCAGACTAGGTTCCTTAGGGCAAATCCAGTTGCGTCTTGAAAGCCTCCAGTGCTGGAAACTCCACAACCCTTCTAGGCAGGCTGCTCCACTGCTAAATTGTCCTCATGGTCAAAGGTTTTTCCCTGTATATAGTCACAATCCCTTTTGCTTTGATTTATGATTTATATTTAATATTTCTTAATGTCTTAGGATGCACCTTAGCAAGGAGCCTGGCTCTGTCTTCTTGATACTCCTTTTAGGTATTTGAATATTGCTGTTACGTGGTTTAAGAGGTTTGTACACCCATATTAGAAGAGAAAAAAATCTTAAAGCAATTTCAATATAAAATTTAACAGTATAAAGACAGATCTGATTATCCTTTTTTTTTTTTTTTTTTTTCTTTCCAACTGAGAATAAACTTTGTTTTTGGGTAGCTATGCAATTTGCCTGCATGATAAAAAATAAAGTTTTACCCTTTATGGGTCATTCGTACTTTTTGTCAAGATAAATAGAAATCCGTGGTTCACTTTTATTGTATAATAAAATCATAGCAGACAGACAGGCATCTCAAGAATACCACTATTTAAATACATGTCTTCTGTGTGATGCATATTCTAAATTTGGAGAGTTCAGATCAATAACATAATAGCTGCTCATTTTTGATTTCATCTCAAATATCCTGACAATCTACCACAAAGTGTTGCCTGCCATACATATTGTTTTTATTTTTGGCACCTTGCCTGCAATATAAAATGTCAAGCAGAATTTTTTTTCCCCTGAATTGTGGAACAAATCAGAAGTAGACAGGCATTTAAAAACAGATTTGATTTGCTGTATTTTGCAAGCTCTCTGAGGCAAAGTGATAAACCATAGCAGCTTGAAGTAATGCGATGAGAGAACTCTATCACTCTGCATATGCTTAACTCTCTTTCACTATCATGCTGCCCTTAAAAAGTGTTTACGAGAAATAAAAAGTACTATCAGTTTGATAAAGATTTGTAATATCAGAAATGCTGAATCATGGCTCCAAATAAGCTATGTGCATAAAAGCATTACATGTTCAACCAAATAATTTTGTATTACCTGGAAACTTCTCTACAGGATGCTATTTTTCCCACTGTTGCACTTATGAAATGTTTAGAAGATGTTGTACTGGATTTTGTTATCAGCATTATTTTTGGACTATTTTCAGAGCTAACACTGAAGAACTTCTTTTTCTTTTTTTTTTTTTTTTTCCGAAAGAATTCTTAGTTTAAAATAGTCATCAGTGGAGTTTCCCTTTTCACCCACACGCGTAGGAAGTGTTCTAGTTAAATTTTGATGGATTTTTTTGATAACAAAAAGTGTGTATTTTAAGAATGACAATAAAAAATAATTTAATGAGGTAGAAGGAAAGCAAAATCTGAACCACAGCATCCAGTCCTCCAAGGCCAAGTTGCCTAACAATGAACTTTAATATATACACATTAAAGTCTCAGAGGCAGAAATACAAAGACAAAACACAGCTCTACAGAAATCTCGAGACTCATTCTTTGAACACACAAAACTTTATAAACACATAGATTCACATTTCAGTGTAACTAAAATAATAATTTAATAATTTAATGAGTTAATAATTTATATTCAAACAAAAGTAAAACCAAATCAGGTTACAGTCCACATGTCTTGGCTGGGGATTAGAAATAAGTAACATATCATAGGCAAGTCCTTATGGAAAAGTATCTAGATATCTTCCATAGATTAAATACTTTAAGTACTTTACTTTTTTTTTTTTTTTTTTTTCAGATTTGAAAAATATGCAGTATAATACAATGCAAATAGTAAAAGTCCTCTAAATTTCTCAGCATAGAAGTAAATTTATTAAGCTGAAGTAATTGAAGTAATATGTTTGAAAAAGCTTTTATCTGGGCTGGCAGCTATAAAGAGAAGCCTTTCTACAGATATGAGGAAACTACAGGAATGCAACAGAGCCTCCGGGAAAAAATGCAATAAAATAAACTAAGCTCTTCTCTGCTTAAAATAGGATTGTCAGTCTTTATTTTTGGCATAGGAAAAATATATATTAAGTGCTTCTGAAGAATAAATTCTCATACAACACTCACAGTGCAGGAATGGGGGTTTTCTGACTATCTCAAAGGGGGTTAGGTGAAAATCCCTGTAGGCTGAAGAAATTAGGCCTTCTCAAAGGTGGTATGAATGAAGAAAGTAAAGTAGTTCATCTCAAGGAGAAAGAAAGAAACAAAAATATGTGCTCACAGAATATGCTTAAAAAAGATGTCTTTTTTTGTCTTAAAAAAAAGACATCTTAATCAATCAATCAATCAATCAGAATTATGTTTATCTGGGCCAAAATAGCAAATTAAAAAGCTTTTAAATTGTAATTAATTAAGAAAGAACTGAGAGCAGTATCAATTTTGTAGTAAATTTCTGTCTCAAACAGACCTGGATTTTGTGAGCTTTTGTTCTTCAATATATTTTATCTTTATAAGACATTTGTTAGTAATTAACCTGACTTTTTTTTTTTTTTTCTTTTTTCTTTTCTTCAGGCTGATTGTTCTGTTAATATACATTGAAATGTATATTAGGTTGTAAGGATGTAAGGTTGTAAGGTTTCATTCCTGAGCCAGGAGATGCTGGCTCAAATGCCCTCAATTGATTCACTCACTGATTCCATGATTAAATCTGTAAATTTTCAAACTTTTATTCTTTCTTCTTGTTATTATTATTTTTAAGTATGTACAAGACAAATGAACTACACAAAATGAATGAGAACTAGTAATTTTAAGCAATTATTACACCTTAATAAACTATAGGGAGCACATTTATGTTTGTGAAGTCCATTATCTGATGGAAGTCATTGTGTTACACAAGGTAAAGCTCTATGAACAGAAGATCTTTTAAAGATTTCTTATTGAGTCCTTTTCTAACCTTCTTGATTAATTGGTTGCATTCTGTAATCGCTGTTGGGTGTTTTTATACTGAAGAGTGAATATGTGTAATCTGAGACTTCAGTGACTTCATTTCAATGTGAGATTTCTCTATTTCCTATAACTACCCTGCGAATAGAAATGTAAATTCCCATTGATTTGTCTCAAGGTTATGTTTTATCATATCGCTGGGAAATAAATAAATAAATAAATAAAAAGTGAAAAGAAAAATGCAAGGGTATTGCTCTCAGAAAGCTGTCATTCATTCACCTTGAACAGGCAATGCCAATAATCTTAAGTGAAATCACTGTTCTTTTCTTTTCTTTTTTTTTTTCCTTTTAAAATCCATGAGAAGGATTGAATATGAGCTTTTAAGTGGGTCTCAGGAACTATTCACACATTCATCATGCTCTTGTCCTGTACTAATACCCTCTAGGGAAGTAGTAAGTTAATCCAGGAATGTTTGATGCAATGTCAGTGCTCTTGAAATGAATCAGAACTTTCATCTAAACCTTGAGCTTTTAACAGGCATTAATATTAAGATGACATGCTGAGGGGAAGTTGTACCATTTCTCTAGCCATAATATGGTATTCCCAGTATTTAAATACATATATTATGACATTGCAGCCAATTAATGTATCAGTGAAATAATCTAAGAGCTGTGGAGTTTCCTAAGAATTCACCTTTCCCTGCAGTCTGGAATGCTTTTTAAATGCCGAAGACTGGTTTCTGAATTTTGTCTCCTACAGTTCCTGGCACTGCTGGATGGGTTAGAAGCCTTCAGAAGAGGCAAGTTCTGTAGACAAAACCATTCTGCAATACTTCCTAGCACAGTCCAGATCTTTTTTTGCTTTATTCACTAAGGAGACGCTCTATTCTGTAACAGTGTTTTTGAAGTACCTCTTCCAGCGTCAGCTATTTGGTCTCTTGTCAGCTACATGAACTTTAGTCAATCTTGTTTTGGTTTTGATTTTGGTATATCATATGCTTTCACAAGGTTGTTAGTAAATAAACTTTGTGCTGTAAATATGATAGCCTCCTCTTCCCCCATACCTTCTATTACCAATGAAAATCCTTTGGCTTACTGCCTCCATAACTACTAACCAATGAACATAGACACCCTGCCCATTCAGTCAGGAGAAATGGAGAAATGGGAGAAAGTTGGCTTGCTCTGTACACCTCTCCTCCAGTGTGACCAATTGCAGCATGTTAGCATGGGCCTGCTCCACCTTAGAGTGAAAAATAGATCTCTCAATTTAAAAATGATTTAGTTCTCTAAAACAGCAACAGTCTTAAGTAGAAGTGATGAAGTTTTCCAACATTTCCATGCAAATATGACTTGATCCTCTTCATTGATGACCAATTCTAGGAATCAGTGCTTCCTTTTTTTAAATATGTGTAATTTAATTTTTGTAATTGCCAAGCCTCACAAAAAAAGGGGCCAATTGCTATTAATTCTGTTGAGCTTTCTTAGATACGGATCCCTGTCCACAAAGAAAGGATTAATACCACCATATCACCAATGTAGCTCATAGAATAACCTAGCAGATGGATGAAGCCCAAGTAGCTACTGACCTGTGAGGCAAACACAAATGTACGAAGAATATTCACACATAAAATGTGGTGTATGACCAGTCATCCTCTGTCCTCTTTTCTACTGTTTATGGCAAATGACTTTTAAAAAGGTTTTTCACCATCTCACTTTACCTGCAGTTGCATGATAACTTGTACTTGAGGAAGGGGCAAAATATGTTTCTTTCCCAGAAGTGTGCTTATCAAACTACTTACCTAAAGCTTTTTTTTTTCTACTAGGCTGTGGAATTTATGCAGAGGACTGCAAGAGACTGCAATAGCTTCTAAAGCTATTTTAACTGCTAGCTATACTCATTACTGCCTGTTTTTTACAGTGTAAATAAAGCTTTTTTTTTTTTTTTTTTATCAAGTCATTGTCACTTCTAAAGCATACAATGTAGTAAAACAGAACTGCTATATTTCTTGTGGACTTACAGAGTGTCATCAGTTCTACCTTTGGTACAAGCCATATTGCATTTAAAGGACTTGTTGCCTGGGATGTGGTTTAAAAAAGAGTGGATCATTCTCTTGAAAGGCTTTGATCACTGCAGTCATATTGTTGCACCTTTTATCTTGCTGGTACATTGATTTTAGCCAAAGATTGCCTTTCATGAAACTCTGAACTTTAAAAGCACCTCAGTTTCAAGAAAAAATACTCTGTGAAAGATCTGAAGGCTCAGTTTTGATCTTTTTATGTGCATATTACTTCTAACTTATTTTCAGCATAGCAGTTTCTCAATGTGTATGCTGCTGAAATGTGAATTACCAACAGTGTGGAAAAATTTTAAGAATTTTATTTTTAAAGTGTATGAAAATTATCACATATTTCTGCCTTTCAGCTGTGTTCTCTTTTGTTTTGTTTGTTAATTAGTTTGTTGGCCAAAAAAAATGTGGCTTCTTGGAGCTATAGAAACACAGGATTCAAGGTGTGAATGTTAATAATGTTAATTTGTTTTTCTTAATATTTACTGTGCTTTGGTGTTCTCTAGAAGTCACTTCACTGGACTACATAAAACACTTTATTCTTAAAAAAAATGTTCTGCGAGGAAATCTGTGTTTGCCTGGAAAGCAAGACAAAGAAAGATTTGAAGAGCATGCTACATCTATTATTGCTATGCTGCATTACTTCTATCATAACTAGAATGTTTACTAAGTAGATATAAGATAAAAATAAGAAAACATAGGTTCTTTTGAACCCTGAGACTCCTCTATTCTTACGTGTACTTCTGCATTTGTAGCAATAAATCTCATGCCACCGCACTTCTGAAATTTTCAACATAAATAATTAAAACATAACATCTATTAGGATTGCTATAAATTCTAGCATACCATGAAATGTCATGAGAAAGACTTCACATTAATTCTTCTCTTGAAAAACATAAATCTGAAGAAAGTTACTCTGCAAAAGCACTGTGAGATGATAGGTCTGGCAATGTCATTTGGAAATGTCAGTAAGAAAAACAAACAAACAAAAAAAGCATAGAATCATCATGGAATCATAGAATGGTTTGGGCTGGAAGGGACCTTAAAAGACCATCTAATCCTAACATCCCTTCCATGGGAAGTGACACCACCCACTAGATCACATTGCCCAAAGTCCCATCCAACCCTGCATTGAACACATCAAGGGATGTGGCATCCACAGCTTCTCTGCTCCAGTGCCTCACCACCCTCTGAGTGAAGAATTTCCTCCTATCCAAATCTCCTCTCTTTTAGTTTAAAACCATTCCTCCTTCTCCTGTCCAAGCAAAAAGTTGCTCTCCATCTTTTTTTAAGACCCCTTTAAATACTGAAAAGCTGCAACCCACTGGACCCACTCTAACAAATCCACATCCTTCTTGTGCTGGGGGCCCCAGACCTGGATGCAATAACTCCAGGTGGGGCCTCATGAGGGTAGAGCAGAGGGGGACAATCACCTCCCTTGGCCTGCTGGCCACCCCTCTGGTGATGCAGTTGGCCTTCTGACCAATATCTGTATTTTAGTAAACACTGCTCTAACTCAAGGTCAGTCTGTTCTCCCAGACCATTCCTTTATTGACATTTAGATTCCCTCCGAAAACCGTATCTCAGGAGTCTTCATTTTAGCCAGGAAATCTCAAACAGTAACTGACTGTTATGGGACTTTCTGGGGCACTGAAACATCATATATATTAGCTTTATTGTGGCATGGACAAATGAATCTCTAGATTTTATATTTCTGTGCAGATTCATCTTCTTGAGATTTTCTTTTATAAGAGTGTCGTAATATCTTTTATATTTACTCATGGCTAGAATCCAATGAAAGGGATTCAATTTTGTTTTACATCTCAGTTGTCTAAGGTTTCCTTAGTAACAGTGGGCTCGAATTGAACAGAGGGAAAATAAAACATCTTTTTAAGATACATATAAGTCTTGTGGTAAGTGGTGTCAATTCCTCCATGAAACATAATATCAAGGAATGAAGATAAATTTTCTCTATCATAGTTGAATAAGATGCTATAAAAATGCATGATTCCACATGCAGTGGAGACAATGATTTCTTCCACTACTTATCAAAAATATTTGGGACTAAAATCTGAGTAACAGCTGAAAGGAGGCTAATCATCTTCTTTGCAGTTGTCAAATAATTTTTGAAATACACTAAAACTTGTTTTAAAAACATTCTCCATTTATTTATTTATTTATTTTAGTGGAACAATGAAAAAACAGTTCTAATTAATTTATGAAGGCAGTAGTAGCTTTATTTGAATGCTTTCACTGTAGCTTTTTAATAAGTGGATTTCAGAATTACAGGTTACTCCTCACAGAATGAAATTTTGATTGTACTATGAGTTCAGTTTTGGCCTGTCTGTCTCCAGTCTGTCCATCTACACAGTTATATAAAGAATTTTTAAAAGCCAGTGTATTGCTAAAGCAGTACACGTTCCTCTTATCCCTACTTTGTCTTTGATTGCATTTGTTTGCCTTCTGTATTTAAGGTCAGGCTCACCTTGTTTTTATCAGAAGGCATTCCATATTCCACTAGTTTTACTGGGACTTGTAGTTTTTTGTTTGTTTGTTTTCTTTATATTCTTTATCAATTTTACATTAATATTCGCATGTTTGTTTTCTATTCATTGTATTTGTATTGAATGTATTCATTTCTGCAAATCTGATGTTTGTCAGATTATTGGTAAAGAGTTGGCTGTTTAATAAACTAAAGCCTTTTAGCCCTCTTTGTGAAAGTTCATGAACACATAAAATCTCTGGAAAGCTCATGCTAAACAATTTTACTACCATTTAATACCGTCTGTTAATTGAACCAAAATCTTAGTTTGATTTCTTCTTAGCAATGCTTTTTCCTGTAGACAACTGTGCTTTAGCAAGGTAAACTTAGTCTAAGAATCAAGCCAACAGTGCAAGCCAGTCTTGTAAGCACTTTCAGTTACGTAAACAGTAGAGATATACAAGCATTTCCTGGTAGAAATTTGTATTATATTTCTTAGAACCCTATTTTGAGATGTGTGGAATAGCATTCCTGAAGATGCCATAAAGCATTCACAAGTGAATTTTGTTGTCGTTTTCCAGATGTCTCAATATTTCTATTGTTACTGGACACAAAATTACAAGGCAGGGAGGAACTAAGAAGATTATAGAGCATTTTAGCATTGCTAAGTGTAGTGCATGTAACTAAGAAAATGCTAAAGTTCTGTGCAGTCTCACTGCCATCAGCCTCACAGCTTAATTCACCCAGACTGAGGCATTTTCGCCTTGATAAAATATTTGTATTCTTGTAGTGTATTGAAAATTTTCAAGGCAGATATTTCCAACAAGAAGTCTTTTAAGTCAGACCACAGAAAGCATTTGCAGAAATTAAGCTTCCTGTACCCTTAACATGCCTATTAGATTCTGCCCCTGCTGCTGCTAAGTGTGTGAAGCAGCCTGAACCTGAGTTTTGATGGACAGCTGAGTGATGCCAGGATGCTGAGAAACCAGCTCCTGAAGCAATGAAGAAGATCTGCTGGGTTGGTAACTCGTGGTCATTATGGCCACCTCCCTATGCAGCTGGTATAGCAATGATATTCCCGGAGCAGCTGGACAGGGCAGGCAGAACCACGGTGCAGTGGAGCTCATCCACACTGCTATCCTGTCTCAGCCCATCTACTCAGTGCTAACCTGCAGACAGGTCCTTAATCCTTCTAACTTTAGAAAAGGGAAGGTCCTTCAAAGGACTCCTTTGCAGCTGCAAGGGGACCCATGTGAATTTTTGGTGTGAATTGTTAAAAAGCTTTCTGTAATATTATTGACAGCACATTCCCGGGACATCTTTGAAAATGCAGCTACTGTATTCTCTTCATGCGTAGCTGCAGAACCAATTTCTGAAACAAGGATAATTTGGGGGGTGGGGGAGGCTCAAGTGTTTTTCCCCGAATTTCCTAAAAATGTTAAGGATTTTATAAAAAATGTTCATTCTGTAAAATTTGTTAGTACACCATACAGTTCATATTTAGGCTTTTTAAAAATGTTAAAGTTCTTTGATGCAAAGGTTATCTTTTAATTGAATGTGTGCACAGTATTTACTGATAGAAACTTTACTTTGCCTGAGAAGAAACTGCACTTTTAAGCATTTCTTGCTTGAATGAGCTAGAACTCTTAGACTATTCAGACAGTCACACTACTTTCTTTGAACTCACGTACCGAATCAATGAAACCTCCGTCACAGTTCTAGGCAAATTTGAACCCAACAAAGTAACAATACTAAAGCCCAATAGGAAAATACTTTAAGTGGAAAAGTCCTACTATGCCATAGCATTAACAGCAGGAAGAGTTACAGATTGTGAATTTATTTTATATTTACAGCAACAGGTGCCGGTAAAAACAAGACAAAAAAAAAAAAAACACAAAAACAAAACAAAACAAAAACAAACAAACAACAACAACAACAAACAAACAAACAAACAAACAGCACTTTGACTGACTTTCAGATTTTGTCAGACTGAAAAATGGCAAGGTGTCACTGATCATGAATAGGCTCATAAATACTGAAATCAGCACCTGCTGTTTTGGAATACTCACTCAGATTAAGAAAACGTATAAATTAGCTTGGTAAAATGGAGATATGGTGATTGGTTAGTAAAGTAACTGGTTATAATGTAAAACTGGTAGAGCAAATCCACATGAATGTCACTGGAATTCTTCAAAAGGATTCATTAAATTCTTCAAAATTAAATTCTTCAAAAGGAGACATTATAGTCTGAAGACTGTAGCTGGTGAGACAAGTCCAAATTTGTGCGCAGTATATATCCAGTCTCAGTTCTGTTTACAACCTTATGCACAGTGTATTGTTATAGTGAAGCAGGTCTGCATATAGGCTGTCTGCATATAGACCCTGCTGTCTGAATTCGGGAGCACCTCCCCAGACACGGAGCATCACTGACTGCATCAGACCATCGAAGTCTACTCAGTGTGCCACAAGTCCCAGGGACCTGGGCAAAGAGGAAGAGCCCTGCTACCTCTCCACAGAGAAAGAAGAGGATGAACTAGTGTCACAGCATGTACAAATGGAAGTAGATTGGGATCAGAATGGGAAGATGATGGATCAGGTCCGTCAGCTGTATGAGGAGTTCATGAAAATCTATTTGCCAGAATACAAAAGAAAAAGAATGTTTGGAAGGTTATAAGAACTTTGCAGTATTAAAAAGTCTAAAAACGTAACTGCTATTCAGTAAGCAAACTACGTTCAAAGTAAAGGCTGTCTTATTTTGAGAGAATATCTTAACACACCAGTGAGGTGATTAATGTGAAGTTTTTGGCAGGATATGAAGGCTTTTAGGTTTTAACAATTTGTAAAGAAAATCTAATGTGCTAAAACAGTTATGAAATGCAAGTCAGTGTAGGTGGTCTTTAACAACACAGTATGACCTTAAGGCAAAAATATTTTAAATATCAGTGCAATACAAATGGTTCTTAAGGCATTTTGATTTGAAAAACCTTGCCTGCTGCCTTATGCATATACAGGCATATATGCTTACAAAAACCACCCAAAAGACTGAGCAACTACATCCTTATGTTCTGTAAAAAGGAAGAGAGGTCTAAGAATAAACTACCAAAAAAGAAGAGAAGTTTAAGAACTGTGTTTGTTAGGAGTTTTGTTGCCTTTTTACCATATGGCATCAGACTTTCCAAATAAATTTCAGCTTTCTATCAAGATTTCTGGAAAACTAATAAGGTATCTAAAATAAATAGAGCTATTTGCAGCATTAGAAGTAGAAACAAAACCCAAAAGAACAAAAGATCACCAAATTCATTGTTTCTTCTGTCACAGATACCAGAGTTGTAAAAATTGTTTAATGAAAGCATTAAGATGTATTCTTGCATTTCTGAAAATCTAATCCAAACTGTGGATATTTACTAGCTGGAAGTGAATTCTAGCCATACTAAATACTTATATAGTCTAAGTACCCTACCAGAAGTAACATTCTTTCATTTCTGATACTGGATTGGAACCTTGTATTGGGAATTAAAACATCCCCCCACACACACATCCGTCCATCAAGGAGTCCTACTAAACAGATGCCACCTTGGAACACTCAGGGTTAAAACTTACAGAGACACTTCTTCTTCTGTTTTTGTGTTATGCTTTTCAAAAGATCATGAATATTCTGGTTTCTGCCTTTTTTATGCCATTGCATACTTAAAGATGAAGAAAGTCATGCATTACCACCTCCCCTTGCACAAAGGCACACTAAAAGGAGCCAAGAAAAATCTGGAAAACCTGGAACTGATTGATAAGAACCAGCTTCACGTTGAAACTACTTTTCATAAAAAGCTGCTCATATCTGCGTACCTAGTTGTTATGAGCAGTTAATCATGCAAGGACAAAGGATGTTATACTTTTAACTTGGTCAAATTACTAACATTCATTATATTACATATTCTTATGTAATTATGAACATACAAACCCCACCTGCAACTTAAGCTTCACTTGAGGATGGGAGTGATACTAAAAACTTATATATTTCTTTTAACTCAGGATCAATTTACACTATTAAACTGGAAAGGGCAATGTCCACGAAGGTGAAGAGCATATCTACTTTTCTGTCTCCCTTCTCCCTTCACTATGCAAGCATATTAAATATAAAAAGAATTCCTAATAATTTCTCAGCTAAGAAAACTTGCCAAAGACTTTTTTCCACCACCTTGTTGAAAAAAATCCTCAAGAAACAGAAATATAAACAAAAAATACATGTCTTGTGGGAATGATGGAGGAGATGCAGTCCTTCTCTCTTTCCCTCTGGTTCTCCAGGTCCTGCAAAACTACTATGACTCCATTGCTGTGGTTTCCTGCTCCTTAACAGTGTGACAGACACAGGCAGTCAACACTAACACTGGTTGTCTGCTGAAGGACCTTGTGCTGAGGACTTCTATGTTATCTAGCATAACATGTAGGAGGGTGAAGTTTGTCCTGCTCTCCATAATATCAGCAAATGTTCAGTATGTGGGAGGGAAGGATGGAGAAACTGAGACCCCATTAATCTCTCTGTATAGACTTATGTGAATACAAACTTTATCTGCAATGAAGGAATATTTTGTAAAAAGGGAACTTGAGGAAACGGGGTTGGATATATGTATATACATATATTAAACAGTCAAGGAGATGATAAAAATAAATTTTAAATTCTACTAAATGGGAAAAATTAAATCTTTTATTGCTTAGAACTTGAACAGAATGTATATATGTATAAAATATGTATATATTTGCATAGTAAATTAGGAACCAAGGAGAAAAAAATATTTTTTAAAAAGTTGAAAAATAGCATTTCTATGAAACACTATTTTAAATGTCACATACAATGACATTTTAACTAAAGTTTTAGAACTTTTTAAAGATTGATTTTTTTCTCTTTATCATTTAGACATAGTATTTACTAGATGCTATATACTAAGCTATTAAAATTCTAAGGAACATTGATTTTTTTTTTCTTTTTACCCTTGTCCTTTATTGGAAATCCCTTGAATATTCAAGAGTTTAGGAAATTATGCTGATGTAGGATTTCATTTAGAGTGTTGTCATTTGGAGGTCTCAAAAGGCTGGCACATATCCGAGATGTTACCCAGCTGTGCACACAGAAAATGCTACATGTGTAGTTTTGTGTGAGAGAGAAGGTCGATGGAAGAGGTATGTTTCCCTGCAAACAATCAGTAAGCAAAGGATATCTGAACGGAGAAATTGTAAATGGAAAAAATATGTAAAACAGCAAGTACATAAAGGGTGAAGAGAGAGCATGTTTATTTCTGAGGATAAGGGAAAATGATGTATGGATACACAACTGCTTAAAACAAAACAAAACAAAGCAAAACAAAAACCAACAACAAACAAACAAAAAAGGCAAGATGTTCAAGCACATTCATAGGGAGAAATAAAACATTTGCTCACTTTCAGTTTGTAATTCTTTCTGCAAACATTTTCTCTGGTTGTTGATGATGATGTACATTTTTTTTCATCAATATCACTATAAAAGTTCTCATGTTGATCCATGAATAATGCAGCAGATACATCAGTAAATAATGATGAAGGTAAATAAAATTATATGAATAACTTGATTTTGAATGAAGCTTTAGATTCTGGAGATCAGTAGAACCCCTTGTATCTTCAGTAATAATAATCATTATGAAACATTTAATACATGAGTTGTAAAGCTGATTTTCAGAACTGTCACTTTTTTTCAGCTTTTGTTGAGTTTAGCTGGTGCTTATCACAAAATTAAATTTTATAGAAAGACAGAGAGAAAACCCTTAGAAATTCTAGGCATTTATCACCAAAAATAGTAACTATATTTTAAATTAAATATTATTATCCCACTGCATCTTTCAACTCAATTTCCTTCAGTTATTCATTGATATTTAGAATCTTGGTGGAGGAAGAAGGAATGTTTCAAATATCCTTTAGTATAGAATCCAAAATGAGAGGAGTTGGGAAGAGATTTTGATCTGATACAGCTGGTTTCATGCAATACAATTTTTATGTCTGAAAGGAAGAGTAATTTTATGAGTGACAACTACTCAGGGCTGTCTTGTCTGACATGGCAAAAGCTGTAGAATAAGAGTTGTGAAGAAAGAAGACTAAAACATAAGGCCATGTAAATGCCACAGTGAATATGTATCACACATTCCACTGGGGGAGTAGGGGAATTAAAAAGTTAACAACAATCCCTGTTTACCAAAACAATATACTTTCTAATTTTTAAGTGTTTTGTCAGCAAAGGGAATACAATGTCTAGGGGAATATGGGGAAAAAATAAAAACCTCTGACATCTGTTATGTTTTTTGCTCATGAAATAAGCCCAGAAAGATGAAAAGGATTTGACAATGATTGCTGGGTGTGCTATACTGTGGTTCAACCTCAAGGGCACAATAAACTTAGAACAAGTGCTCCGAAACAGATCAAAGATCCAATGAATTATTTTGCATTTTTAACCTCTGACCAAAACACCATATCCTGAATACTGTTGCTGTTAATTGGAGAGCTTAAAAGATAAGTAGCATACAGGGACAACCATTGCCATAGGAAAGTAAAACTGTGTGATTAATTATGGCATATTCCCTTGTCTATTCAATATGTTTATGTAAAACTTTTTTATTCTTTCAGCAATAATATTAGAACTCTTCCCCTAATGAGTAATATTTAAATTCATACATATGCAATTAAAAAGGTGAGAATATGAATAAATGTCTATGTGAGATATGTTACCCACCTAAAAAAAAAAATATATATATATATATATACAAAGCTCCTTCCTTACTTGCAATGGAGGTTGCTCAGTTATATTTATCACAGCATAATGACAAAAGTCAAATTTATTTGTAACTCTGGGTCCATTTTGGAGAGATCAACGTGTTATACAACTCCATTTTCAATTTGTTCTATTAGCCTATGACCCAATGATACTGTTTTAAAGATCATGGAAAAGTCAATATATCCTTTTCAGTCTACTTTGGATAGCAAGATGGCTCTAGGTAGTTGTTAAATCTCTGTGATTTGCTCATTTGTGAGCAAAGGCTGGTTCTTGTAATGTCACTAAATGTGGAACATACTCGTACAAATTTACACAAACTATTTTGAATTATGTCTATTCATTTTGATGATGTTTTTGTTGTTTGCAGTGTTGTAAAAACACTAGTTTTAGTGACCAGTTACCAAAATCATGTGAAATTAATTCTAATGGTTTAGCAAAGTTATTAAAACAGGAAGAAAAGGTATGATTGAATTTCAGTTCCATCAACTGTTCATAGCAGTTCAACACATTCTAACTACTGACTACTACCAGATAGTTCTACTAGCGGATATATGTATTTGCACGGATTTTTTTTTTTTTTTTCCCTGAGCAATAACAGCAATATTACATTATAGCCATGCTAATCACGGGATATGAACAGTTTTCTGGAACTAAAATGGATAATGTTAAATCCTGCATTTTGTATATTAGACAGGCTGTATCTCTGACTTCTCTTTCCATTTGTTCAACATATGCTCAGCAAAGTGAAACTAAGGACTGAAAGTCTCTCAGAATTACAGGATACATTCATAAGAATTTAACAGGAAGTAAGGAGGTGTTAAGATCTACAGAAATCTTCAAATTACTCTAATATTTGTGTAAAAGAGAAGTATACAGAGGTAGAAGAAACTTCTTTTTAAAGTTTGTTGCATGATCTTTCCTCTTTTTCTTACAAGCTAAATGCTTTGATTGTCAGACCTTGCTTTATAGGTTTAGATCCAGAAGGAAGTCTGGTCATAGATTCTTTTCAAGCATCAAAATAAGTTTTTTTATCTGTATATTTTTCTATTCCCAACCTTTAATCAGCACTTCATAGGATGATGAACTTTTATATCTGCTAGTTTAGTCAGTAATTCCAAACATAAGAAGTTTAGAATTTACAGTCATGGCTTGGAACTTGTAAGTTACATCATGTAACAGAAAAATACGAATACTCAGAGACTAACTTTTATACTTTGTCTGTTGTTCCATCATTTTTCAGCTGAGCCCACCCTCCCCCCCCCCCTTTTTTTGTTTTGTTTTGTTTTATTTTTAATGAAAAAGTCCAGATTAACATAATTAGTATCAATTAAAAGAATTACATAGGGTATTTTCATTTTTCTTACATGAGGTCAAAAAAAAAAAAAAAGCGATCATTTCATTAAAATGTAAATATGTCAACTGAAATACAGATAACAGAATATTTATGATTTAATTAACAGGATGAAACCATCTTGAAAGCACAGACCGCCTGTGGGAAGGTCCAATAATAGCAATCTGAGCACAAGTAACAACTGATTTCAGTGGAGAAATACTGTCTTCAGTTAAAAAGTCTTTTCATACAATCATGAGCCTGAATATTTAATAGTTTATCTTCAGTGGATACATTCAGGGGAAAATAAAAGGCTGAATAAAATTGAAAGAAAGCTATCAACTGTATCACAATTTCAGGTTAGGCAATTTAGATTTACTTCAACAGTTTTTCTAAATAAAGCTTTGATATGTTTCATGAAAGAGAACTGCAATTTACTATTGCATTGGTCTATTTAAATAGGTTTTGAGAGGGATAACTGTTCTCAGTTAAATAGTAAGGTCTTGTACTCTATATAGCTCTAAACAGTAAAGATTATATGTCAAATACACCTAGAAAATTCATTCCTCTTCTGTTATTCCAACAGAGTTGCTGTTGTTTACCTCAGAGTTGAATTTAGCTCTGTGCTTCAAGTAATGCCTAAATCTACAAAAGATGTTAGGCCTCGACCAGCAGAGTTAGGCACATTGAATTAAAATGTAGGTCCTTTAAACATTTGTCCATCTGTCTTTTAATTCTACAGTCACCCACAAAACATTGGCAAATATTTTAAAAACTTCCTTGTAAACTAAAAGTGTCTGTCCCTGGGCATCTCTAGAACTGCTCCGGCATTCACTGTGCATAACAGTCAGGTTCTGCAACAGTAGTTACCCACAGTTGTTGCTGATATCTGTAAATATTTTTACACTGCTTCAGTTTTAGACACAAGAAACAACTTCTAACAAAAGTTTTCTCATTTATTGCTTTCATTATTGTGACCCATTGACAGGGTGATGCCAGGATGGCTAGGAAGGAGGTCATGTGCACAAGCTGAATCGGTTTTATCTACAGCAGCTGCACTAAAGCGTAAAGCTACAGTTAAAGCTTTCCATAAAGCTTGTTTGCAGTCAGAAAGCTGCATATAAAAATATTCTGTATTATTTGCTACTATAACTCCAGTGAACAATAACAAGCAGGGCATTTCTTTAGATTTAAGGAGAACTCACAACTCAATTAGGTTTCCAAATCATGAAAATTGTCTAGATAGTGTCTTTTGTGCAGTGTGTTTTAAAAGCTACAGATAACAGTTTTGTACAACTGAAGGTGGGCAGTTTTCCTAGTGTCATGACATGGACTTCCACTACTGTATGCTATGCCACTACTGTCTCTAGCCCATTTTGATCCATGAATGAATCCATCTCATTTGTATGCTGGATTTAATAGAAAAGCAGACTTGACATAATATATTAGAAGAAACACAGTTATGTTGATCCTACCTTGGGCAGTAAGATGGGTTAGAAATATTTTCTTAAAATTCCTTTCCTGTACATTATTCCATGTATTTGTATTCTACGACAATAGAACAGTGCTGGATTGGACCTCAGGAAAAATGTAGGTAAAGCAGTAGTATTTTATTCCATACCTAAGGAGATAAATCAATAAGACATGGGAGTTCAAATTCTTGTTTGCTCGAAGAGCTTGAGTCTTTCCTCTTACAATACAGGATAATACGCTAAACATCATGTATTCTGGACATTTTGTTTTATCTTAATGAATTGCTGTTAAAAAATGGGACAGCCTAATTAGAGGATGGATCAAATCTGCAATTCACTTTTTCATGATTTTTGGAATCAATTAATAAAATCAAAAGAAATACAAATTACATGCAGTTAGGGAATACTTCCCTCTTGAAAGACTAATGGATTACTGGAAGTTCTGAGTAAAGGCGTGGTGAACACTTTTCATTAGATACAGGGTTAGACTGGGCATTAGTCAGTATAAGGTTAGGCAGCCACTGAGTGGCTAAAATAAGAATATGTTCATGGATATTATACAGCTAACACACAGCAAGATTTTTGGCTCATAGCTATTATTTGATTGTAGTACTAACTGCATGTTGGTTCTTCTAGTGATGATGTCTTAATAGCAGTCACTATACTTATATACATTTCTTGGTCTTTAGTTAGCACTGAATAGAAAGAAATAATTTTTAAATTAACAGTAGAGCTTTATTGCATTTATGTTAGTTCACCAAAATTGTCATGGTCTGGGGGTTTCTAAAGACTGCTCATTTCTAACATGACTGTATTTTAGAAGAGTATTATTCCAATTGTTCATCTCTCAATACGCAGAGATTATTTAATACATTTCAGTCAAATTGTGCAAAGAGCAAAACTCACTGACACTTCTAAGACATTTCTATTCTCCAATCTCTTGGTTATAACAGTTTCTCCAAGGTAATTGCTCTGAAATTCATTTTCTAATCCTACAGTTTTCAATTGTTGGCTAAAGATTGAATTAGGAACTACAGCCTAGATCCTCAGAGGATTCTCTGAGGGCTTGGACTTATGCATTGCTGTTACATTAGCAACTATGCACCAGTCGTGTCTTTGACCTTAGTTTAATTGCAAAAGATGGTCTGTCATAAGAGTTCTGTATGAAATGTAAGCAAATGTCAACTGGCATATTAACAGGTTAATTTATTCATTAGAGTAATCATTGCAAAACAAACATAGTGCTCATTAATAAAATCCAAGTATATGTCAAAATTGCCTCTGTGCATCCCTTCAATACACACAGGTGTGCAAAGCTACTAGTCTGGCAGAGAAAAAGTAAGCAAATAAGGGAGAAAAATTAAACAAACCAGAAAAATGTTACTATGCTCTTGGTAACAAAGTTTCCAGTGATCAGTCTGGGGAACCATTTCATTCAATGTTTTTAAACAGGCACTGAAATAAAAAGTTCTACTGAAAATTCTGGCTAGCTAAATTGGAGAATGGAGTAGATAAAGGGGTCAAAATATCCATACAGACAGAAATGAATGATCTTAAAGTGAGCAGTAGTACAGATGGATGTAATTTACTAGTATAAAGTGCAAATCATGCACCTGGGGAGCAGATAAATGATTCCTAACCTACAGGCAGAATGATCTAATTCAACTTAAACAATTCTTTGTTAGCAGCTCATGTAGATTGAGATGGATTGCAGCAGAACAGTTTTGCTAGAATACACTACAAAGGAGTAACCTATGGGAGAAAGATAGTAACTAGTAGCTGGAGACAGAGGGGCAGGAAACTTGTTCCTGGCACAGACAGACCCAGAAGATGCCTGTTCACAGCCTTGAGAATACTAGCAAGACATATTGTTGTTAGCAAAGTGATATTTCAGGTCAAACCAAATGTGAGAATGGATGATGCCCAAGTGTGCCCTGGCACCAGTGCCACTGATGACCAAACTACGCTTTTTACAAGAAGAATTACAGCATAATCTTTTCTAAGGCCATCTCAACAGAAAACATTCTGGTCAGTTCCTTTGATTCATAAAATTCACTTCAATTTGTTTTTTCCTACTCTGAATGAAAATGCAAAATAAAACTTTCCTTGCTTTGTAAGAAAAACGTTATTTTTCTTTCTATTAATATTTCACAATTCATCTCTACCGAGTTGAAGATAAATGTGAAAATTATTTTGACTTCTGAATAAACAAACTGATTTTCTGTCAGTTATAATATTATTATGGTAAGCGAGGGCTAGGTAAATTTTATTTAGTTAGTTAGTTATTGTACTGGGAAAGAATACACTTACGTAAATAGAAGAGAAGATAGCATTGTCCTATGCTTTTATGAAACATGAAAATAAGAGGTGTGGGTACAATGTGGTTAGGTTACTTCTGATAAATAAGCTCAGGCAAACAATGCTGTTACTGAAAAATAAGAAATTAGTAAGGCAATTCTTTAGAATGAGAACGGCTTGTAATTCATAAAAGAGCACATTGGTTTTCATTGTGTCTAGAACAACTGAAAGAACAATTAAAAAAAAAAAGTCTATAAATTTAGGGGACTAAACACTAACCATAACTTGCATTTAATTGGTGCACACTTTATTTTGTCAGAACACCTAATCTCAGTTCCTATATATCCTATTGCTATATTCTGTTCTGCAAAGTTAATGAACAAAATAACTAAATAAGGAGGCACTATAAATATGGCATAATCACACCTACATCTTTAAAATGAGGTAATGAAAATCCATACTAGCAAATGCTTTCAATGTGGGCAAAATAGGTGTGAAAATGAAAGGCTATTTCTCAGCAAATCTTGCTTAAAATACTGTAAACAATCGTGAATACATGTAGCAGCAAACATGCTGTGTTGTAAATGATTTTATTTATAAAAGCCTAGAAACAAAAGAGGTAAATTTTTCATAAGGGGCAAACAAAGAAATCGAAATGCATGGGTAAAACACCTGAGGAAGTAAATATTCATAGCAATAATTTCAAAATACCTCCTGACAAATTATATCAAAAACCCATAAAAACTGTTACTAGATATGCAAAAGCATTAAATACTTACGCTTTCCCAAACACTTTTCACTGTAAGAGAAAAATTCAGGTTTGGTATGCATCACAAAAAAAAATGTATATAGAATGAATGGCAGGGGTAGGACCCTTTTTTCAAATGAAAGTCTGATCTGCATATATGCTTACTGAAACATACCTTCAGAAATGTTGTTTTTAATTGTTTCCACCAATGCACACACACTTAAAACATTCTGCTTTTTTTTTTTTTTTCTAGCTACAGCAAGCAATAAATTTTCAGATTATTGACAGAGAAATGTAGTATAATACTGAAATGAAACCAGTAACTTCACTGAACAAAGTGAAGGAGGAAAGAGATTTTTGGGGGTGGGGATCAAAAAATCATCTTGTTTCAGTCTGAGCAAAACTCTGCTTGTCAGAAAAACAAACAAACAAACAAACAAAAACACAATGTGAGAAAATGGCTGAATGTCTGCAGATAACATCCTAGCTAAACAAAGCCTGATTATGTGACTTAGAGCCATGTTTAGTCTTTGAAAGAGGTCACTGAAACACAGGACATATTTTTTCTGTTTCTTTTGTTTGTTTTGGTTTTGCTGCCAGATATTCAGTATTTCATTTGTATATTAATTCCACATTTCTGGAAATAGATGTTTGGCTTAGTCTGACTTAAAAGGATAATGTTTTTGCAAGTCCACATTATCATAACTGCCATTCACCTGCTATTCCACTATTCTTTGTTAAGGGGCTGCCTAGCCTCAAAGGGTAGGAGAGAAGTTAAAAAAGTGTAAATACATCTTTGTTCTCTTCTCATCCTAACAGGCGAGAATGTGTGCATTATCCTTCAGCCAAATAGGAAGCATGCTCACTGACTTAAAGTCAAAGACAGCTTTTCCTCCTCTACGGAATGGGCCTGGTCAAGGCTAATCTAGCATCCAGGAAAATTCCCAGTCACCTTGACTTTGCGCCTTACTTTGCCTCTTTATATATAGCTCATAAAAAAAAAAGAAAAAAAAAAAAGAAAAAAAAAAAGTAAAGTAAGGTTTAACTGAATTCCAAGCTTTATCATCTGACTTTATAAAGCCTTTCATGAATATTATTCCAAAATTACTCTAATATTAGGAACATATCAATTTAAGCTGGTTAATATTCCCCCAAATAGGCTGGACAAATATTTAATTGCTGATTATGATCTGTGACAGCATAGGTTTTGGTGAAATAGCATTATTCCTTATTGTCCACTGAAATCACTAATATATGTGGATATCCAACACCTACCAACCACAAAGAAGAAAGCAAAGTGGTGAAAAAAGCCTTTTAAAAGACTGTTAAACTGTATCTGTCGTACATAATGAGCGCTATATAAAAATCCATTTAATAACAATACCACTGAGCTCTTTTTACTGATCTTTCCATGACAAATACAAAATGTTTCATGATTGAGGAAAGACCTATTGAAGAAACTTAATTTTAAGTAGTCTCTAATCATGTAAAGGGTTCCACAATCTATTCAGATTCATTTTCTGGGGTGTTGCTTCTCGGAGTATCTATTTCTCCATAAGCCTGTTTAAAACACTAATATACTTAATACCTATTTGCAATACCTAAGAAGTAATCTAGTGCATTCAAACTCAACACATACTAATTTCCTCAAGAATCTTGAATGCGTTATAGTGCTAATTATGTCTATTACTGTCATTTACTTTGAAATGATATGTGTGTTCCCTTCTGAAATAGAAATCCTCAGTTTTGCTTAGTAATGAAGAAAGTTCAGTTTCAGCAAGCCTTTCTGATCTAATGACTCTGATTTCATTTAGAAATAATAGGTTTACTTGTACAAAGAATGGTGACACATGTGTTTAATACAGATAACTCACTGCTTATCATTTTTTTTCTAATTAGACATTTTTGCATTATAGGATTTTGCATTATAGGATTAATGTAGACAGTGTTGGGACACTGCACAAGAAATGCGTATTTCACAAGTGAGATGATTTAGTAAAATGAATTTTGTATTTCTTCATAATGTTTCTCCAGTGTTAATGACTTGGAACACTGCATTAAGTATAATATTAAAAATAGTCAATGCTACTATAATGAAGTTGGGATATCCCTGAATCTAGTAATGCTTGGGCCTGATACATTGCATGTTTCTTTGTCATTGTATATGTAACTATGAATTTGTTCTTTTTTTTTCATGAACATGAATCCCAATTCAATCACCTTTTATTTAAAAGTGTGATTCACATAATTGTGTACCATAGTTCCCATTGTGAAACAGCTTCAGCAAAACTGAAATACTACAAGAACAAGTCTATCCTTCCTTCTGTCTGGAAGCCAGGCAAAATGAAAATTTAGCTATTGACTCTAGTTTTTTTTTTGTGTGTGTGCTAAAGATACAGCATACATCTGTCATACTCATAGCATGGCTAAAGGTGAAGGCTCTACTGCTAACCAGTGTGAAATGTTTAAAGTTTGAGGAGAATCAGGTACACTTAAAAATGTATAATTATTTAAAAAAACTAGTTCCTTTTGGAAAGAGAAACCTCTGATGAATAATCTTTCAGTAAATGATGACAGGAGGCTGTTTTATCTAAGATCTTTCTTTGTTTTACCCTGCACTGAAAAATTACCTTAAATGTAATTACCCATACATATGAAATCAAGCAGGGAAGGCAGGAAACCAGCATGGATGAGCAAGGACCTGCTGGTCAAAATGAGGCATAAGAAGGGAATGCACAGGCAGTGGATGCAGGGACATGTGGCCTGGGAAGAGTACAACGATGACACCAAGGTATGTAGGGATGGGATCAGCAAAGCCAATGCTGTAGCTGAACTTGATAAGGGATGCATAGAATAATAAGAAGGAATTCTATGGGTACATTAGCCATAAAAAGACAGCGTGTGTCCATTCCCCCTCCTCTCCCCTCCTAACCTCCCAATAAACAAGATAGAAGAGTTGGTGACAACAGACATGGAGGAGACCACCTGAAGAAAATAGCATACATACATCTATGGGTCCTGATGAGATACATTCTAGTGTCCTGAGGGAACTGTCTGATGTAGGTGTCAAATCACTCTCCACTGTATCTGAAAAGTCATGGCAGTCAGGTGAAGTCCCAAGTTACCGGAAAAAAAAAAAAAAAAATAAAAAATATCAGTCCCATTTTAAAGAAGGGTAGAAAGAAAGACCAGGAAACTACTGGCTGGACAGCCTCACCTCTGTGCCTGGGAACATTATGGCACAGATCCTCCTTGAAGTTATGCTAAGATACATGGAAGACAGGGAGATGATTCGAGACGGACAGCACAGCTTCACCAAGGGCAAATTGTGTCTGACAAATCTAGTGGCTTTCTGTGATGCAGTGGCTGCAACAATGGACAGAAGAAGAGCAACAGATATCATCTGCTTTGCAAGGCCTTTCCACACAACAGATTCCACACAACATCCTTGTCTCTAAATTTGAGAGAGATGCATTTGATGGATGGACTACTTGATGTATGGACTATTTGGTGATTAAGGAATTGGCTGGATGTCCACATCCAGAGAGTTGCAGTCAATGGCTCAATGCCTAGGTGCAGACCAGTGATGAGCGGTGTCCCACAGGGATCTGTATTGGGATTGGCACTGTTTAATATCTTTATTAACAGCATAGACAGTGAGATCAGGTGCATGCTTAGCAAGTTTGCAAATGACATTTGATGCTGAGTGCTGCGGTTGATACAACAGACAGAGGGGATACTACCCAAAGGGACCTGGACAGGTTTGAAAAGTGGGTCCACATGAATATCACAAAGTTCAACAAGGCCAAGTGCAAGGTGCTGCACGTGCATTGGGCCAATCCCAAACACCAGTGCAGAGTGAGGGATGAATGGATTGAGAGCAGCACTGTGGAAAAGGACTTGGACAAAAAAGTCAAAAATTGGACATAAGCTGGCCATGCAGGCTTGCAGCTCAGAAAGCCATTCATATCCTGGGCTACATCAAAAGACGTGTAACAGACAGGTAGAGGGAGATGATTCTCCCCCTCTACTCTGCCCTTGTGAGGCCCCACCTCAAGTACTGCATCCAGGTTTGGGGCCCCCAACATAAGAAGGACATGGACCTGTTGAAGCAGGTCTCGAGGGAGGCCATGAAGATGGTCAGAGGGCTGGAGCATCTCTCCTGTGAGGAGACAGGCTGAGAGTGCTGGGGTTGTTCAGCCTGGAGAAGAGAAGGCTACAGGGAGACCGTACTGCAGCCTTTCAATACTTAAAGGAAGCTTATAAGAAAGATGGAGGGAGACTTCTTACAAGGACATGCAGTGTTAGGACAAGGGGTAAGGGTTTTATACTAAAACAGGAAAGATTTAGATTAGATGTAAAGAAGAAATTCTTTACTCTGGGGGTGATGTGGCACTGGAACAAGTTACCCAGAGAAGCTGTTCAAGGCCAGGTTGGATAGGGCTTTGGGCACTCTGGTCTAGTGGAAGGTGTCCCTGCCCATGGCAGAGGGACGGGAATTAGATGACATTTAAGGTCCCTTCCAACATGAACCATTCTATGATAATATGATTGATACAAATCCTAACAATCATCTATGCCAAAATTGTTGTAGAGAAGGAAAGATGGAGAGAAGACTAGATCTTTCCAGAATGTTAATAATTGCATGATGAAGGAAGGGGTAAATTGCTTTTCATGTACATTTTGCATACGGCTAGAAAGACGTATAAGGAATACAGGAATTTTACCAGAAAAATATATTAACTTCTTGACTGTGAGAGGCTGAAGATAAACATAATGTAACAGGATAAACCTAATGCTAAACATCACATCACATAAATAGAGATTGAAGAAATTATGGCAGATGAGTTCAGAATATATTTCTGTAAAATTCTGAAATGTATCTTCCTGCCCTATGTTATCTGGTAACATTCATAGCCTGAAACATTTGCCTATAGATTGCTACTTACACATTTTTGTAAGAATTTTATTAATATTTTTGTGTATTTTTACAGTATTGCAAAAAAGTCTGATACTTAGCTGAGGGACATAGACAATATGAACATAAAATGATACCAAGTCCTCAGAAATTTTGGAGTATGGAAGGAGGTGGTCTAGGAAGAAGGAAAACACAATGACAATTAGTTGAACTCATCTTGTTTCAATAAGGTACCATGTTAGTAATTGCACTTAAACTGATAAAGAACCATCAATCTGTCAAAATATAATATGAGCTTATTTAAGTAGATTCTGAAGAATTACCTGGAGTTATGGCTGATTAGAATTATGTACATCTTCTATTTCTACGTATCAGCTGATGTTTGGTAAAATAATAAAGATAACATGATTATAAACGGTGGTCTAACTTAAGGATTTTGTTCCTGTGCTGTTTTGTGGATAGGCAAAGAAAACAGCTGCTGTTTTGGCTCCAGTACAGAATACCAAATCCAGTATTACTGCTAAACTGTGATGCACTTAAACCTACTTAGCTTATACCGTATGAAGGCTTAGTGAAGTCAAGGTGACTCTTCATGAGATAAAGTATTTCTAGTGATGTATAAGGTCATCACAATGACCTGCTTATCTACATATCATTTCAAAAATAATTCACTTATTTTGAGAAGGTAACAAGATCACATCAACCCTGACAAATCTGACGTTTGTGCTGAAGAAAATGACAATAATTGTATACCATCTTTTGCTGCAAAGATGTTGCTTTAATACTAATTCCATTTTATACACAGACAAAACAAATTGAAATGGCTGATTTTACTGAGGGCAACTAAAACAGAAATAGAAAAAATACCTTAACATAACAGGAATATCCTTCAGTCCAATAAACATCATAAATAACAGCACAAGGAGGAAAAACACCAGAGTGCTACATAAAGCGGTATGCAAAACATATACTGTAAAGGAACTTTGTAAAAGAAAATAACTTTTTTGACAGAGAGGGATTAAATGTCTTAATTAAAAAGTAGTGGAGTTATTAATTCAAACAGCTTACATATTACCTAGCAATTGGAAACCCAGCAGGATGTATAAAACACAGTTTTCTGTCTATTAAAAGCAGTCTTTGGAAGCATCAGGAAAAAATGCAGAGAATGCACATTTTGGATCAGCATAATGACATCCACCACATCCCTGTAGGGGTACTAGAAAGAAATGTTTAAGTTGTGTACCAATCTTATTTTGCTGATAACACTTTTCATCAGAATAGATGAAACAAATGTGACTTTCAAAATATAATCATGAAGGACAAGGACACTGGATAACAGCAACCACTTTAAATGTCTCAGGAACTTGCACTGTAAATGTGCATGTTATCAACTTGAAGGCAGACCAATGTACTTCAAGGCAAACTGCCCAGATTATTTTAGCTCTTGAAGTAGGAAGGACACATAGTACTTTAAATGTATTATACAGGTTACAAAAGAGAGGCATATTCTCAGCATCACATAAATATGAAACAGCCTGAGGTGAAAAAGAGCTGTAACCAGAGGCCAATAGGCAGTCTTTAGTTAGACATTAAAAAAAAAAAAAATAACTTCCTAACAGGAAGCATAGCAAATATGCAGCATTTCACTAAAGGTATAATGTTGCCTGGAAGAAGCATTTAATGGATAGAATGATCTTTTGAGGGCAACTAATACTGGACACAAGAAATTACATCTAAAATACTTGCTAAATTACAGGCTACAGTTTTGCAATTGAAAGATACAAGTGGATTTGCCAGAATGCTGGCTAAAGTCAGAGGATAATTATAAAGCTCTTACTTGGAAAAAAAAATAAAAATTATGCAATGAGTCAGAAAACCTGATTGTAAAAATGACACTGAAACAAAGACTAGAAACAATCTTTTAATAGCTTGCTGAAATTCAAACATAATGCACCAATTTATAAGAAGGGCCAAAAAAAGCATTTTCTTTTCTGGACATGTAGCTAAATAAGAAAAGAAAAGACTTACAATTGATAGTTCAATTGGGAAAAAAATCCCTGCCTAGAAAATTATATTGAAGTAATTTTACTGGTTGTTGGATTACATTCAGCAAAATAAATCAGAGTAATGCACAGTCAAATATGTATCTACATTTAAATCTTCACCTAATCCTCCATCTGATCTTTGACAAAACCAGTTTTGATGTTTGGTTTATAATTAATTCATATTTAGACACTGTTACTTCTTTCTGCTTCCCTATATCATTACACTAGTCAGGATAAAATATATTCTAGAAGATAAATTTGACAGATTCACATTTTTTCCCCTTCCTCTGAATATGTTTCTTGAAAGAAAACCTGTATCCATGACATTTCTGGAATATTGCCATAAACTTGACAGGTTCAGACAAAATTTTACGATTACTTTTTTTTCAACTTAACCACCTTTGCCTTCATGCTCACTACTACTGAAAATATTGAATACAGCAAATAAAGCCATCATGCTATTCAAATCAAATGCTGAAATAATGGACAGAGTTTATAAACAACATTAAATTACTTAGATGGACATGTTTTATTCAATATGAAAATACTAATCCCAGAATATACCCTTATCTCTCTAGGAATATCTGACTACAATATCAATGGACACTTTCAGAAATATTATGAAGATAGTAAACTTGGTCACTGTGTACTGCATAACAAGAAACCAGCCATTTTACTTCAAGCTTTTATCAAGCATTTATAAGGAAGAGCCTTTATAATAGCATTTGTAAAAATATAGAGTTATATATCTTAACTCTTGTTTACCAACACTTTATACTTACTGTTTTATATCCTTTCCGTTAGGACTTTCAATTATAACAACACTGTCTTACTTGCAAATACTAGGGGATAAGTAAGAAAGGTACTTAGAACTTAATTTTTAATACAGTGACTTCAGAAGTCTGATATATATATATATATATATATATATATATATTCATTCTGGATTTTATTCTTTTTCGGTCCTTTCTCTCAATTTCTGCTTCTCTTCTGTAGTCAGAAAGTGTTTCACCATCTACTCATGCTATCCTTTCATAATTACTGGTTCCAGACAAACTCTTCTGTTCACATTAGCCTGCTGCAGAAAATGGTAAACCAATGGGGTGTGTGTGTGTGTGGTGGTGGTGGTAATATCCATGAGGTCATATGATAATCCCGATGATCCTTCTATTCCAGACATTAGGGACTGTTCAGCTGTTCAAGAGAAGGCTCATGGGTAGTCTTGTCAATGTGTATAAATACCTATATATAAATAAATGTATAAAAAAAAGGGGAGTGAAGAAGATGAAGCCTGACTCTTCTCTGTGGTACCTGGTGGCACAACAAGAAGCAGTGGGCACAAAATGGAACATAGGAAATTTTGTCTGTACATAAGAAAATACTCCTTTACTGTGATGGTGGTTGAATACAAGAACAGACTGTGCAGAGAAGCTGTGGAATTGCCTTTCCTGAAGATATTCAAAACCTAACTGGATATGGATAAAACAGGCTCAAGATGAATCTGTTTTAAACAGTAGGTTTTTACCAGATGACCTCCAGAGGTGCCTTCCAACCTCAGCAAATTTGTGACTCTGTGATACACTTACTCAAGGGTCAGAAGAATTATGATGTTCACAAAAAATGCTGGACTACAGAATTGCAAATGGTAATAAGTGCACAAAAGAAAGAAAAGCTTATGCTACCTTTTGGATCTATGCCCAGGAGTGACAGAAGTCTAACCTGCACCCCTAAATGCGCTTCTCAGGCAGAAATTTATCTCCTAGGATATCAATGGCATTAGCAAGGAGAAAACAGTTTGTAAAATACAGAAATATCATTTTAAAATTGGTATGTAATGATGTCACACCAAAGTCATTATTTCCATGTTCTCGTTGGACTTGAATGGGAGAAAAGCAAGGTTGTACTAAACAATAACTTTTCACTCATCTCAAAATAATCTCATGATAATATGTATAGTTCTGTAGAAAGATAGAAGAGATAGCCTGAAATAAAATGCAAGGTATAAGCACTTGACTCCTAAAAAGTTTGAAGTAGACAGAAATCTAAATAGCTAGAGGAATGCAAATGATGCATACATTCCTTATTAAACACCTCAGGTGGCCCATCTGAGTCTTAAAGCTTTCCTGCTCATATATACACTGAATTTAACAATAATGGAAAAAGTAATTGACAACTGGTAGGTCATGTATATCTTTCATATATATCCTGTTTTGTCCTTTTTAGCAAGGGAGGGCTATACAGTACTAGAGGGCTTGTAGCTGAGTAGAATGGTCAAATTGTTTATGTAAATTACCTTTAACAGAAATCTTAAACCAGTGTTTTCCAGTACAAGTCCCTTGATGCCACTGCAAAACATACCCATAAATGCCTAAATATACCTTTAGCTGTCCCTAACAAACAAACAAACAAAAACAAGAACACACACACACACAAACAAACTTGGTAAGCCAGTATTTAAATGTCAGTGGATTCTAAAAATGCTTAAAAATACAAATCAGAAGACACACAGAAGTTTTATTCTGGAATAACAGTTTTGCTTATTTTTTCCTGTAAAGACTGTAAAGATGATCTCTTATTTTATATGCTAATCCCAAGTTATGCATGGACAAGAAACAGACTTTTTTTTTTTTTTTTTTTTTTTTTAATCCTACACTTTACAGTCAGACAAGAGAGAGGTTTTGTTTCTACTTTAAAGAGGAATTCAGTGGCTTGCTAATGTAGGAATTTTTGATTATGCACAAATTGGACTCAGATTTTCTGAATCTCTGTTCTGTTCTTGACACATTCTGTTTTTTCTCTGAACTTTTTCTTAGGACACCTAGTGGACCAATTAATAGTTATAGTAAAATAAAATAGATGAAAAAGAAATATTTTAATATATAAAACAAGATCTTTGTGACAGTTTTCTGACAGAGAATCACAAAAACAGTAGTAAGCAAAATTTCAGAGAACTGTTATATATTAAGGAAATATGAAATGCATTCTTAATACTGTACTGTAGCTAGCTAAAACTTGAAAATCCAATATTTTTTAAAATAATAAATACTAAAAAAATGCTAAAAAAATAAAAACTTTAAAATAATAAATACTAAAAGAAAAAAAAAAAAAGAGAAAAAAAGCTGAAGTTCTGTACTGTATCTTATTCACAGGCCAACAATGAAAATTAAAATAACCTGTAGAAATAGAATTAGAAAAAGAAGAAATACCTTGGCAACTGCAAACAGAACAATGATGAATTAAGTCTCTACAATCTATGTGGTGCAATTGTATGATTATTGGAATTATCTTAAAAAGATAAATTTGTTTGTTCTGCTACATACAGAAAAAATAAAAAAAGAAATACATTCAGCTAGCAGAGTGATCCCATATTAAATTCATTTTCCTTTTAAAAGACAATTGAAAATAAGGACAGTCATCCCTTTGGGCTAAAACACTGTGGCATCTGAAATAAGTTTGTGAACATCACTAGAGAAATTATAGGAAATAAAATGTGCAGATTTTTGGTAATAAAATGACATGACGGGTTGCTATCAAAATCAAACATCAGTCAAAATAACAGTCTTGTCAGCATTATGACTGGAATTGGACAAGGACTACTGAAGATAACAGCAGACTTGGATCAAAGGGGAAAAAATGCAGATCTCAGGGGACTTTGTCTATGCAATCAATTTAAAGCAATTCAGTAATGGAAGTACTACATTAAAGGATACTAAAAAAAAAAAACCAACAACATTTATCCTCTTTGTCCTTGAAAGCAACAAAAATGAATCAACTATGACATATAAATAAAGTGTGCATATACAAAACATTGGGAAAGGTGCTAGAAGTTATGGTATTATCAGTTTAGCTAAGCAATTACCTACTTTTTCATTGGTAAATAGCATACATGAAAGTATGAAAGTACAGGATAAAGGAAAGAAAGCAAACACAATATCCAGATTTGATTTATCATGAAAGATAACCAGTGATCTGATTTAATAGATTTGCCTTTTTTTTTTTTTTTTTTTTTTATCTGAAAGAAGAACATTTGTATACATTCTCACCCTAGCCACAAATTATCCCTTGTTAATCTATAAAAACTAAGGTTTAGTTACAAAATGGCAAGAAGTTAAACTTTCTTAAAGGAAGCCTTTTCTCAACATTTCTGAGAAAGCATTTGAGACTACTCTAACCAGTTCGTGTCATTTGATTATCAAGAGTGAAGCTCTGAACTTTATGGACGTTATGAATATTGAAGGATAATGCTTTTTCACCATTTCAGTGCAGCATCAAATGTAATTACCTTAGACCTACAGGACTGCAGAGGAAGTTTACACTGGCTTGTGGGAATAACACGTCTTAGTTATCTGCCTAGCACTTTTTAAATTATGAAAAGGTTTATGCCTCCACTATTTAGAGCAAGCCTTTGAAATTTGGCCTGGAGATAGCCACAAGACAAAAAAAAACAGCATCACCACCACCACAAACAAAAACAGCAACAACAAAAACAGAAAAACGAATAAGAGAACTGACAACCTTTCTCTCATGCAATTTAGTTCAGGACATATGGTAAGGAATTAATGTCATTAATATCATCATGTAAGATAATATACCAAAACCAGTATGTGCTAAGGCATAGTCCTCAAACAGTGAAGCAGTGAATATATTCCTTGTGCTGCTTTGCTTGCACATGTAGCTTTTGCTTTCCCTATTAAACTGTCTTTATCTCAAACCATGAGTTCTTGCACTTTTACCTTTCTGATTCTATCCCCCACGCACCTGAGGAGCGTGAGCGAGCAGCTGCACAGTGCTCAGCTGCTGCTGGGTTAAACCAGAGCACTGATGCTTTGTGCCAAAAGCCTGTTCAAGTACTCTGTGTGAGAGCTATTGGTCCTACTCTGCAACAAGGATGGAAAAATAATACATTAAAAAGATTTGTATAAAATAACATGTATCGGCTCCCATGTTTGGAAGGTAAATATTTTCAAAAGCTACTTCTCATTTTAAAGAAGAAAGATCTTCCAAGAAAAAAAAAATATGTGTAGGAATAAAAGTCTGATGTGACAGAAAGTTCTTCAAAGAATTTACGTGCCAAAAGCTGACAACCAGTAACTCTTCCTACTAACAATAACAGAAATACTTTCTACATTACAGAAATCCCTGTTCTGTTGGTATAACAAAGTTAGCTGACAAGGTTTTTAATTGTGCATTTGAGAACAAATTCTGATAGCTATTGTATTTTACTTTGATTAGTTCATTTTTTTTTTTTGTCAGGAAAAAACAAAGTTTTGAAATTTAACTGTGAGTTAACTAAAAGGTAGGTTCTAGCATAAATGTTTGGTGTTGCCATGCAAATAACAATACAAATCATTACAAATGATATATTCCCTCCCACAGGATGTCACAAATCCATTTACATTTATAATCTAATCCATTTCTTTCTCCACTTTCCACTATCTTCATCACCAAATTGGAAACCCTGCATTCCTGATACATATAATTAGCAATCAAGGACTGCATGTTGGAAAGATTCATTATTGGTTTGTAACCCAGAGGCCACAAATGATATCTCATGTAACATGTGATATGTTCCCATATGGTATTTCTTTTCTGCATCCTTGTGACCTGCAGCAAGCAGAAAGGGTGAAATAGAAAGGACAGAGGAAAAAACAATCTCTACACAATTTGTAGAAATACTAGAAGGAATGAGGTCACAAGCACTATGACAGAAGCTGTACACAGTTAACATCAGCTTTTCTGTCCTTGCATGTTTTCTTGAATATCTCTACTCAGCTGCATCCAGAGAGGAGGTAGGCATTTTGTATTCCATATGCTGACTATTTCTGCAAGCAAAAATTCTTCTCTGAGATGGTATTTCACAAAGTAGTTTTGCAAATTAAAATTGAATATTGATTGCATAACTGAGAATTTGTGTATTATGGTTTTAGTACTGACTATTATTTAACAGCTGCAAAGGTAGTGTGATTCCAATTCTAGGACTTCTTTGTTAAGAGATTACTGAAACACTACTGAATTTGAGCTTCTCAGTAGAGAACTTAACTTTTCAATAAAACAGGTCTGAAGTCTGAGTTTTCAGTTAAGTTCTTCTCCTGGGGGAACTGTGACCTTTAAAGTGGCACAGTACTACCCCAAAAAGTATATATACCCTTGACAGGAGCTCATCACAGAATCTCCTAGAAGTCCAAAACAAAATAACAGCTTGTCTAACCTTTTGATGGTTGCAATTTAAAGAAGAATAAAAGCAGGTATCTTTGGTGACTGCCAATATAGTGAAAACAGTTGTGTACTACTGTATTACACATATACATATATGTCCCTAACTGATGTCAAGTGGTGTCTATTTTTGATAATGAATGTTTCGTAAGAACCTACAGAGTGTAAGTTCTACATGCTCTTTCTACCTAAAATAGAAATTCGGTTTTGTATCCACTCATTTCTAGCCTGGTTAACCTGTTTTCATCAACTATTTTTTTTGGGCAATACTCATCCCTGCATAGTTTGAGTTTACAAGGTTTGGGGCAAGGCTGTGTTAGCCTATCAACCATTCGAAATTTCTTCAGTTTCAAACTGGTTGCTAGTGAGATGACTGATTCTGCTGTAGCTCTGAAACAGGGTCAGATTGTGTGCCAAGTCTGACATATTCTGTATTCATCAGACATGCATAATATGTGCAGCTCCATTGGGAATATGCATCATCTATAGCAACCCCTTCTTACATGCGAATGAGTGCTGTACTTTTGCTCTGTGTGACTCTTGAAAAGTACTTTATATCAAAATCACCTCTTACACAAAAGGTGCAACAATATGATCCTAAACATCTGTATCCTACTTTTTTTTCTCTTTTTACACTAGATAAAGCTGCAGCCCACCTATTTTTTTGACAGACGGCTGCTGTCAAATCACCTGCAAAAACAAGGAAGTTCATTAAAAAGAACACATTTTTCACAAGGATGTCTTTACACCCAGTGAAAGCACAAAGCAAAGACTGCAGAATAAAAGGACATATGAAAAGAAAATCTTGAGGAATAGGCTCAGACAAGTGAGAAACACAGAGGAGAAGTATAACAAAAGGAGTTCATCTAGTAAACATATCAAAAACAGATAGTAAAATTAGTCAAGACAGTTTTTCAAACACAAATGAGATGGCAAAGTTAATGAGAGGAAAAATAAAAAAAAAAAAGAAAACACTAAAAATAGCTCTCATTTTTTTCCAGTAGTTTGCACATGTGGCAATAATATAGAAATTACTAGAAAATTGTTTGCAGTATCCATTTGTTTTGAGAATGTAAACCAGATTTCACTTCAAAAGCAATTTCATAATAATGACTTTTCACATCGAGGAGGTGAAGCAAAATTAGACAGGAAATTCAATACTGAAAATATTTCTTTTGTTCTTTTTCAGCATGTTTCTCTGTTTCCTGAATGTCTGCTTTTCTTTTCTTAAATCTTTTTTATTGGTGCTTTGTAGCAGATCTTTACCATATTTGGCTCACATTTAATATCAAAGTTACCATATCTTTTATTCTATGACTGATATTTGCAAACTAGCAGATGCTAATGGTGCAGAAAAGTGCATAAGAGCTTGAGAGATCATTGTTGAATCATTGCATGAAGCCACAGATAATATGGATATGTACACTCTAGCTTTACTGAAACAGACTTTGAACTGTCATGGGTTTGGATATCAGTTGGTCAAATATTTCATTTCAAGGAAATTATTTTGTGTGTGTGTGCGCCAAAAGAAAATATGATGTTAATCCAGTGAGACTTGGGCCCCACACTGCTTCAAATAAGATTAAAGGGATTGCCTACCAGGGTGAAGTTCTATTAAATTTATAAATATTCATTGGTATATTGAAAAGTTTAGAGCAGACTGAATTTCAGTTAATTGCTTACAGAAAGTAATCTTATTTAAAAGAATACTGTTAATTAGATTTTCAAGGAAAAAAGACTGGGAACCCAAGATTTTTGTACAAAGAGAGGCTTCAGGCAGCTGAGTTTTATGAAACACAGAAGTCATCAGATCAATTACGAGGGTTAAATTAGTTGCTAGTTTGGCATGAAGATATTTTGTAGTTACAATATAATATCTGTATGCTTTTAAGGGATTCACAGTAGATGAACATTCCCAACCAAATGGAAGTTCCTGAGTATTGAGTTAAAAGTGATAGTATTCCTGGTAACATCAGACAAAACAAAAATAGCTGAAAAACTGAGCTACATCATGCAAAACCACAGATTAGAGATGCCAGAGTAGTAGAATCATCTCTACCTGAGGAGGTATCAAAACAAACAAACAATCAAAGTCCCAAAACAACAAGACTTGCTCTGCAGTGTCAGTAGACAGTACAAGCCATGTGAGTACTGTAATGAAGAGAGTGGCCACAATGTGCTGTCACAACCCAATGAATCACTTATTAATAAATGTGTAAGGGTTGATACCAAAGCAGCATTTTTCTTACAATGCCTTCCAAAGCTAAATCAGTATTTCCAGGAACTGTGTTAACAAGGCATAATGTTGGAATTCAGTAAGACAGAAAAATATTGGTGCTACTGAGAAATACTAATCCTCTGACTTGGTTTCTTTGCCAAGAATTTCTTTGCCATGAATTTCATTTCAGTTTGGGAAGGATGGCATCCCGTGGGAGCGACTCCACAGCACAGAGGGCAAGAGTGACCAAGAAGGAGCAGTGAATGAAGTGCCATAGACTGACCACAGCCCCCTGCGCCACTTGGGGGGAGGAGGTGGAAGAGGGTGGATGGCATTTTTGGTTTCTTTCCTTTGTTTCTTGCTTCTCTAGCTTGTTGGAAATAGGCAATAAATGTGACTGTCTCCCGATTCTGTTTTGCCTGTCACGATAATTGTTGAGCAATCTCCCCATCCTTATCTCAACCCTCAAGCCCTTTGCATCCTCTTTTCTCCCTGTTCCTCTTTGAGGAGGGGGAGTGAGAGAGCGGTTGTGGTGGAGCTCAGCTGCCCACCCGAGTAAAACCATCCCAGAAGCGTATGTTGAGAACTGCTTTGGAGAGCAGTTTTCCAAAGATGCCCAAGATGAGTTCCTGGAATGTGCAAAGGGTGAAAAGGGCTCTTTAGTGAAACCTGGGGGTAAAAGTTAAGATCCAGGTTAGAGTAGTATACGTTCTCTGCACTTCTCACGAAATGGGCACGTTGGGAACAGGAGTGGCAAGCAGTTTCTTTTTAAGGGAAGTTTTAGAGAAACAAATTTGGAGGGGCAACGTTTGCTTTCTCACGTTTGTCAGCAGCCTCTCCTGATCGTGGTGACGTTTGATGGATAACCCTGGGAGGCCTCACAGTTAGGTCCACCAACTCCTTCAGAATCCATTTGTGCATCCTGCCAGGCTTTTCCCCGCAGGCCCCAGCGTGCCCCCCTGGCCCTATGAAAAAGACCCTTTGTCCGCAGAGGTGAGGCCACGTTGAGTTGGATTTCCCCAAGTACATAGCAAGCGGTGAGACCACATACAGAGTTTTATTGCCCACAGGGTGCCACAGTCACAGAGGGCCTTGTCTGCCTTCTCCGTACTCGGGTGTCCTCAGTGCTGCTCAGGCCCCGGAAAGCTGCAACAAGACAGACAGAGCTGTGAGCAGCCAGCCCAGGCAGCTGTGCCCCCTGCCACCTTGGAGCTCCTCCCCCCTGGCTGGCCGGCCCCTGGTGCTGGGCATTTGCCGGGCTGCTTCTGGGCTCTGACCTCTGCCCAGCCCCACGGATCCGGAGCTCAGCCCCATGTGAAGCAACCTGCTATGTGACGGAGCCTCATTTCCTTCTCCTTGCCAGGATGGCAGCTAAAGTACAGAGCAAAGAGGCAACCATCAGAGCACCGCTCCACAGCCCTGGCTTCCAGCCCTGCCCTCCAGCTGGGACACATGCTTGGGGAGCCACTGTGCAAGGCTCTCCAGATCACTCCTTGATGGTTGCTCAAGCTTTTGAAGGAACTTGGAGGCAGGTTGCAAGGCAAAGCCCTGTGTCCCTGTCTACCCCATCTTCAGCCCATGGGACACAGCACGGTGTCTGCCCTGTTCTGCAAAGGCAGGGCCCGGAGGAAAGAGGAAAGAGAGAGCAGAGGCCCCTACAGCTCTCTGGTCAGGAAAGGGAGTGGTAAGTTCCAGTGTGGGCTCTCACCAAGGATTTCGAAGGTCGATGTGTGCAGCCTCTGACCATTCTCTAGACAGCCTCTCCTGGCTACGGTACGGAGCTTCTCCAACATGGTGGGGGCGTTTCTGGCCTAGGGCAAGACAGGAAGGCACAAGTTCACGGGGGTCCAAAAAGATGCCTCCAGTAAACACGAAGGAGCGGGGAAATGGCTGGCTAGGTCAGAGCCCTTCTATTCTAGCCTTGCCAGGCTCTGCCTCTGCCCTGAGGGAAAAGGTTTCTCTACCACCCCGACCCTGACAGCACAGTCCCTTCCCAAAGCAGCTCACCTGGATGCTGGGGTCCCTGCACACACACTTGACAGCCTCCACGACCTGGGGCAGCTTCTCTGCCATCGCGGGCTCTGCAAGAGATCCAGTGAGGCATGCGTGGAGGCACAGCCCAGAGGGCGGAAGAGAGCCCTCCAAGCCCTGACCCCGCAGTACTGACCGTCACAGCGTGCCAGAGCACCGAGCAGACCCAGGGCTGCCACGCGCACGGCCTCCCTCTCGTGGCCCAGCTGGGACTCCAGGAACAGGATCGTCTCCTCTGGGCAGATCCGAGCTGTGGGGAGGAAATCCCATCCTGCATTAGCAAGCAGCTTACCCCCATTTCTGAGCTTTGGGAGAGAGCTGCTGGGACACCACGGGGCATCGCCACAGCTCCTCTCCTTACCTTGCAGCAGGATGCACTGGCTCAGCTCTGCCTTATGGTCCTGGCTGTGCTCTTTGGTGTCGTCAGTGAGCTGTGGGAACAAGGTCCATTGGAAAAAGTCCCAGCAGCATTGAGAGGGACCGAAAAGAAACAGCGCTGTCAGCTCTCATCTCCCTGGGCACTTGTGGCAATAGGACCCCCAGTCAAAACCCAGCCCACCCCACAGTGTCCCCAGGGACACACGCACAGGTCTGGAGCACCCAGGAGCCACCCAGGAGCCAAGGCTGAGCAGCATTCAAAGACTCGGGGATCTGGAGTCCTCCTGAGACTCAGCCAAGAGATAATTGCTGTGGCATGTTCATGGTGCCCAAGGTTAGAAGCTACTATTTGTCTCATTTTCCATAAATCACAGGCTGAAATAATCTAACAGTTGCCCACAAATAAATTTAAAAAAAATGTTTGATTAAGGACTTGTCTATGTGGGGAAATAAATGTGGAATGAATTAGGATGTGAAATGATAGGCCACTAACTCCTCTCATTAACTCTCCAGAATAGCACTCCTACTTGATTGCAATAATGCTGCTGTGAAATGGATTTTAATATAACATGGAACTGTATTAAGATACAATGTGTTGAAGTTTTCTCTAGCAGATTGTTTTATTTGTCAAACAGGAGGTTATACATGAAGCCACTGTAAGACTGTCAGCAGTAAAATAATTAAATTGCTTCTCCTCATTAACTTCCACATGTAGAATGTCCCAAAATAACATGTAGTTAAAATCTTTCTTCCAGACTATGTCATCCAGGTAGAAAAAGAATCATCTTTATTTACACTAAAGGTTAATCATCCTTTTAATATAATAAAAAATGGTGCTTCTTTTCACACTCAGAATCTGTAAAAACCTTGGCTTTCAGTCTTTAGTTCTTTTTGCTTTTTAAGTATTCAATTAAGGAGTCCTTTAGTAGTCTAGCAGGAAAATACGTATACCCTGAGCTGAATGAAAGGAATCATTAAAGTCAGTGGAGAAAGCTCTCATTAACTTCAGAGGATATGAAACTGATTCAGAAAATCCTAAAAAAAAGTTTTGTTACTTCCTTTATTCCTTTATGAAATTTCTTTTCCAGTCTGCTGAATGTATCTATTTTGTTCAATATTGCTGGAAAAGGCACAAAATAAAACTGATCAGCTGTCAGGGTTGACACATAACCTCTGTACCACTGATACTTATAAGGTTTAAACTGTTAAATATAGGTAATCAGTCATGCAGAAGTGCTCATTCAACTCCTAGGCTGATCTTTTCTGGTTGTTATTAAAATAGGAGTGAGCACAGGAGATGATTCTGTAATTACATGGATCCAGTTGTTTTGTTAGTTCTCACAGTTAATTTAGTTCTAGATCGTAAGTGGGACAGATGCCTGCTGTGTTACCAAGTAAAGACAAATTCTTGCATTAAAGACTCTTCCACTTGGGTATATGTTATATTGGAAATGAACTTTGTGTACTTCTGAAAGCATAGTAGTTTCCTAAATTAAATCACAGAATCATTCAGGTGGGAAAGGCCTCTAAGATCATCTAGTCCAACCTTTAACCCAGTACTGACAAGTCCACCACTAAACTGTGCTACTAAATTCTCTATCTACATATTTCTTGAAGACCTCCAGGGATGATGACTTAACCACTTCCCTGGGCAGCCTGTTCCAATGCTGCAGAACCCTTTCAGTAGAGAAATTTCTCCTAATATCCAAACTAAACATCCACGGGTACAACTTGATGCCATTTCCCCATATCTTATCATTTGCTTCTTGGGAGAAGAGCCTGATCCCCACCTCTCTACAACCTCCTTTAAAGTAATTGTAATTAAGGTTATTGTAATACAATAAGGTCTCTCCTAAACCTCCTCTTCTCCAAGCTAAACAACCCCAGCTCCCTCACCTGTTCCTCATTAGACTTATTCTCTAGACCCTTCACCACCTTTGTTGCCCTTTTTTGGACATGCTCTAGCACCTTGATGTCTTGTGGTAAGGGGCCTCAAACTGAACACAGTACTCGAGGTGTGGCCTCACCAAAGCGAAGTACAGAATTTAATCTCCCTCTGAGAATGACTTCAGAAGAAATGGGAACACCAAAGACTAACGCTCTAAATAAATAATGATGGAAATCAAACAGTAATATAGCTCATGGAAATCTCTGTGCAAGTATATTCATGTTTCTGTGACAAGAAAAAAAAAAAACAAATATTTCTGTATGTATTTATATATATATATATAGTGAATTCAGGTGTAATTATTTACAAATAATACTGCAAAATGAAACTAATTCCATGTTGTGGAAGATTTTAGTTTTATAACATCTTGCAATGAAATCTAAAAATTTCAATTTCTTCCTTTGAAAGGGAAGCTGCTATGGATTATGCAAATCTTGAGGCATCCAAGCACACTTTTAAGTGTGCTAGTTCTGTGTTGACATGTAATCCTGCAGTCTTCAAAGCCTGCTTACTAATATATCTATGAAATACTTGGGATATTAGAAACAGTGATCAAAGTAAAACTTGGCAGACTTTTAAAATAAATGGTTAATTAAAAAATAAGAGTTTCAGTTTATACTAACTTTTTTCTCCTGTTTATTTTATTTTATTTTATTTTATTTTATTTTATTTTATTTTATTTTATTTATTTTATTTTATTTTTTCCATAACCATTGAATTGTGTTTCAAAGCAGGCCCTTTCTGCTGTTTATTTTTTTTACCATTGAATTGTGTTTCAAAAAGCAGGCCCTTTCTGCTGTTTATTTTTTTTACCATTGAATTGTGTTTCAAAAAGCAGGCCCTTTCTGCTGTTTATTTATTTATTTATTTATTTATTTTTTTCTTGGATATGCAATTTCTTAACAAATGAGCAGTCATCAGAAAAACTTCTTTGAACCAGTTTAATTTCTTCTGTAGATTGTACAATCTGTTTAGTACTCTGCTTTGGTGTAAATATCACACTGATAAAGTTCTTAAAAGTCAATATGGAATAATAAACTAAGATTCTCTTTTCACAGAAATAATCAGCTTTTCTCAGCATAATCTGGGATTTCAAACCTCATTGCAACCCAGACTAACGATTCATGCAGTTGTAATCATAAACCTTTTCGCCCTAACCTTCTCACATGTAAAAGTCAATTTATACAATACTCAGCTATTTATATGGTAATATGGTACTACAGGACACAAAACCCAAACTCCCTTTACTTTATCTATGTAATTACATATCTTTGTTATTGTTAACATTGAAATGTTAAGAAAAAGTAGTTTGCAGCCTGTAATAAGTTCAAAGTTTTTTTCTCCTGATCTAAATCCAGAGGACTTCTTTGTCCAGAACATATTCATTTTTTTTTCCAGTGATATTTAATTGGGTTCATAATAATGGCTTTTCTTTCATAATAAGCCTCTGAAAATGAAATTATTTGTTAATAAAACAACACCTTCTTCTTTTCAAGTGGGGTAAAAAGAGAAGGGCAAGGATGCTTTTTAAAAGCAGCACTGATGATAGAGATCTTTCTCTGTGAAGTAACCATCGTACTGTCCACTTACTAAAGATGAGTGAAGAACACTTAAACTGCACAGATACATGTACATGGAATTTTCTGTTAGCAATACAAAGTTGCATATAAACTCTTTTAGGTTTTTTGAAACTTAAAAACCATTGTCTTGGAGCACTGAGCATATCTGTGATTAAGAACTGCAGTATCAGTCCTTAACTTAAGAAAAAGTCATACTTCATGACCTTTCAGCAAATTTCCCACAAACTGACAAATGTGCCCTTTCATCTTTCTATGATGAAGTACTGCAGAATTATCTCAGAACCATTTATATTACAGTTATTTACTTCTGATTCCTTACTTAGTTTAGCTTCTGTGACATTTCTGCCTCGTATATAAAATGGAGAAAACTGGCAAACTGGTATTGAAATTGTATATGCTCCAATTACTAATCTTAGACTTGGGAGCAAAAATCAGTATTTTGCTAGCTTTTTTGAATTAACACAACACTTTTTATTCAAAGTGGATTACCATTTCCTTGGCAGAAAGAAAAAACAATCATACCTGGATAGATACTGGAAAAGCAACAGAATATTTTATGGGCCAAAATTCTGACATTAATTTCCTTTAGCCATTAACAATGAGAAATAATCTGCACACCACAATGAAACTAAACATACTGCCAAATTCTTTTTACTTAAAGGTTAGAGCAACTGAATGTAATTTTCTCTGGAAGGAGAAATTGGGTAAAATGAGTGTAGGCTATAGAGAAAAGTGACATCTGAAGTAAGGGTTAACTGCAGCACATTTACTCTAGGCCTTTTAGCTATGGACATTGCATAAGACGAAAAACACCATCTGTTTGCAGCCAGAATCAATTTCTGACACTAGGTGTGAAGAGAACTGGGAAAGTAGCAGAACTTGCCCCTAAGGAGCTATGCATCTGAAACAAGTTATGAAGTAGGAAGCATGGACTTATTTTTGTAAGTACTGAGAACTTCATTTGAAGTCACTGGGAGATGTGGCTCTCAGAATCCCTGAAAATCAGATTGACCAAAGAATTAATTAAAATTATGCTAGATTAACATACATAAATCACACTTTTATTTTATCCTGACACTTTTGTGTATTACTTGGCAGCGGTCAATAAGCCACTTTCCACTCAAATCATTATTTAGAATTTTTATTAGTACACTGGCAAGGGACCATATTAGCAATCTGTAAAAGTTGATAGAAAAAAGTCTGGTCTAGGAGATAAACACTGAAACGTTGTTTATTACAGGCATTGACCTAAAATCCTCATTTCCTCAAAGGCAAGGAAAAATCTGTCTTAGAGTGAAATTTAAAAGGAAAAAAATGAGGAAGGTCATCTACCTTCCACTACATAGTTCTTCCAAAATGGATAAAGACACATAACTTTATTAAACTTGATTATCAAAGCAATGCAGAATGCCTGTAATAAAAATAAATAAATAATTAAATTGAGATTTGTCTGTCATAAAAATAAATTAATAATTTGAGATAAAGTAAAATATGAAACAAGACAATATTTTATCACCTGATATCTAAGCAAAATAATTTTGCAATATTATCTTTTACTTCTCCATATGCAATATCAATAAAGTTCAGGAATGGATATTTAAGGTTAAAAAATGCTAAGACTACATACAGCAAGGTTCTGAACTTGACATGAACTTTATTTCATGTCAAGTATGGGAAGTTAAAAGATTTAGTTATATTTTGGATAAAAAAAAGGGGGAGGGGGGGAATTACATAGAGCTCATTTCTCATGCCCTCAGTATGAAAACTTGTAAACAATGTTTTCAAATAAAAACCAAAAACACAAAAATGAGAACAAAATCTGTACTTTCAGATCCTTGTAGCTCAAGGTATCCAACAAGAAAGAGTGGCAAGATTTCTTTGTTAGAGAACTGAAATTGATGCATTTTATAATATAACCAGTATTAGCCATCTTTCTGACTAGCTCTAACTTGAAAAGTATCTTGAAAAGTTTGTTTACGTTTAAAAGAATTTAATGTGCAACTAATACTCAGATCAGACACAACAATATTAGATCATAATAGAACAGGAATTATGAAGAGGGAAACTGGAGTATATTGAATTAAAATAATGCATTTAGCAGTGCTAACCTAAGAGTGTAAAGTGAGTTCAATTTTGAAGGTGTGTTGAGTAAATTATGAAGTAAAATGCTGCTTTCTTTAAAGTCTCAAATGTTTCTTATTTTTTTCCTAGATAATAAAAATACTGTAAGATGTTCAGGCACTACATTGCATACAGTATTGCTGCAGCATGTCATATTTATTTGGATAGAATAGTGACAGAGGGAGAAAAGAGATTCAAGAGCATCTACAAGAGCATCTACAACTGAACATGCTTCCTTATTATAAATATTGTTCATTATAAATAATAGTCATTGGAAAAATATATACTCATATATAGATGCTACAGAAAATATGAAGGGAATGCTTTATGCATAAAGCATGAAAGAACAAAAAATTAACTGTCTGAAGATCTACTGATGAACTTCATTTTTATAATTGGGAAATTGATGAATTCAAGAGAGAGTTCCTAGTTTTTTAAAAGTTATTATGCATGTGAAAATGAATATTTGCATACTTTGAAAACAATTGTAACCTTTTATTTTCCAAACAATTTTATTATAAACTATTAGGAACCTTAGTGAGATTAAAGGAAAAAAAATAAACCCCTTAAAATTTCAAAGCAAAAATGTTTTGATGGATCAAAATCATGTTTATTAATTATTATCATTGGGTTTTGATAATTTGACATTTTCACATCTTATTTTCAGGTCATGGCTGAGGATGGAAATTAACAATTGTCTAGGTTTTATCTCACAGAAACGTCAGGACCACTACCATCTCCTTATGTCTTGAAACAGAGATAAACCTTGTTCATGGGATGGTACTATATAAACTAGACAGACGTGAGAAAAAAACGTGGTGTATATATTCCTTCCAACTGAAGCCAAGGAATACACTCAATGTTGATATCCTATTTGAGTGTCATGTTTTATAGGATTTATGGTTCAACACTGGAAAGTTTTAAATCTATTTTAAACTCTTGTGCTGGTTTAACATTGGCAAATAGTACCACCATGCCACTCTCTCATTCTGCCTCCTCAAAAGGGCATATATGATGACATATACCTCATAGGTTGATCTAAAGACAAGGAGATAACTCACCAATTACTGTCACGGGCAAAACAGCATAGGGGAGACTCATACAGTTTATTGCCTACCGAGAACAGTCTCTAGTAGTGAGAACTAAAAGCAAAGTGCTCCAATATGGGTCCGTACCATGGGGTCCACCCCCGAACAAACTGCTCCAGCATGGGTACCCCACAGATGGCAGCTCCCCCCAGACTCTCTGCTTCTGCATGGGCTCCTCTCCACGGGCTGCAGCTCCAGCCCGGGGCCTGCTCCTTCGAGGGCTCTCCATGGGCTGCAGCCTCCTCCAGGCCACATCTACCTGTTCCACCGGGGGCTCCTCCACGGGCTGCAGCATGGAGATCTGCTCCATGTGGGACCCATGGGCTGCAGGGGGTCAGCCTGCTCCACCAGGGGCCTCTCCACAGGCCTTGAGGGAAGTTACCCTCTGCTGCCTGAAGCACCGCCCACCCTCCTTCTGAACTGACCTTGGTGTCCACAAGGCTCTATCTCCCTACATTTTCTCACTTCTCCCAGCTGTTGTGCAGCATTTTTTCTTTTTTTTTTGTCCTTTCTTAAATTTGCTCTCATTTGTTGGCATGGCTCCAGGCAGCAGCGGGTCCCTTTCGAGCCAGCAGCAACTGGCCCTTATCTAACATGGGGTGGCTTTTGGGCTCTGCTCACAGAGGCCAGCCCTGCAGCCTCCATGCTACCAAAACCTTGCCACGTAAACCTGATACAGGTGTTCATGAATTAAGACTTTTTTAATTTTAATTTTAATTTTTATTTTTATTTTTTTTTTTGAGAATGGGACTCAAAGAGAAGGACCCTTTTTTTTTTTTTTTTTTTTTTTTTTTTTTTTTTTTACCATAAACAAACAAACAAACACAAAAACGCACTGCTATAAATTACAGTTAAAGTAAAGTAACCATTCCTGAACTTCTTTCCAGTAACATGATTCATGCAGGTTTTAAGATATTATGCTGTGATATGAAGTTTTAATTTATACTGGGGACAGATTTCTTTAATCATGCCTTCCACATGTAGAATAACTACAGCCTTCCAAAAATCAAGCTAAGCCACATGTATGAAGCCACATACAGTGCTCAGATCACCATGATTTCTGGTTTAGTGTCAATAAGCATTTTACTGCAGCTGCCAGAATGAATTTTCACTCCCTGCAGATCCTCTTATTTTGTCAGTTCTGCCAGTGGGGCAAAGAACATGACCTTTACTTAGCTGAGGCCTAAACACCCCCTCTGAAGTACTAGTGACAACATTTATTGGTAAAACGGTGGAGGAAAAGGAAACAACTCAAAGAAGATTCAATTCACGCACTAAAGGGGAAAAAAATCTTTAATCTCCTTTTCTACCTAGGAAAAACAGGTTTAAGAAAGCTTTTGTGTACGATTTCTTGAACCAAGAAATGAGTTTTCAGGTCTACTTTTGCTAAACCTGAACCAAGAAAGGAGTTTTCAGGTCTACCTCTGCTAAACCTGATGGTAAAAATTGAAAACTTCTGTATTAGGAAGGCCAGCTATTTTTCTGAACGGCCATAAAAATTGGGGTCCACTTTCTTCCATCAATGTTGTTATCGCAGTGCTATGCATTCACCCCTGCTTAATACAGCATAGCATGGGTGGCATGAAAGTATAAGTAACTGCAAGAATGCAGACCAACAAAAATCTGTTCTGTGTTCTTAACATACCAAAATTCACTCTGGGAACAAGTAATTCTTATTTAACTGTTATGGCTTGACATATTCTATTAAGTAAATGTAAGGGTATGATCAGTAGATGGATAGATAATTGAATATCATGCAGGTTTGGGGGCCAAGGTACTTTCTTTAGGCTTTCCATATTGCAGTAAATTTTCTGAAACCTTTACAATTTTATATCTACTAAAATATCATGTATGCTATTAAATAAAAAAATATATAATAATAATAATAATAATGTTAAAAAAAAAAAAAAGGGAAAAAAAGTAATATATGCTTCTGCTTTAATTGCTTAAATTACTGGAATGGAGTCATTTTCAATTTCAGGATTTTACAGTGGGACTTAGGGAGCCTGAAATAGCTTGGAAGGATATTAAATCAATTGCTCTTACTTACTTTCTGTTTGTACGTATGTTAATACTTTAATTAATACTTTAATATAACTTTATGAGACAAATGCATACATGTGCTTCAGTATAACGTTTTATATGATAAATAAAATATTGCTTTATCATTTAGTCATATTGAACTTTATGGTAATTGCTGTTAATTTTGAAAAATACTCAACGAGTACCCGGTGTTTCAAGTTAACTAGTGTGTAATTATTCTACTATGAACTCTGCCTTTTAACATAAATATTCATTAAATGACTCCAAGATATACAACATTGTAGTTACTATGTACACTCAGAGTTACAAGGTTATAGTTATCAATTAATTATTTCATCTTTCTGATACCAGCTGAAAGTTATAAACATTCATCCTCAATTATCCTTATTTACATGGTATGAGGATCTGGACTCAAATAAGTAATACATGTTTTCAGGAACCTCATTTTGTCTGAAGGACTTTCACTATTTAAAAGTCTTTAGAGTATTCCTGTGCTAAATTCAGCACTGGCATTAAAAGGTCAGAAAGCAGGTGCATCAGTAAAATTGCATGTTCCCTCAAGTTGGCATTTATGGATGTACAAATTAAATAATGGTGGGGGAGAAAAAAAAAAAGGAATATGTCAGGAAATGTATTCAAATGCTAAGTTTAAGCAGATTTTTCCAACCCTGTTTTTCCTTTGTCCTCTTTTAGATTATTTTATTTTATGTACTTTATATAGCTGTAAAACAAGAGATTGATAAGTGATACTAAATAATAACTTATCATCTTTTAAAAAAATAAAACCCCATTTTGTTTGTGCTATCAACATTACATTACTATAAATTTTCCTTTGTTTACATTAGATTATATTTGGGGAATTTCAAATTTTTTTATATTTTATTGATAATCTTTAATTTCGACAGACATATTATTTATGCTTGCATAACATCTGCTGGGATTAAGTAATATAACTAAGTATAATTACTGAACAGATAACCTGTTTCTCAATTAAGAAATTAAATTGTTCTAGCAGCACCTAAAGCAAAACTTCTTAAAAAGGACAGACACACAAAACCTACTTTACCCATTATTGTTATTACTTATTCTAACATCACAGGCTGCCTTCCATCAAACTGTGAACTTCTCTCCAACAGCCATGTTTAATGATGACTGAACAGTATTTTAAATTAAAATGCCACCGATTGCATACTAAACATAAATAGGTTTTACTGTGGCCAAAGACTTTGTTCTCCTTAAAAAGTGGTTGGGCAGAATCCAGCTTCTTTATGAAAATGCCTAACTAATGAGCCAATAACTTGATGTCCTAGACAGGAAAGGTTACTTCTTCAGATAGATTATATGCTAATTATAACTTAATCACCCAGACAGGAAAAAATACAGACTTCTGTCTTTGTGGCTGTGCAGTAAAGGGCAAGTCATAAGAATGCACCTACCACAGATGACGTTGACAATAATTTTAAGAGCAGTTGTATTTATGTTGTTATACACTGTAGTGAGAACATTTTATTAAGATTTTGTTTTGTTCCTTTTTTTTTTTCAAAAACAAAGAACAAAACAACTGAAGAAAAATTCAGACCCTTAATAAAAAAAAACAAAAAAACAAAAACCATATTTTTCAAAAAGTATGAAATAATAAGTAAATAAAGAAGAGTCTGTAAGACATTGAACAATCACCTGTAGAAAGAAATAACTCTTCTGAGCATGCAGAATGTGAAATATGAAAGAAATAAAGAAATATGAAATAAATAAATCAGTTGGTCATCTTTTAAACATTGAATATTCAATTATCAATACTGTACATTACAGCACAATCTAGAATAATAAGATTTTAGTTTTCATTACTTTTCTTTTACTTTTACTTTTACTTTCATTACTTTTTTACTTGTGTGAAACAGAATATATCTTCTAGATCTCCAAGGTCTGTCTACTTACTTCACTGGGGATAATCCGTGTCCTTATAAAGAGAAGTGTAATGGCTACAAGCATTGGCTATATGGAAGAATTTAGGAGCCATAATATTTGGTGTAACTTATAGAGCTATGTTTGAAATCCATTTTCCATTCCAGTTTGAGAATATTAAAATAATTGGCTAAGGATAGGTAAGGGAGGATTTTTAACATCCATGATAAGAAAATTAGAATAATAACCAAATAAGAACTGCCTGGATTTAAGAGTAAAACTCTTGTTTGCATATATGCCAACTGTACTTGTTGGCATAAAACGTAAACAATTTCAGAGATTTTATAGTTATTTTTAAATACATGCTGTTGTACATTGCTGGAGACAAGATGCTTATAGAGCATTTTGACCAGTAATGACTTGACTCATAGAAAAGTTGACCCATTTAAAATTTGTTTTCAAATTTGCTTCATTATTGTTTAGTAGCTTACAAAAGCTGGCATATGTCCCACGTTTTTTTTTCTAAGTAGGAAAATAATTCAGTCTTGATCAATTTATTGACTTATTTTTGTCTAATTGCATAATACTTCACTATAGAGATAGAGTGAAGTAGAGAGAAATGACTGGTAGCATATAATGTTTTATGCAGGGAACGCTGTTCAGGTGAGTATATATAGTCATCAATTTGTTATTAGGAAATACAGCACAATCTAGGGGAACTGAGCCAGAGATTTCTTGTGACCCTTTCCAATTTTGACTGGAAGGATAACAAATTGTGCACACAGTCTTGTGTGACTGGACTGCTCTTAACTGAAATCTGAAAATGTTAGCTGAAATTGAAAGCATTCACAAAGGACAAAGAGAAATCAAAACAGTGCAGTGGAGGACTTGAATGTTTAACAACTCTGTTACAAACCAAAGAATTATCGATACTATCCATAATCAAAGGAATTTCTGTTCCTCTTCATCTTCACTACACACCATGTACTCCTGTATTAACTACAAAAAATTAAATAAACAGAAGCAATGAATGGGAAAATCTATCACTGGTTGGATTAGTTATTTAAGGATATTTATTTTCTCTCACTTATTTTTCTTGGCATCTGATTTACTTCTGTTTGGCAGGAAAAGAGATAAAAAATCCAACTAGGTATCTTGATTGACATAATAAAAGCACAATATCTACAAGTGATTAAAAGAAATCTTATTTCATACAAGTAACAAAGGATTAGAAAACAGATTTCTCTTTTATAAAAGGTTATGTTAAAGGTTATACTATTTCTTCAGAAGTCGTTCTGCGTTCTGCTCTATTTTCTCTTTATACTCATATCTGTGCTGCATGTCATCATAACCTCAAGACTTCCATTACCTTCCACATCTTAGTTAGTATGGTCTTCATAAAGGTAGGTCAAATACATTTATATTCGTATCATTCTGGGAAAATAATGCTGAAATCAGTGAAGCTACTTTATAAGCCAGGCTTTTAGTAGCATGAGAACAATTAGAATTGCTCATTATGAAACTTTGTTTCATAATACTTTATATGTTTGCATCTGCTTCGATTTACTGTCAAAATTAATTTCATTAATATTCCATCTGAGGCATCAAAATGTTTCTTTTTATACTCCGGTCTTCACTGTAGAATCTGATACGAGCTAGTGTCTTCCACAAGGATGAAACATTTTCATAAATGACAGAACAAAACCAGTTTATTCTTTCCTCTATCCAAAACCCAAAGAAGAAGATGCAGTTTTCTGTACTGGATCTAACTGTACTGATAAGGCTTGAAAGGTTCAGATATTAAGTTTTTGCATTTATCTTAAATCTGCTGCTGCTGTTTGTAAAGGATGATATTGCCAATAAAGCATATCACAACTCTGCCCTCACAAGATCTCACTGACCTCATACTCTGTGGCAAAACTGTTTGTAACCAGGGACACTTATGCCTGGGTATAATAACAGCAATAATTGCAGTTGTAAACATATTTGAATGCTGTCTACATCTTTTGATTTAATACTACAATAATATTCCTGATTGCGTACACAATTAAATGTTACATATGCAGAAAATCTGTTACATGCTGATCTCATAGGAAAAACATCATGTGATGTAAAACGTCCAGGTAAGTGAGCGTATGAGATGACAGAGAGCATGGTGGTAAAATGCCTAGTTTGAAAGCTATGATTTCAGAGACTGAAGCAAACCCATGACAACATTTAATTAACAAAATGGTTATTTCATTAATAACGTTGTCTCTATTTCTTTTTTTCCTCATTCTTTCTCCCTCTTTGTTTTCTTTACTGTTTACCTTCTTCTTTACATGTATCAGCTTTATCTTATTCTTTAAAAGATTCTTTAAGAGATTACATTTATTTTAATTTAATTTACCAAAGGAAATTGTCTGTGTTTTTTTTTTTTTTGAAATCAGTATGTAATATCTTTAGGGATATATTTCTGCATTCCAGTATGAAAATAAAGTGCTTTTTTTTCCACACTACCATTCTTTTTCTTCTTGCGGTACTGAAGATTCACTCTGCAGAACCGGCTAATTATTATTATTTCACTCTTCACCACACTCAAAGGTCTCCAAAGATGACACTTATTACTTAAAATGTGCACAACACCTCTGCACAGATGAAATAAGTTTGTAGGCAATGAGAACAAATTTACTGTGGCAGTGCAGTGAAGTTCCTCTGAAATTTCTCAAGTATGTTTTCATTTTTTTAATAGACATCTTTTCCTAAGAAAGACTTATCTACAGTAAATTTGTTGGTAAATCTATTGACAGTTTCTTAATTTTTCTTTTTGAAGAAAATAAAATTATAGGAAAAATACACAACAAAGCTACATACAGAATGTACATAGGGAACATGCGAGAAAAAAAACTTATTATATGAAAAGTAATTTATTGCAAAATGTATATATTGATAAGCATTCACTGTGTCAGATATTTTGTCAGGAACATTGCCTACTGAAATACATTCAGCCTGTTTGTAGGTCTATTATTTATGAACCTTTTTAAAATGTGAAATGCACTGCTGAACAAAGATTTTTAAGAATCTTAAAGTAGAGCCAGGACTATATGACATTGGGCTTCTATACAATATTATTTGCATATTTTCTTTCCATATTTTTTTATGAACTGAATTCTTCTGCATTTGTAAGTAAGTGTGTGCTCATATATATTTAAACTAATCTCTCTTGTCAACATAATATAGAAGTTAATAATCCTGTAAGTTTCAGTTAACAACAACTTGTTTTTCTGCATAGCACTAGCTATTAACATGGCATCAACCGTAAATGTGTTTTAAGTCAAACAATGCTTTATAGTAACCACTTCAATCTTGTGAACTGGTACAGGACCCTGCACAGAAGATGCATGGCAGAACTGTTTGAGGATGACTCCTCACTTGTATCTGGTCTCTGCCCCTCATGTGCTTCCCACACATTTCCTTCCAGTGGCATGGCAACATAGAGGCTTGATGCCAATATGCAGCTACTGTTTTCTGTGGCAGCCAGTCCTGTGCATGGAGTATTATCAACCTATTTCGTACCTCTGCAACTTCATTACTTGTAGCTTCCCTTTTACCTGATCCAATAGGATGAATGAGGAAGCTAGTAGAAAAAGAAGGGAGTTGTTAGCCATAATAGTAATGGAAATGAAGTTACCTCTAACTGAAGAAGTGGAAGAAAGTGTCAGGAAGCTGTGGAAACTAGAGACAAATCCTCTAATCTTCAACCGTTTTCAGTGTGTCCTCTCTTTAGGCCAGCTCTACAGACCACTGTGAAAGGAGAAAGATGCTATTTGATAATTTAACATCACAAATGCAGGTAAGCCTTTTGTAAAGTTGTAAGAAAGTAAACCAGAAAGAAAACATTTTTACAACATGAAATAACACCTTTTGAGAAATTCACTGGCTGAATTTTATTGCAAATAAAACTTGCTAATTTACAAACTGAAAATTAACAACAGCAACAAACGAACAGGCACAACCTTCATTCTTCTTTGTGTAATTTTGTGATAAAATTATAAGCAGATTCTGTACCTGGACCCATCTGCTCCTACCACAGTCTTTTGTTTTCCAGCAATCCTACTTTCCATAAAATCACGCATTCTCTTCTATTGTACCCAATTTTCTATCATGTACTCAGATCTCTTCCATCTTGCACATCAGTCATGTTGGCAGTGGTGACTGAATTACTGGTTTGATAATAGCAACATTTAACAGCACTTGTACCTAAAACTACACTTAACTGAAACATTTCCGTTGGAGCTTTTAACTATAATACTCAATCCTCATTTCCTATACATTAAATGATTCCAGTCTATCAGAGATACAGTGGTGAAAGATGGACAGAGTGTTTCTGAGATGCTCCTGAATCACGTTTCAAGTTGACCATCGTGACTAAATCTGTCTGTGTGGTCACCATGCTAAAACATCTTTGGGCTTTGAACTGTTCTTGCCAGCTACTCTAGCAAATGTATACACTTTTAGTCTGCCAGGAGAGGAATAGTTATATACCCCATGACAGAACCCCCCGGAACATCACAGATTACTAGTCATCTCTGGGCAGCTGCAGGCTGCTTGCTCAAACAACAGCCATTAGGTGAAGATCCTCCCTGCTCCACACAGATGCTCTTCCATGTGCTGTGCTGAAGATACACAAGCCCTTAGCTTGGCTTTCTGCTCCTTTTTATCCTCGTGAACAGCAGTTCACTGCATAGGTGGTCAATACAATTATTAGGCTAATACCAGGAAAGAATCTGTGTAGAGCAGACAAAGTGCAGTGTGAAATCAGGGAAGCACTGCTTATGTTGAAAGGAAATGTATGTGAGGGAGTTATTTTACCTGAAACTATTTTACTTGAAACTATTTTTGCAGGATTGAACCAGCAAAAGCCAAGATTGGTATTGTGGATGAACTACAACATAAACATGCTCAAGCCAGACAGAATGATTCTGTGTGATTCTGTGTGAAATCAGTACAGGCACAAGCTGAAGGTATTATCAGTTTTGGACTACTTAAATTACAGATTTAATTCTTCAATCTCCACCAAGTTTCTTAGCAAGACAAACATTTTTGCTCTCACTCTTTGGTTCTAACCCACAGATGCAACACCACATTTGCATTTCCTCATGCTCCAGATGGATGTGAATTTTTTTTTTTTATTTTTATTTTTGAATTCATCTGGACGCCTTTTCACAAACAACAGTTCAGAATTAAGAGTGCTCCTGACTGCTTTCATAAATCAGGAGAGTTCTCTGATTTAGGTTTTAAAAGAAGTCTGGATAATACCTTGTTCACTCTTTTTATGATCTGTTTCTTGTGAAGCGATTCTCTTGGGTGAAGAAAAAGAAACCTTGAGATAATTTAGGAAGATACATCTTGGATATTTTCCCACCTTATTTGGTGAATTTGAAGGCCCAGAAAAATTGACTTTTGCTGCTGTTCATTCATACGGAAAAGTCAAGTGTTCCAAGCAGATGCCTCACTCAAAAATATTAAAATAAGCTTTAATATTTCTGTTTTATATTATACTAAATACGATGCTGTTCCCTTTTTTTCTTCTTAAACAAGAAATAAAATATCAACTTCACTTTCTTCCATTTTATGCTTTCAACCACCATGTAACAGAACAATTTTTGAAGTAATTTTTGCCAAACAAGTCACAATTTCAGTATGCTTGACCTTGAAGAATTTGAAAAGTTTAACGTGGATTTAATGTAAATCTGCATTTGCTTGATGCTATTTTATTATATGAAGTTTAATCTAGACCTGTAAATGTAATGTGTCAAATGAATTTAACTAGGTGCATAAGATATGAATAAAGTTTACTGTGTTATCCAGTGCATTTAAGACCTGTCAAACACTTACCTTGTATTTTGTTAGAAATGTAAGATCAACTAAATAATACCTGTAGAGAGTCCACTCTTACAACATCCGAATACTTCCTAAAGTACTATTAAAACAAACAAACAAACAAAAAAAATAAAAATCATTTTATGGAATTCTGATTTATATTTTTTCCAAACTAGTATCTTCTGTAAATTCTGAAGTTGAACTGTTTGTTTCTTTGTTGGCTTTTCCATGTGAATATTTAAGTTTTCTGATATTTACAAAGGGTCTGAATTATTTGATTTCCAAATCAGCCTTCTACCTGGAGAACCTACACTGAGAATTCTGTCCTAACTTGATCCAGCTTATAAGAACATAAATTTATTTTTTAAATTATTTTTGATTGTGGAAAGATCAAAATACATAATTTTTAAAAAGCAAAATAAATATTTTTAAAAAGCAGTGGCTGTAAATTGAAGAACAGATTAACAAAAGAAAGATGACATTTATTGTAAAATGAAGTATTGTTTAGATTCATCTTCCAAATGAAGTTGTGATAAGCTAAAAAAAAAATCTTATACTCTTTAGGCTTGAATCCCAAACCACAAGTTAATTAAATACTTTAAAGGAATACCAGGAAAAAAAAATAAAGAAAAGGGAAAGAACAGTAGCACTAATAATCCAAATTAAAGTTGCTACCGTTTTGCCTAAATAGGGTGTTTAGCCTTGCAGATTCTCTTACATAGTGACTCACCTAAGCAGGCCAAAATTAAATGTGACCAAGGTAGCACCTTAAGCAGCACCTTTTGAAGCCCATATTGCTATCTACATTGTGAGTAAAAAGTTAGGTAGATAAATGAAAAGAATTAAAAAAAAAAAAAAAAAAGCTCGTGAGTTTAGGTTTCTGTGCATACAGTGTAACCAAACCCTGGATCAGTTATCATTTAGGGCTGGTGGATCATCATCGTATCCTTTGGTACCCCTCTGTCTGACTAGAAAATACTTTAGCACATACTATTGTCTGAGCAGTGGCCAGATTCACTCACTTTGATTGGTTTCTGTGACTTGTCTTTGTGGGTCTCTCTCTTACACCAGACTGGTAAAGGTACACAGTCACTTAGTTTTGTAGAAATGCTTAGTCTTCCATGTATGGCATAAATCCTTCAGAAAATGTAGTTGCAAATTTGCAGTAGAAATATTGCTGGAAAAACAGTGTTTTGTATATCGTATGCAAATGATCACCAGTGACAGAATTACACAAAAATGTAAAATAAAAGCTATACACTGGTGTATATGAACTCAGGAGAACATTTTAGAAGAACTTCAAGTTAGTAGGACAACCTGTGTTGTTTTGGCTCCTAAATTTCAAGGTCAGGTAGTGTTTATTCTCAGTATATTCTCAAAATTATGTGGGTTTTCCTGCTTATAAGGTATACATTTTGTTGCTGCTTTCTGACATACCTAATTTTCTTTGTGGTTTTCAAGAAGTTTTAGACAACTTTAGGTCTATGATTGCAATGTCAGGTCTAAATGCTAATTTTAGCATCTTCTAAATGTTGTTTTAGAGGCTTCCCCATCCATTAATAGATCTAACTTTTGTTTATGAAGCCAAAGATCATGTTTTCATTTTGGGGTGCTGTGGTTTCATGTGTTTAGTTTAGTTCATTTTGCTTACGGCTTTAAGAATTCTTTTCCCATCCCCACAATGGCAACTTAAATCCAAACAAATTTGTTGAAAATAAAAAGTTGTGTGCTGCTACCTCCCTCTAAATCCATTCAGATTTAGAATGGATTTTCTCTTTTCTTTCTTAACTCTTTTGAAGTCTTTAGTAAATCTGAAGCATTAGAACTGAGAGAAAAGGATAGTTCCCATTCCTATTAACAGAATGTTTAATGTAGACAGACAAGGATCTATTTCTGCCCACAGATCCCTGCTTTAAAATTTATTTTAATAAGGATAAATATTTTAGAGGTGTTCATTTCCATTGCTGTTGAAGATACTGGGGCTCTACGTGATACCACAGACTGTTTGCACTTATTTTAGGAAAGAAAATGAACTGGGAATCTCTTCTCTTATCTGTGACTGTTTTTATAAGCTGGAATGAAAGGGAAATTGCAAAACTTCTGGAACAATAGAACAAACAAGTGAAAAACTTCAACCTGCTTCACAAAGATCCACAGTACTTTGTGTAATTCATTGCTAACTTTGTTATAGATCTTCCTCTGCCCCTAAGCTGTTACATAGCCTATCTGGACAAATATTAATTTTCAGAGTATAGGTTGCCCCAGCCTTGGATGCATCCCACATTTTGGCTAAAAAGCTAACCATAGAATTCCTTCAGCTTTGGGTACAGGATATTTACATAACCTATTTATATAGTATATACACCATATTCACATAATAATTACAATATTTTGATTTAGCTTGGGATCAGCAGTACTGTAGGGGAAAAAAACATGTCTTCTGGAACAAAATTAATTTACATTTAGGCAATTTGGATTATAGTTATGCAGCCTGTAGGTATAGCTTGTTTCACATTTACTGGAGGTATACCTGAACTGACAATTTTATCTTTAGTTGACCAAAAAATAAAAGCGAAAGATAAAATAAGGAATACACAAATTTAGTTTAATGTCTCCATCTGGATTGTTCTTGTAAGGCAAAACTGACTTTAAATTCACCTAATGGCAGCTTTCCTTAATTATTATTGACTGATCTTTCAAAGTGCTTCTGTAGTAAGTGTAACTAACTTTATATTTAGACTCTTAAAACTTGAATTTCTGAGTTCAAATAGTATTTGCTGTTGTGTACCTTTCAATTGGAACGGGCTGCCCAGGGAAGTGGTGGAGTCACCATCCCTGGAGGTCTTTAAAAGACGTTTAGATGTAGAGCTTAGGGATATGGTTTAGTGGAGGACTTGTTAGTGTTAGGTCAGAGGTTGGACTTGATGATCTTGAGGTCTCTTCCAACCAAGAAATCCTGTGATTCTGTGATTCAATTACATGCCCAGTTAAATGACCTGTTCAGTGTATATACCTACACGGTTTTCAAGAAAACTGAAAATTTCAGATACCCCCAAAAGTTAGCTGTATTAAAGGGCATTCGTAGATTAATTTTTACACTGGAAAAATGCACGTCTTTGAACACCTTGTGATTTAACTATAAGTTAGTGCTTACAGTTTTGATGAATCTCATAAATCTGGTTGGTTATGGACAACAAGAATTAATTTGCAACTAGCATACTTTTAGAAACTATATTATAGTCTGATGAAACAGTAAGCTCAGGAGGGTTACTTGTTCCCTTAAAACACAGTCCTTCCCTTCTGCATACTAATTGAATTGTGTTTTGTTTTAGAAGTACATTCAACTTATTTACCCTCAGGATACATTTTATTGTCATGTGATATATGGAATGTTATTTTCCTTCAGGAGCTAAAAGCAATTTCATCTGAATCCCTTTAGAAACTAGTGCATCAACTTACCTAGTCGTCTGTAACATCTGTGAGGGCTATCTTTCAATAAGCATTCTTCAGTATTATTATTTTGTGTGAAGCTTTTACCAACTAAATGTTTCATGAGGAAGATGCTTTTTATATTTCTTCTAAAATTAAAGAAGAAATTGTAGACATTTTGAACAGATCTAACCTCACTGGCTTTAAAATTTTAACATCTTGGGGTGGGTTAGAGCTGGCTATCAGCCAAACTCAGTCTCAGTGCTCAGTCATTCTCTCCCTCCTTCAGAGTGACATGGAAGAAAACATGAAAAAGAGGAACAAAAAAGCTCGCAGGTTGAGATGAAGACAGGGAGATCACTTAATAATTACCATCATAGGCGTTGACAGCCTTGACTGGGGGAAATTTAGCTTAATTGATTGATAATTGAAATAAAATTTTAATTATCAATTTGGGTAGTAGAAAAGGATAAACATTAAAGCAACACCTTTGCTCTTCCCTTTCCCAGACTCAACTTCTCTCTGTACTCCTCTACCTCCACCCCCGCAGTCAGGCAACGGAGGGGAAGAGACTGTAGCCAGCCCATAACGGTTCATCTCTGGTACTCCTCCTTCCCACACTGCTCCTCTGTCCCTTCATGTGTCCCCTGTACAGGTTGCAGGGAAGACCTTCACATTTTGGTGAGAGTCCTCTGCTCTTGCTCATTTTCTGCCCTTTCTTAAATATGCTTTCACAGAGATGCCCAGACAGACTCAGCATGTTGGGTGGAGAGGCTGCTGGAACCAGAGCACGGGGCAGCCCTGGCCTCTCCTCACAGAGGCCCATACGTAGCCCACACTGCCAGCACCAGGGCACCCGTGCCCTACTTTAACAAACTACTGGTAACAATAGAAGATGCAGAAAAATTTTCAGCGTGTGAGCTTTTTATTTTTAAATGTCTGGTATATTCTATGAAAAGACCTTCAGACATTAAAATAATAAAAAAAAATCTCATCTAGTCTCTTGAGTTTTTATCAGTCTCTCAGTCCATGTGGACCTTAACCAATCATAGATTGTTGCCTAATGGTGTTAATGGTAATTCATTTCTTCTTCTAATTAAACACAGATGTAGATCTAAAATTTAAGAAACTAGGAGAAGCTGTATTCCCTTGCCAAGCCCATAATTTCCTTTTTCTACCACACTGCAGGGTCGTTGACAGAACCCCAGAGTATGCCACAGATGCACATTAATTACCCATTCTCTAATTACTAGGGTACCAGTATAACCGTTTAACTGTTCATTATGCTTCTCAACTTTGGAAAACCCCGGAGACATGTGCAAGAAGCACACAACTTGGCAATGTTAATTGAACCCTATTAACGCATAAGATGTACAAAAAGTGTAACTATTGATAAAAAGTCCTTTATTATTTTGTCCACTAAGCCCGTAACATAGAAATGATCATTTTTGGTGCAGTCTGCTTGGGTACCCAACAGTGCAGCTACTCACAAATTGTTAAATATTGGGCATACATCAACAGGGTTAAGGAAGAATCCTGGCTATTAAAATACCAGTATAATTTCCTATTCAAGACCTGCACAGAGATGGTTAGCTACATAAACCAATCTAAACAAGATGATTACCTAGTAAGTTAGAATATTAACAAAAGACCTGTGAAATAAATAGAATTATCAATAACCAGGAAAAAAAAATATCTTAAACTGCCCTGTAGCTCATTTATTTCCAGGATTTAGAGACATTCGCTTTTCATGTTTTAAAACACATTTTGCTAACATCATTCAGTATTTGATATGACTGAAGGTACTGTTATGACTTGAATGAATCAGTCACAAAGAATGAAGTCTTGCTTTTAAACATCTATATTTTTCCTATATCTGTCATACCTTTGATTTTTAAAGTTCATTCGTTGCGAAGGTGCCACATTTTATCATCTCCTGTTTTTTACATGCTTGTGAGATTTTGTGATGATTCCCATTGTCTCTGGTTGGGGTTTCACATATTCTTGCAACAGCAGCTTTAAGCACATTCTCTTGTACCATATCAGAACAGCACCCATTACTGCTTACTTATACAGCTACTATTTCTTGATAAATATATATGTTAATTCATTAAAACTTGTAATATACATGTCATTTTTCCAGTTGTCAGAATACACTGGTGGATTCTCATCATTTCTTAGCAAATTCCCTTTCTTACTTCAAGTAATATTATGTCATTTGAAAGCCCTTCTCAATATATTCAGCAGGATTACTTATGTACATAAATAATGTTTTCATAACTGGTATTATTATTACAGGTATATGCAAAGTCTGTGAAAACTTGCACTTACTTCTTTCTGTTTTATTTCCTATGCTTGAGTAAAGTCAGTACTTTTTTTTTTTCTTGGATTAAATTGACCTTATTATATTTTTAGCTTTGTAGAATTCCAAGCAAGGAAAATTTAGGCCTAAATCTTTTTATAGAAAAACTTCAACAATTAAGTTGAATAGTGAGTAGATTGAAATATACATACAAATACTTTGTAGTAGTAAAATTAACTGTTGAATAATTGTTATTAAAATATGTTACATCTTTGCCAAATTCAGTGGTTTATTAAAAATTACTTTTGTACTATGTGTAAAGTTAAGTTGTAACAATACACACTTTACGACAGGTACTAATGTGATTTCTATGTTAATAAATGATTTTTCAGTCTATAACAACTAGGTCAATAAAGAAATCCTTAGAAAACGTGAAAGTTACCATTAAAAAAAAAAAAAAGCATGGAAAACATAAAGTCCTTCTCTTTATAGAATATTTCTGAATATGAGATCAGCATGTTTTATCAAATGAGATTCATCTAACCAATTGATTTGTAGTAATCAATAAAACATTAAGTATACACACATAGTTCTGCTTAAATAAGCATCACTTTTATTGCAATTAATCAGAAAAATATATACTTAAGAAGGAAATATATTTTGGTTGATCCTGTCTAAACTCATCCAGGAGAAGCTCAGCTATATTTTGTAGTTTGTATCAGTCAAAATAATGTGTCAATAAATTGCTTGCTTTTGTGTCTGGCCTGGTATGTTTACTGTTTCTTGATTCACTTTTCTTTTTCTCCTGATCAGTTAGATCAGGATTATACTTGATTACAGATTACACTTGAGGGTAATCATACTGCTTTTATTTGACTTTTGCCTGGTTTGATTAGATGAGTTCTAAGAATGTTATGAATCATTCATGTCAGGATGAATTTCCTTTACCCTTCGTAGTGGAAATAAATAAATAAATAAATAAATATATCGGGAAATTAATTACATGTATTTAATGCCTTAAATTAGATGTCAGATCTCTAATAAAATTTGGGAGAAAAAAAAAAAAAAGAAAAAAGAAAAAGAAGTTCCAGCAACAGTCAAAATGCTGAGATAACAAAACACAGAAAATAAAATTCCACATAGTATCAGGCACAGCTCCAAAATGATATACCAGAAGATTTACTGTTCAAACCCTTGGCAACACTAGACTTACCATGGATTACTCTATAGCCACCCTAGGCAGAATAGCTTTGGGGGACTAAACTAACCTTTGGACTAAACCAACAAAGGTCTAGGTGATGCTGGGCTGCTTAGTCCCATGTGTCATCTCCAACCTGAAGCAACACCAGGAACCCTCCAGGGCCTGGGTCATGCATGTGCCCCCTGCGGAGGGTGGACTGCCAGGATGGGGACTGCCTGGCGGGGAAGGCCCTGACCCTGCCCACGTCCACATGGAGCCCATGTAGCTCCAGATCCTGTGCAAGCTGGAGGCCCCTCATGGGACATGACAGAAGCAGGAAGGTAAGTACCTGTCTGACTTTTGGGAAAGACCATAGGGAATGATATCAAGTTCCACTCCTCAAAGTATTTAGGGCCTCTACTATTTTGTACCCTATGTTGTTTCTGGTGAGGCTGCACCTCGAGTACTGGATTCAGTTTTGGGCCCCTCATGACAGGAAGGACATTGAGGTGCTCCAGTGTATCCAGAGAAGGGCGACGAAGCTGGTGAGGGGCCTGGAGAACAAGTCCTACGAGGAGCGGCTGAGGGAGCTGGGCTTGTTCAGCCTGGAGAAGAGGAGGCTCAGGGGCGACCTTATCGCTCTCTACAGGTACCTTAAAAGAGGCTGTAGTGAGGTGGGGGTTGGTCTGTTCTCCCGCATGCCTGGTGACAGGATGAGGGGGAATAGGCTAAAGTTGCACCAGGGGAGTTTTAGGTTGGATGTTAGGAGGAACTTCTTTACCAAAAGGGTTGTTAGGCATTGGAATGGGCTGCCCTGGGAAGTCGAGTCACCATCCCTGGAGGTATTTAAAAGATGTTTAGATGAAAAGCTTAGTGATATGGTTTAGTGGAGGACTTGTTAATGTTAGGTCAGAGGTTGGACTAGGTGATCTTGGAGGTCTCTTCCAACCTAGATGATTCTGTGATTCTGTGATAATTTGGCATATTTCATGAATACTGCTGTTTAAACAGGGGAGCATTGTAAAGGCCATATAGCTGATACATATGAAAGATTTGCCTTGTAAGTCATTATTTTGTGCAGTGCATGTTGTATTCATCTTGGGGGCAATATATTTATCCATTTGTCTCTAGCAGTACACTTTGTTAAGTTGGCTTAATAGTACTGGCCTATTCAGAAATATTTACATGCATGAAAGAATGCATCATTTTTTCAGGGAAAATATAGAGTTTATATGTCTGTAAGAGACAGGGTAAAATGAATATTAGTTAGTCCACTGGTAATTTGAAATGAGACATTAAAATGGGTTTATAACCTACCATCTAGTATTTCATTTCAGTCTACCTATATGATAGACTGTGTATTAATTCTGTTTTAATAGGACCAACACTGAACACAACAAATTTAAGAGATTGCTTGAACCTAAGATTAAAAGGGAATAGAAAGATGGCAAGAAAGAAAGTTCTTAATACTTAATATCTAATATTTCTGATTAATGATGCAGAGGACTATACCATACCACTAGGGATGCTTTGATGTGAAGGTCGGCATTTAAGGAATCATCTTTTAATTGGATATTTAGATGAGCTATATTCTTTATTATTATTATTAAATTATAGCTGTATATATCACTTTATTGCATTAACATCTTGTACAAGGACTTCATTTGCATTTAATTAGCTTCTCTGTAAAATGATTTCTGGTTTTGAAATTATGCATTTTTACGTTACAGAACAATCAAATTATCAGCCTCACTGCGAAAAATCAATTCGGAACTCCGAGAAGTGTGATGAGGTAGGTTTTCCATCATTAAAATTGCCCACAAATTCTTCTGCACTGTCAAAATGTCATTGGCTGTTATTTAACTTGTTTATGACTAGCAGGAGTTAATGGGATCGTGTAGTAAAATGGAATTTTCAAGAAAGTTAAATCTTTCTCCAAGTGGAATCTTCTGCTGGACGCCTAAGAAATCACTGGAAGAAATGTGTGATTTTTTATAGGTCTTTGCCTCCTAACAATGCCTAGTCTTATGAACAAAAATGTTATGTGTGTTTTAACTGAAACCTGATATATTCAAACATCAGTGCAGTTTACCTTTAGTGCATTGGACTGTGAAACAGAAAATGAGAAAGGAAGGCCTAAGCTTTGTTTTGTCTTCTGATTCTTGTCGTGCTGGTGATGGCAAAATGAGAATGACACATTAAAATAACCAAATGCTTTCTTACCACTTAAGAAGGGAACACAAATGTAAAAGAGAGCTCAGTGAAAGTCTGTAGTGATTGATTTGCACACACGCATTTCTATCTGAAGTGCTAAGAAATAGTTCTTAATTATCAAAAATGCAACAATCCTGTCTTACTATCTGCTGTACTGGGAGGCAAGAAGAGATTTTTCTTTCTGCCTTGCTTTCAGGAGAAGCTGCAATGTTCTGATTTTCAGGGATCTGGAGTGCAAAGCAAGCTGTATTAGAAATCTGTTGTCAGCACAGCTCTATAACATCAAGTATGTTATATAATATATAACACATATAATATATATATATATATATATATATAACATATATAACATATATATTATATATGTTATATTTATATATTATATAAATTAATGAAGACTGATGATATTTACAATGCATGCTCTAACTTGGACAGAAGCATCCAACTTCCAATGCAGATTGGAATTGCCTGATTGTCATTAAAAACAAAAACAAAAACAAACAAACAAAAACAGGCTGCCCTGGCATTAGCACCTCTTGAAAATGGCTCCTACAGAAATATAATTTTTAATATTCATCCTTCCACTGGTTCTTCATTTCCTTTCTAGAGGATGATGATAACTATCAGCGACTATGCAGGCTCAGACAAGGAAGAATACCAAGCTTGAAAGATTTTACTGTATTTTTAGGAAGAAGGTACATTCCATCTTTTCCATATCAATTATGTCCTAAATAGAACTTTCTTTTAATCAGAGAAAAAACATATGTTTTATAGAGTTCAAGTCTGTATTTTAATTAATTCTGTACTAAATCGGGCTGCAAAGTGTTTTAAAAGCTTCTGCAGAAAGATCTTTAATAGTTTTGAACCAGTTGTCTGTCAACCACAGTAAGCTAAAAATGCCAAATACAAGAACAAAGCTTATTTTTAGATATATTTCACAGTTTACAAATGGTAAGAAAAGTTTATAATTGTGTGAACTTTATGAGAATTGAATTAGCTGCTAGCAATTTTTAAGTGGGTTTAGGAAACCTAAAAAATTTTATTTCCTAAATTAGTCAGACATAGCAGTAATGCATTTCTAGCCTTCTGCTAAATTCAAACCTCAGTAGGGACTGAATGTCTTTGTCTCTTATAAAAACAAAAGCCTGACTCTGAGAGGCAACAACTGCTGGCTTTCAGCTCTAGTTCAGATTAGAGATTTGGGAATCAGGAGCTCAGAATCTGCCCAGGAACTTCAGGTTGCCAATAGGCAAACCTGCCTCAGGGTCTTGTCTTTTGCTTGAAGAAATTACTTACTCTTAGGATATCTGTACCAGTAATCAACCACTTACAAAAACAATGATGCTAGAAATTCTTCTCTTACATTTAGAATTTCTTTAAGGGAAGCTGAAATGAATGGAAGACATGAGGAAGAAAATAACTGATTTTACAGGATTTACTTTTCAGTTGATGTGTAACACATATGGCTTGTGTCTCATGGTAGGTAACTTTTTTGCTCTTTGACTTTCTGGTGGTCATTTAGATCTTTGGAATATAAGTTCATTTTCAGTAACGCTTTAGCCCATTCCAAGAAATGGAAATGAACATTTTTTTCTTCCTATTAAAAAATTTACAGATTTTCAAGAAGATGCCAGTGTATTTCAGCACCATGGCTTTCTGAATAACACAGGACTGGATTTTGTCTACAGTTTCAGTCAGCAAGCTTCTAATTTCTGCTTCAGCTACTCAGTGTCTTTCAGAAAAATATTTGCTCCTAAGCTGAAGGCTTTTGAGTGATGGAAAATCCAACACATTACTTACCAAGTGGTTTATTATGGACAATTATCTTAAATTATGCCTTATTTATAGCTGCAAATTTATCTAATTTTAGCTTGCAGTCACTGGATATTGTTATGCCTTTGTTTAGTAGATTAAAGAACCTTGCCTTTGAAAAGTTAAGTAAATAGAGCTTTTAAATCTCTAAGTCCAGACCTTGAATCAGTATTCTGAGGCTCGTCTGAACCTCTTCCAATTTTTTTGCAAACTTTTGAAGACTGAGGCAGACTAATAGTCTCTCCAGTGTTGTATTCATAAGAGATACTATCATCATACTTCTTATATTCATGCATACTGTGAAGTACCTCTTCTGATGGGATTTATTTGAATTTCTGTTAACTCTTAACGTGACCGATGCCATTTAGTTTCTGTTTTCAAGTTTCAGGATTATGATAGAGTGTACTTCAACATTCACTGAATTTGAATCACAGCAAACACAGGAACTAATAAGAAGGCAGGGTTTAGGATTAATTGTGGATGCCATGTCCATGGCCAGGTTGAATGGGGCTATGAGCAACCTGGTCTAGTGGAAAGTGTTCCTGACTATGGCATGGGTGTTTAAGGTCCCTTCCAATCCAAACCATCCTGTGATTAACTTGGGCAACCCAAACAAATTCTTATTAATTACATATCTACAAACCTATTAGATCTAATACTTTTCTCATTAAGGTCTGGTTCATCATAATGTTGGAGTGCGGAGAACTGTGGGTTTTACCTGAACCATGTGTATTTTTGTTTCTAGTGCTAATAGGTATTTTAGAATTTACTTCAGTCAGTAGCAGCACAGTAATTATATAAATTGGCTACACTGGTCTGCCAAAAAAAAAAAAAAAAAAAAAAAAAAAGCATGGGAAAATATTATGGGAAATATTTCCCTGATAGCTCATCATCCGATCACTCAAGTGAAGGTAGAATGATCTATTTGCAGGGGGGAAGAGAACCTTTTGTCCCCCTGAATTTTAACCAACATAGCAAAATAGCTCTCTTTTGTAATGTAGCATGATGGTTGTCTCTGTACGCTTGCTATTTCTCTTTTGAATCATTACCAACAGAATAAGCAACTTGCTGGGCCAGTAGCCTGATCTATGTTGGCTAAATCAGGTACATTCTCATTTTTAGAACTCTAGTACTAATTTTTTAGATTTGCATGTAATCAAGTCTTCTTCTTTGCCTACTTTCAATGATTTATACTTGTTTGAAGAAGAGACAATTGTAAGCTCCAATATCCCGAAAAACCAAATGTATCCATACCAGCCAAATAACTCTTAAACATGGTACAGCCAACAGCAAAGTAAAGTGAATTGAAACTGCAGCATGTACTTCTGGGAACTGGAAATTAGCATAGAAGAGACAGATGCAGGCAGATGGCCAGCTGGTTTGCTGGCCAGCAGAGTGCTGCACAATTCCAACTGGGAGTTTCTGCATAGAGCAGATAGGACCCAGCTCATGGAGTATGAGGTCTCCCTGAATGTTCATTTTAATTTAAAAGAAAATCCTTTGACCTGGGGTTGCATGGGTTTGCATTGCCTTTTTACAGTTTCTGTGGTGGGCGGGGAAGAGTTAGCAATTACAAAACTGAATGTGACTTCTGTGATATTTTGTCAATGGAATTTTAGTAAAGCTATTGCTGCTTTTACTTTTGATAAAGAAATTGACAAAAAAAGATGTATTGCAATATCACTGTTAATTTGCTGCAACCAGTCTGATGTTGATTAACCCATTCCTCATGTTTATGTCTTTCCTACTCCCTTTTTAATGGATAAATGTATAATCAGAGAGAGGGAATTACAAGCAAAATATGACATTTCTAACAGTTACTGCAGTAAAGGCAAAAGTCTTATAAAAACAAGTACTGGATTTACTACCTCTGTGGTTTAGGTTGTCTTTTTTTTTTTTTTTTTAACATGGGAAATCTTCAATGAATGGTATGGTTTTATGATAGAAGACTCACTTTTTAGTTCTCATTTGCCTTTACAAATCTCTTCTTCCATGAGCTCAGCTGTTCTTTCATTAAACAATAAGAAAAACTCGGATCAAAATCTTGTCCCTGTTAATAGTTCTTCTTCTGCCTCTTCCTATGTTCATTGGAGCACTGGAAAAGACATTTTATTTGACCAAAGATAGTCAAATAACACAGCTATATAAAATCAAGCAGTGTGGTTGCATTCCTCGACAGAAACCTTACTATGACAAATCACTGAAAAAAATACTAAAAAAAACACTGCCTCCATGCAGGTAATCCATCAACAAAACATACACGAGTTTTCTCCTCAACTGTTAGGCCACAGCCAATGTTTGTTTTAAAATGTGATGTGATACAGCTATGAACCATTTTGTTATATCTGAAATTTAATTAGGAGTTGTTTGGGTGATGATTAAAAAAATGGATGAAGTAACTGTAAGGAGAGTTGCTAATTTGTTCAATAAATTAACAGATAGGGTTCTACATATCTTTATTTTGAGTCTGGTGTCCAAAAGGTGGCAGGTGGTTATGAAGTAATTTATTGCCTGTTTTATCTCGAGGGATATCTGGTAAAATTACAGCCTGTGTCAGTGGAGTACTTAGCCATGACAGCAATCAGAATTTCTGGCATTAATGTGTGGCTTGCTAAACTGCATTTTGTTCACGCAGACTCATGATGCTGTTCTGTATGGTTTTAAGTCCTGGAAGTAGTGCTCCTCCTAGGCAGTGCATTTTTTGTGCTCTACTAATAATTCCTTATGCTTTTAGAGTTTTATAAACCAAACAGTAGGAGAAAAACTTCTGCTTATTACTGAAATCTGAATGTTATGTAAGAAATCAGGATTCCTTAGATAGCTCATCCTCTGTTTTTTCATGAAGACTTTGAATGGAAGTGAGTGTTAATCTTCTAACTGCATTCAAGGTAGTAATGGGGATTTTGAAAAAAGAGAAACTTTGTGCAGAAAGTAGTATGGTAATTTCCAGGTAAGGAAATGAACCATAGAGGTTCTTTGGCACTTAAATTTTGAGTACAGGTTGGTAGTGCTGTGCAAGATGTTTTGTGCTGCAGCAGCACTACATAAACTGAAAAGTACTTACCTATGTGATCTGAGGAGTGTTTAAGAGTATGAAATTCCCTGTTTATGTGATAGGACATGATTTCCTTATGGCAGTTAGAGATCAAGAGAAAGCAAGAATTAAAAGCACACTTGGACTCATATGTTCTGTGTAGGGCTCAGAGGTACAAGCAAGCATTTGTCATGAGGGCCATCACTTTTCTTCCTTTTCTAATGGCAGTGATGATGTAGCAGAAGTTTGCTGATAGCTAGATTCATTTCTGTGTATGTGACAGTCAGTTTATGGCCCACATGACTAAAAAGCAGATGGCAAATTTCCCATGAGTCCTTAGGTTGATAAGGGCTTTTGTACTTCATTTTTTATGGTATAATATCCTGTTCTGGGTAGAATACGTACTGGGAATAGGTAATGGCATAGCAGCTGCTCTGTTGTTCCTTCAGGATGACAGACATGGGGAAAACTCCCAGAGTAACAGTGATCTAAGGGTAACACCCGTGTTTGAAAAAAACTCAGCATGTATATGTCTGAAGTTCAGAACTACTGTTAATAGTATGTGGAGGAGCTTTTACACCTTATTCAAAGAGGCCCAGCAGCATTCACCGTGACAAGCTGCCAGTTTTTGACATAAATTACAGGTTTGTTTGATACGAAAGTACTAGTAGAAGGACTCTGAAAGATTGAGCCTAGGGTGGTGGACATCTTTACTTTTTGAAGTTCAGGGTATTACTGATAATAGTAGTTTTGCAAAGAATGCAGTCCTTTAACAGTAATTTTAACAGCATTTGTTGGATTGTTAGGAGATATGCTGGTTCAGCTTTCAGTAGAAGATACATCAGAACCAGAAGATTCATTGATGTCTTTTTGCTATCAGCTTCCATCGAGCTTGCTCAGGCAGACAAAATTAATCATATATGTAAAAGCTGATGGCTCAAGAAGTCTAGAGCCTAGATAAGTTCAAACACTTCTCATTTTTTGTAATGTCTCAGGAGAAATGATCTCAGGTATTATTTATTTATTTATTTATTTATTTAAATTCTCTGCATGTCATATTTCTGTTCATATAATTAATGATCTTTAGTTTGTGAGAAATTAAACCTTCAGTGTTTTTTGGCCCAGTCCTTCTAGAGAGATTAGCTTTGTCAGGTGGATCAACAGCTGTCAATGGGTTGATGAAGATTTAAGTTCTTCAAGTCCTTCCTGAGTGATAAGATTTCAATAATTGTCAAGACATCTTCTATTGAGTCTTTTCTTATAAGAGTAGCTTAGTCTGAGGATCTGAAACCATGCAGTTTTGTGGTAGAAACACATGTTGTCTTTTAGTGTATCTGAGGAAACACATATTAGTTCACGGAAGGCACACGATCAGAAGTGGTGGGACAGGAATCTCATGGTACTGCACAAGTTCATGCAGATAAACCAAACATCAGAGAGCAGCCATTTAAGATAATTTTAGTCTGCTTGGTGAGAAAAACCTATGAAAATAAACTAGTAAAATTAAACGATGATTTTAAGCTGCCCTCGTGTGTTACCAGCTTTGACGTGTCAGAACTACTGCTAAGGTGGGTATGGTACTAAGCCACTTGTACTGGAAAGCAATTGTGGATGTTACCATGCCACAAGAGGAATCAGAATCTTAACATCATTGTAGGTTGTCCATGTGACACGGACAATATTTTATTATACATGAACAACACGCAGGGAGAAATCATCAAGTTGACAGTATTGGTTTGAAGGGCAGGAAGAATGAAGTTTTGGTGAGATGTTGAATCACCTTATCAAATGATGCTTGTCAAATTAAATAGAATCATAGAATGGCTTGGGTTTGAAGGGGCCTTGACGATCACCTGGTTCCAACCAACCCCTCTACCATGGGGAGAGATGCCACCCACTTGATCAGGTTGCTCAGGGCTCAATCAACCTGATCTTTAACATCTCCAGGGATGGGTTCAGGTTCTGCATAGTTGGATGCATAAGAACTGTCTTCAAAGGCAAAATACGTGGTTAACAAAATTGTGGCCAAAACCTAGTTCCCAGGAAGAAATGGCAAGGCCTTAACATTGAATATTTTGGACAGAGCTTTGCCTCAAGTCCAGTGGAACAAGTATATTACATCTTTGCCAAAATAGTTTACATGTGAGAAAAGACATTTCTGTGAATAGAGAAGAATATACATATGTACATAGTATACATGTGCTCATATGCTCATAAATGCTCATATGCACACAGTTAGGCATCTTAGTTTCCTGTCTATCCTCTGCCTATCAGACTGAGACCGTAGGAAAAGAATTGTGTTTTTAGCTGTTGAAAGTATGATTTTATTTAGCAAAACATGCAAAGAAAAAAAAAAACAAACACAGATATGACGTATATGTTTAGTAGTTCTATTCTGGAGGTATAATTAACAGAAACAGGAATACATGACATGTGTGATGTCAGATCATAGAATATCCTGAGTTGGAGGGGACCCACAAGGATCAGATCTTGTTTAGTCTAACAATTTTTCCTAGTGTCTGTAAAAATACATAAATAAATAAATAAAAGGGAGAGGGAGAGAGAGAGAGAGAGAAAGAAAAAGGATGAACATTTCTGGAACATTAAAATACAAATGAAAAAGTCCAGACTTCATGAAAATGTGAGTATAAAGACTCCGAACTCCAAAAGGAGGCTTTAATAAATAGACATAGTATTTAAACTTTAGGATCAGAAGTACACTTAGAACATTGCATTTAGAACAAATTAATGAAGATTTTGTAAGCCGATCTTATGCCCAAATGATAATCTATAAAGAGTTATAAATGATTGCATAACTGGAATAGGATGCTTAATAGAGTAGTCGAAGGTCAGTTAATTTTTATTACTACTTCTTAATGAAAGGTGTAGAAATGTTCTCATTAGGCTGTTTGTCGTAATTATTGAAAGAAATGTTGGTTGATTTGGTAGTCTAAATATGTCAAACATTTGTACAAGGTTTTATAGTATGCTTTTCTCAGACAATAGCCTCTTCCCCTTCCTCCTGCGCAACAAGAAAATAAGCTTTATAGTTACTTTTCATTAGAATTATTTTCATTGTGACACATTTCATCATTTCATCGGAACACCACACAGATATACATCAGTTTTAAAGTACACTCAGAAGTCTATCTAAAACCTACTCTTAACTACAGGTGAAAATAAAAGCTGATAATTCTATGCCAGTGCTTTGCTTCCTCTATTCACAGATTTTTTTTTATTTTCTTTGTAAAATTTTCCACACCAGATTATTTCACTGAGTAATGCCTGCAAAATCAGTGCAGCTAGTTGGCTTTCTTTCAATATGTAAATGTACCAAAATGTTCTATATGCCATATCCTAGTACAACCTGCAACATGATACAGTAATTTAACAATAACAAAAAAAATTGGTTTATTAGAATTTGACATGCAATGTAGTAATATGCAATTATACATCTAGTATAGTCACAAGTTGATTATTGATCCAATATGCATTGATCTCTATGCTGATCTATCAGTTTCTTTTTACATATTGATTATGATAATGTACTCTGTTGCCAGTGAGAACAATTTCAACCCCTTCACCTTCTGATTTTTGAAGTAGAGCACAGATATCTAAGTATTTCTTCCACAATCATACTGATACCTTTTTATTTCTAGCAATGCAAAAGACTTCTAGTCATAAACCACGATTTGTAGTGTTAGGATCTGCACCAACTAAAAAACAAAAACAAAAACAAATCTCTCTCTCTGAACTATACATTTCAAAAGGCTGCAAAAAATCACAATTTCTTATATTGTTTAGATTCATAAATTATTTCCTGTATAAATCAACCAGTTAGCATGGCTAATAAAATGGTAAAGTACATTGCTAATAGTATTTTTGCATACATTTGACAAGAAATTACATTGTGACTTTAGCCATTCAGCTGAAGAAATGAGAAAATCCTTCGTTTTCTTACTCTGCATCTAATTCAGGGAAGATCATGAACTTTTCTTTTTTCCAAATAATTTGATTAATCATTTCAGTTACATGTTTCCACTTGGCAGCCTCAGGAATCAAAGGTTCCATCTCAGCAATGTGTCAAAACCAATGACACTGCAGAGGCTTGACTAAGCCTTGACATGACACTAAATGAGGAACTTTATCTCTTGAGATTACTGAGTGAATTAGATTAAATGAACTTTAAGAGGAACTTCAGGGCTACAAGCATAACCCACACAATCCATAAATATTGAATATATCTGCAAATGTGCACTGTCTGGCACTGCTGCTTAGTTCTGAATTTATATTAATTCTATTTAAGAATTGTCCCATCTCTTTATAAACATGCATAAATTAAATCAAACACCAAGTAAAGGTGTTGGTGAAGACCACTAGGTGTAAAGAGAGGCATTCCCCCTCTCTTTTACTAGGCAAATATCATTGTACAGAGTGGATACCTGACAGTTTTTATTAAAACTATGGTCTTAGAAACTCCATTCAAACAGTTTACTTTGTACATCTGTACCTTTGTAGATTATCACCAATGCATAGTTTGCTATCTTTTTTATATAGTTAATGTTTTGTGTATGACAGTGTTTGGATCTTCCACGTGAGGAATGAAGTCCACGTGAATCCACCCCACCTGCCTTCAGCTATGTAAATATCAGGCCTGCATGTTAAGGTATTTACCTAGGCTATCTTTAAAACTAACGGAGGACTTAGAAGGGAAGATTTATCTTATTTATCTTCTTTTATGTGTGTGGGTGTACAAGCTGCTATAGATATTTATCTGTCTTCATTAACTGCAGAGTGAGGCTGGAGGACTGGCTTATACTACAGACCTGCTTTTAAAATGGATTAAGTTACGTGAAATGAATCCATTTTATGTGTAAATTGAAGTCAGCTAATTAATAGAGTTAGATCCTTAGCTTCAAATGTTGAAGTCATGCTCTGTCTGCATTAGTAGAGATGGAAAGGTAGAACATACAGGTATAAAAATTTACAGATCCTGTAAGAAGATACATTTTCATGTAGGAAGATGGAGTCACTGAAAGAGATCTATAAAATTGATAACGTGGACTACACATATAATTTCTGAAGTGTCCCACAGCAAATCCATGCCATAGTCAAGAGCATATTAGACCTTTTTATATGATGGAAGTCTTCTTACATGTTGCTGTTGTTACTTCACATACATCGCTGACTAGATATCTGCAAAATAAAATTATCAAAGTTCAGTTCTTCCTTCAGTGGTGTTTTAAAATACACAGTAAGGGGTGAAATACTTTGTCAAGCTGTCCATTTCCAACAAAAGGAACCTAAATTAGTTGTGATCTTTAGTTATAGAACTAGAAAGTTCCATTGTGTGATATATACCATTGCATGATATATACTGAGTTCTGACATTAAAACTGTTATTAATGATTTTTACTTCCAAATTGCTGATTAATTTTTAATTTTTCACAGATCTTTGACATCTTACTAATCTCACGTGAAATCTCTGTCTGTAGGCAGTATTATTTTGTTAGGCTTTGCACTGCATTTTGTGAAACTAACAGTGTCAAACAGTTGTCAAACTACAATATTTTTGGGGTCTAGACAAAGAAGAGGATGAAGCTGCTGGCAAAACTGTCAAGTGTTTTTTAGAAGAATTCATTCTTTACTAATCTAGACAGACTATTTTAATATATTTGTATACAGTTATGTAGATACATATTATTTAATAGATATCTATGATATGATTAAAGCAGTAGAAGCTTTGTCACTTAAGCTGTTTTTTCTTAAAATATTTGAAAGGTATGGGAAAAAGAAACTTTCAGCAAATTATTCCTTATGACCAAACATTTTAAAGCGAAATTGGTATTCTTTCTAATAAACTTATTTTTTATGGTCAGCATTTCATTTGATATTTATATAGATGGAGCTGGAGACTGAGAAATGGAACTATAACCTTTATCCTGAGGCACATGACCAACTGAACTTTCTTCAGAAATAAAAGTTTAATTTAAAGTAAAATGATAAACTGCCTTTGTTTTGGAATAGGAAACCAAAGGCCACACATCTGAAGGGGATAGCTAATGACTTTAATAGGACTGCTCAAAGAAAAAGATAAAGTTTAGTGTGTTTACGAGTCATGACTGCTAACAATTAGCATTTTTGTGCAATTTTCTGATCGACAAATGGCTTCTTTTAAGTAATTCCTGTAAGATTCTGAAATGTCTTAGAGGTCTACTTGATTTATGACTGTAAGTTGTGACACACCGGAGGATCCAACTCTCTTGTCATTTTAACTATTCATGCCTGTTTGTGCAGCCACCTCGTCCTTTCTTTAATGAAAGAAATAAACATGCCATTATTTTTATGAGCCATTCAAAGATCAGCAATCTATTTCAGATTACAAAGATAACAAATCCTTGGTAACTTGGCCATTATGACCACCCTTCTGACATCTGCCATGATTATTAGAAGTTTCTCCCGTAAAGTGGGAGCAGTATACACTTAGTTCTGTTTATTTTATTTTTTCTTAAACTGAAGGCCAGAAAGACAGTTTGAGGCATATTTATTATCTCCTTGAAGGTTTTAAAATTTGCTGTTACATATCCTACTCTTTCTCTTGGGGTTGTCTAAAACAACCCTCAACCAAATTTAATTATAGAGGGATCATATAAAGAAAGTATTAATGTAAATATAACCTAGTCTTGCTTTTGGGGTAGTCTAAGGCAATCCTCAACCCCATCCAATTATAGAAAGATCATATGAAGAAAGCACTCATTTAAATATAGCTGACAGGTTTGCAGATAACTATAAACTGGTAGATCATCTAATCTGACTGCTGAGATAGCAGAGGCCACAGGATTTCATCATTGAACCCAATAGTTTGAAGAAAAATGCCTTCCAGAAGGCAATCCAGCCTTGATTTATAGGAATCAAAAAATCTGTTGCTCCCTGAAGGCATTTTGGAAAAGAATTTCATTTTCTCTGTAATTTGCCTGTATGATATTTTAATTTGGTCACATTTATCAATTTTATATGTAACGTATGCCTTCTGGGATAATATTTCTGTATTTTTTCTACGAATAAGACATTACAATCGAAACAAAATAATTGTATGCTAGCCTGGCTTCTTAAAATGGGCTGCAATATGCTCTGCATGGTAAACAGCAGAATCCTTTCTTTGTGTACTAGTTTCTCAGATATACAAAGCATGCACAATATAACAGTCCAATTAACTCGTAAGGTACAACTACATATACCTTATGGGATGTGAATAGCGCATCCTTTCTGATCTTTCTTCTGGTTTGATTATTGTATTACAGCATGCTAACAACACATTATTTTGCAAATTTTCTGTCTATTTATTTGTCTTGTAGAAAGTCATGTATTGGACAGCAAGACAGCTTAAAACGTTACAGAATTTAGGGTTCTGGCCATACAACATTTATGGTAGCACTGTACATATCTGAGCATTCAGATTTGTTGCATTAACAAATTTTCTGTTTAAAATCAGCACCCTGATTGCAGAATTAGGCAATGAGATAACAATAATATAGTGAACATGAGCAATGCTAACCTGATGTCTGTCCACAGGCCATATTTTGTTTAGGTAGAACTTGGTAAAGATAAGGGGTTTGTTGGTTGTGTTTTTTGTTTTGTCTTTCTGTGATAGGAATGAAAGAGCAATCACTTTGAACACTGTAAAGTGTGTCACTAGAACATCACTAGTCACTAGTGTCACCAGTCACTAGAACATCAAGAAAGAATCTAATACCTGTGGAAAGCTTAGGGAAGTTGGCCTGTTTACTCTCCATACAAAATTTCAGGATGTCATTTTGAATTATTTAAGTGTTTTCTGTTTGTTTCCTGAAGCAGTGGAAGCCTGAGTTGGGAAAAAAGAAGAGAACTCTCTGAGTTTCAAACTTGAAAAACTGATTGGAAGTGATTTAAACTTCCTTGATAATCTTTCACATACCCATAGTGTATCTTTAAGGATGCTTCCTGTAGTAAATTACAATATAGGTTGTATGTCTGAATTCATATTATAGCACCTGTGAGCCAAATACATCTGGGCTAGTAAAAAGAATTCAAATATGATATTTTCTTCAGAAGAGAAGTTTATAATGTGCAAAATAAATTCTTAGATCTGAAGTGTTCTTTCCAAAGACTGTAGGAATAAAAGACTCAGCAAACCGAAATTGTCCTAATACACTTTGAGTTGGTTGGCATAGGACTCAAGGTATGTTTAACTAGAAGCTAGGAAAAACAAACAAACAAAAACCAACCAACCAACCAACCAAACAATTTTTTATTATGATTAAATCTTTAATTCACCAGTCTAGAAGTTGTTTTACCATCAGCCTTACTTTCTAATGTTTGTATTGTGAGGATTTAATAGGCAATTTTTGTATAACACCTAGAAAATATAAAAAGCAAAATACAAATGTAAACACTTGTCAAGTATGTCTAGAAAAAAATAAGGCATACTGGAACCACTAGTCAACTTTATTACCTTTCTTTTTATACAGGGGTTGTAAATAATGAAACCACTGCTGCGTCATTTTTTTTTCCTTTCCTGTTTTGCTAAAGGGCCTCTAACAGCATGCTTTCAGCTCAGGGATAGATCTTAATAAATTGTGAAGTTGCTGCTATTGATCTAGCTATTTTTTTGAAAAAAACCTTCAAAATTTAGACATGAGTGAAATGCAGGTATTGACAGCTAAACAGCTGTCAATCATTGCCACATCATCATCAGTACTTTCTCTTCTGAGGTGTTCAGAAGCATTCAAATGCTGCTATAATACAGTGGACCACCCTGGAAACAGCTGCCTAGTTAGAACAGTCTTTTAAGGGATCAGAAAAATATGCACTTTATACTATATTTGGCTCTCTAATCTCGCTCTTTTAGTTGAGTAACTTTTCCTCCACTCTAGTGTTAAACTAGGTGAATAGCTGTTTCGTATGTTGTGAGTGTGTGCATCTGGCTGCTAGAGAGCACCGGGCTGGACCTGCCAGCAAGTGAGGACCCGTGAAGCAGTATGGGGGCCCAGGATCAAGGCAGAGGAATTGGAGAGAGGAGCTGTGCAGGTACCTCAGGTATGGTGTTGAATCTAGAGAGTGTCAAGTGTGTGCTTTCACTAGTGGCCTTCTGTCTCTACCAGATGGAGAGGCGGAAGGGAACTTGCTTATCTACACTTAGCTTTATGTCGGTCCTATATGTAGGTGCTGTCAAAAGCAGTGTCCTTCTGTGTAGCTGGCCATGTCAGTGTCCTTGTGTGTGTTTGTCAGCCTTGCCGCTGGTTGAACATGCAAATGAGACAGCTGCAACCATGTCCATTGTCCTGGGATGGAGATCCCTGGGTCTCTGGGGTGGGCTACAGGGCCCCACAGAAGGAATTACTGGGCCCAAGAGATGCTAGAGGTGGTGGCCACCTGTAAAATCCCTTAACAAAATGCAATCTGAATATTTATAATCAGCCTCAGAGTTTTCCTCAGCATTTTTTTTCCCACAAAAAGCAATTACACTGATGAAAATGCACATTAATCCCCAAAGACTGTTAATCTTTACAATTTTGTACTATAATGTAGCCATAAATATAAGCAAAATCCCTAAAGATCCGTTAAAAAGAAAGTGTCTTTGATAAAAACACAAAAAAGTAACTAGAGAACAAAATAGAAAAACAAACAAACAAACAAAAAAAAAACACCACAAAACTTAATATTGCTGTGAATAAGAATCAAGGTCAAGTTTATCTTGCAGCAAACAGAATGAATATTAATTAAAGATAAAATTTCCACAAGCTAAAATAATCTTGTAATACTTTTTGTAACATAAAGATATCACTGCCTGTTCCTATTATATATATATAGAAAAATCTTGGTCTAGTTATCCAAATGGAAAATTATACAATTAGTGCACTGTTTGTGCAATATTCAGAGCTCATATGGAATTCTGTTGTAATTATAGCAGGGGAATCTACCTTATTCAATAATCAATGACAATTTCCAAATGTTCTTTTATTTATGCTGCTTATTTTAAAGGTCTTCATGCTTATTTTGGTGTTCAGATGTGTGCGTGTGTGTATGTGTATACTGTGCGAAAAAGAATTTTTTGTAGGATGTTGCCTTCAGGGGGCAGTGGCGACCTGGTTCAGGAACGGCACAGCGACCAACCCCAGGCCGCTCGGTCCATCGGCTCACAGACACCAATGTGGTGGATGGCAAATGGCGTTTATTGTCGAGTCACATGGCATTATATACCCGAGGCCCATAGCGTCACTTCCGCTTGCTTACATCACAGACCACACGCTGCTGTCCATCAAGGGACGGGCTCCACCTTTCCGTACAGCGCGATATCTTCCGGCCGCCAGACCCTAACTACCCACAGTAGGAGAAGCTAATTCACATTATATTAGATACTAGACATGATGTTGGGCAGATGTTATGAAATTAGGAAATTTATATTATAGAAAGTGAAATATAGAAATATAGAAATATTTATTTGCATTAGTTTTCATCCTTGATATACTGTTCTTTAGCTTTTGCAATTGTCCAAGAGGTTTAACTTTCCTTTCATATTATAGAATCACAGAATTGCTTTATTCGGTGCTCTTATTGCCGTTTGTGATTCTGTAGTCAGGCATTTTCTGTGGATATCATATTTCCTCTGAACCCTGAGATAAGTGAATCACATAATAGCTGAGGGTTGAAGGGATCTCTGGAGACTGTCTGGTCCAATGCCCCTCAAGCAGGGTCACCTGAGCAGGTTGCTCAGTGACATTTCCAGCCAGGTTTTGAATATCTCTAAGGATGGAGACTCCACAGATTCTCTGGGAAGCATTTCAGTGTTTTATCACCCTTACATTAGAGGAGCTTTTTCTTATATTTAAGTGTAATTTCCTGTATTTCAGATTATGCCTCATCTCTTTTCACTGGATACCACTGAGCAGAACCTGGCTCCATTTTCTTTATTCCTCCACTTTGGTTATTTATGCACATCTCTGCTGAGCCTTCTTTTCTCCAGGCAAAACAGCCCCAGCTCTCTCAGCATCTCTTATGTCAACATTGCAAACCTCTACTCTTCATTGCTCTTTACTGAATTTATATCCATGTCTTGCTTCTACTGATACGTAATTCCTATAAGCAATGCCTTTTGCTGTATAGCTGAAATTTGGTGCTTAGTGATAACCTAATGTATAGAATGATTTTTATAGTACCCAAAATAATGAGGTCCAAATAAATAGTTGCATCTGAACCTGAATTTCTAGTAGTTCAAAATGGAACAAATATGCTAAAATAAATTTTTTGACCAGAAATCCTTAAACTGCTAGTCCATCAAATAAATTCTCACTTGATGAGAACTCAATAATAGAAGGGGAAATATAATTCAGCATATAGACAACTTAAACTACCAGGCCAGAGAAGCAAAGATCATACGATGCACCTTTTTGTAAAAAAAACAATGGTAATTATGGAACCTAGCGGCTATACAAGGTCAGTTTTCTCCAGTGCTTCTATTTTTTGCTAATCAATTCTGCCTTTATATAAGTAAATGGAGGCTAGTGAGTATGCAGAAATAAATCACAGCTATCATAGAAATAGTTTAAGACCCTGTCTTGCATTAGTGTCACATACATTTATTGTTCATTGAAGTTAATAGGTACTGAGGTCATTCACAGGCACTTTAAAGCGTGGAGGCCTTTTTCCATGTAAATTTATATTTACATTTTATTTTTGTTTTAGCTTTACTATAAATGCTCTTCAGAGGAAGAACTAGTAACCATAACAACTAGAATTTGTCATACTTAACTATTTTATGCCTGTATACAGTTTAATAGCTTATGCACATTTAATTTGATGCTCTCTTCACATTTATCTATGTAGTCAGAACAATAACTAGTTTTGATCTGGTACCTCAAACACACAACACCAAACTCTGCTGGAATTTCATCTACTGAGAATTATTACTAACATGTTTAAAAGGATCAAGAAGCAAGCACTGAAGGAGAAATGAGAAACTTACAAAACAAAAATCTGGTACAAAAATAAAAGCCATTATGATTAGTGATATAGATTAATCCTTGTTAAAAATTAAGTTTTCTTTAATGTACAAGGAGTAAGTTCAGACTATAGCTATGTGCAGTATTATTTTGGTGATGACAAAGTGTTTGAAATAAACACTTTTTTTAAGAGTTAAAAATAGCTAATTTTAAAGGTTAAACTACATGCAGATGAAAAAAAAAAAAATCTAGTCAGAATTAAGGAGCAAGAACAAGTGAAAAACAAGGACAAAATACTTGCAAGGTCACAAGAAATCTTTTCCAGATACATTATGAACTGCTTTGCAATAAATAATAGATAGAAGTATAATTACTATTTAATTTATCCTGTATGTGTCTCACAGTGAAATATATATAATAAACATACACAAACACATTTTATTACAAATGTATTTTACCTATAGTAAATACTCAATAGCCTAGACATATACTCTGAAATATGGAAATACAATTAAAATCAAAACTGAGAAAAGTGGACAACTGCTCACATTAAACAAAATATCGGAAAACACTGTAACTGAATGTAACTAAAAAAAAAAAAGAGATAAGTTGAAATTCTGTTAATGTAAAATGATAGAGTCTGAGGAGCCAGAATGAACACCATTTAAAAATATAAAAGTGATATAAGTTCTTTAAGGACTATGAATTTTCAGTAGTGCTTAACAAACGGGATGTTTGTTCTGGGCTGATCCCTGAGCAATGTGTCTATGAAAAATCAATGATACCTATGTTGGATACGTTCTTGTCAAAACTAAACAAGAACAATTCTTAAAATTTTAATGTTTTCACATTAACGTTCTTATAATGGTTAGAATTACTGGGGTGGGGACATAATGGGCAGTAAATGTAGATGAAAGGTAGAAAGAATTTTCCAGAAATGGTTAACAAAAAACTTCAGAAACTGAGCATTTATGTGGGTGTAAAGCAAATTCATAGTCAGAATGAAATCAGCTGTAGCATGAAATGGAGAAAGAACAAAACTGTTTTCCTCATTTTAAGATATGCTTTTATCCTGTAACCTTGACCAAATAACTTTATGATAGTACAGCAGTAATTTGTAAAACAGAATAACCTGCTTTAAGTACTTGATAGGAGATTAACTTTGTGACCTTAGTGTTGACACGCTTGATTTCCAATGAAAGGGAGATACAGAACATTGCATTTTGCTAACTTTCTGGTTTAAAGTATCTAATCAGTGACAGAATAAAGAAAGTTAAAATAGATAATTAAAGCATTTGATTTTTTACCAATTAATTGACTGGAATAATTACTATTTGCAGCTTTCTTATGTGGTGTCTTCTCTACATGTTCTTGAATCACATGTTAGTTGGCTATTTCCTAAGGAACAGTTCTTAATACTAAAGTGCAATTAATTAGAGACAGAAGGTAATGTGGCTAATCTCAGCCTTAGGATATTCTTTGATTTTTCAAGGAGTGATGTCTTATCTGAATTGGATTAGTTAAATTTATATTGATTTTTGTAAAACTGTTCAAATGTGTACCTCATAAATGAACCCGTAGTTGCACAAACTTGTTAAAAACATGTTTACAAAGTAATAAACTCATTACATGTTGTGACAATAATGAACTATGAATTAGTGACAGAGAAGAAATAACAATCTGATGTGAATGTGTAACTTCCTTCGGTGCTTGGCTGAATGAACTCCTGAAGCAAATTTCTTGACTCACAAGCTTTATACCATCTTTACCATCTTTGCTGTTCATACCTTCTGTCTAGTCAGAGAAAACTCAAGCACTGTTAGTCTTCTACTGTGATCATTTCCTCCATTTTTTTAGTGGTTTCTCATTTTGCAGATATGAAGTTCCAAAAGCTCAAATAAATTGAGAATAGTTACGTGTCAAAGGGAACTTCTAGGTAGGGCACAAGCAACAATAGAACCACATTACTCAGTGGTATGTAATTTAAAATCTGATAACCAGGGAAGATTTTGATTTCTGTTCCAAGATAGAAATTCAATGGCAGTCACACACTGAAGTTTTAATCAAACCAAGACACTAGCCCCTCTGGTCCAGTTTCACCCAGCACCACGCACCCAGGAAACAGGACATGAACTGCTCAGCTTGCTGGTGGCTTGGCTCTGCACAGCACTCGTACCTCTGGCTCAGCTTTCTGCAGTCTTACGGTGAGAAGACTGTTGAGTGTGTTTTTTATTTTTTATTTTTTGTTTTAGCTATTTGTTACTTTCTAAACTGCATAAATGGAAAACAGTTTGGCTAGGCGTGTAGCACCTGGCCAATCTCTGATATTCTCCACATCTAAGGTCAAATTTTTTTTTTTTTTTTATAGGGGTTTATGACACTTTCTGGTCTCCCACCCCTAAATGTGTCATAAAAGCATGGAGTTAGCAATAGTTGCATAACCATTCATCTGCAGATCAAGTTGTTTTCCAGTTTGGACTGGATTCGTTTTGTCAAGTCAGAGCTACGCAAATATCAAAGTCTGACATACCTGAGACTTTATTCTGTGACATTACACATCTCTGCTACCTGCTAGTATTGACAAATAATTAAAGATCTAATG